>NW_025765114.1:148132-3075632 GCF_003918875.1 Haliotis rubra
TCACCAAAATTGACTGGGCCCTGCACCTTCCCTCGATGAAGCTTGATGTCGAATATGAAGAAACTCCAGTGAACGGTGCTTAAGGTATCTCGTTGACAAGCTTAACATGCAGCTTAACATGCTGAAATCTTCAAAGTGTCGCCATGACCTTGAAAATTAGGTGAAGGTCACCAAAATTGACTGGGCCCTGCGCCTTCCCTAGATAAAGCAAATGCGTGGAGGGGGATAATAACTAGACTTAACTCTATATGTAACATATCTTATATTTGGGATTACACTTTCTTAGTAACAGCATTGTGTAATCATATACTTAACTCTGCTGTTGACTTAAAATCAAGACATAGCTAATGCAGGATAGAGCATGGGTTGTAAGGGCAATACTTTTTTAATACTATTTTAAGAGCATGATCATAAGAATTTAGCAAGAAAAATGCAATGACTCTAAGCACTGACAAATGGACATTATTTGTCAGGGACAGAATGATACAGGTAAATTTCTTATTTCAAACTATGATGACTGGTATGTAAATTGCTACCGACTGGATGACTGATGCATGGAGGAATTGTATTTGGTATATTTCTGTAATATATTGTCAGAATTTAAAAAAATGAAATAAGATTTATTCGGAAATAATGCCACAAAAGTAACTTTTAAAATCAACTGTTACGTTCAGTACATGATTTCTTTTTTATTTATAAGCAAAACATATGGAAGTGATGTATTACAGTTAAAGATTTATGACAACTCTGCCAAAAAATCCTCTGTGGTGCAGATGTAGGCATATTCTCCCATTTTATTTAATTGAAGTCAGTGCTAGTATAGAAACTGTTAGTTAGATTGGAATGCTGCAATAGTTAAGACTTGTTTGTGGAAAATAACACAAAAGCTGATAAATAGAGTTTGTATTATTTCATCGAATTACTGACAATGACCTATTTTTTTAATGTCCAAAAGACAGAGACAATGTACTGTTTTTCTTGGCATGTGCTTTCTCCGTTCTCTTTCATCGTGTCAATTCATGTGATTTCACCCAGAAACTTTTGAAACAACAGAACTGGACAAAGTTGGAACCAGGTACTTAGAAAGACCACATGTGGATATTGTTTTTTTGTGAAAAATGAAAGACGTTTAGACAGACATTGCTGTGCCGGTCACGAACAGTTTTACATCAGAGACTTGAAGGCTTTGCACTGTTGTTCAAGTCACAGGCTAAAAAGTACTCAAAACAACAATAGCTTGCTTAACCCCCTGTGGCCGTATGCATATGTCGGGCGTAAATTCTAGTCCGGGCGTAAGTAAAATGTGCGCCCGGACGTAACGTTAAACCGGTATGCACATAGTAGACGTAGTTAAAGTTACGCCAGTCGTAGCTCTCTATATTTACTCCACCTACCCAGCAGGCGTAGCCTTGTAATGGCGGCACTGGATGCCGAGTTTTTTATCAGGCGCATTTTCAAAAAGTTTTAAAAAGTGAACGCGCGAGAATTGCGCCGCTGCGTGGTCCTGGATCTGCGTGACGGGCTATAAAATTACACAGAAATGTAGAATATTTAATTTCCTATCCGTTGGTATAAATATAAAATACGACTACCTCGGGCGGTTTGAGAAATAAACACTGCTAAATGTTGTCTAAAATTTTGTTACGCGTTAAGAAACTGTCAATTTCTCCGCTTTTGTCGTGCACCGATAAAAGCACTCAGCTACTATTTTTTTAATTTGGCATCTTTACAGAAAGTGTGAGCTTAAGAAAATACAGCCTGATATCTGAGCGACATAAGTGTATATGAATTGGGTTTATGTGCTAATGCATAACGTTAGACGCTCAACATTAAAAAATGACTCGCAATAAGTGTCAAAATGGATTTTCTTCTATGACGTCCAACTGACGACAGAGAGGTCATACACGTATAAAAGATAGGGGCATAACTGAGTTATGCTTAACACTAGGTCAATGTAACTCAGATCATTTGGAGAAAAGTTGTTGTGGATACTTTCACGCTATATTTTCGTTATGTTGTGTTCACGGTGAACCAACCTATTCCATTACAAAAGTTCCCCAATGTGAGCGGATACGCTTTGGTAGTTTCACAATTTATAAGAAAAGATGGCAATGTACTACTTGAGAAAGCAGAATAGCGATTTGGATGGCCCTATCCGATATGTAAGTTAGTTCTTAGATTCCCATATTCTCCTGTTTGTGTAGATGTATATTGACTAATTTTGCATCATTATTAATTACGGAGTACTAGCCATATCTTCAAATGTACTGAAATTACTGATAATAATACAACATTTTAGTTGACGCCATGGCTTGTTATATGCATTTGGCTATCGTCGGAAAAGACGACATTGGTTTGCTGATTAGTATATATCTTACCTAAATTCCATTAATTGTATAAAAGGTCTCGCTTTCTATGTCTGAATTTAACACTCTTTAGACCAAACATAAAATGAATGATTTTACCAATTAAATAGTGTCCTGAATATATCAACAATTAGGCGGTTTGACTGCGAATCTTATTGTGAGCAACACGCACCTGATTGGCATCAATTTAGCGTAAATGAAAAATAATATTTCACAACACCCAATTATTTTGCAGTTATGGCTACGTGTGCCAATTTCTTATGTTAATATTATTCAAACAATCAAAACTTTCAAAGAATAAAAAACGCCTACCCTATATCCAGGTATAATATGGTATTGAACAAGGCTATATGTATATACTGAAACTAGTTTGATGAAAAAATATCTGAACGATACGCAAAGTATACTTCATAATACTGAAAGTGTAATCGGAAGGATAGGGCGATTGTGTTTACACTTGTTCAACCGACCTTCACCTCAAAGAAATTGTCTAACATGTACAACAATGTTGACGTATATACGCTGACAAGGGAACACAGGATTTTGCGAGGACCCTTCCCTTGATTCAGGGATCGTTTGTACATAAATATGAGATGTAAGTAATCAGAATGATTCTGACTATATGTGTATTGTTATATGTTTTATCGTTTTCATTGTAAGTAAGAGAAGAAGCAAGAAATGCTCATAAAAACCTTTGTCGTTCTGCGTCAGTCACGGACACTTCGACAATTTCTTATGAAATATCAAATAATTGCATTGCTTCTTTTTTTAATTTCCCATTTCTTGCTACGATACTCTTTCCATGCATATTTTAAAGCTATTGAGCCATTGCAAGCAATGAATAGACGGCTGCATGTCGGAAAATTTCAGAAAATGCTACGTAGTATCAAATCGAATTTTTCTTTCTTTACAAAGCGCCAGCCTTCGAGCACAGCCGTTCGTTTAGACTTTGACACTCAATATCTTTAGTTTCATTTTATCAAGACAGTTGATATTGGTGACAAAGACCATTGTAATTTGATTCTAAAATGTATGGGAATTCAGTGATGCATTTGTCATGAGGTAAATGTGATATACACGCGTGATGTGATTGGCGTCTCATTACCGGCCTCTCGCGAAACATGATTTTGTAAACACTATCCAATATGATAGAAAGCGCCCGGTTTCGTGTTTACAAGTGTATTTTCAGAATTATCATTAGTGATTTCATGAAAACCTGATATCAGTGATCATTAATATGCTATTTTTGAAATTCAATACATCTGAGTAGTAATTATCCAATTTGAACATTTGAAAACATACACCAAATAACGCTGTGAATCGTTGATTTAAGTAATGTGTCAAATATGGCGACATTATGGTGAAGCCCATTTTGAAAGTCCATGTTATTTTTCCATCAGGATCCATTGGTAAAGTTGGGTTTTCTCGGTTTTCTTTGGCTTTCCATGATTACGGCTGAAAGGGATGTACCGTGAAGTTGTTTCGCGCTTTTACCAGTGGTTTAAAAACGTTCGAAAATCTAAAAATAGCACACCGCGCCTTGACGTAAATCCGTTAAGCCGGGAGTAGTAACGCCTAGGCTTAACCGACGTTGTGCATGACGTGTAAGAGGAGGGCGCTGCTAAGCCCGACGTAGTGTGTTACGCCTGACATTAGCTACGCCCAACATGTGCATACGGCCACTGGAAGCCAAGGGTATTTTTCTGGCACACATGTTCATAAGTTCTGAAAAGCTAATCGTTCAAGTGGCACTGGATTTACCTACAACTATAAAATTACACAGACTTGTAGAATATTAAATTTCCTATTCGAAAGGTGTAAACTCATGTGCACATACTTCGGTGGTTTGAAAAAATAGACACTGCTAAATGTTGTCAAAAGTTTTGTTACATGTTAAAATACAGTAAAAGCACTGTGGAACGAATTTTGTAATTTGGCATATATATGAAATGGGTTGTGTGCTTCTGTATAACGATAAACACAATCTAAAAAATGACTTGAAATAAATGTTGAAAATGTATTTTCCTCTATGACATCAAACGATGACAGAGAGATCGTACACATATAAGATAAGGGGGCATAACTCTGCTATGCTTAACACTAGGTCATTGTAACTCAGATCACTTGGAGAGAATTTGCTGTGGATATGGACATTATATCTTCGTGATATTTTGTTCACAGTGAACCAAACTATTCCAATCCAAAGATCCACACTGAAACCAGATACATTTTGGTATTATCACAACTTATAGGAAATGATGACATCTTATTACATTATAAAGCACTTATAAGCGAATTGGGTGGCCCTATCCGATTTTAATTTGGTTTTTAGATTCCCATAGTATAGTGTTATGAAGATGTATTTTTACTCATTTTGCACAATAATTAACTAGCCATATGTTCAAGTGAAATGAAATTACTGAAAATATTACATCTCAGTTGACGTCATGGCTTGTTTTACATACTTTGTGACATCGGAGAAAGACTACATTGTTATGTTGAATAGTATATATCTCACCTAATTTCTAGTAATTGTATAAAAAGGTCACAGTTTCTCTGTCAGAATTTAAAGCTCTTTCAACAGAACATAAAATGACTGATTTCACCATTTAAATAAATGACCTGAGTAGATAAACAATTAGATGGTTTGACTGTGTATCTTAATGTGAACACGCACACCTGTTTGACATCAACCTAACGCAAATAAAAAAGAATACTTCAATGCATACAAATATATTTTTTAGGATAAGACTTTTCTTTGTTTATGATTATGCATCTATTTCTCTTCATAAGTAGACAATGAAAGATGCAAAAACATAGCCCTTTTTGTATGGAACTATCAGATGTTAGGTTTGTCCAAAGCAAGACATGACATTTATATTTCGTTTATATTTGTTTTACAAATTTTTGAAGGAATAAAGTTACTGTTTGATATCCTCTCATTGCAATATTTTTTTCCAAATATGAATCAATGATATTATCTAAAACAATGACAGTGAATTGTAAAACGTTTGTGACAATCATGCACCTGGCCTGTCATTATACATCACTGTTTTGTCAATAAAATGTAAGCATATATACATTTCATAAAATATACATATAATTTTCATTGTTATTGTCAGTCTTACTTATAAGGTTAAATGAAATTTCTGTTCATTAACCTGTTCATATGAAACTGCAATATTGATCCCAATATTGAATATTGCACAGCATAGGTCCTTAGGAACTAAAGTACGTTTCATCTTGTAACACTTGTGTGAAGGTATAAAATATGGTGCACTACACTATAATGTGTCAATGTATTATGAAAACATTATTCAAACAAACAAAAACTTTCAAAGAATAAACAACCTATGGCCAAAATCTACATATGATATATTGAACAAGGCTAAATGTAGATAATAAAATTAGTTTCCTGAAAAATTATCTGAATGATACGCAAAACATACATTATAATACTGGCAGTGTAATCAGCGGGATATGGTTATGGCGTTTACTCTTATTAAACCGACCTTCACCTCAAAGAAATTGCCACATTTCTTACAAAATGGTGGCTTTGGTGACATGAGTATGCAAGATTTGCTGGGACCCTTCCCTTGATTCAGCAATCGTTTGTACATAAATATGCGATGCAAGTAATCAGAAAGATTGAGTATTTGTGTATTGTTATTTGTTGTTATTGTTTTCATTGTAAGTAAAATAAGCCAAAATTGTTGATAATTACCATTGTTGTTCTGCATAATTTGTATGAATATCTCAATTTACTGCATTGTATATATTTCTAATTTCCTATTTCTTACTACGATACTCTTTCCATTCATATTCTAAAAGCATTGCGCCAATGCATGCAACAAATAGACGAATGGATGTCTGAAATTTTGAAAAAATGTTATGCAGTGTAAAACTGAATTCTTCTTGTTTACATTTCAAACAAGCGTAGTCTTGCAAGCACATTGTTCGTTTTCACACCCATTATATTTCATTTGATTTCATCTGGACACTTGATTTTGGTGACAAAGATAATTTGTTATTTGATTCTAAAGTCATGTATTTGTCGCAGCTGAATATGAAATATATGTGATGTAATAGTAGTCCCATGACTGGCGTTTGCGGAATGAGATTTATAAACACCATCCAATATGGAGGACAGCTCACTTTGGCTTTTCATGTTGGTGTATTTTCCAAAACATCCCAACTGATTCTAGGTTTATCGGAGACGCTTCTGAATTATCATTGGTGATTTCATGAAAAACAGATATCAGTGATCACTAATGTTATTTTTTAACTTCAGTTCTTCGATTAATGATCTGATTTCAACATTTCAAAACATACACCGAATGACGCTGTAAATCACGATTTCGTAATGTGTAAAAAAATGGCGACCTTTTAGAGGTCATTTCCAGCACTTTAACTTTGTCTAAGATGATTGTGGCTGGTATCAAGAAGCAGGAAATCTCATCCAGACTGACTGACTAACTTAGGTTTTACGGCGCTTTTAGCAATATGCCAGCAACATCACGGCAGGGGACACCAGAAATGGGCTTCACACATTGTACCCATGTGGGGATTCGAACCAGGGTCTTCGGCGTGACGAGCCAACGCTTTAACCATTAGGCTACCCCACCGCCCCATCTCATCCACAATTCAAAACTGTGAAATATATTATGTGCGTGATACATTTTGAATATCATTCGACTCCAAAGTGAAGGTTGAAGAGGAAGGTCATAAGCGTCACTCTTGCATCCAGGGGGTTCAGCGAGGGAAGTTTGCGCTAAGTTTGTTTTCACAAAAACATACTTATTTTTGAGTTTTGCATGAGTTGCCAAGTGAAAACAAACTTGGTATGCGTTTGAGATTGATATCTATGAACGCTCCAACACGACAAACCCATACTTGTACAGTGCACCATATAGATGACAACAGTGGAGGAGTTGGAACACTTATCGAGTCTTTCCTTACTACGCTGAGCCATAGGTGTCTATGTGGTATAATAATACTGACATAATTCGTCATAATACTCATCTCAGACAACATAGTGACACAGCACAGACACAGCAGTCCAAATATGTTTGGGAAATACAAAGCTTCATAGCTCACGCAATAATGGAAATGTTCAAGTTTAGAATGTACAGACATGATGGACAACTCTTCATGACATAAGCTCACTTGGCTTTAAGTCAGATGAGCAAAAAAGCTGACTCATTTCTTGACTCACTCTTTAGCATTCTCCAGTGATCTCCTCCTTTCTCCATACTGCTCTTCCCATGTTTGCCTTTCCTTTTCAAACACCTTGTACTTGTCATCCAACTCTTTCTGCTGCTGCTCTAAACTCTTCTTCATCTGCTCTGCACGCTTCTGAAGCTGTTCACATGGAAAGATTATTTGTGTAAACTTATGTCTAAAGAACATAAATGCAAAACGCTACTGGCAAGTGAACAGTTATCGCTGCGTAACAGTTATCGCCAATACATCAGTATCACATGTGCACAGTTCCGGTCAATTACAATTCCAGTATTTTTTCTTCATGGTAAGTAACATAAGAGAAAAATTAAAGATAAAGTTATGAACCATATAAAGAAATTTTAACTTAGTCGTGTGTGTGTGTGTGTGTGTGTGTGTGTGTGTGTGTGTGTGTGTGTGTGTGTGTGTGTCCCACAACCTATATAATAGCAAGTTCAAGTTCACAAGTCATTAATTGTTTCATTTCCTATCAATCTACTGTAAAAGAAACACTCAAATAGTCACACAATCAATTATTCGAGGTTACTGTATGATATAAATATATTATTTTACAAATGGCATGAAAAATTCGAAATGGCGATAACTGTTAGTTAGTTGTGAGAAAACATCTATTTATACTGAACAATAGAGAATTTTCTGGGATTCATCTTCTTTTTATTATTTGGTGCAACAAAGGGCTTTAGTTCTACATGATGATGGGGCCAGAACAAGTTCTTTAGTTCTACCTGATGATGGGGCCAGAGCAATCTCTGAAACATTGTACCAAATAATTAAAAGGAGATGAAACCCAGAAAATTCTCTATGTTCTTCAAATAGCATCTTCTAAAATGCCACTCAAGCATCTATTTATACTGCAATGATTACCTTCCACCGTGTTATATAAAAACACGATCGGCGGCAGTGAACGGGATGGACGCATTGGTGAAAGCTAATTAAGTATCATAATCAATTCTGTTTCATTAATTTAACGAACGACGGATTAGTTTTGTAAATACCGCTTAAATATGGCGATAACTGTTCGGTAGCCAGAACACATTCAAACTTTCACAAGTCCATGCATTGACATGGTAGCCTGAATATGTGACAATTTCCATAAACACACTGCTGATAAGTTACCTACAATAGGTTCTTCTCAGTTTGCAACAATCAATCTTACATGTAATATTGCACAACAATACACAACAGCTTCATTTCCATGAACAAAGTTTCAACTCAGAGCTGTACCTGCCTTCTAAGATTTTAGTTGATTTGTATTTCAAAATCCACAAAAAATATTAGAATATTTTGAGTTAACTGTGTCTGTGAAAATGCTTAAAAATATAGATTCACATGTATATATATATGTGCTAAAACAGAAGTCTCCAAATCACAGCATTTCCTTAAACTCCTAAAGCAAAACTTTATAAATAACATCTCTAACTTTCTCTCCTCCAGCAGACATATGTCACAATGAACGCTTTGACCCCAAGGTCGGATAAGTAAACAATACCGCTTAACTAAACGTCTTCTCACGGTCCCTGGAAGTAAATTACTTAACAAAAGAGACTGGATAACTAAATTAGTGATCACCACATAATCCGACAAGTAGTAGAGGAAAAGACAGTTCTGGATCACTTCCAACAAAATCCTCTGCAAAGCCTTATTCCCCAAATAAGGCTTTGGTCGGACCCTTAGCTCTTGCTACCATTACCCCTACTGCTTTCCCAACCTATAAAAATTTCAAGCAAAATGTCCCCGGCAGCCACAATTCCCAAAGGGAGAAATAGAAATGTATTGCGCTTCCTCCCTTGGGAATTGTGCTGGCTGCCTTTCTCTCACATCACACAAAGTTGCAGAGACAACGGCGGGATACGAACCCACATGCACAGCTTGCGCAGACTATACATAATGGGCCGCACCACTTAACCGACTGAGCTACCGCGGACTTAGCTGAAGTAGGTCAGTTTAACGGGTAGATCATGCGCACTCCACGCATCACGCGGACACGCTTGTCTGGAATCAATAATTCCTGTCTGCCTGGCCCATCCCTCAAGTAGTACAAGGTAGGTTCGCCTGATTTCATTTTCATTTTATATATGTTGTATAGCTCCATGTGGCTTAATGTCACGCTGACATCGATGAAACAGTTTAATGTGAATCGCCTATGATCTCTTTGGTGTTGGTAATAAAGGCTTGCTGGGCTTTTTTCACCCCTTGTTCTATGTACTTTTTTCTCATCCTCGCTATAGCAGACTTACGACTTGGATCGAATCTCTTGTTTCATTCTATGATATTTCAGCGAAGTTCAGAGAGGACTAAACGAAACTCCTCCTCCGAGATCTTGTTATCAGTGAGTGCGGTGGAAATAAGATCGCTTATGGTGTTAGGCTTTGCTTCAGCTAGAACCCCGATCTCATTATGCTTCAATGCTTTACGATGCAGTCTGGCGGATACAAGCTTAAGCCCTAACCCCAACACCCCTGTCACCCCAGCTGTTATTTCGAGCCCCATCACTATAGGTGCGCCACGATGGTAGCTAACAACCCAACACCTGCCACCCCTAGGCCCATGCTGGCTGCCATAAGGGTAGTATCAGTCCCGGCCCACGGCATTGAAAGCTCTATGGTACTTTTATATAGTGCTTTCCGCTTATCGCGTCTTGTTCTAGTTGACGCTTTTACATCGCATAACTGTTTCAAGCTGAACCCGCCTACGGTTTCCAGGGTCTTCACTACTTCATCTATGCCTGGGTACAGTCCCATCCTATAATATATATTGCAAAAGATAATTTAATTGGGTTTCATTTAACCTTCGATTAATGTACTTTAAAGCTGATAATACTTAGATTAACGTATAGATGTAAAAAGCAGGGTCTCAACACTACTCCCCATTAAGGAGACTTAACCCCATCAAGGCTTGCTAAAGGTTCGCTTTCCGATACCTATAGTAATACAATAACGCTTGGTTATTACACCTGGCTTCCCAATATATGACCATATCATCTATAATGTAAATATACACCCCAGGCTTACGGACTACCTCCGAGATAAACGCCTATGATGAATGTGTAGTTTTCGCGACACTTCTAATTAATCGGGACTGGGAAATTTGATCTCTGTCTTTACCTTCTCATTGAAATTAACATGTTACCCGAGAAGCCCGGTACTGGTATGACTTGTATACACTAGATTCGAACTTAACGATCCTATAATCATACCGCTTGTTCCTAATCTCGAGATAGTATTATTTTGTTTCAAGGAGATATAAGGTGAGGTGAGGGTTGTTGACTAACCATTCAGGCTCTTTAAAATCCGATAACGAAACCCGCCCTATACACGTTGTCTTTGAAGTGTAGGACGTATAAGACGCCTCTTCCTCACCAGGTTGATCGAATCCCTCCGTGTCCCCTAAGTCGCTAATCGTGTAGTGTTGGGGCTGCCAAGACATTGCTATAATACTATTACGATATAATTTCCAACTGGTTTTCTGATAATAGTTCAGGGGTGCACTTCACCCCTATGAAGTGTATGTTGTCGGGTAGGAAGATCTTGGTTAGTGATATCGTGTCTTCCACGCACCACGGTGACACCCTGCAGACTGGTTTTGGAGTCGACACCCACCAAGCGCATCGTGAAACGCTGCAAACGTGATACTGTTGTTGTTTCCCCACCGAGTTTGACCCCTTCACGATCTCTACATCATCCCGCCGATGGTTCCCTAGGTAGACTTGGATGATCAGTGCTGAGTTCGCCGTAGACTCTCCAGGATCCTGACCACGCCTTCAATTCAGCCACCAACTGCAATGTCACGCTTTGCATGCCCGCTTTACTCGATAGCATGTGGGCTGCCATACTGGCGAAAGTGGGCTGATGACTACGCCACGCCTCTGAGTCGGGATGTAAGCCACGCAGCAGGGTTCCGTTGTTCACTTACTTTGTTTAGGTGGTTGTCTTTGTTATCCGTGAACACGAGGGGAGCCGAGCCTAATATTGAGAAACCAGTCGACTTTACCCGGTAATAACACCCACTTGTCATCATCGGTGAAGACGAAGCCGTGATATGGTTTGTTTCGGGCGACGGTAGTGCTCTCAACATCGGGTTAAGTCGAATAGTTTGCCTCCGAACGATGGGTATATCATCCAGTTATCACCGTGTTGACAAGGGTGTACTTAGTGTTGACTGCCGCCTTTGAGGTATCTACTATATCGCTTTTAGGTTGCTAGTACCACCGAGGGGACTTCAACGCTTTGTAAATGCTGTTTTGCTGTTGCAAGCATTACACTTTACCATCTACCCGGGTCGCCGAATCCGCTGTGTCCCCGGTGATCGAGATCCCCACATTGATGCATTTTTTCAACTTCATTCCGGGACCTTGTGCGCTGGTCATTTTATGTGCAGCGCTACGCTTGAGGTATCCTATATTCACGGTGATTATGATTTATATCTAACACCGATATTATCAGCTCAGGGATGTTGCCCTGGGTTAACCTCTTATATTGCCACGCTGAAAACGACTCGGTTCTGCCATCGTTGTATTTCTCCGCTTTAACCGCACTGCTCTAAGTATAGTGGAAGGGTGGCCTCCTTTGAATATTGTCCGTTGTGCTAACCTGGTTGAGATGAATGCACAGCCTCGCACGGTACTAAGTCGGGTAACTTCGCGCCTGTGACTGTAGTCGCTTGGTTTTACCCTCGCCAGGCTGCATACCGAAAGTGTTCTAGCCAATGGCCGCCTAGCCGCAAGGAGTTTCTTCCGTTGTTGATTAACACCACTGTGCCGCTTTGAGTCGCTCATCTTGAGTTCGCTCCCAGTGGTTTGAATACCTCATCGCTTTAGAGAGCACACGCCTGTAGTAACCGCCAATTATTTGGTTTGGCGATTACCACCGACGAACAGTTTATTGTTGCTAGCGCTGATGTTAGTCCATCGCGGTAGGTAGGTTATATCGCACAGTGCTACTTCGAAGTTGACCCGACGCGTTATCGATCGCAAGGCCAGCTGAACGGCCTCGCCGCCGTTATTCCTGGAGTGTTATGTACATGTTATATAAACTCATTATATAATAGTTTTAAAACATGAAGATCGTGGTCGCTGATGGGCTGTATTTCGACGCCCAGTTCATAGATGTATTCGATAAGTATAAGTTTTCGTGACTAACACTAAGACAGTGCACGCTTGGTTGAACAATCCGATGCAGTTCTGGCAGAATCAACTCAACTTCGCAGTGTGGTGCGCTACAACGGGTGTGGTGTGACATTGACCGACACTCGGCGTGGACCGCTGAGTCAGTCTGTGTTCACGCTTCACGGTACTACCAGGTCAGGCGATCCCTCAAAGAGATCAGCCCACACTCACAAGAAAAGCGCGTGGAATGCAGTAAACAACCAATACGATAGACGGGCCTACTTAACGATTTTGCAACGAATTCGAATCGACACTAAAACGGATTGGCGCTTGCCGGACCGAACCACGGATTGGGTATTCCTATCGCTCACAACATGCCTCTCGTGGAAGCCAGCGAAAGTTGCAAGATTGGGGATACAAGTCGATCATCATATCACAACAAACGAGTGGGATGACCGCTACATGGCTTTCGACAACAGCAAGGATTACAGAGTCTGGAGGTTCGAGCAGGGGGTGACTGGAAAAATTCATGTTGGAATCGAAAGGGTATACTCGCGTCGGCACCAACGCTTGAATGACTCCTCGATTCGACGTGACACGGTGGGCACTGTTGCGCGCAGACGCAAACGCTGCTCCAATATCCTAGGTAAGGGACTGCTTACGACGCCAGAAACAGTTCGTTGTCAACGCTGAGGATGCTATTAATGCTCCAGTTGATCTCCCCGAAAAGCCATCAAACGCTACCAAGACGTGTTGAATACGCCAGGTCGAAAAGTCGATCACGGTTCGACGTGGGGTTGTACATGGCTCCGGTTTATATGCAACTGAGAGTAAAAAGTGGTGGGCTACAACAACGAAATAGTCATAGCCACGGGCGGTCAAAAGTTACGCCAACCTCGATGTCAACGCCCCCACGCCCCACCACCCACGACCGTGAAACGGGTATAGTGGCGCCACCCCGAGCCTAGGGTTCAACACACACACCTACAGCCCCTGTGGGGTCACCCCACACACATCGATCGTAAAACAGCTATGGTGGTTGGTGGGGTAGCTTTGGGGCTCATTTGGTTAAAATTCCTTAGCCGCTTACGCACACCAGACCCGCCACGGCGACGATGGCTGCCCACAGGTTTTGACTAAGCCACGGGCAGTTTTAGCCAGAGCTTCAGCAACCACGACGACGATGCTACCCAGGATTCCAGGCAGGGCTTCGCGGCCTTACCAGCCAGTTTAGCCAGAGCCTCCCCTAGTTTTTATCCACTCTTTACACCACCTGTGGGTGTTGGGCGCACCACTTGGGGTGTGGGCCCCCACTCAGTGACACCACCAGGGTTGATATGATGAAGCCCAGTGCAGTCAGAATGCTGGCGATGGTGATCCCTTTGCTCCCGAACAGGGTCCGAATCCTGTCGGCTAGCGCAGGTGTCTTCATTTAGAACTCGATCGATGGTTTCCCTCGTGACGACTGATCTGGCGATCGAGGGCTTCCCGTTCGAGGAAAGCCGGATTCCAACCGAGTCCGCCTCTCGCCTTCCAAGTTTTATTCTCTCCTCGATACGGCGCTTTCATATCATCGCCTGCTTCGGTGAGTTTTATTTTCTCGGCGAAGCGGCTCGCCATCGACTTCGCTCAGTTTCCCATGTTGTTAACGAAGTTCTCCACGCATATGTTTGCAAGGCTTCGCCTAAACCCTCGCAGTTCCCTCAGGGGAAATTCGAGCCCAGGCAAGGGTTTGTCATGGTAATGCGTAGCCAATATTTTTTCGATACTGTCCGATGTTTCTTTAGCATCCCCAGTATTGGCCCTGGCTACTTGCAGATCTTGGACGACCTTCGGGAAGCTTTAGACCATGCGCCACCGTAATCTATGAAGCCTAGTTCCCCACGGAGCAGTTGACTCCCACCAGGGCTTAATTTGTGAGTGTTGACAAAGCATATGGTTTCCGCCTTTTTATGATATCAGCCCACGGGTAAGCCTTCAATCGCAGCGTGCCCTTCTTATCGACCATAAACTTGGAATAGTCCCTCCCCAACGGCTTGATGTTGTCTTTATTTTCAACTGCGTCGTAATAATCATCGACGGCCGACTGTACAAGTTCAGTACTTAAGGGGAACGAGGTTTCATCCTGATATTATCATCCCATCCCATCCTCCATAGGTATTTCCTCATAACCACCTTCAGCCATTATTTAGTATTAAAACTTATATATTTCATTTATATAACAATGTACGGTAGAAAACTAGATCCTTTCAGAAGATCGAGAGCCACTAGGTGTCAAAGCCGTAAGGCCAGTCGGTGACCATCACCAACAATCCCAGCAAGATAGACCAGAATCAAACGCTGCTGGTTAGATTTCCAAACCTTGGCGCGAATGACCTCATTGTACCAGGCACTGTTCGACTGGCGCTCAACCTCACGCTGACCTCCGACAACGACAAACGCGAAGCTAGTGCGGAACGTAGGTCGAGCTATCATCAAGAAAACCACCATCAAGATCACCGGTAACGAGGTGCTGAGTATCGACGACAGCGGCGTGTTTCACTGCTACAGGGACCTCTGGAAAAGTGAGGGGAGAACGCGTCAATGACGGTACCAGGGCATCAGCAAATCGACCAGGTCGCGCGATTGGGTATACCTTCACGGCAGACCAGTTAGACAAGCTATCGGACGGTGAAAAGGCCATCGCTCAAGCGCACGGGAACAGGTTCTGCGTGCGCCGACTTCGAAGTTGCTTTCACGGAACACGCCGCTTTACCAGGCCGCTGGGTGATAGGCTTGAATACGAGCTCACGCTTAATGACTACAGCAAAGTAGTGCGTACGCCGAACGGCGATGAGGCTAGTTATACCATAGACAACATCTCTGGAGTTCGACATGGTCACTAACCCGAGCTGGCCAGGCAGGTTCAAAACCAGTACTGGGAATGTGGCCATCCTGTAATGATCGCGTGCTGAGGCATAGATCCATCGTGCGGGATAAAAGCGACACTGTGTGGAATATCAACCTGAACGCGTGCGGGCGCTGATCGATGAAAGGCATCCTGATCATCCCAGTGGAGGATTACGAGCCGCTCCGAGGGATAGCGAAGTTTTTCAACCCCGAGATCGAAAAGGTGGAAGTGACTATAGAGGGCGTACCCAACCAGCTGTTTAGTCATGGTATGCGGGCGTACCAGCAGTGGGATGAGATAAAAAAGATGCCGAGCAAACATCCATATATAGCCAAAGACCTGACCTATCCTCCGCGCAAATCGGGCTAATACTTAACTAACAAGTACGCGCTGTGGTTGGACATGCGATCCACGGATGATGATAAACTGCACGGTAGCGGCCGTAGAATAGATAATGGCAGCGAAGGAATTACTATCCAGATTACCAAGAAGGCTCAACCCGCTGGCAAGTTGAAATTATATCTGTACGTTATTATGGACGCGCAACTTAATATAGACAATGGGAGATTCGTGCAAGCCATCTATTGATTTGCCCCGCGACCCACACTGCGCAATAGTGTGCGGGCAGACTGGCTGTGGGAAGACCGCTGTGTTGGATATGTTGGAGGGTACTACAGGGATGTGTTCGACCACATCGCTATCATGTGCCCTACTCTGAGCATGAATAAAACGCATACACGGAAAGACCTTTGCGTGATGACGGACCCGACGCACACAGAGTCGATCCGGGGCCACGCCTGCAGGACTGGTTGAAAGCTTACCATATGAAATTTAAAGGGGAGTCGACGCTGTTCATACTGGACGACTGCATGCTTAATCGCGAGATAACAAAAAAGAGACATGCTATCGCATCTGGCCTTCTCCGCCGACACGCAAAGCACAGCGCCTGGGTGCTAACGCAGAAGTTCAACTCGGTGTTGAAAGACCTCAGGAGCAGACGCGATGGGTGGCCTTATTTCACTGCAAGGACAGGGATTCGCTCGAGAGTGTTTGAGAGAGAACGATGTGATGAGCAAATTAGAACGGAACGGGTGAAGAAACAGCTCGCTGAAACTAAACACGCTAAGCTCGTGCTTAAGACAGACCAACCAGTAGCCTATAGTGTGTTTTAGCTTAGCAATGCTTAGCAATGCTTAGTAAATTCTTAACAATGCTTAGTAAATGCTTAACAATGCTTAGCAAATGCTTAGTAAATTTTTAACAATGCTTAGCAATGCTTAGTATAGTTATGGTATTTGAAGTGTTCGTCGTGTGCAACTTAACCTTTATTTCTCTGTGTTTCGCTTATATCGTATATTATATAGTTAAAACTAAAACTTACTTATCACATTATAGGATGGAGTGTGAGGAATTGCTAGAGCAACTGTTGGTACCCCAATCACCACAGGTGGATGATGATAAGCGAGAGAAACTGGTGGCGCTATTGTTGGTGGCAAAGCCAAACATTACTTTGGGGAGTACACCGGATAAAATTCACAAAATGTCAGCCAAGAAATCGATAAACTGTACGCTAAATACGAGGCTAGACTAGGTGCAGAGATGACAAAGACAATAGGATCGGCTATGACCCAGATATACACTGGTATTAAGTCCATACTTCCTTCCCATCCCCGAGCCGACTTTACCTGTGTGGAAGACCTCGAGAAAGACCCTTTTATCGAACACGCTTTGAGCTCTATTAGCTGCGAGCTGTACCACAAATACGGTATGTTGTTAGCCCCGTGACGGCGGCGATTATCACGCAAAGCATTGTCAATTTGAGAGGAAAAATAATAATAATAGTATAGATGGATGCTGCACAGACCCAGACCCCTTCAGAGGAGACGGTGAACCCTCCCCCCAACAGAGGTGACCCACCCCAACTGGAGGTGACCCTCCCACAGTCACCAGGCAGAAGAATCCTAAGAGAGTAGCTGCCGGTAAAAAACGGTGGTGTAACCAACATAAAATTATCAAGGTGACCCACCCGTCTCGATTATTGTTGGTTGTATGCGCAACTGCTGCCGTGGCTATCTCGTGGTTATATACACAGCAAAGTGAGGGAAACCCTACACCCCGAATTAAAGGTCAACCCGCGATATCATGCAATAAAATATATATTTTATATCATATACATAATGTCTGAGGGGAAAACGTTCGTCAACGACGATACCACGCCACAGTGGTCGCCAGTCTAGCCGTAGGATACGCCGGTTGACCAAAATGGTGCTTAAACAACCGACTATCAAGCTAGATTTCAACCTGCAGGATATGGGTATGCTAATAATGAACCTTGGTATGGCGATGGCCACAAAAGACATCCTAGTAAAACAAGGAATAATACCTGAAGATATTATGAAATAAATATAAGGATGGCCACTATAGCTATGATGGTCGGTGGTGCGTTAGTGAATGCCCTGGCATTTTCCGAGTAATTTCCTCTTTTCAAACTACGAGAGTCACACGCGGCTGAAATACAGGCAGAGAGAAAGCGCACGATCTCGCTATTGAGAATTTACAGGCAGCACAGGCTGAGTACGCTAAACAACGCCTCCAGAGGATCGATTACATTAACGAACAACTCAGGCGAAAACCATGCCGCTTCAAACATTCCACGATGTCGACGCACGCTTGGCGAGAATACTTCTTATTAACTGGTAAACGATTGGAGCCACTACAGAAGCCAACACTTGCTCAGTACTACACACCATCCAAGGGACAAATGGACCGTGAACTGACCTTCATAGCTGGGTATAGCGGCGACTGCTTTGGTTGTGAAACAATTAGACTAAGTACTCATATAAGTATGCTAAACATGAGACCTGCTCCATACCGATGCGAATACATTCTTATGGGGAAGACAGATCCCTGCGGTAAGAAATGTAGGAATGAGGGGTACTGTTGTTTCCACATGGGAAGTCCTAATTACTCGTGTTCTGTGTGTGGCATAGGGGTCAAAGGTCACTACTGTCTATGTAAAGCTCACGGGGCGAACGTAGTCAGACATCACCTCATCTACGAGAATAAAAAGGCCTACATAAAAGAACGTAGGCGATTTCTCAAGATAGCAGTGTAAGGCGGGTCCCTTTGCCAGTGACCCAATTAGAGATTATACACACACATACGTATAGCTATGTTTGTGGAAATTGACCCCAGGGAAGGTTGTCTGAGAAGCTGGCAGATGGATGTGGGGAAAAGTATAGATATTAGTGCCCTCAAACCCATGATTGTTAGTGAACTATATAAGGGGTGCTCGTTTACAATCATGGTAAAAGTAGGGTTTGATGTGCCATGGGCTGGGCACACTTGGAATTACTTTGATGGGGGGCGAGTAGATGTGCATGGGGATATAGATATACTTGTTGATGACTCGTTGCAAGTAATACAAAACACCCTACTATGCTGCGCATGTTCCGGGTGGGTCGAGGGAATAATCGATAAGGTGTATCTTGATTTTTTACCTTACGGTGGTCCAATTAAACATTAATTCTCTTAGGTGTGTATACAATTATGGCTACTATACGCGAGCTTAAGAATATCGCCAGAAGCCGTGGTGTGATCGGGTATTCTCGAATGACCAAACCAGCATTGTTGAGATTACTTAACATACAAGCCCCTCCCACGGTAAAACAATTAAAAGTCCAGGCAAAACAGCTTGGGCTCACGGGTTATTCAAACCTGGGTAGAGCCGGGTTAAACGCATTGTTATCACATGCCCCCGTTCCCACTGTAAAACAATTGAAAGCTGAAGTTCGTGATTTGGGGTTAGGTGGGTATTCCCATATGACAAAACCACAGCTTGTAGAACTGTTACGGCAGAATAGAGCTATTGACCTACAGTTCGTGCCCACTGAGCGCGCTGTAGGTAATTATTTAAGAGGCTGGCGCATGCATGTTGATAGGAACATAGACATTACAGATATTAAGCCACTGATAGCTGATAAAATAAATCAGGAACTAACCAGTCTGGGAAGCATCAAGTTTCAGATCACAGTTAAAATGTCGCTCGATAAGCAGGTAGGGGGAGGGGTCACTGAGTACGTTCAGCCTTACTTCAGAGGTAGGCAAGAGGTCGTCACGCATACAGAGACCATAGACGCATCGATCGATACCAGTTTTCAACAGATACGGGAATACCTAGAACGCTACACACACTTGGGGTCCGGGTGGGCTGTAGATAAAATCGATAATGTCTATCTAGACATAGCTAACTACGTGCCGCTCAGAGGCGGGTCATACCTAGACTTGCCTCCCTACTATAAGAAAAAACATGCCATAGTAAACGTCAGGAATAGAGGAGATGATTGTTTGAGGTTAGCTATCAGGTCAGCCTTGTTTCCAGCTGACACTAATTCGAACAGGCTTTCTAGCTATCCCCAAGATGATGGGCTCAACTGGGATGGTATAGATGAACCAACCCCCATATCCCAGATCACTAAAGTAGAAAAACAGAATAATCTAGCTATAAATGTCTTTGGGCACGAAGGTAACACAACAATGGTACACAGGGTCAGCCCAGTGGGGGGAAACCCCCCTCGCGTTATCAATATATTCATGATCCAACGAGGTGAAAAGTATCACTACACGTGGATAAAACATCTCAGCCGGTTGTTGCACGACCAGTCGAAACACGATGGGAAAAAACACTTTTGTGTGCGATGCCTACACGGTTTCAGTCGAGCTGATTTATTAGAATCCCACCGGGAGGATTGCCAAGGTGTGGGGCAGACGGCCATACGGGTTGACATGCCCGAGGAAGGTGACAATATCCTAAAATTCGACAACCACAAGAACCAAATGTCCGTGCCTTATATCATATACGCCGACTTTGAAGCCTTGGTCAAACCTATTAAGGTTGTTGGGGATACTCCCACAGGTGAGAGCTTCACACATAAAACACAGGAGCATGAAGCCTGTGGGTTTGGATACATTGTCGTCCGTTGTGATGGGGAAACGAAAGCTCCCGTAGTGTATAGGGGTCCTGACGCGGCTGAAAGGTTTCTAAAGTGTTTGCAGGAGGAAGAAAAAATTATTAGGAATGCGTTGTATAAAGTCGCTCCCATGCGTATGACCCAAGCCGACCGGTTAGCTCACGCCTGTAGCACTAATTGTCACGTGTGCGACTCGCCACTTAACGGTGATTCCGTGAGAGATCACTGTCACGTAACCGGTAAGTATAGAGGCGCCGCTCATAACGCGTGTAACCTCAAGCTTAAAATCACCCCTAAGACAATAAACATCCCCGTTGTCTTTCACAACTTGAGAGGGTATGACTCTCACTTGATCATGCAGGCCATCGCGAAAATCGATGGTAATATAACGTGCATTCCCAACAACATGGAGAGATACATCTCCTTCAGCTTAAACGGTCTTAGGTTCATAGATTCAGTACAATTTCTATATTGTCTTCATTAGGCAGTCTGGTCAAGGTCCAACGATACCTTCCCTATCACCAATCGATACACAGACGCCGAGACTAGACCCCTGCTTATGAGGAAGGGTGTGTATCCCTATGAGTACATGGATAGTTGGACCAAGTTCGCCGAGACCAGACTACCCCCATCAGAGAATTTTACAGCAATCTGACCGACTCGAAATATCCCAAGACGATTATTACGCACGCTATTAATGTATGGAATAAACTGGGTTGTAAGAACCTGGGGATTATCACGATCTGTACTTGAGGATGGATGTACTGCTGTTAGCCGACGTGTTTGAGACGCTTAGGCGGACGTGTTTCAATCAGTATAAACTAGACCCCGCGATGGTATTACACCAGCCCAGGTCTGTCGTGGGATGCCTTGCTTAAAAGACCGGAGTTAAGTTGGAATTGCTTACGGATTATGACATGCACCTATTCATTGAGAAAGGCTTGCGGGTGGGATCTCCATGGCAGCCAAACGATACGAAAAGCAAATAATCAATACGTGAAGGGCTACGACCCTAGCAAGCCAACCAATCACATTCTCTACCTCGACGCCAACAACCTGTACGGCTGGGCCATGAGCCAGTATCTACCCACAGGGGATTCGAATGGGTGTCACATGAGGTTGATGTTATGAGCATCGCTACCGATTCGAACAAAGGTTATATCCTCGAGGTTGACTTGAGTATCCCAAGGCATTACACACATCACACAACAGCTACCCCTGGCCCCAGAACGTATGAGGGTTAACCCAGACTGGATGTCTGAGTACCAACATAACTTATTAGGTAGGCGGGTGACTGGCGTTGAAAAACTCGTGCCTAACTTAATGAATAAGACCAAGTACATAGTTCACTATCGCAACCTACAGCTGTACCTGTCGTTGGGTATGAGGCTGACCAAAATACACAGGGTGCTCGTGTTCGACCAGAGCCCATGGATGGAGCCCTACATCAGAATGAACACAGACCTCCGAAAAGCTTGCCACCAGTGACTTTGAGAAAAATCTCTACAAGCTCATGAACAACTCGGTGTTCGGTAAGACTATGGAGAACCTGAGGAAACGCGTGACCGTGAAGCTGGTTCGGTCGAATGAGGAAGACAAGCTCAGGAGACTGATAGCCAGTCCGGCATTCAACCGTAGCAAGATATTCACCGATGATCTAGTTGCCCTACACATGAAGAAAAGCCACATAAAATTCAACCGGCCTGTTTACGTGGGGATGAGCATCCTCGATTTATCCAAACACCTGATGTACGACTTTTACTACAACGAGCTCAAGAAACAGTACGGCGACAGGTGTGAAGTGCTGTACACTGACACGGATTCCCTGCTGATGGAGATTCGAACCGAGGACGGTAATGCGAGGACATGAAAAACACCTCGATTTGTAATGACACCAGCGACTACCCCAAGGACCATGCCATACACAGCACGGTGAATAAAAAGGTCCTAGGTAAGATGAAGGACGAGTGTGCTGGCACGCCCATAGCCGAGTACATAGGGTTGAGGCCTAAGATGTACTCCATACTGAAGGCCGACAATGGTGAAATCCGGAAGGCTAAGGGTGTTAAGAAGTACGTGGTGAAACAACACATCAAACACGCCAGATTCAAGGAAGCCCTGTTCAAGACCCATACCTTTAGACATAAAATGAACACACTTAGAAGTGATGGCCATAAGATATACGGACTGACTATAAACAAGACGTCTCTGTCGCCTATGGACACTAAACGTTGGATAGCTATTGATGGGATAAACACGTACGCGTATGGACATGAGAAAATTGAACCAAGAACGGAACCAGAAAAAGTTTGAGGCTATTTACTACAGTCCGCGTGGGTACTGGAAAGGAGCTAGCGCTGTAGATAAGCTGGCTAAAATGGCGCGAGTATCCCCGGAGGAGACCAAAGCGTGGCTTGAAAACAAAGCCCTGTGGCAGATCTATTTACCACCACCACGCTTACGTGCCTAGAAGGAAGTTTGGTATTAACATACCTAATAGCGTTCACCAGGCAGACCTACTGTTCCTACCCCACGATAAGAGGTACAAGTATGCCTTAACAGTCGTGGATGTGGCCAGTCGCTACAAGGAAGCCGAACCCTTGACCACGAAAGATTCTGCCCAGGTAGCCAGAGGATTCGAACGCATATACAAACGCAGTCCGCTGACGTGGCCAACAGAGCTGCAAGTTGACCCCGGGCGTGAGTTCATGGGTGCCGTGTCACAACTGCTAGCCAAACACGATACAAGGGTCAGGCGTGGTACGGTCGGAGCCCATCGCAGCCAAGCCATAGTTGAGAGATTTAATAGGACTTTGGCTGAGCGCTTATTCGGGCATCAGTATGCGAGGGAGATGGCCACCCCGGGAAAACGATCGACTGAATGGGTCACGAGGTTACCTAAGGTGGTGTCGGCAATCAACCATGAAGTCACCCGTCTCACCGGTAAAAAGCCGGCAGACGCTATCAAACTAAAATCAATAATATCAGAGTCGGCCGCTCCATTGCGTGGGAAGGAGAAACAGATACCAGACAGGGCCCTAGTGAGGTACCTATACCAGCCGGGGGAACACGAGGGTGATAGCCGTAAGCGAGCCACCGATCCTATATGGTCAGTCAAAACTTACAACATAGATAAAGTTGACATCAAAGCAGACGAGCCTAACTTGTACTACTTGAGGGATGGGCCAGGGAGGGGTTTGTAAGAGAAGAATTATTGATCGTACCGTATGGCACAGTATTACCTCCTGTCAACACGGCATAGTGGGACATTTTGCTTGAAATTTTTATAGGTTGGGAAAGCAGTAGGGGTAATGGTAGCAAGAGCTAAGGGTCCGACCAAAGCCTTATTTGGGGAATAAGGCTTTGCAGAGGCTTTTGTTGGAAGTGATCCAGAACTGTCTTTTCCTCTACTACTCGAGTTGACAATACACTGGCAACTGGAGGCCAGCCCTGATAAGTGGTCCATTGTTACATATGCATACATATACATGCATATGGTTGTCATTTGAAGGTTTTTATCAGTTTGGATAAGTAAAATACATGATAAGTAAACAATTTTGGCGAGTCCCTTGAAATTTTACTTATCAGATTTCCACTGTACATAAACACTACCTTTTGACAAATCCGCTGTGCATGATAAATGTAAGTAATCAATCAGCGTGTTATCGGTTAATCCTTTGATTGATGTTTATAATGTTGAGTATTTACTCCAGACACAAGAAATGCAAAATGGAAACCTTTGTCGGGTAATCTAAGTGGTGCTACGACTAATTATACCTGTCATAAATTCATTAACTGACCATCAAGTGAATGATGACAAATAACATGTGTAGGTTTATACCACCTAACATGGGTTACAACAAGGGAGTATTAATTGCTGTATTGCATGCAATTATCATTGCATGTAAAAACTTATGGGCCGACACTATTTTGAAAATACAAACATAACTTCATTGTTGCATAAGAAATACATATAAGCACTTGCTGTGTGCTAAAACTGTCTGTACCTATTTACCTAAGTAAATTTTAAGATTCTTCTAGCAATGGCAAAGTGGGGGTTGTTTAGTTTACGTATTCAAATATCTCAAATGTCAATTTTTAATATCATACGCAGTTGACGTCATATTTTTACATGACATGATTAAATATTGAGGTAAAAAACCCACAGAAATTGAAAAAATTTGGATCAGTCATACCATCCAGGCATTAGAAATCATGAAAAAGCCAACACTGCTTTGATACTTTATTACAATCAGACAAGAACTACCGGGGTGAAAATTAAACAAGAAGACAAAGTCATCAAAATCCAACACAACACAAAAACTCAAGGGAGTGGGCGGTCCCGAATAAATGTGGTTTTAAGCCGCAACTTTTGACAAGCAAAAGGACGCAGTTAGGCAAGTAAGCTCTGCCACCATGTGATTTACCAGGTGGCCCCAGTGAATTAAAGACCTTAATCTGGACAGCCCCTGCTTCGAAACCCTCCCCCACAGACACGCTGGAAGGCGGTGAAAGTGAGAATGGCCTGGTTGCTCGACTGATTTAATGTTCAGTACCAATCCCCCTAACTTACCAAGGGAAGAAAGGACTAGGAGCGGAATGCTTCGAAAACCACATAGGTAATCGGGAATCAACACTTCACTGATGGAATTGCTCAGAGAGTAGAGGTCAGTAAGCGGAGTGTCGACCATCTCCGCATGTAGCACAAGACTGGCCTCTCAGTGTAACGAGTCATGGATATGACAGTGCAAACACACCCTAGTTTCCTAGGTGAGGTGGTCTAAGCCCAAGACAAAAAAGGTACAAAGATAAAGATGACATCGATATCTTTTATTAAGTACAGAAAGCAAAACCGACACGCGGAAGGATTGCTTCTCATCTGTGAGCACGGGTCGATGACAGCTGCTGAGCCAGGACCAGAGGACCGAACTGGTGCTGACCCTCCACGTCCGTGACCGAGAGATTCCGAAGATAGTGTGAGGTGAAAACGGTATCCGACGTCCAAAAACATCCTTCCATGATTGCCTGTAGGGAACAGTTCCTATGAAGCACCATGGTGGAAGCTAGGGCCCGGGTTCATGAGGATTCACCGTCGAAGGTGGAGGAAAGTCAGTATAGGCATAGGCACGCAGGATAGTGGATCTCATCCAAAACACCAAAGTGGTGCGAGAGACTTCCGAGGTGGAGGCAGTAGACAACGGGATGAAGAGTCTCTTGCGCAACCTGCATCAGTCCTTAGAAGCCGCCAAGTATATCCGCAATCCCCGAACTGGGCACAGGGAAAGATCTTCCGTGTCATCAGGACCCAAGATAGTGGACAGCGGTGGAATCGTGAACGTGCGGTCCGACTGTCCTGGTAGTTGGTTCGGGAAGTGGTACAGGATCTCGATTGGTCAGTTCTTGTAGATCTACAAACCAACTACTGGCCGGCCAATAGGGCGTGACCAAAGCAGTGTCATGTGCTGTTTCAGTAGTATGGGTGGAAGTAGGGCCACTGTCGTCCCAAGGAATGGAGAGAGCGTCGTGACCCCAGGCAAGAGGGTCTGGAATCGGGAGACACGAAAAGGGGCAACTGGTGGCGAACAAATCCACTGTCGAAGACGTCAGCGGAAGGCAGATGGTCTGGAACATCTGTGGATGTAGTTTCCACTCTGTCGGGGAGGGATGAATCGGACGGGACAGAGAATCCACAATCACGTTCTTCACTCTTGGAATATGGTTGGCTTGAACGGAGATAATGTGAGTGTCAACCAACTGGAAGAACCATTGTGTCCACTGCAGGAGTTGAGGAGATCCTGACGACCCCACCCAGTTGATGTGCCACACTACTGCTGCATTGTCCGACCGGACCATGAGAGGGGTCGATCATAGAATTTCTTGGCAGCGAGTGATAGAAAGAATCACCACCCTGAGTTCTAGAAATTTGATGTGGTAAGCGCAATCTGCGAGAGACCACCGCCCTGCCACTTGCTGATCGAGAAGGTGAGCCCCCCACCCGTGTAGAGATGCGTCCATGTACAGGTGGTCGGGACGAATGGCCTTAAGCAGACTCCACCGCAGACATTCGACACTTCCATCCACCATAGGAGATGGGGATGGTGCGCCGGAGGTAACGTGATCAGTGAAAACGGGTTGCCCACCCTGATGTGGGAGCCAGGAATAACTGCAAAAGGTCGAAGATGAAGCTGACCCCTGAGGGTCAACGCCTGGGTCGACGTCAAGAGACCCAGGAGCCCCTGCCATTGACGAAGAGTCTGAGTTGAGACAATGCAAGGGGAATTAACCGCCGGATCTTGTAGAAATGGTCCCTCGGCACAGTCTGTTGAACTCTGTGTTGAACACCGCCTCGATAAACTGCAAACGGAGTGAAGGGATTAGTTCCGAATTCTCCATGTTGACAAGCCAGTCTAACTGTTGAAGTAGCTGTATCTTGAACCCCATGTGGAGGAGTGCACGGTCGGTCTGATCCTGGATACAGTTGTCAATGTATGTTTCGAAAAGTATCCCCTTGCGATGGAGGAAGCTGGTGATGGGTTTCATCACCTGTGTAAACAGCCACAGGGCCGAAGAAATTCCAAACGGGAGAACATGCCACTGATAGTGGGTGCCCTCGAAGACGAAACGAAGAAACTTGCAATGGTCCGGGAAGATCGGGATGTGAAGGTAAGCATCCTGTAGGTTGAGGCTGACCATGTAATCCCCCGGTTTATAATAATAATAATAATAGTGGATTTGTATTGCGCTTTTCCATACTTGGATATTATGCTCAAAGCGCAGTGAAATTTGATCAGAAGAAAGCTTTGCGGAAAAGATGGGTTTTGATAGCTGTTTTGAAGGCAGAACAGGTTTGACACTGGCGGACATCAAGGGGAAGAGTGTTCCAGGCAGTGGCTGCAGCATACGCAAATGATTTCTTCCCATAACTAGAAAGTTTCACTTTTGGAACAATAAACAGATGTTTGAATTCAGACCTAAGGGTTCTGCTGGGACAGTACAATGGAAGTAAGTCACAGAGATACTGTGGGGCTGTTTGAGAGTAGCATTGGAATACCAGATAAAGGAGCTTAAAGTCGATTCGATGTTTTACTGGAAGCCAGTGGAGTTCTTGGAGGATGGGTGTGATGTGGTTCGACATGGGTGACAGAGAGACAAGGCGAGCAGCTTTATTTTGAATCCTCTGGAGTCTGTTTAGGTTGATATTTGGAGAGTTGGCGAAGACTATTACAATAGTCAAGGCGAAATGATAAGAGAGAGAGTCAGTGATTTTGTAGCTTCTTTTGTGAGACAGGGTCTGATCTTGCCAATGTTCCTTAATTGTAGGTGGCAGACTTTAGAGAGTTGACTGATTTGCTTGTCCAGGCTAAGTTCAGAATCGATGACAACCCCGAGGTCTTTCACATGGGATGACAGAGGTATGGTAGAATTGTTCACTCTCATCGAGTGAATTTGGCATTTCTGACGCCTCTGTGATGGACCAATGAGAATTGCTTCAGTTTTCTCAGCGTTCAGCTGTAGCTTATTGTTGGTCATCCAAAGTTTGATTTCTTCACAACAATCGGATTGATGATAGTCTTGAGTAGAGCCACTGACACCATACAACAAGAGTCATCAGAAGATGACATATCCCCCCGGCACTCACATTGTTCAAAGAACAAATCATCTGACAGTTACTTTAAGTCCAGCTTGATTTTAGACTAAGTGCAAATAGTTTCCATGGAAATCATGAAAAAAATAAATGACAAATATCTGCAAATAGCAAAAGGCACCACTTCAAGATCTGACTCACATATCTGCCAAGATCTGCTGATAGATATTAAGAAGTTTTCGAGTTGTGCTCCGGAAACGAAACCCACCCCTCCTTTTGGGACTAAGTCTGAATCGTTTCCATGGAAACCAAGAAAAACAAGAAGACAAAGTCATCAATATCCCCCGCAATGGCAAAATACTCTTCATGATTATGTTTACAAGTTATGATTAAGTCACATATTTAGATGTGTATATAGAAAAATGGAAGGAGTATTGAAAGGTTTTTAAAGTTCTGCTCCAGAAAGGAGCACTATCACCAATTTCAGTCTATGTCGAACTTGTTGCCGTGGAAATGCCAAAAATATTTTATTCAGAATTCCAAAACTACCAAAAGGCACCAGTACACCACCAGATCTATGTATGTGCCAAGTTTGGTGAAGAAATATTGAACGGTTTTAGAGTTCTGCTCCGGAAAAGAGCACTACCACCAATTTCAGTCTATGTCGAACTTGTTGCCATGGAAAAGCCAAAAATATTTTATTCAGAATTCCAAAACTACCAAAAGGCACCAGTACACCACCAGATCTATGTATGTGCCAAGTTTGGTGAAGAAATATTGAATGGTTTTAGAGTTCTGCTCCGGAAAAGACAAATGTGCACAGACGGACGGACGGACGGACGCGGACGCGCGCACGGACGGAGTCCATTTTAATACCCCCCGCAAAACGCCTTGCGGGGGATAATAACAAGAGTCATCAGAAGATGACATATCCCCCCGGCCTCCACATCTTTGAAAGAACAAATCATCTGACAGTTACTTAAAGTCCAGCTTCATTTTAGACTAAGTGCAAATCGTTTCCATGGAAATCATGAAAAAAATAAATGACAAAAATCTGCAAATAGCAAAAGGCACCACTTTGGGATCTGCCTCACATATCTGCCAAGTTTTGCTGAAAGATATTAAGAAGTTTTTGCATTGTGCTCCATGGAAACCGGGAAAAATAAAAATGACAAAAATCTGCAAACACCAAAAGGCACCACTTTGGGATCTGCCTCACATATCTGCCAAGTTTTGCTGAAAGATATTAAGAAGTTTTCGCGTTGTGCTCCATGGAAACCGGGAAAAATAAAAATGACAAAAATCTGCAAACACCAAAAGGCACCACTCAAGGTTATGTTTCATATATCTACCAAGTTTTGTTGAAAAATACTGAACGGTTCTTGAGTTATGCTCCGGAAACGAAGCCCACCCTTCTTTAAGACTAAGTCCAAAACGTTTCCATGGAAACCGAGAAAATTAAAAATGACAATAATCTGTAAATAGCAAAAGGCACCACCTTAGGTTATGTTTGACATATCTACCAATTTTGGTTAAAAAATATCAAACGGTCTTTGAGTTATGCTCCGGAAACAAAATGATTACGGACGGACGGACAGACGGACGAGGCGACGACTATATCCCACCGCATTACATGCCGGTGGGATAAAAATGACAAAAATCTGCAAATAGCAAAAGGCACCACTTTGGGATCTGCCTCACATATCTGCCAAGTTTTGCTGAAAGATATTAAGAAGTTTTCGCATTGTGCTCCATGGAAACCGGGAAAAATAAAAATGACAAAAATCTGCAAACACCAAAAGGCACCACTTTGGGATCTGCCTCACATATCTGCCAAGTTTTGCTGAAAGATATTAAGAAGTTTTCGCGTTGTGCTCCATGGAAACCGGGAAAAATAAAAATGACAAAAATCTGCAAACACCAAAAGGCACCACTCAAGGTTATGTTTCATATATCTACCAAGTTTTGTTGAAAAATACTGAACGGTTCTTGAGTTATGCTCCGGAAACGAAGCCCACCCTTCTTTAAGACTAAGTCCAAAACGTTTCCATGGAAACCGAGAAAATAAAAAATGACAATAATCTGTAAATAGCAAAAGGCACCACCTTAGGTTATGTTTGACATATATACCAATTTTGGTTAAAAAATATCAAACGGTCTTTGAGTTATGCTCCGGAAACAAAATGATTATGGACGGACGGACAGACGGACGAGGCGACGACTATATCCCACCGCATTACATGCCGGTGGGATAAAAATGACAAAAATCTGCAAATAGCAAAAGGCACCACTTTGGGATCTGCCAAGTTTTGCTGAAAAATATTAAGAAGTTTTTGAGTTGTGCTCCGGAAACAAAGCCCACCCTCCCTTTTGGAATTAAGTCCGAATCGTTTCCATGAAAGTCGGGAAAAAATAAATATGCCAAATTCTGCCAAATAGCAAAAGGCACCATTTTAGGATCTGTTTGATATATCTACCAAGTTTTGTTGAAAAATATTGAACGATTCTTGAGTTATGTTTTGGAAATGAAGCCCACCCCTCCCTTTGGGGACTAAGTCCGAATAGTTTCCATGGAAACCGGGAAATATAAAAATGCCAAAAATCTGCAAATAGCAAAAGGCACCACTTAAGGTTCTGTTTGATATATCTACCAAGTCTTGTTGAAAAATATTGAATGGTTCTTGAGTTATGCTACGGAAACGAAGCCCACCCTCACTTTTAGGACTAAGTCCGAATCGTATCCATGGAAACCGGGAAAAATAAAAATGCCAAAAATCTGTAAATAGCAAAAGCCACCACTTAAGGTTCTGTTTGATATATCTACCAAGTCTTGTTAAAAAATATTATACGGTTTCTGAGTTATGCTCCGGAAACGAAGCCCACCCTCACTTTCGGGACTAAGTCCAAAACGTTTCCATGGAACCCGAGAAAAATAAAAATGACAATAATCTGTAAATAGCAAAAGGCACCACCTTAGGTTATGTTTGACATATCTACCAATTTTTGTTGAAAAATATCAAACGGTCTTTGAGTTATGCTCCGGAAAGAAAATGATTACGGACAGACGGACGAAAAATGAGGCGGTGGTTGGAGGAACATCTCGTTGAAGACCTTCATGTTGAAGATGAGACTCAATTTGTCAGAATCCTTCTTCGGAACCAGAAAGATTGGAGAGTAAAACCCTTGGTCGGCAGGAGTCGGATCTATGGTGGATCGCAGCACAGCCGTTTGATGAGCGGTATACGTCATGTGCTACGGAAATAATGTAAGAGGAGGGTTGCCGATGACTGGAAGCTGAAACCCCTTGGACAGAGTGGAGAGAACGTAAGGGTCATCCAAGATGGTCCAATTGAGGGCATAAATCCCAAATCTTGAGTCTACTGGGGAAGCCTTGATAGGTACGATTCGAGGCGGAAGGACCCAATCATACTCTGATGTCTGCAAGTCACTGCTTCTCGGTCATCTGAGTGGAGGACTGATCGGAAGCGGAAGCTGGTCTAGAAGAAGTGAATGACCGGCGCTGACGGTTGGAACGCCCTCTGGTCGAACCTCTTCCTCGAAAGGAAGTAGGAGGTCCCGAACGAAGGTCAGAGTTGGTCGGCAAAAAGCGAGCTGGCCGCCGTTGACGCAACGAATCTTTTACTTGTAACTGTTGAAATTTCAATAGCTCCACAGAGACTTGCAAATGAGCATCCTGACCAACCTTTGTGGCTATATCTCTTATAGCCCCGTTAAAGAGTAATCTATCCTCCCATGATGATAAGTGAAGCGGGCCCCTACCCCTACATCTTTGATAGAACAAATCATCTGACAGTTACTTAAAGTCAAGCTTGATTTTAGACTAAGTGCAAATCGTTTCCATGGAAATCATGAAAAACATAAATGACAAAAATCTGTAAATAGCAAAAGGCACCACTTCAAGATCTGCCTCACATATCTGCCAAGTTTTGCGGAAAGATATTAGGAAGTTTTCAAGTTGTGCTCCGGAAACGAAGCCCACCCCTCCATTTTGAGACTAAGACCGAATTGTTTCCATGGAAACCGATAAAAAACCCACAAGAAGCTAAAGTCATCAATATCCCCCGCAATGGCAAAATACTCTTCATGATTACGTCTATGAGTTATGATTATGTCAAATATTTAGGTGTGTATATAGAAAAGTGAAAGGAGAGTATTGAAAAGTTTCTGCTCCAGAAAAAAGCACTAACACCAATTTCCGTCAAAGTGAAACTTGTTGCCATGGAAACGCCAAAAATATTGTATTCAGAATTCCAAAACTACCAAGAGGCACCAGTACACCACCAGATCTATCTATGTGCCAAATTTGGTGAAGAAATAGTGAATGTTTTAGAGTTCTGCTCCGGAAAAGAGCACTACCACTAATTTCAGTCTAAGTCGAACTTGTTGCCACGGAAATGCCACAAATATTTTATTCAGAATTCCAAAACTACAAAAAGGCACCAGTACACCACCAGATCTATCTATGTGCCAAGTTTGGTGAAGAAATAGTGAAGGGTTTTAGAGTTCTGCTCCGGAAAAGAGCAGTACCACCAATTTCAGGCTAAGTCAAACTTGTTGCCATGGAAACGCCAAAAATATTTTATTCAGAATTCCAAAAGGCACCAGTACACCACCAGATCTATCTATGTGCCAAGTTTGGTGAAAAAATATGGAACGGTTTTAGAGTTCTGCTCCGGAAAAGACAAATGTGCACGGACGGACAGAGTCCATTTTAATACCCCCTGCAAAACTTGTTGCGGGGGGATAAAAATATGCAAATAGCAAAAGGCACCACTTTGGGATCTGCCTCACATATCTGCCAAGTTTTGCAGAAAGATATTAAGAAGTTTTTGAGTTATGCTCCGGAAACAAAGCCCGTCCCTCCCTTTAAGACTAAGTCCAAAACAAGTCCATGGAAACTGAGATAAAAAAAAATCACAAAAATCTGTAAATAGCAAAAGGCACCACCTTACGTTCTGTTTGATATATCTACCAATTTTTGTTGAGAAATATTGAATGGTTTTTTAGTTATGCTCCGGAAACAACATGATTATGGACGGATGGACGAGGTGTTGACTATATCCCCCCGCATTACATGCCGGGGGGATAAAAAAGCAAACAAGCATTGCCACTAAGGTGACATAATACCCCGTCGCAAAATATCAAATCAAACTTATAAAGTAATGAAAGTTTAAGTTAAATGTCAACAAAAACATGACCAGTCAACCTCTCTTGATATCTTGCTCTTTAGGGTGTTCAAACACACACATATTTTCAAGACTGACTTTGACCTTGACATGAATGTCATAGTGTATGAAATCTGCAAAAATAGTACTAAAGAAATTGCTTATTGAAAAACATTTAAGGGAAGTCTTGAAAGTCTGAAGAAAATCCAGTGAACCGTTCTTGAAATATCTTGCTGACAATTCAGGTTAACATGCTGAAATCTTCAAAGTGTCGCTGTGACCTTGAAAATTAAGTGAAGGTCACCAACATCGACTGGGCCCTGTGCCTTCCCTAGATAAAGCTTGGTGTCAAATATGAAGTAACTCAAAGTGAATTATTCTTTAGGTATCTTGCTGACAAGCATAACCTGCAGGTTAATATGCTGAAATTTTCAAAGTGTCTCTGTGACCTTGAAAATTAAGTGAAGGTCACCAAAATTGACTGGGCCCTGCACCTTCCCTAGATAAAGCTTGGTTTCAAATATGCCAGTGAACGGTTCTGAGATAGCTTAACATGCACGCTTACATGCTGAAGAAAAATTATGTGAAGGTCACAAAATCGGTTCTTCCCTAGATATAGCTTTGTAACATGAAGAAAATCACAGGTAAAGCTTAACATGCAGGTAAAACATGAAAGTCCCCTTGTGATCTTGAAATGAAGGTCAAGGTCACCAAGCCTGACTTGGACCTTTCTTATACTCTGATGAACCTAGGTACCAAATATGAAAAGAATCTGGAGAACAGTTCTTAAGATATTCCAATTCGTTCGTACGTACGGACGGAGCCTAATACTATATCCCCCGCTTAGCGCTAAGAGCGCGACGGGGGATAACAAAATATACAACAAAATAAAACCAAAATTGCCTTTTAGTCCATGGCTGACAGCTTGAGATTGGCAAAGGATTGACCTTAATGTCAGCACATTACATCACTGGATCAGTTCTGTGCATGACAGTTATACAGTGACAACAAAATGATACCAAGAGAATTCATTTGAAGTATCCATGTACCGTATATTACCGTAGATAAGCCAAATTTTGAGGGGGAAAAAAAAGCAGTCTGTAGAAGGGGGTTGGCTTATCTATGAGATATAATTTCACGAAAGTATTTTTCAGTTCGTCAGTGCCCTGTCAGGATGATCTTACATGTTAGCGGTACACCTGCCTGAAACAGCACTGGAAGTTTACGAAAATTACAGCCACTTTGTTATAAATGATCAATAAAATACATATTGAAGTATTGAGTTTAATTTTATATTAATTAAATATTAAATATTAAGTTTTGTACCTACCTATTTACACACAAAAAAATCCACAAAAAAGAGAAGTCATAATCCTGTCCGGTCACCATTTGACATGTGCCAATGCGATCAGCTGTTTCCTGTGACGTCACATATGGTGTATCATAAAGAGTCAAATCATGACATGGGGGCATGGTGGGCGAGCTGTCTAAGGCGCCGTGCTAATAAGCGAAAGGTGCCTGGATTGATCCAACTTGTGAATGGGTGTAAAACCCTTGGAGCTAAAATTCAGTGTTGTCACAATCCCTAGTGAGCAGTACACAACCCTGTGCACTTAAAAGAACCCACTCATCCGATGGTAGGTGACCAGATGGTGGACACATGAAAATGTGCAGACAGCTAGTTTACTTGCGGGTATAGTAACGTGCACTATCATAGGACAAAATACTGTGACTATGTGTCCCAGTCCACTCAGCTGCAAATGGGTACCTTGTGAGGACGAGTCTGTGTGATAACTTGTTGCGCCTAACAGGCTGCATAAGTTGAATACTCCCCAGGGAGTTGAGTTGGTTAACACAATGCCAGAATAAAAAGGACATCCGTTGATCAAGGGAACACTCCAGCGCCTTGAGTATGTACGAGTTACGTGGATATGTGCGCTATATAAATATCCTATAATTATTTTTTTTAAATCATCATATGTCTACTCACATCTGCTTCACTGTCCTTCAGTTTTGGTTTTTTCTCTTTCACTTTCATCTCGAAAACTTGTTCCATCTCTGCCTCCATTTTCTTCATCTTGAGGTCATGCTCACGTTTCTCTTCAGCCATCTGGGTCAGTGGGTCTCTGTAACAAATAATCACAAGTTGCAGACCATAAACAATAATCTAGTCAATGAGAGAAGCAACAGTTACCAACTGGATACTATTATAAATGATCCCGTAGATACTGAACACAATGGTCATCAGCAGGCTACATGAGACAATCATCCAGTTGATGCTGAACACAATAATTATCTGATACATACTATAAAAATGATCCAGTTCATTCTGAAATTAATTATTTCCAGCTGCAGAAAATGTTGTCTGCTGACTATTGAATAAACAAAAAGAATATCTTACTTTGTGAGTGAGCCTGGCTTAACCTTCCCATCTCCTCCAACCGGAGCTAACTTGCTGTAGCGGTAGTTCTCATAGTGGACATTGTTGGTAACATCCTTTAAGTCCTGCATGTGAGTCCTTAAACAGTCCAAATACTCAATCTTTACATCACTGAATATATCCAGGTAGATCATCTGTAGTGGCTGTGCACCCTGAGCATTATTTTTCAACAAGAAAATAATTTGCATTACAATCACCATGTTTTCCTGATCTCCCTTCAGAAACAGAATGATGAACCAATTCAGTTTCACCATATTTGGGTACATTTGACATCACACTTGTCCAACTTGAAGTACCATTACAACTTAAAACAGAAAGGCACATGCTTCCAGCTCCCTCAATAAGAAAGTTATAAATATTATACAGTCATCCCTCACCATAACACGGACCTTGGGGTACATGGGTGAACCCCCCCCGTGTTATTAAACACCTGTGTTATAGTATCATATCATATTTCCATGGGCATAACAGAACTGCTATTTCGCCTATTGTGCCCAGTCAAAACTATATGGTATTGTTGGAGGTGAAAAAACAAACTTTGAAAATGAAAATAGATATATACATGTACAGGACACTTGCAATCAAACATCACCAAACATGATAATTCAGTTGTTGTTCCTGTTATGCTACCTGTTATTTAAACATGCCGGAAATAGCAATCAGCTGTGCACACATGTTTTGGTCCAATGTACCGACGATTCAGTTGAAACCAATCCGAAAATATAACATCAAAGAATTTCTATTCCGTTATCAGAATAATATATACCTTAAGCAGTTATATTAACAGGGATATTATATATTGCTATCGTATTAGTATAATGCATGTTTTCTACAAACGTATTAGCATAATAATTAATATAGGCTAAGCACATTGGGTTACATGGCTGTATACATTTTACGTAGGAGACATTTAGACAAGACACCGTTGACTTCCCGTGGTATGTGCCACTTTGGTTGTAAAAACAAGATGTTGGTATTTAATTGTCCAATATGACTTCAATGAGTCAATAACGCGGGTCTAGGGGTCAATGGTTGACGAGGCAGTAATCTGTTCGTGATTGCTGAGAATAATGTGAAATACGATACGCGAATAAAATGAGGTGATGCCATTACACACACATTTTCTCCGTTGTCACTGTAAACAGTTTTAATGAATGAAAATGGGATTGAATTTGATTAAATAAAATGAAATTATGTGTTTCTGACATCATAGGTTCTTGGATCTCAGTGTTTACCCACGCTACAACGTGGTGTGTTGCATCAAAGAAAACATCGTAAGTACTCGGCTGATGGCATGTCTTTATGATAAAGATGTCTAAAATAAGTTATTACGATGTTCATCTGATTATTCAAGAAAATCCTGAATGTTTTTAAGCATCTGAAAAACATGGATATGAACGATGAACACTGTTCATTGCAATCGCTAGTTTACAACGTGATTAACCTGAGCTCAACAGCGGATTTGTTGATATGCTATTTTCGATGACGTGAGGTGTGATCGGCGGTACCGAATCCACAGTATTTCAAAGAGCGTTATTGCAAGGTTGACTGTTTGTACGGTACATATTTATATCTATATATTAATACCATATAAAATGAATAGTGATATTTTCAATTCAAAAAGTATTGGGGGGGGGAGGGCATAAAATTATCATTTATACTCATCCTGACTCATACTAATCACTTAACACTTCTCATTTCAAAATGGTAGTGGAAACTCCAGTGAAAGAACAGAAAAACATCTTACCTGAAAGCACCCCAAGCATCGCAATGACACCGGAAGCATGTGACAACACAGATGCCTCGTCACTCTCTCATTTCTGAAACTGGCTAGCGGAGATAGCTGGGTGGGCGCTATAGCGTATGAGTCAGGATAAGTATAAATGTTACTTATTTGATACATTTTATCCTTATTCATGACTCATACTAATTGATTGAATCCCACATTAAAGTGGTGGGATCCACCGTTTGCCTGATTCAGATCGACGATCTGTTCTACATGACCCCATGAGAATGTATGCTTTATATATTTGGTCATCTGCTTCTTCTTCCAGAGAGGCACCACCTCCAAACTTGTGAGAGGAGTGAACCACACTGATTCTGTCGATTTTGGTTAGCATGCTTAGAATTAGATTCAATCTTGCTTACCAATGATTAACGTGTTAAGAGAATGATCCCTAAATCTTACTCATTAGTTCATCACTCATGTTCTGATTTCTCATGAAGACAGGTCTACATGCACTCTGAGTCGGTGGTTATGATCATTAAATGGTAACTTGACTTCTATGATTTTGCATGATTAGCATTAGATTTTTATCTCTCATGTCCGATTAGGTAATGCCAATTCTTGTGTGACCACTAGGGGTCTGAAATTGTATACCCTCCACATTCTCAGGAGCGAAGTCTAGGAGATAATGATAGGCAAACACAGTATCTGATTTCCAAGAACATCCGACCACCGATGGTAGGGATGGAGAAATTGTCATGTAGCGCTGGTGCGGATTCTAGCGCTCTCACTGGGTTGGAAGCTGAGCCAAGTTCTATGTTCTAATGGCTGATAGCCCAAATGCCTGCCTCAAAATTCCAGGTGATTGATATGCAGTTGCTTTTCTTCTGGAGACTACAGACCTAAGGCATAAGTACAGGTGATGTTTGAAGTTTGGCTCATTCAAAAAGGTGCCTGCACGCGCAGACGTTCAATTTTGATATCCACCATTGAAGATACTGCAGTAGATGAGGTGGTAGTTGTGGTCTGAAGTCTTGCTGATCCAGAAATGGGGTTAAAAACTGCTGGATGGGTTAAAATTGCAGTCTGCCCCTCCTTGTAAGTGATTGGGCTCACGTTAGTAAGCCTTACAGTGCTTGTCATTTGATTGACAGTTATCTGTTGGTACAGAGCTGCTGGCAGAGTTTCTTGTACCTTCAACCAAGAATCTTCTGGGACTTGAATCAAGTTCTGGGAGGTTAAAAACCGTTTCCAAATAAACTTGAGTTTGTTGGTTAAAGATCGAACACAATGGATGGACCTCGGAGTAAAAGCCACAGACATGGCGGAGACGGTAGTAGTAAAAGCAGCAAGCCATGCCATCATGTCTCTTAAGATATGATGTTTGTGCCAAAGAAGGGCATCCACTGACAAGGTGTTGGACAGTCTCTGTAAATTCATTGCACAATCGACATTTCATGCAAATATTTTCTTTTAGAATCACATTTAGGTGATTGCAAGTGGGAAGTGACTGGTCCTGAGCAGCAAAAAGGAAGCCCTCAGTTTCACATTTAAGACCAGCCGACTTCATCCAGGCGAAGTAGTCAGTTAGATTGCTGCCCTGTTATACACACTGCATGTACACACGATGCAATGGTTTCTCAGAAAGCTTCTCCACAAATGACCGACTCTGGGCAGACTTGGTGAATAACTCTACCTGGTTTACTCCCATCTCTGTACCGTCCAGCAGTACATCGCCATCAGCAAAATCAACCTCAAATTTCATATTATGTCCAACAACCTTGGCACGCTTAAAATAGCTGTGGAATTCTTTGCTTTCATGATGAGTCTTGACATGCATCACCAGAGGATCATCCGATAAATAAATATGTGCAAAAGTACACAATAAAATCCTATCATGAAGAGCCTCCACATTAATCAAACCCCGACCTCCAGAATTGATTGGTAGATATACACGATTGAGACAGGAACGAGGGTGGTGAGCTCTGTTATCAGACATCAGGGATCCAGATAAGGGCTGTACCGGCGTATGTACGGATAAAAAATATGCACGATACGGTAGGAAATAATTTAGAAAATGTAGCAGATACGCACCACAGCAATGGTGTACGGTCTTAGTATCATTTACAGGTGTATTTATCTGAAAAAAGTATTGTTTTATTGTTTATTGACCTGTTTACACAAGAGTAGCAATATTGTGGTGCATATATGAAACGAAACACAAGATTACTGATAGTCCATTAATTTCCATTCAGTTCCATTACTCCTATATTGAACAAATAAGGAGTATGTACTCCTGATGTTGAAAAATTATCTGGAGCCCTGAGACATGATCCTTCTGGTCAGGCTGTCAAGACTCTGGATGTCTTGTTTAGTCCGATCAACTACTCCAAAGGAATAGGAAAGGACTGGCACAGCAAAAGTATTGGTGGCTTTGACCTTGTTTCGAGCATTTAGCTCTGAGCACCAGATTTTTTTAAAAAGCGAGATTTGTACTCGGCCCGAAGTTTCTCTTGAATCAGGGCATTCTGGAGCTTGTATTATTATTATTGGATATAGCACACATATCCACGCACTAGTGCATGCTCAAGGCGCTAGTATTTTCCCGTTGTTCATTGGATGTCAATCTCAGCGGCACATCTTATTATCAATCTCAACTCCCTGGGGATTATACAACTCTTGCTGCTACAAGGCGCACCGAGGTATTCAGGCTTTCCCATCCTTATGAGGCACCCAATTCACAGCTGGGTGGACTGGGACACATAGTCACAGTAATTTGTCCAAGTTTACTGCACGTTGCTGTACCCGCAACTAGGTGTTGGCACGTATTCATGTGGCCACATCTGGTCATATACCAACGGATTCGTGGGTTCTTTTAAGTGCACAGGGTTGTGTACTGTACCCTAGGGGTTGTGACAACACTGAAAGAGTCTGCACACAAAGTTGACTCCAAAGATTTTACACCCGGTCACAGGTGGGCTCGATCCCGGCACCTCATGCTCGCTGGATCACTAGCCTGGCGCCTTAGCCAGCTTGCCCACCACGCCCCTTGAGAAATCAAGATTATCATCTTGTGACTCTTCCCACACTGATGATGCTGGTGTTGACTGCATTGCAGGTTTATGCATCCCCGTTGAATGATTTTGTTACTGAATGGCAAACAACACTTGTTTTGTGATATAACTCACAATATCTGGATGACTAGCTGATGACTAGCCTTCAGCCTGAGTGGAGGTCTGTGGCTGCGTGAAGCTCTGATGCAGCGAGAAGGGCTGAGCCTGCGTGAAGGGTCTCTTAAAAGACCCTCTTGAGTGTGAAGTTTGCATTGAAGGTGTCTGCATTACCACCACTTCAGGTTCTAAAACCAGTGGACCCTTTGCGAACGATAAATCATCTGCATTGCATGATGTATTCTTCCGAGAATCTCAAAATCTTCCATCAGCATGGGTGCAATCAATGCATCCAGATGTTACTGTAGAAGTTGGCTTCATGGAGGACTTCCTTGTAGATATATTCTTAACCTTAACAAGCTTTTGCAGACTGCTATACTTTTTCAAAAGAGATTTCCTCTCATCGCTATTACCTCCTGATCAACATGAGAATCACGCAGTGGAATCTCATTTGCTGACTGAAAAGAATCCATATTAATATCATGTGAAAGTACAAATGTATATTGTCCACAGGGGATTGTAAAGGAACGAACTCACGTTCAGACATGTGCTTGGTTGTTTTGTCTCTAGGTGTTGAAGACTGTGATGACGCCCTGGAGTTTTCCCACCCTTTTTTGTCCATCTTTCTGCGTTGTAAGGCAAATAAGTAATTTGCAAATTCGTTATCCCCAAGAGGACGCGCAGAAACTACATTTAGAACTTAAATTGCAGTTGGAAATGACGAAAGAAGAACAAGTGAGGGGTGGGTCCTGTCGGATATTCTGAATTTACAGATAGAGCACGTTTTCATGGCTCATTAAAATGTAATTTTTAGAGTAAAATTGATATTTTATACTTATCCTGACTCATGCTCTTTTGCTTGTCTTTTTCTTCTTGCGAACATAGTGGAACACTTGTATCTCCTTATTTGAAGCTCCCTTCAAAATAAAATCACTAATTGGTACTCACCACGAGTTGCTCCCCTTTGTTTCCCCTGGCGGGAAAGGTGTCGCCACCCTCTGGCCATGTGCTCCACTCTCTCCTGATTTAGCGAGCCCAACACTTGAACTTACAGGGAAATCCAAAGTGTTATGTGGGGAGGATGGGAGGGGCTAACCTCATGAGTCAGGATAAGTATAAAATATCAATTTTACTCTAAAATTACATATTTTCCTTATCCTGACTCATGCTCTTTTGCTTGTAGCATCCCTCTGAACGGAGGTGGGTAACAGAATACTTTGGATTTATAATTAGTGATTTTGTATAGATATACTGTAATATCCCCTACGGGAACTTCATGAAGGCTTAGATTTAGGATGTTTCCTGTATAAAGAAAACCATAGGTTATATAAAGCCATTAAAGGGAATTACATTATGAATATATTGAACAATACATATAAATTATATATATATATATAGGTGACTCTGATAGAGGCACTGAAATTGACTATACCAAAGTATATGCTTAAGGTTGAATACTTAAGCTGAACATATATACATAGCCCTAAAACTCCGTGGGAGTTATAAGCTAGATGAGTATGTATAAAATACATATTAATCTTGTGAGGATAATATTTTAGCATACAAGGGACTGTCAGTTGCTGGCGAGGACCAGTGGTCGAAATGGTGAATGCCAGAGACATCTTCTGTAGTGATGTCTCTCAGGTAGTGATTAGCAAATACCATGTTAGATTTCCAATAGCATCCTTCCATAATCGTGTTCAAGGAACAGTTACCGTGTAGGGCGAGGGTAGAGGCCAGTGCCCTGATCTCATGTGGATTTGATGCTGTTGGTGGGTCCAAGCCTGCTGCCTTGTAGGCACGGAGAATGACAGTCCTTATCCAAATAGATATTGTGGTCCGTGACACTTCTGTTTGATTCAGTGGCGATAAGGGGATGAATAAGCGTTTGAGAAATCTTCTCCTTGTTTTGGATCGTTAAATAAATAAACTTTGAGCTCTTACGGACACAGTGATAGGTCTTGTGTATCTTGTGATCGAGAATAGAGGATAGCGCCGGGATGTGGAATAATCTGTCTGGTTGACCTGGCAGTTGATTTTTCTTGATGAAATCCCATCTTAATCCGAGGTGCGCTGTGTTATGATTGTCATCAAACTGTATCCTCCTCGTAATCCAGAGCGTGAATTTCAGACATTCTTGCTGCTGTGGCTAGCGATAGCAGAAACAGTGTTTTCTGTGAGAGAAATTCAAAGTTTGTCGATTCCAAAGGTTCATAGACCTCACTTCGTGAGGTGTTGTAACACTACATTCAGATCCCAAGCTGGGAAGTGGAACTTCCGCTTTTGGTCCTCCAATCGAAAAGCTTCGTGAGTAAGGCCAGTAACTCTGGAGATCTTGTCAATTTGACACCCGTTCTCATGGTGATTACAGAACTAAGCTGCAAGATATGTTGATATCGTTGAACCTTTTAAATGTTTGTTTTGGCGTAGGGTAACACAAATAGTCTGCCACTTGAGGTTGTGAAGCCTCTCTTGCTGTAAACCCTTTCTTTGTTGCATAATTTTGAAACTGTGCCACTTGTGGCCGTACAAGTTCTGAGTTGAGTAGCGTGAGGTAAAGCGTGACTGCTTTTTGCCGCCCTGGCAGAATATCCTCTCTTGTTTAAACACATTTGTATACAGTCCATACGTGTAGTTGGAACATTGCTGGGTTTCCGTGCACTTGTTTGGTGTGAGGATGAATTAACAGGTTTGGCGCGGCTTAGGTAGCTCCAGTGTTGGTTGACCGATTTCTTGAATTAGTATGGGAAACCACGTTCTGGCCGACCAGTAGAAGCCGACCAAAGTGAGTTGTAGGCTCTGTGTTTGTCTGATTTTCTGTAATACATGAGGTATTATTGCTGGCGGCGGAAGCGCTGCACGCATTGAGGCCTTCCATGATAGACTTAGATGCCCGTTGCCCAAGCTTGGGGTCTGGGACTGGTGACCACGAATGTCGGTAGCTGATTGTTGAATCGCGTGGCGAATAGGTCTATTAGCGGCTCCTAATTGCTTGATTATCTGTGCACAAATTTCCCTGTTGATCATCCACTCTGTCGGTGATGGTAGATGAGGCCGAGAGAGGCGTCTGCTAGTATATTTCTGGCTCGGGAATGTGCACTGCTCTGACATGTAGATTTAGATCTTGTATTAAATCGAACAGTTGAAAAGCTTAGGTTCAAAAGGTTCATCGATCTCGTTGAGCCTTGCTTGTTTATGTAGAACGCCACTGTCGAAATTGTCTGTATGGATCATTAGTGGCATTTTGTAGAAATGTGCTCAATGTAGAATAAAGCGTTGATTACAGCTTTCATTTCTAGACTGTTTATATGGAGTTTGCATTCTTGCTGATTCCATAATCCTGATATCGTGGTGGTTGGTGAGATGAGCCCCCAACCTTGGAGTGACGCTACGATCTACATACAGATGGGTTTTGTATTCCTGCTCTGTTAAACAAATCCTTCGCAGACATTCGATTTCTTGGTCCACCATAGTAGATGCGGTCTGAGATGTTTCGGTGTAGACTGAATGGTTGTACATCGTTGAGATGTCGTTGATGATGAGGACCTGTAGGGGACGTAACTGTAATCTGCCTGTGACAGTCATGTCTTGGGCTGATGTGAGAAGACCTAGTAGGCTCTGCCATTGTCGCAGTGGTAACGGAGAGAGTAGAGCTGGTGGAATGGTCTGCTGTATCTTGAGCCAACGGTCTTCTGGTACCATAATAACGGTTGCGATTTGTGATGAATCAATACCTAGGAACTGCAGGTCTTGCGATGGTACTAGGTCCGACTTATGTAAGTTTACTAACCAACCTAGTTGTGTTAGTAGCTTTATGATGTAATTTAACTGTAGTTTGAGACGCAGTGGATCTTGATCTACTTGTATCCCGTCGTCGAGGTAAAACGCACTCTGCATAGCCCTTGACGATGTAGAAATATGATAATCGGTTTTCGTTATCCTCGATTGAATAGCCAGGGGCTGATGATATTCCTCAATGGGAGTACTTTCCACTGGTAATGTAGCCCTTCTAGAGTAAATCGTAGGTATTTCCTGGAATCGGGATGAATGGGGATGCAGGTAGGCATCCTGTAGATCTATGCTGCCCATGTAGTCCATAGGACCTAATCATCTGGCGTAACTGAGGTAAATGTATCATGCTAAACTTCGGTGGTTTGCGTAGATAGTTCTTGTTGAAAAAGCTCATGTTGTAGATGAGTCTGTATTTCTCCGTGGAGTTTTTCTTGGGAACTAGGAAAACTGGGGAGTAGAAACCTGGTTCGACGCTTGCTTGATCTATTACTTCTATGGCCTGTTTGGATAGGAGTGATGAAACAGCCTCTTTATCTTTGGTAGTTGTTGCGCTTTGTAAATCGAACTTGGGGGTTTGATTGTCAGCGAGGCTTGGCCTGTAGAGGGATAATGAAATCCGTGTTGAAGAATGTTGGAGACGTAAGGGTCTTGCAATATTCCCCAGTTTTCCCAGTGTAGTTGGAGGCCCACCCACTTGAGCTGGCTGTACTGGAACGGCTGGGGGTGGAAGACTCCAGTCGTTCGAACCTGTGTTTCAGCGTCTATAATTGCGGGAACCTCTGGGTGTCCTGCCTCTTCCTGATCCTCCTCTATAGTTGCCATATGGGCTTAATTTAAAAGAATCTTTACCTCTAGAGCTGGCTATCTTCCTGTCTCTTTGCTCTTTGTAGGCCCGTGAACTTAGATCTGCCTGAGTATCTTTGTGAAGTCTGACGAATGACGCTGGCTAGTGTGTCCATCGATCTAATCATAAGGACTTCCCTGGAATCCTTAGAGACTTCCCTGGCGACTTTGTCGATTTCTCCGCCAAAGATGGATGTTGTCGACCACGGGCTGTATAAAGTGGGCTGTAAAGTTCTCCCCCCAATTACAGGAGGCGAGGAGGCCTTGACGACGAGCTAAGGTCAGTGCTGCTGAAACAGATGTAAGGTGATCCGTTAAAAACTGCTGATCTTTCTTTTGCATAAGTAAGGCAGAATAAATCATTCTATCATCTTCCGTCGTGGAATCCCGAATCTAGTAATAAGAGTCTCATTGATCGGTCCCTAGATCTATTTAACCCAAAGAACATACGTCTCGTCCATGGTTTCTATATGAGCCAACTTGCGATCATCCATCTTGTAAATCTTGTTCTTTACATCGCTGATGATCTTATAGTTCTCATCGATGTCCTGGGCCTTGTAGAAGGAGTCCATGTTATGCGTGGAGAACTTCTTGGCTTGAAAGTTGGGCAGATGTGGTGTCTGAACTTCGTGAGCTTTCTGGAAAGCTGCATCTAGATTCTGTGGCACTGCCGCAATCGGGTCGATCGGGGTAGAGTGATTGCATCTGGATCATCTTCCTTCATCAAATACGCCTTGCTTTGTATTGCCACTTTTAGATGGTGATGTGAGATCTAGGTTATTGACCATCCAATACCGTGATCTCTGCATCAGAAAATATGATTCCTCCATCATCCTCAAAACCATCATCATTAACAAATTGTAGATGCTCTTCGACTGCGTGTAGCTGTCTGTATATCTGATGAGGTTTGTATGCGATCTAGTTGACTTGTGCCGCTTCTATGTGGAGATCTGACGGGTGATCGACCTGGTGATGAACGAAGTGGAGATCGCCTTATGGGATGATCTTCGGAGACTTGTGAGGTGAATGTTGATAGCTTCGCTGGCTCTTCGGCAGTCCCTCGATGTTCTTCTAGATGATGAGGATCTGGAATCATATGTCCTTCGCGAATGCCTTCGCTGCTTCATTTTAAGGCCCGTCCGGGGATCGATGATATGACCTTCGCTAAGGCCTCCGTGATGTCTGATGGTCTGAGTCCATATCTAGAGATGAAATCGAAGATGGTGATGATCTCTCCCGCCTTCAAGGCAGCGGCGCCAAGGCTGTACATCTAGGTCCTTCGTCCAAGGTGGTGCGGGACTTCCTTCAAGGTGACATCGCCTTGGCTGCTACGCTGACGGGGGTGCCTCTGGGGTGCTGTCGTTTGGAGCCTTCGCTGCTTCGGACCCTGCTTGGCGCAGTTTGTAGTGGTCCTCCATGATGTTCATAATCTGCCGCATCATGTCTTCTGGGATGATCTGTGACGAAGTCGCCGGGCGCCTTTTCTGCGATGGGGTTCACATCAATGACGCCTGACGCCGGTGTAGAGGCATCAGGCTGCATGGTGATCTCTGCAGAAGTCACAGTCGCTGACACCGGTCGCTTCTTCTGCCGTAAGTCGGGATGATTATCGGCTGATCATCGTGAGGCCCAATTCTGCTGCTGGAGCGATCTCGGCTGAGAAAGTTCTTGCTGTCTTCGTAGATTTCCCTTTGGAAGTCTGCGCTGCCCTGGGTGTCCTCAATCTGCGTTGAGACGACGATGAGGCCCTCTTAGACTTGGTCTGCAATGACGGGATGTCTGGGAGGCCGGTCGCTTCTTCGAGGTAACGGACTGCGCCCCACGCTCCTCTACTGAAGGGGTCTCTAGCAGAACACCAGGCGGAGAGGGTCGATCTCTAGCAGCTGACTGGATGGAATATCTGGACTCTCTGCCATGTTTTGCCCTTGTTTCATGCGTGATCTATCTGCAGCACGCCTTAAGACGCAAAAGATGATATTTATTAAATGCAGAATGAGATAAATTAATGCAGTAACTGCAACGTGAATTAAACGCACACGGCGAGAAGAACAACTAGGGCATATTACATGTGGATCGGAGGCAGAAAAAACGTAATCTACAAATCGTTACAGATTTTCATCAACGTAAAGCTAGCTGAACAATCACGCATACACGTGAATAAACAGTAGAAATAATGACAATTAATCAATACAAATAGTAAAGGATACTAGCTATACGTCTATAGTAACCTATGAGAGGTAAAAACTAAGAGATTATCAAAGGATATGGTGTGTAAGGAGACACGAGGCGCTCTCACATCCTGCTCACTGGGCGAAGAAGGAGAGAGTGAAGCACATGGCCAGAGGGTGGCGACACCTTTCCCGCCAGGGGAAACAAAGGGGAGCAACTCGTGGTGAGTACCAATTAGTGATTTTATTTTGAAGGGAGCTTCAAATAAGGAGATACAAGTGTTCCACTATGTTCGCAAGAAGAAGAAGACAAGCAAAAGAGCATGAGTCAGGATAAGGAAAAATTACAACTTTTGAAAAATTATCCATGGTTATGATGTACAAAGGATACATGAAGAAATCCAAGCATTAATTCTGATGGATGACTCATTATAAAATAGGATTAGCTTGGATTGTTAAACAGAAGAAATTTTCCTCTCAACCGTCCTTTTGGGCAATAATGGACAGAGTGACCAGTTGCCGCATGGTCATGGGGGCGCTGATGCACATGAGCGGGAGGAGGTGTGTTCGGTGAGATGTTTTTACTGTTCTTGGGAACATAGAAACAGAGGTTTCCACTGTACCTCGGGCAGAAAAGGGAGAGAAGCAAATAATATGAGCCAGGATAAGGAAAAATTATAGAAATCTTATTTGACTTAATGAATATTCAATTTAAAATTACAAGTAATATGCCTCTAGTTATCTTACCAACAATGTTATAAGCACTTCTTTTGTAATAACATCTCTTCTGTTTGTAAACTCATGTGCCCAATACAGTACAACTTTGAAAGAGCTCCAGCTAACTAATAAAGATTTTGTAAGTGCTTCCAGGTTTATAATATCACTTAGTGGTAGGAAAACACATGCCCATTGCAGAACATCTTTAGACCAGAAACTCATTCTGAATGCCTGAATATTTAAGTAATAAGCAGTTTCATTACCATGACCCTCTATTTCAGGATAGAACTGCCAAGAGAACATCACTTGTTTCAAACAAAGGTGTGAGGCTGAGATATATGACGTGTTCATTTCAACAATACTTCTTGAATGCAACCTTTTACAGGTAATTGTGAATGGCCCACAAAATGAGACCTTGACATTAAACATTAAAGAGGTATTAAGTCATGAATGAATAAAAAAATTAATGAAATTTGAATCATGAGTGACTTACCTTATGAGCATATTTCTCAATGCTATGAAGTCATTGTGTTCCAGATTTTCAACTGAAAGATAGTAGATACTTCATTGGAAATAATTTGAAGCATACCGAAGCCCAAAACAATACAAAATTGTTTATACTACAGATTTATGGGGCCAAAGAGAGAATAGAGGAGAGGACAAAAAAAACACATGGGGTAACTGCTCAGAAACAAAGTTATTCAACTCAAAAGATGCAAAATTGAACCTGATGTAGCATGTCCATGACAGTTGAAAACAAAATCTCCTACTCAGTCAGTAACTTTCATTTCTGCTACTTGAAAAGTGTTCTGTATGACACTTGGCTATGGCACATAAATTACAAATTCAAAAACCATAACCAAGTTTTACTAGTTGTTATATCCAGTTATCCAACATTGTACACACAACAGTAAACAGCAGGAAGTGGTAAGATTGGAAGAAAAATGTCAGTTGTCAAATGAATTTTTTTAGGCTTCTGCTATATTCCGTTTGATTTAATTTTAGACGGATGAATTGCTCACTAACACAAAATCTAATAAATGCAACAAAACCAAATTTAGCAAAGTCCCATGAAATCGACAGACCAACTCTGATGATTATTTCATAATTTTGGACACCCGATTAAAAATGTTGTTTAACAAATGATCATTATTTTGTTGTCACTTGTTGCTATCTCTTACGAGGGGGGACCACTTGCTGGTAGAACAGTTAGGTGTGCGAGTTGCATGTGTGAAATTGAAATTTCACTACACACGCTTGTTGATTACCTGGCTGTCCTACCAGCAAGTGGTCCCCCTCGTAACAAATAGCGAAAAGTGACAACAAAATAATGATTGTTTGTTCACTCAATTAGGCTGAGAGATGCATTTAAGTATGGCTGAGAGATGCGACAAATTAAGTTGCTCCCCACAGTGACTCATATGTGCGTCAATAGAAAGCACCTCTTATTCAGCGAGAGACGCACATGTGCGTCTTACTTTTTAAAATCGCATTGTACCTATTATTTCAACCAATTTAGTAGTTCGGAGCAAAGGTTAGCTTTTCTTGCGAGAGATGCTACCTTCAGTGTTAATCAGAAGAAGTATTTAAAGTGTTTTGATAGCAATTGCTAATAATTATAATAGGCTTATACAGCGTTTGGTAAATGAACACATGTCAGTGAGAAAGGGGATTATGAGATGTTTTTACAGAGTTAAGTGTCTGGCACTCATCATTGGGAGTGGATACTAAAATACTCTTTATGCACATTGACTGAATTAGATGTAATGGTTTAGAGGTTACTGAAGACAATATATTCTTCAACTACCTATCAAATACGAAACAATGTACAAAATTTCAATTACATACAAAGAATTCAAACATAACAGAAAAGTTTGAATTTGCTTTTTAGGTATTATTACGTTGTCATGTTACATATAAAGAATCGTAATCACAAATAATTATACATCCAAGCTCGAACAGATTAGACATAAATTAAGTTGCTAATTTAAAGCTTACTGCATTGTAACTATTTATTTTTCATAATCTAAAGTTGATAATGTTACCTAATCGAATATCAAGTGATAACTCTCCCCTTTGCATCGACACATAATAATATACATGTCAGTGGTACTACAGCACTGAAATCTTTTACTACGTTTGTTACAAAATACAGTTGGTAATTCAAAAATTCTTAGACATAGACAGAAGTTATATCATAAGTTATTACATGTAAACAATACAAAGGTATTTCAAGCATTTGTGTTCAAGCTGTTGAAAGTTTCACGTTGATTTGAATTGTCAGTTTTCTATGCAATTTGCATGACTATTGTGTAAAAACGTTTGTATTTGATCTTTGTAATTATCTGATCCGGTATAATTATCACGTGTATCAATGAACTCAGTCTCCATTGATCCATCATCAACAAGCAGTTGTCACTACGGTGACATAATCCCCAGCCGCAAATTATGAAATCAAACTTAAAGGGTAATGAAAGTGAAGGTCGTAGTTTAAGATGAAGTTAAATGTCAACAAAAACATGACCAGTCAACCTCTCTTGATGTCTTGCTCTTTAGGTGTTCAAACACACATATTTTCAAGACTGACTTTGACATGAATGTCATAGTGTATGAAATATGCAAAAATAGTGCTAAAGAAATTGCTTTTTGAAAAACATTTAAGGGAAGTCTTGAAAGTCTTTGAAGAAGATCCAGTGAACTGGTTTTGAAATATCTTGCTGACAATTCAGGTTAACATGCTGAAATCTTCAAAGTGTCTCTGTGACCTTGAAAATTAAGTGAAGGTCACCGAAATCGACTGGGCCCTGCGCCTTCCCTAGATAAAGCTTTGTATTGAATATAAAGGAAATCCAGTGAACGGTTCTTGAGATAGCTTAACATGCAGGTAAAACATTAAAGTCCCCTTGTGACCTTGAAATGAAGGTCAAGGTCACCAAACCTGACTTGGGCCTTTCTTATAGTGTGATGAACCTAGGTACCAATTATGAAAAGAATCTAGACAACGGTTCTTAAGATATTCCAATTTGTTCGTACGTACGGAGCCTAATACTATAAACGCGAGGTGGGGGATAATAAACAGATGCTCTGTTATATGATTGGACAACTTGCTTTATGGAGTCACGCCCCTCTCTGTAATGTTTATGCATACATGCACATCTGTAATCTTATGAACCTCGTTTGCATTCAGTATAAATATAGGCACTCCTATCTTCAAACATATTTTGGGGGGATTCAACTGCAAGTTTATACAATATAATAATTCAGTATCGTGTCACTTTTATTCTATAATACATGTACTTTAATTTGGATATTCATTCATCTGAAGGTGCAGATTATATTTACATGTACACCAAACCATTATGTTTGATGTACTAGTTGTGTGTGCAAAATGTATATGAAAATGTAATTTTTAGAGTAAAATTGATATTTTATACTTATCCTGACTCATGCTCTTTTTGCTTGTCTTCTTCTTCTTGCGAACATAGTGGAACACTTGTATCTCCCTAATTGAAGCTCCCTTCAATGTAAAATCACTAATTAGTACTCACCACGAGTTACCTCCCTTCCACAAGCTCGGGAACGAGGGCGCCACCTCCACCCATGTGCCTCACTCTCTCCTCATATACTGAGCCCAACATTTGAATTTACAGGGAAATCCAAAGTGTTATGTGGGGAGGATGGGAGGGCTTACCTCATGAGTCAGGATAAGTATAAAATATCAATTTTACTCTAAAAAATTACATATTTTTCCTTATCCTGACTCATGCTCTTTTGCTTGTAGAATCCTAATGGAAAAGAAGGTGGGAATATATAATACTTTGGATTTTAATAATTAGTGATTTGAACTGTGCTGATTGTAATAACCCTATGGGAACTTCATAAAGGCACTGAACTGATGAATTCCTGCTGCTAACTTATCAGCTGCCATATAAAGGTTATTACAATGTACTTATTATGATAAAGTATATATAACATTAATACAATGCTTAAGACTAATAGACTTAAGCTTGTTAATATGCTAGTATAAACTCCTTAGAGTTTGTTAGCTAAATACTTTAAGATATAAACATAGTACTAAGCTTAAGATATGATTAAACTTAAGCTAATTATATAATAGCAAAACTCTTTAGAGTTTGTTAGCTAATATACTTATATGATATAGACATAGTGCTGAGCTTTAGCTACATATATAATAGCAAAACTCTGTAGAGTTTGTTAGCTAATATATTTTTACAATATGAGTATAGTACTGTGCTTAAGATATAAGTAACTTAAGCTACATATACAATAGTCAAGAACTCTGTAGAGTTTATTAGCTAATAGATTTATAATGTAACCATAGTACTAAGCTTAAGATATGATTAGACTTAAGCTAAATGTATATAGCAAAAAACTCCTTAGAGTTTATTAACTAATATACTTTTATGTTATAAACATAGTACTGAGCTTAAGATATGATTAAACTTAAGCTATATATATAATAGCAAAACTCCGTGAGAGTTTGTTAGCTAATACATTTTATAATGTAACCATACTGCTTAAGATATGATGAAACTTAAGCTAATTATATAATAGCAAAAAACCCTTTAGAGTTTGTTAGCTAAAATACTTATATGATATAAACCTAGTATTGAGCTTAAGATATGAAGGAAAACCTTAAGCTAAATATATAATAGCAAAAAACCTTTTAGAGTTTTGTTAGCTAATATACTTATATGATATAAACATAGTATTGAGCTTAAGATATGAAGGAAACCTTAAGCTACATATATAATAGCAAAAACTCTGTAGAGTTTGTTAGCTAATACATGTTATAATGTAACCATAATGCTTAAGATATGATGAAACTTAAGCCAAATAGCAAAAAACTCTTTAGAGTTTGTTAGCTAATATACTTATATGATATAAACATAGTACTGAGCTTAAGATATGAATAAGCTTAAGCTACCTATATAATAGCAAAAACTCCGTAGAGTTTGTAAGCTAATATATTTTTACAATATGAGTATAGTACTATGCTTAAGATATAATTAACTTAAGCTACGTATATAATAGCCAAAAACTCTGTAGAGTTTGTTAGCTAATGCATTTATAATGTAACCATAGTACTACTTTAAGATATGATTAACTTAAGGTAAATATATAATAACAAACTCTGTAGAGTTGTTAACTTATATATTGTATGATGTAATAATCATAGTACTGTGATGATAAAAAAGAACTTAAGCAAATTATATATAGCATGTAGCTATTTAGTACTGTTATAAGATAAGTAGAAATCTGTAAGATTGACTTATCTTCTCCGAGGAACTGTCAACTGTTGTGCGAGGACCATGGGACCGAATTGGTGGATACCTCAGACGTCCTCGGTGGTGATATCTCTCAGATAATGGTTGGCAACCACCATATCGGATCTCCAGAAATAAACCCTCCATTATTTCAAATAACATTTGTGTAGATCAATTGTAGAAGTTAGCTCTCTAATATCATGAGTATTAGAAGCTCATGGAGGGTCGGATCGGGTCCAGCAGTCTTGTAGGCACGTAGTATGACAGTTCTGATCCAAAAGGAGATGGTAGTACGCGGAGACTTCAGTCTGCGTAACTTGATGATAGAGGAAATAATCTGTTGCATTTTTCCCTCCTGTTTGGTTCGGTGGAGATAAATTTACAGTGCTCTTGCTGGCCATCGATAGAATCATCGTATCATGAAGTCCAAGTATGTCATCCAGGCGTGTTCATAAACCTCACTTGTGAGGTGTTGGAGCACTATATTCAGATCCCCAAGTTGGAGCTGCGTGAAACTTCCGCTTTAATCCTCCAATCAGAAAGCTTAAGTAGGTTTACTAACCATCTAGTTGTGTTAGTAGCTTGATGATGAAATTCAGCTGTAGTCTGAGACGCTGTGGATTTAGATCCACTTGTATCCCGTCGCCTAGGTAAATTCGCTCAAGAAGTCCTTTGACGATGTAGGTGCACAACCAGGTGTGTCTGTCCTCGCTGAACTTTATGTAAAATCGCCTGACTGCCGTGCCTCGTCCTAACTTGACAGGGGAGGTCTCTAACCTGAAGAAAGCAGCCCAATCATGAAGGTTCAGATTAACTGGACTGTAAGGAGGCTTGCTCGCTTCACTGATATATAGTTGTCACTTGTAACGTAAGTCTTGAACTGTGAACTAAGATCGACCTCTCGCGTAGGTCGTTGTCCATCGCGGTCCAATCAGAACAAGGCATTTTGATTCTGTAGAATACCCGCCAGATGTCACCGGTGTAGCAGGAAAAACCTTGTATAAAAATCTTGCCGTCGTTGATATTAGCATAATCGCCGGTCTTCACCGTAGCTTCCCGAAGTTACCCGAGTGACCACGTGTTTCGAGGGTTAATGGTAAACGCCACGAAGCCTCCGCCGAAATACCTCGCTCTGTAATATTAATGCTGGGTAGGTTATTTTCCTGGCTGTCGAGAAGTAACATCAGTTTTGAATATAATTCCGACTTCCTTATATAAAGGTACAATAAACTTGCAAGTTGCCAGCTTGTAGACTGTATACATGAATGTATCGTCATAATTGTAGAATTAAAGCTGAACTTGTTGTACATATTACTTCTCAGAAACGTTGACGATTATGAGTTATACTCGCTGTAACAAGGCTGCTGTTCAATTTCGATACTGAATTGTCTGCAGATCTGCGTAATGGTCACGCATGTAGATAATCGTATCGTAGTCCGGGATTGCATATTCTAGCAATCTATACGGAAAAGTTGATTCCTGTGAAGATCTATGAAACGTCGTTGACTAATTAATATAGCGACGTTCTGTGTTGTAAATAGCCTGTGCAATTGTCTTCGCGTAGGCTTATAGACGGCATATGGCATACAGTTGATAGACAACTTATGCGATGTCTTGAACGGACTGACGAGTAGCTATATATGACGAGTGGCTAGTATATGGAGACCTTGGAGGATACTTCCTCGGTGAACGCCGGAGACTTCATGAAGCTCGGAAGCCTTGGATCCCTTCTAGATCTTCTGGGTGAAGTAGACTTGAGCCACTTAGCCCTTCGCGACCTTCGGCTGGTGTATCGAGTCAGAGCCCGATCAGTATATATATATGAGCTACCTTGCCCGCTTTTTAAACTTTATCCACCTCTGTGTTCAACAGGATGTGGGTCGGGCGGCCGCTACTCCTCATGACGTCTCTTGTAACTGGTGAGGCTCTAGCTCCTTCGCGGAGGCGGCCTGGGACTTCCTTAGAGAAGTGTCTAGAGTCCGATCAATATATGAGCGTTAGCTTCATACAGGGTGTGGTTCTTGCTGGTTCTGCATAAGAAGAGCCGAGTAGATCATCCTATCATCTTCAGTAAGTCGGTGTCACGAAATCTGGTGATAAGAATCTCATTGATCGTTCTAGATCTATTAAGGCCAAAGAACATACGCCTCTGGCGTTTGAACTTTCATGGCTTTATGGTAGGCTGTGTCCACATTCTGTGGCACCGCAGCAATCGGGTCGATCGGAGGTAAGGTGATGGCGTCTGCATCGTCTTCCTTCATCAGGTATGTCTGTGCCGAGTTGCCACTCTTGGAAAGTGAAGAGAGATCTAGGTTGTTTACCATCCAATATCGTATCTCAGCGTCTGAGAAAATGATGCCTCCATCATCTTCTATCCCAGCATCGCTGATGAGAGGTTGATGCTCTTCTGATGGTGGACTGACGGGGGGTGCCTCTGGGGTGTCGTCTGCGTTGGAACCTTCGCGAAGGCTCAGGCCCTGGGCTGGCTGCTTCTCCAGTCTGTAGTGGCCCTCCATCATGATCATGATTTGCCGCAACAGTTCATCTGGGATGGTCTGCGACGAAGTAGTCGGTGCCCTCTCTGTGCCCTCTCTGCGATGTTAGCGGCGGGGCGATCTCTGCTGATATCCCTCAGGGTCGCTTCTTTAGTCGCCTGACATCAGTGTAGAGACATCAGGCTGCATGGCGATCTCTGCTGATGTCACTGGTCGCTTCTTGTGGCGTACGCCGGGGATGATGATCGGCTGATCATCGTAGAGGCCCAGTTCAGCGGCTGGAACAATCTCGGTTGAGAAAGTCCTAGTAGACTTCGTTGATTTCCCCTCAGAGGTCGACGCTGCCCTGGGGGTGCAAAGTCTGTGTTGAGATGCAGTAGAAGCCCTCTAGTCTTCGGCTGCGACGACGGGATGTCTGGGGAAGCAGGACGCTTCTTGGAGGCGGCGGACTACGTCCCACGCCTCTCCACCACTCTAGCGGAACACCAGACGGGAGGGGGGTCGACCAACAGCAGTAGACTGGCGAGGGGTTCAGGTGTATCAGTCATGGCTAGACTCTGCATCCGCGACCTATCTGCTGCGCGTCTCAAACGCAAAGTAATTATTTATTAAAGGCAGAATTGGATAAATTAGTACCGCAACTGCAACGTGAAAAAAATGAACATGGCGCAGTACAGCTAGGGCATATTAAATGCAGATCAGCAGCAGAATAAAAAACGTAATCTGCAACAGTACAGAATTTTCATCAACGTAATCCACTGAACAAACATGGCGTCCCGTGAATAAACAGTAGAAACACGACTAAATATCAATATATAATTGTTGAAGGATACTAGCTAAACCTCTATAGATGTCTATACGAGGGAACTAACTAAATATAATCAAAGGATATAGTGTGTCGGGAGACATAGGCGCTCTCACGTCCAGCTCACTGGGCAAAGAAGGAGAGAGTGAGGCACATGGGTGGAGGTGGCGCCCTCGTTCCCGCGCTTGTGGAAGGGAGGTAACTCGTGGTGAGTACTAATTAGTGATTTTACATTGAAGGGAGCTTCAATTAGGGAGATACAAGTGTTCCACTATGTTCGCAAGAAGAAGAAGACAAGCAAAAAGAGCATGAGTCAGGATAAGGAAAAATATATATACTATCTCTACTCAATGGTGGATTTCAATCGTTATTATTTTATTGTATGTTCGATCTCTGAGGGCAAATAAACTCTCCAAAGTGTCTATCTACTCCTATTTGTCTCATGCGTATATTTCATACATCGTTACGGTTATGTATGTCTACAATACGCAACTGTTACATGATAGCTAGAGTTGACAAAGCCAAAACCCAGCATATCGATTGGTCAATGATATAGCCAATAATCAATCTCTATCCAAGCTGTTGAGTGACCAAATGTGCTCTTCAGAAATTTAGCCCACGCCCTATCACCTGTCCCTTTCTCTGTGACAGGTATCGCATGATACGATTGGTCATAGACAACAAATGATCAGCCACTATATTGAACAGTTAAGATACCAAACGTTCTATTCGGGAAACTTGATCACGTCCCATCACGTGACGCTTTGTTTCATGTCTATACAAGGAAGGAATATGTATTATACAATATGTATATATGTTCATATCATAATGTATGTTTTCTGCGTTAAATCTAGATGAAACAAAGTGACCAACTATGAATCTGGTCTATGGTAGTCACAGACTAGCACATTTGTACTTTCCTTAAAATATTCAGTATACACGAGCAATGTATCAGCACAAACGCTACTTTCGTAGAAGATTATAAAGTATGTAAGTGAATTCATCTTGACAGTCTGTCATAGGTGTTTTGTAAAATTAAACCTCACACAATGATATGAGAGAGACAATTTGTTTATGTATGTCTCATCTCTTACATGCAAAGAATACAAACATATGTTGATATAATATAAATGTACAAGCCGCCAAGAATCCACAAGAGAAACTTGCAATAATATTACATAAAATGTGAATAGCACTAATTAGCTTCTTAACAGCTTCCAGCAGAGCTTCGCGAACTTGCCGCAGCAGGGCAATCAACAAGGGGTTCAGGTGTTGAGCAGTGTAGAAGTGGCTCTTGGGCTTAATAGGTTCAACAACATTATTATTATTAGTGTCCAAAATTATGATACAGGGCAATCAGCAAGGGTTCCAGGTGTTGAGCAGTAAAGAAGTGGCTCTTGGCTTAATGAGTTCAACAACATTATTATTGATTCACTTGGTATCGTGTCCAAAAATTATGATACAAATCATCAGAGTTGGTCTGTTGATTTCATGGGACTGTGCAAAATTTGATTTTGTTACAATTATTAGATTTTGTGTTAGCAAGCAAGTCATCGGTCTAAAATGATTTCAAACGGACTATAGTGGCAAGAGACAATCGTGGCATCAAGAATTCATTGGAATTTCAGTGTTGTACAGACCTCAATACCCAATCCTCTACTAACACTATTTAGCATTGTGTCTTTCTTATTGTCCCATTTACCAAAATCTCCATTCAAGTAAAGGTTAGGCAAGTCCATATAGACTGCCCCGATTTGACATCAATGAAATTTAGAAACACATACAGAACCGTAACCAAAATACGTGGATCGCGGTAATTATCATGATATCTAGTACATACAGTTCCACGCTTCGCTGACAAAAATGTTCCAATTTGTTTACATTACACATAAATACACTAAATCTAATTGTCCAGCACTGAGATAAATAGCCCAAGATCACTAATGCCACAAATATTTCCTTTTACAAAATGTCAAGTAAAAAAGATATCGATAGCACCAAATTTCTCACATCTCGTCGTCTGCTTTCCGAGGTATCAATACTTACTGCAGTGAGCTGTCTTACTTAGTGATATATCGCAACTGACTACATAATCCACGAAACAAGGTTACGAATGGAATATTAGGCATTTTCAATATGCTGAATCAATGAATAAAATAATCAGTGAGTATACAACATGAAATCATGCATTTAAAATATTATTTTCATCACACTTCCCTTATATCCATGAATCAAGGTTACATAAGTGTATATTTGTGTGTAATGTCAATACCTTCTTGCGTAGTATGTAATAATAAAATAACTGTAATTACTGTTCTTTACATGCAAAGAACTTTCAGTTTTCTTAATATATTGAAAAAACGTAAATTTGGTATGGGCAAATGTACTGAGTCTTCTAAAGCGTGCACACAATTACCAAAGTCTACACTGTTTCTAAAACTAGTACAGAAAAGATGTGTGCTGATCTCAAGCTGTTTACAGCAATATCATCCTACTCTGTATACAAGAAGAGCACTAAATATATTTAAGTGAAGGTAACAAGTATATCAGCTAGCTGTTCACTATTTGCTGCAGAAAACTGTCATCATTTATGCTTACAAACCGGTCTTCGCTGTGGGAAAAGAAAAACTTTCTAAAAACGCATAGCCCTTTGAATCTTGCATGTGCATGCCCGAGCCATGAAGTGGCGAGGTCTTAAAGGGTCCGGGATATAGTCCCACGTAAAATATTGAAATTTCCTTGCATTTCAGAGCATCTCATCATCATTCACAAGTCAATTCAGCTGAGAGAAACTTTATTTTATTTTGTTGTTTCCTTGGGGAAAATACGTTTTCGGTTACCTGTTGTGTTTCACATGTCCACAAGTTATCGTCATTATTTTGAAGAAGGATCAATTTAACTTTCACCCATTCAACGAGTTTACAGTTTCAAAAGAATTTTGTGAGTTGTGGATCACAACACGTGACTCAAAAATCTCCAAACTGCGAATAACTATATAAGGTATGAATTCATCGGTCTAGGTCAAAAGCCCCTTTTGGCACACAAGCCCCTCGACCAAAAGCCCCTCAGGACAAAAGCTGCTCGAAAAATGACCAAAGTCCCCTCACCTTATGTATAAATGGGAAATAAGACTAAAGACAAGAAATGATTAATGACATGAAACATTTTATTCCTTCAAAATATAATGACCCAAAATACTATATAAACAAGAGTCATCAGAAGATGACATATCCCCCCGGCCCCCACATCTTTGAAAGAACAAATCATCTGACAGTTACTTAAAGACCAGCTTGATTTTAGACTAAGTGCAAATCGTTTCCATGGAAATCATAAAACAAATAAATGACAAAAATCTGCAAATAGCAAAAGGCACCACTTCAAGATCTGACTCACATATCTGCCAAGTTTTGCTGAAAGATAGAGAAGTTTTCGAGTTGTGCTCAGGAAACGAAGCCCACCCCTCCTTTTGGGACTAAGTCCGAATCGTTTCCATGGAAACCGGGGAAAATATAAATGCCAAAAATCTGCAAATAGCAAAAGGCACCACTTAAGGTTCTGTCTGATATATCTACCAAGTTTTGTTGAAATATATTGAACGGTTCTTGAGTTATACTCTTGAAACGAAGCCCACCCTCCCTTTTGGGATTAAGTCTGAATCGTTTCCATGAAAATCGGGAAAAATAAATATGCCAAAATTCTGCCAAATAGCAAAAGGCACCACTTTGGCATCTGCCTCACATATCTGCCAAGTTTTGCTGAAAGATATTAGGAAGTTTTCGCGTTGTGCTCCGGAAACGAAACCCACCCTCCCTTTTGGGATTAAGTCCGAATCATTTCCACGGAAACCAAGAAAATAATAAATCACAAATATCTGCAAATAGCAAAAGGCACCACTTTGGCATCTGCCTCACATATCTGCCAAGTTTTGCTGAAAGATATTGAGAAGTTTTCGAGTTGTGCTCCGGAAACGAAGCCCACCCCTCACTTTTGGGACTAAGTCCGAATTGTTTCCATGGAAACCGGGAAAAATAAAAATGCCAAAAATCTGCAAATAGCAAAAGGCACAACTTTAGGATCTGTTTGATATATCTACCAAGTTTTGTTGAAAAATATTATACGGTTTTTGAGTTATGCTCCGGAAACGATAGCAATCCTTACTTTTTGAGACTAAGTCCAAAATGTTTCCATGGAAACCAGGAAAAATAAAAATGCCAAAAATCTGCAAATAGCAAAAGGCACAACTTTAGGATCTGTTTGATATATCTACCAAGTTTTGTTGAAAAATATTGAACGGTCTTTGAGTTAAGCTCTGGAAACAAAATGATTACAGACGGACGGACGGACAGACGGACGAGGCGACGACTATATCCCACCGCATTACATGCCGGTGGGACAATATATATGTAATTAGCAAATAATTTGAGTGAATAAGAAATAAATATCATCAAACAAATCAACAAGAAATGATTAATAACATGAAAACATGAAAAATTCTATGACATAATAATTGAACAAATCAACACAACCTAATGGTTTTGGCCTATGGCGGAAAGAAAGTCCTCAGTAGAATGGATAGCGTTCTGTTTTTCAAAGCACAGCTTTTTTAGGCGGTGCTGTGTCTCTGCAGATTTTCCAAGTAAGAAATATCACATTTTCTCCATTTCCTTTACATTGGTATAATAAAATACTTAAAATACTTTAATAAAATATATAAGAACAATGAGAAAAGTTCAGTATACTTTAAAAAATATATAATATTTTTTCCTACTTAAAATACAGTATAAATTATATAAGAGCCAGGAGAAATGTTCATTCTTTTATGAAATACATGCATTTTCGCAGCCTGCCTGAAATATGAAACCCTAAATGAACCATTTCCCCATTCCAAGGCTTGTTTCTATGGAAACCCACCTCCTCTGACCACCTGACTGACACAAGGGGAAATTCAAATCTGGATTTAAAAATGAGCAATATATTTTCAAATTGTATGTTTTGTAGACTCTCTGCATCCATACATTTTGAAGTGAGTCTTCACAACATACTTCTTTATACTATGACTTAATATCAGCCTGAACCGGTAAGTCAATTTTGTGATATTTCATGGAATGTACTTGAATACTACATTGCTTTGCATCTAATGACAGCTTTGACAAGGCAAGGAGGCCACACCCCATCTTTAAGCAAGTGAACCCCCACCTTTAAGCAAGTGATGTACCTTACTGAAGGTAAAGAATTTATGATCAAAGTTATGTTTCGAAGTTTAAGCACAGGCTGGTAATGCTGACTGATGTACAACGAGTGATGGGTGTTTACACAATAAGAATAAATGTTTACATAATGGGAGGGAGCCAACAATGTGATAAAAAATGTGAATAATGGGATTAAGATTGCTTAGTGATGAGTTGATGGACTGTAGGGCGGATGTAATCACTGGGGTATACCTGTGATTACCATGTGTAATTGTCTTGTATACAGCACTGGAAATAGCAATCAGCTGTGCTGTGCACACATTCCCCTACTGGTGATTTACTTAAAACGTACCTGATAATATAATGAGATGAATTCTGATGCAGTGATCTTTAAAATATTGTATCTGAAACTATTACTGTATATAGAGAAATATATTCTAGTATTATGTCATTTTAATTGCAGGTTGTGCTCTATAAATGTAAAATATTTATAATCATAACTAAGGTTATGCGACAGCTATTTGGTGTATTGCCAGATAGTTTTTGTGCATGGAACAATTTGACATGTCACCGATGAGGTTTCGTGCATTCTCGCTATTTCCACTGTGAAAGCAGTTTGTTGACAAGTGATCGTCCAGCTACACTAATTATTACTTTTGGCGATACAAAATATGTATGCGTATCCATTAACTGTCAACACCACAACATTTCAAGACGTGAGTCCACACAATATGTTAGTGATTGACTTATTGTTAGGCAATATGGCCGCCGTATATATGGTCGCCGGAAGCAGAAATAAGTACAACAAGTGTTTGCCACTCATATGGCAATATTCCCCTGCAGCTAAAGAAGAATGAAATATTTATAACATTTTTACTACTTTATATTTTTGGGTCACATACAAGAAATGACTGGTGTCTGCATAATCACCCAATGTAGGCTGTCCACATAATTGAAGACATTGGGTGCAATGTTTTATAAGAGAACACGTTTGCATAAGTTTGAAAAGTGGTAAAAGTGTCGTGGTGACCTTGCAGATAAGGTCAAGGTCACCAAAATCGACTGGTGTCTGTATAATCCCCCAATGTAGGCTGTCACCAAATTTGAAGACATTGGCAACAACAGTTCATGAGAAATCGCATTAACAAGAATTGGGACGTATGTACAGACGCTGCTGAATACATAGTCCCCCGTTCCGCGTTGCGGCGGGGGACAATTAGCTAATCCGTTACCGATAATTGATGCTCGGAGTCTGAGACTGAAGCATCAGATTAAAGAATCAACAACTGATGTGTTTATATAGTATACAAGATTGGTTACAGCTTGAGTCTGCTCGGATTATCTGGGACCGGACTAATGCGGCCTGACTGTATTAAATTAGAACCTAAACTTGTACAGTCACTTGTGAAAAATACAAAAGAATACAAAAGTATTGTATGTCATTGCAGGACTCTTCAGTACAGTGTCCTCCCGTTTTGTTAGACCAGCCACTTGGCTGTCCAAGCTGATAGATCAACTTGCTACATAGGTTAGCATGGTCGTTATTGGATAAATAGGTTGCTGTCTTATCAACTTAAATTATTTTACGTTCAACCAACTTTTGAATTTTGTGTTTATCAGTGGAACATCATAGCAAGCCATACTATTACCAGGCCAAAAGAGAAATGCTGCTACAAAAGAATAAGCACAGAGCTGTTAAGATAGAATGTACTGGGTTTTGCTTTATATTCTAGGACCATATACATTGTGTTACAAGCCCCATGATCTATGCTAAAAGCCTTTTAAGGATTTCCTTTCTGGTGAAAAAAAATCCTAGATATTATTTATTACATTGCAAAGAGCTCTGAGAGAAGCTAAGAAATTTCACCTTCAACAAGTCCCCAGGGATACTGCCGACCTCGGACCCTCTTGCCTCCAGCCTCAATAACACGGTTACTGCCAACCACTGCAAATGGTACTCGATCCTGGAAAAAAACCACCAAAACTGCATTACTTGCATAGCTCTTTTGTTGAAACATACATTTCTAACCATGGACTGAATTTGAATATTGCCATAGCATAGTCATGACAGGAAATAGATATTTCCATTTTTCACATGGTATGTGGATGTATTTCAAAATGACACAATAAATATGCATTTGTCGTTGCCATTTGATCCAATTTTACCAAATTGTCTTTAAAGCTTGTGATGGGTTTTGGGGTAGCCCATTGGGTAAAGCATCCACTTACTGTGATGCCGGGATGAGAATGGGTAAGAGTGAAAAAAGAGGAAAATGAGCCAGGGGTGTTGGGGGCCATAGGCCCCCATGCCAGATCCAATGACCCCAGCAATCAAATCCGTGGTAAATTCTCATCCCCAGGCCTCAAAGTAAACATTTTTTCCAAGGAGCATGCACTCTCCTAACCTTTTTTTCTTAAGAGCCAAACAGAATTTCAAGGAGCATGGAAAATTTACAGGGAGCAAAGAAAGAACAAAGATTGCCCAATCACAACAAAAAACAAACAAATCTTCAGAAATAAGATGAGTGTTAATTCAAGACATGATGATGATAATCCATGATAGATTGCTTGTTTATTAAATAATCATACTCTAAATAGGGTCTTAACTTAATTTTGTTTGTTTACTCAGTATCTCCTGGTTGACTAACTTAACATACTACAGAAATCTGAAAGGTTGCAGAAAGTATTATTTTTATTCAGTGAATTTATACTTAGTTTATCTCAATAATTATTTTAAATAAAAATGTATTAATTTTCCTCTCAGAAAAATATGGGTATGAGTTCACATTAACTCTTTCAACACCAGTCTACCAGAAACTTTTACTGCCATGACATCAAATTCCGAGAGACTCTGAGGTCATAGATGAAGCCAATATTTATCAAGGAAAATATCAGCTTGTAAAACATTATTGCAACAACATGTCATACACCATTTGAAAGGTCTAATCCTATTGTTCATAAATATGACAGTTTTATCATATTGTTCAAATAATACCAGTACAACTTAAATATGTCAATTTTTAATGAAAGTGCAATCTTACACATTTATAACATCCAGATAAACCACAAAGCAAGCAAAAACTGCGGCCTTTTTTCCATTTGTAACATGTCTGTAACATATGGTATCCCCTTAAATTTGTCTTTTATATTTTGATTTTGACATAATCAGAAAATTATTATAAACACGTTCCTTAAATAATATGGATGGTCGTCTATTTCCCGATGACAATGGCTTTCCACTCGGTAACATGGCACAACAACCTCCGTTTTTGAAGGTTTAATGAATAACAGGCGAGGCGATTCGTTTGATGGCAGGTATCGTTTGAGAGCTCTTAACATCAATAATATCACTGTAACCATGCCAGGAGTATTTTCGCAGTTGTAAGAAACGATTTCATTGTATAAATATTGGTTTTTCCACCACAGTCTGCTATAAGGATCTTCACTGGTCAAAACTCATGCGTGTGACCTAAGGCAGCAAATATAATGGATACCGTCCTCGTAAATGAAAACTTAATTTTTTTGGACTATGTCCAAATTGTTTCCATAGAAATTAAGAAATTTGCAAATAGCAAAAGGCACCACTTCAAGATCTGTTTGATATATCTATCATGGAATAATAATTCATACAAAATTCATTATTCATTATTACCACTACGAGCAATATATTAGGATTCAGATATTAGGAAAATATAAACATAGAATATTAGTAATAGCTTAGAGAAAGACTCCAGTCAAAAGTTGTAAAACTTATCTCACAGACATACTATTGAAAAAGGTATAAATAAGGCTACACAATTTCACAGATTTCAAGATAAAATCCTAGCCTAAGGTATTGAGGACTCAAGCTGTTAGAACCCTTTCAGTAATTCAGAGTTATGACCAGACGATTAAATGAACTACTTTCATAAAGTAAACATATCATCATCTATATTACAAAACTTTAAACAAATACCAATTAAGGTCCAGAGTAAACGCATCTATTGTAATCCAAGCACCTATGATTGACACATCAGATTAGGGTCGTTAAGATCTAGCCCAGGGTAAGCATCCAAGCATCCAGTAAAAGTGCCAACAAGATAAGTGCCAGTTAAAATAGGATTAACAAGATTAAGAGTAATTGCCCTGTCTTGTCATTAGTAGGACACACCCCATTTTGTATATTCCTTATTTGATAGGCTAATGTAGGTTACTCCCATTTTTGTATCAGTGAACCAATCGTAATCTCTTTATTGTTTTAATTGTAGATAAAAAGTCTCTAACTGCATTTGTCCATCAGTAGGGTTTAGACTCCCAACACAGGTCAGCTCTAGCCCTCAGCCCAGAGGGTTGTACCGACTCTCTGTGGCCACCCCATGTTATTCCGTTCTTGTAAATAAAATTGTGATTAGCTTCTTGTGACTTCGGACTCATTGCTGAGTTAATTCCCCCAAGCAGTCCAGCACGTCAGTTAGATAAGGGATTTCACCGGAACCATCACTTGGACCCAAGACCCTTATCATAATATGTGGCGGAGAATCAACGATTTTCGGAACCTCGGAGCCCAGGAACTAACTACAACCAGCTACAAGAACACATGGAATAACAAGCGACTGCATCCACCTCTGATCTCAGCACTGGATTAAGAACCACCAACTCCTGTAAAGACACCAACCAAGGAAGAAAAAGTCTTCAAAAATTGTAAGTACTACTTTACATTGTTGATTTCTTGTCTTTTCTTAATTATAGTACGGTACATACTATAAGGTGTCATGGCCAATATGGAGTCTGGTATGGAAAGTAACTTTGGAAGTGAAATTCCAACTGTGTCCTTAGCTACACCCCTTGCCAAAAGTGTAATTCAGGTAACATTTGGCACTGAAACAACAACTTGTTTAATAGATACAAGGGCATCCATTTGCTGCATTTGTCTGCTTTTCTAAACAAAGCTTTCAACAACCCTGTACTTGGAAACTCACCCTTTCCACAAATTCAAGGTGTTGGCGGTGAATTGCACAAGGTGTTGGGTTCAGTTGTGTTAGATTTTGTCATTGAAGATCAAGAATTTTCACAAAAATTCTATCTCCTGCCCTCATTACCTAAGTCAGTCCTACTAGGTGAGAACTTCCTCAATGACAACGATGCAGTTTTAGATTATAGCTGCCACTCCCTCATAATAGGCAACAGCACCTCAGATAGGAAATACATCAACTTCATCATCACTTCAGATCAAGAAAGGACAAGGTATGATAAAGGCCCTTATTTGCCCACAAAATTTCATGATATTCAAAGTTCTACATCATGATAATTTTAGCATAAAAAATGCTAAATGAATTGTTGAAATTTCCTCCATATGTTTTTTTATATGTTTTAGTGCTGTTTTTTCCCTCTTTGAAGACCTCAAAGTTAACCTATTTTACAATATCTTCGAAAAAACTGCATTTCCATATTTTCAGAGTGATAAGAAAGTGTGAGCAAAAGCTTGACCCATCCTAATTTTTTCACCACACATGAAGAGAGTAAATTAGAATGCACTCCTAAAAATTTGTGGTGGGTCACGCTTTTGCTCATATCAAAATGTTTAAAAAAGTACATTTTTTCTGTTGCATGAAATTGCCCCATACAACATCTCAAAAATAAACACTGGCGTAAAGTAATATCTCTGAAAACTATCCGTCACATTTACACAACTATACCATGATTCATTACTATTTTGAATGTTTTTGAGCACTAAAATGAAGTTATCAAACATGTTTATTAAAAAAATTCAATATCGTAAGGGACTCTCAAGGCTGATTACTTTGAGGTAAACAAGGGTAGTTTTTTGGAGAGCCTGTTGATCACTGCTGGAAAAATAAGAAGACATCGGAAGATTTTTCAAAATATGATCGGGCAGCATTCTAAAGGTGAGAATCTTTGTAATTATGCTAGAATTTTATCATATTTGTTCTATCATCTGTTTAGCAAACCCCTCTGTGTCCACAGGCCCCCACTCTTGGTCAGAAAATCGATAAACTAGGCCTCGGTTTAGTATCAGCACCCCTACTATATAATACATATAGTAGGGGGTGTTGATACTAAACCGGAGCCTAGTTTATCGATATAGTAGGGGGTGTTGATACTAAACCGGGGCCTAGTTTATCGATTTTCTGACCAGCAGTGGGGGCCTGTGTCTGTGTCACCTGTCACTGTCAAATAACACTGGCATTCCACTGGATGTAACAGTGTATAAACATACACATTTTAACAACAATAATGTACCTTGATGTTTTCTAGGATATATCAGGCTACATTTAATATTGTTAGAATAAGCACAGTGTATCAAGGTCTAGCAGATTATGAAAAGCAAGCAGACGTCAAGTGACACATTGTTGCAAAGTGTATATATAAGCGTAAAGTGACAAATAATAACAGTAGAGTCTGTAGCCTAGTGGTTACAATGATGGCTTTTCAATTTTTTCTGTTATCAGACATTCAGGTTCAAATCCTGATTGTTTTTTTCTTTTCTTCTTTTTTTTTTCTTCAAAAGTTAAGGTAAACATTGTAAATTGGCTGACAAAACTTGTGCGCATGAAATACAAATTTTGTAAAAAATATTTCTTAAGTTTGGTAATGTAAGTTACACTGTTCAAACAAACTTGAATTAACATCATGTAAATCTTGTTTAAGCCTGAAGACACTGACTTTTCCACTTTGTTCCCACACAATAAAGAACCTGTAGAAGGTAAGCATTGTTTCAAAATGTTAGTATGGTAATTTCTTTAAGTAAATATTTACAAACTGTCCAGAGCTTTTAATTAGTGGTGCGCTGATCAAACAAATAATTAGTTTATGGATATTTTGTGGGCTGCCAGTCAATTACCCATAACCAAATCACATAATCAATTAAAGCGTTCACTATTTCTTCTTAAAAATATGTTTACAGAATCAGTGACTATTGGTTTCAATTGTCATATTGAAACTGAGGACTGATTACCATTGTTTTCAAGTGCTCTAACAGTTGTTTTTATCTTATATCTATAATTGATCAAAAAGTGGCCTCAACAATTGATTATACTTTTGGAGGTCAATTCCCTTCCCTATATAACTATCCTATTGACATGTTTAGCATTAGAAAAATTACAAAGCACCAACTTCTTGAACATAATGATAATTCTTTTATGATTTCAAATATTTGTTTTCAGATAAGAGAAATTTGCTTGGACTGATTTCAGGAGTGTCATTTCATGAAGATGACAACTTAAAACTTGAGGTGGAAGGTAAGAATAATGTGAGTGCTAATAAATAACCAATATTTTTTTCTTCAATTTTCTTATTTAATGTGACAGAATTTCAGAAATACTGATGTCTCAGTGGTGATTAAATCTTCATAAGCCTTCAAGGCCAGACTACTGACATTTGAAAATAAATAAGTAATGTTACCCTTGAATAGATTTATAATATCAAAGTTTTAAAACAGGATTTTCTTTTGATATAAAGTCATCTGTTTTTCAGTTGAGAGAAGATCTGGGTATGGCAGACACCAAGACAATATGCCTGTTTCCAGCAACTCTAGTGATACACGGTTGAATGCTGTAGTTCTTGACAGTGATTCAGAAACTGATTCAGAGATTGATGACCATGTGGATGAAGAGTGAAAGTGGATGTTTTATATATATTTGCAGTGAATGAGTTGTGAATAATTACTTTTTGAAGATTTTTGAATACTGACTTTTAACACTTACTTGGTGTCAAAATCAAGCTGTGCCAAGAATGTAATTTCACCTGAAATAGGCCCCCTTGAGGTCAAGACCTGTGCTTTTTAGTGCAACATGACTGGTTATTATAACAACATGTTGAGAATGAGATGTTTACGGTATATATTTGGAAGAATGTTGTAAATACTGACTTTTAACACTTACATGGTGTTAAAATCAAGCTGTGCCAAGAATGTAATTTCACCTGAAATAGGCCCCTTTGAGGTCAAGACCTGTGATTTTTAGTGCAACATGATTGGTTATTGTAATAACATGTTGTGAATGAAATGTTTACTGTATATTTGCTAAAACCGGTTGTGAATACTGACTTTTAACACTTACTTGTTAAAATCAAGCTGTGCCCAAAATGTAATTAGACCTAAAATGGGCCCCCTGTGATTTTTCGTGGGACATGATTGTTATCATAAGTACATGTTGTAAAATTGACCTATAGTTTATGTTTGCAAAGAAAGTTGTGAATAATGTGCTTTTTGTAATCAATTGGCAAGCAATTGAGTTACTGTCCACAATGTATTGCAACCCTAATTGGGCCCCTTGAAGTTAAAACCTTGTGATTGATGTTGACATGTTTCTTCATCATGAATACCTGTTGCAAAACTGATACTGTTTGTATGTAAATAAACTGATAGTTGTATATAAGTCATTATGGCACACTGATATTTCAGATTTCTTGTTATTTTTTTATGGGAACTGATAAAACCCATTTTTGGCCCCTCTGCATTGAAATTATGGCCTCAGATCATTTAAAAAATAGCTTTTTTATGCAAAGCCATCTTGTCTCTAAACAAATAACATGTGTTCAGCCAATTCTGTTTGTGGGCCAAAAACCACCCTATCATACCTTGTCCTTTGTGGATTAGCAAAAACAATAGATCAGATTTATATTCCCCCTCAGAGCGAAATTAATTTCAAGGTGAGATTGCCTGAGGCAAAAGATGATTCCCTTGTCCTCATTGAACCAATTGCCTCCCTCACTGCTCATTCTGAAGTAGCAGGTGGTAGGACCCTCCCGAAAACGCATAAGAAAACTGCTACATTTAGGCTTATGAATCCTTCCCAAGAAGAAAAAGTTTTAGACAAGGGTACAGTTGTAGGAAAATTTAGTTACATTGACAGCCACTCTATCTTTGAAATTGACTGTGACCAACCTTTAATAAATTCAGTTAACACTGACATTAAGACAACAGACAATGACACTAGGGATTATGTCAAAATTACTCAAGATTTAGGATTTGACTTGACCAAGACACAACTGACGTCAGACCAACAACAAAGACTACTCAGGTTTTTAGGACAAAATAGAGACATGTTTTCAACAAGCCTTGCAGACTTAGGAAAAACTTGCATGCACGAGCATGTCATTGACACGGGCAACCATCCCCCTGTTAAGTGTAGGCCTTATGGTCAATCTCCTCATCTCCAAAAAGTCACTGAAGAACTTGTAGAAGATTTTCTCAAATATGATTTAATTGAGGAGTCCACTTCAATGTATTCAGCCCCCATCATCTTAGTTAAGAAACGTGACGGATCAAATAGACTCGTTTGTGACTACAGAAAATTAAATTCTGTCACATTACCAATGTCATGGCCACTCCCTGTTTTTTTGACGATGTTGTTGATCACATTGGCAATGGCCAAGCTACAATTTTTTCCACGTTAGATCTTGCCAATGGCTTCTTCCAAGTGCCATTACACAAAGACTCAAAACATAAAACTGCTTTTGTCACCCATCAAGGCCTTTATCAATTCAAACGTTTGCCCCAGGGATCTTATTCTCCACTTTGTTTTCAGCAACTCATGAGCAAAGTGCTAAGAAAATTGCTTTTTAAAGTTGAGCTGATTTACATCGATGATTTGATAATCTACAGCAAAAACTTTGAAGAGCATCTCCAACATTTGGAGCAGGTCTTCTACTATCTCAAACAGGCAAAATTAACACTGAAGCCATCAAAATGCTATTTTGCAAGAGGCAAGGTTTCATTTCTGGGTCATGTTTTATCATGTGGAGGTGTTCAAGTTGATGACAAAAAGGTCGAAGCAATTAAAACCTTCCCAATACCCAAATCACAAAAACAGGTTCGTTCATTTTTAGGCCTCACAAACTTTTACAGAAAGTATGTGAAAGATTATGTGAAAATAGCACTGCCATTGAATGCATTGTTAAAAAAGCATTCAGAGGCAGAAACTGGTAAGAAACCAAAGTTCCAGTGGTCACTTGAGTGTGATCAGGCTTTCAACACACTCAACACACCTGTTCTGGCTTATCCAGTCTTTGACAAAGAATTTTTTCTCTCAACTGATGCCAGCGATATGAGCATAGGGTTTGTCTTGAGTCAAAAAGATGGAAAGGATAATGAACATCCTATAGCTTTTGGAGGCAGAGCTCTTCATGGCAGCGAGAAGAATTGGAGCATTACAGAAAAAGAAGGTTTAGCTTTAGTTGAAGTCTTTAGATCATTTCGTCCATACCTTGCAAATTCCGAATTCACTGTCTACACAGACCACATCGCCTTAAAATGGCTCAAATCCATCAAGGATGCCACAGGTAGGTTAGGGCGATAATCTTTAGAACTGTCTACCTATAACGTTTGATATTGTTCATCGAAGCGGCAAAGCCAACGAGAATGCTGATGCGCTCTCATGCAGGGAATATGAGAAAAATATTAACTGTCAGAGTCAAACAGAAGAAGATGCTGAGAAAACAGTCTTTACAGTAACTTCACTTGGGCAAAGAAGCCATACCAACATTTCAGCAAGCCCACAATTATCCTCACAGGTCACCCAATCAACTCAGACTGAGGATGATTGCATACCAAGTATTAATCACTTAGATAGTGAATCACAGACAACTCATTTGTCTGTCACCTTTGAATATGAAGAGGACTACCAAACAGTACCAGCAAACATTGTTGCAGCATTACACGCTACAAGTGATGATGTCACACAAGCCACAATGGTTGAGGTAAATATTAATGCACATCCCAACTTACGTCATCTACAAAGAATTTGTCCAGATTTTACCAAAATTTTTGACTACAAAGAAGATGATGTCCTTCCAGAAGATGAAAAGGACCTCCAAAAGATCGTTATTGAAACAGGCAACTTTGAAATAGATGAAGGAATCCTATACAGATTTGCTCCACAGAGACAGAAGGGTCATGCGGACAAATTCATTAAACAGCTGGCAGTTCCATGAACTCTCAGGAACCAGGTCCTGAGATCCTACCATGATTCCGAGTTGGCGGTTGTCACCATGGAAAGGAAAGGATGCACAACACCATGAGACCAAAATACTACTGGCCAAAGATGTACACTGAAATTGCAACGTATGTCCAGACATGTGAAGTATGTCAACAGACCAAGAGGCATTACCACAGCAAGAAGGCACCCCTACGTCCACTACCTGTGGAAGAGGTCTTCACCAGATCTTAGGCTTCGGTTACAATTGCCATCTACTTGCACAAAGCAATTGTAGGCTAAGATTATTGTAAGTTACAATCGAAACTTACAATTGGTCCGGACCAATTGTAAGGAGCTAAGATCATTTTAGTCATTTTAGAAATGGCATTCAAATTAGTGTCTGTTTCACGCAAATAATCAGCTTTACGTTTGGAGATTGCATTTATATTGCATAAAACTGTGTGGTTCGCCTCGACACTTCAACAACACAGAGAATGCACAACCGATTTAACGTCGGATACATTGTTATTTACTGTAGTGAAACACATAACTATCGTGTCGATATCACAAAGTACTATTCCCACCTGATTCAATGTTGGAATAAGTGTGAAACAACATACCTTCTTGATAATCCAGGAAAGAATAATAGCGAATGGTGTCCACGTGCGATTAACAATGCTTTTCATTAACTCAAGAGCAGATAATTTTACTTTATACGCAAGATGGGAGTGGTTTCCCTTGGCATATGCCGTTGCCGTACAGTCTGTCATGCCCAATTGCAGAGCTCAACATACTGATATCTCTCTTTGGTCATGGAGTGATTTTGTCTTAGTTTACCATTAAAGTAATCTACAATTAGATACAAGTTAATGTGCAAAATCAAGTTTCTTTCTTATTCATAAATCTAAATTTGATTATGCAATTTAAATATATACAAGTAGTCATCAAATAGGGATATATACATGATGAGGCATTACAATTTTTTGTTTCAAGAGAATTTCACTTTAAGAAAATATTTATCAATGCAATAGGGTTAAATAATTAATATACTGTGAATACGTATTATATAACTACTCTCTTGAAATATTATTTAATACACGTATTTCCCTGCCATGCATTCTTTACAACACATCTGTAGCCATTAATTTATTGTATTTTATTCTAGGATATATTTAGGATTTTACCCTCTTTCCTCCCCCCCCCCCCCCACCCCACACACACACCAACAGCTGAGTATTAAACAATGTCTCATTGACAACCATTGGCAAATCATACATTTAGGTGTTATATCATAAGGACATACTGTTTATATTTGTTATTTTAAGTGCCATAATTAAGTCACTAAATCTAGATTCAAATTTATTCATGTATTTTTTCTATTTCAGTATTTTCATAAAACATGGGTTGGTATTTCTGTAGTTGCAATATCACATTCTCAGTTCATAAATCAAGACAGTTAGAATGTAGAAAAAGTTGATTGTAGGGGCCTAAGATTGATTGTAACTAAGATTGCTCTGTGCAATTGGGTCCAGGTGGCATGTTGACATCCTTGGTCCCTTGCCAACAACACCAGAGAAGTACAAGCACATTTTGGTCATCACTGATGCAGCATCTAGATGGTGTGAAGCCTTTCCCCTAAGAACCCAAGAAGCCACAGAGGTAGCAGATGTTCTCGTAAGAGAAATATTTTGTCAGTATGGCGCTAAAAGGACCTTAATTTCAGACAAAGGTCAGAACTTCATGTCCAAATTAATCAAAGCTATTTGTGAACTTTTGGCTATCAAATTCACTCATACTAGCCCATACCATCCCCAAACAAACAGCTGTGTAGAAAGGCTCAATTCCTACATCAATCAATCACTAAGGGCCCACTGTAATAAAACTCAAAATGATTGGCCCTGGTTTCTTCCAGGCATCATGATGGCCTATCCGATGGCCCCAAATTCATCAACTCAAAAGTCCCCTTTTGTTATGCTTTTCGGCCGAGAAATGAGAGCTTGGTTTTACGCCGCTTTTAGCAATATTCCAGCAACATCACGGCGGGGGACACCAGAAATGGGCTTCACACAATGTACCCATGTGGGATTCGAACCCGGGTCTTCGGCGTGACGAGCCAACGTTTTAACCACTAGGCTACCCCACCGCCCCAGCTCCACAAGATGTTTCATTAATTCCAAAGGAAAATTTAGGCCACAACAACAAAAGCTATCTTTCAAATTTGCTTGAGGAGCTAGAAATTACAAGGACTATTGCAGCTGAAAACACTGCTCGAGCAAAGGAGGTGTATTCCGAGCAATACAATCGTAAGGCTAAAGAGCCAGATTTCTCCCCAGATCAAAGAGTTTGGCTATACTGTCAAAAAGTAGAAAAAGGCCTCTGCAACAAGTTAACCAAAAAGTGGTATGGCAGTTATTACATTGTTCATTTAGGTCCAAATTTCACCTACAAACTACGCCGAAGTTCTGACGACAAACTGCACAAACCATTGGTCCATGTCAACCGTCTGAAACCATATTTCGATCCAGCTGATCGTCCACAGTATCCACCAGAACCATACCTCAACAACAGCAACAATATGGATTCAGACGTCATAGATGAGAATGAGGAACCAATGAACGATCCACAACTTGACAGCAACAATGCAGAGTCAACAAGTTCAACCCAGGATCAATCACCTAAAGGTAAGGAAGTCAATTCAAAAACTAAGGCAGGAAATCCAAGGAATTCAACTCAAGAGAAGAAAGGCGTTCAGGAAAGCTCAGCAGGACCCAGTACAATAATTACAAACCAGAAACAGAGCACCCCAGGTCCAAGTAACCACACCAAGAAGAAAGGAAATACAAACAAGGGAAAAAGAGGAGTAAACAGCAAACATCATCAGCCAAAATCAAGGCCACAGTCAGAATCAACACAACAACAAACACAACAACAAACGTCAAGCAATGACGCCAAGGTTTTCAATCCTGATGACATTCATTCAATTCTTGCTTCCAAGAGAGCAAACAACAAAATCTACTACAGGGTGAAATGGAAGGATCCAGAAAGAGGAAACACATGGGAATACGGCAGCAGCATACCTGACCAGATTCGGAGAGAATTTAATGTCAAGAGAAATATGTCAGGAAAACGACGAAAACGGCCACTGAAGAATCACAACTTCTTTAACCAATCAGCACAGAACAATCCATTAGTCAATGTTCTGAAAAAGAATTTTAAACAGCAATCACCCCAAACAGCAATCGACCATTACAGACCCAGTTTTGAATATTGAACCATATCCAATTGCCCCAAAACACACACGTCGAATCTATGATTCAGTAAAAGAAGTTATGGCCATTGAAATAGTTCAAGGAGAGTGCTATGTCACGGTTTGTATTGACGACGACATTTATTGTACTTGTAATGAGTCTACTAATGACCACAACAATATTTACGAAACACTTCATTTTGAATCTGTTCCTCCCAACCTCATACAGGACTACCTCGATCAGAGCTTTGGAGATGTCAAATTTATGCTTAAAACTGCCACCCCGGAAGAATATTATCAAAATGATGACTTTCCCATTTTTCGATCCAGCTGCATTGTTGAATCGTACCACCCTCGCAGAGACACAATTCACCACGGAAATTATGTTACGCGCTCGGGAATTTCTCTACTTCTCTACGACAACAGATGACAGAATCTGTCAACCATTCCAAGGAAAGTGCGCAACATGTGCATCTGGTCGTGAGATATCAATATTCCTGCTAAAAATACAGGATCTTCTTTTTCAACGTGCATGTTATCTTGGTTGAAAGCTAGTTCCCCATCGACCATATGAACGCGTTGACAACTACGGCACCGTTAACTTCAAGGGTACGTATATTTGTGTCAAGTCATTTCACATTGTGTTACCTGATGACACTAGTTGTGAACAAATGGCATCAGCCTGATCATCTGAGTTATTTGCATCACAACATCTTTTGAGCATTGATCTGATCAACCAATCTCAAAAGCAAAGTGAATTTAACCAACGCGAAACGAAAGCGAAATAAATCGTACTGAAGCAACGAAAGCGAAATAAATCATACCGAAGCAAAACAAACTTAATCGGCGAGAAACGAAAGCGAAATAAATCGTACCAAAGCAAAACAAACTTAATTGGCGCAAAACGAGAGCGAAATAAACCGTAACAAGGTGGAACGAACAAACCAACGCAAAACGGAAGCGAATTAAACCGAACTTCAGGCAAACGTACAGGCTGAGCTGAATTAAAATGAACCAAAACTGAGTGAAGTAAATTCAGACTAATAAATCAAGGTAAACCTAAGCTAAAATAAAATAAAATAAAACAAAATAAAATTCCCTAAACAAATTAAGATGTTTAAAAGACTAACAAAATCAATCAAATTAACAAGGTACCTAACAAATGGTTCTTAACACAATATGTATATGTATGGATTCAATGAACTAATGCACTTGTTAAAAGCACAAGCACATGTGTATATATTTGCTCATACATGACATTTATGTGTTTATTACCCCACGTACATTGTATTATTAACTGCCCATGCATTATTCCAGGTCATGACTTCAATACATAAAAGTCACCTCTTACAATGCACTAATAGACAATTTATTTGCAGGGAAAAGTATCTTTATGTACGTATTCCGCACAAACCAAAATAAGTCACATGTATATTATTGGCAGCAAGCTAACTCTCTTTTGTTTTGAATTTTTCATGTAAATCATCTGTCTGCATGGGATAATGGAGAAGTCAACTCCAAAATCAGGATGTGGAACCATCACAAGGCCTCCTGGAAACATAAAGAACCAGTACACAGAGCCATGACAAGCCCGATTCCACATCCAGATGACCAGATGACAGCGGAAGGAACTTGTGCCCCAATACCAAAGAGACAATCTAATTACCATTTAAATATTCTTCCATGGTCCATCAACTAAGTTTATACCATTGTCCATCTAAGAATTTTTTTTGTCCAAGTTTGGGGACCAAACTTTTTCAGACAGCGGGGAAGTTATCATGGAATAATAATTCATAAAAAATTCATTATTCATTATTACCACTACAAGCAATATATTAGGATTCAGATATTAGGAAAATATAAAGATAGAATATTAGTAATAGCTTTGAGAAAGACACCAGTCAAAAGTTGTAAAACTCATCTCACAGACATACTATTGAAAAAGGTATAAATTACGGCTACACAATTTCACAGATACTCAAGATAAAATCCTAGCCTAAGGTATTGAGGACTCAAGCTGTTAGAACCCTTTCAGTAATTCAGAGTTATGTAAACATGTCATCATCTATATTACAAAACTTTAAACAAATACCAATTAAGGGTTATAAGGGATTTCACCGGAACCATCACTTGGACCCAAGACCCTTATCATAATATATCTGCCAAGTACCGGTACTGTTGAAAGCTATTGAAAGTCCGAATCCTTTCCATGGAAACTGAGAAAAAATAAATGACAAAAATCTGTAAATAGCAAAAGGCACCACTTTAGACTCTGTTTGATATATATATCAATTTTTGTTGGAAAATATTGAACGTTTTTTTAGTTATGCTCCAGAAACAAAATGATTACGGCCGGACGAGGCGTCGACTATACCCCCTGCATTACATCCCTGGGGGATAACAATACACTCATTGGAAAACAGTTCCCCACGCCTTCACCACACTCTGTCATCGACTGTCGAAACACAATATCAGCTTTCAGACTAAAATTGATATTTTATACTTATCCTGACTCATGCTCTTTTTGCTTGTCTTCTTCTTCTTGCGAACATAGTGGAACACTTGTATCTCCCTAATTGAAGCTCCCTTCAATTTAAAATCACTAATTAGTATTCACCACGAGTTACCTCCCTTTCCACAAGGCTGGCGGGGAGCGAGGCCACCCTCTACCCATGTGCCTCACTCTCTCCTCATATACTGGGCCCAACATTTGAATTTACAGGAAATCCAAAGTGTTATTTGGGGAGGATGGGAGGGCTGACCTCATGAGTCAGGATAAGTATAAAATATCAATTTTACTCCAAAAATACATATTTTTCCTTATCCTGACTCATGCTCTTGCTTGTAGCATCCCTGAGGAGCGGAGGTGGGAATATCTAATACTTTGGATTTTTAATAATTAGTGATTTGAACTGTGATGATTGTAATAACCCTATGGGAACTTCATAAAGGCACTGAACTGATGAATTCCTGCTGCTAACTTATCAGCTGCCATATAAAGGTTATTACCATGTACTTATTATGATAAAGTATATATAACATTAATACAATGCTTAAGACTAATAGACTTAAGCTTGTTAATATCTTAGTATAAACTCCTTAGAGTTTGTTAGCTAAAATACTTTAAGATATAACATAGTACTAAGCTTAAGATATGATTAAACTTAAGCTAATTATATAATAGCAAACTCTTTAGAGTTTGTTAGTTAATATACTTATATGATATAGATATAATGCTGAGCTTAAGATATGAATAAGCTTTAGCTACATATATAATAGCAAAAACTCTGTAGAGTTTGTTAGCTAATATATTTTTATAATATGAGTATAGTACTGTGCTTAAGCTATAATTAACTTAAGCTACATATATAATAGCCAAACTCTGTAGAGTTTGTTAGCTAATATATTTTTATAATATGAGTATAGTACTGTGCTTAAGCTATAATTAACTTAAGCTACATATATAATAGCCAAACTCTGTAGAGTTTGTTAGCTAATATATATTTATAATATTAGTATAGTACTGAGCTTAAGATATAATTAACTTAAGCTACATATATATAACAAAACTCTGTAGGGTTTGTTAGCTAATATATTTTACAATATGAGTATAGTAGTGTGCTTAAGATATAATGAACTTAAGCTACATATATAATAGCAAAACTCCGTAGAGTTTGTTAGCTAATATATTTTACAATATGAGTATAGTATTGTGCTTAAGATATTATTAACTTAAGCTACATATATAATAGCCAAAAACTCTGTAGAGTTTATTAGCTAATATGTTTATAGTGTAACCATAGTACTAAGCTTAAGATAAGATTAGACTTAAGCTAAATGTATATAGCAAAATAAACTCCTTAGAGTTTATTAACTAATATACTTTTTATGTTAAAACATAGTACTGAGCTTAAGTTATGATGAAACTTAAGCTATATATATATAATAACAAAACTCCGTCGAGTTTTGTTAGCTATCTGCTTTATAATGTAAACATACTGCTTAAGATATGATGAAAACTTAAGCTAATTGTATAATAAGCGAAAACAACCCTTTAGAGTTTGTTAGCTATGATATAAACCTAGTATTGAGCTTATGAAGGAAAACTTAAGCTACATATATAATAGCAAGAACTCCGTAGAGTTTGTTAGCTAATACATGTTATAATGTAACCATAAAGCTTAAAATATGATGAAACTTAAGCGAAATATATAATAGCAAAACCCTCTTTTAGAGTTTTGATAGCTAATATACCTATATGATATAAACATAGTACTAAGCTTAAGATATGAATAAGCTTAAGTTACATATATAATAGCTAAAACTCTGTAGAGTTTGTTAGCTAATACATGTTATAATATAACCATATTGCTTAGAAATATGATGATACTTAAGCCAAATAGCAAAAACTCTTTAGAGTTTGTTAGCTAATCTACTTATATGATATAAACATAGTACTAAGCTTAAGATATGAATAAGCTTAAGCTACCTATATAATAGCAAAACTCCTTAGAGTTTGTTAGCCAATATATTTTAATAATATGAGTATAGTACTATGCTTAAGGTATAATTAGCTTAAGTTACCTATATAATAGTAAAACTCCGTTAGAGTTTGTTAGCTTAATTAACTTAAGCTATGTATAAAATAATAAAAACTCTGTAGAGTTTGTTAGCTAATGCATTTATCATGTAACCATAGTATTACTCTTAAGATATGAATAACTTAAGGTAAATATATATAATAACAAACTCTGTAGAGTTGTTAACTTATATATTGTATGATGTAATAATCATAGTACTGTGATGATAAAAGGAACTTAAGTAAATTATATATAGCATGAAGCTATTTAGTATTGTTATAAGATAAGTAAAATCTGTTAGATTGACTTATCTTCTCGAGAAACTGTCAGCTGTTGTCGCGAGGACCATGGGATCAATTGGTGTATACCTGAGGCGTCCTCGGTGGTGATATCTCTCAGATAATGGTTTGCAACCACCATATCAGTTCAGAAATAAACCCTCCATTATTTCAATCACATTTGTGTAGAACAATTGTAGAAGTTAAGCTATAATATCATGAGTATTAAGCTCATGGAGGGTCGGAATAGGTCCATCCGCATATGCACGTAGTATGACAGTTCTGATCCAAATGGAGATATAGTACATGAGACTTCACTCTGCGTAAGTTGATGATAGAGGAAATAATCTGTTGCATTTTTTCCTCCTGTTTGGTTTGGTGGAGATAAATTTACAGTGCTCTTGCTGGCCATCTTGATAGAATCATCGTATCATGGGGTCCAAGTATGTCATCAAGCGTGTTCATAAACCTCACTTGTGAGGTGTTGGAACACTATATTCATATCCCAGGTTGGCGTGAAATTTCCGTTTATTCTCCAAACAGAAGTTTAGTAGGTTTACTAACCATCTAGTTGTGTTAATTAAACTTGATGAAATTCAGCTGTAGTCTGAAGCGCTGTGGATTTAGATCCACTTGTATCTTTCGTCTAGGTAATTAAGCTCGCGAAGTCCTTGGCGATGTAGGTGCACAACCAGGTGTGTCTGTCCTCGTTGAACTTTATGTAAAATCGCCTGACTGCCGATCCCTCGTCTTAACTTGACAGGGGAGGTCTCTAACTAAAGAAGGCAGTCTAATCATGAATGTTCAGGTTAACTGGACTGTAATGAGGCTTGCTTTCGTTCACTGATATATAGTTGTCACTTGTGGCGTAAGTCTTGAACTGTGAATAGAGATGCGACCTCTGTGTAGAGTCGTTGTCCCTCATGGTCCAATCAGAACAAGGCATTTTGATTCTGTATAATACCAGCTGTGATGTCACGGTGTAGCGGGAAAAAACCCACCTTGAATAAATTCTTGTAAATTAGTTGATATTAGCATAAGCGTCGGTCTTCACCGTAGCTTCGAAGTTATCCGGTGACCCGTGTTTGAGGGTTAATGGTAACAGCGAAACCTCCGGTATGAAATATCTCTCAGCTCTGTAATTTTATGCTGGGTAGGTTATTTTCCTGGTTGTCGTGAAAATAATTTCAGTTTTGAATATAATTCCGACTTCCTTATATATAAGGGTATAAACAACTTGCAAGTTGTGAGCTTGTAGACTGTATACATGAATGTATCGTCATAATTGTAGAATTAACGTTGAACTTGTTGTACATATTTCTTCTCAGAAACTTTGGCGATTAAAGAGTTATACTGGCTGTAACAAGGCTGCTGTTCAATTTCGATATTGAATTGTCTGCAGATATGCGTAATAGTCGCATGTAGATAATCGTATCGTCGTCGAGGGATTGTATATTAGCAATTTATCACGGAATAGTTGATTTCTGTGAAGATCTATGAAATGTCGTTGACTAATAATACAGCGGCGTTCTGTGTTGTAAATAGCCTGAGCAATTATCTTAGCGTGGAAGCTTATAGGCGGCATCTGGCATACAGTTGATAATCAACTTATCGCGGCGTCTTGAAACGGACTGGCAGTAGCTATATATGGCGAGTGGCTGAGTATATGGAAACCTTGGAGGAGACTTCCTCGGTGAGCGCCGGAGACTTGAAGTTCTCGAAGTATCCCTTCTAGATCTTCTGGGTGAAGTAGACTTGGAGCCACTTAGCCTTAGCGACCATCAGCGAAGGTGTCGAATCAAAACCCGATTAGTATATATATATATATATAAAATATATATATGGCTTGCCGTGAACAGCCTCTGTGTTTAACAGGATGTGGGATCGTGGCGCTTGCCTAAAATAGGGCATGGATCATCTTATCATATTCAGAAGTAGTGTTCACGAAGTCTGGTGATAAGTGTCTAATTGATCGTTCTAGATCTATTTAGGCCAGCGAACATCGTCTCGTCATGGATTCAACAGAACCAATATCGATTGTAGTTCTTATACTTGATATCGATGATCAACTTGTCTATGGGTTGATCTTCTGGAGACTTGTGAGGAGCGTTGATAGTTTAGCGAAGCTCTTGTATAGTCCCTCGATGTCCTTCTAGATGATGATGATCTGGATTCAGGTGTCCTTGGCGCATGCCTTAGCGAAGCTTCCTCTGCGTCGGTCGGAGGAGCGGCGATATGACCTTCAGCGAAGGCTTCCGTGATGTCTGATGGTCGAGTCCACATCTAGGGATGAAACGCGCCAAAGGTGATGATCTATCCTGCCTTAGCGAAGTCCTTGCGAAGGCTGTATCTAGGTTCTTTCGCCTTAGCCGAAGAAGGCTGTACATCTAGGTCCTTTCGCCTTAGCGAAGGCCTTAGCGAAGGCTGTACATCTAGGTCCTTCGTCAAGGTGGTCCGTGACTTCCTTAGCGAAGGTGACATCGTCCTGGCTGCTTTCGTTGGCGGGGGTGCCTCTGGGGTGCTGTCGTTGGAGCCTTCCAGCGAAACTTCGGACCCTGCTACGCGATATTGGTCCTCCATGATGTTCATAATTTGTCGCATCATGTCTTCTGGGATGGTCTGCGGCGAATTAAATCGGTGCTTTATCTGCGGTGTTAATGGAGGGTCCACGGAAAATCGTCCGACATCAGTGTAGAGGCATCAGGCTGCATGGTGATCTCTGCTGATGTCGTTGTAGCTGTCACCGGTCGTTTCTTGTGGCGTGCGTCGGGGATGATGATCAGCTGATCATCGTAGAGGTCAGGTCATCGGCTGGAACAATCTCGGTTGAAAAGTCCTAGTAGACTTAGTTGATTTTCCCTCAGAGGTCGGCGCTGCCCTGGGTGTCGCGGCGTCTGCGTTGAGTGTTGGTAATGATGGGACCCTCAGGGCGATCATCGCATATCTCGTTGGTACATCAGGCTGCATGCTGATCTGTGCGACATCGGTCAATCTTTGATGTACATCGGTATGATGACCGGCTGATCATCATACAGGCCCAAAACTTCGATGGGAGCGGTCACCGGTTGTTGAGATGTAGTAGAAAAACCCTCTAGTCTTCTGCTGCGGCGATGGGATGTCTGGGGAAGCAGGATGCTTCTTGGAGATGGCGGACTCGTCCACACCTCTCCACCACTCTAGCGGAACACCACCGCGGGAGAATTCGACCAACAGCAGTAGACTGGCGAGGGTTCCGTGTATCAGTCATACTAGACTCTGCATCACGCGACCTATCTGCTGTGCGTGCCAAGCGCCAAAGTAAATATTAATAAAAGGTAGAATTGGATAAATTAGTACGCAACTGCAATGTGAATATAATAAACATGGCCGTACATCATATTAAAGGCGGATCAGCAGCAGCATAAAAAGCGTAATCTGCAATAGTACAGAATTTTCATCAGCGTAATCCACTGAAACAAACCGCGGCGTCCATTGAATAAACTGTAAAAAAGCGACTAAATATCAATATATAATCGTTGAAGGATACTAGCTAAACCTCTATAGATGTCTATCTGAGGTAACTAACTAAATATAATTCAAAGGATATAGTGTGTCGGGAGACACAGAAGCTCTCGTCCAGCTCACTGGGCGAAGAAGGAGAGAGAGGCACATGGGTAGAGGTGAAGCCCTCGTTCAGCTTGTGGAAAGGAGGTAACTTCGTGGTGAATACTAATTAGTGATTTTAAATTGAAGGGAGCTTCAATTAGGGAGATACAAGTGTTCCACTATGTTAGCAAGAAGAAGAAGACAAGCAAAAGAGCATGAGTCAGGATAAGGAAAAATACCACGAAACGCAAAAAATTGTTTTATTCAGAAATCCAAAACTACCAAAAGGCACCAGTACACCACCAGACCTATCAATGAGCCAAGTTTTGTGAAGAAATATTTGAACGGTTTTTATGTTCCGCTCCAGAAAAAAACGAATTTGCACGGACTGACGGACACACAAAACAGGTTACAGGGGATAATAAGTGTTTTCAATTCAAACAGCGATAGATTTAATCAACACAAATCATATGTCAGGTAGGTTGCTAAAATTATACATGATTTTGAAGTGACTACTGCCTGGCTAGTCTTCCGGCCTCCGGTGTCTGGGGACACGTGACGTCGGCCTGTGGTGTCGAATGGTTTAAAAAGGACTTGAAACAATTTTAAAGCATTATAGTTTATTTACTGATAACATGATTAGTGAATATGTATGCATTGACAGGGACACACATGTAAACTATTTGTGCATCCTTTGAAATTTTCAAGCGTAATATTATGCAGGATGCGCAGGTAGATTTATCCCTGTTCATACCTTGTATCCACAAGGAGAATCCAACTTGTGTCTTTGGCAACGTTATAATTTTATGCCTTTAAAAAACTATTGGTTTGTAGTCTATCACTGCACTCAGGCATTGTGACTTGATTGTGAAGTTTGTGATTGGAAATTCACTCAAACTAAGTCACCAAGCCAGATCACCTGATCCATTCAGGTGAATCTTGCAAGCACAGGAGTAAGCCAACAGAAATGCTTCCAGTGATAATCAACGGTGAATGTGTTGAGCCAGTGTTGGAGTATAAGTATCTGGGAACCTTCATCGACTCTAAGCTGAACTGGAACTCTAACACTGAAGCCCTATACAAAAAGTGTCAACAACGTCTTCATGTCATGCGTAAACAGAGATCTTTTAATGTTAACCCATCTGTGATGTCATCTTTTTATGTAGCATTTATTCAGAGTATTTTAACTTTTCCTTCATTGTTGGTACGGGTCTCTCTCAGTTCATCTCAAATCTAAAATAGACAAAATTGTTAACACTGCAAGTAAAATCGCTGGAGTCAAATTTGAATGTTTATCATCAATATATGAGCGACAAATCGTGAATCAAGCTGTCAAAATTATATCTGACCGTACTCACTACTTAAATTCGGAATAGAACCTCCTCCCTTCAGGCCGCCGCTACAAAGTTCCAATTGTGAAAACTAAGAGAGCCTGTACATCCTTTATTCTAAGTACTATATATCTCTTAAACAAATGTGAAGATACTTAAAACAATGAATTTATGTAAATATGTATTGTATCTCGCTGATGTGTCAGTAGCTTTGCTGATGTAACACAAATTCCTGAAAAGGCATCATAGTATTATTCTATTCGATTGTTTAGACAAAGCATAACCACACACCAACCTCTTTGCAACATGTTTTACGAAAACAAATTCTTCAGAAAAATGCAATTCTGTATTCTTTCAATTTGTTTGAAACAAACATATGATCTAAATTGTCAATCTGAAAAAAGATTCCATCTTTACACAGCTGAAGTGAAGACCAATGGCCAAGTAAAATATAGCAAAAATGTAATTTTTAGAGTAAAATTGATATTTTATACTTATCCTGACTCATGCTCTTTTGCTTGTCTTCTTCTTCTTGCGAACATAGTGGAACACTTGTATCTCCTTATTTGAAGCTCCCTTCAAAATAAAATCACTAATTGGTACTCACCACGAGTTGCTCCCCTTTGTTTCCCCTGGCGGGAAAGGTGTCGCCACCCTCTGGCCATGTGCTCCACTCTCTCCTGATTTAGCGAGCCCAACACTTGAACTTACAGGGAAATCCAAAGTGTTATGTGGGGAGGATGGGAGGGCTAACCTCATGAGTCAGGATAAGTATAAAATATCAATTTTACTCTAAAAATTACATATTTTTCCTTATCCTGACTCATGCTCTTTTTGCTTGTAGCATCCTACGGAGGGAGGTGGGTAACAGAATACTTTGGATTTATAATTAGTGATTTTGTATAGATATACTGTAATATCCCCTCACGGGAACTTCATGAAGGCTTAGATTTAGGATGTTTCCTGTATAAAGAAAACCATAGGTTATATAAAGCCATTAAAGGGGAATTACATTATGAATATATTGAACAATACATATAAATTATATATATATATATAGGTGACTCTGATAGAGGCACTGAAATTGACTATACCAAAGTATATGCTTAAGGTTGAATACTTAAGCTGAACATATATACATAGCCCTAAAACTCCGTGAGAGTTATAAGCTAGATGAGTATGTATAAAATACATATTAATCTTGTGAGGATAATATTTTAAGCCTACAAGGGACTGTCAGTTGCTGGCGAGGACCAGTGGTCGAAATGGTGAATGCCAGAGACATCTTCTGTAGTGATGTCTCTCAGGTAGTGATTAGCAAATACCATGTTAGATTTCCAATAGCATCCTTCCATAATCGTGTTCAAGGAACAGTTACCGTGTAGAGGCGAGGGTAGAGGCCAGTGCCCTGATCTCATGTGGATTTGATGCTGTTGGTGGGTCCAAGCCTGCTGCCTTGTAGGCACGGAGAATGACAGTCCTTATCCAAATAGATATTGTGGTCCGTGACACTTCTGTTTGATTAAGTGGCGGCGATAAGGGGATGAATAAGCGTTTGAGAAATCTTCTCCTTGTTTTGGATCGTCGTAATTAAAAATAAACTTTGGCTCTTACGGACACAGTGATAGGTCTTGTGTATCTTGTGATCCGAGAATAGAGGATAAGCGCCGGATGTGGAATAATCTGTCTGGTTGACCTGGCAGTTGATTTTTCGCGATGAAATCCCATCTTAATCCGAGGTGCGCTGTGTTATGATTGTCATCAAACTGTATCCTCTCGTAATCCAGAGCGTGAATTTCAGACATTCTTGCTGCTGTGGCTAGCGATAGCAGAAACAGTGTTTTCTGTGAGAGAAATTCAAAGTTTGTCGATTCCAAGGTTCATAGACCTCACTTTCGTGAGGTGTTGTAACACTACATTCAGATCCCAAGCTGGGCGTGGAACTTCCGCTTTTGGTCCTCCAATCGAAAAGCTTCGTAGTAAGGCCAGTAACTCTGGAGATCTTGTCAATTTGACACCCGTTCTCATGGTGATTACAGAACTAAGCGGCAAGATATGTTGATATCGTTGAACCTTTTAAATGTTTGTTTTGGCGTAGGTAACACAAATAGTCTGCCACTTGAGGTTGTGAAGCCTCTCTTGCTGTAAACCCTTTCTTTGTTGCATAATTTTGAAAACTGTGCCGCACTTGTTTGGTGTGAGGATAAGTGTTGGTTGACCGATTTCTTGAATTAGTATGGGAAACCACGTGGCCGGCAGTAGTTAGGCGAGTTGATTTCCTGTAGCGTATTAAAGGCAAAGCGTGACTGCTTTTGCAGCCCTGGCAGGAATATCCTCTCTTGTTTAAACACATTTGCTGGGCAGGCCCTAGTCCATACTGTTGGTGACAATGTGCACTGTCTGACATGATTTAGATCTTGTATTAAATCGAACAGTTGAAAGCTTAGGTTCAAAAGGTTCATCGATCTCGTTGAGCCTTGCTTGTTTATGTAGAACGCCACTGTCGAATTGTCTGTATGGATCATTAAGTGCGCATTTTGTAGAAATGTGCTCCAATGTAGAATGGCGTTGATTACAGCTTTCATTTCTAGACTGTTTATATGGAGTTTGCATTCTTGCTGATTCCATAATCCTGATATCGTGTGGTTGGTGAGATGAGCTCCCCAACCTTGGAGTGATAGCGTCTACATACAGATGGGTTTTGTATTCCTGCTCTGCTAAACAAATCCCTTCGCAGACATTCGATTTCTTGGTCCACCATAGTAGATCGCGGTCTGAGATGTTTCGGTAGACTGAATGGTTGTACATCGTTGAGATGTCGTTGATGAGGACCTGTAGGGGCGTAACTGTAATCTGCCTGTGACAGTCATGTCTTGGGCTGATGTGAGAAGACCTAGTAGGCTCTGCCATTGTGCGCAGTGGTAGCGGAGAGAGTAGAGCTGGTGGAATGGTCTGCTGTATCTTGAGCCAACGGTCTTCTGGTACCATAATACGGTTCGCGATTTGTGATGAATCGAATACCTAGGCACTGCAGGTCTTGCGATGGTACTAGGTCCGACTTGCGTGAAGTTTACTAACCAACCTAGTTGTGTTAGTAGCTTTATGATGTAATTTAACTGTAGTTTGAGACGCGCGGTGGATCTTGATCTACTTGTATCCGTCGTCGAGTAAAAGCGCTCGCGTGTAGCCCTTGACGATGTAGAAATTTGATAATCGGTTTAGTTATCCTCGTGAATAGCCAGGGGCTGATGATATTCGAATGGGAGTACTTTCCACTGGTAATGTAGCCCTTCTAGAGTAAATCGTGGGTATTTCCTGGAATCGGGATGAATGGGGATGTGCAGGTAGGCATCCTGTAGATCTATGCTGCCCATGTAGTCCATAGGGCCGAATCATCTGGCGTAACTGAGGTAAATGTATCATCTTGAAAAACCGGTGGTTTTCGTAGATAGTTCTTGTTGAAAAAGCTCATGTTGTAGATGAGTCTGTATTTCTCCGTGGAGTTTTTCTTGGGAACTAGGAAAACTGGGGAGTAGAAACCTGGTTCGGCGTTTGCTTGATCTATTACTTCTATGGCCTGTTTGGATAGGAGTGATGAAACAGCCTCTCTTATCTTTGGTAGTTGTTTAGCTTGTAAATCGAACTTGGGGGTTTGATTGTCAGCGGAGGCTTGGCCTGTAGAGGGATCTGAAATCCGTGTTGAAGAATGTTGGAGGCGTAAGGGTCTTGCAATATTCCCCAGTTTTCCCAGTGTAGTTGGAGGCGTCCACCCACTTGAGCTGGCTGTACTGGAGCGGCTGGGGTGGAAGACTCCAGTCGTTCGAACCTGTGTTTCAGCGTCTATAATTGCGGGAACCTCTGGGTGTCCTGCCTCTTCCTGATCCTCCTCTATAGTTGCCATATGGGTGACCGAAAAGAATCTTTACCTCTAGAGCTGGCTATCTTCCTGTCTCTTGCTCTTTGTAGGCCCGTGAACTTAGATCTGCCTGAGTATCTTTGTGAAGTCTGGCCGAATGGCAGCTGGCTAGTGTGTCCATCGATCTAATCATAAGGACTTCCCTGGAATCCTTAGAGACTTCCTTGGCGACTTTGTCGATTTCTCCGTCAAAGATGGATGTTGTCGACCACGGGGCTGTATAAAGTGGGGCTGTAAAGTTCTCCCCAATTACAGGGCTGAGGAGGCCTTGGCGACGAGCTAAGGTCAGTGCTGCTGAAACAGATGTAAGATGATCCGTTAAAACTGCTGATCTTTCTTTTGCATAAGTAAGGCAGAATAAATCATTCTATCATCTTCCGTCGTGGAATCCGGAATCTAGTAATAAGAGTCTCATTGATCGTCCTAGATCTATTTAACCCAAAGAACATCGTCTCGTCATGGTTTCTATATGAGCCAACTTGCGATCATCCATCTTGTAAATCTTGTTCTTTACATGGCTGATGATCTTATAGTTCTCATCGATGTCCTGGGCCTTGTAGAAGGAGTCCATGTTATCGTGGAGAACTTCTTGGCTTGAAAGTTGGGCAGATGTGGTGTCTGAACTTTAAGTAGCTTTCTGGAAAGCTGCATCTAGATTCTGTGGCACTGCATGTCGGGATCGATCGGGGTAGAGTGATTGCATCTGGATCATCTTCCTTCATCAAATCGTCTGCGCTGTATTGCCACTTTTAGATGGTGATGTGAGATCTAGGTTATTGACCATCCAATACCGTATCTCTGCATCAGAAAATATGATTCCTCCATCATCCTCAAAACCATCATCATTAACAAATTGTAGATGCTCTTGGGGACTGCGTGTAGCTGTCTGTATATCTGATGAGGTTTGTGGCGATCTAGTTGACTTGTCGCGCTCTATGTGGAGATCTGGCGGGTGATCGACCTGGTGATGAGCGAAGTGGAGATCGTCTATGGGATGATCTTCTCCGGGAGACTTGTGAGGTGAATGTTGATAGCCCGCGAAGCTCTTCCGGCAGTCCCTCGATGTTCTTCTAGATGATGAGGATCTGGAATCATATGTCGCCAGCGAATGCCTTCAGCGAAGCTTCATTTAACGTCGGTCGAGGGATCGATGATATGACCTTCGCGAAGGCCTCCGTGATGTCTGATGGTCTGAGTCCATATCTAGAGATGAAATCGAAGATGGTGATGATCTCTCCGCCTTAGCGAAGGCCTTGCGAAGCTGTACATCTAGGTCCTTCGTCAAGGTGGTGCGGGACTTCCTTGCGAAGGTGACATCGTCTTAGCTGCTACGTTGGCCGGGGGTGCCTCTGGGGTGCTGTCACGTTGGAGCCTTCAGCGAAAACTTCGGACCCTGCTTGCGCGGTTTGTAGTGGTCCTCCATGATGTTCATAATCTGCCGCATCATGTCTTCTGGGATGATCTGTGGCCGAAGTGGTCGGCGTCTTTTCTGCGATGGGGTTCACATCAATGGCGTCTGGCGTCGGTGTAGAGAGCATCAGGCTGCATGGTGATCTCTGCAGAAGTCACAGTCGCTGACACGGTCGCTTCTTCTGCCGTAAGTCGGGGATGATTATCGGCTGATCATCGTAGAGGCCCAATTCTGCTGCTGGAGCGATCTCGGCTGAAAAGTTCTTGCTGTCTTAAATAGATTTCCCTTTGGAAGTCTGCGCTGCCCTGGAGTGTCCCTCAATCTGCGTTGAGGCGGCGATGAGGCCCTCTTAGACTTGGTCTGCAATGGCCGGGATGTCTGGGGAGGCGGTCGTTTCTTCGAGTAACGGACTGCGTCCCGCGTTCCTCTACGAAGGGGTCTCTAGCAGAACACCAGGCGGGAGAGAGATTCGATCGCTAGCAGCTGACTGGATGGAATATCTGGACTCTCTGCCATGTTTTGCCCTTGTTTGCGTGATCTATCTGCAGCCGCGTCTTAAAGCATAAAAGATGATATTTATTAAATGCAGAATGAGATAAATTAATGCAGTAACTGCAAGCGTGAATTAAGCGCAGTAGAACAACTAGGGCATATTACATGTGGATGGGAGGCAGAAAAGCGTAATCTACAAATCGTACAGATTTTCATCAGCGTAAAGCTAGCTGAACAATCCGCGAATACCGTGAATAAACAGTAGAAATCACGATAATTAATCAATACAAATAGTAAAGGATACTAGCTATACCTCTATAGTAACCTATGAGAGGTAAAACTAAAAGATTATCAAAGGATATGGTGTGTAAGGAGACACAAGGCTCTCACATCCTGCTCACTGGTGAAGAAGGAGAGTGGAGCACATGGCCAGAGGGTGGCGACACCTTTCCGCCAGGGGAAACAAAGGGGAGCAACTTCGTGGTGAGTACCAATTAGTGATTTTATTTTGAAGGGAGCTTCAAATAAGGAGATACAAGTGTTCCACTATGTTAGCAAGAAGAAGAAGACAAGCAAAAGAGCATGAGTCAGGATAAGGAAAAACATACATCATACAGTATTGTACATGTTGATAAGTCACGGGACATCAGTCCATGCTGTCATTAACTCTAGCCGTATGCTCATAAGTTCATTAGATTGGGTTTTTTTCATCCAGGCAACATATCTTTCAAGGTAGCAATGAAAGCTTTAAAATTTATGTTTAAGCTGACCAGAAGAGTGTTATTGCTCAGCATAAAAAACTCAAAGAAAATTAAGGTTTGGGAAATATATTTTTGTGCATGGTTTTAGGGGTGAGGTCTGTTGTCTTTTAACCAACATTTCAGCAGGAATGGGCTTGTCATGGCTACATAGTTCATAATAAATTTCTGGTTTATCCTCATAATGGTTTGTATTTTCATTTCTAAAGTAGCCTTCCTTTATACAAATTTAAAATATTTTAATTATGTACCGATGTCGATCCTCTTGAATTCAAAATGGCTGCCACATCAAATTCAAGAGGGTCAGCTTCTATTGATTCTACTGTATATAATGAGGTCATGAATCTCAAGGTTGATGGTTTCAATTATTTTCTACTATAGTTCATTAACCTGCGCTTTCATTCAATAAGAAACATTCATTGACGTTGCAACGTTTGAATGAGTTTGGCAATCTCTTAATACACTGAATATTTTTGGACAGTGTCATTCCACTTTATAACTAACCTCTTTTTCATAGCACTCAGTAGTTCTTCAGTCATCAGAACATGCATACCATCAGTTGAAGATATCCAGAGATGAAATAACATAATCGCAATGCAAAATCTATACAAGTGTCCAAGGCAGTCCACATTAATCTTCATCAATAACCTCATCACAAGGCAGTGGTGATGGGTTTAAGCAGTAACCCTTACACTTGCAATGAATACTACAGGGAATTCTTTTCTTTGAACAACTGTCTTGAAGAGTGGAACATTGTCTTGAAGTTGAGCAAGCACAACTAATGTCCATGAGAAGATTGTGGTTTATCTGTGATTGTTGCAACGATGGTGCCATCCACAGTCTGGAATCCATATTCATGCATATCCAACACAGTTTTGAGGTGAATCCATGTAGACACCTGGGCTGGTGATGCACATGAAGAGAGTGGAAGTAACATGCTCTGCTTGTTGGTGGCATTCTCTCCACAGGTACAAATCTTGTGGATACAGCAAACAAATACCTCAGTACATCAAGGCTGTGTCCCTCATCAACAGTGTTATACAAAGCACTGACAAATCTTTCACCTGCTAAATGGATCATGTCTTTGGAGGCTGACGTTTCCGAAAATGGATGCTTAATCTTTAAGTGAGTCTGCTGATTGGAGAAGCTTGAAGTGGCGTCACCTTTCCAAGGCTGAACATAGCGGAAGTGGTATTGCAACCTGGACGAAAGGCAGAAGTTTACACATGTCAACCACAAGACTTTGTTTACACATGTTTATAGATATAAGTTGATTCTTTGACTTCATGAATAGATTGGGTGCTGGTTTACTGTGATAGATCAGTAGCACCTAGACATCTGTGTCATCCACATAAACAACCACTTCATCTGTGCTTTCGGACATTGTGACAGCTTGCCTAGGCAACAACAACATCAGCATCGCCCTCTCCACCTGCATGTTCAACAGGTATTCAGGTATTCCAGATGTTCTGCAAGGAGGTTGATTAAAGCCTGCTTATTCTGCTAGTTTGACAGGAAACTTGCTTTATCTTGAGGGACTGGAGTTGTGTTCTTCACTATTATGTCTGGTGAAGGTATCTTTTTAATTTTTCTCCTCCTCTGCTCAGGCTCCTTGGTGGTCTCGTTTTCATGTGTCAAACGCTACACAACAAGGAAGATTCTGTGTTGTCCTGTGTATGACACTATCAACATAGGTCTTGCATATGTCAGCAGTGGTACCCATGGTGTATGCTGGAGAAGTGCACATCCATCAATGACTACGCCTGGTGTTGTTGTATGTGCTTCTTCTTTGTGGTAATGTGTAAGCAGACATCTGGCCAGGGCAGACTTTGGGCATATTTTTTATGGATCCATCATCATGGGAGAGAGCTGGTGACACTGCTGCAAGTTCAAATGAGAAGACATCTTGAGATGGAGAACCACTCACAAGAGTTATTCATAGTAATCGCTGATAGAGCTACATTGATGACATCCTCAGCCGTGCTCCATCTGATAGGTGGACACTCTTCTTCATGGTGGCAACTGTGGCAACTGTGACAACTTGTGATGCCTTCTTCAACACAGCATTTCCAAATGTCATCTGCATCATATTTGATTGTATCTTTTTTCCAATCTGAAATGCTTCATCAAGATTCACTCTGTCTGCTGCAACAACTTCACTTGCAATATTTCTAAGCTGATGTTTTGGAGCTGCCTTGAAAGGGTTGTGACTCCTCAGGAACGAAAGGAATGTTTGCATATCAGCAAAATCTTGTCTTATCAGGCCTGGGTTCATATCTCTGTGGTGGTCAGCAATCAGTGAAGAAGTGTTGGTCATCAGTCACAGAGCATCTGTGTACTGAGCCACAATATGGGAAGAGAGCAGCCATTTTGCTGAATTAAGCCTCCCTGAGTTTTGCCTTCTCTCATTAGACATTGCTCTATGACCATGTCACTCCAAGTGCCACTCCAGAATTGCTTTGGGTTTCTTCGGATTGTAAACAGACCTGCTTCCATAGGTATTTTCAGGCAAGAGCACAGACCAAGACAATCCTGAAGATACAATCTGCAGAATTTGGCATAGTTGTTGTGTCCAGATGCTGCAAACAGGGGTAACATGCCTTCTGTTGTTTTCAGATGTAATTGCCAATTCCCAGTGCGCTCTGCTCTTATAAACATCCTTACAATGGAAACAAAGTCCATGAACATTTGCCACAGCTTACTTGTCCTTGATAGTAAGTTTGTCTGTTCTTTCAGTTGCACATGAAGCTGATTCAATATTTTATCTGTATCTAAGGTGCATTTATCTCCCTTGAACATTTCTTGTTGAAGCTTCCTTAGGTGATCTGCTGTATCCTTAGAAACGATAGAATATATGAATGTCTTTTCCCAGCCAAGACTAGGTACAATTGTAAATTACTACACCAAGATCCTACTTTGTACATGTTAAAGAGTCATGACACATAGCCCATGATGTAAGTAGTGGTTGCCATTTGCTATACATTCATTTGGTTGGTTTTTTATTCTGGCAACGTTTCTTTCAAGGTAGCGATAAAGGATTTTAAGGACAAAGACTAATTTCTAATACAGCCTATATAGTCCAGTAGAAATTACATTGTACCATTGTGCCTGTTGCTCATACCTTCATTTGGTTGGTTTTTCATTCTGGCAACACATCTTTCAAGTTAGAAAACATATTTCAAGGTAACAATGAAGGGTTTTTAAAGACAAAGGTTTATTTCTAATACAGTGTGTGTGTGCGTGTGTGAAAGAATGTGGTTCACCAGTTCCAAGTTTCTGGTCCCCTGGATACCAAATAGGATCGATTTGACATTTAGCTGAATCTCATAACACAAATGTTGCCTCAAAAGTGTTCAAGTTCATACGAAAACAGACCAACCAGTGGACATTCAAAATAGTCATGGGCAATCGATTCAATTTCGTTATTACATCTTTTGCAGACACTCATGTCGATTAACTTCATCTTACACATTTCCATTTTAGTGTATATAATGCGATGCAAAAAATCTATATTGAAAATCATGTAGCTTAATATGTCTGCATCATTGTTTGGAGTTTGGAAGTTATTAATTCTAAGATCATAGATACATATAGAATTAGAATTGTCTATCACAATTTTCTATTCTTTAGGGAGGTTATTAACAACTCGGTAGTTGTCTAAATATGTACCCTTCAGATTGATTTTTTCCCCAAAGTCTATAAAGGATGAGAGCCCCATCACATGGGTCTCTTATGTTATGCACTCCTTTACAGAACCAATAGTCAATAACAAAATCTGAGTCTGAACACTGGTGGTTAAACTATATTGGTTCATGTAGAATAGCATGAATATCTCTTAAATCTGTCAAATGAGACCTATACTATTTACTCCAAATGTATATTAGATCTTGCCAGTAGTCTGTAAGTCAGTACATGAGCACCCAATTGAAAAGGAAGTTTTACAGGGAAGTAGCTATTGTATAGATTCTTATTCATGCTTTTTTTGTGGATACTGAGCTTTAGTGATGATACAAGCACATTTATATCTACCATTCTCAATTCACCATTCTCATAGCTTCTTGTCAAATTGACCTGTTTAATTTTGTCAGGTTTGGGGTTCCAAATAAACTAAATGATATTTGAATTTAGTTCATCAACAAATTCTTTAGGTGGTTGAGGCAATGCAGAGAATATGTGTACAAGTGTAGATAATGCTAATGTTTTTATCACCGTTGTTTTTCCAATTAATGTCAACTTACGTTTACGCCAATTGCATTTATTTGAATGCCAAGAACTCAGTCTAAATTAACATCTTCGCACATTTTAATATTCTTTCCAGTCATTGACCCAAGCCATATTGACTTAGTTTTGTGTTTCTGTATGATATTGAAAAGGGGAGCTTTCGGCCTTTGCAGCAAATTCTTCTTGGTCCAACAATTGCTACATATATTCCAGGAATAAAACTTCAAGGTCAGTGTGGTCCATGTGATCCATGGTTTGCCTCTGATCTGCCTCTCCTACAAAGCTGTCCACCATGACATGTGGTTAGCTGAGCATCCTCTGATATAACTTACAAGCCTATGAAGTTCATGCTGCAGTGTTGTTGTCCATAGGTAAGCCACGTTCCATGACTTATGCACCAGGGTGTTCCCCTGATGATGTGATGGTTGCCGCCAGTGCTGGCTTGACTTAAGCTCCAACCACAGGTGTTTCCTGGGTGACTTCATGGCACATCTTCAGTCTTCTCAAACAAGGGCTGAAAGGCCTTTTAAAAGATCTCTGAAGGCTTTAGAGCAGTAGACAAAGCCTCCTCCGTGACATTCCTTGGTTGGAGAGTTCGGGTAGACCAGGGCAGACAGAAAAGGAAAGACATCTGGCTCCCCTGTGTTTGATTGAATGTTGGGGACACAGTTTCGTAGGTAAGTTTTTTCTCCTGGCCTTTCTGTATTACAACACATACTTCTCAAAAGCTGTAAGCTAAAGTTGTTGGCAAGTGTCACATTTGGATACACTAATTTACCACTATTTGAAGATCAACTTGCTGCTCTTAGATTTACCCTTTTTTATATCAAAATTGAAAAGCCAAACCTGAGAAAACTCAGTACATTTTAAGAGACAAGTGAACACATGCATTCATGTTTGCCACAGGAAAGATTATGAGGTTCCCATTCTTTCGTCTGGGAAGATAGCTCCTATGGATTGATAATGCTTAGAAAGACCTCCAAGACTGACTGACTGACTGAGTTTGGTTTTACGCCGCTTTTAGCAATATTCCAGCAACATCACGGCGGGGGACACCAGATATGGGCTTCACACATTGTGCCCATGTGGGGATTCGAACCCGGGTCTTCAGCGTGACGAGCCAACGCTTTAACCATTAGGCTACCCCACAGCCCCAGACCTCCAAGAAGAAAGACAACACAAGACCATGTCTAAATCTGTGGAACAGAAACAAGTTTAAGGAAATAAGGCAATCAAGTGTTCATATTCGTAAGAAATGTAGAAATGGTTAAATGATATGGTTGTCCTAGATCAGAATTGTTTATCTTAAGCCAGGTTTCCTCAGTAAATTAGCTTCATAAAACTTCTGCTTGTAATGGGATGAAGTTGAAAATATAACGGTTAAAATACAGACTACAGTGAAACCTGCCAACACCGGCACCTGTCTAATCCGGCATACTGTCAAAACCGGCAAGAAATCTTGGTCCCGAAATTTTACAACGATATTATGATCATTAAAAGATTGTCTAATCCGGCACCTGTATATTCCATATTCCGGCACGACTTTTCGGTCCCAACAAGCATTTTTAACTGTAATTATCACTGTCTAAACCGGCATGGGTATGAGCAGTCCAATCAAAGCCCCATAATCTAATACACTAATTAATCCTCTTGGCATGCTTGTGAATCAAACGTTCTAAGCTGGCATGGGTATGAGCAGTCCAATCAAGGTCCCGCAATCTAATACATGTACACTCCTCTCGGCACACTACCTAAGTAGTGATTGCGCGGTGAATCAAACGCTCGAAGGATTACCATGTTAATGCAGTCCCCCAGTGTTTATAAAGCATAAACTGTTTTCATTTGAGTGACATGTGTCAGAGGGGAAATAAATAGGCATTGGTTTTATTGACTCGTCAGTCACTTGGTGTGTCATGATGGCTAGACCAACTAAGCGGGCATGTTTGGAGTTTACACTTGTTAAAAAAATCCAGCTCATCAATGACTTTGATACTCTTCCTCGGCCCTCTCAAAAAGAACTTGCAGCTAAGTATCAAATTGTCAGGCAAACTGTTTCGGACATTTTGAAAAAGAGTGATATTTTTTATCCCAAACTTGAAGAAAACCATAATTCACAGACCAAACATTTGTATGATAGTGGAAAATTTGACAAGATTAACTCTCTCACTCATGAATGGTTTTTTGACTGCCTGCAGCAAAAATTTACCTATATCTGGTCCCATTCTGCAAGAAAAGGCTCTTCAATTTGCAGCAAAATTGGAAGTTAAAGATTTTAAAGCATCTAATGGTTGGCTAGCCTCTTGGAAGACACGACACAATATCAAACAGTTTAAAGTTAGTGGCGAAAGTGCATGTGTGACGTAGACGACTTCAAGTCCCGCCTTTCTAGTTTAATTGATGGGTACTCACCGGAGGACGTTTTCAATTGCGACGAGACAGGTCTTGTATTTCATGCGTTACCTGACAAGACACTGGCTACTAAGACTGATGCTGCTAAAGGTGGTAAATTTCAAAAGACCGTCTCACGATTCTGTTCTGCTGCAGTTCAACAGGAGAAAAATTGAAACCACTGGTTATAGGCAAAGCTCAGAAGCCAAGATGCTTTAAAAAAACCTTTCCCTTGATAAGCTTCCTGTACATAGCTTCTAACAAGAAGGCGTGGATGACCAGTGTAATCTATCGTGATTGGTTAGAGCAGATAAACAGGCACATGAGTAAACAAAGATGGAAGATTTCCTTGTTCATGAACAATGCTCCTTCCCATGGTCATGGCGTCGAACTTAGCAATGTGAAGATAATGTTTTTGCCAGCCAACACCATGTCCGTGTTGCAGCCTTTACATCAGGGTATCATCAGAGCTTTTAAGGCTTGATATCGGCGATATCTTTTAAAGTCCCTTGTAGCAAGAATTGAAGACTCCTCCTCTGCACATGAACTGGTGAAAGCTATTACAGTCCTTGATGCTGTCAACTGGACTTTGAAAGCCTGGGCCGAGACAACACCCGAGACGATAAAGAAATGTTTCTTCATAGGCGGCTTTCAGCCAGACGACAGTGTGGACAGCGAAATCAACCAGGAATTTGACGAAGATGACGACATCCCTCTTGCCACACTGGTCTCTTCCATCAACAGCGCCGTTACCACATCTGATTTCGTTTCTTGTGACTCGGATGTCCTGACAGAAAATGAGCGACTGGGAAGCTGAACTAGTGACAGAGGCAACCAGTAAACCTGACACTGACCTAGCATCCTCTGAAGACGAAGATGATAACAACTCAACTAGTGTCGAGCAACCAACGTTATTGATGAGGGACCTTCTCACGATGTGTACTCAGATGAAGCATTTTGCAGCGACTCAAGAAGCAAGGCTCCTTCCCTACCTACAAGACCTTGAAGCAGTTGCTGAAAACATTGCACTTGAAAAAACCAGTGAGGGAAGTCAAGCCAAAATGTCAGACTATTTCTTGCCAAATTGTTGATTTGTACTGGATATTTGAACAATGTTTAGTACATGTACTGAATAAAAAATGACTATCTGTTATCAACATTGTTTTAATTTGTTCCACAATTACAAAAGATCAAAGGCATCATATAGATGAAGAGATTGACGAGTGTAAATGGCAGCCATGTTGGAAAATGATCCTCACTGTGTAATCCGGCAACCTGTCTAAACCGGCATTTTATTTCAGTCCCGTGGGGTGCCGTTTAGACAGGTTTCACTGTACATGCAGGGATAAACCTGGCTCAGAAAAGATATGAGATAAAATCTCACATGGGACCAAAAACATGAGATTTTATCAAATCTTATGAGATTTAACTGTTCATGATCGTTCACAAGAAAAGGAATAAACGACAAATAGGACATTGTCATATGTATTTAAGTCTTTCAACACCAGTCAACCAGAGGCATTTACTACCATGACACCGAGTTCCCAGAGACTCTGAGGTCATAGATGAAGCCTATGTTTATCAAGGAAAATATCAGCTTGCAAAACATTATTGCTACTACATATCATACATCATTTAAAAGGTCTAATACTACTGTTTATAAATATGAAATTTATTTTTTATCATATTATTCAAATAATACAACTACAACGTAAATAAGTTAATATTTAATGAAAATGCAAGCTTACACATTCATAGTGTCCAGTTAAACCATGAAGGGAGCAAAAAATGCCCCTTACCTTTTCCTTTTATATTTTCTTTTGTACGTGATCGGAAAATTATTATAAACAGATTTCTCAAATAATATGCATGGTCGTCTGTTTCCCGATACCAGTGGCTTTCTGCTCGGTAACGTGATACAACAGTGGGAAATACCTCCGTTTTGGAAGCTTCGTATGAATAACATGTGAGGCAATTCGTATGATGGCAGGTATCGTTCGAAAGCTCTGAACACCAACAATATCACTGCACCCTTGCCAAGAGTATTTTTGCAGTTGTAAGAAGCGATTTTATTGGATAAAATTGGTTTCTAATAACGCTTTTCTGCCACAGTCTGCTATGAGGATCGTGACTGGTCAAAATAAGGCACGTGACCTAAGGCAGCCAATCATAAGACAGCAATGGATACCGTCCTCATAAACGAAAACTTTTAGATTCAGATGAAAGTTTTGGGCAAAATCATGCTATTCCGAACGTGTTACGCAAAAAATCACCACATATACGTATATTTTGGAACTTAGTGGTCGTATCGTGCCAGGTTATGACCTGTGACAAAAAGGCTTCATGCATATATTTTAGCATTAAACATCGTGTCCGAGCGCTAAGTTCGAGGCGATGAAAGCCAAGATGTCACTTGAATTACATTACACGATCGCACAAAAAAGATGGAAATAGTAAGTTGTAATGCATGTTTGACAACTATTATGAGTACTGTTGTAATTTTTATTCTTCCGTTTATTCAATTTGTTTAATTAAGTGTTTTCAGACATTGTTAAAAGTGACAGATTTAATAAATGAATCATACATTAGTTAAGTTCCTAAAATTATATGGTACATCATTTTGATGTGACTACTGCCTGGCCGGTTTACCGGCCTACGGTGTCTGGGGACTTGTGAAGTCTTGGCCAGTTTTCCGGCCTACGGTGTTCAATGGGTTCATCAACTTCAAGTCGATGGTTTCGTTAGCAGACGCTTTTTTGGGAGGCATGATGTTGCAGAACACAACTTCCGAACACGAACTCTGTACAGCGTCGTACAGTGCATAAACAACTGAGTACTACGAGGTTCAGAGTTTACCATACTCCTTGCAGCGCAGCTCGTTTTGTACAGCACCGTGTAATGATGTCTGAAGTTCCATACCGGAAGTTATGTTTCGAAGATTAAAAATAGGTAGAAAGCAACGGGACTATCTTTGACAGAACAAAATAACAACAAAGTAAAATAGACTTAAACACACTATTATTTCCAATCGTTCAGGTGAGTAGGATGCGATTTTAAAAGGCTGCAGATAAATTTGAATGCGATGTTATAGCAATTGAAGCGAGAAAATCACGATATCGCGGCCCAAGTCAATCCCTGTACATGTAAAAACAAAAGCTCATTTGAACTTTGAGTCAAGGAGAACAATAAATTCTCCATCTGACATTTCTTCTGCTTAAGATATATAAATATCTTACCCTGAGTTTTTTCTGGAGTTTGTTCTCTTCATCATCATCACACTCTGGGAACTCATATATTTTGATCTTGTGTTGGGCAATTTCATTCAAAATCTGTAAACAAGTTAACAAAGAGAGTTCAATGACATGACAACATAAGACGGTATCAGACTTTGGGTTCTGGAAAACATCCCAACTACAGAACAACCTCAAACTATCCAGCCAGTGGAGTGAGTGAGTGAGTTTAGTTTTAAGCCGCACTCAGCAATATTCCAGCTACATGGCGGCGGTCTGTAAATAATCAAATCTGGGCCAGACAATCCAGTGATCAACAGCATGAGCATCGATCTGCGCAATTTGGAACCGATGACATGTGTCAACCAAGTCAGCGAGCCTGACCACCCGATCCCGTTAGTCGCCTCTTACGACAAGCATAGTTGCCTTTTGTGGCAAGCATGGGTTGCTGTAGACCTATTCTACCCCGGATCTTCACAGGCCTCCAGCCAATGGAAAGCCAAACTGCACTGCCTGCCTAATGAAATCATTTGCACTCTGAGAATCACCTGCCATTAAACTTGATAGTAAAATAAAAAAGGAACATCCACATTCATTTAAATGATGTCACTTCATGTTTTATTAGCAAAACTGATGACATCACTTCCAGTTTAAAAAGCATATGCATGAAAACTGCAAAATACAGGACAGTGGTAAAATAAACCAAACTTAGGTTAACATGCACTGTGCTAAGGAATACCGAAAAAAATTGGGTACAGTTGTATAGTGGTAAAGTATAAACAGTGAGTGAGTGAGCTTTTAGCAATATCACGGCAGGGATACACCAAAAATGGGCTTCACACATTGTACCCATGTGGGGAATCGAACACAGATCTTCGGCGTGACTTGCGAACGTTTAAATCACTAGGCTACCCTATAGAACCATGGGGTATCGTTGTTCAGTGGTAAAGCTTATAGAACCACAAGGTATTGATGTACAGTGTAAAGTATATAGAACCATGGGCAATTGATGTGCAGTGATACAGTATATAGAACCATTGGCTATTGATATATAGATGTAAAGTATATAGAACAATGGGCAATTGATGTGCAGTGGTAAAGTATATAGAACCATTGGCTATTGCTATACACAGGTAAAGTATATAGAACAATGGGCAATTGATGTGCAGTGATACAGTATATAGAACCATTGGCTATTGCTATACACAGGTAAAGTATATAGAACAATGGGCAATTGATGTGCAGTGACACAGTATATAGAACCATTGGTTATTGCTATACACAGGTAAAGTATATAGAACAATGGGCAATTGATGTGCAGTGATACAGTATATAGAACCATTAGCTATTGATATATAGTGGTAAAGTATATAGAACAATGGGCAATTGATGTGCAGTGGTAAAGTATATAGAACCATTGGCTATTGCTATACACAGGTAAAGAATATAGAACAATGGGCAATTGATGTGCAATGGTAGAGTATTCAGAATACACAACTGGGGTTACTGATGTATAGTTGTGTAGTGATGTATTATTTTAATGAATGCACAAACTGTTAAAAGTATAGCAGGGTAGGATTTCATTTGGGTATTTTCACCAGTGCACCAAGTGCAGGCTGTAGTTAACAAGTTATGGCACCACATACTTTACTCAAAAACTAAAACAACAACACAATGATCTCCCAAAATATCCAGTTGGGTATGTGTACAAGTTTGACATTACTGTTACATGATCATCATGATGACATGATTGGCCATCCAGCACACACTCCATACATATAAAACCTTTCTTCTTTGTATGCATTAAATCCTAATATGTCTGTCATTTGTGTCCCATGTATGCAAAATTTGTAGGCTGCACATCAAAATTGTTTGCAAATTAGTTTGATCACCTAATTTTGTCATGTTTGGACAAATGTCAACCTTGATCACCACATATCTATGGGTTCAACTGTTATCCTTTTCCAACATCTTTAAAATGCTCTCCAATTGTATAATCCTGTGTCTAAAGCTTGTATTTATGGTCAAAACTATCCTGAAATATTTTCTCAGCATCAAGAGTAAACTTTGTAACTTGACTGATTGTCATTTCCTGTTTTGCTTTGTGGGAAATAATACACATGTAAACCGATAATGAAGAGAGATGGTGACGGTGATGCTTGAGACAGATGGGTGACCATGTTTGGCAGCTTGACTCCTGTGAGTATCTTGGACTTTAGTATTTGGACTTTAGTATTTTTCAATGTCCTAAATCATCAAAAGGCACCAATTCACCACTTGACTTATCAGTATAACAACTTTCAAGACATATTCAACACTTTTGCAGTTCAGCTAAGAAAACAAGCACAACCCTCAGTATCAGTTTAAGACCAATTTGTCGGCCTGAAAACCTGAAACAATTTAAAAAAATCCAAAACCAAAATCATCAAAAGGCACTAGTTTGCTGACTTTCTGACAGACGTAATGAGGTTGAGAAATTGTGAAAAGCTATCGTACCTCTACGACTGTTGCAAGTCTATGTTACAGTATATGAGTTATGAATGCTACAAGAAAAGTTACGAGATCTTAGGCTTACGAAAGCTTTGTGAAACAGGGTCCTGGACTTTAACATGACCACCTGATGGAAGCATGATGAAAACTTAATCAGAATTCTGTGTGCAAAGTTTTATTGACACCATGGATAGGAACACCCTCATATGTTAGCTCTAAGATTAAACATTACACATCTCTCCAAGGTTTAGTAAACTGATTTCTTATGAAAAGGGGTGGTGGGGTAGCCTTGTGGTTAATGCGTTCACTCGTCACACCGAAGACCTGGGTTTGATTCCCCACATCGGTACAATGTGGGAAGCCCATTCTTGTGTCCCTTGCTGTGATATTGCCAGAATATTGCTAAAAGTGGCAAAAAACTAAACTCACTCTCAAGAAAATAATGCAAAAGGAACAATTACATGTATTGTTAGTAATTGTTAGTAATTGTTAGTAAAGTTACCTCTGGATTACGGTAGCCTTATTCCTGTGGATACACAGAATACATAAAGAAAATCAAAAGAAGTTTTAACACTAAGTCATAGATATTCCTAGTGGTATACCTAATCTACCCCTGAGTTATCTCCCTTGATCCTGACGTCACTGTATTGTTCTCCTAGAGCCCTTCATAATTTTTCTAAAAACAACACATCAATGACATCTTCTAAGGATAATTTCGCGGGGAGGACACAGGGTGGGAACTACTCCCCATAATCCAGAGGTAAGTTTACTAACAATTACTAACAATACATGTAATTGTTCCTAATTATAACGTAAACATTCCCTCTGGATTATGGTAGCCTGAATCCCAAGTAAGGATTAAGAATAACTATGACTTAGTCAGAGATAAATAATTTATCTCTAGATTGGTCAGTAGCAGTGGGGGAATACATTCCCAGAGATGGTGAGTCTTCTAGCTTCCCACAGTTATGGTTGATATAATAGATATCATGATAATCCTAATCTGTAATAGTAGGGATTATATAATCCCTGACGCCATAAATTCGGATTACGATAGATTCCTATAAATGTATCATGATTCTATCTGAATCCTGAAATATGTAATTAAACCTAATATTCCTTAAAATCATGACGTCACTTCCTGTTTGATGACGTCACTTCCGGTAACTATGACATCACTTCCTGTTTGATGACGTCACTTCCTGTAACCATGACGTCACTTCGGTTCTATGACGTCACTTCCGGTGATATTTGACATCACTTCTGGAAATATAACGTCACTTCCAGTTGATGACGTCACTTCCGCCGGTATCAAATACAACTAATATATATATATAGTACTTAAGGTCTCTCAACCTGAACAAAAAATATATTTCCCAACCCGTTGCTATCAACCATAGCCGGGAAGTGAGAGACTCAGCCCATAATTTGCTCGGTTAGGAGATACCATGATTCCTACCGTGGTATCTCCGGGTTGCTGTAGGTTGTGTCTGATCCAATCCTGTAATCCTTGGCTTTCGGTAATGATTTAATTGAATTGTTTCATTCAAAGTCAGGGACACATTTTTCATTATCACAAAATGTTGTAATTATCAAAGGCGTATTTGGAAAGAATATACATGCAAGATGTAACTTTACATTCAGTACAACCATGACAACTAGATTATGAACACCATTCAACCACTTTCAACTTTGTGAATAAACAGCAAATGCCAGAACATAGGTCATATTATAAACCTATGCTGTACTTTAACAATGAAACTTATATGGGTATTTTTGGCCAATATGGGCTTTCACAATTTGCAAGAAACCACCATAGCCATCACACTATTTATAATATTTTGGAACAGTATACAAATGAATGGAAAATAATCTGTTAACATAGTTATCTTTAGAAGAGGTGGATCTGTTGCCTATAAAGAAAAATGCTTTTTGAAAGGCAAACAATTATCTATAATTAATTACTATGCCTATCCAGGGTTTTACATGACGCGTGATTCCTGTGTATTTGATGCAACAATTTTGCAAACGACTCACAAAATATTATCATACGAGTCAAGCTTTTACGCAAGTTTTATGGGTGGCCCTCACAATTCAGTTCAATAAAATCGATTTGATTAGCAAAAAATGATATTGTTCGATGATACTTTTCAGAGAACTCAAAGGAGACAGTAATCCTGGCTGTTTGAATTGAACAATGCTGTAGTTTCATTTGGTGGTGTGACATAGTTATATGCTGAGAATGATTAACACAAAGAAATATAAATATTTTCATGACTCTCAAATATTGAAAATGACTCCCAAAAATAGATATTGTGAGTCACCATGACTCACATTTTTAAAAGTCTGTGTAAAACCCTGCCTATCTTGGACTAGTGTTTTCCCATACTAAACAAGAGTCATCAGAAGATGACAAATCCCCCCGGCCCCTACAAGTATGAAAGAGCAAATCATCAGTAGTATATACAATAGCGGAAGAGATCAATTCCAAGAAAGGACTCTGTAAAGCTTTATTTAGGAAATAAAGCTTTTGTCAGGCCCTTATCTCTCTCCGCCAGTGTGTATACCACTGTTTGAATCCCCAGTTAACTTCCTGGTCACTATGACCGCGAACCAACACTTCCTGGTTACGTCGACACTATTGGGATCACTCGACAAGGTAAGTGTTAAATATTTTGAATCGCTATTTGGGGGGTAACATTGTGCTGTGGGGTATGATCAATAATTCCTCTCTGACGAAACCTCTCGGTGGCCCATCTTTCAAGTAGTACAAGTCCACTTTATCTATGTTGTAAGTGTTGACCGACCATGTCGGGTCGGTGGCTTGTTTCCGAGTGTCCCCTTCATGTTCTCCCGGCTGGTAGAGGTACCTCACGAGGACCCAGTCGGGTATCTGTTTCTCCTTCCCACACGATGGTGCAGCCGGTTCGGCCGTCACTGATTTCAGTTTGATAGCGTCGGCCGGTTTCTTGCCGGTGAGCCGAGTGGTTTCGTGGATGATAGCCGACACCACTTGAGGTATCCACGCTACCCATTCCGTCAATCATCTCCCCGGGTTGGCCATCTCTCTCGCATACTGATGCCCGAATAAGCGCTCGGCCAAAGTCCTATTGAATCTCTAGACGATGGCTTGGCTGCGATGAGCTAGGCCTGGACGCCGTGCTTAGTTAGCAGTTGTGACACTGCACCCATGAACTCCCGTCCGGGATCGACTTGCAGTTCGGTGGGCCATGTCAGCGGTCTGCGCTTGTATATGCGTTCGAATCCGCGGGCTACCTGGGCCGAGACTTTCGCGGTTAAGGGTTCGGCTTCTTTGTAGCGGCTGGCCACGTCCACGACAGTTAGGGCATACTTGTACCTCGTTGTGGGGTAGGAACAGGAGGTCGGCCTGGTAGATGCTATTGGGTATGTCAATGCCGAACTTTCTTCTAGGCACGTAGCGTGGTGCCGGTAGGTAGATCTGCCACAGGGCTTGTTTTTCCAGCCACGCTTTGGCCTCGTCCGGGGATACTCTCGCCATTTTGGCAAGCTTATGTATGGCGCTCACTCCTTTCCAGTACCCATGCGGGCTGTAGTAAATAGCCTCAAACTTTCTCTGGTTCCGTGACATCGTATACATACGGCTATGTCTTTGGTTCAATTTTCTCATGCCCGTATGTGTTGATTCCATCGGCGGCTATCCAACGCTTCGTGTCCATCGGCGACAGGGACGTCTTGTTTAACGTCAGTCTGTATATTCCGTGTCCTTCGCTTCTCAGCGTGTTCATCTGATGCTTGAAGGTGTGGGCCCTGAACAGGGCCTCCTTGAACCTGGTGTGTTTGATGTGTTGTTTCACCACGTACTTCTTGACACCCTTCGCCTTCCGGATCTCGCTATTGTCGGCCTTCAGGATGGAGTACATTTTGGGCCTCAAGCCTATGTACTCGGCGATCAGCGTGCCAGCACACTTGTCCTTCATCTTACCGAGGACCTTTTTGTTAACCGTGCTGTGCATTGCATGGTCCTTGGGTTAGTCACTGGTGTCGTACAGATGGATGTACTCTTCATGTCCTCGTACACGTCTTCGGTTCAAATCTCCATCAGTAGGGAGTCTGTGTCCGTGTACAGCGCCACGCACCTGTCGCCATACTGCTTCTTGAGCTCGTTGTAGTAGAAGTCGTATATCAGGTGCTTGGAGAGGTCGAGGATGCTCATCCCAACGTTGACGGGCGGTTGAACTTGATGTGGCTCTTCCTCATGTGCAGGGCCACCAGATCGTTGGTGAATATCTTGCTCCGGTTGAATGCCGGGCTGGCTATCAGTCTCCTGAGCTTGTCTTCTTCTTTCGACCGGACCAGCTTCACGGTCACGCGTTTCCTCAGGTTCTCCATTGTCTTACCGAACACCGAGTTGTTCATGAGCTTGTAGAGGTTCTTCTCGAAGTCACTGGTGGCCAGCTTTCGCAGGTCCGTGTTCATTCTGATGTAGGGCTCCATCAACAGGCTCTGGTCGAACTTGAGCACCCTATGGGTTTTAGTCAGCCTCATACCCAGCGACAGGTACAGCTGCAGGTTGCGATAGTGAACGATGTCATTGGCCTTGTTCATCAAGTTGGGTACGAGTTGTTCGACGTTGGCTAGCTTATTCTTCCCCAGCAAGTTCTGTTGGTAGTCGGACATCCAGTCCGGGTTCACCATCAATCGTTCTGGAGCCAGGGAGTAGCCGTTGTGTGACTTGTGCAATGCTGCTGGGTACTCCAAGTCAACTTCGAGTATGTAACCTGCCCCCGAATCCGGTGGTATGCTCATGACGTCTATTTCAGGCACCCACTCGAACCCCCCTGTGGGTAGATACTGGCTCATGACCCAGCCGTACAGGTTGTTGGCGTCAAGATAGAGGAGATGATTGGTGGGTTTGCTAGGGTCGTAGCCTTTCACATACTTATTGTTGGCTCTTGCGTACCGTTTGGCAGCCATGGAGATCCCACCTCGTAATCCTTTCTCGATGAACAGGTGCATGTTGTAATCGGTGAGGAGTTCCAGCTTAACTCCGGTCTTTTTCAGCTAGGCATACCAAGAGAGACTGGGGCTGGTGTAGTACCACGCGGGGTCGAGTTGATACTGCTTGAAACAAGTCTTTCTGAAAGTCTCGAACACGTCAGCCAGCAGGAGTACGTCCGTTCTCAAGTACAGGTCGTGGTAATCACCCAGGTTCCTGCAGCCCAGTTTCTCCCACACGTTCTGGGCGTGGTCGTAATCGCCCTGGGTCAAGTTGCTGTAAAATTCACTGATGGGGGGTAGTCGGGTCTCGGCGAACTTGGTCCAGCTGTTCATGTACTCGTAGGGGTAAACACCCTTCCTCATCAGCAGGGGCCGAGTCTCGGCGTCGGTGTATCAATCGGTGATGGGGAAGGTATCGTTGGCCTTGACCAAACTATCAAGAGACAACAGTAGGAACTGAACTGAGTCTATGAACCTCAGGCTGTTCAGGGAGAAGGAGATGTATCTCTCCATGTTGTTGGGGATGCAAGTCAGGTTGCCGTCGACCCTCGCGATGGCCTGCATGATCAAGTGAGAGTCGTACCCTCTTAAGTTGTGGAAGACCACGGGGATGTTGATTGTTTTGGGGTTGATTCTGAGCTTGAGGTTGCACGCGCTGTGAGCGGCGCCTCTGTACTCCCCGGTGATGTGACAGTGATCTCTCACTGAATCGCCATTTTGGGGGCCATCTTGGGGCATGAGTGCTGCAGCCGTGGAGCATTCGGCTTGGGTCATACGCATTGGAACGACGGTGTACAACCTCTTCCTGATGGTTTTCTCTTCGTGCTGCAAGCACTTTAGAAACATTTCAGCCTTGTCGTGACCCCTGTACACCACGGGAGCATTCGTTTCCCCATCACATCGGACGACCACGTATCCGAACCCACAGGCCTCGTGCTCCTGTGTTTTGTGCATGTTGGGGATTGGCCCGATGTCAAGGCGTTTGACGAGGGCTTCGAAGTCGGCGTAGATGATGTAAGGCACAGACATCTGGTTCTTGTGGTTCAGGACATTGTTGCATTCAATGGGCATGTCGATTCATACGGCTGTCTGCCCCATGCCTAGGCAATCCTAGCCGTGCAGGCATCGTTCACAAAAGTGTTTTTTTTCCCCGTTGTATTTCGATTGGTCGTGCAACAGCATGCTGAAGTGTTTTATCCACACATAGCGGTACTTACCACCTCGCTGGATCATGAATATATTGATCACGCGACGACCCTTCATTGGGCTGACCCTGTGCACGATCGTTTTGTTACCTTCGTGCCTGAAGACGTTGATGGCTATGGGGTTCTGCTTCTCGATTCTGGTGACCTGGGATATGGGGGTGTGTTCGTTTATACCGTCCCAGTTGAGCCCGTCGTCTTGGGGATAGCTCGTAGGTCTGTTCAAGTTAACGTCGGTCGGAAACAAGGCGGACCTGATAGCTACCCTCATGCAATCGTCCCCTCTGTTCTTGACGTTGACTATGGCTTGTTTCTTCTTGTAGTAGGCGGGTAAGTCTAGGTACGATCCGCCTCTGAACGGTACGTAGTTAGCTATGTCTAGATAGACCTTATCGATTTTATCCACGGCCCACCCGGACCCCCTGTGCGTGAAGCGTTCCAGGGACTCTCGTATCTGCTGAAGCGAGTAGTCGATGGACTCACCTAGTCTCGGGTTGAGTCGCGACTTCTTGTTTACCTCTGAAGTAAGGCTGAACATACTCAACAGCACCGTCCGTCTGCTGTTTATCAAGTGACATCTTTGCCGTTATTTGAAACTTGAGACTTCATCGGTTATGATATAATAACCGATGCACGCGAAACACAGCGAGATGAAGGTTAGGTTGCACACGATGAGCACTTCACAAGCCATATAGAACTGTAACTTTTAATTGCTAAGCCATTGCTAAGCCATTGCTAAGCCATTGCTAAGCATTACTCAGCATTGCTCAGCATTGCTTGGCAATTAGCACTTGCAAGCGGGTTGGTCGGTCTTGAGCACGAGCTTGGCGTGCTTAGTTTCGGATAGCTTTTTTTTCACCCGTTCCCGTTCTAGTCTGCTCATCACATCGTTTTCTCTCAAACATTCCTTGAACGAATCCCTGTCCTTGCAGTGGAATAAGGCTACCCATCGCGTCTGTTCCCTGAGGTCTTTCAACACCGAGTTGAACTTCTGCGTCAGCACCCAGACGCTGTGCTGAGTGTGCCGGCCGGAGAAGGCTAGGTATGATAGCATGTCTCTCTTTTTTGTTATCTCTTTGTTGGCGCTGCAGTCTTCCAGGATGAATAGCATCGACTCCCCCTTGAATTTACCGTGGTAAGCCTTCAGCCAGTCCTGCAGGCGTGTTCCCGGGTCGACTCTGTGCACGTCCGGGTCCGTCATTACCCAAGGTCTTTCTGTGTATGTCCTGTTCATATGCAGAGTAGGGCACATGATAACGATGTTGTCGAAGGTGTCCCGGTAGTACCCCTCCAGCATATCCAGCACAAAATGGTCTTCCCACAACCAGTCTGCCTGCACACTATGGCGCAGTGCGGGTCGTGGGCTAGATCAATAGATGGCTTGCACGAATCTCCCATTGTCTATATTAAGCAGCGCATCCATAATCACGTACAGATATGATTTCAAATTGCCCGCGGGTTGATCCTTCTTTGTAATCTGGACGGTTATCCCCTCCCTGCCGTTGTCGATGTGGCGTCCGCTGTCGTGCAACCGATCGTCGTCCGTTGATCGCATGTCCAACAATAGCGCGTACTTGGTGGTCAGGTATTCACCGATCTGCATGGAGGATAAAGGTGGGTGAGGTGAAATTGGGTTTAACGTCGTGCTTGAGAATATTTCGCTCTTATGACGACACGGAGGATAGATCCAGGTCCTTGATGACGTGTTGGTGTCGGGTCGGTAGCTTCTTTATCTCGTTCCACTGCTGGTGTGCCCTCATACCATGACTGAACAGCAGGTTGGGCACGCCCTCTATGGTCACTTCCACCTTCGTGATCTCGGGGTTGAAAAACTTCTCGCGGTCCCTTTGGAACGGATCGTAATCCTCCAACAGGAACGATCAGGATGCCTTTCATTGATCGCGCCGGCACGTTCAGGTTGATATTCCACACCGTGTCGCTCTTATCCCGTACTACCATTCTATGCTGCAGTATGCGGTCGTACAGGATGGCCACCTTCCCTGAGTACTGGTTTCGAACCTGCCTGGCCAGATCCGGCTAGTGACCATGTTGAACTCCAGAGAGATGTTGTCGATGGTGTAACTGGCCTCATCATGACTTTGCTGTAGTCGTTGAACGTGAGCTTGTATTCAAGCCTATCACCCAGCGCAGACTGATAAAACGGCGCATGCCCCGTGAGCAATTTGAAGCTGAGCGGCACTCAGGACCTGTTCCTGTACGCTGCGGCGATGGCCTTTTCACCCGCCTGTATCTTGTCAAGCTGGTCTGCCGTGAAGCCGCAACCGGGTCGATTTGCTGATGCCTGGGTACACGTCGTTGACGCGTTCTCCCTCACTTTTCCAGAGGTCCCCGTATCAGTGAAACACGTCGCTGTCGTCGATGCTCAGCACCTCGTTGTCGCTGATCTTGATGGTGGTCTTTTTGACGATGGCCCGACCTACGTTCTGCACGAGCTCGCGTTTGTCGTTGTCGGAGGTCAACGTGAGGTTGAACGCCAGGCGAACCGTGCCTGGCACGATGAGGTCGTTCTCGCCCAGGTTGGAGAATCAAACCAGCAGCGTTTCGTTCTGGTCTATCTTGCTGGGATTGTTGGTGAGGATGGTCACCGACTGGCGCACGGCTCTGGCGCCTAGAGGTTCCCTTGATCTCCGGAAAGGGTCTAGCTTCCTACCGTATGACATTGTTATATACATGAAATATATGAGTGAGTGAGTGAGTTTGGTTTTACGCCGCTTTTAGCAATATTCCAGCAATATCACGGCGTGGGACACCAGAAATGGGCTTAACACATTGTACCCATGTGGGGGAAATATATGAGTTTAACATAATTAAATATGGCTGAAGGTGGTGGTTACGAAGACATCCCGATGGATGACTTGTGGGATAATAATAATAGTGCCCCCTTCTTAGAGGAGCAGGAAACCTCGTTCACACAAGTCAACGAACTCGTGAAGCAGGCCGCCGCTGAATACGACGACGAGTTGAAGCGTAAACACAACGTCAAGCCGTTGGGACGAGACTATTCCAAGTTCACCCTCGATGAGAACGGCACGCTGCAATTGAAGGCTCACCCGGAGATCAATCTCATGAGCAAATGCACGAGAGAACAGCTTGCCTTATCGACACTCATCAGTCGCCATGGTGGCCAACTGATCCGCGATGCACTAAACCTCATAGATTATCGGCCCAATCTTCCCTCGAAGGTCGTCCAAGATCTGCAAGCTACCAGGGCCGAACTCAACGATGAGCCCCAACGTGCCATCAAACAATTGTTGGACACGTACCATAACAAACCCTTACCCGGGTTCGAATTTACCGTTCGGGAACTGCGGGGGCTGGACAAGGCCATGCAAACCATTCGTGGGTCACTCGTGGACAACACGGCCAAACTGGATGCGATCGACGCCACATCGCCCGTGAAAAGACCAAACTCAGTCAGGTAGATGACGAGTCTCTGAAAGCCATCATCGAAGAACGATTGCGCAACCTGGAAGAGGAAAGGTCGACCCGGCTGGAAGCGCCTCCTCCTTCTGAGAACAGCTTCGGTTCCAGATCAGCCGCGTGAGGGAAACCATCGATCAAGTACTCTACCAGGACACCACGCTAGCTGACAGGATCCGAATCCTCTTCCGAGAGCAAAGGATCACCATCGCATTCTGACGGCATTGGGCTTCATCATATCAACCCTGGTCGTATCGCTGACGGGTGGAGGTACACCAACACCCCCAAATGGCAACGTCAGAGACTGGGTGAGAAGACACTTGAAATCCCTCGGAAAGGCCCTGGCTCAACTCGCAGGGTAAGGCTGCCTAAGCCCTGCCCGGAATCCTGGGTAGCATCGTCTCGTGGCTGCTGAGCACGCTGGCTAAAACTGCCACGTGGCTCGGGCAAAACCTGTGGGCAGCCATCGTTGCTGTGGCCGGGCTGGTCGCGGCTAAGGAGTTTTTAACCAAATGAGACCGACCGCGATCACAGCGACCACTAGCGTGGTTTTACTATCGAGGTGTTCCTTGTTCTCAGCCACCTCACGTGGTGGAAGGGGCTGTGGGGGTGCGGGCCGAACTCTGGGCTTCGGGGGTGGTACGACTATGCCTGTTTCACGGGTTGTGGGAGGTGGGACATGACTCACGTTGATGCCTGTAGTGACACCCGACTTCTGGTCAGCCGTGGCGATGACGATTTCGTTGTTGTAGCCCACCACTTTATTGACTCTCAGTTGCATGTCGATCGGGGCCATGTACAGTCCCACATCGAACACTTAGTCGACTTTAGACCGGGGCTTATTCCAATACGTTTTGGTAGCGTTGGATGGCACTCGGTAGATCAACTGGAGCATTAAAAGCATCCTCGACGTTAGCCCCGAACTGTTTCTAAGCGTCGTAAGCAGTCCCGGTGTAACAGGCCAGAGTATACCCCTGTCCCAGACTATACCCGGGGTTAAACTGGGCTAGCCCAGACTATACCCCAGGTATAATCTGGGCTTGCCTAGTTTATACCGCGGGGTATATTCTGAACTAGGCCATAGTATACCCCCCCAGCCCAGATTATACCCCTACAGAAAACAAGTGATTAAGGATACTACTATAATTTTATTGTACTTCTCACACAATTAAACACTGGTTACAACATTGAAATGGTCCAATACATTTTCCAGATACAAAGCATAATCAGTGTGAGTTTTCAAGCTGAAGCTGGCAGGGTACATCAGCCATTGCATTGACTGACCAACTGCACTGTAAATATAAATGTCACATTTAAACAGACTGGCTGTTGACATAACTTCTGCATCTGTTGCCCACACTCCATCTCGTGAAATTCCCGAATCTGTGATGTACTCATTGACATTTTGGTTCAGGAAATGTTTTAGTTCATCATTAATGTCATTGTTCATATGCTGAACCACTCGATCTCGGATAGTGCTGTGACTGTCTTCGGATCCTGTCAGGCTGTAACTGATGCAGCGGAAGTAGCAGTTGCAGTCACTCATTCATATTGATAAACAAATACCAGCCCCTACTCACACTATCAGCAGCCCCTACTCACACCAGCCCCTTCTCACACCGGTTATCTCCCATTAATTAGACAGCCAGTTGTTAGACAGTGGAGTAGGGTATTAATTAAGACAACACCCACCTCCAAAATGGTATAGCCCTAATTAGATTGATGAGTAGAGTGTGCCCGTAGTTAATCTGTTCATGTTGTTGTTGAGTTTCTATTACAATGTAATGTGTTTGTAGCATGTGGTTTAATCTTTCTCATTTCACATTTGATTGGTTTAAACCTTGTCAAAATGTTTTGTTAAATTTTTTTAACTTATATGTTTTCTCTCTAAAAGTCAAACTAATTTGTGTCACAACAAGAAGGTAGGTATAAAATAATTCCACAAACACCTTGATGATCTCCATAGACCATCAAATCTCCCAAAACAATAATAGAATAATTCCACTTTTTACCATCTTAAAATTGTTATAAATATGTATATATGTTTTTTTAACTTTTCAAATCAGTTTTCTCTCAAATTTTCTATTTTTGGTTCCACCTCATTTCTTAATAAGTGTAATTCCCCGTCGCCGAAATACCTTAGTTAAAGCAGATAAAGCAGATAACTAACTACTAACCTTGATGATATATCAGCATGGCTGGGTTACACAAAGTCGAAAATATCACATCGCAGAGAGGCACTAAACAAATGCTTCATAAATTTTGTATTATGCAGTAATGTAAATAAAATGCACCTACAAATTCCTTTAAATGACACCAAGACCATTGCCCTGAGTCACACACTCATATTGAGTGAATTGTCAACATAATTTTTTAGGGGTATAGTCTGGGCTGGAGGGGTATACTTTGGCCTGGTCCAGAATATACCCCCGGGGTATAAACTGGGCTAGCCCATAGTTTACCCCGGGAAATAATCTGGTGGGGGGTTATTCTGGGCTGCTACACCGGTAAATGCCAATCCGTCTTCGGGTCTAGTTCGAATTCGTTGCAATCACGTTCGTAGGCCTGTCGGTCGTACGGGTTGTTTACTGCGACTCATGCTTTGTCCTGTGGGAGCGGAGCGCTGATCTCTTTGAGGATACGCCTGACCTGGTAGTACACGAGGAACGTGAACACAGACTGACCCAGCGGTCCCCGCCGAGTGTCGGTCAACGTCAAGCAAAACCCAGTCGTCGCACACCACACGGCGAAGTTGAGTTGATTCTGCCAGAACTGCATCGGGTTGTTGAACCAGGCGTGGACTGCCTTGACGTTCGTCACCGAAAGCCTATACCGGTCAAACACATCGATGAACTGGGCTCCGAAGTACAACCCAGCCACGTCGACCACGATCTTCATCTTCGTGAAGTCTATGTCCATCTTAGGGTAAAACACTCCCGGGTTGTACATGTTAAAAGTATTATATAATGGTATATATACTCTAAATTGTAGGTGACACTTCCAGGGACAACGAGCGGTGAGGCCGTTCAGCTGCTGCACGCGATCGATAACACGTCAGGTCACCTCAAAGTCGCACTCAGCGATATCACCTACCTGCCGCGGTGGACCAACATCAACGACAGCAACAACACGCTGTTTGTCAGTGGCGTCCGCAATCACATAACCGACGGCTACTACAGCGTGTGCTCGCTAAGCGATGAAGTCTTCGAGCCTGTGGGAGCAACTCAAGATGAACGACTCAAACGGCACAGTGGTGTTAACCAACAACGGAATAAACCCCTTGAGGCTCGGCCTACCATTGGCGAGGACACTGGGGCTGCCGCCGGACAAGATAAAACCCACAACCATGGTCACGGGTACGAAGTTACCCGACCTAGTCCCGTACCGCGAGCTGTGCATTCATCTCGATCAGCTGAGCATGACGGACAACATTCAGGCCGAACGCCCTTCCAGGCTGCAGAGAGCCTTACCGGTGAAGACGGAGAAGTACAACGACGGCAGAACCGAGTCGTTTTCATCGCAGCAGTACAAGAGGTTAACTCGGGGCACCATCCCAGAGTTGTTAATATCAGTGTTAGATATAAAGCATAATCCTGTGAATATAGGATACCTCAGCATAACGCTGCACATAAGATGACTAGTGCACAAGGACCCGGAAGGGTGAAGAGATGCGTCAATGTAGGGATCTCTGGCCTCGGGGACACACGCTGGTTCGACGACCCCGGAGTAGAGGCTAGACTGTATGCCTTACAGCTTAAAAACAGCATTTCCAAACGCGTCGAAGTCCCCTCTGGTAGAACCCTAGGTGATATAGTCGATACATCAGGAGCGGCCCTCAACACTCGGCTCGACCTAGTCCGCATCGGTAATGATAGATGGTCGGTATACCCATCGTTCGGCGGCAAACTGTTCGACTTAGAAGACGTCGAGAGCACGACCTTTGCTCGAAACAAGCAGTATGCCCTCGTCTTCACCGACGACGACAAGTGGGTGTTGTTACCCTCTCGAGTCGATTGGTTTCTCAACATTAGGCTCGGCTCCCCTTACGTGTTCACAGAGAACAAAGACAACTACCTAAACAAAGTCGTGAACAACGGAACCCTGCTCGTGGCTTACGTCCCGACGCAGAGGCGTAGCGTAGTCATCAGCCCACTCTCCAGTATGGCAGCCTACATGCTGTCGAGCAAGCCTGGGCGCCAAAACGTGGGGTTGCAGGTGGTGTCTGAATTCGAGGGCGTGGTCAACATCCTGGAGAGTCTACCGGCGAACTCCACGCTGGTCATCCAGGTCTACCTAGATGAACCATTGCAGCCCGAAGTCAAAGTCGTGAAGGGGATCAAACTCCGTTGGGGGAAACAACACCAGTATCACGTTTGCACTGTTTACGAGTGGGTGTCCACTCCCACACCAGTCTGCAGGGGGTCACCGTGACCGTGGAAGACACGATATCACTCACCAAGATACTCCTACCCGATAACATACACCTCATGGGGGTGAAGTGCACCCCTGAGAAGTTATCAGAAAAACAGTTGGAAACTATCTTGTGATAGTAATATAGCAATGACCAGTCATCGGCCCAGCATCACACTCGGGGACCTAGGAGACACGGAGGGGTTCGATCTGCCCGGCGAGGAAGGCACCTTGTACGTCCTACACTTGAAAGACAACATGTATAGGCGGGTGTCCCTGACAGACTTTAAAGAACCCGAATGGTTGATCAATATGACCCTCACCGCACCTTATATCTCTTTGACCAAGGATGGTTATATCACTGAAATTAAGAACAACGGTATCTTCCTCGGGATTTTCACCGTGGATCAGGATATAACAGTTTCCCATACACAACATCACCTGGGCTACATGTTATATGCAACAACCAGGGATGCACTTTTATCATTCAACTTATACACTGGCCTATCATATTCTACGATTATGCCCCCAGGCTCCACACTCATCATAGAAGTCTTTTTCCCAGCTGTCATTTATGGGTTGGAGGGGGAGGGTCCACCCTGGCGCCTTTTACCTGGGGTGGCAATAAATTGGCCAGATACATATCCATTTTGGAACTACCATTGTCGTATTGTCATACAACTGAGCTCGGACCCCTCACTGGGGTTGCTGCCCCCCTTAACAAGCACCGAGATGGTTAGTATATTACAAAAGTTACCTATTGACCTTTCCCTTATTCGCCTACACGAGATACTAGGCCTTCCAAGCCTCAAGTACATTGATTGACTATTAAATGAAGACCAATTAAAAAATATCTTGTAGTATATATTATACGCACAGGATGGGCCTGTACCCAGTCGTAGAGGAAGTAGCGAAGACACTGGAAACCGTAGACGGGTTCCGCTTGAGGAAGTTATGCGACGTAAAACGCCAACTAGAACAAGACCGTGACAGACGGGCAGCGTTATGCAAGAAGTACCATAGGGCTTTCAATGTCGTGGACGGGGCCGATACCGCCCTTATGACAACCAGCATGGGACTAGGGCCGGTAGGTGTCGGGTTGTCGACCACCATCGTGGCCGCACCCATAGTGCTAGGCATCGAGATAACAGCTGGGGTGTCAGGGTTGGTGTTTAAGTTTGTATCCCGCAGACTGCAACGTAAAGCGTTGAAACACGACGAGATCAGGGTTCTAGCTGAAGCAAAGTTGAAAATGGTAAGTGACCATATCTCCACGGCACTCACAGACAACAAGATCTCGGAGGAGGAGTTTCGTTTGGTCCTCTCTGAACTCACCAAGTACCATGAGATGAAACAAGAGATACGAACCTAGTCTCGTAAGACTGCCGTCAGCGAAGCCGAGAAAAAAAAGTACATAGAACAAGGGGTACAACAAGCCCGGCAAGCCTTCATCACGAAGACCAAAGAGCTCATACGTGATTCACATTAAACTGTTTCGTCGAGGTCAACATGATATAGGGCGATCACAATAGTGTCACGTGATCAGGAAAGTGTTGGTTCGCGGTCATAGTGACCAGGAAGTTAACTGGGGATTCAAACAGTGGTATACACACTAGAGGAGAGAGATAAGGGCCTGACAAAAGCTTTATTTCATAAATGAAGCTTTACAGAGTTTTTCTTGGAATTGATCTCGTACTGCTATTGTATATACTACTTCATCTGACAGTTACTTTAAATTGAACTTTTTTTAGACAAAGTCCAAAACGTTTCCATATAAACCAAGAAAAATAGATATGACACAAATCTGTAAACAGCAAAAGGCACCACTTTAGGTTCTGTTTGATATATCTGCCAAGTTTTGTTGAAAGATATTAAATGGTTTTCGAGTTGTGCTCTGGAAACGAAGCTCATCACTCCCTTTTGAGATTCAGTCCAAAATGTTTCCATGGCAACAAGGAAAATTAAAAAAATCACAAAGATCTGTAAATAGCAAAAGGTACCACTTTAGGTTCTGTTTGATATATCTGCAAAGTTTTTGTTGTAATATATTGAACCGTTTCCGAGTTATGCTCAGGAAACAACATGATTACAGACGGATGGACAGACGGACAAGGCATCGACTATATAAAAAAACAACACCCCCCCATTACATGCCGGGGGATAAAAAAGAGTGTTATAAATCTAAAATCACATGCTAAGAAGGCTCTTATTAAATTTATGTCAGTTTCCAAGAATTATGGAATTTTAACCCGGAAAATATTTCATACTGTTTGATGCACAAATCCAACCAATTGTGTTCATAGAAGAATAGATCTGTTATGTAACCCGGCTGTAGAAGATGAAATTCACTTTATGCTGATTTAAGAAAACAATACATGCCAAATAAATATCTGTTAAAATATCCTTCAAGTGACTTCTTGTAAGAGGGCAAAATCCTTATCCAAGTTAGGTATACTGGCCCGGGATAAATCTATCGTGAAAGGTGTAGACCTGGGCAGGTTCTCCCACGTCGTGGCCTTGGAGAGGCCTAAGTTATAATAGTCCAATGGTTTCTTAAGTAATGAAGAATGTGACAAGGACACTTTATTGGGATAAAGACCGTATAATAGTTCCAACTTCTCCAAAAAACTTCAACCCGGCGAGAAATCCTCTTCCGAAAACATCCATAGTTAGTACTGTCAACACCCTCTCACATAGTGAACTCCGGTTGTGAGAAGGGATATACCGATGAAGCGACCAGATCGCCCAAGTCAGACACCAACGGGTTCAAGGACGGATTATCCGTGACAGTATACGTCTGCAGTTCTGTGGCCCGTATTCTCTGATCAAACTGCTAGGCCTGTGGCTGTCGGGTTGCTGGGCTCACAAGCCGTTGTCAATAGCCGCCTATCCTGTATTATGGCTCAATCCGGGACAGGAATCCCGTGCACCCGGGACGGTATCAAGCCCGTGAAAGTCCTGCTGCCTAGTCCCACCATGGAAAAAGATAGCAGGCCCGTGGCTCTCGGTTGCTGGGTTAATAAGCCCATTGTTAATAGCCTCCGAACCGGTGGCATGGCTCAAGCCGGAACAGGAATCCCTTGCACTCGGCACGGTATCCAGCCCGTGCTAGTCCTGCGGCCATCCCACCGTGGGGAAGGATAGGAGGCTGTGAGCGAGAGGGAACCGCCACAGATGGCTGGTTCTCGGGAATCAAGATCACCCCGGACCTGGAGCCGGCTAGACCGACTCCGTTCCCGTCACCTGAAGCCCTTGGCTTCTTCCCCTGAAGGGGACCAGCCTCCTGCATACGCCAGGGAATGGTTATCGGCTTTCCCGGTCATAGCACCCCTGGTTTCCGTCATGAAATGACTTTGGCCCCCGGCTCGTGCCATCAACCACCAAGTCATTGCGGTCTATCTGCCGTCTTGCCAGGTAAATATGTCTCCTCAATTGCTTCAATAGCCGGCTAAATTCACCTCATTTCTGAACTCCATGTCCGTACGGACTTATCCATAGCGGCCTGAATATCGGACTTGAAACCAGCTAGTAAATCCGAAAGGGCAGAAAATAACACACAGCATGATTAATTTAATGGAAAATGTAACAAATTTTACTGAAATTTTTCAAAACCTATGTTTTAGCTTACATTCAGCTGTACTAATGCTTATACCTACCTGTTAAGCTACTACTGTAAGTTGAGTGGAAACGAGGTGTAAACACAAAACAACCCCACCTGTGCAATTACCTCCCCTGCCCTGTCACAATCTTTCCGGAGCCTTAGGGCAGAAAGCCATAGAAGAGCGACAAAAAGGCCAAAGTCCAGATGGGTGGGACCAAACCGTATGTCTGAATGAAAGCTTGTTAAAACAATGTATTCAATCTAAAAAAAACCCATGTTTTAGCTTACATTCAGCCGTACTAATGCTTTATCCGTCGGCAGGTGGAAGGGGGACAAGGCCCAAACAGTATAATTGCTTTTGTGAAGCCGACACACCCCTGGTGACACATACTTTTGACAGACTTCACAAAGAGGGTTGCGTTTACCCAAAGTCATAAAGAAAGAACAATAACTACACGATCGCAACAATCGACAAGAACATGAGGCTGATTGGCTCTGCATGTAAACAAGTAGAAAATCGAGGAATGATAGAGTATGCAAATATCAATGACAGAACTCACTAAGGACAACGAATATATAACATTAGCATGTGCAGTATACCAGGTAACAATGGATCAATGACCAGGTGAACGAAATCACAACAAGTGGTAATAAAAACATGGGACCGTAATACTGCCTTGCAATAAAGAACAAGAGTGAATCACATTCACCAACATTTTATTGTGGAAATTACACAAAGTCGAGATACACGAAGTCAAGAGTCACTGATGACGGGTGGTGGGAAGTTGTTGCGAGACAACTGGTGGCCCAAATTGCTGGATGCCTGCCATCGAGATATCCCGCAAATATTGAGAAGCGGAAACCGAGGTGGATTTCCCCAAACAGCCCTCCATAATAGCCTGCAGGGAGCAGTTACCATGGAGAGCTAACGTTGACGCAAGTGCCCAACTTTCTCAGGGTGGGAAGAGGATGGTGGATCCATATTCTGCGCAGCATATGCATGGAGAATCACAGCCCGATACCAGTAAGAAAGAGTATTTCTGGTGATCTCTGACTTGGAGGTTGCAGAGAACAAGATGAACAAACGATGAAATTTCTTTCGAGGTGATTCAGAGAGTTGAAGGTAAATGCGTAAAGCACGCACCGGAAAAAGTGACAGGTCAGCATGATCTTGAGAACCCAAGATGGCAGAAAGTGGAGGAATGTGAAACATTCTAGCCTCTTGGCCAGGAAGCTGATTCTTGGCTAGAAAATCCCACCGTAAACCAAGCTGGACATCGCAGTGGACATGTTGGTCAAACTGTACCCAACCATAATCGATAGCATGAAGCTCAGACGCCTGAGCCGACATATCTAAGGAGAGGAGAAACGCTTTTTTTGAGTCAGAAGGTCAAAAGAGACTGTATCCAGAGGTTCATAGGAGTCGCAAGTAAGATCAAGAAGAATGACGTTAAGATCCGAATCAGGACGGAATTTACGGACTTGATCTTCCAGAGAAAAAGCCGAAGAGTTTTTGAAGGGCAGGAACTTTCATGAGCTTGTCTCCCAGAGCCGATGGGACAACCAAACTGATTGCAGCCAAATAAGTCGAGATTGTCAAACCCTTTAATGTGCGGGAACGTTGTGCGGGAACACTGTCTTCTTAGCTGGAGTAGGTACCAACGAAACCTCACTGCAATGAATTGATTCAACAGTTGATCGTAATTCCACCGTGTCATTATTGTCATTCAACGCGGGTGCTGTACGTTACCTCTGTCTGACATCGTAACAATCATCAATTTCAATTTGAGTCGCTATCGCTTGAGTCAGCAGTCAATGACCCACTTCTTGACCCCGATTCCAGTTGGTTGACAGACGATGTACCCAGATCGACACAAGAGGGCAAAGTGTCAGCTGGAGACGGCTCAGTTGAACTTTTGTCTCTGGACGATAAATCATTGACGAGGACAGCCTCCCTTGCCTGATCTCGAGATATATATATATAAAATCTTTTATTCCTCCATAGTGAAGAATACAGAAAGAGACATGCATATTGAGCCAGTATCACGTTTTCGTAATCAGTCAAAGGCAAGAGTCACAATGAGTCACTGGAACACAGCTTTGTACATCATGGTGATGTATTTTATACACAGAGTGGAAAACTCAATATAGTCCTCTTTGATCAGAGGGAAGTCGGTTGTACACGACAACAAGCACTCAGTAAGTTCAGTTGGGTTCATATTGTGAAGTTTCATGCTGAATTTGGTTGGCCCAACATTGATTAGGCCTATCCACAGTTTGTCTCGAGTTGCATCTGTGTATCCACACACAACTACAGCGTGAGTCAAGAGGTCATCATACATCAATCCACACCGATGACACAGCCCTGCTTCACATAGGTCTCTCACTGTAGCACAGGCTTTGATGACAAAGTTAGCTTGCCGTCTGAGTGATGCATCAAGCAATGACACCGTCCATGCAGGATGGACTTCAAGCTGGCGATGTAGCCGCTGGAACTTGTGAAGATCAGAGTCATCTGCCAACCGACTGTTCCACTGTGCTACATGATACTCTCTGACTGACGTCTTCACTATTCTCTTCCACTTCCAACGCTCTAAGAAGGACCCTGATTCTAGGAATTTTTCCAATCGACAATAGAGTAGGTACTTTTTGAGCACCCTGACTACATCAGGCACATACCCAAACGATGACGATGAGATGTTGTGTAAGTAGCACATGAACAGCTTGTGAGGTAGATATCTGTGGTCCATATTCAAGAGACCACCCAGGAAACACAACTTCCGCTGATCTATAACTGCCTCTATAGGCAACACTCCAAATAGTCCAAGACAACTATCAGTTCGAGTGGTACGAGGCAGGTCTTGGATTGATTTAATGACGTGTCTGTAAGATCTCTGCAGCATTAAGATTTCAACTTTGGAAAGGTTAGTCCACAGTTCCGATCCGTACAGGGCTTTGGGAAGAAACACACGGTTAACAACTGTCAGGCTGATGATTGGGTTTGTAAACCGTGGGTGAAACCCACAAGATGTCAGTGATCTCACACAGGACCGCAAGGAAATGGCAGCTTGTGTCACATGCTCTATGCTTGACATGTTGCCTGACAAGACTATTCCAACATGGCGGATAGATTCCTTCTACGGGAGAGGTTGGTTATACAACCTGACTTCAACCTGCTTTGGCTGCTGAGTTGGCTGTGGTTCATGTTCTTCTTTGCATCTAACATGGATCTCCTCAACTAGGGATTCTATCTGCTCACAGAAGGAAGAATTGAAATTTTCTTGGTCTTTGGCAGCAAATACATCCTGAAAATGGTTAGCCCAAGCATTAATATAGCGCTTCTTCTTATAGCGCCGATCAGCCTCCTGCTTAGCAATAGCTCTCAAATATGCATTGAAATTGTCCTCGGACAATGTATCACACAGGATGCATTTCAGGTCAACTGAACATGGAGCATAGCCGTCCTTCGCAAGGCAGGACGGACTACTGTGGGGGCCAGACTTAGAAAGTTTCCGTTGACATTTTAAACAAGTGGAAGCCATGCTTTATTCCAATAAAACGTGTACACAGGATATTGTGCAAAAAGTGTTCAAGTTCACGGAAAAAAAATTACCGAAGCAACAAGAAAAAGGGTAAGTAGAAACTTTACTAATCAAACTCTATCAACACTTCAAAAAAGGAAAAATATAGAGCTCCAGAGGTACAGACAAACTGCGTATCTGCATAAATTACGCAAATATTTATGTGAAAACTCAATTACTATTATGTCTATTGCGTACAAATATGCTTGAATTTTTGTACATATTCAATGTATTTGATCCTATATGCGTACACCCAAAAATGTCAAATCTTAGCTTGCGTACAGGTGGATAGACAAAATAACTGAGGTATATTGAAAGGTTCGATTAAAACACATGAAATTGGCGAATTGCAGTCTTTCTTATTGTTTCTCATATTGCAGATCAAATATATATAACAAACACATAAACCAACTTTTAAACTTTATAATATTTTTACAATTGATGGAAAATGGCAAAATACCCAATTGAGTTTCAGTGAGGTGGGTACAATTTATTAGGTTACTCAAAGGAAAATCAGGATACCCAATTGAGATGAACACAAGTGAGTACATAACTCAATGACTAGACTAACAACTAGTCTCTGAAATGAGCAAAAAAATAAAATTCATATCTGGGTGTAACCATCAAATGGCACATTTATGGATCATGCTTGATTTGTGTACCAAGTTTACCATGTGTACCAAGTCACGTTTCCATGCAAACTGCAAAAAATAAAATTCATATCTGGGTCTAACCATCACATGGCACATTTATGGATCATGCTTGATATGTATAATTTAGGAGATGTGCTTCGGACAAGATGATATTCTTGTATCGACGGATGAACCAACGGAACTCGTTTCTATATTCCCCGCAACTTCGTTGTTGTGGGGGATAACAATATGCCATAAGATCCCCATGACAATGTCTTTTCAAAGTTTATGGATAAAGTCACAAATGCCTACATTGTTGAGGTACACTGCTTTGAGCCTAATGATTTTTATTTCTCTGTTTGTCTCTTCATCATGCAAATCAAGGATGACACAATAACAGTAGCATGGCTTGTATTTTCTACTGACTTGTCTGAATAGGGAGAATTTCGAATGTCAGTGATTTTCCACTCCTGGATGGAGAACAAAACAACACATCTTCACCACTTAAGTACTTTTCAATCATTGTATTCTGATTTGGACGAATGCTATGTATATTTGCTTTCATCCTCATCAAAGTTCCAATTCATTTTTACCCTGAGATGGAAAACTTTTCGAAATGATCCCCTCTCCTCGCCAGTGTAAAATGAAACAGTTAAAGAAAATACTTTTATAAGTCATCAGGTCTCTAGTGTAATCACACACGCTGTTTGTCTGGAGTGAGAGGACAGGCAGAAGCAGGAGGTCTTGGCTCAGCGTGGGGTCTTGGGGAGTGGTGGGGGAGGCTCCCCATGAGTTAATATTAAACACTAGTGACAGCTAGAGATCAACTGATAATTACAAGCCATATTCTGGCTTGTGAATTCAGCAGATTGGTACAGACCCTGAAGCTGAGTAAATCTAGACTTGCCACATTTTCTAGACTTGCATGGCCTTTCTTGGATTTATTTGCTTCAGGGTCTGTACGACAGACTACTCAATGACCCAAAAACTTATCTGGAGCTCTGGAGCTCTATTCCACACGTTCTAGAGGTACGAAGCGCAAGAAAGTTTGGTGACAGGTAATGGATGGTAATTGCACAGGTGGGGTTGTTTTGTGTTTACACCTTGTTTCCACTCAACTTACGGTAGTAGCTTAACAGGTAGGTATAAGCATTAGTACAGCTGAATGTAAGCTAAAACATAGGTTTTGAAAAATTTCAGTAAAATTTGTCACATTTTCCATTAAATTAATCATGCTGTGTGTTATTTTCATAATGTTAGTCATGCCTCCAGGAGACACTGAAAATATTTCATCAGTGCCATTTCAATATCAACGCAAATGAAGCACTATTTCAATCCCTGCCGAATATGTACATTTACAAGGACCTTTGTCATGTATGAATATGATGACTTCTAAATGCTTGAAAACTCACTGCTGAAAGGTAAATTAACAGAACTTGAAGTGATACACATAAAAAGTGAGTGTGTATGGATGAATGGAGTATGGATAAACTCCAAAACATAATAAAGAAGTTGACATCCATAAATTCACACATTCTGTACACATTGTTTCTATGCATAATTAAAAAAAATTATTACCTTGTAATGGATCCAAAAGTTATTGCCACTTACATCAAGGTTTGTACAGGTTTTGTTAAACAAATATTGTACATCTGTTTGGACTGAAAATTTATTGCACTACGTTATCATCACCTGAAGACATCAAGAGCAACACTGACAAGAAAAAACATAATTTGGACTATTACCCAAGCTGAAGTTAGCAAATATATCCATTAAAAAAACGTTAATAGAAACAGATAAGCTATGTACATCAATGTTATTATATCTATACTCACAGTTTTTTTAAATTCTCTGCATTCATCAGGTGTCAGGGTGTCTGCCTTCGCTATCAGGGGTATGATGTTTACTTTATCATGGAGCCGTTTCATGAACTCCACGTCTAGAGGCTTCAACCTGATATTAAACACAACATTAAGCTTCACTTTAATTGACATCATCTATTTGTTCACACAGTCAATGGGTTTGAAATAATGGAACTTATTCAAATTGTTGCAGATCAATAAATAATATGTCACACTACAATAATTTATACTCCTGAAACACCCCATGTCCTCAGTGCAAACTGACACACAACCACAACCGTCACTGAGCCCATTCCCGACATAGTCTTAGCAAGGAGAGGGCTACTCAAAGTAAAAGATACAATATTTATTCCTGAATGAGGCATTGAAATATTCAGGCAAGTATTTCTATTATGACTCAAGCATCATTAAACTGTGCTGAGACCAGATATGACACTCTAGAACAAATCTAGGTGTCATCATTGGAGTGGATAAGAACGTGAATTCTAGCACGACATTGTGTGATACTTGACTCTGATTGGCTGAGAGCTCATCAAAAACGTACTTACACGTCAGTTAAAAAACCGCTAATTAAAGTGACCGATTCACCGTGTATGAATACAATGAAATGAACCCATTAACCTTTTGGGTTGTAAACAAACATGTCGGAAATCGGCCATTTCTACCTCGGCAGCATCTTTGATGTTTTTGAAGTAAAAAGCGAATAGTTTGAAGAAGAATGTCTTGACCCTAACCAAAGTGAAGAAACTTCGAAGCTGAAAACTTCGTCAGCAGCGCAAAAGCGGCAGTGTTCCGAGATACATCAAACTGGGTCAAGTTCTAGCGGGCATGACGTCGACAACACATGTCGGCCCACACGTCCTAACCTGACCTCTTCCGTCCCGGCCATAATGCCCAGTCCTTCCACTTCCACTGTCCATGTTTCCCACATAAAAGCTGGCATGTCCAAATTGGGAATAGAAGGGTGGTTATCAACATTTATTTCCGTGAACAAAGTTAGCGGCAACTAAACTTAGCGAGTTCACGGCTTGAGTTGGGGTGAGTCGATTGTCATACAGTAGGGGAGATCAATAATTTGCTTGAGAAAAATCAAATAATTCTACTTGCTCACAGTATAAACTGTATTTTTTTTATCTATGTATGCTAGTTGTAACAAATACAAGCATATTGGTTCCTGAAATAAAGCATTTATGTTGTTGAAAATGTCTTATTTTGTTCATTACACAACCTGTCCCTCAACTGGAAGATTCCAAGCGATTTCTAGGAAAAAGGTCCCTTCACGTGTTTCTTGCACGCCAAAGAGTCCGGTTTTAAAACGCTTATCAGTCATGCTAGAATGAAGATAAAGCTACTCTGTTTTCAATTTTGCGGTCTTTATCGTTGACTTAAAGAACACATAAACTTTTGTTTATTGTACTCTTTCCATGCCATTACATATGAAAGACGTGTGGTTAGTCTGAAGCAGAACACAAAATTCATTCTTAAAAAACTTTTGGTTAATTAATACCGAGCGATTAAAAGTTGCCAAAAAGTCGTCTGCTTCTATCTTGCCCGCCAACGAAATCACAGACACGTTACGTAACTCTGTCGCCAAAGCACTGCAGCGAACCGGAAGTGACGTTATGTGAGGAAGGATTTTCAGTTAGTTGTATAGAAAATGTGTAACAAGCTCGTCATTTTGCTGATTTCTTGATGTCAACAAAGACAAGCTGAATCTTTGCCGTCAATTTGCTCCCAGGAGTCGTGTGATGGTGTCACAATCAGGGATAAGTCTACCCCTGCGTCCCGCGTCTCTGATGCAATAAATTCTGACAGGACTCATATTTTTTTCACATGTGCGTCCTCTTGGATGCAATCTTTTGATGAAACACTAATGTTTATTTTTGTGGAGAGGCAATATCAAAGTAAACATGGCTAAATCTTCGTAGATTAACTTCCATTCTCAAATAATTGACGTGAGCTAATAAGTACACATTATTTTAAAACGATCGCAGCTTTCATTCGTCATGATATTAAGTTTATTTCCACGTTTCCAAAAATAGACATCTAGGTCACACCAAGGGAGGTAAGCTGTATGCAATGAGATCCGAAGATTCATTGCTCGAGCATGTGCAAAACTACCAACCTAGTTTTTACACTCTATAAATAGACACAAACACGCTAAGGGAGGTAAGCGATATGCAAATGAGGTTTTTCAAGACAAACTGATTGGTCAATGAACATTGTGACTCTGAATCCACAGTGTGAAGACAAAATCTGAGCTCTCAGTACCAGTTAGAGAAAAGCAGGAAGCTTTAGTCAGTAGCTGAACAACTGTTAAATCTATCTGCATGTAATTTGAAAGTGAAAGTGACATTAGACAGGGTTAAAGTTCTGCTGAAATAGAATGTACTCTGTTGTTTAAGGTTCTGAATCTTAAGTCCTGGAAAAGTAATCATATAAATGAATCATTTCATTTATAATTATGATGACATTTATGATATAATTCGTTCAATGTTAATAGTTAAAGTAAGACAGTTACTATTTGTGTTCATACTTGTTAAAGTGGCTTCCAGTTGGCATATTTCTTGTGATGTTATTTGTTTTTGAATCACTGAACAGAATGAAGAAATAAAACAAAACTTTGGTTGGAAATGTAGAACTTTATTCACAAAATATTACAGTGAAATAACATGGGTCTGGCTAGTAACTTTTATATTTTTCTAGTAAAAGAAAACATTTGCTTGTCAAAGGTCATGTAGAGCCCTGCTGTTATTTTTATAATAGAGGAGTCAACATGCCGCCCAGATAGATACTGTCAGAAAACACAAAGTTAGGACATTTCAGTCAGGTTGGCGGAATACTCATCGGTTATGGCTGACTTATGACAGGGAAGGTGATTTAATATTGTACTGATGTACTGAAAATGGTATGACACAAGATGCTAAATGCAGCAATTTTTAACATATAACTTTGACCAGACATCTCATCATAATGATAATAAACTGTCCGTTCAGGCTCCAAAACTTTGTGATGATTTCCAGGTTGCAACCCTCGATAACGTGTTCGGTTTTTAAATTACTTTTAGAGGTCTTAAATCAACGATAAAGGACCGCAAAATTGAAAAAAGAGTAGCTTTATCTTCTAATTTTCAGCTTTATCACATCAGAGAAAATGTTTCCACCACATAGCAGATGCCAGGCATCAGACATACAGACCATGACACAAGCTCATGTGCCTTTGAGTTAGCCTAAAAATTCATTAGAATGTCTGGCATTATGGTTTTGTACTAATCATGGTTATGTTATTTCCACAAAAACTGAATGACCCTTTGAACAGAATTGTATAGATGGGATATAGTAACATATGCTCAACAACAAATGTTTCTAAGATGCACAATTTTTCAGAAATGTAGAGTCAAAAATGTAAAACATCATGAACCAAATGTGAACTCATAGGTATTTTCTCCACAAGGAAAACAAGCATTGTCACTAAGGTGACATAATCCCCCGCTACAAATTATCAAATCAAACTTATAAAGTAATGAAAGTTTAAGTTAAATGTCAACAAAAACATGACCAGTCAACCTCTCTTGATATCTTGCTCTTAAGGTGTTCAAACACACACATATTTTCAAGACTGACTTTGACCCTGACATGAATGTCATAGTGTATGAAATCTGCAAAAATAGTACTAAAGAAATTGCTTATTGAAAAACATTTAAGGGAAGTCTTGAAAGTCTGAAGAAAATCCAGTGAACCGTTCTTGAAATATCTTGCTTGGTTTCAAATATGAAGACAATCCAGGGAACGGTTCTTGAGATAGCTCAACATGCAGGCTAACATGCTGAAATCTTCAAAGTGTCGCTGTGACCTTGAAAATTAAGTGAAGGTCACCAACATCGACTGGGCCCTGCGCCTTCCCTGGATGAAGCTTGGTGCCAAATATGAAGAAACTCCAGTGAATGGTTCGTTAGGTATCTCACTGACAAGCATAACCTGCAGGTTAATATGCTGAAATCTTCAAAGTGTCTCTGTGACCTTGACAATATTAAGTGAAGGTCACCAAAATTGACTTGGCCCTGCGCCTTCCCCGGATGAAGCTTGGTGTCAAATATGAAGAAACTCCAGTAAATGGTTCTTTAGGTATTTCGCGGACAAGCATAACCTGCAGGTTAATATGCTGAAATCTTTAAAGTGTCTCTGTGACCTTGACAATTAAGTGAAGGTCATCAAAATCGACTGGGCCCTGCGCCTTCCCTAGATAAAGCTTGGGGTTGAATATGAAGAAAATCCAGTGAATGGTTCTTGAGATAGCTTAACATGCAGGTAAAACGTGAAAGTCCCCTTGTGACCTTGAAATAAAGGTCAAGGTCACCAAACCTGGCTTGGGCCTTTCTTATAGTGTGATGAACCTAGGTACCAAATATGAAAAGAATCTAGACAACAGTTCTTAAGATATTCCAATTAATACGTACGGACGGAGCCTAATACTATATCCCCCGCTTCGCGCTAAATGCGCGGCAGGGGATAATAAGTAGAATTCAGGCCTTATTGGTGGTGTGATTAGTTGTTTACATGAGAAGCATGATCATCATGATAAGAGAATACCATGTTTGTCAGAAATAAAAAAATATCATTATTCTCATTGCTAATAATTCTGAGAATATTAGCTCCGTTTCTACACATCTACAAACTAATTAAAGGCAGACAGATAACGAGATGAAAAGGAATACTTGACAGAGATAGTATTCTTAGGATTATTAACAATAGTAACCATTGTTTTGATAATTTAGGAATCCTCTATCGTATGATTGCCAGAATACACCAGAAAGAAACAGGTTATGACTCTGGAACATCCCTTATATAGCTGACAGTAAATGAAGTGGATTCATATTCTATAATCGGTTGGGCTTCAGATAATAGAGAGTTGTCCTCCAATGCTACACCTTCAAAATTGTAAAACATACAGTCAATATGTATTACTGATTACTAGAACCTTCTAAGACACCATTATTCAGGTAATTATGGACATCATTTCTGATCTCTTTGACAATCTGGATTTTGGAGGAGGTATTGTGGCTAGGTTGGCTGTGGTTACCTGGCTCCTTCCAGATTGAATCCATGACAAGAGTATGAAAGCAAAAGCAAGTCTCAAAATGAATTTGTACCCTTCAGGGAGGATGTCTAAAATCCAGTCATAAGAGTCTCCAGTTGTCAGCAAAGCAAGTAAACCACAGACCTCCTGCTGAACCTAGTTTTTAAAGTATAGGAAAGTGTAGGAATCATAGATCTGTGCATGTTGCCAAGTCAAAACAGATACTGATGGTAGTCTGAAGAGATAGACCTTTTTCTTGCAGGTCCATTGAAGAAAGTGTCCCGATTGTGATCAAGTAAGAAATATCCATGGGCATAAAATTCAAAGTTGATAGTAAAAGCCTGAAACCATTCAGTGTTACACTGTCTGACTTGATGCTTTGATGACAAGAGTCATCAGAAGATGACATATCCCCGCCCCCACATCTTTGAAAGAACAAATCATCTGACAGTTACTTAAAGTCCAGCTTGATTTTAGACTATGCAAATCGCTTCCATGGAAATCATGAAAAAATAAATGACAAAAATCTGCAAATAGCAAAAGGCACCACTTTGGGATCTGCCTCACATATCTGCCAAGTTTTGCTGAAAGATATTAAGAAGTTTTCAAGCAGTTCGAAACAAAACCCATCCCTTCCTTTTTGAGACTAAGTTCAAATCATTTCCATGGAAACCGAAAAAATAATAAATCACAAATATCTGCAAATAGCAAAAGGCATCACTTCAATATCTGCCTCTACATATCTGCCAAGTTTTGCTGAAAGATATAGAGAGGTTTTGAGTTGTGTCCGAAACGGCTTCCCACCCCTCACTTTTGGGATTAAGTCCGAATCGCTTCCATGGAAACCGGAAAAATAAAATGCCAAAAATCTGCAAATAGCAAAAGGCACAACTTTAGGATCTGTTTGATATATCTATCAAGTTTTGTTGAAAAATATTATATGGTTTTGAGTTGTGTCTCGAAACGAAAGCAATCCTTACTTTTGAGACTAAGTCCAAAATGTTTCCATGGAAACCAAGAAAATAAAATGCCAAAAATCGGCAAATAGCAAAAGGCACCACTTAAGGTTCTGTTTCATACATCTACCAAGTTTTGTTGAAAAATATTGAACGGTTCTTGAGTTATGCTCCGAAACGGCTTCCCATCCCTCACTTTTGGGACTAAGTCCAAATCGTTTCCATGGAAACCGAAAAATAAAATGCCAAAAATCTGCAAATAGCAAAAGGCACCACTTAAGGTTCTGTTTGATATATCTACCAAGTCTTGTTGAAAAATATTGAACGGTTCTTGAGTTATGCTCTGGAAACGGCTTCCCACCCTCACTTTTGGGACTAAGTCCGAATCGTTTCCATGGAAACCGGGAAAAAATAAAATGCCAAAAATCTGCAAATAGCAAAAGGCACCACTTAAGGTTCTGTTTGATATATCTACCAAGTCTTGTTGAAAAATATTGAACGGTTCTTGAGTTATGCTCCGAAACGAAGCCCACCCCTCACTTTTGGGACTAAGTCCGAATCGCTTTCCATGGAAACCGGAAAAATAAAATGCCAAAAATCTGCAAATAGCAAAAGGCACAACTTTTAGGATCTGTTTGATATATCTACCAAGTTTTGTTGAAAAATATTGAATGGTTCTTGAGTTATGCTCCGAAACGAAAAGCAATCCTTACTTTTGAGACTAAGTTCAAAATGTTTCCATGGAAACCAAGAAAAATAAAATGCCAAAAATCGGCAAATAGCAAAAGGCACAACTTTAGGATCTGTTTCATACATCTACCAAGTTTTGTTGAAAAATGTTAAACGGTTCTTGAGTTATGCTCCGAAACGAAGCCCACCCCTCACTTTTGGGACTAAGTCCAAATCGCTTTCCATGGAAACCGGAAAAATAAAATGCCAAAAATCTGTGAAATGCAAAAGGCACCACTTTAGGATCTGTTTGATATATCTACCAAGTTTTGTTGAAAAATATTGAACGGTTCTTGAGTTATGTCTCGAAACGAAGCCCACCCTTCTTTAAGACTAAGTCCAAAACGCTTCCATGGAAACCGAGAAAATAAAATGACAATTATCTGTAAATAGCAAAAGGCACCACCTTAGGTTATTTTTGACATATCTACCAATTTTGGTTAAAAAATATCGAACGGTCTTTGAGTTATGGTCCGGAAACAAAATGATTACGGACGGACGGACGGACGGACGAGGCGACGACTATATCCCACCGCATTATATGCCGGTGGGATAAAAAGCAATAAATTTGACCAAATCAAATGATTCAAAACCTGTTTATGCACTCCATCAATCTGTTTATCTCTCAATCTCACTGCTTAACATGGGTGTAGCCATTTTGAATGCCAATGCCTATATCAGGAAATTTCATTTTGAATGATAAACTTTTTATCAGAATGAGGCTTATAGTACAGCGGTCTGGCACAACAACAACAGTTTGATTGGTGGCAGATCAGTCTATCATAGAAATTTGGAAGAAAAGGGAATAACATACTTGAGAAATATAGTAAATGAAGATGGGAATATACTACACTGTCTTTGGAAGAACTGAACTATAAATATGACATAGATGTTGATTTTCTGACATACCAAAAGAACAATCTTTGAACTTATGCAAAAGAGAAATATCACATTTAAACATGTGGAAAACATACTTGCCTACCCCATTTTACCCTTTAATATTTCCCAAATAGCTGTTAGTAAACATTTTTATAAAACACTATGCCAATATTGTTTTTAATAAAACAAATGGCCAATTAATATGGGAAGAAATATTGGACCGAGACTTCCAACAGAACGAATGGGAAAATATTAATTTGATGGATAATCGATGTACTCAAATTGTTAATTCAAAATGGTTTCAGTACAAGATAACTCAGAATATTTTGACAACTAATAATTACTTGCATTAGATAGGATACATTGATTCACCTGTGTGATCGTTTTGTAAACAGGTGCCTCAGAGTGTTATACATTTTTATGAGATTGTATTCATTCAAGCAGAGTGTGGAAAGAGTTGGCTAAATGGCTAGAAAAGTTAGCAGAAGGATACACTGAATGATAAACTTGGTTTGTGGGTTAGTTTATGGGTCCAGGACAAATGAAACTGAACTATTCTCTCAGTCTTGATTGTGTTAGGAATTCCAGCTCTCAAATTTACAGCTTTAAATGATGCTTACTGATTTATTGAACAATAAATTGAAATAAAGTAATTGTTGTGATGTTTTAAGTTTAATTGGATCATCAAATGTATGATCACGCTTATTTTCACAAAGGCACACCTAAATTATCTGTTTTGTGCCACATGGCACCCTTAGAAACAAATTGCATTTCTATCCCTTATTCTTATATTACTTCCATATATCTAATATAACCATATATCCCACGATGCATCCTTTGGTACTTGTCAGGTTCCTAAGATTGTATGTTCTTGAGGAAAGTGTGCATCCAAGTATGATGGACAACTCCTGACTGGAGGAGTCAGTATTTCGGAAAAACAATTTAAAGTATTATGCCCAGATAATAACTACATTGTATCCCATCAGCGAATTCATGTATGAATAAACACTAAGTAAGAGATCAAGTATTGAGAAACTTTCTCAATAAAAATTTGAAATTTGAAATAAAACATCACAAGACATGCTGCGCATTGTTTATATATGCAGACATTAAGATCACCATGTGTATTTTCTTGGTGTTTGGAAAAATTGTATTTAAAATGATTATTTCAACAGGAATAATATATCCCTATTATGCATGATTTTGGTTGTAAAGTTTATGAATGTATTTAAAATAATATGATGTGTAGTAATTCGGTACATCTGACCACCGTGGACATATATCTTTTACGGATGAAACTATCTGACAAGTACCAGTCAGGCTCGCGATCATGAAAATGTTAAGTTGACAAATATGTTGTAACAGATGAAAGTAAGGCATTTATGATAAATGTATCTGTTCTCTGTCACCTAAAGGTCATCTCAAAGCTTCACTAGCATTAAACTGAACGTGGTTTCTTCAAATAACAGTGAGTTGGTGCACTGTTAACAACTTACCACACCATTTCACTGAATTTATTGTAAACATATTGAATATAATTTTGAAAAAATATACAAAACAGATTAAAACATAAGTCAAGATACACAAGTTATTCCCAGACAGTGTAATTAATTATTAAAATTCAGATTTATTGACACTGTATTTCTGGTGTTAAATGCTCATGGTAATGAGTTTGTATTTAAATAAATGGAATTTTCTAGTAACAGTAAAGGTAGTCTGAATGCATTGCATGCCTGCCTGCCTGCCTTTGTATGGTGGCACATATAATCAGCCCACTTGTTGATCATCATGGAAGCCAAGGAAGCAACAAAAAGTTCAGGAACAAGCTATTTCATCTTAAAAATTCCAAATTTTCAAGAGGGAAGCCAGACCCTCACCAATGGGCTGGTGCCCCCCATTCAAAGCCCTCCCACTTGACAACTTGGTTTCCGATTGGTACCTACTTACGGCACTGGTGATGAGACAACGGGCCCAATAATATCTAATTTCATATCAAATCCAAAATGATCCCTGACTTTATAATGTGATGACATTCATACAGATTTCTGGCAATGATGAAACCAAGGTGTTGTTTTAGTAAGAACAAGCATTGTCACTAAAGTGACATAATCCCCCACCACAAATTATCAAATCAAACTTAAATAGTAATGAAAGTTTAAGATGAAGGTAAAAAATGTCAACAAAAACATTACCAGTCAACCTCTCTTAATATCTTGCTCTTTAGTTGTTCAAACGCAAAAATATTTTCAAGACTGACTTTGACCTTGACATGAATGTCATAGTGTATGAAATATGCAAAAATGGTACTAAAGAAATTGCTTATTGAAAAACATTCAAGGGAAGTCTTGAAAGTCTATGAAGAAAATCCAGTGAATTCAGGTTAACATGCTGAAATCTTCAAAGTATCGCAGTGACCTTGAAAATTATGTGAAGGTCACCAAAATTGACTGGGCCCTGCGCCTTCATGAGATGAATCTTGGTGTCAAATATGGGAAAAATCCAGTAAATGTTTTTTGCGATATCGTGCTGACTAGCTTAACATGCAATTTAACATGCTGAAATCTTCAAAGTGTCTCTGTAACCTTGAAACTTGAGTGAAGGTTGCCAAAATTGACTGGGCCCTGCGCCTTCCCTAGATAAAGCTTGGTGTTGAATATGAAGAAAATCTAGTGAACGGATCTTGAGATTTCCTGCTGACAAGTCACAAACATCTGTCATAATCATGTGGTTGAGAAAAATAATCGGCAAATATGTCAAATCTTCCTCAGATTGTATCCATATGCCAGGTGTTCACTTAAAGCACTACAAACATGCTTACCCATGACCCGTAGGTGCAATGTAGTAGAGACAACAATGGACTCGAGTGTCAGAACTTAACGTCCGGTTCACACGTGATTCAGCATTGAGGTACTCTTCGTACTTGGTATCAATGTAGTCTATGACTGGCTGCCAGCTAAAAATAACAAAATATACACATATACATATGAGCATGAGATGAGCAATTGCAGTTAGTAACCTGAATATTATATTTATTGTTCAACAAAATAGAAACAGCTCACTTGAGCATCAGGTCTGTACAGAAGTTCATCCCAATTGCCAAAAATAATTTTGTGATACATTGTGTGTTTTGGGTTGAGGTGTCCATCTCTTAAAAACAACAATACATTGTTCTGAAATTTAAGAAATATAAATATTCACTGTTGCATGCTGACAATAACATCATTGCACTGGAAAAACAACAACACAAACTGCTTTTTATATACCCCCAAAACACAGCAATATTTAAGGGGGAAAAATAACACTCAAGAAAATACAGAGGAGACCAAATCAGTATATTTATGCCCTTAAGCTGCATTCACAGGCAGATGAATGACGTTATTTTTTTTGCCTCAATGACAGCAAAAAAACACTGCATTATTTCACGTTTTGCTACGAATGCTCTTTATACACTTTTATCAGCAAAATATTTATGTTAACATATATTTTTTTAATTTCTTTTTTACACCATTAGAATTGGGTGTATTAAAATTATGTTTTCAATTTGCTATTCTTCATTTCAGAAGATCCATAAACGAAAATATGCCCCAAAATTAATCATGTTATTTGCAGTTCAGTAAAACTATATGCCTACTGCAGTTTGTTGCTAGTACTTTGAACCAATGTAACACAATAAAGAACTAAATGCATTTGCATTCAGTGATATCACTTCCTATCGAATGACATAACTTATGGCTTGTGAAAAAACATGTATAACATAGAGCAGCTTTAAACAGATAGGAATATTATGTAGAAAGTCATGGGAATTTTCAGTCTTATGACCTGAAGCATTGTTGTATTATATGTTGTATTATTTCAAGCTGAAAACATGGGGTTGATTCATCAGAAAATGAAGCAGAACTATTGACTGACTGAGATATTGAATGTCGGTCACACAAAACCTTACCACTAAAATGGCCCACACCCAGGGCGATAAGTACAAAACTACTTGAGATTTCATTTAAAAAGACTTAAAGTGCTCTGGCATTAAAAAAATCCGCAAAAAATATTTAAAGCATCAATTGCCAATGATCCAAATTTCATGGCTACATAACATTGCTGCAGTAAATTTACAACTGTTGAGGTGAACATTTGAACAGCTATCAGCATTTGAAAACAAATCTCACCAATTGCTATTGTCAACAGCATCCCCAAATCCTGGCGTATCAACTGTGGTCAGTTTCAGTTGAACCCCATTTTCCTTGAGAAGCACTGTAGTTGTGTCAACCTGTAATATGTAAAATACCTTATACATATTAAACTAAAAAAATATTTGTGAGTGTTTCCAAACAACCAGCCTTCTCAACACTATTTCTAGAAGGTCCCAGATATCATTACACAACATATTTTCAGTGTGATACCACCACCTTCAGTTTGGTGAATTACTGTACATGCTTTGTGCAAGTATCAAGTCAACACTGCAAGGAAGATCAGGCATTTCCATTGTCATGACATCGGTCAAGTATAATGACAGAGCAGTACAGTGTGTAGTAGTACTAGTCCTTCCAATCATGACTGGGAATAGCTTTTGTTTTTAGGTAAGGTATGATATTATTATAAAACAAAACACATAGCACAAAATTCAGCTTCCTCTGGCAATTTACAAGAGTCATCAGAAAATGAAACATACCTTCGACCCTCACAAATTCAAAAGAACAAATCATCTGATTGTTTACAGCAATCCCAACAAGAGCATACTGATGGGAGTATTCCTGGTTAATCTGTCTGTCGACCTTCAAGAATAGTTATTATGCTTTCAAAACAACACTATGGAATTGGCAATTGCAACTTTGTATTTGTATGGCAGGTCCATTTTTTAGCAAAGATACGAGTTAGTGGTTATGACACAAATGGTGCAATACTCTTTAATTGGTTACAACAAGCATTGTCACTAAGGTGACATAATCCCCTGCCGCAAATTATCAAATCAAACTTATAAAGTAATGAAAGTTTAAGATGAAGTTAAATGTCAACAAAAAAACTATCTTGCTCTTTAGTTCTTCAAACATACACATATTTTCAAGACTGACTTTGACCTTGACATGAATGTCATAGTGTATGAAATATGCAAAACTAGTACTAAAGAAATTGCTTATTGCGAGTCTATGAAGAAAATCCAGTGAAATCTGAAATCTTCATAGTGTCGTCCTGTCCCTACAAATTATGTGAAGGTCACCAAAATTGACTGGGCCCTGCACCTTCCCTAGATGAATCTTGGTGTCAAATATGAAGAAAATCCACTGAATATTTTTTGCGATATCTTGCTGACTATCTTAGCAAGCAATTTAACATGCTGAAATCTTCAAAGTGTCTCTGTAACCTTGAAACTTAAGTGAAGGTCACAAAAATCGACTGGGCCCTGCGCCTTCCCTGGATGAAGCTTGGTGTCAAATATGAAGAAACTCCAGTGAATGAGTTAAGTTAGGTATCTCGAACACGTGGGCCCTATGCTGAAATCTTTAAAGTCTCTCTGACCTTGAAAATTAAGTGAAGGTCACCAAAATTGACTTGGCCCTGCGCATTCCCGGGATAAAGCTGGGGTTGAATATGAAGAAAATCCAGTGAACGGTTCTTGAGAAAGCTTCACATGCAGGTTTACATGCTGAAATCTTCAAAGTGTCTCTGTGACCTTGAAAATTATGTGAAGGTCATCAAAATCGACCGGGTCCTGCGCCTTCCCGAGATAAAGCTTGGTACTGAATATGAAGTAAATCTAAAGAACGGTTCTTGAGATAGCTTAACATGCAGGTAAAACGTGAAAGTCCCCTTGTGACCTTGAAATGAACCTTTCTTATAGTGTGATGAACCCAGGTACCAAATATGAAAAGAATCTAGACAACGGTTCTTAAGATAGTCCAATTCGTACGTACGTACGGACGGAGCCTAATACTATATCCCCCGCTTCGCGCTAAATGCGCGGCGGGGGATAATCACATGAATAAAGATATTATTTATCACAATAGTGATAGCGGTGTAAAACTGAACTCACTCACTCACATATAAGAAACAGAGGTGTGCAAAATAAGTGGCATTCAATCAAGACCCCACAAAAGTGGCTGTACTTAAACACCTCTGTAGTGAAAGAGGTCGGTCCTTGCACCCACTGTAAAACTGTGAAAACAAGCCACAGAAATGACAAATGAGAGGATCAACCATTGGTAGTGTATCCTCTGGAAGATGAATGGAAAAACTTCCAATGAGCTGTGAAGATCAGAACATGCAGATACGTGTGCTGCAGATCAAGGTTGAATAAGTAATCCAATGGATTGATGATCATACAAAAGCGTATCATGGAGACCAGCTACTGGAAGTGTGGAGGCATCTCCAGAGCCCAAGTGCTGAAAATGTTCAGGTAGAAAATCATGCAGAGCTTCTTGAAGTCTTTCTTGGGAACAAGAAAGATATGGTGAGTAGAAGCTGGAAGTGTCACCCAAGGGACCTAAGGAATATATTGCTAACTAGTCTAAGAATGTAGCTAAGGTTTGAAGTGCTGACATCTACAATTCTGGGTACTCTCGATCTGGAGAATCGGACGTTAAGGGTGGCGCTCCCACCAGTGGTAGCCTGCATCTCTTTGTGACAATGGTACAGATCACCTAAGTCTTCCGCCTACTTGGGAGATGAAGATAGGATAAATGGGAGCAGACTCACTCTCCTCCTGGGACTTGACGAACTTTAATTGCCCTTGAAGAAGAAGTAAAAAAGTTCTTGTGGCATCTCCCACGTCCTCTTGAAAAATTCATAATGAATAAGAGTCTTTGAGATCAGGATTGTCAAGGACATAGTACGATGGACATCTTTGGCGCAATGAATCTTGGACTTGCATCTTTTGCATTGTAAATAGCTCAAACAAATTGTCTCTCTGCTTTTTAGTAAACAGACCATATCACCTCAGTAAACAAGTAAGATGCTGCCGAAGATCCCAAGAAAGACATAGGAGGGGCTGAAAACAGACAGGATAGATGTACAAAAAATGATTGTTGCAGGGTCATACACGGACCAAATGGGATCATCAACAGAAAGCATATTCCAATGGGGTTCGGTGATCTTCCAACTACTTCTGATCTTGAAGACACTGACAGAATGGGAGCAAGAGGACCAAATGCAGGATCGGATGGTTGAAAAAGCTGTTTAAGAATCCCGTATAAGTAGGTGTCTGATGGAGCTAACAGAATATCATCATCACTTGGGATTGATGAAGGGGAACATTGTCATGCCTTCTTAGTCATTCCTCGTCACTATATGGCAGAAATATTGCCGAGGTGACGTTAAATATTAACTCACTCACTCACTCTTAGTCATTCACTTGTTGTTTTTTTTATTGTAGACAAGCCTGACTCTTCTGTACATAACTTGCAGTCATCTGTGTTGGTTCTTCGCAAAATAGCCAACCCGTGCACTGCAAATTTGTTGACCAAGCGATGGCAGGTGTTACATCTTTTTCTCCAATTACATATTCCAATATAATCAATGCTAGAGGAATAAGGGCCATATAAAGAAAATGTTCTTCTGCATCTTCCACAAGGCCTTGTCTTAGTAAAAAATAGGAATCTTTATGACAGGACGTCTGCACCTGAGGGCAACAAGGACAAAAATGACTTCAGTTGGGACTCACACGGTCAACCACAGCCTCAAACAATTGATAGTGCTAGAGTGTGTTTGGGAAAGGTAATACAAGAGGCTGATAGCTTTCTTTCAGGTGGTTTCTTTCTACTCCAGAGTCATAAGAAAAGAAAGATAAAATGCATAATGTGAGAGAGAATAAGTTGAATTGCACAGTGAGTCAGTTAAAGACTTAAAAGTTTCATCTTCTTGCAACCTATTTACAAAGCTCAGCGACTAACAAATATGTGAAAACCTAATATTATTTGCTTTATGATAAATTTAGACGGAATTCAAGGGGGCTTGAAGGAGAGAACTGGACACAACCAAGAATTTCGCACATGGCTACAACTCAACAGATAACAGTTAAGCTACAGTTAAAGATAGATGTTGATATTGTCATGAATGCTCAAGTTGGCACTATTCAATTGTGGGAGGTATGACTCGTACTGTTATGATTATTATCAATGAAGGATATTATCATAGAGCTCTTGTCTTTATAGATAGTTCAAGCAGGTATTGAAGATTTATATACAGAATTTGAAAAGTAGAAAATGAAGGAAACTAAATATATGTGTTGATATGTGGTCATAATTGCAAGTTGGAGATACATCCCAATACCAGTTATAATCTGTGAAATTGTTTCATTAACTATGTGGAAGTTGCTGAAAAAATATATCCTTTGTGTATCAATCATAACTTTGCAATATATATGGGGTGGTCCACCTTGCAAATTTCTGTTCATCTGGAGTTAAAACACAGCTACAACTTACAAAATGTCCAAAGCAATTTGAAACCAAGGCTTAGAAGATCGGAGTGAACTTCTTATTCAAAGAAAAGAGCTATGTTCAACTCAAACAACATCTTGACAAAGTAATGTACTTTCAGATCATTGAAACTAATATTGATACTATCACAGACTAAAGCTGAAGCATCTGAAAAGTATGTCATCCGCAGACATGAGAAATTTATGAGGAAAAATAGAAAAAGCTGTATGACATGACACTTCTTTGAGTGTCAATTTTTATAGAAGTTGGAGAGTCAGATAAGGACAAACTTTATGGATGAACAACTCCTATATTCAGTTGATGCGATGTTTCGATACAGATTTCAATGCAAGAATCTGTATCGAAACATCGCTTCACCTGAATAAAGAAGTTGATCATCCATAAAGTTTGTCCTTATCTGACATAATGACAGTTAAACAAATTCCTTTTAAGGTAATAAAGTATTGTCTGTCTGTCTGTCTGTCAAATAATTGTTACGCTCCCTCATTTCAGTCAGCTTACAACTTAGGCTTCAGAAGCTGATTTTAACCTGCACCAGTTCAGCCTTTGTTTAGACAGTGGATCAACAGTGGATAACTGTGCACCAAAGTATAACAACTTTTTTCCATTAGTATGCAAAGTGAGTAAGTTCATTGTGCACAAAGTTCATGGGCCACGTGTGATACATGACATCAACTTTCATATACACTAATAGAAAAATGTAACTGTGCATATCATAAAGTTGTATACAAATTATTTGAAAAGTATAAAAAAAAAAACTAAATAAATTTATAGCAAAGCACTTTGCATGAAATCTGATGACACGTATCATGCATTGTACCTGCAATTTGTGCACAATGAACTTAATCACTTTTTGCATGCTTTTTGACACCTGAAGTTCACACACCTGATATCGAAAATTGAACAGCTGATTATTCTCTTGCCTTTGAGTGTTGTGGAAAATCTGTTGATTTCAACCTAAACTGCATGTACCAGCATCTCCGCACTGTAGGTATGCGGGAGACTGGAATGGCCCAAAATGAAGTGGCCAGACAATTTGGTTTCCATCGAAACACAATCTAATCTCTATGGAGACATACCTTATTTAACATAATGGGACAACCCCTAGTGTACAGTACACAACCCTGTGCACTTAAAAGAACCCACGAATACATTGGTATATGACCAGATGGTGGCCAGATGAATACATGCAAACACCTAGTTGTGGGTACAGCAACGTGCAGTAAACTTGGACAAAGTACTGTGACTATGTGTCCCAGTCCACCCAACTGTGAATGGGTACCTCGTAAGGATGGGAAAGCCACATTAACTCAGTGTGCCTAGTGGTAGCAGGAGTTGTATGCTCCCCCCAGGGAGTTGAGATTGATAATACGATGCCATTGAGACTGACATCCTATGATCGAAGGAAAAACAAAGCACCTGTGAGCAGCCTAGCACTCGGCGCTATGTAAATAGATTATAATAATAACAAAAGACTTGCCTCCAACTGGCAGTCCACGCGTTACGTCAACCACATTCAGCTGACCCTTCTAAGGAATCGATTCCAGACTGTCAGTTTTTGGCTGCTCGGACCGTTCCTAGCTTACACCCAAAACCGACTTAGGGAGCACAACATCCGGCCCCCGACGGTCTGCAATATGTCCAGTTTTGCTCCTACGTCACCGACTAGGGTTGGGTATTGCCAAAATGTTCGTATTGTGATACATATTGCAGTACGCCAACATATATCACTATGTATTGCAATATACTGTGAAAGTGTAACACATGGTTTAAGGTGATGAAATTATTGTTTCCTTTCTTTTGAAACAATGCCACTGGCCACTGTCAGGACTCAGATGTGATTGTACAAGAGATCAATTGAAAATGTTTCCAAATTGAAGACTTTGTTCTAAAGTTTGGAACTCGAGAAAAACATCTGCAGACACATCCGCCATTTTGGTTTGTTTATCCCTACAACGTGTGCCAGTACCAATCTATTTTTTAATATATTTTTTGGTTTAAAAGTCATGCAAATGCACTAATAAGACCAATAAACATTCCCCAATGTATAATGATATAAAGGAGATATAAATGTTATTAGTATTTTTTACTACATAATGAAACATTACCGATCATGGGGACAAAAATTGCTGATTGTATCAGGTGAACCGGTTCGCGAAAAGTGTACCGCAATATCTTGTATTGTGAAGTTCAAATAGCAATATACTGGTTAACCGATATTATCGCCTACCCCTAGTGCAGACATCATCTATGGTACAGGAACAAGATTGGGAAAGGTGTTTTGTTCACAGACAATTTGAGATTTCATCTGGACAGCTCAGATGGAGGGGCAAGGGTGTACAACCGGCGAGGTGAATTGTATGCTGATGCATACATTGTCCAATGTCGACTCTTTGGTGGAAACAGTGTTATTGTATGGGGAGACATTACATCTCATGGTCAGACACAACTTGTCATTGTCAATGGCAATTGACAGGTCTGCGATACAGGGATGAGATCATTGGTCCTCATGCGCAGCCGTTCATTCAAAGACAAAGATGTAACTTCACATTTAAGCAAGATAATGCCCGTCCACATGTCACTCGTGTTGTGACATTTCCTGAGAATGCAGAACATTCTGGGCAGCTGTTTCTCCAGACCTGTACCCTATTGAACACCCTATTGAACACACTTGGGATGAAACGGAGTGATGTTTACGTCAAGCCCAGGATTAGCCATTGACGTCAGCTGAACTGGGACGAGTGTTGGTTTAGACATTGTTATGAGAGAGTGTTTTTTGTAATTTGCAATACCATTGATTATGTTATAGTTATTATGGGTCACAATGTTTAAAGTTTTGAGTGTGGGTTAAATGGCAACACTATTTTTAGCAGTACACCTTTTTGATAGTGCTTCAGAGTTGCCTCCCTTGGCAATCTTGTTTATTTACGGCTTTCATCATGCCGTGGAGTTTTCCACCGATTTCTATAAAGTTCTGAGTGAATAATGATACAGCCTAGCATTGCTAGAATGCCCGAGAACTGTGTAAAAGCCAGAGGCACAGATAAACTGTGTATCCGGGTAAAATACGAGCTATGAAATTTCCAATTACGCATTGAATAATAATTGTTGCGTACCAATTACGCATTTAAAATGTTAGATATTCAAAAAGTTTAAAACAAATGCGTATGGAATATATTTATAAAAATCGCTTGCGTAACCAAAAAGACATCGATTGCTATCAAGTTGTACTGTTAGCATAGGACAAGTGTTGTACTGTCAGTATAGGATGAGCGATTTTTTATGAAATCATTTCCATTATATTTAAGTTGGTTTTGATAAGGTATGATATAAGGCAGAAGTGAATAAAATGACTGAAATACGCACATATTTGAAAGCAGTGGGTAACGGAAAATGAAATACCCACTCAACAGTCATAATACCCACTCCAAAAACATACAGTGGGTACAGTACCCACATGAGCAAAATCTTATCTGGAGCTCTGAAAAGCTATATAAAGGCTGGTTGTGTTCTGCGCGGGACTTTATTACATAACTGGACTTGTGTACATCTGTCTGCCATCGTCATCGTCTGATCAACATTCAAGACAGACCATGCGTGCCTGACTGCTCTCATTGTAAACAACCTTCAATCAGTATATCTGCTCACACTGTAAAAGTCAAGACTCTGGTGAGTTAATACTTTATATTTGAGACCCAATATTTATAGATTTGTGACTCAATTGCATTGTACTAGATATCTGTATTGTCATTCATTGTAGTTTGCCCATTGTTTGTTCAATATATTATCGAATATTTTAGACTTGTCTGTGTTCTTTTTGCTGGTTCAAAGGGGACTTTTAAACCTTTTGTCACAGCAAATTATTAACCATAACAAAACGGAACAACATTCCCCATGCTTTCTTCAATCACTTAGTGTCATGTATGCATCGTCGTTGTCAAGCCTTCATCAACGCCAATGGTGGACACACACGATACTGAATTTGTGAACTGACTTTTGACATCATATCTCTTCAGGGGCATGTCACGATGCCCAGTGTCAAATCATACAGATTTTGATGTTATTCTGTCAAGAGCTAAACAGTGATTAAGGAAAACACCATCAATCATGTTATTATCTTTTTGCATTAAAAAAATGGCATAACATCAAATATGGCCCAGTTACTTTATTCCAGTAGTATATATATATACCGAATATCGCCATATTTAAGGCAATTTTCTGTTTCTGGAACTAGTGGCATTTGATTGGTGGTTGTCTTTTGCACAGGGAAGGAGATCTCACAACGTATTTTAATAGGACCTTGCTGACTATCTTAACATGCAATTGAACATGCTGAAATCTTCGTGTCCTTGTGACCTTGAAAACTATGTGAAGGTCACCAAAATCCCTGTGCCTTCCCTAGATAAAGCTTGGTGTTGAATAAACAGAAAATCCAGTGAACGGTTGTTAAGATAGCTTAACATGCAGGTTAATATGCTGAAATCTTCAACATGTCTTTGTGACCTTGGAAATTATGTGAAGGTCACCATAATTGACTGGGCCCTGCACCTTCCCTAGATGAAGCTTGGTGTCAAATATGAAGAGAGTCCAGTGAATGGTTCTTGAGATATCTCACTGACAAGAGTAAAATGTTGAAGTCACCTTGTCACCTTGAAATGAAGGTCAAGGTCACCAAACCTGACTGGGGTCTTTCTTATACTGTGATGAACCTAGGTACCAAATATGAAAAGAATCTAGTCACCAGTTCTTAAGATATTCTAATTTGTATGTACTAACATACGTACAGACGGACGGAGCCTAATACTATATCTATATATACTATACTATATACTAATAATAACAAAAAGACAAAGTCATCAATATCACCCGCAATGGCAAAATACTCTTCATGATTACGTCTATGAGTTATGATTATGTCAAATATTTAGGTGTGTATATAGAAAAGTGGAAGGAGAGTATTGAAAGGTTTTTAAAGTTCTGCTCAGGAAAGGAGCACTATCACCAATTTCAGTCTATGTCAAACTTGTTGCCATGGAAATGCCAAAAATATTTTATTCAGAAATCCAAAACTACCAAAAGGCACCAGTACACCACCAGATCTATGTATGTTCCAAGTTTGGTGAAGAAGCATTGAACGGTTTTAGAGTCCAGCTCCGGAAAAGAGCACTACCACCAATTTCAGGCTAAGTCGAACTTGTTGCCACGGAAAAGCCAAAAATATTTTATTCAGAATTCCAAAACTACAAAAAGGCACCAGTACACCACCAGATCTATCTATGTGCCAAGTTTGGTGAAGAAAAAGTGAACGGTTTTAGAGTTCTGCTCCGGAAACCAGCACTACCACTAATTTCAGGCTAAGTCAAACTTGTTGCCACGGAAAGGCCAAAAATATTTTATTCACAATTGCAAAACTACCAAAAGGCACCATTAGACCACCAGATCTATCTATGTGCCAAGTTTGGTGAAGAAATATTGAATGGTTTTAGAGTTCTGCCCGGAAAAGACAAATGTGCATGGACGGACGGAGTCCATCTTAATACCCCCGCCAAAACGTGTTGCGGGGGATAAACATGAAGGAGTTGATCTCAGGTTCACCGGTTAGATATCATGTGTTAGGTTACATGGGCAAGTGATTGGGGAAGTCTCAAGTTATGAAGATGTATTGGTTTGTATTACAAGGGGGTAAGCACAGTAGTTGGAATAACAAACAATTGCACATGCCATACGTGATGAGCATTTACTTAGACCAACCCTACTTGTCCTCGGTGTTTCATTTAATGTGCATACCCCCTTGTAATACAAACCAACAATAGCGATTTGAAACTATGATCGTTTGTTAAAAAACTTGTGTCCTCAGCTGAATTAAATTCTGAGATTTAAATGTTCAATTGGCAAGGTAAAATTATGAGGATTCGCAATCTTAATTTCACTTTAATTGATTTACTTTTTTCTTTAAAATAAAATTCATCAGTACATTTTCACTGCAAACAGACTGTAACCTATGTATTGAAACAAAGATTATTCAGGCCTACCAAATATAAACCTGAAGGGTGCTTCTCACTATATATTAGACAGGGCTTCTTTTCCCGGAATAACCGATTTGAAATTTTTGTTTGCTCACAGCTTTTACTTTTTGTAAATAAGACCTATTTTCCGGTTTTACTTTTTGTTAGTAAGACCTCTACCCAGGTTTTACTTTTTCCTAACTCTATATTAACATCAACATTCAAATTCAGATGATATGTGAGTCTTTGAAATCAATTGAAAAATATCGTCAAAGATCAACTTTAATGTGCAAATGTTTTCCCTAGCAGGAATGGAACTGCATCTCTCAGGTTAATAAGCGGACACTCTACCTCACGGCCAACGGGCCAACAAAGAAGCCAGGGTTGAATTATCTATTTATAGTTAGGCCTACTGTCAATTGATTGTACTAGCCCTTCAGTTACTGTTATGTAGCTTCATTACATGATCATCTAATTATCCATCATTGATGGTTTATATGTATAATAAAGAACACCTCCTCGGTTATGGTTGGTAAGCCCTCGACCATCGGGTGGAGAGAAGTAAGACCTCGAGCGCTACGCTCCCCACCCTCCGGCCTCGGGTCTTACTTTCCCAGCCATAACCCTGAGTCATGCTTTATCCTACACAGAAAATATTCCAACTGTGCAGAAAAACGTCGAAAAGTCCACATTAATCGTGGAAATAGCAACATAAACATAATGACTCGCTACTGAAACAGTAAAAACAGCAACAAAAAACTATGAAACTGCAACATTATTATATCAGCAAACTTTGACCTCTACTGCACATACGCATAACGATCTGACCTGGAAAACTATTTCCGAGCAACCGTGAATCGCCTAGAAAAAGTATTGAATATTGAATATGTCAAAATGATTGCTGTCAATCATTTCATAGGAATGGAAAGTGATCTAAACAAGTGTGCACACAAGCATCATGATGATAAATGCCAATTAACACAACAGATACTTTAAAAAGCAAGTGTAAGCTGGAAAATGTCAACGTTCAGTCGAGACTTCCTTTTCCATGTGCGCATGGAAGTCGCAGGCTCTTCTTTTTTTTATCCACTTTTGCTATTTAAATTTACTGTTTTTCTGTTTCAGTAGCGATGTATTATGTTTATGTTGCTATTTCCACAATTAATGTGAACGTGTCTGCGTTTTGCTGCACAGTGGGAATGTTTTCTTTGGTAGGCCTGTTATTGGCGATAACATTACAGGAAAGTCTTCATCTGACTTACGGCAATGTTTAAATGAACACAAGTTATAACACACACAAAATGGTGCAATGTTTAAACGAACACCGTGTCAACACACAAAATGATGCCATGTGCTGGAGTACTATACAGCCAAGCATTGTATAAAAAAAAACACGTTTCTATTACAGATTTGGGGATCATGAATGTTCTGACGATATTCTACATTCAGGGTCACTTCATAGATGGGGTATACAAATTAGCATTGGTTTTGAATGTCTTTACAAGGGTGCCAAAGACGTCGTTTGACGATCAAAGAATGAGGCAGATACATGCTGAAACAGGGTCAACATCCGGACACACTGCTAACATCTTTGGCACCAGACAATGTCTAATTACCACGGAATTTTAATCAACTAGTGATGTTAGGATCATCTACCCAGTGATGTGCAGGAGTCCAAGGGCATTCCACCACACAGCAGAAAGAGAGACTTTGTGAATCATAATGTCCTAAAGCTAAGAAACAACCAATATAATGTCAGTTTTAATGATTCTTCCTATACAGTGCATATTTATATCCATGAGGCTGGCACTTTTGTATATAGTTGAAGTTCACATCAAGGGCACAGACTAGGACAGGGCTCAAGTACTTGTGATTGATGAATTGAGATATCATCTGGATTTCATAGATTGTCGACGTGATGCCCAAGCATGGTGAAGACAAGGAGAACATGTTTTACTTCCAAAATAGCCAAACATGAGCCCTCCAGAGGTGGCTCAGTCATGATTTGGAGTGGGATTTGTGCACAATGAGGGGTAAGCTACAAACATGACATTCTGGATGTGCACGTGAGACCTTCCACTAGTTCAATCGGACCAGACATCCTTGTTAAAAACGATAACGTCATTGTGCCCTGTGGTCGTTAATGCCTACCTACAACAGGAGACCATTGTCAGCATGAGGTAACCAGCCCGGTGACCTGAACTAAACCTTAGTTTTAGAGCTGTTGGGAGCTCAGATGAGGAGTGAGATGCAGATAGCCCTCTTTTGTGACATTGTCCTCCTGGCAACTCTATGGCAATGCTCTCTCTGAAGAGTGGAACAGTTTTCCTTTGCAACTGTCCACACAGCTTTTGGGAGCATGAGAAGACAATGTCAGACTGTGATCTCACCACGTAGATAGCATATAAACTACTCAGGGTTGTGTTTTTGGACAATGAATTTGAAGCTTGATGGGCATTTGGAAGTTTGAAGGTAACATAACAAAGTATGGTATGGATTTACAACTTCTTTATTATTTACAACACAAAGTTTCTGGGCTACTTCTTGCCCCATCATCAGGTGAATGACAGAATATGATCACAAGTAACATAAATAGTACCTACAAGGAGGCCAGTGAGATGGAATTAAAGAATGAGATGTACAGGGTTACAGCCCAGGAAAGCCACATTTAAGACTGACTGACTGAGTTTAGTTTTACGCCGCTTTTAGCAATATTCCAGCAATATCACGGCGGGGACACCAGAAATGGGCTTCACACATTGTTCCCATGTGGGGAATCGAACCCGAGTCTTCGACGTGACGAGCCAACGCTTTAACCACTAGGCTACCCCACCGCCCCCCACATTTAAGAAAAACAGAGTTGAAAATGGTGTGGCTTAACCGACAATGGGCATGGTTGAGTGATCGTGATGAATGTGGCTTTCCCGGCAATGTGCTATTAGCTAATCCATGTTACCATAAATAATGTGAAATATTCAATATGTAAAATCTAGAAATCCAGTTGAATTGTTCGAGGAGAAAAACTAGCTGCCTCACATAGATTTACTCAAACCCCTTTTATGAATCATTTATGATTATACAACCAATTATTTCTTTGAAGCATTTTAACTTATGGGAGGGTCAATTCAATGTTTTATCCTTTTCTGGAAACTGTTTGAGCTATGGTTGCCTCTGTTATTATGTTTATGTTCATGCTAAAAACTCAATAATAAAATAAATAAATAATTTTTTTTTACAAGAATGACCATTTATTGCACAAATATACTTATAAACAGCTACATATGTGACACCTAACTCTTTCCATCTCATTGTTGTTTTTAAGCAAAATTCTTGTCTGAACTTCTCTGCTGATACCATATACCAATCATACAAACCAAAGTAGTTCACATGAAGACATACAAAAATACAAATAAAGTTTTTCTAAGAGCAAAAGCTGAAATTGGCCTTTTCCATAGAATGACCCATTAGCATGTATCATTTTATCTCAGAACATATCTTATCTTATGTTAACTAAAAACTTCAAAGAGAATAAAGAAGTGGTCAATGGGTGACACTAATTTGAAAAAAACCCAGTATTGATTCCCTTACTCAATGTGGCTTTCGCGGTGATTTGCGGCACTGAGGTTTGTACTTGAAATGTGGCTTTAGTGGCAATTGGTATTTTTCAATTTTGGCTTTCCCAGGCGGACACTGATGTACAGAGATCAAGGAGATTAGGTGATATGTTTTGATTAAGTGGTATTTTTATGCAACAGATTGGCATAGAGATGGTATGTACAGAGTGTTTATACAACAAAAAGGATATACATTGATTGGATATATTTTTGTACCTTGATTGGAAGCTACGTGTGAAAACAGTAAATGGAAGACACACATCAAAGCATGTATCAGTAATTAGGAGCAGCATGGGAAAACAGGTACAGTGAATTGGAAGCTTATTTTTTCTCTGTATCAAGCATTCGGCAAGCAAACACCCTGATCCCTGTACAAACACACATACAGTGGAAACCTGATAAGTAAAATTTCAAGGGACTCGCCAAAATTGTTTACTTATCATGTATTTTACTTATCCAAACTTATAAAAACCTGCAAATGACAACCATATGCATGTATATGTATACATATGTAACAATGAACAACTTATCAGGGCTGGCCTCCAGTTGTCAGTGTATTGTCAACTGCATGATGCCAGCGAGCTGTAAGTAGGATGTTTGTTTGACTGGAGACTGACACGACTGCCCCTCATGTCGGATTATGTGGTGATCGCTAATTTAGTTATCCAGTATCTTTTGTTAAGTAATTTACTTCCAGGGACCGTGAGAGACGTTTAGTTAAGCGGTATTGTTTACTTATCCGAGTTTAGTTAACCGGACTCTAATAGTGATAATTAATGAAGAAATTTGCCGGGACAAAAGAAAAGTGTTTCCACTGTATTTTCATCTATCAGCATACTTCACAAATGAAAATCACAAAGGGTGTGTGCCCTTGCTGTCCTTGAATAACAAAGCTATGAAGAAGAGATGTTGAAACTGTTAACACTTGAAACATTAAAATGAACCCAGAAATGTTATACCGGGTAACATATATATGCCTCTCTCAGAAACTATGGAATCATTGTTCCTTGTACCTTCTAAGACAAAAACTGGCCTTTGAAGGGTTTATCACAAACCTTTGATGCTGTAGAACTTGTAAAAACATAAAAAATAGAGGTGCAGTCACGGTTCAATTAATCTGGGTTCAATCAAAACAGAGCAAACCTCTGTGACAATCTATACTTACACTGACTGTCTTCTTGATGCGATGTGAAGGACCTGGGTAGTCTCCACTGTACAAGTCCGTTAGGAAGAGAGAATTGATGAGAGTTGACTTTCCTAACCCAGATTCACCTACAACATATGACAGTTAAGTGAATAAAAGTAAATGTTATTAAGCTAAATAAATGTTCAATGCAAATCCATGTTCACATTCCTCGAAATTATATGTACAAAACATGTCATTAATAACTTTCTACTAATCATATACTAACAATGTGCTCCAGATGACCTCTGGCAGGATGTGACTTTGTTGTCAGTTCATCTGGTAGTCGTTTTTGTCACTTTTGCAACTCAGAAAGAAATAAGCCTTGTCATACCAGTTTCAAAAAGAGTCTGTAAGTTTATCTTATGAATTCTTCCATGAAATAAAAATAGATTTACTACAGTACACAAATAGCATACACAGAAAAGAATATACAACAATTTAGATGACCCCCAAATCTTCTGACCATGCAATTTTGTCTGTATCTTTCAACTGCAATTACACGATCTATGTAGACATTTGACTATATTCCCATTCTTCACAAAAACATAATAACTATTTTGTCGTAAGTTTCATCTGTGTTGTGAAGTTTTTTTCTTTGTAATTGATCTAAAGAAAACTATGTGGTAGGTGGTATTGGGACTGATCCACTCTCTGACACCAAAAACTTGACCCTAAAACTTAACCAAAAACTCTTAACTACCGTTGTGTAAGGAATGCTGTACTGCTTTTTGTCATAGAAACTGTCCAATTCTTAGATCCAATTAGGCAATACATTTTTTTTCCTGAACTGAAAGAAAAAAATATTAGAAATGTACATATTCGTAAATATATCTCAAATATTGTAGGTTTAATCAAAAGAACATACATCTCTGAAGTTTCAAGTCACTCAAATCTCCACAAACAACAATGACAATCAGTGGTAGTGAGAGGAAAATTCTGCACTCATGCTTCACATTGCTGGCTCAACAAATACAGACTATAATGACCACCAATGCCAGGAGGTGAGGTGAAATTGGGTTTAACGTCGTGCTTGAGAATATTTCGCTCATATGACGACGTGCATGCGTGTGTATGTGTATGTGCGGCTGCTTGTACTAGCCCAGACTTAAGCTGGTTTTATAGTGCTAGCCCACTGAGATACCACGCCGCAGTGAAGCATGAATACCCCACTCAGACACATAATACTGACTCCAAGCCAACCAGTCCTTGTTGTACCCATTAATGCCGAACGAGAGGCAGGGACCAACAAGTACCATATTTTAACGTCTTTTGGTATGACGCGGTCAGGGATCAAACCCGCGACCTTCCGCTCTCTGGGCAGACGCTCTTACCAGGAACACTGAATTGTTGGACAGAAATCATTATACTTCAGCAAGATATATATTTGTTTTCAGGTAATGTATGTCATGAATTTTTACATCATTGGGTCACAGTTCAAGGATTCTCTGCTCCACATTGCTATGGACTGACAGTACATTTCAGCAATCAGTGGACCATAGCTTTGATCAAGAAGGAGAATGACGAGCATCTTTTAAGGTAAATGTGTGTGTTGATATGAGATTTATAAATCCATTGGTAAAAGACAACCCATCATTAATTCCAACCACTGTCCTTGTCACTTGTAACTGCATTGATTTAATAAGTGAACAAATCCTCCTCTGCTAGATGTCAATAGATGTACACTACTGCAAAACACTACACATCCTGCACTTCAAAAATGATTTATGTCACTTATCTGACCAACCTAAACATTTATGTAAAATAATTAAGCCAGTGATTAGAAATAACAATTTTTTTCTCTTGTGATATATTCAACATTAGGATGAAATTCAAGATGTCTGCAAATGAAACTTAAAACAAGAAGACAAAGTCATCAATATCCCCCGCAATGGCAAAATACTCTTCATGATTATGTCTATGAGTTATGATTATGTCAAATATTTAGGTGTGTATATAGAAAAGTGGAAGGAGAGTATTGAAAGGTTTTTAAAGTTCTGCTCCAGAAAGGAGCACTATCACCAATTTCAGTCTATGTCAAACTTGTTGCCATGGAAATGCCAAAAATATTTTATTCAGAAATCCAAAACTACCAAAAGGCACCAGTACACCACCAGATCTATGTATGTGCCAAGTTTGGTGAAGAAATATTGAACGGTATTAGAGTTCTGCTCCGGAAAAGAGCACTACCACCAATTTCAAGCTAAGTTGAAGTTGTTGCCATGGAAACGCCAAAAATACGCAATTGATGGCAATGCATAGATTCGGCATGTCTTCATTGCCCTCAAGAAATCAGCAAAATGATGAGCTTGTTACACACCTTATATACAACTAACTTAAAATCCTTCCTCAAATCACATTACTTTGGGTGTAGCAGGCCATTTCTTCCCAGGTCTAAACTTTCCCCTGGTAAAATCTGCCCTAGTCCAAACTTTTCCTGTGGAAGTTTTGTCTTAGGATATTCTTACCCCGGGGAAGTTTGGGCTAGCTCCACAGCTGGGTGGACTGGGACACATAGTCACAGTACTTTGTTGCACGTTTACTGCACGTTGCTGTACCAGCAACTAGGTGTTTGCACATATTCGTGGGGCCACCATCTGGTCATATACCAACGGATTCGTTGGTTCTTTTAAGTGCACAGGGTTGTGTACTGTACACTAGGGGTTGTGACAACGCTGAAAGAGTCTGCACACAAAGTTGACTCCAAGGTTTTTACACCCAGTCACAGGTGGGCTCGATCCCGGCACCACATGCTCGCTGGATTTTTAGCCTGGCGCCTTAGCCAGATCGCCCACCACACCCCCAGAAACTTAAAACATCACAACAATTTTGTCATGTCAATTTATTGTTATTAAATCAGTGAACATCATGTAACCCTGTAAACTTGAGAGCTGGATTTCCTGAACACTGCATGACTGCAAGAATACTTAAGTTTCATTTGTCCTGAACCAATAAGCTAACCCAGAAATTATGTTTCAGATCCAGAATGTCCTGTCATGGGCACTGGGATTCAAAATGGCCTGTGTGATTGAGTGTGCAAACAAGAAAAGCCTTTGAAATGGCAATGTTGTAGGCACCTGAACAAATTTAAACAAGAAGACAAAGTCATCAATATCCCCCGCAATGGCAAAATACTCTTCATGGTTATGTCTACGAGTTATGATTATGTCAAATATTTAGGTGTGTACATAGAAAAGTGGAAGGAGAACATTGAAAGGAGCACTACCACCAATTTCAGTCTCAGTCAAACTTGTTGCCATGGAAATGCCAAAAATATTTTATTCAGAATTCCAAAACTACCAAAAGGCACCAGTACACCACCAGATCTATCTATGTGCTAAGTTTGGTGAAGAAATAGTGAATGCTTTTGGAGTTCTGCTCCGGAAAAGAACACAACCACCAATTTCAGGCTAAGTCAAACTTGTTGCCATGGAAACGCCAAAAATATTTTATTCAGAATTCCAAAACTACCAAAAGGCACCAGTACACCGCCATACCAATCTATGTGCCAAGTTTGGTGAAGAAATAGTGAATGGTTTTAGAGTTCTGCTCCGGAAAAGAGCACAACCACCAATTTCAGTCTATGTCAAACTTGTTGCCATGGAAAAGCCAAAAATATTTTAATCAGAATTCTAAAATTACCAAAAGGCACCAGTACACCACCAGATCTATCTATGTGCCAAGTTTGGTGAAGAAATATTAAACGGTTTTAGAGTTCTGCACCAGTAAACACAACCACCAATTTCAGTCTATCTAACTTGTTGCCATAAACGCCAAAAATATTTTATTCAGAATTCCAAAACTACCAAAAGGCACCAGTACACCACCAGATCTATGTATGTGCCAAGTTTGGTGAAGAAATATTGAATGCTTTTAGAGTTCTGCTCCGGAAAAGAGCACTACCACCAATTTCAGTCTAAGTCGAACTTGTTGCCATGGAAACGCCAAAAATATTTTATTCAGAATTCCAAAACTACCAAAAGGCACCAGTACACCACCAGATCCATGTATGTGCCAAGTTTGGTGAAGAAATATTGAATGGTTTTAGAGTTCTGCACCGGAAAAGACAAATGTGCACGGACGGACGGACGGATGGACAGAGTCCATTTTAATACCCCCCGCAAAACGCGTTGCGGGGGATAAAAATTAGTGAGAAGGACCTGACATAATTTGTGGGGTGAAGCTGATATCAAGAGCATCCTGATGACCATACCTCTGTCGATTAAAGACTTACTTCTCTTAGACTATCTAGAGATCAGTACTCGCATCGCAAATACGATACTCTTATCTCCAGTACATGACATTTCATATCAAAGGTCTTTGTCATGTCTTACCATGTCTGGAAATGAAGTACTAGTGAAGGATTGTAAAGGGTTGTTTGCCTCTAAACAAGTGTCAGGCCCCTAAGGATCGGAAAGGGTGCCATATCCTAACCCTTAACTAACCCTAACCCTTAGGATCGTAGACTTGCAGCAAAGGGAGACTGAGCAATAATCGTGATATAGCGCAGTAGTGCAATAGCAATAGCGATAATTGTTCTGAAATGAGCCGCGCGGGCTGTGCCAGGTAAAGTGCACTCAAGCTAAGAAATTCACCCATCTCTATACTGAGTCCAAATCATGTTTCCATGTATAAGACTTGTTCCGTAGTGCCACAGCCGGCCAGGGTCTATTAGCGTGTGTTGGTTCACAGTGATTACAAAGACGGTATAACATGTATTCTCAGCTCTTGCGGTACTGTCACTGCACATACCTCTCCCTAAATTCTAGGAAAAGCTGGTGGGTGGTAAATTCTAGGATAAGCTGGTGGGTGCTACTAAAATGGAATGGATTTTCCGATTCTGCAATTTAAAATTATACACTGAACTAGTACAAGTGTGCTCCATTACATGTAAAATTGTCCTGAATTGAAAGTGTATCAGTTTATTAACGTTTTTTTATCAGTAAATTCACAGGGGTTTAAATTAGAGATTTACAGAAATCCCATATTTCACACTTAACTATGAACTAAAGTGTGACAATTAGTTCGGATTATCCACATGGTCACGAGGCTCCTAATTTGCTACAGCTATGTTCATTGGTCATTTGGAATTGTCAAAATACAAATAGACTTAAGTATCATTGGCTGAAAGTTCATTTTGAATAATCCAAGTGTATATTGTAGAGAGAAATTTCACCTGAGAAAGAAATTCAGCCTGATTCAGCACAAACACCTACTCTCCTTGAATTAACTGTTATTTGTTTTGCCTATTTCTACTGGTGCAGAATAACAATGATATAGCAATGTCATTAATTCAGTTACAGCTTGGCATGTAGTTTAAGAAAATTCAGATGGGGCGCCAAGGTTTCTTTTAGACCCATTGGAACTATACTGCCCTGCAGGAATGATCACAATGAAGGATCTGCATCCTGCGAAGTTAGGCTGCTCCACTGGATGGGTGGGAAGAACTAGAAGGTACCCCCTCCATAGGGTCAACATTTGTGTCATGTGACAACTTCTTGCTGTCAAAGAGTTCAATAGTGTATTTTAGAATGCAAGACACTCCCTCTCTTCACTTGAGATGACAATTTAACACTCGTCTTTCTAGCCTCTTTTGACTTTGGTGTGATCAAGGCAATCAAAGTTTTGGAAAGTTTTCTTTCGATATATCCTTCCTATAGGTACATCCCACCTTCGATGTGCCTGTTCTTTGCACACATAGCACGAGGATCATCTGTGATCTGACTACTGCCACAGTCAGAGCAACTACCGCCTTGTGCATATAGTTGCAACAGCTTTGGCATAGGGTTACCTCAAAACTAACAAGATAAGTTGGCAGTGAACAGTACATATAGTGTGATGGCTGGATTATGAATTCCGAAGTACTGTATGTCACACAAATCTATTGATATCAAAATACTTTTCTTCGTGTGAAAAAATCTTTTTATCATGGTCATGGGATAAATACAATCACTCACTTGTCAATGTGGTCCTCATGTTGACAATTATATATGAAAATTCACTTTTTCGCAAAAAATTATGAATAAACTTGGTCTCAATATTATGACAAAATACCTATTTGCCCCGATATGTATTGCCCATTGTTTTGTCATCATTTGATTCCTCGTTACACTTATTGCTCATAAATAATAGATGTCATGACTTTTTGGAAATTTGGTCCCTTGAGATTCAAACAATAGTAATCTTGTATACAATAAGCCAGGTCATCAATGAGAAGTTAATTGGTGATCCAACTACATGTAACTGATCCAACAACAAACCAGCTGCCGCGACCTTTCTACTATTGTCGGTGAGTTCAAAAGGCAGATTAGTGATTTCTACGGAAGAATTAGCACATGACATTGACTTAACTCAATCAAATCAGAAACAAACGTTAATGTCAGACTTTTTTCAGGAGTGAGTTCATCTTTTTGTATATTAATAAGGTTCAAGATGGCGGCATGTACAAGTATATCTATCGATTGCCGATAGAGTTTGTTCATGGATTTTAAGAGGTAAATGTATTTTCTATTTCATTGTGCTAGTATTGAAATGTGTTCTCATTTGTATAATGTTTGTTTCCATTATCCATTATCTATGTCACCTAATGTATTGTTGTGCTATATTTAGATATGATGTGCGGAATAAAGGAATTGTTCAATATTGAATCATCTTTTTTTTTTCTACCCTCATAGACATCCCTATGTCTCGAATACATCGATAAGCCGAATCTTTTACTTGGTCCCCAGCGATTCGACTCATCGTGTCCTCATTTGACTGTATATGAAAATTCACTTTTTCTAAAAAAATTACGAATAAACTTGGTCTTATAACATACATGACAAAATAATTATTTGCAGATATGTATTGCCCATTCGCTATGACTATATTGATCCTAGATTATTCTTAGCTGTAGAAATAGATGTCATCTTTTTAGTTTGAGGATGACCGTCCCAATGCTAGCCTCATAAAATGAATCAGGACATCATCACAAGAGAAAATTTACATCACACCTACAATATTAAAACCAACAACAACAAAATACCAGATTATACATTTTGTAGGTGCAGTATCTCCAAACATAATTCCAACAAACATCTGAAGTCATCATGGCCATGGAACATACCTGATCAGATATATTGAACAAAGAAACTTGACCTGAAATTGCACAGAACAAATTTTCATGGAGCTACACATGATTGAATTTATCTGACAGATTGTCTTTAGAAAAAGTCTTGAAGGAGCCTGACAAAGTTGAATTAAACTTGCCCCAGCATATATGTCATGCAAATATGACCATGAAGGTAAGATTTAGTCACTTACCAACCACCATCAGTGTGAATTCAAAGCCTCTCTTCACAGACTTCCTGTACACCTGATTTGGGAGATTGGCAAAGCCCACATATCCTTCCAATTCTTTGTGTGTGTCACCATACTTTTTCTCTCGTTCCTTCTCTTTATCAAAATCAGTATCTCTCATATATTCCTTTTCCTTCACCCTTTCCCTGTCATATCCAAGACGAGCAGAAGGGTCAAACTTTGTGGTTGGTCCATCTCCACTCCCCCCACGAAAAAAGGCTTCTCTTTTTGCTGCATTCATCTGAAACAAAGAAGCATCTGTATGCTGTAAACACCAATCTATGTTTGTGAGAAGAGCAGATATGATGCCTATATTAAAAGAAAAAAAAAGCACAAAACATAGAGTAACAGGTCAGTCTGAAAAAACTCAGCCAGAGGCTACAATGTACATGATGTAAGATCTGATTTGGCACCTTCAAGGGCATTTATTTACTCATTTTCTGAATCTAATAATGCAAAGGTGCCACTTGTGTTAATCATATAAGTATAGCTATCCAGCTACAATTACAAAAAAAAACATAATATGTAACTAGGGTATAACACAACACACAAATGTCTAGAATGACAATAAAAATATATAGAGAACAAGCAATAAAAAGTTCCTGTAAAAACGTCCGGTACACTAAAGTACCTGATTACTTTACAGGACCCTTCAAATTAGTAATAAGGGGTCCTCTAGATTTTATAAATACCCTCTGCAAGTTTGGTCTAATGATATCAAGTTTGTTTAAGAATACATAGATATATAAGAAGTAAAAAATCAATTTAGATGGAAAGAAAGGAAGGTATGTTTCAACCTCTATGCATCAGTCAGAACCTAACCAAGTAGACAGTTAATTGTTGTTGGAACAACAATTGGCACCTGAATACATACCATATAACAGTATGGTAGTTCTGAGTCAGTGGCTCTCCAGTAATAGTACAATACAAGTTTAAGGGTGCTTAAACAGTGGTTCAGATGTTTGTGAGCAGTTTGACTTAACAACATGAAGGTAATTTTTCAACTGTGCTAACATATCTTCCCTGACAAGATAAATATGCCAATCATACACAGTACAAAGGCATTTGAGGAGGCGTTTCTACATCTAAACATGGTTATACAGATGGCATAATGTGATAGTGAAATTGAATCCTGAACAGATTTCTCACGGAGACCTATCTCATGCTGTATAACAATCATCATCATCTTGGTCAGAGTCTTGCGACTGACCCGATTACAAATGGTACTGACGGACTCCAGGATAAGCTGTTTATGCAGTGACTGAGCTAGATTTTATCTTGCTGAATTTAATTTATCTGTTGATACAGTTGGAACATTGTCCTCTCCTTAGAGAGATCAGCAGTGGCAGTGAAGGATGATGAGAAAGTTGAGCGCACTGGAAACCTGTAGGTCCTATAATGGGAATTAAACCGATCATGATTGCATATAAGTTTAGAAACCTGTGTAGTTACCATACAGTTAATGTGGTTACAACATTATAACTGACAAGCCAGAGCAGTCTGATTGGTCCATGTGGCACCCTGTATGGTTGGATTGCCTTGACAATGAATTCATCAGGAGGCTATCTGTCCAGAAGGAGGTGTACAGCTGATGATACCTCCTCTGCTTGAGAAGATAGCAACGCTCCCTTTCATTTCGGAATCCCTTTTCTGTCTCCTGGAATAATGCTGACAGGCAGGAGTCAAGCATTAATAAAAAATCTCTGTAAATGTCTACAGGTAGATGTGTTTTGCATTGTAGGCATAGTCAACTGAGGCGTAGCAGGACATGATTCTGAGCTCACTTTCGTTTTGGCAGCTTCCAAACATTCCACAAAAACCTTCATGGACAGAGGGGCACATAGCTTGCACTTGCTCTCCTCAGTGCAAGAAGCTGCTCAGTTCTCTCATCAGAATAAAAACGGCTGGACTGCAGACAGGTTGATTAAGTGGAAACCGATGGCATGCTGGATTACAAACACCTAGACAGATCACTAATACTCATGTAATGTGTCCCAGAGCATAGTCCATAAACTAGAAATAGAAGAGCAACTGTCAACTGAACAAACTAGAGACAATATCCAAGTGCTAGGCAGGGAGGTCCGCATGAAAAGTTGATGCTACCCTTAGCACATAAAAGTAAGAATTGAGGTTTCCCTTTTTGCTCAAAGACGCAAGTGTAGGCTGAAGGTGTAATTACTTATATTTGACGGCAAAGAGGACTTCTGTTGAATAGGTTTGTTTTACTTCTGTAACATATACAGTATTAATGGTAAGAATTTTGTAAGAATTATATCTATCTTTGAACTTCATGCTCTAGATCCTAATATCTACTCATCAATATCAGAAATAACAAGCATTGTCACTAAGGTGACATAATCCCCCGCCACAAATTATCAAATCAAACTTATAAAGTAATGAAAGTTTAAGATGAAGTTAAATGTCAACAAAAACATTATCTTGCTCTTTAGTTGTTCAAACACACACATATTTTCAAGACTGACTTTGACCTTGACATGAATGTCATAGTGTATGAAATATGCAAAACTAGTACTAAAGAAATTGCTTATTAAAAACATCCAAGGGAGGTCTTGAAAGTCTATGAAGAAAATCCAGAGAACCGTTCTTAAAATATCTTGCTGACAATTCAGGTTAACATTCTGAAATCTTCATAGTGTCGCCTTGACCCTACAAATTATGTGAAGGTCACCAAAATTGACTGGGCCCTGGGCCTTCCCTAGATGAGGCTTGGTGTCAAATATGAAGAAAATCCACTGAATATTTTTTGCGATATCTTGCTGACTATCTTAACAAGCAATTTAACATGCTGAAATCTTCAAAGTGTCTCCGGAACTTGAAACTTAAGAGGTCACCAAAATCGACTGGGCCCTGCACCTTCCCTGGATGAAGCTTTGTGTCAAATATGAAGAAACTCCAGTGAATGGTTCTTGAGATAGCTTAACATGCAGGTAAAATGTGAAAGTCCCCTTGTGACCTTGAAATGAAGGTCAAGTTTACCAAACCTGACTTGGACCTTTCTCATAATGTGATGAACCCAGGTACCAAATATGAAAAGAATCTAGTGAACGGTTCTTAAGATATTCCAATTGGTACGTACGTACGGACGGATGGATGGACTTAAGATATTCCAACACGCGGCGGGGGATAATAACCCAACCAAATGTACCAGTCAGCATATTCGGGCTCGAATCATTAATAAATTTATCCCTAATTCTACACAATAATACCAAAGCATATTTTTAACATCAATACAAACTAAACTGCTCTGTGTTGTATTGCCATGAAAATTACCCTAATTTTGTATTTGAACTACTAATAGTAATACCCAAATTCAGTTTGTCCACAAATACTTTTGGAATTGTTGCTAAGTAGCACTGGAACACTTTCGAGCATTGAAGGATTTCTATGTAAAAAATTAATTTCACTGATGACCAAACCTGAACCGCTTTGAAATGTAACCATATAAAGAGCAATATTTAATACCGTAGATATACTGTGAAACCCTTACAAGCCAGACTTGAGTGAACATAAGGATCCAAATACCATCTGACTTGGTTTTGTGTATTGTGTTCTTCTGTGATTTTCACAAACAAAGTAGTTTAACTGTTCAGCACAGCAACCAATTATAAAATTCTTTGACAAGAAATTTTATCCTCTCCATTGCAAAACCTCATAAAATTTTATATAAAATCATAAAGTTTTTTGTTTTTTTTGCTGCAGTCAATTTTTCTACCCAGACTGGACTAAGGGACAGGTCATCTATATCGGGGTGAATGGGTTAGATAAATCAATGGGACCACCATAACATAGGACCATCTCTCAGTAACAGTAAAAAAAAGAAGATATTTGGTAATCTCCTCTCTTCAGAGAGGGTCATAAAAAAAAAATGTGCCAAGGCACGTTGGGAAAGTCATCCGAAAATTTGACAAGAATCAGCATGATTAAGGGAAGTTAATTATTTTTAGTACATTTGTGCATCAAAACCTCTGACATTCCACGTTATAAATGGCTAGTCCATAATCTCTAAACATTCTGAAGTGGGACAAAAAAGAACTTTGAATTAAATTTAAATATTTCCTCCTTATGGAGGACTTTCATTTCATATATATGTATATCTTGATGTTGAGTGTTACCATTACTCGTCAGTCGTGTGAGCATTTCCTGTTTAGTATTTAAAATATGTTTAATGGCATAAATGTTCAATGGGATTGGGCAAAAGTTATCCAACTGAAGTGGTCCTCTCCCTTATACATATATACTTACACTGATTTATTAATGTTTAACATGTTTAAGATTACAAAGTAACAAACTGTATTATGAAAAACAGAAACATGTTTTAAGGAACATACATACCATACATAGATGAACACATTATTCTTGTAATCAACATAAGTGTACAACTACAGTTATAAGAACACTAATGCAGATAAACCTAACATGTACCTGTATGTACTTTAACTTTTTCAGACAGTTTGTGATATAATTCTGCTGAAGAAAAACATATGACTGTTGCTTTGGGTGTTTATGAAACAAGTAGTCCTATCTAATGTTAATATTTCATACAAATACCATCAGTACTGTACATGTCAGCTCCATACTTGAGAGCTGTATATACATGTGTATTTTGAAGCAGACCAGACCAAGCCAGGGATAATTGTGGGTTGTTGGGATAGTTGATTAACAGAGTTATAGGCATAAATAAATGGACAGTATAAAAAAGTACTGCACGTGACATTTAACCAAAAGCTAAACCATTTTTCATCATGTCCAACTTGAAGATATACACAATAAAGTCTTGATTTGAACACAAGTAAACTAATGTCAATTTACTGATTTTGTAATTTTCTTTAAAGCTAGTTCAAAGACATTTTTTGCAAATTTATTTTTACGAGATTGTTGTTGTTAGCCATTTCAAGAATGAAGATGAACTAGACACCCTCATGCTGAGCTCACTTTTTAAAACCAACCTTCTTGGAACACTTTTTCAAGGTGGGAACACAGTTATGTTCAACCCATCAACCAGGGTTGAACCATTTGTACAGCTCAGGGAACTATTTAGAAAGAGGAAAGTGAAGTTGGACTAAGGATACAAGCAATAAGGCAGCTTGAGATTTCCGCAGTTCTGTTTTTCATATGGTGAAAATATAAAATTCATAAGAAACTAGTGAGGATATCTTTTATATCAATGCATGCTACCTATGTTGTAAATATAAGACACCCACCCAAAAAATACTGAAACTTCATTGAGTGTCACTGCTGCTGCTAGCAAACAAGTGTGTGTTGTAATCTTCTTGTGCAATAGTGTTCCAAAATGTGATGGTTGCTGCTAACGCCACAGCTCTCACCTATCAAATTAGTGCAGAAATTATTCCAAACATTTAGGCTAAGAAAAATATTTTTGAAGTTGATTAAATTTTTCAATCAACTTTTACTTCAAAATTCATTATTTATTTAACTGAACTGATGTTCTGCGATGTGAAGGAGATAGAGAAGATGAATTTATTTATGTCTGTGATATGGTGTACTCTCTCTCACTAGTCCATGGTTGTGTTATTGTCACAATGAAAAGAGCAGTAATAAGTCTCTTCACAGTGTTAATCTGTCACTTTGACAGGGATGTTGGGTGCTATGGAAGTCATATTTGTCAGGCAATTCTAAAATAAGAGCAACAATCTGATTGATGTCATGTTTGTATCCCAATGGCTGATACTTGATTTAAACATATTTATTTCCAAAGAAAGGAACCGGATTGGTAAACAAGCATAAGCTTATATGAATACCGCTCCGGGATACAATGGAAGGAAGAGTAAACATGTCATGATGAATGTACAATGTGAATGATATATAAATGTTGCAAAAGCGAGAAATAACACCAATAATTGTTAAACAGTATATATCATATATAGAAATTATTTAGGATGATACTTGTTTTCTATACAGGTGGAGCCACAGTACAGTCAAGAAGACTAGGCTTGCAATGGCAAGGATACAAACTAGGCTTCGACATAAGATAATAGACCCTCTTGACTGAAGTAGGATGTAGATGTATGTACTTATTCAGGGACTGGACTATTTTCAGGAGTTACAGCTCCACCTAATTCAGCTAGTTGATTAAGACAGGAAACCTCATGTTTGTAAGCCAACCTACAGGGCTCCAGATAACTCTTGGGGATGTGAGTGTACTTACACATCATATTGCAAGTGGAGGTGTACTGAGAATTTTGAGGAGTACTGACATATTTTTGTGTGAGCGAGTTGGTGATGTGGTTTGTCTGGACGATTCATCGATCACTATTTCCAACCATGTATTTGTATTTGAAGATGCGTGAGAAATAACTGAGCGACCGTGTGATGCGAGAAATGTCAGGTCCAACAGGATATAAATTGGAACAGTGTAGTTTTTAGCCAATCGAAAAATAGTGACGCATATCGTTGCATGGCAATGCAAGGGATTCCTACTGTCGGGGTTTCCTCGTGTCAAATCGTGTTTCGCAAAAGAAACTTGACAAGTCTTTATCCGAAATAGATTTCCATTTGCACGATACGCACGGAAATTAAATGTTAGACGTACAAAGGTATTTATGTGCATACACCATACGCTTGAAATCTTATATTATGTCGTACTTAATTGATTTTGAGGCGTACATTATGCCTGTACGCCCCTTATCTGTAGCCCTGAACCTAGCAATATGTGAAAGCCTTCGTAATCATTATGATCATTGGGTTGGTAGCAGAGTACACCAATAGTCCTTGTTGTACCCATTAATGCCGAACGCCAGGCAAGGACCAACAAGTACCATATTTTAATGGCTTTTGGTATGATGCAGCTGGGGATTGAACCTGTGACCTTCCCTCTCCAGACCGACACTCTAACCACTAAAGGCGGTCGAATTACAATTGGGACAGATGTGTGTGAATCAACTTTTCCATAATTACTGAGAGGGATTCTATAGCTTTCAAACAACAATAATAGTAGCTCAATCACACATTTTTTTTATTGGCCAACATGTAGCGATTAGTAGGGATTAATTAATTGATATGTTTTGACCATATTGACAGTGTTAATTTATCACAACAATGACCAGTGACCACATTGCTGTCAAACTGAGTGTTTAAGAGTGCTTGGTATTATACTGCCTAGCTCGGATGTTCCATTTTGCCCATCTCAATTTGGTAAATAACACAAATTCAAGTAAAATCACTCATTTAAAGATTCATGAATTGATATGGTTCATTTCACCTAAGTGAATTGTGAACGCTCTGGTCTAAATGTTAATCCAAATCAGGAATGCAATCCATAATTTCTTGTCAATCTTCGCTTTGAAAATCTTTCTATAAATGTACTGGTGGAAAGATATATATTTTGATGTTGGTACATTTGACAGACAGACGTTCAGAACATTATGTTGTAACTTCAGTTGCGGGTTGTAAAATGTCATGTACAGGATTTGCTACTACACATCCAGTATTGTAAGCAGCTCTGGAGAAAGTGAAGATGGCCATGAATGTCCCTTCAGTCCACTAATAAGGCATTGTCCGCTGTCAGTGACAGTGATAAGATATTATGTATTGTGACGTCACGATGGTTGTCGGACGTGTCTCGGAGAGCTCCCGTCTAGGCATGGTAAGTTTTTCTACTTTGGTTGAAAATGGAAGTGTACCAGCTGTTTTAAAAGTCACTATCGTAAACATCACGACCATATTAGTCGACCAGTGTGCTTTTCATTAAAGGATGGACAATCTTTAAGACGATTTTGGACAGATTGTCTGCAAGCCAGGATTGGTATCATTTTCCATGTTCAGCGGCCATGTCAGTCATAACATGACAGGACAACACGATCTCAGCTGTGACGTTTCATATACTACATGCTGTCTGTTAAGGTGAGAAGCAACCACTATACTGGGTAATAAACTATATCCATATTGTGCACGAACTACTAAAATATATGGATAGCTCTACATCTAAACGACAACGAGACGAAGTGTCAACATCGCCCGAACAGATTGACGTCGACTATAAACGCCAGTGTCAAGCGAACTCTGTATCGGATATATCAGACCCATCTTTTAATATGAGTGAATCCGAGACATCGAACACTTCTGTGAACATGGATAATTTTGCAGAAAAACTTGTTCAGGCCTTTCAAAATGAAAATGTATTGAAAGTGATAGGCTCAGTAGTAGCCGAGGCGCTGCGCCCTATGATTCGAGAAGAAATCGAACAATTGACAGCCAAAAATCTGGAACTGGAGGGAAAGATTGATGACCTAAACTGTAAACTTAAAGAGAGAGATACTGTTATTGAGACATTAACTGAGAGGTTAGACCGAAGTGAACAGTTCTCTCGCAGAAATAATCTACGGTTTAGTGGTATCACTGAGGCAGAAGGGGAAAATACCGATAGGATTATAGTTTCACTGGCAAAAACAATTGGGGTTGACATAAGAGAATGTGACATTGACATCAGTCATAGGGTACCCAGACGTCCCACCATCCCACAAGAAAGTCCACGCCCAGTGCTTGTGAGATTCATAAGCAACGCCACTAAGCCTCTGCTATTACAATCCCGGTCAAAACTGAAGAACGTAAGGGCACCGGAAAAACCAAGAGTCTTCATAAATGAAGATTTAACCAAAACACGAGCCACCATAGCTCGTGATGCACGTCAAATGTTTAATGACCGCAAGTTTGAATCTTCCTGGGTCACAGGAGGGGTCATCTTGATAAAGCTCAAAGATGGCAGGGTGAAAAAGGTCGCAAACCCCACTCAGTACAAGGAAGCCTGCGATTCCACAAAACTTCTAACACCTATTAGTCTTAGCCAAGAGAAGGGCGTGAAATCATAAATAAACGCTCATTGGCTCAAGAGATTTCGTGCTACTTTGTATAGTTAACATATATGTGGTGCTTTGCCTCAGCATGCATCTAGTTTGTTAGTGCATGCAACGTTGACATGATCTATGCTCAGCATTTATCATGATCATTTCAAAATGTGTAACAATTTGTCATGTTTTATCTTAACGCAACAAGTCCAACGTCTTCGCCTACACGCAGTCAAGATGCTTTGCATTATTCCCGCGTGCAGTTAGCAATGTTTTCACTCGCTGATGAAGCGTTTCTATACAGTATATGAGTGTCTTCAGCTTATTCTGTGCTGAAAATGTGTTTACGTACAATGTTTGTCTCCGGACCGGTGTCATGATATCATGTGGTTGTCATGTGTTACGTCAGTACAACCGTTCACTTCCTCGCTGAGTTACAGACAAGGTGCTTCTCATGTTTTACATGTGCAGCGTTTGATATCAAAAGTGGGTCATGAGATATCAGTGTTTACGCCCTCTGACAAAGTGTTACCATACCTCAGTGTCCTGTGCGTCTGCGACATGTGTGTTTTATGTCATGAAAGTTTCTTAAGCATCGTGGCTATTTGAATTACACGTTCTGAAGACCTCAATAAAGTGATATGATATTACGAATATATCATGTCTTACCACACGTGTATTGATCTATAACGTCACCAAAGCGTGTGAGATTGTTTTAAATCTTCATGCAGCATTATTGCAGTACTGTGTATTGTGCGACGTTGTCCATGGAACCATGAGTTTGTTTAATGTATGCTGAGTGTCTTTTATTGTTTGTTATCTGTTGTTTACACATGGAGGTACAAAAGGGTAACGGTCCGGTAATTAAGTGCATAGGATGAGCTGCTCGATATGACAGATATGTATATGTGTGTGTATGCATGTATATATGCGCAGGTGTGTGTGCGTGCGCGCTCGTGCATGCACACGTGTGTGTATGTATGCGAGTATGTATGTATAGATGTGGGTATGTATGTGCATGTGTGTGTGCATGTATGTGCATGTGTGTGTGCATGTATGTGTATGCATATGTATATATCTGTGTGTATGTGTGTGTGTGCACATGTATATGTGCGTATGTATGCGCAGGCAGTATGTGGAACACAAGTCCACATTATGTTGAGTAAATGTTATGAATCTTTCCAAGGATTAATTTGTCATTCTGTATTCAATCCAGTTATACTATTTCTATGCGTAGCTGTCATAATTCATAAAGAGTAACTTACTTCAACAGTTGTTTGATATCCCTTGCTAATACTTATCTCATACCGCTATCTCTCTCTAAAAATATTTTGTCAGGTATAATCCGTCCTCCACATTTGTTTTACGTAACAGACGCTCGTGCATCCTGAGCTGCATGCATAGCCGAGATTAAGATGGGTCACCATACAGGTTCAGTAAACAGATGATGTTCTTTGTTGTTCTATTTTCCACTGTTCCTTTTTCTGTTACAGATGAAAGATTCCACCTGTAACCTGATTTTATTTTTCGTTTATTTATATTTTCTTACCTTTGTCGGATTATCTACTTGGATTTCTGTCAGAGAGATACATTGTTCAAGTTATCTACTCATTAGCAAACAGATATGTTTGCCTTTTTCTCTTAACAAATCAATAGCTTTAAATACACAATTAAACTGCATTTCAGTTGTATGTCGGAAATTAGATCAGTTCTATTTTCTCACAAGAGAACCCACCCAAGTTTTTACGTTTAAATTATTCGACAATGATTGATATTGTACAGTATAGACAAGTGGTGGGTTCCTTTGTTTGTCATATTTAAAACAAATCTGCCAACAAGCTTAAAAATATTTCCTATTCTTTACTACTTCTTTGCCTATACAATGCCAAAGTCACCTTGGTAGCTTCTCTTATTCTCTTGATCTGCGGTGATATTCATCGTCACCCAGGTCCAACTAAAAATAATGAACTAAACATAATACACTTTAATGTGCGTAGCCTTAAAGATAAAATTGACATACTTGAGGCAGAGTTCGGATCCTACGACGTCATATGTCTTACTGAGACATGGTTACATGATGGTATAAGTAGTAGTAATGATATTTTAATTCCGGGTTTCCATTCACCTCTAAGAAATGATAGACAGAGCAGGGCCGGGGGTGTCGTCAGTGTACGTTAAAAGTAAAATGAGTTTTGAATAATGGAAAATTTAACTGAGTTTGAGGCGAATAAAAGTAAGATGTAACAAGAAAAATGGAGGGAATACCCCAGCTGACAATCATAAGACATTAAAGATCAATAATTGAACCAGAGCTCCAGATAAGATTTAGCTCATGTGGATAAAAGTATTATGATGTTGAGTGGGTATTTTATTTTCCTTTACCCACTGCTTTCAAATAATTGTCATTTTACAGGTGACGTTAAAAGTAAAATGAGTTTTGATACCCCTTTAGTCGGGCTTGACATGTGGATAAAAGTAAGATGTAACATATAAAGATCCAGGGATAATACCCCAGCTGACAATCATAAGACATATAAAGATCAATAATTGAACCAGAGCTCCAGATAAGATTTAGCTCATGTGGGTACTGTACCCACTGTATTTTTTTGGAGTGGGTATTATGAATGTTGAGTGGGTATTTTATTTTCCTTTACCCACTGCTTTCAAATATGTGCGTATTTCAGTCATTTTACTCACCTAAGTATTATGTCATTGAGTAAGTTTACTAAGCAGGTATGTTCTGCCTTATGTCATACCTAATCAAAACCAACTTAAATATAATCGAAATGATTTCATAAAAAATCACTCATCCTATACTGACAGTACAACACTAGTCCTATACTAACAGTACAACTTGATAGCAATCGACGTCTTTTTCATTACGCAAGCTATTTTTATAAATATATTCTGTACGCATTTGTTTTAAACTTTTTGAATATCTAACATTTTAAATGCGTAATTGGTACGCAACAATTATTTTTCAATGCGTAATTGGAAATTTTCTATGCGTATTTTACCCGGATACACAGCTTATCTGGGCCTCTGATTGAACAAAATTCACAAACAAGTTCAATAAACATCTATGCAACTATGACATGCACACCTTTCGAGTCTCAATGAAACACATGTATAAGCTTAATCAATTCTGTTGAGCAGTTTTTGTGGAGAAGTGGATAGACTTAATCCCCTATTTCACTATCATCAGAGAGAAATTCAGGAAACTTTATCTAAGTTCAAAATTCTCTAAACATACAAAAAATTATAAAATATGAAAACAAAATATAAGATGCACACCTTTAGAGTCTCTATAAAAGACATATATAAGCTAAATGAGTTTTGTGTAGTGTTTTTTTCCGAAGGCCAGCTGGCCGGACACCGAGGGTAACCCTATATGCCCCTGCCATATATGTCAGGGGCATAAAACGGAATTACCTAATAGGAACGTTCTATCGGGCAGACAAAACAGAAGCTTACTTGGATTTAATCGAAGATTCTATCAATAACACTGTTGATCTTAATATGGACACAATTGTAGTTGGTGACTTTAATATTGATTTTCTTGCAGACATAAGTTATAAAATTAATCAATTACAACTGCTATTTGGATTTACACAACTTATAACTGAACCTACAAGGATTACACCCAGTTCTAGTACATTAATTGATCGTATTTTTGTTTCAAGTGTTAGCTCTGTACTAAAATCGGGTGTTTTAGATCTTGCATGTAGCGATCATTGCCCTGTATATGTCACCATCAATGAGTCGATTGCAAAATCGATTAATTACAAGAGAAAAATATATAATTATACTCTAGCTGATTTTGACGGTATTAAAAATGCCTTATATACTCTTGATTTGCATGCTATCTTTGCCTCTGAAAATATTAACCGAATCGCAAAACGATTTGACTGGTGCAATTCTTAAATTATGCGATAGTTATATTCCAAATAAGGTCGTTACGATAAGGCCCCGGACGCCCCTGATGATGAATAGTGAGGTAATGAAATTGATTCAGAAACGCAATCGCCATCATAAAATCGCAAAAAGGCGTAACTCATCATCTGACTGGGCACTTTTAGATTGAGTAGAAATAAAGTTATATCCGCGGTAAGAAATGCAAAGAAGATGTACATGAATAAAATTGATGAACAAATAAATAATGAACATGGTACAAAAACATGGTGGCGTTTAGTTAAGAATTATATAAAAAGTAAACACACCACCAATATTAACACTTTTCCTTCGATAATCCATAACGATAAACTATATGATAATAGTGCTGATATAGCAAACATTATGAATGATTTCTTTGCAGATCAGGCAACATAAGCTGCTCCTAATATGGATATTCCTGAAATTTGTTAAGAGGTAGATAACCCATTATGTGACTTGACACTCAGTCAGCAAGAAATCCATGATATTCTCTCCTCTGTTGATATCATTAAAGCAACAGGCCCAGATGGTATTGGCAATAAATTTCTGAAAATGAATGCTAAACAATTAGCAGTTCCCTTATCTGAAGTTTTTAATCTTTCATTAAAGAATACAGTGTTTCCTGATATCTGGAAGGAGGCATCAGTTGTTCCTATACACAAAAAAGGCAGTACAAATGAATGCTCTAACTATCGACCTGTCGCACTAACAAGCTGTGTAGCAAAGATTTTCGAAAAATGCATTTTTAAACATGTATTTAATCATTTTAGGGATAATGAAATGCTTACAAACTTACAATCGGGTTTCATGCCAGGCGAAGTCAACGGTTAATCAACTAACGCATCCTGTATGACTATATAGTGGGTGCATTAGATAGCGGTAAGGAAATTAGGGCTGTATTTTGTGACGTAAGTAAGGCTTTTGACAAGGTCTGGCATAAAGGTATTATACATAAGCTAAGACGTTATGGTATCGGGGTAACTTGTTGAAATGGTTTGAGAGTTATCTAGACAATAGAGTTCAGCGAAGTTGTTATTAATGGTTACGCTGGCCTGATCAAAGATCAATCTTAGCCAGGGTTCCCCAAGGCTCTGTCTTAGGACCATTATTGTTTATAGTTTATATCAACGACATCGTTGAAGGAATAAACAGCAATATCAGTCTCTTCGCAGATGACACATCACTTTATGCTATAATAAATGATCCTGATGAAACTGCTCTGTCTCTTTAATAATGATCTACGTAAAATTTCTGATTGGGCTGACAAATGGCAAGTTACATTTAATCCTAATAAAACAGATTCTATACAATTCTCTCGTAAAGTTCAGCCCAGCCCAAAACGAAACTTAACAATGAAGGATGGTGATATTAATGACGCTAATAGCCATAAACATTTGGGACTTACTTTACAGCACGATTGTTCCTGGACTGACCATGTTAACTGTATCGCTAAAAAGGTTGCACCCATGGTAAACTGTCTTAGAGGTTTTAAATATCGTCTCTCACGTAGAACTTTACAAACAATGTACAAACAATTTATCTTACCTATTTTCAACTATTGTTGTCACATCAGGGACAATTGTACCAAACAGCAAGCACTAACACTGAAAAACTTAATCTTGATGCACTTAGAACTATTTATGGGTGCTGTTCATGCACGAGTCACAACAAAATTTATGATGAGACAAATTTCCAACCACTATGTACTCGAAGATACATCCAAAAACTAACGTTTTTCTATAAGATTGTTAATAATTTAACTCCAAAATATCTGAACGATCTCGTCCCTCTTAAGGTATCTGACACAACAAGCTACATTTTCCGAGACCGTTTGAAGCTCCAAACTATCGATAGTAAAAGTGCAAGTTATGCTAAGTCATTTCTCCCAGATACAGTAAGATTGTGGAATTGTTTGTCTACCGATTATAGAGAAACGGCTACTTTGGGTAGTTTTAAGAAACAGATTCATGGGTCAAATAATAGTAGTCAAAATTACTTCAATTTAAGCTTTGGAACAAGATTCTGTTAGATTATCCATTCACGCCTCAGGCTCGGTTGCAGCGATTTAAACGCACATAAATATCAACAATTTATATCTTCAAATCCCTCTTGTTCTTGTGGCTACTGTCACGAAGATCCAATTCACTATTTCTTTTCGTGCGTTAATTACACTGACATAAGACATAAAATGCACTTCTATACTAAAGGATATGACATCAAATCAATACTATACGGCCACTCTAATGGATCTACTAAAGGTAATCTTGAATTATTAGAATCTATCCATTCTTTCATTGTACTGTCAGGCAGATTTATGTTGTAATATAAAAATGAAATTGCACTTACTATTAAGTATTTTCCGACACTAATGGTTCTAACGTTAAAAGCGGCTATATTACAGTTTATGATTGTTACATTTCCAGAAAGCTATTATTTATCGTTTGTTAATATCACGTTTTTCTCCGCACGATTATTATATCTATAATTTATCTGTATTCCGGAGCGGTATTCAGATATGCTTGTTTACCAATCCGGTTCCACTTTTGGAAATAAATATGTTTAAACCATATGATGTATTGATATTATGGTGCAGCCAAAATGTTGATGGTGCAACCTGATAAATTCACTTGGTTGAACCAGATCATTTCCATGATTGTAGACAATAGCTAGCTTTATTAATAATATTACATCTATGGGTTGCCTGAAAATCTCTTTAAGAACGTTCTGACTGTCACATATTTACCACCACTTTCTGATCTTGTGGCTTGACATAAACACAGAAAGACAATTGTTCCTAATTCTAACAGGTTTTTCCTGCTATTGATCATAATTTTTCAGGCATTTAATGGATTAATGCTGGTGAGAGTTAAACCGATAGTGTTTCTGAAGCAGTTTAGATTCCAACAATGTGAGTTTTATAACATTATTTAAGATATGATAATTAATGAAACATTTTCAAAACAATACAAAAGTCAAGCTAAACAAAAGTTCTGAAGCATTACAACCAGAAGGTCTGCAGCATCTCTAATTTATGTTTCCATTTTAACAACAAAACCAAAATATGGCAAATATTCCACATCTCGAATGCAAGAAGTTGATGATGAACCCAGTAATGATATGATGCAACACTAAAACAGCATGATCCAATACAGCATGCAGTGCCTTCCCTTTACAATAACATGCTTAAGGCCAAAGTGCCATGTTCACAGGGTTATTCCCACATGTCCAACAGGCTGAGGGGATTAAGTGTTATGGTTGAATGGTTGTGCAAAGTTTGTTGGCTAGGGCTAGGGCTAGGGCTAGGGGATTAGTGAACACCGCTCACTTTATCCCGCAGGCGGGTATGGCTGCAGTGTTTATCTTACTAACATGATGAGGTGAATATAGTTCACGTCATGATTTTGACACCTAGTGAACATACTGATTGTGTTTAATTTACAGAAACATGTACAATGTATACACTAAATTAATCAAATTGAATGTATAAACTAAATTGGTGAGTATAATCAGGATACATATAAAAGGGACACTATCATGCCAACTGTCATTGCAAAATGGCAAACGCTCAGGTTTGAAGAATCTTCACCACGTCTGATTTGAAAGATGTTTCTTTCATTATGGCGGGTTAGAATATTGGCCTTCAGTAACCCATGCTTGTCGTAAGAGGCGACTAACGGGATCGGGTGGTCAGGCTCGCTGACTTGGTTGACACATGTCATCGGTTCCCAATTGTACAGATCGATGCTCATGCTGTTGATCACTGGATTGTCTGGTCCAGACTCGATTATTTACAGACCGCCACCATATAGCTGGAATATTGCTGAGTGTGGCGTAAAACTCCTTTCACTCACTCACTCACTCTTTCATTATGGCCAAGCTGTGTGGAAGAATGTGCAGAAGAACAACTTGACCAACGACTACAAGAACGACCAAGTTGTGTCCTCATCATCAGGCTTGATGCTTAACAAATTCAAAGGTATTTGATTCCTCTATCATAGTCATTGTATTATATGCAGAGATGAAGATTACATGTGTTACTGTCTTGTAAAACAAAGCCAGGAACAGCAATAAGCTGTACACACACCCCTCCACCCCCACCCCCAAGTTTTAGAGAGTTTTGTAAAAACCAAAAAATATTTACCATCTGATGTTTCCATTCTTAAACATTTGACAAAATGGCATGCTTTATATACTACATATTGTATAAAACAGAAAATAGAATCCTAACTATCCAAACTAATTTTGATATTACTGTTCATGAAAACATATATTCCGACAGTGCAAAAGATTTAAGTAAAAACTAAAAAATCCCAATGAGGTGGAGAATAGTTTCAAACCATAATTTTCTTACTTTGTGTGGGGACCAAGCTGTTTAAAAACAAACATTGAGACAAATGTATCATTATACTCCTTGGTTTTCTTTTGTTACATACATTATGACTTATGCATTTGATTTTGAAAAGGTATTAAATACATTTTTCTAACTTGATCTCCTTTCAAAGCCACAAAAACAAGAGGTCAACCTGACTGTTTTTTATTAATATTTTCTATCGCTGTGTGACTATTTTATCTTTGTCTTTTCCTGAAGTGTCTTGTGAGTTTCAGTAGTAGTCAGTTCAGATGTCACTTAGTCAAGGTTCACATATCAGTTCTGAAGGATCCCTCTATCATGTCTATGTTCTAATTTTGTTCAGACTTTTGTTTGTAACAGTAAGTTTCAATCTAGCCTATTTTTGTACAACGCTATTTTTATACCATTTCCTATTATTGTGAGCATATTATTGTCATCCTGTCAACTGACATGCAAATGATAAGTATTTAGCACACGCCTGACTCACAGAAGACCCTTCAACAACCTTATGAAGAAAGCCATAAAAAAACACAGTACATGTTTATGAGATGTCAATGAATCTACAATTCTTAAAATTTCCCAGAGATGTGGTTTAGTTTCGTCCTGAACATATTTAGTGTTGCTGATTTCTTGATGCTTTCAAAAGTTGCACTTTAAAAGCCATTAACATTTGTTTCATCTACCCCTGCAGCATTAAAATACATGTACAAAGTGACTTCTATATAAATCCTTTCTTTACAATGAAAAATAATCCTTCAAAATTGAAAGTTCAATCTACTTTCAAACTTGCTTTTTTTTACTTTTCACAAGACACTTCAGGAAAAGACAAAGATAAAATAGTTTTTCTTGATGGTCAAACACACATCTCAGTTTTTAGTATCCAAGGAGATTTTATGCAATTGATGATAACATTCATCTTCTGCGGTTGGCTACAGAATAGAATAGTCAACATTATCTGTATTTTACAATTTGCAACATAACCAAAGTTACAAAACTGAACTGGCTTGTGTTTAGGCAAATCAGTTTCCCTGTCACAAAGTCACTGAAAATACTTTTCAAACTGACAGGTTGATTCTATCGATCAGTACACTAATCTAGTTCATCACAACCCTCTATGTCAGCCACCCTTCATGTCACTTTCACACCTTGTCCAGTCCTGCACTATGGCTGCCAAAGCATTTAATCCAACCAAAACTACCACAAAAATAGGGAAGACAAGCTCACTGCATGAAACAAGGTTTATGACAAAATATAGAACTGGAGAGTGGAAATGAACAGTCAAGCAGATGATTTCTCAGAAAATATCTTAATCTAGGACAAGCTAAGTATGATAGAACAAAGTTGAGTGTGTTGTGTTGAATCTCCCTATTCATCCATCTTCCACAACTGGCTGCCCTACTTATCGTGACCACTCAACCTTGACCTTCATGATGAATCACTGAGGTGCGTAAGCTTCATTCAGACACAGCAACAAAGCCAGCCCCCAGTCAAACTGACTGCGATATCTGCATGTGCCTCACTTGCTAAGATGAACAAAGGGGATTATAGATGCTTAGGCTTGGTAACAATACATTATCAGACATTTGGGAGATAAAACAATAATTGCATGTTCATAGATATGCAAGTGGGTTGGTTGAAAGGTAAAAGGTGATACATACAGGCGGCAGATTTATCCCATTTGTCTTCAAACTGCTTTCCTTGTTGCTATCCTGTTGCAGTAACCCCACAGGTTTCTCCCCTTGTGTATTGTATCGTGGTACACCTCCAGAAAGGGAAATATTAGAACTTGAATTGTGACTGGGCGAAGGAGAGCGGTCTCCACTTGTGCCAGAACCAGAGTTTTTGTCAGACAACGGACTTGTTGTTTTGTTGTCCTGAATACGAGGCTTTTCTATCTCCTCCTTCCGAAAACTGTTTCTCAAAAGTCTGGCTCTCTCGGCTACAGATGGTGGTTTCTCTGGAAGAGGTGGGGCAGGCCCACGAGCAGGGGAAGATGACATTGTGTCAGACATGAGGCACAATCAGACTCCTTCCTCACAAAGGCACAGTAGTCCAAAGCTTGCAAATGAGGCAGCCTCACTGGCTGGCAGGAAAAGAAATGTGTAGGCACTAGCACCCGTTGGTCTGCTGGCCAAGGCAGCTGCAGCACTCTCCTTGATGTGAAATTCAATCCCTCTTGCCAGCACATGTGGATTTTATTGAAAGAGAGCTGGGCTGGGAGGCGGACTTTCTGACATGCTGTTAATAGGTGATAGCACCAAGCCAATCTACAGACCTCACTACCAACATGCATATCAACATGAGCGGAACATGTCAGATTCCACGTGGAGTTTTCACAATCAGAAATGTACATAATCTTTAACTGAGTTTCCCTTACCATCCACACAGGTGAATAATCTATTTATAAATAATCCAATATACCTAGGATATCTCACATACCACACTATGATGGTTAAACTGAACATGTGGAAGTAGAAATCACTGGCATTAGTTGAGCATCATTAACAAGAAAATAGAAACTCAAATTAAAACATTCTATCATCTTTCAATATAATTAATATGCATAAATGCATCATGTTTATAACAAGAAAAACAGAGTAACTAAAATACTGTCAATGCCTGTGTTAAGACAGGTCCAATGACCAATACAAAGAAGTGTGCAGTGATAAATCTACAATTTTTAGTGAGTGAGTCCTGGGACGCGCTCAGTTGAAAAGTAATGAGTCCTTTTGAAATTATTGTGAGTCCCTCAAACTTTACATACATACAAACTAACATTTGTCCAGTTCAGAAAGAAAAATATCAGCTTGTAAAACATTATTGCTACTACATATCATACACCATTTGAAAGGTCAAATCCTAGCTACCTGTTTATAAATATGAAATTTATCTTTTATCATATTATTCAAATGATGCAACTACACCTTAAAGCTTACACAATTTATAATGTCCGGATAAACCACAAAGGAAGCAAAACATGCGGCGATTTATTTCCATTTGTAACATGTCATAATATCCCCTTACCTTTTTCTTTTCTTTTCTAATCGGAAAATTATTATAAAAAGATTTCTCACATAATATGTATGGTCGTCTATTTCCCGTTATCAGTGCCTTTCCGCTCGGTAACGTGATACAACAGTGGAAATACCTCCGTTTTCGAAGCTTCGTATGAATAACATGTAAGGCGATTCGTTTGATGGCGGCTGTCGTTCGAAAGCTCGGAACATCAACAATATCACTGTACCCTTGCCAATATTTTCACAGTTGTAGAAGCGATTTTATTGGATAAAGATTGGTTTCTAATGACGCTTTTTCGCCACAGTCTGCTATAAGGGTCGTGATTGGTCAAAATCAGACACGTGACCTAAGGAGGCCAATCATATTACGGCAATGGATACCGTCCTCGTAAACAAAAACCTTCAGATTTAGACAAAAGTTTTGGGTAAAATAATGCTATTCTGAACATATTAAGCAAGAAATCACTACCTATGCGTAAATTATGGAACTTATTGGACGATCGTGCTAGGTTATGACCTTTGACAAAATGCTTCATGTATATATTTTAGCCATTAAACATCGTGGTCCGAGCATGAAGATTGAGGCGGCGAGAGCCGATGTCACTGTCAGTGACTTGACTTGCATTACATGATCGCTCACAAAAGATGGAAATAGTAATTTTATATGTACGTTTGACAACTTTATGAATGCTGTTGTTGATTTTATTCATTAGTTTATTCAATTTATTTAATGAATTCCTCGAAACATCGTTACTTTGCTCTTTGACAATGCTATTGTAGACCCGCTGCCGAAGCATGTGTCCGAGAATCGTTGTTTTCAATAACATTGCGAAAAATAGTTTATAATTTTAATTCTGCTGATAATATATGATAAATTGAAATTTAATAAGTGTTTTCAGACATTATAAAATGTGATAGATTTAATATATGAATCATAAGTCAGGTAGATTCCTAAAATTATGTCTCATTTTGACGTGACTACTGACTGGCCGCTTTATCGGCCTCCGGTGTCTGGGGACTCATAACGTTGTGGCCGCTTAAGTGGCCTGCGGTGTTGAAAGGGTTAAACATCGTGTCCAAGCGTGAAGATCGCACAAAAAGATGGAAATAGTAGTTTTATATGTACGTTTGACAACTGTTATGAATGCTATTGTTGATATTATTCATTAGTTTATTCAATTTATTTAATGATTTCCTTGAAACATTGTTACATGCGGGTGGGGTCGGGAAAGCCCGTTTCTGATTGTCCAATGCTTAAAATAGCAGCCAATCGCTCAATCCATTACATGTACATTTGGTAGCTTAGTGTGATAAAAATGGATGCGTAAATACATACTCGCCGTGGAAACATGATCAAGATTTCGTGGTCAGTTTTTAAAGAATTCGTAAATGATAATGTTCGTAATTTATTAGGTCCAATATGTGAAAATAACATCGAAATTATCGATCGGCCTGAGTGTCCTAATTAGTAAGAAAGTAGTCGGCCATTTGAAAATGTTATCGGACTATGACCGAAGGCCGATGACAATCTGAAACCCTGCATTAAACATCGTGTCCGAGCGCTAAGTTCGAGGCGATGAAAGCCGAGATGTCTCTTGAATTACACTACACGATCGCTCAATAAAGATGGAAATAGTAAGTTATCATGTATGTTTGACAACTTTTATGATTAATATGAGTACTGTTGTTGATTTTATTCTTCAGTTTATTCAATTTGTTTAATTATTTCCACGAAACATTGTTACTTTGCTGTTTGACAACTTTGATATGGACCCACTGCCGAAGCATCCGTCCGAGAAAGCGTGAATGATCGGTGAATATGTGTGTATGCATCCACAGGACGCACATGTAAAATATTTGAGCGTCCTTTCAAATTTTCATGCGTATATTACGCAGGACGCTCGGGTCGATTTATCCCTGACCGTGACTGAACATATAAATTCTATCAGTGTTTTGATGAATGAAAGTCATAATCAAATTATTGCATGTATGTGATTTCACGTTAAAATATCTAGATTATAACTTACTTGGCATATTTGCTCGCCGGGGGCTTCGCCGGCTGACGTTTGAGAAATAACCAAGCTTCCGCCATGTTGGGAAAGAGAGACGTTTAAACAAGACGTTTCCTGATTGGCTACTGTTACTATCTGAGCCAATCAAATACAGTATTACATCGGTGCCAACCCGGATGTAAATATGGCGCTATCGTCAACAGCACGCACTTTTCCCGATGTTTTAAGGTATTTGCGATTTATTCAAGCAATTGATAAGTTATTAAAACATCTGAAAAAGCATATGAATTACATACATATTATTTGACACGTATAGATAAATCTAGTCGCCCAGAACTTTTTTGACTGGCGACAAAATTGTGCATTTTTAAAAAACTTGGTCGCCCCAATGCACATTCAGTCGCATTTGGCGAGCTGGCGACCGGTAGTTTCTATCACTGGTAGCATATAAAACAGCCTCTAGTAACAGTTTGGACAAATAATAGTTACGGTCTGGACATATCTTTAATAAATTTCAATTTTGAAGAATATGTTCTATGGTGTGATAATAAATTTCTATTTACTTATCTGTCTGCTTTAAATAATAAAAACCAAATCAAATTTATTACTGTAAGTTTCTATTTTCTATAAGGTCTATAGTCTTTATGAATTAAAGGTAATGGTTAAGACATCTATGGTAACAAGTTGGACAAAATGTAGTAACGGTAAACAACTTAATTGTATTCCAACCTTTAAAGATTTTTTGGGTGTAAACTGTTTTAACTTTAACTGTGAGAGATGTACGGCTACCATTTACTTTGAATATTGCTAGGTGCTAATATGTTGGCCATCTCACGATTAACAAAAACTAAAGGTACCTGAGTGAATGAAAGAAGTATATTTCGTGGAGACTAATATTGCACCATAATATCAACAGCAAAATGATATCTATGCAGTGGCTTGTGTAGCATGACCATGTGTATAGTATCATAGTTGTTGCAGTACCTTTCAGAATTTAATCATTTGCAACTTTTTAGAGGGATAACAATTTGTTTGTTACACTGATGTCCCGGGCCCTGTTCCTCAAAGCGATCGTAGTGCTACGACCGTCGTAAGTCTATGTTAAAGTATGGGAGTTACGATCATCTTAGGGTTACGATCGCTTTGAGGAACGGGGCCCTGACCGTTACCAATAATGTCACAACCGTTACTATTCATTCAATTTTCGTTTCCCAATTGCACTCTTCCCTAGATTATAAGTGATTTGCAACCTAGACAGGTGTGTTTTTCTATTCTTTACAAGCTACAGTTTGTTTTTATCTAATTAATTCATGATAATACATGCTGGTGTCATCAAAAGATGTTCTGGGCTTAGTAGCTGATGTTTATTTTAGACAATTTTACCTGTTGAAAGCTATATACATAATAATGTTTCAGAAAAATGCTATTATTTTTTGGTAAATAAATGAAAGATACAAAATAACACTTCTAAGATTCATGATAATAGTTTTTACCTTCAAGTTTGATTAAGTCGGTGTAAAAGCTGTGTCTGCCATCTTTAAAAGATTTTTATGAATTATATTTCAAAATCCTTATTCTGATTAAGAAGTGGTAACGGTCAGGACTTTCCCTCTCCCTATTAATTACTTACGTATCAATTAAAAGGTCAGTTAGTAAATTTGAGCCTGCATGTTTGTATTTTTGAATAATTAAGTGTTTGAGATTTCATTTGAATAAAAATTAAATCAATTTTCAGGAGTTTGATTTTATTGTAATAAAGAATTGAAAATCCTACCAATTTTGAAAATGACCCATATAGTTTTTTGTAAAACAGTCTCTCATAACCCTTTATTAGGTGGCATTTGTTGTACTTTTACGTTTTAGTATTCAAAATGCTGTATTTTAAACCATGTTGTACAAATGTGAGACTTTAATAAACTTTTTTGTATTGTAATGTATCTACAAATGGCAATTTTCACATTCCATGAGGCACGGAACCATGTTGGACTGTATACTCCATGGACAAGATGTGTTAGGGTACTGGCTTTTGGGTACTTTTCTGATCCTTAGCAATATTGTAAATGTCAGTGCTGTGTTAATCAAAACCTACAACTGTCCATTATTATTTGGGGATGTGAAAACTGGGACTTCCTAAATCTGCATGGGGTGGTGACTATGTATCGGTTAGAATGACATAATGAACTGTAAACAGCTTACGTGAAAGTAAAATGAACAGTAGTATTACTAATATAGGGGCAGCTCAAGAATGTTGTGATGTGTCTACATATTGATGCAATATCTGAGCGTCTGGATTATTTAGATTCAACCATGAACGCATCTGATAACTCGAGCACACTGCAAAATATCAAGGATATGTGACACACGATTGAACACTTGGATCAACTCAGTAGAAAGCACAATATACTTTTATATGGTGTATCCAAAACTGAAGAAGAGCACCATATGTTAACAGAATATGTGACAAGAGATAGGCAACCACTGCAAAATTTGACTTAGCAATTGCACACTGCATGAAGACCCCATATTCACAATTTTCCCATCTGTCTTTTATATGTTTTGCTAGTTTGGACAAGAAAATTCAAGCAATCCCATGTCAATTACAAACGAAAATAGCATAGGGATTGCCAATAATAATAATAATAATAATACATTTGTAAAGCGCCTAATATCCATCTTACAGATGCTCAGTGGCGCTAATACAGTGATAAAACTGAACATATATACATATAACAGAGAATGATTATCTACTGGTACACAGATAGAAATAGGTGAGCCTTAAGCTGTGATTTAAAGGTGTCTTTAGTGGTTGTATCTCTGAGGTTTTGGGGAAGCGAATTTCAGAGTTGTGGGCTGACGAAAGAGAAGGCGCGTTCGAAAAGTCCATTTAGTGATTTTGGTTGAGTCAAGAGAGAGTCACTGGAGGATCTGAGATTCTGCTGAGGTGAGTAAGGGGAGATAAGTTCTTTGAGATAGGATGGAAAGTTTTTATTGTAGAGACAGTGATGAGTGAGGGTGAGGAGTTTGAAGGTGATTCTTGCAGAGATGGGAAGCCAGTGAAGTGACTGAAGCACAGGAGAGATATGGTCATAGCGGGAAGAACGGGAGATACATCGGGCCGATGAGATCTGAATTCTTTTAAGTTTCTGAATTGATCTGAATGACATGTTTGCGTACAGTGAGTTGCAATAGTCAAGTTTTGAAGTTACTAGGCAGTGCATCAACGTTTTGCAGGTTTGAATGTCAAGATAGTGGCGTACTCTGCTGTTGTTGAAAATGCTGTAGTAGCAAGCTTTGCTGACAGAAACAATATGGGCGTCCATGGACATGGTGGAATCAAGAATTACTTCCACATTTCGTGCACTGTGTGAGGACAACCTCAGCATCACCAATGTGAAGACACGTGGAGTCAGATTCTAGCTTTCTGAGCTGGTGTTTGGATCCAATGAGAAGACATTCCCAATGACCTAACAAGGGTCTGGAGAAGAGTACAAAAGGACTTCTGACAGAACAAGAAAAAACTGTGTCCAGGGACACGGATGGCCCCGCTGACATTCATAAGACATATAAAGATCAATAATTGAACAAAATTCACTAACAAGTTCAATAAACATCTATGCAACTATGACATGCACACCTTTCGAGTCTCAATGAAACACATGTATAAGCTTAATCAATTCTGTTGAGCAGTTTTTGTGGAGAAGTGGATAGACTTAATCCCCTATTTCACTATCATCAAAGAGAAATTCAGGAACCTTTTTCTAAGTTCAAAATTCTCTAAACATACAAAAAATTATAAAATACGAAAACAAAATATGAGATGCACACCTTTAGAGTCTCTATAAAAGACATATGTAAGCTAAATGAGTTTTGTGTAGTGGTTTTTGAGGAGAAGTGGTTAAGTACACCCCCTGTTGTATGGGACGAACTGGACGAATAGAGCCAATTCAAGTTCAAACATCTGTAGAAGTGACAAAATTAAGAAATTGGATGAACAAGGTATGAGACGCACACCTTTAGAGTCCCAATGAAACACACATAGAAGGCCAATTCTGTTGAGCAGCTTTTGTAGAGAAGTTGATAGATATCATCCCCTATAACACTATATTCAGAGAGAAATTCAACAAAATTTATGCAAGTTTAAACGGCATTAAAATTGGAAAAATAAATAAAATACAAAATCAAAATATGAGATGCACACCTTTAGAGTCCCTATAAAGCACATGTGTAATCTAAATGAATTCCATAGAGTAGTTTTTGAGGAGAAGTGGATAACGTACACCCCCTGTTGGATGGAATGAACAGACTGAATAGAACAAAATTCAACTAAGTTCAAACATCTGTAAAAGTGACAAAATTAAGAAATTGGATGAACAAGGTATGAGATGCACACCTTTAGAGTTCCAATGAAACATACGTAGAAGCTCAATCAATTCTGTTGAGCAGCTTTTGTGGAGAAGTGGATAGACTTCACCCCCTACAACACTATATTCAGAGAGAAATTCAACAAAATTCAAATGGCATTAAAATTGGAAAAATAAATAAAATACAAAATCAAAATATGAGATGCACGCCTTTACACTCCCTATAAAGCACATGTGTAATCTAAATGAATTCCATACAGTAGTTTTTCAGGAGAAGTGGATAACGTACACCACCTGTTGGATGGAACGAACACTGGCTGAATAAAACGAGATTCAACTAAGTTCAAACATCTGGGAGTATGATTGCCGATGGTTTTGGAGAAAATGCCTGCTTACTGTCGAGGAAATGATTTGTAGATGTTGCAATAAATGTTTAGACCCGTGGAATGGCGCTGCTGATCGAATCTAGCCCTACATAGGTGCTGTCAACGTGGCTGGAATTAATAAACGAATTTACAAGGTGAGTTTTCGCTGTCTTGGGTGATCCATGATTTTGGCTTGGAATTGCGGAGGTAGCTGTTTTCAGTGAGTCGTGGCGTATAACTTTTGAAATAATGATCCGATTGTGACCATTTATAGCTCATTTTGTAGGGAAATCATCTCGCTTTTGATCCGTAGGCCTCGACGGGGCCTTAAAAATAGTTTACGTGGTGAAATCTAACTTAGATTGAGGAAGGGGTGGTTCCGTTGTTACATCCCTTTCCTTTTATATAGTACTAGGGTAGGGTCTATATACCTATATGTCTTTCTGACGATGTTTCTAAGCGTGACACGCTCCTGTGGTTGGCCTAGGCCAGATTCTCCCTGGGGAAAGTTTAGACCGGGGAAGAAATGGCCTGCTACACTGGTACTCCAAGCTGAGAAAATCTCAGTACTTGGAAGACTGTCAGGTGGTATCAATGTACTAACCAGAAATTAATAAGTCAAGGATGTGAAAAGACCTTTTACTGGGGATAATGTATTTGATACGTCATTGTTTAATCTGGAAAAAGTGTTTTTCTTGCATGTGTTTACATAAACCTAAAGTACTGTCGGAAATAGAAAAAAAATTAAAAAATTCACATTTATATCTACAATTTATGTAGTTACCATGTGAAAGTGTGAAATATCTGTTAAACTAAGTTCGGCCTAACTACAGTCTCAGTGGCATGGGGATAGGAAACATAAAACAAAAAAGGACTTCACTGAGAAGAGATTAGTGCAGAAATGAGCAAAGCGTTTTTTTCTAAGTCCAAAGCGACTTATTTTGAACACACCATGGCTTAATGCAAATTAGTGTGCAATGATATTGCATTATAAAGGACACTTTTTATATGCCCCTTTTGAAATTAGACTTAGCTTCATTATAAACGATAGCTGACGTAAAAAATAATAACTTTAATACTGAAATTATTAAGGATGTAGCTACTATTGAGTCTCACTATGACCATAAAAACAAACAGGTAGGAGGGGTTGTCTCAAAAGCAAAACCAGGACAGGTGATGCAGACGGTGGTTGGGGTCGGGCTAGGGAATAGACATAAGATAAAATATACCTTTAGAGGAATTAAACTGGGGAAGTAAACAGCATGTCATAACAATTTACAAACAAGAAGTCATCAATATCCCCCGCACGGCAAAATACTCTTTATGAATATGTCTCCTAGTTATGATTATATCAAATGTTTTGGAGTGTATGTAGCAAAGTGGAAGTAGAGTATTGAAAGGTTTTTAAGATCTGCTCCAGAAAGCAGCACTACCACCAAATTCAGTTGAAGCCTAACTTGCTGCCATGGAAATGCAACAAGATGACATCCTTATAGTCACAGCCAAGGTCATGTTTCCACGGAAACCACAAAAAAAAAAATTCATATCTGGGTCTAAACCCCAAAAGGCACATCTAGGCATCGTGGTTGACATGTGTACCAAGTTTGATGAAGCTAGCATGCTTAGTTAAGGAGATCTGCTCCGGACAAGATGACATCCTCATAGCCACAGCCTAAGTCAGGTTTCAATGGAAACCGCAAAAAATAAGATTCATATCTCGGTCTAGACGGAACTCGTTTCTATATCCCCCCTTCAACTTCGGTATCATGTAACAAGAATACCATTTGTCAGCAAAATGTGATACAGTTCCAACCAGCAAGCCCACCCCTATAGATAAATTACCAGTTCCTAAGAAAATATTTTTTTGAAATGTGATTGCAGTTCCTTTTGTGTCAAATGGGTGACTGTAGTGTGTCTGGGATTTTAAAAAAATGATAATTATGCTTCAGACAGGGGAAAATAGGAATTATATGCTATAAAAATTACACTGGAAATATTTTGTTGAAAAAAAATAATTAGGATCCTAGTTCTCATTAATAACGTATCAAGTCTCCATCCAAGGTCCCAGCATTGTCCAGCAGAGATAATATACGCGACGCAGATAAGTTATTCCCCGAAAACTGGTGAATTATAAAATACTAGTCAGGACAATATATGTTTCCCTAGCTTTTGGTTATGGAAATAGTTATGGTACTTGGTCATAGCCTTAGAATGACATCATGTTAGCCAATGAGAATACAGAACAACTTTCACGGCACCGACTACTGACAACTAGCGAGTCTGATGCCGATGTGCAAAATTGGACAAAATGGATAACAATAAAAGCAACACGTAGTTCATGATTAGCCGTTGTATTTGGCAATGTTTCGGGTAGACTGCAGCATTTAGGGCTCCAAACCGAAAAGAATGTTATAACAAAACATTTTCAAGCTTACATAAAATCTGTTACTCATTAAATATATGCCGTAAATGCATAGTTTTTGTCAACTTTGATATTATGTTCTTCATATAAAGTTATTAGGAAGTAATATTTCTGATAAATGTTCCACAAGTAAACTCATAACTATGTATATACCTTTATATGAAGAACATAATATCAAAGATGACAAAAACTATGCATTTATGGCCTATATAGTATATTTAATTATTTTAAATAAATTGGGGCATTAAATCGGACTTGATTTAATTTATGTTAAAAATACCACTGACAGTAAGTTGTAACAAGGAATGATGGAACATAAATGAATCTTGTGGGTACCTCTTCCTTCTTCAGCCTAGCTTTTGGATTTTCATACCCCATGTGTGCATGTCTCTTTCATATGCGCCCAACTCAGAATATGTCGGAACATTTCTCCTGCCTAAATGTGTCTCTTTACTTGGACAACGGAAGAAATTGTAGCTCTTTCCGTTGTTCAATAATTCTGTGCATCCCCAGGCAACAAAATACACCATTGTACCATTTACAAAAACGACAGAAACAACACGATTTGTATTACTGTAGCGCTTTTTCACTGGTAATATGGCGGATTCTAGTCACATATGACGTCATGAATGGAAAGGTCACGTGAGTTCCAGCGGAATATGCATAATGGCCAAAGCTAAGATAACAGACTGAAACATAATAAAGCATATTTTTGAAAAAACACGTGGGGTACATGTTTCTGATGACTTTATCTTTCACCCAGCAAATTATTGCAATTGTCTAGTATTCTCCTGTAAGGAAATGAAACCTATTTTTACTCAGTTCAACATAAGGCAATCACCTTGTTGCACCAAACAAAAACAGGTTGCACCTGCTGCTTAATAAAAAATCTTATATAATGCTTGAGTTTAAGTAGAGACGGTTAAGAACAGTATAAATAACATGATGAACCTCCCCTGCGAAATCAGAGTTCAAACGATTTACTAAATTCACCCCAGCTTGGGTGAAAAGTGGTTTCAACAGCTGTGCTGCGCTCATGGCCCATGCGCAGTGAACAGGTTAGCGCAGCTTGGAAGCGGGGTGTCTGAATTTTAAGGTCGTGAGCAGTAATAGTCTAATCTTGGTTGTGTACACAAACAACAAATAGTAAATAATCTACTTGTTACATAAAAGAACCTTGTTAAGGATCTAGATCTACTAAGCTATGTGTCAACCAGTGAGGCATTCGACATTTCAAGACGGAAAACCTTCGCTGGCGGTGAGTACTTGGACTCAGAGTAGGCTTTGATTGGAGCTATTTTTCTAATGTTTTGAGACCGCCTCCATGGTGTAGTGGTTAAAGCGTCCACTCGGAGAGTGGAAGGTCACGGGTTCGATCCCCGACCGCGTCATACCAAACGACGTTAAATTATGGTACTTGTTGGTCCCTGCCTGGCGCTCGGCATTAATGGGTACAACAAGGACTGGTCAGCTCGGAGTCAGTATAATGTGCCTGAGTGGGGTATTCATGCTTCACTGCGGCATGGTATCTCAGTAGGCTAGCACTATAACACCAGCTTAAGTCTGGGCTAGTACAAGCAGCCGCACATACTAAATGTATTCAAAAGTTGCCACAGCCTGTATCATGTATCAATTAAATCTCACTCAGCTTCAAGGTTTCAGTTTCACTCATTTTTTAATGCAGTTAAACAATTGCAAAAGATTTTATTAATTGCAGATCCAAATTATCAACCCTGTATGATTTTGATGTGTTGTCCACTCGCTTGCCCAGACTGCTTGTGTCCAATGGACAACATTTTTCAGCTTGTTAGGACACAATGACACATACAAGAAGTTTTCCTCTTTCTGTTTCCATTTGAAAGAAATCATACACCTTTAAAGTGAGTCAGCATTTTGTCAGTGAATAACAGTGTGTACTAAGTTTGCACTGTTCCTGCTACTGTTGTGCACCCTTCCTGTTAGAAATTGTCCTCTGAGAATGATAGCATCAATCCTGCCTCGGCGTGTCACTGAGGAGGAACTCAATGAAGGAATAGATAATCTTTGACAAGAAGATGGAAAATCGGGCTGTTGAGCACGACTGACAGTCTGAACGAGGAACTAAAAGTCCAAGGGCCACATAGCTTGAGAATCCAGGGATCAATGATCCCAAGAAATGGGTAGGACCAGTTGAGGAAGAAATGATAGAGAGCAGTGTAGGGTAGATCTATGAGTAGTAGCAGGGTCATGCCTGGGAATCGCTGAAGGCAGTGATTAACCATCATTGAGGATCCAATAGGACACAACAGAGGAATCAATGGCTGTGGAATCAACGAGAGAGGAACTGTCGGTGGGAAGTAGGAAGATACTGAAGACATAATCGCCTGAGGAAGAACAGATGCTGTCATCGTAAGTCCTGTTGAAATTAAGGGTAGGTACTTTGGGATCAGAGATGGTTGTGGAACCCACGCTGGCATTACCAAAGAGGGATTGACAAATCTTACTGGAGGAAACGACAGACCAACTTGCAAGATCATAGATCTTGGTGGGATCAATGAACCCAAAGGAACAATTGATGAAGCTGATGGAGAGATTGACTATCCTCGAGACAGGACTGACAAACCATGGTGAAGGATCAACAAAACAGGAGTGTTTGCTGAATCCACACAACCACCACTTTAGACTGAATAGACGGGCATCTGAGGATCAGACAATGCCTTTGCTAGGTCCCAAGAAGTGATGAAGATTTCCACTGAGGAAAGAGTCGCAAGGAGCATCCAGGAAGGTGTCGTCTACAGTGATTGTTGAAGCTGTTTTGGACAAATGAGCCTTCTTTGTGGTGCGTTTGGATATCTTGATAGAATACAGGTTCATTTGGTCCGGTTGTTCCTTGTGATCTCTGTATTCGGACTGAGAGCATGCAAATGGGTCACAGTTCAGTAGATTGATACTTAATGATAGTAGACAGTGTACAGACCAGCTATATCCCCATGCAGTGGTTGCAGGATGAGTGGGGATCATAAACAGGAAAGATTGAAATAATTATCCCTTATGATGGATTGTTTCATCACAAGGGATGCAAAAAGGGGGATCATCGCCTTTCAATAAAAATTCATGTGAATATCTGCTGTGGCCAACACAACATCGTCGCATGATACCTACTTGAGTCTCCAAATTCTTTTGCATTAGATCACGGATATAAGATCTAATCACAGCTTTGTAATCAGAGTATGGGATCAGAAGTGTTGTCACAGATTTGCCTTAGCAGCAAAATCTGCCATTGTGTTACCAGATTCATGGCTGTGTAACCAACAGTGAGGATATGTTTCAAAATTTTACAACTGTTGCTGAGGTCTTATTGATTGACTGGTCAACAAGTTGGTTAAATGCTTGCTATGTGAGTGTTCAAAATATATTATGATCAAACCTAATTGCTACCCTGCAACAGAGACTGATTAGACTCGTCATGACTGTAATATATGCAAAAAGGCTGTAACTAAATCTTTTCCAAAGCAATTACAAGCAGGAATCATGCGAAAAACTTACCGAGGCTATTATCACAGTAGATCGGTCCACAAATATATCCATCAGGAATCATATGAAAAGAGAAGAAACAATGGCAAATGTTAATGACAAGAAGCCAATTAGTGCTGAAACATTCTATGATTTCTATGATTTCTATGAAATCAAATGAAAGTCTCTGCATTATGCCTTCACCCCTCTGAGTAACACTGATTGCATTCACACTTTATAACTCTAGAATGGGAACCAAAAGAGATAATTCACTGGCCACGTGTAAAATATGCCTGCAGTAAGGGATGCAAGGTCCATCGACGGGAACATCTGTTGGAGCTGCAGCTATACCAGTACAGATTCCTTGTTTGCCTTCCCTGATATAAATGCCAGCAAGAGCAGGCTGGAAATAACCTCATTGATAATACTGCATTTAACACAGTTCACACACAGTAAAAGCAGTGTTAAGTGTTCAGTCAACATTTTCAGTCATCAAAACTGCCATTGTACCATAGTTTGAAACATATCTTTTGTTCTAAACTTGTATAAGCATAAAACTTAGAGATAATCATGTGTTCACCATGACAGAATGTTATCCGGACATTTTCCTGACCATAGCATTTTAGTAGGGGCATTCTTAACATTCTTGCAGACACAAATACTTAAAAGTATGTTATGGACATTCTGGCTGACAAGCAGCCAGTGATTCAACACCCAAGAAAATGCAATTATCTTAATAATGTCAACAATGATGGTCAACATTACCTCACCAGTTGTGTTTAAGCTGAAGAATAAAATAGAAATCTTAAGTAACTAGGTGAAGAAAGACTTGTTTTACATTCTATTTTGACTGCAATTATGTCTTAATGATGAAACAAGTAAAATGTGCCACCACTGCACTCTTGCACCAACAAAATGAATAACCATGGTCTACACAAAGACAAACTCCAATATTTGTAATATTCTAGAAAATTATATTTTCCTTTCTTTCAACTTTTAGAAAAAAAGCTTAATATTTAATCTAGATACAACAACCTGCATCCCTTGTAGTGACTGCCAATATATCAGCTTCTGATAATGTCTTAATATGATGCAAACAAGAAGATTTTATTTTCATTTTTTCAATACTAGGCCACAAACAAATCAAAGTTGAATCACGGTCTCACTACAGACATTCAAAAGGTTCCCGCTAGCTCACTGGTACTTCTTTTCATATTGAATGTTTGTAAAAAGAAAAATAGATAAATAAAAACTGTTGTATGAACCAAAAATATGTGGAAAGAGTGAAAATGAGTTTGCTTTTGAACTTGGATCATGATCCACTTTCAGTGAACTACTAGTATCCCATTTTCTGGACTAGGTAAGGATGCATGCTTTAAATTCATTTTGTCTGATTGCTTCCATTAAGTTGTAAGTCTAGGTCAGATGGTTTCCATACATGTTATATCAGTGGCGGATCCAGAGGGGGTTCAGGGGTTTGATTAACCCCACCCCCACCCCTCAAAATGACTTAAGATCACATTTTTTCGCTTGGTGGAGCCAATGGGGGTTCTGGTATCACAAGCCCACAAATCTAAGGATTAGTTTTGAACCCAATAGACTTATTTTGTTTTAAACACATTTCATTCAAAATGTTTTCACAGAAGCTAGAGTGGGCAAAAGTAGGAAAGCACAGTATTAACAGTATAATTGGTATATACAGTTCAACAGATATGGGGAAGCCCATTTTTTCTGGTGACCCCACCATGATATTGCTGGAATATTGCTAAAAGCGGCGTAAAACCATACTCACTCTACAGATATGTATTACAATATTTTGTTCTGATAACTGTATACTTGGTAAAGATTATATGCAGTCTTGTGATTACCTACATTGTTTAAGTTAAAATCAGCACAGACTTTTATTCCTATCTGATGTTCCCATCGTAATTCATTGACAGGGGTGGAAAGACGCCCGAGTCCAGTGTTTTTTTCTGTCGGGCAAGCAAATTTGTATATCACACTGTGCCGGTGTCCAGCTGACTTTCCAATGTTAATAATTATGTAAAAAATCAACAAGAAAACAGCTGGTATAGTGGAAAAATTATCAGGGCAAGTGATTTTACATGTGCCACTGTACCGGAGTACACTAGCAATTTTAAAGTTATTTCCACCCCTGATTGACTTCACATGCTATAAAAATTTATATACTAGAAAATAGAATAAGTAACTCAGCCTTATTTTGAGACTGCTGTTATCAGAACCATAAAATTCATTTTCAGAGGCTTTGAATATAGAAAATTAGATCTAAACAGTGTCACTCACAAACACTTCTCAAAAGTGCAATAGGGTACATGATTCACAAAAATATTGCAATACAATTCATTTGCCAGTACACAGCCCTTGCAAGACGCCATTAAATTAACAAAAAGAACTATTATTCAGGACGTCATTTAAAAACATGCAAAAACCAGTTCGGAGGACAAAGATATCTTTCATCGAGACACACTACAAGATGATTTTCCCGTGCATAATATGTGTACAACGTGTAACAAAGGGACTTACTTTCTACTGCTGACATGCTTATCCAATAGTTTTATGTTAATCCAGCCTCCAAAAAGTCTTTATAATTCGTATATACTAGTTAACCACATCGAGTAATTCGCGATCGTTTGGTCACGACTCTTAACTGGTCATCGATGGCCGAGACTGAGAAGTACACAAACCGCTGAAAACAACCCAGCTCGATGGTGCCTTGTTCCTTGAAAACTGAGAGTTGTTTCCGTTGCTTCCTTTACTTGGTTATGCCTACACACGATGCAGCTGTTGAGGAAAGATGGCTCGGCGACTAAAGTCTCCGTCGCTAGCATGAATCATTTCCGGAAACGACAACCGAAACGGGGTTTCACAATTCTATGTTATCCATAGGGTGACCCGGTAGAGCACTCTTAATGTTTCATTGATATTCCAGAATTATTATCTCACCTAAATGCAACTAAAGCACTATCGTTGTTCACAAAGTATGATTTTGTTTAGCTCGTCCACGAAAAAAAATGTGAAAATGATCTTACCCATTAAAATCTTATATTCATGTGGAAAATATTCGCCGCCAGGCTCTTTAATAACAGTGCTTTGCGCATGTGCAACATTTAATCAAAACTCAATTGCCTCCCTTTAACCCTCAGGGTACAAAAGTAAGCTGGGCACCGTCTCGCATATCACCGGCGCGCGTAAAGGGAGCCGGGAACCAGGTTAGGTGCAAAACAACAAACCAAACCCCCACCCCCCCACCCCCCGCGTGTGACGCCAACCGACTGGACCCCGTTTCTCAATCGTACCAGCTTTGGCGCAAGTTAACCGCGCAAAGGGAGCCGGGAACCAGCTTGCGAATGGGCAGTCGCTGAGAGTAAGCTGAGTCCCGTCTTTCACATCGCTCAAAGAGAGCCGGGGGCAATTTAACCTCACTATGGCAAGCCGCTTTCACATTTATTTATGGCAAGCCGTTTTCACATTTATTAAAAGATACTGATATCTGACATTGTTAAAGATATCTTAAATGAAAATAGAGATATCTTGAATTGAATTGACCGGCTTGCCATACATCACGGCTGTGACAGACAGTGAGTGAGTGAGTTTAGTTTTACGCCGCACTCAGCAATATTCCAGCTATATGGCGGCGGTCTGTAAATAATCGAGCCTGGACCAGACAATCCAGTGATCAAGTGCATGAGCATCGATCTGCGCAATTGGGAACCGATGACATGTGTCAACCAAGTCAGCGAGCCTGACCACCCATCCCGTTATAGTCGCCTCTTACGTCAAGCATAGTCGCCTCTTGTGGCAAGCATGGGTTGCTGAAGACCTATTCTACCCCGGATCTTCACGGGTCCTGTGACAGACAGTAACAAGCGCTTTGAAACGGTTTCTCCAAATGAATTTCGGTTTTGTGTTTGGTAATAATGTAACCAGATTATGTATAAGACAAAATATTATGGATGTCCCCTTCTTCTTTATTGTATACACAACTTTTCTGGGCTTTTCCTTGCCCCTTCGCCAGGTGACTGCTTACTAACACATATACAGGATATATACTCTTCGGAAAAATAGAAACTTGACATGCTGTTTTGGAGTTTACTTACTGAGTGCATATAACTGAGTCAAACATTATATCATTGCTAAATTACAGTAAAATCATCACTTTACAAATTTCCAAAACATGATTATCAAGAAAGTGTTTGATAAAACCACATAGGGCTATTAAAGCCACTAGTAGTATATACACTGGGGTTTCGAGATCACTTTTGCCAAAGGCCTCTGTAAAGCTTTATTTCATAGATAAAGCCTTTATCAGGCCCCGATCCCTTCCCCCAGTGTATATACCACTTTTGAATCCCCCAACCAACTTCCTGGTCACTATGACCGCGAGCCAACACTTTCCTGGCCAACCTACATCATGCTGACCTCGACGAAACAGTGTAATGTGAATCGCCTATGATCTCTTTGGTCTTCGTAATGAAGGCTTGCCGGGCTTGGCAGGTCTCATCGTATACTCATATAGATACCGGGTTTAATTGCTTTGCGATCAGTTGCTAGTCCTATCACGACGAAGACCAGTTCTCTGTCCATTTTGCCCCGGGGAGGGTGCGTAGTACTGAGAGAGTGTGGGCTCATCGAGTGGTTCGAGCTGTTTACCGGTCAGCAGGTAGTATTCTTTCGCGGGGCCGTCGACATCATTGAACGTTCGAACGGCATGGTTCTCACGCTCGAGTCGTTCGTTAATGTAATCGAGTCTCTGCATATGTTTCTTCGCATACTCGGCTTGCGCGGCTTGCAGTTGCTCCACGGCTACGTTGTGTCGATTCCGTTCCGCTTCTTCCTCAGCCGCATTCGCCCCCCGTAGCTTCGAGAACAGGTAACTATTCCCGGATAATGCCAGGGCGTTGACTAAGGCCCCCCCCCGACCATCATAGCGATCGTAGCCATCCTATATTTACCTATACTTACTTCAAAATATTCCCCGGTATAATCCCTTGCTTCACGAGGATGTCCTTGGTGGCCATCGCCATACCCAGGTTCATGATGAGCATGCCCATATCCTGCAGGTCGAAGTCGAGCTTGATAGTCGGTTGTTTGAGGACCATCTTGGTCAACCGAGCGTATGCTATGGCTAGGCCGGCGACCACGGTGGCGTGATATGCTTCGTTAACGAACGTTTTCCCCTCAGACATTATGTATATAAGATATATATTTAATTATAACATAATATGGGGGTTGAGCTCTAATTGGGGTTGCGGGGGTGAGGGTGGCTTTGGGGATGTACGATATAGCATGAATAATGAGAGAGCGCAGCAGCTGTACCCCACAGAGTATAGTTACTCTTATGGCGGCTTGACTAGACCCCCTGTTCTACCGGCGTCGACTCTCTTTGGGTACTTCTGCTAAGTGACTTGTGTCGGGGCCTCCTGTGTCGGGGTTTCCTCCCCCTGCTCCTGTGTTGGGGTCAGAGTCGCTTCCTGCTGGGCAGCATCCATCTTGTATACTATTACTATCATTGTTCCCCTCTTTAAATTGACAATGCTTTGCCGTGATGATCGCCGCCGTCACCGGGGCTAAGAACATGCCGTATTTGTGGTACAGCATGCAGCTGATGGCGCTCAAAGCGTGTTCGATGAAGAGGTCCTTCTCGAGGTCCTCCCACAGGCAAAGCCGGCATTCCGGGGGAATGGGGAGGAGGTACGACGCCAAACCGGTGTAGATCTGCGTCATGGTCGACCCTATAGTTTTTAGCCCCGAGCCGGGTTTCGTATCTCGCGTACAGCTTATCGACCTCATTGGCGGGTAGTTTCTGAATCTTGTCTGGAGCATAGTCCCCAAAGTATTGTTTGGCTTTGCTGCCGACCGCCAGCGCTACCAGCTTCTCCCGCTTGTCATCATCCCCCTCTCGCTCCGGCACCAACAGTTGTTCGAGCAGGTCGGTGCACTCATTCCTATAATGTAACAAGCGATTCTTAACTCTAATGATAAAATAGCCGATGTACGATAGCATGTCTCTCTTCTTCGTTATCTCCTTGTTAGCGCTGCAGTCGTCCAGGATGAACAGCGTCGACTCCCCCTTGAATTTCTTATGGTAAACCTTCAGCCAGTCCTGTAGGCGTGTTCCCGGTCGACTCTGCGCACGTCCGGGTCCGTCATTACCCAAGGTCTTTCCGTGTACGTCCTGTTCATATGCAGAGTAGGTCACATGATAGCGATGTTGTCGAACACGTCCCGGTAGTACCCCTCCAGCATATCCAGCACGAAACCGGTCTTCCCACAGCCCGTCTGCCCACCCAATATGGCGTAGTGTGGGTCGCGGGGTAGATCAATAGATGGCTTGCACAAATCTCCCATTGTCTATATTAAGCTGCGCATCCATAATCACGTACAAATATAATTTCAACTTGCCCGTGGGTTGAGCCTTCTTGGCAATCTGGTTATCCCCTCGCTGCTGTTGTCGATGCGGCGTCCGCTGCCGTGCAACCGATCGTCGCCCGTGGATCGCATGTCCAACCACAGCGCGTACTTGGTGGTCAGGTATTTCCCGACTTGCACGGAGGATAGATCCAGGTCCTTGATGACGTGTGGGTGCCCGGTCGGTAGCTTCGTTATCTCATCCCACTGCTTGTGTGCCCTCATACCAGCGCTAAACAGCTGGTTGGGCACGCCCTCGATGGTCACTTCCACCTTCGTGATCTCGGGGTTGAAAATCTTCTCACTGTCCCTTCGGAACGGCTCGTAATCCTCCACAGGAACGATCAAGATGCCTTTCATCGATCGCGCCGGCACGTTCAGGTTGATGTTCCACACCGTGTCGCTCTTGTCCAGTATGTCGCTCTATGCCGCAGGACCTGGTCGTACAGTATGGCCACCTTCCCTGTGTACTGGTTTTGAACCTGCCTGGCCAGCTCCGGGCTAGTGACCATGTCAAACTCCAGAGAGATTTGTCGATGGTGTAACTGGCCGCATCACCGTTTGGCGTAAGGACGACTTTGCTGTAGGCGTTGAACGTGAGCTCGTATTCCAGCCTATCGCCCAGCACCACCTGGTAAAACGGTGCATGCCCCTATCAACTCAAAGTCGAGCGGCACGCAGAACCTGTTCCCGTACGCTGCGGCGATGGCCTTTTCACCTGCCAGGATCTTGTCGAGCTGGTCTTCCGTGAAGCCGTACCCAACGTGCAACCGGGTCGACTTACTGATGCCTTGGTACACGTCGTTGACGCGTTCTCCTTCGCTTTTCCAGAGGTCCCTGTAGGAGTGAAACACGTCACTGTCGTCGATACTCTGCACCTCGTTGCCGCTGATCTTGATAGTCGTTTTCTTGACGATGGCCCGACCTACCTTCCGCACGAGCTTGCGTTTGTCGTTGTCGGAGGCCAACATGAGGTTGAATGCCAGTCGAACCGTGCCTGGTACGATGAGGTCATTCTCGCCCAGGTTGGGGAATCGAACCAACAGCGTTTGGTTCTGGTCTATCTTCCTGGGATTGTTGGTGATGGTCACTGGCTGGCGCACGGCTCTTACGCCTAGAGGTTCCCTTGATCTCCGGAAAGGGTGTAGCTTCCTACCGTATGAGATTGTTATATATACAAAATATATAAGTTTAATATAATTAAGTAATGGCCGAAGGTGGTTACGGTGACATCCAGATGGATGACTTGTGGGATGATAGTGCCCACTCGTTCGGAGAGGAGGAAACCTCGTTCACCTTGGGCAACGGACTCCTGAAGCAGGCCGTCATCGACTACTACGACGCATTGAAGCCAGATAGAAACTATGTCGAGCCGTGGGGCCGAGACTATTCCAAGTTTACCCTCGACGAGAACGGCACGCTGCAATTGAAGGCTTACCTAGAGATCAATCTCATGAGCAAACGAGCGAGAGAACCGCTTGCATTGGCTACGTTGGCCAGTCGCCATGGGGTCGGCCTTATCCGTGATGAACTAGGCCTCATAGATTACGGTGGCGCGGCCAAACAACTTCCCCCGAAGGTCGTCCAAGATCTGCAAGCTACCCCAACGTGCCATCGAACAACTGTTGGACACGTACCATAACAAACCCTTACCTGGGCTCGAATTTACCGTTCGGGAACTGCGAGGGCTGGACAAGGCCATGCAAACCATTTGTGGGTCACTCGTGGACAACACGGACAAACTGGATGCGATCGACGCCCACATCACCCGTGAAAGAACCACACTTGGCGAAGCAGAGGACGAGTTCAGCTGACGTCGGATCACGGAACGAATACACTACCCGGCTGGAAGCGGCGTCCTCTTTCCGAGAACAGCTTCGGTCCCAGATCAGCCGCATATGGGAAACCATCGATCGAGTCCTCCACCAGGACACCACACTAGCTGACAGGATCCGAATCCTCTTCCGAGAGCAAGGGATCACCATCGCCAGCGTTCTGACGGCATTGGGCTTCATCATATCGACACTGGTCATGTCGCTGACGGGTGGAGGTACACTAACACCCCCACCTGGTGGGGACGTCAGATACCGGGAGAGAAGACACCTGAAATCACCTAAACTCGCCGGTAAAGCGTCCGAAGCCCTGCCTGGCATCCTGGGTAGCATCGTCTCGTGGTTGTTGAGTACGCTGGCTAAAACCGTCACATGGCTCGGCCAAAACCTGTGGCCAGCCATCGTCGCAGTGGCTGGGCTGGTGTACGTAGCTGCTAAGGAGTTTTTAACCAGATGTGGCCGACCGCGATCCCAGCGGCCACCAGCGCTGTTTTACTATCGAGGTGTTCCTCGACTTTCGACCGGGCGTATTCCAACACGTCTTGGTAGCGTCGGATGGCACTCGGCAGATCAACCGTTCTAGCGATAGCATCCTCGACGTTTCTGCGTGTCGTAAGCAGTCCTGGCGCCCACGATGCTGGAACGCGTTTGTGCCTGCACACCCACCAGTGCCCACACATACGTTCGAATCAATCGTTCAAGCATTCAGTGCCAGCACGAGTGAACCCTCTTGACGTGTCCAGCATGAACTTTTTCCAGTCATCCACGGGCCCCTGCTCGAACCTCCAAACGCGATAATCCTTGCTGTCGTCGAAAGCCATGTAACGGTCATCCCACTCGTTCGTCGTGATGTGATGATACGACTTGTACCCCCATTCTTTCATCTTTTCACTGGCTTCCACGAGGGGCATGTTGTGAATGAATGGGATACCCAGCCTGTGGTTCGGTCCCGGCAAACGCCAATCTGTCTTTGGGTCTAGTTCGAATTCGTTGCAAATGCGTTCTTAGGCCCGTCGGTCGTACGGGTTGTTTACCGTGTCCAATGCCTTGTCCTGTGGGAGCGGTGCGCTGATCTCTTTGAGGATACGCCTGACCTGGTAGTACACGTGGGACGTGAACACAGACCTACTCAGCGGGCCCCGCCGAGTGTCGGTCAACGTCAAGCCGCACCCCGTTGTAGCGCACCGCCCGGCGAAGTTGAGTTGGTTCTGCAAGAACTGCATCAGGTTGTTGAACCAAGCGTGGACTGCCTTGACGTTCGTCACCGAAAGCCTATACCGGTCGAACACATCGATGAACTGGGCTCCGAAGTACAACCCGGCCACGTCTACCACGATCTTCATGTTCGTGAAGCCTATGGCCATCTAGGGTAAAACACTCCCGGGGTGTACATGTTAAAAGTATTATATAGTGGTATATATACTCTAATATGTACGTGACACTTCCAGGAATAACGAGCGGTGAGTCCGTTCAACTGATGCACACGATCGATAACACGTCGCATCACCTCGAAGCCGCCCTCTGCGATATCGCCTACCTGCCGCGGTGGACCAACATCAACGACAGCAACAACACGCTGTTCGTCAGTGGCGGCTGCAACCACATAACCGACAGCTACTACAGCGTGTGCTCGCTAAGTGATGAAGTCTTCAAACCCGTGGGAGCCGAACTCAAGATGAACGACTCATATGGCACAGTGGTGTTAACCAACAACGGAATAAACCCCTTGAGGCTCGGCCGAGGACGAGATAAAACCCACAACCACCGTCATGGGTACGAAGTTACCCGACCTAGTCCCGTACCGCGAGCTGTGCATTCATCTCAATCAGCTGAGCACGACGGACAACATTCAGGTCGAAAGCCCTTCCACGCTGCTGAGAGGCATATCGGTGAAGACGGAGAAGTACAACGACGGCAGAACCGAGTCGTTTTCATTGCGGCAGTACAAGAGGTTAACTCGGGGCACCATCCCGGAGTTGGTAATATCAGTGTTAGATATAAAGCATAATCCTGTGAATATAGGATACCTCAGCATAACGCTGCACATAAAATGACTAGCGCACAAGGACCCGGAATGAGGTTGAAAAGTTGCGTCAATGTAGGGATCTCCGACCTCGTGGACACACGCGGGTTCGACGACCCCGGAGTAGAGGGTAGACTGTACCCCTTACAGCTTAAAAACATCATTTACAAACGCATTGAAGTCCCCTCTGGTAGTACCCTAGGTGATATAGTCGATACCTCAGGAGCGGCCCTCAACACTCGGTTCGACCTAGTCCGCATCGGTGATAATAGATGGTCGGTATACCCATCTTTCGGCGGCAAGCTGTTCGACTTAGAAGATGTCGAGAGCACGACCGTTGCTCGATCAAGCAGTACAGCCTCGTCTTCACCGATGTGTGTTGTTACCCTCTCGAGTCGACTGGTTTCTCAACATCACGCTCGGCTCCCCCTACGTGTTCACGGAGAACAAAGACAACTACCTAAACAAAGTCGTGAACAATGGAACCCTGCTCGTGGCTTACATTCCGACGCAGAGGCGTAGTGTAGTCATCAGCCCACTCTCCAGTATGGCAGCCCACATGCTATCGAGTAAACCCGGGGTGCAAAACGTGGGGTTGCAGGTGGTGTCTGAATTCGAAGGCGTGGTCAACATTCTGGAGAGTCTACCGGCGAATTCCACGCTGGTCATCCAAGTCTACCTAGGGGAACCATTGCAGCGCGAAGTCGAAGTCATGAAAGGAATCAAACTCCGGTGGGCCAAACAACACCAGTATCACGTTTGCACTGTTTACGTGCGGGTGGGTGCCGACTCCCACACCAGTCTGCAGGGGGTCACCGTGACCGTGGAAGACACAATATCACTCACCAAGATATTCCTACCCGACAACATACACTTCATGGGGGTGAGGTGCACCCCTGAACTACTATCAGAAAGACAGTTGGAAACTATCTTGTAATAGTAATATAGCAATGACCAGTCACGCTTAGCGACCTAGGAGACACAGAGGGGTTCGATTGGTACGGCGAGGAAGGCGCCTTGTACGTCTACGCTTAGAAGACAATGTGTATAGGCGGGTGCCCCTGGCAGACTTTAAAGAACCCAAAAAGTTGATCAGCGTGACCCTCACCGCACCTTACATCTCTTTAAACGAAAGTTGACATGTCACCAAAATTAGGAACAACGGTTTAGTCCTCACGTCTTTCATTCCGAGTTATGAGGGGGTGATGGTTTTCCAAATACCAGGTCACCCGGGCACTATGTTAGTTTCATCCGTGGAGTCAGAGTTAAGGGCCGACTCACCTGATGCCCTATCAGGTCTTATGACTATGGCACCAGGCTCCACACTCATCATAGAAGTCGCTCTTGGAGGCGCTGCAACTTCCACCTGGGGTGACAGTACACTGGGACGACACAGTGTTGCAGGCCCCCACACGTTGCCGTATCGTCATACAACTTGAATGGGACCTACTACTCCCCTCAATCGACCCCCCGTGGGTTAGTATAGACCAGAAGTTACTTATTGACCTTTCCCGTATCCTCCTATAGGAGAATCTAAGCCTTATAAGCCTCGAGTACATTGATCGCCTATTGAATGAAGACCAATTAAAACATATCTCATAAGATATATTATATGCACACAGGATGGGCCTGTACCCAGTCGTAGAAGAAGTAGTGAAGACACTGGAAACCGTAGACGGGTTCCGCTTGAGACAGTTATGCGACATGAAACGCCAACTAGAACAAGACCGCGACAGACGGACAGCGTTATGCAAGAAGTACCATAGGGCTTTCAATGTCGTGGATGGGGTTGATACCGCCCTTATGACAACCAGCATGGGACTAGGGGCGGTAGGTGTCAGGTTGTTGGCCACCATCGTAGCCGCACCCATAGTGCTAGGCATCGAAATAACAGCTGGGATGTCAGGGTTGGCGGGGTTGGTGTTTAAGTTTGCATCCCGCAGACTGCATCGTAAAGCGTTGAAACATGACGAGATCAGGGTTCTGGCTGAAGCAAAGCTGAACACGGTAAGCGACCACATCTCCACCGCACTTACTGACAGTAAAGTCTCCGAGGAGGACTTTCGTTTGGTCCTCTCTGAACTCACCAAGTACAACGAGATGAAGCAAGAGATCCGGTCCAAGTCTCGTAAGACTGCCGTCAGCGAAGACGAGAAATAAAAGTACGTAGAACAAGGGGTACAACAAGCCCGGCAAGCCTTCATTACGAAGACCAAAGAGATTATAGGCGATTCACATTACACTGTTTCGTCGAGGTCAACATGATGTAGGTTGGCCAGGAGGTGTTGGTTCGCAGTCATAGTGACCAGGAAGTGGTATATACATTGGGGGAAGAGATCGGGCCTGATATAGGCTTTATCTATGAAATAAAGCTTACAGGGGCCTTTGGCAAAAGTGATCTCGTACCCCCAGTGTATATACTGCTCCACTTGGTCAAAGTAAAATGTCAGTATCTGGTGTGGCCACCATGAGCATCGATAACAGTTTGGTGTGTCTTGAAGTGTCTGAGGTGGCGGATTACGCTAGCGCAAGCGTCAATCAAGAGTACCCCGTAGATGTTCAATGGGGGACAAATTGGAGGACAAATCCGGTGATCGAGAAGGCCAAGATAACACCTGAACATTGTATTGCTGGTCCTGTCAAACACGTGCAACGTGAGGTCGAACATTGTCATGCTCCAAAGATCAACCGCTGACGTTGATGAAGGGAATGACGTGACGTTGAACTGGTCTTCTGGCAAAACGTCTGGCTTCCCATTGCCAATTGCGCACTGTCTGGTCAGAGATTCGACGCATTCCAGGGATTTGGATTGTTGTGGATGATGCGGCTGTGGTGTTTGAACGAAGATGTCTCAACCGGATGTAGTGATCCAGGGCGGCGGTGGTAACTCTAGGTCGACCTGACCTGGGTCTGTCATTAACACTCCCAGTATTATTGTATCGGGTCCATAGGTTTGAGATGGTCTGTCTGGACACGCTGAAGTGTCTTGTAAACGGCGTTGTGTCGATGTGCTTCTGTCAGTCTTTTCATTCTCTTGTCGTCTATAGTGGCTTAAAGAAATGCATGTCGAGTACTATTGATGTGGCTTTTTAAAGTCTACAGTCATAGGCTTCAGCTCATGGTGATACACAATTTCATGATGCACGTGCATTCCATGTAGGGTGCGTTTTAGTGATTCACTACAGACGTGAGTGTAACGTTACGTTTTTGTTCAAAGTTTCTTTTTGCTAACGTTTTGTCGTCGGCAACCATTCCCCCATATGTTGGGATTCAGCATGGAATGGTTTGTGTCAAATATTTTCCTAAAATTCAATTTTGTCCTATGTCAAGTTCCTTTTTTTTTGAAGAGTATATATACTCGTAATGTACATGAAGCCAGAGTGAATTTAAGCATGTCTATAAAAAAAACGGGATTATGAGATGAAAGAGAATTGACAAAAGCAGATAGATGGAAGACAGGTCCCTGTACCCTGTATGTTGTTACAAGGGATTAAAGGCCACAGCTCACTGCATTTCTGGTTATAGCCTGTTTAATTAAAGTTGGCATGTGCCGGTGAACTATTCTCACAGAGTGAACACTGTTTACTTAATGTCAAATTATAATGGCTACCCGTTGGATGAACACTTTAAAAGAATGTCATTAATTAAAATCATATATTTATAAGTGAGTAGTTTTGAGTGGTAAGTGCCAGTGTTGTCATGCATATAAATTGCTTGAAACTGGTCATTGCAAAATGGCAAATGTGCAAGTAAATGTTCGGTTTGGACAGAACCTTGCTCATAATGGTCACAGATTTAGAATTAAGAGCAAGAGAAACACAAGTGTGCATTGGCGTTGCTGTAGAAAGAACTGTCACAAAATATCGTGATATTCACAACCACACTGGAGACGACAAAGATATTGTAATTCAGGAATTCTTATCCAACCTGAAATCTAACAAGTTCGAAATGAGAGCAAGCCTGTTCCAACAATCTACAAAGAAGAATTGATGGGTAAGTTGAATTTAAAAAATAATATGTTATTTGATTAATTATACTTCCATAATTCACCAAAACCCTAAAATTGCATCACTATTTGTGTGTGAGTGTGCATATATTTGTTGTGATATATACATATATATTGTTCATTTATCAGGCTTACGTACCAATGAAGGAGACGATGTGATCAAAGATGTGCCAACTAACTACAGTGTACAGGCCAGTTTGTACCGGTCAAGGCCAAAAGAATTCCCACTACTTCCCCGCACCTCATCTGACGTACAACTTCTTCCATTCTACACTCAAACCTCGTCTGGCGACTAATTCCTACTTCACCGAGACGAAAAGATGCTCATCTTTACAACCACTGACAACATGAGACACTTCTCCATGGCAGATAACTACTTCAGCGACGGTACCTTTGCCATGTGCTAACCTGGCACCAAAGAGACGAAAGTACCTGAATCTCGACACAAAAATGAAAAATGAAAAAAAGGACTTGTTGACCAGGAAAAGTGCCATAGAATATGCTGATGCTGTGTCGCATTTGGTTGGGGTTTGTAAATGCGCATGTTATTGTAGGCATGTATATAAGTAAATTATGTAAACAGAAAATACATTCTCTAAATGGATAGATTGTCCAGTGAAAAAATATGTTATGTTATAGATGTTGTTATATGGATGTACATGAATAAATTATGTGAACAGAGTATTTCAGGAGTTGAGGTCTAATTTACTGCAACAGACTATAGTTAATCCCCCTATTGTTAACTATCTACCACGGCCGACTAAACCTCTACCTCGAACAATAGGTGCAGGCACAGTGAGGTGTCCCCGGATTACACCTTCACCATCCTAGATCCTAACCATGACCCTGCCATCCTCCTCGACCATCTCACCAATCCCATTTTAACAATCTCGATATTCTATTTCAACAGATGAGGGAAAAATTCAGTCAAAATCCCCAGAAATGAAACGTTAAACCGTAATAATTATTCCAATGTTCAGCGAACAATAAACAACATAATTAACTTGCGGAAAATATATGGGTCTGAGTCTCTCAATGCTTTGTTAATGACAAAGATCACAAATGTCCTTTTTGTCCCTTTTTTCAGTTTTCTTTGTTTCTTCCGTTTCTGTGTTGTAGTTTTCTTGCCTTTATCCTCCATCAACTTCTTGAAAGAAGATGACGTTACCGCTGCAGAGGAATCAGATTTCTTTTTAGAGTGCGAGGCTTTCGTTTCTGTGGTAGTGGAGGCAAAACTTGCAATGTTTCTTCTCACATCTGTCCCTGCGTTCACTTCTGAGTCTGGAACAGCGATGTGTTCAGACGGCTTCTCTGGCGGTGTGTCCACTTCGTCTGTTTCAGGTCTGCTGTTTCTGAGCTGATCTGTGGATTCTCATGTGGCAACACATCGAATTCTCTGCTTGGCCCTGGCGCTGGTATCTCAAGTGGTGAGGGTTGCTTGGACAAGTTGGGGTTCCGGTTACCTCAGTGATAGCCGACGCTGCAAAATCGTCATCACTGAATATTTCTGGATTAAATGGCCATATGCCGCTGCAGGTGAAAACTTTTTTTATCAATTTATTTCTTTATAATGGGAACATAATTTATGCATTTGTGGTACATGTAAATATTATAAAACAAGGACATGTGTGGTAGATAATCCGTAGGCTATAAGAATACATTTGTTGTTACAATTTATGTGAAGAGGTTATGGCAAGATGACCAAAAGGTGAAGAATTTACCATAGTTGCAGTGCGAAAAGGCAGCACATTTGTCAATTTCATACAAGGTGTGTTGATAATTTTTTTAATCCAGCAATCTGTGGGTGCGAATTGGAACATCTCTTTGCATATATATAGTATTTTGTTGCGATGATAATAAGGTTTAGTACATCATTTCTTTTTTTCTTTATATCCAAAGATGATATGTTTTGCATCCAGAGTTAATTTTGTGCCTGTTTCTTGTTCAATCCAGGCTTTTAGTTGCTGCCACAACGTTTTCACATCTACACATTCACAAATACGTGGATAATTGATTCCATATTAACCTTACAGAATGAACAAGAAGCGGATTGTGTCAGTTTATATACTGAGTCAAAAAAAGAAACTTCACATTCTTTCTTCAGGGCACTATAAAAGAACAAGAGTTGGTAAGATGGTTAAATTGTTATTATTTCAGTGCTGAGATCTGTGTGATGTACTCGATACACTGACAGTGCCATAATCAGTTCCATTAGGCTACACCGCCGTTCCAAAACATGGGTATACTGAATGTCAAGTCACAAGAATAAAAATGCGAAATTTCAGTTCAATATCGTGTATGGACGCCCCGCGCATTCACCACTTCCAAACACCATCTCCTCATCGACTGCCTGATGCTTGTGAACACGTGGTTGGGGATTCTGCGCCATTGCTCTTGCAAGGCAGCGCCAAGTTCCTGCAAATTCTGAGGTTGGTTCCTAAGACCATGAAGCCTTCTCCCAAGTGCATCCCAAACGTGCTCTATTGGATTAAGGTCAGGGGACCTCGATGGCCAGTCCATGACGTTGATTCCAGCGTTTTGAAGGAAATTTCGTGTCAACATCGCGGTATGCGGCCGAGCATTATCATGCTGGAACTGTAGACCTGGGCCATGAGCCACCATGAAAGGAACGAGTTCAGCGGTGAGCACCTGGTCGCGGTAAGCAGCAGCTGTGAGGTTTGCATGGATGACCAGAAGTCGGGAATGGTTGTTCCCACAGAAAGCACCCCACACCATGCAACTTCCGCCCCCGAATCTGTCGACTTCCTGTACACAACATTGGGCATACCGTTCACGACGTCGTCTCCAGACTCTATGCCTGCCGTCCGCGAATCTGAGGGTAAACCTGGATTTATCGCTAAAGACGACTCGATTCCAGTCTCTCTGGGTCCATCGGAGGTGACGTTCGGCCCACAGCAGACGTTGACGTTGATGAAACGGCGTCAATATTGGCCCACGATATGGACGTCGAGAATGGAGATTGGCAGCCCGCAACCGATTTCGAATGGTCTGTGAGGACAGTCGACCTCTAATCATCTCAGCCCTGGTTCGTGTAGCCGGCAGAAATCTGTCACGTAGGTGACGTAGGACGATTTGACGGTCTTCTGCTCGTGACGTCACACATGGACGACCCGACCTTGGGCGATCAGAAGTGGTGCCAGTTTGTTGTAGACGACCTCGCAAGTCATACACAGTACGACGGCTGCATCCCATTGCTCTTGCGACGTCAATAACTGATCTTCTCGCTTGCAACAAGCCAACGGCACGTTCACGTTGCACATTTGACAATCGTGGCATTTCAAGTACCGTTAGAACTGTGGTTTAAAAGTGTTTTTTCAATTCTTGAGGCCAATGCAAACACGTGCATATGAAGAAAACTTCGATGCGAAGATCAAGTGATCGACTGCACGTGCAAAACCTTATTTGGCACTAACATCATTTGCACGACAAATGGATGGGTTTGAGTGGGTTTTGCTAACGTTTTTCTAGAGTCGAAAGATAGGGATCCCATTTCGGATACATAGATCAGAGACAAATTATTCATTATTTTTCAAATTACATTTTGTGAAGTTTCTTTTTTGACTCAGTATAGTTAAATAAATCCTTGTTTGTTGTAATGATTCTTTGGACAATTTTATATTGAAGCCATCTGAATTGTGTATTACAAGTTGTTCTGAAAGGTACATAGTTAAAAACTTTCCAGAGTTGTTCTGATATATCTACCTTGATATCCCTTTCCCATTTAAGTTGACTATGTAGCTTTTCTTTTACTGTATGTTTCCTTAGCAAGACAGAGTAGAAAATCTTGCACCCTTTACATTCTTTATAGAGCATATGTATATTATTAGGAATAAATGGCTCCTCTATTTTACACAGAGTTAGTTCTTTCGAAAGTAAGTAGGATTTTATGGAGTTAATGATACCCCTATATTCTAAAACAATTGTCTTAATATTATATAGGGAAATAAACTCTTCATAGGTAAGAAAATTACTATCTTTTTTCAGTAGATCATTGATGAATTTAACATTTCCCTTCAAGTAATGTTTATAAATAATAGGTTTTTGACCTACGGTAATATTGTCGTTTGCCCATATATACTGTCAGGTTTTCCTTTCCAAACGAATTTAAAACATTTTTTCTGTAGATTTTGAATGGTATTACTTCTTGGATTTGCCAACATAGTGAAAAGATGGTTTAGGGAAGGCAATATAAGGCTTTTAAGAACAGTAATTCTGCCAAATGGAGTAAGGTCTCTTCTTAACCACATCGTCATTGTCTTATCAACTTGTTTTAGTTTGTCTTTATAATTTCTTTCAACCATTTCAGCCTGGTTGTGTTGAAACCGAATTCCGAGTAAAGTAAAGGGTCTTTGGGACCAATCTAGTTTGAAAGTCTTACAGTATTGAATGCTTGAGTATTGCATAGAACCAATCCATATTATTGTAGTTTTTTCTATGTTTATTTTAAGGCCAGAAAATTCAGCATGTTGATTAAGTAAACCCAAGGTTGCTTGAAAGTATTTTTCCGTTCCATCAAGAATAAGTGTTGTGTCGTCTGCAAATTGCGTTAATAAATATTCAATATCAAGAAGTTTAATACCCTTTACATTTTTATTTTCCCTCAACATGTGTTCTCCTAGCCCTTGCAACACAATACAACAAATAACATAACACACATTGGATGGCTATGCTGTGCACCACCGCGGTTTATATATATTTACAAATATGTACAAGCCTCAACGGAAGCAGGCGACAAGTCTCTCAGAGACACTGACAAACCAATATAACTGGCAACGAGCCCAGCAGACGGCGACAAGCCTCTCAGTCGGCACCAAACATGGCCGACAGCGACAAGCCTCTCAAAATGGCAACAAGCCTCTCAAGTGGCGCCAAGCCTCTATCGGTGCCAAGCATGGCCAACGGCGACAAGCCTCTCAAAATGGCAACAAACCTCTCAAGTGGCGACAAGCCTCTATCGGCTCAAAGCATAGCCAACGGCGACAAGCCTCTCAAAAGGCGATGAGCCTCTCCTGTAGCAACGAGCCTGCAGACAGCGAGGAGCTGCTCTCATGGCACCGAGCCATACAATGACCTGAAACATTTAGAATAGGTTAAAGTACAATATCAAAACTTTTCAGAAGTATCCATGACGCAATGTATACTTGGTGCACAACAAGCGAGAATGACAATTCAAATATCATACGCCTTATATACTCTCATTAGGCGCCACCTACGACTGAATTACACCCCTTTGTTGTATTCCCCTACGCTAGGAGAAAGTAATTTCTATCTCATTCGTCCCTCAAACGATAAAAATATCATTTCTCCTAGCCCTTGCAACACAATACAACAAATAACATAACACACATTGGATGGCTATGCTGTGCACCACCGCGAGACTCAAAGAACGGGCAAACTAGAGGCCAAGTGACTGCGACACTCGCAAACGGTTCTCTACAGAATCTTTGACATAACCATCTTGCCTCTTAAACATCCTGTCCGGGATGCCACTGTTAGCAGCCGCAGAAGCACCACCTGCACGCAAACTGTGTAAGCCGTACTGTCTAATATCAGAAACGAAAGGAGAAAACGTTTCAATAAACAACTCTCTCAAACGAGAATAAGTCATAGCTCTATTTTCTTTTCTAAGGACAAACCTATCATGGCACTTGGAAATGTTCCTATACAAGTACTCTTGTGATTCTTCGGGAAACTGCGTTAATGCCAGATACTTCTCCAACCAAATGACTGGACACATCTTGGAACTTGTCCTGCTGATCAATAACCATGCCCCGTCTCTATACATATCAGTCTTTGATTTCTCAATGAAAACCATCATATAAGCTTTATAAATCAAAATGTCAGTGCGTCTCAAACTGAGCAACTCTGCAGATCTCAGGAACCCAGCATAGGCAAGCAGGCACATTGACACAATGCGGACATCTTTCAAACATCCTGTATCCGAATAAAAATCAACCAAACTTTCTAATATATCGATAGATATAGGCTCTTTTTACACACTGGTTTAGCCAACTTTCGCTTAGCAGCCTCCAACACATTTCTCACCAGAAGATTATCAGTAGGACTGGGCAAGCCTATAATACTATGAGCATGACGAATGCTATAAAAAGCCGCATGAACGGGCGAAAAGAATGGCTTAGTTGCATCACAGACACTAGGTAAATGGCACAATGTAAAGGTTTTATAGGAAAATGTACAGGCATACCATTACTTCTCGCCCACTTTAACCACCTCTGCATTCCATAATCATATTTCTTATTAGTTGAATCAGCTCGTGCAAATTGCAAAAGTTCTGGAATTCTACTAACCAACTCTCTGCCTGGGCCTGAAAGGCTATGAATGTCTTCAGCGTACGCAATCTCAAAGACATCTGCAAAGAGAATAAGTTAATCAGTATTTCATATTGATTGCCAACATGTCAAAGGTTAAGTCTCTCTCACCAAACATACCCCCTGGAATCCGGCTGGGTACATAAGCTTCCTTGTCTCTGGGTAAATACACGAAATCAAGCACCTCAGGTATGAAAGTTCCTTTTGGACACAACAATGGCCAGTAACTGGCAGAGTACCACGCTGGCACAACCAAAGTACCTTTAGCTTTGCAAACCTTCATATGAGCCAGAACTCTACAAACAAGAGACACAGGCGGAACAATCCAGTTGTTTGTATCACCCCAATGCTCAGTGAACGCGTCTATTGCAACACATCCTTGATCCCAGAATCTTGAACAGAAAGTTGACACTTTTGCGTTGTAATGAGAAGCAAATCTGTCGACATCATATCTTCCCCACATCTTCTCCAGATTTCTAAAAATATATTGCGAAATTCCCCAATCATCGTGATCAATTGCCTTGCTCAAAAAGTCAGCTTTATCATTAAGTGATCTAGGGACCCATTGCATTTCCAAATGCACAGAATGAGATAAACACACATCGTATATAGATCTGGCAATAGCCTGCAAATCTGGTTTCATGCTACCTTTACACACTATGGATTCAACGTTGGTATTGTCAGTGAACCACTTTACTCGCTGCGAGGCTAACTCCCCAGCCAAGCTTTGAAGAACCACCTTCACCGCCATCAGCTCTCTCCAAGTTGAACTCTTATTCGCGTCTTCTGTAGACCAGTGTCCATATATCTCACTCTGGCCAAGCTGAACACAATATCCGCCATACCCACTAGAACTAGCATCACTGTATACTACTTTAGTGACCACACGTTGTTCTACTAGCATACAGTCCTTGTGATTATGCAGATTGTTCTTCCAAAATATCAGTTGATCTATACTCTCAGGAGATAGTGAAATCAAATCACTCCAGGAAATAACTTCAAGAGTCTGAATACTCAATGATCTTGTCATCAACTGGCAAACGGAACCCGCTACAATCTTCATGGAAATAATCTGGCCAACAACTGAAGCAACAGATCCAACCGGAACTTTACCAGGATGATCTAACAGATATCGGACAGACAACAGTAGCTTGTCCAGCCTCCGTGTAGGAATGGACAACATCACAACTCTGGTATCAATGACAAGACCCAGCCACTCGACAACTTGACTTGGCTCCCATAACGACTTCTCAACCTTCGGTACAAAACCGGATTTAATCAGGTCACTCTTGATAGCTAGCCCAATGCTTCTTGCACTATTCAAACTATCACCAGACATTATCCCATCATCTAGAAATGTCACACATCTGTACGACTGAGATCGCCAGTACTTTACCAATTGACGTGTAATTTTAGTAAACACGTAAGGCGCAGTTGTCAACCCAAAAGGCATAACTACAAACTTGTAAAATGTTATGTCCCCACCAACACTCCAAGAAAATCCTAAAAAATCAGTATGAGGTTCGAAAATATGTACGTGGTGATAGGCAGAATGTATGTCAAATTTCACCAACCAGTCATTTTTGTTTATGTACATAAGAGCTGTTCTCCAGTCTTCATACTTCACAGAGCATTTCCAAACATGTCTGTTTAATAATGATAGATCTAAAATCAGTCTCTTCTTGCCAGACGACCGAGTGATGTCAATAACAAAATCACTTGCATTGATAAACTTCCAAAATGAAATATTTTCTTTCAATCTGCCTTTTACCATTATTTCTGCCTGTCCTTGTTCATACTCGTAATAATCTGTCGTTAATCTCAGATTGTCTGATGGAACCTTGAGAGATTGACAAAAACTGTGATACTTAACTTTCGTATCAGTAGAACCACTCTGATCAGGCTGAACTCTGTCTGTCCGACGTGGCATGTTTGCTGACGTAGAGGGGACAATTCCTACGCCAGTGTGAGAAGTCACCACAGTGAAAGCATGCTCCAGACCTTTGACCTCCCCGGCCACGAAAAAGCTGAGTCCTAGTAGACAAAGGATCAGCGGGCGTCGCACTCCCACCGGTCTGCATGGACTGGGTACTGGAGGTAGGTCGTGATATCGGCCAATACGGGTGTCCACGTGAAGATCGCAGATTCTTGGCCTTGATCTTCTTGATAGCCTTGTTCTCTGCTCGCGTAATACGCCTGTTCTCAGCCAACTCACGTGACACGTAGTGACGTACCGTCTCCCAACCAGCTTCGGAAGAATCAGCTATTCTTATCAACTTATTACGATTCTCTATCCTGGATACCTCGCTCTGCACAACTTGTTTAATGTAGTCTAACTTTTCATACTCTAGACGAAATTCAATCTGACGAAAGGCCTCAAGTGTCTCTGTGTTAAAATTGTACTGGATTCTATTACCTTCTCTAGACCATGTAAAGTCTTTATTGGCCTTCAATTTCTGGATTTCGTTTGTGGTTTTTGCAAATTCTTCTCTCACACCCTCGAGACTAGCCTCTATTCTAGATTGGATCTTGCGTTCCAAATCCAACTGAGAAGAGTCCATGCGCTTTAAAATGGCGTCGAGTTTGTCGTTAATGGGATTGCCAGATTCAGAAGTATCCATGACGCAATGTATACTTGGTGCACAACAAGCGAGAATGACAATTCAAATATCATACGCCTTATATACTCTCATTAGGCGCCACCTACGACTGAATTACACCCCTTTGTTGTATTCCCCTACGCTAGGAGAAAGTAATTTCTATCTCATTCGTCCCTCAAACGATAAAAATATCATTGCCAAAATGTCTGTGCAGATAAGGAATAGATATGGCGAAAGTGGATCACCTTGTCTACATCCTCTCGAAATATTAAAAAAATTACTGGAAAAACCATTTACTAGAACATTTGACTTTATATCATTGTAAAAAGTCTTAATCCAATGTGTAATAGAAGGTCCAAAATTATAAAAATCAAGACAATTCTCAATAAATTTCCATTCAACCGAGTCAAAAGCTTTTTAAGTCGATTAGTATAAGTAAACCTGGTATATTCAATTGTTCAGTGTATTCCATTATGTCTGCTACCAGTTTAGTGCAATCGCCAATATATCTCCCTTTCATAAATCCTTTTTGATCCTCACTAATTATAGTTGGTAGTATATTTTTTATACGAGCTGCAATTGTTGCTGATGCTATTTTGTATGATATATTTAGTAGGGATATGGGTCTATAGTTTTTTATGTATTCTTTAGACTTTTCCTTTTTTGGTAAACATGTAATAAGGCCTTGTTTTTGGCTGACCGATAGTTCCCCATTTAGATACGCATAATTCAACGAGTTTATCAAAAATGTATGAATATCCTTCCAAAAGAATTTAAAGAATTCGGATGTGTAACCAGAAGGTCCGGGACTTTTGCTTTTTTTCATCTTTTTCAGAGCATTAAGAACTTCATCATATTGGAGTTCTCCTTCAAGTGATAGAGAATTTTCATTTGATAATTTGGGAATATTTGATTCTTTAAACAAGTCCTGAAGATTGATACAGTCTTTTGTAATAACAATGAACATGTTTAATAATATCCTCAGTATCGGTGAGTACAGAATTATCATCATTCAGTTTTATTATCGCTTTGTTTACGAATTTCTGTTTTTCCAGAGCTAGAAAAAATTTCGTTAGTTTCTCTCCTTTTTCTTGCCAATTCGATTTAGCCCTAAGCAGAATTCCCTCCGTTTTTACTGTATTTATCTCTAATTTCCTGTCTTTAAGTTAATCTATCTCCTTAAGAATATTTTCTTTTTCTTTGTCCTGAATTTTATCATCTGACGAAATTTCAAGTTTCTCAAGTGAATCGTTAATTTCATTTTCTTCTTTCAACCTTTAACGTTTCTTTATAGAGGAATATTTTATAGTTGAACCTCGGATATTACACAAAAGTACTTCGAAGAACAGCTGGTCATTTATTGTTTTCCCCCTTCTGTATCAACTCTACTGTATTCATCGAATGTATCTCTGATATTTTTCTTAACTTTGCTAACATACTCTGGATCATGTAACAAGCTATTGTTAAACTCCCAGAACCCACGTCCCCTTTCAAGTTTAGTGAATTGGAATATTGTTATGTATTACAACTGTTAAAAAATATGTCATTTTGATTAATTCACTCTAAATGATCCCAAGACAATTCTTAAGAACCCAAATTAAATAAACGTGGTAAAGTAACGATAATCTAATCTAATCAAGGTATTATTGATAATTCCTATCAGGTCTTGCATTGAGAAGGTATCAAATTGATATGATTTAATGGTTAATACCACTTGGTATTAACTTCGTTTGTTGGCTCATACTTTAAGACATGTTGTATTTTAGATGATATATTTATGTTTAAATATATATGTGTTTTTATATAACCGGGGAGAAAATTGAAATGTATTAAACTCAGATTTGTTGTGATTCTTTATAGAAATCATTAGCTAGGTTTAGGTTTTGCGAATGTTGCCAATATATGATGACTGAGATGATGTTTTGAATGGCAATCAGTAAATATCTTAGAAAATGAATCTGAATATCTGTTGTGTGCATGTCTTCATGTTATTGAAGCAGTATTAATGGAGCATACTTAGAATGTATTTTAAATATTTTCATACTTGTTCAGCTGCCTGAGGATTGCATTCAAAACATAAGCTACACTCTTCAAATGTTTTCAGAGGAATTTATTGCGTTAGTTGTGGAATCTTTCCCCACTCTTCCTGCCATGCAATGGCCAGATGTGGAAGTGTCTGAGGCGTGGTTTGACGTTGCTACAGACGTCGATCGAGTTGATCCCATAGGTGTTCTATCGGGTTTAGGTCTGGTGATCGGGAAGCACATTGCGCTGATGGTACATTCGTAACTACTCGTCCTTTTCCCTAACCTAAAAAAAGACTCGTACCCCTCTCGTAGCCATTTGACTGAACTTGACTCTGTCCGAGCGCAAAAGCGCAGAGAGAAAGAAATAGTCTAGTCGCCGAACTATTTTCAAGGGCAAGTAACTCTAGTTTACTTGGAAAACAAACACGGCGTCCACGGCAAGGAAATTACCACAAAGGGTATGTTCAACATGCTTAAATACTTTCCTACGGCATAATATTAATATATCCTGGTTATGGAAAGGGACGAGTAGTTACGATGGTAGTCTCTCAAAACAAGGGCGACAACTGTCCTTCGTCATCGAATCCTCACTTCACGCAATCGATTCCTGACAGTTTGGTCGAAAATTCTTCTCAAACCAGGGATGCGTTGTGCAGTCTCCACGACTGTGGCAAGACGATGACGCAGTGAGCAAGCCGGATGTAGCGGTCCTGGGCTTCGGGTGGTAACACTTGTACGGCCGCTTCTCGGGCGATCTTGGGCGGAATTGGACAATACATTATTATCGGTTGATGGAGGCAACGTGAAGGGAAGTAACTTAAAGGTCACATGCAACGTAAAACACAACTTTGCAGATTCTGATACCTTTCGGTATGGACATACCGAAACAAATCGTCAAAAATGCAAATTCGACTTATAAAGTTGAAAAATAACGGGATGAAAAAAAACGCGCGAAATCGGAGTTCAAACGTTTCACTAATTTTCCCCAGACTTTTCTGGGGAAAACGGGTTTCAACAGCTGGGCTGCGCTCATAGCACGTGTGCAAGTAAATAGGTTCGCGCAGCTTGGAAGCGGGTTGTCGGGTGAATACTCGGTGAAGGCTTTAGTGTGAGCTATTTTTCTAATGTTTTGTTGATATCTCACAGGCGCGAGCTTTTTATATGTTATGACAGTAAATTAACTGTTTATATAATTTCATTTGTCTATTTCACCACACGTTCTTCTTACCGCGACACTTTCTCAGTTCGATACTTAAAAGCAATGTCATTATTTAGCTTTGACAGAATTTCCAACTGTGATATAGATATGTCGTTGTCACAGACAAAACTCAATGTCTTGTTTTATTGACACCTGTGTGTCTGCCTGCCTGTCTGGTAATGACAATATTCAATATACAGCTGCTATCGCTGACCACATGCAATTTGAACTTAACACCAATCAGGCTAGACACCATAAACAAAATGCATTGATTTATGGCCCGAGTTCGGTCTCTGTCACATTATGTAATTACACAGACAGGCAGGTGTGATACTTGAACACATGACATGTTATGATGTCTGTTGACTGCAAAATGTTATACAAAAAAAATGAGCATGTATTTACAAAACACAACATCACACACACACACACACACACACACACACACACACACACACACACACACACACACACACACACACACACACACAATTAGCCGTGAAGGCATCTGCAAATGAACCAGCCGTTACACTTGAGTGCACACCCACCCGCTCTGACTGGGTTCGGTATCCCGGCTGCTTCGTTTCTTGGGAAGTAAACCGAAGTACACAATTTTGCACTTTCGATTTGCGATTGTACGCTTATAATTTTGTTTATATATTTTTTCGTAACCGGCGATGTATATTATATGTCATGACTAAGTGATAATTGTGTTTTAATTATGTTTGATTTTTTGGTTGCATGTGACCTTTAAGATCAATATGGACCAAAAACATTAATTTAACTTCACGCATAAAAAGTTACAAAGCATTTTGTGACATGTTCCCACATAGGAACATTGGCATGAAAAATGTTAATACATATCGGGTTATGGGCGAAATACTACTGTCGATGTGACATAATTTTCAACTAACTATGTTTGGTTGTCGATCTAGGTTTGTTGACATTTGCTTATGACATCGATGTCTGGTTGATAACATCTCGTGATGAGGTGCTAGACTTAGAGAATAACCAACGAGGTACGAGTGATTACGGGAAATATGGCCGAGTTGAAATAATGTTCACAGTGCCGAGCCTTGGATACTAAATCTACGAAAGCGAACGTGTTACCCAACTCAAAGAGACAGAAAAGTTTTCATCAATGTTGACTTGGCATTTCTATACTTAATTTACACCGACTTTTCTGTTGTAACAATTTGAAATATAATTTTTGTGAAATACATCTTTGCCATCACTCACCACCTATCTTTTTTCAAATAAAGTCCAGTAACTGTAGTTAACAAATTCGTCCAATAAACAGGTACGCATACATTGTGCGCGATTTAAATTCCAATCTGTAACCAAACCGCCAGAACAACCGGCAGACTGTTTTATTTCCACTTCGCAAGGAACAGTTGACAGCGTGTTCACAAATGTTACACTGATGTTTACGAGATGTATCATAAGCTCAGTAGCATGTTTGGAGTCAACTGCAAGATAATGTTTGGTCCGATGGTGTCATCACTGAATTTCAGTGACCCATTCAATATATTTCCACACCTATTTGTTCCTTTACACCAAACGGATTTTTTTCTGGGAAAGTCAAGATTTTCTTTTTCTATATTTAAGACATTCTTAAATCATAATGCACTATATTTATGAGTTCAGAATAAGAGATAGATTAACGAAGTGTAAATAAAATTGCACATAAATCCATCTCTATTATATATTATTACAGACTCAATGTAATCCCTCCCGATATAAAAATGGAATATGAAGAAAGTGAGTTTTCCGATACAAGGAAGTATATAGCAACTATGTATTTTTAAACAAGTATAATCAGGTATTGCTTATGTAGCAGGGCGTGGAGTCATCCCACAGATGACATCCTTACCTTGTCAGCTTGCTGACGGGGCTAACCTCTTTGGTCATGTGGACAAGGCGTCCGACTTCGGATTAGAAGGTCCGTGGTTCGAATCCAAGCACGGGAAAATAAATTCAAAACGTAATGTATTTCTTGAAATAAACGAGTGATGGAAATGTTTAAAGATGAAAACACAATCAAAAGTCAAGGTTGAAACCCCGCGAAACTGTCAGATTCGGACCTCATGAATATTAATGAGACAAGCCCACATCGTGTCACTGGAGAAGCTGTGAGCGACGTTCTATTGGTCCAAATACTCGACCTTCGTGGGTCAGGTCAAAGGTAAGTCTAATTTGCATAGCTACTGTTCCCGTAGATATTTACTACGAAACCACCCGATTTGAAGTTGAAAATAATGGGAAATGGAAGAATTCCGGGAGTGTTCCGTGACGAAATCTTGTGAAAAACGTTTATTATAGAGTCCTAAAGAATTCTGGCTCAAACGAAGTTATCCTATTGTGTGTCTAAAAGAAATATTTTGCAAAATTTGTGGACTGCCATCTCAAGAAAACAGTGATTACATTGAAGATTATAGTTTCATTTCCCTCAGCATGATTTAAGCGAAAGGCCTGCATATGGATACACTTAATAAAATCAACCTGATTACGTGTCTAAGGAATTAAACAAGTGCAAATACATTCTTGGTCATTGTGGGGAAATTAAAGCTGTTTTAGTTGAATTTTATGCAGTTTGTGTTAAATTATAAAAACAAAAGGGCATTTACAGAATACCATGATAAGAAAAGCAAGTTTCTAAAATGTGGGCCCACTTTCTGTTCTTTGTTACACTGGACCATAATACATGGGCCCAAATTTTCAATGACACTAGTTATTCAGAATACTATTTATGATAAAAGAAAATACAAATAAAATGATGAGTTTCTAAAATGTGGGCCCACTTATTTTTGGCTCCTGTAACAGGTGCTGAAGTGGGCCCACATTTTCGATGACATTATTGCCACTGTATGCACGTGGTTCAACAATATATATATGACCAGAAATTATTGAGAATGTTAGGAATATGTTTATTTGGATTTCTAGTATAAACAACCTTGACCAGCTATCAAGTGCTTGGTTTCATTCAAGAGAGACAACTCCGTTAATCCTTTTTCATTAGTTTGTGAAGAGTTATCCCCTTTGTTTACTTGCTAGCAGACGACATTTTCAGTGATCCCCAGTATGGATGATTTAGAGAAGAGGAAGTTGATTTTAGAGTATTATAACAAGACCATCAGATCAGCTAAAGTGATTTCAAGTAGAACAGGCATCCCTTTGTCCACTGTTTATCGTGTTTTGAAAAACGTTGCAAATGGATATGGCATTGAGCACCAGGGAGGCGCAGGTAGGCCCAGAAAATTGACTGTCGGTGACAGGAGGCGGCTTGGTATTCTTGTTTCTAAAAACAGGAGTTTAGAAAACTTAAGGCTGGATATGATTGATAGAGGAACTGTGGCTGTCTGTAAGGAGACCATTAAAACTGAGCTGCATGCAATGGGTTGGCAGAAAAGTCGAGGAATCCCTCACCGATCATGAAACTTGAACAAAAGGAGCGAAGGTTGAACTGGTGCTTACAGCATAGAAATTTTAACTGGGACAATGTGATATTCTCAGATGAAAGTTCTGTGTGGCTGTTTCCTAATACACTGAAATTCTGGACCAAACAAACTGTAAAGCCTTTGTATCAGCGCCCAAAGTACAGTCCGAAATTTAACGTGTGGGGTGGCATATCTGTGTTAGGGGCAACGCCCTCTGTGTATTTGAAGGGAATATGAACAGTGAGCGGTACACAGATATTCTAGAGGGACATTTACTTCCATCTGCTCACGTGTTCTATGGAAATTTTGGGATTTTCCAACAAGACAACGATCCAAAACATCGTTCAAAGCATTCACAGGCCTGGTTTCCGACCCAAAATATGACATTATTAGATTGGCCAAGCTATAGCCCTGACCTAAATCGAATAGAAATGTTTGGGGACTTATGAAGGAAAGTGTCAATCAAAAATATCTGACAAATATTGCTGAAATGAAAGAAGAGGTGGTCCGATATTGGGACAGCATGGACCACGACTTTCTAATTTCTTATATCAGTAGTATGCCCCGCCGCATTGAAGCCTGCATTGCTGCCCATTGCCCAATTACAATCTTAAATTCTCAATTATTTCTGGGTGTACTGTATATGGATGGAAATAATGATGCTACAAAATACTTCCCGATATATAAACTTTTACAGGTGTTACTTCGTTCGGTTAGTTCAAAGTTATCGTGTTGGCACAAGTGGATCCAAAACAGCAAATACGAAACCAAAGCGATTAACTCCTCATGCGGGAAACATGCTCAGAGTTACTTCCCTTCATCCAGCCATAATAATGTATCGCCCAAGGAAACGATCCCAAAGGCGAAATATGGTGCTCTGATGAACGTTGAAATGCCGGGCACCTGCAGACTCCCCAGTTTCAAGGCGGCCTATGGCGATGTCTCGATTGGCGGCACTCAGTCGTGGCATGATGATTTCCTCTTTTCCAGGTAAAAACGGCTGACACAATTAAACAGAACGTTTGCCTTTTTCAAGTGATCGATATCACATGCTTTTCCACTTACTTGCACCTGCATCGTGCTTTGTGTGTTTTCTTGCTGACGTTTTGGCGAATATTTCTTCAAACGCTTCTCGCTGAAGCTGTTTACAATCACACAAAGATGACGTTTTGGAAAGAAATGCTATCGGGATTATTAGGTCTTCAGACGAAAGCCTGGAAGACCTACTGTTTTTATCCGAATATTATTTATATTATTATTTGTACGTTTTTTGTCCCAGCTCTCCTGAACTAACCCCTGGGTCGATTTCGATGAAACTTACAGGGATGATAGCCTGTAGGCTGAAATTGATGCATGGTTGAAACAATCTCGACTTCCGGCTTCCGGTAAGGGCAGATACCCAAAACGTCAAAATCTTTGAGCCCCAATATCTCCAAAACTAGAAGGGTTAAATTGACCAAATTTTCACTCGATGTAGACATCATCATCCTTTATTGATTCAACGCATAAACTAAGTCGGGCAGCAGAAGAAATTTTCCGCACTTTTGGAAAAACTACGGAAGCCTTTTAGTACAGAAGCCTTTTAGGGCCATGCGTTTTTTTATTTTTTTATTGAAATTTCAAGATACTAAGTTGAAATTTCAAGATGCTAAGTTGAAATTTCAAGATGCTAAGATGAAATTTCAAGATAAATATTTAGTTGAAATTTCAAGAAAAGTATCTTGAAATTTCAAGTTATTTAGTTGAAATTTCAAGATGCTAACTTGAAATTTCAAGATGCTAACTTGAAATTTCAAGATACTTACTTGAAATTTCAACATATTATGCTTTCTCGGAATGCATATATATTGTGTACATGTTCTGTCAGTTTATTACACAAGTGACGGCAGGTGGTTGTGGTGACAAAATGGATTGTATAACACTCATTTGTACATACTTCTCCCTTGGACTGACGAACAACGAAATACTGTGTTTCCTCGCCCAGGATCACAAGATGATTATAAGCAACAGAACTTTAAAACGATGTCTATCCAAGTGTAAGTTGTTTCGGAGAAAACAATGCACAGACATTCAGCAAGTTGTTTTGTATATTTTGAACGAGTGTGACTCTTCTGGTCGGCAACACGGATACCGTTGGATGCATCGTATGTGTCAGGAAAAGGGCTATGTTGTAGACAAAGAGACCGTTCGATGTTTACTTCCTATCATAGATACTGATGGAGTCAACTGTCGCAAAAAGCGTGCATTAGTACATCGAACCTATATCTCGTCAGGACCAAATTCTGTACGGCACATGGATGGTTACGATAAACTGAAACCCTACGGTATCTGCATACACGGATGCATTGATGGCTTTTCAAGGTATGTTATTTGGCTTGAAGCTTGGGTGACAAATAATGACCCTAAGGTCATCACTGGCTACTATACTGAAGCTGTAAGAAGACTAAACGGATGTCCTGAACGAGTTCGATCGGATCTGGGAACAGAAAACACATCAGTAGAACACATGCAGCGTTTATTACGAAGCCAACATACTGATAGATTCTCAGGTAACAAGAGTTTCCTTTGTGGTTCCAGTCACACAAACCAAAGGATAGAGTCGTGGTGGTGTATTCTCAGGAAGCAATGGGCACAGTTCTGGATGGATCTCTTCAAACAGATTACGGATGACGGCTATTTTGCAGGCGATTTCATAGACAAGAATCTTGTACAGTTCTGTTTTTCTGCGATGTATACAGGTATGTAGATGTTGTTATTGTCATTACCAAACACCACCGATGTTTTACAAGTTCAAAGAAGCGTGCCTATATCCTCTCCGAATAATGCATGTAATGTATGTGTAAATCAGTGTAAAGATTATTATATTTACCAGTATGTTAAAATATGTCATTCAGTATTAGAATTGTCTGTTTCAGGATGAACTCAGAAGTCTGGCACACACATGGAATTTTCATCATATGAGAGCCAACAAGAAAACCCCACCAGGTCTGCATGGTAAACCAGCAGTGTTGTCTTCGTTACCAACATTTTACGACAAGGCAGACCACGTCAAAACTGTCGACCCAGAGGTTCTGCTACAGTGTGAGGAAGTGGCCACCACACGTGACATGCGAATGACCCAATACTGTTTGAGTTGTGTGCTCTGATCATGGAGGAAAAACAGCTGCAGTTTCCAGATGATAAGACTAAATTAAGTGAACTGTATTTAACACTCAGGAGAGAAATACGACAAGAACTGTTTCTGAATTAACTTCTAAGTGACCGAGATAATGAACAATATCATTATCATAATAACAGGACGATTTCCCCCGATCTGTAAAAGGAAAGATCAAACTAGATATTGTTCTTTTACATCTGAGTAATTTATATTTGTCCCTTTCTGTTGACAGTGATTGTTATAACGCCGCATCAGTAGGTTAGCGACGAACTTAATGATAAAATATGCCCAAACTCTGTGACATAATAAAAATAAACAATTTGAAAGAGCAGGTTCTCCTTGTGAAGTTCTTTTCTAATGATACTGACATGACATTTGGACTCGACAAATGTAATACTCTTCATTTGAAGAGTCAGGGTAATTAATGATGGATTGGTCAAGTTACAAGGGGGAGGAGTTATTGAGCATCTTGCGGAAGATCAGGCCTACATCTATCTTGGAATGCAAGTTCGAAACAAGCTTCAGAATGCCCAGTTTCAAGACACACTTCGGGCCGAGTAATAAACTCGCTTAAAGAAATCTGGAGCTCAGAGCTAAATGCTTGAGACACGGTCATAGTCACCAATACTTTTGCTGTGCCAGTCCTTTCCTATTCCTTTGGAGTAGTTGATTAAATAAAACAAGACATCCAGAGTCTTGACCGCCTGACCAGAAGATCATGTCTGATAACAGAGACCACTACCCTCGTTCCACTCTCAGTCGTTTATATAATGCAAATTAATTCGAAAGGTCGGGGTTTGATTAAGTGGAGGCTTTTCATGGTAGAATTTTGTGTGTACTTATATATGTCAGATGGTCCTTTGGTGATGTATGTCAATGATGAAACAAGGAATTCCACAGCCATGTTAAGCGTGCCAAGGTTGCTGGACAGAATCTGAAATTTGAGGTTGATATTGTTGATGGCGATCTATTGTTGGTCGGTACAGTGATGGTAGTAACCCAGGTGAAGTCCTTCACCAAGTCTGTCCAGAGTCGGTTATTCGTGGAGAAGCTTTCTGAGAAACCATCACATCGTGTGTACATGCAGTGTGGGGAACAGAACAGCAATCCAGCGGACTCCTTTGCCAGGACTCCTTCGCCTGGTCTTAATGTGAAACTGGGGGCTTTCTTTTTGCTGCTCAGTCACTTCCCATTTGCAAACGCCAAAATGTGATTCTTAAAGAAAATATTAACATGTAATGTAGACTTTGCAATCAATTCACAGAGACTGTCCAACACCTTGTGAGAGGATGCCCTTCTTTGGCACAAACAGCATACCTTAAACGACATGATGGTATGGCTAGTTGCTGCTCCCACCGTCTCCGCCAGGCCTGTGGCTTTGACTCCGAGGTGCATCCATGGTACGACCCTCAACATGTCCAGGGTGTCATGGAAAATGATGCTTTTAAACTTGGAATAGGCTCATGTACAGCCTCAGAAGAATTCCATCTAACAAACTTAATCTTGAACTTTTTGATAAGGCCAATGAATATATTTATATCATTGAATTTTCTGTCCCTTTTGACAGTAATGTATTTGACGAAATTCAGGAGAAACATGGCAAATATGGCGGCCTCGCTTGCATAACCTAATGTTTGCAGCCTAAGTAGCAAGTTGATCAAGTTCCCATTGTTCTTGGTGTCTTAGGTTTCGTACCTGCTACCTCCCAACCTCTTGGGAGAATATCCAGGTTTGCTTCCAGGAACACCGCCAATTGGATACTCTGGGAAAAGTCCTTCCAATCCAAACCATTCCATGCTTATCAACAACTGACTCAGAGATTATTACGCAACAACATTTTGAACACCATACCTAATCCAAATAGGAGTTCAATTTGCATTTAAGTTCAATATATGTTGTGGAAATGTGAACATTGTATTCAAAGATCATGGGTTTTGTCAAGGAATTGGATATGATAAGATGTACCAACCATCATAATAAATCAAACACCACAGAAAAAATACACAAAATATAATCACAGTAGTGCTTGAACAGGTCATTATTTTTATTGTAACTTACCATTGTATGGATATCAAAACAATGAGATCAAACAATTAATGCAAATGGCAGCAATACATGACAGGGTGTCATAAAAAAACCACTTTGTTGTATTAACCTGACAAATGAGTATAAACGTCATTGTAAACTTTTCTTCAATTAGGAATACTTGAGTTTCTTATTGTCCTCGTCGATATTTGAGTTTTGCTAATCATTTGTAGCAGAATCAACTCATGAAATGTAAACTAAAATCAAATATACTTATGAAAGTATCAAACTAAATTGAAGTCTGTGATTTTGGAAATATCACGCCAAACGTCAAACTTGTTATAACAAATGATTCCTAAACAAAATCCATCACCCACACACCGCTCTCGAGGATCGTGTTGAACTCCTTCCTGGAGTCAAGGAAGTTGTCGTATTGGCCAGGTAGCTCAAGTACTTGTCCACAAGTGTGAGCAACTGGCCTCCTTGCCAGACCTGATAGTGTTGTGGAACGAATGTAGATTGGCTTTGGGTGACCATAACCATCTGTGATACACAAGTTGGCCCCAGTGCAGAACCTGAGAAACCGGGAGAGATAATCTTTCTCCAGTTCACGGACATATTTTCTGAGGAACTCCGATGTACTTTTCTGTTGCAAGAACATGTCGTCTAGAAATGAAAGCATCTTCATCACTTTCCGATTGTTTGGCCTGAGGGAGTCATACAGTGAATCAAGAGATGTTTCTCCAAGACTGAACCCCAACAAAGTCAATTTATCGAACCATGCTCCTTTTACATACATTGGCTGCTGAACCATCTCCTTGTGTGCTATCTCGCCAATCAACCTCTTGAGAGTTTCCTTTGTGGGCAGAACTCTACATTCATGGACACTGAGGACATCAATAACGTCCCCCTCCTCAAAATGGCCTTCCAAGGATGCCTTGAGTATGTCAGCCTCTGAACATGGAAGGAAGGAAAGGTATTCAGGTATAAGGGATTCTTTTGTTGTAGAAAATATATCCATGCCATAAATGGAACACGCCATAAAAGACTTTGCTATGCTCACGGGAAGTAGTTCTACCACTTCCATCCGAAATAGAGAATGGCAGCAATTGCCTGCCAGTCATCACTGTCATAATCATGCCTTATAAATGGCACCTTACAAGCTCTTCCCAGGCAACACTGTTCAATGAAAGAATCCCAGAACTCTACTAAAGCATCTCGCATGACTCCTCCATTGTCTTTGGCAACCTCCATTTCTCCATTTGGCAAAATCATTTGGAAATTGAAAATATCCTTATTTAGATTGAACGTTTTTTCTTTGAATTTTTCTTTAGGTTCCTGGAAGACATGTCCTCTGTGTATACGCATGGTATGGTGGCTGACATTGGCTTGTGCTGTCTGGTGTTCAAGATCTGCAATGAAGTTGTCCAGAAGATCAATATCAACTGAATATGGTTCAACCTCAGCATGTAGAGGCAGGATATTTGGTAACTCACCGATATCATCACTGTGATCATCTGTGTTTCCTGCAGCTTGTGCCTTGTGATCCTGCTGATCCCCCTGATTCTGTGGTTCAGAATTCCAGCACGGTGGCTGATGCTGTTGACCTGGTGGCTGATGTTGTTGACCTTGTTCCAACGCTTGTTGTCCTGGTTGATCTTGATCAGCTTCTCCCCAAGTTTGCGGTCTTGAATGGGTACTCTGGACACAATGACCAGGGACAGGATCTTTGGTGGTGGTATCTTGTACCTTCTTCATCGCCAAATAAAACCTCAGGTTGGTCAGTCGAGTAAGATCAGACATATCATGAACAGTGACATCCTCATTCAGAATGACAAACTGATAGTCCATGGCATTGAACTCATAATCAGTTTCGGGTCCAAATTTTATTGAATGTCCCTCTGGGAAGAATATCTTCTTAGCTTGAGCAACCGATATATACCGAGTACCACCTCCTGATTTAGTTCGGACTTGAGTATACATCATTTTCTTTTCGTCGAATTTCATAAGCCCAATCCCCACCTGTTTTGTCAGTTTGACAGCATTTCGACTTTGTGGACCTATATCTGTTGGGTCGTCACTTGTCGATGGTCGGTTCAGTTTGATGCGCAGACGATCAAATAAACTCTGCTTCCGTTTAGAAGTTTTCTTCTGAGAAGCCATCTCTGCTTGTTCAATCTGAAAAGACAATTTAGATTAAGCACTGAAAGTTGATGTGACCCATATAAACAGCCTGAATTGTAATGGTCAAATTGGATTCGATGACGTCGTTTCTCATTGTGCATACGAGGCTAATTATTGATTGTATTCATGAATGTTTTGTTACCAGAGTGATACCAAAGTCGGCCATGCGATAACAATCACCTCGTCTGGCTCTATTTTCCCAGACGTATGTCAGACGTCACATATGTTCAAATGGTTCAATATATTTCACACTTGGATGGCATAAAAAAGCCTGCTCAAGATATGAGAAATACAATTTGTCATGACGGTATTATTTAAAACAAAGCCCATTTTGGCATAGATAGATGAGTTGTTTCCTAAATGCTTTAACATGGGTTAGTGGCAAACCGGTTTGCTTAGAAGGGACGTACACAATAAGATCTATACCGCCTTTATACGTCCTGGGCTAAACACTCACATATATCTGTTAAATTATGATACGCACCGGTACTTAGGAAATGAATTGCAAAAACGTCTCTAACTGCAAAAAGAAGATAAGGCTACAGTCTTATTCTAATGTCAAATACCGCAAAAGGAAAACCTGTATTTGGCATGTATCTTGTCATTGAAATTTATTAGAAAGAGATACTTACATTCACTTCATCGGTGCGAGTAGCATCTGTAGTTTCACATCTGCCTGGACTAGCCATCCTTCCTATCGAAGAGACATTCCCCAAATGGTGAGCTACCACATGATTCGCATGGTCTTGAAATTTAAAGATAATTAACTTCAAATATATTTTCATGTCGCATGGTAAAACACATTATCTTGAAATTTCAACTTACTAATCTTGAAATTTCAACATATTCATCTTGAAATTTCAACTTAGTATCTTGAAATTTCAATAAAAAATTAAAAAAACGCATGGCCCTAAAAGGCTTATTATTATCTTGAAAATTCAAGATATTAAGTTGAGAATTCAAGATATTAAGTTGAAAATTCAAGATGACATCTTGAAAATTCGAGATAGCGTGTTGACACTTCACCACAAGCTCACTCTCACAGAAACTGATTCTGAGTAACATGGAGGAGTTTCTGCGGAATAGGGGGGTTCCTGATGCTTCCCTTTAGAAGTTAAAGTCTGAAAAGGTAAGTTTAAATTCTACTGTCATTTTTCAATGAAAATTGGTAATGTTAACTGATGAGCATTTAGAAGTTGAAAGGTAACACAACGTATGGTATGGATTTACAACATCTTTAATGTTTACAACACAGCGTTTCTGGGCTACTGCCTGCCCCTTTATCAGGTGAATGACAGAATGTGATTTACAAGCAAAATATCCAGTGGGTACATGAGGCCAGTGGGATTAAGTAACTGCTCATCATCTTATCACAGTATATAAAGATATAAATATGTAATGTTAATTATTTCGGCAAGATGACCTATTTCAGTATGGAATTTAGGCAACTATTTAGTCTGTCTCACAGTCCCTGAACCACATTATTTCCCCTACAGCCTAGCCCTCCCTGCAATGCTGAAGCACTAAATGAAGCAAGTCTAGATTTCCACAAGTTTCCCAAGATCCTTGCCAGTGGTCTGGCATCTGACCTCACATTCTCATCTGTCAACTCTTAATTAACAAACACTTGGGATGACACCAAGCTAGAGTAGCCTTGTGCACAGCTTTAAGCATAAGGGACCGTTCATAATGTATGGGTGGGGGGTGGGAGAAGCACATACAATGTGGGTGAACCCCTCTAAGATTCATGTACAAAAAGTATGTGATCCCCCTGCATTCCATGTACAAAATCAATGAATGACCCACCCATATTTTTAAGCATAATGTTAAAATATTGTTATGTACAAAAGTGCTGACCTCCTCCCCGCTAGTACATGTGTACAAAATTGATGGAAACACCCCCCCACCCCGCCACGTCATCATGACTTCCCCTATGAACGGTCCCTAAGACAGGCGCTGGTCGTTTTACTTCCATTACACAGTTTTCTTTTATTAAGGGGTTTATCTATATCCTCCCTGCTCATATTTTACAAAAGAAAACTTTGAATTTAGAGACAAGTTAGTTCCAGATAGACCTTGTACCTTGACATCTAGCATTCAAGTAAGAGTAGGGGTTGAAGTTTCTAAACAACACAAGTGATGACAGCAGCACTCTGGTCAGACTCAATGGAGATAGGACAGAGCTTAACACGAGGGCCAATACATATCCCTGTTACTTAAACCGTTATCTGATGGGTGTATGCCGTGACTTCAAATTGATAATGGCCCCAGCCATTAAGCCATTTCCCAATTTTGATGTATATCTCCTATTTCCAAAACGCATTTCTTTACCATTACTGAGATTTAGAACATGTAACCATAGTTTACCTATTGAGACGGGCCGCTGGTATAATATTACAAGGGATGAGAGAACGTGTCAACTATGCACTCCTAAAAGCATCGCAGATGAATATCATTATATTTTTCATTGCAAAGCATTAGATACTTTGAGGAAACAGCATTTACCCTGCCATCTAACTCCTTTTCTCAATGGAACAAAGTTCACGAAAATATTATCAGTAAAAACATCTCGAGAAATAGTAAATTTATCAAAATATATCATACATCTATCATCTCTTGTCAGAAAAAATGTTAATATGTTGTTTACTGCCATCTTGAATTTGAATTTGCATTTGTATATATGTTTACAACACATGCACTTGTACCACCAAGGTGGTTTATGAGAATAAAGAATTGAATTGCAGCCCCAATGTAGATGTCATTAGACTCTGAATCTCCCAGCTCACTGGGTTTATTTGTTACTATCAAATTATAAATATTCAGCACCTACACGTTAGTCCAGCAACTATTTAAAGTACGTCAGTTTATATTTATCATGCAATTAATGTCCGAAATTCTGTTTTAATCAGCCTGTGGTTTCTTCATTACCCTCAATAAAGCATTCAATATTGAATATTACTGTTTGTGTAAATCACAAGCATGTCATATAGGGACTTATATTCAACCTGTCACATATCTTTGCTGTTTTTCAGATTGATGAAACTTGCATCCAGCTAATGACGGATGAACAACTGGGGGAATATATCCCACACTATAGAGACAGGTTAGCCTTACGAAATTTCTTGACGCGTAAGTGTGACAAGCGTCAAAATGAACGCAGGCAAAGTCTGTTTGAAAGACTCCAATGCAAGCTTAAAAGGCATTCATCACCTAATAAGTAATGCGTTGAGACAAGAAGTAACAGTCCACAACACGTCAATGCAGTTAAAAAGTGCAAAACTATCGGAATTGGACTGATGCAGTTTGATGGCAAAAACCAGATTTACACGCAGATCCGCACTAAGTTGGGAGGTGGGACCAGAAACACACCAATGTCCAAGTTATCCACTAAATCTGACATCCTTTCTGAAGCCAAAAGGATTTTCTTTCCTGACGGATATTCTGTCAAATTTGGACCGGAGATGAATTACGAGTTCGATGGACTATCATGGACTATCAGTATGTTTCATTGGAATCTGACGTCAACATACAAAGTTGTTAATTAATTAATGACCATCAAACAATGTTGATTCACCGCCAACAAGATTGATGTATACTGTACCGCTAAGTGGCTGAGCTGACACTGAGTGAGTTCGCTAATCATGTCGTTAATTGGGTCTTAGGGGTAGTAAATCAGTTCGCTTTAGCCGTTAATTCGATACTCACGAGTTCGTTATTCACGTATAATTTTAATGATATTATAAAGGACTGTTGACGGGACTTTTAAATTTGTTCGCTATATCCGTGTTCGCTATAACCATGTTCTACTGTATTAGTGAAATCACAAAACTTTCGAACTTGCAATTTTACCTTGCCATGAAAAAAGTTCAAGATGTGAATCAAGCAGTACCAGTAAATCAGCAGAAATATGACATTGTCCGCCCATCAACATCAACTAGCAGAGCATCTGGAGCTCACGACGATAGTTAAGGAGATCCAACATCCACCATGGGATTATCTGAAGATAACCCTGATGATGACGTCTATCTGCCTAACATATTGCCTCTGCCTGAAAGAAAGAAGTACTTTCCGATACATCTTTCGAAAGCATTCATGTCATGTTGCATCTTTGGTTTGGATTTGTTTTCTGAAAAAAAGAGTCACCTCATATCCGAGTTCCTGTCATTCCTTCCCTTTAGTGAATCCAACACTATTGACAGAGCTATGAAAGGAGACTATGAAGCTGATGAGTTGGTGGATATCCTCAGCTCCCATGAGTGCAGAGTTGTACCAAACCAGGGTAATCTGGAGAAACTGGTTGCAGAAACAGCACAAAAGAGCTCATACAGCAGCCTATGTACATCAAGAACTGCTGGTTTGACCAACTTGCAACACTTGGGTTTGAACTCGGCGATACATCTCTTGACACCCTGTACCAGTCCTTAACAGCAACGCCAAGAAAAGTCTTAAAAGTCCTTGCCTGGCCAGAGAATATGTCCATACCTGAAACAGCAACTGCAAGCTATTTGACCAAGTTTATGAAAGAACTTAAACCAGATTCCCTGGCACGCTTCCTGAGATTTTGCACAGGAACCAACCTCCTACTTACAGATGGCGCTGGAAATCACAAACCCATCTTTGTCCGTTTCAACTGCTTGTCAGGACTTGCAAGGAGACCGGTAGTACATACATGTGGACGTGTTCTTGAACTGCCTGGACAGTATGACAGCTACCCTGACTTCAGAACGGAGTTCAGTTCAGTCCTCAGAAGTGAAATCTGGGTTATGGATTTTGTTTAGAGTAACTATTACTCATCTGCTGTATGATTCACATCTGTCATCGTGATGTACTTTGCTCATTTCTGAAGCCCTTTGAAATGTACCATGTTCTCCTGTTTGTGTTCCAAGTTGCCAAATTTGTCTGTTATCAGTAGTTATTTTGGGGTCATGATCCTGTTTTAACAAACTCTTCATTGACTGTCTAGTTTGATAATCACAAAATATGACGAAAGAAAATATGATCATTTACCTGCCAAAATTCTAGAAAATGATCTGGGATTAAAATACACGATAATGGAGCCAATATCATGTTCCTTCGAGCTTAATTGTCAAGTAAAGTCTTTGCATAGTCGGTTTACATCAATCGTTGAATCTTCTGAGGAAAACAATAAAGATTCTACTTGTATGTATTTTGTTTGAGTGTATTTACATTGATTATCTCTTGTATATGTGCATGTTCAAATGGTAATATTGAAACAATCATCAAAAAAGATCTAATAAAGATCAATATTTCTAATATGTAGAAACAGATTCCAAGGGCCAATTAAGGGTAAGGTTAGAATTAAATACTATGAATGAACCATTAGTTCCATTAGTAAGTGATGACAAGAGGCATTCATGAAAAAGGTGATCATGTCCTGCCCAATGGTTCAACATAACTTCAGAGAGCTGAGTGTGCAGATGCGCCTGTAGCCTTCGGCTGAATTGAACCAGTGACCATATAATAGAGGGACGGCCCTCACCAACAGTTTATCACTAACCATCAGCGCTACGGCATGGCATGTAACTGATACACATCGACACCCTGCTGCTAACTTCCCTCTACCGGTACACATGCGCAGACATTCGCAAATGAGCACTCTGGTAACCACGTAAACAATATTGCGTAATATCCGGGCCGAGAGTTAATTTCCTTAGCGGGATTTCACCGGCTGCGTTTGACAGTTAAACATTACATGGACAGCTCCAATAAACTGATTACAATAATCGTAATTTTTATCTCATCTCTCATTTGCATATGTCAACTGACAACATCGCAGAACATGTATCATTCGCGAAATGCGTGTCGTCATAAGCCTGGAATATTTGTTTCAACATTCGGCATGGCCATGGACGACGTAATTCATTCACTGGGATGATTCCGGCTTGGACCTCGATACTTACTTGGAGAACTTACGGACTACGACAGGACAGAGAATATAAACCAAAAATACAAAAAGCAAACTAACCCAGTCAGGTAAAGGCAGTTTTAACATTACAGTTGCCAATATCCCCGATGCTCGCCAAACGTATCATCACATGGCTAATCTCAAGATTTACTTGCAAGTATTCGTTGGCACAAAACGAGGGTGTGGTCAAGCAGTCGATGAAACACGATTTCACATTATCCAAGAGCGTTAATGTTTTTATAATGCCAGTTTGGGGCTAGCAGTGATTATGCTTTGGGCCGTATGGAGACATTTGTTGTTATTTTCAAAGGGAAGCCACTAAATACTAAAGCCACTTTCCCCCGAGCCCATGAAATATTCGTGTTAAATGGGCTGAACTACATTACCCTATCAATTAAAAGAATTCAGCAAAGTGTCAACTTTAACTTGGCAGGAAAATGCAACCAACAACATTAAAGCACAACATCACACGTTCTTATATGTACAATGTATTTATTGTAGAATAGGACCATAGATCTATATGTACAATCACGTACTACTAAATTCAACCATTTAGATATTCTTTCATTAAAAACACAGTAAATATGAATTTCAACTGTTGCAAATAAACTCTAAACTGAATTTGAAATTGAGACTATAGACTAAAGAATATACTAATTCATTAAAATATTAAAACATGATAACTTATAAACTTGGTGCAACACAAGGACTTAGATTGTGAATGAAAAACATGAAATCATACAAATCTGTACACGATCTAAAATAAATTCGTAAACTGATATTTTAAATGTCCATAAAGTGAATTATACGTTGGATTTTAATTTCCATAACTTCTTCTCATGTAATTTATTACATATTGAATTTGATCATTTGCGACCCTATGATGGATGCGTCTCAGTCAGGTTCAATAGTTGGTCAAGATCTGATCCAAATTGCAAAATTTATTTCTCTTGAAATGAAATAGGTTTAAAACAAATGACCGAGAGGTAATTTGAAGCAGGTATCATCAGATGTGCATACAGGAAGATTGTATTTCAAGCATGCACACCTATATAGAAGAAGTCAGCAGCCATCACATCATTATTCATGAAGACTTATTCACATCTTCAACATGTGTTTGTTAGATCGCATCATTCAAACGCTCTTTCACTTTCTTTCGGAATCGATGAAGACAGCTGATGGCAAGCAAGTAATTATATATCTATTATATGGTCTCTGATTGAACCAAATATGTGGTAATATACACTGCTTCGTTTTGATGAAAAAGTGTTTCATATCTGAGGACATCAAGATGACATGCTTAACATACATAGGTGATTTTACAGCAGAAGTCTTGTTAAAATGAGGGGATCACTCACTGCATCAGATATGTCTGTAGTTTTCATACTACTTGCATTTCACAACAAAATAGAACAAGTAATTTTTTTTGAAAAATTGAGGATTTATTTTCTGTTTATAATCGCATGAACAGTAAAAACTAAAATAGTTCGCTTCTAATTTCTCTCCTCAATGCCAGATACAGATCACTTAGATCTTCCCTCTCCTCTGGAAACGGGCACTGCATTTCCTCCATGATAAGGGTGCATATGTCATGTACAGTAGGATCACAGCGCTGTTCACCTCGCATAGTACACTCTCCTTCACAGTGTGTGAGGGCTTCTCCACTGACAGATTTCAGGTGATCTTCGGCGCCATATAAACGGAGGAGTGAGAACATCACAGCAGGTTTCCCATAGGGACCTGGATTGGTCTTACTTGCCCGGATACTGTGAAAATTCCATGTTTGTGACACTCTGTTTTTTATTTCTGGAGAATAGAAAAACAATTACAAATTTACTAATCATGTTTGAAAATTTGAGCATGTTTGACATCAAAGTTGAAACTTTTTCAAAAGTGTAGCATTCTTGCTCGAAATTTTTTGTATCAACTTATGAAGCAACAAATCAAACAAACTGTGTACATTCTTAACCTTTCATTACCATATGCATTCAGTTGTTTAGATTATTTATGTAACTGAATTGTAAAGTGTCAAAATACTTGCCTGTATTACTTCTAGGAAGCAAAACTGAACTAGATTCTTGTCAACGAAATCTCCAGTGTAGTAGCCGTCCTCTTTCAAATGGTTAAACAGATCCATCCAATGTTGTATGCACTGTTTCCTGAGAATCCCCCACCACGACTCAATGCCTTGATTGGTTACACTAGATCCGTACAAGAAGCTATGTTTCCAGAGCATCTGTCGATATGTTCATCCCGTAGCAGATATTGCATCTGTTCTACTGATCTGTTTTCTGTTCCAGCATCAGAGCGTATCCGTTCTGGACATCCGTGCAGTCTCTTCACGGTCTCCACAAAGTACCCTGCGATTACCTTTGGATCATTGTTTGTGTCCATGCTTCCAGCCACAAAATGTTTCTTGAAAATCCATCTATGCATCCATGGATACAAATTCCAAGGGGTTCAAGCTTGTCATATCCATCCATGTGCCACACCGCATTGGGGCAAGCAGAACTGTAGACACGGCGCTTGAGTCGACATCTGCTACGCCGCTTCACACCCTCAGGGTCAATCAAACACAATATTATTCTTACTGTCTCCTTTGATACAACTAAACCTTCTTCCTGACACTTTCTGTGCAACCATCTGTAACCTTGTCCCTTTCCAGTGGAGGTTTCGCTCACTCTCAACAGAAAGAGAGCAACATTGAGTATATCTGAATGTTCTTTCCTTCTATATAATTTCAGCTTAGATGTTATGCGTTTAAGCGTCCTAATACTAAGAACAATCCCGTGGTCTTGAGCAAGTAGGTAAAGAATTTCCTTGTTTAATAATCCAAGTGAGAAATATATGGAAATATATCTCTCCCGCTCCATACCTTCTGTTTCCCTCCGATTGCTTGAACTGTCATACTGAACAGCTTTAGTTGAAGTTTATAGTTCATATCTTGAATTTTCAACTTAATATCTTGAATTTTCAACTTAATTTCTTGAATTTTCAAGATAGTATCTTGAATTTTCAACTTAATATCTTGAATTTTCAACTTAATTTCTTGAATTTTCAAGATAGCATCTTGAATTTTCGACTTAATATCTTGAATTTTCAAGATAATAAAAAAATATCAGTGGCCCTAATAGACTTCCGTAAAAAATTGCTTTTTTGCCGATTTTCACGTTTTGACGGTGCCTGTCTTTGAAAATCTTCGTCTCCAGAACGTCACGCCAAAGACCCGGGTTCGATTCCCCACATGGGCACAATGTGTTAAGCCCATTTCTGGTGTCCCCCGCCGTGATATTGCTGGAATATTGCTAAAAGCGGCGTAAAACTAAACTCAGTCAGTCAGTCAGTCGTCTCCAGAACGGCAAATAGTACAATCGTGTTCGATACGCTTTGTAAAGCGCACACTCCCGACCACAAAATTTGCACAAGGAATATCGATATCTTGAATGCTTTAGGAGTTATCGCCCTTGGAAGTTGGTGGATTTTTCCAAGACGCATTTTCATAGGGTTCAAACATATGTCAAACTCTGCGAAAACACAATGGATACCATTTTCCAAAGTACCACTCTGTAGATAATTGAATGGGAAACATTTCTGCTTCACATTATGGTTATGTAAAAATCAATAATTACGTCACCATTACGACACAAATACAAACTTCGCGATTTTTCACATTTCCGCACGTTTTGACGGTGCCTGTGTTTAACAATCTTCTTCTCCTGAACAGCAAATAGTACAATAGTGTTCTATATATCGTTTTACATAAAGCCCACACTCCGGACTACTTAGTTTGTTCAAGGCATGTCAATATCTTGAATAGTGTCGGAGTTATTGCCCTTGGAAGTTGGTCAATTTTTATAGTGTTCATAAAAATGGCACAACTCTACGAAAACACAATGGATTTCATTTTTCAAGGTACTAAACTGTTGATAATTGATAATTGACCTCGCCCATTGACAATCTATATGTTGAGGTAAATGGACCATGTCTTATTTTAAAACGAATAAAACTAGTTTTCCAATATCTCACTAAACTTCCAGCATTTAACAATGTATTCAATCCTTTATATCACCTTATATGACAGGAAACCAAACACAATTCCAACATTGGTCATTTGGGAATCCAACATAAAATCTGCCCATTTAAATCTGTCTGTTATAGCCGAATATACAATAACAGCAACGCCACCATCACAGTATATACAACCTGACGTTAATTCAGATTTAGCGAAACTAATGAAGTCTGAAACTAATGAACTGTTTTACCAACAACCGTTTAGACTAATACCCCTGTCATGCCAGTATTTACACAGATTGATCAAACGATGGTAAGAAGGTATCAGCTGCAGCTGTTAATACCAACTGTACTATGTTGTGACTAACAGATGGAAGCTCAGGCCATAGTATAGCTTCGCAATGTAATGAAACGACCTCAAGAAGCAGCTTCATCATATTGTTTATATACTGAGTCAAAAAAGAAACTTCACAAAATGTAATTTGCGAAATAATAAATAATTGTTTTCTGATGATACATCTATGTATCCGAAATGGGATCCCTATCTTTCGACTCTAGAAAAACGTTAGCAAAACCCACTCAAACCCATCCATTCGTCGTGCAAATGATGTTAGTGCCAAATAAGGTTTTGCACGTGCAGTCGATCACGTGATCTTCGCATCGAAGTTTTCTTCATATGCACGTGTTTGCATTGGCCTCAAGAATTGAAAAAACACTTTTAAACCACAGTTCTAACGGTACTTGAAATGCCACGATTGTCAAATGTGCAACGTGAACGTGTCGTTGGCATCTTGCAAGCGGGAAGATCAGTTATTGACGTTGCAAGAGCAATGGGATGCAGCCTTCGTACTGTGTATGACTTGCGAGGTCGTCTACAACAAACTGGCACCACTTCTGATCGCCCAAGGTCGGGTCGTCCACGTGTGACGTCACGAGCAGAAGACCGTCAAATCGTCCTACGTCACCTACGTGACAGATTTCTGCCGGCTACACGAACCAGGGCTGAGATGTTTAGAGGTCGACTGTCCTCACAGACCATTCGAAATCGGTTGCGGGCTGCCAATCTCCATTCTCGACGTCCATATTGTGACTTGACATTCTGTATACCCATGTTTTGGAACGGCGGTGTAGCCTAATGGAACTGATTATGGCACTGTCAGTGTATCGAGTACATCACACAGATCTCAGCAATGAAATAATAGCAATTTAACCATCTTACCATCTCTTGTTCTTTTATAGTGCCCTGAAGAAAGAATGTGAAGTTTCTTTTTTGACTCAGTATATATTTAAAGCATCACCACAGTTTATCCCTGGTTGAAAAAATATATATATTGTTGGCTGCCCAGTAATGGTGGCTTCAGTAGAAAATGTAAAGGCGAAGTATGGGCGCAATCCGGCTCTCAATAAGTCTATTTCGAGCACAAATTTCGCCTATTCCGATCCTCGATCCTCTAATTAAATATTATAAAAGCTGATCATGAGCATACCAAGATTCATACCTTCAAGCCGCTGATTGGAGCTCACCCTCTGGTTTATCTCGCCATGATGAAGTTGTGTTACAGTGGTCCCGCACTGGACACAGTCTTTACGCACATTCATTTTTATTGAAATGTGAAGATCCTCCCATTTGCATCCTTCACAACACTCTAGCTATCTAGCATATTTTGGTTTGGTAGACTGTCAGTTTTACCTGAAGTCATGGCGATGCATACTATAGAAATGATCCCTAAAAGTATGATCTTTTCAAGCTTATCAGGCAAGATTTTATGACAATATTCATGCTTTATCTTAACTTTTCAGAACAGTGTTTCTAACCACCTGATTTTAGCATATTTAAAACAAATCAGATTTTATGACAAAATGTAGATTTTTATCTCAAAAGTCCGTTTTTACCCTTGGATTTGGTATTTGACTGAGATATGAATAAATCCACACCATTCATAATCATTGTGTTCATTAACGTGAAGTTAAATACATGACAGCTGCAACATTGCTGATGCAGCATTGACCAATATTTACTCACTCACACAAAAACTACGACTTACAGCCATTGTGCCCAGGCCCGCAAGCAGTGACAAAACCCGCGTAGCGTGCGGATGACATGTTAATACGAATGCTCGACTTGCCCTTGCACTTGTGCCTTTGCCTCTCACTCTGTTATAATTGAAAAAGTTTGCTTGTCTCTTGTTCCATTAAGAAGTTAGATACGTGACTTTTGTTTTTTCACTCCGGAATTTATATTTGTCTTTGTAGATATATGTTTTATGATTTGAGTGTCCATATTATGAACTTTAGCAAAAAGTGTTATGTGGGTATTACTTTAAAACCCTTAAACTGTTGTTGCGCTTCTTGCATCCGATCATTGTCCACCCCATGCATCAATAACAATAGCAAAAATGAACTATTTGGTTAAATATGTTGCTCAACATAATTTAATAGTAACTGTTGTGAAACATTTCATACTTTTCATGATACCGACAAAGACATCAGACAAAGACATGTGCGGGAACGTGCACAGAACAAGAATGTTCCACCAAAAGGGGCCCCATAACAGTCTACCAAGTCACAAATTAGGACTTGAATGCAGGCAAAACTTAACGACTGATACTATAATTATTTTCATATTTACTGTCGTACTCGTAAACTAATACATGGCACAAAAGACAAGGTGAAAGTTTTCAATAAGTGTACACATATCACACTACACTGTCTTAACTGAAACAATATACACGCCAACACATATTGCCTGTTTAAATCCATTGTTAAACAGAATGCCGTGTTTGCGCTATTGTACGAAAAACAGTTCTGCAGTAAACTCAACTTCAGTGACGTTTAAGAATGGCGTAAGAAGACTTTTAGGGCATAAAAACACAAGGAACGATTTACGAAAAAATTGTATTTTTCTTTCGTATTCCTTTATAATGTTGCTAGTTATGCAATCAAGTGTAATACCTCGAACCGAGAAACAAAAGTATGACAAAGGTTTGTCATGCAATTATTTATTTAATACAAAAGCTACTAAAAGGAGCCACAAACTTGTTGGCAGTATTAGATGACGGGTAGGCCCCAGAATCATAACATAACGTCCCTCAGTAGGGTTTCGTTAGGCAGTTACTCTAGAGTGCTGACAGACATTCTGCCACGAAAGACAGAGAGAAATTGTGTACAGGTTTGTTATTTTCAGTTAGTTTCAGTTGGAACTATTGTCTGTTGTTCCTGTCCATCTAACACAATAATGATCCCCTGGCGAAAAACACATTCCACGAAGACATGCAATGTTTAGTTAATATCTGTGAGTGATTAGAACAGGTTTTCAGCCCAGAGAATTAAAGAATAAGAATTAATGTTCAGACCTCTACGCGCTTGTTTCGGGGATGGTAAATATCTTGCATAGGCAACATCCACCATGTATTTAGCTCACTAAGGTTTGTAAAATATAACGTTAACTCCTTGTGATACTTACCATTCCAAAACACAACTCGCATGACAACCTATTTATCTGTTGGCTGAAGAAAGGAAACTGACAACAATGGACTTTCCTAATCACGACATGCTACTTTAACATCTTTTAAGCACACATTGAATCGTCCATTATTTAAACTAAGAACATTCGTTGTTCACGTTAAAGTAACGTTCAGCCTTCAGTGCACATTTCACGCACATAAAATGTATTTAGAGTCGAGTCTTCGTGACTCTCCTACCACAGTTGAGGGGACTACATTCAACCTTGTGATTCAACAAAAGTTCCCGCGTATTTCTACCAAACGGTGTTGTATTTGTGTCTTCTGTCACCGACGTCCATGACGGTGACGGGTCTTTATGACATATCAGCTGAAGTACTTGTTGTCGAAACTTTTGTCCTGTGGCACAATATAGAAAGAAATTTATGGAATGGTTAACATACATTAACAATTCTGTAACTGTCTTTGCAAGATTGAATTGAACAGTTTCATGCATATCATTGTTATCTCTGCGGAATGCGAGAACAATCATTGAAACGTTCATGGGTAACGTGGTGATGAGGAAGTTGAAGGAGACTGTAAGCAACATAACGGTCAGTTTGGTACTTCCCTCTCCTGGTTGTTTCTTCCCTCCTTCAAGCTTCCTTCTTTCCGTCATGCTCCTCATCCGCTCTCGACTGCCTCGCGCATTGAGAACTTGTCGAATAATCAGAATATTCAATACCAGGATGGTAACAAACGGCAGAAATGAGTAAATTATTCCGTCCACCCATGGCCATACCTCATCCACCAACACAGTGTGGTTGTCTACTGCATCACAATTAGCAATGTTCTTTCCATCCACTGGTGTCTCTATTAATTCAACTGTCCATAAAAAGTGTAAATTTATGGCAAACATGAGGCATATAAGAACAAAAATTACCCAGCGTGCGCGGGGAACGTTGCACATTTCAGTTGCCTTAAATGGATAGCATACAACGATAAAGCGCTCCACCGTTACTGCCATGATGAGCCATACTGAAGTGTCGCTGGACACGTAGCCCAAAATAACTGTAAGTTTGCACAGCCAGTTAGCCTGTACCTGGATATCCACACCAGTCAGTTCCCCAATCCACAACCTCAACAACCCAATGTACAGCACTAAAGAATCTGCTATGGCAAGGGAAGCAAGGTAAAAATAAGTGGACACTTTTAACATTGGTCGACGACGTAACACAACGAAAGAAAACAAGTTGCCAAATGTTCCAATAATAATAAGAATGGGTGGCACATATAACAACAGCAACTTGTTTATTCTGTACTCCTGATACTGCATGACAGGCTCCTCGAAGCTTGTAACATACATATTGTCGCCGTTTAGAAGCCGTTCGAGCTCGTACTCTCCGTCAATGCCTGCTTGTTCAAACAGCATCTGTCGATCTGCCGGAGAGAGCTGCTGTATTATGCTTAATACGGCAGTCAGGTTAAAGGCGTCTGCTCCCGCGCTGTTATCGACTTGCATCATGCTGAAACATACAGAAAAAGTGTTAATCGGTTTAGAAGTTTAGATTGGTTAAACAGAATATTAGCATCATCCTATGCCACATCAAGAGTCATGCTGGAACTGATATTTGTGTGGAATTTCCATTCACCATATTCTGCAACCGAGGTATATAGATTCCACTTTGACACATTTTGCGACAAAATACATGTTTCTTTATATTGAATTGCTCATGGTTTCCAATTATCCTGCAGAGAGAGTTTGCACGTAATGAAGTCATACACGACACTTAGTGCGCTTGGACAGTTTGATTTATATATCTAGGGACTGAATTCCCTTATGGCATATATTCCGAATAATTTATTTACAGTGGGTTAGTAGAACCTAAAGCTTACATGCAACGCAAAACAACTTTGCAGATTCTGATACCTTTCGGTATGGACTTACAGAAACAAATTATCAAAAATGCAATTCAACTTATAAAGTTGAAAAATAACGCGATGAAAAAACCCCGCGAAATCGGAGTTCAAACGATTCACTAAAATCACCCCAGCTGGGGTGAAATGTGGTTTCAACAGCTGTGCTGCGCTGCGCTCATAGCGCATGCGCAGTGAATAGGTTCGTGAAGCTTGAAGCGGGATGCCCGGATTATAAGGTCGTGAGCAGGAGTAGCCTAATCTTGGTTGTGTACACAAACAACAAATAGTAAATAATCTACTCGTTACTTAAAAGAACCTTGTTCGACATTTCAACACAGAAAAACTTCGCTGGCGGATGAGTACTCGGAGTGGGCTTTGATGTGAGCTATTTTTCTAGTGTTTTGACTTTTGTTGATATTTCACAGGCGCGAGTTTTTTATATGTTATGACAGTAGATTACCGATTTAACTGTTTATATAATTTCATTTGACTATTTCACCACACGTTCTTCTTACCGAGTCTCTTTCTAAGTTCGATACTTAACAGCAACGTCATTATTTAGCATTGTCCGAATTTCTAACTGTGATATAGATATGTCGTTGTCACAGACAAAACTCAATGTCTGCTTTATTGACACCTATGTGTCTGCCTGCCAGTCTGCTAATGACAATATGCAATACACAACTTCGATCACATGCAATTTGAACTTAACACCTAACAGGCTATACACCATGAACAAAATACTCGTGCACCTAAGTTCTGTCTCTGTCACATTAGGTTATTACACAGACAGGCAGGTGTCATACTTGTACACATGACATGTTATGATGTTTGTTGATTGCAAAATGTTATACACAAATGTATATTTACAAAATCCATCCTGGTTCCCGGGCCTCTCATTAGTTAATATAGAGCTCTATATTAACTAATGAGAGGCCCGGGAACCAGGATGTTACAAAATCCACATCTCTATACACACACAAAGAGCCCTGAGTGTATAGGCAAATAAACCAGCCAATGAAAGACTTCGTTACACTTATAGTCCGATTGGCTCAAAAGCGGACCGATGAATTGCAATCTAACTAAAAAACTAATAAACATATAATACTCAATGAAACGCTCATCATAATCAAAACATCAGACCAACTCTGTGATTTTGTTTCAAAATGTATGCCCTAAAAATATGAAAAATTGTTTAACAAACTATCATTAAACTTTTGACACAGTTCACTATTTGTTACGAGGGAGGAGTACAAAGAGAGGATCAGCTAGTTGTACGTGAAGCACGTGCACAAGTGCCGACACAGTTATGGATTCATTTATCTGTGCTGTGCCGTCTCCATCCTTTGTCGCACACCTGGCTGTTCCTCTCTTCGCATTCCTCCTTCGTAACAAATAGTGAACTGTGTAAATATTTATCACAGACTTGGTCTGATGTTTTGATTATGGTCAGCGATTCAATGAGTTTTATATGCTTATTAGTTTTCGAGTTAGATTGCAATTCATCGGTCCGCTTTTGAGCCAAACGGACTATAAACGCTCTAACTGGGTTCGGTATCCCGGTATTCCTTCGTTTCGAGGGAAGTAAACCCAAGTACAAAAAATTGCACTTTTGATTTGCGATTTTGTACGCTTATAATTTTGTTTATTTGTTTTGTTTCATAACCAGCAATGTATATTATATGTCATGAATAAATGATAACTGTGTTTTAATTATGTTTAATTTTTTTTTTTGCATCTTAGCTATAAATGCAAATTCTCACAAAACATAACGTTTGGTTGACAACATAAGTGTTTTCACAATCATCCATGCCGGGAATCGAACAATGGTTTTGATCCGACGATTTTTCCAACCGGGGCCCCATTTCACAAAGCGACCGTAGCGCTAAGGTCGTACAGTACAACCAGAAATTATTGAGAATTTAAAGATTGTAATTTTTTTTTTTTTTTCACTCATTACTCACGTATTAAATGTGAATATTAGCAGAACATAACTCCAGATTCAAAGACAGGTGAACAGTTAGTATTTTGTCAAGTCACCATGGGCAGCAATGCAGGCTTAAATGCGGAGGGGCATACTACTGATCAAAGAAGTTAGAAAGTCGTGGTCCATGCTGTCCCAATATCGGACCACCTCTTCTTTCATTTCAGCAATATTTGTCAGATTTTTCTTATTGACACTTTCCTTCATAAGTCCCCAAACATTTTCTATTGGATTTAGGTCAGGGCTATAGCTTGGCCAATCTAATAATGTCATATTTTGGGTCGGAACCAGACCTGTGAATTCTTTGAACGATGTTTTGGGTCGTTGTCTTGCTGGAAAATCCAAACATTTCGATAGAACACGTGAGCAGATGGAAGTAAATGTCCCTCGAGAATATCACTCACTGTTCATATTCCCTTCAAATACACAGAGGGGCGTTGCCCCTAACGCATATATGCCACCCAACACGTTAAAGTTCGGACTGTACTTTGGGCGCTGATACAAAGGTTTTCAATTCGTTTGGTCCAGAATGTCAGTGTATTAGGAAACAGCCACACAGAACTTTCATCTGAGAAAATCACATTGTCCCAGTTAAAATTTCTATGCTGTAAGCACCAGTTCAACCTTCGCTCCTTTTGTTTAGGTTTCATGATTGGTGATGGAATTCCTCGACTTTTCTGCCAACCCATTGCATGCAGCTCAGTTCTAATTGTCTCCTTACAGACAGCCACAGTTCCTCTATCAATCATATCCAGCCTTAAGTTTTCTAAACTCCTTCGTTTGTTTTTAGAAACAAGAATACCAAGCCACCTCCTGTCACCGACAGTCAATTTTCTGGGCCTACCTGCGCCTCCCTGGTGCTCAATGCTATATCCATTTGCAATATTTTTCAAAACACGATAAACGGTGGACAAAGGGATGCCTGTTCTACTTGAACTCACTTTAGCTCATCTGATGTCCTTGTTATAATACTCTAAAATCAACTTCCTCTTCTCTAAATCATCCATACTGAGGATCACTGAAAATGTCGTCTGCTAGCAAGTAAACAAAGGGGGATAACTCTTCACAAACTAATCAAAAAGGATAAACGGAGTTGTCTCTCTTGAATGAAACCAAGCACTTGATAGCTGGTCAAGGTTGTTTATACTAGAAATCCAATTAAACATATCCCTAAAATTCTCAAAAATTTCTGGTCATACTATAACTCTCATACTTTAACATAGACGACAGTCGTAGCGTTACGATCGCTTTGTGAAACGGGGCCCAGGCTACTCAATGCACCGAATCAATGTTCAACTGATACCCATTATTGAATCGCCCTTCGGTCTGGATGTGTCAACATATTTTGATTTGTTTCCCATACCAAATAGCTCTGTAATGAAACGATAGAGCACACCAGTTATATGAATCCTTCCTGTCCCATTACAACTGCGACCCTTATTCAAAGCTGTCTGAAGTGCCAGGCATACGTATTACAATTTCCATGCTAGGCATAGATATGAGAATATCCAATTAAAGGTAATGTCTCAAACATGGCTGAAAAAGTGAAACTCCGAATGTGTTTTTCCATAATGAATCTTCAAAGAGGATCTCAAATGGCATTTAAGAAAACCAGATATGAACTACTGTGTTCAGGGGGTTCGGTATAATTTTCGGAATAAAAATATTGAAATACGAAAAAGTACATTCATAAATTTGGGTCTAGATTTAGTGACTTAATTATTATGAAAATTAAAACACAAAATATAAACAAACTTTCCGTATGATATAGCACCGAAATGTATGATTTGCCCATGGTTGCCAATGACACATTGTTTACCACGCAGCTGTTTGGGAGGTTTGGAGTAAAATCCCGAATATATATCCCACAAGTATTGGTCTTGTAAAGATAGGAAAAGGTGGAAAATGGATGACAGTGAAATACGAGTAATACATAATAGTTCATGTGTGTAGTGTGTGTTGTTCAATACTTATTCACAGTATGTTAATTATTTAACCCTATTTCGTTGATAATTGGTTTTTCTTATTGTGAAATTCCTTTTTACACAAATTTCAAATGCCTCAGCAAGTGTATTTTACTGTTTGATGAATACTTGTATTATATCCAAAAGGCATAGATTAAAATCCCTTGTCTCTCGTCCTACTCAATTTTGGATTTAAGAATGAGAAAGAAACTTGTTTTTGCACGTTATCTACTTTTAAAACTAAGTTACGTGGATGTTAGTCGCAAAAAGGGTACACTTTCATGTTAACTGCAATAGCTATTAGTTAAACAAACTAAGGGAAAGGTTCCCATAGTTTGTAACTAAAGTCTACTCTCCCATAGTCATGTGTACGCTCTCATAGTAAGCCGAGCTGTCTCTGTTCCATAGTATGCAACGTTCTCATGTTACCAAAACTGATCGCAGACATACAGCAGATGGAGACAGCATGACGTCATTAAGTAACCAGCTTTTGGTTGGTTGAAAATGGAATCTAACCGTTTTCAACAATTCCTCATTCAGTTGGTTGTTAAACGCAAACATTATGACAGTGGTTTGGAAAAATAACATATCAATAAGAACACAAATAACTTTTTTTTTAATTAAAAATTTAAGAGACAGTCACACCATCTTTCAAAACTAGTTGAAGATCTCGCGGGAAAGAAGTTCCATCTTGGACTACAGTGGCATGTTCAGTGGCGGGTTCAGTGGCGGATGGAGGGGCGGAGACCGAGAACGTGGGCGACGATGTCGTGGATGTGGCTGTAGCTGCAGCTGTGACAGATGGGCGTTTCCTCTGTATTATGTCATCAACCCGGGCCTCCATCTCAGATGATGTTCTCTGCGTTAGGAAAACGTGAACATTATTCACAGAAGCATATCATGATCTTATATTAAGGACCTTCTGGTAAATATAATATAGGCAAAGCCTACTATCTGAAATTTAGGCGACAGTTTGAATAAAATAATCTTAGGCAGACGAATTGCTGTTTACAAATCGATATGCACAAGGACGTGGCCCAAAAAGTTGAAATGTGGAACATTTGTGCCGACAAATTATATTTAAAGTAGTTACATTATATTTCGCCCAAAAAACTATTGATGTAAAACGTCTTTTGGGGGCGAGTTTATGATAAAGAATAACTGTATACACACCTTGTAACTCCTAATGGCTACAGATTTATGCCCCGTCCTCTCTGCAATAAGCTGTTCGTCTACATCGGCGTCGTAGAGACGCGTAGCTGTTGTTGCGCTCAGAGAGTGGTTGGAGTAGAATCCTGCAAACCCAGCAAGTTTGCATAGTCGCCCGACTGTTCCTCTCAAAGGATGTTTACCAATAGGACAATCAGCAAACCACGTGTTATCTTTCACAAACCTGAGTGGTTGGAGATAGAAAGCAGAACACTTGCCATCTCTAGGCCTAAAAGGGAAATAAGAATTTGTAATATAGATATCATCTTGCCCATTCAATGACAATTTACAATAATGCCACTACATTGTAACAGTAATTCCAATATTATCAACAAGACAAAAATAGAATTAATTATTTCTGACAGTCGCACATGTCATGCCTTCTTGTGTATACCAAATATTCAGTGAGAGTGAGATTAACGTACGTTGATAACCAGTCAGGTCTAAGCAGCGGGCGAGACCAAAACCAAGTATTTTTAAACAACATTATCAAATCAAACTAAAATATTCACATGTAATATTATGATAGTAATACTATTTATTACTCACCGAAGTGACATGTACTTTTGGTAGAGACGAATTAGGCATCTCTCAGGTCGCTCTCTGTTGACGGATATGCTTATTGATTTCTTTTCCATGCGCCTGTGTTTTATTCCTCCTCTGTTTGTTTTGGAAACATCCTCTGTGTACCTAAGAGTTTTACACCCATCTTCGGTATCGGTCAGCTAGAACTGTGAATTCGGTCCCACCCTTAGATTTCTGTGTTCATCCCCAGCTCTTAATGCACAGTTCAAACCAATCAGATACACTAGAGTGTCTAGGAGTTTTTGAGTGGTGTCCTCACCTAAAATTCCCTTTTTCCACAACACATCCTCCTGTTCAACACTTATCACAGCAGCCTGTCTCTTATCAATCCAAATTCCCTGTCGCGCTAGAGATTTCATTTTGGCGTCCAAAACAGTTCTAAGTCCGGAGAATAAGGGAGATTCGTAAAAGTTTATTTGAATTCCATTCCGATGAATAAAGTATTGAAGTGAGGCAATAACCTCATACAGTGTATTGCCTAGATATTCTTGACCCTTCCGATTCCTGACCTCCGTCAAAAAATACATTAATGTTTTGTTCAATTCACCTTCATTCACTGCTAATTCCAAAATGTTTGAATTTAAGTCAAAACCACTGGGACCTTCTCTTGCTTTCCTCTCGTCTACCCATGCCTATAGAGTCTGACAGCCCACATACTTTTGTTTTCAGTATTTGTAGAATAACATGAATTACATAACTTACTGAAGTCAGAATCTGTCAACGGTTTGGCAAAAGGGGATCTATTTTCAGCAGTAACTATTTCCGGAACCAATGGCTGCAGTTGCTTCTGTAGAAGGGGCCCAGATGGTTTACGTTTGTTAGACAATTAATTATTATATAAGCTTTCTTCAATAGCCCGACTTGCTTCAAACAAATAATCATCTGAACCAGAGGAAATGTCGTCAACATTTAAATCAAAACGTGGGGTGTCTTTTGGTTCTGAAATAGTGGTATTAAGAAAATCTTCAAAGTCAGAATTGATTACAACTTCTGAATTTTGAGAAAAAATGTTTTGCGTAATAAAATGTCCATATCTGAATCAAACCAACAGTTCAAGCAAAAATGAATGATGCACGTGCCGTTATCAATTTCCATGCGATTAACACTCCCATAGTTTTGTTCGTGTTAAGCTGCGTTTAGGCGAGGTGTACACACGTTTCCAGACCATGGCAAGCATTTGATAGTAACATAGACATTAGATAAGCACGAACAAGTAGTCGAACTTTGTTTTAAGTAGGAGAAAGTCCTCAAACTCGCGATTAGTTTCGCACGTGAAGCAGGTACGAGGCTTCACGTGCGAAACTAATCGCGAGATTGAGGACATTCTCCTACACGTAGATTATTTCAATGATAAACGAAGACAAAATCAATGACATTAAATTTTTTATTTGACAACAAATATAAGTTGAGCTCTGCGATGTTACAAAATTACATACATTGGGCATGGCAGACTCTACGGCAACGGCATAATATGTCAAGGGAAACCTCTCCCATCTTGCGTAAAAACTAAGATTAGATGCCCTTGAGTTATTGAAAAGGTCACGGTCATTGCTAATGGCATGCAGACACCTTTCGTTACTATCCTTTCCTTGAATATCAGAAGGTATGTTGTTTCACACTTCTTCCAACACTGAACCGGGTGGGAATAGTACGTTATGATATCGACTTGAAAGTTATGTAGTTCATTACCGCAAATAATGATGTTTCTGACGTTAAATCGGTTGTGCATTCTCCGTGTTGTTGAAGTGTCGAGGCCAAACAAGCAGTTTTATGCAATATAAAAGCAAACGTAAAGCTGTGTATTTGATTGAAACAGACATTAATTTTAACGCCATTTTGTCACAGACTACAATGATCTTAGCTCCTTACAATTGGTCCGGACCAATTGTAAGTTTGGATTGTAACTTACAATAATCTTAGCGTACAATTGCTTCGTGCAAGTCGATGGAGATTATAGCAGAAGCCTGAGATCGCGATCTTAAGGATTTACAAAATAATTGTAGCACCAAGATTACTCTGTGCAAGTGAGCCCAGAATAGCGTTACCCTTATATTATTACCGAGCCCAAACGGCTGTTCTGTCTAACATCAAAGGCCCGAAAACGCTCATTCCTTCCACGCCACACTTTGTTGCGCATGTCAAAGAAATAAAGAAAACCCTGGCTTTATCCGGAGACATAACGTTTACCCAACAACCATTGGTCCAGCACAGCCGCTTTTGACACAACGACGTAATGCAGCAATGTGATGGTCCTTACTGTCGTGGGAGTGAATGAGTGAGTTTAGTTTTACGCCGCACTCAGCAATATTCCAGCTTTTGGCGGCGGTCTGTAAATAATCGAGTCTGGACCAGACAATCCAGTGATCAACAGCATGAGCATCGATGTGCGCATACTATCGTGGGAACACACGTAGACTTCAAGCATGCAGGTTCCACTTGTGCAGCCGATTACGAATCGTCTGTCCACTCACTCGAACCTCCGATTGGAGAGGCATTTTGACCACTGTTTTACAGCACAGGTATTCTGATGAAACGTTCATTTGTCGCCATTGGGTGACGAGATCGAAATGAGATATCAACGTTATTTGTTGTGATTGTAATCGGCTAAATACTGACTATTAGTGCCACAATGCCCTGTCTTGTTCGAACTTCCAACATGCCAATTGCTTAAAAGCCACCCAAACGTTTAATAGAATTTGAAACTGTCAGAGCAACATTCAGTCACGTTTTATCACTGAAAATTACAGCAACACACTGACACGTTTCACTGTAAGTTCGGATTTTACCCCGACCAAATTGTGAAAAACGCTTGCATGAAATTGGCATGTTTTCACGAATTTCAAAACACGTTGTGAACAGGATAATCATTTTCTGAACCTATAAAGAATCATACAACTTGGTTCCCAAGCAATATTACCCCCAAATGGCATATCACCTACTGTTTTTACTAGTATATTTAAATTTGCATCTGCAATATGATGTTGAATACGAACAGTAAGCGGAGGAATTGAAGTAGGTTTCTTTCCACACAGTGTCTGCTCAGGAGATACATACATATACAGCGTTCAGTAATGAACTGGGTAGTTTCGAATTGAGTTTGGTAACATATTGCACTGTTTGATGTATCTTTCTGTGAGTACGATAGAGATCATTATGTTCAACATATAAGTTTTCAACAGGGGATGTTATAAAGGCACAAAGACACAATTTAAGACCTTGATGGTGAATGGTGTTAACCTCTTGACTGTACAATATTACGAGTTGGAACATATATGAAACAGACGTTAATCACGTTTAGATCTAATCAATGCTATGCAGAGATGGAGCATAGTTTTTGTGTGTTTGTGTGTGTGTGTGTGTATATGAAACAGCCGTTAATATATATATTAGTTTAGTTTATGTACATGAAGCCAAAGTGAATTAAAGAATGTATATACAATAAACAGGGGATTATGAGATGAAAGAGAATAGCTATACAGAAGCAGATATGATGTTGTTACAATTGATGATAGAAGCCAATTGGGTCTAGTTGATGTACAATAAAATGATTCATTGTGAAAGGCTATTCCTCAGGGTGTTTTCTTTATCCCATTTGACCACCTGCTAAGTGGATGAAAAAAGTAACAAAAACAAAAAGATCCGTTTTCCAGTTACCTCATGTAAATTTTGTTAAGGCAAAGTTGTAACTGTCTTTCAATTGCATTCTTTGTACTGCAGCGTGGAATATTTAAGTCATCAACATACAGTGAGGTATTTTCACACTTGATTGTGTCACTGATAAATGCTACCCTTAGGACGTCCCGTTTACTAATCAATACAGATCAGATCATGCAAAGACCTTAAATTTCACTTCTTCTGATATAATTAAAATCAGGCCTCGAGGTGCCGCATAGTGAGTATTTTCCATAATATACCACTTCTCGTTTTGTCATGCGCTTACCTCCGGGTAAAATGTGCAATATAAACATGCTTTTATCAACAAAACGTATTTGCAACAAATGATTTCAACGTCACGAGATGATCAACAGTATCTCAGATACAAAAACAGACTGAATATCCATTATCTGGATAATGAAGTCAAGATAATAACGAACTATATGCGGAGAAGCATTGACATAGGCCATATGGCCTGTTTGCTAATCCTCTTTCCATTTTGTTATCTTGTGTATTATGAAAAATGTAAACATTAATGGAAATAAAATACTGTTTAAATCATCTCAGATACAAAAACAGACTGAATATCCATTATCTGATTATTTGATTCCAGATACCACACAAGGCACATATTGTTAATTAGGTCCATAGCATTGCAACTGGAAGGGTTTCTATGATCATTACCTTGTTTGGGGACAGGGATGATAATAGGTTCGTGTCAGGATGATAGTTTGGCATTGGACTGAGGTCATGATGACTTCAGAGCCGAGAATGCAGCTGAATAGGATTCATTGGTCTGATATGGTACAATGATTCCTTTTGCATCAGAGTTGTTGGTAGCTTTGCTTCATATATTTTTTTATTCGTGATCAAAGAGCGTGTATTGGATTTGTTTTATTCAGTTGCAATCCTTACTAGTCTTCAGACTTGTGTATTAACAGCCTGCCGGAGACAGGACCATTTGATAAAATTGTTGTCTCTTTGCACATTTCTCAGGGGTTGAACCTGAAGGAGGACGAGTACCAGTATGCACTTCACCACAGGCAATACGAATATCCTATGATGTGGCATACGGATTCAGCTGTAGAAGGTTGTCTTTTGCAGATGTGATGACTGCTGGTGTAACTATCGTGTTTGTTCGTTTAGAGAGAACCAGGAAATTTGTTTTGTGGTGTGAATAATTGATTGGACAACCGAATTCTTCACCACCAACGACTGTTCATATATATTAAAATCATCACAATTTCCATATTCCATGATGGAAGTACAAAATTCGTTCCAAAACTTTAAGTTTACTATCCACATGGCATTGCGTGACGGGCCGATTTGACCACCTATCTAGGTCAAGTCGGGGTCAAGTAGTGTGTTGGGTCAGACTAATTTACTCCATCGATATATGGGCACAACCCACGGCATACAGCTAAAAAAAGTGGAGCACATACTCCTATAAAATAAAGACCATTCAAAACTATAATATTTGGTCAAGTGCAAATCTATACAGACGTGAACGGATCTGATTCAATGGATCACAGCGAATTAAAGCCTCACACGGAAGGCTTCTCGGTGTGATGAATCTCACACTTCCACTTTGATATTGGTTTTGCCTTTACCTATGACGTTTTTCTAGACTTGCAGCCCGTGATAAGCTCCTTATGCATACTTGAATATTCGATTTCCGGTAAGTAACCAAAGGCTGTGGGAAGTGGTTCAACACTATATTAAAGAATGTCACAAATACGAAACTGACCACACTACATGATACTTGAAATACTATATCGCATTTTATCCAACGTCATCATCAGAGTGAGGGCATGAAGCTTGATATCTTTCACTCTTTTCAGTTGTTAGTCACAGAGTAATGTTGAATACTGTGAAATGGTGATACTGATGCCACCAAATGTATGTTTTCAAAGGGATCTTAATGGAATTTTCTCCTATAGCATGGTGTCGATAATATTGCTTGAAAATTATGTTTCCCATTTTATCGTGTTAAAGCGCCTTCTGAAATATATATACCTCCTGAACAATGTAATTGATGTGTTGATTATGTGATACTTCAATGGATAATCTCACGTTACAATTTAATGGCATATTTTTGAAGGCAACGCGTCCCACTGCACATGGATATTGATAGTTTGGGAATCATGATGAAACAAACAAAGGAATTTGTTTATCGTCGAGTTCCTCGAGGTTCTTCAAAGAACTTCATATGTCTTAGATCAATAACCACCTCCTAATAAATTTGTTTATTACACATTGAGGGATATCAAGCGCGTAAATACGTATAAACTGCATGAAATACGGTCTCAGTATCACTGTGCAGTAGATGCATATACCTGCTTAGTTGTTAGGCTATTACTTATATTTTTACTTATTAATACTTGTCGCTGGGTACCCATTACGTTTCTTAATTCGCCTAATTTCTTAGTAAAATACAAGGAGTAGTGCAGGGACGTATGTAGCAAATATGCTTTCCGTTGAAAGTGCATGTTGCTTTTTGGAACCACTGATAATTGTAATCAGTATTGCATATGGATTGAGAAAAAAAACATGGTTCCATTTTTTCTGATGATTATAAGTGTAATTCTTGGGTAACTGAACATCGGTACCCATAATCGAGCTGAAACACCTATGTGAGAAAAACATTTTTTTATAAATCTATCACAACATAGGCATGTAGTATATCAAGATGTACCTTGTGATGGGTGTTTTACAACTACAATTATGTATCATGAATCTCAATAATATATGTATGCATAATAATTACTTTGATCATAATTGCCTCTGCCCAAACCGAAGGGGGCGGTGGTGTAGCCTAGTGGTTAAAGCGTTCGCTCGTCACCTTGAAGACGCGGGTTCGATTCCCCACATGGGCACAATGTGTGAAGGTCATTTCTGGTGTCCCCCGCCGTGATATTGCTGGAATATTGCTAAAAGCGGCGTAAAACCATACTCGTTCACTCACCAAACCGAAGGTTTGTTGCAGAGGGCATGCATTCAACCCTGTTTGTATGTATTAATGTGTTAGCAACTTTACTCAAATACTACTGGATGGATTTCAATGAAACTTACTGGATCTCTTGGGTATGTGCCTAGGGCAAATCAATTAGATGTTGAAGAAAGTACACTCTTCAAACAATGAAACGCTAATGCAAAATATTATTGAAAAGTTTGGTCCGATTCAATTATATGTACATCAACGAAAATATACGGTACAGCATTGAAATTATGTAGAGCAATACATTGGGATCACACGATTTTCACAAGACTGGCAGTCATCATAGTCATTACTGCTGTCCACGAGGTGGCGTTGACGTTAATACATTGTATGACCACCTCTTACTGCTAGAACTGCAGGACACCTCCTTGACACAGATCGGAATAATTGTTGGATGTTTCGTTGTGGAATCCTTCTCCATTCCTCCCGCAGCATGTTGTACAACTGTTAAAAGATCAATGGCGGATTACCGATCTGATCTTTATCGATCTGATCCTACACAGAATCAATTGGTTTCAGATCCGGGATCTGGAGGGCCAGGGGAGGACACTGATGTTGTTATTGGCCAGGTAGTCCTCTGTAGCACGTGCTGTGTGGAATCTGGCGTTGTCCTGTTGGTACAGCTCCCTATGGCGGCCGACAAGGCGATGCACGTGAGGACAGAGAATCTGGTCGATATATCGAGCGGCCATTAGATTGCCTTGAACGAGCACCAATTCCGATCTGCAGGTGTATGAGATGGCTCCCCACACCATGACACTCTCTCCACCAAATCTCCACGTGCCTGATGCAACTGGGTGCAAAACATTCATTGCGTGGTCTGTAGACACGTAGTCTTCCGTCACGTCGTTTGAGGGGATGCCACCACATGTGCCTCCAGTTTCCAAGGTTCCATGGCTACACCACCTGACTCGCGGACGTTGGCGTATTCGGGTCAGATTACTTATGTAAATAAGTTTGATAATAACCTTCGAGATGACTTTGTAAATAATATTGATTTATCTGTTGTAAACACTTTGTGTACATACATGGAAAATGCTAATGATGATGATGTTGCATCATGTGTAAATTCTGTTTGTAATGATTTGTCAAATGTGTTTCTTAGCGCTGCTAATTAACTCATTAAGCCCGAGAGCCCCATCACTACTCAACACCTGGAAGCCCTCGCTGATTGCCCACTCTCTGTGCCGAGACTAATTAGTGCTAGTCACACCTGATTTCCCTGGCAGGTTTCGGGGATCACAGGAAACTGTCTAGTCGTACAAACAAGTCCTGATTGTTTAATTGTGTCGTAAAGATATATGTTGAAAGAAATCAGGTGTGAATACATGTCGTGTATTGCAAGCTTTATGTAATTTTATTGCAAGTTTCTCTTGTAGACCTTTTGTCGGCTTGTACATTTATATTTTATCACAATATGCATACACATGTATTCTTTGTATGTAACAGATGAGACACACGTTAACAAATTCTCTCTCTTATATCATTGTGTGAGGTTTAAATTTACAAAACATCTATGACAATGACATACTGTAAAGAAGAATTTACTTTCATACTTTATAATCTTCGACGAAAATAGCGGTTTTGCCGATACATTTCTAGTGTTTACGAATTATTTTAATGAAAGTACTATAACGCTAGTCTGTGACTAGCACAAAGCACATTCATAGCATTGCACTTTATTTCATACAGATTTAATGCAGAAAACATACGTGACCATACAAACATACATATACAAAATGTATACTACATATTCCTTGCATAGACATAAAACAAAGAGTCACGTGATAGGGCGTCATCAAATTTCCCGAATAGAACGTTCGGTATCTCAACTGTTCAATGTAGTGGCTGGTCATATGTTATCTGCGACCAATCGTATCATGAGATACCTGTCACAGAGGAAAGGACAGGTGATGGGGCGTGGGCGAAATTTCTGAAGAGCACGTTTGGTCACTCAGCAGCTTGGATAGAGATTGGTTATTGGCTATATCCTTGACCAGTCGATATGCTGGGTTTCGGCTTTATCAACTCAAGCTATCATGTAACAGTTTGTGTATTGTAAACATACACACTGGTAACGATGTATGAAATATACACATAAGACAAATAGGAGTAGATAGTCACTTTGGCGAGTTTATTTGTCCTCATTTTAGTGTTTTCGATAAGTAAAACAAAGCGATTGAAATCCAACCACTGAGTAGAGGTAGTATTTATTTTCATATACATTTTATGCACACAACTAGTACATAAAACATAATGGTTTGCTGTACATGTAAATATAATCTTCACCTTGATACGAATGACTATCAAACTAGAGTACACGCATTACAGAATTCACGAGGTGACACTATACTGAATTATTATAGTGTATAAACTTGCAGTTGACACCCCACCCCAATATTTATGAAGGTGGGCGTGCCTATATCTTTACTGAATGCAAACGAGGTTCATAAGATTACAGATGTGCATGCATGTATAAACATCACAGAGAGGGCGTGACTCCATAAAGCAAGATGTCAATGATATAACAGCGCATCTGTTTATTTTACACTTGTCACGGGACAAACCTTTCAACAAGGACGTAACTACATATGCATTCTACCGGAGGCTGTTATTTCAAGGTCGAAAGAGGCGTTCAATTATCTCATTACTGTAATCTGCTTGAATGATTATACGCATGTGTATCGATACCGTAACTGATATACTATCCAGCTTTTATTGACGATGGATCAATAGAGACTGAGTTGATTGATACACGTGATAATTGCACCGGATTTGATAATTACACAGATCAAATACAAACGTTTTACAGAATGCTCATGTAAATTGCATAGAAAACTGACAATTCAAATCAACATGAAACTTTCAACAGCTTGAACAAAAATGCTTGAAATACCTTTGTATGGCTTACATGTAATAACTTATGATATTACTTCTGTCCATGTGTGACAATGTTTTGAATTACCAACTTACTGTCTTTTGTAACAAACGTAGTAAAACATTTCATTGTTGTAATAACACTGACATGTATATATGTATTCGATGCAAAGGCGCGACTTATCACTTTATATTCGCTTAGGTAACATTACGAACTTTAGATTATGGAAAACAACTAGTTACAATTCAGTAAACTTCAAATTAGTAAGTTCAATTATGTTTAATCTATTCGAGCTTGGATGTATAATTACTTGTGTTTATACATTATGTTTCAGTATATGAAACATGACAACGTAATGATGCCTAAAAGTAAATTCAAACTATTCTATTGTGTTTGAATTCTTTGTATGTCCTTGAAATTTCGTATATTGTTTCCTATTTATTAGGTAGTTGAAGGAAATATAATTTTTAGTAACCTCTAAACCATTACATCTAATTCAATCAAGGTGCATACGAAGTATTTTAGTATCCATTCCCAAGGAAGAGTACCAGGCACTTACCTCTGTAAAAACATCATAATCCCCTTTCTCGCCGACATGCGTTCATTTGCTAAACGCTGTACAAGCCTATGATAATGATTAGCAATTGTTATCAAAACACTTTAAATACTTCTTCTGATTGATACTAAAGGTGGGATCTCTCGTAAGAAAAGCTAACATTTGCTCAGTACTGCTAAATTGGTTGAAATAATAGGTACAGTGCGATTTTTAAAAAGTACAACACACATGTGCGTCTCTCGCTGAATAAGAGGTGCTTTCTGTTGACGACTGTATGTGGCTCTCGCTGTGAGAAACTGCTAATTACCTGCCCCATAAACACGTCACTCGCTGTGAGGAGCTGATTAATTTGCCCCATATATGCGTCTCTCGGCCTTAATGAGTTAAAATTTAAAAAAATGAGCCCTTGGGAAGGGCCTAATCCCGTACCATCATTGTCTATACTACTACTGAATTGCATGCAAAATTTGACGAAAATCGGTCGAATAGTTTCTGAAATATTTGAAGCTGAAGTAGAATTTGTGATAAACTGTTTCTAGAAGTCTGGTGCGCTCAGCTTATAAAACGGGTTCAAGACATCCTTTGCGTTTCTATAGACGGAGCCCAGTTTAGGAGGATGATGCAATCTCAGGATAGACCTGTTAAGCTGACATGTATCTAAGAAGTCCCCGGTAGCGTAATCGGTTGAGGTGCTGACTTATGATATGTAGTTTGCGCGGTTATGCATTGTGTGTTCGTATCCCACCGTTGCCTCAGTGGGTTCCTTGCAACTTTCGTGTGTTTCGTTGGTGGTAGCAATGAGTCAGGATCGCATCAGCTGCGCTCAACTGACTTGGGGCACTCTCACGGTGAGAGAAAGGTAGCCGACACATAAGTCCCCTAGGGTGAAGTGGCGCAACCTCCATTTTCTACTTCACCTGCGCTCACCTGACTTGGGGCACTCTCACCTTGAGAGAAGATAGCCGACACATAAGTCCCCTAGGGAGAAGTGGCGCAACCTCCATCTTTCTACTTCACCCTATGGGAATTGTGGCTACCGGGGGACGTTTTGCTACTTTTTTAACCTTTCTATTTTAACCTTTTACATCTGTCTTATTGTTAGGTGAGTGATCAGCAAGTATTATGGTAATAATTTTCACACCGTTAACATCATCAAGGGTGTTCATTAAGCCTCGGCTGTGATGTCTGTGAAACAATTTATCGTGAATTTTCCCGATAATAATTTGTTTGGTTTTCGCGAGGAAGGCTTCTCGGGCCTATTGCCTCCCTTGTTCCACTAACTTTTTTTTATCGTCTTCGCTGAAATCTGGTATTTTACGTGACTTGGTTCGAATTTCTTGTTTCATTCTGTGGTATTTGGCGAGTTCCGAGAGCACCAAAGTAAACTCTTCCTCGGATATTTTACTGTCAGTGAGCGCGGTGGAAATGTGATCTTCTATGGTGTTGAGCTTCGCTTCGGCTAGAACTCTAATTTCGTCGTGTTTCAACGATTTACGTTGCAGTCTGCGAGATACGTACTTAAGCTTCAGTCCCGCTAACCCTACCACTCCTGCCGTTATTTCGATGCCCAGCACCACTGGTGCGGCCACTATGGTGGATAGCAACCTGACGGTGTCAAGCAGCCAGTAATGCACACGCTAATTACCACTCACGTGTGATTGTTTGTATACGGTCAGATCATCCAAATGGCTGTGTCGATTGTCGGATTAACGAATGTTTTTACAATGTATTTACAATAATCAGTTGCTAGATTGGTGTGTCGGAGTCGGAATGCGAGAATGTCGGATTAACGAGAGTAATTATCACTGTTTATATGGTTCTCTAATTTTTTTGTCGGATTAACGTGATTGTCGGATTAATGAGTGTCGGATTAACGAGAGCTGACTGTACCTTAAGCTGATGAGGTACAAATGTTCGTATGTAAATATGGTCTGGAGGTTAATGAAATCCTTTTGGAAAATCATTATATCTAGGTTTGCGGTGGGGGTTCTTCCTGGTTGTATGCAAATACGACAACGTTTTTGTTGATGGCGATCATGCCAGTGTATTTTTAACCCATGCAGAAGGTCTATATCTACTCCGGGGGCATCTCCAAGAAATACTTCGATAATAAGAGTAGAACCTTGTATCACACTGATCCACGAGTCTGGCACATCAGTATATTTGATTAAAATAACAATGCTTTTTTCTCATTGGGGACTAACATGTTAGCCGTTTGATCTGGTAATGGCGCTACGCTCGTCCACGTTAATATTCCAGGATCAAACCTCCCCAGCAGTATCCCGTTATTTTTTTAGCGAAACACCACCATCATTATTATCCATGATAAGATAGGGGTAGGTCAGGACCAGGTGAATAATCCAGTTCAACTGAGATTCGAAGACGACTTCTCGTCGTTTGTACACGTTGTTTTGTAAGTGCAACACGTACAAGGCGTTTTCCGTATTGGGTTGGTCGCATCCTCGTGTGTCCCAAAGATCGGAGAATGATATGGTGGCTTGCGGAGTCACGTTTGCACTCATGACTTTATCTGTCCTATGTTAGGAAATAATTTTCAATTGGTTTTCCGATAATTTCTCGGACGTGCACTTCAAGCCCATGAAATGTATGTTGTCGGGTAGGAAAATTTTGGCGAGTGATATCGTGTCTTCCACGTCTATGGTGACTCCCTGCAAGCTGGTGTACGCGTTAACGTTCACCGCAACGTAAACGAAGCAAACGTGGTGTTGTTGTTTCTTGGACCACCGGAGTTTGATCGCTCTCACGATTTCGACTTCGCGCGATGAGGGTTCGCCTAGGAAGACTTTGATGATCAACGTGGAATTCGCCGGCAGATTTTGCACGATTTCGACCAATTCGTCGAATTCCGACGCCATCTGCAGACTTACGTTTTGCATCCAGGGTTTGCCCGAAAGCGCGTGTGCTAATTTATTTTGCGAGAGTGGGCTTAGGATCACTCTGCGTCTTTTGTGTCAAGCCATGAGCATCATTCCCTCGTTCACGACTTTCACAAGGTGGTGGTATTTGCTTTCCGTAAAAATGAGGGGAGAGCCGAGCAGCGATGTCGATGATCCAGTTGATTCGAGGACCCATTGGTTGTAGTGTCAGTGAAGACGAAAGAGTGCGGCCCGTTTCAAGCGACGGCCGTCGTCTCGACGTCATTCAAGTTGAACAGCTTGCCGCCGAAGCTCTGGATAGCGTCCACTCGTTCTCTTCGTTACGGATGAGCTCGTACTGCTCGTTGACCGCTCCTTCAGTGTCGACAAAATCGCTGATGTTGCCTACGCCTCTGCTGCTGCTTTTGGCGATGGGCACCTCGATGCGTTTTTAAACGTTGTTTTTCAGTTGCATGGCGTACAGTTTGTTCTCGATTCCGGGATCGTTGAAACCGCGAGGTCTGAGAGGGCAATGGTAGGGCATTTTGTCGGTCGCATAGTTGTTCCTCGGACCCGAAGCTTCGGTCATTGTCTTTTGCGTACGTGCAGCGTCACGCTCAGGTATCCTATATTAACTGGATTATGTTTAATGTCTAAAACTGATATTTTCAATTCGGTGATTGTGCCTCGGCTTAATGTCTTGTACAGCCGCGGCGAAACGATTTGGTTCTACCGTCGTTGTACTTTTCTGTTTTCACCGGCATGCCTCTCAGCAGCGTCGAGCGTCGTTCGCCTTGAACGCTGTCGGTCGTGCTCAGCTGATCGAGATGAACGCACAGTTTGCTGTATGGAACGAGATCGGGTAATTTCGTACCGGTCATGGTGGTTTTCGGATGTATTATGCTCGACGTAAACACGAGCGTTTTAGTCAACGGCCGGCTGAGTCCCAAAGTGTTTTCTCCATTGTTGACCAACACGACCGTGCCGTTCGAGTCACTCATTTTGAGTTCGGCTCCAACGGGTTTGAATATTTCTTTGTTGAGTGAGCACACGCTGTAGTAGCCTTATGTTAATTGGTCGCGGTTGTCATTGACAAATAGCCTGTAGTTGTGTCCGTCGATGTTGGCCCATTGCGGATAGAAGGTGATGTGGCAAAGCACGACTTCAAGCTGACCCGACGTGTTATCGATGGTGTGCAGCAGCAGTGGAACGGGCTCGTTGCTCGTGATTCCCCGTAGCGTGACGTACATGTTACACGTATTCAAGACACTGTCATATACTTTCAATATGGCTACACTGGGAGTAGTTTATCCTAAAAGCGATGATATAAGTGTCGTTGATTTCACGCAACCGAAGATCAGTGGTGGATGCAAAAGATGGTTCCCACTTTTGAACTCGATTCATCGATGCATTTGGAAAGTATAGGTTTTTGGTCACGAATGTGAAAACGGTGCACACTTGGTGCCACAACCCGATGCAGTTCTGGCAGAATCAATTCAATTTCGCCATATGGTGCGCGACCACAGGATGTGGCGTGGCCTTGAACGACGACACTTTCGCGACGCGCTGCTGAGTCGGTCCATGTTCTATTTTCACGCGTACTACCAGATCAGACTATCTTGAAACAAATCAGCGCTCTGATCCCGCAGGACGTGGCATGGAATCCGATAAACAATCCATACGATTGACGTGCGTACGAACGTGTTTGCGGTTAATTCGAACTAGATCCAAACCATGGTTTGGGCATTCCCATCATTCACAACATGCCTCTCGCGAAAGCCAGCAAACAGCTGGTGAAAGATTGGGGTTACAAGTCTTATCATAACGTCAAGACGAACGAGTGGAATGATGATTACATGGCTTTCGACTACAGCAAGGATTACCGCGTTTGGAGGTTTGAGCAGGGACCCATGGACGATTGGAAAATGTTCATGCTGAACACTTCGAAAGGGTTTACGCGTGCTGGTGTCATCAGATTGAACGATTCGATTCGAACGTTTGTGTGGGCCGTGCTGGGCACTCAGACGCAAACGCATTCCAGCATCGTGGGTCGTGAAGGGACAGCTTACAACGTGCAGAAACAGTTTGTGGCTTACGTCGAGGATGCCATTGCTAGACCGGTCGATCTACCGAGTGCCATCGAACACTATGAAAACGCGCTGGAATACGCCCGGTCGAAAGTCGCGAGACTGTACATCCAAGCAACATGCAACTGAGGGTGAACAGAGTGGTGGGCTACAACAACGAAATGGTCATCGCGACAGCTGATCAAAAGTTGGGCTTGAACCAGGACTTCAATAATGCGAGTCGAGTCATGTCGCAGTATGAAATGGGTTTCGTGGCACCGTCACTGTTGACTGAGTTGAGTTTTACGTCATTTTTAGCAATATTCCAGCAATATCACGGCGGGGGACACCAGAAATGGGCTTCACTCATTGTACCCATGTGGGGATTCGAACCGGGTCTTCGGCGTGACGAGCCAACGCTTAACCACTAGACTACCCCAGCGCCCCCAGGAAGTAGAAGTAGCACCACGATGACAACAGCAGCTGCCACCACAGGTGCAGGCAAACAATCAGCAGCACGTCGATCGCAAAACGGCGCTGGTGGTCGGCGGGATCGCAGTCGGACTGTGACTCATTTGGTTAAAAATCCCTTAGCCGCGACGTACACAAGACCCACCACGGTGACGACGAAAGCCCACTGGTTTTGACCGAGCCACGTGACCAGGAAACGATGCTACCCAAGATGCCAGGCAGCGCTTCGACACCTTTGCCGGCCGGTTTAGCCAGGGCTTCGCCGAGAGATTTCAAACGTTTTTTGATCCAGTCTCTGACATCGCCTGATGATGGGCTTTGTGGTGTTGGGCTTTGTGTACCACCACCGCCTGTCAGCGACACGACCAGGGTCGATACGATGAAGCCCACAGCCGTGAGAATGCTGGCGATGGTGATCCCTTGTTCCCGGAACAGAAGTCGGATCCTGTCAGCCAACGTGGTGTCCTCGTTCAAGACTGGGTCGATAGTTTCACACACGCAGCTGATTTGCAATCGGAGGGCTTCCCGGTTGGAGGAAGCTTCCAATCTGGTCCGTCTCTCATCCTCCAGGTCGTGCAATCTTTTCCCGATGATGTTTTTAGTGGCTTCGTCGTCGAAGTTTTCTTTCCTCGCGAGCGAATGCTCGTCGATTTCGTTAAGTTTACCCATGTTCACGAGTTCTCCGTGCACGTTTTTCAAGGCTTCGTCTAGACCCAGAAGTTCCCTAAGAGGAAATTCGAAACCGGGCAAGGGTTCATTCGAGTTCATCTGACGCTGCTTTGGTGCACTGGGGCACTTCTGGGGAGTTCAGTCCTTACGTTTTGCAGATCTCGGACGACCTTCGGTGGAAGTTGTTTTGGTCGTGCGCCGCCGTAATCTCGCAGGTTTAGTTCGTCGCGTATCAGTTGACTACCACCACGGCGACTGGCTGGCGTTGACAGGGCGAGTGGTTTTCTCGTGTGTTTGTTCTTGAGATTGACCTCTGGATGAGCTTTCAATCGCAGCATCCCTTCGTTGACTATTTTGAACTTCGGATAGTGGCGACCCAATGGTTCGACATAATTTTTATCATGCTTTAAAGCATCGTAATATTCGTCCACGGCCTGCTTTAAAAGCTCCTTGCCCACAGTGTCCCCCATGAACGAGGTGTCTGCAACATCATCATCATCGTTCAGCTGGTGTACGTCTAAATCGTCCATATGGTATATCGTCCGCCATTTTTTTATTTTATATTAAACTAAAAATATAAATAGTTTCAATATAAACAATGTCACATTACGGACGAAAGTTAGATCCTTTCCGAAAATCGAGAGAGCCGCTCGGTGTCAAAGCCGTGCGTCAGTCGGTGACCATCACCAACAATCCAAGCACGATCGATCAAAACCAAACGCTGCTGGTTCGATTCCCCAACCTAGGTGCAAACAATGTCATTGTCCCCGGACGATTTGATTTGGCTTTTCACATCACATTGGAGTCCACGGACGACAAATGCCGATCGTGAACAACCTGGGTCGTGCCATCGTCAAGAAAACCACCATCAAAATCAGCGGGAACGAGGTGGTGAGCATCGATGACAGCGATGTGTTTTACTGTTACATGGACCTCTGGAGAACCTCGAACAAACGCGATGACATGGTGAATCAAGGAATTAGACGGAATAACGATGTATTGAACGACCTATGTGTGGGGAAAGTTAACACGACAGACCAGCTCAGCCAAATAATGAAAGGAGAAAAAGCCGCCGCCGAGCGGTACGGGAATCACGTTCAACGACTACGGCAAAGTTATCTTAATGCCAGACGACACCCAGGCCAGCTACGTACAACATCTCGCTAGAGTTCGACATGGCACAGCAGATTCGCAACCAGTACTCGGGAAAGCTGTCCATCTTGTATGACCGCGTGCGACAAGAGAGACACGTTGTGGAAAATCAACCTGGACGTGCCATCTTGATCATTCCCGTGGCTGAACACGAGCCGTTTCGAAGTAACAGCGAACTCACTTTGAATCCCGAGATCACGAAAGTGGAAGTGACCGTCGAGGGCGTGCCCAACCAGCTGTTCAGTCAAAGCATGCGAGCTTACCAGCAGTGGGATGAGATCAAAAAGCTATTGGCCATCAAGTGACACTCATCTGAAGTCAACGACGTCGTCAAAGACCTGGATTTGCCCTACGTGACGCTCCATAAATACCTGTTTAAGTATTACGCGCTGTGGCTGGACATGCGATCAACGAACGATGACAGACTACATGGCAGCGGACGTCGCATCGACAATGGCAGCGAGGGGATCACCATCCAAATCACCAAGAAAGCTCAAAATCCGAGCAGTAAATAAAAATTATATTTGTACGTGATTATGGACGCGCAACTAAATATAGACAATGGAAGATTCGTGCAAGCCATTTATTGATTTACCTCACGATCCCCAATGCGCCATCGTGTGCGGTCAGACAGGGAAGGATACTATCGCGACGTGTTCTACCACATCGTCATTCTCTGCCCGACTTTACGGGTGAACAAGCGGAGAGAGCGTGGGTGATGGACCTGGACGTGCACAAAATCGATCCGGGAACTCGTCTGCAGGACTGGTTGTGCGCTTACCACGACAAGCTGAAATGAGAATTGACGCTGTTCATCCCGGACGACTGCAGCGCCAACAAGGAGATGGTTAAAAAACGAGACGCTCTGTCGTACCTGGCCTTCTCGGGCTGACACACGAAACACAGCGTGTGGGTTCTGACGCAGAAATTTACCTCGGTGCTGAAAGATTTACGGGAACAGACGCGATGGGTCAGCCTGTTTCACTGCAAGGACAGGGATTCATTCGAGTAGTGCTTGCGAGAAACGACGTGATCCCGAGCAAACAAGAACGAGAACGAGTGAAGAAACAGCTCGCCGAAATGAAACACGCCAAACTCCTGTTGAAAATCGACCAACCCGTGGAGTATAAAGTCTGCTAGCTTAAGCAAAATTCTAGCAAAATTCAAGCAAAATTCTAGGAAAGTTCAAGCGAATGAATATTTTTGCTTGACGATGTACGAAATTCTGGTTGTGTGCAACTTGACTTTCATCTCGATGTGTTTTGCGTACATTGGATTTGATTTTATTAGAGTTAAACATTGCTTGACATATTATAAGATGGAGTACGACGAACTTCTCAAACCAACGACAATAATAAAAATGACAAGTGGGAAAGACTGGTGGCTCTCGTGGTTGGCGGCAAAGCCACACAATATTTGGGTGGGGGCGATCACACTCCCGAAGCTGTACGCTAGATGCGAAGCCAGACTCAGCAGATCTACTCCGGCATACCCTGCTACTTCCTTCCCATTCCACCGGAACGTCGACTTTACCTGTGGGAAGATCTCGAGAAAGATCCGTTCATCGAATACGCTTTGAGCGCCATCAGCTGTGTGCTGTACCACAGGTATGGCATGTTTTTAGCTCCGTTGACAGCAGCGATCATCACGGCAAAGCATTGCCAATTTAAAGAAGAAAACAGTCACGTGACTCGGTCAAAACCAGTGGGCTTTCGTCTTGGCGGGTCTGGTGTACGTCGCTGCTAAGGAATTTTTAACCAAATGAGACACAGTCCAACCGCGATCCCGCCGACCACGAGCGTGTTTTGCAATCGACATGCCGCTGATTGTTTGCCTGCACGTGAGTTATTGACGTCCATGTTTAAGCCCAACTTTTGATCACCTGTGGCGATGATGATTTCGGTGTTGTAGCCCACCACTCTGTTCATCCTCAGTTGCACGTCGCTCGGACCCATGGACAATCCCGCGCCGAACACATAGTCGAATGGGCGTATTCCAGCGCGTTTTCATAGCGTTTGATGGCACTCGGCAGATTCACCAGTCTAGCAATGGCATCCTCGACGTTAGCCACAAACTGTTTCTGCGTGTCGTAAGCCACCCACGATGCTGGAACGCATTTGCGTCTGAGTGCCGAGGACAGCCTACATGTACGTTCCAATCGAATCGTTCAATCTGGCGACACCGGTACGAGTAAACCCTTTCGAAGTGTCCAGCATGAACATTTTCGAATCATCCGTGGGTCCCTGCTCAAACCTCCAAACGCAGTAATCCTTGCTGTAGTCGAAAGCCATGTAATCGTCGTTCCAATCGTTCGTCGTGACGTAATGATACGACTTGTAACCCCAATCTTTCACCAGCTGTTTGCTGGCTTCCACGAGAGACATGTTGTGAATGATGAGAATGCCCAAACCATGGTTCGGACCCAGCAAACGCCAATCGACCATCTTCGGATCTAGTTCAAATTCACTGCAAACGAGTTCGTACGCACGTCGATCGTATGGATTGTTTACGTCATTCCACGCCTTGTCCTGCGGAATCGGAGTGCTGATTTCTTTCAGGATACGTCTGATCTGGTAGTACACGTGAAACGGGAGTACAGACCGACTCAGCGCATCACGACGAGTGTCATTCAATGCCATGCCGCACCCAGTCGTTGCGCACCACAAGGCGAAATTGAATTGATTCTCCCAGAACTGCATTAGGTTGTTAAACCAAGCGTTTACTGTTTTCACATTCGTGACCGAAAACCCGTAATTTTGAAACACGTCGATGAACCGAACTATGAAATGTAAACCATCCTTTGCATCGACCGCAATACTCGGTTCTGTTAAAACGGAAAAGTACAAAGATGGCAGAACCGAATCGTTTTCGTCGCGGCAGTACCAAAAATAATCCGAGGCAACATCACAGAATTTAAACTATCAGTTTTAGACGTTAAACACGATCCCGTAAATATAGGATATCTCATCGTGACACTGCACATACGACAATGACGGAGTCTCATGGTCCAGGAACACGCGTTAGAAAAACCCGGAGTCGACGGCAAACTGTACCCCTTACAACTGAAAAACAGCATTTACAAACGCGTCAAACTGCCGCCCTCTACTGCCGCTGGTGGTGGTGACAACGAACAACGACCTTGGCGATTTCGTCGATACCGAAGCAGCGGTCAACAACATTCAGTACGACCTGATACGACGAGGACGAATGGACGATAACCCCAGCCTTCCTTCGGCTGTTCCACCTGGACGACATCGAAAACAGGGCCGTCTCCAGAAACACGCAGAACACTCTCATCTTCAACGATGACAACAAATGGGTATTAGTGCCATCCCAAATCGACTGGAATCTCAACATCACGCTCAACTCTCCACACGTTTTCACGGACAACAAAGATCACTACCTGAATAAAGTCGTGAACAACGGAATGCTGCTCATCGCTTACGCCCCTACGCAAAAACGCAGCGTGCAAAACGTGGGATTTCAGATGGTGTCGGAATTCGACAGCGTGGTAGTCGTCCTGGAAAATCTGCTGGCGAAATCGACGCTGTACATCCAAGTCTACCTAGGCGAACGGCCGTCGTCGCGTAACGTCGTCAAAACCATGAAACTCCACTGGGCCAAACAACAACAATACCAAGGTGAATGTTAACACCTACACCAGTCTGCAGGGAGTCACCTTGACTGTGGAAGACACGATATGGCTCACCGAAATTTTCCTACTCGACAACATACATCTCATGGGTTTGAAGTGCACGTCCGAGGAATTATCCCATAACAAATTGAAAACCATTTCGTAATAAATTATATATAAACGAGATGAACCATCATCCCAACGTAACGCCAGCCAGTCTAGGGGACTCGCGGGGATTCTATCTGCCCGGCAAGGAAAACACCTTATACGCCATGCGCTTACAAGATAACGTGTACAAACGACGAAGTCATCATCGAATCTCAGTTGAACTGGATCATCAATATTATCCTTACCACCCCCTATCTTATCATGGATAATAATGATGGTGGCGTCTCGCTAAAAATAACAGGATACTGCTGGGAGGTTTGATCCTGGAAGATTAACGTGGACGAACGTAGCACCATTACCAGATCAAACGGCTAACATATTAGTCCCCAATGAGAAAAAAGCAGCATTATTTTTACTAAAATATACTGATATGCCAGACTCGCGGATCAGTGTGATACAAGGTTCTGCTCTTATTATCAAAGTATTTCTTGGAGATGCCCCCGGAGTAGATATAAACCTTCTGCATGGGTTAAAAATACGCTGGCATGAACACCATCAACAAAAACGTTGTCGTATTGGCATACAACCAGGAGGAACCCCCACCAGAAACCTAAATATTATGATTTTTCAAAAGGATTTTATTTATACGAACACTTGTACCTCATCAGCTTAAAGTATATTCATCAAACATTGAATGAGGACCAATTAAAAATTATTTTATAAAAAGAGTATATATACAAAACTGGACTGTACCCGGTTGTGGATGAAGTGGCGAAAACACTGGAAACCGTAGACGGGTTTCGTTTGCGACAGATATGTGAGATCAAACAACAACTAGAACGTGAACGCGATACGCCGTCGGCATTACAGAAAAAATATCACAGGGCCGTCAATTCCGTGGACGGTGTTGACAGCGCTTTGATTTCAGTCAGCATGGGATTAGGGGTAGCAGGTGTCGGGTTATTATCCACCATCGTGGCCACACCCATGGTGCTAGGCATCAAAGTAACAGCCAGAGTGACCGGGGTTGATGGGATTGGCGCTTAAGTACATGTCTCGCAGACTGCAATGTAAAGCATTGAAACATGACGAAATTAGTATTCTATCCGAAGCGAAGTTAAACACGATAGACGATCATATTTCCACCGCACTCACCAACTCTAAAATCTCCGAGGAAGAGTTTCGCTTGGTGCTATCAGAAATCACAAAATATCACAGAATGAACGTCCTTCCTTCAAAGGTTTAACCGCCAATAAGTTGACTGATTGCTCATTACTGGCTAAGTAAATTATTTTTAAAAGAATGGCGGACATCATGCAATTAGTTGCCAGGTGTTCTATCTTGGGTGACCAATGAGACTATACACCAATGTGAAAAACCTGAAACGATATATCGCTTTCTCGCATATAACACTGTTAAAAGACACATGACATGGAACAGGATCTTTGTCAGCTGCAGATGAATGGCATATCGTCCCTTTATGTGGATATTGATAGAACATGGTAATAACCTGACATTGTTGCTGTACTTTAAGTCTATTTTAATTTAAATTTTATTTTAATTTTAATTACAGTCATGTTATATATTCAGTATAAGTATAAGCTGATCGTGCGCTTGTTATTAAGTTAATTAGGATTATAAAACACAATATAAAAACGTACATTGACTTCGTTATTTGTCAGTCCTAACATTTTTACTGCTGGCAGATGGTTAAACTTCAAATGTTTTCATTTCTTATCATCATAATGGAGATGGAAATATTATCAAGTAAAAAAGATTTCATCTTTGTTGATCAATCTATACTTATACCATCAATTGGGCATGCGGGTTGCGCAGTAGATACATTTCTATGTAAGGATTTTCAAAAACACGAGAACGCGAGAACGCGAGAACGCGAGAACGCGAGATTGCAACACTTGAAAAATCTCGCGTTCTCGCGCTTTTGAGCCAATTGCCAAATCTAGGCAACGATTTTAAAAAAACTCGAGAACGCGAGAACACGAGAACGCGAGATTGCGACACTGGACAATTCTCGCGATCTCGCGTTCTCCCGCTTTTGTGCAATTGCCCATACAGTTGTATGCAACGATTTTCAAAAACACGAGAACGCGAGACTGCGACACTTGACAAATGTCGCGATCTCGTGCTTTTGTGCCAATTTCCTATACAGTTCTAGGCAACGATTTTCAAAAACACGAGAACGCGAGAACGCGAGATTGCGACATTTGACAAATCTCGCGATCTCGCGTTCTCGTGCTTTTGTGCCAATTTCCTATACAGTTCTTTATGACTTTCTCATCCTAACGAGGTACCCATTTTCAGATGGGTGGACTGGGACACATAGTTCACAGCACGTTGATGTACCCGCAAGTAAGTGTTTGCACGTATTCATGTGGCCACCATATGGTCATATACCAATGGATTTGTGGGTTCTTTTAAGTGCAAAGGGTTGTGTACTGTACACTAGGGGTTGTGACAGCACAGAAAGAGTCTGCACACAAAGTTGACTGCAAGGTTTTTACACCCGGTCACAGATGGGCTCGATCCCGAAACCTCAACCTCGCTGGATCACTAACCGGCGCTTTAGCCAGCTCTTTGTGTTTCACTGAGTGAATGAGTTTAGTTTTACGCCGCTCTCAGCAATATGGCGGCGGTCTGTAAATAATCGATTCTGTACAAGACAATCCAGTGATCAACATCATGAGCATCGATCTGCGCGATTGGGAACAGATGACATGTGTCAAACAAGTCAACGATTCTGACCACCAAATCCCGTTAGTGGCCTCTTACGACAAGCATGGGTTACTGAACATACATTCGAACCCGGACCTTCACGGGTGTCTTTGTGTTTCATGTACAGTTCTGTGTCACAGTTTGGTCAGAATTAAAGGTTAGTTATTATACATTTTAATTGTTACATACATAGTAAATTAAACCCTAACATTAATCATCACACAAAATAGGTATAACTATGCCCATGATAAAAAAAATACACAGTATTACTTTTTATCTTGTATGAATGTGCTCATGGTTTGCTTTCTGTATGTATAGTGAATATCTAGTGCTGGCTAGTAGTTGTTGTTTGGTAACTATTTTGGTAACTATCATGTAAAATTGATATATCTCATCTATCATGTATATTGTATGTACTTGTCAAAGATTACATGTGATCAATGTGTGGTACCTCTATGGGATTATTGCATGCGTTGACTGTCCGGCTGCTGGATGTGCTGACACACTCTCGTGTAACCCACAGGATAGGTTTCTTTGAGCAGTATCTTTTGTCTATTTCATTATTATACCATGTATTATTATAAGTGTTTATGCCAACACTCATTTGGTATATCACTGTAAACATGTGATCACGTAAGTAACCTGTGTGATATTGCATCGCGTAATACCTGTATATGATTGTTGATAGACACATTTATGCACTATATTTAATATGATGACATGTTCATCAGATGTGATTTATGTTGTGTATATCGTGTATATTATTGTTATTACAGGGTGTCTTCTTCCACCACGATATGGAAATAAACAGATATCTCACTCATAACCCGTAGTCTGTGGTTAATAACACATTGAAACTCGACTATATCATGTCTGCCAGAGGAACACAAATATTATTGGTACAAATGCATTTCTATTTCTTGGAACTTGGAGACGAAAGAATCATGTAAGACAGGGTGTTTTGTAGTGAGGCGGGAGCGGAAGAAAATCTATTAATTAATATTGTATGGCCTAAACTAGCGAATATAATGTCGAGTAAGATAAATCATCAGACATGCTCATTTTAGCCGACTGCTGCAAATTGGTCTGTTAGAATTTTGTTTGAATGAATATGCTAGCCGTATATGATATTGCATCATGGAAAACCCACTGCTCGGTGATTATTTCTATAACTGACGGTGTAGCTGCGAAATGATGCGTCTTTATGCACTATTTTATCACTCACTGACGTTAATATTTTTTCAAGCTTCCGGACACTTTCATGTTTTCACTTTTATTGGACATTCATATTCACAATTTCGTTTCTTAAATAAAAGTTTACATGTTGAGGATTTTTATGTACATAGGAAATTGTAACAACGGGAACGGACTTATATACTCTACCCTACACATCGTGTATGTAAATTACATTAGCATTTTCAAGCTATGTGATAATTTTGCTAAATGCTACTTGGGAAGTGAAAAGCATGAAAGAAGCATGACCACAGCTCTATTTAGATACGCATGCGCCTTGACCTTATGATATTATTCATGCGCAACGACAGCGTCTAAAACGCGAGATCGTGAGACCGCGAGAAAATGCAATGTCGCATTCTTGCGTTCTCGCGATTTCGTGTTTTTATGGCCATGTGTGACAAGTCGAGATAGCGAGAATGCGAGATTTGACAGCATGTACAAATGTCGCATTCTCGCGATCTCGACTTTTGACAAAATGTGCCAAATCTCGCGTTCTCGCGATCTCACATTCTCGCACTTTTGGCATTTTTAGCTTGTTTCCAAAGGTCCAGATAGCGAAAATGCGAGATCGCGATAATGTCCCTTACAGTATTCCATATTTCAGAGAGTCATCAAACCACGGTTAATCACTGATCCGGGCCGGGGCACGTGGTTTGCTGTGGCCGTATGCATATGTCGGGCGTAAATTCTAGTCCGGGCGTAAGTAAAATGTGCACCCGGACGTAACGTTAAACCGGTATGCACATTGTAGACGTAGTTAAAGTTACGCCAGTCGTAGCGCTCTAAATTTACGGCACCTACCCAGCAGGCGTAATCCAGGCGTAGCCTTGTAGTGGCGGCACTGGATGCCGAGTTTTTTATCAGGCGCACATTTTCAAAAGTTTTTAAAAGTGAACGTTGTGCGAAAATTGCGCTCGCGTGATCCTGGATCTGCGCACGGCTATAAAATTAAACAGAAATGTAGAATATTTAATTTCCTATCCGTTGTTATAAATATAAGTGCGACTACCTCGGCGGTTTGAGAAATAGACACTGCTAAATGTTGTCTAAAATTTTGTTACGCGTTAAGAAACTGTCAATTTCTCCGCTTTTTGTCGTGCACCGATAAAGGCACTCTGCTACGATTTTTTTAATTTGGCATCTTTACAGAAAGTGTGAGCGAAGAAAATACAGCCTGATATCTGAACGACATAAGTGTATATGAATTGGGTTTATGTGCTAATGCATAAAGTTAGACGCTCAATATTAAAAATGACTCGCAATAAGTGTCAAAAATGGATTTTCTTCTATGACGTCAACTGACGACAGAGAGGTCATACACGTATAAAAGATAAGGGTCATAACTGAGTTATGCTTAACACTAGGTCAATGTTACTCAGATCACTTGGAGAAAAGTTGTTGTGGATACTTAGTAGACTTACGCTATATTTTCGTTATGTTGTGTTCACGGTGAACCAACCTATTCCATTACAAAGTTCCCCAATGTGAGCGGATACGTTTTGGTAGTTTCACAATTTATAAGAAAAGATGGCAATGTACTACTTGAGAAAGCAGAATAGCGATTTGGATGGCCCTATCCGATATGTAAGTTAGTTCTTAGATTCCCATATTCTCCTGTTTGTGTAGATGTATATTGACTAATTTTGCATCATTATTAACGGAGTACTAGCCATATCTTCAAATGTACTGAAATTACTGATAATAATACAACATTTATTTGACGTCATGACTTGTTATATGCATTTTGCGACGTCGGAAAAAGACGACATTGGTTTGCTGATTAGTATATATCTTACCTAAATTCCATTAATTGTATGAAAGGTCTCGGCTTCTATGTCAGAATTTAACACTCTTTAGACAAAACATAAAATGAATGATTTTACCAATTAAATAGTGTCCTGAATATATCAACAATTAGACGGTTTGACTGCGTATCTTATTGTGAGCAACACGCGCACCTGTTTGGCATCAATTTAACGTAAATGAAAAATAATATTTCACAACACCCAAATACTTGGGTTATGGCTACGTGTGCCAATTTCTGATGTAAATATTATTCAAACAATCAAAAACTTTCAAAGAATAAAAAACGCCTACCCTATATCCACGTATAATATGGTATTGAACAAGGCTAAATGTATATACACAAATTAGTTTGATGAAAAAATATCTGAACGATACGCAAAACATACATCATAATACTGAAAGTGTAATCGGAAGGATAGGGTGATTGTGTTTACTCTTGTTCAACCGACATTCACCTCAAAGAAAATGCCTAACATGTACAACAATGTTGACGTACATGACATCACTACCGATGACCGATATCTTACAAAATGGCGGCCTCGCTGACAAGGGTACACAGGATTTTGCGAGGACCCTTCCCTTGATTCAGGGATCGTTCGTTTATAAAATATGAGATGTAAGTAATCAGAATGATTCTGACTATCTGTGTATTGTTATATGTTTTATCGTTTTCATTGTAAGTAAGAGAAGAAGCCAGAAATGCTGATAATTACCTTTGTCTTTCTGCGTGATTTTGCGTCAGTCATGGCGTCACGCTGCACGGAAACTTCGACAATTTCTTATGAAATATCAAATGATTGCATTGTATCTGTTTTTAATTTCCCATTTCTTGCTACGATACTCTTTCCATGCATATTCTAAAGCTATTGAGCCATTGCAAGCAATGAATAGACGGCTGAATGTCGGAAAATTTCAGAAAATGCTACGTAGTGTAAAATCGTTCTTTACAAGCGCAGCCTTTCGAGCACAGCGTTCGTTTGGACTTGTCACACCCAATATCTTTCGTTTCATTTTATCAAGACAGTTGATATTGGTGACAAAAACCCATTTGTAATTTGATTCTAAAATGTATGGGGAATTCAGTGATTCATTTGTCGCAGCTGAATATGATATATACGTGATATAATTGGCGTCTCAATACCGGCCTTCGCGAAACGTGATTTTGTAAACACTATCCACTATGACGGAAAGCGCACTTCGGCGTTCGTGTAAGTGTATTTTCAGAATTATCATTAGTGATTTCATGAAAACCTGATATCAGTGATCAGTAATATGCTATTTTTTGAAATTCAATACTTCTGAGTAGTAATTATCCGATTTGAACATTTGAAAACATACACCAAATAACGCTGTGAATCGTGATTTCGTAATGTGTAAAAAATGGCGACATTTATGGTGAAGCCCATTTTGAAAGTCCATGTTATTTCTCCATCAGGATCCATCGGTAAAGTTGGGTTTTCTCGGTTTTCCATGATTACGGCTGAACGGGATGTACCGCGAAGTTGTTTCGCGCCTTTTACCGGTGGTTTAAAAACGTTCGAAAATCTAAAAATAGCTCACTGCTCCTCGACGTAAATCCGTTAAGCCGGGCGTAGCAACGCCTAGGCTTAACCGACGTTGTGCATGACGTGTAAGAGGAGGGCGCTGCTAAGCCCGACGTAGTGTGTTACGCCTGACGTTAGCTACGCCCAACATGTGCATACGGCCACTGGTGTCTCGGCGATTGTGTGTGTGGTGGTTGTTGATGTCACGTGACCCTTGTCTATTGCATCTTTTGAAGAACGGTGACATAACATCAGTAAGGATTGCTGTGAAGTTGTCGATACACTTGTCCATGCACTGTTGTTATGTTATATTATCTTCAATAAAAGAGCTTTCCAATCGGTCGATGTTAGAAAGTAGCGCTAACTTACTCTCGAAACATTTCGAATATGGCTGGATCACATATTAGATAGTCAATTACAGACAAACCTCGATAACAATTATAAGTGAAATCATTTGCAATGTTGTTGGGGTGTCTTCCATTCACAATCCTTTGTCCAGATGTTTTGCACAGCATTAACAGTTTATTACCAAATTCGTTGTGACCATTATACGGATTGACACGGGCTTGCACTTTCGAGTCACTAGTGTAGGATGCTATGTTTACTAGTTGATCTGTTACAGTAGAGGGTAGTTTGTCATCTGTAATGTAATCAGGTTTGGACTGGGTCCGACTGTTAAAGTCTCCCACTAAGAATACTTTACCAATTGCCATATAGTTTGCTATTTGATCCTCGATTTTCTGGAAAAGATCACAATCATAGTGCTTATAGAAGGTTGATCCTGGAGGTGGTAGATACACAAGTGCACACCACACTTCTTCATTACACACAATTATGGACCTGTTGAATTAAAGCCACACAATTGAATCATGACATATCTCTGTAACTGTGATCACGTTGCATGATGCGTCTTTGGTCAACACTATAATTCCACCTCCTTGTTTTGATTTTGTTTTTCTTCTGGGCACTACATATGACTTGTAACCAGGTACATCCAGTTCAAAGAGTTATCAATCCAGCATTCAGACAGAAAGACAATGTCATATGTGTGAAGAAAATTACTGAATGATTTATCATTCCATTTATTTTGAAAACCACCATTAATGTTCCAGGAAATTAAACTTATCTCCTTGGATAGTACATCCTCCAGATACTGCTATCTGGCAGGGCTCTCAGCTGGTCCCAGATGTAACTTGCCATTAATGTACAACTTGTCTTCGAACAAAGACAGCATTCTTATTTTGAGCCTTGGCTTTCTTAAAAGTAGGCATCAACGCTTTTCTTCTATCTTGTATTTCTTTTGGGAATTGTTCTGATATGGATAAGTTAGTGTTCTTGAGTTTCTTACTATTTTTTCTGACCATTTCTCTCTGTTGAAAGATGCGAAATTTGGCTACTATAGGTCTGGCTCTGGATCAGTGCCCCTTTAAAGTATATGTACACAGAGGTACTTTGAAAATAATGGCAATGTTATGTAAATGGTGAATATGAGTAATATGTAAACAAGTTATGGCTTGATTTGAATCTTTGTTGTTATGTTAGGTATGGCACAATGGCTATTTATGTACGGTTTGGTGAAAGTACTTTAAAATACAAGTACACAGTAGTACTTGAAAAATGTAATAGAGAATGGAGATTGCTGTGCAAGGCGGAGGCATGTTCTCTAACGAGGGCCCTTCTTGTTTCAAAATTAAGAAAAAATATGCGTAGAATTCATGGTTGTGTTTGTATGTCAGATAATTTCGAAGCTTGTATTTCAACAGCATATTTTGTTTTGCAGGTTAATGACGGATTGGTTGATAATGCAAGTTACTTAACAATGCTAAATTCTTGTTTGAGTGACATTTAGAAGTTGGTGTGATGAACGAGGAGAGTTCTATGGATATACAACTTCTTAATATAATATGAGCGACGTTTCGGTGTAGCTACTAACACATTTATCAAGCAAATATACTAGAGGGAAGGTATATATATATATACATGTATATATACTGCACCACAAAAGAAACGCCGCTTTTCAAAACCAAATGCAAGATTTTGTTCTTATAAAATGGTGTTTTTATGATGATTGTATCGTTTTGTTAACATGTTTTGCAATCCAAATTGACAGTTATCACCAACATCAGTGTGTTTTCTGATGAAAAAGCATATCGACAAGACGCACCTACAAAGGCAGACGTGGTGAAAGGTTCCGTATGACATTCGTGAAAATGAAAATGCACGTGCATATCGTGACAACCCTACCAATGAAAGCGAGTCCCAAACTTGTCTGAAATCATTTTTGTTTTGACACAATCGCCATGGCACGAATTACAAGAGATCAGAGGAACCAAGTCTTCGGACGATTGCAAGTTGGCCAGACTGCCAATCATTTTAATGTTCATGTTAGGACAATCTACCAACTGCAGGAGTAATATCAGGTCACTAACAGCATCAAAGACCGTCCACGCAGTAGGCGACCTTCAGTAACAACAAAATGTCCAGACCGACCTCTGCAGGGTCGCTTCCACAGAGCGACTGAAAGAGCACGACAGACCACTGGGACTCAAAACAGACCCATCAGTGCCGATACAGTGCGTCGACGTTTGCGCGGAAAAAACCTCTGCTGTCACAGACCATATCGTAGTCCTGTCCTCACCGCTCATCACCGCCGAGACCGACTGCAATGGGCAACTCAGCATCGAAAATGGCGTTATCGACAATGGAGAACTGTGCTTTTTTCTCATGAAAGCTGATATTGTGCTTCAACAGTCGATGGCAGAGTGAGAGTATGGTGAAGGCGTGGTGAACTGTTTTCCAGTGAGTTAATTGTTGAAAGAGACTCGTGGGGTGGTCCAAGCATCATGGTGTGAGGTGCAATCGGTCTGGACCAAATAGTTGGCACCGTGGTGTTACAGAATCTCGGTCCAGGATGAGGACATGACGTAACAGTTGCTCGCTATATTGACCAAGTCATAAGACCCCACATGTTGGCCGTTACAGAAATCACATCTTCCAGCAAGACAACTCTCGTGCCCATACTGCCAGAGTAACATTGGACTTCCTAAAACAACATGGCATCCAAACTCTACAATAGCCTGCACTCAGTCTTGATTTGAGTCCAATAGAACACCTTTGAGACGAGATTCACAGAAGACTGAATGGCCGTCACCCAAGGCCGACAACTGCTGTTAGTCTCGATCAGGCATTTCACAGAGTATGGAGCCTAAGTGTCTATGGCTTTCATCAACCGGCTAATTCATTCCATGTACAGACGACGCAACGCTTTCATCGATGCCCCTAGAGGCCACACACAATACTGACTTTGGGGTATCTGAATGGTACCATTTTTGGTGATTTTGTTTGTGTGAACTCTAAATGTGATTCCCGAAAATGTGTTAACCATAATTGCCAAGTTTGGACTCAATCCTCCGTTTTGATTGTTAATTAGAGTGAATTAAAGTCTTTGCTTTAAGAAACCGCTATCGGGGCGACATTTCTTTTGTGGTTCAGTATATATACATAGTAAAGTTGAACAGTAAGTGATTGATGCTTGCACAATTAATGAGATTGATGTACAAGGTTGGAGGATGTTTACACAAGAATGCAATTGTTACACAAACAGAGTGTGCTATGGGGGATTATTGGGAGGAAGCCAGTGATATGACAGACAGGAGAATAATGGGATTAAGATTACTTGGTGATGAGTTGGTTGTAGGCAGTGGGCATGTAATATCCTTGGTCTCTGTTCATGGCCGGTTGGAGTCTCTTGATGTGAATGGCTTCTAGCAGCTTTCTGATCTTGTAGTGGGTGTTTACTGGCGAGTACATTGATGCTGTTCCATAGGATGTTGTGGTCTGGGTGAGCTTGGGTGTGGTCAGAGATGGCGGATTTGGAGTCTTTCTTCTTCACAGAGGATTGATGTTCTTTGATTCTTACATTGAGGGGTCTTGAGGTTCCACCGATGTACGAGTCTCCACAGTCACACTTTATGTGGTAAACTGTGCCTGAAGGGTCTTCTTTAGTTGTAGAGGTTTGGTCTGCCATTGGCTTTTAGGATGTTCTGTATAGTACTACCTCTCTGGAACACAACATCAATGTTGACTTGGTGTTTTAAGAATCGGCTGATCTGGTGGCTGGCTGAACCTATATAGGTATAGGGCAGGCTTATGATGAACGAAGCTGTTTGTTGGCGTGGGGGCTTGTATATCTTTTATATAGAACTCTCCTCGTTGTTAATGCTAAATCCTTGTGAAAGTTAAATTAAATATACTAGTAAAGATTATATACTGAAAGGCAAAAAGAAACGTCGTAATATATATCTTTTTGAACCTATAAATATAACCAGAAGTCAAGTTTGAGGAAACATGAATCGTGTCGTATAGCCTGCATAATAAAGTATTGTTTGACATTGAAGTTTGTTTTGTTTTTGAAAAAAGTTCCCAAAACACAAAATATACTCATAAATGCATTCAGGCATAAATTGCCGGCTTGATTGGCAATCGTTCACTTGTTTTCCACAGCAGCTATTTGTAACGAGAGATCATATGTAGCTATCTGTACTCGAGTATAATATAATTTGTCAAATTTGTCAAACAACGCCACCAGCAGCATATGACCGACTGCAGATTTGGCTTCATATCGTCATTATTCGTGATTTAATAGGACCACATACACCTACCATTCGGCGACGTCTCCAGTGTCAGTGTCCCGCCAGGAGACCTGACTGTACTGATTCCAAGTGACACTTGTGCACAATGGAGAGGGTTATCATGACTATATGATAGTCCAATTAACCTTTTTTTGCCTTTCAGTATATATGGCATTGTACTATTATCACTACATAAATGTGTCAAATTTGTCAGTTTATATTGACTGCAGATTTGGCTAGTATATATTATGAAATGGGAGAATACATTATAGTCCAATTGAATAAACATAAATGGTTTACATGGGAGAATACATTAATTGAATAAATGGTTTACATTAATATAGGCCAATACTTACAATGTTTGGTGTCCGATGAAGGAAAGACAATATTTAATTAAATGATGTGATTATGTTATATCTTGTGTCACCAAATTGAAATTAGAAGCATATTATATGGTTATTTCTATATCAAGCATCATATGCCACCTTTTGATATGCTACATGACTATGTTGTGATAAGTTTATGAAATTACTTTTGTCAAGCAAATTTAGGAATTCATATTCAATCACTCTACAATAACACTTAAAGCAAATAGAAAAAATAGAACCATGCTTTTGTATAAATCCATACACAATAGTGATTACAATTAGTATTGGTTCTAACAATTAACATGTAATTACCAGGGAATTACAAACGCCCCTGCACTAGAGTATTATAATGGATGCTTAGTTACGATGGAAATAACCATACCAGGGACATCAACAGTGATATAAGTGTAGGAATATGTGTCTGTGTACATTGTGGTTTGTATATATAGAAACGCACAGTGACATACACTGAGTATCTACCTAGACATTTCCTAGAAGTGACTGAGTTGTGTACTCAATGTGTTCCTTAATGACGGGGGTATCTATCTTTAGCTGGCGTTGTGATGCGTGGACGTCAACTTCTTGGTCTGTTTACGGTGACCCCAGTCTAGCTGAAGCCCTGAATATGTCTTATAACCGTGATACGGTGGCATCCGAGGGCACTGGCAACATCATTGTATGTCGACAACATCTGCACCATCCCAATGGCTCTTTCTCTCTCTTCAGCTGTTAATCGTGGCATATTTCTCGTACTTGTGTATCATATCACGTATTCTAGGCCCTCTTCATACCCTATAGAATCATTCTACATGTGAAATGGATGCAAATATGCTTGAATATTGCTGCGTTTTGGCGATTGATATTGCTATGTGTGAGCAGAAAATGGAAAAATGTTACTTTGCAAGCAAAAATGTTAACAAAGATAATTGTAGATGTTCTTAAACATTTTTTCACAATATCAAAGACACGTTATACTTGTTTTCATACAAATAGGCAGAAACTGTTTTTAAGGACATAGGAAGGATTATTTAACAATTATACACACCCTACAACAGTTGTTTCTTGTTTTAATAGTTGAAAAATGGTGACTTTAAATGGTTTATCATTGTCCCAAAGCAGAATTTTATTTCAACCTTTCTTTTGGACATCAAAATCACTGTTATTGTTTTATTTCGGCATGGACGAATATAGGACAATTTAAGTGTTCTGAAAAAGATGCATTTCACCTAATTTGAATGGATTTGAGAATTTATTTTCGTCATTTGCATAAAGCTGTGTTGTTAAGCTTTCTTGTAAACTAATACCTTCTAACATATCTTTGATAGTTTTTCAGTAATTCATAAAGATAACGTTTCTTTTGGCGTTTAGTGTATTCAGTATGTGTATCAGGGTTCACGCTATCCCTCAGTAGGTGGGGTCTGGCATTTTGGCCCTGGCCATCTCAAATGCATTTTGTCAGAACGTACCTGTGCAGGAGTCTTTCAAGGGCAGATGGTGTGTAGCGCTCACTTTCTTCCATTGTTATTCAGTTCGTAGCCACTATCCTGAAAGACGAAAGTTGCCAATAATTATTATTGTAGAAAAAAGCGGGAGATTCGTGGTCAGAGACCCGCAATCCAGCTGTAGTTATCAAGCCGATTAATATGCGGTTTTCTCTATTGATATTCTGAACTCCTTACCGCCAAATACAGGCAAGATCCCCTTACTGCCAAACATGTTAGACTGTGGGTAAATTGTGCAGGTTTGTTTTCTTGTGCCAATATTGAATCTCTATTACGTGAATTTGTATGAGAAGAAGCTTCCTTGCATTAAGTACATACTGAGGCGCCAGGCCACTACGCAGGGGAAAGCTAATCGACGATCATGGAACACATATCGCATTAGGCTCTGCACATCAGCACGTTACAAATTATATTCTGATGTAAGATTGATATCCAAATGCATCTAAGCCTGAAGTCAGTAAGGTAATAGGGTATATATACAAAATGTACGAGATGAGGATAATGTATTCATCAGGTAACATCAATACACGGCCGATAAGTATCTGGACACATCAGATGTGATGGCTATTTTACAACTACAGTGGACTCTGGCAATATCGGCCTCTGTAAACACCGGCTCTCTGTCTACATCAGCAAAATGTTTCAGTCCAGGCAGAAATGCACTTAATTATCATTTAGAAACATCTGCAAACATCGGCATCTGTCTACTCAGGATATCGGCATTGTTTTTCAGTCACAACGAACAAGTTGTTATGAAAACGAATCTTTAAAAACCGGCACATGAAGGACGGCGCAACCCTTTGATGCAATTAGTTCCAAATGCTGTAGCAACACAATTCGCGGTTACTCCCGAGATTATTCAGAAACGGGAAGTGTTTTTGGCAGTATTCGGTAACGGTATTCGTGAGAAATGCCACTGACAACAATGTATTGAGGCGCTCATAAAATGACAAGTTTTCGCTTTTCATATGGCGGTAATAGGAGGTTGTGTTGGCGTGTTGTGATGCCGTGTTGTGATGCCGTGCTGTGTTGGCGTGTTGTGTTGGCGTGTTGTGTTGGCGTGTTGTATTGCGTGTTGTGTTGCCGTGCCGTGTTGCGTGTTGTGTTGGCGTGTTGTGTAGCCCTGTTGTGTTGCCGTACCGTGTTGTGTTGGCCTGTTGTGTTGGCGTGTTTGTGTTGCCGTGTTGTGTTGGCGTGTTGTGATGCCATGTTGTGTTGGCGTGATGTGTTGCCGTGTTGTGTTGCCATGTTGTGTTGGCGTGTTGTGTTGCATGTTGTCGTGTTGTGTTGTCGTGTTGTGTTGTCGTGTGTTGGCGTGTTGTGTTGGCGTGTGTGTTGCGTTGTTGTGTTGTGTTGGCATGGTGTGTTACCGTGGTGTGTTGCCGTGTTGTGTTGGCGTGTTGTGTTGCTGTGTTGGCATGTTGTGATGCCGTGCTGTGTTGGCGTGCTGTGTTGGCGTGTAGTGATGGCGTGTAGTGATGGCGTGTTGTGTTGGCGTGATGTGTTGGTGTGTTGTGTTGGCGTGTTGTGTTGTGTTGGCATGGTTGTGTTGCCGTGTTGTGTTGTGATGCCATGTTGTGTTGCCATGTTGGCCGTGTTGTGATGCCATGTTGTGATGCCGTGTTGTGATGCCGTGTTGTGTGTGGCGTGATGTGTTGTGCGTGTTGTGTTGGCGTGTTGCTGTGTTGTGTTGCCGTGGTGTGTTGCCGTGTTGTGATGCCATGTTGGCCGTGATGTGTTGCCGTGTTGTGGTGCCGTGTTGTGTTGGCATGTTGTGTTGTGTTGGCGTGTATTTGCCGTGTTGTGTTGCTGTGTTGCTGTGTTGTGTTGCTGTGTGTGATGCGTGTTGCTGTGTTGGCGTGTTGTGTTGTGTTGTGTGTTGATGCCATGTTGTGATGCTGTGCTGTGCTGGCGTGCTGTGTGTTGACGTGCCATGTGTGTGATGCTGTGTTGTGTTGCCGTGCTGTGTTGCCGTGTTGTGATGCTGTGATGTGTTGATGTGTTGTTTTGACGTATTGCGTTGCCGTGCCGTGTTGACGTTGTGTGTTGCCGTGATGTGTTGTTTTGGCGTGTTGTGATGACGTGATGTGTTGATGTGTTGTGTTGGCGTGATGTGTTGCCTTGCTGTGTTGCCGTGTTGTATTGCCGTGTTGTGTTGCCGTGTTGTGTTGCCGTGTTGTATTGCCGTGTTGTGTTGGCTTGTCGTTTGCCGTGTTGCCGTCCCACATCATACCACATTTCGCACGTCACCGGAACAACATTTTCCAGCATGATAACGCTCGGGCCCATGCTTCCAGAGCTACACGGGACTTCCTACAGCAGAACGGTGTCAACATTATGCAGTGGCCAGCTCTTAGTCCTGATTTAAACCCAACTGAACATCTTTGGGATGAAATTCAGAAGAGACTGAATAATGTCATACGAAGGCCGAACACAGACGATTTATTGCGCCAGGCCTTTCTTAGAGTGTGGTTCCAGGTGCCAATGGCCTTCATCAATCGATTGGTGCACTCCATGCATAGACGCTGTGCTGCAGTTATTGCCGCTCGTGGTGGTCACACTAGATACTGAAGTCAAGGGTATGGATGTACTGCAAACGTTCACGTAATGTCTTGAAATTGTGCTGAGTTCTTCATTGGTGTGTCAAGATATTGTACACAAAACATGTTTTTGATCCGCTTTTTATGTCCATTTCTGTAATGATTTGATTACAGTGCCTGTCTAATTTTGAATTCGTACTGGCGGTTTTTTTGCTACTGAGTATATATAATTTTTAGAAAGGGTGTGTTATAAAAAACTAAATTTGGGAAATGTTCCCCACATCTGTGAAAGTTAGACATTTGATATGTGATAGATGCATTTCTCTAATTACAACACTTAAAACCATTTCTTTTGCAATTTGTTTGAGTTTGGCCTATTTTCAGCCTTAGATTGACTGGACTAATAGCGCTTCAGCTCGATTTACAGATACGAACTCACGGTGAACTGCCAAAATTGTTTCAATTTTTACCGATCAGTGGAATGCGATGAATTTGAAGACGTTTATATTTCGCATCGCGTCTCTTGGTAGCGTCAGTAATTTTTCGCCTTTTATAGTTGATACCGCTTCCCGTCATCCACTTTCGTGTAGGCAACCCCAGAAGTTGATTTGTCGTCTGCTTCGCTGTGAGACATAAACAATTACAACCATGTCCTGGACACGGAAATGAGATGCGTAATGACACAAAACAGGTCATTAACTATATGATATATGATGGATATAGATCAGCTGATGTTTCATGAGTATTGGGCATCCATCCATCTACTATTTCCAAATTTTTGAAGAGATATTGAGAACGGGAAAATATCGAAAACAGACGTCATTCTGGTAGACCTGAAAAAATCACAGCACTAGGCAGTAATCAACTTTCAAGGATCGTTAAATTTAGTCGCCGGAAATCTTTGGAGGATATTACTCACATTTTCAATCAGTCTATGCCACAACCTGTTTCCAAAAGAACTGTTCAATGAAATAGTAGCATCACATAACAAAATATTAAAGCAACAGGACACTGATAAGGTAAGCAACGCGTTCTTTGTTATCCACAACCGGACGCGACCGAAATATCTGCCATCTTGAAAATTGAAATAATTTTGGCACATGAGTGTACACAGGTTGAGGAGCTCCCGGGTCGGTTCCCTCCTGGACCGTCATTTCTCAGTGTTACTGAACTGATTCTAAGATTCAATTATGAAGTGCACAGACTAGTCACTAAAGTTTTATTATTGCGTCATATATTTCATATGTTTTAAGTTTTTTGACTGTCAAACCGTTTGGCCTTTCAATAATGTTTTAATTGTTCACCGATCTTGATTGAATGATATTTTTACAGATTTCACGATCTCGATCTGTGCGTACTTATAGGTTATCCAAAGCGGGTAACAGTAACAGTACTTACATGTAGAATATTAAGTATTGAACAGGTGAGATATTATTCAAGAATACACATGATGCAATCAGTATCATGTTACTACATACATGTTGTAATATTCGAATTATGTAATTGTTGTACAGCCTAGACCAGGATCATATTATTCAAAATACAAATGATGCGATCAGTATCACGTAATAAGTTACACGGCCAAATGCCAGGTAGAAAGGATGGTATCATGCCCGTGTAACGAATTTATTACCCTTGAGAATTTGTAGGTGCTTTTTTGTGCGTTTCCCTCCGTTTTTCTTCTATATCTGCAGCGTCTCACCATGTCTGTGACCCATAGAGGAGGGTTAGAATGAGCGTTCAGTAACCCATGCTTGTCGTAAGAGGCGGCTAACGGCATCGGGTTATGACTTGGTTGACACATGTCAAATCGATGCTCATGCTGTTGATCAAATGATGCGTCTGTTGTTGCAGATCAGTATCACGTAATAAGTTTAGTCTTTAGGTTCAATATGTTTCCAGTTCATAGATAAAAATATCTTAGTCTCAAAAATAGATAAAACAACTCTTCGTGATAACAATAGTTGAATTTTACAAGTGAGTTGAATTTCAATGTCAAAGGTTGCAAACTGTCAAGGTCTTCCATACTACCCGTTGGAACAAGGTAAAATGGAATTATACTTTTAAAAAATCAGTACGGTTTCATGTGCATACACCAATCAAAAGTCATCTAATTTATCTGAAGGGTAATAGTCCTATATACATATAATATCTATCCATTTTATGCATTAGGATCTTTTATTCATGAATACACCCGAAGCGATCAGTATCATGTTACTATCCAGTATACACTAGTTGACATTAGTATCATGTTACTGTTTTGTATAAAGCAGGTGATATCAGTATCATGGTAATATTAGTATACACCAGGTGACGTTAGCATCATGTTATTGTCAAGTATACACCTTGTTAGTATCCAATATACATCAGATAAATACCATGTGTCCAATCACTTGAGTTCTGAATCGTGGTATTATTCTGTATACATCGGGATTCCCGTATGCAACTATCAAGTACTAGCGGTGGGGCAGCCGTGTGGTTAAGCCGTTAGAACGTCAATTAAAAGACACGACACACACATTCGATTCCCAGCATGGATAGTGACCGAAACACATACCGTGATAATGCTGGATTATGACAGTGGAGTAAAGCCATACTCATTCAGCACTATGAACTTCCAGATGTATCATGTTACTCCCAGTATACACCAGGTGACATCAGTCTCATATTACTATCCAGCATACACCAGGTGACATCAGAATCATGTTACTGTCTAGTACACACCAGGTGACACCAGAATCATATTACTATCCAGTGTACACCAGGTGACATCAGTATCATGTTACTATCCACTATACACCAGGTGACATCATTATGATGTTACTATCCAGTATACACCAGGTGACATCAATCTCATGTTACTATCCACTATAGAGCAGGTGACATCAGCATCATGTTACTATCCACTATACACCAGGTGACATCATTATGATGTTACTATCCACTATAGAGCAGGTGACATCAGCATCATGTTACTATCCAGTATGCACCAGGTGACATCATTATCATGTTACTATCCACTATAGAGCAGGTGACATCAGCATCATGTTACTATCCACTATACACCAGGTGACATCATTATGATGTTACTATCCAGTATACACCAGGTGACATCAGTCTCATGTTACTATCCAGCATACACCAAGTGACACCAGAATCATGTTACTATCCACTATACACCAGGTGACATGAGTATCATGTTACTATCCAGTATACACCAGGTAACATGAGTATCATGTTACTATCCACTATACAGCAGGTGACATCAGTCTCATGTTACTATCGACTATAAACCAGGTGACATAAGTATCATTTTACTATCCAGTATACAGGTGAGATCAGAATCATGTTAATATCCAGTTTACACCAGGTGACATCAGTATCATGTTACTATCCAGTGTACAGGTGATATCAGAATCATGTTACTATCCTGTATACACCAGGTGACATCAGTATCATGTTACTATCAAGTATACAGGTGCCATCAGAATCATGTTACTATTCTGTATACACCAGGTGACATGAGTATCATGTTACTATCCAGTGTACAGGTGATATCAGAATCATGTTACTATCCAGTTTACACAAGGTGACATCAGTATCATTATACTATCCAGTATACAGGTGACATCAGAATCATGTTTCTATCCTGTATACACAAGGTCACATCAGTCTCATTTTAGTATCCAGCATACACCAGGTGACATCAGTATCATGTTCTTCTCCAGTATACAGGCGACATCAGAACAATGTTACTATCTGGTGACATCAGTCTCATGTTACTATCCAGTATACACCAGGTGACATCAGTCTCATGTCACTATCCAGTATACCAGGTGACATCAGAATCATGTTACTATCCTGTATACACCAGGTGACATCAGAATCATGTTACTACCCAGTATGCACCAGGTGACTTCATTATCATGTTACTATCCAGTATACAACAGGTAACATGAGTATCATGTTACTATCCACTGTACACCAGGTGATATCAGCATCATGTTACTATCAACTAAACAGCAGGTGACATCAGTATCATGTTACTATCCACTATACAGCAGGTGATATCAGTATCATGTTACTATCCACTATACACCAGGTGACATAATTATGAAGTTACTATGTAGTATACACCAGTGGACATCAGTATCATGTTACTATCCAGTATACAACAGGTAACATGAGTATCATGTTACTATCCACTGTACACCAGGTGAAATCAGTATCATGTTACTATCCAGTATACAGCAGGTGACATCATTATCATGTTACTATCCACTATACAGCAGGTGACACCATTATCATGTTACTATCTACTATACAGCAGGTGACATCAGTATCATGTTACTATCCACTATACACCAGGTGACATCAGTATCATGTTACTATCCTGTATACACTAGGTAACAGGAGTATCATGTTACTATCCACTGTACACCAGGTAACAGGAGTATCGTGTTACTATCCACTGTACAGCAGGTGACATGATTATGACGTTACTATCCAGTATGCACCAGTGGACATCAGTATCATGTTACTATCCAGTATACAACAGGTAACATGAGTATCATGTTATTATCCCCTTTAAACCAGGTGATACGCCAGGTTACATCACATTTACTCTGTGTTATATATGTTACATGCTGTATCTCAGAGTTCACGAAGTGTGATAAGTTTTTTGTAAGATGCAGTTTACTCTGGGTGGTATCAGTTATATTTTACTACTCATAATACCCCAGGCGACGTCAGCATTTCTGTACACAATGCATCCGCAGTTACAGTGTGCTATTTTCCAATATTCAGTATCATGTTACTATCCACTGTACACCAGGTGATATCAGTATCATGTTACTATCCACAATACACCAGGTGACATAATTATGAAGTTACTATGCAGTATACACCAGTGGACATCAGTATCATGTTACTATCCAGTATACAACAGGTAACATGAGTATCATGTTACTATCCACTGTACACCAGGTGAAATCAGTATCATGTTACTATCCAGTATACAGCAGGTGACAAAATTATCATGTTACTATCCACTATACAACAGGTGACATCAGTATCATGTTACTATCCACTATACACCAGGTGACATCAGTATCATGTTACTATCCCGTATACACCAGGTGACATCAGTATCATGTTACTATCCTGTATACACCAGGTGACATCAGTATCATGTTTTTATCCAGTATACTCCAGGTGACATCAGTATCATATTACTATCCAGAATACACCAGGTGACATCAGTATCATGTTACTATCCACTATACACCAGGTGACATCAATATCATGTTACTATCGAGTATACACCAGGTGACATCAGTATCATGTTACTATCCAGTATACGCCAGGTTACATCACATTTACTCTGTGTTATATATGTTACATGCTGTATCTCAGAGTTCACGAAGTGTGATAAGTTTTTTGTAAGATGCAGTTTACTCTGGGTGGTATCAGTTATATTTTACTACTCATAATACCCCAGGCGACGTCAGCATTTCTGTACACAATGCATCCGCAGTTACAGTGTGCTATTTTCCAATATTCACCAGGCAAAGTAAAAATTATATAACTATCTACTATATACTGTACAATTTGTGAGTGAAACTTGTCAGCACTCCCTTGTATATTTCAATAAAAAACACATATATGCATAAAATGCGATTTACCTCATGGAACGTTACTCATGGGCAACTATACACCTTCTATGTGAATGTGAAATGTGAATGTGCTATCTTGTGTATCAGAAGATATAAACCATATTTTGTCAATAACAATTGACCGTATTGTAAGTAACCGAAGTGAGAGGATGTTGCAATATGGGTCCTGCGGTAAGTATCTCAGTCAAACATAATTACTCCTGCGTGTGTGGACGACTTAGCTTTCCTGTAATCGCATTTAGGTCCGCAAGGTCCCCAAACAGCCTCTGGTAATGAATAACGCATCTCCAATATAGTCGATGTTTCCCGTGATATTTCGCAATGTGCACGTCGAGCTAAATCTGAACAATTATCTACTTGGTATCTGTATCTGTATGACATTCTGCAAATCTGCACAATGCTAAGCATTGGTGTATTATATAAACAAACCAAGAATCATTTGAACATTGAAGGTAAGATATCGAAGTATATTTGAATCAAACCAGGATTGTTGAAATATACCTATCAACATATCCAAACACCCCCCTCACCATTTAGAATTACACGAAAGGGGCGACGTTGAGACTAATGTGAGCCCATGTATGGAGAAACGTTGGGGATTTAAAACTGAATACGACCAATACACATATATATTGCAGCACTACAGTTAATCACGTAAGTTGGTGATGGAATACTTTTGTGCTTAGACATATTGTTGATCAAACAGAACATTTAGTATAACACTGACATATGTTAATGGCGTTAAAAGATATGCAAAGAAATTGAAGGAAAGGGTCACGTACCTTTGTAGTTTACTGCCTACAAATGTGTTAAAATTCCTAAGACATGTATTTCAATCCCTTTGCTTACTGAGAAACAAAAGGAAAGTACATTGTATGAATCTGTTTCCACAGGCACGTTGAAATGGATCTCTGGAGTCCGCTTGGTCTTTAGATCTCCTCGTTTCCGAGATACAAGACACTGAACAATTCTTGTTATTGTAGGCAAGACGTGCTCAAGATTAAACACTAAATGAAATGTCGTGTGTTTCCATCCATCATGCATACGATGTAGGAGACGCGTACTCGTGGACGAATGAGTATTAAACGTTGCTATCCCCAGAAGCAGAATCGCACTGGCTATTTAGAAGCCGTCTTTCCGTGACTCAAAGGCACGTACGTAGCCCGTTTTGATTAGCGAACATCGAATAACACCATCGCGCCTGAGAAGAGCCACCACGCGTCTGCTATGTCGATCCAATAGGGAATATTTGATTAGCAAAGCATGCCATTCCTCATACAAGGACAAGTGCAACCCTTACAGTATCGTTTAGCGCAATAGTTATATATCAAAGCCAATTTCATAACGTTTTGACAAATGACGACAGATTGGTGTTACTTGCATGGGGATTGAATCAATGGTTTTATGAGGTCCCACCATTTTCACGTCGCCATTATTCATGGTGTCAATATCTTACTGAGGGATTCATAGATCAAACAGCATGTGTGCCAACTTCTTCACAGCAATAGTGAACAGTGGTCACTGAATGATGGGAGGTGAATGTTTCAGGCTGCTTGCCTGGCTATCGTACCATGACAGAACTCCTCTCGGTTTCTGCTATGATTCCTGTGAAGCATTACTGTGTCGTTATACGCACTGACCATATTTTCAATTTTACGAAAAGAGAAAGTTTGTGGTCATAACATGATATACACTCATACAAACACACACATATACACTACCGGGCAAAAGAACGTTATCACTTTTAAAGTAATTGTATAAAAAACACTGGCACAGGTTTGAACCCAAGCAGAAAACATTCGCCAAAACGCAACATGTTTCTAATAACAACGCAGCTATCCGAAAACCGCTTCCCGCAAACAGGCCAGACCCGGCAGATCCACTTCCGGAACAGATTCGTGACGGCAACAGCATTAGGACACGCCATCAGCAGACGAAAGTCCCAGTAACGACTTGTTATGGCTGGTATATGAGCTTACCGCCCCTTCCGTGGAATGACCTTGACACGTATACGCCTTCAACGCAGACTGCAATGGGCATGAACTGGTGGCAGCGACGTGACTGGGAGAGAGTCCTCTTTATAGATGGTGCCCTCTTGGTGCCCTTTACAACAGCCAAGAAGAGTCATTTTGCAGTAGGACAAGGCAAGGCTTCACACCGTCAGAATTGTTAGAGAATACCCGAACGACGTTAACGTCAACGTATTGCCTTGGCCAGCGCCTTCTCCACACATGACCCCCATTGAACATATCTGTGATCTTCTTGATCGTCTGCTGAGGCAGCGTGTACCACCTCCAGGGACTTAAACCGACAGGGACTTGAACAGACTCTTTTGGACATATGGAACAGGACGACGTCAATGAGGAGCCGTGTGTTGGCGTGTATGGATGCCCAGGGTGGTCACACTCGCTACTGATGATGTGTCCCCTGGCTCCTGTCCCATTATGTGACTCTTTGTGCACTTTTAGAATGAACTCTTATTTGTGTAATTTTGACCCCTTCACTCTATCCTAATGAATTGCTGCAAATGCAAGACCAGCGTTAAAATGAATTTTCAGTCAAATTATTGGAAAATGATTTCTGTTTGTAAAATAATTCTCATAAATTCCACATTGCCTTCGAACTGTAAGATATATTTCTGTCAAGTAAAGTTGTAGGATGATAATGAACGAATTGGGAACACTTTCAACAATCAATAATTACTCACGTAAATATATATTTCATTCAAAATTTTAAGCGCCACTCGTGGCATATCAAATCGTTCTTCGCCTCCATAACCCCTGCAAGCTTCCGGTTCAACGGAGGGAAGGAACAAGAATAAGTGAGTGAGTGAGTTAAGATTTAAAGTCACATCGGCAATATTTCAGCCATATCGCGACTAAAACTAGTTATAAATTTATAATACATACATATAATATAGAAAACCCTGTCAAACGAAGGACAGTAAAACCACTAGGTTATCACAGATTGAGTTTAAACTAGCTAGCATATATCTTTAAAAGTAGAAAATTATTTCTGGACAATACAATGTAAAATTGGGCTATAGATCGCCAACAACTGAAGGTAGATCACCATACTAGAACAAGAATAAGCATAACTACAAAAGAAATAATCATATTGCCGAATTTTACCATTAAAACGCTCAAAATGTTGAAGGAAATATAGTTTACGTGAGTAATTATGAAATATGTGGTTGGAAATCTGAGAGCACAACCCTGTGAGGAAATGGATGTCCACCTTTGATGGTGGGGATATTGTATTTTGACAGTAAAAATATTTTTCGAACCGAAGCGGGGGACGTACGTTGCTAACCTTTGCTCACTTCGCTCTCATATAGGAAGACTGGTAATTTTTCTCTCTGTTGTGCAACCTAATTTGCGCTACAGTTTGCCTGTGGTGCTGGCAATGGCATTCTGTGGCTATTGTGCATATGTAGGACGTCAAATAGTGTCAGTATATTGTCCGGATGGTACTGTTCAGTGACCCCTCATTTCACAGTGCGGAGTAGGGTTTATTCAGTCATGGTAATGCCACAATATTACCGATCCACCTGCATCATAGATCTCAGGTTGACATTGGGTGTGACTTTGCCTTCACAGTGGTTAGTGAATCGGGAAAATCTGTCACATTACCAGCGACGAATATCACAGTTTCGAGGTTGTGTATAGGTTTTAAGTCTGTTGGTTATATGGCGATTAATGAGGAGCAGCACAACACGTTGCGGTCAACCTTGGAGATGAACAGCATTTATACGATTTCCAATCGTTCATGATTTCGCAAAGCCTGGGTTTATGATCCAGTCGATCCATTACTCTTGTCGGTGACCTGCGACGCACTGAACATATCTGAACATACAATCGTCAACATATTTGTTTGTTGGTGTCTGTTGGTAGTCTGCTAATCAGAAGCCGTGAAAAAACTGAAAGCACACTGACTTGTTTCAAGCATACCAGGAGCCTGTAGTATATTGCAGAAACCGCATTTCTGGTTCATACACAAACGATGAATGAAATCAAGAAAATCACAACTGCATGATGAGCGGAATCAATAAGATTGACAAGAATATAATTAAAATTTCAAAATCAAGAACGACAACCTTCGAACATGCGTGTGGCCCACTGCCTGCAGCACGGACTAACAGAAGGGAGAGTTTTGTTATTAACTATCTTGCATAGAATGTTTGTCGTCAACACTTTTCTTTGTTCTAATTATCACTAGAGCGTGGTATATTCTTTTATTGTTTCTTTATACACACGAACCTGCTCTTATTTGTCCACGTTTCATAAATTATATCACCGATTGAATGACATGTTTGCTTTGAATTTGCCTGGTTACCAAATGCACTTCTTTTCTATGTAGGCTGTGTTGCTGAGACAAATCCTTATTCTGCAGGTGTCATTTCATAGTACAATACGGCCGACCTGTACAAACATTACCTATATCCCTTTCCGACAATATAATATGGCATAACTACAGCATTCTTATTTGATCTTGACATCCACACGATATACCTATTAAACCGCGAGTGTTTGGGAATCAGCTCGCTTGGCAAGAGGTATGACTATACCAACCAAGTAAAAAAACAAGGCGTTTATTACACACCAGTCCACAGGATAATTTTATCATTCAATAATAGTATGTGTTACAATTACAGTTATCAATCAGTTTTCAAAGTAAAAAACATTACATGTAGATTCGTTTCACATTTATCACAAAGTAATACAAAGTTCAATGTTCGACAGATCAACCCAGTCCGCATTCATGCAGCACAAACAGCATAGTGCTCATAACGCAATGTAATAGTCAGGGTACCCGACACACTCTATACAATCTACACATCACACAGTGGGCGTTCATACAATGTACATTTTACAACAGTCATTAAACAACATAGTGTTTGCACATAATGCAATAGTTACGATACCCGACACACTCTATACAATCTACAATAGCCACAAAACAACGTAGAGTTAATCATTGTCAAATAAACAATCCTAGGCAGTAATACAGAGTAATTGAGAAATACATTTAACGACGCCACGTTCCACACAGACCTAACGGTTGTGCCAAGGGTCGGAACATATAGTTAAGGTATCTACGACAGATTACAGTTAACATAGAATAGCAATGATAAAGATTTAACTAACTAAAAGAAAGTAAAGTTACATACCTGAGTGAATTTACTAGACAGCCACCTCCTGATTTGTGACTGTCATCCGTATTCTATACCTATTCTAGCTATCGAAGATATTCGCGTTTACAGATAAAACGTACGATAACCTTGTTATTGTGAACTTGAGATTATGTCATTTAATTTGACAGAGGCATCGACGGCCAGTCGCGATTATGCTACTAAGGTATATGTGGCACGGGATTTGACCATCTGATGTAACATATAATACAGATAAACGTACTGCACCTTGGTTCTGTTAGCTTTAGAGATACTGGTCCCGGATAAGTCCGATGCTCGTTGTCAATGTGACCCTTGGCAGGTTAAAGATTAAGGAACGTGGTCAGTTAGTCTGTAATATTACCAGTTTGAATAACACATACAGTTATAAAATATTGGTAAAACTTTGTCTATTTTTTCCGTGGTAATACATGTAACAGCGCTAACTTCATTAACAAAACAAAACAAATGGTGAGTGTTTTGTAGGCTTAGACGCGCCTTTCCGTGACTTCAAACATTGTATATTTTGATATTCACGGAAAAGTTGCCAACAATTACAAAGCGAATTAAACATGTAATACGATGCCAGGTGTAAGATAAATGTCGAATGTCTGACCTACTGTTCGAATTCGGAGAACGTCCATTAAGGCAATGTTTCTATGAATTATGAGAGGACTAGAGTTGATATAGTGTGTGAAGATGGCTATTAACAATATTCCAGCAATATAACGACACCAGAAATAGGCTTCACACATTGTACCCATGAAGGGAATCGAATCCGGTTCTTCAGCGTGACGAACGGACGCTTTGATCACTTTATGCTAACCCTCCGCTTAGTTGACGGATGAAGTGGTCCATATTGTAGGTAAGATAAAATACACATTTGTTTTGCCAAAAGCTCGACAGGTACCAATCAAAGTGTCCAAGATAAGAATTCTTGAGATTAATCAGATATGAATATATTCACTGTAACAATAAACGATGTCACACAGAAACCCTTTTCTCCAGATTATGATGTTGTTAACGGGACGTCCTTTCGACAGCTGGTGATACGTACAAGTCTGGAACAAATGGATACGATTATAGACACGACACATGATAGTGAAATGTACATTATACTAAAATAGAATGTGATTGATTTGCAAACTACGCTTGGCCCCCGTAGAGTGTTATGTCTGGTGTGGGCACGAGGACGTGCAATTAGTTAATCCTCAGCCACAGCAAGCGGTTGGTCTCCTCATTTACCTGCGACTCTCGGCGTCTATAAAGCTCTGCATACGACAGTCTCTAATTGATATCAGATTGAAATTATCGTTGTAAATGACGATTGAATCTGCGGCCAACCTCCATACATCGTCACTCTGAAACCGCAATAACGTGCTGATCGACCGCAATATCGATACTTGTTACATTAGATATATAGAAAAGAAAGTGTCAATACATATTGAAATTAATTATGCAAATCCTAATTCATAGACCTATAATTCTGTGAATTAAGAAAACAAAGCATTATTATGAATGATTTATGAACATTTTACAAGTTACTGTACAGCATGACTTTTGTGGAGATATTCAATGCAAGCTCAACGGCGCGCAATGCACGTGAAATGTCTTACTCCCACATTTTTGAAAGCACGTTCTTACTGATAACAAGTCGCACTCTCTCCTTTCAATTTGGATTGGATATTCAGTACAATAATTGTCATGTCACGTCGTAAATTGCCTGAGACTGAGGGACATGAGAAATGTCCCTCAGGCAACATCAAGTTGGGCGCAATCCTTCCATCATTTCAAGAGTCTTGAAAAAACACAGGGCTACCAATAATCACAAAGATCTTCCAAGACCTGTCAACCCCCATAAGACAACAATAACAGAGAACAGAGCGTTGTTGAGGCTTGTTAGGCCGGTTCATGGAATCAAGCACATCGTTAAGGCAACAGTGGTTGCCAAGGAGTGCCATTTTCTGCAGCAGGATAGAGGTCCTGAAGACCCATCAAGCCTGTCCAGCTCACAAAAGCAGCACGTCTTTCCTGATGTAATCAACGCGTTCGTTGGACCATTGCGTCATGGTGGAGGGCTCACTTTTCCGATAAGAGTCGTTCTTATTTCATATGGTGGATGGTCGTACTCGTGTCTGGAGGACAAATAAACACAGCTAGCAATATCCAAGAGACATTTCCCTCTGGGGGATGGTCAATCGTGGTATTGGGATGCATTTCCTTGGTTTGCAAGATGGACCTTATTACCATTTGTTATGACGTAGATGGGCCTCGGTATCACAGGAGATCCTTGAGAGGACTGTTGTCCAACATCTATCCTCAAGACCCATCTTTATGGATGACAATGCCAGGCCTCACAGAGTACGTGCTGTCACCCAGTTATTGCAACAGAATGCTGTTGAGACCATCCCGTGGCCAGCCACGAGTCCAGATCTCAATGCAATTGAACACCTCTGGGACAGACAGATCCACCTGTACCAGACTCTCAATGAATTGACTGCTGCTTTGCATACGGAATGGAACAGGATTCCTCAGAGTCAAATTCGGAGACTGATCCAAAGAATGAGGTGGGGTCTTGAATGAGTTGTTCGTGTGCAGGGAGGTTACACAAGATACTGATGGAAAGTTAGTATTTGGACTTGCAAGACATTATTCTTCAAATACGTGATGTCCGCATGTCAAGTCAGAAGAAGAAAAAAAAGTGAAATTCCTAATGTTTTTGCATGAAATGACGTCTTTCCAAATCTGTGCCATCTTAAAATAAAACAGATCATGTCAGGGTAACCGTGGCTATGTTTCTCTTGAACCCTTTCATTTCACTACAACATTCACATAGTAGGGAAATCTTTGACACATTTTATGCATCAGTTCAATTTGCAGATTTATATGACAAAGTAACACAACATATAACCGATGCTTTACACGTCTATGGAAATTGAAAATGTAATGAAACTATGTTCGATGCACCATACCAGAGACCGAAAACATACACTAACGAAGTTAGGTTACTTCTCTAACGAGTGTGCATTGATGAACTTATCGAATTCCGTAACGGTATTTCATAGAAAAGATTATCACCATACCAAAACCTATATGGATAAATTTCACCAGAAGACGCAATTTATGAAATAAAGCTGAAAGTTCTAATTTTCATAAAATCATGAACCTGAAACGTAACTATTTCAGTGTTTACATGAACATATGACAGACAAGTGACTTGCATACCAGTCTGCAGTATGTCTATTCAAAACATAGTCGGTATCGGGATCGTCCCAGGACTGTATGTTTTGACCTGTTTGAATCGTCATCATTATTCATGTCGGTATTGCCACTAGAAATACTTTCAAATTGAAAAGGTTGTATGTATGTGATATTATCAGTATCTAATATACCATCCAAATACCGTACAACCAGAAATTATTGAGAATTTAAGATTGTAATTTTTTTTTCACTCATTACGCACGTATTAAATGTGAATATTAGCAGAACATAACTCCAGATTCAATGACAGGTGAGCAGTTAGTATTTTGTCAAGTCACCATGGGAAGCAATGCAGGCTTCGATTCCCACCTCATTCCTTGGGCATACTACTGGAAGTTAGAAAGTCGTGGTCCATGCTGTCCCAATATCGGACCACCTCTTCTTTCATTTCAGCAATATTTGTCAGATTTTTCTTATTGACACTTTCCTTCATAAGTCCTCAAATATTTTCTATTGGATTTAGGTCAGGGCTATAGCTTGGCCAATCTAATAATGTCATATTTTGGGTCCGAAACCAGGCCTGTGAATGCTTTGAACGATGTTTTGGGTCGTTGTCCTGATGGAAAATAAAAAAAATGTCCCTGAGAATACCTGTGTACCGCTCACTGTTCATATTCCCTTCAAATACACAGAGGGGCGTTGCCCCTAACACAGATATGCCACCCCACACGATAAATTTCGGACTGTACTTTGGGCGCTGATACAAAGGTTTTTCAGTTTGTTTGGTCCAGAATTTCAGTGTATTAGGAAACAGCCACACAGAACTTTCATCTGAGAAAATCACATTGTCCCATTAACGGAGTTGTCTCTTTTGAATGAAACCAAGCACTTGATAGCTGGTCAATGTTGTTTATACTAGAAATCCAATTAAACATATTCCTAAAATTCTCTATAATTTCTGGTCATACTAAAAAAGGTTTGACTTCAGACCTCAGTAAGCGAACAGCTAGGCTCGGCACAGTGTGTTGATGTAGCGACAGTCCGGTATGACTTCACGCTATGACATGACCGTCTACCTCATTATCTTGCGTAATCGCGAAATGCTTTCGAGGGTGGTGCGTTTTAGATTCCTAGTACAAGCTGTATAATGAAATACTGTATTTTGTGTATGCTATATTTATAGGTGAGGTGAGGTGAGGTGAGGTGAAATTGGGTTTAACGTCGTACTGGAGAATATTTCGCTCATATGACGACGTGCATGCGTGTGTATGTGTATGTGCAGCTGCTTGTACTAGCCCAGACTTAAGCTGGTTTTATAGTGCTAGCCCACTGAGATACCATGCCGCAGTGAAGCATGAATACCCCACTCAGACACATTATACTGACTCACAGCCGACCAATCCTTGTTGTACCCATTAATGCCTAGCGCCAGCCAGGGACCAACAAGTACCATATTTTAACGTCTTTTGGTGTGATGCGGTCGGGGATCGAACCCACGGCCTTCCGCTCTCCGGGTGGACGCTCTAACCACTACACCACGGAGGCGGTTCATATACCTATATACCCAGGGGTTCATTAAGAGTGAATATAAACAATGTGTAGTGACCTTTTCTAAAATCCTTTAAGATGTTTTAATTGGTCCTGCAGAAGTACTAGCAGACACCCCACTCACGCGATGACATGACCGTCTACCTCATTATCTTGCGTAATCGCGTGCCAAAACGTATCCGATATTTTGCTCTGACTTGATCTTTTGCCTTGCGGACTCAAATTGAGCAAAGGACACTCAGAGGAAGAGGCCATGTGTGTGCATCTGAACACTTAGAACACTTTATTGTGGCATTACAAGTAGAGCCATCATGGTCACGATCTCCACATCTGTAACAGACGACGTGGTTTGGGCATGACGTTTGGCCATGACCAAACTTTTAGCACTTAAAGCAACTCAATAACTGACACAACCCCAGGCAAACGTGACACCCATTCCGTTGATCGTTTATCGGGTGTTAACATTTCACGGGCGTACTGGTGTCCGAACAAATGTTCGGCTAACGTTCGTTTAAACCTCTCCATGATAGATTGACTGTGATGGGTCCCCGCAGGACCGCTCCTTACCTCGACCTCGTGCCTGGCTAGCAGCTGTGAAACAGATCCAAAGAACTCGCGTCCCGGGTTGACTTGTAATTCGGCAGGCCAAGTCAATGGGCTTCGTTCGTAGATAAGCTCAAGTGCCCTTGGCGACTTGAGTCGAATCTTTTGCTGTTAACAGCTCAGATGCTATCGACTGGCGACATCCAGACGTTTTGCGTCTCACCCTGTCGTGCAGGAGAAACAAGAGGTTGGCTTGATGCACTCGATTGGGCGTTGAGATATTGAACTTTTTCCACAGTATGTATCGGGGTGCTGGTCGGTAGATTGCCACAGTGCTTGTTTCTTCAATCAAGCCTTAGCAAGGTCTTGGGACACCTTCGCGGCTTTGGCAAACTTGCGGATGGCACCCACTCCTTTCCGCTCTTATCCATTACATATCGTTTTATTCATATTTTTTCTTTAATACAACGGTGCCCATAAGCATAAGTGGTGATGCCATCTGTGGCGATCCATCATCTGGTATCCATGAGTGACAAGGAGCTTTTGTTGAGTGTTACCCCATAGATGTGATGTTTGTCGCTTCTGAGTGTATTCATCTGATGTTTGACGGTTTTGCTCTTGAAGAGAGCTTGTTTGAAGAGGGTGTGTTTGATTTGTTGTTTGGCCACATATTCTTTTAACCCTTTGGCTCTTTTGATTTCGTCGTGATCGTCTTTTTTAATCGAATACATTTTAGGTCTTAGACTGATGTATTCTGCGATGGGTATCCTGACACATTCATCTTTCATTTTCCCCAGGGCTTTTTTATTGGTGGTAACGTGTAGTGGATGATTTGGGAGAGTAATCACTGGTGTCGTACAGGTGGATATGTTTCGGCATGTCCTCGTACACATCCTCAGTCCAAATTTCTAACAACAAGGAATCCGTGTCAGTGTACAACACGCCACACCAATAACCATTTTGTGTTTTAACTTCATTATAATAAAAGTCGTACATGAGGTACTTTGACAGATCGAGAATGCCCATCCTGGTTGATTGAATTCGATGTGGCTTTTGGCCATGTGCAATGCCACCAGTTGTCATCAAAGATTGACTTTGGTTAAAGGCCGGACTGGCGATGGGTTTTCTCATTTTTTCTTCCTCATGCGATTGAACTAACTTGACATTCACGCACTTCCTTAGGTTCTCCATCGTTTTACTGAAGACCGAGTTGTTCATGAGTTTGTAAAAAAATCTCAAAGCCTCTCGTGACTTGTTTTCGTAAATCTGTGTTCAGCCTTATGTAAGGTTCCATCCAAGGACTTTGAGTAAACTTCATCACCCGATGTATTTTCTTTAACTTCATCCCCAGCTGCAGGTTACAATAGTGGACGATAGTGGATATTTGGTTTTATCCATCAAGTTGAGTACGAGTTTTTCCACCTTTGTCAGTTTCTTTTGTTTACCTTTTTTAGTCGTTTAATCGTTTAGTCTGAAAAGTTTCGTTGATAGTCGGACATCCAGTCTGTATTTACCATCAATCGTTCCGGTGCTAGCAGATAACTGTTGTGTAACTCGTGGAGTTCCGCGGGATAGTCCAAATGGACTTCGAAGATGTATCCGAGGTCCACATCGTGTGGGATAGCCCTAATGGATTTGGCGTTAAAATGTTTGCCACCGACCCACTCGAATGCCCCGTGGGTAATGGCTGACTCATGGCCCATCGATATATAGAATGTGGTTGGTTGTTGGCTTTCGAGTATCGCTTAGACCATGTACCACTTCTTAGTTGGTGGTCGTTTGGTCAGCAGTTTCAACTGGACACCGGTTCAACAAAGCCTCCCACGACAGACCCGGGCTGCAGTAATACCATTTGTCTGTATTGTTTCAAGCATGTTTTTCTTATCTCGAACACGTCAGTGAGCAACAGCACGTCTGTTTTCAGCCACGTCAGCGAAATGTATTTGTCCATGTTGTTGGGAATGCAGGTGATGTCGCCGTCGATCTTGGAGATGGCCTTGATCAAGTGAATCGTACCAGCGTTGTGAAACGCCATGGGGATTTTTAATGTTTTGGGGTTTATTCTCTGAGCTTATTCTGAGCTTCAGGTTGCACTCGTTGTTGGCGGCGCCTCTGTACCGACTGGACATGACAGTGATTTCAACGAATCCCCCGGTTGCACATGGCACTTTTAGCCCGGGTCATGCGCATGGGGTACCATTTTTGTACAAACTGTTCCTGAATGTTTCCTCCTCGTTTGTAAACACATGAAACGATCGGCTTGTTGTAGTTCACGGGAGCATTGGTTTTCCCGTAACCACCACGTATTTGAAACCGCAAGCCTCATGTTCTTGCAGTTTGTAAGTAAACTTTGTTCATGAGGCGCCTCGATATTTTTCATGAGGGCCTCAAAGTCGGGTTAGGGAATGGGCATTTGGGCATGTCGATCCTGACGGCGGTTTGCCCTATGCCTCAGCAGTCCTCTCTGTGTGCTTCCAACAGGTCTGCTCGACTGTAACCGTGCAGACACCGCTTTCAGAAATGTTTTTTCCACCGTGTTTCGATTGGTCGTACAACAGCCTGCTCAGACTTTCGATTTTTGTGTAGTAAAACTGATCCTCTTTTTCAACCAGGAATGTGTTGATCCTGGGAATGTGTTCGGGCATGTCACTTATTCTGTGCACTATGCTTTTATTACCTTCATGCCTGAAGACGTTGTAAGCCAAATTGTTTTGCTTTTCGAATTTTGGGATTAGGGAGATGGGGTGGGTTCGTCTTTGCCATCCCAGTTAAGCCTGTCGTCTTTGGGTTAACTCGAAGGCCTGTTTGCAATTTTAGAATCGGATGCAAACTTGTGTGCTCTCGTCACCATTCTTAAACAGTTGCAGCGTTTAGTTTTGATGTTAAGGATGGCTTGTTTTTTCTTGAAATAGGGAGACAAGTTGATGTAAGATCCTCCTTTGATCCCCCTTGTTTGCTATGTCGATACTCCCCACCACCAACCCAGAACCCCTGTGCGTCCATCGTTCTAATGATTCCTGTAATTTTGCAGTGAAGCATCGATGGTCGAATCGATCGAGTCGGATTGGGTTATGACCCCCTGTTTGCCTCTGAAGTAGGGTTCCACATGCTTGGAGCTGCTGTCCACCTGTTGTTGTTTGTCCAGGGACATTTTGATGGTCAACTGGTATTTTATGCTTTTCAAATGGTATAACTCATCCCTGATCTTGCTGGCGATCAGCGGTTTGACCTTATGAACCTCGATGTTAGAATTCACAACCATCTGCCAGCCTCTCAGATACTTACCAACGGCTTGGCCTGTGGGCACGAATCTCAATTCCAAAGGTTGGCAGTGTTCCAGCAAGGTTAACAGTTGGGCTTACCTCATTCGACTAAATCCTGTCAACCCGCAATCCCTCGCTTGAGCTTTGTGTTCTCGCACTGTAACAGGTATGATGGGTTCGATGTTCAGCAATGTCAGCAATTCGGCCTTTCTCATACGAGAATAACCAACCAATCCACGTACTTTCACAATCGCTTTGAGTGCTCTGACAGTAGTCATGGTGGCTATATCCGATGGCTAAGCCAGTGACCACGGCGGAGTGATATGCGTCATTGATGAACGGTTTCCTGTCAGTGGCTAAATTTTGCTAAGCAGTTGCTAAGCATTTGCTAAGCTAACACATCGTATATGCAACGGGTTGGTCTGTTTTTAACACGAGTTTTGCGTGGTTTGTTTTGGCTAGCAATGTTTTCACTCGTTCTTGCTCGGTTTTAGTTGGGAATCACGTCGTTTTCTCGTAAACATTCCTCCTTGCAGTCAAATAAGGCAACCCATCGCGTTTGTTCCCTGAGGACTTTCAGTACCGAGTTGAATTTTTGCGTGAGAACCCAAACAGTGTTTCATGTGACAACCCGAGAAGGCTAAATACGATAACATATCTATCTTTTTAACTTTATTCCTGCTGCATTCGTCTATGATAAATAGCGTGGACTCTCCCTTGAACTTGTCATGAAAGTCATGCAACCAGTCCTGCAGACGGATTCCACGATCGATTTTGTGCACCTCGGGGTCTTTCATCACCCACGCTCTCTCCGTATACATTTTGTTGACCCGTAAAGTAGGGCAAAGAATCATGATATGATCGAAAACGTCCTGATAATAACCTTCCAGCATGTCCAGCACGAAAGCAGTTTTCCTGCAACCCGTCTGACCGCGATGGCTAGATGGCTTGCACGAATCTGACGTCTCGTACATTGACTTGCGCATTCATAATCACGTACAAATATAGGTTTAATTTACCGGCGTCTTGAGCCTTCTTGGTGATTTGAATCATAATCCCCTTGCTCCCGTTGTCGATGCGATGCCTGCTGCCATGGAGTCAATCATTGTGAGATCCTTGACGACCGAGTTGATTTCCGGCTCGCGCTTGTTTGCTGGCAGTTTTTGGATCTCGTCTCACTGTTGGTGGGCTCTCATGCCTCGACAGTCACTTCAACTTTGGTGCTATCGGGTTCCAATACTTTTCGTTTTCTCTTTGAAACGGCATAAATTCTTCCATCAGAATGATGAAAACACCCTTCATAGATTGAGAAGGCAAGTTCAGATTGATGTACCACAGCGTATCGCTTTTAGCCCTGACGATCTTCTGATGGTGCAGAACGCGATTGTACAAGATGGCTAACGTTCAGACGGCGTAAAAGTATATCCCACGTGCCACCTGGTTGAATTGCATCTGTTCGGACAAATGCTTCATATTTCATGTTTTCCTTTCGCTCTTGGTTCTCCAGAGGTCTGCGTAACTGAAAAACATGTTCCCACTTAATTTAATCGTCGTTTTCTTTACGATGTCTCTGCCGATGTTCGTCATGAGTTCTCTTTTGTCATCCTCGGAATCCAAAGTGATCTGAAAAGCCAGGCGCGCCGTCCCGGGGACGATGACGTCGTTCGCGCCCAAATTAGGAAATCGAACCAAAAGCATCTGGTTTTTATTTATAGTGCTCGGATTATACGTGATTGTCACGGATTGACGAACGGCTTTGCCCAAGGGTTCCCTCAATCTTCGGAATGGGTTTAGTTTTTGTCCGTATTGCGATGACATTGTTTATATTGAATGCATGTTTTGATATCTTTAATATAACGGAAAACATGGCCTACAAATTTCTGGACGAAGATGTCGAAATGGACGATTTGGGTGATACAACCTAAGACGACTCATTAATGAGTGACACTGTGAACGGCGAATTTTTAAAAACGACCGTGAATGATTAATACGATGCCACAGAGAAAAATGAAAATCACACTCCTACTTATCGTGACTATTCCAAGCTCCCACGGTGATCGTGTTAGATCGAGACGAAGATTTGAGAGACGTGCCGAATGGACTTGATGACATATTGTCCACCTTAAACCATAGCATATTCGAAACACCGGAGCAGAATTATAACATCCGAGAACTGCGTGGCCTAGACAAGACCATGCAAAACGTGCATGGATCGCTCGTTATTAATATCACCAAACTGAACGCACTCGACGATTGTATCGCTTACGGGAAAACAAAACTCGAACAAGCAGATGATGACGATGATGAGATCAGCAGATGTCACATCGAAGAAAGATTATGTATCTTACAAGACGAAAGATCGGTCTGATTAGAAGTGGCTTCCACCAACAGAGAACCGCTTCGATCCTAAATCAGTTGCATTCGCGAAACCATCAACTGAGTTCTCAATGAAGATACCACATTAGCCGAAAGAATCAGAACGTCATTCAGAGAACAGGGGATCACCATAGCTAGTATTTCAACCGCGCTGGGGTTGATTATATCACTTTAGCCATCTCTCTGACTGATGGTTGTGAAACTCCCTAGGCGAAAGAAAGGCAGGACAATTTAGATGAAATGAGAAACATGGTGTACGACGTTGAAGGAGTGAGTGAGTGAATGAGTGAGTGAGTTATTATTTAACGCCACACCGGCAATATTTCAGCCATATCGTGACGAGAACACATGTGACACCGAAATGGAATAGATGTATACTATAAAAACCTGTCGACGAAGGACAGTAAAACAACTAGAATATCACAATTACAACTAAAACTAGTGTGGACAATTAAAACTAATAGCACTATTTGGACAATACAATATAAAAACTGGCTATAGATCGCCAACAACTGAAGGTAGATCACCAAACTAGGGACCATGGGGACTTACAGTACTTTTGCTACCTGCATGGATCCTATTTGGATTTATATCATCCCTTCAGCCGCTGGCGATTAAAGTCAAATTTAGCCAAAATTAAAATGACAAAAATATACATTTAAAACAGCTTGTAAATTTAAATTTCCTTTGAATGTTTCGGGACTTATGTACCCTCTCAGGAGGACAATAATTTTACACTACTTCAACCCCCTTTGAGGGTACAGCCACTAACAATCTCAGTTATTAATCTAAAGTACCAATAATAAAATATATATCTATTTACAAATCAGTTAACAAGTCTAATTCTTTTAAAAATGCAATAATTAAATGAGAACTTATATTAGTACAAAAGATCCTTCATGGTTCGTGATTTGAAATAGTTATCCCTTGTGATGGAATATTCAACACAGTCAAGCAAGACATGCTTGACTGTGATTCTTTCATCACAAGGGATACAAAACGGAGGATCCTCACCTTTTAATAGGTACTCATGAGTATATCTTTTGTTGTCAATACGACATCGTCGTATGATGACCTCTTCAAATCTGGATTGACAACCCAAGTAGGTGTAACCAATATAGTCTTTTATTTCATGTAATGTATTTATACCTACTTGGGTGTCCCACTTCTTCTGCATTAGATCACGGACATATATTCAGAGTATGGAATAAAAAGTGGTGTCACAGATTTGGTAGTGCTGCCTTTGCAGCAAGATCGGCCATTGTATTCCCAGAAATGCCAACGTGGCTGGGTAACCAACAGAGGACGATGTCGTATTGGCCAGTTGCAAGACATTATATAATTCTATAATTTCTATTAAAAGTGGATGTTTACAAGAAAGATTTTTAATCGCCTGAAGGCAAGAAAGAGAGTCTGAAAATATTATATATTGTTTATATTTAGGGTGTATTTTAATATATTTAAGCTCTGTTAATATGGCGGTAGCGTCTGCTGTGAAAATAGAGCTGTTATTTGGTAAATGTTCTGGATCCCAATGACAGTGGCACAAGCCACTGCGCCACCACCCTTGGACCCATCTGTAAATAAGGATTTGAATGTGTTATATATATTTTTTAACTGATTAAATTCTTGTCTATATTGTAATTCATTAGTTTCTGATTTCTTAAATGTTGTCAGTATAAGATCAACTTGTGGTCTCACCAATTGCCAAGGAGGAGAAGAAAGCAGACAGGAAGGGGCTATATGGTCTAACTCAATGCCGGCAGCAGAAAGGAAAGGTTTTACTCTTATACCAAGAGGCGGAACAAGAGAAGACTTCTCCTCAGAGAGGGGGATTAAAGACGCAGTTATATGCAGGGTTTGACTCATTGGAATATAGTTTTGTTATATACTGTAAAGTTAATGTTATACGACGTTGGTTAAGAGATGGCTTATCAGCCTCAACATAGAGGCTGTCAACAGGTAAAGTTCTAAAAGAGCGAAGACAAAGTCTTACACCTTGTTGGTGGACAGAATCTAAAAGTTTTAGGTTGCTTTTGCAGGCTCCACCATATACGATGGAGCCATAATGAAGTTTTGAACGGACTAATGATCGATAAAGTTTAAGGAGGGTAGCTTGATCCCCTCCCCACTTAGAATTGGAAACGACTTTCAATAAGTCAAGTGCCTTCAGGCATTTAGTTTTAAGTGATTTAATATGCGGAAGAAATGTTAAATCGGAGTAAAAGTTAGGCCCAAGAACTTGGCCTCCTTTACAACTTTGATGCGAGTGCCATTTAAAGATAGTTCAGGGTCCTTATGCGGCTTATATTTTCTACAGAAATGTATGCAATTAGTTTTTGATTTAGAAAATTTAAAGCCGTTTTCAAGACACCATTTATTTATTTTGTTTAAACACAACTGTAGTTGCCTTTCAATAGTATGCATATTTTTACCGCGACAAGAAATATTAAAATCATCCACAAAAAGTGATCCAATCATTTGATCCAATCGATTGAATCATTTAAAACCTTGGATGAACTGTTGATCTTAATACTAAACAATGTTACAGACAAAATACTGCCTTGTTGGACACCCTGATCCTGATTATAATGGTCAGACAGGGTTGAAACCACTCGGACTTGAAATTGCCTGTCTGTTAAAAACTGTGATATAAAAAGAGGCAAACGACCCTCAAAACAAAATCATGTAAATCCTTTAAAATGCCATGCTTCCAGGTGGTATCGTATGCTTTCTCGAGATTAAAAAATATCGACACTGCATGTTGTTTATTTACGATTTCATTTTTGACAAAGGATTCTAAACGTACCAAATGATCAATGGTACTACAATTTTTCCTGAAACCACATTGGTTATTGGTTTCAAGATACCATGTTAACCTATTGTTTACCATTGGTTCCATGGTTTTACAGACACAACTCGTTAAAGAGATTAGTCTATAATTAGACGGAACAGTATATCCCGGCCAGGTTTTGGAATAGGGACTACAATGGCATTACGCCAGGAAGTTCGGAAATTCCCAGAAGTCCATATTGAGTCAAAATATTTAGAAGTGTTTCCAAACATGTTTCCGGTAAATGCTTCAAGAGCTGATAGTGTACGTTATCAGCTCCTGTTGCTGTATCATGAGCTTGCTCAAGGGCAGTGCGTAGCTCATGTACTGAAAATAATTCATTATAGTCTTCGCCAATGTCTGAGGTAAACTTTATTCTCTTCTTCTCCTGTTGTTTCTGATATTGTTGAAATTCCGGTACGTAATTTGACAAAGAAGAATGTTTGGCGAGAGTTTCACAAATCTTATTGGCAATATCAGACTTATCAGTTAATAAATTATCACCATCTTTCAGATGGTGAACAGTAGATTTGGAACCTTAATTTGCCCTTAATTCTTTGTATCATATTCCACACATTTGACAAAGGCGTACGGGAATTAATTTTGGAAACATAGTTACTCAAAGACTGACGCTTAGTCTGTTTAAAAGTGCGTCGGGCCTTGGCATTTAAAATTTTCACTTTATCTAAATTATGAACTGTAGGATGTCGGCGAAAATACTTTTCAGCTTTCTTCCTACTCTTTCTGGCCAGTTTACAGTCATTAGTAAACCATGGTTTACGAATATGTGTAACTGCAGAGGACTTGGGTATAGTTTGATCAGCAATGTCATTGAGGATATCAGAAAACAATTGTATAGGATCTTCGCTGTTCGCAAATACGTCATGTTTTAAGTGTTCAACACACAAAGCCTCATATAATGACCAATCAGCCCTGGCGTTGCTACAGATCGTGTAACTGCAGCAGAATTATCGACATTCATTTGGCATGATAAGAGTTTTTTTGCCTCAAAGTATGAAACATTTTTCTCACACTTGAGTCTCATGATTTTGGACTCCTTTTGCCTCACAGGGCATGACCTTGATGAAGCAGGATGTTGGCCATTACGGTTCGCGCATGTCTGATCTTTTTGACAATCTGTATCCTCGTGGTGGTTCTGCACAGCGGGGACACACCAGAGAGTTTCGACAAGACTGTGATCCATGGCCGAATTTATGACATTTATAACACCGGAGTGGATTGCTGACATGCACCTCCACTCCAATGTTGAAATATCCTGCTTTAATTGAGGTTGGAATACGAGAACGAGCAAACGTCAAGAGATAGGTATTGGTGTTAACGATAGCACCATCTGTCTTGACGGTAAAACGTTTTACTGCCGTAAGCTGCTTGTTCAGTTAGTTCTGTAGCAATGTCCTCTTCAGTCATGTCAGCAAGACATCTGGCTCTGTCACGAACGATGCCGTGAGAGGAATTTAAAGTTCTGTGCATAGACACAGCAGCCTCGATATTTGCAAATGTTGTGATTGACAAAAGATTTAGAGATTGCTGCCTCCGTGCACACTCGATCAGAAGCGAGCCACTACGCAGGCGGTGACATTCGTCACTTCCCCACAAATTCCAGAAATTGCTTTGGATATAGCAAATGGATTTAATTTTAACGGTTTTTTATCTTTTCCTTCGATTACAAGGAATCGAGCCCATGAATCAACATTATTAGACTGATGTATGTTAGATTGATCAATGGCATCTATTCGTCTCTTCCTTTCGTTTCGCTTCGAACCAGGTTGTTTTGGATCCATAATGGAAAGTAATCATTCAGCACCCCCTGCTCCCCATCCACCACGGAATGTCAACAAGGACAGTGTCATACAGCACCAGATCACCGAGATGCTGACACCAGGGATACAAGGGTGTTATACTCCAGAGAATATGACATGATAAGAAATTGGAGACATCATTCAGAGGTCAACATCACCAGATTGGCCCATGAGCCACCGCCTTCTTGCATAGGACTCTAGGCAAACATATATTATATAACGTTAAATACAAACATTCACTATTACAAATGAAAAATATTGTACAGTAATTGCAATGAGAATGTGTCCATGCACAGGGCATGGCGTGACCAGCCGATTGATAGAACCGGGCCAGTTCTACCACCCGTCTAGGTGAAGTAAGGGGCGAAGTGGTGTGTTGGGCAAAAGGAACACGGTTCCAGGCTCCCAACGCCCTCAACCACCAGACTCCCGTCCTCCACCGACACAGTGGCGCAACCCACGGCAAACAGGTTGATTGACCAAATATGCCCCCGGGTCCACACGTGGGGGGGGGTTGGGGTTGAAGAGCGCTTAGCGTTACCCAGCACCCACCACGAGGAGGTGGCTCTTCACGGGTGCCACGACGTTGAAGAATGAAAAGGGCGTTATCAGTGCTGATTAAACTACACGAGAAAATGGTGCGCTATAACACTCTGTTGGAAGACGCCCTTGATCTACAATCGAAAACTCAGTGCATGGAGGTGTTAGTCAAGAGTGGAGATCACACACTTTTTCCCCAGAAGCGGATAAATGATAACGGTACTAGCGTGACAATGACCGTAGCTCCTATGGGAAAAAACAAAAGTAAAACCGACGTGTTTAGATGCTTCGCTTTCTAAGGTTTTGTTCTATTTACCTAAAACGTACAGACAAGATGCTAAACATAAAAATTACTGGCTTCATTAAAAGCGACCCAGACCTGGAGGTGTCGGACGAGGGAACTTTCAGCTATAGGGGGTCGTCTCTGAGGACAGAGATGTTGGGCGACGTGTTACACGAATTGACGAAAAGCAAGGCTAGTGGGAGCAAATGCAACGAGGTAACGGGTTTCTAATCGTCGAGAATGGCAAAGTCCGGTGTGAGCACTGTCGCAATTCAAAGTGCGATGTACGTCGAGGAGAAAATACTCCTGGGAAGTCGCAAAAGAAGAAGTTGTAGAGAGACTTGTATTGTAGAGAACCTTACATGGACTGCACAACGCGATGTCTTTGATACTTTGGTAGAAAATCGCCATCTTACCGTCTCGTATTGTAGAGAGCTTTACATAGACGTGAGGACGTGTGATTCCGAGTGTCTTTGTATATTTGCCTTGCAGTCTAGTATTGTAGAGAGCTTTACATAGACAGCACGACATTTACAGACCTCCTTCAAAATTGATATTAATCGCTCACTGCCCGCTTTGGGTTTAGGATACGAGCAGTCTAAGTAAACCTAGGCTCAGTATTATTCGTTGCACTGCTATACTGAGTCTAACAAAACCTAGTAGAAGGTCGCGTCAGCTAACCTTTTGGACTGACCAATCAGAACACAGCTTACCAAATCGTGAAAGTTCCCACCTCACACCATTAGAAACCCCCAATAGGATCGTTCTGTCGAAGATTAACGGCGTGAAAACGCTCATTCTGTCTACGTTGCTCTCTGTTGTGTCTGTCAAGCAAGTCCAAAGTAAACATTGATTCATCTTAGTATGTCCAGCGACGAATTGCAGTAAAATATGACAGGTCTGTCAATCGTGGGTTGCATTCTCCATATGTGTAGCTGCTAAGCCGATTACGAATCATCTGTCCATTCACTCACTCTAACACATGTCTTTCTGTGAAGCTCATGTCCAACTTGAGAGACACATAGTCTTTGCTGATGACAGGGCTTGTATGGTTGTGGTCGCCCTTGGTGGTCCAGATCGACGTCTGTCATAATGATATTTGTATATCGATATCTTCATTTTAAACTGCTAAATTCTGACTGTGAAACGTTAAACGTCTTGTTTGAACCTCACAAATGCCAATAGGCACAACAGACGCCGCATATCCAAAACGTTTAATTAAGTTTAAAACAATATACGAACAACTTTTAGTCTGCTTTTAATCGCTGAAATTACAACAACACACTGATACCTTTCGAGTGCACATCATGAAAATAACGTTAACGAAAAAGGCGTGTTTGCACGGGAGGCGTTGAATAAGCCTTGTTTAGTACGTTTCCCTTATCATCCTGTGTGGATCTCCGAAGCTCTTTAATGGGAAAGCTGCAAATGTATCTGCAGGCCCATACTGTGTTTTGTTTCCAGATATATGGCCGTTGGGTATTATATATGAACATATAACGTTCAAATGTCTTATTGACTTTGAGTTGTACAGCTCGTAATTGTATTTATATGTTATAATGATACAGGCAAAGCATTAGCTTAATGGAGGATATTATTCAGAATGATTTCGCTTCTTGAGAAGTCTTCTTGTGTTTGACATTCTTTAGTCTGTAGTGTACACCGAGAGATGATACACTGAACAGCCTTCACATTCACTGGTAACGTTCTCGCTGCTTTTGGCAGTACATCTTATTGCCTGAACACTGACATCTATACTGGCATAGCTAATGGTATAAGGTATGGTTCGTGTTTCAGTGCTACAAAACGGATGACGATGACTGCCTGGTGACAGTTCAACCCAAATCGCTTTGTTTTGCAAGCAGTTGTTTGAAGAACTGCCCTTGTTGTTTCACTATAATCAGCTGGTGACGATGAATAGTGGTCAATGTTGATCCCTCCGAACCTTTATGTAAAATGATGTTTCATATCATCACATAAACGATTCAATCACTTTTCTATCGTCAAGATTATCTGTATTAGACGATGCGATTGTTTTATTTGGTATTTATATACATGTGTGCATTTGTATAAGTGTTTGTAATTGTGTGAGATTGCACTTTTGAGCTGTGGTAATATATCAGTTAGTGTGTGTGTGGAGTGAATTAATATTTATCGTCACATCGACTCATTGTTTGGACATATTTTATTCAATGTTGAAATGGATTGGGCACAAGTTATGTAGCTCATTACCGCTCGCTCCCATCAGAAACATGAACAATAATGAATGGACGTAATGAATGGACATAATAATATTAAGACATATTATTCATTAATTGAAGCGCTCACTCACTACAATGTATTTATGCACATGTCTAAAGATATTTTCATTAATAGTATTTGGCAGAGCAGGGTTGCCGTAAAATCTGGATTGACAACCCAAGTAGGTGTAACCGATGTAGGGTTTTATTTGATGTACTTTATTGATAACTACCTGGGAGTCCCACTTCTTTTGCATCAGATCTCGGATGTACGACCTAATGATAGCTTTGTAATCAGAGTATGGAATAAATGGTGTCACAGATTTGTTGAGTGCTGCCTTATCAGCAAAATCGTCCTTTGTGTTACCAGAAATTCCAACCTGGTTGGGTAACAGAAGAGGATGTCGTATTGGCCAGTAGAAAGATTAGTATATAATTCAATAATGTCAATTAATAGTGGATATTTACAAGACAAAATTTTAATGGCCTGAAGGCAAGAAAGAGAATCTGAAAATATTATGTATTGTTTATATTCAGGGTGTTTATTAATATAATATACTCCGCGTCATTTATACAGGGTCAAATGAAATATAGCACATGTAAAGAAAGGTTTCTCAGAAATAATAGAACTAAGAGTCTCCTCATAATGTTTAATGTGTTGACAAACGTGGCACATCATGACATGCGGACAAAAAGTTCAAACAGCACAAGCAAACATCAGTTGTTTAGACCAACCCCCCCAAATGAAAATGACAAACATGAAGCACTCGGTCACTCGACATCTTGTGTACCCTCCTCGTGCGTCCAAGACACAGACGCGCCCTGTTCTAATGCTCCTTATCGACCCGTGAAGGTCCCGGTTAGAGTATTGATCTTCAGCAACCCATGCTTGTCATAAGAGGCGACTAACGGGATCGGGTGGTCAGGCCCGCTACCTTGGTTGACACATTTCATCGGTTCCCAATTGCGCAGATCGATGCTCATGCTGTTGATCACTTGATTGTCTGGTCCAGACTCGATTATGTACAGACCGCCGCCATATAGCTGGAATATTGCTGAGTGCGGCGTAAAACTAAACTCACTCACTCACTCATGCTCCTTATCAAGTTCACAAAGAAGGCTCCATTCCTCTACTAGATCTCTGCGGAGTACTGGGAGATCCACTGGTGCTGGATGACGTGTGTACACACGTCGATCGAGTTCATCGCAGGCATGCTTAATTGGGTTGAGGTCTGGCGAGCATTCTGACGCTCTACATCCTGCTGCCTAAGGAATTCCGTAAGAATCTTGGTCCTTGAGGCCTGGTTTTAAGTTGTCTTGCAGTAAAGAGGGTCGACAATAAAAGCCATGCATAGCTTACAGGAATGGTACTACTATAGGAGCCAAAATCTCGCCCCGCTAACGCTTTCCGGTAAGATTACCGTCGACAACGTGCATAGGAGTACGTTCAGTAGGAGTTATCCCTTCCTAAACCATGACCGCCAAATCGGTTATGCGTGGCCACAGTTGCATCTGTGATTTGCTCTCCATTGCGACGATAAATCCTCTGCTGACCATCGTGGAAGGACAAACTGAATCTGCTTTCATCTGTGAAGAGCACACGAGACCAAGGACGTTTATTCCAGCGGCCATGATGTGTACTCCATCTCAAACGCGCCTGCCTGTGACGTGGTGTTAGTGGTTGACGAACTGCAGGTCTCCTACAGTGGAGTTCGGCTGCCCTTAAACATCAACGAACGGTGCTCCTGGATATCCTTACATTGTTAACATTGAAGTGTTATGTCTGAAGATCTGCTGCGTTTAGGAATCTGTTACATAAGGTAGTGTTAATCATGTGCCTATCATGTCAGACTGTTGTGACTCTAGGGCGACCTGGTCGAAATGCATATTCCACGGGCCCATTGGGTTGAAATGTCTGCCACAGTCTACCAATAGTACTCTGACCAACATTAAAGCGGACAACAAACTGCCGCTGAGTTTGCCCGAATTAAAAAGGCCCTATAGCCTTACCCCTTTCAGCAAGTGTCAAAATACGTCTCATTTTAAGCTGCGATTTCAAACAGGTACCTGAATAGTGAACGACAGTGAGTGAAAAAGCATCCATGAATGTGTATTGTCCTCCACTTTCCATGGATAGAGCTACTTGCACGTGCAAATCATTGACATTAAGTGGCAGGTGGATTTCCATATTGAACAAAATCTGAATAAAAAATATACCATTTGTAACAGAATTTATTGGACGTTTTGTGAAACATTCAGTTGAATATATTTAAAAAAAAAATAACTTTTAAGAAATAGTGTTACCAATAGCTTGACCCTTTATTAATGACGCCGAGTATATTTGAGAGCTGTTTATATAGCTTCTGCTATGAAAATAGAGCTGTCGTCTGTTAATCTAAAATCATGATAAACATAAATAATGGCCATTTGTTATGTGCTATTATCCACATACTAGTGCATGCTCAAAGCGCAGGGGAAAGAGGGAGAGAGTCAGTTATATACAGAGGAGAAAAGATAAGACTTCAGTTATGATTTGAAAGCGGTCAGAGAATCAGTCTTTGATGTGGACTGGCAGTGAATTCCATAGTCTTGGGGCTGCATGAAAGAACGATCGTTTACCAAATGAGGAAAGTCGGAAAGTTGGTACAGTAAGCAGAAGCTGGTTCTGAGATCGAAGAGTTCTGGCTGGTGTGCATACAGTGATCAAGTCAGTCAGTTTGGATGGGGCTTAGTTGTGGAGACATTTGTAGACGGTGTACGTGATTCAATAGGGAGCCAATGAAGTGATTTGAGGACAGGAGTAATGTGACATAATTTTGACTAATGAATTGATGCGGGCAGCCGTATTCTGTCTTTTAAGCTGAATCCTGTTAAGACCTACAAGCAGTCCGTTGCAATAATTTAGTCTGGAGAAAATTAAACATCTGCCAAGAATCTTCGCTCTTTCTCTTGTGATGTACTTCCGGATGTTCCCAATCCTGCGCAAATCGAAGTAGCAGGTTTTACACAGATCGGAGAGATCAGAATTTAGCCATACTCCAAAATCCTTCATCAAAGGAGAAAAAGCAGCCTGTGAGGAACCTATTGTTATGTTTTCACTTTGGATAGTCTTATTGTGATCTGCCAATAGGTAATATTTCGGTTTTATCATCATTCAGTTTTGAAACTCTAATTGTCATCCATTTTTTTATCTGGGTCGTGCAGTTTTCAATGTTCTTGAAAGTAGCTGTCACTGCGTCTTGTGTGAAGGCATTGACAAGCTGATTATCATCAGCTTAGGAGTAGTGGAAGGTATTGAAGGACTCAATGATGCCAGAAAGTTGATTCATATACAGGAGGAAGAGGACAGGTCCCATAACGGAGCCTTGAAGAACACCACAAGATAGAGTTGATTTCTTGTAGAGATTATCAAAGAGATTATTAGAAGATATTGATGTGGATCCAATGACAGTGGCGCACGCAACTGCGCCACCATCCTTGGACCTCTCTGTAAATACAGATTTATATGTAATATATTTATTTCTTAATTGACTAAAATCTTGTTTATACTGTAATTCATTTGTTTTTGACATTTTAAATGTGGCTTGTGTTCGGTCAACTTGTGGCCTCATCAATTGCCAAGGAGGAGAAGAAAGAAGGCGGGAAGGATATACAATGTATATTTTCTAGCACAATGCCAACAGCCGAAATGAATGGTTTAATTTTTATCCCAAGAGGTGGAAAAAGTGAAGATTTATTCTTATACAGATTAAAGGATTAAAATACATTTGTGTGCAGGATTGGATTCATTAGAATTTAGCTTTGTGATATATTGTAAACATAATTTCATACGGCAGAGTTTTTTATTAAAAACATGGCTCATCAACTTCGACGTAGAGACTGTCAACGGGAGAGGCTCTGTAATTTCCAAGACAAAACCTTGGTGCTGAACGGAATCTAATAGTTTGAGGTTGCTTTTAAAGGGCCCACCATATACGACGGAGCCGTAATCAAGTTTCGATCGGACCAGTGATCTATATAAGTGAAGGAGGGTATTTTGGTCCCCTCCTCACTTTGAATTAGAAAAAACCCAACTTTTAAGAAGTCGAGTGCTTTCAGGCATTTGGCTTTGGGTATTTAATGTGTGGCAGAAAGGTTAGATGCGTGTCTAAGATGATACCAATGTATTTAGCTTCCTTCACAACTTTATTGGGTGTGACAGTTAATGATAATTCAGGGTCTTTATGGGGTTTGTATTTTCTACAGAAATGTATACAGTTGGTTTTGGATTTAGAAAATTTAAACCCGTTCTCAAGGCACCATCTATGAATTTTGTTGAGGCAGATTTGTTACTGTCCCTCAATGGTTCGCATATTTTACCACATGAAATGTTAAAATCATCCGAGCTTACAACTTTCTTTTAATACTAAATAAGGTAACAGACAAAATACTGCCTTGTGGAACACCCTGATCATGATTGTAATCATCAGACAGGGTTAATCCCACTTTGACTTGAAGGAGTATGTCTGTTAAAATCTGTGATATATAATGAAGCAAACGGCCTCTCAAACCAAAATTATGTAAATCCTTTAAGATGCCATGCTTCCAAGTTGTATATGCTTTTTCAAGATAGTAGACTATTGATACTGCGTATTGTTTTGTTATAACAGCATTTCTTACAACGGATTCTAATCGTACCAAATGATCTATGGAACTACGATTTTTCCGGCAACCACACTGTATGTTTGTTATTAGGTTACTGGTTTCCAGTGGGTGAGTGAATGAGTGAGTTAATATTTAACGTCACATCGGCAATATTGCAGCCATATCGTGACGAGAACATTTGATATTGAAATGAAATATATGTATATTATAAAACAACTAGAATATCACAATTACAACTAAAACTAGTATGGAGAGTTAAAACTGATAGCACTATTTGGACAATACAATATAAAAACAAGCTATAGATCGCCAACACCAGAAGGTAGATCACCAAACTAGGGACCATGGGGACTTACAGTACCTTGGCTACCTGCATGGACCCTAGTTGGATTTACACCATCCCTTCAGCCGTTGGCGATTATAAGAAATGTTAGCCAAAATTAAAATAACAAGAATACTACGTTTAAAATTCCTGGTAAGTTTCAATTGACTTTCAAAGTTTTGGGACTTACGTACCCTCTCAGGAGGACAATAATTTTACACTACTTCAACCCCCTTTGAGGGTACAGCCACTAACAATCTCAGTTACTAATCTAAACTACCAATAATACAATATATATCTATTTACAAATCAGTTAACAAGTTTAATTCTTTTAAAAATGCAATAATTTAATGATAACTTATATTACTAAAAAGATCCTTCATAGTTTTTACTTTCCACTAGATATCCCTTGTGATGGAATATTCAACACAGTCAACCATGAGTTCTAATGCTAGCTTTGTAATCAGAGTATGGAATAAGAAGTGGTGTCACAGATTTGTTGAGTGCTGCCTTAGCAGCAAGATCGGCCATTGTATTCCCAGAAATGCCAACGTGGCTGGGTAACCAACAAAAGACGATGTCGCATTGGCCAGTAGCAAGCTCATTATACAATTCAATAATTTGTAATAAAAGTGGATGTTTACAAGAAATATTTTTAATAGCCTGAAGACACGAAAGAGAATCAGAAAAGATGATGTATTGTTTATATTTACGGTGTTTATTTATATATTTAAGAGCTGTTAATATGGCGTTAGCTTCTGCTGTGAAAATAGAGCTTTTATTTGGTAGTCGAGAAGATATTGTTTTGGACCCAATGACAGTGGCACAAACCACCGCGCCACCAACCTTGGATCCATCTGTAAATAAGGATTTATATGTATGATATTTATTTCTTAATTGACTAAATACTTGTTTATACTGTAAATCACTAGTTTCGGATTTTTTAAATATGGTTAATGTTAAGTCAACGTCTGGCCTCACCAATTGCCAAGGAGGAGAAGAAAGAAGACGAGAAGGAGATATATTCTCCACTCTTAATTCCGGCAGCAGAAAGGAATGGTTTAATTCTGTGCCCAAGAGGCGGAACAAGAGAAGGCTTTTTGTTATACAAATCCTCATAAAGAGGATTGAAGACACAGTTAAATGCAGGGTTAGACTCGTTAGAATATAGTTTGGTAATATATTGTAAAGATAATTTAATACGGCGTTGGGAAAGAGAAGGCTCATCTGCCTCGACATAGAGACAATCAACTGGAGAAGTTCTAAATGATCCAAGACAAAGTCTTAGACCTTGGTGGTGAACAGAATCAAGTAGTTTAAGGTTGCTTTTGCAGGCTCCGCCATATACGATCGAGCCATAATCAAGTTTAGATCGTACCAATGATCGGTATAAGTGAAGGAGGGTAATTTGATCCCTTCCCCACTTTGAATTGGAGACAACCTTTAACAAATCGAGTACCTTCAGGCATTTAGCTTTAAGGGATTTAATATGTGGCAGGAATGTTAAATGGGAATCGAAAATTAGGCCCAAGAATTTGGCCTCCTTTACAACCTTGATGGGAGTGCCATTTAAAGATAGTTCAGGGTCCTTATGAGGCTTATATTTACGGCAGAAATGTATACAAGTAGTTTTTGATTTAGAAAATTTAAAGCCGTTTTCAAGACACCATTTATTTATTTTATTTAAACACAACTGCAGTTGCCGTTCAATAGTATGCATATTTTTACTGCGACAATAAATATTAAAATCATCCACAAAAAGTGATCCATCAATTGAATCGTTTAAAACCGTTGATAAACTGTTAATCTTAATGCTAAATAATGTGACAGACAAAATACTTCCTTGTGGAACACCCTGATCCTGATTATAATGGTCAGACAGGGCAGAACCCACTCGGACTTGAAATTGCCTGTCTTTTAAAAATTGTGATATAAAAAGAGGCAAACGGCCTCTCAAACCAAAATCATGTAAATCCTTCAAAATGCCATGCTTCCAGGTCGTATCATAAGCTTTCTCAAGATCAAAGAAAATTGATACAGCATGTTGTTTATTTACTATAGCATTTTTAACAAAGGATTCTAAACGTACCAAATGATCAATGGTACTACGGTTTTTCCTGAAACCACATTGAATATTTGTTATAAGGTTATTGGTTTCAAGATACCAAGTTAATCTATTATTCACCATACGTTCCATGGTTTTACAAACACAGCTAGTTAGAGAGATCGGCCTGTAATTCGACGGATCTGTATGATCCTTGCCAGGTTTTGGTATTGGGACTACAATGGCATTACGCCATGAAGGAGGAAATTCTCCAGACGTCCATATTTGGTCAAATATATCTAAAAGTGTCATCAGACATGGTTCCGGTAAGTGCTTCAGTAGCTGGTAATGTATATTGTCATCACCCGCTGCAGTGTCATGAGCTTGCTCAAGAGCAGTGTGTAGCTCATGTAATGAAAACACTTCATTATAATCTTCACCGTTATGTGAGTCGAAATTAAGTTTTGTCTTTTCCTGTTGCTTCTGATATCTCTGAAACTCAGGGACATAATTTGCCGATGATGAATTTTTGGCAAGAGTTTCGCCAATTTTATCTGCAATTTTAGATTTGTCAGTTATTAAATTATCGCCATCTTTAAGATGGTGAACAGCAGATTTTGAACCTTTGCCTTTAATTCTTTGAACCATGTTCCATACCTTAGACATTGGCGTGCGTGAATTAATTTTGGAGACATAATTTCTCCAAGATTGTCGTTTGTTTTGTTTAAAGGTACGACGCGCCTTTGCATTGAGTATTTTAAATTTATTTAAGTTATGGACAGTTGGATGATGGCGGAAATAACGCTCTGCCTTTTTCCTCGCTTTTCTGGCTTGTCTACAATCTGTATTAAACCATGGTTTTCGTACATGTGGAGTCGTAGAGGACTTGGGTATACACTCATCAGCTATTTCATTTAAAACGTCAGCAAAAGTTTGAATGGGATCAGTTATATCACTGAAACATTCAGGTCGCAGTTTCGATTTGCATATAGTTTGATATAAAGACCAGTTAGCCTTCGAAAAGTTCCATCTTGTATACGATGGAGAATCAGATGGAGTTATTTCTGAAAGGATAGTTGGGAAGTGGTCACTTCCACAAAGGTCATTATGAACAGACCAATCAAATTCATTCAGGAGGTTAGAATCTGCAAGAGACAAATCCAGAGAAGAATAAGTGCCAGTTGCAGGATGCAGATAGGTGCTTGAATCATCACTAAATATGCACAGGTCATTATTGGAAATGAAATCTTCCAGTAATTTGCCTTTAGTATTAGTGTTAGTACTGCCCCAGAGCGGGTTGTGACCGTTTAGGTCACCCATAACAACACATGGCTTTGGGAGTTGATGATAGAGTGATTGAAGATCAGTCAGCTGAAGGTTCGATGAAGGCGGAATATACAGAGAGCATAACGTAAATGCTACACCCAGAGTAAGTCGCACTGCAACAGCTTGGAGATTAGTGTTAAGTGTAACAGGGCTGTGAATAACATCCTGTCGCATAAGGATAGTAGAACCTCCTGTGGCTCTATCACCTGGAGGGGAAAATAATGATACGTTTCAAACTGACGTAAGTTAATATTATCTGTCTGTTTCAGATACGTCTCTTGCAGACAGAACGCTGATGGTGTTAAATCCTGGATTAATAGCTGTATTTCATTAAAATTTGTCCGGGAGTCCTCTACAGTTCCACTGCACGATATTGGTAGATAGACCTATCTTTTAGGCGGATTAATTGGGGATCTACCCCGCACCGTTTTCGAGGGCGACAAGCTATGTGCCCTAGAATGGACGTTTTCAGACACGTCCATGTCCTCAAGTGATCCGTATTTGTTAAATATCTTGATTTTATCATCTGATCCTTTTGGGGCTCTGCCACTTTGTTTCTTCACAGCATCTGGCTTCGGTTTGCCTTTGTTTTTAACTATTTGTTGAATGTTTGACGTTGATTGAGACCTTTGAGTCGACTGAGAAGACGTGTCACGGTCATAAGATGGTTCTGATTGGATTTGGGGTGTGTCAGGAAGTGTTTCTGCAGTTTGTGTAGATATTGCAGGTGACAAAATCTTCGGAGAATCTGTTTTTATCCAAGTCAAGTTCGTCTGACAGCTGGCAGATGATGTCTGAAGATGTTTTGGCTTTGGAAGCATAAGTTTCCTTAATTTCAGATCGTAAGACAAGCTTTTTGGCATCAGCAAAACTGATGTTTTGAGTAAACTGTATCTTATTTATCTCCATCTGCTGTTTACAAATGGGACAATCTTTTTAGAACAATGAGTGATCACCTGCACAATTGGTACACTTCTTAAAGGTACTGACACAATCTTCTGTTGTATGTGTCTTCTCACCACAGTGGGCACACACAACAGACAATGTGCAAGTATTAACACCGTGTCCGTATTTCTGAGTCCGCAGAGGACTTGGGATGTACACATCAACTTTTACATTGCAGTAACCTGCCTTGACTGATGGTGGAAGATTTGGGTGAGAAAGAGAAAAGAGATATGTATTGGTTTGCACAGTTTCATTATTTTTACGGGTTGTAAACCTTTTCACGTAAAGGACTCAATAATCTTTCATCTCCGTTACAATGTCAATTTCCGTCATATCTGCAAAGAGACGATCTCGGTCTCGTACAATACCCTTACTGGTGTTAAGTGTTCTGTGTGCAGAGACCATAACCGGAACTCCGACAAACAGCTCTGTGGACAGCAGGTTAGTTGCTTGCTGTTTTCTGTGACACTCGAGTAATAGAGCTCCTGTACGCAAGCGTTTAATGTTTTTAATTTCACCTGCTATGCCGTGGACACCTTTTGATATTGCAAACGGATTTAGCTTCAATGGAGTTTTATCAAGAGTCTCAAGAACGAGAAAACGTGGCCAGTGATCAACGGATTTTGAAGGTCGCTGTTCGTCGTCATCAGTATCGAGTGGACGCTTCGTTTTTTTGTTTGGGGTTTCGTAAGCCATGTTGAGTTTATTTTGATTCGTCATCCAAGCTCCCCACCCACCACGGAGTATCATAAGACAATGCTGATCGCAAGTGGATTTCCAACTTGCAGCACCAAGGATACCCGGATGATATACTCAAGCAGAATAATCAACAAGTAATTATTCCATCAGACTGGCCCATGAGCCACTGCCTTCTGGACATAGGACTCTAGGCAAAATACTAACTTGGAGTTGTACAGTCAAAATACAAATATATTATCATAAAGCTGTTTCTAAATAAGTTTAAAAATTTGTACAGCAAAATTTACATGAACAGGGCCTAGCATGACCAGCCGATTGATAGAACCGGGCCAGTTCTACCACCCGTCTAGGTGAAGTAAGGGCCGAAGTGTTGTGTTGGGCAAAGGAACACTGTTCCTGGAACCAGTGCCCACAACCACCAGAATCCCTTTCTCCACCGACACAGGGGCGCAACCCACGGCAAACGGGTTTGTGGACCAAATATACCCCCGGGTCCACAACGGGGGGTCGAAGAGCGCTTAGCGTTACCCAGCACCCACCACGAGGAGGTGGCTCTTCACGGGTGCCTACTGGTTTCCAGATACCAAATTAATCTGTTATTTACCATTCGTTCCATGGTTTTTAGAGACACAGCTGGTGAGAGATATGGGTCATGGACATTTCTATGAGATAAAAATGGAAACAGGGAGAAAATAAGTCACGAGTATGGAGAAATGGACATTAAACATTTTCAAGATTGTTTTATTATTCACCTTAATCATACCGGTACTAGATCCCATTGTCAGAAACACTTCACATTTACAGGAATGTTTCATAATGGTGTAACTAAGAAATCCCCCAAATGTCATTCTGATATCTCAAACGGTTCCAGAGATACAGGTATGTTCCCACATGGGAACATTGGCAGGATCATCGTGAAAATGAAACAAAACTATATTTTTGAAACACATCTTTTATTTCTTTGAAATTTAGTGAACAAAACTTTTTTAAACACATAAATCGATGATGTAGGAATGTTCCGGGAAGAGCTAGGTAATGAAATGGTTGTTAACCCATTCAACACCGCAGGCCAAATAATCAGCCACAACGTTATGAGTCCCCAGACATAATGCAAGGAACCTACCTGACTTATGATTAATATATTAAATCTATCACATTTCACAATGTCTGAAAACACTTATCAAATTCCAATTGATCATATATTATCGGCAGAATTAAAATTATAAACTATTTTTCACAATCACAGCAAAAAATAACTTGGTTTCCGCAATGCGGAAAGCTGATGGAAAGTGGACTGAAACTTAAGTTTCCACCTAGAATCCAGTGAGTTTCCGTTCTTTTACATTGAGTTTCCGCAATAACGGAAACTTACAATTACCCACTTTCGAAGGGTTTCCGCAAGCTTTCCGTTACCCACACTCCAACAGGTTTCCGCAAGGTATCCTTTACCCACACTCCAACAAGTTTCCTTTGCGTTTCAGTTAACTTTGATTCCATCAGGTTTCTGCAAGGTTTCAGTTATTAAGACTCCAACAGGTTTCCGCAAGGTTTCAGTTATTAAGACTCCAACAGGTTTCCGCAGAGTTTCAGTTACCAACAATCCGACGTAGTTTCAGTTACCGGTTTCAGTTTCAGGTTCACAGGTTTTCATATGCGTTTCAAAGAGCCAAATTTAAACATTCTTCTTTATTCATATCATAAACTCTTTTTAAAAACAATATAAGCAATTTGTTATTATCATGACGTTTACTTAAAGAACAACAGAATATATAATAAGATTCATTGTTTTTTTTCTCAACATGAATATGAATTAGCATTTAAGACAAATAAAGATCATACATGTAACTAGTACTATAGCACTAAAGAACAGGGCAAAACATTTTGGCATAATTCAATCCAGTTTAAGAAATCATATATCATTGATAACAAAGTAGTAATTTTTCATCAGTTAAACTTTCATTCACTTATTATCTTGAAATGGCAGTTTAGATATGAAAGTTATTTCTAAAATCATGCTAATGGTGAAAAATAACAATAACATACAACTTAACGCAGTAATAAAACATAGCTGCATCGGACATTTATTGCACGCCTTGGCATTCAGCCACACACTCTATGTCACAACTATCGTCAAACATCAACTATGATATACATCATCCAATAAGACAACATACAGCTTGCAATACAAAAAAATAATAAAATAAAAAGTACATTATGAAATTAAAAATAAATACAATTAAATTGCAAGAGTTGGTCAGTCAGCCCACTTAGGGGCATCCCTGGGCGGAGATCCCTCTGTTACTTTGGTTGGATGCCTCATCCTCGTCCTCATGTTGGCCTTGACGAGAGCAGTGGAGGTGTAGATTCTTTCGCAGTCCAGTGTCGTCGTGTATGCCCTAAGCTTGCTGGACTCCCAGACAAAGGGGACTGAATGCAACTAATTGACGTCATCTTCGTCACTCACGACTGGTGATGTCATGTCTATGGTGAGTGTTGTCGCTACCTTTTTCTTTCGTCTATCTGGCCAATCGATAGATGCATGTCTGTTTAGGCGTCGTGCAAGTTTCTGAAAATGGCAGGTAATAACGAATTACTAGGTTATTTTGATACATTACACAAACATCAATCAACAAGAAACTGACAATGCCAAGGATGATTTAAAATGAGTAATCCAAAAGGAAGTTTGAATAAAAGAGAACTAAATTGAACAATCACACTTGCACTGGTTTTCTCAAAACTCAAATTATGCAATTCATCACACTTCATTGACCGAATGAAATATCTTATTTTCTAAAGAGGACACACAATCTATACAAAATTTGCTATTGAGTTACATGCTTCCCAGACCAGAGGTAGTAATATTATATATATATATATCTGAATATTTATTGCTTTTTCTATATAGTTATAATGGTACTAGTAATAGATTTGCATCAATTGCTATATTCAATCTCTTACAGTTCGTATTGTTGAGCCCATTTTTGGTGTCCCCCGCCGTGATGTTGCTGGAATATTGCTAAGAGCGGCGTAAAACCAAACTCAGTCAGGCAGTCGTATTGTTGAAGGCACAAGTATATTCACCCAGTAGAGACTGTATGCTTACACCATTAAGTCTTTTAGGTGTATTTAGAAGTGAATAATACAAGACATGAATGTTTACGGATGTCAACGTCTTTATTATGTGAAAATACAATGTTTCGGAGTGAATGCTTACACCTGACGAAGGGGTAAGCATTTACTCTGAAACATGTTTTCACATAATAAAAGGAGTTGACATCCATAAACCTTGTCTCTACACTATTAATTGGAAATTATTTATTATAATGAAAGTCACTACAGATAGGTCAAAATTACCTTCACATGTTCCTGCTGACCATCCTTGGTCATTCATTATACAGTCTCCAGACTCATCATCAGCTTTGCTGAAAAAAATAAACAATAACACGTTACTTTTCTTTGCATTTCCCCATTCATTCATTCGAGTTTTAAAAAAATTCAAACATTTGCAGCGACATTTATATCAACAAGCAAACTACAGATTTATCACTTCAGGTTATGCAATCAGTAAGTGAAAGGCCTGACATAAACATCCTGATGAATGAAGTTTAGTTATCCCATGTGACATAACCTTGGAGTAATTACGGTATTGTAAAATCAAGGGGGCAGTTTGATTGCAATTTCACACAGGTGTGAAGTTAAGCTTTATTTGGTCCAGTTTGAAATCATGATTAAGTTACCGGTTATTCAAATCAATTTGCATTTGTAACTTTCGTATGGTTCATTTTGTGAAAATGTATCTAGGGAAGCATAATAATAAAATATTCAAAGTGAAATTATGTCTATGTTTCGTAGTACCATAAAGACATACCTTCAGTAAGAGAGAGTGATCTTTTCCTCCAGGAGTAGTCGTGACACGTGTTTCCTCACAACAGCCTAAATGAATAGAACAAATCCATTAATATATAATCTGTTTGCTATATTTTTCAAAATTGTAGTATATTTTCAGATAGACTTATTTTACTTCACCAACCTTTGAAAATAGTTCGAGCAAAACTGTTTATACAGTCATGGGACTTAAGTATACGTCAGTCGGCAAAATTCTCATAGACTTGCATGCTATTTTAGTGTAGCTGTGTAATTTTCATTAATTCAGTTTTCCATATTTGGTTGTCAAATTTTGCAGGTTGTTAGGAAATCATCTTGGTCACAGATACATAATTTCCTTCAAGTATTTTCAGCATTGTAGTTACATGAGCAACATATATACAACATTGCGTATTCTTTCCCCATAGACCGCAATGTTAAAATTTGCCATAACCATGACACGCATCAATCAAAGTGTGGTCATTCGTGTAATACTGAATTGAAAATAAAACGGAAATTATGTCTTTGTAGCTGAGATGATTCATGACCCATGTGCAAAATATGAATTCAAGACATTTTTCTAGCTGCACCAAATTAACATGTAAGTCTATGGAAACAATGCATAGTGACGAATACCTATGGCCATATACCTATTAGCTTGTTTACCAATCCGGATTTTTGTACGTAAAGTAAATGATTCATTAAACGTTATTTGACAACAAAATAAATTGGTCTTACCTGACAGGGTCGTGGTACTGTGAGTTTTTCGCAGCTAGTTCCATCTTTCTTTTCCAGGTCGCGAATTCTCTCTTCCAGTGCTTTGAGGGAAACTGAGGCGGCTATGAAAATGGCGTCTCGCAAAGACTCACGGGAAAAACACTTTGTTGTTGTTTTTTAATCTAAATCTAACATTACAGTTTGACAACAAAATAAACATACACTATACGCATAAAATGTCAGCTGTGTGTTTTCATCATGATTTAGGTAGTCTCGCGCGGACGTGATCCGGTCGCCATTTCTTTATTTGTTTACATTGCCAACATCAAAGGGGACCGTGAAAGGTGGAAATGAGCAGATTGAATGTGAGTACCCAAAGTGACAACAGTGGGCTGTTATGGGCTAAAGGGTCTTTTCATCGCATTATGGGCACTAATTGCTCCTCCTCAGTGTCAAGCATCAACATGTAGGCCTAGAGATAATTAACAGTGAATAACTGAAAAAATATTCACGTTACATTAAAAGTCCTGATCGAGCTTCATGAGTCCTACTCATGAGAACTTGTGTTAGTGGCAAATAGGTGATTTTTCAAAACCCTGTCAGGAGAAGGCAATATACGAAAATATTTCTGCTGGACGTAAAACTTCATCATGTAAGTAATTTACGCATTGAGCTCAAACATGCACGTGTATTAGACATGCTTATATTATGTTCATTCTTTTCAGTTCTACACCTAGATCTACGTATACTATTCCCATGGTATTATAAGTTTACTTATGTAATTTTGCAGTATATATTACTAGTTTATATGTAATGTCAGCTCAATATATCTGAGTGAATGAGTTAATTACGCCGCACTCAGCAATATTCCAGCTATATTGCGGTATTTATCCAATTATACAAGTTCATCTATTTTATCATTTTATAACCATTAAAACCATCATACATATACTTTACACTCATAGCTTTGTGTAATAATTTGTGTAATCAATTATTAAACCTCTTAGCCTTACAATGCATTGACACAAGTCTCGTATAACATTTCTAAAAGAATTATTGTTTCAATTTTTGGATTTACAGATACGTATTGTTGATCCACTGACTTGTTGGAGATTGACAAGAGGCTTGGCTTGGTAATGATTTATAGTTACACCATACCATGCTCCTAAATTCATTAAAAGAAATCTTAAAACAATTTTTTTATTATTCATCAGCATTTAGTCAAAAACAGTAAACACTAAAAAGATACATAGAATAAATTTCTTTATCTTTGTAAAAAATATAATCACTCAAAATGTAACAGTGCGTGGATTCCAGTGTAATTATAAGTTGATATGATTTTCAGTTCCAAGAAAAAGACCCAGTTTTCTGTCCGCACTGCCAGTCGTTTGTTTCAAGGAAACAAGGAATCCGTCTGGAATGGACAACAGTTTCTCATCAGGTTAGTCGTCATAGATACTTCACTTCATAGGTTTCACTTAACGACTTCAGTTTGATCTGTCCCTTTGCTATCCATCATATATCAATAATGAATATATTTAATTATTGTATATCAGATATGTAACTGTAAGTGAATAAGTTGCATTACACATTTTACAGTTTTTACATTGAAGTAGAGGTCATATATCAAAATAATATTTTATTTTATTATATTGCTGTGAATGTTTCCTTAGAGGGTTGATAAAACTAAGAAATACCCACGATTTTTCATTCATGGGAAATGTTAGGTTTTGTATGCTTTTCTCAGTTTAGTTGGTCACTTCAATTTGAAACGAATAAGATCACATATATAACCAGGTGTTACATTCAGTGTTTAAACATGATTCCTATCTATTTAAAATATGTATGTACCGTTTTACCTATGCTTAGATTTCAATTGGCGATTTGGTAGTAGATGTTACATTGAGTATAAGTACAGTAACAGTAATAATTATTACCACAATTTGCTTCAGAATACTGGGTTGGCTACTATTTTCTAGTACCAATCAAATAAATGACATGTCCAATGGACGATACAATATACATGTATACTACAGATCTTTCCTTTGTGATTGTAAAAAAAATCTTTTGGTTACATCTACAAATTAGTCGTTCAAATTGTATAATTTCATTGTGATCAGATGTACCACTGTGCATGTTTTTGAATATGTAAACATGTGTTACTTTGGCTGTTTTTGTAGTTTTACTAAGCATTATATGTATTGTATTTACAGGATGATGAAGAGTCTGTGTGGGACGATGAGGATCGCAACGGTGTTGTGCCAGACATCAACCATGACTCTTCATATTCACCCACAGATCTTAAGTAGAGCATACACCATCTGTTTGCGGTTGTGGACTGGTTCAAGCCTTGTTGTAATCAACTTGGTTATATTCCCCTTTCTCTGTGTGGCAAAACAAATGTCTCAACTCAGGCTCTGCTTCATATGTACCAGATCAGAGGATTGCTGTCTGCTCAGTATGAGTGCAACAGAAGTTTCATGATTGTCAAATGTACACTTCATGTATATGGGCCCATGACCTTTCATACAATAAACATTGGATTTGAATTTGAAATCTGTTTAATAAATACCACAGCAAGTATGTTATGCCTGCACTAATAGACCTCATTTCATCATATGCATAAAATGTTCTAGGGTTTTGACATATTGATTATTTGCATATTCATACAGAAGTTGTGTTCTCAAATGCTGAAGATTCCCTCTTGATGTGGCTTCTCACATACATACATACATACATACATACATACATACATACATACATACATACATACATACATACATGCTACTGTGTTTGTTGTTTTTCGTGTAAAATGTAATAAATGGTACATTCACAAGTTATGCAGAATGGTAGTGAGTGAGTCACAAAGTCACATCGGCAGCCATATCGTTGACTATGAAAGTCGTAAATTGAAATTTGTAAATGTGTACATGAAATAAAAATAAAACTTATATACTTACCTGTCTTCGAAGGTCAGTAAAATAACTAGTCTATCACAAATGAACCCAAAAAATTGGCATGTAACCATAAACACTTTATCGGTACAGTATAAAAATGGGCTTTGGATTGCCAACACCTGAAGGTTGATCAACAAACTAGGGACTACGGGAATGTACAGTACTTTTGCTTCCTGCATGGACCCTAGCTGGATTCTGTATATAGAAATAATCTTGCAAATGTAACATAACAGTAAGTAAATATAGTCCCCCAATGGAACAGCACAAATTAAGTTTGCCATTTCATCTTAGCTGAAACCAACAGAAACCTAGCGGAAACCTACATTACCAAGTATTCAATAGGTTTCCGCAATAGCGGAAACTAAGTCATTTTGCTATGAATGTTTCAGCGAACTGAAACTAAATGGAAACGCATAATGATAGTTTCAGTTGTAGAAACTTGACGGAAACCTAGATTTGTTAGTTTCAGTTTTGTAAACTATGCGGAAACTCGCATTGTCTGTTTTCGGATACTGAAACCTAGCGGAAACCTACATTACCCAGTATCCATTAGGTTTCCGCAAGAACGGAAACTAAGTTTTTTTGCTGTGAATGTTATTGAAAACAACAATTCTCGGACACATGCTTCGGCAGCGGGTCCACAATAACATTGTCAAAGAGCAAAGTAACGATGTTTCGAGGAAATCAATAAATAAATTGAATAAACTAATGAATAAAATCAACAACAGCATTCATAACAGTTGTCAAACGTAGATATAAAATTACTATTTCCATCATTTTGTGCGATCATGTAATATAAGTCAAGTCACTGACAAGTGACATCTCGGCTCTCGCCGCCTCAATGTTCACGCTAGGACACGATGTTTAATGCGAAAATAATTGCATGAAGCATTTTTGGCACAGGTCATAACCCAGCACGATACGTCAAATAAGTTCCATAATTTACGTATAGGTAGAGATTTCTTGCTTAAAGACACACCTCTTCAAGCAAGCCTTTGACTAGCTATTCTGAATGGCTTTCTCTTATATATCCTGTACAAAGCGCCACTGAGCAACCAGTATGGATGGCACTATAGAATATATCTATTTATTATTATGTTTTACAGGTTAAAGATAGTATGCATCAGAAAGAGTTGGGGTGATCATGGCAGTCAGTCTGGTAAGGCTCATCATCAGCTCAGGGCCCTCGCCCCCTCTACACGCATCCCAGAGAGCGAATGGGACTTCTCTCATGAAACGCTGCCTAGTCGAACCCACCAAGAACCTTTCGGAGAATATGTAGACTCACAAACACTGCAGCCTTCTGCATTACCCAGCGTGTCGGAAGGGCTGTGCTCCCGACAGAGAACCCGGTACCAAACCAAGGGCACAAGAACAATGGGGTGCCTGACGACAGTGTACTTGGGATGCAAGCGAGACATTTCAAAGGCGAGGTCTGCATATTTATCATGCTTTTCCTGATTCGTGCCAATCATATGGGAACATTTAACTTCATTGTGGCATTGTGTATTTCATTTAACTTCAATTCAAAATTTTGACCTTAATTCCTGCTACCATGATAAAATTTCATTTGCCGTTTTATGCATACATCATTTGTTTATGAGGACATGTGAAAAAAGTTTTAAAATAATGTAATTATATTTGTCAATTGTTTAATAGAACGTTTTTGGTTGAAAACACGTTTTGGGGCATTTTAGACCCTCATCAAGTCTTTACAAAAAATTAAAAGTATGATCTTGAAATGTTAGAACATTGGCAATTATCTGAAAGGTCACATGCAACGTAAAACACAACTTTGCAGATTCTGATACCTTTCGGTATGGACTTACCGAAACAAATCATCAAAAATGCAAATTCAACTTATAAAGTTGAAAAATAGCGCGATGAAAAAACCCGCGCGGAAAACTGGTTTCAACAGCTGGGCTGCGCTCATAGCACGTGCGCAGTGAAATAGGTTCGCGCAACTTGGAAGCGGGCTGTCCGGTGAATACTCGGTGAAGGGTTTGGTGTGAGCTATTTTCCTAATGTTTTGTTGATATCTCACAGGCGCGAGCTTTTTATATGTTATGACAGTAAATAAACTGTTGATATAATTTCATTTGTCTATTTCACCACTCGTTCTTCTTACCGAGTCACTTTCTCAATTCGATACTTAAAAGCAATGTCATTATTTAGCGTTGACAGAATTTCTAACTGTGATATAGATATGTCGTTGTCACAGACAAAACTCAATGCCTTATTTTATTGACACCTGTGTGTCTGCCTGCCTGTCTGCTAACGACAATATTCAATACACAACTGCGATCACTGACCACATGCAATTTGAACTTAACACCAATCAGGCTATACACCATAAACAAAACGCATTGATTTATGGCCCGAGTTCGGTCTCTGTCACATTATGTAATTACACAGACAGGCAGGTGTGATACTTGAACACATGACATGTCATGATGTCTGTTGATTGCAAAATGTTATACACAAAAAATGAGCATGTATATACAAACCCAACATCTCTATATATACACACACAATGAGCCGTGAAGGCATCTGCAAATGAACCAGCCGTTACACTTGAGTGCACACCCACCCGCTCTGACTGGGTTCGGTATCCCGGCTGCTTCGTTTCTTGGGAAGTAAACCCAAGTACACAATATTGCACTTTTGATTTGCGATTGTACGCTTATAATTTTGTTTATATGTTTTTTCATAACCAGCAATGTATATTATATGTCATGAATAAGTGATAATTGTGTTTTAATTATGTTTGATTTTTTGGTTGCATGTGACCTTTAAGATCAATATGGACCAAAAACATTAATTTAACTTCACGCATAAAAAGTTACAAAGCATTTTGTGACATGTTCCCACATAGGAACATTGGCATGAAAAATGTTAATACATATCGGGTTATGGGCGAAATACTACTGTCGATGTGACATAATTTTCAACTAACTATGTTTGGTTGTCGATCTAGGTTTGTTGACATTTGCTTATGACATCGATGTCTGGTTGATAACATCTCGTGATGAGGTGCTAGACTTAGAGAATAACCAACGAGGTACGAGTGATTACGGGAAATATGGCCGAGTTGAAATAATGTTCACAATAATGCCTTGGATACTAAATCTACGAAAGCGAACGTGTTACCCAACTCAAAGAGACAGAAAAGTTTTCATCAATGTTGACTTGGCATTTCTATACTTAATTTACACCGACTTTCCTGTTGTAACAATTTGAAATATAATTTTTGTGAAATACATCTTTGCCATCACTCACCACCTATCTTTTTTTAAATAAAGTCCAGTAACTGTAGTTAACAAATTCGTCCAATAAACAGGTACGCATACATTGTGCGCGATTTAAATTCCAATCTTTAACCAAACCGCCAGAACAACCGGCAGACTGTTTTATTTCCACTTCGCAAGGAACAGTTGACAGCGTGTTCACAAATGTCACACTGATGTTTACGAGATGTATCATAAGCTCAGTAGCATGTTTGGAGTCAACTGCAAGATAATGTTTGGTCCGATGGTGTCATCACTGAATTTCAGTGACCCATTCAATATATTTCCACACCTATTTGTTCCTTTACACCAAACGGATTTTTTTCTGGGAAAGTCAAGATGTTCTTTTTCTATATTTAAGACATTCTTAAATCATAATGCACTATATTTATGAGTTCAGAATAAGAGATAGATTAACGAAGTGTAAATAAAATTGCACATAAATCCATCTCTATTATATATTATTACAGACTCAATGTAATCCCTCCCGATATAAAAATGGAAATGAAGAAAGTGAGTGGGTGAGTTTAGTTTTACGCCGCACTCAGCAATATTCCAGCTATATGTCTGTAAATAATCGAGTCTGGACCAGACAATCAAATGATCGACCGCATGAGCATTGATCTGCGCAATTGGGAACCATTGACATGTGTCAACCAAGTTAGCGAGCCTGACCACTCGATCCCATTAGTCGCCTCTTGCGACTATCATGAGTTACTGAAGATCAATATTCTAACCCGGACCTTCACGGGTAGAATATGAAGAAAGACATAACTTAATCATATGAATAATGAACAGTCAAATAAATCTGATTAGTCGAAGCACTTCTGTATGGATGATTGGAGTATTTGCAGACGCTGAGAAAATAATTCATCCACACTGAATATCGAGTGCAAACAATTCAGGCGGCATGAGTGTATCGAGGACCTGAAAACATCGAGACTCTCTCTCTCTCTCTCATTTCAACTTTAAGCCCCTTGTTAATATCCCTGGAGACGGCAAGGCCCCATGAACCAGAGGATACGACAATACATTAGGAAAATGCCTTCTCATCGCACAAGTGAGTTTATGAATTTGTTGCATACTCTCTCACTCTCTGATGTGTGTACTAAAATAACCTGCTTACATCGTTTCAGTCGTCAGAGAATCATTCGTGGCAACCTTTTCACCAATGGTTTTTCAGCATTTTTTCAAGATGCATAATGTGTAAAGCACTGACCTGGACTCAGACAATATCGGCTATACTTTGATGTGACCGTATCTTGGTTGGTTTAAATATTACAGACAGTAAATCTCCAAAGACCCTTATGATGTTTTTTCCCTTTGTGACACTATCTGGGTGTCGATGGGCAGTTAATGGTAAACGATGTAAGAAGTGCTAGTTTAAAGAATATTCTCTGAGTTTGCTTAAATAGAAGTTTAATACAATGACAGGTGATAGTAGAGATAGCAGTTCAATTACACACTATCATGTCACAAGACGGCTACGAAATACCGGTGCTCGGGAGCTTTGGTGCCAGGAACTAATGGTTACCTCGGTGAAGCTAAAGCGAAAGAGGCATTCTTTTGAAGCAAGGATTGAAACTCTTCTCAAGAAATCACATGAGTGTTGTTAGTGAGTGAGTTAGTTACTATTTATTGTCACATCGGCAATATTTCAGCCATATCGTGACGAGAACAATTAATAATTACATTATTGATCAATAAATGCAGAAAATACAAGCTTGTTGACGAAGAACAGTAAAACTACTAGTGTGTCACAGATATCCATTTAAAACTAGTAATGAAATCTAAAACATGTTGACTAGAAATGACAAGACAATTCGTACTTATTGTTTCTGATATAACCAGTATAGACAGGTATATATTTTATACAGTGTGAGCATTACCCCGGATTATCCTGATTTTAGTCTGCAGCCGTGGACAGCCAACGGCTGAAACGGCTGATAAAATGGCCTGCCGTGATATTGCTGGAATATTGCTAAAAGCGGCGTTAAACTAAACTCACTCACTCACTGATAAAATGGCATCATGTGATATCGTGAAATTCTTCATGGAGGCTTCAATATATCGTTGTTAGATCGTCATTCCAGACTTTTGTGAGTAAATAATGAAGCATGCGATATGCGAGTTTGTAGATAACAACTTCTTGTTTATTACACAGACTAACGTTTCCATGTAAAGTTTTACGCCGTAATCAAGCTAAAAATGACTACAACCTGGTGATGATAATTACATATAAGCATGTAGTAACAAGCAGCAGATTAACTGTACAGCAGGTAATCAATATAAAGTAGCACATAATTGGATGAATCCAGGTCGTATAACCCTCGTATCGCTTTGTAATATCCTCATTTTTTCGTGAAAATTCATTAAAAATCCGAAGAAAAATGTGGATTTTGTTTTATATTTTAAAGACAGGGCACTTTCAACGACGGACGTTATACATTTAAACCCCATTGAAGGACATTTCAAACCTTTGACTCATTGAACTTTTGAATTCGTTTATTCACAAATTAACTGTGCGGAAGCAATATGCTTGCTATACAATAATCCCCTGTCAAGCATTTCATCATTATCTACTTTCAGTTCAGTCATGATAGACATGATTAATTAACACTGATAACTGACAATTGACAGTGATCTTCTTATCTTCTTCCAACCCCAAAAGCTCTTCGTTCAATATCTCGATAGTCAACAGCTACGTTTAGCAGAAATCGTACATTGAGAAATGATAAGGGATCAAACGGAATGCACACCGGATAGTGCAAAGTATGTACAGGCTATTACGCTAGAGTGTTTTGGTGTTGTCGAAGAGCGCGTTTGTTTTTGCCTTCGGATGGCAGCTGTTTTTGCCTTCGGATGGTAGCTGAAGGTATGGGAACGGAATACAGAGCATGCGATGTGCCCTCGTGTGGTAGTTCAGTGGGATGACGGAAGACAAAACTCAGATGGCAGATGTCTATTATTGATGGGGGACGGTGGGAGAAGCCTAGTAGTTAAAGCGTTCGCTCGTCACGCCTAGGACCCCGGTTCGTTCCCCACATGGGTACAATGTGTGAGGCCCATTCCTGGTGTCCCCCGCCGTGATATTGCTGGAATGTTGCTACTAAACCACCACTCTTTGCTTGATATTTTTTTTCAACATGAGGCAATACATGCTCACATGATGAGAATTTGAGAATAATGAAGTGACACTACGAAAAAATACATACATACATACATACATACATACATACATACATACATACATACATACATACATACATACATACATACATACATACATACATACATACATACATACATACATACATTATCCATATGGTGAAACATAACCACATACATACATATATTATCCATATGGTGAAACATAACCAGTGTCATATATATACTGAAAGCCATTAAAAATGCAATTGACATTCATACTTTCTTTACTCACACTAATTTCAACATATATAAACCTAACTGGCAGATATGTTTTAAGTGAACATCTGTGAATAATTTCATCTGAAAATGTCCAGTCAACAACAACATCAGTGAGTGAGTTAATATTTATCGTCACATCGGCAATATTTCAGCCATATCAAGACGAGAACATTTTATAATTATATTAAAGATGAATAAAGTTAGAAATTAAAACACCTGTTGACGAAGAACAGTAAAACTACTAGTGTATCAAAGATATCCATTTAAAATTAGCAATTAAATCTAAAATATTGGAACTATTTACTTTGAATGTTTTGGGACTCACGTACCCCCACAGGAGGACAATAATTTTACAATGCTCCAACCCCCTGTGAGGATACATCCACTAACAATCTCAGCTGCTCAACTAAACTAACAATTTTAAAATATTTATCTATTTACAATTCATTTAACAAATCTAATTCTTTTAAAAATGCAATAATTAAATGAGAACTGACATTACTAAAAAGATCCTTCATAGTTTGTGATTTGAAATAGATATCCCTTGTGATGGAATATTCAACACAGTCAAGCAGGACATGCTTGACTATCATTCTTGCATCACAAGGGATGCAAAACGGAGGATCTTCGCTTTTCAGTAAATATTCCTGAGTATATCTTGTATGGCCAATGCGACATCGTCGCATAATGACCTCTTCAAATCTGGATTGACAACCCAAGTAGGTGTAACCAATATAAGGTTTTATTTCATGTAATTTATTCATACCTACTTGGGTGTTCCACTTCTTCTGCATCAGATCACGGATGAAGGTTCTAATGCTAGCATTATCATCAGAGTATGGGATAAAAAGTGGTGTCACAGATTTGTGTAGTGCTGCCTTAGCAGCAAGATCGGCCATTGTGTTCCCAGAAATGCCAACGTGGCTGGGTAACCAACAGAAGACGATGTCGCATTGGCCAGTAGCAAGATCATTATATAATTCGATTATTTCAATTAAAAGTGGATGTTTGCAAGATAGATTTTTAATAGCCTGAAGGCACGAAAGAGAGTCAGGAAAGATTATATATTGTTTATGTTTAGGATGTCTTTGAATATATACTGAGTCAAAAAGAAACTTCACATTCTTTCTTCAGGGCACTATAAAAGAACAAGAGATGGTAAGATGGTTAAATTGTTATTATTTCATTGCTGAGATCTGTGTGATGTACTCGATACACTGACAGTGCAATAATCAGTTCCATTAGGCTACACCGCCGTTCCAAAACATGGGTATACAGAATGTCAAGTCACAAGAATAACAATGCGAAATTTCTCAGTTCAATATCGTGTATGGCCGCCCCGCACATTCACCACTTCCAAACACCGTCTCCTCATCGACTGCCTGATGCTTGTGAACACGTGTTTGGGGATTCTGCGTCATTGCTCTTGCAAGGCAGCGCCAAGTTCCTGCAATTTCTGAGGTTGGTTCCTAAGACCACGAAGCCTTCTCCCAAGTGCATCCCAAACGTGTTCTATTGGATTAAGGTCAGGGGACCTCGATGGCCAGTCCATGACGTTGATTCCAGCGTTTTGAAGGAAATTTCGTGTCATCATCGCGGTATGCGGCCGAGCATTATCATGCAGGAACTGTAGACCTTGGCCATGAGCCGCCATGAAAGGAACGAATTCAGGGGTGAGCACCTGGTCGCGGTAAGCAGCAGCTGTGAGGTTTCCACGGATGACCAGAAGTCGGAACGGTTGTTCCCACAGTAAGCACCCCCACAGCATGCAACTTCCGCCCCCGAATCTGTCGACTTCCAGACTCTATGCCTGGAGTCCGCGAATCTGAGGGTAAACCTGGATTTATCGCTAAATACGACTTGATTCCAGTCTCTCTGGGTCCATCGGAGGTGACGTTGGGCCCACAGCAGACGTTGACGTTGATGAAACGGCGTCAATTTTGGCCCAGATATGGACGTCGAGAATGGAGATTGGCAGCCCGCAACCGATTTCGAATGGTCTGTGAGGACAGTCGACCTCTAAACATCTCGGCCCTGGTTCGTGTAGCCGGCAGAAATCTGTCACGTAGGTGACTTAGGACGATTTGACGGTCTTCTGCTCGTGACGTCACACGTGGACGACCCGACCTTGGGCGATCAGAAGTGGTGACAGTTTGTTGTAGACCCCCTGGCAAGTCATACACAGTACGACGGCTGCATCCCATTGCTCTTGAGACGTCAAAAACTGATCTTCCCGCTTGCAACATGCCAACGGCACGTTCACGTTGCACATTTGACAATCGTGGCATTTCAAGTACCGTTAGAACTGTGGTTTAAAAGTGTTTTTTCAATTCTTGAGGCCAATGCAAACACGTGCATATGAAGAAAACTTCAATGCGAAGATCACGTGATCGACTGCACATGCAAAACCTGATTTGGCACTAACGTCATTTGCACGAGGAATGGATGGGTTTGAGTGGGTTTTGCTAACGTTTTTCTCGAGTCGAAAGATAGGGATCCCATTTCGGATACATAGATGTATCATCAGAGAAAAATTATTCATTATTTTCAAATTATTTTCTTTTTTGACTCAGTATATATTTAAGAGCTGTTAAGATGGCGTTAGCTTCTGCTCTAAATATAGAGCTGTTATCCGGTATTCTAAAAGATATTGTTCTGGATCCAATGACAGTGGCACATGCCACTGCACCACCATCCTTGGACCCATCTGTAAATAAGGATTTGTATGTATTATATTTATTTTTTAATTGATTATATTCTTGTTTATATTGTAATTCATTAGTTTCTGCTTTCTTAAACTTAGTCAGTGTGAGATCAACTTGTGGTCTCACTAATTGCCAAGGAGGAGAAGAAAGAAGACGAGAAGAAGATATATTCTCCAGATCAATGCCGGCAGCAGAAATGAATGGTTTAATTCTGAACCCAAGAGGCGGAACAAGAGAAGACTTTTTGTTATACAAATCCTCATAAAGAGGATTGAAGACACAGTTAAATGCAGGATTAGACTCGTTAGAATATAGTTTGGTAACATGTTGTAAAGATAATTTAATGCGGCGTTGGGAAAGAGAAGGCTCATCTGCCTCGACATAGAGACCATCAACTGGAGAAGTTCTAAATGATCCAAGACAAAGTCTGAGACCTTGGTGGTGAACAGAATCAAGTACTTTAAGGTTGCTTTTGCAGGCTCCGCCATAAACGATGGAGCCATAATCAAGTTTAGATCGCACCAATGATCTGTATAAGTGAAGGAGGGTAATTTGATCCCCTCCCCACTTTGAATTTGAGACAGCCTTTAATCGAATGCCTTCAGGCATTTAGTTTTTAGGGATTTAATATGCGGAAGAAAGGTTAAATGGGAGTCGAAAATCAGACCCAAGAACTTGGCCTCTTTTACAACCTTGATGGGAGAGACATTTATAAACAGTTCTGGGTCTTTATGTGGTTTATATTTACGGCAGAAATGTATGCAATTAGTTTTTTGATTTAGAAAATTTAAAGCCGTTTTCAAGACACCATTTATTTATTTTGTTTTAACATAACTGTAGTTGCCGTTCAATTGTATGCATTTTCTTACCGCGACAAGAAATGTTAAAATCATCCACAAAAAGTGATCCATCAATTGAATCATTTAAAACCTTGGATAAACTGTTATTTATACTAAACAATGTTACAGGCAAAATACTGCCTTGTTGGACACCCTGATCCTGATTATAATGGTCAGACAGGGTTGAACCCACTCGGACTTGAAACTGCCTGTCTGTTAAAAACTGTGGATTAAAAGAGGTAAACGACCCCTTAAACCCAAATCATGTTAATCCTTTAAAATGCCATGCTTCCAGGTGGTATCGTATGCTTTCTCAAGATCAAACAATATCGATACTGCATGCTGTTTATTTACTATTGCATTTTTGACAAAGGATTCTAAACGTACCAAATGATCAATGGTACTACGATTTTTCCTGAAACCACATTGAATATTTGTAATAAGGTTATTAGTTTCAAGATATCATGTTAATCTATTGTTTACCATTCGTTCCATGGTTTTACAGACACAACTCGTTAAAGAGATTGGTCTGTAATTAGACGGATCAGTATGATCCCGGCCAGGCTTTGGAATAGGGACTACAATTACGCCACGACGTTGAAATTCCCTGAAGTGCATATTGTATCAAAAATATTCAGAAGAGTTTCCAAACAAGATTCCGGTAAATGCTTCAAGAGCTGATAGTGTATGTTATCAGCTCCTGTTGCTGTATCATGAGCTTGCTCAAGGGCAGTGTGTAGCTCATGTAATGAAAATTATTCATTATAGTCTTCGCCATTGTCTGAGTTAAAATTTATTATCTTCTTCTGTTGTTTCTGGTATTGTTGAAATTCCGGGACGTAATTTGACGAAGAAGAATGTTTGGCGAGAGTTTCACCAATCTTACTGGCAATATCAGACTTATCAGTTAATAGATTATCACCATCCTTCAGATGGTGAACAGTAGATTTGGAACCTTTGCCCTTAATTCTTTGTATCATATTCCACACCTTTGACATAGGTGTACGGGAATTAATTTTGGAAACATAGTTCCTCCAAGACTGACGCTTAGTCTGTTTAAAAGTGCGTCGAGCCTTAGCATTTAAAATTTTCACTTTATCTAAATTATGAACTGTAGGATATCGGCGAAAATACTTATCCGCTTTCTTCTTACTCTTTCTGGCCAGTTTACAGTCATTAGTATAGGGTTGTCGCTGTTCGCAAATACTTCAAGTTTTAAGTGGTTGACACACAAAGCTTCATATAATGACATATCAGCCCTGGCGAAGTTCCTTCGTGACGAAGGAGGATCATCACCAGGGTTGATGTTTTCGAGAATGGAGGGGGAAATGATCACTACCACATAGGTCATCATGGACCATCCGTTCAAATTCATTAAATAAGGTGGATTCGGCGAGTGACAGATCCAGGGAAGAATATGTTCCCGTAGCTGGATGTAAATAGGTGGATGAATCGTTGTTAAAGATACATAAATTATTACCTGAAATAAATTCCTCGAGGATTTTCCCCTTATTATTAGTATGAACACTTCCCCAAAGCGGATTGTGTCCATTCAGATCACCCATGAAAATACATGGTTTGGGAAGCTGATCATATAGATTTTGATGATCTGATTGTCGAATATCGGAAGATGGAGGGATATACAAACTGCACAAGGTCAAAGCAATGTGTAGAGTCAGACGAACAGCAGCAGTTTGAAGACTCGTATTTAGAGTGACAGGGCTGTGTATGACGCTCTGGTGAACCAAAATAGAAGCACCTCCAGTTGCTCGATCTCCCGGTGGAGAAAAAGAATGAAAATCGCTGTACTGTCTCAAAGTAAAGGTATCAGTAGTTTTTAAATATGTCTCTTGGAGACATAACGCTGCTGGCTGAAATTCCTGTATCAGCAATTGCATTTCACTGAAATTATTTTTCAGTCCTCTACAATTCCACTGCAGTATGTGTGACAACTGTGTCATGGTGCTTCAATGGGCGATCTTTCAGGTGAATGTTAGGAGGAACTAATCTTCCGCCTGTCCTGGGAGGACAGAGTAACCTCCATGTCAAGAGATTCAAAGGAGATCTGTAAAGTAACCTCTGGAGATGAATGGTGATTGATTCTTTTCTATTCTGTTTTTTTCCTTTGTGCTTTCCTTTTGTTGAGTGAATAGGAACTGGCTGCTTAATAGACATTTGTGAGGGTATCTCAGGCTGACTCTGTCTGAGATGCAGACGTTGACTGAGTGACTGGGGATTTTGGTGGAGCGGCTGAAGCAACAGGTTTTCCAGTCTGGATCCAAGTCAAGTCAGTTTGACAAGATACAGATGATATTGTCATAGATCGTTGAAAATAGCTTCTTTGCCTCCAGGTAAGATATGTTATTATGGCATTTCAATTTCATGATGTTAGATTCTCGTTGCCATACTGGGCAAGATTTTGATGATGCGGCATGGGTGCCATCGCAATTACAGCATCTGAAGTCTTTCTTGCAGTCAGAGCTTTCGTGGTTGTCACCACAACGATAACAAACCACAGAGTTTCGACATGAGTTGGAACCATGGCCGAATCGTTGACATTTGTATCATCGGAGAGGATTTGGGACATACACCTCCACTCCGATATTGAGATAACCTGCTTTGATTGATGCTGGAAGGGTGGAATGAGCAAATGTCATGAGATACGTGTTTGTATTTAAAGTGATACAGTCTTTCTTTATTGTGAAGCGTTTGACTGCAGTTACCGCCTGTTCCTTCAACTCCGCAGTGATTTCCTCTTCAGACATGTCGGACAGGCAACGAGCCCTGTCACGAATAATGCCTCGACAAGAGTTCAATGTCCTGTGCACCGACACAGCAACCTCAACATTTGCAAATGTTTTGATCGATAACAAATTTAGAGATTGCTGCTTCCGTGCACACTCCACAAGAAGTGAACCACTACGGAGCCGGGTGACGTTGTTAACCTCACCACAAATCCCACATACAGCCTTTGAAATAGCGAATGGGTTAAGCTTGATCGATAAAAAATCAGCAGCCTCGATCACCAGAAATCGAGCCCAAGAATCATTGTTTGGAGTAATGTTTCGGCTTGAAGGATCTAAATCCTCAAAACGCCTTTTCTTCTCACTACGAGATGAACCAGAATGTAATAGTGCCATGATGAAAGGAAAAGTTTCAACACCCCTGCTCCCCACCCACCATGGAGTGTCAACAAGGACGGGGTCGATTTGCACCGGATCTCCAGGATGCTAACACCAGGGATACAGGGGTGTCATACTCCAGCAAATATGACATGAATAGCAAAATGTGTCTAATAGATCAGTTGTCAAGCTGGTTCGGCCCATAACAAAAATCTAAAGACACATAGAATTCAGCAGTCAACATCACCAGATTCGCCCATGAGCCACCGCCTTCTGGCATAAGACTCTAGGCAATGCAACATAAGAATAATTTGTATATTGAGGATCAAAATATCAAAGGCCCCAAAATAAGTATATGTGCAAATAATATATTTACCATGCACAGGGCTTGGCGTGACCAGCCGATTGATAGAACCGGGCCAGTTCTACCACCCGTCTAGGTGAAGTAAGGGGCGAAGTGGTGTGTTGGGCAAAAGGAACACGGTTCCAGGCTCCCAGTGCCCTCAACAACCAGAATCCCGTCCTCCACCGACACAGGGGCGCAACCCACGGCAAACAGGTTGGTTGACCAAATATACCCCCGGGTCCACAACGGGGGGTCGAAGAGCGCTTAGCGTTACCCAGCATCCACCATGAGGAGGTGGCTCTTCACGGGTGCCACAACATCCGTGACGCAACAACGACATCAAACACAGGAGGTGTCACTTGCAGTCAATATCGTGTGTGTCCACCGTGCGCTGCAAGACATGCTCGCAGTCTTTGGGGCATTGAAAGACACACATTTCTCAGGAACAGCTGTTGGATGGTCTGCAGCCTATGATGGTCTATGGTCTGATCATGACACCACCCCCTCCAAAACGATCATGTTCAAGGACACAGTTTGGCACAAGTCTTTCTCCTTTACGTCGATAAATCTGTTGACGTCCATCTGCAAAAGATAAGTTAAACCTGGATTCATCTGAAAAAATGACATCTGGCCATGTCCTGTTGCCAAGATTGGCCCCATTTGCTGCCCATCGCTGTCTGGCAAGTCTGTGGCGATGCAATGAGGTTGGACCACGGTACTGTTGAAGGCAGCAAGGCATCCTTGCACCTTTTGGGCGCTGAAATGACGTTGACTTGTCCCAATTGTCCTCCTTGCCTAATCATCAGCTGTTTGGAACCGATTTCGCAACTGTGAAACTCGGATATTGCGGTTTTGTCGAGCTGTTATCACTGGTGGTGCATCAGGTCGCGGACGATCAGCAACACTTCCGGTAGCCCGAACGTTGTCTGAGTCGACTTACAGTGGATGGATGCACATTAAAGTGCCTGGCGATCATCACATCTGAAGCACCTTGGCTGACCATACCGATAACCTGATTCCTTTCGTCTTGTGTCAAGTGTGGCATTTTCTCAAAGTGATTTAGTTCCACAATTCCTTGTGCTTTTACAGGGCCTGGGTGCAGGTAATGCATGTGCACAACGTGTTTCATGAATGCGGTTGTGTTTACGAGAAATGTCAAAGGTTCAGTTTTAAGTATCAAAGTTCATGTGAGAGGAATGCTGCGGGACTCGAACTCGAAATAGGCCAGAATAACAGTCTTTTATCCCTACATCCTCTGTATCGCAGGAACAAATCTTCAATAGAACTTTTGTAAGTTTCAGGACAACAAATACCAATTGCGTTTTTAATGGCTTACAGTATATCATATGTGCACATGTGCACATATCACTTTAGCCTAGCAACCATTGTTTCTGTATTTCGTTGTCTGTTCAATTAAACAATTGAACGTGACGTCAATGAACAGGGCCGTCATACTTGCTTACCGTGTTTTACTGCAAAAGTGTACATGAATGAAATGAATAATAAAGAAATTATTACTCTCACAAGTGTGCCACACGACTTATACGAAACTCGTGCAAAATATGTGTATTGCCCGAGCCAGAGCGAGGGCAACACAAATTTTGCACGAGTTTCGTAGAAGTCATATGACACACTTGCTCGTGATTTAATCTCTATATACAGTACAACCAGAAATTACTGAGAATTTAAAGATTGTAATTTTTTAAATTTTTTCCACTCATTTCTCACGTATTAAATGTGAATATCAGCAGAACATAACTCCAGATTCAAAGACAAGTGAACAGTTAGTAATTTGTCAAGTCACCATAGGCAGCAATGCAGGCTTCAATGCGGCGGGGCATACTACTGATCAAAGAAGTTAGAAAGTCGTGGTCCATGCTGTCCCAATATCGGACCACCTCTTCTTTCATTTCAGCAATATTTGTCAGATTTTTCTTATTGACACTTTCCTTCATAAGTCCCCAAACATTTTCTATTGAATTTAGGTCAGGGCTATTGCTTGGCCAATCTAATAATGTCATATTTTGGGTCCGAAACCAGGCCTGTGAATGCTTTGAAAGATGTTTTGGATCGTTGTCTTCCTGGAAAATCCAAACATTTCGATAGAACACGTGAGCAGATGGAAGTAAATGTCCCTCGAGAATATCTGTGTACCGCTCACTGTTCATATTCCCTTCAAATCCACAGAGGGGTGTTCCCCTAACACAGATATGCCACCCCACACGTTAAATTTCGGACTGTACTTTGGGCGCTGATACAAAGCTTTTTCAGTTTGTTTGGTCCAGAATTTCAGTGTATTAGGAAACAGCCACACAGAACTTTCATCTGAGAAAATCATATTGTCCCAGTTAAAGTGTCTATGCTGTAAGCACCAGCTCAACCTTCGCTCCTTTTGTTCAGGTTTCATGATCGGTGATTCCTCGACTTTTCTGCCAACCCATTGCATGCAGCTCAATTTTAATTGTCTCCTTACAGACAGCCACAGTTCCTCTGTCAATCATATCCAGCCTTAAGTTTTCTAAACTCCTTCGTTTGCTTTTAGAAACAAGAATACCAAGCCGCCTGCTGTCACCGACAGTCAATTTTCTGGGCCTACCTGCGCCTCCCGGTGCTCAATGCTAGATCCATTTGCAATATATTTCAAAACACGATAAACAGCGGACAAAGGGATGCCTGTTCTACTTGAAATCACTTTAGCTGATCTGATGTCCTTGTTATAATACTCTAAAATCAACTTCCTCTTCTCTAAATCATCCATACTGAGGATAACTGAACATGTCGTCTGCTAGCAAGTAAACAAAGGGGGATAACTCTTCACAAAATAATGAAAAAGGATTAACGGAGTTGTCTCTCTTGAATGAAACCGAGCACTTGATAGCTTGTCAAGGTTGTTTATACTAGAAATCCAATTAAACATATTCCTAAAATTCTCAATAATTTCTGGTCATACTAGATCACATAGATAAATAAAAACAGAATGCCTTTTTCTCCAACATGTTTCGTTCTTTACTCTTCAGGGAGATTGTAGCAATTACAGTATGACGTCATTACATATATATAATGACGTCACAATAGGGACAACATTCTAGAGCGACGAGGTCAAAGCTTGCAATGGTTTAGCAACGGTTTGAACTTATCTATGAAGTAGTGTTCTTTTAAAATTCGTTTTACTTTGTCCGAATTTTGAACTTGATAAAGAGGAAGTATTGTAAATTTAATATCGTTTCATTTTGTACAGATATCAAGATGTTCACTCAGTGGGATACATCGGGTTTCAGTACACTTTATTTGTTGTTTGTGGACACGAACCCGGGCTCTTGAATTTTCTGATTGACCAATATGCTGTTCATTTCAGCCTGTCAATGTTATGACATATATTATGTTTTTGGAAGAACAGTCAAAATTCTGTTTTACATAGAATTCTCCGTGTCTCGTGAAAGTTACAGAGCGTCCTTCAAGAATATGTCGACACGTTCCACAGTTACGTCTGTTACATTTGGATACAGTAGGATTTGATAAATTCTGTTTCTTTAAAATAAATTTGGCTTTTGTTAGTATATTTTTAAGATTCTGATTTTGTCTTTTGCTATTTATTATTTTTCTAGATTTATAATAATAATGTACAATAATGTACAAAATTTATATAGCGCCCTATTTGATGTGCAGCTACATCACTCTAAGGCGCTTAACAGTCAAATTGGTGGCTACTGAGCTTATTCACACTTGAACAGATAGGTCTTAATGTTCTTTTTGAAGTTGGTGATTGATGTTTCTGTTCTGAGACCGACTGGGAGACTATTCCATAGGGTACTTGCTGTCTTGTGGAAGCACCTCTCTCCATACCTAGCTGTGTGTTTTCTAGGTACTGTGAGAAGAGAGGCTGACTCAGACCGTAGAGATCGAGTCGGATTATACGGTGTGATGAGTTCCTGTAGGTATGCTGGAGCAGTTCCATGCCGGGCCTTGAAGGTGTAAGTTAATATTTTATACTGACAACGGAGGTGTACTGGTAGCCAGTGCAGGGCTTGGCGAGCTTCCGTCACGTGTTCCCATTTCCTGGAATGGTCGATTAGTCTCACAGAGGCATTCTGGACTCTCTGTAGTCTGCGCATGAGAGACTTGGGTATTCCTGCATGTAGTGCATTCCCATAGTCCAGGCGTGATGAACCAGGGAATGGACCAGCTTCTTACAGGTTTCTTCATCAATGTATTTTCTAATCTTGCTGATGTTTCTGATCTGGTAGAAACGGCATTTACTTGTCTTTCCATAGTAAGGAATTTGTCTAAATAAACACCAAGGTTCTTCACTTCATCAGTGGTGTGGATGTTGTGGGCACCAACATGGAGTTCCGGATCATGGTGAACATGAATTTGGTTTTTGGATTTGAAAACAATCAATTCTGTTTTGTCCTGGTTTAATTTCAGCATGTTGGCAGAGGTCCATGCATTGATGTCCTCTAAGCACTCCTCAAGGTTGTGTGTGACAATCTGTTTGTCTCGAGGATGTATGACCTTGTAGACTTGCATGTCATCTGCATATCCATGATATGGTAAGCCATGCCACAGACTGATTTCACTGAGTGGTTTGGAGAACAGACAATTTAGGACCGGGCCTAAAACAGATCCCCGAGGACCTCCAAAGCTGAGAAGCTTTTCCTCTGACACCGCACAACCTACTGTGACGCACTGAGTCCGTCCTGACATGTATGATCTTAACCATGAGAGAGTTCCTCCTGATATGCCATAGCTGAACTGTAGTCGGTCAAAGAATATGCTGTGGTCAATCAGATCAAAAGCTGCTGATTGGTCGAGCACTACTAATGCCACCGAACATTTGTTGTCCAATGCTTCAGCAACATCATTGTGTACGCAAAGCTGTTTCTGGTGAATGTCCAATACGGTACGCTGATTGGAACTTGTCCTGGAGATGCTGAGCTTCTAGGTGACATTGCAGGCGGGAAGAAACAACTTTTTCCAGAATCTTGGAGAGGAACGTCAAGTTCGATACGGGTCGATAGTTCTTCATGGATTCCTTGTCCATGTTGGTCTTTTTGATCAGTGGTCTTACTAAATTGTTTTTGAAGCAGTTAGGAACCTGTGAAGTGAGCAATGACTTGTTGATGATTGCAGTTACTAGAGTCAGAACATATTCAATGCATTGCTTGAGAAGTTATGTGGGGAGTGGATCCAGTTCGCAGGATTTTGTTAGAGCTTTCATGATTATTTTTCTAACTTCATCCTGAGAAGAATGAGTGAAATTTGTCAGATATTCACCATCGAACTCCACATCTGCTCCCATCACTGATCTCATGGTAGCACCCTCACTTGAGGAAGAGATGCCGTTCCTGATTGTAGCAACCTTAGTGGCAAAGAAGTCACTAAACTTGTTAGCTACTGAATCCTCAGAAACACTACTGGGTAGAGTTATATCTCCACTCTGCCCCAATAGTTGTTTGGTAAGTTTGAACAGCTTTCTGTTATCTGTAGAATTGTCATTGATCTTCTCACTTGAAAAATCTTTTTTTGTCTTGATAAGAAGTTTGCCCACAAGTTTACATTGTTGTTTAAAGATCTGGTGATGAATGCAGAGTTTGGTCCTGCGCCATCTTCTCTCGGCTTTTCGACGAGCATGTTTGACTTGTCTGAGTTCGTCCGTATACAACGATGCATGTGGTCTGAGTGTAATTAGCTTTGTCGGAAGAGGGGCGTGTTTATCGATGAGAGACTTAAAACCAGTGTTGTAGGCCCGGACTAGCTCATCAAGTGTACCGTCAGTGCGCTGCAGATCAGAAACTGCGCTTGCCTTAATGTCATCTATGAAGTCTGGCACAGATATAGCACTGTATCTTCGAAAACTAACTTCACGTTGTGTTGGTTTTGGTTTACTACAGTTCAGAGAACACTGCACAGCTTGGTGATCTCCTGATGGATTGCCTATATTGTCAGTGAAACATGGATCAACTATTGAAGGTGAACCATTCAACACACGACTGTCTTCTCAAGTGCTCAACACATCCAGCGTATGTCCATGAACATGTGTTGGTCCTTGAACATGCTGTATGAGGCCATGAGCATCAAGTATTCCAAGGAAACTGCGTGCATCCGCGTTAGAGGGATCATCGAGATGGAAGTTAAGATCACCGCTTATCACAATTTCTTGTGGGTTAGATGCTAGATGACCTAAATATGTTGACCACTCTGCAAAGAATATGTCGTTCTTAAAGCCATTTTTCTTGGAAAGTGGAAGGCGATATATCACACACAGAATAAACTGCATGCCATCTTGCCTAATAGAGCATTCAATATGCTCAAAGTGAGTGAAAGTTTCATCATCAGGTATGAAGGTAGTTTTATTTACGGCCAGTTGATTTTTGTGCACCACAGCTACACCTCCACCACGTTTGCCTATGCGGGGGATATGCAGTATAGAGTAGCCTTTGGGAACAAGTTCGGACATCAACTGACTATCAACTGTGCTACTAAGCCAAGTTTCAGTTACAGCCAAGACATCAATGTCATGGGATGTTATCATATCAGCAATAGACAGACTTTTGTTCTTGACAGAGCGACAGTTGACACAGAAAAATGTTAGAGGGATGCTACATTTGGAAACAGTGTCTGTGTTGGTCAGTTTGATTGACAACAGATTGTCTAAAATGCACCTTTACGTTTGACAGCTCTTGCCTTGTGAAGGTTTTTAATTTTTCTCCCAGCCCTGCAGCCTCTTTCTTAAATTTCTCTTTATGTGAAAAGTGTTAAGAAGATCATTTATGTCATCCAATTGCATGCTGACAACTTTACCCTTGGGTCTGAATGAGGGGCGGTGGGGTATCCTAGTGGTTAAAGCGTTCGCTCGTCACGCCGAAGACCCGGGTTCGATTCCCTACATGGGTACAATATGCGAAGCCCATATGTGGTGTCCCCCGCCGTGATATTGCTGGAATATTGCTAAAAGCGGCGTAAAAACTAAACTCACTCACTCACTCGCGTCTGACTGACATAAGGTGTTCCCTTGTGTAGGTGATTGACTGCTGATTGGCTTCCATTGTCTTCGGCCTGTGTGTTGGCAATGCTAGGCTCCTGGCTTGGGTGTTGCATAACACAGGGTTTGAAATATCTATGATATTTGTATATACAATACATAGAAAAGTCAACAAAATCCACATTTTCCTCATCCGAAAATAGTATCTGCTTCGGTAGTGTGTATCTTTGATCCCTTATGTACGTCCATGACAAGTTGTATGTTTCAAACCAAGTTTAAACTTCTGTAGTTTGTCAAAATAGCTCAGAGCTCAAGTGACCTGCCGCTACCAAGCGCAGTTTCTTTGTTCTCTTTTTTTTCAGCATTGATTTCAGTTTTTCATCTTGTTCTAAGATGCACATATTTGTTTTTATGTTCTGAGCACATTTGGGTTCAACGGATTATAAGTAGATACAAAAGCAAATACTTTTTCCTCATTGGTTTGTTTCATCGTTCCTGTCAAATGATCTTCTCTATTAAGCTGTAACGCTTTAATTATTCCATATTCAACAATAGATTTTGGATATTCCCGTAATAGCAAAACCATTCTAAGTTCATTCAGTCTTTGATTGCGGGTGTCCTGGTTTGAAACTATTGTACATATTCTTCGTGCCAGGTTATATGGAACACTTCTTTAAGTGTGACTTGGATGACAAGATTTGAAGTTTAAATAGTGTTTCGTATCTGTAGGTTTGTAGAAGATATCTGTGTCCAATTTCCGCCCCGATTTCATGACCACTGTGTCTAAGAAAACTCTTTTCGCATAGTGAAAACAAGATTTTCGTCCATGCTATTTAAAAGTTCGTAAAATGTATTTAGTTTCTCCTCAGAAAATGGCCAAATTATGCAGCAGTCGTCTAGAAATCTTTTAATTATCCATGAAATAATGGGCAACGCCCTCTCCAAGAATTTGACTGATTTTATGTTTGAACTAGATATCTTAAGAGAAGCGTTGCATAAGGCGCCGGTTCCCATGGCTGTTCCTTTAATCTGTTTATAGTACTTATCGTCAAAAAAGAAAATATTTTGTTTTTAGATGAATTCAACGCTTTCCAAAATGAAGGATTTAAAATTCTCTGAGGTATGTGTTCTCCACAACGGTTTAACCAATAATCCAACGCTAATTCCTAGGCTATGTGGGATATTTGAATACAGTTTTTTTACATCAAAAGTTACAAGTTTGCTTGTTTCATTAACATTTTGTGGTAAAGAGAAAAGGAAATGCATGGTGTCACGAGGAAATAACTGACTCTATGTGTAGCACACGCTGGGAATGCAATTATGGTCGGAGTTTCAAATCTCCCGGGTGTTTCATCTCAACACAGCTTCTTTTAGCACTTTCACAATGTCTTATGATCTCCTTACGTTTATGAATTTTGGGTAAGCCATAGAAATATATACTAGCCACATAAAGAAACTGTGCATTGTCAAAATATTATCTCAGTACGATAACAATGTCAAAGGTACATATAAACTTTAATGGAGGGATCATGAGACCATAACAAGTCGGGAGAATTTCAATAGAAAAGTCAATCACAATGACGTCACGAGTCCACAAGCGGTCAAACGACAATGTCACAAGCTCAATAACGGGTATGTCTCACCATCGGCATTGAGAACAGCAGTGCATCGACGACGCATAGAGCCTATCAAACGTGCAAGGAAGGCTTGTGGGATGTCACGCCAGATTCTCTCATGTTCTGTTGCAAGGTCAAGGACGTTATCTGGCGGATGGGGAAGACGGCGTAGACATGCTCTATCGGCGAGAGATCCGGTGAATTAGCAGGCCAAGGCAGTAAGTCAACGTTGTGGTGTTGCAAGAAATCTATAGCAAACCTTGCCGTATGAGGGCGGGCATTGTCCTGTTGGAATGTTAACCCAGGGCCATGACGTTGCAGAAAAGGAATTGCCACAGGTCGAAGAATCTGATCCCTGTAGCCCACACCAGTTAAGTTGCCCTGAACAATCACCAAAGGAGTTCTTTGGCATGCTGTTATTCCACCACAAATCATCACGGAACCACCACCAAAGCGAGTCCTCTCCAAGACACAGGCCTGTGCATAACGTTCTCCCACGCGTCTATAGGCACGTTGACGTCCATCACTATGGGAAATGTTAAACCTGGACTCATCTGTAAAAACAACATTTCTCCACCAAAACAAGGGTCTGCGGACATGATTTCGGCACCTCATTCAGTGAGCTTGTCGATGACGTTGTGTCAGGATAGGCCGTATGGCGGGACGTCGTGGTCTGATCCTGTGATGACGTAAACGTTGTTGAACTGTGTTGGGGTGGATACATGGCGAAGTCCTGGGATGGTTCGGGAGTCATCACTGCAGTCAGTCTGAAACCCTGTGGCTGAAGATGGGTCACCCTTATCCATCGATGTCCTGTCTTCTGGTAGCGTCGTTGTTACCCGTGGACGTCCAGAACGTGGCCGATCGATGACGTCATTTGTGTTCTGGTAGCGTCTCACCAATGCAGAAATGGTGTTCCGTGGCAGTGGAAATGTGGAGCCACTTGTCGTTGGAGACATATTGCCCATGGACCATCCCACTGACGTCACGGAACGTGGCACGTGCATGCATGTTGGATACATGTCACTAATCTCTGAGTTTAAATCCTTATGTGTCTACACAGGTTTGATAAATTTAGATTTTAAATTTTTTATGCACAGTTTCTTTATGTGCCTAGTATATATATAATATATAATATATGGTGATGTTCGTCCTTCGCTTGCGAAGATGACCATGATTTCTGATCACAGGGTTTGGGGATGAGTGTGGAGATTGCTGATGAGGCCAATTCTCGCTCGAAATTGTCTGTTGCAGTGTGGGCAGGAGATGCAAGGGGCTGGACCAGACTGAGGGGTAGAGTTCGCACGTTCTTTCCTTTTCTGTCGTCTCTTTTCGTGGTCACTGATGCGTCTCTGTTCGAAGTCGGAACACTCCGGACTTGACAATGGAGCGCCAGATGAAGCGGTCTTCTGCACTTGCTTCCCAGGTGGTAGATGAAATTGCACAGCGCTTGAGAGCCTCCTTCAGCGAGTCTTTATATCGCTTTTTGGGTCTTCCAAGTGAGCGCTTGCTAGTGGACAGTTCACCGTCTATAGTCTTTTTGGGATACGATGGTCATCCATGCGGCGAACGTGGCAAGCCCATTGGAGCTGAAAGCGCAGTAGAATGGCGTAGATACTCTCCATCTCAGCCTGCTGCAGCACCTCTGTGTCTGGCACCTTGTCTTGACACTTGATATGAAGGCGTTCAGCTGTTTTGCATGACGGCTGTAGACTGTCCACGTCTCACACGCACAGAGCAGTGAAGGTAGAACAACTGCTCTGTAGACTTTGAGTTTCAATGCTCAGTCCGCGTCACTCCTAGACTTTATCTTTTAGCCTGCTAAAGGCAGCGCTGGCCCTGGCGACTCTGTATGTTACCTTCTCGTCGATGTTGACAGAACGTGAGAGAGTCCTGCCGAGGTAGACGAACTTGTCTGTGATTGCTAGTCTCTGGCCATTGACAGTGATGTTAGGCTCGTTGTAGGGTGCTGAAGGTGCTGGTTGGTGCAGGACCTCGGTCTTCTTGGTGGAGATTGTGAGGCATGAGGTCGTAACAGGCTTTTAAGAACAGGTCCATGTTTCCCTGCATGTCAGACTGGGTACACTTCTCTTGTAGTTGGCGAGCTGCAAAAATCATGTCCACAGTACCGCATCCCCGCACGGAATCCACATTGGCTCTCAGGGAGGAGGTCACGTTCCAGGTGCGCATTGAGGCGATTGAGCAGGACGCGGGCCAGGATCTTCCCAGTGATGGAGAGCAAGGAGATACCGTGGTTGTTGTCACAGGAGTTCCTGTTCCCTTTGCGCTTGTAGAGGTGGATGATTGAGGCGTCCTTGAGTTCCTGTGGCAGCCTTTCCTGGGTCCACATGGAGTTGAACAGGCCTGTGAGGCTCTCGGTCAGTTTGGGCTTCCAGTGGTTTAGACCTCAGCAGGAATGAACTGCTTTGCTGCTGGAGAGGCGCTTGATGGCTGTGGCGACTTCTTTTTCCGTAGGCAGGTCAGCCAGTTTGTCGTTGACTGGAACTTACGGAAGTCGAGGAATGGCTTCCTCATTGATGTTTGATGTTTGATGGTCTGTTCTGCCCAACGTTTAAGGATTTTCTTCTGGTCTGTGATTATCATTGTATTCCCATCTGCACTCATTAGGGGGAAGATCCAGACGAAGTGGGACCATAGACGCCCTTGAGGGCACTGTAGAAGTTCTTCATATGTTTTCTGTCTGCATAGGCCTGGATGGTGTCTGCCTGTCGGCTGTACCAGTCGTCTTCCATCTGGCAAAGTTCCGACTGCACTGAATGCTGCTTTCTTGGAGGTAGAGGATGGGTCATTGAGGAGGGCTTGGTGGAGGCGGTGATTTTCCTCGAGTAGAGTCTGGATGCGACTGTTGTTGTCATCAAACCAATCCTGATGTTTGCGGGTGGTAGCATAGACAGCATCACGGAGACGTGCCCACTCAGCTTGCACATAAGCGTGTGGGTCTGGATCTTGAGTTGCGGTCTAGTTCATTGGCCAGCTTCTGCTTAACAAGGTCATTTCTCAACTTTGAAACATTCAGTCGCTTGGGCACCCTAATACCCTGTAGCCTCCTTGGTGGTGTGATGCGCAGGTTCATCTTGGAGATCAGCAGATGGTGGTCAGTCCAATACTCCGCTCCGCACATGGTTTTCATTATTCTCACGCCCTGCCGGTCCTTTTGCCTGATGACGGCGTAGTCCAGTAGATGCCAATGCTTAGAGCGTGGGTGCATCCATGACGTCTTGTTATGGTTCGGGAGACGGAAGACTGTATTGGTAATAAGAAGATCATGAGCGGTGCAGGTCTCCATCAGGAGGAGACCATTGCTGTTGCACTTGCCAATGCTGTGTTTCCCCAGCACTCCTCCCCACGACATAAGTCACAGAGAATGATGAGCTTGTCTGACCTGGGCACGGCCGCAATTGTGTCTCTCAGATCCTCGTAGAATCTGTCTTTCGCCTTGTCAGGGTTGGTCATGGTGGGGGCATAAGTGCTGATCAGCGTGGCGAACTTCTTTTTCGGGAGAGGGATGCGGGCGGTCATCAGTCCCCTTGGGAGGAGCTGCCAGCTTGTTGACCAGATATGGACTCCTGCCTCGCGTCGTTCATCTTGTCTACGTCCAATCCAAAAGTGAGTGAGTGAGTGAGCTAATATTTAACGTCACATCGGCAATATCTCAGCCATATCGTGATGAAAACAATGTATATAATACAAAAATGAAAACATTGTGAAGAGTTAAACCTGTCGAAAATACTAGAGTATCACAGTTATGAACATAAAACTAGCATGTAAAACTAAACAGTGTAATTAAAGAAGACAATACAATATAAAACACGGGCTATAGATCGCCACCATCTGAAGGTAGATCACCATACTATGAACCATGAGGACTTACATTACTTTTACTACCTGCATGGAGCCTAGCTTGATTTACACCATCCCTTCAGCCGCTGGCGATTGTAGGAAAATTTAGCCGGAATTTAAAAGAACAAAAAAACCTACGTTAAAAACTTGGTACGTGAAAATTTTACCTTGAAAGTCTTGGGGACTTACGTATACTCTCAGGAGGACAATAATTTTACGCTACTTCAACCCCCTACGAGGATACAGCCGATAACAACCTAAGTTGATAATCTGAACTACCAATTATAAATCTTTATCTATTTACAAAACATATATCAAATTCATTTAAAAAATCTATTTCTTTTAAAATATCAATGATTAAATGACAATTAACTTTATTAAAAAGGTCCTGTACTGTTTTGATAGTAAAATATTTATCCCTTATGATGGAGAATTCAACATAGTCAAGCAGAACATGCTTGACCGTGGTTCTCTCATCACATGGGATACAGAACGGAGGATCCTCACCTTTTAATAGGTATACATGAGTATATCTTGTGTGGCAAATGATGACCTCTTCAAATCTGGACTGACAACCCAAGTAAGTGTAACCGATATAAGGTTTTATTTCATGAAGTTTATTGATACCTACTTGGTGTCCCACTTCTTCTGCATCAGATCACGGATGTAGGTTCTAATGTTAGCTTTGTAATCAGAGTATGAGATAAGAAGTAGTGTCACAGATTTGTTGAGTGCTGCCTTAGCAGCAAGATCGGCAATTGTGTTACCAGAAATGCCAAAGTGGCTGGGTAACCAACAAAGGACGATGTCGTATTGGCCAGTGGCAAGCTCATTATATAATTCAATATTTTCTAATAAAAGTGGATGTTTGCAAGAAAGATGTTTAATGGCCTGAAGGCAAGAACGAGAGGCTGAAAAGATTATGTATTGTTTAAATTTGTAGTGTGTCTATTAGTATATTTAAGAGCTGTTAGTATTGCGTTAGCTTCTGCTGTTAACATAGAGCTATTATCCGGTAAAATAGAGCTATTATTGTTCTGGATCCAACCACAGTAGCACAAGCCACTGCCCCACCATCCTTGGACCCATCTGTAAATAAGTCCTTGTATGTATTATATTTATTTTTTAATTGATTACATTCTTGTTTATATTGTAATTCGTTAGTTTCTGCTTTTTAAACTGTGTCAGTGTCAGGTCAACTTGTGGCCTCACTAATTGCCAAGGAGGAGAAGAAAGAAGACGGGAAGGAGATATATTCTCCAACTTAATGCCAGCAGCAGAAATATATTGTTGGATTCTTATCCCAAGAGGTGGAACAAGTGAAGTTTTTTTATTATACAAATCCTCATAAAGAGGATTAAAAACGCAGTTGTGAGCAGGATTGGATTCATTACAATATAACTTTGTGATATATTGTAAAAACAATTTGATACGGCGAAGTTTTAAAGATGGCTCATTGGCCTCAACGTAGAGACTGTCAATGGGAGAGGTTCTGAAAGACACAGACAAGTCTTAGACCCTGGTAATGGATAGAATCAAGTAGTTTGAGGTTGCTTTTACAGGCACCACCATAAACGACTTTCAACAAGTCGAGTGTCTTCAGGCATTTGGCTTTTAGATGTTTGATATGTTGCAGAAAGGTTAAATGTAGACAATTGGTTTTGGATTTCGAAAATTTAAACACCATATAATTTTGTTGAGACAAATTTGTAATTGTCTCTCAAAAGTTCGCATGTTTTTACCACGGCATGGAATATTATAATCATCCATGAAAAGGGATCCATCGATTGAATCACTTAAAACCTTTGAAAGACTATCTATTTTAATACTAAAAAGCGTGACAGACAAAATACTGCCTTGCGGGACACCCTGATCCTGATTGTAATGATCAGACAGTGTAGAACCCACGCGAACACCTTGAAATTGCCTGTCTGTTAAAAAGTTGGATATAAATTGAGGCAAACGGCCTCTCAATCCAACATTGTGTAAATCTCTTAAAATACAATGTTTCCATGTAGTGTCATATGCTTTTTCTAAATCGAAAAAGATCGAAACTGCATGTTGTTTTGGAATAATGACATTTTTTTACAAAGGATTCTAAACGCAACTAAATGATCGATGGTACTTCTGTTTTTATGAAAACAACATTGAATATCTGTTATACGGTTATTAGTTTCCAAGTACCACGCAAGTCGATTATTTATCTTGCTCTCCATGGTCTTGCAAACGCAGCTAGTTAGTGAGATCGGTCGATAATTCGAAGGATCAGTATGATCACGTCCAGGTTTAGGGATGGGTACAATAATAGCATAGCGCCGTGAAGAAGGAAATTGTCCAGAAGTCCAAATATGATCAAAAATGTTTAAGAGGGTTTCTAAGCATGAATCCGGTAAGTGCTTCAGGAGCTGATAATGTATGTTATCAGCCCCTGTAGCAGTATCATGAGCTTGATCAAGAGCAGTATGAAGCTCATGAATAGACAATATTTCATAATAATCTTCCCCATTATCTGAATTGAAATTAATAGTTTTCTTTTCCTGTTGCGTTATTTTTGGAATTGGGGGACATACTTTGATGAAGAAGAATGTTTGGCCAAAGTTTCTCCAAGTTTATTTGCTATATCAGATTTACTAGTTAATACTTCGTCTCCGGCTTTGAGATGTTTAATGCTAGATTGTGAGCCCTTACCTTTTATTTTCTGGATCATATTCCATACTTTTGATATCGGAGTTCGTGAATTCATTTTTCATAATTTCGCCAGGATTGGCGTTTACTTTGCTTGAAAGTACGCCGTGCCTTAGCGTTGAACATTTTGAAATTATTCAATTATGGACCATAGGATAGCGACTGAAATGATGCTCAGCTTTCTTGCGTGCCTTCCTGGCCTGTTTGCATTCATCGATGAACCATGGTTTTCGTATGTGTGGAATTGCAGAAGATTTAGGGATACACTCATCAGCTTTATAAGTGAGTTCATCAGAGAAATCCTTTATGGCATCAGGAACCCCTATAAACAATTCAGGTTTAAGTCGGTTACAACACAGAGTTCGATATAAGTTCCAGTTAGCTTTTTTAAAGTTCCATCTCGAGGATGGAGTTCCATCTCGAGGATGGGGTAGTATCAGATTGGTTCACAGGTTTTAATACCGTTGGAAAATGGTCACATCCACAGAGGTCATCATGGACTGACCTTTTATATTCACTCAGTAGATCTGGGTCTGTAATTGATAGATCTAGAGCTGAATAGGATGTAAATATACATACATACATACTAACAGTTGTATAGCGCCGATATCCAGCTCAGCTGCTCAAAGGCGCTTTGTTTTTTTCCCTCGTTCACTGGATGTCAATCTGAACGGCACATCATATTGCCAATCTCAACTCCCTGGGGATCATACAACTCTTGCAGCCACTAGGCGCACCGAGTTATTGTGGCATTCCCATCCTTACGAGGTACCCATTCACAGCTGGGTGGACTGGGACACATAGTCACAGTACTTTGTTTTAGTTTACTGCACGTTGCTGTACCCGCAACTGGGTGTTTGCACGGTGTTCATGTGGCCACCATCTGGTCATATACCAACGGCTTCGTGGGTTCTTTTAAGTGCACATGCTTGTGGACTGTACACTAGGGGTTGTGACAACACTGAAAGAGTCTTTTAGAAGGCGACAAGAATGTGCCCTAGAATGGACGGTTTCAGTAACGTCCATATCCTCAAGAGAACCGTATTTGTTGTATAACTGAATTATGTTTTCTGACCCTTTGGGGGCTCTTCCACTTTGTGTTTACGAGGAATCAGGCAATGTTTTGGGTAAATTTAATCTTGTTTATTTGCATTTATTCTTTCCAAATTGGACAACCTTTGGAGAAGGATGAATGGTCGTCTGAGCAGTTGGTGCATTTTTAAAATCACTGGTACAATCTTCTGTTGTGTGTGTCTTCTCACCACAGTGAGCACACGCAACAGACAATGTGCAAGTATTTCCACCATGTCCATATTTCTGGCATTTAAAACACCTGAACGGGTTAGGGATGTAGGTGTCAACTTGGATGTTACAGTAACCTGCCTTCAGTGATTTGGGAGCATTTGGACATGAAAAGGAAAACAGATATGTATTAGTTTTGACAGTTTCATGTTTTTTCCGGGTTGTAAACGTTTGACATATAACACGCTTTGATCCTTCATCTCTGACACTATGTCAAGTTCCGACATCTCAGCAAACAATCGATCACGGTCTCTGACAATACCTTTACTTGTGTTCAATGTTTTGTGGGCAGAGACCGTGACCGGAATACCCATGAACGATTCGGTACTCATCAGGTTGGTTGGTTGATTGTTGTTGTTTTCCACACTCAACCAGTAGCGCGCACGAATATGTAAACGTTTGATGTTCTTAACGTCCCCAGCAATACCTTGAATATACTTAGATACTGCAAAAGGGTTAAACTTTAAAGGTGTCTTGTCAAGAGTCTCAATCACAAGGAAACGTGTCCAATACTCAATCGATGGGGACGGTCTGTGGTCAGTATCAACAGGATCAGTTTCGAGTGGACGTTTTTGTTTTTTTAAGGGGGGTTTCATAAGCCATGGTTAGTGTAATATGGTTCATCATCCGAGCTCCCCACCTACCACGGAGTATCACAAGGACAATACTAAAAAAAAGTGGGTCTCCGACTTGCAGCACCAAGGATACTCGGATCATATACTAAAGCAGAAAAACTAAAATATATACATTTTCCCACCAGATTGGCCCATGAGCCACCGCCTTCTGGGCTTACGACTCTAGGCAAACACATACATGAAATTATGCATTTGAAAGTATAAGTTCAAAATAATTTGGCCAAGCATGAAAAATCAAGGTAACATTGTTATCAATATTGAGTACCACACAGTTGTAGCACAGGGCTTGGCGTGACCAGCCGTTTGATTGAACTGGGCCAATTCAACCACCCGTCTAGGTGAAGACAGGACCAAAGTGGTGTACGTGATGGGCAAAGGAAGACTGTTCCTGGAACCAGTGCCCTCAACCACAAGAATTCCTTCCTCCCCCCACACAGGGGCACAACCCACGGCAAACGGGTTGGTGGACCAAATATAGCCCCGGGTCCACAACGGGGATTGAAGAGCTCTTAGCGTTACCCAGCACCCACCACGAGGAGGTGGCTCTTCACGGGAGTCCCAATCAAAAAGAATGTGTAGTCGGCAGATTGCTCAGTCAGGTGTCCTTCCTCTGCAAAACGGGTCTCGCTGAGGGCGGCAATTTGCACTTTGTATTGGTCCAGTTTGCTGGCAATGAGAGTGGTCCGCCTCTCAGGATGGTTGCGCAGAAAGGTGCGCACATTCCCACGTACCAAAAGTGACGGCCGTCGCCGTAGATGATTTTGCTTTCTTTGTACTCTTCTTACTGCTGGTGTTGGGGCCCTGCCAGCCGCGGCATGCTGGCCAGGGCGAGGTGAGACAGGCAATGTTTAGGGCACCTTTTCTAGCCCCTTCCCCTGGCTCCGGGGTAAAGCCGTGCTATCCTGAAGAGGGCTGCTTCGTCGCTTAGGTGGGTGCCGAATTCCAGTGCTGTCTCGTTAACTGAAAAGCGACCATATGGGCTGAGCCGCCTACGTGTAGAGTTGTGACTGCGACTGCGACTGCCAGTGAGTCCACACCTGTCGCTTGGCCACGCAGGACTTGAGAAGAGGGGGTGGGAATGATGATGATGAGGTGATGGGGGCGAAGTCATGACTTGCGCTTGAATTGGATTAAGGTGAGGGAGAGTTGCGCAGGGTCGTCAACCTCACTCTCTCGTCCTTGTCCATCTGGGTCCCGTGGCACGACGAGGTCGAGACGGCCGGAGACGGGCCAGGATGCAGTGGATGGCCAGCACTGGTGTTTCTGTCTCACTGTGCACTGGTCGTGCTCCACGACGCTTTGCAGGGACCGCCTTCCCGCCCATTGAACCAGTTGTGTGGATTCTTCCGTGCGATCTGCCGCAGCCAGTTTTCACATGCTTGGGGAGACAGATCTCCGGTTGCTCTCCGGTGGGTTGAGACCCGACCAGCTACCCTCACCTGGTTTAGCCAGCCTGCCAATGCCGTTGTCCGGGGCGTGGCCGCTGCGCATGCTACAGCTTCAGGGAGCCACAGATGAGAGCTGAGTGTCGGGTGGGAACCAACTGCAGGACGAGCTACCCTGACAAGGGCATGGCAGGCCCCTCTACAGAGGTAGAGAGAGAGAGAGAGAGAAACTGTGCCGAGCGATGGGGTAGCCTTGCGGTTAAAGTGTAAGATCCGTTGATACTGAGAACAACTGTCTCACTCATTCGCCTAAAGACAAGAGCGGCATCCCTGTCTATATTGAGTGAGTTAAATTTTATAGTCACACGTCTCTGTCTATAAACACTGAAAGTAGTATCTATCGACTGTATATATTTAGCCCGCGATGTGATACTTGTTCTACAATAATTGTTAGTGTTACTCCTGGGCGCGATGAGATGCTTAATTCAGTTCAAAGTCACGCACCGAACAACATATAGTGTTAATGATTGCCTAACCTCATTATTCTTCTGTTTCCAATCACAGTTTTTCTAAAGTCTAAGACTATGCAATTCCTTGTGTCGAGCATCGTTCCTATGGCACACCACCACATCTGCTTGTGGGTTCGATTGTCGACAGCAGCAAACCCGAGCTCGTGGTTTCCCCACAATGGCGAATGCCTAAGGCCGGCATCACAGCTGACACGTCATCATATACTCATGGAAACGAAAAAGGGAACACATGAAAGTACAAGTCTTCCTTTATTCTTTTCTAGGTTTCTTCACAAGGTATGTATTGCATTGTGGGTGAAATTCTGGAAATAAATAATGGAACACTTGTACATGAGTATATAACTGGATTACTGTTCAAAGCATCGTTAAACCAAACTCACTCGCTGCACATACAAGTAGACGGAAACACACACCTAGGTTTATTGCTGGTTGTATCCCCAGTTGCAAGTCCTTGTATCTTGAAACACCAGCCTATCTCAAGTTTCCGTCTGCATGCATACACAACCTGAACTCAGCTCTTGTTATTTGTCCTTTTCCTATTCATTCTACATGACCCGTGAAGATCTGGGTTAGAATTGGTGTTCAGTTACCCATGCTTCTCGTAAGAGGCGACTAACGTGGTGGGGTGGTCAGGCTCGCTGACCCGGTTGGCACATGTCATCGTATCCCAATTGCATAGATCGCTGCTCATCAAGTTGATCACTGTGCTGACTGGATTATTTACACACCACCGCCATGTAGCTGGAATTTTGTTGAGTGTTGCGTTAAACAACAAACCAACCAACCAGCCATTCATTCTACGTTAAACAACAAACCAACCAACCAGCCATTCATTCTACGTCCCATCTGTTTCGTTTCTGTCCCTTTCTTGTCCCTCATTCTTCGTCATGTCACCTCTTCACCACAGTCTATACTTTGTTACTTTCCCGCTACCCTGTCCCTTGTCCTGTCGGGTTCTTATGACTTGTACCGTTGTGTAGTCGTCCGGCGTTATTAGGTGCTAGATTCATACAATGTAATGTTAAATGATCATGTAACATGAAAGAAACATAACGTTTCCTTTACATTCCCCAGGCTCTCGGCCTCACAATGAAACTGCTATTGGCGTTACCACAAATTGATTGTAATACAGTCAGTGCAATTATTCATTGCAGGTGTTTTGCCTGGGGACCATAAACGTTTTCCAGAACTAAAGCACTGATTTTCAACATTCATTATGTTCTATGAAAAAATGTCCCTTCTAAGAGAGATAGATTTCCCAATTATATTTTTTTCTTTTGAAATCGATTTGTTTCATTTTAGTTTAATGATAACAAATATCGAAAAAGTGTTATATTTTGTTTTATGTGTGCAATAGGATAAGAGTTAATGACTAGAAGACCTGGCGTAATAATCGTTTAATTCAGATACACTGATCGTCTGAGAACAAATTGGCTTGGTAGGGCCGCCTTGGCATCTCTATCTAATAAGAACTGATTTAGAAGAATGCTACCACGCTGCAGATCTAGCCAGAAACGTGTTACCAAAGAGACAAACCTTGATAAACACGACAGGTTTAATTGGGGGAGTCGCGGAACGGCCTACAAGATGCGATAATCAGAGGACCACCACGTTAGCTGGCATACCATCAACTTGCAAATTGCCTCAGTGCTTTCTTTACGAGCCCCGTGGATATCAATCAAAATAACTACAACTTCTCGATTGCATTTCTTTGTTTACGAGAAACGATAGCCGTTATTTCATACTTTCAAATAGTCATGCTACCTGCATTTTGAAATTTAAAGTCGATTTTAAGAAGGTTCAACGTTACGAGATGAAGGAACGAAGTCCCAGCTATCTTCAGTTCTGTGAACAATCCTTTCAGTTTACATTTCGAACTATGATTGTGTTGACAATATGAGATGATAGTCCTAGGCCGAATGTCAGGAATGGATCTCTCAGCAGCAGTAACTGTGCTATACAGTAATTAGTATGACACCTCCCACCCTCCAGATATTCTTGTCGATACGGAACCAACCACTATAAAAATAGACAAGGTTTACCCCACTGCTTAAACCACAAAACCCACATGTCTCAGATACAGCTTTGCTTGCAGACAATAAGGATGTAGGTTAATATTAGTATTAAGTGCATGAAAATGGTGCAAATTGTAAATTCCATCACGATATTTTACAGAGGAGAACAAGATTTACTGTAAATGAACACATCAAGGGAGCAGGGTACAACATGTAAACATGGAGAGTTAATTTGGAACGTCATATACTTTTGATATAAACAATATAACTGAAATAAAGCCATATTAAGACCAAGAGAGCAGATGCACATTTCCTTTGCAGGAACATTTTCGAAGTGTGAAGCTGAAGTGTAACAATAAATGTAGCTCAGCCTTCGGAGGAAAGAACGACAAAGGGAAAGTGACTTCATGTAAGTGCAACTACTATTTCTCCTAAATTAGGATACGCTCTTTGGTTAAGCTCCCAATTCACTGAGCTGCTGTGCTGACCCACTGCATGAATATTCACGCCCTGGTCAAATGGGTGATGTTCTACATATTTAGGATATGCATTTGGGGTGACAAGGCCAGGTATATAATATCACCTGATTTTGATATTATCTCTACATTTGGCCTCAGAGTATGTAGAATTATTGACTATTGTGTACAATACCTACAGCTTATCCATACGATTGTAATGAATGTTTTCGCATGGTAAACTTGATTGAATGTTTGACGATTGTTAAGACGTTTGTTGGACATTTCTATGGTGATGACACCGAAGACCATTCCATCGTTCATTTGATCAGTTGGTTGTTTAGTATTATAAGCTCTGGCTGTACCATGAGCCGATATTTATCACTCCGCCAATCAATTCACAGAGACTGTCAAACACCTTGTCAGTGGATGCCCTTCCTTGGCACAAAGATCATATCTTAAAAGACATGATAGCATGGCTCGCTGCTTTTACTACCGTCTCCGCCATGCCTGTAGCTTTGAGCCGTCTCCGTGGTGTAGTGGTTAGAGCGTCCGCCCGGAGAGCGGAAGGTCGCGGGTTCGATCCCCGACCGCGTCATACCAAAAGACGTTAAAATATGGTACTTGTTGGTCCCTGTCTGGCGCTCGGCATTAACGGGTACAACAAGGACTGGTCGGCTCGGAGTCAGTATAATGTGTCTGAGTGGGGTATTCATGCTTCACTGCGGCATGGTATCTCAGTGGGCTAGCACTATAAAACCAGCTTAAATCTGGGCTAGTACAAGCAGCCGCACATACACATACATACGCATGCACGTCGTCATATGAGCGAAATATTCTCCAGTACGACGTTAAACCCAATTTCACCTCACCTCACCTGTAGCTTTGACTGCGAGGTCCATCCATGGTACGACCCTGTGCATGTCCAGGGCGTCATGGAAAATGATGCTTTCAAACTTCTGTGGAATAGGCCTATATATCTCAGAAGAATTCCAGCCAACAAACCTGATCTTGTCTTTTTTGATAAAGCCAATGAATTCATTTATATCATTGAATTTTCTGTCCCTTTTGACAGCAACGTAATTGTCAAGATTAAGGAAAAGCATGCTAAATATGCGGACCTCGCCTTTGAAATGTCTCGCTTGCATCCCAAGTACACTGTCGTCAGACTCCCTATAGTTCTCGGTGCCCTTGGTTTGGTACCTCCTGATCTCTTGGCGCAGATCAGGAGAGTGCCCGGGTTCTCCACCGGGAGCACAGCCCTTCTGACACTCTGGGTAATGCAGAAGCCTGCAGTGTTAGGGAGTTTACATATTCTCCGGAAAGTTCTTGGTGGGTTCGACTGGGCAGTGTTTCATGGCTCATGGGCCAATCTCATGATGTTGACCTCTGAATAATGTATGTCGCTTTCAATTTCTTGTCAAGAGCTGAACCAGCCTGGCATTAAATTGGTAGATAAATACAGCTATTCATGTCATATTCTCTGGTGTATAATACCACTGTATCCCTGGTGTCAGCATCTTGGATATCTGGTGCATATTGACACCGCCCTGGTTGACTCTCCATGGTGGGTAGGGAACAGGAGTGCCGAACCATATTCTTTTCATTACAAACACCTGACGTCCAGAAATGAAACAAAAGACGCATTGAAAAAGACCATAAATCTTTAAAAAAAATCCTTCCAATGCTGATTCCTGGGCTCGTTTCCTGGTGATTGAGGTTACTGATTTTCTATCGATAAAGCTATATCCTTTCGCTATATCAAAGGCTTTTTCTGGAATTTGCGTCTCCGTAGTGCTTCACTTATGGTGGAGTGTGCACGAAGACAGCATTCTCTGAATCTGCTATCGATTAAAACATTTGCCAATATTGAGGTTGCACAGAACGTTAAATTCCTGTCGTGGTATCATTCGTGACAGAGCTCGCTCTCTGTCTGACATGTCTGCGGAGGACATTGTTGCAGAACTTCATGATCAGGGTGTGACAGCAGTCAAACGTTTGAATGTCAAGAGAGAAGGTTTCATTGTGAAAACAAACACCTATCTCTTGACGTTTGCTCGTGCTTCACTGATGCAGCCAATTAAAGCTTGATATTTTAATATTGGAGTGGACATATACACGTCAACATACACATGTGTCACAAATGCCCAAATTTTGGTCATTTGTCATACTCTTGTCGTGGTTGTGTGATATGCAATTGATGTGGTGAGAGCCACGACTACACAGGTTGTGACAAGAGTTTTAAGTGCGCTAACTGTCACGGTCTGTCTACATGGTGCCTCATCTAATCCTAATCGACCTGAAGCAACATCCTCCGTTACCTGCCAGATAGACTCGACATAGTGAAATCAGAGAAACCTGTAGCTTCAGCTTCAGTTAAACCACCGGCTTCCCCAGTAACTAAGTCTTCCTCTGGATCTCAGATTGAGAATCATGCTGAGACATCACCACAAACAGCCGACAAACAGCCGAGCGCCAGTCAATCGACAAAGAGAGAGAGAGAAAAAAATATTAAATAGACATTTCCCTTCACCTTCAAACGTTCCTCTAGAGAACACTTTTTGGCTTCTAGACATGGAGTTTACCCTGTCCTCACTGGACAGGCGGAGGAAAAGCTCCTCCTCACATTCCCGAGACAGATCTCCAATTGAGCCACCATGATTCAATTGACCAATATTATTCAGTCACTGTGGAAATCAAGAATCTGATTTATAATGTTAATTATCATTTACTAATTGTTTTTTTATAAGGAAATAGAGTTATTAAATACATTTTGAACAATAAGTTTTGTAAATAGATAAGAGGTATTTTGTCTTTGAATGTCATTTAGAAGCGATACACATACAGGCAAGACAATTTTATGGATGTCAACTTAATGTAATGGACACGACGTTTCTAAGTATATTCTTACTCCTTCATCAGGTGAATGAAAGAAATAGGAAAGTGACAGCTGTATATGTACATGTGAAAACAACAACAGAAACAAGGGCACTATATGGTAGATGGACAAGGGGAAGCCAGGGATTGTTAATCCAGGCATGACTGATGAGGTAACAATGGTGGCATTTAACAAGGGTTAAGAAAACAAATGGAAGCCAGGCCTAATAGTGATAATAAGTGTTTGCCACTAACCTGGCAATGTGCCCCGCCACAAAAGTAGAACGAAATATTTATAACATATTTACTACTTTTTTGGAGGGTCACATACAAAAAATGACTGGTGTCTGCATAATCACCCAATGTAGGCTGTCAACATAATTGGAGACATTGGATGCAATGTTTGAAATGTTTGAAAGTTGTAAAAGTGGTCAAAGTGCCATGGTGACCTTGAAATTATGGTAAAATCGACTGGTGCCTGCGTAATCTCCCAATGTAGGCTGTCACCAAATTTAAAGACATTGGGTACAGCAGTTCATGAGATATAGCGTTTACATAAGTTTGAAAAGTGGTCAAAGTGTTGTGGAGACCTTGAAATTATGGTAAAGGTCACCAAAAGCGACTGGTGCCTGCGTAATCCCCTAATGTAGGCTGCCACCAACTTTGAAGACATTGGGTACAACATTTCATGAGATATCGCGTTAACAAGAGGTTGAAAAGTGGTCAAAGTGCCGTTGAGACCTTGAGAATAGGATCAAGGTCACCAAAATCGACTGGTGTCTGCGTGATCGTCCAATGTATGCTGTCAACAAATTTGAAGACATTGGATGCAATGTTTTATGAGATATCTCGTTTAAATAAGTCTGAAAAGTGTCAAAGTGCCGTGATGACCTTGAAATATTAAGGTCAAGGTCACCAAAATCGATTGGCGTCTGGGCACCCGTGAAGAGCCACCTCCTCGTGGTGGGTGCTGGGTAACGCTAAGCGCTCTTCGACCCCCCGTTGTGGACCCGGGGGTATATTTGGTCCACCAACCCGTTTGCCGTGGGTTGCGCCCCTGTGTCGGTGGAGGACGGGAGTCTGGTGGTTGAGGGCACTGGTTTCGGGAACAGTGTTCTCATGGGCCAATCTAGTGGAAGGATTAATCTTTTACTTTCTTCTGCTGGAGTGAGTGAGTGAGTGAGTTATTATTTAACGTCACATCGGCAATATTTCAGCCATATCGTGACGAGAACATTTTACATTGTAATGGAATATGTATATATTATAAAACCTGTCATCGAAGGACAGTAAAGCAACTAGAGTATCACAGATATATATATGTAAAACTAGTAATTGAATCTAAAACATTTTAACCATAGGGGACAACACAATCTAAAAATTGGCTATAGATCGCTAACAACTGAAGGTAGATCACCATGCTAGGGACCATGGGGACTTACAGTACATTTGCTTCCTGCATGGGCCCTAGCTGGATTTATATCATCCCCTCAGCCGCTAGCAATTAACACATATCTAGCCATACATTAAAATTACAAATATTCTACGATTAAAAAACGGAAAGTTGAAATTGACTTTGAATGTTTTGGGACTTCTTACGTACCCTCTCAGGAGGACAATAATTTTACAGTACTTTAACCCCCCTCGAGGATACAGCCACTAACAATCTATGTTACTAATTCAAACTTCCAATCATAAAATATTTAGCTATTTACAAATCTGTTAACAAATCTAATTCTTTTAAAAAGGCAATAACTAAATGAGAACTAACATTATTAAAAAGAGCCTTCAGTGTTTTGACATTATAATACTTATCCCTTGTGATGGAATATTCAATGCAGTCAAGCAAGACATGCTTGACTGTGATCCTTTCATCACAAGGGATACAAAACGGAGGATCTTCGCCTTTCAATAAATATTCATGAGTATATCTGGTATGGCCAATGCGACATCGTCGCATAATGACCTCTTCAAATCTGGACTGACAACCCAAGTAGGTGTAACCAATATAGGGTTTTATTACATGTAACTTATTAATACCTACTTGCGCGTCCCACTTCTTCTGCATCAGATCACGGATGTAAGTTCTAATGCCAGCTTTATAATCAGAGTATGGAATAAGAAGTGGTGTCACAGATTTGTTGAGTGCTGCCTTGGCAGCAAGATCAGCCATGGTATTCCCAGAAATGCCAACGTGGCTGGGTAACCAACAAAAGACGATGTCGCATTGGCCAGTAGCAAGCTCATTATTCAATTCAATAATTTCTAATAAAAGTGGATGTTTGCAAGAAATATTTTTAATAGCCTGAAGACAAGAAAGAGAATCTGAAAAGATGATATATTGTTTATATTTACGATGTTTATTAATATATTTAAGAGCCGTTAAGATGGCGTTTTTCTGCTGTGAAAATAGAGCTGTTATTTGGTAGTCGAGAAGATATTGTTTTGGATCCAATGACAGTGGCACATGCCACCGCGCCACCATCCTTGGACCCATCTGTAAATAAGGATTTATATGTTTTATATTGATTTCTTAATTGACTAAATTCTTGTTTATACTGTAATTCATTTGTTTCTGATTTTTTAAATGTAGTTAATGTTAGGTCAACTTCAGGCCTGACCAATTGCCAAGGCGGAGAAGAAAGAAAACGGGAAGGAGCTATATGTTCTAGCTCAATGTCAGCAGCAGAAAGGAAAGGTTTCAATCTTATACCAAGAGGCGGAACAAGAGAAGGCTTCTTGTTATACAGATCTTCATATAGTGGATTAAAGACGCAGTTATATGCAGGGTTTGACTCATTGGAATAAAGTTTTGTAATATACTGTAAAGTTAATTTTATCCGACGTTGTGTAAGAGAAGGCTCATCTGCTTCAACATAGAGACTATCAATAGAGAGGTTCTAAAGGACCCAAGACAAAGTCTTAGGCCTTGGTGGTGGACAGAATCAAGTAGTTTTAGGTTGCTTTTGCAGGCTCCACCATATACGATTGAGCCATAATCAAGTTTCGAGCGGACCAATGATCGATACAGGTGGAGGAGGGTAGCTTGATCCCTCCCCACTTTGAGTTGGAAACAACTTTCAACAAATCGAGTGCCTTCAGGCATTTGGCTTTAAAGTGATTTAATATGTGGCAAAAGTTAAATGGGAGTCGAAAATTAGACCCAAGAATTTGGCCTCCTTAACAACTTTGATGGGAGTGCAATTTAAAGATAGTTCTGGATCTTTATGCGGTTTATATTTTCTACAAAAGTGTAGACAATTAGTTTTGGATTTGGAAAATTTAAAACCGTTTTCAAGACACCATTTATTTATTTTATTTAAACACAACTGTAATTGCCGTTCAATAGTATGCATATTTTTTACCACGACAAGAAATATTAAAATCATCCACAAAAAGTGATCCATCAATGGAATCGTTTAAAACCTTGGATAAACTGTTAATCTTGATACTAAATAAAGTGACAGACAAAATACTGCCTGAGGGACACCCTGATCCTGATTATAATGATCAGACAGGGTTGAACCCACTCGGACTTGAAATTGTCTGTCTTTCAAAAACCTTGATATAAAAAGAGGCAAACGGCCTCTCAAACCAAAGTCATGTAAATCCTTCAAAATGCCATGCTTCCAGGTCGTATCATAAGCTTTCTCAAGATCAAAGAAAATTGATACAGCATGTTGTTTACTTACTATAGCATTCTTAACAAAGGATTCCAAGCGTACCAAATGATCAATGGTACTACGATTTTTCCTGAAACCACATTGAATATTGGTTATAAGGTTATTGGTTTCAAGATACCAAGTTAGTCTATTATTCACCATACGTTCCATGGTTTTACAGACACAGCTAGTTAGAGAGATCGGTCTGTAATTAGACGGATCTGTATGATCCTTGCCAGGTTTTGGTATTGGGACTACAATGGCATTACGCCATGAAGGAGGAAATTCTCCAGACGTCCATATTTTGTCAAATATATCTAAAAGTGTCATCAGACATGGTTCAGGTAAGTGTTTCAGTAGCTGGTAATGTATATTGTCATCACCCGCTGCAGTGTCATGAGCTTGCTCAAGAGCAGTATGTAGCTCATGTAATGAAAACACTTCATTATAATCTTCACCGTTATGTGATTCGAAATTAAGCTTTGTCTTTTCCTTTTGTTTCTGATATCTCTGAAACTCAGGGACATAATTTGCCGATGATGAATTTTTGGCAAGGGTTTCGCCAATTTTATTTGCAATATCCGATTTATCAGTTAGCAAGTTATCACCATCTTTAAGATGGTGAACAGCTGATTTTGAACCTTTGCCTTTATTCGTTGAACCATGTTCCAAACCTTAGACATTGGCGTGCGTGAATTAATTTTGAGACATAATTTCTCCAAGATTGTCGTTTGTTTTGTTTAAACGTACGACGCGCCCTTGCATTAAGTATTCTAAATTTATTTAAGTTGTGGACATTTGGGTGATGGCGGAAATAACGCTCAGCCTTTTTCCTCGCTTTTCTGGCTTGTCTACAATCAGTATTAAACCATGGTTTTCGTACATGTGGAGTCGTAGAGGACTTGGGTATACACTCATCAGCTATTTCATTTAAAACATCAGAAAAGGTTTGAATGGGATCAGTTATATCACTGAAACATTCAGGTCGTAATTTAGATTGACATAAAGTTTGATATAAAGACCAGTTAGCCTTCGAAAAGTTCCATCTTGTATACGATGGAGAATCAGATGGAGTTATTTCTGAAAGTATAGTTGGGAAGTGGTCACTTCCACAAAGGTCATTATGAACAGACCAATCAAATTCATTCAGGAGGTGTGAATCTGCAAGAGATAAATCCAAAGAAGAATAAGTGCCAGTTGCAGGATGAAGATAGGTGCTTGAATCATCATTAAATATGCACAGGTCATTATTGGAAATGAAGTCTTCAATTATTTTACCTTTAGTATTAGTGGTAGTACTGCCCCAGAGTGGGTTGTGACCGTTTAGGTCACCCATGATAACACATGGCTTTGGGAGTTGATCATACAGTGATTGAAGATCAGTCAGCTGAAGTGTCGATGAAGGTGGGATATACAGAGAGCACAATGTAAATGCTACACCCAGAGTAAGTCGCACTGCAACAGCTTGGAGATTAGTGTTAAGAGTAACAGGGCTGTGAATTACATCCTGTCGTATAAGGATAGTAGAACCTCCAGTGGCTCTATCACCTGGAGGGGAAAAATAATTATAGGCTTCAAACTGACGTAAGTTAAAATTATCTGTCTGTTTCAGATACGTCTCTTGCAGACAGAACGCTGATGGTGTTAAATCCTGGATTAATAGATGTATTTCATTAAAATTTGTCCGGAGTCCTCTACAGTTCCACTGCACGATATTGGTAGATAGACCTATTTTTTAGGCGGATTAATTGGGGATCTACCCCGCACCGTTTTCGAGGGCGACAAGCTATGTGCCCTAGAATGGGACGTTTTCGACACGTCCATGTCCTCAAGTGATCCGTATTTGTTAAATAACTTGATTTTATCATCTGACCCCTTGGGGCTCTGCCACTTTGTTTCTTTGAATCTGGCTTCAGTTTGCCTTTGTTTTAACGATTGGTTGAACGTTTGGCGTTGATTGAGATTTTTGAGTTGACTGAGAAGTGTCACGGTCATAAGATGGTTCTGATTGGATTTGGGGCGTACCAGGAAGTAGTTCTGCAGTTTGGGTAGATATTGCAGGTGAGAATATCAGAGGAGAATCAGATTTAACCCAGGTCAAGTTTGTCTGACAGCATGCAGATGATTTTGTTATTCTAGTTGTCGCTTCTGATGGTGTTCTGGTGATAGAAGCATAGCTTTCTTTATGCTCGGAGGTTTGAACTAGTTTTTTGGCATCTGCAAAACTAATGTTTTGGGTGAATTTGATTTGATTTATCTCCATTTGACGTTTCCAAACAGGACAGCTTTTAGAGAAAGAGGAATGATCCCCTGCACAGTTTATACATTTTTTGACAGTACTGTCACAATCTTCTGTTGTATGTGTCTTCTCACCACAGTGAGCGCATACAACAGACAATGTGCAAGTATTTACGCCATGACCTAACTTTGACATTTGAAACACCTAAGAGGGTTCGGAATGTACGTGTCAACATTGATGTTACAATATCCTGCCTTTAGAGATTTTGGAGCATTTGGTGTAGAAAATGAAAACAGGTAGGTATTTGTGTTGATAACAGTATCGTTTTCCTGGTCGTGGAAACGTTTAACATAGAGTACTTCTTGATCTTTCATCTCAGAGACGATGTCAAGTTCTGACATGTCAGCAAACAATCGATCCCGATCTCTGATAATTCCTTTGCTCGTATTGAGTGTTTTGTGAGCTGATACCGCGGACTGGAATACCGACAAAAGAATCAATACTCATAAGGTTGGTGGCTTGGTGCCCTTTGCACACTCAACCAGCAGAGCACCGAACGTAATCGTTTCATGTTCTTAACGTCACCAGCTATGCCTTTGTATACCTTTAGCTACGGCAAAAGGATTCAATTTCAAAGGTGTCTTGTCAATAGTTTCAAGCACAAGAAAACGTGGCCAGTAATCAATTGAGTTGGGCAGTCTGAGGTCAGTTTCAACAGGATCAGTGTCAAGTTGACGCTTGGTCTTTTTGGGGGGGTTTAGGTAAGCCATGGTTAGTTAGTAAGATTTCATCATCCGAGCTCCCCACCCACCATGGAGTATCACAAGGACAATGCTAAAAACAAGTGGATTTCCAACTTGAAGCACCAAGGATACCCGGATGATATACTCCAGCAGAAGAATTAAAAGATTAATAATTCCACCAGATTGGCCCATGAGCCACCGCCTTCTGGGCATAAGACTCTAGGCAAAGTTCATAACAGTATATTTCAAAATTACAAACGTTTTAGATAAACAAGTAGGCCAAGACCGAAATTAAAACAATTCCAAATCAAATTGGTGCAATGACATATATATATATATAGTCTATACACAGGGCTTGGCGTGACCAGCCGATTGATTGAACCGGGCCAGTTCAACCACCCGTCTAGGTGAAGTAAGGGGCGAAGTGGTGTGTTGGGCAAAGGAACACTGTTCCTGGAACCAGTGCCCTCAACCACCAGCCTCCCGTCCTCCACCGACACAGGGGCACAACCCACGGCAAACGGGTTGGTGGACCAAAATATTCCCCCCGGGTCCACAACGGGGGGTTGAAAGGCGCTTAGCGTAACCCAGCACCCACCACGAGGAGGTGGCCTTTCATGGGTGCCTCTTCTGCTGGAGTATATCATCCGAGTATCCTTGGTGCTGCAAGTTGGAGACCCACTTGTTTTAGCATTGTCATCATGATACTCCGTGGTGGGTGGGGAGCTCGGATGATGACCTTTTAAACACTAACCATGGCTTCCGAAACCCCTATTACGAAAAAAACCCGTCCTCTTGACACAGATCCTGATGTTACTGACCAACGACTGTCCACATCTATTGAATACTGGCCACGTTTTATAGTGCTTGAGACCGTTGACAAGACTCCTTTAAAGCTGAACACTTTTGCTGTTTCAAAAGGCATACAAGGCATTGCAGGGGATGTAAAAACCGTTAAACGTTTGCGGACAGGCTCACTACTTGTTGAATGCAGTAAAAGACAACAGGTAACAAACCTCTTGTCAACTAAATCTTCACCGAACGCTTAACACCAGCAAAGGTATTGAGAGACCGTGACCGACTTTTTGCTGATATGCTAGAAATAGATATTGCATCAGAGATGAAGGAACAAGGTGTGCTATACGTGAAACGTTTTACTTCTAGAAAAAACAATGAGATCCAACAAACAAACACCTACTTGTTATCATTCACCACTCCAACTGCTCCTACTTCCAAAAAGGCTGGTTACTGTCACATCAAAGTGGATACGTACATTCCGAATCCACTGAGATGTTTCAAGTGCCAGAAATATGGCCATGGTGTAAATACTTGCACATTGTCTGTTGTGTGTGCTCACTGTGGTGAGAAGACACACACAACAGAAGATTGTGAAAGTACTCATAAGAAATGCACAAGTTGTTCTAGAGACCATTCCTCTTTCTCTATAGATTGCCCAATTTGGAAGCTACAGACGGAGATAAACAAGATCAAATTCACTCAAAATATTAGTTTCGCTGAAGCCAAACAGCTTGTCCAAAGATCTGAATTAAAAGAAATGTATGCTTCCAAAACCAAGACACCATCTGAGGCAAATCCTAAAGTAACTAAATCATCTTCAAGCTGCCAAACAAATTTGACTTGGGTGAAAACCGCTTCTCGGCAGATTTTCTCAACTGTAATATCAGTTGAGTCACTTCCTGGCATGTCAGAAAGTCAACCAGAGCCAGATACTGATCATGATAGTTCATCTCAGTCTACCACAAGGTCTCAGTCTCAATCTAATGTCCATCACATTACTAAAGGCAAGAATAAACCTAAGCCTGATTATTCAAAAAAACTAAGTTGCAGCGCCCCAAAAGGGTCGGAAAATAAAATTAACCTTTACAACAAATATGGATCACTTGCGGACATGGACGTGTCCGAAAATGTCCATTCTAGGGCACAAAGCTTGTCGCCCTCCAAAAAAGTGCGGGGTAGATCCCTAATAAATCCCCCTAAAAGATAGTTTATCCCAATAACATCGTACAGTGGAATTGCAGGGGACTACAGCATAATTACAATGAGTTACAGTTATTAGTCCAGGATTGTATGCCATCTGCCTTTTGTCTGCAGGAGACTTATTTAAAGCAGACAGATCCTTTTGACCTACGTCATTTCAATGCTTATCATTCTTTCTCACCTCCGGGTGGCAGGGCCACTGCAGGATCTTCAATCCTAGTCAAACCGAATATTATCCATAGCCCTATTACACTTACTTCTAATCTTCAAGCAGTTGCAGTGCGACTCACTTTACACGTTGCATTTACATTATGCGCTTTGTATATCTCACCGTCTACCAAAACCCTGTATTATTATGGGGGATTTAAATGGCCACAACCTACTTTGGGGTGGTACAACTACTAATGCTAAAGGTAAACTGTTTGAAGAGTTCTGTTCAGATAATGATTTATGCATATACAATGACGGTTCAAACACCTATTTACAACCTGGCACTGGAACTTATTCGGTGCGTGATTTATCAATCACGGATTCAAACCTACTGAATGAATTTGAATGGTCAGTTTACGATGACCTCTGTGGAAGTGACCATTTTCCTACCATTCTATCACCTGTGAACCCATCTGATATTACCCCATATTCAAGATGGAACTTTAAAAAGGCTAACTGGCCTTTGTATCAAGCTCTGTGTTGTAGCAGACTTAAACCTGAACTTTTTATAGAATGTACACTGATCCTATAAAGGAATCCATCTGATGTTCCTCCATCATCAAGATGAAATTTTAAAAAGGCTAACTGGCCTCTGTATAAAATTCTCTGTGCTGACAAACTAAAACCTGAACTTTTTAATGATATTCCTGATGCCATACAAACAGGCTAGGAAGGCACGGAAGAAAGCTGAAAATTATTTCCGTCGCCATCCCATGGTCCATAATTTGAATATATTTAAAATTTTAAATGCTAAGGCACCTTCAAGCAAAGTAAACGTCAATCCTGGCGAAATTATGTATCAACAATAAATTCACGAACGCCGATATCAAAAGTATGGAATATGATCCAGAAAATAAAAGGTAAGGGCTCTCAATCTAGCATTAAACATCTTAAAGATGGAGACGAATTATTAACTAGTAAATCTGATATTGCAAATAAACTTGGAGAAACTTTGGCCAAACACTCTTCCTCATCGAATTATTTACCTCAATTCCAAAATTATAAAAAACAGCAGGAAAAGAAAACTATTAATTTCAATTCAGATAATGGGGAAGATTACAATGAACTATTTTCTATTCATGAGCTTCATACTGCTCTTGACCAGGCTCACGATACTGCTACAGGGGCTGATAACATACATTATTATATAGATAGTATTTTTCCTGTATCACGATTGGTCAAAATACCGTCACGTGATTGTCTACAAAACGCGATATTGACTTGAGTTTTCTGATAAATTACGATATTGACTTGAGTTACTAAAAATAGACGAGGAATCCCGTACTTTTCAACCAATCAGATCACTCGGTTTGACGTCATTCCCTCACGCGCTATTTTTAGCCGTTCAGCGATGGCTTCAGCGTTCGTCAATAGAAATCAGCGTTTTGCTGATATTACAGATGACAAACAGAAGGAGATCTTGGAAAATATCGATTCAAAGAACACTAAAAGGTCAACTAACACTGCTGTGAAGGTTTTCAGAGAATATCTACAACAAAGGGGTAAATCAGCTGATTTTGAGAACTTTACCGAAGATGAACTTGATTCATCACTGGCTAAATTTTACCTGGAAGCCAGGTCAGAGAAAGGAGAACACTACAAGAAAGTAACTTTAATGTCTTATCGACATGGCATCCAAAGACACTTGGAAAAAACAAGAAGAGAAATAGATATCATCATCAAGAATCCATGACAGCGTTCAAGAATCGGTTGCGCTGAGATCAAACACTACCCACCTGTTGTAGAAGCTGATATGGCGAGGCTTTACGACTACGTGTGCAGCTCAGATTCCCCACTACTTCTACAGTATAAGGTGAATATATAAAACTAGTTTTTAACACACACATTGAGTTTCGTAAAATCATCAAGGCAAATAGATCTAGACAATAGATTCATGAATAAACATCGATACAAATAAAATATTGAATATCAATTTACAGATTTCCCAAATAAGATAGGCATGTTTTTATATTACAGGTATTCGTTGACATCATGCTTCATTTCGGAGGACGGGGAGGAGAAAATCTCTCAGTTTTGAGAATAAGCGATCTGGCCGTAACCACGGACGCTGATGGGGACATGTATGTTTACATGACCCGAGATGAACAAACCAAAAATCATCAGGAGGACGGCGGTCGGGCTCAAGGGAGAATGTATGAGAAGAAAGGTATGTTGTTATGTTATCAAATAGTGACATTCAATTCCAAATATTAGGCTTACTGTACATTATATCGACACTCTGGAAAGATACGTAACCGGAAACCATGACCTGTCACCCATTTTGCTTTGTAACGGAAAGGGAGGCAACTCTTGCTATCAAATTGTTTGCAGCATAATTTTAGCCAACCTTACGTCCCGAGTTCGAATGAAATATATGTATGATCACTTTTATCATTTATTATTATTATTTTTTATTTTTTGGGTTTATATCTTACAGACGATCCCAGATGTCCAGTGAGGACTTTCATCAAGTACGTTCGTCGCTTGAATAACGATTGTCCAAAACTTTTCCAGCAACCAAATTCAGAAATGGAAAATGGAAATTTAAATCATGCGGTTCCCCTTGGACACAACCGGCTTGGTTCTATGATGGCCACGCTTAGCACAAAGGCAAGTCTTTCACAAAAATATACAAACCACTCCCTGCGAGTTACAACAGTCCATGTATTGGATTCTGCACAGGTGCCATCGCGGCATATTATGACAGTCACAGGACATAAAGCAGAAACCAATCTGAAAACTTACACTGGTTTCACTGATGACAAGACCAAGAAGATGATGTCCACCGCCATCAGTGATATGACCTGTGCTCAACCTACTAGGGAGAAGGAGAACTCTTTGCCTATCCTCGGTGATCATGACCTAACAAATTTTTTGACTGACTGTGAGTTTGATGAAATCCTCAAAACTCTCCTGTACCTGAGTCATCTGTTTCTGTGTCTGATAACAATATGCATGTACTTAATCACAGCATGACAAATAGACTGATGATTCAGATGCCAGGACCAGTTATTTATAACTGTAATGTGACCATCAATTATAACTTCAACTCTAAGCAGTAATAAAGTAGCTAGATGAACAATCATCTATATATTCAGACTGATATCGTCTCTTTAAAGTTTTGTTATTTAAAAGTTGTCTTTGATGTTTCTGGTACATTTAATGAATTATTTTGATTGTGAAGATGTGTTACGTAATGATGAGCTGTATCCTGGAGATGACACAGTGTGTGCATTAAAACTTTATGTTAAAACCTGTTTCTATATAATAATATAATATGTCTATATAATAAAACAATTATAGACTCTATTAGAGGTCAATATCGGTTTTTTATTGACCTGAGTAAAAACCGATATCGACCTCTAAAAGAGTCTATAATTGTATATTATCAGCTTCTGAAGCACTTACCGGAATCATGTTTAGACACCCTCTTACACCTTTTTGATGATATTTGGACATCAGGTAACTTTCCTCCCTCATGGCGTGACGTTATAGTAGTACCAGTCCCTAAACCTGGACGTGATCATACAGATCCGTCAAATTATAGACCTATTTCACTAACTAGCTGTGTTTGCAAAACCATGTAACGCGTGATAAATAATCGACTTGTTTGGTACTTGGAGACAAATAACCTTATAACAGATATACAATGTGGTTCCGTAAAAAACAGAAGTACTGTCGATCACTTAGTGCGTTTGGAATCATTTGCTAAAAGCGCTCTAATTAATAAACAACACGCTCTGATCTTGAAAAGGCATATGACACAACGTGGAAATATGGCATTTTAAGAGATTTACTTGGCTTCGGATTGAGAGGCCGTTTGCCTCAATTTATAGCCAACTTTTTAAATGACAGACAATTTAAAGTCCGAGTGGGTTCTACCCTGTCTGATCATTACAATCAGGTTCAGGGTGTCCCACAAGGCAGCATTTTGTCTGTCACTTTATTTTGCATCAAGATCAACAGTTTATCCAAGGTTTTAACCGATTCAATTGATGGATCACTTTTTGTGGATGATTTTAATATTTCTTGTCGTGGTAAGAATATGCATACTATTGAACGGCAACTGCAGCTGTGTTTAAATAAAATAAATAAATGGAGTCTTGAAAACGGTTTTAAATTTTCTAAATCCAAAACTAATTGTATACATTTTTGTAGAAAATATAAACCGCATAAAGACCCGGAACTGTTTCTCAATGGCACTCTAATCAAAGTTGTTAAGGAGGCCAAGTTCTTGGGCTTAATTTTTGACACCAATTTAACGTTTCTGCCGCATATTAAATCCCTTAAAACTAAATGCCTGAATGCACTTGACTTGTTGAAAGTTGTTTCCAATTCTAAGTGGGGAGGGGATCAAGCCACTCTCCTACACCTATATCGATCCTTGGTCCGTTCCAAACTTGATTATGGCTCCATATATGGTGGAGCCTGCAAAAGCAACTTAAAACTATTAGATTCTGTTCATCACCAAGGTCTAAGACTTTGTATTGGATCCTTTAGCACTTCTCCTGTTGACAGTCTCTACGTCGAGGAAGATGAACCATCTCTTACACAACGCCGTATAAAATTGTCCTTGCAGTATATAACAAAACTTTATTCTAACGAGTCTAACCCTGCATTTAACTGTGTCTTTAATCTTCTTTATGAGGATTTGTACAACACAAAGCCTTCTCTTGTTCCACCTCTTGGTTTAAGAATTAAACCATTCATTTCTGCTGCTGGCATTGAGCTGGAAAATATAACCCCTTCCCGTCTTCTTTCTTCTCCTCCTTTGCAGTTGTTTGGCCACAACATTAACATCATTTAAAAAAGCAGAAACTAATGAATTACAATATAAACAAGAATATAATCAATTAAAAAGTAAATATAATACATATAAATCCTTATTTACAGATGGGTCCAAGGATGGTGGCGCGGTTGCATGTGCCACTGTCATTGGATCCCGAACAATATCTTCTTGATTACCAAATAACAGCTCTATTTTCACAGCAGAAGCTAACGCCATATTAACAGCTCGTATATATATTAATAAACACCGTAAATATAAACAATACATCATCTTTTCGTGTCTTCAGGCTATTAAACATCTTTCTTGTAAACATCCACTTTTGATAGAAATTATTGAATTGTATAATGATCTTGCTACTGGCCAATGCGACATCGTCTTTTGTTGGTTACCCAGCCACGTTGGCATTTCTGGGAACACAATGGCCGATCTTGCTGCTAAGGCAGCACTCAACAAATCTGTGACACCACTTCTGATCCCATACGCTGATTACAAAGCTGCTATTAGATCTCATATCCGTAATCTGATGCAAAAGAAGTGGGACACCCAAGAAGGTATCAATAAATTACATGAAATAAAACCCTATATCGGTTACACTTACTTGGGTTGTAAGTCCAGATTTGAAGAGGTCATCATGCGACGATGTCGTATTGGCCACACTAGATACACTCATGCATACCTATTGAAAGGTGAGGATCCTCCGTTTTGTATCCCTTGTGATGAGAGAACCACGGTCAAGCATGTCCTGCTTGACTGTGTTGAATTCTCCATCATAAGGGATAAATACTTCAATGTGAAAACAGTTAAGGATCTTTTTAACACTGTTAATTTTCATTTAAGTATTGGCTTTTTAAAAGAAATTGATTTAATGAACGAATTTTGAATAATATGTTCTGTACATATATGTATTTTAATTCTTATTGGTAGATTTAATTAGTAACTTAGATTGTTAGTGGCAGTGCCCTCAAAGGGGGTTGAAGAAGCATAAAATTATTGTCCTCCTGAGAGGGTAGGTAGGTCCCAACAATTTCAAAGTTAAATTTTTGCTTACCCGACTTTAAACGTAGTATATTTGTTCCTTTAAATTTCGGCTAAACTTGTCCTACAATCGCCAGCGGCTGAAGGGATGGTGTAAATCCAATTAGGGTCCATGCAGGTAGCAAAGGCACTGCAAGTCCCCAAGGTCCCTAGTATGGTGATCTACCTTCCGTTGTTGGCGATCTATACTGACTGACTGAGTTTGGTTTTACGCCGCTTTTAGCAATATTTCAGCAACATCACGGCGGGGGACACCAGAAATGGGCTTCACACATTGTGCCCATGTGGGGATTCGAACCCGGGTCTTCGGCGATCTATAGCCCAATTTTACATTGTATCGTCCAGAAATAGTTTTCTACTTTTAAAGATATAGGCTAGCTAGTTTTAACTGAATCTGTGATAATCTAGTGGTTTTACTGTCCTTCGTTGACAGGGTTTTATATATTATATGTATGCATTATAACTGTAGAACTAGTTTTAGTCACGATATGGCTGAAATATTGCCGATGTGACTTTAAATCTTAACTCACTCACTCACTCACGATTGGCGTCTGCGTAATCCACTAATGTAGGCTGTCACCAAATTTAAAGACATTTGGTACAACAGTTCATAAGATACCGCGTTAGCAAGAGGTTGAAAAGTGGTCAAAGTGTTGTGGTGACCTTGAAATTATGGTCAAGGTCGCCAAAACCGACTGGTGTCTGCGCGATCTCCTGATGTAGGCTGTCACCATATTTGAATGAGTGAGTTTATATTTAACGTCACATTGGCAATATCTCAGCTATATTGTGACGAAAACAATTTATACAGTTTAAAGAGAAAAGGTTTTGAAGATTAAAACCTGTCCACGATGGACAGTAAAAATACTGATATGAATAAAACTAGCGAGCAAAGCTAAAACATTTCAATTAAAGAGGACAATACAGTATAAAACACGGGCTATAGATCGCCAACAACTGAAGGTAGATCACCATACTAGGAACCATGGGGACTTACATTACTTTTGCTACCTGCATGGACCCTAGCTGGATTTACACCATCCCTTCAGCCGCTGGCGATTGTAGGAAAATGTAGCCGGAAGTTAAAAGAACAAAGATACTACGGTTAAAATATGGTAAATTTACATTTTACTTTGAAAGTTTTGGGACTTACGTACCCTCTCAGGAGGACAATAATTTTACCGCACTTTCACCCCCTTTGAGGGTACAACCACCAACAATCTAAGTAAATAATCTAAATTACCAATCTTTGAAATATGTCTATTTACAAAACACATTAATCAGAATTCATCAAACAAATCAATTTCTTTTAAAAAACCAATAATTAAATGATAATTAACATTTGTAAAAAGATCCTTCATTGTTTTTACATTGAAATATTTATCCCTTATGATGGAGAATTCAACACAGTCAAGCAGGACATGCTGGACTGACAACCAAAGTAGGTGTAAACAATATAAGGTTTTATTTCATGTAATTTGTTAATACCTACTTGGGTGTACCACTTCTTCTGCATCACATCACGGATGCAAGTTCTAATGCTAGCTTTGTAATCAGAGTATGGAATAAGAAGTGGTGTCACAGATTTATTGAGTGCTGCCTTAGCAGCCATTGTATTCCCAGAAATGCCAACGTGGCTGGGTAACCAACAAAAGACGATGTCGCATTGGCCAGTAGCAAGCTCATTATACAATTCAATAATTTCTATTAAAAGTGGATGTTTACAAGAAAGATGTTTAATAGCCTGAAGACACGAAAAGATGATGTATTGTTTATATTTACGGTGTTTATTAATATATTTACGAGCTGTTAATATGGCGTTAGCTTCTGCTGTGAAAATAGAGCTGTTATTTGGTACTCAAGAAGATATTGTTCGGGATCCAGTGACAGTGGCACATGCAACCGCGCCACCATCCTTGGACCCATCTGTAAATAAGGATTTATATGTATTATATTTACTTTTTAATTGATTATATTCTTGTTTATATTGTAATTCATTAGTTTCTGCTTTTTTAAATGATGTTAATGTTGTGGCCAAACAACTGCAAAGGAGGAGAAGAAAGAAGACGGGAAGGGGTTATATTTTCCAGCTCAATGCCAGCAGCAGAAATGAATGGTTTAATTCTTAAACCAAGAGGTGGAACAAGAGAAGGCTTTGTGTTGTACAAATCCTCGTAAAGAGGATTGACGACACAGTTAAATGCAGGGTTAGACTCGTTAGAATATAGTTTGGTAATATATTGTAAAGATAATTTAATACGGCGTTGGAAAAGAGAAGGCTCATCTTCCTCGACATAGAGACTATCAACTGAAGAAGTTCTAAATGATCCAATACAAAGTCTTAGACTTTGGTGATGAACAGAATCAAGTAGTTTAAGGTTTCTTTTGCAGGCTCCGCCATATTCGATGGAGCCATAATCAAGTTTAGATCGCACCAATGATCGGTATAAGTGAAGGAGGGTAGTTTGATCCCCTCCCCTCTTTGAATTGGAGACAACCTTTAACAAATCGAGTGCCTTCAGGCATTTAGCTTTAAGGGATTTAATATGTGGCAAGAATGTTCAATGGGAGTCAAAAAGTAGGCCCAAGAATTTGGCTTCCTACAACTTTGATGAGAGTGCCATTTAAAGATAGTTCTGGGTCCTTATGAGGCTTATATTTTCTACAAAAATATATACAATTAGTGTTTGATTTAGAAAATTTAAAGCCGTTTTCAAGACACCATTTATTTATTTTGTTTAAACATAACTGCAGTTGCCGTTCAATAGTATGCATATTTTTACCACGACAAGAAATATTGAAATCATCCACAAATAATGATCCTTCAATTGAATCATTTAAAACCGTTGATAAACTTTTGATCTTGATGCTTAACAGCGTGACAGACAAAATACTGCCTTGTGGGACACCCTGACCCTGACAGGGTTGAACCGAATCGGACTTGAAATTGCCTGTCTTTGAAAACTGTGATATAAAAAGAGGCATACTGTCTCTCAAAACAAAATCATGTAAATCCTTCAAAAATGCCATGCTTCCAGGTCGTATCATAAGCTTTCAAGATCAAAGAAAATTGATACAGCATGTTGTTTATTTACTATAGCATTTTTAACAAAGGATTCTAAACGTACCAAATGATCAATGGTGCTACGATTTTTCCAGAAACCACATTGAATATTTGTTATGAGGTTATTGGTTTCAAGATACCAAGTTAATCTATTATTCACCATACGTTCCATGGTTTTACAGACATAGCTAGTTAGAGATATCGGTCTATAATTAGACGGATCTGTATGATCCCTGCAAGGTTTTGGTATTGGGACTACAATGGCATTACGCCACGAAGGAGGAAATTCTCATGTAATGAAAAGACTTCGTTATAATCTTCACCGTTATTTGATTCGAAATTAAGTTTTGTCTTTTCCTGTTGTTTGTGATATCTCTGAAACTCAGGGACATAATTTGCCGATGATGAATTTTTGGCAAGAGTTTCGCAAATTTTATTTGCAATTTTAGACTTGTCAGTAATTAAATTATCACCATCTGTAAGATGGTGAACAGCAGATTTTGAACCTTTGCCTTTAATTCTTTGAACCATGTTCCATACCTTAGACATTCGCGTGCGTTATTTAATTCTGGAGACATAATTTCTCCAAGATTGTCGTTTGTTTTGTTTAAAGGTACGACGCGCCTTTGCATTGAGTATTTTAAATTTATTTAAGTTATCGCAGTTGGATGATGGCGGAAATAACGCTCTGCCTTTTTCCTCGCTTTTCTGGCTTGTCTACAATCTGTATTAAACCATGGTTTTCGTACATGTGGAGTCGTAGAGGACTTTGGTATACACTCATCAGCTATTTGCTTTAAAACGTCAGCAAAAGTTTGAATGGGATCAGTTATATCACTGAAACATTCCGGTCGCAGTTTCGATTTACATATAGTTTGAAATAAAGACCAGTTAGCCTTCGAAAAGTTCCGTCTTGTATACGATGGAGAATCAGATGGAGTTATTTCTGAAAGGACAGTTGGGAAGAGGTCACTTCCACAAAGGTCATTATGAACAGACCAATCAAATTCATTCAGGAGGTTAGAATCTGCAAGTGACAAATCCAGAGAAGAATAAGTGCCAGTTGCAGGATGCAGATAGGTGCTTGAATCATCATTTAATATGCACAGGTCATTATTGGAAATGAAATCTTCCAGTAATTTGCCTTTAGTATTAGTGTTAGTACTGCCCCAGAGTGGGTTGTGACCGTTTAGGTCACCCATAATAACACATGGCTTTGGAAGTTGATCGTAGAGTGATTGAAGATCAGTCAGCTGAAGGTTCGATGAAGGCGGAATATACAGAGAGCAAAACGTAAATGCTACACCCAGAGTAAGTCGCACTGCAACAGCTTGGAGATAAGTGTTAAGCGTAACAGGACTGTGAATAACATCCTGTCGTATAAGGATAGTACACAGGCAAAATAACTTGGTTTCCGGTGTCCGGAAACCTAACGGAAATGTAATTGAAACTTAAGTTTCAGTTAGGTTTCCGGACCGTTTCTCTACATTTCCTTCAGGTTTCCGGAAAACGGAAACTTACAAATTACCCAGAAACCGGTATGGCTCCAGTGCGTTTCCTTTACCCAGTTTCCTGTAGGGCTCCAGTGCGTTTCCGTTACCCGGATTCCTGTATGGCTCCAGTGCATTTCCGTTACCCAGATTCCGGTAGGGCTCCAGTGCGTTTCCGTTACCCAGTTTCCTGTATGCCCCCAGTGCGTTTCCAATACCCAGATTCCTATGAGGTTCCATTGGGTTTCCCTTATCCTCTACTTTCAGATGGTTTTATTTATTTACTTAGTTCAATTATGTTTCCCTTTGATTTTCGTTTCTATTAATCACATTAACCATGTTCCATAAGTTTCAGGAAATCAGAATCTGTATGGCTCCATTTGGTTTCAATTGTTAGTATTCAGTGATTACCATATGTCCATATTAAATTATGATTTTTCAGCTATATTAACTGTAGTTGAAATGAGTGTATTATATCTTTGAATGTATTATGTCATATATTTTATTCATAATACATTCAAATATAAAATAAACTAATTTCAACTACAGTTACCTCAACACCCCATGGACATAGAAATAAATAAATACAAAATCAGTCAGTCAGTCGATTTCTCTCTATTCATCATAAACATATCATGTCTATGTTTCAATGTTACAATTATACATTGTCTTAAATCACAAAATCCCGTCAGTTGATTTCTCCTTATTCAGAGAGGAATGCACACTAACATGCATGTACATTTATATTTATTATTTAATATTAATATTATTATGCTAAGACAGGTTTAAGGGTATTCAAAACCTAAGTGTTTGTTTGTGTCTGTATGTGAGAGAGGGAGAGAGAGGTGTCATCACAGGCCCTATGGATTTGAAATTTTGTCTGAGTAGTAGTTTGTTCAAATAAATATTTTGATGGTGTCGCAAGTTCTTCATTTTTGCCTCTGGAGCGTCAGACACCACTGGCGATGTCAATTCTGGGGTTAGGACAGCCACCTCCTGTGTTCTTTTTTCTGTCCAGTTAATAGTAGCTAGATTCTTCAGCCGCTGTTGGAGTTTCTGGGGAAAAAAATGAAATTCTTGCATTGCGAATGTTATGTCCAACATTTATTCTTGAGAGCGGCACTTGGTCTAATTAGATAATGGCACATTACGGTGATGGGTAATGACATGAGATACGGAAAGTTATTCTATTACAGGTATATAGCGATGTGATAATATGTAGCACACCATGCCAGTTAAGTGACTCAGGGTATTTCAAACTGGTGTCAGGAAGTTTATGAACCGGTACAAATGATATTATATAATCCATTTTCAGGAACTTACAGATCGGATTCTTTTGTTTCTTGTAGCATCTTCCCTGCGTTTTTCTTCCTTCCTGTAATCTGCCGACGTCGATCGTCCATCTTGCTCCTCCAGATTATCCAAAAGGCTTCTATTAAGAAAAGCAAATGAGTTCATTTTGATTCGTCCAATAATAGATTATTACAATCATACAAACATTCATTATTTTGATCATTAGCATATTCACCATGTATCAAACCAAGTAATAAGTAATTGTGGTATATGCATTACTGAGAGGGTATGAGAATTTTTTCTATTAACATGATCGACATGATTATGTAGAAATTATGCACTACATAATGGTATGCTATGTCAATTCTACTAGATAACTGACAGAATGAAATAATTAGATGCTAGATTTACCCAATTAACGTAGAACCTCCAGTGGCTCTATCACCTGGAGGGAAAAAATAATGATACGTTTCAAACTGACGAGAGTTAAAATTATCTGTCTGTTTCAGATACGTCTCTTGCAGACAGAACGCTGATGGTGTTAAATCCTGGATTAATAGCTGTATTTCATTAAAACTTGTCCGGAGTCCTCTACAGTTCCACTGCACGATATTGTTAGGTAGACCTATCATTTAGGCGGATTAATTGGGGATCTACCCCTCACCGTTTTCGAGGGCGACAAGCTATGTGCCCTAGAATGGACGTTTTCAGACACGTCCATGTCCTCAAGTGATCCGTATTTGTTAAATAATTTGATTTTATCATTCGACCCTTTTAGGGCTCTGCCACTCTGTTTCTTCAAAGAATCTGGCTTCTGTCAATTCGGTCAATGATGGCCCATCGTAATTCCTGCTGTAAAAGAGCTTGTTTCTCTTTAATGATACATTTATAACTATTTCGTGTCTTTTATTATATGTGTAGGTTAAGAGAGTTTTCATGCAGTCGGCAACGTAACATAACAAGGTTGTTATAACATCCACTGCAGAATCAATAAGTCCAAGTCAATGCATTTATCAAACACGAATACCGAGTCGAATGATAACAAAACGTCTCTAACTATAGTCTCTCTGTTCTCATTCCACACAAAGCAAGGACTGCTATTGTTTCCACGAGGATCACGCTTGTCGTAGCCGTGCTCGCGGTAGTGATTGGCAAGTGTTCTGAATCTGACCTAGATACAACATCAAAATGGGCACATAATGAAAACAGACATGTTGCTGATATTACATAGTCAACTACGCTTGTGCCGTTTTTGACAAGTGTGAAGACACCTTTCTTCTTATCAGTGCCACAACGGCCATTCATTATATTGAGGTTCAAGGCACAACGCAGGTTTAAAAAAGATCTCCCAAACTTATTTAAAGTCGCATCACATGAGTGGCGAGTGATGTGAAAATTGTCACCAAGGTCAGAAAAGTATTTGTATTTAAGTTGTACATTATGATGTGAACTTGTATCTCTAATGCCCCAGAACGTGGCCGGAGTGTAAATAAAGTTCAGTTCAGTCTTCACTAGACGGGAGATCTGATGGCTGAGTGAGTGAGTTTAAATTAAACGTCACATCCACAATCTCTCAGCCATATCGTGACGAGAACAATTTAATTGATATCAATATAATAAACAATAAATGGGGAATATAAAAACCGGCCAGCGAAGGACAGTAAAACTACTAGAATATCACAGCTCTTAATTTAAAATTAGCACGCTATCATAAATATATCACTATACACAACAACACAATATAAAAACAGGCTATTGATCGCCAACAACTGAAGGTAGTTAACCATATCAGGGACCATGGGGACTTACATTGCTTTTGCTACCTGCATGGACCCTAGTTGGATTTACACCATCCCTTCAGCTATTGGCGTTGATGCTGAGATTTAGCCATACATTAAAAACACAAAAATACTGCGATTAAAAACCTGGTACACTTAAATTGACTTGAAATGTTTGGGGACTTACGTACCCTCTCAGGAGGACAATAATTTTACGCTACTTCAACCCCCTTTGAGGGTACAGCCACTAACAATCTCAGTTACTAATCTAAACTACCAACAATTATGTATTTAGCTATTTACGGATCAGTCAACAAATCTTATTCTTTTAAAAAATCAACTATTAAATGATAATTAACATTATAAAAAAGATTCTTCAATGTTTTGACATTGAAATAGTTATCCCTGATGGAATATTCAACTGTGATTCTTTCATCACAAGGGATGCAAAACGGAGGATCTTCGCCTTTCAGTAAATATTCGTGAGTATATCTAGTGTGGCCAATGCGACATCATCGCATAATGACCTCTTCAAATCTGGATGACAACCTAAGTAGGTGTAACCAATATAAGGTTTTATTTCATGTAATTTATTTATACCTACTTGGGTGTTCCACTTCTTCTGCATCAGATGACGGATGTAGGTTCTAATGTTAGCTTTGTAATCAGAGTATGGAATAAGAAGTGGTGTCACAGATTTGTGTAATGCTGCCTTGGCAGCAAGATCGGCCATTGTGTTCCCAGAAATGCCAACGTGGCTGGGTAACCAACAAAAGACGATGTCGTATTGGCCAGTAGCAAGATCATTATATAATTCGATTATTTCAATTAAAAGTGGATGTTTGCAAGATAGATTTTTAATAGCCGATAGATTTTTAATAGCCTGAATGCAAGAAAGAGAGTCAGAAAAGATTATATATTGTTCATGTTTAGGATGTTTTTGAATATCTTTAAGAGCTGTGAAGATGGCGTTTGCTTCTGCTGTAAATATAGAGCTGTTATCCGGTATTCTAGAAGATATAGTTCTGGATCCAATGACAGTGGCACATCCCACTGCGCCACCGTCCTTGGACCCATCTGTAAATAAGGATTTGTATGTATTATATTTACTTTTTAATTGATTATACTCTTGTTTATATTATAATTCATTAGTTTCTGATTTTTTAAACTTTGTCAGAGTTAGGTCAACTTGTGGCCTAACTAATTGCCAAGGAGGAGAAGAAAGAAGACGAGAAGGAGCTAGCTCCAGCTCAATGCCGGCAGCAGTAATGAATGGCTTCATTCTGAGCCCCAGCTGCGGAACAAGAGAAGATTTCTGGTTGTACAAGTCCTCATAAAGAGGATTAAAGATACAGTGAAATGCAGGATTCGATTCGTTAGATATTGTAAAGATAATTTTATATGTCGTTGGGCAAGAGAAGGCTCGTCTACTTCGACGATGAGACTGTCAACAGGAGAAGTTCTAAAAGATCCAATACAAAGTCTTAGACGTTGGTGGTGAACAGAATGAAGTAGTTTTAAATTGCTTTTGCAGGCTCCACCATATACGATGGAGCCATAATCAAGTTTCGAGCGGACCATTGATCGATATAGGTGGAGGAGGGTAGCTTGATCCCCTCCCCACTTTGAGTTGGAAACAACTTTCAACAAGTCAAGTGCCTTCAGGCATTTAGTTTTAAGGGATTTAATATGTGGCAGAAACGTTAAGTGCTAGTCAAAAATTTAACCCAAGAACTTGGCCTCCTTAACAACTTTGTTGGGTGTGCCATTTGGAGATAGTTCAGGGACTTTATGCGGTTTGCATTTACGGCAGAAATGTATAAAGTTAGTTTTGGATTTAGAAAATTTAAAGCCGTTTTCCAGACACCATTTATTTATTTTGTTTATACAGTTGTCGATCAATAGTATGCATATTTTTACCAAGACAAGAAATATTAAAACCATCCACAAAAAGTGATCCATCGATTGAATCATTTAAAACCTTGGATAAACTGTTGATCTCGATACTAAACAATGTGACAGACAAAATACTGCCTTGTGGGACATCCTGATCCTGATTGTAATGATCAGACAGGGTAGATCCCACGCGGACTTGAAATTGTCTGCCATTTAAAAAGTTAGCTATAAATTGAGGCAAACGGCCTCGCAATCCGAAGCCATGTAAATCTTTTAAAATGCCATATTTCCACGTAGTGTCATATGCTTTTTCAAGATAAAAAAAGATAGACACAGCATGTTGTTTATTAATTAGAGCATTTTTAACAAATGATTCCAAGCGCACTAGGTGATCGACAGTACTTATGTTTTTACGGAAACCACATTGTATATCTGTTATAAGGTTATTAGTTTCCAAGTACCAAACAAGTCGATTATTTATCATGCTTTCCATGGTCTTGCAAACGCAGCTAGTTAGTGAAATTGGCCTATAATTGGAAGGATCAGTATGATCACGTCCAGGTCTAGGGATGGGCACAATTATAGCATCGCGCCACGACGAAGGAAATTTTCCAGATGTCCAAATATCATCAAAAATAGATAAGAGCGTCTCTAAACATGATTCTGGTAAGTGCTTCAGGAGTTGATAATGTATGTTATCAGCTCCGGAAGCAGTATCATGAGCCTGGTCAAGAGGAGTATGAAGCTCGTGGATTGAAAAGGCTTCGTTGTAATCTTCCCCATTATCTGAATTGAAATTAATAGCTTTCTTTTCTTGCTGTTTTTGATATTTTTGGAATTCAGGTACATAGTTAGATGAGGAGGAATGTTTGGCCAACGTCTCACCAAGTTTATTTGCAATATCTGATTTATCAGTCAATAGGTGATTCCCATATTTGAGATGGTGAATGCTAGATTTAGAGCCCTTACTCCTGATTTTCTGGATCATATTCCACACCTTTGACATCGATGTGCGCGAATTGATTTTTGAGACATAGTTTCGCCAAGAGTGGCATTTATTTTGCTTGAAGGTACGTCGTGCTTTAGCGTTTAAAATTTTAAATTTGTCTAAATTGTGGACCATAGGATGGCGACGGAAATAATGCTCACCTTTCTTCCGTGCCTTCCTTGCCTGTTTGCATTCGTCGTTGAACCATGGTTTTCGTACGTGTGGAATTGCAGAGGAGTTTGGGATACACTCGTCAGCTATGTTATTTAGTTCATCTGAAAACATTGTATGGCATCAGGAATATCATTAAAAAGTTCAGGTTTTAGTTTGTCAGCACAGAGAATTTTATACAGAGGCCAGTTAGCCTTTTTAAAATTCCATCTTGATGATGGAGGAACATCAGATGGATTCACAGGTTTCAGTATTGTTGGGAAATGGTCACTTCCACAGAGGTCGTCGTGGACTGACCATTCGAATCCACTCAATAGGTTGGAGTCAGTAATAGACAAATCAAGAGCTGAATATGTTCCTGTGCCAGGATGTAAATACGTATTTGAGCCGTCATTATAAATGCATAAATCATTATTGGAAGTAAATTCCTCCAGTAATTTACCTTTGGTGTTTGTATTAGTGCCACCCCAGAGCGGGTTGTGGCCATTTAAATCACCCATGATTATACAGGGTTTAGGTAGTTGATCATAAAGAGCTTGCAGATCGGTTAGTTGAACAGCCAATGAAGGCGGAATGTACAAAGAGCATAAAGTAAAAGCAACCTTGTAATGTAAGTCGAACTGCAACGACTTGAAGATTTGTTTTAAGTAGAACTGAGCTATGGATGACAGTGTTCCTCACCAGGATGGATGATCCACCAGAAGCTCTATCACCCGGAGGAGAAAAACAGTGATATGCATTGAACTGACGGAAGTCAAAGTTATCTGTCTGTTTCAGAAAAGTTTCTGGGATGCAGAACGCTGAAGGTGTAAAATCTTGCTTTAATAGCTGTAAATCGTTTAAATTATTCCGGAGTCCTCTACAATTCCATTGAATTATAGGTGAAGACATTATTTCTTCGGCGGATGTACAGGAGATCTACCCCTCACCTTCCTTGAGGGTGACAAGCTATGAGTCCGACCTTGGCCATGGTCGGACAGATCCATGTCCTCAAGTGATCCAAACTTATTATACAGTTGGACCTGGGCATTTGACCCCTTCGGAGGTCTGTTGCTTTGATTTTTCTTATTGATTTCATTGCTCGGTCTGGATGTAGTTTTCACATTTGATTTGACATTTGAGTCTGATTTAGATGCTTGTTTCTGAGAAGATGCCTTGGTCTGAACAATGGTTTGTACACTGGAAGTTACTTTTAGAGTTTTCGCCTGAATTTCAGCAGACAGCAATGTGGGAGCTGATGCTCTAGCCCACGTATAATCCGTTTGACAACCGACTGAACTGCATGAAACGTGTTTTGGTTTAGAGGCCTGAACAGAATCAGAAACAACGGTAGCATAACTCGGGCCTGACTGTTCTTGTGCTAGAACAATCTTTTTTGCTTCAAAGAACGAAACGTTTTGCTCATGCTTCACTCGTGAAATCTTTGATTGTAACTTCCAGGAAGGACATTCCTTCGATGAGGAAGGATGGCAACCAGAGCAGTTGACACATACAGGTGTTTTATCACAAAGGGTACTGTCTTGGCACGCTCCAGCACATCGTTGGCATGCAGCTGGATTGTGGCAAGACTTTGACCCGTGACCATACTTTTGGCAGTTATAACACCTTAATGGGTTGGGGATAAAAGTATCAACCCTTAAGTTGCAATATCCTGCTTTCAGAGATTTTGGATGCATCGAGAGACAAAATGTAAACAGGTAAGTGCTTGTCTTGATGACATCATTATTCTTTTTTACTGTAAATCGTTTAACATGAGTAACGCCTTGGGATTGCAGTTCAGTAATGATGTCTGTTTCACTCATGTCTGACAGGCAACGTCCAGTATCACGGACGATGCCTTTGCTGGTATTTAATGTCCTGTGAGGGGACACTTCCACAGGAACATTTTCTAAAGACTGTGTTTTGAGCAGAATTTTGGACTGTATCACTTTCCTGCATTCGATTAGCAGGGAACCAGATCTCAACTTCTTGATGTCTTTCACCTCCCCAGCCAAACCTTCAATGCCCTTTGACACAGCAAAGGGATTTAGCTTGAGAGGGCCACCGTCAGGGCCACACAACACAATGAAACGAGGCCAATTATCAGGGTTATTGACAGTTGTTTGTGCTTCATCAGCTGAAGACAACGAAACATCAGATTCGTGTGAACGTTTTTTTAGTGGTGGTGCCATGGTAGAAAAATATATGATTCACCCTCCTAGCTCCTCACCCACCATGGAGTGTCAACAAGGACGATGCCTCATGTCTGTGGATCTCCAGCACCAAGGATACCAGGAGGGTATACTCAAGCAACAAAAAAATTTAAAAGATAAATCCCACCAGATTGGCCCATGAGCCACCGCCTTCTGGGCATTAAGACTCTTGGCAAAGTTCATGACAAACATATTACAAAATCAATTAGTGTAAATGAACAAAGGGTGCCAAGACCAAAATTTCAATAATTCCAAATCAAATTTTGTGCAATTACATATAATCAATGCACAGGGCTTGGCGTGACCAGCCACTTGATAGAACCGGGCCAATTCTACCACCCGTCTGGGTGAAGTTAGTGCCGAAGTGGTGTGTTGGGCAATGAACACTGTTCCTGGAACCAGTGCCCTCAACCACCAGAATCCCTTTCTCCACCGACACAGGGGCGCAACCCACGGCAAACGGGTTGGTGGACCAAATATACCCCCGGGTCCACAACGGCGGGTCGAAGAGCGCTTAGCGTTACCCAGCACCCACCACGAGGAAGTGGCTCTTCACGGGAGTGACCTGTCACCATATGTTTTTGTCCTAGTCACAGGAATTGTCAAAGACACTAGTCATTTGATCGGAGTGAACGTACAGGAGTATAACGGTGGAACAGATCACAGAGGTACTGAGGAGCTAGACCATGTAAACTTTTGATTGCACTTTTTGTTTGTTTGCGCTACTTTGGTCCGAGAAAGGAAAAATATATTAACAGCTATTTCTGTAGAAATCCGAATATGCACAAAATGAACCAGCGTTTTCACTCTAACAAACTAGGAACGATTAGGAAGTTAGCAATATTTTACATGACTACATTCTAGACATTTTAGCTGTAACTGAAACCTGGCTGAAGGAGAATGATGATGTGGCCATCAAAGATCTTGTACCTGTGGGATACAACATTCAAGCTTGTAACAGATTGGATCGACAAGGAGGCGGCACAGCTGTCATACACAAATTGTGCCTCGATGTGCAGCCCTCAGTTCAGACTCAACCTATTTTCTCCTGTCTGCAATATTTGGACTTAAAGATCGTAATTAATGGCCTAAGAACTAAACTCATAGTTGTGTACCGACCCCCGCAATCACGCAAGAATAACGTAACATCGGATGTCATCATAGGAGCTCTTCATCTACTGATAGATACAACATTGTGTACCAACGAACACACGATAATGATCGGTGACTTTAACATCCATGTCGACGACGACTAAAACGCATTGTCATCTAGATTTTGCTGATATTCTGTATGAACAAAACCTCAAACAGAGTGTCATATCTGCTACCCACAAAATTGGTCACATTCTGGACCTGGTCATCACCAAACAATCAGATGACATTATAACCTCTGTAGCTGCCACGGATCATGGCATATCGAATCACAGTACTGTGATCTGCCACCTGAAGCTGAAACGACCATCTGCGCCAAGGAGAGTTATCACATACAGAAAACCCAGAACCATTAACATCGATCAATTTAAAAAAGACATTGATGCTAGTGAAATCCCTCTCCTATCATCATCGACATCGACAAATGTGAACATTTTAGCCGACACTTACAACTGACCTCCTGGACAAGCATGCCCCACTCAGGACTCACAGTGTTGTAGTAAGACCAGACACCAGCTGGATGACCGATGAGGTGAGACTTGCTAAACACGAACTTCGACGTGCTGAGAAATCATGGCGGCAGACTAGATTAGAGGTCCATCGTCAAATATTTAAAGCTGCCAGGAATAAGGCCAACATCCTCACCCAGCGGGCTAAGATCAACTATATCAAGCAGTCGGTATCTGACAATAGGAACAATCCAAGACAACTCATTGCTATCAAAACCGACTTACGAAACCAAGAATTGCAATGAAGGAACAATCCACGAAGCTATCAGAAGACCAGGCAAATTCCTTGGCAGACTTTTTTACAGCCAAAGTTACCCGACTTCGACTTGGATCCCTTTCCACATCAGATGAGTCCTACTCAGGGAAGCCACTTAGTGAGTTTGCAAAAGTCGAAATTACAGAAATTATCAAGAAAGCACCTGCTAAGTGTTGTGTCCTCGATCCTCTGCCTACATGTCTTGTCCGAAGATGTCTTAATGTTGAAAGCTTTTTAGTCAAACGGTTTCCTCTCATCCCTGAATTTAACCCTGAATGACTATTAAACAAAGAACATATCACTAACATTGATATTCAATGTACTTAGTGTACTATATTGCTATTGAACCCACTAGCTTGTATGTGCACACATTCCTCTATATGCTTGTACTCATCATGTTTTTGTACTCATCACATTGGGAACAATAAAAAAAAAAAACACACCAAAAAACCAAACTTGCCCGACTGGCAAAATCAACGTACTGGCGGTTAATCCATTGAAAGAAAGATGGTGTGTTTACACAGCTACTTCATGACAGGGTGTAATCAGTATAGATTAGTAAATCTACATACATAAACACTACCTTTTGACAAATCCGCTGTGCAAGATAAAAGTAATTAATCAATCAGCGTGTTATCGGTTAATCCTTTGATCAATGTTTGTTTTTGTATCTCAGCTGATAATTCGTCTTGCTGCACTTCCATGCGCATATTACATAACATGTAATACATTTGTCACATCAGACCTTAATTCATAATGATGAGTATTTACTCCAGACACAAGAAATGCGAAATGGGAACCTTTGTCGGGTAATCTGAGTGGTATTGCCATCATACCTGTTATAAATTCATTAACTGACCATCAAGTGAATCATAACAAATAACATGTGTAGGTTTATAGCACCAAACACTGGTTACAGCAAAGGGAGTAGTAATCGCTGAACTGCATGCATTGTTAATTGCCTGAAAACAATTATGGGCCGACACTGTTTGGAGGATACGAACGGAACTTCATTGTTGCATAAGAAATACATATAAGCATATTTGATGTGTACTGAAGTTAAAATTGTATATACCTAAGTAAATGTTCATTTGTCATAAATATAATATGTAATAGACATCATATGTTTACACGGCATGATTAAATATCGAGGTAAAAAAACACAGAAATAAGATTTAATTGGATTAGTCACTATGCCATCCATGCATAAGAAAATCCGAAAAGCATACACTGATAGGATAATTTATTGCAATCAGACAGGAACTACCGGGGGTATTCTCAAATAACAGCATCTGATGAGCATCCACCCTTCCTAATGTCCCGCTGTTTGGGTTGAAGAAATTTTGTCAAGGTGGCCAGAAGCCCAGTCCCTGTGTCCGTCGAGGGAGCAGATACCGAACAGCTTGCAGTTTGGTTTGGTAATTAGACTGTTGGCGAGAAACATTAAACGCTCTGGATCAGTTCCCCTCTAATTACATGGGGATATATAATGAGAGGAAGCATGAAAGTGTACATTCGATTTCGAAATGGCTCATGCTCAACTTGAACATAAGTATATTCCTACACCTCGTTGGTGCACTATGCCGAAGCCCAAAGACAACCCACGAAGAAGAAATACCGATACCTGGAACGTCGTCTTCAAGAACTGAGACACCAGTTTCAAAATGGAATGTTAACTGTTAGACAGTTTGCTGATTCAGCGTCTCTTCTTTCACATCTTTAATATATTTATAATATACTTATAAATGTGTATGTATATTTAAAATTTTGTAATATTTTGTAACCTTTCGTAATATGATGTAATATAACTATTTATAATTTCTGTAACATGTAGCATGTTGTAACATGATTAAATAAAATCTGTCCATATAGTCTCCCGTTACCACTCGTGGCTTACGCCTTCTATGTATTTTATGTGTTTTATATTTCAATGTATATATGCTAAGTGAACTGAGACTGAAATAAAACACTATCTTTATACTTATATTTGGCTCGTTTTCTCATTAGGTGTGCTCTCATTCGCATAATCCGGAATATCCTCTTCTATCAACACGTAGGCCTATCATTGTCTCTATAATCAAATGTTAATTGCTAACAGGACATCGACCTTTTTTCTTAAAGAACAAATAAACTTTGTTTTTTTTAACTCTTTTAACTATTACATATGAAAGATTTGTGGTCAGTCTTATGCGGAACACCAATTTCATTCTTTAAAAAAGTTGTGGTTAATTAGTACCGAGCGATTAAAAGTTGCCCAAAAGTCGCCTGCTTCACTCTCGCCCGCCAACGAAACCACAGACAGGTTACGTAACTCTGTCGCCAGAGCACTGCAGTGACGTCATATGAGGAAGGATTTTCAGTTAGTTATATAGAAAGTGTGTAGCAAGCTCGTCATTTTGATGATTTCTCGACATCAACGAAGACATGCCAATCGTTGCGTTGTCGTCAATTGCTCCTAGCGGTCGGGCGATGGTGTCGCCATGCACAGATTTCCACAGGACCCCGCAGTACATGCAAAATGGGTTATGTTTGTGAGTGCGAAGCGAGCGTTGTGGAAGCCTGAAACGATATCTTACTTGTGTTCAGATCGCTTCACGGAAGTTAAAGAATCAAAACTACTTACTAGTCGTAGTAAAATCTGTATATGATTGATGACCATAAAGATTTTCCATGATACAACTTGTAACATAACGATTTCTGCCTCAAAAGCGAGGTTGTGGTCGAAGTAACAATAATACTGTAAGTACATGTAGTATTATATTGACACTCACCTCGCTTCCACGAGAGAAATTGTTATGTTATACGTTATGTCATGCAAAATCCTATTGGCCATCAATCAAATACATATTTTACTACCAGTAGAAAGTAGTTTTGATTTTTTAACTCTGTGAAAACAAACCTAAATAGCATTTATACTCAGACTGGCGGATGTTCGAGATAGGGCTCCGCCATTTTTGAAAATCGTGAAGTCACGGACTAAAGTCTGTTAGAATTAATGAGATTATGGTTAATGTTCATCAAGTTAGAAAATCAAAACTACTTTCTACTCGTAGTTAAATATGTATTTGAATCATACCCAAAAGCATTTTGCATGACACAACTTATAACATAACGATTTCTTCCACGGAAACGAGATGGGGGGGTCGAAGTGACAATACTGCGCGATAAATTTCTTGCTACATTCACGTGGTTAACGTGCACTCACCAGTATGTAGATACTAGTCAATATACGTCTTTATATTTGGTCTTATAATCCTAATTAGTTTATTATCATACTTGTATGCATTTTGAAACTAAATAAAAAGCAGACGATCCGCTGATACTTATAGTGCATTTATAACAGGACTGTAATATCTAGACATTTTATAGTTTGCCAATGTGAATCATAATTCGCACACACGCCCTAGTGTATGTCTCATTACACTTCATGGCGAACACAACGGTTCTGTTGAATGCTACGACAAATGAATAAAAACAAAATGCAAATATTAAAATTAAAACAGATTAAATTTATAGGAACAATGTCAGGCTATTACCTTGTTCGAGGAATGTATCCATTAATATCCACAAAAACGAGTGATATGCCATTCATCTGCAGCTATTCCAAGTAATGTGTCTTTTAACAGTCTGGTATACGAAAAAGTGATATATCGTTTCAGGGATGTCACATTGGTGTATAGTCTCATTGGTCACCCAAGATAGCACACCTGGCAACTGATTGCATAATGTCCGCCATTCTTCAAAAACGGTAATTTGGTTAGCCAATAATGAGCAATCAGTCACTGTATTGGCGGTTAATCCTTTGAAGGAAAGGCGTTGATTTTACGCAGACACAGACACGACAGAGTGTATTCAGTATAGATTAGTAAATCTACATACATAAACACTACCTTTTGACAAATCCGCTGTGTAAGATAAAAGTAATTAATCAATCAGCGTGTTATCGGTTAATCCTTTGATCGATGTTTATAATGTTGAATATTTACTCCAGACACAAGAAATGCCAAATGGGAACCTTTGTCGGGTAATCTAAGTGGTGTTACCACTAATTATACCTGTTATAAATTCATTAACTGACCATCAAGTGAATCATGACAAATAACATGTGTAGGTTTATACCACCTAACACGGGTTACAACGAGGGAGTATTATTTGCTGTATTGCATGCAATTTAAATTGCATGTGAAAACTTATGGGCCGACACTGTTTTGAGAATACAAACAGAACTTCATTGTTGCATAAGAAATACATATAAGCATTTGCTGTGTGCTAAAACTGTATGTACCTATTTACCTAAGTAAAATTTCAGATTCTTCTAGCAATGGCAAAATAGGGTTGTTAAGTTTACCGATTCAAATAAATCAAATGTCAATTTTTAATATCATACGTAATAGACGTCATATGTTTACATGACATGATTAAATATCGAGGTAAAAAAACACAGAAATGGGATCAATTTGGATCAGTCATTATACAAATAAGGCCTAACGACACCAAGCGATTTTGACAGAATCGTCTATGAAAACAAGTTGTAACTCGGAAACTAGGCAAAGCAGGAGACAAAATCATATGACAGTAGATTGTGAGAACATATAGCTTTCATTTTCCACAACAGTTGTCACGATTTCAGGTTTATACAAACCTGTAAACAAGATAATTTACCCCTGAAATGTAGATTAATCGGACCTCATATCTATTCCTCATTTGACGTCACACAGACGCCCCGCTCTGATTGGTTGAAATTTCGTTCGCGGATGAGAATTGTGCACTGTTGTCAAAAAGGTCGATTTAAAGACCGAAGTGAGTAGTTTTAATGACGACGTTTCATTTATAGCGATGCCAGTTAGTGATTTATGTATTTGTACCCCCCTAGAATATATGTGATCTTTAACACATCCGTTAGGACCGTTATCAATATAAAAGTTTCTACAACTAGGTGGGGCCAACAGGAGAGTAAGATCAACAAGTTGAAATCCACTCCATTGTCCAAGTCATGGAATCAATCAACATTCAATCAGCTTGTTTATCCTGAACGATGTACATCGGAATCCCGCTCTATGCAATAAACAGGGAGTTGTTATCGCGTAAGTGGTATGTTTCGTTATGTATCCCCATACTGTTTACTGCATTATAAGTGAGATCTGCTTCAGTTTACGAATGACCAATCATTTGAAGTTGATTTAAGTTCTTCTTTAGTAAACTGCTACCTAACAGATTGATCTCAGATTAATACATCTCATTCCAAATTCGTGTTTTCTGTTTCAGGTACTAAGAAATACTGAATTTTTACATATTAGATATAAATCTATCGGTACCAGTTTGACGTGTCTGGTCATGAGTTAACTAACATAGTGATTATATATTTTTTACCATTACATGTGGTATTAACACGTCATTTATGCCATTATAATGTTCTCTGATCCATTTCATCATACAGCATTTATTTCATTCAATGTTTGTGAAGCTCATATGATAACATGAAAAATGTTACTGTTCCAGTTTCTTTTGAAGTGTGAAATTATTTTTGTTCCTCAAGTATTCCAACCAATATAGTCATTATGGTTACAAACGGCCTGATTTTAATACCTATCAAGTTAGATGTTATACACGAGTGCATGCACACACACACACACACACAAACATCCGTAATTTGTGAATTCTGTTCGAACGATAAAGAAATATCTAATTTGATAAGAATCACTATATAAATTATCTTTTCTTACTCTGACAGAAGCATGGTATTATTGGTTCATTTCTTAATAATTTTATCTGCATAAAATAAGGTATTATCACAAATGTGAAACAAACTTCCGTATACTACCATTTCACTAACATTGCGATATTGACCATGGAATAATGTTAAGTTTAGTCTTTTTTCAATGTCATAATATGTGAGGTTCCTCATTCACACATACATACAAACTGACAGCATAACACAAAACAATATGCAACCAACCAAATTCAATACAATACAACTTTCACCGTCTGTGCATACCACACTGTTGACGAATCTCTAAGGTGTGTTAGAGCGATAATCACATCGCGACATGATTAACAAACCTATAGCTCAGCAGATGTTAATAACTTACCTTTTTAATAAGAAAAGCAAGATTTATGGATGTCAACTTCTTTATTGTGAATAACACGACGTTTCGGAGCTTATGCTTGCTCCTTCATCAGGTGAAAATCAGGTCACAGTAAAGTAGTTGACATCCATAAATCTTGCTTTTTGTATGCACTTCACTTCTAAATGCCCATCAAAGATTTAACTTACTTCCTGAGGCTTCTTTAAGCGGCATAAAAACTTGCAACTTTTCCTTCCAAAGGCTGTCTCAACTGACTTGACTCACTCATTAATTAACAAGGCCTTGTTAATTGGTGACTCTTAACTGCCTTGTCTCACTCATCAATTAACAAGGGATTAGGTCTTGGGCGTCCAAAGAACAATCATTTACCATCACCCACCAGTTATCTCCCCTTGTGGATATTTCCAAAATTCGAAATGTCTTGGCAACATCATCTTTCCAAAACTGGAAATGTTTTGGAAACATCATCTTTCCAAGACATTTCCAAGCTTGTAAATGTGGACTTTTTCCCAGTGCATGTACAGAATCCCTTCATGTAGGCATCCGAAACAGCACGCCAGACCGTGGGAACACACGGAAGACCAATCAGTACTGATACAGTACGCCGACGTCTTAACAGCGGGAACCTCCGTTGCCGTAGACCTTACCGTGGACCTATCCTCACCCCTCGTCATCGGCGTGAACGTCTACTGTTTGCCCTACAACACCAAAACTGGCGATACAGGCAATGAGAACGGTTCTGTTCATAGATGAGAGTCAGTACTGCGTATCAACTGCAGATGGCAGAACAAGAATATGTCGACGACGTGGCCAGCGTTATTCAGACCATTCAGTGTTATGGAAAGAGACTCATGGGGAGGTGCAAGCATCATGGTATGGGGTGGAATAGGTCTGAATTAGAGAGTGGGTTCTGTGGTGTTCCGGAACCTTGGTCCAGGGAGAGGAATCGGCATCACATCGGTGCGCTATATCGACCAAGCTCTCAGATCCCACGTCATACCACATTTCGCATGTCACCGGAACAACATATTCCAGCATGATAACGCCCGGGCCCATACTGGCAGAGCTACACGGGACTGCCTACAACAGAACGGTGTCACCATTATGCAGTACCCAGCCCTTAGTCCTGATTTAAACCCAATTGAACATCTTTGGGATGACATTCAGAAGAGACTGAATAATGCCATACCAAGGCCGAACACAGCCGATTTATTGCGCCAGGCCTTTCCCAGAGTGTGGTTCCAGGTGCCAATGGCCTTCATCAATCGATTGGTGCACTCCATGCATAGACGCTGTGCTGCAGTTATTGCCGCTCGTGGTGGTCACACTAAAAACTAAAGTCAAGAGTCTGAATGGACTGCAAACGTTCACGTAATGTCTTGAAATACGGTGGCGAGCTGGCTAAGGCGCCAGGCTAGTGATCCAGCGAGGTTGAGGTGTCGGGATCGAGCCCACCTGTGACCGGGTGTAAAAACCTTGGAGTCAACTTTGTGTGCAGACTCTTTCAGTGTTGTCACAACCCTTAGTGTACAGTACACAACCCTGTGCACTTAAAAGAACCCACGAATCCGTTGGTATATGACCAGATGGTGGCCACATGAATACATGCAAACACCTAGTTGCGGGTACAGCAACGTGCAGTGAACTTGGACAAAATACTGTGACTATGTGTCCCAGTCCACCCAGCTGTGAATGGGTACCTCGTTAGGATGAGAAAGCCACAATAACTCGGTGCGCCTAGTGGCTGCAAGAGTTGTATACTCCCCAGGGAGTTGAGATTGATAATACGATGTGCCATTGAGATTGACATCCAGTGATCGAGGGAAAAAAATATTAGCGCCTTGAGCAAGCACTAGTTGCCTGGATATGTGCGCTATATAAGTATCATATATTAATAATAATAATAATAATAATACTAATAATAATAATAATAATACTAATACACTAGAATGTATCGGCAAAAACGCTAATTTCGTAGAAGATTATAAAGTATGTAAGTAAATTCTTCTTTACAGTATGTCATTGTCATAGATGTTTTGTAAAATTAAAGCTCACACAATGATATGAGAGAGAGAATTTGTTTATGTATGTCTCATATCTTATATACAAAGAATACATGCATATGTTGATTTTTATAAATGTACAAGCCGCCAAACATCTACAAGAGAAACCTGCAAAAAAATTACTTAAAACGTTGCAATAAAATATGTATTCACCCTGCTTTCTTTCAACATATATCTTTACGACACAATTAAACAATCAGGACTTGTTTGTACGACTATACAGTTTCCTGTCACAGCGAGCCGGGCAATCAGCGAGGGGTTCCAGGTGTTGAGTAGTGAAGTGGCTCTCGGGCTTAATGGGTTAATAGGTGTGTTATCTAAATCTGGGTCTTTGTGAGGTTTATGTTTGCGACAAAATGGATACAATTAGTTTTTGATTTTGAGAATGTATATCCATTTCCCCAACACCATTTATTAATCTTGTTTAAACAAAGCTGCAGTTGTCTTTCAATAGAATGTATGTTTTAGAAAATGTTAAATCATCCACAAAAAACGATCCATCAATGGAATCATTTAAAGCCTTTGCTAAACTGTTAATCTTTATACTAAACAATGTGACAGACAAAATACAGGGCAGAGCCCGGTCGGACTTGAACTTGCCTATCATTGAAAAATTGGGATATGAATTGAGGCAACGGCCTCTCAATCCAAAGTCATGTAATTCTTTTATAATACCGTATTTCCATGTACAGCTTGTTCAGCTTGACCTGATCAAGTGAATACTATTGTATTGCGTGACCGTGTCACAACTGGTTGAGTCTATTATTGTGAAGGGGTGCACCTGGAATAAAGCCGATGTGACGCAAAACCCAACTCAACTCAATTATAAGTTGATTGTCAACATGTCCGAACAGCCGAGGCAGGGTCGCTGTTTGATATCACAGTGTCGAGAAATCGTCAGCAATGCCCTAACGTTCTTTAAAAAAAGAAGCTACACATGGTTTAATGTTTCCGAATCAGGCTTTTAGGCAGAGAGCAGCAGCAGCGACATTAATAACATTTTCTGCTCCCCTACTGCCATTTGACCTCCCGGGTCATGCAAATGTAGAGTAGCCGAGGGTCAAGATGAACAAGCTGTAGTCTTGTATGCTTTTTCTAGATCGAAAAAGATTGACACTGCATGTTGTTTATTAATTACATAGTTTTTGACAAATTATTCTAAACGTACTAAGTGATCAATGATACTTCTGTTTTTACGAAAACCACATTGAATGTCAGATATTATGTTATTGGCTTCCAAGTACCAAACTAATTGATTATTGATCACGCGTTCCATGGTTTTGCGAGCGAAGCTAGTTAGTGAAATTGGTCGGTAATTGGACGGATCCGTATGATCACGTCCAGGTTTAGGTATTGGGACAACTAAAGCATCACGCCATGAAGAAAGGAATGTTCCCGACGTGAAAATATCCCCAAAACGATTTATAAGTGTCTCTAAACAGGATTCTGGTAAGTGCCGCGGGAGTTGATAATGTATGTTATCAGTTCCTGTAGCAGTATCATGAGCTTGTTCAAGGCCAGTATGGAGCTCATGAAAAGAAAATATTTCATTATGATCTTCCCCATTATCTGAATTGAAATTAATTGGTTTTTTTTTGTTTTTATATTGTTAGAATTTAGGCCGAAATCAGAAGAGGAAGAGTGTTTAGCGAGAGTTTCACCTAGTTTATTCGCAATACCTGATTTATCGGTAAGTAATTGATCTCCATATTTAAGATGATGGACGTTAGATTTAGTACCTTTACCTTTAATGTCGTGCACCATGTTCAATGGGCGTTCGAGAATTTATTTTGGATACATAATAGTGCCAAGATTGGCGCTTTAGCATTTAAAGTTTTTAAGTTTTTTTAAATTATGCACCATAGGGTGGCGATGGAAATAATGTTCTGCTTTTTTCCTTGCCTTCCTAGCTTGTTGACACTCATTGTTGAATCATGGTTTTCGAATATGTGGAATTTCAGAGGACTTTTGTATACACTCATCAGCTATGGTATTCAGTTCATCAGAAAAAAAACAACATTTGATAGTACCAGGAACGTTAATAAGTTCAGGTTTAAGTTTGACAGCGCACAACGTTTCATATAAACCCCAGTTAGCCTTTTTAAAAATCCGCCTTGATCATGGAGGAACATCAGATGGAGTTACAGGTTTACGTGTACACAATGTAGTAGGAAAATTGTCACTTCCACAGAGGTCATCGTGGACTTCAGCAGTTCTGAATTTGTGACTGACAAGTCGACAGCAGAATAGGATCCTGTACCAGGGTGTAAATATATGTTGGAACCATCATTACAAATACATATATCATTATCTGAACAAAACTCCTCCAGTATTTTACCTTTAGCGTTTGTAGTTGCACCACCCCAGAGTGGTTTGTGCCCATTTAAAATCATATAGAGCTTGAAGATCGGTTTTGTGAAACGTTGAAGACGGATAGATATATAGAGCGCATAATGTAAACGCAACGTGTAAAGTAAGTCGCACTGCACTGAAAAGTAGTAGTAGGTGTAACAGGACTATGGATAACGTTCTGTGTGACTAGGATGGAAGATCCTCTAGTGGCCCTGTCACCCGGAGGTGAAAGACAATGATATGCATTCAAATAACGCAGGACAAAAGCATCTGTTTGTTTTAAATATGTGTCCTCCAGACAAAACGCTAATGGTGTTAAATTCTGGACTAAAAGTTTTAATTCATTGAAATTAGTCCTTAATCCTTTGCAATTCCACTGTATAACATGATTATGATATACTATCTTTTGTGAGGATGTATTGGGGATCTTCCCCGTACTTTTTCGGTGGGCGACAAGCTGTGTGCTTTAGAACGGACGTTTTCGGACACGTCCATGTCCTCAAGAGATCCATATTTGTCGTATAATTTGATTTGATTTTCTGACCCTTTTTGGACTCTGCCACCTTTTTAAGAATCTGGCTTCTTACCTTTTCTTTTAAGGATTTGTGTAGACTTTGAGGTCGACTGAGATGATGAGTCAAGATCAGAGGATGTTTCACATTGGCTTTTAGACATACTAGGAAGTGATTCTGTTGTTTGGTTAGATATTGCAGGTGAGAATATCAAAGGTGATTCCGTTTTAACCCAGGTCAAGTTTGTCTGACAGAATGCAGATGACTTTGTGACTGTAGTGTTTGTTTCTAACAGAGGTCTGGTTATGGAAGCATAGTCTTCCTAGATTTTTTGCATCTGCAAAACGGATGTTTCGGGTGAATGTTATTTATCTCCATTTGATGTTTCCAAACAGGACAGTTTTTAAGAGTAAGATGGATGATCCCATGCACAGTTGGTACATTTTTTTCATAACTGTCACAATCTTCTGTTGTGTATGTCTTTTCACCACAGTGAGCACTTACAACAGACAATGTGCAAATATTTACGCCATGACCGAACTTTTGGCATTTGAAGCACCTTAGAGGGTTCGAAATGTACGTGTCAACATTGATATTACAATAACCTGCCTTTAGAGATTTTTTAGCATTTGGTGAAGAAAATGAGAAGAGGTAGGTATTTATTTATAGCATCGTTTTTACGGGTTGTGAAACGTTTTACATAGAGTAGCCTTGATCTTTCATATCAGAGACGATGTCAAGTTCATATCAATATTCATAGAAGAGACGATGTCAAGTTCAGACAAGTTCCAAAAACCGATCACGGTCTCTTGGGTTTTGTAAGCCTTGACGCTGACCGGAACGCCGACAAACGATTCTGTACTCATGAAGTTGGTGGCTTGTTGCCTTTTCCCAAACTCAACCAACAGAGCACAGGGTTCAACTTTAATGGTGTCTTATCAACAGCAAAAGTACTGTAAGTCCCAATGGTCCCTAGTATGGTGGGGGCGGCGGGGTAGCCTAGCGGTTAAAGCGTTGGCTCGTCACGCCCAAGACCTGGGTTCGATTTCCACATGGGCACAATGTGTGAAGCCCATTTCTGATGTCCCCCGCCGTGATATTGCTGGAATATTGCTAAAAGCGGCCTAAAACTAAAACTCAGTCAGTCAGTCAGCCTAGTATGGTGATCTGCCGTCAGTTGTTGGCGATCGATAGCCCATTTTTACATTGTATTGTCCAAACATAGTTTTATAAGTTTAAAGATATATGCTGGCTAGTTTTACCTCATTTTGTGATAATCTAGTAATTTTACTGTCCTTCGTTGACAGGGTTTTATATATTATATGTATATATTATGAATTTAGAACTAGTTTTAGTCACGATATGGCTGAAATAATGCCTATGTGACTTTAAATCTTAACTCACTCACTCACTTGTCAACAGTTTCAATTACAGGAAGTCGTGGTCAATATTCAATGGACTTGGACAGTCTTTGTTCATTATCAACTGGATAATTGTCTAGAGGACGTTTGTGTTTTTAGGGGGTTTCATAAGTCATGGTTATTATGTTGAATGGTTCATCTTGCGAGCTCCCCATCCACCATTGTGTATCATAATGACAATGCTAAAAACAAATGGGTCTCCAACTTGCAGCACCAAGGATACTCAGATGATATACTCCAGGAGAAAAATTAAAAGAGTACTATAGGGAATAGCGGTTCTTTTATAGTGAGTGAGTGAGTTAAAGTTTATAGTCACAGCGGCAGTATTTCAGCCATATCATGACTTAAGATAGTTATAAATTCATGACAAATGCGCAAATGTTAAAAACCTGTCGACGAAGGACATTAAAACCAACTAGTATATCACAGTAATAGGAAATAAAACTAGCGTATATCTCTAAAATAGGATTTCAAATTAGGACAATACAATATAAAATAAGGCTGAGGATCGCCAACAATTGAAGGTAGATCGCCAGTCTAGGGACCATAATGTTCTATTATAGGTCCCATATAAGGGTTATTCTGTCAAACTCCGGCCCCTGTCGGAGTGAAAAATTAGGCGTGAATAATGGCGGGCCATCTTTCGCTGTCAATGCAAAATCGTTCCTCTTTTAGAGATAAGATATTGTTAGAAGTATAACGAAAAAATGAACGTGCAAGAAAAATTGAGATACCAGAGTTATCATTGGATAGGTATGCAATAGTGTATGGATTTCTGAGAGCTAAGCGTGCCAAGAAAATATCGGTCATAGTGGCAAGAGAGACATGCATTCTGGGTTGAATAACTTCAAAACTTTAAACGCTAAGGCACGGCGTACTTTCAAGCAAAGTAAACGTCAATCCTGGCGAAATTATGTATCAAAAATAAATTCCAAAGTATGGAATATGATCCAGAAAATAAAAGGTAAGGGCTCTCAATCTAGCATTAAACATCTCAAAGCCGGAGACGAAGTATTAACTAGTAAATCTGATATAGCAAATAAACTTGGAGAACCTTTGGCCAAACCTTTTTCTTCATCAAAGTATGTCCCCCAATTCCAAAATTATAAACGCAACAGGAAAACAAAACCATTAATTTCAATGCAGATAATGGGGAAGATTATTATGAAATATTTTCTATTCATGAGATTCATAGAGCATCAAGCTCATGATACTACTACAGGGGCTGATAACATACATTAAATCAGCTCCTGATGCGCTTATCAGGGCGCTTCTCTGTTCTGGGAAGCTGCTTCCAATTGGGCAGATTTCTGGTCTTCCAGGTCGAGTATTCGATCCGACGTTGGCTCAACTCGTCCTGTGCTTCGTCAAGTTTTCAGTTTTTGCTAGCTATGTGGTCGTCGAGCTTGTTCACTTTGGCCAGGTTGTTCACAAGCGATCTGCGCATGGTTCTCAGGGCCTCATCTAGACCTTTAAGTTCCCTGATGGTAAATCGAAACTGAAACCAGGGTTTGTTCCAGTACATGGCCAATATTTTTTTGAGTCCGTCCGACGCTTCTCGTGCACGTCTTTCAGATCGTCTCGGCAATTGCTCTCGCCGTGGCACTGAACTCGGTGCTTGCCGTTCGAAGATTATCGGTGGCCTTCGGTGGAAGTTTGGGTTTACTCGCCGCTGTAATCCTGCAGGTTAAACTCGTTGCAGATGGACTCAACGGAGCGAACGGTTGCCTCATGCGGGCATGCATGAGATTGACTCACGGATGGGCTTTCACCTGCATCTTGCCCTCATCATTGATGTCGAACTTGGAATAGTCGCGATACGTGGGTTTTTAGGTTAAAACATCGTAGTAATCATCCACAGCCGTATTTAAGATATCGTTTCATATACTGGTGCGCATGGGCGAGGTGTCTTCTGCTGTGTCTTGTTGGTCGGGTGGCATGGAAAAATAGTCCATTTCGAAATCGTCGCCACCTCCTTCACCCATTATTTTGTATTAAACATATAATTTAGTTATTTTACATGTGTAATATAACAATGTCGCAATACGGACGAAAACTAGATTCTTTCCGAAGATTGAGGAAACCGCTCAGGTCAAAGCCGTCCGTCAATCCGTGAACAATCCTAGCTAGATCGATCAAAACCAAATGCTGCTGGTTCGATACCCCAACATCGGCGAGAACGATGTCATCGTCACTGGGACGGCTCGCCTGGCTTTTCACATCAGGGAACAAAGCCAGAGGACAAAGCCGTCACCGAAGCGTATGGGAACCAGTTTTGCATTCCGCTCGACTTCGAGCTGATCGAGGGGCACATTCCCTTTTACCAGCGCTAGGCAACAGGCTGGAATACGAACTCACGTTCAACGAGCCCAGCAAAGCTATTTTCACCAAAGGCACCGAGGGGAGCTACTTCGTCAACAACATCTTGCTGTTCGGAGTTCGACATGGTCATGAGCCCAGAACTGGCTCCAGCAGATTCGCAACCAGTACTAGGGAAAGCTGTCCATCCTGTACGATCGCGTGCTGCGACACTGGAAGATCATCAAGGACAAGAGTGACATGCTGTGGAACATCAACCTGAATGTGCTGGCCCGATCGATGAAAGGCAATCTGATCATTCCTGTGGCGGAATACCCACCGTTTCAAAGAGACAGCGAAGTCACTTGGATTCCCGAGATCACCAAAGTGGAAGTGACGGTCGAAGGCTTGCCCAACCAGGTGGTTCAGCCAAGGCATGCGAGCTCACCAACAGTGGGACGAGATTTGAAAACTGACGGCAATCAAGCGCACACCGGAAATCAACGTGGTCGTCAAGGGTCAAAAAGGCAGGTTAGCCAAAAGCAGGAAAAATAATATAAATCATCGTCAATGGACCCCACATGGCATAGCGGCAGCATGCATCACTGTTATCACCACATTGATGTACAAATTCAAACCGCAACCACCACCACCACCGATGCCTAGGATGCCACAACGACGAGAATTAGAAGTAAACCCGCATATTATGTAATAATTTTAAAATTATTTTTAATTATTATATACAACGATGTCGACCACAGACGATGCATATCACGCCGCCGGGGTCAGTGGATTGGCCATTGACTACGCTTTGATTGAGCAAAATGATCAACTGACTGACTGACTGAATTTGGTTTTACGCCGCTTTAAGCAATATTCCAGCAACATCACGGCGGGGGACACCAGAAATGGGCTTCACAAATTGTACCCATGTGGGGATTCGAACCCAGGTCTTCGGCATGACGAGCCAACGCTTTAACCACTAGGCTACCCCACCGCCCCCAAAATGATCAATAAGTTTCCGGAAAACATATTAAAATAAAAATAAAAGTAATAATAAAGAGAAGGCCACTACTGCGATGATGGTCGGCAGGGCGTTGGTCAACGCCTTGGCACTTTCGGGCGGCAATTACCTCGTTTCTTACTCATGAACATCAAATGCAGCCAAGATAGAGTCGGAACGTAAATGTCACGATTTAGCTCTGGACACGTTCAACAGCCTCGAAGAAGCCATGCAAAACCTCGCCACGGATATATATGAATGTATATACAATGGGACGACGACACATGCACCATTGCAAGTTCGTGATTTAGGGAAAAGCTGAAACGTGCGGTAGGAAATGCACGACAGAGTATTGCGGCAAACACATGCTGACGATAAGAAAAAGCAACGCCGTCAACAACACGTGTTCGGTGTGCAGCTCCGGAGTGAAGTGCCACTATCGTTTGTGCAAGGCCCACGGCGGCGATGCCTTCAGGTTCAAACTCATCTACCCGAAAAAAAAAGATTAATTACATGCATGACTTTGAATTAATTACTTTAATAAAAAATAATTTCACATGTATATAAACAACCGTTCGACGAACTGTTAGACATTTGTTTCACTCGAAGACATATCAAACTATTAGATATTCGTTTTCACTTGCAAATACAAACATGACGACTACAGTCAAAGCACTCAAATTGATCGCGGATTAACGGTATATTCTCGCATGAGGAAATCTCAACTGTTGAGTTTACTCAACATGGAATTCGTCACGGCAAACTCACGGCGAACAGGTTGCCCAATTTGGTCACCTCTTACGACCAGCAGTTGGGTGCTGTGGACCTATTTTACCCAGGGTCCACACGGGGGACGAGCTATTAGCGTTACCCAGCACCCAACACCCACCACAAGGAGGTTGCTCTTCACGGGTGCCAGAACATTAAATAACATAAAGCACATTAAAAACTGCAAATTGTGATGGTTGCAGAATTGAATTTGAAGGTTGGGAAGAATTATTTGGCATGTTTCAAGAAATGTATAAACTGGACAATCAGCCCAAGACGGGTGAATTAGCCGAATACGCCATAAGATATATTGATTATAGCGCTGTGTTTTTCACAGCAATTTTAAGATATTCGAGGACAGGTTTTACCAGAACATGTTTCTTCTTACACATGTAGTGTGAAACGTATTACAGACTTCGTTAATGTGTTCAAATCAACAATCTTATTTCTAAGGAAAAACATAAGAGGTAACAATTTAATATTTCCTTCAATATATTGTTTGCAGAATATCTATTTCGCTCCATGTTTAACAGTGATCTACCTTCGGTTGCTGGCGATCTATAGCCCGTTTTTGATATTGTATTTTCCTCATTCGAAACCCAGTTTTAGAGATAGACACTAGTTTTATTTCTTGTGTCTGTGACATTCTAGTTGGTTTTACTGTCCTTCGTTGACAGGCTTTTACCGATTTACATGTATTTATGATGACGTTAAACACTTGTTTTAGTTACGATATGGCTGAAATATTGTCGATGTGACTTTAAATTTGAACTCACTCACTCCATGTTTAACAAGTTGCTGCCATTTACACGACCATAACTTGAGATTAACCTGTGTGTCTTGATCTCTATGACTATGTCCATATGTGGATTGGCAGGAAGAAAGTTAAGAATGGTTTATTTATGGATCTTACTACCCATCAATGGATGATAAGTAGACCTTGTTCAGATGATGTAGCTCAGAGTGGCTTGGCCATCTCACTATTTTACTGTGTTGAGTGTAGAGATTGAGTGTGGAGTGAAGGAGTGAGTTAATATTTAACGTCACATCGGCAATATCTCAGCCATATCGTGACGAAAATAATTTGCACAGTAAAAAGTGAAAACATTTTGAAGATTAAAACCTGTCGACGATGGACAGTAAAATACTAGATAATCACAGATATAATATAAAACTAGCGAGCAAAGTTAAAACATTCCAATGAAAGAAGACAATACAATATAAAAACTGAAGGTAGATCATCATACTAGGAACCATGGGGACTTACATTACGTTTGCTAGCTGCATGGAGCCTAGCTGGATTTACACCATCCCTTCAGCTGCTGAAGATTGTAGGATAATTTAGCCGAAATTTAAAAGAACAAAACTACTACATTTAAAAACCTGGTACGTGAAAATTTAACTTGCTTGACGTTGATTCTTTCATCACAAGGGATACTAAACGGAGGATCTTCACCTTTTAATAGGTATTTGTGAGTATAACGCGTATGGCCAGTGCGACATCGTCGCTTAATGAGCTTCTCAAATCTGGACTGACAACCCAAGTAGGTGTAACCAATATAAGGCTGTATTTCATGTAATTTGTTAATACCTACTTGGGTGTCCCACTTCTTCTGCATCAGATCACGGATGTAAGTTCTAATGCTAGCTTTGTAATCAGAGTAATGGAATAAGAAGTGGTGTCACAGATTGTTTGAGCGCTGCCTTAGCAGCAAGATCAGCCATTGTATTCCCAGAAATGTCAACGTGGCTGGGTAACCAACAAAAGACGACGTCGCATTGGCCAGTAGCAAGCTCATTATACAATTCAATAATTTCTAATAAAAGTGGATGTTTACAAGAAAGATTTTTAATAGCCTGAAGACACGAAAGAGAATCGGAAAAGATGATGTATTGTTTATATGTACGGTGTTTATTAATATATTTAAGAGCTGTTATAATGGCGTTAGCTTCTGCTGTTAAAATAGAGCTGTTATTTGGTAGTCGAGAAGATATTGTTCTGGATCCAATGACAGTGGCAAAAGCAACTGCGCCACCATCCGTGGATCCATTCCGTAAATAAGGATTTGTATGTATTATATTTATTTGTTAATTGATTATATTCTTGTTTATATTGTAATTCATTAGTTTCTGCTTTCTTAAACGTAGTTAGTGTGAGGTCAAGTTGTGGTCTCACTAATTGCCAAGGAGGAGAAGAAAGAAGACGAGAAAAAGATATATTCTCCAGATCAATGCCGGCAGCGGAAATGAATGGTATAATGTTGTGCCCAAGAGGCGGAACAAGAGAAGACTTTTAGTTATACAAATCCTCATAAAGAGGATTGAAGACACAGTTAAATGCAGGGTTAGACTCGTTAGAATATAGTTTGGTAATATATTGTGAAGATAATTTTATACGGCGTTGGGAAAGAGAAGGCTCATCTGCCTCGACATAGAGACTATCAACTGGAATAGTTTGAATAGATCTAAGACAAAGTCTTAGACGTTGGTGGTGAACAGAATCAAGTAGTTTAAGGTTTCTTTTGCAGGCTCCGCCATATTCGATGGAGCCATAATCAAGTTTAGATCGCATCAATGATCTGTATAAGTGAAGGAGGGTAGTTTGATCCCCTCCCCTCTTTGAATTGGAGACAACCTTTAACAAATCGAGTGCCTTCAGGCATTTAGCTTTAAGGAGTGGCAAGAATGTTCAATGGGAGTCGAAAATTAGGCCCAAGAATTTGGCCTCCTTTACAACTTTGATGGGAGTGCCATTTAAAGATAGTTCTGGGTCCTTATGAGGCTTATATTTTCTACAAAAATATATACAACTAGTGTTTGATTTAGAAAATTTAAAGCCGTTTTCAAGACACCATTTATTTATTTTGTTTAAACATAACTGCAGTTGCCGTTCAATAGTATGCATATTTTTACCACGACAAGAAATATTGAAATCATCCACAAATAATGATCCTTCAATTGAATCATTTAAAACCTTTGATAAACTTTTGATCTTGATGCTTAACAGCGTGACAGACAAAATACTGCCTTGTGGGACACCCTGATCCTGATTATGATGATCAGACAGGGTTGAACCCACTCGGACTTGAAATTGCCTGTCTTTTGAAAACTGTGATATAAAAGAGGCATACTGTCTCTCAAACCAAAATCATGTAAATCCTTCAAAATGCCATGCTTCCAGGTCGTATCATAAGCTTTCTCAAGATCAAAGAAAATTGATACAGCATGTTGTTTATTTACTATAGCATTTTTAACAAAGGATTCTAAACGTACCAAATGATCAATGGTGCTACGATTTTTCCAGAAACCACATTGAATATTTGTTATGAGGTTATTGGTTTCAAGATACCAAGTTAATCTATTATTCACCATACGTTCCATGGTTTTACAGACATAGCTAGTTAGAGATATCGGTCTATAATTAGACGGATCTGTATGATCCCTGCAAGGTTTTGGTATTGGGACTACAATGGCATTACGCCACGAAGAAGGAAATTCTCCAGAATATTTGGAGGAAATTCTCATAAGTAATGAAATACACTTCGTTATAATCTTCACTTCGTTATAATCTTCACCGTTATTTGATTCGAAATTAAGTTTGGTCTTTTCCTGTTGTTTCTGATATCTCTGAAACTCAGGGACATAATTTGCCGATGATGAATTTTTGGCAAGAGTTTCGCCAATTTTATTTGCAATTTTAGACTTGTCAGTAATTGAATTATCACCATCTTTAAGATGGTGAACAGCAGATTTTGAACCTTTGCCTTTAATTCTTTGAACCATGTTCCATACCTTAGACATTGGCGTGCGTGAATTAATTTTGGAGACATAATTTCTCCAAGATTGTCGTTTGTTTTGTTTAAAGGTACGACGCGCCTTTGCATTGAGTATTTTAAATTTATTTAAGTTATCGCAGTTGGATGATGGCGGAAATAACGCTCTGCCTTTTTCCTCGCTTTTCTGGCTTGTCTACAATCTGTATTAAACCATGGTTTTCGTACATGTGGAGTCGTAGAGGACTTTGGTATACACTCATCAGCTATTTGCTTTAAAACGTCAGCAAAATTTTGAATGGGATCAGTTATATCACTGAAACATTCCGGTCGCAGTTTCGATTTACATATAGTTTGAAATAAAGACCAGTTAGCCTTCGAAAAGTTCCGTCTTGTATACGATGGAGAATCAGATGGAGTTAGGACAGTTGGGAAGAGGTCACTTCCACAAAGGTCATTATGAACAGACCAATCAAATTCATTCAGGAGGTTAGAATCTGCAAGTGACAAATCCAGAGAAGAATAAGTGCCAGTTGCAGGATGCAGATAGAAATAATAAAAATAACAAAACCTTTTGAGGAAATGGAAAATGTATGTTGAAGCACACTGCAATACACGTGTTTTATCAGCAAAATGACATTGTAACAATAAACAACGATGTAGTGATGACCACTGCAGACGGTTCCTGCGATGCTGGAAGGTCAAGGCCATTCCACGCAGCGGTCGGTAGGCTATTACATGCCAGCAGGACGAAGTCGTCTTGTCACTGTGAATCGGCTTACGCGATGACCCAATGATGTGGCTGCTGATGACGTCACCGTCAACATCCAGTTGCGTAGGTGAATATCCCGCAGATAGCGATCCTCTTGGGGTGTTGTGACTCTGGAACGTCCACTTCTGGGTCGATCACATGTCTGGCCTGTCGTACTGAAACGGTTAAACAGCCGAATTATGGTTTGCCTTGTGCAACCCAATATCCTTGCAATATCGCTGTTGAAAGCACCCATTTGTGTCATTCCATTGGCCGTTCTCGTTGCGCTGACGTCAATCTTGGCATTTCCTCGTGAGATTTCTGTCAAGTGATTGTTCAGTCTTCACGACAAACAGGTTTTATACTCTCTGTCAGAAAAGTGCTGGTGCATGGGACAATAATCACAATTTTGCAAAATTCGTGCAAAACACGTACAAATGTGTTTGGTTGCATTTTCGCAAATGAAACATGATGGTTGCGTTCTATACAATCAATGTTTTCAATAATTTTATTAGTCAGAACGCATATTTGGGATTGCAACAACAATTACACCTGTGTACTTTCTTTTGCTCGTCAGTTTAATTTGATTTTATCATCTGACCCTTTTGGGGCTCTGCCACTTTGTTTCTTCAAAGAATCTGGCTTCGGTTTGACTTTGTTTTTAACGATTTGTTGAACGTTTGACCTTGATTGAGACTTTTGAGTTGACTGAGAAGATGTGTCACGGTCATAAGATGGTTCAGATTGGATTTGGGGCGTACCAGGAAGTGGTTCTGCTGTTTGTGTAAATATTGCAGATGAGAATATCAGAGGAGATTCAGATTTAACCCAGGTCAAGGTTGTCTGACAGCATGCAGATGATTTTGTTATTCTAGTTGTCGCTTCTGATGGTGTTCTGGTGATAGAAGCATAGCTCTCTTTATGCTCTGAGCTTTGAACAAGTTTTTTGGCATCTGCAAAACTAATGTTTTGGGTGAATTTGATTTGATTTATCTCCATTTGACGTTTCCAAACAGGACAGCTTTTAGAGTATGAGGAATGATCCCCTGCACAGTTTGTACATTTTTTGACATTACTGTCACAATCTTCTGTTGTATGTGCCTTCTCACCACAGTGAACACATACAACAGACAATGTGCAAGTATTGTCGCCATGACCGAACTTTTGGCATTTGAAGCACCTTAGAGGGTTCGGAATGTACGTTTCTACATTGATGTTACAATAACCTGCTTTAAGAGATTTTTTAGCATTTGGTGAAGAAATGAAAACAAGTAGGTATTGGTTTTTAGAACAGCATCATTTTTCCGGGTTGTGAAACGTTTTACATAGAGTACGCCTTGATCTTTCATCCCCGAGACAATGTCAGGTTCTGACATATCTGCAAACAATCGATCACGGTTTCTGATGATTCCTTTGCTTGAGTTAAAGTTTTATCAGCTGTGACTGTGACTGGAACGCCGACAAACGATTCTGTACTCAAGGTTGGCGGCTTGTTGCCGTTTTCCACACTCAACCAGCAGAGCACCGGAACGTAAACGTTTAATATTTTTAACTTGACCGGCAATGCCTTGAATTCCCTTAGATATGGCAAAAGGGTTCAACTTTAATGGTGTCTTGTAAACAGTTTCAATTACAAGAAATCGTGTCCAGTATTCAATGGACGTGGACAGTCGTTGATCATTATCAACTGGATCAGTGTCCAGTAGACGTATGTTTTTTGTCAAGGGGGTTTCGTAAGCCATGGTTAAGTTTTCAAGGTTCGTCATCCGAGCTCCCCACCCACCACGGAGTATCACAAGGACAATGCTAAAAACAAGCGGATCTCCGACTTGCAGCACCAAGGATACCCGGATGATATACACCAGCAGAAAAATGAAAAGATTAATGAATCCACCAGATTGGCCCATGAGCAACCGCCTTCTGGGCATACGAATCTAGGCAAAACACATACATGAAATTGTGTACTTGAAATTCTCAGTTCAAAAATTTGCCAAGACTTAAAAATATCATCTAATAATTTTCAAATTGTGTGCAACATTATATAGTTGTAGCACAGGGCTTGCCGTGACCAGCCGATTGATAGAACCGGGCCAGTTCTACCACCCGTCTAGGTGAAGTAAGGGGCGAAGTGGTGTGTTGGGCAAAGTAACGCTGTTCCTGGAACCAGTGCCCTCAACCACCAGACTCCCGTCCTCCACCGACACAGGGGCGCAATTCACGGTAAACGGGTTGGTGGACCAAATATACCCCCGGGTCCACAACGGGGGGTTGAAGAGCGCTTAGCGTTACCCAGCACCCACCACGAGGAGGTGGCTCTTCACGGGTGCCAATTGAGTGTAGAGAGACAAGCCTGACATTTACTTAATTAAGTACGGCACAGCCTGGACAGATCGGTCTCAGACTATATGTTGAATTGAATGATACATTTTAATTTGTTCGTGCTGGTTCACACGTGACAAGTATTCAGGTAATTAAGGACATTTGCTTTCTCCGTCTGTTTGAATAGACTGGAAATTTTTCTCAAGCAATGTTGCGCTGCAGGAACAACTCCATAAATTTTCCTGGCCGAAAACTTTGGTTCATTGATGTTGATCCTTCTGAATCAAAGTTGTCATCTTTTAAGCTCACTTTTGTGACGTGAGGCTGAAATATGTCTTCTTGTAGCAAGATACCTTCTGCCAGTTTGCTCAGAGCCACAGAGAAAATGTACAGCTAGGGCTTTTTAAAAAGGACATTCACATCCAGTTTCAGATAAACAAAATGTGCTTAATTTGACTCGTAAAACACAAAGTCTAGTTCAGTTTTTACAACAAATAGTACCTCCGACTCCTGTCATACGTTCTTACCCCAACCAAATTTTAATATGAAAGTCACCTGGCACCAAATGTTTATTTCGCACGACTAATTTGGATCATGTCACTTCCAATTTCGGGCAAGACCTAGAACTATAAAGTCAATATATTATGTTAAAAGCAAAGGAAGTTAAGAAACGTATACAAGAAAATAAGGGAATACAAAAGGAATGAACAGATCCCAGAACTAAATGCAAATGAACTTATTAAAAATTGTTATTGTTAATTGTCTTGACGGGGCGAATACACACTAGCACCCGCATTTGGCAAGGAATCTGGAAAACAAATCTTCAGCGATAATTATCAATCAATCGAATATTCCACGAAACACATTTCCTTTGATAAAAAAGGCAAAACAGCTGTGAAAACTATATGACAACTGGTAATGGGTAAGGTTGTCTTGCCAAACAGCTGGTTGCACCCATCACTCAAACTAACCACATGAAAGTCTGTGTGTCCCTGCTACAAATCAGGCCTCTAACAAGCCTTCTACAAACCGACCTTTTGTGAAACGTCACGATCACTTCTCGTACAATCATGCCGTGTATAGTCATGTGGAAAAGAGGCAACTCGAATGTTAGTAATAGTGAGTGAGTGAGCTTTTAGCAATATTTCAGCAATATCACGGCGGGGGATACCAGAAATGAGCTTCACACATTGTACCTGGGTGAGGAATCAAACCCGTGTCTTCGGCGTGACGAACGAACGCTTTAACTACTAGGCTACCCCGTCGACCCGAATGTTAGTAATAAAGCAGCAGTTCAAAGCTGGCCAGAACAGCACACATTTATTAGAAGAATGTGAATCTTTTCCTGCAACTTTAAGTTACTACAGACAGTTTCAACACTTTCTACTGCCATTAAACCACTTACTAATAAAGGTAGGTTTATGAATATCAAAAGAGATGATAGAATCTGTAGATGTTGTAATAATAATGTTATAGAAGACGAATATCACTTTCTTTTACTATGCCCAGCCTATAACAATATACGTAAAATATTTATTAATGAACTATTTTTTGTGTATCCATCAATCGATAATTTTTCATCTCTATTGAATTGTTCAAATGAATTTGTAATTAAACATGTTGAGGTTTTCGTTTATCCATGTTGATAAGAAAATTGTGAAATGTGCTATCGGCCTGTGGCCTCCTCAGTGCTGAAATAAAGATAGATTGATACTAAGAATATGGATGATGTTAATATAAAGGATATTGAATAGAATGTGTCATTTTAACTATTGATCTTTTATAACTTTAATGAGTTTAACAGTGTATGCGTAACACTACATTCTGAATGAGAATTGCATTAGTCGTTGAACGTGAGATGACCTTGTTAGATCATTGACCATAGCGCCCTGCTGTCCATGAGGTCATTTACCGTGAAGATGGCACACTCAGTCGAGTGGATCTCCTTCTATTCTTAAGACAATCCCAGAATCGACGAGGCATACTCCTTATCAAACATCCAAATGTCAACTTGGTTCATTCCATATCTTCTTTCCATTGAGAGTGGTTGTTGGGTGTTGACGGTGACGTACGCATCGTTCAAGGATCTCCTATACAATGTTCGATGGGTGACTGAGTGTAAGCCTTGGTAAGGTTGTTATGTTCTCGTGTTGGAGTTACAGTAACAATAGGAGAGCTGTGTACTTTTGCGTTGATATGCTGCAACCAAACGATGTCCATGTCACGAGTGCCTGCAAGATGTTGTCACGGTAGTATTGCCAAGTGACGGACACGTGAATAACATGTTAAGGCGTTCTGGTAGTCACGGTCATTTCCACTCCGCACACACACACTCCGCTGTGCCTGTCAAGGAAGTGGTCGTGGGATTAACACGTGGACCTCGGGCATGCAGGTTCCATCTGTGGAGCGGATTACGAATCGTCTGCCCACTCACTCTAACACCCGTAGGTCTGTGAATCTCATGTCCTATGTGAGATGCTTTGATCATGGTTTCCGAAACACAGTCGTTCTGATTGAACGGCCTTGTGGGCCAGTTGTCGCGTGTGGTCGACGTCTGTCATCAACTTTATTTGTCTGTCGACATGAGGACTGTAATCTGGTAATTACTGACTGTGAAACATGGCAGCTGTTCCCGACGTGACAGACGCCGCATGTAGAAAACACTTGGAGTTTAAAACTTTATTAGACCAAATTTCGGCCTGGATTATATCTCTGAAATGTCCAGCAACAAACTGTCAAGTTTCATTTCGCATTTTTCCCAGTGTGCACATCATGAAAAGCGTTTGCACGAAATTTATAACACGTTGTGAATTGAATAGAATATTTTCAAATCCATATCACAGATTATATCCCCTACTTTATGAATATTATAATTAGTGATTGAATATGATTTAGTATTTGTCTGTGCTTTTATTTTGTTTGTAAGGACACATTATATCTACTAAAGGAATCGGACAAACGCTTTGCCATAGCTTTGACCACAAAATGATACTTATCAATTTTGAGTGAGTGAGTTTATATTTATCGTCACATCGGCAATATTTCAGCCATATCGTGACAAGAACAATTAATAATTGTATTAAGGATCAATAAAATTAGAAAATAAGAGCCTGTTGACGGAGAACAGTAAAACTTCTAGTGTATCACAGATATCCATTTAAAACTAGTAATAAAATCTAAAACATTTTAACTAGAAATGACAAGACAATGTGAAAACAGGCTATAGATTGCATCATTTTGACTTGATATAGAATTGTATCGAGGCGGTATGAAAATCTTATGTCATACTTCATTCTGTGTTCAGTTCCTTACTCAACTTTATATTCAGTCAACATGTGTCAACCAAGCACAACTTCAACTGTTCATGGGTGTGTTCCGTTAACAAATGCTAATGGTCATCATTGCCATTCATATGAAGCAATATGATCAATAATCATAAAACCTGAGAACTAGGCTTGAGAATAATTTCCATAACAAGAACATGTGAGTGCAGACTGGAATGACCAGTAATGTGTTTGATAATAAGGTGAAATAAATTAATATGACTAACATACTGAAAATTTGTAAATACTTCACTTCAGGGGATTGAGCTAATACGTTTAGTACATACGCTCTGACACCAAGATAGGGTCGAACATCTGATTTTGAGACAAATGTTTTATCTATTTTGTAATGGCTTATGTGGACACAAATGCGGAGATGACCCTATATGTGCGTATTTGAAACAGAGATTATTAGTGCAGGGTTAGTGAAGTAATTGAGCTATTCAGTACACAGCCTTAAGAATACCACTGCAAACACGGAAACGTCGCTTGTATTCGTATACTATGTGGATTCGAGGGAAGAACGACGCAAAGTCAATTAAAATTGATTCATTGGGGAACCGTCAGAAAGTGTCCGGAAAAGCATCGATTTCTTTCAGAATAAAATGGACGAAAAAAAGAAAACGTTTTGCCCCGGCTTGTACAAATGTTTACAGCCAATCAAATGACAGTGAGACCAGGACACACGTTGTGTGTCTGCTAACAGAGCTTTAGGCCTTCTTATTTGTAAATATAAGGCACTTGGAGGAATGGAATCCATAACTTATACAAAGGTATATGATACGATGGTGTGGTCAGTTTTAAGTTATGGGGCATCTACATGGGGACATCGGGAGGTATCCGCAGTAAATGCTGTCCACCATCGTGCTTTGAGATTTTTCTTGGGGGTGAGAGCCGCTTCCAGGGCTAAATATGCACCTAACGTTGCAGTGAATGGAGACATGGGATGGATCCCTCCAATTGTTAGACAATGGATATGTATTGTTAGACAATACTGTCGTTTTAGAAAAATGTCTTTTAGAATAAATAAGTATGTATTTATATGGTCGGAGAGTTGTGCGAGTGGATGTGTGAGAAATTGGAATTTCCGAGTAAAAGCAAGGTTAAATGAATGGGGCCTTAGTGTGGAAGCTGATGTTAATGTTAAACGGGTATGCGAGAAGGTGCGAGATATTTGTATGCAGAAGTATGTGAATGATTGGTATGATTTATTACACAAGCCAAGCGGTAGAACGGGAGGTAATAAATTACGAACGTATCGAATGTTTAAGGATGTGTATGGCTGTGAAAGTTATGTGAGTATGAGTATGCCCCGTTCTTACCGCTCTGCCTTCTCCAAATTCAGATCAGGTACTGCTCCTCTGCATTTGGAAACCAGCAGATATACAAATGTGAATGTGAATGAGAGGGTATGTTTTCAGTGCAGTGAGAGTGTTGAGGATGAAAGACACGTTCTGTTGTATTGCCCTATGTATGATGATTTGCGTGAAAGTTTATATGAAAATGTCTGTTTTAGCTATCCCAACTTCTTAGATCTTTGTGATGATGATAAGTTAGTTTTACTTTTTAAACACTATTTATATTTCAGTGCCAAAACCTGCTTTTATATCTTGCAAAGAAGAAAACATATTTTATACGGTTAGATTTTACACTGTATGTACCTATATAATTATTTAGTATTTAGTATATATAATGTTTTAATACATTAGTCTCTCATAACCCTTAAAGGGTGGCTCACTTATATGCTATATTTTATAAATATATTTATATATGTATTTTATGTGAGGTGAGACTGAAATAAAATATCTGTCTGTCTGTGTCTGTGTCACGGCTTCCCTCAGACAGCAGAAGGTTTTATCTCGCTGGCTGAGGTCGAGGCAACTGTTGCTCATGCAAAACGAGGAAAGGCGTTTGTTCTGGACTCTATACCAGCTGAGTGCCTGAAAAACCGATCGTGTATTGACATTCTTTTAGGTTGTTTACATATTGTTATGGCAACAGTACTTGTCCAGATGTCTGGCGGTCAAGCATTATTAATCCAATACGTAAACCAGATAATGACCCCAGAGATCCTTTGGGTTATAGAGGTATATCGCTCATTCCTGTACCATGCAAACTTTACTGTGATATTTTCGTTTAAGTAACTGGTTGGAATATTATGATGTGTTAGCAGATGAACAGAATGGTTTCCGTGCTAAACGTAGTACCACTGAACATATTTATAGGGTATACTCTGTCATTAGTAACAGAAAGTCAACACGCCAGTCTACAATGTTTGTTTTATTGATATACGAAAAGCTTTTAAAAGTAAACCGTGATTGCCTGTGGTATAGGCTTAGACAAATTGGGATTCAGGGTAGATTTCCCGACGCTATACAAACAATGTATGCTAACACTTGGTCTAGCGTCCGTGTCAACAACTTTCTTATAAACCCAGTTCCAGTTATGTCTGGTGTCCGTCAAGGCTTCGTGATGTCACCGACGCTGTTTTCACTGTATATTAATGTCTTAGTAGATGAAATTACCAGTCTGTTATGTGGTATTAGAATAGACGACCTTATGCTTAGTATGTTACTGCACGCAGATGACATAGCTCTCCTTGCACCCGACGAACTTTGTTTACAGCGACTTCTAGATTGTGTGGCTGACTGGTACTCTCGATGGAGGTTGTCTGTAAACGTTGGTAAAACCAGGTATCCCTGGTAAAACGAAAGTTATCCATTTCAGTCCTGTGTCTATGAACAGGTCTCAAAGTACCTTTACCATTGATGATAGTATCATAGAGTATAGCCATGCATACAAATATACCTGGGCCTTTGGTTCCACGAACATATTGACTGGAACTTTACAGTTAAAGAAGTTGCTAAGTCTGCTAGCCGTGCTTTGGGCGTTATAATTTGTAAGTTTAAAACCGTTGGCGGGATGACCTATGATGTTTGATACCTTGTTCGACAATTAAGTCCAGCCTATTTTATCATATGGTTCAGCTATTTGGGGCACCCGGCAATTCAGCTGTATAAATGCCGTCAGAAACCGTGCCTGTAGGTTCTTTATAGGTGTTAACAGTAAGACTCCAAATATTGCAGTCAGGGGCAAAATGGGCTAGTGTTCTTCCTTTACCAAACATAAAGTTGAAATTGTGAATTTTTGGCATAAGCTGCATGTTAACAGTCATAGTACAATACTCAATGCCATTCACAGATGGTCTACTAAATTCAGAAAATCATGTTATAATAATGTACTGCTGTCACTACTTAGTTCTTTACAGCTCCCAATCACGGATGTAAACAACATGTCTCGGTCATATCTCAAGTCTGTGCAGGAATGGCTCTTTACGTTAGACTATAGGGAATGGCTCTCAGAGCTGTGGAATGAAAGGGGACAAGTGAATGGTAACAAATTACGCACATTTCGTCTATTAAGCAACATCTTTCTACAGAGAGCTACGTCAACACTATTTTAGACAGATCGCAACGTAGTATATTTTTTCAAAATTCCGTTGTGGTACATTACCTTTACAGGTCGAACTAGGCAGATTTAAACGACCTAAGACCCCCTTGGAAGAACGCATTTGCAGTAAATGTAACAGTAAGGAAGTCGAGGACGAAATTCACTTCTTGACATGTTGTAGTTTTTATTCGGATATCAGATATGACTAATGGAACGCTGTCACGGCAGTATACCCTTCCTTTACCCAGTACACCCCTGTTGACCAGGTTACTCTAATTATGCAAGATAGCCAGTTTATTAAACAAGGATCCGCTTTACTCCTACGCATGCTGAGGCGTCGTCAACTCACAAGCTAACCTACCTCTTCACTATTTACCTTAACCTTGTTGTTCTCCTTTTAACGTCGGGAACCAACTTAGCAATCCGAGTAACATTACACTATTTTAACACTACACTGTTACACCAAATATAGCTGTTAGTAATTTATTATCTAATTTTAACTTTTGTTTTTAAATGCAGTATAGTGTCTCATGGGCTTAATCGCCGGATGTTGTACTCTACTTTATGCCAATATTTTATGATGCTTTTTATGATGTACAACTTGTGACACTTTAATAAACAATCTTCTTCTATAATACTGGCTGCTGTGACATGCCTTGTTTTCATAACTGTCCTGCGTAGTGCGCATGTTAGAAGAAGAAGAATAGAATATATTTTTGGACTTATACAAAGGTGTTCCTCGTCCCTAAAACACAGGGTGTATAGGCCTGTAAAGGATATAGGATATATTTAGCATATAGGCATTTTATGGAGGCTGGACAATGTATTGTGTTTGAGTTCTTACATCATTAGAGAATTTAATGTACTTAGCTAAGTTTCGCAAGGCGGATTTATTGGAATATCTAAACAGTGACATAAACTTATAAACAGTTGGTCTAACCCAATAGAAGCTTTCAATATTTAACTTTCTAAACTGTAAATATCTTCTAAACTGTAAATATTTAGGACAAATCAAGATATAATGATACTCATCTTCAACAAAGAATTTACCTTGGCTATTAAAATAATCACAAATGCGGTTTTCCCTTGGAATATTATTGTATCTACCAATTTCTATCATAAGGCGATGAGTAGATGTTCGCGTTTTCGTGATTAATTTCCTATCACTAGGATTTCTACCTAGAACCAAATACAGTTCAAACCAAAATTTTCTTTTACATTTTTGTAAAGAAATAATTTACCATTTGAATCTAAGTCAGATCTCCATTTCTGAATATAGATATCAATGAGACGTTGCTTAACAACTTCACAAAAACTATCAACATTTACAATTGGAAATTGCCAAACATGCCCAAAACCAAGTTCATAGTGGAGGTAATAGAAGTGGCGAATAGTTCACACAAGTTTTTCAATGAAAAGTTGTAACAACTGACATTTTTATGTAAAGCATTTCATAGCTTCAAGACATTTGCCTGCTAGAGTTCTATAAGCTGATGTAAAGGAGCCTGTGTAAGTAAGCACTATACCTATATAATTAAACTGGTCAACAACTTCAAGCTGGGATTCCTTGTAAAACCATAGATTATCCCTGGTATACCTTCACTCATCTGCATCCTTGTTGTTCTAAGTGTCAAATATTGATATTGACTGTTTTATTTGCCCTTGGTATGGCTAGCATTTTCCAAAATACCGTTTTAAGTGTATGTTTTACTTATTATCCACTGAAGCGCAAATAGTTTTTGACCTGTCACGGTTTGCATAAATACAAATTACATAGACCTACGTTACATCATGGATTAAATAAAAGTTTACAGGACCCACTGACAGGGTTTATTACATGTCATAAAAGTGAACCCTTGCCAGGGAATAATAGGCTGATTGTAGTAGAATACATTCTCTAATTGGTATCCTCTAATTAACACCCGTCACAAGGGATTGACCGTTTGGGTGGTTTATCATTGCGTAATCAACAGTCAACAGACCATGAAATATTGTTTTAAGACTGCAGGCGAATAGAGAACAACCAGTTTGGGTTTGTGGTCAGAGACGGTGTTATGCAGTTGGTGTATTCACGAAATATCATAAACTTGTTAATAGATAATTGGTTATGTTGTCCACACACGGGCGGACTGAGGCAAAAACAACCCAAACGAATTCCTTCTTAAAAAACTTCATAGTGTAACTATTTAATTTGGTCATTTACAATGAAAGGTGACTAAATGTTTAATGCATTATTCATTTTAGATCACGTTAAATAATTTCTAGAGAAATCACTACACAAGTTCATATCACAGATGATTCCAGAGAGAAATAGTTCATGAGATTCTAGTTTATGAAAAGCATTAAATTCCAAAATAAGCAAGCCAATCTGTTCTCTAATGCTCAGGAATGATTACCACTTACATCAAAATAGTTTGAGATGTCGACTCAGGAAGCCGACCTTTCGATTTTTATAAGGCTCAGGACGTTGACAAGGGGTACGCTTTGAAGTTTGGGTGTTATTTTAGCACATGGCTAATCTCATGTGACGTGTTATTACAAGCTGGTGGTTGATGGAAGTGAACACATCGCACACGGAAGCCGATCGTGTAAAAATATGATTAAAACAATCATATGATGAACACATTTAAAAGGGCACTGATCCAGAGCAATTTCCGCGCACTGGTTGTTGCTTTTGTTATTGTTTTTCTCCCCTGAGTACCCGGATGATATCCCAGTATTTCGACTGGTTCGTGACCTTTGCTGCGCCACCAGTATGCGCAATTGATAGTATAGGTATAGATTGATCAACAAAAATGAAATCTTTTTTACTCGATAATATTTCCATCTTCATTTTTATTATAACAAATGAAAACGTCAGGACTGAAAAATAACGAAGTCAATGTATGTCTTTATATTTTGTCTTATAATCCTAATTATTTTATTGTCATATTTGTATGCATTTTGAAACTTAATAAAAAGCATACGATCTGCTTATACTTATAGTGTATTTATAACATGACTGTAATATCTAGACATTTGACAGAATGCCAACATGAATCATATTTCACACACGCCCTAGGTGTATGTTGTCTGTCTCATTACGCTGCAGGGCGAAAAAAATGATTCTGTTGAATGCTACCACAAATGAAAAAAAACAAAATGCAAATATTAGAAATATAACAGACTAAAGTCTGCAACAATGTCAGGCTGTTACCTTGTTCGAGGGATGTATCCATCAATATCCACATAAGTTTACTCCCAATTTTGACAGTCCCAAATTTGACACTGAAATTTCTCACTTCTGTAATTGATCTAGCCAGTTATCCCAATTTTGACAGTGAACTTTGGTACACTTGTTAGCTCTTCTCGTGCCCGTTTTTTGACATTACTGGTATGGATATAGGAACCAATAGAGCTTTGGTCTGGATGTGTGTGCTGTTTGTCCCCGCTTCTGACAACAGTCCCATCTGCTGTTGTAGTGACTGAGGCTGTTTTCAGGCACTGACATCTCCATATAATGGTACCATTCCTGTTGGCAGTTCGTCTCAGATACCTATATCCATCCAGGAACAATTCTCCACATGGTCTCCTACCATCTAACTTTGTACCTTTCTCAGCCATGATGAAATTTGATAAGAAAATGTGATGTATATGTGGGCATATATACTTTGCAAGTAATTGGTAAAGCTACTTCTATCATCCTGCTCATGACGTAACCTTTTTTAAAATATTGCATTCATACATCTCAACGGATAATGCTGCTTCTCGCATCCTTTTCTCTCAGGTGATTGCTTTTACATAACTACCCTTAATGGGTGCAGCTAGTTATCCCAGGTTTGAGAGCGAAACTTCGCGAATCAGTGACCAAGACGCTGTCAAAGATGGGACACTACCTCCACATAAAGGAACAATATGCCATTGATCTGCAGCTTACAAAGAATCCTGTTCCATGTCAAGTGTCTTTTAACAGTCTAATATGCGAAAAAGGGATACATCGATTCAGTTTTTTTCACATTGGTGTATAATCCTATTGGTCATCCAAGATCGCACACATAGCAACTAATTGCATGATGTCCGCCATTCTTTAAAAAGGTAATTTAATTAGCCAATAATGAGGAATAAATCAACTTCTGTCTTTCTTGGCTTGGTCATCTCCTCCCCCACCCTCCCCACCATTGTCTTGCTAATTAACATGGTCTGGTGATCCTCTTACGCCTTAAATGAACAACTTGCCCTACTGGCAAAAGAGGAACACCCTGTGCAAGATAAAAGTAATTAATCAATCAGCGTGTTATCGGTTAATCCTTTGATCAATGTTTGTTTTGTATCTCAGCTGATAATTCGTCTTGCTGCACTTCCATGAGCATATTTCATAACATGTAATACATTTGTCATATCAGACCTTAATTCATAATGCTGAGTATTTACTCCAGACACATGAAATGCGAAATGGGAACCTTTGTCGGGTTATCTGAGTGGTATTACCATAATACCTGTAATAAATTCATTAATTGACCATCAAGTGAATGATGACAAATAACATGTGTAGGTCTATACCACCAAACACTGGTTACAGCAAAGGGGGTAGTAATCGCTGAATTGCATGCAATGTTAATTGCCTGAAAAAACTTTTGGGCCGTCACTGTTTGGAGGATACAATCGTAAATAATTGTTGTTCTAAATAATGGCTAAATTTCACTACAATCACCAGTAGCTAGGGTCCATGCAGGTAGCCAAAGTACTGTTAGTCCCATGGTCCCTAGTATGGTGATCAGCCTTCAGTTGCTGGTGATCTATAGCCCGGTTTTATTTTGTATTGTTGTCTATAGTGATTTATTTGTATGATAGTGTTCTAGTTTTAATTTAAGAGCTGTGATATTCTAGTAGTTTTACTGGCCTTCGATGACAGGTCTTTATGTTCTCAATTTATTGTTTTTATATTGATATAAATTAGATTGTTCTCGTAACGATATGGTTGAGATATTGCCGATGTGACGTTAAATATTAACTCACTCATACACTATTTTTGCGAACACATTGAATATCAGTAATGAGATGATTGGTTTCCAAGTACCAGACTAATCGATTGTTCATCATACGCTGCACAGTTTTGCAGCCGCAGCTAGTGAGAGATATTGGACGGTAGTTGGATGGATCTGTATTATCCCCGCCAGGTTTCGGTATAGGGATGACAACTGCGTTTCGCCAGGAAGGAGGAAAATTCTCAATGTCCAAATATCATCAAATATAGATAAAAGTGTCTGGAGACATAATTCAGGCAAGTGTTTCAAGAGTTGATAATGTGTATTATCTTCTCCAGTTGCAGTATCATGAGCTTGCTGAAGGGCGGTATTGAGCTCACGAAGTGAAAATATGTCACTGTAATCTTCACCATTGTCCGGTTTAACTGTTTTTGCGTTCCTGATTTTGTTGAAATTTCTGAAAGTTAGTTTTATAATTTGATGATGAAGATTCACCTAATTCATTCGCAATATCAGATTTATCGGTTAATATAACGTGACCATATTTGATATGACTAATACTTGCTTTGGAGCCCTGACCTTTAATTCAGTCTCCAAGACTGACGTTTATGTTGTTTAAACGTTCATCTATCTCTGGCGTTATTTTTCTTCACAGTGTTTACGTTATGAATTGTAGGGTGTCGGCGGAAGACCTTTTCTGCCTTTTCCCTACATTTCTTGCCTTTTTACAATCACCACTAAACCATGGTTTACGTATGTGCGGGTTTATAGCGGACTTAGGAATAGCTTTATCAGCTATATTCTCCAGTTGTCCTGGGAATAGCTGAACAGGGTCATGAATATCTTTGAAAGTATCAGTATGCAGTATTACAGAACATTGATATTGTACATGACATGCAGGGCGGGGTCACTTACACGTGGAGGCAAAAAGTGATTTTTTATATTATCTTTTCTGATATCACATTTATCTGTGTCTCGAAGATAAGTTTCTTGCAGACACTGTGCTGATGGTGTAAAATCCAGTCTTAAAATCCGTAAATCGTTAAAATTGTTCCTATTGCCTCTATAATTCCATTGTATTATGTTGGACGATTGAGAGCTTCAAAGGAGTAATGGGGGCTGTGGGGTAGCCTAGTGGTTAAAGCGTTCGCTCGTCACGCTGAAGACCAGGGTTCAATTCCTCACATGGGTACAATACTAGTATATGAAACCCATTTCCGGTGTCCCCCGCCGTGATATTACTGGAATTTTGCTAAAAGCGGCGTACTCACTCACTCACATGAGTTATCGACAACTATCTCTCAACATGAAGCTTTCCTGATTGTCTGTTTCCTATTTAATTTTTTCTTTCATTTCTAGTCAAAGGTTGAACAGCTGGTTCTACTGTGACTGGTATATTGGGAACATGAGGTACATTGGCATCAATATGAGCTTAATTTACAGTTTGGGTTGAAGATGTATGGGACTCACTGATTGAAATGATGCCAGTGGGCTGATCGAATTTGAGCCATGTCAAATCAGTCTGAACAGAAACTGCAGAAAAAGGTTTATTGAGTGGAATTGTTTGAGACTGATTTTCATCATTAAACCAGATGTGTTTTTCATGTAGATCTTTAGTATTTTAGATCAGTTTTGCTACTCAAGACATAACCTTGATGAAGCAAGATGCTGACCTTTGCAATTGGCGCATTTGATATCTGATGAACAATCTGTCCTTCTCCACAGTGGTGACAAGCAACAGATCGCTTATAAGATTTTGAGCCATGTCCATATTTTTAGCACTTGAAACATCGGATTGGATTGTGGACATACACCTCCACTCCGATGTTGACATAACCAGCTTTTATAGATTTAGGCAAGGCCGACCGTGAAAAGGTAAACAGATATGTATTTGACGAGATGACATCGCCGTCTCGTGTCTTCACTGTAAAGCGTTTGACTGTTGTCACTCCTTGATTTTTTAATTCGTTTGAAATGTCTTCCTCGGACGTGTCGGACAGGCAACGGGCTCTGTCATGAGCAATGCCGCGGCAAGAAATCAACGTTTTGTGTGCAGACGCAACAACCTCAGTGTTTGGAAATGTGTTCAAAGATAATAGGTTAAGAGACTATTGCCTCCGTGAACACGCAATAAGAAGTGATCCACTAAGAAGACGCGTCACATTCTTCACTTCTCCGCAAATTCCTGAAATGGCTTTGGAAATTGCAAACAGATTGAGCTTAAGTGGCTGTTTATCTGTTGTTTCGATGACAATACATCGAGGCCATGAATCAAGTAGAGGAGAGCCATTTACATTTTGATCAGTTTCATCTGAATCAACAGGTCTACGTTTAGATCTGTTTGAACCAGGCTTTTGTTGAGACATAGTGCAAATGATGTGATTCAGCATCCCTGATCCCCACCCACCATGAAGTGCCAATACCAGCGGTGTTTAATTGCAACGGATATCCAACATGCAAGCACCAAGGATACAGGGATAATATACTTCAGCAAATATGACGCGAAAAGCTGCATCATTTTACCAAATTAAATGTTTGGTTGGTTCGCCCATAACAAGAAATTGGAAACATACAGATTTCGGTCAACGTTAACATAATCGGAATTGGCACATGAGCCATCGCATTCTGGCATGATACTCTAGGCAGATTTCATTTTGATAACGTAAATACGTTGGCCAATACCAATCAAATGGATGTATTCATTTAATGCATATGCATATAACTCATGCACAGGGCTTGGCATGGCCAGCCGATAGTTAGAACCGGGCCCATTCTACCATCCGTCCATGTGGAGTTAGGGTCGAAGTGGTGTGTTGGATAAAAGGAACACGGTTCCAGGTTCCTATTGCCCTCGACCACCAGAATCCCTTCCTCCACCGACACAGGGGCGCAACCCACAGCAAACATGTTGCCCAATTCGGTCGCCCCTTACGACCAGCAATGGGATGCTGTGGAGACATTCTACCCCGGATCCACACAGGGGAAGAGCTATTAAGCGTTACCCAGCACTCACCACGAGCAGGTTGCTCTTCACGAGTGGCACGTAAGTGGGACACTCAAGTAGGTAAGAATAACTTACATCCTATAAATCTCTATATTGGCTACACCTACTTGTGCTGTCAGTCCAGATTTGAAGAGGTCATCATGCGACGATTTCGTATTGGCCACACTAGATATACTCATGAATACCTGTTAAAAGGTAAGGATCCTCCGGTTTGTATCCCTTGGGATGAAAGAATCACGGTCAAACATGTCCTGCTTGACTGTACTGAATTTTCCATCACAAGGGATGAATATTTCAATGTCCAAATATTTAAGGATCTTTTTACTAATGTTAATTATAATTGAGTTTTTAAAAGAATTAGAATTGATTGATGAATTTTGATGAATATGTTTTGTGAATAGATAAATGATATTTTATAATCGGTAGATTAAAATTAGCAACCGAGATAATTAGTGGCTGTTCCGAAACCAATCTCTATTAAGTCAGACTCAAATAACGTATCGAATTGGCGCACGAGACTACTTCAGTACGAGTTATGGGCCAGACGATTAGAAAGTATCTGTATTTACGATATCCATGCTCTGTTGCCACGTGTTGTGCCGCCCTTTATAAATGGTCATACTGCCAACAGACATCAATGGTGTTCACAACTTCGAATCTCTTGTATTGTGGTTGGTATTGAGTTCACGTATTATGCGGTATTGTGGTTGGTATTGAGTTTTACTTATGCGTTCGGAATGAACGTCAAGCCAATATCAACCTCACACCAACTCATGACAGATGTGGTGGTGGACCGGTGTGATGTCCCTCCACACCATGAATGAGCAAACCTCACTTCATATTAGGCAAGAAAGGTCACCTTAACAGTCGCGTCGGGCCGGGGCATTCACTCCTTTTCTCCTCTGTGCAAGGCGAACCCGTGAAGATCCGGGTTAGATCCGATCTTCGGTAACCCATACTTGTCTCAAAAGGCGACAAACGGGATCGGGTGGTCAGGCTCTCTGAAACGATTGTTGTGTTGCCTTGCTAGACACAATTCGATAACGTTGCCTTGAACTCGTCTAGTATTATGAAGAAGATATCCACTTCTTACAAATGATGGTTCGTGAAATGATCACATTCTGAAGCCAAGACAAAGATTAAGTATCGTGTCTGTCTGGCACTCCTGGAGATTTCTGCTGCCAAGTGCTGTAACGATCAGTGTTTCCTCGGGGACCCATTTCCTAATACCTTCACTCTATCTGTCTATATATACAAAGATTGGCAACATGATGATTTGAAACTGCTCAATGATGCCTGTTAAATAAACTAAATGTCTAAAAAAGCAGTTCTGTTTGACGAGTAGCACTCCGTGTTATCATGCCCTGTATACAGATGTCTCTCCGACAGGATCATTTATCTGACTACTACTAAGGAAATGGACGCATCACATTATTGCGATGTAGACATGTAAAACAATAGTCAAAGGCAACAATAAGAAATCTAGTGAGAAGAATGCAGATATTACTTTGTTAAATGGCATATTTAAATATGAGCTGCCAGTTTATAGACATGCTGTTATCATTACGAATTTTACTGATTGAACACGACTTAAACATGTATAGTGTTTGTTTGTTCAAAACAGACCTGTGTGTTTCGCAAGCTTGGCGAAGCGAAGAGAGCGAGCGGTTGACTTTTCGAGTCGAAGTTGTTGCGGATGGCAACTCGAAGAAAGCGTTCCGGAAGATTATAAAGGGACACGCAATAAGGAATGATCTGATCTAAAGTGGTGTTAGACCCAGGTGACAGGTATTTGTCCCTGTATTGAGACGTTAGCATCGACAACATATGCGATGGAACAATACCGTGCAGGCATGGACACTTCACACGCTGGGAAGACAGCGTCCCTACTGATTTCGAAATGAACGTATTCGCACGGAACATCATTCGACAGGTTGACAGTCAACGTCACCTATTCTCGATTATCATCCAACAGCTCGACATGTTCAACATGACAACGCTTCACATCCTTGACGATGTAAACGTAAATGTGTTGTGAGTGAGTAAGTGAGTGAGTTACAGTGAGATTTACAGTCACATTGCCAATATTTCAACCATATCGTGATTAAAATACACGTTATAAAATAACGATGAATACATATAAATTACAAAAAGCCTGTCAACGAATGACAGTAAGAGAACCTAGAATATCACAGATATGAATATAAAACTACATGTAATGTGTAAATCTGAAACATGGTAACTGTAGAGACAAATTACAATAAATTTTTTTTCACAATTTTTTATTCACTTCACTTCACAATCCGTGGACAAAGTTTTGTAATGATAATAATATAAGGAGTGGCATGTGACTTTGTTTCAGTTTCCACTAGGGGGAAAAAGAGCATGTAAAAGTGGAGCAAAGGCAGATACACTTGGGTATAAACTATTTCATTTACACCAAAAAAAATGGTGATTTCCAAAATTTCCCATTTGGAAATATCATATTTCCAAAAAATTCCAAAATTGGAAACATCATGTTTCCAAAACTTTCCAACATTGGAAATATCATATTTCCAAGGCTTGGAAATTTTTGGAAATTTAGGAAGGATTTTACTACCACTTTTTTCAATTTCTCCTCAACTCAAGGATCCCCATGAGTGTATAGACTATTTCACGCATCTTTTGTTCTGTTCGAGTTCTTATTGTTGATATACATAATGCATCTTGCATGTGACATATTTATTCATGAGAACTGCAGGAATAGGCCGTATTTTGATATTATCCATTTGTGCTTTATATTAATGTAATTGCATCTGACGCGTGAAGAGATACATTTTTTAAAGTTGGGATCATGTTCAAAGTAAGTGTTTTCTATTCGCCGTCCTATGCCGTCCTAACTTCACTCATCTGCATCCTTCTTGTTCTAAGTGTCAAAAATTGACATTGACTGTCATATTTGCCCCCTAGTATGGCTAGCATTTTCTAAAATACTGTTTTAAGTGTATGTTTTACATTTATCCACAGAAGCGCAAATAATGTTTCCCTTGTCACTGTTTGTATAAACACAAATTACATAGACCTACGTTACATCATGGATTAAATAAAAGTTTACCGGACTCATTGACTGACTTGGCAGGGTTTATTACATGTCATAAAAGTGAACCCTTGTCAGGGAATAATAGACATTTCATTGTAGAATACATTCTCTAATTGGTACCGTCTAATTAACGCCTGTCACAAGGGATTGGCCGTTTGGGTTTATGGTCAGAGATGGTGTTATGCAATTGATGTATTCACGAAATATCATGAACTTGTTAATAGATAATTGCTTATGTTGTCCACACACGGGCGGACACTTTTGCCAGTCGCGCAAGTTGTTTATTTAAAGAGTAAGAGACTTATGAGGCATGGTCGACTGGGTTTGTTTGTTTAGCTAATCCCACGCGGCCTTCACTAGTAGAGGAAATGATTTTGGTTCAGTTATTACATGGCTGTTCCCCATACATCTCCATGTTCCCCATACATCTCCATGTATCTAGAACAGCAATAATTAACAATGTTGTTTTACTGTAAGGTATATTAGGTGCCATGTTATGGCAAGTCTTCACTTTATCCCATGATGGCAAATGCTTTGGTGAACGTTCAGTTTGTTCCAAATGGTCGAGGTGGTAGAAGTTTAGTGTATCAGGGATATAAGTTTCGAATTATGACTAGCAAGCGTGATACAACACATTGGAGATGTTGCTATCCTTCTTGTTGAGCATCTCCATATTCTATCATGGTCTTCCTTCCTGCTTGAAGATGGTCTTTTTCTCTCTGTAGTCTATCGTTACGTTCTCTGTATTTTCGTTTTCTGGGTCATTTATGTATGCTGAACATAAAAATACAAATGATAGTCCACTTGTGTCTTTCTTGGCTTAGTCATCTCCTCAGTCATCCCCCATCATTGTCTTGCTAATTAACATGGTCTGGTCATCCTCTTAATCCCTAAATAAACAACTTGCCCGACTGGCAAAAGAGGAACACCCCGCTAAAACAACCCAAATGAATTCCTTCTTTATTAAATTATAGAGTAACTTATTAATTTGGTCATTTACAATAAAAGGTGACTAAATGTTTAATACATTATTCACTTTAGATCACGTTGAATAATTTCTAGAGAAATCAGTACACAAGTTCATATCACGGATGCTTCCAGAGACAAATAGTTTTGAGATTCTAGTTTATGAAAAGCATTAAAGGGCCACTGATCCAGTGCAATTAATGTTTTTCGCCAACAGTCTAATTACGAAACCTAGCTGCAAACTGGTCAGTCCCTGCTCCCTTGACCGTGACGGACGCGGGGACTTGGCTACTGTGCGCCTTGGCAGAATTTCTTCAACCTAATCAGTGGGACATTAGAAAGGTGCCCATCAGATGCCGTTATTTAAAACTATCCCCGGTAGTTCTTAGCTGATCTAATAAAGTATCCCAGCAGTGTAGTTTTTTTCCAGATTTTCAAGTGTTTGGATGGTTTAGTGATTGATCCAATTTGATCCTATTTCTGTGTTTTTTACCTCAATATTTAATCATGTATTAATATGATGTCTATTACGTATGCTATGATATCAGAAACACACATTTGATATATTTGAATCCATAAACTAAACAACCCCACTTTGCCATTGCCAAATAAATCTGAAATTTTACTTAGGTACATAGGTATATGCAGTTTTTAACTAAGTACACAGCAAATGCTTATATATATATTGCTTATGTAACAATGAAGTTCCGTTCGTATCCTCAAAACAGTGTCGGCCCAGAAGTGTTTTTTTTTTCAGGCAATCAAACTTGCATGAGATCACTACTCTCTTGCTGTAACCCTTGTTTGGTGGTAAACCTACCAGACATGGGGTAATTGTAATTTGTAATTGTAATTGAATGTAATTAATTACAAAAATCTATGTAATTGCATGTAATTTGTAATTGAATGTTTAAAATGTAATTTGTAATTGTAATTTAATTAATTAAAATCTCAATGTAATTGAATTTTTCAATTACTTTTTCAATTACATCAAATTACATCTCACTTTTGTATTTTGGTGGTCATCAGGCAACCCTTGCAATTATATTCTGTTCAATAAGGAGGACAAAGGAGTGTTTTTCAATAAGATGCTTGTTGTCGATATATACTCTAGCAGGTGTTAATTTTTTCAAGAGATTTGAATGTCTTAGCCTTTGTAACTATCACCATCTGCACATTTGTGAAACAAAGGGAATCAGTAACGCATGACCGAATGTAGGTTGGTATTTGAGGAAATGGGGGATTAACAGTTCCTATTAGTCAAGTTCCTATCAAAATGGCCTCTTTGTTTATTTCTCATAGGATATGATATTCAAAATCTTACTGAACTGTAATCTATTTTTATAATCATAAAAAGGTAATAAGCCATAAATCCAAGTTGACAAATCCTTTAGTATGTTAATGTGGATTATGTCAGATAGAGAGACCGGCTGATTATATATTGTAATGTAGGCCTGTAATGATGTCATGATACAGTACACCTAAGGTAACAGTGGTGGACAAAGTGTTTTTTTGCAACAAGAGATGATAGAGGTGTGTATTTGATAATAAGCCCATAGAAATATGCAAAATACAAATTTGATCAAATAGAGTACATTGTAGATATAATCTAACTTTGCATTTCACTTTTTGATGACAAAAATATGAACTGGATTTAGTGACCACTGTTTCCCAACATCTTGTTGATTAAAGGAATACAGAAATATATTTGTTTTGTTTTTGTTTTGTGTTTTTAACAAAGTAATTTGTAATTGTAATTAATTACATTGGTAATGTAATTGTAATTTAATTAATTACATTTTAATTTAAGGTGTAATTGTATTTGTAATTGTAATTGAGGAAAATCAAAGTAATTGTAATTTAATTAATTACATTTCAAAGTAATTGAACCCATGTCTGAAACCTACACATGTTATTTGTCATCATTCACTTGATGGTCAGTCAATGAATTTATAAAAGGTATAGTTAGTGATAACACCACTCAGATTACCCGACAAAGGTTCCCATTTGGTATTTCTTGTGTTTGGAGTAAATACTCATTATTATAAATTGAGGTCTGATGTGGCAAATGTATTACATCTTATGTAATACGCGCATGGAAGTGCAGTAAGAGGAATTATCAGCTAAGTTACAAAACAAACATCGAGCAAAGGATTAACCGATAACGCGCTGATTGATTACTTGCTTTTAACTTGCAAAGCGGATTTGTCAGACAGACAGACAGTTTATTCTCAAGAGAACCCACCAACGGTGGTACATGAGAAAAGTACAATATACATTCGCATATGATAATATAATCAATCAAGATGACAGCAATATAAGGTAAATACATATATATAGTGAAATTTTCAATGAAATATGACAAAGTAGGTTAGCAATATTCTCATGCAGCTGCAACTAGTCTGAAGATGATGTTGATGAATTTAGACAGGTCTTTCACATTTTTTACTCTGGTGCTAGATAAACATTTTTTAAGCTTGAACATATTAGGCCATTCGTAGAGATCTTTACGTATGTGTATAGACCGCGGCTGGAGAACGGCTTCACACCTGAACAGGTAGTGGAACTCATCACCAACCGCCGGGGAATTACATAGATGGCACAAACGTTCCTCTCTTGGGGTATCAGACTAGCGTCCGGTTTCAACTGGTAAGTTGTGATTTGTTGTTCTAAATTTCAAGATTGGATAATAGACGTTTTTTGGTAGATAAAGGTATTTTTCAAAACTTATATTTTCTTTAAACATTTTATAGTACACACCTTTCGGGCTTTCAATAATGGAACTATGCCAGTTCTGCAGGAACTGGACTTTCAATATTTCTTCAACTTTTGAAGCTAACCACCGTGAAGAACACATAAACGGATTGTCAAATATATCACCTAATCCACAGTTATTTAATATTTTCTTAACGAACGTTGTCCATAGTAGTTTTTCAGTGTTGTCAGTGAAATTACTGGTGATAAATCTGTAGATAATATTTGTTAGTTTTGGAGTTTCATTATGACTTGCCATTTTGCCCAGAATAGAATAGCACATTTATATATTTTGATGTAGAGGGGTTCCCTACCAAGTTCTCCATAAATCGTATAGTTTGGTGTTGAATTTCGAAGACCTGCTGCCAATTTAAGAAATTTTAAATGAACCTTTTCAATTAGTTTTATGTTTTCAAATGCCCAGATTTCAGAGCAGTACATTAGGATCGGAGCAATCAAAGTGTCAAATGCCGATATTAAACAGTCCAACGGTAGATTAACTCGTCGTGCTTTTTTTAATAATAAGAACATAGCTTTTGTTGCATTTTCTGCTCAGACTTAAATGGCTTCTACAAATCTCCCGTTTCTGTGTAACTCTATTCCAAGGTAGGTATAAGTATCAACCATTTCGATAGTTTGATTGCCGAACGTGAATTTATATTTTAGTTTACTGTTTTTAGCAGGCCCGCTTCCAAAAACTATTATTTTGGTTTTGGACAAGTTTACTTTTAGTTTCCATCGTGAACAATATACATGAAAAGTGTCGAGTGATTCTTGTAAGTCTTCAGGGTCTTCACTGAATACGACAGCATCATCTGCATATAGCTAGAAAATAAACTGCAGGCAGAGTATCAATTCGGTTTCGGTTTGGTATTCTAGATTAACACCTTTACTTCCTCGTTTCAGTAGAAATGGCTCAATATCATTTATGAAAAGTGAAAACAGAAGTGGCGATAGATTTTCCCCTTGTCTTACTCCCGTGTTGCATGGGAAGAATGAGGATATTTGATTATGTAACATGACAGTGGATTTTATATTCTTATACATTCTCTTTACTCAGTAAATTTACCAGATATTCCACAGTTTAGCAGTTTATACCACAGACCAGCCCTCCACACAGTGTCGAACGCTTTTGTGAAATCAACAAAGACGCAATAGAGTTTACGTTTTGTTTGTTTTAAAATTTCCCTAATAGCATGTAGAGCATACAAATTGTCGCTTGTAGAGAAACCTCTTCTGAATCCTGCTTGAGCTGGGGTTAAAATATAATTTACTTCGACAAACTTAGTGAGCCTCGCATTAAGTATACTTGTGAATAGTTTACCGAAACAACTGAGAATTGTTATTGGTCTATGAGTTTGGATCTAGGTGTTCGCCCTTTTTCTTATATATCGGTCTGATTATACCCTTTAGCCAACAGTCTGGTACAAATCCGGAACAAAGTATCAAGTTAAAAGAAATGGGTTAGGAGTGGTATAGACAGACAGACAGACAGATAGTTTATTTGAGTCTCACCTCATATATACAGTAAAAGTACACGTAGAATTGGGAAAATATAGCAGTATAAGGAATATATGAGCCACTCTATAAGAGTTACGAGAGACTTGTATATATGCTAAAGGTTTACACACACACACATACATAAGTATATACCATAAAAAAAAAAAAAAAAGAAGATAAAAGTGAAATATAAAAAAAACCCATTAAAACAATGCGTAAACATATTATATGAAAATATATACATACAGAATACTTAAAAGGTAAAACAGGCATACACAATTAAAACATAATTAATTTATACGATAAAAAGTATACACTCTGAAAGGAGTTTTAAGAATATAGAAGATTACGACGACGCTTAAGTATATTAAAACAGGCTTTGGCACATTTTACCATTAAATGGTTATGACTTAAAATCGCTGTGAACTTCACACTCTCTGGCCACAGATGGAAGTCGGTAAAGAAGGAGCTGGCTTCTTGTATCAGATCATATCGTAGATCGTCGTATACAGGGCACTGTAGTAGGACGTGACGCTCGTCTTCGATACAGGGGGTTACTGCATAGGGGACATAGGCGTTTGTCTGGGGGGAGGTTTTCGTATCGGCCTGTTTCTATTCTAATTGGAGCAACTCCACACCGGAACTTGGCGATAGCCGCGCGAAAATAACCGGGTAGTTAATACATAGGATTCCGTTCCATGGGCAGTTTTAAAAGTGCGGTATGTGCGTAGTTTTCCCGTATTTGATTCAATTCGCCGGCACCAGTTTTTAGTGTACTTATGTTGGAGGTTTTCAGTTAAAGTTCTTATTGATGATAGTTGCACCTGGCCAAGCGATATCAGGGATTCACAGTTGTTCTCACTCAGGAGTCTGTGGACTCTAAAATTCCAATTCTTGAAACGGAACGATGCCAGTTTCTTATCCCATAGAAAGATACGTTTGTTGAGTCTCTCATCCTTCATGTTCGTGAGTCTACACCACTGTCGCAACACCGCTTGACTCTGGTTTATGCCTACAGGAATCCATCCTAGCTCTCCGAGTACTGCATCAGTAGGGGTATACCGCCCAACTCCCAGGAAGAACCGACCTGCTCTGTTCTGGATAGCGTTGATATACGTATAGTCTTTCTGACCCCATATTGCAGCTCCATATGTAATAATTGGTAAGACAAGATTATCATACAGCTTGGTGAAAACGTTGAAGTCAACTCCTCCAATGCCTTTACACTTTGCAATCACCAGCCCCAGTGCTCTGCTTGCTGCCTGAGATACTGCTTTAGCTGTAATCCTTAAGTCAAGATGTTCGTCCAGAAGTAACCCTAGGTAAGTATATCTCTCTGTTGTTTCTAGTTCCAGATTACCAACTGTAAAACGTTTTACAGATCTTTGCACTGAGGGGTTGCGGAAATGCATGACTTTTGATTTATCCCCATTGATGTCGATATTGTTGTTACCACACCAGTTGTGAAGAAAGATGAGAATGTCATGCAGGTCTGACTCTGTCGGTGCCAGGAGTACAATATCGTCTGCATACAGCAGCATACACACCAGCTCATCCCCAATCTCAATTCCGATGTTCAGACTCTTCAAAATCACCGCCAGATCGTTGATAAATAAGTTGAATAACAGAGGGGAGAGTAGACAACCCTGTTTCACCCCACTGTTGACTTGGAACCAATCAGTCTTAAAACCATTAGCTCTAACACAGCTGTAGACGTCGTTGTATATGGTTCTTAGTGACTTCATCATTTTCCCACCGACTCCAACGTCCTTCAGTTTGTCCCACAAGATTCGTCTATCAATGGAGTCGTACGCTTTCTTAAAGTCGATGAAAGCAGCGAATGTACTCAACTTTTTCTTCTTTCTGTTTTCAACTATGTTAGTCAGGCTTGTTATGTGATCTAAGGTACTTCTTCCCTTCCTGAATCCATTCTGTTCTTCAACTAATAACTTGTTTTCTTCAGCCCACTTAGACAGTCTACAATTCAGAATATGACAATATATTTTGTACATGCTAGAGGTGAGTGTGATACCTCTATAGGACATGGGGTCCCTCAAATCCTTGGTGCTTGACTTCAGGACAGGTTGGATAATTCCCCGACTCCATATTCCCGGCATTCGTCCGTGTTCATAGCACATGTTTAAGAACTTATGTAGAAAATGCAATAGTTTATTATTCTTCAGTATTTCTATAGGAAGTTCATCCTCACCCACTGCTTTACCATTCTTCATGGATCTAACTGAAAGTATAATTTCACTTTCGCTAATTGGTAGATCAAAAAACATGGGAGCGATCATCCGGAGGATGGTGTTCATTCACATCAGCTGAGGGGTCGCTTTCATGAACATTTAGTAGATTAGCAAATTCAGACTTCCATTTGTTCAGTATATCTTCCTTGTTGTGTGATATAGTTCCATTTTCTTGTACTATTTCCATAGGGATTCCTTTGTGTCTTTCCGATCCAATACCAATTCTTCCTATTGATTTCCAGAAATAACTTTGGTTTTTATCTACAGAGTCCGCAATGTCAGTTTGTATCTTCTGTCGATATTGTCTCTTTGCTTTTTTGTACATTTCTATCAAACAGTTTTCTAGCTCGTGAGTATTCATCCTTCAGACGTTTTCTGTTGACATTATCAGCTCGTAGATAGGCCGACTCAGCTGTGCACAGATTGTTCCACTGCTTTGACAAGGAATCAGACCACCAAACTTTACTCTGTCTCCTCCGTTTATTACACACGCCCGGTTTCAGTTTCATTCTTTTATAAGGGATCTTGTCGTACATTTCTTCCTTTATCAATTTACAAAAACCGTCATATGTAGAGTCTATGTTGTCTTGGTTTTTTTCAGCTGCTTCCAGTTCAGAAATTAAAAGGTGTACCGAATGTACAGTATTGTCTTCCAGCACGAGATTATTGGGTGCCTTGTCCATGAGGAACTTGATATACTCATCTGTTTCATCAGTGTAGACAGTGTGTTGACGCTGAACGTTCTCCTGGGTACTGAGTGTCCAGGTGAGGAAGGAGTGGTCAGGAATTGTACGAGGGTCGATATCCATAGAACCAAGTGCACGATCTACCATTGTACTTGCTCGTTCAACCATGAACTCACTGAACATATGCAAGTCCTCATATGCAACAAGGCAATAGTCAACAACTGCATATCCCTTTGTGGATATTGAAGTAAAATCATTCACTTTGCTATTCCTACCATTCAGAATACACATATTTGTCCGGACGAGAAAATCACACATCCACTCACCATACCTATTGGATTTAAAATCAATAACATCTCTCTCGGGTAATGAATCAACACCAATGACGTAATCTTCCAAGTCACCACATCTGCTGTTAAAATCACCGAATACCAGGACTACACCTGACTTTTGGTAAGAATATATGTTGAGGGTAAGTGTGTCAAAAAACTGCAGCACATCTCCGCTTCTGGTAGAATTTTCGGGTGGCAGATAGCATACACACATATTATACACATTTTTAGATAACACATGTTTCATAGATAGCCATAAAATACCCTCAAAAGAGTTATCAAGAACATTAATACTGTACCATGATAATAGAGAGGATCTAATAAGAAAGCCAACGAGGACGGTAGCTCGCCTCTACTTCACGCCTATTGTTGGCATCCCGTTGAGAACCGCTACCCTTGTACCGTTGTCCACCGTTGTCCGTGCGTCGCCTGTCGTCAACGTCAGAATCACGTGACTTGAGGAGCACGCTTTTCCCTTTCATGATCAGCTTATCGTGACCAATAGCTTTCACAATTGATCTCATGTTTGAAGCATGCAAACGTTGTTCTGGGGAGAGGTCGGGTGAAATGTACACGTCTGAGAATGTTCTCGAGTCCTTTAGTTTTCTCTTGTTGGACAAAATGTGAGTTTTATCCTCAGCTGACCTACATGTGGCAATAACAACACCAGAAAGAGCCTGGTTACGTGCTTGCTTTCTCACAGCGTCTGACACTGTCACACCACGTAGCTTTAAACCATCTTTAATCAGTCCATTAACTTTAGACATCACATTCTCATTTTGTCCCTCTGGGAGATTTTTGATAGCTATGTTAAGATCACGACACTGACTGTTTTGCGATGTTGCGGTTTATCTTTTTTCTTTCTATTCTGATTGGGACGATTCGCGCTCATAACACTCCTGACGCCGAAAGTTTCGCGTGCAGCGTCCACCAGCACGTGCGCTTTGTCAGTTGCAAGCTCGTTGACCAGATCTGGGTCAACACCGCGTTCGCTTGCGCATTGTGTACGCTCAGTGAGGCGTGCGATATTATCAACATTTATATTATTGCAGTAGAGGTCCGATTTTTGGTATCATATCGTAACGGTTTGCCTATAGTAATGTTATCTTCCATTGGATTTACCGAGGGATGGACACTTTCATTGGTGATGTTTCTATGGGATTTTAAAACAAATTGAACAGGGCAGTGGACATCTGAATATAATGGTGAGTAATCAATTATTTCAAATTAACAAAAAGACATAGACATGATGGTGACGAAATAACATAGTCCACAACAGATTTGCCTTTACATGTTGCTTTGCCGATTGTTTTGTCTAAACCAACTCTTCCATTACAGATAAAGAGATTTAAGTTCTTACACAATTCTATCAATTTAAACCCAAAATTGTTAGCCCCATCTTTATCTTGTGTGCACCTCTGGTGTGGTAGGCTTAGTTTGTCTAATATATTCAGGGGGTTAATATCATTTTCAAGTTGTGGTACGTCCATTTCGAAATCAAAAGGTAGTGCTTATATATGTAGATTCACTCATCTATACTGATTACACCCTGTCGTAAAGTGCCTGTGTAAAAAACAACGTCCTTCCTTCAAAGGATTAACCGCCAATACATTGATTGATTGCTCATTATTGGCTAACTAAATTACATTTTTAAAGAATGGCGGACATCATGCAATCACTTTTTCGCATATTAGACTGTTAAAAGACACATGACATGGAACAGGATACTTTGTCAGCTGCAGATGAATGGCATCTCATTCCTTTATGTGGATATTGATGGATACATTTCCCGGTAATAGCCTGCTATTGTTGCTATAACCTTAGTCTGTTTTAATTTTAATATTTGCATTTTGTTTTTTATTTATTTGCTATGGCATTTAACAGAATTTTTTGCAGTGAAGTTTAATGAGACAGACAACATACACTAGGTCGCACTCAGGGCGTGCGTGTGAAAAAGGATACACGTTGGCAATCTATAAAATGTCTAGATATTACAATCATGTTATAAATTCACTTAGTATAAGCATTCTATTAAGTTTCAAAATGAATACAAATATGATATAGTAAACTAATTAGGATTATAAGACAAAATATAAAGACGTACATTGACTTTGTTATTTCAGTCCTAACATTTTTTACCACTGGCAGATGGTTAAACTTAAAATGTTATAACCTGCATTGAGAACACAACGCCAATCGTAATCCAATGCTTGTTTGATCAGCATTCTTGATTTACTCCCACTTTGCCAGTAGTTAATCCGACTACAGTTAATGAATATCAGATTATAATTAACACCCTAATTAGCAAGGTCATGTCTGACTGGTTATTGCCAGTTTCTGAGGTGTCCTCTCACGTAGCCAGATTCTGTCAAAACAGGTCTCTCACATAGCCAGAGTGGGATCTGGCTGACCAGGGTTAGTGTTTTGATAACACATGTCCAGATGAGCCATATAGTCTGTATCAACAAAATGCTCAATCAGTGAGATTCGTGAATTTTGTATTGAGACACATTTGGATGGTATTATTTATATTTCTTTACATTTTTTCATATTACGTGTGCTCAGTTTGTAAGATTAGTTAAATTTATATTAAAGTGAGATACATTGATATGGTATTATTTGAATTTCTTTACATTTTACAGAGAATGTAAATAAAAATATGCTTGGTGCAAAAGATGTAGTGTATTATGAGAAATGGCTGTAATATTACACACACACGGACACCACATAAATAGAGTGCAAGTAACCACTTTTAATTCCTAGCCTATTCACAAAGCCAACAATCGGTTCTAAAGTCATGTTTTTTTGCTGCTTGTTAAGAACCAGTTCTTAAGTCAAGCCTATTTATGTATGGTAGCATCCACTTTTTAACAGTGATAAACAGTGCCAATACCACTCAACACGTGTACGACAAGGTAACATTTTAACTGTTACTCTTACAAATTCCATTCACATATGTATTCCTGTATGGACCAATTGTCTAGTGACACTGGGCGGTGGGACAGCCTTGTGGACACGAAATTGTGCAGAACTAGGGATTGAGAAATAACTAAATTTTACATATTAGACTGGGATGCAGCAACTTGGACACTGCATTATCTAATCTTTGAAGCACTGTTGTAATATGTATTAGTTTGGGGAGCAACATTAATATAGGGGAAACACTATTTGTCATCCCATTGTACACTACTAGTGGTACAAGAATAAATATTGTTTAAACTATACACACATTTGCATACATCTTCAAGCGTGTCGCATTGTAGATATACACTATAGCCCTAGAACAAAGGCTCACGCTTCAGTGGCTAATGCTAATTACCTGGCTCGCATCTCTCACCTAGCCATAGTGCAATGTTGTCTTAACAAGACCTTTTTAGGAAGACTCTGGCTAAGTGAGAGTGAACCGTTTCGGAGCGTGGTGAGCCATGAACAGTGTTCACCACATGTAAAACAATTTTAATCAATAAGTGTTCACAATTTGCAGCTTCAATTATCAATTTCTTATGCTGTCTCCCAGTTAGGGGGGTTGTAAATATTTGTATTGTGTTTGCATTTGATTAACATGACATTACATGATTATAAGTTATATATGTATCATTTATTTATCTGTAACTAAATTTAAAACACTAATCATCTGCTTAAAATGATAAAAATGTTAAAGAAACATTATATGACTATAAACTATTATGTTATATATGTATCATTTGTTTATTTTTGTACATCTGTAAAATGTATAATTTGTTTATTTTTGTATATCTGTAACTTTATATATAACATGAATCGTATATATTTTTGTAAATTTTGTAAAATGAAATAAATTGGCAAAGTGTTGAATCCCCTACTAATCCCCCTTTGTTGCACCATTAACTTTAATTAATTGCTTGACAATAAAACTGGCAAAGTGGGAGGACACCACATTCTTAAAGTACAAGCGTGTTTATCCTGAACGATGTACATCGAAATGCCGCTCTATTCAATAAACAGGGAGTTGTTTTCACTTAAGTGATATGTTTCGTTATGTATCCCCATACTGTTTACTGCACTATAAGTGAGATCTGATTCAGTTTGCACATGACCAAACTTTTGAAGATTATTGAAGTTCTTATTTTATATACCGCATCCTAATAATTTGATTTCAGATTAAATCATCTCATTCCAAATTCGTGCAATCTATTTCAGGTACTAAGAAATACTGTATTTTTACATATTAAATATAAAGTTATCAGTACCAGTTTTATGTGTCTGATCATGAGTTAACTAACATAATGATTATATATTTATTGTCATTACATGTATCATTAAGCGTCATTTATGCCATTATAATGTTCTCTGATTTATTTCATCGTACAGTATTTATTTCATTCAATGTTTTGAATCTCACATGATGACATGAGAAATGTTACTGTTCCAGTTCAGTTCGTTCTTCAAGTGTTCCAACCAATATAGTCATTATGGCATCATATGCATCAAGTGCATCTTTCCAGTACGGATTTGTAATTTTGTAGTTTTTGTAAATATTCGCTCCTAACTGAATGATGTGTTCTATTGGAAAACTGGCTAGTGTATAGCAGTTTGATTTTAAAACATATCTCTTTAAACAAGAAAGTTTTAATGTATCAATAAAAGTTTTAACATCGACCATCCTGAGACCACCATCCTCGTACTTTCGCATTAAATTGATTCGTTTTATCTTGTCCCTCTTATCATTCCATATGAAGTTAAAAAAATAGCATATAAACTCATCTGGTGATTTTGGGAGAGAAGAGAGGATATGAACAAGAGTTGACAGAGCCAAGGTCTTTATAACAGTTATATTTCCAATCAGGGTTAAATTTCTTTTTTCCAGCTCAAAAGAATTCTTTTAATATATTCAAGTCTCTTTTTAGTATTGATCACCCAGAGGTTTTGTAAGTCTGCATTTAGTTTCATTCCCAGAACGTCAAAATTTTCACTATGCCGATGTAGCCTAAAATCATGGGATAAAGTTGTCTTACTGCCAGCCATTGCCCCAAGCCAAACTGCTTTGGTTTTATCCATATTTATTTTTAGACCAGACATATTATAAAATGTTATAAGTGTTTTCATGGCTTCATTAAGTTAAGAGATGCTTCCAATCCATCCAAGAATAATTCAGTAAATTATCAGCATACTGACCAATAATATGCTCATTTCGTTTAGAACAATTCCCTTTCTATTTTCGTTATTTCTTATCATTATCCCTAGTATTTCGGCTACAAGTAAGAATAAATATGGGGAGATTGGATCACCCTGCCTACAACCCCTTTCGTTTTCGAAAAATGTTGACACATGTCCGTTCTGAACAATATATGAAGAAGCATTTGATATTAATATATTTACCTATTTCTGTATGTTACATCCAAACCCGAATTTATCCAGTACCATCGTAATAAAATTCTTGGAGACACTGTCAAAGGCTTTTTCAAAATCAATCAGGATTAATAGACCTGTTTTGTTTTGTATTTTAGTTTCGAACCTGATGTCGTAGAGGAGTTGGATATTTTCTGTTATACATCTTCCTGGGATGAAACCTGTTTGGTTTTCATTAATGAGCTAATCAAGTGTCTTCTTATTCTGTTTGTAATACAAGTACTTATTATCTTATTCAATACATTTAGGAAGGAGACAGGGCGCCAATGTTTTAGGAAACTTCTATCTTTGCCTGGTTTGGGGATACATGTGATCACTCCTCTATTCATGGTCATTGTCAATTGTATGGTTGAAAGTGTCCTTAACATCCCGCTGAACCCATATTTTAAGGTCCTTCCCAAAAAACTTAAAGACTTCTATAGGGAAACCATCTAGGCTAGGACTTTTATTGTTTTTCATCGATTTAACGGCAAGTGATAGTTCCTCGAGACTTATTTCACGTTCTAGTTCATCTGACTGGTCTTTGTTTACGGAAGGGGTGTCAATAGTTTGGGATATAGATTTACTGCCATCATCGATTACATTACTTGATTTATACAATTTTTTGTAAAAACGTTTCTGTTCATTCCTTATTGCCTCTCCATCTGTTATTTCATGACCACTTTCAGAAATAAGAGAATTAATAAGTTTGATTGTGTAGTTTCTATTCTCCAGATGGCAAAAGTAACTAGTACTTTCTTCCCTTCATCATACCATTGGATTCCATTACGAATTTGTATTCCTTTCATTTCTTCTTCTTTTATTTTTTCGAGTTCGATTTTATTTTTTGAAAGATGTGAGAGAAGTGTTTCATCACATTTTGGAAAGCATTTCTTATTTCATCCTCTAAACGACATATGTTCTCTTCCAATTCTTTATAAAAAAAATTCTTAGTCTTCTTTAGATATGACAAATATGAAATAGATTCCCCCCTGACTTTCATTAAAAGTGTTTCCAAAAACAGTGTATCATTGATGGTTAAGAGTAAGTCTGAATCATCTGTGTCGTTTACTTCTTCATCTGTATACTTAGGATCTGCGTATTCATGCTTAGTATCATTGGGTAAGTCGGTTACTAATGCTATATATTCCCATGCTGTAATAATGATGTGTTGAACTTCCAATACCCACGTCCCTTTTCCTTGCTATTTTGTGTTGATAGAGATAGTGTTACAGCCGAATGGTCACTCTTATAGTCTGGTATAATGGAGGTATAATGGAGGTATTGGTACTTATGTTAAACAGGTCTTCAGTGACCGAGAAGAAATCTAACCTAGCTCGTTGGCGAGGGTTTCTTTTCCACCATGTACCTTTTCTCGTATGAGTGTTTACCTCTATCCATGCGTCTAGTAAGTTCATGTTTTCTAAATTATCTAAAACGATTTGACGAGCCTTAAGGTTGTTAATATTCTTATAATATGCTTGGTCAATCGAAGGATCTAAAACAAGGTTCCAGTCTCCACAAATTGCATTTGAATCATTACCCATAGTTACAATCTTACTGAATATGTCTATATAAAAAGTGTCCAAATTCGGTCCATATAAATTCGTAAGGTTAAATCTAATACCGTCAACTGTTATGTCTAAAATGATGTAGTTTCCATTTACATCCTTAGATATCTTGTGTATTTCATATTCAACATTATTGTTTAAAAGGATGGCGACTCCTCTTGCATTTGACTTGAAAGGAGCAATAACACAATGTAAACCCCGTTCATTTTTCATTATATTTTCATGGTCTGTAGAAACATGTATATCTTGTGAACATATGATAGAGAATTTCCCTTTTTCCATATATATTCATGATTTCTGTTCGTTTACTTTTATCGGCTAAATCTCTGCAATTGGCTGAAACTATAATAATTTTATTATTTGCCCCCATGATTATCTATTTATAACTGTAACCCCAAATTTGGTCGAAAGTGGTTGTTGTCCAAGTGAAATATTTTGATTTTAATATAACAAAGGATAGAAAGGTTAAAAACAAGGAAATATCCGTGGTTACCATGGGCAACGTTTTTAGGGGGAAGGTCGCGGACTCCGCTTCCCCATGGATAAACAATAATTTTGACCAGCTTATATGTGGCTCCTGATATTATCATGTCTATTATAACATCTAACCAAACTAGCTTGTTATATTTCGTATCATACGGTAGCCTAGTGGTTAAAGCGTTGGCTCGTCACGTCAACGACCCGGGTTCGAATCCCCACATGGGTACATTGTGTGAAGCCCATTTCTGGTGTCCCCCGCCGTGATGTTGCTGGAATATTGCTAAAAGCGGCGTAAAACCAAACTCAGTCAGTCAGTCAGTCGTATCATACGTGCACGCCACGGCTCATGATATTCATGATATTATCCTCCAAAACATGTTTGTGTAAAAATGCTTAAAAGTTAAATTACTTACGGTTTGTGAATCCATGGCAAAACACAGAAATCATCCAAACTATGAGAGTCGCACACGTGCGTGGTAATAATGTACATTAAGCAAGATTCACTTGCTCGCGCTGGCGTGGCGTACCGTGTGACCTGTTGTGCTCAAAACGACACTGATGCTATATATAAACGCATAGGGCATGGAATGCAACATATTGACACTATATACACCTGTAATCTCGGAAAATGATGAGTAAAGGCGTTCAACTGAGATAAATAAATTCAAAACAGACATAAACATAGCAAGGGAGCAATTGTAGTTGCACTCACTGTATTGAAAACAAGTATAGTGAGGGTTTTGGAAGTATAGACATAGTTCATCTGAAAGTGAAGAAGCGAGTGGCATCCTCAAAAATGTAAACAAAGAGATTTGACCCAGGGGGATCCAGGTTTCTGGGGGTCTCGAGGACCATTTCAGTGGACACCACTTTGACCCGTGTCCAGACACCAGTGTCTTAGCGCAGGGAAGCCGCTTGTCGACTCAGGATGGCTCGTTTCTTTTTCAAGAGGGGTGGGAGGTCTGTCTGTATACTTATCCCCGATTTCTTGAGAAGTTTCCTTGCATCGTAGACCGCCTCTCGGTCGGGCATATACACAAAAGTGGAAATAATGCTCCGTACAGCGTTGGGGCTATTCTTCTTCTGGTACTCCGAAACGGGAAGTCTGTGCACAATTTTAAAGAAGATGTCGAAAGCTCGCTGCTCTGAGAATTTAAGTTTGTCCACAAGAAACTCGCGAAGGGTCTTCTCGGTGTTTTCCTGAGGGGATTCAGGGATGCCGTAGAAAAACAGGTTTTGTCGTCTATCATGTATATCTTCACTTCTGACCCATCAGTCGAGTCTTGCAGTTCCTGTTTTGTTGAATTAATTAAATCCGCAATTCTTTTTTCCGAAGCCAGGATGTCATCAACACAGGCACCAGTCTTTGTGCGTGTAACTCGTTGTGTGTCAGACATTGTTCGAGAAAGTTCAACACTCAATACTGTCGAATTGTGCAATGAAATTGTAAACATATACATGTATGTCCAAATATTGTTTTGACAGTATGTTTCAGGCTTTCATCACTTTAATGTAAGTGATGAGTGTTTGTTTCTAGCAGATTAGGGGCGGTGGGGTAGTTTAGTGGTTAAAGCGTTGGCTCGTCACGCCGAAGACCCGGGTTCGAATCCCAACATAGGTACAATAAGTGAAGCCCATTTCTGGTGTCCCCCCGCCGTGATATTGCTGGAATATTGCTAAAAGAGGCGTAAAACCAAACTCAGTCAGTCAGTCTAGCAGATTACCTGGATTTCATCCATGGGGTAGCAAGAGCACGTGAAAACACGTTAAACCTTCACCATGCGCAACCGGAAGTGACAAATTGCAATATAGAAACGGGCTATAGTTTTCCAATCTACCTATTCCATTGTTCTTCCCTCACAGCTCCAATTAAAGCCGGACATTGCAATATCAGCGTTGATATTTACATTCCCAACCCACTGAGATGTTTTAAATGCTAAAATTACAGCCATGGTGTCAATAACTGCACAAATTCTATTACATGCGCTCACTGCAGTGACAAAACTCAGGTAACTGAAGATTGTGATAACAACATGCACCAACTGCTCTGGTACACATTCATGTTATTCAAAAGAATGTCTGGAAACAACAAATGGAAATTAATTAAATTAAATTCACAAGGAATAGTCGTTTTGTTGATGCCAAGAAACACCCGAAGTCTACTCACCTGAACAGTCAACGCAAACTGTAGTATCACACTCCAAAAACACCAGTTAGAGCAGAAGTTCAATCTCGAAGATCTTCCCAGGAACAATCATCATCACAGTCCACTCCAAAACGTGCATCTGGAAACAATGGGAAGCCAAATTCAAAAAGTAAAAGTCAAACCAAGTACTGAATCTTAAAAAAATACTATAGTGGCAGAGCCTCAAAAGGGGCAGAACAGAATTTATAATAAGTTTGGATCTCTCGAAGACATGGATGAAAACATCCAACACAGGGCTCGTAGCTTGTCGCCCTCAAGAAAGACAAGGGGTAGATCCCCAATGATGATGATTTTAATGGGGGTCACCCATTTTATTCTGGGGAGATAGGAGGGTGGGCATCAATTTTCCCAACTATCCTTTCATAAATAAACCCACCTGATTCTCCATCTTAAACAAGATGGAATTGTTCTAAGGGCTACCTGGTCCTTGTATCAAATCAAAACTACACCCTGAATGTTTCAGTGATGTAACTGATCCTATTCAGGTATTTTCTGACGAAATAGCTGATAAGTGTATACCAAAGTCCTCTAAAAGTCCATATATACGGAAACCATGATTTAATTCAGATTGTAAACATGCTTGAAAACTATCCAATTCTTCAATAAATTTAAAATACTCGAACCGAAGGCTCGTCGAACCTTCCAACAGAACAAACAGCAGTCTTCGATGAAAGGTAAAGCTTCAAGACCTGATGTTCATCATCTGAAGGATGGTGACACACTGTTAACCAGTATTTATTACCTACGAGGGCAAAAATATCGGGGTTCATATTTTTCATACGATGCCCTAGGGCAAAATATCACTTTGTCATGGTGACGTGACGTCATGAACAATGCTTTGACGTCACGTTTCTTCTGTGGCATTGCATTCTATATACGGCGACGGCGGGTAGCCAGCTTATGTTTGAAAGTAGATTTGGGTTTATTTTCAATTTGACGACTTCGGTAATAAACAGAATATTATATTCGTGTCCATATCATACTATGTTTACGACACTCGTGCCAAAATATCGGTATATCCTTCGCTTTCGCTGGGAAATACCAACATTTAGGCACTCATGTCGTAAAAATAGTATGACATTGGCACTCATATATAGATATGACCAGAAATTATTGAGAATTTTAGGAATATGTTTAATTGGATTTCTAGTATAAACAACCTTGACCAGTTATCAAGTGCTTGGTTTCATTCAAGAGAGACAACCACGTTAATCCTTTTTCATTAGTTTGTGAAGAGTTATCCCCCTGCGTTTACTTGCTAGAAGACGACATTTTCAGTGATCCTCAGTGTGGATGATTTAGAGAAGAGGAAGTTGATTTTAGAGTATTATAACAAGGACATCAGATCAGCTAAAAGTGATTTCAAGTAGAACAGGCATCCCTTTGTCCACTGTTTATCGTGTTTTGAAAAATATTGAAAATGGATATGGCATTGAGCACCAGGGAGGCGCAGGTAGGCCCAGAAAATTGACTGTCGGTGACAGGAGGTGGCTTGGTATTCTTGTTTCTAAAAACAAACGAAGGAGTTTAGAAAACTTAAGGCTGGATATGTTTGATAGAGGAACTGTGGCTGTCTGTAAGGAGACAATTAGAACTGAGCTGCATGCAGTGGGTTGGCAGAACAGTCGAGGAATTCCATCACCGATCATGAAACCTGAACAAAAGGAGGGAAGGTTGAACTGGTGCTTACAGCATAGAAATTTTAACTGGGACAATGTGATTTTCTCAGATGAAAGTTCTGTGTGGCTGTTTCCTAATACACTGAAATTCTGGACCAAACAAACTGAAAAACCTTTGTATCAGCGTCCACAATTTAACGTGTGGGGTGGCATATGTGTGTTAGGGGCAACGCCCCTCTGTGTATTTGAAGGGAATATAAACAGTGAGCGGTACACAGATATTCTCGAGGGACATTTACTTCCATCTGCTCACGTGTTCTAAGGAAATGTTTTGATTTTCCAGCAGGACAACGACCCAAAACATCGTTCAAAGCATTCACAGGCCTGGTTTCGGACCCAAAATATGACATTATTAGATTGGCCAAGCTATAGCCCTGACCTAATCCAATAGAAAATGTTTGGGGACTTATGAAGGAAAGTGTCTGAAAAATCTGACAAATATTGCTGAAATGAAAGAAGAGGTGGTCCGATATTGGGACAGCATGGACCACGACTTTCTATCTTCTTTGATCAGTAGTATGCCCCGCCCCGTTGAAGCCTGCATTGCTGCCCATGGTGACTTGACAAAATACTAACTGTTCACCTGTCTTTGAATCTGGAGTTATGTTCTGCTAATATTCACATTTCATACGTGAGTAATGAGTGAAAAATATATAAAAACTTACAATCTTTAAATACTCAATAATTTATGGGTGTACTGTAATATCCTCTATATCTAACATACCAAATCAATTTGGAGAAACTTTAGCTCAACATTGATCCTCATCCAATTTTACAGCGAAATTTTAAAAATGTAAAGAAAAAGCAGAGAAAAAGAAAATCGGTTTTGCTTCAGATAATGGGGAGTACTATATAGAGGATATTATATGAGTGCCCATGCTATGTTTACGACACGAGTGCCTAAATGTTGGTATTTCCCGAGGGAGAGATATATCGATATTTAGGCACGAGTGTCACGTCACCATGACAAAGTGATATTGTGCCCTTGGGCATCGTATGAAAAATTGAAAAAAAATATTTTTTCGTCCTCGTAGGTAATAAAATGAAGTTTTCCCCATTCATGAGCTACATACTGCCTTAGGGCAAGCTCATGATACTGCTACAGGTTCTGATAATTTTCATTATAAGCTACTTAACACCTACCTGATTCCGGTTCCAACGTGAAATTTTCATTCATCATAGCGGAATGCTGTCGTCATTCCTATACCGAAACCTGGCCGTGATGACATTGATCCTTCAAACTATACGCCAGTTTCGTGTTGTGTTTGTAAAACCGTGGAAAGAATGGTGAATAACAGACTAATATGGTACTTGGAAACAAATGATCTGATTACAAATATCTAATGTGGTTTTAGGAAAAACAGACGTACCATTGGCCATTGGAAACGTTTGTACAGTATGGCATAAACAACAAACCGATTCAATATATTTTACCTAGAAAAAGCTTATGATACAACCTGGAAACAAGGAATTTTAACAGTTCTGCATGAAATGGGTTTGAGGGGCCGTTGCCAAATTTTTGGGCATTTCCAGGTTCGTGTGGGATCCACCGTGGCTGAATTTTACGGTCAAGATCAAGGTGTGCCACAAGGGAGCATATTGTCGGTAACGTTGTTTAGTACAAAAATCAACAGCTTATCTAAAGTTGTAAACGACTCTATTAATAATAAATTGATTCGTCATTATTTGTCGATGACTTTCATGTATCATGTTGAGGTACAAATATGCACGCGATTGAGAGACAGTTGCAGCTCTGTCTCAATAAAAATAATGATTCGTCCGAACGAAAGGGCTTCAAGTTTTCTAAATCTAAACCTAACTGAATCCCTTTTCTGTCGTAAGTATAAACCACATAAGGACCCGGACTTACATCTATCAGGTACTCCCATTAATGAGTGGATTGTATTTGCTTAGAGTCCAGTGCCAGAAGGCGGTAGCTCATGGGCCGATCTGATGACGTTGATCTGAATAATGTATGTCTCCAATTTTATGTCAAGGACCAAACCAGTCTGGCATTAAGTTGGTAGATGAATACAGCTATTCATGTAATATTCTCTGGAGTATAACACCCTTGTATGCCTGGTGTCAGTATCTTGTATATCCGGTGCATTTTGACATTATCCATGTTGACATTCCGTGGTGCATGGAATCCAAAACAACCTGGCTCGAATCGTAATGAAAAAAAAGAGACGAATAGATGACATTGATCAGTCTACCAGGCATTTATCTAATAATAATGATTCATTGGCTCGATTCCTTGTAATTTAGGGAAAGGATAAACGCCCTTTAAAGTCAAATCCATTTGCTATTTCTAAAGCAATTTCTGGATTTTGTGGGGAAGTGACGAATGTCACCCATCTTGGTAGTGGCTTGCTTCTGACATAGTGTGCATGGAGGAAGCAATCTCTGAATCTGTCGTCAATCAAAACGTTTGCAAATATCGAGGTTGTTGTGTCTGTGCACATAACGTTAAATTCCGTGATGTCTTTCTGACATGACTGAAGAGGATATTGCTACAGAGCTAAAAGAACAAGCTATTACGGCAGTAAAACGTTTTACCGCCATGAGAGAGGTTGTCATCATTAACACCAATACCTATCTCGTCACTTTTGCTCGTTCTAGTATTCTACCGTCAATAAAAGCAGGATCCCAATCCACTCCGGTGTCACAAATGTCAGACGTTCGGCCAGGGATCACAGTCGTGTCGTAACTCTATGGTGTGTCACCGTTGTGAAAACCACCATGAGGATACAGATTGTCAGAAAGATCAGTAATGCGCGGTCTCTGATGGCCAGCATCCTGCTGCATCCAGGCCATGACCTGAGCGGCAAAAAATAGTCCAAAATCATGAACTCAGTGTGAAGACAATATTTCATGCTTTGAGGCAAAAAAGCTGTTCTCAAACCAGACAGTAACTCCGTCGAATATCACTTATTCTGCTGCATTTACACGCTCTGTAGCAACGTCCTTTACAGAATGTCAGACATTGGTCAAGTCTGAAAAACCCGTTGTTTCAGCCAATCTACCTGCCTGGTACTCAGTCGACGTCCACAGTCACTCAGTGTTCGTCTAGATTCCAAAACAGAGAGTCTACCGAACAAACCATCTGAAACGTCTTCTGCAACCTTCAGATGTCCAGACAATAAAAGGAAAGGAAAGAAAAACAGAACACAATCCCCTACTATCTCGTCAACGTCAGAGGTTCCTTTAGAGTGAGTGAGTGAGTTTAGTTTTACGCCGCAGTCAGCAATAGTCCAGCAACAGTCTGTAAATAATCGAGTCTGGACCAGACAATCCAGTGATTAACAGCATGTGCATCGATCTGCGCAATTGGGAACCGATGACATGTGGCAACGAGCCTGACCACCCGATCCCGTTAGTCGCCTCTTACGACAAGCATGGGTTACTGAAGATCAATATTCTAACCCGAGCCTTCACGGGTCAGGTTCCTTTAGATATTATTTTATATGATATTTGTATGGCGCCAATATCCAGCTCAGCTCCTCAACGGCACTCTGTTTTCCCCTCGATCATAGGATGGCAATCTCAATGGCACATCGTATTTGTCAGTTCTCAACTCCCTGGGAACCATACACCTCATGCAGCCATTTAGGCGCACCAAGTTAATATGACTTACGAGGTACCAATTCACAAATGGTTGGACTGGGACACATCGTCACAGTACTTTGTCCAAGTTTTACCAAAGGATTCGTGGGTTCTTTTAAGTGGACAGGGCTGTGTACTGTACACTAAGGGTTGTGACAAAACTGAAAGAGTCTGCACACAAACTTGAATCCAGTGTTTACACCCGGTCACAGGTGGGCTCAAGCTCGCTGGATCACTAGCCTGACGATTTAGATCGGCGCCTAAGATCGCTCGCCCACCGCGCCCACTCTTTTGGACGTCTAGATTTGGAGATCACTCTCTCCTTACAGGACAGGCGGAGGAGCTCGATACTAATTTATGCAAATTCAATGGTGATTCAACCACTTGTTTACATCCGGGGCGTTGGGTAGCCTAGTGGGTGAAGCGTTCGCTCGTCACGCCAAAGGCCCGGGTTCGATTCCCCACATGGGTAAAATGTGTGAAGCCCAATTCTGGTGTCCCCTGCCGTGACATTGCTGGAATATTGCTAAAAGCGGCGTAAAATCAAACTCACTCACTCACTCACTCACTGGTTTACATCCAGCTACTGAAACATATTCTGCCCTCGATCTGGCACTCACAGATTCAACCTGATATAGTTAATTTGAATGGATGGTCCATGATGACCTATGTAGAAGTGATCACTTCCCACCATTATCAAACTATGAACCCTGTTGACGATCTACCTCTCTGACCAAGTAGATTCGCCAGGGCTGATTTGTCGTTATATGAGACTCTGTGTATTGAACATTTGAAGCACGATTTTTTCAGGAACAGTGACGATGCCTATACGTCTTTTTCGGATATGCTTAATGACATTACTGCCAAAACAATTCCTCAGTCTTCTGCAAAACCACATATTCGTAAACCATGGTTTAATAAAGAATGTAATAGGCCAGAGAGCCGAAAAATATTTTCGCAGACATCCTACAGTACATAATTTAGATAAGGATAAAATTACTTATGTCAAGACTCGACGCGCATCTCTTGGAGACTCTCAGTATGTTTCCAAAATAAATTCCCGCACACAGATTCCAAAGGCGTGGAACTTGGTACAAAAAATAATGGGCAAAGCTTCAAAATCTAGGGTCACCATCTGAAGGAGGGTGACAATTTATTAACTAATAAAGCCGACTGTACCAACAAATTTTGTGAAACGTTCGCCAAGCATTCATCCAACTATGTCGAAGAGTTTAAAAATATCAGAAACGACAGGGGAAGAAGGGAATACATTTCAACTCCGACAATGGTGAAGACTACGACGAATTGTTTTCTCTACATGAGCTACATACCGCCCTTGGGCAAGCTCATGATACCCCCAGAGGGGCTGATAATATTCACCATCAGCTCTTGAAGCAATTCCCTAATTCATGGCTGGAAACATTACTGAATATGTTTGATATTGTATGGACTTTAGGGAATGTTTTACCTTCGTGGCATAATACTATTGTAGTCCCTATGCTAAAACCTGACCGGGATTATACTGATCCTTCAAATTACAGACCAATTTCTTTAACGAGTTGTGTCTGTAAAACCATGGAACGAATGGTAAACAACAGATTAATTTGGTATCCGAAAACCAATAACTTAATAACAAATATTTACAATGTGGTTTCCGGACAAATCGTAGTACTGTGGACCATTTAGTGTGTTCCACAAGGCAGTATTTGTCTATTAAAATAAATAGTCTTTCAAAGGTTTTAAATGATTCAGTTGATGGATCACTTTTCGTGGACGATTTAATGTTTCTTGTCGTGGTAAAAATATGCATACAGTAGAGAGACAGTTACGACTATGTCTAAATTCATAAACGGTCAGTTGAAAACGTTTTTAAATTTTCTAAATCCGAAACTAATTGAATGCATTTCTGTAAAAACAATAAACCTTATAAAGACCCAGAACTATTGTTAAATGGCACCCCTTCAGAGTTGTCATGTTCCTGGGTCTTAATTTTGACACTCATATACTCTTCAAAAAAGAAACGCAAAAGGGATATTTTATTTTATTTTAAAGAGAAATATATGTAATAACGTTACAAGCTCATAGTATGTGATGTTATGCGTGTTGGGGCACCGATTGTCAGAAAAAATGACAATAAAACTTGTCCACTGTGAAAACAGATGAAAACATCGAATTTTTCGCCAAAACGCATTCGTGTCCAATAAATTTGTTTCAGAGATCTTCATGTTCTGCGTGAAGAGCCACCTTCTCGTGGTGGGTGCTGGGTAACGCTAAGCGCTCTTCAACCCCCCCCGTTGTGGACCCAGGTGTATATTTGGTTCACCAACCTGTTTGCCGTGGGTTGCGCCCCTGTGTCGGTGGAGGACGGGATTATGGTGGTTGAGGGCACTGGTTCCAGGATCAGTGTACCTTTGCCCAACACACCACTTCGGTCCTTACTTCACCTAGACGGGTGGTAGAACTGGCAAGGTTCTATCAATCGGCTGGTCACGCCGGGCCCTGTGCATGGTAAATATATTATTTGCACATTTACTTATTTTTGGGCCTTGGTTATTTTTTATCCGGAATGTACAAATTATTATTATATTAAATTACCTAGAGTCCTATGCCAGAAGGCGGTGGCTCATGGACCAATCTGGCGATGATGACCTCCAAATGATGTATGTCTCCAATTCATTGTTATGGGCCGAACCAGTCTGACATTAAATTGGTAGATAAATGCAGCTATTTGTGTCGTTTTGCTGGAGTATAACACCCCTGTATCCCTGGTGTCGGCATCTTGGATATCCGGTGCAATTTGACACTGTCCTTGTTGACACTGCATGGTGGGTGGGGAGCAGGGGTGTCGAATCATTTTCCTTTCAACATGTTGCCCCAACCAGCTGGTTCATCTCGCTATGAAAAAAAGAGACGTTTGGACCAAATTGTTTGTCCAACTGAATCAAATTCTTCAAACGTTGATTCCTGGCCTAGATTCCTAGTGATCGAAGCTAATGACTATTTACCCATTAAACTAAACCCATTTGCTATTTCCAAAGCTATCCATGGGATATTTGGGGAAGAGAAAAATGTAACCCGTCTCCGTAGTGGTTCACTTCTGGTGGAGTGCGCACGGAGACAGCAATCTCTTAATCTTTTGTCTATCAGAACATTTGCTAATGCTGAGGTTGCTGTGTCCGTGCACAAGACTCTCAATTCCTGCCGTGGCATTATAAGAGACAGGGCTCGTTGTCTCTCTGACATGTCAGAGGAGGACATAGCTACAGAGCTTGATGATCAGGCCGTTACGGCGGTGAAACGTTTTACATTCAAGAAAGATGGCAAAATCACCAATACCAATACCTACTTACTGACTTTTGCTAAATCGTCCCTTCCGCAGTCAATCAAAGCTGGTTATCTCAACATCGGGGTGGATGTGTATGTCCCCAATCCACTCCGTTGTTATAAATGTCAACACTTTGGTCATGGTTCTCACTCCTGTCGAAATTCTGTTACGTGTCATCGTTGTGGTGATCACCATGAAAGTACACATTGTACTAATGCCTACAAATGTGCAAATTGTGGCGGCGAACATCCAGCGTCATCAAGGTCCTGCCCTGTGTTCCAAAGGGAATAACAAATAATGAAAATTAAGTGTGAAAAACCGTTTCGTACCTTGAGGCGAAAATAATTTTTACAAGTCAATCTTCATCTGTACCAAATATAACATATTCCGCCGCAGTTGCCCGATCTGTAGTGGTGTCATCTACTGCTTGTCAAACTGACTTGACATGGATCAAGTCAGAACAACCTGTCTCTTCAGCCACAAAAACTACTTCAAAATCCACTTCCCCAGTCAGTCAGTCTACGTCAAGGTCTCAGACTGAACTTCAGCCTGAGACTTCCCAAACTTCTGCATCACAACCAGCAAATTCCCAATCTTCTGATCTATACCCCCACAAAAAAAAAGAAAAAGAAAGGAAAAAAATAAATAGAAACAAACATTCTAACCCTTCACCTCCTGAGGTTCCTCTCCAAAATAATTTTGGACCTCTTGATATGGAGGCCACTCTGTCCTCTCAGGACAGGCAGAGGAGCTTTTCCTCCTCACATTCACGTGAACGATCGCCAATTGAGCCACAATGACTCAATTGTCTTCTTAATTGCAGTGGAATTGCAGATGATTGAAGAATAACTTTAATGAGATACAATTACTCATACAAGATCACCACCCGTCAGCATTCTGTCTCCAAGAGACATATCTTAAAAATACAGATAGCTTTAATTTGAGACACTACAGTGATTATCATTCTTTTTCTCCTCCGGGAGATCGAGCAACTGGAGGCACTTCTATTTGGTTCATCAGAGCGTCATACATAGCCCTATCACTCTAAATACGAATCTTCAAACTGTTGCTGTTCGCCTGACGCTGCACATTGCACTGACATTGTGTAATATTTGTACGATCAACTTCCTAAGCCATGTTTTATCATGGGCGATCTTAACGGTCACAACCCGCTTTGGGGAAGTGTCCATACCAATACTAAAGGTATAATTCTTGAGGAATTCATTTCTGATAATAATTTATGTATATTTAATGATGATTCAGCCACTTATTTACACCCAGCTACGGGAACATATTCTTCCCTGGTTCTGCCACTCACCGATTCCAACTTATATTATGAATTTGAATGGATGGTCCATGATGACCTATGTGGGAGTGATCACCACCATTCTCAAAACAGTCAGCTCTGGTGATGATCCAGCTTCATCAAGAAGGAACTTTGCCAAGGCTGATTGGTCATTATATGAAACACTATATATGTACTGATAACTTAAAACATGATATATTTGCGAACAGTGAAGATCCCATACAGTTGTTTTCAGATATAGATATACTCAATGACATTACTGACCAAACTATACCGAAATCCTCTGCAGTTCAACATATTCGTAAGTCATGGTTTGATTATGAATGTAAACAGGCCAGAAAGAGCAGGAAGAAAGCTGAAAAATATTTTCGGCGACATCCTACTGTCCATAATTTAAAATTTTTAAATGTCAAGGCTCGACGTACATTTAAACAGAATAAGCGTCAGTCTTGGAGGAAATATGTTTCTAAAATAAATTCACGCACACCGATTTCAAAGGTGTGGAACATGATCCAAAGAATTAAGGGCAAAGGTTCCAAATCTACTGTTCATCATCTGAAGGATGGTGACAATATATTAACTAATAAAACCGACATTGCCAACAAACATTCATCTTCATCTAATTATGTTTCTGAATTTCAGAAACACCAGAAACAACAGGAGAAGAAAACAATAAACTTTAAATCAGACAATGGTGAAGACTATAACGAATTGTTTTCATTACATGAGCTACATACCGCCCTTGAGCAAGCCCACGATACAGCAACAGGAGCTGATAATATACACTATCAGCTCTTGAAGCATTTACTTGAATCATGTTTGGAAACACTTCTAAATATCTTTGACACGATATGACTTCAGGGAATTTCCCACCTTCGTGGCGTAATGCCATTGTTGTCCCTATTCCAAAGTCTGGCCGGGATCATACTGATCCATCAAATTACAGACCAATCTCTTTAACGAGTTGTGTCTGTAAAACCATGGAACGAATGGTAAACAATAGATTAACCTGGTATCTTGAAAACAACAACCTTATAACAAATATTCAATGTGGTTTCAGGAAAAATCGTAGTACCATTGATCATTTGGTACGTTTAGAATCCTTTGTTAAAAACGAGTGGGTTCAACCCTGTCTGATCATGATTTTGGTTTAAGGGGTTATAATCAGGATCAGGGTGTCCCATCAATAATCAGGTAGTATATGTTGTCTGTAACATTGTTTAGTATCAAGATCAACAGTTTATCCAAGGTTTTAAATGATTCAATAGATGGATCACTTTTTGTGGATGATTTTAATATTTCTTGTTGCGGGAAGAATATGCATACTTTTGAACGGCAACTACAGTTGTGTTTAAATAAAATAATTAAATGGTGTCTTGAAAACGGCTTTAAATTTTCTAAATCAAAAACTAATTGCATACATTTCTGCCGTAAATATACACCACATAGAGACCCAGAACTGTTTTCAAAAGGCACTCCCATCAAGGTTGTAAAGGAGTTCTTGGGTCTGATTTTCGACTCCCATTCAACCTTTCTTCCGCATATCAAATCCTTAAAAACTAAATGCCTGAAGGCACTCGATTTATTGAAAGTCGTTTCAAATTCAAAGTGGGGAGGGGACCATTTTACCCTCCTATACCTGTATAGATCATTGGTCCGCTCGAAGCTTGATTATGGCTCCATCGTATATGGTGGAGCCTGCAAAAGCAACTTAAAACTATTAGATTCTGTCCACCACCAAGGTCTGAGACTTTGTCTTGGATCATTCAGAACATCTCCTGTTGACAGTCTCTACGTCGAGGCCGATGAGCCTTCTCTTGCACAACGCCGTATCATTACAAAATTATATTCTAATGAGTCTAATCCTGCATTTAACTGTGTCTTTACCCCTCTTTATGAGGGGGTGGTGGGTGTAGCCTAGTGGTTAAAGCGTTCGCTCGTCACGCCGAAGGCCCGGTTTCGATTCCCAACATGGGTACAATTTGTGAAGCCCATTTCTGGTGTCCCACGCCGTGATATTGCTGGAATATTGCTAAAAACGGCATAAAACCATGCTCAGTCAGTCAGTCTTTATGAGGATTTATATAACAATAACAAAAGCCTCTTGGGCTCAGAATTAAGCCATGCATTGCTGCTGCTGGCATTGAGCTGGAAAATATAGCTCCTTCCCGACTTCTTTTTTCTCCTCCTTGGCAATTGGTTACGCCACAAGTCGACCTAACATTTACTACATTTAAAAAATCAGAAACTAATGAATTATAATATAATCAAGAATATAATCAATTAAAAAGTAAATATAATACCTACAAATCCTTATTTACAGATGGGCCCAAGGATGGTGGCGCAGTGGCTTGTGCCACTGTCATTGGATCCAGGACAATATCTTCAAGAATACCAGATAATAGCTCTATTTTTACAGCAGAAGCTAACGCAATATTAACAGCCTTAAACTATATTCACAAACACCCTAAATACAAACAATATATAATCTATTCAGACTCTCTTTCGTGGTTTCAGGCTATTAAAAATCTTTTTGCAATGATCTTGCTACTGGCAAATACGACATCGTCTTCTGTTGGTTACCCAGCCACGTTGGAATTTCTGGGAACACAATGGCCGATTTTGCTGCTAAGGCAGCACTCAACAAATCTGCGACACCACTTCTTATTCCATACTCTGATTACAAAGCTAGCATTAGAACTTACATCCTTGATCTGATGCAAAAGAAGTGGGACACCCAGGTAAGTATCAATAAACTACATGCAATCAAACCAACTATCGGTTACACCTACTTGGGTTGTCAGTCCAGATTTGAAGAGGTCATCATACGACGATGTCGCATTGGCCACACAAGATATACTCATGAGTACCAATTGAAAGGTGAGGATCCTCCTTTTGTATCCCTTGTGATGAAAGAATCACGGTCAAGCATGTGCTGCTTGACTGTGTTGAATATTCCATCACAAGGGATATCTATTTTAAATCACGAACTATGAAGGATCTTTTTAGTAATGTCAGTTCTCATTTAATTATTGCATTTTTAAATGAATTAGATTTGTTAAATGATTTGTAAATAGATAAATGGTATTTGTAACATGGTAGTATAAATTTGCAACTGCGATTGTTAGTGGCTGTATCCTCAAAGGGGGTTAAAGTATCGTAAAATTATTGTCCCCTGAGAGGGTACGTAAGTGCCATAACTTTCAAAGTTACATTTTTGCTTACCCGATTTTTAAACGTAGTATATATGTTCCTTTAAATTTCGGCTAAACGTGTCCTAAAATCGCCAGCGGCTGAAGGGATGGTGTAAATCCAACTAGGGTCCATGCAGGTAGCAAAGGCACTGTAAGTCCCCATGGTCCCTAGTATGGTGCTCTGCCTTCAGTTGTTGGCGATCTATAGCCAATTTTTACATTGTATTGTCCAGAAATAAGTTTCTACTTTTAAAGATTTATGCTAGCTAGTTTTAACTCAATCTGTGATAATCTAGTGGTTTTACTGTCCTTCGTTGACAGGGTTGTATGATTATATGTATGTATTATGAATTTAGAACTACTTTTAGTCACGATATGACTGAAATATTGCCGATGTGACTTTAAATCTTAACTCACTCACTCACTCTTCATGTTCTGCACGTGCAAAATCCCTATAAAAGTGGCGGATTTTTGGTTTCCATAGCTCAGTGTTAAGCCACCGACACGCAATAGAGTCATGCCCAAACTGAATGAAGCATAACGCAACAACGCCATTGGTTGCTTGGAAGCAGGTGAATCTCGATCAGATGTTGCCAGAGCTCTGAATGTCCACACAAGCAGCATCAGAAGGCTAACGAATCGTCACCAACAACATGGATCAACTCGTGACCGTCCCAGATCCGGCAGACCTCGTGTGACCACGCCCGCACAAGATCGCTACATCCGGTTACGTCACCTTCGGGATAGGAACACCACTGCGACGTCTACTGCCTCAACCATACCAGGGCGCAACCGTCTACGAGATGCAGGAAACCGACCTCGACGTCCGGTCAGAGGCGTCATCCTCATCCAGCAACATCGTCAAGCATGGCTGCAGTGGTCTCGGGCACATCGGGTATGGCCTCATCTACGATGGAGGCAAGTTTGGTTCAGCGATGACTCACGTTTTATGCTTCGTAGGCAGGATGGAAGGACCCGTGTTTATCGTCGGCGTGGTGAAACTGTGTGCAGGAAGTTGACAGATTTGGTGGTGGTATTGTCATGACGTGGGCTGCCATCGCCTACAATGCCAGAACAGACCTTGTGCACATTCGAGGGAATCTTACGGCTCAACGATACGTCGACGAGATTCTTAGGCCCCATGTGCAACCCATTGGTGAATGTCAACGACGTTTTTCAGCAGGACAACGCCCGTCCTCACACAGCCCGACTCACCACTGCCTTCTTGAGAAACCACAACATCAACGTTCTTCCTTGGCCCTCCAGATCACCAGATTTAAACCCCGTTGAGCATCTTTGGGACGAGTTGGACCGACATCTGCGACGGCGACAGCCTCAACCGTAGACACTACCTCAGCTTGCAGCAGCTTTGCACAGCAATTCCACAGAATGTGTTTCGTCATCTCATCGCTTCCATGGGCAGGAGATGCCAAGCAGTTATAGATGCTCACGGGGGGCATACTCGTTATTGACGTTGAGTGACGTTAAACTTCACCTAGTGACCGTGGACTTCACCTTTGCAGACTTTGGATGTTCTTCAGTGCAAGTGCAAGTTTCACAAATGTCATACAGAACTACCCAGAATAAACTTGTTCACAGTTTGTCTCAAAATATTGCCTTTTGCGTTTCTTGTTTTGAAGAGTTTATAAAGTTCTTACCGCATAATACATACCTCAGAAATAAACGCCTGAAGGCACTTGACTTGTAGAAAGTCGTTTCTAATTCAAAGTGGGGAGGGGACCAAACTACCCTCCTACACTTATACATATCTCTCATCTGCTCGAAACTTGATCACGGCTCCATCGTAGATCAAGCCGTACAGTTGGGGCCTTTAACAGCAACGTCATAACCAACGTCATATAAAATTATCTTTACAGTATATCACAAAACTATATTGTAACGAGTCTAACCCTGTATTTAACTACTGTGTTTTTAATCCTTTCCTTTCCCTTTAAACCTTTCCTTTCTGCTGCTGGCATTAAGCTAGAAAATATATCTCCTTCCCGCCTTCTTTCTTCTCTTATTGCCGATGTGACGTTAAATTTTAACTCACTCACTCACTCACTCTTTCTTCTCCTCCTTGGCTTTCGTGAAGCCGCAAGTTGACTTAACACTGACAAAATTTTGAAAAATCAGAAACTAATGAATTACAATGTAAACAAGAATTTAATCAACTAAAAAGTAAATATAAATAAATACAAATCCTTATTTACAGATGGGTCCAATGGTGGTGGCGCAGTGGCTTGTGCCACTGTCTTTGGATCTAGAACAATATCTTTTATGTCACCCGCTAAATTGTCACAGTAGAAGCAGCCGCCATATTAACAGCTCTTAAACACACACAAACACACACACACACACCTATATATACACACCCCAAACAACAACAATTTAAAATATTTTCTGACTTCCTCTCTTGCCTTCACGCTATTATAAACTTATCCTATAAACATCGACTTTTAATCGAAATAGTTGAATTGTATAATGATCTTGCTCCTGGCCAATACGACATCGCCCTCTGTTAGTTACCAAGCCACGTTGGAATTTCTGGAAATACAATGGCCGATTTTGCTGCAAGGGCAGCACTCAACAAAACTGTGACACCACTTCTTATCCCATATTCCCATTACAAAAGCGTGATTTTGGTCTTGCATTTGTGCAGAAGAAGTGGGACATCCAAGTAGGTATCAATGAATTACGTGTCGCATTGTCCATACAAGATACACTCATGAATATTTTATTCAGGGTGAAGATTCCCCGGTTTGTATCCCTTGTGATGAGAGAATCACAGCCAAACATGTCCTGCTTGACTGTATTGATTTTTCCATCACAAGGGATAAATAGTTCAGTGTCAAAACAATTAACGATCTTTTTTACAATATTAATCATCATTTGATAATTTAGTTTTTTAAAAGAAATAGAGTTGTTAGAAATTTTTTGAATAATCTGTTTTGTATACAGATTAATTGAATTTTAAAATGGGTAGATTATATTAGCAACTTAGTTTGTTAGTGGCTGTATCCCTAAAGCACTGTAAAATCATTGTCCTTCTGGGAGGATACGTAAGTCCCAAAACATTCAAAGTATATTTAATCTTACCATGTTTTTATTCGTAGAATATATATACTCGGCGTCATTAATGAAGGGTCAAGCTATTGGTAGCACCAAGTTGAAAAATCTTCGTTTTTGTTTGAAATATATATAGCTGAATGTTTCACAAACTTTCTTAACAGTATTGAAAATCACATCTGGCCTTTGAAATGTCATTATTATGTTCTTTAACGTCCGATACATTCTGTTATAAATGGAACACTTTTTCTTCAAATTGTCAATATGGAAATCCACTTGCCACTTAAATGATTTGCACGTGCGAGTCGCTCTATCCCTGAAAAGTGGATCACATGCACATGCATTGATGCTTTTTAACTGTCGTTCACTGTTCAGGTACCTATTTGAATCGCAGCTTAAAATGAGACGTTTTTTTACACTTGCTCAAAAAGGTCAGACTATAGGCCTTTTGAAATCTCGTCAAACTCAGCGGCAGGTTGCTGTCCGCTTGAATGTGCTATTGGTAGACTATGTCAGAGATTTTAAGCCAATGGGTTCGAGAAATATGCACGTCGACCAGGTCGCAACAGTCCGAGATGTTAGGAACATGATTAACACTGCGTTACATAACAGATTCCTTAACGCAGCAGATCTTCAATGTAAACAATGTAAGAATATCCAGGAGCACCGTTCGTCGTTGTTTAAGAGCAGGACTCCGCTGTAGGCGAACTGCAGTTTGTCCACCACTAACATCACGTCACAGGCAGGCGCGTTTGAGTATACATCATGGCCGCTGGAATCAACCTCAATGGTCTCGTGTACTCTTCACAGACGAAAGCAGATTCAATTTGTCCTTCCATGATAGTCGGCAGAGGATTTATCGTCGTAATGGAGAGCGAATCACAGATGCAACTGTGGCCACGCATAACCGATTTGTCTATTCCAGACAGCGTTATCGGAGCGAGTTTCTGGCTCCTATAGCAGTACCATTCCTGCAAGCTACGCATGGCTTTTATGTTCGACCCTCTTAACTACAAGACGACAACGTTAAGCCTCATAGGGCCAGGATTGTCACGGAATTCCCTAGGCAGCAGAGCTCAACCCAGTATGCCTTGGATGAACTCGGCTACGTGTGTACACAATACCAGTGGATCTCTCAGGACTCAGCAGAACTCTAGTAGAGGAATGGAATGCGATTCCGCAAGCTTTCTTTATGAACTTGATAAGGAGCATGAGGTCAAGGTGCACCTGTGTCTTTGACGCGCGAGGAGGGTACACAAGATATTGAAGGACCGAGTGCTTCATGTTTGTTATTTTCATGTTTGGGGCTGTGAGATAGCCTAGTGGTTAAAGCGTTCGCTCGTCACGCCGAAGATCCGGGTTCGATTCCCCACATGGGTACAATGTGTGAAGCCAATTTCTGGTGTCTCCCGCCGTGATATTGCTGGAATATTGCTAAAAGCGGCGTAAAACTAAACTCACTCACTCATTTTCATTTTGGGGGGTTGGTCTATACAACTGATGTTTGCTTGTGCTGTTTGAACTTTTTGTCTGTATGTCACGATGTGTCACGTTTGTTAACACATTAAACATTACAGTGACACTTTTAGTTCTATCATTTCTGACCCGTGAAGAATATTGATCTTCAGTAACCCATGCTTGTCGTAAGACGTGACTAACGGGATCGGGTGGGCAGGCTCACAGACTTGGATGACACATGTCATCGGTTCCCAATTGCGCAGATCGATGCTCATACTGATCATCACTGGATTGTCTGGTCCAGACTCGATTATTGACAGATCGCCGCCATATAGCTGGAATATTGCTGAGTGCGGCGTAAAACTAAACTCACCCACTCACTCTATTATTTCTGAGAAACCTTTTTTTACATGTGCTATACATCATTTGCCCTTTATTAATGACGCCTAGTATTTTAATGCTTGGCTGATGTTTTCCATGCAAGTAAGATAGATACTTGAAGTCCCCATGGTCTCTAGCATGGTGATTTACCTTCATTTGTTGGCGATCTATAGCCCATTTGTGTTTTGCATTGGGGCATTGTTTTATGGTAATATGCCAGTTTTTCGTCTTAATATGTGATAGGCTAGTTATTTTATTGTCCATCGATGACAGACTTCTTAATCATATCATATCCAGTATGTATACCAAACGTTATGGCTGAAATATTGCCCTTGTGACGTAAAGCTTTAACTCACTCACTCATTCACTCACTCACTTATATTTGTACTAACATAAACGTAGTCGTTAAGAACTGTCTCAAATATGTCAATATGAAAATTACCTTTGCTGAGATCGATATGATCAGTTCGCGCTGTCAGATTGGCTGTACTATATGTTTTCAACATTGCAGCCGACACAACACAAAATGTAAACATTTACAAATAAGACCCTCTCATATGTAACTGACCTTCGACGCAATAAAAAATGTCTTGAGAAATAAGTTCTTATTCTTGTCTCAGCAGGTGTGCGCCACGCCTGTTATATTTCCACTGGGGTACTGAAGCAGCCTGCATTGTGGCCTACTGGAAAGTTGATGGATTGGGGTTCTGCTGAAACAAAAGTGGCAGTATCTACATCTCTGTCTCGTCCGTGCTCTTCCTGGTGTCAACGTATGCATTGCTGACGTGGGGACAACCTCTGGAACAGTATAGGTGCTGGCTGTGGTCGGCGAAAGACAAAGTGTTATTGTTTTTACCACAAAACATTCTGATGACCTCGTTGCGGAATTTCTGTCCTGTTGCGCAATACAGGAAGAAGTTGATGGAGTGATTAAGATACATGAGCAGCTGTGATATCGTGCGGACCAGACGGAATTTGGACATGACTGCGTTATCGTGCCCATTGGTATTCCAAAAGTCTGAGGCAATACTGCTGATGTTCATTGGGAGTGTGGTGAGAAGGAAGGTGAAGGATACAGTCAGGAGCATGATTGTCAAGCGTAGGTTGTTGTCTCCCTTGCTTCTGTTCCTGAGTTTCAGACAACCGTTTTGTAAACTTTCCCTCCCACTGGTCGCACGTGCAACTTTGCAGATGATGAGGATATTAAATATGCTGATAATGATGAAAGGAAGGAAACAGTATATGAGGGCGTCAACCCACGGCCAAACCACTGATACAAGAAACTGATGACCAGCACTTGCGTCACATTGCGGAAGAAGATTGTCCCGAATATCTGTTTCGTTTAAGCCAACGGTCCATGCAAAATGAATGTTAATGACAAGGAAAATGGCAACAAGTCCACTTATGGTTTTTTTAGCCCGAGCTACATTACAGAATCTTTGGGCTTTCAAAGGACAGCAAACAACAATGTATCTCTCTATGGTTACGGCGACAATGATCCAGACAGACGTGTTACTGGAAATATATCCTAGGATAATTGTAGCCTTGCACAACCAGTTAGCCTGGTCTCTGATGTCATAACCTGTGAGTTCCCCGAGCCACTGCCGCATTAATCCGATCAATAACACCATAGAATCGGCTACTGACAAAGCAGCTAGGAATATGTAGGTGGACAAGCGCGTCATGGCTTTATGACGCATGATCAGGAATGAGAATATGTTGCCAAAGGTGCCAAGTATTAAAAGAATTGGCGGTATGTATAACAATAGAATTTTGTGAACACGGTACTCTGGATACTGTAGAGCCAATTGGTCTTCTCCTATTCCGTGAACTAAATAATTCAGATCTTCCTCATTCGTGACACCCATGAGGTCGAATAAATGTATCTTCTCCTTTTGAGATAGATGCTGAATAGAGGCCAGCAGAGTCTCCACGGATATGTTCAGTTTAGCGTCCATCTCTGATCTTGCAGTGTTCATTCTGGAAGACAAAGAAATAACATGTAGTCTCTATCAAACACGTTCAAAAGGTGCCTTTACCTTATATCTATTGTTCCCAACATAGAATTGTACATAATGACATCTGTAGGCTATGAATGGGAACACGTTGCAAGCGCAGTTCAACATAATCTCCGAATGGTATACTATTCACAACTTTTTAACGAACCTCACAAGCCCTTGACATTGAGACTGGGGAAAATCGTGTGATCTTTAACTTGATTTGAGTAGTTTGGAAGGATTGGTCAATTCGTCTGTGAACGCTCCATTTACGCTTTATTTCGTGATCGGATGCATTATATTTCCGCTTAGACAGCAATATAAAGCTAGTCGAAAACTGATGAGTTATGTGTTTGACATGTTATTGCCACGATGGCTATTTCGAATATATCCCCGTATGCCACTAAACTGTACACGCCAGAACATCATGGCATATAAATAACACGAGCAAAAGCAAGTTTAAGATTTGAAACTGAAAATATTACAATTCTGAAACAGAAGTTAACTATGTAACGTCATATATGAAACTAGTCCATAGTAATAGTTATTTGACAGCTTCTTCCTCTGCTTCTTAGCATCATATGACCTGGCTAACCACTGCTTTACAGGACCATGCAGTGTCTGTATGACATCAGGGTCTTTGCATCATATGACCTGGCTAACCACTGCTTTACAGGACCATGCAGTGTCTGTATGACACCAGGGTCTTTGTATCATATGACCTGGCTAACCACTGCTTTACAGGACCATGCAGTGTCTGCATGACATCAAGGTCTTTGCATCATATGACCTGGCTAACCACTGCTTTACAGGACCATGCAGTGTATGTATGACATCAGGGTCTTTGTATCATATGACCTGGCTAACCACTGCTTTACAGGACCATGCAGTGTCTGTATGACATCAGGGGCTTTGCATCATATGACCTGGCTAACCACTGCTTTACAGGACCATGCAGTGTCTGTATGACATCAGGGTCTTTGCATCATATGACCTGGCTAACTACTGCCTCCCCTCTCTCTCTCTCTCTCTCTCTCTCTCTCTCTTTCTCTCTCTCTCTCTCTCTCTCTCTCTCTCTCTCTCTCTCTCTCGGATAATACAATTCAATCTACCTGGTACGTTCACAGATGTACCGTCTTTTTCAAATAATTTATAGCCAATTGCAAGTTTTTAAATGTCAGGCAATTTCTATTCCGCGCGGTTTCTACCCTGTCTCATCATTATAATCAGGATCAGAATGTCTTAAAAGTTAGATATATGTGTTTATAAAAGGTTTTAAACTATTCAATTAATGAATTTTTGCATGATTTTAAAGTTTCTTATCGTGGTGAAAACATGTATACCAATGACTGGTAACTACAGTAAGGTGTAAATAATGGTGTTTAGAAATTGGTTTTAAATTGGTTCCCGAATTATTTCAGGTTGTTTATGACGGGTCAGAATGTAAACATTCGAAATCATCTAGGGCGTCACAGATCTACCTATCGCTTAATGCATTGCGTAATGTATGCGTGAAGATCTGGGTTAGAATTGGTCGTCGTGAAAAGAGACTGATATACAGTTCTGAGCCAAATGATGATTTAAACAAAATATAGGCTGCTGCTATCAAGGGCTGCGGCTATCAAGGGCTGCATGCAATTTTGAGCTTAACATACTTTAAGCCTGTAAACAAACAGCGACATAAACTTTGTAACACGAACTACACATTGTTCCTCCCAAAGATAGCCGAATCCATACATGTAGAGAATATGTTTGATTGTAGAGGCCCAGTTAGTTTTCCTCTTTGTTAAACCAACAACTAATAACTTATAACATTTTTTTCAGAAATCTCGTATCAGGCATATTGCATATTTTACACCAATAAGCAACGACCCTTTTATAAGTAAAAATATACATTGGATAGCGTCCACATTCTCTTCTGACAACATGATTCGACGTTGAGGATTTAATCCCAAGAAATCGGAGGTCGGAAATTGGAAATTTCAACTTCTATGCAAACATTCCGAACCATAGTAAAAACTTTCAACTTAGATCAAATGGCAATGAAGTTATAATTATCTAAGTCCCATATTTCCTTTTAGAACCACAGATCAGAACAGGACTAATTTGTACCCAGTGATAAATCTTCCGGGTACGATCATTTATGGCAATAGATTAAGTATATGTAAAGATTTAAGTACACTATACAAATATCTTTTCGCTTGTAAAGCTGCACTATTTACATGAGAAGTCCATAACAAGTATCTTAAAAAATAACACCTAAATATTTAGAAGACGATGCATTTTCTAGTTGATTCCCATTCAAAACCCATTTCTCATGTTTCGATAACTTGCGCCATTTTCCATGACAACAACTTTAGTTTTTCCTTAGTTTACAGATAACTGATGACTTTCACAAAAGCCTTCTAAAACATTAATACGTTTTTGTAGACCATATACATGTACATGTATAGTATCAGCAAATAACACTATGTGTTCAGCAAATAACAAATAATAATTGTACAACATCAGGGTGTAATTGTATTCCAGAGTAACAGCTTGACGCAACTTCTAAAGCTCATTCATTGATAAAGAAGGAAACGAGCAAGGGCTTAAAACGCACCCTTGACGCAAGCCATGTGGGCAATGAAATAATTGAGATAAAGATAAAGAGCTATCACGAACCCGTCCCTTGACACAGTTATATAAAGAAGTTAATGCGTTAAACATTTTGGAGAAATGCCTCTTCGTTTAAAAACATACTATAATTTGGATCTATTCACAAGATCAAAAGCTTTTTTAAAATCAACAAAAAGTGCATGGATGTTCCCTTTTTTCTTGATAAATATCGTTGAATAACTGATTGCAGAATAAAAATATTATCAGTTGTGCTGTATCCCTTTCTAAATCCTGCTTGTGATTCAACAATCTTATCCTACGAATCTTCCCAAAACGATAGCCAATTATTAAGTTCAGATGTATAAAGTTTGCTAAATGGACAGAGGAGTGATATTCCCCTGTAATTGTTGGGGTCATTTCGGTCACCCTTTTCATACAATGCTATAATAATTGCTGTGCTCCAGCTATCTGGAAATACAGAAGAATCAAACAAGGTAATAAGGTATAAGGTAATATGATATCCATTGAGTGTTTAAAAGGAATTATCCTCACCAGGAGATATAGAACATTTTAATTTTTTGATAGAACACTTTAATTTATTGATAGCTTCAGAAATTTCCTCTTTAGTGATTGGTGAGTCTAAAATATTATAAGCCATTTCATCAATAACAAACTCAAAATCATCACCAGACAGTTCGACAGAAAGATCATCAGTAGTGTCACAATTTTGGAACAAATTGCTAAAATGGGAAAACCTCTCCTGTGAGTGTATATATTTTCCATGTGTTTCAACGACTGTATACTTCTTAAACGTATTCCAGAAATATTTCGCATTACTTTTATTCTTCATTACTTCACCCATGATGAATATGTTATAAAGTCTTTTCTTTTCGCGTAACAGGCTATTACACATATTTCTACAATCAACATATAAATTAAGTGACGCACTGTCCTTTTTTCTAAATATTTTTAACAATCGCTGGATCTCTAGCTTGGGACATCAACATTCATCGTTAAACCAAGGCTGATTAGTTTTAGCACTTTAGCGTTTTACGCCGCACTCAGCAATATTCCAGCTATATGGCGGCGGTCTGTAAATATTCGAGTCATGGACCAGTCAATCCAATGATAAACAGCATGAGCATCGATCTGCGCAATTGGGAACCGATGACATGTGTCAACCAAGCCAGCGAGCCTGACCACCCAATCCCGTTCGTCGCCTCTTACGACAAGCATGGGTTACTGAAGGTACCTTCTAACCCGTGCCCTCACGGGTGGCAGGATATAGCAAGGCGATAAGGTAATATAGCCATATCAGTGAGTGAGTGAGTTAAACTTTCACATCGCACCGGCAATATTACAGCCATATAGCGATGAAAACAAGGTAATCAATTTAAAATATCTGTCGACAAAGGACAGTAAAACCAATTAGACTATCACAGATATGTATTTAAAACTAGTAATGGAATCTAAAATGCTTTAACTGTAGCGAACGATACAGTATAAAAGACAGGCTATAGATCGCCAACAACTGAAGGCAGATCACCATACTAGGAACCATGGGGACTTACAGTGCCTTGGCTACCTGCATGGACCCTAGTTGGATTTACACCATCCTTTCAGCCTCTGGCGATTGTAGGAAAAGTTTAGCCGAATTTTAAAAGAACAAAAATACTACGTTTAAAAATCTGGTAACTCATATTTAACTTTGAAAGTTTTGGGACTTACGTACCCTCTCAGGATGACAATCATTTTACAATACTTTAACCCCCTTTGAGGGTACAGCCACTAACAATCGCATTTGCTAATTATACTACCATTTATCTATTTACAAAATATATTATTCAAAAGTTATCGATTAATTCCATGTCCTTTAAAAATTCAATTAGTAAATGGTAATTAACATTACTAAAAAGATCCTTCAATGTTTTGACATTGAAATATTTATCCCTTGTGATGGAAAAGTCAATACAGTCAAGCAGGACATGCTTGACCGTGATGCTTTCATCACAGGCACCCGTGAAGAGCCACCTCCTCGTGGTGGATGCTGGGTAGTTCTAAGAGCTCTTCAATCCCCCGTGTATATAAGGGGGCATATTTGGTCCATCAACCTGTTTGCCGTGGGTTGCGCTTCTGTGTGGCTGGAGGACGGGATTCTGGTGGTTGAGGGCAATAGGAGTCTGGAACCGTGTTCCTTTTGCCCAACACACCACTGTGGCCCTGACTTCACCTAGACGGGTAGTAGAATTGGCTTGATTCTGTCAATCGGTTGGTCACACCATGCCCTGTGCATGTTAAATGTATTTGAATGTAATTGATTTGTCAGCAATGTTTTTTTTGGCTTCGCAAAATAGATGCACAAACTATTTGATTTAATGTATTGCCTAGAGTCCCATGCCAGAAGGCGGTGGCTCATGGGCCAATCTGGCGATGTTGACCTCCAAATTCGTATCCAATTTCTTGTCACGGGCCGAATCAGCCTGGCAGTTCATTTGGTACACAAATACTGCTTTTTGCGTCGTATTCGCTTGAATATTCCAACCCTGTATCCCTGGTGTTTCCATGTTGGATATCCAATGTCACCCGACTTCATTCTGGCTCCCTGCTTCTCAATCTGCTCTTCAATCCACTTTAAATTTTGCTGCTGCTGTTACTAAAACAGCTCAAACCTCATCTGTTTCATGTCAGGCAGACTTGACATGGATCAACTCTGAACAACCAGTTACAACTGCACCTGTCACCGTGCAGTCAAACATTGATATCACCCTCTACTTCTCAAGCAGAAAGTCAGACTTCATCTCAGCCAGTGTTGGAGCAAACATCAAACCTAAAAAACACAAAACGGGAAAGAAAAAGCAAAATAAACAGAAAACAATAGGACAGAAAACTTGCACCTGTCCAGAACTCTGGACATGGAAGTAACTCCATCGTCACAGGCTTCAGAGAGGATATCTTCATCATCACGTTCGCGTGAGAGACCACCCATTTAAGTGCCATTTTTAGTCATTCACCTAATCTAATTCAATGGAATTGCAGAGGACTCAAACATGATTTCAATGAGATACAGTTACTTATACAAGATTTCCAACCGTCAGCATTATGTCTTCTAGAGACATATCTAAAAAATGCAGAAAACTTCAATCTGAGACAGTACAGTGATTATAACTCTTTTTCTCCTGCAGGAGATAAAGCAACTGGAGGTGCTTCCATTTTAGTAAGGGAGGGTATAATACACAGCGAAGTACATCTTAATACAAGTCTTCAAACTGTTGCTGTTTGTATCACCCTGCACATTGCATTGACAATGTGCAGCTTATATATTCAACCATCTTCTGATATTCGACAGTCGGATCTTAAAAATCTATATGATCAGCTTCCGAAGCCATGCCTTATTATGGGCGAATTGAATGGTCACAACCCACTTTGGGGAAGTGTCCATACTAATAATAAAGGTAAAATCCTTAAAGAATTCATTTCAGATAATAACTTATGTATATAAAGTGATGATTCAGTCAATTATTTGCATCCAGGTACGGGAACATACTCTTCCCTGGATTTATCAATTGACGACTCCATCTTGTATAATAAATTTGAATGGATGGTCCATGATGACCTCTGTGGGAGTGATCACTTCCCCACCATTCTCAAAACAATCAACCCTTGTGATGATCCACCTTTTTTTCGAGAAGGAACTTCGCCAGGGCTGACTGGTCATTATATAAGACACTATGTGCTGATCACTTAAAACATGATGTTTTTGCGAACAGCGAAGATCCTATACAGCTGTTTTCAGATATACCAAATGACATTACTGACCATACTATCCCCAAGTCCTCTGCAATTCCACATAGTCGTAAACCATGGTTTACTAATGAGTGTAAACACGCCAGAAAGAGTAGGAAGAAATTTAAAAGCTGAAAATTGTTTTCGCAAACATCCTACAGTCCATAATTTAGATAAAGTTAAAATTTTAAATGCCAAGGTTCGACGCACTTTTAAAAAGAATAAGCGCAAGTCTTGTAGGAACTATGCATCCAAAATTAATTCACGCAAACCTATTTCAAAGGTATGGAACACGATTTGAATAGAGGGCAAAGGTTCTAAATGTACTGTCCACCATCTGAAGGATGGTGACAGTTTATTAACTGATAACTTTAACATTGCCAATAAGCTTGGTGAAACTCTCGCCAAACATTCTTCTTCGTCAAACTACGTCCAAACTACGAATTTTAAAAAAAGTATCAGAAATAACAGGAGAAGAAGAGAATAAACTTTAACACAGACAATGGCGAAGACTATAATGAATTATTTTCAGTAGATGAGCTACACACTGCCCTTGAGCAAGCTCATGATACAGCAACAGGAGCTGATGATATTCACTATCAACTCTTGAAGCATTTACCGGAATCATGTTTTGAAACACTTCTAAATATTTTGATTCAATATTGACTTCAGGGAATTTCCCAACTTCCTGGCGTAATGCCATTGTAGTCCCCATTCCAAAACTTGGCCGGGATCATACTGATCCGTCTAATTATAGAAAGATTTACATGAATTTGGATTGAGGGGCAGATTACCTCAGTTCGTATCTCAGTTTTTGAACAACAGACAATTTCAAGTACGGGTCGGTTCCACATTGTCTGATTATTTCCACCAAGATCAGGGCGTCCCTCAAGGCAGCATCCTGTCTGTTACCCTTTTTAGCATCAAAATTAACAGCCTCACTAACGTACTGAACAGTTGTGTTGATGGGTCCCTTTTCGTGGACGATTTCAATATTTCATGTCGTGGTAAGAACATGCACGCAATAGAAAGGCAGCTACAACTCTGCCTTAACAAAATCCAAAAAATGGGCCAATGAAAATGGCTTTAAGTTTTCAAAATATAAAACAAATTGTATTCACTTTTGTCGTAAATACAGACCACACAAGGATCCAGACCTATCTTTAGATGGTACTCCCATCAAGGTAGTAGAAGAGGCCAAATTCCTGGGACTCATATTCGACCGCCATTCTTGCCACACATAAAATATTTGAAAACCAAGTGCTTGAAGTCTCTGGACTTACTAAAAGTCGTTTCAAATACAGAGTGGGGAGGGGGATCAGATTACCCTCCTTCACTTGTACAGATCTTTGGTTCGCTCTAAACTAGACTACGGCTCCATTGTTTATGGTGGAGCCTGCAAAAGCAATTTAGAAAAATAAGATTCTATCCACCACCTGAGGCCTGAGGCTCTGCCTGGGAGCTTTTAGGACCTCTCCGGTAGACAGTCTATATGCAGAGGCTAACGAACCTTCCCTTGAACAACGCCGCATTAAACTTTCACTGCAGTATATCACTAAACTACGTTCAAATCAGTCCAATCCAGCATACAATTGTGTTTTCAACCCTCTCTATGAAAACTTGTTTCGTAAACTGCCAAGCCTGGTTCCACCACTTGGAATCAGAATTCAACCACACATATCTGCAGCTAAAATTGATCTCAATAGCATAAAACCTTACCGACTCCTGTCTTCACCACCCTGGCAGATGGTGAAACCACAGGTCGATCTTACCCTCACTAAATTCAATAAGTCTGAAACAAATCCCTTGATGTTCCAGCAGGAATACATCCAGTTACGTTCCAAGTATGACACCCATAGATCCATTTTCACAGACGGATCCAAGGATGAGGGCCAAGTCGCCAGTGCTACAGTCATTGGATCTAAGACTGTCTCCTCTAGGATTCCCGACAACAGTTCCATTTTCACTGCCGAGGCCAAAGCTATCTTTTCAGCTTTGACCTATATTAAACAGCAGAATCATTCCAAAATTTCATCGTTTTCACAGATTCATTATCTTGCCTTCAAGCACTTCAAAATGTTATTTCAAGTCACCCAATCATTCTGTACGTTTTGGAACTTTACAACGACCTCTCTACTGGCCAATGTGACATCGTCCTCTGCTGGTTGCCGGGTCACGTCGGCATAGCAGGTAACACAAAAGCTGATGCTGCAGCAAAAGCAGCTATTGACAAGCCCTTATCTCCACTGCTGATCCCGTACAGCGATTTCAAACCCACTATCAAAAGCTGTACTCGGGACCTCATGCAAAAACGATGGGACACTCAAGTAGGAAGAAATAAACTGTATGAATTGAAACCAACAATTGGTTATACCTACTTGGGTTGTCAGTCAAGACGTGATGAGGTAATTTTACGACGATGTCGTATTGGCCACAGTCGATTTACTCATGACTATCTGCTGAAAACGGATGGGGATGGACCCCCCATGTGTGTCTTTTGCGATGAGGTTTTCACCATCAAGCATATTCTGCTTGAATGCGTGGACTTATCGTCTGCAAGGGACTCACATTATGATGCAACAAACCTAAAAGATCTGTTCTCCCGCGTGAGCGCTCATCTGATAGTGAAATACCTGAGGGAAGTTGATCTGTATCATAATTTGTAACTGTGAACTGTAACTATCATAAATTGTAACTGTGAAATGTGACTAACAAATCGCCTGCCTTTAAATTTGATGCTATGACTTTTTCTGCTTTTAAATGACAATGTAATAATTATATGTTTTTGAAATAAAACTCATTCCGAGTATGTACTTAAAATGTTTATTAATGCAAACTTGTTCTCGTCACTATATGGCTGGAATAATGCCGATGTGACGCAAAACCAAACTCAACTCAACTCAACTCAACTCAACCCAATCTCTCTAACGAGTTGTGTCTGTAAAATCATGGAACGAATAGTAAATAATAGATTAACTTGGTATCTTGAAACCAATAACCTTTAAACAAATATTCAATGTGGTTTCACGAAAAATCGTAGTAGCATTGATCATTTGGTACGATTTGAATCTTTTGTTAAAAATGCTATAGTAAATAAACAACATGCAGTATCGATATTCTTTGATCTCGAGAAAGCTTATGATACGACCTGGAAGCATGGCATCTTGAAGGATTTACATGACTTTGGTTTGAAGGGTCGTTTACCTCTTTTTATCTCAGAGTTTTTAACCGACAGGCAATTTCAAGTCCGAGTGGGTTCAACCCTGTCTGACGTTTACAATCAGGATCAGGGTGTCCCAAAGGGCAGTATTTTGTCTGTCACTTTATTTAGTATCAAGATCAACAGTTTATCAAAGGTTTTAAACGATTTAATCGATGGATCAGTTTTTGTGGATGATTTCAATATTTCTTGTAGCGCTAAAAATATGCATACTATTGAACGGCAACTGCAGATGTGTTTGAATAAAAGAAATAAATGGTGTCTTGAAAATAGCTTTTAAAAAATCGTATATGGTGGAGCCAGCAAAAGCAACCTAAAACTACTTTCTTCTGTCCACCAACAAGGCCTAAGACTTTGTCTTGGGTCTTTTAGAACTTCTCCTATTGACAGTCTCTGTGTTAAGGCCTATGAGCCAGCTCTAACGAGTCTAACCTTGCATTTAACTGTGTCTTTAATCCTCTTATGAGGATGTGTACAACAAAAAGTCTTCTGTTGTTCCGCCTCTTGGTTTAGGAATTAAACCATTCATTTCTGCTGCCGGCATTGAGCTGGAAAATATAGCCCCTCCCCGTCTTCTTTCTTCTCCTCCTTGGCAATTAGTAAGGCCACATGTTGACCTAACACTAAAGTATAAGAAATCAGAAACTATTACAATCAGAAATGAATTACAATATAAACAAGTGAGTGAGTGAGTGAGTGCGTGAGTGAGTTAATATTTAACGTCACATCGGCAATATGTCAGCCATATCGTGACGAGAACATTTTTAGACTTTGAAATGGAATATGTGTATATTATAAAAAACTGTTATTAAAAGACAGTAAAACAACTAGAATATCACAATTAGAATTAAAACTAGTGTGGAAAGTTAAAACTAATAGCACTATTAGACAATACAAGATAAAAACAGGCTATAGAACGCCAACAACTGAAGGTAGATCACCATACAAGGGACCATAATATAAACAAGAATATAATCAATTAAAAAGTAAATATAATACCTACAAATCCTTGTTTACAGATGGGTCCAAGGATGTAAGTTCTAATGCTAGCTTTGCAATCAGAGTATGGAATAAGAAGTAGTGTCACAGATTTGATGAGTGTTAACTGGGCAGCAGGATCGACCATTGTGTTCCCAGAAATGCCATCGTGGCTGGGTAACCAACAAAAGACGATGTCGTATTGGCCAGTAGCAAGATCATTATATAATTCAATAATTTCTATTAAAAGTGGATGTTTGCAAGAAAGATTTTTAATAGCCTGAAGGCACGAAAGAGAGTCTGAATAGATTATATACTCTCCCAAAAAAGAAACGCATCATGAAAATAGCAATTTCATGTAGCAATGAATTAAAACGTGATTCATTTTACAAAAGGTTTTGCTCCGTTTATGAGTGCTATGGTGTTTATGTTTTGAAACATCACAACAAAACGCACCATCCGTAAAATACCCGTATTTAACAGCATGATTTTCAATTTCGGCGTGTAGTGTCACAGAATACACAATTCAGATGCAATGCACGTGAAAGTTGGGGATCAGATAGTCTCAATGATGGGTATAAAAGGTTGATCGCTGTCTGTCGATTATTCACTGTATTTGGAATATTGTTGACGAACGCAAAATGCAACGTCTAAGTGAAGCCAACCGTCATATCGCCATTGGTTTGCTTGAAGCTGGCCAGTCTCAACGTGCAGTTGCCTGACGCATGAATGTTCACCAAAGCACCATTTCACGGCTCTGGGAGAGATATCGCCGGCAGAATGCGGTAGCAGATGCCCCTCGTAGTGGGCGACCTCGAGCGACCACTGCGGCGCAGGATCGCTACATCCGGGTACATCACCTGCGTCATCGAACAGCTACGGCGACCAGTACCGCTCGCCAAATACCCAGATTGAGGAGGCTTTCTTCACAGACCGTCAGGAACAGGTTGAGAGAGGCTGGTTTACGTGCCAGAAATCCTTATTTTGGCCCTGTGCTTCGACAACAACATTGTTGACATCGAGTTTAATGGTGCACCAACGTTCAGGCCTGGAACCTACCGAATTGGCGTAGAATCTGGTTCAGTGATGAATCACGATTTCTATTGGAACGACACGATGGAAGAATGCGGGTGTACAGACGTCGACGTGAACGTTTCGCCGACGTTTGCATTCCCCAGGTGGACAGATTCTGCCGGGGCAGTGTTATGATGTGGGGAGCGATCACCTGCCGTAGGAGAAGTGATTTGGTGATGATCCAGGGCAACCTGACAGCTCAACGGTACTGTGACGAAATCCTACGCCCACAACTCCTTCCAATCATTGATCGCCAGAGGGAGTTGTTTCAACAGGACAATGCCAGGCCCCACACAGCACGTCACACTAGAGACTTCCTCCAGTACCACAGCATCAATGTGCTCCCCTGGCCCTCAAGATCACCGGACTTAAACCCTGTTGAACATCTGTGGGATGCCCTGGACAGACGGGTGCGATGCCGTAACCCTCAGCCCCAGACACTTCAGCAAATCGTAAAGGCACTACAGGCAGAGTGGGCTGCGATTGGGCAACACAAGATTCTGAGACTTATTCGTTCGATGCCGAGGCGATGCCTTGCAGTTCTGGATGGCCACGGTGGTCACACGAGGTATTGACTTCAGCGCCACCACACGTCTCCATGTGATACTCAAACTGACTTTCCTCGAGTTGGTGCCAAAGACGGATAAGTCTGCATTCCCAGTGTGCAATTTCGCTATATTTGACTCATATATATTGACTCATAAAGCCTACAAGATGTTTCAAAATAAACATAAAAATACAGTTGAAATTCCTATATGCGTTTCTTTTTTGGGAGAGTATAGTATCACCGTCCTTCAGATGATGAACAGTAGAGATGGAACCTTTGCCCTTTATTCTTTGGATCATATTTCACACTTTTGACATATGTGTACGTGAATTTATAGCCATATCAAACGTGAAAAAGGTAAGTGTTTGGTTATATAATTTTTAATCTTGTTTCCTGGAGTAGTAGTACAATGGGGGTTCTGCATCACATGCGGCTTAGAGGCTTATTTATGGGACTTAAGCCTCCCAGCCCCCTTTAAAAACGGCGAGGGTGTAGCTTGAGGCATCCTCCGATGTGCAAGTTCAAATAAAAAAATAGCAAAAGCCCTCTGCGGCCACAACCTATGGGCTCTGCCATGAGAGCTCTGTGTATTTTTTTTTCGAATGTCAGGCTTCGAACCTCGGTGACAGAGATGCGCAACTCTGTACCTTGATCGTACCCCAGCAGTCAATTCGACTGAGCCACAGAGGACCTGGTAGCCAAGTGCTTGGTTTAACGGGTCTATCCTGAGATTGCATCATCCTCTTAAACCGGGCTCCGTCTATAGTAGCGCAAAGGATGTCTGAAACCCGTCATTCCACTTCCGCTTCAATACTTCGTGCACGTTTGGTGGCTTTTTCACCTCGAATCCATGTCTCATAAAATACAAACACGATGCCCGTAGGTAGTTTGAAGAACGCTGAATACGATACATTAGTCGACGAACGCTGAAAAATTTTGCAGAGGCCACAATCCATTATTTATCTTGAGCTGGGTTCCGTCTATACTAGCTACAGTAGCGCAGAACCAGTCTCACTCGCCTCGTGCACGTTTGGTGGCTTTTCACCTCGAATCAAGGTGTAATAAAATACAATCACGATGCTCTTAGGTAGTCTAGATCACGCTGATCACGATGCATGCGTCGATGGACGCTGAAAACATGTTTAGAAGCCACAATCGGCTAATTTAGATCGGGTTACATAAGCTCACAAAGCGTATGAGCTATATATAGCTTGAATGCACCATTCCTAACAGAGTGAAATGGCTGGTCTGAAGGGTACATGCTGGCCTTCAGACCTAGAGTTTTAGAGTTCGAATCCCAGACAGAACATTTTTTTGTCTCTGAAGGGAACGTGGCGGACTTCGGACCTAGAGTTTTAGCGTTCGAATGCCAGAACATTTTTTTATTTATTTATTTATTATATTTTTATTACTAGTATTTTGGCTAGGTCATAATGATATCTACAAAGCAGTTTAACGTGAATCTTTTATGGTATCTTTGTTCTGGATCAGGAAGGTTTGAATGATTTGTTGTCGACCTTGTTCTATGAGCTTTTTATTCTCGTCTTCGCCGATGCCAGCGGTTTTCCGAGTCTTGGTTCGAATCGCTTCTTTCATTCGGTGGTATTTCACGATTTCCGACATCACCAAACGAAACTCTTCCTCGGAGATTTTGCTATCGGTGATCGCGGTGGAAATGTGATCCTCGATCGTGTTTAGCTTGGCTTCAGCCAGAACCCTGATCTCGTCGTGTTTTAAGACCTTCCATTGCAGACTACGCGAAATGAATTTCAGGGTTACTCCCGCCAGCCCCGATACTCCGGCGGCTATTTCCATCCCGAGGACGATGGGTGCGGCCACAATGGTGGATAATAAGCCGACGCCTGCTACGCCCAATCCCATGCCAGCTGCCAAAAGAGATGTGTCCATCCCTGTAGATGACATTGACGGCTCGATGGCACTTTTTGTGCAATCTGAGTCGCTCGTCGCGCTTCTAGTTCCAATTGGTGTTTAATTTCACAGATCTGTCACAAACGAAATCCATCAACGGTTTCGAGCGTTTGAGCCACGTCTTCCATGGCCGGATACAATCCCATCTCGAGTATATGACGAGTTTAGGAAATTAGCTTCAATTGGTCCGCCGTCAATCTTTGTTTAATATATTGATAGCTTATGAGGTTGAGATTGCCATATAAATAAACCCTTGATACTATAACGGGTTTCGTGGTATCTGGAATACGAACAAATACTCCCACAATGTTGGTCGTGGGAACTGTTCCAGGTTGTGTATAAATACGGCAACGTTGATGTTTATGTTCGCTACCCCAGCGTATGTTTACCCCATCCAAAAGGATCACCTCATTTACGGAGGCATTTCTATAATCAGTGTTGAATGTAATTTCATGCTGAAATCTGGATTTATAAAATCAAATTGAAATGGGGGAATACTAAATATCAGTGTGGCTTGTTTATGGGTGTGGTCTAACATAGAGCCACTCTGATCTGGTATTTGCAAAAGTTGTATCGAATGAGGTGCTGGAGTGGCAGTCGTCCAAATAATCCCTTTATTTTTTACTTCGATGATGTAACCATTATCATCTAAACTTATGTAGGGATAGATGAATTTAAGGTTAATAAACCAGTCAACTTTTAGATCTCGTCTTTGGGTTTTGTAAAGCGCTAATGACAAGTCTTCCGCCCATGTTAATGCACCTCATGTAGGGAAGATGCCTGGTTTGACAATTGATTGGTTATATACTCATGACCTTCAATTGATTCTCTGATAATTTGTCCAGCGTAAACTTTATGTCGATGAGATGGATTTTTGGAGGTAAAAAAATCTTCTTGAGCGCGATTTTATTATCCACGGTAATCGTGACTTCTTCGAGACTCGCGTAAGCGTTGCCGTCTTTCTGTACATAAATGGAGCACACGTGATTTTGAGGTTTTCGAGGCCAACGGAGGTATACTCCCGTTATAATTTCAATATTTTGGGTGGGTGATGCCTCCCCGAGAAAGACTTTGAAATAGAGCGTTGAATTGGTTGGAATCTCCTCTAGGACATTGGACGCCTCTTCGAATTCAAGCACCAACTGTAAACTCGTATTTCGACTATCCGGTCGACTCGCTAGCAAATAACCCACTTTTCTAGGGATGAGGCTCACGAGCACACTCCTTCGTTGCGAGGGGACGTAAGGTGCAATGAGAATCCCCTTATTGAGGACTTTCGTTAAATAATGATCCCTCGACTCCACAAACAAGTAGGGCGAACGAGGGTGATATCGAGTAGCCACTCGATTTGGGATGAGATCAACGTCCATCGGTTATCATCGGTGAGGACAAACTGGTACAATGTTTTTTGGGGGGGAGATCGGTCCAGTAGGGCTTTTCTCACTCGCATGACCGTCCTGGGACCCGAAGCTTGAGTCATGGTTGTTTGATGTGCAGCGTGGCGCTGAGATAGCCATTATGGATGGGTTTATGTCTTATATCTAAGACAGATAGTTTGAGTTCCGTGATGTTGCCTTGTACTGTAAGGTCGAAAACGATTCGGTTCTGTCGTAGTTGCACTTTTCCGTTTTGATGGGCACAGATCTCAGCAGCGTGGAAGGGCGTTCCCCTTGAATGTTGGCCGTCGTGCTTGGTAATTTTGAAGTCGTGACGGTCGTGGTACGTTGTTCGACGGCAACCCGAGCGCTCGCCAAGGCTTTATCAAGTCGGATGGGTTTTTCCCCAGCCGTGAACGTCAGCGTGCCATTTAATTCATTGAGTTTGAGGCTGGCTCCAATGGGTTTGAAAATTTCGTCGTTGAGCATGCACACGCTGTAATAACCGTCAGACAAATTGAGGCGTTTGCCATCGATGAATGGCCTGTTGTTCCATTGACGTTGACTGATGTTCGTCCATCACGGGTAGTATGGCGGATGGCGATCCGTGAAAAAAATCAGAGAAAATTTACTGAATAGCGCCATAGTTTACCATAAGTTGGTTGTTACAGTTAATGAAATGGAATTGCCAGGAGTTAGAGCTCTTCCAGAAATGCCAAGTGGAGTATGCACTGTGAAAGAAATCAGCGATGCTTTAGTTAAACGAGATATACTTCGACCAGAATTTGCTCTGTCGAGTAATGAATGGCGAGGTGATAGTATGAATTTTACAGGTGAAGGCGGTGTTACTTTCATCATTGAAAAGGTGGAGCAGCCCCCCTATGTTGAAGACGATTGGAAAGTATATATGTTGGACATGTCAAAAGGGCTTACTCGCGCCAGCACCATTCGCTTGAATGACTCGATTCGACAATACATGTGGGCACTGGTGGGCTCGTAGACGCAGAGGCGTTCCGGCATCCTCGGTAAGGGAACCGCTTACGGCACGCAGAAGCAGTTCCTGTGGAACGTCTAGGACGCCATCGCCAGCCCGGTCGATTTACTGACGGCCATCAAGCGATACCAGGACACGTTGGAATACGCCCGGTCGAAAGTCGACTACGTGTTCGGCGTGGGACTGTACATGTCTCTGAGCGACATGCGACTGAGGATCCACAAAGTGGTGGGCTACAACAACAAAATCGTCATCGCGACTGCCGATCAGAAACTGGGCATCAATCCCAATGTCAACGTCTCCCACGTCCCAACGCCAATGCATACAGGTGTAGCAGGGATCGTGACGCCGCCACCAGCACCAGAGCCCAGCGTTCAACCATCACCACCACGCCTATCACCACGCGAGGAGGTCGAACACCAGCGATCCCGCGGCTCGTCGGGGTGTGCCTCATTTGGTTACAAATGCTTTATCGGTGACGTACACCAGACCGGCTACACAGATGACGAACGCCCACAGGTTCTGGCCGAGCCATGTGACCGTTTTTCGACAACAAGCCCAGCAACCAGGACATGATGCTGCCCAAGATGCAGGGCAGGGCCTCGGCGGCTTTGCCAGCCAGTCTACCCAAGGTAGAAATGCAGGACCGAGGGGTACTGCGGCTTACACATGATGTCCACCCGAAAGGGTTTCAAGAACTACACGTGCGAAATGTGCGGGATGGGTGTGAAATGTCTTTATCGTCGTTGCAAAGCCCAAGGAGCAGACGTGGTCCGAAACCAACTGATTTACGACAAAAAGAAAGATTATCTCAACGAACGTAACCGACTCCTCAGAATAAAAATTAAAAAAAAGAAAAGAAGATTTTATGAGTGCTTCAGTTCAAAAGAGAGAAGGCTGGTGGAGTTATCACCCTTTGAAAACGTCAACCTATTAGACATTTGACTTTGCTTGTGGATATAGCAAACCTATTAGACATTTGACTTTGCATGTGGATATGTCAAGCCCCCTACCGTGCGAGACCTCAAACTCCGAGCTAAAGAACGGGGATTGAAGGGTTATTCTCGCATGAGGAAAACTGTCCACCTTGCTGGAATACACCGAACCGGTCGAGTTGAGATTCGTGCCGACAGACCATGCCGTGGGTAAGTATCTGATAGGCTGGAAAATGATCGTCCAGTCTAACATCGACGTCCACAGTGTCAAACCCCTGATCGTCGACAAAGTCGAAGAAGAGTTGGATGATTTAAAATGTATCAAATACCAGTTGACCATCCACATGTCGCTCAACAAACAATAGACGGATGGCAGTACCGAATCCATCGAGCCTTATTTCAGAGGCAAGCAGGAAGTCGTACTTCAATCCGACTTGATCCTCGATACCTCGCTACAAAAAATACAAGAATCACTGGAACGATGGACGCACAGGGCCTCCGGGTGGGTGGTGGGAAGTGTCAACACCATCTATTTGGTGGATAAAGGCGGATCGTACCTAGACTTGCCACCTTACTACAGAAATAAAAAAGCCATTAATAACATTAAAAATAAAGACGATGCTTGTGCAGTATATTCGGTGAGAACTGGCTTATTTCCAGTAGCTATTAATAAGAACAGACCTTCGAGCTTACCCCGAAAACGATGGGCTTAACTGGGATGGCTTAGTTAAACCCACACCCATTTCCTACTGGCCCTGATTTGAAAAACTAAACCATTTAGCCATCAACGTCTTCGGTCACGAAGGCAATACAACCATTGTACCCCGAATCAGCTCCATCCCCGATGATCTGTGCAGAATTTATTAATGACCGAAAAAGAGGGTAAGTATCACTATACACATATTGAAAGTCTGAGCAGACTGTTGTGCGATCAATCGACGCATAGAGAAAAGAAACACTTCTGCGAACGATGTCTGCACGGCTGCACACGAGGTGATAGTATGACGAAGTGACAATACTGCATGACAAATTTCTTGCTACATTCACGTGGTTAACGTGCACTCACCAGTATGTAGATACTAGTCAATGTACGTCTTTATATTTGGTCTTATAATAATAATAATTTATAAATATAATAATCCTAATTAGTTTATTATCATACTTGTATGCATTTTGAAACTAAATAAAAAGCAGACGATCTGCTGATACTTATAGTGCATTTATAACAGGACTGTAATATCTAGACATTTTATAGTTTGCCAATGTGAATCATAATTCGCACACACGCCCTAGTGTATATCTCATTACACTTCATGGCGAACACAACGATTCTGTTGAATGCTACGACAAATGAATAAAAACAAAATGCAAATATTAAAATTAAAACAGATTAAATTTATAGGAACAATGTCAGGCTATTACCTTGTTCGAGGAATGTATCCATCAATATCCACAAAAACGAGTGATATGCCATTCATCTGCAGGTGTTCCAAGTAATGTGTCTTTTAACAGTCTGGTGTATGAAAAAGTGATATGTCGTTTCAGGTATGTCAACTAGGGTTGTTTAGTTTACCGATTCAAATAAATCAAATGTCAATTTTTAATATCATACGTAATACACGTCATAGTTTTACATGACATGATCAAATATCGAGGTAAAAAAACACAGAAATGGGATCAATTTGGATCAGTCATTATACAAATAAGGCCTAACGACACCAAGCGCTTTTAACAGAATCGTCTGTGAAAACACGTTGTAACTCGGAAACTAGGCAAAGCAGGAGACAAAATTATATGACAGTAGTTTGTGAGAACATATAGCTTTCATTTTCCACAACAGTTGTCACGATTTCAGGTTTATACAAACCTGTAAACAAGATAATGTACCCCCTGAAATGTAGATGAATTCTGCATCGGCCCTCATATCTATTCCTCATATGACGTCACAGAGACGCCCCGCTCTGATTGGTTGAAATTTCGTTCGCGGGTGAGAATTGTGCACTGTTGTTAAAAAGGTCGATTTAAGTTGATTAAAGATCGAAGTGAGTAATTTTAATGACGGGGTTTCATTTATAGCGATGCCAGTTAGTGATTTATGTATTTGTACCCCCCTAGAGTATATGTGATCTTTAAGTCCCATAATAAGCCTCTAAGCCGCATGTGATGCAGAACCCCCATTGTACTACTACTCCTGGTAACACAGACGTAACTCCTTGGTCACAATTTCTTTCTCTGTCATATCTTAAGGCAACGTGACGTGTCTCTCACAATGCTTCTACAGGTGTTCAGTGACCAAGACACCAACAAACTGCTGTAATCCCAGGAGACTGACATATTGCTGTCTCCGAACACATTTTTCTTGAGAAACTCAATTTAGAGGACCATACGTCCAGGCTGGCGCATGAGCCGACACCATCTGCATTTACAATTCTACACTTAAATGAATATGACAAACCTGCTGGTTGTCAGAGAATTGTAAACAAAACAAAATATTTTCAACAGATATATTTGTGCTTTTAAAGGCAGCATATATGAAAACGGTGCTTATAATAATCTTTCCCAGACATTTCAAGAAAAAGATAGAGGTTTGATTACCAGATACCCAGATATCCATTGAGAGGAGAGATTAACCTTCTGCATCCGTATTTTCTAATTTGAGGTGGATGGGGTTTTGTTTTCATTCAAACTGATGAATTGACTTTCAAAACTATGGAGTTTAATACTGACAAATGAAGCAGATGTTTGAACTATTTTATATCATCGATATAAAACAATAACACTTCACTGAACGTGTCAGAGAAATGATTTCACCATCATAGAATATTGAATCATCGACACTGTATAAACAGACAATGCGGGGCAGAGACTAAATAGGTCATCTCAGACATTACCCATTTGAAAACCAGGGATATATGCTCGTGCGGCTACGGAGATTCCCCTTGCATTAAGTTTATTAACCACAAAAGCAAAAGCATAGGGCCCGTAAATCTCGCGAGGTGCAACTTCCGCTACTAGATTTCCGGTGACAAGCGAATACTAAAGAACCATTTCTGGTTCCAAATTGCGTGACCGCCAAATATGACCTTATGAGATCGGTCCAAGTGTACTACCATGCTTGGCTGTCATAGCTGGTGACAGTTGTAATAATTGACTAATTTGGGGACTATAAGACCGGTAATGTATTATTCCTTTAAGGATTCGGTTCTTTACAGACAACCAACAACCATGAGTGAGTGAGTGAGTTAATATTTAACGTCACATCGGCAATATTTCAGCCATATCTTGACGAGAACATTTTACATTGAATATGTGTATATTATAGAACCTGTCATCTAAGGACAGTAAAACAACTAGAATATCACAATTAGATTTAAAACTAGTGTGGAAGGTTAAAACTACTGGCACTATTAGGACAATACAAGATGAAAACCGACTATAGATCGCCAACAACTGAAGGTAGATCATCATATTAGGGACCATGGGGACTTACAGTACCTTTGCTACCTGCATGGACCCTAGCTGGATTTACACTATCCCTTCAGCCATTGGCGTTTATACTGAGATTTAGCCATACATTAAAATGACAAAAATACTACAATTAAAACCTGGTAGACTTAAATTTACTTAAAATGTTTTGGGACTTACGTACCCTCTCAGGGGGACAATAATTTTACAGTACTTTAACCCCCTTTGAGGGTACAGCCACTAACAATATACAAGTTACTAATCTAAACTACCAATCATTAAAATACATCTATCTACAGAACATATTATTCAAAATTCATCTATTCAATCAATTTCTTTTAAAAAGCCAATAATTAAATGAAAATTAAAAAGATCCTTAACTGTTTTTACATTGAAGTATTTATCCCTTATGACGGAGAATTCAACACAGTCAAGCAGGATATGCTTGACCGTGGTTCTGTCATCACAAGGGATACAAAACGGAGGATCCTCACCTTTCAATAGGTATGCATGAGTATATCCTGTGTGGCCAATACGACAACGTCGCATAATGACCTTCTCAAATCTGGACTGACAACCAAAGTAGATGTAACCAATATAAGGTATTATTTCATGTAATTTATTGATACCTACTTGGGTGTCCCACTTCTTCTGCATCAGATCAAGGATGTAAGTTCTAATGCAAGATTTGTAATCAGAGTAAGGAAGAAGTGGTGTCACAGATTTGTTGAATGCCGCCTTAGCAGCAAGATCGGCCATTGTGTTTCCAGAAATGCCAACGTGGCTGGTTAACCAACAAAAGACGATGTCGTATTGGCCAGTAGCAAGATCATTATACAATTCAATTATTTCAATTAAAAGTGGATGTTTACAAGAGAGATTTTCTATAGCCTTAAGGCAAGAAAGAGAATCTGAAAATATAATATATTGTTTATATTTGGGGTGTCTATTAATATAGTTAAGAGCTGTTAGTATTGCGTTTGCTCCTGCTGTGAAAATAGAGCTGTTATCAGGCAATCGAGAAGATATTGTTCTGGATCCAATGACAGTGGCACAAGCTACTGCGCCACCATCCTTGGACCCATCTGTAAATAAGGTTTTGTATGTATTATATTTATTTCTTAACTGACTAAATTCTTGTTTATACTGTAATTCATTAGTTTCGGATTTTTTAAATGTGGTCAATGTTAGGTCAACTTGGGGCCTAACCAATTGCCAAGGGGGAGAAGAAAGAAGACAGGAAGGAGATATATTGTCCAGCTCAATGCCGGCAGCAGAAATGAAAGGTTTAATTCTGAGCCCAAGGTTTCTTATTGTATAAATCCTCATAGAGGGGATCGAAATCACAATTAAATGCAGAGTTAGAGTTGTTAGAATATAGTTTTGTAATATATTGTAAAGATAATTTTATACGTCGTTGTGTAAGAGATGGCTCATCTGCCTCAACGTAGAGACTGTCAACAGGAGAAGTTCTAAAAGATCCAAGACAAAGTCTGAGGCCTTGGTGATGGATAGAATCTAACATTTTAAGGTTGCTTTTACAGGCGCCACCATATACAATGGAGCCATAATCAAGTTTGGAGCGAATGAGTGATCTGTATAAGTGAAGTAGGGTAGTTTGATCCCCTCCCCATTTTGAATTGGAAACAACTGTTAACAAGTCGAGTGCCTTCAAGCATTTAGCCTTGAGAGATTTAATAGGTGGCAAAAACGTCAAGTGGGAGTCAAAAATAAGACCCAGAAACTTGGTCTCTTTTACAACTTAGATAGGTGTGCCGTTTAGAAATAGTTAAGGGTCTTTATGTGGTTTGTATTTACGGCAGAAATGTATGCAATTAGTTTTGGATTTAGAAAATTTAAAACCAGCACCATTTAATTATTTTGTTTCGACACAACTGCATTTGCCGTTCAATAGCATGCATATTTTTACCACGACAAGAAATATTAAAATCATCCACAAAAAGTGATCCATTTAAAACCTTGGATAAACTGTTGAACTTGATACTAAATAAAGTCACAGACAAAATACTGCCTTGTGGGACACCCTGATCCTGATTGTAACCCAAGCAGACTTGAAATTGTCTGTCATTTAAAAAGTTGGTTATAGATTGAGGCAAACGGCCTCGGAATCGGAAGCCATGTAAGTCATTTAAAATGCCATATTTCCACATCGTGTCATATGCTTTTTCAAGATAAAAAAAAGATAGACACTGCGTGTTGTTTATTAATTAGAGCATTTTTAACAAATGATTCCAAACGCACTAGGTGATCGACAGTACTTCTGGTTTTACGGAAACCACATTGAATATCTGTTATAAGTTTATTGGTTTCCAAGTACCAAACAAGTCGGTTATTTATCATGCTTTCCATGGTCTTGCAAACGCAGCTAGTTAGAGAGATCAGTTGATAATTGGAAGGATCAGTATGGTCACGTCCAGGTTTGGGGATAGGAACAATAATAGCATCGCGCCATGAAGAAGGAAACTTTCCAGAGGTCCAAATATCATCAAAAATGTTTAAAAGGGTCTCTAAACATGATTCCGGTAAGTGCTTCAGGAGCAGATAATGTATGTTATCAGCTCCTGTAGCAGTATCGTGAGCTTGTTCAAGAGCAGTGTGAAGCTCATGAATAGAAAATATTTCATTGTAGTCTTCCCCATTATCTGAATTGAAATTAATAGTTTTCTTTTCCTGCTGTTGTTTATATTTTTGGAATTGAGGTACATAATCCGATGAGGAAGAGTGTTTGGCCAAAGTTTCTCCAAGTTTATTTGCAATATCAGATTTACTAGTTAATAACTCTTCTCCAGCTTTGAGATGTTTAATGCTAGATTGAGAGCCCTTACCTTTTATTTTCTGGATCATATTCCATACTTTTGATATCGGCGTTCGTGAATTTATTTTTGACAAATAATTTCGCCAGGATTGGCGTTTACTTTGCTTGAAAGTGCGCCGTGCTTTTGCATTAAAATTTTTGAAATTATTTAAATTGTGGACCATAGGATGTCATCAATAATAATGCTCAGCTTTTTTCCGTGACTTCCTAGCCTGTTTGCACTCATCAGTGAACCATGGTTTTCGTATGTGTGGAATTGCAGAAGATTTTGGAATACACTCATCAGCTATATTATTGAGTTCATCAGAAAAATCCTTTATGACATCAGGAACCTCTTTAAAAAGTTCAGGTTGAAGTTGGTTACAACATAGAGTTCGATATTAGTTCCAGTTAGTTCCATTTTAAGGATGGGGTAGTATCAGATGGGTTTACAGGTTTTAATACCGTTGGAAAATAGTCACTTCCACAAAGGTCATCGTGGACTGACCATTCAAATTCAACCAATAGGTCTGGGTCTGTTATTGAAAGATCTAGAGCTGAATAAGTTCCTGTGCCAGGATGTAAATATGTGTTGGAACCGTCATTATATATGCATAAATCATTATCTGAACAGAACTCTTCCAATAGTTTACCTTTAGCATTAGTAGTTACACCACCACAGAGTGGGTTGTGGCCATTTAAGTCCCCAATAATAATACTGGGTTTTGGTAGTTGGTCATATAGAATTTGAATATAAGTCTTCTGAGGGTTTGAAGACGGTGATATATACAAAGAGCATAATGTAAATACTATGTGTAACGAAACTTGCACTGCAATTGCTTGGAGATTAGTAGTAAGTGTAACAGGGCTATGGATAACATTACGTCCGACCAGGATCGAAGATCCTCCAGTGGCCCTATCACCCGGAAGTGAAAAACAATGATATGCCTTGTAAAGACGGAGGTCGAAAGAAACTGTCTGTTTTAAATATGTATCCCTCAGACAGAATGCTGATGGTGTAAAATCGTTGACTAAAAGCTGCAATTCACTGAAATTTGTCCTTAATCCTCTGCAATTCCATTGTATAATATTATTCTGATAACCTATCTTTTTGGGGGGATTTATTGGGGATCTACCCCGCACTTTTTTGGTGGGCGACAAGCTGTGTGCCCTACAACGAACGTTTTCGGACACGTCCATATCCTTAAGAGATCCATATGTGTTGTATAGTTGAATTATATTTTCGGACCCTTTTGGGTCTCTGCCACTGAGTTTTTTTTAAGAATCTGGCTGTTTACTTTTAGTTTTAACGAGACCTTGTTGAGACTTTCTAGATGACTGAGAAGACTGGTCATGATCAAGGGGTGTCTCTGATTGGGTTCGAGATGTACCAGGAAGTGATTCTCCTGTTTGAGTAGATGCAGCGGGCAATAAAAGTTGAGGAGAATCTGTTTTTACCCAAGTATAGTTTGTCTGACAACTTGCAGATACATGTACTCTAGTTACTCTAAATATTGCCTCAGTCGTTGGCCTGGCAATGGAAGAATAGCTTTCTGTCCGTTCTGAGCTTTTGGCTAATTTCTTTGCTTCTGCAAAACTAACGTTTTGTGTGAATTTTATTTTGTTGTTTGCCATTTGCTGTTTCCAAACGGGGCAGTCTTTAGAGTAAGATAGGTGATTCCCTGCGCAGTTAGTGATTTTTTTTGACAATACTGTCACAATCTTCTGTTGTGTGTGTCTTTTCACCACAGTGAGCACACACAACAGACAATGTGCAAGCATTTACGCCATGGCCATACTTCTGACATTTGAAGCACCAAGAGGGTTTGGAATGTATGTCTCCACATTGAGGTTACAATAACCAGCCTTGAGATATTTTGGAGCATTAGGGAAAGAAAAGGAAAACAGATAGGTGTTGGTTTTAATGGTTGTATAGTTTTTTACGGGTTGAAAAAACGTTTAACATAAAGTACACCCTGATCCTTCATCTCGGAAACGATATCTAGTTGAGACATGTCAGCCAGCAATCACTCACGATTCCCTTGCCCTCGTTAAGGGTCTTGTGAGCCGTGACGGTGACAGGAATGCCAACAAAAGTTTCAGTGTTCAAAAGGTTGGTTGATTGCTGTCTCTTGCCATACTCAATTAACAGCGCACCAGAATGTACTCTTTTAATGTTCTTCACATCGCCGGCAATGCCTTGGATACCCTTAGACACAGCAAAAGGATTTAATTTTAATGGTGTATTATCTTTGGTCTCAATGACAACAAAACGTGGCCAGTAATCAGTTGGTTTGGGCAGTCTGAGTTCGTTGTCAACAGGGTCATTGTCAAGAGGACGTTTGTTTTTTTTGGTTGGGGTTTCATAAGCCATGGTTAGTGTTAAGATTTCATCATCCGAGCTCCCCACCCATCACGGAGTATCACAAGGACAATGCTACAAACAAGTGGATCCCTGACTTGCAGCACCAGGGAGATCCGGATGATATACTCAAGCAGAAAAATTAAAGAATTAATTATTCTACCAGATTGGCCCATGGGCATAGGACTCTAGGCATATTGAACAATTGGTGAAATTTTTAACCAATACATATTCGGTGAAATAGTGTTACCAGTACCCAAAACAGGATAGTAGTATACACAATGGGGCTACGGGACCAGGTCTTCCCAAGGGCTCAATTTTTAAAAAGAAGCCCCATTGTGTATACTACTACTGAGTTGCATGCAAAATTTGACGAAAATCGGTGGAATAGTTTTTGAAATATTTGACTTTAAAGTGAGCATGGGGTCGGTCGGGAAAAATCAAGGCCTTTGATTCACACACACACACCACACACACACACACACACAATGATGACAGTTATCATACAGTGGGCGATCGAAAGGGACTGTGTCATGAGTTACGATCATCAACTCCTGTCTGACGATTGCTCTCGGCGGCCCGTCTTTCAAGTAGTACAAGTTCGGTTCGCCATCTTTGATGTCGACCAGGTCGACGTTATACGTTTTCATGGACCATATCGGATCAGTGGCGCGTTTTCTGCTGTCTGTCTCGTATTCGCCAGGCTCGTACAAGTATCTAACACTGACCCGATCTGGTAATGTTTTCTCCATTTTATCGCGACGTGCTGCTGCTGATTTGGTGTTGTTAACAGATTTCATTTTAATGGCTTCGACAGGTCTCTTGCCCATGAGTCTGGTGACTTCGTTGTTGATGGCATCCACCACTCGCGGTATGCGTACGACCCATTCCGTGTTTTTGTTTCCGGGATCAATTAAATCCTGCAAGTATTGGCGTTCGGCTAAGGTGCGATTGAATCTCTCCACGATGGCTTGGCTATGGTGAGCTCCCACTATACCTCGTCTCACTTGGACTTTGTGTTTGTTCAGCAGCTGCGACACGGCTCCCATGAACTCGCGTCCGGTATCGATTTGCAATACAGTAGGCCATGTCAAGCGACTGCATTTGTAGATGCGTTCTAAGGCTTTGGCGACTTCGTTCGAATCTTTGGTCATCAACGGTTCAGCTTCCTTGTAGTGACTGGCGACGTCGACAGCTGTCAGAGCATACTTGTAGGTTTTACATCTCACCCTGTCGTGAGGGAGAAACAGAGGTCGTCTTGGTGCACGCAATTCGGCGTTGAATAGTCGAATTTTCTTCTCAGGATGTACTCAGGCGCCGATAGGTAGACTTGCCAGATAGCTTGTATTTTGGCCAGGTTTTGGCTTTCTCTTCTGAAACTCGAGCTGCTTTGGCGAGTTTCGGGAGGGTGTCCGCGCCTTTCCAGTACCCACGTGGGCTGTAATAAATTTTCTTCATTATGTATGTATTGCCTGCGTGTTACTTATTTAATATGTGCGTGTGTTCGTACACGTAAGTGGTGACTCCATCGATGGCGATCCATCTTTTCGAGTCCATGGGAGACAGCGACGTTTTGTTGATTCTCAGTCCTTATATCCTGTGTCCGTTGCTTCTCAGCATGTTCATCTGGTGTTTGAGCGTTTTATTCTTGAACAGCGCTTCTTGAATCTGACGTGTTTGATGTGTTTTTTCACCACGTGTTTTTTCACGCCTTTCGCCTTTCGGATTTCGTTGTCGTCTGCTTTCTTGATGGAATACATTTTGGGTCTCAAGCAGACGTACTCGGCGATCGGCGTGCCAGCGCATTCGTCCTTCATCTTGCCGAGTACTTTTTGTTGACTTGACTGTGTATAGGGTGATCTTTGTGGTAGTCGCTGGTGTCGTACAGGTGCATGTTTTTCTTCATGTCCTCGTACACGTCCTCGGTGTGAATTTCCATCAGCAGGGAATCCGTGTCCATATACAGGACTTCACAATTGTCGCTGTACTGTTTTCTCATTTGGTTGTAGTAGAAATCGTACATCAAGAATTTGGATAACTCGAGGATGACCATCCCCATGATAACGGGTCGATTGAATCTGATGTGGGTTTTGTTCATGTGCAGCGCTGCCAAATCGTCGTCGAATATTTTGCTTCGGTTGAACGCTGGGCTGGCTATGTGTTTCTTGAGTTTTTCTTCCTCGCTGGATCACTTTCACGCGTTTTCTCAAATTTTCTTTGGTTTTGCCAAACACCGAGTTGTTCATGCTCTTGTAGAAGTTTTTCTCTAAGTCGCTTGTGGCTTTTTTTTTCGTGTAATTCCGCCGGATATTCCAAGTCCACTTCGAATATGTATCCTAACTCGAAGTCTTCTGGAATATTCAGATGGTATTCATGTTGGTATCGGACGGGTCGTCCACCCATTTGAATACCCCCAGTGGGGAGATACTGACTCATGGCCCAGGTTGTTGGTGTCGAGATAGAGGATGTGTTTGGTCGGTTTGCTCGAGTCGTAGCCTTTCATGTATTGGTTGTTGGCTTTCATGTATCGTTTGGATGCCATCAAAATCCAGCCTCGCAAGCCTTTCTCAATGAACAGGTGCATGTCGTAATCCGTTAACAATTCCAATTCAACTTCGGTCTTTGTCAACAAGGCGTCCCAAGAGAGACCCGGGGAGGAGATATACCACGCCGGATCCAGGCCGTACTGTTTCGAGCATGTTTTTCTGAATATTTCGAACAAGTCGGCCAGCAGAATGTCGCTTTTCAAGTACAGGTTGTGGTAATCGCCCATCGTTTTGCAGTGGAATGCGTTCCTCACTTTTGCGTGTGCACGTAATCTTCTTCGGAGATGTGGGTATCGGTCAAACTGCTGTAAAAACATTTGCGAGGAGGTAGGGACGTCCCGTCGAAATTTGGAACAGTCGTCCATGTATTCATAGGGGTAGATGCTCTTCCTCAGCAGCAGAGGTCGAGTCTCAGCATTGGCGTATCTGTTGGTGATGTGGAAGTCATCCAGGTTGTTGGCTTTGACCAAATTATCTAGAGACGATGACAGGAACTGAAAACTGTTGATAAATCTCAGACCGTCTAAGGAGAACGACATGTATTTTTCAATGTTGTTGGGGATGTATGCTATTTTACCATTGACCTTCACGATGGCTTGCATGATCAGGTGGGAATCGTAGCTGCGAAGGTTGTGAAACACGATGGGGATTTTGAATGTTTTGGGATTGATTTTGAGCTTCAAGTTGTCAGCTTTGTGGGCAGCGCCTCAGTACTTACCGGTGATGTGACAATGATCTCGAATGGTATCGTCATCTTTAAGACGTCCCTGGTACAAGTGGCAATATATAGCTCGTGTATGAAGGAACCTGTCCCACCGTGTCATACACATTCGACAAAGCTTCCCTGATTTTTCTCTCTTCTAGTCACAAACACGCGAAAAATCGTTCGGCTGCGTCGGGACCTCGGTAGACCATGACTTCTTACCCGAACCCGCAGGCTTTATGTTCTTGCATTTTATACGTGAAACTTTTTTCTGGGGACGGAGCAACGCCGGTGTTGACGTTTTTGATGAGGGCTTTGAAGTCGGCGTAGATGATGTAGCGACGGGCATTTGATGTTTGTGGTGACGAATTTTAAAGTGTTTTTCTCTTTGTTGGGCATGTCGATTCGGACGGCCGTCTGTCCCACGCCTCGACAATCCTCCCGGTGCGCGGATCGGCTCGTGTGTCGCCGTGCAGACACGTTTCTTTTTCTTAATCTTCGATTGATCGTACAACAGTCTGTTGAAATATTTTATCAACGTGTAGTGATACTTGTTGCCTTGCTGGAACATGAATATATTGAACGTCTTGCGGTGTTTGTTTGTGAGGGATCTGATCCTGTGCACGATCGTTTTATTCCCTTCGTGTCCAAAGATATTGATGGCTATGTCGTTCTGTTTTTCGATTTTGGTGACCTGGGAGATGGGGACGGGTTTGTCTATGTCGTCCTAGTTGATCCCATCGTCTTCAGGATAGCTCGAAAGTCTGTCTGAATGTGCTTTGGCTGGAAACTTTGCGGATCTGATCGCAACCCTCATGCAATCATCGCCTTTGTTTTTGACGTTGATCATGGCTTGCTTTTTCTTGTAGTACGGTGGCAAGTCTAGGTACGACCCTCCTTTGAACTATATGTAGTTCGCTATGTGTAGGTAGACTGTGTCGATCATGTCTACAACACAGGCCGAGCCAATGTGCGTGTAGCGTTCCAGCGATTCTCGTATTTTTGCAAACGAGGTGTCGATGGACGCGTCGATGGATTCGGGATGAGTCGCGACTTCTTGCATGCCTCTGAAGTAAGGCTGGACGTGATCGGTGGTGCCGTCCGTCTGCTGTTTTTCCAGCGACATTTTCACAGTGATTGAAAATTTGAGGCTTCCCAGATCATTCAGTTCCTCGTTGACTTTGTCGGGGATCAGGGATTTGATGTCATGGACATCCATGTTTTTGTCGACGTCCATCCTCCAGCCTCTCAGATAATTCCTTATGGCGTGCTTCGTCTGCGCGAACTGTAGTTCGACGGGTTTGTGTTCCTCCAGCAGTTCGAGGAGCTCGGCTTTCCTCATGCGCGAATAACCTCTGAGCCCATGTTCTTTTCCTCGGAGCTTGAGTTGTTTCACCGTGGGTTCGTCTTTCATGCCAAGCAATTTCAGCGGCACAGCTTTTTCAAACGGGAGTAACCGATCACTCCGCATTCTTTGGCAATCCTTTTCAGTTCTCGAACAGTTGGCATTGTTGCTATATCCAGATGCGAATTCAAACCTCTAATAGGTTTTTTTTAACATGTGAAGTCAAATCTCTAATAGTTTTTTTCGCTATGTTCAGATGCGAAGTCAAATCTGTAATAGGTTTGTTTTATTTTTTATGTTCAGATGCGAAGTCAAAACTCTAATAGGTTGTTCGCTAACTCTGTCAGCCTTCTCACATATTTATTCTGAGCAGTCGGTACCACGTCCGCTCTGTGGGCTTTGCAACGACGATAATGGCATTTCACGCCCACGCTGCACATTTCGCACGTATAATTCACGAAACCCTTTCGTATGGACATCATGTGTATGCCGCAATATTCGGTGGTGCATTTCTTGCCGCAGGTTTCTTTTTTTCCTAGCAGCACGTACTTGCAGTTATACAGTGCACGCCTTCCCTTCTTTATGTATACACACATAACTATATTTTAGTCTAATTGTTTTGCGATCAACACTGTCGCCGCTAGACCCAGCGCCACGAAAATCAGTTCCCAGTCTTTCTGATTCGGGGAGGGCGTATAAAACTGCAAGAGGGTAGGGAGTTTGAGAGGTTCGAGTCGTTTGCCTGTGAGCAGGTAGTATTCTCGCGTGGCATCGTCGACGTTCTTGAACTTTTGAAAGCCGTGGTTTTCGCGCCAGAGTTGGTCGTTGATGAACTGTATTCTCTGCACACGTTTTGGGGTGTACTCAGCTTGAGCAGTTTCTCCAAGGCCCAACCGCTTCCACTTCGGCCGCGTTCGACGTTCGTAACTTGGAGAAGAGATAATTGCTACCTGAAAATGCGAGGGCGTTGACTAATGCACCACCGACCATCATGCCGATCGTAGCCATTTCTTTTTTTTATAAATATTATAATATTACTTCAAATTATTTTCCGTATAATTCCTTATTTCACAAGAATGTCTTTGGTGGCCACCGCCATCCCTTAGTCCATGACGAGCATGCCCATGTCCTGCACGTTGAAATCGAGTTTAATCGTAGGCTGTTTGAGAACCATTTTCATAAAGCGAGCGTAACCTATGGTTAGTTCAGCGACCACAGCGGCGTGATATGCATCGTTGACGAATGTTTTTCCTGCAGACGACATCGTGGGTGTATAGATAATATATATATATATATATATATATATATATATTATAACATAACATGCAGATTTATTTCTAATTGCGTCGTCTGCTGCTGTTGCGATTGTTGCTTGTTATTATTATATAGCAGCATAACCACGACGACGATGACCACGCTTAATCCCGTTGCTGCGGCAACAATCCATGGAGTATAATTATTTTTTTGCATCCATGTTGTTGTATATTATTATCATTATTATTTTTACCATCTTTAAATCGACAATCCTTTGCAGTGATGATCTCCGCGGTCACCGGAGCTAAAACCATGCCGTATCTGTGGTACAGCACGCAGCTGACGGCGCACAAAGCATGGTCGATGAACGGATCTTTCTCGAGATCTTCCCACAGGTAAAGTCGACATTTCTGGCGGAATGGGAAGGAAGTACGCCCTAAGCCGGCGTAGACTTGCGTTATGACAGACCCTATGGTTTTCATCATTTCGGCTGCGAGTCAGCTCGCGTACAGATTGTCGATTTCTTCGGCTGGCATTTTGTGAATTTTTTTTTCGGGAGTGTGGTTGCTCTCACCACCCAAGTATTGTTTGGCTTTGCCGCTGACCTCTAGTGCCACCAGTCTCTCTCGCTTGTCGTTTTTATTATTATTATCATCGTCATCCAACATTTGTTTGAGCAGTTCGTCGCACTCCATCTTATAATGTAACAAGCGATTTTTAAGTCTAATAAAATAAAATGCGTGGCCGCGAAACACAGTGAGATGAAAGTCAAGTTGCACACAACCAGAATTTCGAAAATTTGCAAGAATGTTGCTTGAATTTTGCTAGAATTTTGCTTTAAAAGAAGCTAGCAGACTTTATAAGCAACAGGTTGGCTGGTTTTCAATAGGAGTTTGGCGTTTTTCATTTCGGCAAGCTGTTTCTTCAGTCGTTCTCGTTCTTGTTTGGTCGGGATCACGTCGTTTTCTCGCAAGCAGTCCTCGAACGAATCCCTGTCCTTGCAGTGAAACAGGGTGACCCATCGCGTCTGTTCCCGTAAGTCTTTCAGCACCGAGTTGAATTTCTGCGTCAGAACCCAAACGCTGTGGTTCATGTGTCAACTCTAGAAGGCCAGGTACGACAGTGCGTCTCGTTTTTTAACCATCTCCTTGTTGGCGCTGCAGTCATCCAGGAGGAACAGCGTCGATTCTCCTTCCAGCTTGTCATGGTAAGCACGCAACCAGTCCTGCAGACGAATTCCCGGAACGATTTTGTGCACGTCCGGGTCCGTCATCACCCACGTTGAATGACGATGTGGTCGAACATGTCGCAATAGTATCTTTCCAGCATGTCCAGCATGAATGCAGTCTTGCCGCACCCTGTCTCACCGCACACGATGGCGATGGCGCAGTGGGGACCACGAGGTAAATCAACAAATGGCTTGCACGAATCTTCCATTGTCTATTATTGAGTTGCGCGTCCATAATATTGAGTTGATATCGTCCCACTGCTGGTAAGCTCGCATGCCTTGACTGAACAGCTGGTTAGGCACGCCCTCGACGGTCACTTCCACTTTCGTGATCTTGGGATTCCAAGTGAGTTCGCTGTCTCTTCAAAACGGCTCGTATTCCGCCACGGGAATGATCAAGATGCCTTTCATCGATCGAGGCGGCTTGTTCAGGTTGATGTTTCACAATGTGTTGCTCTTGTCCTTGACGATCGTCTGGTGTCGCAGCACTCGGTCGTACAGGATGGACAGCTTTCCCGAGAACTGGGTGCGAATCTGCCGGGCCAGTTCCATGCTCGTGACCATGTTGAACTCCAGCGAGATGTTGTAGCTGGGATCGGTGTTGTCCGGCATTAAGATACCTTTGCCGTAGTCGTTGAACGTTTAACTTTTCCCACACGTAGGTCATTTGATTGGTTGTTATCACGACAAATTCCTTGATCGCGTTCTTCCTAGGTTCTCCAGAGGTCCATGTAACAGTAAAACACGTCGCTGTCGTCGATGCTCAGCACATCATTCCCGCTTATTTTGATGGTGGTTTTCTTGACGATGGCATGACCCAGGTTGTTGAAGATCGTGCGTTTGTCGTCTGCAGACTCCAACGTGATGTGAAAAGCCAGTCGAGTCGTGCCGGGGACGATGACGTCATTCGCGCACAGGTTGGGGGATCGAACCAGCAGCGTTTGGTTTTGATCGATCGTGCTCGGATTGGTGGTGATGGTCACCGACTGATGCATGGCTTGGACACCGAGTGGCTCTCTCGATTTTCAGAAAGGATCTAGCTTCCGTCCGTAATGCGACATTGTTTATATTAAAATTATGTATATTATATGTTTAATATAAAAATAATGGCTGACTATATTCCCATGGACGATTTAGACGTACACCAGCTGAAAGACGACAACGATGCTATGGACACCTCATTCATGGGGGATACCGTAGGCAACAGGCTTTTAAAGCAGGCCGTGGACGAATATTACGATGCTTTAAAGCGTGAAAACTTACGTGGAACCATTGGGTCGAGACTATCCGAAGTTCAAAAGCGACATCGTAGGGACGCTGCGATTGAAAGGTCATCCGTATGTCGATCTCATGAACAAACACATGAGAAAATGGCTTGCCCTGTCGACGCTAGCCAGTCGCCGTGGCGGTAGTGAACTGATACGCGACGAATTAAACCTCTCGAATACGGCTGCCCACGACCCAAACAACTTCTGCTGAAGGTCGTCCGAGATCTGCAAAACGTACGGACCGAACTCGGTGATGCTGCTGATTCTATAAAAGTGCACCAATGCGCCAAAGAAGCATCAGACGAAATCGAAAAAATATTGGTCACATACTCGAACGAACCCTTGCCCGGTTTCGAATTTCCTCTTAGGGAACTTTGAGGTCTAGACGAAGCCTTGAAAAACGTGCACGGAGAACTCATGAACAACATGGGTAAACTGAACGAAATCGACGAGCACATCGCTCGCGAAAAAAGAAATCTCAGGATCGTGGACGACGACAACTAAGCCATGGAAACAATCATCTAGAAAAGATTGCACGACCTGGAAGATGAGAGACAGACCAGATTTGAAGCCGCTTCCTCCAACCGGGAAGCCCTCTGATTGCAAATCAGCTGCGTGCGCGAAACCATCGACCGAGTCTTAAACGAGGACACCATGTTGGCCGACAGGATCCGAATTCTGTTCCGGGAACAAGGGATAACCATGGCCAGCATTCTCATGGCTTTGGCCTTCATCATATTGACCCTGGTTGTGTCGCTGATGGGCGGTGGTGGTACACCAACACCAAGCCAACACCAACAAGCCCATCATCAGGCGATGTCAGAGACTGGATAAAAGAACATTTGCAATCTCTCGGCAAAGGCCTGGCTAAACTGGCCGGCAAAGCTGCCGAAGCGCTGCCTGGCATCTTGGGCAGCATTGTTTCCTGGTTGTTCTTGTCGAAAACTGTCATGGGGCTCGGTCAAAACCTGTGGGCTTTTGTCGTCGCCGTGGCGGGTCTGGTGTATGTCGCGGGTAAGGAATTTTTAACCAAATGAGACAAAGTCCAACCGCGATCCTGCCGACCACCAGAGCGCTTTTGCGATCGACGTGCCACTGATTGTTTGCCTGCAAGTGCGGGGCCAGCAGCTGCTGCTGTTGTTGTGGTGCTACTTCTACTTCCGGTGTTGGTGCCACGATGCCCATTTCGTACTGTGGCACGACTCGACTCGTGTTATTGACGTCCTGGTTCAGGCCCAACTTTTGATCAGCAGTCGCGATGAAGATTTCGTTGTTGCAGCCCACCACTCTGTTCACCCTCAGTCGCATGTCGCGCCGAACACATAGTCGACTTTCGACCGGGCGTATTCCAGCGTGTTTTCATAGCGTTCGATGGAACTTCGGTAGATCGACCGGTCAAGCAATGGCATCCTGGACGTTAGCCACGAACTGTTTATGTGTGCCATAAGCATGTCCCTTCACGACCCTCGATGATGGAACACCCACGGCCCACACGAATCGAATCGAATCGTTCAATCGGCAATAGTAAACCCTTTCAAAGTGTCCCGCATGAACATTTTCCAATCATCCGCGTGTTCCTGCTCAAACCTCTAAACGCGGTAATCCTTGCTGTCGTCGAAAGCCATTTAATCGTCGTTCCACTCGTTCGTCTTGACGAAATGATGACTTGTAAACCAATCTTTCACTAGCTGTTTGCTGGCTTCCACGAGAGATATGTTGTGAACGATGGGAATGCCCAAACCATGCTTCGGACCGGCCAATGCCAATCAACCGTCTTCGGATCTAGTTCAAATGGATTGTTCATGGCATTTAACATTTGGTCCTGTGGAATCGGGTCGCTGATTTCTTTCAGGATACGTCTGATCTGGTAGTACACGTGAAACGAGAGCACGGACCGACTCAGCGCATCACGACAAGTGTTATTCAACATCACGCCTCACCTGGTCTTTGCTCACCACACGGTGAAATTGAATTGATTCTGCCAGAACTGCATCGGGTTGTGGAACCGAGCATGTACCGTTTTCACATTCGAGACCAAAACCCATCATTTTTAAACATGTCGATGAACCGAACCATGAAATGTAAACCATCCTTTGCATCGACCACAATACTCGGCTGCGTGAGATAGGTAGCACTTATATTATCACTTTTAGAATATAACACTCCCGGTTTGTACATATTTGAATTGTTATATAGTATACATATCTCCTTTTTCAATATGTACGTGACACTTCCGGGAATAACGAGCGGTGAGTCTGTTTAACAAATGCACGCGATCGATAACACGTCTGGTCAGCTCGACATCGCCCTCTGTGATATCTCCTACTACCTGCGATGGTACCAACATCAGCAGCAAAAACAACAGGCTGTTCATCAATAACCCCCGCAACCAAATAACGGATGGATACTACAGCATGTGCTCACTCAACGAAAAAAATCTTCAAACCCGTGGGAGCCGAACTCAAAATGAACGAGTCGAACGGCACCATCATGTTATCCAACAACGGAAAAAACGACTTGAGACTCAATAAGCTGTTAGCTAAAACGCTCGGGTTTACGTTTTCGAACGACATACCACAGGAAACAACCGTGACAGGCACAAAATTACCTGATCTCGTTCCATATCGCCAACTGTGCATTCATCTCGATAAGCTGAGCACGACCGACAACGTTCAAAAAGAATGACCATCCACACTACTGAGGGCCGTGCCTATGAAAACGGAAAAGTACAACGACGGCAGAACCGAATCGTTTTCGCGGCATTACAAGAAATTAACCCGAGGCAACATCACGGAATTGAAAATATCGGTTTTAGACGTTAAACACTATCCCGTAAGTATAGGATATCTCAGCACGACGCTGCACATACGACAATGACGTAGTCTCGTGGTCCAGGAACACGCGTTAGAAAATGCGCCAACATAGCGTTCTCCGACCTCGGGGACACGCGCTGATTCGACAAACCCGGCAAACTGTATGCATTGCAACTGAAAAACAGCATTTACAAATGCGTCGAACTGCCACCCTCTACTGCCGCTGGTGGTAAAACAACGACCTAGACTATTTTGTCGATACCGAAGGAGCGGTCAACCACACATGTTACGACCTGATACGCAATGACGAGGACGAATGGACAATAACCCCAGTGTGTTTTGAAAACGGCTTTAAATTGTCCGAGTAAAAAACTAATTGATAAACTTCTGTAGAAAATATAAGCCACATAAGAACCCAGAGCTATTTTGAAATGGCACTCTCATCAAAGTTGTCAAGGTGGCCAAGTTCTTGGGTCTAATTTTCGACTCCCATTTAACTTTTCTTCAACATATCAAATACCTAAAAAATAAATGCCTGAAGGCACTGACTTGTTGAAAGTCGTTTCCAATTCAAATTGGAGAGGAGATCATGCTACCCTCCTGCACATACATGGATCATTGGACCGTTCCAAACTTGATTTGGGGCGGTGGGGTAGCCTAGTGGGTAACGCGTTCGCTCGTCACGCCGAAGGCCCGGGTTCGATTCCCCATATGGGTAAATGTATGAAGCCCATTTCTGGTGTCCCCCGCCGTGATATTGCTGGAATATTGCTAAAAGCGGCGTAAAATCAAACTCAACTCAACTCAACTCTCACTCCAAACTTGATTATGGCTCCATCGTATATGGCGGAGCCTGCAAAAGCAACCTAAAACTATTAAATTCAGTCCACCACCAAGGTCTAAGACTTAGTCTTGGGTCCTTTAGGAACAGTCTCTATGTCGTGGCAGAAGAGCCATCTCTTACACAACGCCATATAAAAAATCTCTTCAATATATTAAAAAAAATTCTAAACTGCATTTAACTGTGTCTTTAAAGCTATTGATGAGGATTTGCACAAGTCTGCTCTTGACCCAGATATTTTAGGGATTTAAACTTCTTTATTCTTTCTCACCCAAGGTTTCGGGATCATTACAGATCGTCGACATTATGACGTCAAAACTGCGTAATGACGTCACAATGCATCTAACATCACAATCTACAAGGAAGAATACAGTATAAGTGAAGGTGAAAACTTGAACTGTTTTAAAATTACATAATGATGATTTATTCGTGCTAGATAATAGAGTTGAAACTTGAATTGTTTAATTATGTAATTAACAATCATTGTGTAATTAGCAATCATTACGTATTAACAATTCAAGTTTTATAGACAAAGGAATGATGTATATTGATTGGCCAGTTGCGCGTTTGTCCGAAAAATTTTATGATTCACTATCATTGTTTTCGATAATATAATCAATTCATATTAGAATAAAAATATTGTGATGACATGATATCAAACTATCAATATTAATACGTAAATTGTTTTAAAATATATAAACCATGTTATGTCTTAATTTGACAAACTTTACATCCATATTTCTAATATCTTCCATACAAAATGCTATAGCTTTTGCATCTTTTATTTTAATTTAAACTTATGAAGAGGTGCGCGCGTTGCTCAAATAAGATACACAGTATCATAAACAAAACTATTTATATGGCAAAATTATTATCCTAAAGAATATTCGGGTGTTGTGAAATATTAATTTTAATTTACGTTAAATTGATGCCAACAACAGGTGCGCGCATTTGTTGCTCACAATAAGATTCACTTTTATCGTCAAACCGTCTAATTGTTGATATATTTTTGGACAACATTTAACACTATTTATATGCCAAGGTAGCTGCAAATTTATCATTCATTTTTTCTATGTTTTGTCTAAAGAGTGTTAAATTCTGACATAGAAGCCGAGACCTTTTATACAATTATTGGAAATTACAGTTCAGATATATAATACTAATCAGCATATATAATGAGACGTAAATGCTTTGACTTGTTAATACGTTTCAATCACAATAAATGCAATAAAACAAGCAATGAGTTTGTGAGTGAGTTAAAATTTAAAGTCACACTGGCAATATTTCAGCCACATCGTGACGAAAACAAGCTTTTAACGTCATCATATATGCATGTAAATCACTAAAAGCCTGTCAACGAAGGACAGTAAAACCAACTAGAATATCACAGACACAAAAAATACAACTAGTATCCCAGCGGGCACACATCGTTGAGTCAACGTTTAATCAACGTTGACTTTTGGTTGTTTGGTTGATCAACCTTTCATAAACGTTGATTCAACGTTTATCATGCGACCAAAGAAAGTTAGTCGAGATTCGTTTAGTTGTCAACGTTGTTTCAACGTAAGGAGCCAACAAAATGTCAACTAATTGTTGCCTTGGCAAATTTGATACATAATTCATATTGGTAATAGGTATCCAACTTAGCAACTATCATTTCGTAACATTAATTTCATAAAAGATCAAGATCGAGCTAGTGACGGATATAATCTTATAAATTGTTTGATTGTGCATCGATCAACGGACGGAAATATTACGTAAATCGCAATTGAAAATGAAAAAATCAACGATTTTAGGTATAAAGTCATCAGTTATCCGAATTGCATTACATTTGATATTTTCCCACAAAACTGTCAAAATTGTATAATTTCCGACAATTTGCTTTCCAACACATGCCAGATGTTGACCTTTCGATCGCCTCGTTTGGTCATATCCGGACATGCGCACAATTATCGCGCGCGCAAGGCAGTTGATCGTTGTCAGTTCACTTTGGCGAAGTTCAACGCAATATCGTTCTATTTTCAACATATTCACGGCATGCTGATGTTTATTTGGTAAGTATGTCCTTCATGTATAATGAAAACGTAGGAATGTTGTTTAAATCTAGCAGGTCAATGTAGCAAGAAACTCCGAATTAGGGCTCATGTTTATCTCACAAGGTTACCTGTATTGTCACGTACATGTTTCTCAATTTCGTGGAAGCCCGTGTTTTCCATGAACTTGTTTTGTTATTTTTCAATATATTTGCATGCATATATTTGGCATTTTATTATATAATGAAATAAGATTTCCTTTCGTACCCATCACCTAATTTGACTTTTGCAAATATACATTTTCAAATGATCAATGAAGTACATCAATTTTAAGGGGTGGGGGTGGTGGGGGGTGGTGTGTGTGTGTGTTTCACCCATTTTGTTCAGGGGAGCTAAGGGGGTCAGCAATTTTGTACACACGTACTATGTTTAATATGATGCTTAGAAATTATGGGAAGGGGAGAGGGGGTCATTAATTTGTACATGACATGCAGGGTAGGCCGTCACTTTTTTGTACATACATTTTACGGGGTGGGGTGTGTGTGTGTGTGTGTGGGGGGGGAATAATTGACATTGTACATGCTTCACCAAAAAAAATCATCATCACCCCCAAGCCATACATTATGGAAGGTCCCTAAGGGCAGCTATACAAAATCGAATAGAATTTATCAACATTTTATATTGCATCACATTATTATGAACATTTGTTCGTTTCAATAGATCCATCAGTAAATTGTGCATTGAGCACGCTCTGAACCCTGTCAACATATGTATATTATTTGGGGGAAGGGGGGATGGAGAATGGCGAAAGGAAATCTTTCTCAGATCATGCAACGAAAATTCACATCAAAATGTCTTGTGCAAGTCTTTGTTAAGGATGAAATTGTATATAATGTATTTGAACTTTTATTTATTTACATAATGTGTAACTTCACTAATTCTTTGATGGGACAATTAACAAAACTGCACCCCATAGAGTTTCATTCTTACACTTGTTTGGAAGGGATGTGATGATTCATGTCTCTTAATGGTTAAAATGTTACATACAAAAGAAGTAATTTAGTAAGGAACATTTAATTATGAAATAAGATTTAATTTTAATGGAATTTGCAGAAATCTCATCTTCGAAGATTGGGTGGCATCAATTTTGTGGATCACATAAAAGGAGCAATGCTAAGGTAACAAGTGTTTAACACTTCACTTGTTTCCAGTATATCCACCACAAAGTTTAAGAGAAAGATGATAATGCTCTTTCATTACAACCTGTTTTGAATATTTGTGATAATGTTTGGTCTTTGTTGGTGATAATAGTTGGTCTTTATCTTCATTTATATATTAAGGTTGATCATGTAAGAGAATAATTGGACGATGATTTCTCCCGGAGAATTTAGCTTAATGAGCACTCCCTTGCTTGACGCCATATTGTTTTTCGCCGTAAAGAGCTGGGTGCGAGATAGCACGCGAGAGGACAGAAGTCATAAATTTATAGAGATATATAGATGTTTATTGCTGGGAGACACACTCTTCAGGTATTTGGTCAGCTGTAGAATTTGAATATGATGTTTTTTAGAAAGACATATAGGTATATAGACCCTACCCTAGTTCTATATAAAAGGAAAGGGATGTAACGACGGAACCACCCCCTCCTCAATCTAAGTTAGATTTCACTACGTAAACTATTTTTAAGGCCCCGTCGAGGCCTACAGATCAAAAGCGAGATGATTTCCCTACAAAATGAGCTATAAATAGTCACAATCGGATCATTATTTCAAAAGTTATACGCCACGACTCACCGAAACAGCTACCTCCGCAATTCAAAGCCAAAATCATGGATCACCCAAGACAGCGAAAACTCACCTTTTAAATTCGTTTATTAATTCCAGCCACGTTGACAGCACCTATGTAGGGCTAGCTTCGATCGGCAGCGGCATTCCACAGGTCCAAAAACTTATTGCAACATCTACAAATCATTTCCTCGACAGTAAGCAGGCATTTTCTCCAATTATAATCCATTATAATCCATCAGTACAACTCCTATTTAATTTGAAATAATCGTTTCCGAGAAGAAAACTAAATCGGACAGAATAACAACAATCTTCCATTGTTTTGCAGGACAATGTCAAACAATTTGATGTCAAGAATGAATGTTGATGGGCAAAACGGTAAGTTTTCTTTTAAGAATACAAGGTTGTATTAAATCATCTCTGGTAAGTTAACTGCCAAATGCAGCATTTCCATCATGACCATAGCAATTAATATATGACAGTAAAGCATCGTCTAATTCATCCTAATTCATAGTCTAATTAAATAATCAACTTGCAATTGAGGATTTTCTTTGAAAATGTTTAAGAAAACTTCCATTCCTTTAGTTGAAAATATAAATTGTTTACACGTTTCGTCATATTTTGTATGGATGCTGTTCATATACATGTTACATATGTTCACATGCCAAGTTACAGCAGTGAAATGAACCTTTCAAGTGATTGATTAAACAAATACTTGAATCATTTAAGACAATATATCTTCCATATAAAATTATTCATGTATTTAAAAATAAAATTTCAGAATGTGCCCTATGTCATGGGAATGAGATGGGAATGCATCCGAAGCAAATTTCAAGAAAGAGTTAGGAAGGTTTCTGAAGTATCCACCTGACTGCCAGGCAGGGAGTGTCAGAAAGAGGAGGAGCTGATAATTGTGTTTTTGGAGTTGTAATTGTGTTAAAAAAATCAATGTAAACTGTGGTATTGAAATTGGTGGCGTAAATGTCAGTTTAATGCTATATGCAGATGATATTGTGTTATTAGCACAACAAAGATCCCCTACAGACTATGCCATATGTGATGTTTTACATTATGCTTTAAACCACGTTTCTGTGTGTGTGTGTTTTGTTCATTAAGATTTCATGAAAAGTGACTTGTTTTATGTGCTGTCTTCAGGTATAGCTCCTGGTCATCTTGGATCCCTTTCATGGTGAAAGTAACTGCATTGTGTTTATTCAGGGGTCTGTCTCATAGCTGAAATTCCGACCAAATGTCTTCTCGGGACAATTTCCACCTTTTCAAGATAACAGTACAACAGTAAATAGTTTTTCTTAATTTGGAATATTCTTTCCTTCTTACTGGAAATACATCCAACTGACATAAAACTTAAATGAACATTATATTGAATGTGGAATTTTAACCAAGTATTTTATCAGGTAAATATTTTTACTGCAATTTTCTGTTCGAACACTGTTTATTGCAGGTAGCTTTTGGGGTATTTTAACTGGATGCAGGAGTTTGGTGCTACTTTAGTGTAGTTTAAAGATGAAGTGCGAGTCTATTTACAGGAAAGCGTAAAACCTCCCATACACAACGAGGGAACAACCAATTTTCAAATTTAATAATGTGTCAAACTTCAACGTTGATTCCACGTCGGATATCTACGTCTAAAAAACTTTCATATACAACCTATTTTCAACGTTGATAATAGGTCAAACTTCAACGTTGATTCCACGTCGGATATCTACGTCTAAAAAACTTTCATTTACAACCCATTTTCAATCTAATTTTAACGTTGAGGATCAACCTATTCTCAACGTTGAAACAACGTTGATGTGCCTGCTGGGATCTATCTCTAAAACTGGATTTCAAATTAGGACAGTACAATATAAAAAACGGGCTATAGGTCGCCAGCAACCGAAGGTAGATCACCATACTAAGGACCATGGGGACTTACAGTACCTTTGTAATCAAAACATTGAAGGATCTTTTTAATGTTTATTTCGTTTAAAAAATGAAATGATAAACTTGAATTGAGTTATTAGATAAATGTTTATTACAGTTGTGTAAATAGATAAATATTTGATATTAGTTGTTTAACTAACGACTGATATTGTTAAAGGCAGTATCCACAAAGGAATTAGAGTACTGTAAAATTATTATCCTCCTGAGAGGGTACGTCCCAAAACATTCAAAGTGAATGTAACGCTACTGTTATCGTTAATCGTAGTATGGCTAGATTGTCTGAATTTTGCTAGCAGCTGAAGGGATGGTGTAAATCCAACTAGGGTCCATGCAGGAAGCAAAAGTTCTATAAGTCCCCATGGTGTCTAGGTTGGTGTTCTAACTTCAGCTGTTTGCAGTCTACAGGGAAATGGAGAAATGGAGCAGCTTCCCTTGACGAGTGACATGGCAATTTCTCGCTCTGTCGACAATAATCACAAGACGCTATAAAAGTGAGTCAAAGTCAATATTTTACAATGGGTATTACTACTGAACAGTTCAGAAGTCGGATCAGGTGTTTCAATCCTGTACTGATTCACATACTGACCAGAAAAAACAGCAAATCTGTGGCCTCTTGCATACCCCGAATGCACGCCATGGCGAGCATGGCTACCCGCATCACCGTGCTCAACTTGATACTTATTCTGCTGCTCCGAGCGGGTGAAGAGTCCAACCCCGGACCCACAGGTAACCAAGATGAAGACCATGGCCTAGATTTTCGAAGCACTTTTAGCGCAAAATTAGTCGTAAGTCCCATACATTACCATTAACTTATGACTATCTTAGCGCTAAGAGAGCTTCGAAAATGTAGGCCCCGAGAGCAACCAGGAGCTCCGCTCCAGGTAAACAACAGCGTCTAACCGGACCCGACACGAGACAGTCGAAAGAGGACTCGGTGCTCGACGCCATTCAAATATAAATTTTTCATGGAATTCCCCGGATGACTCACAGCGGGACTTGGGATGATTGCGAATCAGCTGTTCGAAATGTTATTCGAGACAAACTTGAGTTAGACGATACAGAAACAACAATCAATAGAGCTCATCGAATAATGAATCTGAAAGGTGTTATTGCACTTGTACCCGACGATCATCATAGACGTAGCATATTTGCAAACTCGAAGAAACTGAAAGGTTCGGATTATAGATAGGTGAACATTTCTCAAGAACTGTTAGAGAAAAACGTAGAAAACTGAAACCAATGTTGGTGGATGCAAGAAATAATGATCAACGTGCGTATCTTCGTTACGACAAGCTTGTTGTTGACAATTCCCTGTACACGTTGGATCTTGAAAGTGACACTGTTATTGTTTTTAAAGAAAAGAACGGCCAGTGAGAAGGCAGAATACTCGTGCACGTGACGACGTCGGGACTCAAAAGGGGCGTGGCCTGGCCCCGAGTGACAGCGAAATCGACAATGTCAAGACGATAACGACTGTATGCTGGAACGTTAATGGAACTTAATAACTGTGAATTTATACATTATGTGTCATCCTTTGATATTTTTGGACTGTTAGAAATATGGGATAACTGTAAACTATCTGCTATCGAAGATAAATTCCCAGATCACTTGATATACACCAATTACAGAGATTTTAATCACAGAGGTGGTGTAACTGTTGGAATTCGTCGTACATTACAACAGGGAATACTTCGTGCCGTTCCTAGTTATACAGATATGATTTGTATCATTTTAGACAGGTCTGTATTCCATCTTCAGAGGCATCTTCTATTGAAGTTTGTTTATGTTTATTCCAACACTTCTTTAAGTTCTACTGACATAAGATCATGTAAAGGTATGGACTATGTGGAACAATGCTTAACAGAAATACTTATTGAAAATCCCAAATTGTGACGTCATACTTGAAGGGGACTTCAACGCGAGGACGGGTAATTTATTTGACTACATCATAGATGTCTTTCAGTGGCATTTAGAAGTTGTACATTGAAGTCCAAGATATTTTTTATGGATTAAACTTCTTTTTTAATTTCTCTCACAACGTTTCGAGACCATTCCAGGTCCCTTCATCAGGTAGAGAAGGGAGAAGGGAGTTGTTGTCATCATAGATGACAACAACCGACACATTCCAAGTACTGAAGACACGGATTATGCATCTGACTCGTTCGTCATCCCTAGAAAATCGAGAGATGATATAACTAACACATTCGGAGAAGATCTCATTAATTTGTGTTGCACTTTTGGTATACATATGCTGAATGGGAGATTTCCGGGAGATAAATGGGGATCATTTACCTGTTTTAAGGAGACTGGCTGTAGTTTAGTAGATTATATATTATAGTATGACCAGAAATTATTGAGAATTTTAGGAATATGTTTAATTGGATTTCTAGTATAAACAACCTTGACCAGCTATCAAGTGCTCGGTTTCATTCAAGAGAGACAACTCCGTTAATCTTTTTTTATTAGTTTGTGAAGAGTTATCCCCCCTTTGTTTACTTGCTAGCAGACGACATTTTCAGTGATCCTCAGTATGGATGATTTAGAGAAGAGAAAGTTGATTTTAGAGTATTATAACAAGGACATCAGATCAGCTAAAGTGATTTCAAGTAGAACAGGCATCCCTTTGTCCACTGTTTATCGTGTTTTGAAAAATATTGAAAATGGATATGGCATTGAGCACCAGGGAGGCGCAGGTAGGCCCAGAAAATTGACTGTCGGTGACAGGAGGCGGTATTCTTGTTTCTAAAAACAAACGAAGGAGTTTAGAAAACTTAAGGCTGGATATGATTGATAGAGGAACTGTGGCTGTCTGTAAGGAGACAATTAGAACTGAGCTGCATGCAAAGGGTTGGCAGAAAAGTCGAGGAATTCCATCACCGATCATGAAACCTAAGCAAAAGGAGGGAAGGTTGAGCTGGTGCTTACAGCATAGAAATTTTAACTGGGACAATGTGATTTTCTCAGATGAAAGTTCTGTGTGGCTGTTTCCTAATACACTGAAATTCTGGACCAAACAAACTGAAAAACCTTTGTATCAGCACCCAAAGTACTGTCCGAAATGTAACGTGTGGGGTGGCATATCTGTGTTAGGGGCAACGCCCCTCTGTGTATTTGAAGGGAATATGAATAATGACAGATACACAGATATTCTCGAGGGACATTTACTTCCATCTGCTAACGTGTTCTATGGAATGTTTTTGATTTTCCAGCAGGACAACGACCCAAAACATCGTTTAAAGCATTCACAGGCCTGGTTTCGGACACAAAATATGACATTATTAGATTGGCCAAGCTATAGCCCTGACCTAAATCCAATAGAAAATGTTTGGGGATTTATGAAGGGAACTGTCAATAAGAAAAATCTGACAAATATTGCTGAAATGAAAGAAGAGGTGGTCCGATATTGGGACAGCATGGACCACGACTTTCTAACTTCTTTGATCAGTAGTAGGCCCCGACGCATTGAAGCCTGCTTTGCTGCCCATGGTGACTTGACAAAATACTAACTGTTCACCTGTTTTTGAATCTGGAGTTATGTTCTGCTAATATTCACATTTAATACGTGAGTAATGAGTGAAAAAATATGTTTTTTTTACAATCTTTAAATTCTCAATAATTTCTGGTTGTACTGTATGTTCAACTAGCTTGTTTGCTAATGTTGTTGATTTTGATGTGCACAATAGAGACGAGTCGGATCGGATCACTTCCCCCCTGAGTGTGACTATATCATGTCCTGTAACTCTAAGCAGTGATATTGCTGAGGACGGGGAGGGTTGCAACATTCCCCGATTTCATTGGAAGGAGGAAAGTAAACAGACATTTGTAGGATGTCTAAGCCATTCCTTACAAGATTTCAGTCTAGATCAGTGTTGTGACCTCCTTAACGCGAACATAGACTCGGCAGTAGACAAACTGACAACAACTTACAAACATGTGCATTGAACAGTGGCTTACAGTCAAGGTACAACCCGTCATATAAACCAAAACCCAACTTGTTAAACAAGAAGAAACTGTTAAATCTAAACGAATTCAGACTAACAGGAGACAGGGACAAGTTACGTGAATACTGTAGAGCGAGGAATAGCTATAGGTCTATATGTAGGAAAAAGAAAGCTGAACATGAAAATAGTGAAGTTAGTGAGTGAGTGAGTTAATATTTATCGTCACATCGGCAATATTTCGGCCATATCGTGACGAGAACAGTTTATAATTATATTATAGATCAATAAAGTAGGACATTAAAATACCTGTTGACGAAGAACAGTAAAACTACTAGTGTATCACAGATATCCATTTAAAACAAGCAATTAAATCTAAAATATTGGAACTATACATGACAATACAATATAAAAACAGGCTATCGATTGCCAACAACTGAAGGTAGATCACCACACTAGGGACCATTGGGACTTACAGTACATTTGCTTCCTGCATTGGCCCTAGCTGGATTTACATCATCCCCTCAGCTGTTAGCAATTGAGATATATCTAGCCTTACATTAAAATTACACATATTCTACGATTAAAAAACCCGGAAAGTTGAAATTTACTTTCAATGTTTTGGGACTTACGTACCCTCTCAAGAGGACAATAATTTTTTAAATTTTACTTTAACCCCCCTCGAGGATACAGCCACTAACAATCTGTGTTACTAATTCAAACTTCCAATCATAAAATATTTAGCTATTTACAAATCTGTTAACAAATTTAATTCTTTTAAAAAAGCAATAATTAAATGAGGACTTATATTAGTAAAAAGATCCTTCATAGTTCGGGATTTGAAATAGATATCCCTTATGATGGAGTACTCAACACAGGCAAGCAAGACATGCTTGACCGTGATTCGTTCATCACAAGGGATACAAAACGGAGGATCCTCACCTTTTAATAGGTACTCATGCGTATATCTTGTGTGGCCAATACGACATCGTCGTATGATGACCTCTTCAAATCTGGACTGACAACCCAAGTAAGTGTAACCGATATAGGGTTTTATTTCATGCAATTTATTGATACCTACTTGGGTGTCCCACTTCTTTTGCATCAGATCACGGATATAAGATCTTATAGCAGCTTTGTAATCAGAGTATGGGGTCAGAAGTGGTGTCACAGATTTGTTGAGTGCTGCCTTAGCAGCAAGATCAGCCATTGTGTTACCAGAAATGCCAACGTGGCTTGGTAACCAACAGAAGACGATGTCGCATTGGCCAGTAGCAAGCTCATTATACAATTCAATAATTTCTAATAAAAGTGGATGTTTACAAGAAAGATTTTTAATAGCCTGAAGTAGTATATATACTGGGGGTACGAGATCACTTTCAAGAAAGGTCGCTGTAAAGCTTTATTTCACAAATAAAGCTTTTGTCAGGCCCTTAGATCTCGCCACCATTGTATATACTACTTTTGAGTCCCCAGTTAACTTCCCGGTCACTATGACCGCGAACTAGCACTTTCCTGATCATGTGGCACTATTGTGCACGCCCTATGTCGTGTTGACCTCAATGAAACAGTTTAATGTGAATCGCCTATGATCTCTTTGGTGTTCGGAATGAAGGCTTGCTGGGCTTTTCGTACCCCCTGTTCTATGTACTTTTTTTCTCGTCTTCGCTGATAGCAGACTTACGAGACTTGGACTGGATTTCTTGTTTCATCTTACGGTGCTTATCGAGTTCAGAGAGGATTGAACGAAATTCCTCCTCTGAGATCTTACTGTCAGTGAGTGCTGTGGAAATACGTTCACTTACCGTGCTCACCTTTGCTTCGGCCAGAACCCTGATCTCGTCGTGTTTCAACGCTTTACGATGCAGTCTGCGGGATGCAAACTTAAACACCAACCCTGCCACCCCTCCACGATATTGAAAGCTCTATGGTACTTCTTACATAGTGCTTTCCGTGTGTCGCGGTATTGTTCTAGTTGGCGTTTTACGTCACATAACTGCCTCAAGCCGAACCTGTCTACGGTTTCCAGTGTCTTCGCTACTTTCTCTACCCTCTACGACTGGGTACAGCCCCAAGATATTTTTAAATTGAGCTTCCCTTATATAAGCATCAATGTACTTGAGGCTTATAAGTCTTACCCCATTACCCAGGTGAATAGGTGAGAGTTCAATAGGCAACTTTACGCCCACATTAACCCCATGGCGGTATGCCAGATTCCGGCGGCCTCGCACCTCCCCATTTTCTATGATGATACGGCAAGGGTGGTTAGCACCCTCGACGGTCCAGTTTATTGTCACCCCAGGTAAAAGTTGGTGTGATGTAACATTCTGAACGTGACCCAGATAAACTTCTAAGACGAGTGTGTGGGGTAGTTCCATATCTATAAGGTACAATTGGGAATTGGGTGCGTCAAACCTTAACTCTGTTCCATCGGGTGCACTTATCATGTTAATCGGGGACCCTGGTACTGTATAAGTTTCTATAGCCCCCATATTCGGGATGAAAGACCCGATTAAGATACCATTGTTTCTAATTTCTGACGTAAGGTGCAGTGAGGGTCATGTTGATCAACCATTCAGGTTCTTTATAGTCTGCTATGGATACCCACCTATACACGTTGTCTTTCAAGTGTAGGACGTACAAGGCGTCTTCCTCGCCAGGCAGATCGAATCCCTCCGTGTCTCCTAGATCGTTAAGTGTGGCGTTGGGACTATGACGATTGGACATTGCTATAATACTATTACGAGATAGTTTCCAATTGTTTTTCTGATAATTTCTAAGGGGTGCACTTCCCCCCATGAAGTGTATGTTGTTGGGTAGGAAGATCTTGGTGAGTGATATCGTGTCTTCCACGGTCACGGTGACCCCCTGCAGATTGGTGACCCACCCGCACGTAAACAATGCAAACCTGATACTGGTGCTGTTTCACCCACCGGAGTTTGATCCCCTTCACGATTTCGACTTCATCCTGCGATGGTTCCCCTAGGTAGACTTGGATGACCAGCGTGGAGTTCGCCGGTAGGCTCGCCAGGATGTTGACCACGCCTTCGAATTCAGACACCAACTGCAATGCCACGTCTTGCACTCCCGGTTTACTCGATAGCATGTGGGCTGCCATACTCGAGAGTGGGCTGATGATCACACTACGTCTCTGCGCCGGGATGTAAGCCACGAGAAGGGTTCCGTTGTTCACGACTTTGTTTAGGTAGTTGTCTTTGTTCTCCGTGACTGACTGACTGACTGAGTTTGGTTTTATGCCGCTTTTAGCAATATTCCAGCAACATCATGGCGGGGGACACCAGAAATGGGCTTCACAAATTGTGCCCATGTGGGGATTCGAACCCAGGTCTTCAGCGTGACGAGCCAACGCTTTTAACCATTAGGCTACCCCACCGCCCCTTGTTCTCCTCGTGAACACGTAGGGGGAGCCGAGGCTAATGTTGAGAAACCAGTCGACTTTAGCGGGCAACAACACCCACTTGTCAGCGTCGGTGATGACGAGGGTATATGGCTTGTTTCGGGCGACGGTTGTGCTCTCAACATCTTCTATGTCAAACAGTTTGCCTCCGAACGATTGGGATACCGCCCATCTATCATCACCGATGAGGTATCTACTATATCACCTAGGGTTCTACCGATGGAGGGGACTTCAACGCGTTTGTAAATGTTGTTTTACAGTTGCAAGGCGTACAATTTATGATCTACTCCGGGGTCGTCGAATCCGCGTGTGTCCCCGAGGTCGGAGATCCCCACATTGACACATTTTTCAACTTCATTCAGGGACCTTGTGCGCTAGTCATTTTATGTGCAGCGTTATGCTGAGGTATCCTATATTCACAGGATTATGCTTTATATCTAAAACCGATATTACCAACTCAGGGATGTTGCCCCGAGTTAACCTCATATACTGCCGCGGTGAAAACGACTCGGTTCTACCGTCGTTGTATTTCTCCGTTTTCACCGGTACGGCTCTCAGTATCGTGGAAGGGTGACCACCTTGAATGTTGTCCGTTGTGCTCAACTGACCGAGATGAATGCACAGCTCTCGGTACGGTACTAGGTCGAGTAACTTCGTGCCTGTGACGGTAGTTGTGGGTTTTATCTTGTCCGGCGACATCCCGAGTGTCCTCGCCAATGGTCGGCCGAGCCTCAAGGGGTTTATTCCGTTGTTGGTTAACACCACTGTGCCGTTTGAGTCGCTCATCTTGAGTTCAGCTCCCAAGGGTTTGAAGACCTCGTCGCTTAGCGAGCACACGCTGTAGTAGCCATCAGTTATCTGGTTGCGGGTGCCACTGAAGAACAGCTTGTTGTTGGCGTTGATGTTAGTCCATGACGGTAGGTAGGATATATGGCAGAGTGTGACTTCAAGTTGGCCCGACGTGTTATCGATCGCGTGTATCTGCTGAACGGACTCACCGCTCGTTATTCCTTGAAGTGTTACGTACATGTTAGAGTATATATACCTATTATATAATACTTTAAAATGTACAAACCGGGAGTGTTTTACCCTAAGATTGACATAGACTTCACGAATATGAAGATCGTGGTAGCTGCTGGATTGTACTTTGGAGCCTGATGTGTTCGAACGGTATAGGCTTTCAGTGACGAACGTCAAGGCAGTCCACGCTTGGTTCAACAACCCGATGCAGTTCTGGCAGAAGCTACTCAACTTCGCCGTCTGGTGCGCTACAACGGGGTGTGGCTTGACATTGACCGACACATTTGGCGTGATGCGCTGAGTATGTCTGTGTTCATGTTTCATGTGTACTACCAGGTCAGGCGTATCCTCAAAGAGATCAGCGCCCCGCTTCCACAAGACAAGGCGTTGGATGCATCAAACAATCCGCACGATCGGCGTGCTTACTGAACGGATTTGTGGTGAATTCGGAATCGATCCAAAACGGATTGGCGTATACCGGGAGGAGTGAACCACGGGTTGGGTATTCCGTACAGTGATGGACTCTCCGTAAAAGCATTACGAAAAGATACAGTGGTAAACTTTATGAAGCACAATATGTTTAGTTCAGGTAATTTCTTCCATGCATTCTCCAACCTCGTTCGTAAACCCATACACAGTGGGCCAAAACCGGTGAAAGAAGCCAGCGATGATCTACTGAAACGAGGTTTACTTCAGCCAGAATTTGCTCTGTCGAGTAACGAATGGCGAGATGATCGTATGGACTTTACAGGCGACGTTGGTTTCACCATCCAAAAGGTCGAGCAACCCCCCTACGTTGAAGACAATTGGAAAGTATATATGCTGGACACGTCGAAAGGGTTTACTCATGCCGGCACCAAACGCTTGAACGACTCGATTCGAACGTGTACGTGTGGGCGCTGTTGGGTGCGCAGACGCAAACGCGTTCCAACATCCTCGGTAAGGGGACTGCTTACGATGCTCAGAAACAGTTCGTTGCTAACGTCGAGGATGCCATAGCTGCCCCGGTCGATCTGCCGAGTGCCATCCAACGCTACCAAAACGTATTGGAATACGCCCGGTCTAAAGTCGACTACGTGTTCGACGTGGGACTGTACATGGCTCCGAGCGACATGCGACTGAGAATCAACAAAGTGGTGGGCTACAACAACAAAATCATCGTAGCCACGGCAGGCCAAAAGTTGGGGGTCAACCCCGATGTCAACACCCCCCATGTGCCATCCCCCACGACTGGTGAGACGGGTATAGTGGCGCCAGCCCCAGAGTCTAGGGTTCAACCCACACACCCACAGCCCCAACCTCCACACGTGCAGGCGTCCAATCAGCAGCACATCGACCGTAAAACAGCACTGGTGGTCGGGGGGATCGCAGCCAGTTTGGGTCTCATTTGTTTAAAAATTCCTTAGCCTCTACATACACCAGACCCACCACAGCGACGGTGGCTGCCCACAGGTTTTGGCTGAGCCACGTGACTGTTTTCAACAGCGTGCTGAGTAATCACGAGACGATTCTAACCAGGATGCCGGGCAGGGCTTCGGCGGCCTTACCAGCAAGTTTAGCCAGGGCTTTGCCGAGTGATTTCAGATGTTTTTTTACCCAGTCTCTGGCATCACCAGTGGGTGTATCCCCACTTGGTGGGATTGGTGTTGGTGTACCCCCACTCAGCGACACGACCAGGGTTGATATGATGAAGCCCAATGCCGTCAGAAAGCTGGCGATGGTGATCCCTTGCTCTCGGAAGAGGATTCGGATCCTGTCAGCTAGCGTGGTGTGCTGGTAGAGGACTCAATCAATGGTTTCCCACACACGGCTGATTTCGGATTGAAGCTGTTCTTGGAAGGAGGACGCCGTTTACAGCCGGGTCCTCCTTTCCTCTTCCAAATTACGTATTCGTTCCTAAATGGTGGCTTTCAGAGACTCGTCCTCCGTTTCGCCGAGTTTGGCCTTTTCACGGGCGATGTGGTTGTCTATCGCGTCCAGTTTGGCCGTGTTGTCCACGAGTGACCCACCAATGGTTTGCATGGCCTTGTCCAGCCCCTGCAGTTCCTGAACGGTAAATTCGAACCCGGGTAAGGGTTTGCTATAGGTGGCCAACAATTCATCGATGGCACGTTGGGACTCATCGTTGAGTTCGACCCTGGCTGCTTGCAGATCTTGGACGGCCTTTGAGGGAAGCTTGGGCCGATAATCTATGAGGTTTAGTGCATCGCGGATCTGTTGCCCACCATGGCGATTGATGAGTGTTGATAAGGCAAGCGGTTCTCTCGTGCGTCTGTTTATGAGATTGATCTCCCTGTGAGCCTTCAATCGCAGCGTGCCGTTCTCGTCTATAGTGAACCTGGAATAGTCTCGTCCTAATGGCACGACGTTGTGTTTACGCCTCAACTCGTCATAGTATTCGGCGGCGCCTGCTTCATGAGTTCGTTGATTTGCTTGAACGAGGTTTCCTCCTCCCCGAACGTCTGGGCACTATCATCACACAAGTCATCCATCTGGATGTCATCGTAACCTCCTTCAGCCATATTTAATTATGTTAAACTTATATATTTCATGTATATAACAATGTCATATGGTAGGAAACTAGATCCTTTCCGAAGATCAAGAGAGCCTCTAGGCATCAGAGCCGTGCGCCAGTCGGTGACCATCACCAACAATCCCAGCAAGATAGACCAGAACCAAACGCTGCTGGTTAGATTCCCAAACCTGGGTGAGAATGACCTCATCGTACCAGGCACGATTCGACTGACGTTCAACCTCACGTTGACCTCTGACAACGACAAACGCGAGCTAGTGCGGAACGTAGGTCGGGCCATCATCAAGAAAACCACCATCAAGATCAGCGGTAATGAGGTGCTGAGCATCGACGACAGCAACGTCTTTCACTGCTACGGGGACCTCTGGAAAAGCGAGGGAGAACGCGTCAATGACGTGTACCAAGGCATCAGCAAATCGACTCAGTTGTGCGTGGGGTACGGCTTCACGCAAGACCAGCTAGACAAGATCTCAGAGGGTGAAAAGGCCATCACCCAAGCGTACGGGAACAGGTTCTGCATGCTGCTCGACTTCGAGTTGCTCACGGGACAAGTGCCATTTTACCAGGCTGCATTGGGGGATAAACTTGAATACGAGCTCACGTTTAACGACTACAGCAAAGTCGTGCGTACGCCGAACGTTGAGGAGGCCAGTTATGCCATCGACAACATCTCTCTGGAGTTCGACATGGTCACTAGCCCGGAGCTGGCAAGGCAGGTTCGAAACCAGTACTCGGGGAAGGTGGCCATCCTGTACGACCGCATACTGAGGCATAGAGCGATCATACAGGATAAGAGCAACACGCTGTGGAACATCAACCTAAACGTGCTGGCGTGATCGATGAAAGGTATCCTGATCGTCCCCGTGGAGGATTACGAGCCGTTCCGAAGGGACAGCGAGAAGTTTTTCAACCCCGCAATTGAAAAGGTGGAAGTGACCATCGAGGGCGTGCCCAACCAGCTGTTCAGCGCCGGTATGAGGGCACACCAGCAGTGGGACGAGATAACGAAACTACCGACCCGGACCAACACGTCATCAAGGACCTGGACTGGTAGATCGTTATCATGTGCTTCTGCATGAATAGAACGTACACGGAAAGACCTTGGGTGATGACGGACCCGGACGTACACAAAGTCGACCCGGGGACACGTCTGCAGGACCTGTTGAAGGCTTATCACGGAAAGTTTAAAGGGGAGTCGACGCTGTTCATACTGGACGACTGCAGCGCTAATCGAGAGATAACAAAAAAAGAGAGACATGCTATCGTACCTGGCCTTCTCCGGCCGGCACACAAAGCACAGCGTCTGGGTGCTGACGCAGAAGTTCAACTCGGTGTTGAAAGACCTCAGGAAGCAGACGCGATGGGTGGCCTTATTCCACTGCAAGGACAGGGATTCGTTCGAGGAGTGTTTGAGAGAGAACGATGTGATGAGCAAACGTGTGAAGAAACAGCTCGCTGAAATTAAGCATGCTTAGCTCGTGCTCAAGACCGACCAACCCGTGGCCTATAGGGTGTTTTAGCTTAGCAAATGCTTAGCAAATGCTTAGCAAATGCTAAATAAAACTTAGCGTTTAGCAGACTTTTTTTGAAGTGCTAATCGTGTGCAACTTAACCTTTATCTCGGTATGTTTCACCTGCATCGGGTATTATATTATTAAAACTAAAACTTCCTTGTTACATTATAAGATGGAGTGTGATGAACTGCTGGAACAACTGTTGGTGCCGCAGGATCAGAGTGACGACAAGCGAGAGAGACTGGTAGCGCTGGCTGTTGGTGGTAAAGCCAAACAATACTTTGGGGACTACACTCCCGATAAAATTCACAAAATGTCAGCCGAAGAAATCGATAAGCTGTACGCGAGATACGAGGTTAGACTCGGGGCCGAGATGACAAAGACTATAGGATCGGCTATGACCCAGATCTACACTGGTATAGCATCGTACTTCCTTCCCATTCCCCAGGAACGTCGACTTTACCTGTGGGAGGACCTTGAGAAAGACCCGTTTATTGAACACGCCTTGAGCTCTGTCAGCTGCGTGCTGTACCACAAATACGGTATGTTTTTAGCCCTGGTGATGGCGGCGCTTATCACGGCGAATCATTGCCAATTTAAGGAGGGAAAAAATAATAGTAATGGTATATAAGATGGATCAAGAAGTGACTCCGACCCCATAGGGGAGACCCCAATAGAGGAAACCCCAATGTGGAATCCTCCCCAGGAGGAGAATCCTACAGTCACCAGGAAGAAGAACCCTAAGAGAGTCGCCACTGGAAGAAAAGGTGGTTTAACCAAGCACAAGAGTAACTACAATCCACTCCTGTGGATTGCAGGTGCAACTGCTGTTGCTGCTCTCTCATTATTCATGTTATATAATAAAAGCCCAGCACCCCAGAACCACAACCACAATTAGAGGTCAACCCACATATCATGTTATAAATATATATTTGTATATCATATACATAATGTCTGAGGGGAAAACGTTCGTCAACGATGCATTCCACGCCACTGTGGTCGCCAGTCTAGCCGTAGGGTACACTCGGTTGACCAAAATGGTGCTTAAACAACCGACTATCAAGCTAGATTTCAACCTGCAGGATATGGGCATGCTCATAATGAACCTGGGTATTGCGATGGCCACCAAGGACATCCTCGTAAAACAAGGGATCATACCGGAAAATATTTTGAAGTAAATGTTACTATATATAGGATGGCTACGATCGCTATGATGGTCGGCGGCACGTTAGTAAACGCCCTGTCATTTTCCGGGAGTAATTACCTGTTCTTGAACCTACGGGGGTTGGACTGGGAACGAAAACGGCACGATATAGCCATGGAGCAATTACAAGCCGCGCAAGCCGAGTACGCGAAGAAACGTATGCAGAGGCTCGATTACATTAACGAACGACTCCAGCGTGAGAACCATGCCGTTAAAACGTTCCATGACGTCGACGACGCAGCGAGAGAATACTACCTACTAACCGGCAAACAGCTCGAACCACTCCATAAGCCCACACTCACTCAGTACTGCACACCATCCCCGGGGCAAAAGGACCGGGCATTGATTTTCATCGCGCTGGGTCTAGCTGCGACTGCGTTGGTTGTAAAGCAATTAGACTAAGTCCCTATATGAGTATACCAAAGATGAGACCTGCCCCGTACCGATGCCAGTACATACTTAGGGGGAAGACCGAGACCTGCGGTAGGAAATGTAGGATGGAGGGGTACTGCTGTTTTCATAGGAGGTGTTTCATAAACTACACGTGTTCCGTGTGCGGTATTGGATGGAAAGGCAGTACTGTTTATGTAAAGCCCACGGGGCAAACGTAGTCAGGCACCAGCTTATCTACGAGAAGAAAAAGGACTACATAAACGAATGTAGGCGCCTCCTTAGTATGGAGGTGTAATTTTTTAATGGTTGGAGGACCCTTACCAAATTAGAGACTGTGTACACCTAGGTATAATAATGCCTGCGTTCATACGAATTCCACCCCCGGCTTTTGGCCTGAGAAGCTGGTTGATGTTTCCGGGTAAATGTAGTATTGATAACATCAGACCTCTGGTCATTAGCAAACTCGAAGAGGAAATAAACGAATTGGGACACATCAACTTTCAAATGATTGTTACTACAAAACTGGATGTCTTCAGAGAACAAGTATTGACTGAATCAGATACGTGTATCCCCAACGTTCTGGAAATAATAAAACGGGAAAGCTATCCTGAACCCAGAATCGATACGGTTATTCTAAATATAGCGCTGGTTGATGGAGGTTGGAGGAGTTACCTCCCTTGTTGGCAGCCAATTAGAGATTGTAACACATGGGTATAACAATGCCTACTGTCCGAGAACTCAAGCACATTGCGAGAGAACAAGGTGTAGTGGGTTACTCCCGAATGACGAAACCAGAGTTGTCGAGATTACTCGATATACAACCCCCTCCCATGGTAAAACAACTAAAACTCCGAGCAAAAGAGCTGGGGCTGACGGGTTATTCTCGTATGAGGAAAGCCGGGCTAGTCGCACTATTGCACGACCCCGTAGTAAAGACCCACACTGTGAAACAACTCAAACAGGAAGCCCGAGAGCTGGGGTTAGTAGGTTATTCCCGTAGGAGGAAGCCTGAACTAGTCGAACTATTGCATCAACATAGAGCTGTTGATCTACTGAACGCGCGCTGTAGGTAACTATCTGAGAGGCTGGCGCATGCATGTTGATAAGAACATGGACATCGCCGACATCAAGCCTCTAATCGCTGATAAAGTTAATGAGGAACTAAACGATTTGGGAAGTATAAAGTTTCAAATCACAGTGAAAATGTCACTCGATAAACAGCAGAAGTCGTGACTCATACCAAGACTATAGACGAATCAATCGATATCAGTTTTCAGCAGATACGAGAATACCTAGAACGCCACACGCACATGGGTTCCGGGTGGGTCGTGGATAAAATCGATAAGGTCCATCTAGACATAGCTAACTACGTACCGTTCAGAGGCGGGTCGTACCTAGACTTACCCCCCTACTACAAGGCAAAACAAGCCATGGTCAACATCAAAAAACAAAAGCAACAACTGTCTGAGATTAGCGATCAGAGCCGCTAAGTTCCCGGTTAACGTTAATTCGAACAGGCCTTCTAGCTATCCCCAAGACGATGGGCTAAACTGGGATGGTATAGATGAACCCACCCCCATCTCCCAGATCTCCCAAGTTGAAAAACAGAACGATGACATAGCCATAAACGTATTCGGGCACGAAGGTAACAAAACGATCATGCACAGGATTAGCCCAATGGGGGGGAACCCCCCACAGGAGGGTCGCCGCGTGATCAATATATTCATGATCCACTACGCGTGGATAAAACACTTCAGCAGGCTGTTGTACGACCAATCGGTTCACACCAAGAAAAGAGTCACTTCTGCGAACGGTGCCTGCATGGTTTCACCCGACCCGACCTGCTGGAATCACACCGGAGGGATTGCCAAGGTGTGGGGCACACGGCCATACGAATCGACATGCCCAAGGAAGGCGACAATATCCTAAAATTCGGCAACCACAAGAACCAGATGTACGTACCTTACATCATCTACGCTGACTTCGAAACCTTGATTAAAAACGTTGACATCGGGCCGACCCCCCAACACACACAAAACGCAGGAGCACGAGGCCTGTGGGTTTGGATACGTGGTCGTCCGATGTGATGGGGAAACGAAAGCTCCCGTAGTGTACCGGGTTCCCGACGTGGCTGAAAAGTTTCTTAAGTGTTTGCAGGAGGAAGAGAAAACTACCAGGAAAGCACTGTACACAGTCGCTCCCGTGCGTATGACTCAAGCCGACCGGCAAGCTCATGGCTGCAGCACTCACTGTCGCGTGTGTGATAAACCGCTGAATGGCGATTCGGTGAGAGATCACTGCCATGTCACTGCTAAGTATAGAGGCGCCGCTCACAGCGCGTGCAACCTCAAGCTCAGAATCAACCCCAAAACAATAAACATCCCCGTGGTCTTCCACAACTTGAGAGGGGTACCACTCTCACTTGATCATGCATCGCGAGGGTTGACGGCAACCTGACGTGCATCGCCAACAACATGGAGAGATACATCTCCTTCAGCCTGAATGGCCTGAGGTTCATCGACTCGGTTCAGTTCCACCTGTCGTCACTCGACAGTCTGGTCAAGGCCAACGATACCTTCCCCATCACTGATCGATACACTGACGCCGAGACTCGACCCCTACTGATGAGGAAGGGTGTTTACCCCTACGAGTACATGGATGGCTGGGCCAAGTTCGCCGAGACCCGACTGCCTCCCATCGGCCGATTTTACAGCAACCTGACCGACTCGGGATCGGCAATCACCCAAGACAATTACTCGCACGCAATTAACGTATGGAATAAACTGGGCTGTAAGAATCTGGGTGACTACCACGACCTGTACTTGAGAACAGACGTACTCCTGCTAGCCGACGTGTTCGAGACGTTTAGGAGGACGTGTTTTAAGCAGTATCAACTCGACCCCGCATGGTACTACACCGGCCCAGGTCTATCTTGGGATGCCTTGCTGAAGAAAATCGGAGTTAAGCTGGAATTGCTCACCGATTACGACATGCACCTATTCATTGAGAAAGGCTTGCGAGGTGGGATTTCCATGGCCTCTAAATGCTTTGCGAAAGCTAATAATCAATACGTGAAGGGCTACGACTCGAGCAAGCCAACCACTCACATCCTCTACCTCGATGCCAACAACCTGTATGGCTGGGCCATGAGCCAGTATCTACCCACAGGGGGATTCGAATGGGCATCACCCGAGATCGATGTTATGAGCATCGCGCCGGATTCGAACAAAGGCTATATCCTCGAGGTGGACTTGGAATACCCCAAGGCATTGCACACATCGCACAACAGCTACCCCTCGGCCCCCGAACGTTTAAGGGTTAACCCGGACTGGATGTCTGAGTACCAACATAACTTGCTGGGTGGGCGGGAGGCAGACGTTGAAAAACTCGTGCCCAACTTAATGAATAAGACCTAGTACATCATTCACTACAGCTGTAACTGTCGTTGGGTATGAGGCTGACCAAAATACACAGGGTGCTCGTGTTCGATCAGAGCCCATGGATGGAGCCCTACATCAGAATGAACACGGACCTGCGAAAGCTGGCCACCAGTGACTTTAAAAAAAAACCTCTACAAGCTCATGAACAACTCTGTGTTCGGTAGGACTATGGAGAACCTCAGGAAATGCGTGACCGTGAAGCTAGTCCGGTCGAAAGAGGAAGACAAGCTCAGGAAACTGATAGCCACTCCGACATTCAACCGGAGCAAGATATTCACCGACGACCTGGTGGCCTACACATGAAGAAAAGCCACATCAAATTCAACCGGCCTGTTTACGTGGGGATGAGCATCCTCGACCTCTCCAAGCACCTGATGTACGACTTTTACTACAACGAGCTCAAGAAGCAGTACGGCGCCAGGTGTGAAGTGCTGTACACGGACACGGATTCCCTGCTGGTGGAGATTCGAACCGAGGACGCGTACGAGGACATGAAGAAACGCCTCCATTTGTACGACACCAGCGACTACCCCAAGGACCATGCCATACACAGCACGGTAAATAAAAAAGTGCTCGGCAAGATGAAGGACGAGTGTGCCGGCACGCCCATAGCCGAGTACATAGGCTTGAGACCTAAGATGTTTTCCTTCCTGAAGGCCGACAACGGTGAGATCCGAAAGGCGAAGGATGTCAAGAAGTACGTGGTGAAACAACACATCAAACACGCCAGATTCAAGGAAGCCCTGTCCAAGACCTGCACCTTCAGGCATCAAATGAACACGGTTAGAAGCAACGGGCACAGGATATACGGACTGACGATAAACAAGACGTCCCTGTCGCCGATGGACACAAAGCGTTGGATAGCCATCGACGGGATCAACACGTACGCGTACGGGCATGAGATAATTGAACCAAGAACATAGGTGTATATACACAATCACAGCAAAAATAACTTAGTTTCCGTTCTTACTGAAACCTAATGGATACTGGGTAATGAAGGTTTCCGCTAGGTTTCAGTATCCAGAAACAGACAATGAGAGTTTCCGCATAGTTTACAAAACTGAAACTAACAAATCTAGGTTTCCGTCAAGTTTCTACAACTGAAACTATCATTATGTGTTTCCATTTAGTTTCAGTTCGCTGAAACATTCATAGCAAAATGACTTAGTTTCCGTTATTGTGGAAACCTATTGGATACTTGGTAATGTAGGTTTCCGCTAGGTTTCTGTTGGTTTCAGCTTAGATGAAATGGGAAACTTAGCTTTGTGCTGTTCCATTGGGGGACAATATTTACTTACTGTTACATTTGCAAGATAATTTCTGTTTACAGAATCCAGCTAGGGTCCATGCAGGAAGTACTGTACGTTCCCGAAGTCCCTAGTATGTTGATCAACCATCAGGTGTTTGCAATCTATAGCCCATTTTTATACTGTACCGTTAAAGTGTTTATGGTTACATGCCAGTTTTTAGTGCACATTTGTGATAGACTAGTTATTTTACTGTCATTCGAAAACAGGTAAGTATATTAGTTTGTTTTTATTTCATGTACACATATACAAATTTAGATTTACGACTTTCCTAGTCACGATATGTACAGATAGCTGCCGATGTGACTGTATGTATGTATGTATGTATGTATGTATGTATGTATGTATGTATGTATGTATGTATGTATGTATGTATGTATGTATGTATGTATGTATGTATGTATGTATGTATGTATGTATGTATGTATGTATGTATGTATGTATTCAGGGTTCAAAAAGTCCCAGATCCCTGATCGTCTGACGCACCACCTCCGTGATGTTGCTGGAATATTAAGCAGCGGCGTAAACCAAACTCAGTCAGGCAGTTGTATTGCCAGCGCATATTCACCCAGTAGTGACTGTATGTTTACACCATTGCCTTTGAGGTGTACTTAGAAGTGAATGTAATAAGACGCAATGTTTCCGATAAATAGTTCTTATTATGTGAAAACACATTGCTGGAGTGAATGCTACACTCCGACGAAGGGGTAAGCATTCACTCTGAAACATGTTTTCACATAATAAAGGAGTTGACATCCATAAACCTTGTCTCTACTTCTATTAATTGGAAATAAGCTACTACTTATAATGAAAGTCACTACAGATAGGTCAAAATTACCTTCACACATGTTTCAAAATGTAGCTATTAACACGTTACTTTCTTTGCATTTTCCATGATAATAAAGTCCAGATTTATCACTTTAAGGTTATGCAATGGTGCTGAACGGCCTGACATAAACATCCTGATGAATGAAGTTCAGTTATTCCCATGTGACATAACCTTGGAGTAATTACGGTTTTAAAAATCAAGGGGCTCAGTTTCTTATCACATTTCACACAGGTGTAAAGCTATCGGGTCCCAAATTTGAAATAAGGATTAAGTTACCGGTTATTCAAACCATTTGCAAATGTAACTTGAGTATGGTTCATTTTAGAAAAATGTATCTAGGGAAGCATAATAATAAAAATATCTTTTACGTCTATGTTTCATAGTACCATAAACACATCATCATGGTCGTGAATTTCCTCGCCAACAGCCAAATGCAAATCAATTAATATACAATCTATTTGCTATACTAAAATTGTAGTATATATTTTCGATAGACACTTTTTATTTTACTTCACCAACCTTGAAAATAGTTCAGTAAAACTGTTGCCGTCAGGGACTTAAAGATACGTCAAGTCGGCAAAATTTCATAGACTTGCATTATTGCCATTTTAGTGTAGCTATGTAATTTCTATTAATTCAGTTTTCCATATTTGGTTGTCAAATTATGAAGGCTGTTAGGAAATAACAGATACATAATTTTCCGCAAGTTACATGAGCAACATATATACAACATTGCGTATTCTTTCCCATAGTGTTAAAATTGCCATAACCATACTTACTGAATTGAAAATAAAACGGAAATTATGTCTTTGAAGCTGAGAGATGATTCAGAACCCATGTGCAAAATACGGCAACAATATCAAACGGATATCAAATAAATTCAAGTATTTCTAGCTAACTAAATCAACATGTAAGTCGAATAATGCATAGTGGCGAATACCTTGGCCACTGGCTGTAATTCGATAGATTAGTTTGATTACCAATCCGGACATTCCCGTAAAGTAAATAATTCATATTATTTGATCAAAAACAAATTAAGTCTTAATCACAGGGTCGTGGTACTGCGAGTTTTTCGCAGCCATTTCCATCTTTCTTTCCAGGTAGCCCTCTTCAGTGAGGAAACAGGCGGTTTTGAAAATCGCGACCTCGCAAAGGCTCACGGGAAAAAACACTTTGTTGTTGTTTTTCAATCTAAATCTAACATTACAGTTTGACAATATCTTTCCGCGTTATACAACAAAAATAAACATACACTATACACATAAAATGTGCTTTTATAATGATTTAGGTAGTCTCATGTGGACGTGATCCGGTCGCCATTGTTTTATTTGTTTCACATTGCCGACATCAAAGGGGACCGTGAAAGGTGGAAATGAGCATTGAATGTGAGTACCCAATAGTGGGCTTGTATGGGCTTAAGGGTCTTCATCGCATTATGGGCACTAATTGTCTCTCCCTCAGTGTCAAGCATCAACATAGGCCCAGAGAAGTGAATAAATCTGAAAAACATATTCACGTTACTTTAAAAGTCAGTTACATCTTTTTATCATTTTATTACCATTAAAACAGTTATAAATATATACTTTACACTCATAGCTTCATTTCGGGCATTGTGAATATTTTGGTTACATATTAGTCAGTTCTAATTATATAATTTCATTGTGATCAGATGTACCACTGCATGTTTATGAATATGTATGGAATGTGTTACTCAAATAATGTATGTACGTATAATGGTACCTTACTTGTCAAATTCGACGCGTACTAGGTAACTTGTCCTGACTAATTTTCCACTTGCCCTGATTATATGACATAATTATGATGATGTAATTATGAAAGAATAAATTGTATGAAAGGTCATGGGCCCATATACATGAAATGTACATTTGAAGCTGCCTCAATGTATCTTAACATATACACACTAACAATCTCACATAGTAAAGACTTGGCAACTTGCTGACAATCATGAGCTTCTATTGCACTCATACAGAGCAGACAGCCATCCTCTGATCTGGTACATATGAAGCAGAGCCTGAGATGAGACATTTGTTTTGCCACACAGGGAAAGGGGAAATATAACCAAGTTGATTACAACAAGGCTTGAACCAGTCCACAACCGCAAGCAGATGGTGTATGCTCTACTTAAGATCTGTGTGTGAATATGAAGAGTCCTGGTTCATGTCTGGCACAACATCGTTGCCATCCTCATCGTCCCACACAGACTCTGCATCATCCTGCAAATACAATACATACAATGCTTAGTAAAATTAACAAAACAGCCAAAGTAACTCATGTATACATATTAAAAAACATACACAGTGGTACATCTGATCACAATGAAATTATAAAATTTGAACGAATAATTTGTAGATGTAACCAAAAGATTTTTTTCACAATCACAAAGGAAAGATCTGTAGTATTCATGTATATTGTATCTTCCATTGGACATGTCACTTATTTGATTGATTGGTACCAGAAAATAGTAGCCAACCCAGTATTCTGAAGCAAATTGTGGTAATATTTATTACTGTTACTGTACTCATATTCAAGGTAACATCCACTACCAAATCGCCAATTGAAATCTAAGCATAGGTAAGACGGTACATACATATTTTAAATAGATACGAATCATGTTTAAACACTGAATGTAACACCTGATTATATATGTGATCTTATTCACTTCAAATTGAAATGACCAACTCAACTGAGGAAAGCATACAAAACCTAACATTTCCCATGAATGAAAAATCGTGGTGTATTTCTTAGTTTTATCAACCCTCTAAGAAACATTCACAGCAATATAATAACATAAAATATTATTTTTTAATGTGACCTTTACTTTAATTTAAAAACTGTAAAATGTGTAACACAACTAATTCACTTTCAGTTACAGTTACATATCTGATATACAATAATTAAATATTTTCGTTATTGATATATGATGGATAACAAAGGGACAGATCAAACTGAAGTCGTTATGTGAAACCTATGAAGTGAAGTATCTTTGACGACTAACCTGATGGGAAACTGCCGACCATTCCAGACGGATTCCTTGTTTCCTTGAAACAAACGACTGGCAGTGCGGACAGAAAAATGGTCTTTTTCTTGGGACTGAAAAACAAATCAACTTATAATTACACTGGAATCCACGCACTGTTACATTTTAAGTGATTATATTTTTCACAAAGATAAAGAAATTTATTCTACGTATCGATTCGGTGTTTACTTGTTTTTGACTAAATGCTGATGAATAAAAAATATTGTTTTAAGATTTCATTTAATGAAATTAGGAGCATGGTATGATGTAACTATAAATGATTACCAAGCCAAGCCTCTTGACAATCTCCAACAAGTCAGTGGATCCACAATACGTCTCTGTAAATTGAAAAAATGATTCTTTAGAAATGTTATACGTGACTTGTGTCAATGCATTGTAAGCCTGAGAGGTTTAATAATTGATTACACAAATTATTACACAAAACTATGAGTGTAAAGTATATGTAATAATTGTTTTAATGGTTATAAAATAGATGAGTTGCTTGCTTTCCTATCATGCTGCATAGTATTTATTATTTGTTTTGTTCGTGTATCAGTGGAATGGAGAGGTATTCAAATAAGCCATTGCGGCTTGTTTACCAATCCTGGTTTAATTTGTTTTGAATAAAATATGTTTACACTAAAATAGATGAACTGGTATAATTGGATAAATACCGTCATATAGCTGGATATGACATATAAAGGATATGACATCAAATCAATACTATACGGCCACTCTCATGGATCTACTAAAGGTAATCTTGAATTATGAGAATCTATCCATTCTTTCATTGTACTGTCAGGCAGATTTGAGTTGTAATATATAAACGAAATTGCACTTACTATTAAGTATTTTCCGACACTAATGGTTCTAACGTTAAAAGTGGCATGTTACAGTTTATGATTGTTACATTTCCAGAAAGCTATTGTTTATTGTTTGTTAATATCATGTTTATTATACGATTATTATATCTATAATATATCTGTATTCCGGAGCGGTATTCATATAAGCACCATACTGCTTGTTTACCAATCCGGTTCCTCTTTTGGAAATAAATATCTTTAAACCATATAGCTGGAATATTGCTGGGTGCGGCATAATACTAAACTCACTCACTCAGATATATTGAGCTTACATTACATATAAACTAGTAATAAGTAAACTTATAATACATGGGAATAGTATCCGTAGATCTAGGTGTAGAACTGAAAGAATGAACATGATATAAGCATGTCTAATACACTTGCATGTTTTGATGTCAATAGGTAAATTACTTACATGATGAAGTGTTACGTCCAGCAGAAATATTTTCGTATATTGCCTATTCCTGACCGGGTTTTGAAAAATCACCTATTTGCCACTAACACAAGTTCTCATGAGTAGGACTCATGAAGCTCGATCAGGACTTTTAAAGTTAAGTGAATATGTTTTCAGATTTATTCACTGTTAATAATCTCTAGGCCTACATGTTGATGCTTGACACTGAGGAGGAGCAATTAGTGCCCATAATGCGATGAAAAGACCCTTAAGCCCATAACAGCCCACTGTTGTCACTTTGGGTACTCACATTCAATCTGCTCATTTCCACCTTTCACGGTCCCCTTTGATGTCGGCAATGTAAACAAATAAAACAATGGCGACCGGATCACGTCCACGCGAGACTACCTAAATCATTATAAAAACACACAGCTGACATTTTATGTGTATAGTGTATGTTTATTTTGTTGTATAACGCGGAAAGATATTGTCAAACTGTAATGTTAGATTTAGATTAAAAAACAACAACAAAGTGTTTTCCCGTGAGTCTTTGCGAGACGCCATTTTCATAGCCGCCCCAGTTTCCCTCAAAGCACTGGAAGAGAGAATTCGTTACCTGGAAAAGAAAGATGGAAATGGCTGCGAAAACTGGCAGTACCACGACCCTGTCAGGTAAGACCAATTTATTTTGTTGTCAAATAACGTTTAATGAATTATTATTTACTTTACGTACAGAAATCCGGATTGGTAAACAGCTAATCTGTCGAATTACAGCCACTGTCCATAGGTATTCGTCACTATGCATGATTCGACTTACATGTTAATTTGGTGCAGCTAGACATATGTCTTGAATTTATTTAATATCCGTTTGATATTGTTCGTATCTCAGCTACAAAGACATAATTTCCGCTTTATTTTCAATTCAGTGCGTGTCATGGTTATGGCAATTTTTAACATGGCGGTCTATGGGGAAAGAATACGCAATGTTGTATATATGTCGCTCATGTAACTACAATGCGGAAAATTATGTATCTGTGACCAAGATGATTTCCTAACAACCTGCAAAATTTGACAACCAAATATGGAAAACTGAATTAATGAAAATTACACAGCTACACTAAAATAGCATGCAAGTCTAATGAGAATTTTGCCGTCTGACGTATATTTAAGTCCCATGACTGTATAAACAGTTTTGCTCGAACTATTTTCAAATGTAAAATAAATATTTTCAAAAGTAAAATAAGTCTATCTAAAAATATACTACAATTTTGAAAAATATAGCAAATAGATTATATATTAATGGATTTGTTATATTCATTTAGGCTGTTGTGAGGAAACATGTGTCACGACTACTCCTGGAGGAAGAGATCACTCTTTCTTACTGAAGGTATGTGTTTATGGTACTACGAAACATAGACATAATTTCACTTTGAACATTTTATTATTATGCTTCCCTAGATACATTTTCACAAAATGAACCATACTAAAGTTACATTTGCAAATGGATTTGAATAACCGGTAACTTAATCATGATTTCAAATTGGACCAAATAAATCTTAACTTCACACCTGTGTGAAATGGCAGTCAAAACATCTTATTTGTCATTATTTGTCATTAGATAATCTGAATACAGAATTTTGGAAGCCGTCTACTCTGCCGACAGTGATTGGAAAGTTTGTGTTAGCTGATAATCGGATTCCAGTATGTTGAGATAATGAATGAGTCTGACTGATAATCGGCTTGTAGAATGTTTCGATAGTCAAAACATCTACTGTGCCGAGAGTGATTGGAAAAGCCTGTAAATTTAGCGTGAAAACATCACAACCGTTGATGTTTTAAGTACATTTACTCAACTCAGACTTATACAGGAAGGAAGGCTGAAGGCATACATCCGAAAATCCTCAACAGCTAGGCAGGAGGAGGTTTTCGAATTGTGGAGTTAATTCAAGGATGGAGACCTGTCTCTGTCGCAGCTACTGTCAAGATGTGCGATGATCCATGGACCAATCGTTCAAGCATCCGGCCAAATATGGACGTGTGAACATGTGTTATGTTGACGGTTTGTTATCGTCTTTATTATAATCTTGTTATTTTAATGTAATGGTTGATTGAGTGAGTTATGATTTTACGCCGCTTTTAGCAATATTCCAGCTATATCGCGTGTTATAATCTTGCTGAAATAAAAACCATAAGTCAACGTCATACTGTGTTTTTTATATGTTGATTCTAATGTTATAATTAAACGAACTACAACATAAAAGTCAACATCATACTGTGTTTTGTATATGGTGCCGTTTTAGCTCAGAAATCAGTAGCCGTTTTCGCCAATACGGTGCCGTTTTCGCCGCACGATTTTGGTGCCGTTCTGCTGTGGTTCCGTTTTAGCTATAACCCAACTGACCCCTTGATTTTACAATACCGTAATTACTCCAAGGTTATGTCACATGAGATAACTAAACTCCATTCATCAGGATGTTTATGTCAGGCCAGTCACTTACTGATTGCATAACTTAAAGCGATAAATCTGTAGTTTGCTTGTTGGTATAAATGTCGCTGCAGTTTTTTTTTGTTTTTTTTAAAACTCGAATGAATGAATGGGAAAATGCAAAGAAAAGTAACGTGTTATTGTTTATATTTTTTCAGCAAAGCTGATGATGAGTCTGGAGACTGTATAATGAATGACCAAGGATGGTCAGCAGGGACATGTGAAGTTAATTTTGACCTATCTGTAGTGACTTTCATTATAAATATACAGTATAGTAAATAATTTCAAATTAATAGTGTAGAGACAAGGTTTATGGATGTCAACTCCTTTATTATGTGAAAACATGTTTCAGAGTGAATGATTACCCCTTCGTCAGGTGTAAGCATTCACTCCGAAACATTGTGTTTTCACACAATAAAGACGTTGACATCCGTAAACATTCATGTCTTGTATTATTCACTTCTAAATACACCTCAAAGACTTAATGGTGTAAACATACAGTCACTACTGGGTGAATATACTTGTGCCTTCAATACGACTGACTGGCTGAGTTTGGTTTTACGCCGCTTTTAGCAATATTCCAGCAACATCACGGCGGGGGACACCAGAAATGGGCTCAATACGAACTGTAAGAGATTAAATATAGCAATTTGATGAAAATCCATTACTAGTACCATTATTACTATATCGAAAATGCAATAAATGTTCAGATATATATAACGTATTACTACTTCTGGTCTGGGAAGCATGTAACTCAATAGCAAATTTTTTATAGATTGTGTGTCCTCTTTAGAAAATAAGATATTTCATTCGGTCAATGAAGTGTGATGAATTTGCATAATTTGAGTTTTGAGAAAACTAGTGCAAAATCGTGATTGTTCAATTTAGTTCTCTTTTATTCAAACTTCCTTTTGGATTACTCATTTTAAATCATCCTTGGCATTTTCAGTTTCTTGTTGATTGATGTTTGTGTAATTTATCAAAATAACCTAGTAATTCGTTATTACCTGCCATTTTCAGAAACTTGCACAACGCCTAAACAGACTTGCATCTATCGATTGGCCAGATAGACGAAAGAAAAGGCAGCGACAACACTCACCATAGACATGACATCACCAGTCGTGAGTGACGAAGATGACGTCAATTAGTTGCATTCCGTCTCCTTTGTCTGGGAGTCCAGCAAGCTTAGGGCATACACGACGACACTGAACTTGGAAAAATCTACACCTCCACTGCTCTCGTCATGGCCAACGTGAGGACGAGGATGAGGCATCCAACCAACCGGAGGGATCTCCGCCCAGGGATGCCCCTTATTGGGCTAACTGACCAACTCTTGCAATATAATTGAATTTATTTTCAATTTCATAATGTAATTTTTATTTTATTTTATTTTTGTATTGTAAGCTGTATGTTGTGTTATTGTATGATGTATATCATAGTGGATGTTTGGCGATAGTTGTGACATAGAGTGTGTGGCTGAATGCCAAGGCGTGCAAATAAATGTCCGATGCAGCTATGTTATATTACTGTGTTAAGTTGTATGTTATTGTTATTTTTCACCATTAGCATGATTTTTGAAATAAATTTCATATCTAACATGCTATTTCAACATGAGTGAATGAAGTTTAACTGATGAAAAATTACTACTTTGTTAAATATGAAATATGATTTCTTAAACTGGATTGAGTTATGCCAAAATGTTTTGCTCTGTATTTTAGTGCCATATTACTAGTTATATGTATGATCTGTATTTGCCTTAAATGCTAATTCATATTCATAATGTTGAGAAAATAAAACAATGAATCTTATTATATATTCTGTTTTTCTTTAAGTAAATGTCATGATAATAACAAATTGCTTATATTGTTTTTTAACAAGAGTTTATGATATGAATAAAGAAGAATGGTTAAATTTGGCTCTTTGAAGCGCATATGAAAACCTGTGAACCTGAAATTGAAACCGGTTACTGAAACTATGCGGAAACTGTGTCGGATTGTTGGTAACTGAAACCATGCGGAAACTATGTCGGATTGTTGGTAACTGAAACTCTGCGGAAACCTGGTGGAGTCTTACTAATAACTGAAACCTTGCGGAAACCTGATTGATTCAAAGTTAACTGAAACTCAACGGAAACTTGTCGGAGTGTGGGTAACGGATACCTTGTGGAAACCTGTTGGAGTGTCGGTAACGGAAACCTTGCGGAAACCCTTAGAAAGTGGGTAATTGTAAGTTTCCGTTATTGCGGAAACTCAATGTAAAAGAACGGAAACTCACTGGATTCTATAGTTTGGCATGAAATGCATGTGGACCCGGTTTTTTGTAAATATCTCTTCATCCAATGACCTAATCGATCTCAAACTGTGCAAGTGGATGTTTTGTCAGACAACCTAATCACATTGTAAATCACCGATTTTATGCATTTTTATTAAAGAATCTGTCTATGTAACTGTCAACAAAATAAACAGCAGAACGCAGAAGGCTTGCAGAGGGAGGGAGCCAATGACCTGTAACAGCGGTAGTGTTGGGTCATAAAGGTCAACGTTCGTCAATGTAGGTCAGCTATGCTGATGACCCTGATGTAGCCCGCGGATTCGAACGCATATACAGACGCAGTCCGCTGACATGGCCCACAGAGCTTTAAGTCGACCCCGGGCGGGAGTTCATGGGTGCCGTGTCACAACTGCTAGCCAAACACGACACCAAGGTCAGGCATGGCGTGGCCAGAGCCCATCGCAGCCAAACCATAGTCGAGAGATTCAATCGGACTTTGGCTGAGCGGTTATTTGGGCACCAGTATATATGCGAGAGAGATGGTCAACCCAGAAAAACGATCGACGGAATGGGTACCACGGCTACCTCATGTGGTGTCGGCTATCAACCACGAAACCACCCGTCTCACCGGCAAGAAACCAGCCGACGCTATCAAACTGAAATCAGTGGTGGCTGTGTCGGCTGCACCATCACGTGGGAAGGAGAAACAGATACCCGATAGGGCCCTCGTGAGGTACCTCTACCAGCCGGGGGAATACAAAGGGGACACTCGGAAACGAGCCACCGATCCGATATGGTCAGTCAAAACTTACAACATAGATAAAGTGGACATCAAAGCCGACGAGTCAAACTTGTAATACTTGAAAGATTGGCCAGGGAGAGGTTTCGTCAGAGAGGAATTATTGGTCATACCATACGGCACAATATTGCCACCCGAGCAAAATATTTAACACTTACCTTGTCGAGTAATCTTAATGGTATCCTGTCAACACGACATAGAGCTATCACATGATCAGGAAAGTGCTAGTTCGCGGTCATAGTGACCAGGAAGTTAACTGGGGATTCAAAAGTAGAAAATACAATGGCGGCGAGATCTAAGGGCCTGACAAAAGCTTTATTTATGAAATAAAGTTTTACAGCGACCTTTCTTGAAAGTGATCTCGTACCCCCAGTATATATACTACTGCCTGAAGACAAGAAAGAGAATCGGAAAAGATGATGTATTGTTCATATTTACGGTGTTTATTGATATATTTAAGAGCTGTTAATATGGCGTTAGCTTCTGCTGTGAAAATAGAGCTGTTATTTGGTAGTCGAGAAGATATTGTTCGGGATCCAATGACAGTGGCAAATGCCACCGCACCACCATCCTTGGACCCATCTGTAAATAAGGATTTGTATGTATTATATTTATTTTTTAATTGATTATATTCTTGTTTATATTGTAATTCATTAGTTACAGATTTCTTAAACTTTGTCAGAGTTAGGTCAACTTCAGGCCTCACCAGTTGCCAAGGCGGAGAAGAAAGAAGATGGGAAGGAGCTGTATTTTCCAGCTCAATGCCTGCAGCAGAAATAAAGGGCTTAATTCTGTGCCCAAGAGGCGGAACAAGAGAAGGTTTTTTGTTGTATAAATCCTCATAGAGGGGATTAAAGACACAGTTAAATGCAGGGTTAGACTCGCTAGAATATAGTTTAGTAATGTATTGTAGAGATAATTTTATATGGCGTTGTGTAAGAGAAGGCTCATCTGCTTCAACATAGAGACTATCAATAGGAGAGGTTCTCAAGGACCCAAGACAAAGTCTTAGGCCTTGGTGGTGGACAGAATCAAGTAGTTTTAGGTTGCTTTTGCAGGCTCCACCATATACGATAGAGCCATAATCAAGTTTCGAGCGGACTAATGATCGATATAGGTGGAGGAGGGTAGCTTGATCCCCTCCCCACTTTGAGTTGGAAACGACTTTCAACAAATCGAGTGCCTTCAGGCATTTAGCTTTAAGGGATTTAATATGCGGCAAAAAAGTTAAATGGGAGTCGAAAATTAGACCCAAGAACTTGGCCTCCTTGACAACTTTGATCGGAGTGCCATTTAAAGATAGTTCTGGGTCTTTATGCGGCTTATATTTTCTACAAAAGTGTAGACAATTAGTTTTGGACTTGGAAAATTTAAAGCCGTTTTCAAGACACCATTTATTTATTTTATTTAAACACAACTGCAATTGCCGTTCAATAGTATGCATATTTTTACCACGACAAGAAATATTAAAATCATCCACAAAAAGTGATCCATCAATTGAATCATTTCAAATCTTTGATAAACTGTTGATCTTAATACTAAACAGTGTGACAGACAAAATACTGCCTTGTGGAACACCCTGATCCTGATTGTAATGATCAGACAGGGTAGAACCCACTCGGACTTGAAATTGTCTGTCATTTAAAAAGTTGGATATAAATTGAGGCAAACGGCCTCGTAATCCAAAGTCATGTAAATCTTTTAAAATCCCATGTTTCCATGTCGTGTCGTATGCCTTTTCCAAATCGAAAAAGATAGACACTGCATGTTGTCTATTAATTATGGCATTCTTCACAAAAGATTCTAAACACACTAAATGATTGATTGTACTTCTGTTTTTACGGAAACCACATTGCATATCGGTTATGAGGTTATTGGTTTCCAAGTACCAAACAAGTCGATAATTTATCATGCAAACACAGCTAGTTAGTGAAATTGGTCTATAATTAGAGGGATCAGTATGATCACATCCAGGTTTATGGACGGGCACAATTATGGCATCGCGCCGCGAGGAAGGAAAATTTCCAGATGTCCAAATGTCATCCAAAATATGTAAAAGTGTCTCTAAACATGAATCCGGTAAGTGCTTTAGTAGTTGATAATGTATACCATCAGCTCCTGAAGCAGTATCGTGAGCCTGGTCAAGAGCAGTGTGAAGTTCATGTATCGAAAAGGTTTCGTTATAATCTTCCCCATTATCTGAAGTAAAATTAATAGATTTCTTTTCTTGCTGTTTTTGATATTTTTGGAATGCAGGTACATAATTAGATGAGGGAGAATGTTTGGCCAAAGTCTCAACAAGTTTGTTAGCAATATCTGATTTATTAGTCAATAATTGATTCCCATCTTTCAGATGGTGAATGCTAGATTTAGAACCCTTACCTTTGATTTTCTGGATCATGTTCCATACCTTTGACATTGGCGTATGTGGATTTATTTTTGAAACATAATTTTGCCAAGACTGGCGTTTGTTTTGTTTAAAAGTACGCCTTGCTTTAGCATTTAAAATTTTGAACTTATTTAAATTGTGGACCATAGGATGGCGACGGAAATACTGTTCAGCTTTCTTCAGGGCCTTTCTAGATTGTTTGCAATCAGCGGTAAACCATGGTTTACATATGTGTGGATTGGAAGAGGACTTCTGAACACATTCATCAGCTATTTTAAGAAGTTCGTTAGAGAAGAGTGTTACAGGGTCGGGAACATCAAGAAAAGCACCAGGTGTTAGTTTAGTAGAACAACGAATTTCATACAAATCCCAGTTAGCTTTAGCAAAGTTCCATTGTGATGATGGAGGAACATCAGACGGTGTCACAGATTTCAATATGGTGGGAAAATGGTCACTTCCACAGAGGTCATCGTGAACTGACCATTCAAATTCACTCAGTAAATTAGAGTCAACAATGGATAAATCCAGACAAGAGTAAGTTCCAGTTCCTTGATGTAGATATGTATGAGAACCATCATTAAATATGCATAAATCGTTGTTTGAGAAAAACTCCTCTAAGATTTTACCCTTTGTATTGATGTTATTACTACCCCAAAGCGGGTTATGGCCATTTAAATCTCCCATGATGACACAGGGCTTTGATAGCTGGTCATATAATGCTTGAAGATCAACCTGTCGGAGACAAAACGAAGGTGGAATATATAAAGAACACAGGGTAAAAACGATATTTAGGGTTACTCGTACAGCGACAGCCTGGAGAGGGGTATTTAGAGGAACAGGACTGTGAATGATGCCCTGCCTCACCATAAAGAAGATCCTCCAGAAGCTTTATCACCTGGAGGAGAGAAGTGATGGTATGAGTTATAATATCTCAAGTCAAAATTATCTGTAACTTTAAGGAAAGTTTCCTGTAAGCAAAAGGCTGATGGTTTTAGATCTTGTATAAATAGCTGAAGATCATTAAAGTTATTACGAAGTCCTCTACAATTCCATTGAATTAAATTAGTGAAGGAAGTCATGGTGGTTCAATGGGAGATCGAGCATGGGGAGAAGGTCCTCTTCGCTGATCTGGCAGCGATGGAGTGACCTCCATGTCCAGAGGTTCAAAGGTGGTGTGAACCTCTATAGGGACGGATAAAGGAGGAGCCACTTCTAAGTGTTTAAGTGCCCTAATTTCTTTCTTTTTGAGTTGTTTCCGTTCTTTGTTCGTGAGACGTTTAGGTTTGGTTACCGGTGCTGTCTGGGTTTCAGGGTCTGAAAGAATTTGAGGTGCTGGCAAATTCTTGGAGTCGGATGGAGTGTCAGACAATGCTGGAAGCGGATGGTCTGCTTCAATATCAGTATCTGTCTGAGTGGCAGCACTATTTCTGGTACCAGAAACACTGTACAAAACAGTTTGGTCGTCTGAGACCAAGGTGATTGCAGTTTGACAGCCCTGATCAACCTTCGGGCAAGGAGTAGAAACAGCTGCTGCGTACGCTTTTGTAGAAGACATGCGACTATTAACTGGTAATAATTTCTTTGCTTCATTGAAGGATATATTGTTAGTGTGCTTCAATTTCAAAATTTGTGTTTGCCTTTCATATGCTGGACATAATTTGGAAAATGACATATGGTCACCGTTGCAGTTTGCACATTTGATTTCATTTGTGCAGTTGACGTTTTCATGTGTCCCACCACAACGGGAACAAACTAGGGAGCTGCGACATGACTTAGCTCCGCGTCCAAACTCTTGACATTTGAAACATCGAAGCGGATTTGGGATATACACTTCCACATCGATGTTAAAATATCCAGCTTTTATTGATTTTGGTAGTGACGTGAGACAGAAGGTAAACAGGTAGGTATTGGTCTTAATGATATCATCACCGTTTTTCCTAGTGAATCTCCTTACAGAGGTGACACCTTGGGCCTTCAGTTCAGAAGCAATTTCTTCCTCTGACATGTCAGCGAGACATTTAGCTCGATCACGGATTATGCCTCTGCAGGAATTAAGTGTTTTATGTATTGAGACAGTAATCCCAATATTCGCAAATTGACGAGCTTCGAGCAAATTGATAGATTGCTGTCTCTTTGCACATTCAACTAACAGAGAACCTGTCCTGAGACGTGTGACATTTTTCACTTCACCACATATTCCAGCAATGGCTTTTGATATGGCAAAGGGGTTAAGCTTCAAAGGTTGTCCATCAATTCCCTCCACAACAAGAAAGCGTGGCCAGGAATCAATACTGACTGGTAGAATCATCAGAAGAAGATGATGAAGCATCTGTTTCAACATGTCGCTTTTAGTTTTTGATCGAGAACCAGTTAGAATTTGGGTAGCCATAAGGAAAAACGGATATTCGACAACCCTGCTCCCCACCCACCAAGGAGCATCAACAAGAACGGTGTCGAAGTGGAAACCGACTCCAAAACACCAGGGCTACAGGGTTGTTATACTCGAGCAATACAGACACAGGTAGCTAAAATTGTCAAACAGAATAAAGGTCAGGCTGGTTCCGCCCATGGCTATTATCTGAAGACACTTAGAACCCGGAGGTCCGTAATGCCAGATTGGCCCATGGGCCACCGCCTTCTGGCATAGGACTCCAGGCAGAGTAACAATTTTCCAACATGAGAGTATCACAACATTAGTTCGAGGAAAAGATACAGAGATATACATAATGTGAAGTTGACCATGCACAGGGCATGACATGACCAGCCGATTGGTAGAACTGGGCCCGCGTTTTTGTTGGGCCTGTTGCTTTCCTTGTTCTATGAAAAAAAAATTCTCGTCTTTGCAAATGATGGCATTTTTACGAGACTTGGTCCGAATCTCTTGTTTCATTCTGTGATATTTTGCGATTTCTGATAGCACCAAACGAAACTTTTCCTCAGAGATGTTAGAGTTGGTGAGCGCGGTGGAAATATGATCGTCTATCATGTTTAACTTCGCTTCCGCTAGAATTCTAATTTCATTGTGTTTCAGTGCTTTACGTTGCAGTCTGCGAGACACGTACTTAAGGGTAAAGCCCATCAACCCTACCACTCCGGCTGTTATTTCGATGCCTAGCACCATGGTTGCGTCCATGATGGTGGATAATAACCCGATACCTGCTATGCCTAAACCTTTGCTGACTGAAACCAGAGCGCTGTCAACACCGTCCACGGAATTGACAGCCCTGTGATATTTTTTTCTGTAATGCCGACCGCGTATAGCATTCACGTTCTAGTTGTTTGATCTCGGATATCTATCGCAAACGAAACCCGCCTATGGTTTCCAGTGTTTTTGCTACTTCATCCATGACTGGGTACAGTCCCATCCTGTGTGTGTATATATATATTTTTTTAAGATAATATTTAAATGGTTTTCATTAATATCCGTTCGATGTATTTGAGGCTGATAAGGTTTAGATTATCGTACACGTAAATATTCGAGTAATGAATCGAATTTTTTTCTATAACACGCACTCCATCGATCCTTATTAAGGGTGTTGATCCCGGTCTTATGATGATACGACATGGTTGGTGATTGTGTCTGGTGAACCATCGTATTATCAACCCAGTCAAAAGTGTTGGTTCTGACCCACGAGCGTCAGCGAGATACACATCTACTATGAGCGTGGTTTGTGATTTGATAGGCAAATTTGAATCGAAAAAATCCCATTGGTAATCGGGTACGCCAAACCATAAATATGAAGCCACGTTGTTTGAAGCTAACATGTTGCCCGTGTGACCTGGCATTGGTAAAACTGTGCATCAAACTCTGGAGTGAAAGACGTGAGAAGGATCCCGTTGTTCATAATTTTGGAGACGTAACCATTGTTTTCAAAAGATATGTGGGGTGAGGTTAGGGTCATGTTGATCAACCTGTCTGGCTGTTTGAAGTCTGCTAGTGACACCCACTCGCATACGTTGTCTTTTAAGTGCAGGACGTACAAGGTGTTTTCCTCGCTGGGCAGATCGAATCCCCGCGTGTTCCCGAGATTGGCTAGCGTTACGTTGGGATGATGGTTGTTCATCAGTTGTTTTATACAAAATTACGAAATGGTTTTCAATTGGTTATCGGAGAATTCCTCGGACGTGCACTTCAAACCAATAAGATGTATGTTGTCGAGTAGGACAATTTTGGTGAGCGATATCATGTCTTCCATGGTCACGGTGACTCCCTGCACATTGGTGTAGGTGTTAACGTTCACCCGCATGTAAACAGAGCAAACTTGGTATTGTTGTTGTTTGGCCCAGTGGAGCTTGATCCCTTTCATGATTTCGACGACGTCATGTGCAGACGGCGGTTCGCCGAGGATTTCACTGGCAGATTTTCCAGGAAGTTTATCACGCTGTCCAATTCTGACATCATCTGCAATCCCATGTTTTGCGTCCCGTGTTTGCTCGACAGCATGTGGGCTACTCTTTGCCTCAACGTGCTGACGATCACGCTGCATCTTTGCGTAGGGACGTAAGGCACGAGCAGCGTTACACTGTTCAAGACTTTTGTCGGGTAGTGATTTTTGTTGTCCGTGAAAACTTGGGGAGAGTCGAGCGTGATGTTGAGATTCCAGTCGATTTGGGATGGCACTAAAACCCATTTGCTTTCGTCCTTGAAGATGAGAGTGTACTGCGTGTTTCTGGAAACGCCCGTGGTCTCAACGTCATCCAGGTTGAACAGCCTGCCGTGGAACGCTAGGGTTATTGTCCATTCGTCCTCGTCGTTGTGGATCAGGTTGTACCGAGTGTTGTTGACCGCTCCTTCGGTATCGACGAAATCACCTAAGTCGTTGCCACCACCACCAGCGACAGTAGAGGGCGTCAGTTCGACGCGTTTGTAAATGCCGTTTTTCAGTTTCAAGATGTACAGCTTGCCATCGACTCCGGGTTCGTCGAATCTGTGGGTGTCCCTGAGGTCGGAGATCACTATGTTGGCGCATTTTCTAACGTGTGTTCCTGGACCATGAGACTCCGTCATTGCCACTCGTCGTTTTTTCCGTTGTTGGCTAAAATGACCGTGCCGTTCGAGTCGTTCATTTTGAGTTCGGCTCCCACGGGTTTGAAGATTTCTACACGCTGTAGTAGCCGTCCGTTATTTGGTTGCGGACGTTATTGACGAACAGCCTGTTGTTTTTGCCGTAGATGTTGGTCCTCGTGGGTAGTAGGTGATATCGCAGAGCGCAACTTTGAGCTGACCAGACGTGTTATTGACTACGTGCAGCAAGTGAACGGACTTGCCGCTCGTTATGTACATATTGAAAAGTAGATATGTATACTAAAATGTAACAATTCAAATATGTACAAACCGGGAGTGTTTTATTCTAAAAGTGATAATATAAGTGCTACCTATCTCACGCAACCGAGTATTGTGGTCGATGCATGGTTTACATTCATGGTTCGGTTCATCAACGGGTTTAAAAATAAGGGTTTTCGGTCACAAATGTGAAAACTGTACACCCTTGGTTCCACAACCCGATGCAGTTCTGGCAGAATCAATTCAATATCACTGTGTGGTGCGTGAAGACTGGGTGAGGCGTGACGTTGAACGACATTCGTGTGATGTGCTGAGTCGGTCCGTGTTCTATTTTCACATGTACTACCAGATCAGATATATCCTGAAAGAAATCAGCGCCCTGATTTCGCAGGACAAGGCGTGGAATGCCATAAACAATCCATACGATCGACGTGCGTACGAACACGTTTGCGGTGAATTCGAACTGGATCCGAAGAGGGTCGATTGGCGTTTGCCGGGTCCGAACCACGGTTTGGGCATTCCCATTGTTCACAACAGCAAACAGCTGGTGAAAGATTGGGGTTACAAGTCGTATCATTACATCACAACGAACGAGTGGAACGACGATTACATGGCTTTCGCATTACCGTGTTTCGAGGTTTGAGCACGGACCCGCGGATGATTGGAAAATGTTCATGCTGGACACTTCGAAAAGGTTTACTCCTGCCGGTGTTGTCAGATTGAACGATTCGATTCACACTTACATGTGGGCCATGCTGGGCGCAAACGCGTTCCAGCATCGTGGGTCATTAAGGGACGGCTTACGATGTGCAGAAACAGTTCGTGGCTAACGTCGAGGATGCCATTGCTAGACCGGTCGATCTACCGAGTGCCATCGAACGCTATCAAACGGCGCTAGAGTACGTCCGGTCGAAAGTCGACTACGTGTTCGGCGCGAGACTGTACGTGGCTCCAAGCGGCATGCGACTGAGGGTGAACAGAGTGATACGTCCTACAACAATGAAATTGTCATCGCGACCGCTGATCAAAAGTTGGGTTTGAGTCGAGTCCCGTCACAGTACGAAACGGGCATCATGGCACTGACACCGTAAAAAGAAAAAAAAAAAACACCACGACAACAACATCAGCAGCAGCTGCCCCCGCACGTGCAGGCAAACAATCAGCATCAAGTCGATCGCAAAACGTTGCTGGTGGTCGGCGGGATTGCAGTTGGACTGTGCCTCATTTGGTTAAACATTCCTTAGCCGCGACATACACCAGACCCGCCACGGCGATGACAAAAGCCCACAGGTTTTGACCAAGCCACTTGACCATTTTCGACAAGAAGCCTACAACCAGGAAACGATGCTGCCCAAGATGCCAGGCAGCGCTTTGGCAGCTTTGCTGGCCAGTTTAGCCAAGGCTTTGCCGAGAGATTTCAAATGTGTTTTGATCCAGTCTCTGACGTCGTTGCCTGATAATGATGGGCTTGTTGGTGTTGGTGTTGGTGGTGTACCACCACCGCCCATCAGCAATACGACCAGGGTCGATATGATGAAGCCCACAGCCGTGAGAACGCTGGCGATGGTTATTCCTTGTTCCCGGAACAGAATTCGTATCCTGTCGGCCAACGTGATGTCCTCGTTCAAGACTTCGTCACTGGTTTCACGCACATGGCTGATTTGCGATCGGATGGCTTCCTGGTTGGTCCGTCTCTCGTCTTCCAGGTAGCGCACTCTTTTCTCGATGATGTTTTTCGTGGGTTCGTCGTTGTGCACGACCCTGAGTGAGCGATGTGCATGTCAATTTCGTTCAGTTTACCCATGTTGTTCACGAGTTCTCCGCGTACACATTTTTCAAGGCTTCATCTAGACCCCGATGTTCCCTAAGACGAAATTCAAAACCAGGCAAGGGTTCGTTTGAGTACGTGACCAATATATTTTCGATTTCGTTTGACGCTTCTTTGGCGCACTGGGGCATTTCTCTCGGATCAGCAGCGCTAGCATCACCGAGTTCGGTCCTCACGTCTTGCAGATCTCGGACGACCTTCGGCGGAAATTGTTTGGATGGGTGCGCCGCCGTAATCTTGCAGGTTTAGTTCATCGCGGATCAGTTGACTACCACCACGGCGACTGGCTAGCGTTGACAGGGCGAGCGGTTTCTCGTGTGTTTGTTCAATGAGCTTTCAATCGCAGTGTCGCTTCGCTGTCGATTTTGAACTTCGGATAGTCGTGACCCAATGGTTCAACGTAAGTTTTATCACACTTTAAAGCATCATAATATTCGTCCACGGCCTGCTTTAAAAGCTTGTTGCCCATGGTGTCCCCTATGAACGAGGTGTCCATGGCTGCTTCATCATTGTCGTTCAGCTGGTGTACGTCGAAATCGTCCATGGGAATATCGTCAGCCATTTTATTTTTTTATATTAAACTTATAATATACATAGTTTCAATAAAAAACAATGTCGCATTACGGACGAAAGCTAGATCCTTTCTGAAGATCGAGAGTGCCGCTTGGTGTCAAAGCCGTCGTCAGTTGGTGACGATCACCAACAATCTGAGCACGATCGATCAAAACCAAATGCTGGTGGTTCGATTCCCCAACCTGGGCGCGAACGACGTCATCGTCCAGCCACGACTCGACTGGCTTTTCAGATCACGTTGGAGCGCACGAGGTGGAACGAGCTGCTGAGCATCGACGACAGCGACGTGTTTTACTGTTACACGGACCTCTGGAGCACCTCGAATGAACGAGATGACATTGCATATCAAGGACTACGGCAAAGTCATCTTCACGCAAGACGGCACCGAGGCCAGCTATGTCATCCACAACATCTCGTTGGTGTTTGACATGGTCCCGAGCACAGAACTGGCCCGGCAGATTTGCCATCAGTACTCGGGAAAGCTGTCCATCCTGTACGATCGCATGTTGCAGCCACGGACGATCGTCAAGGACAAGAGCAACACGCTGTGGAACATCAACCTGAACGTGCCGGCTCGATCGACGAAAGGCATCTTGATCATTCCCGTGGCGGAATACGAGCCATTTCGAAGAGATAGCGAACTCACTTGGAATCACAAAAGTCGAAGTGACCGTCAAGGGTGTGCCTAACCAACTGTTCAGCCAAGGCATGCGAGCTCATCAGCAGTGGAACGAGATAAAAAAAAAACTACCGGCCATCAAGCGACCGGTACGTGTCGCTTGGTCACTACCTGGTTAAACATCACGCGCTGTGGCTGGACATGCGATCCACGGACGACGACAGACTACCCTTCAGCGGATGTTGCATCGAAAATGGCAGCGAGGGGATCACCATCCAAATCACAAGAAAAGCTCAAAATCCGGCCGGCAAGTTAAATTTCTATTTGTACGTGATTATGGACGCGCACCTCAATATAGACAATAGAAGATTCGTGCATGCCATTTATTGATTTACCTCGCGATCCCCGATGTGCCATCATGTGCGGTCAGAAGGGGTGCGGCAAGACGACATTCGTGCTTGACATGCTGGAAGGTTACTATCGCGACGTGTTCAACCACATCATCATTCGACTTTACGGGTGAACAAGACGTACATGGAGAGACCTAGGTGATGATGGACCCGGACGTGCACAAAATCGATCCTGGAATTCGTCTGCAGGACTGTTTGCATGCTTGCCACATCAAAACTGAAAGGAGAATCGAACCTGTTTATCCTGGACGACTGCAGCGCCAACAAGGAGATGTTTAAAAAACGAGACGCGCTGTCATACCTGGCCTTCTGGGGCCGACACACGAAGCACAGCGTTTGGTTTTTGACGCCGAAATTCAACTCGGTGCTGAAAGATTTACGGGAACAGACCTGTTTCACTGCAAATACAGAGATTCGTTCGATGACTGCTTGCAAGAAAACGATGTGATTCCAACCAAACAAGAACAAGAACAAGTGAAGCAACAGCTCGCCGAAACGAAACACACCAAACTCTTGTTGAAAAACGACCAACCCGTGGCGTATAAAGTCTGCTAGCTTAAAAGTAAAATTCTAGCAAAATTCAAGCAAATTCTAGCATAACTCAAGCAAAAACCATGTTCAAAACTATCGTTGTGTGCAACTTGACTTTCATTTCACTGTGTTTCATGTGCAGAGACTTAAAAATCGATTGTTACATTATAAGATGGACTGTGATGAACTGCTCAAACAAATGTTGGATGACGATGATAATTATAATAAAACGACAAGCGAGAGACTGGTGGCGCTCGCGGTCAGTGGCAAAGCCAAACAATACTTGGGTGGTGGGGGCGACCACACTCCCGATAAAATTCACAAAATTCCAGCCTAAGAAATCGACAAGCTGTAAGCGAGATACGAAGCCAGACTCGTCGCCGAAATGACGAAAACCATAGGGTCTGTCATAACGCAAGTCTACGCTGACATAGTTTCGTACTTCCTTCCCATTCCACCGGAATGTTGACTTTACCTGTGGGAAGATCTCAAGAAAGATCCATTCCTCGACCACGCTTTGAGTGCCGTCAGCTGCACGCTGTACCACAGATACGGCATGTTTTAGCTCCGATGACCGTGGCGATCATCACGGCTAAGCATTGTCAATTTAAAGAAGAAAAAAATAATAATGATAATAATATACAACATGGATGCGCAACAGGAGGAGGAAACACCGACGGAGGAAGCAACGACGACACCGATATGACTAGTCACCACCACCAAGAATCCTAAAAAAGTCACCGCCGGTAGAAAAGGTGGTTTAGCCAAGTGCAACAAAAATAATAATACTCCGTGAAATGCTGCCGCCATGGCAGCAACTGGATTAAGAGTGGTCGTGGTCGTTATGCTGCTGTATAACAAGCAACCACCACCACCAACACAACACAACATATCGATGCATATCATGATGCTGTAGTCACCGGACTAACCATAGGTTAGAACGAAAATGGTTCTCAAACAGCCTACGATCAAACTCGATTTCAACGATTTCAAGGGCATTCTCGTGAAGCATGGAATTATACCGGAAAATATTTTGAAGTAATATTAAAATATTTTAAAAAAGAAATGGCTACGATCGCCATGATGGTCGGTGGTGAATTAGTCAACGCCCTCGCATTTTCAGGCAGCAATTATCTCTTCTCCAAATTACGAACGTTGAACGGGGCCGAAATGGAAGCGGATCGTAAACATCACGATTTGGCCTTGGAGAAACTGCAAGCCAAGTACGCCAAAAAACGCGTGCAGAGAATACAGTTCATCGACGACCAACTCTCGCTCGAAAACCACGCCATTCAATTGTTCAAGAATGTCAATAACGCCATGCAAGAAGACTACCTGCTCACCGGCAAGCGACTCGAACTTCTCGGCAATGAACCCACCCTCTTACAGTTTTACATACCTTCCATGGAACAGAAAGACTGGGAACTGATTTTCGTGGCGCTGGGTCTAGCGCCGACCATGTTGATTGCCAAGCAATTACACTAAAATATATTTATGTGTATATATATAAAGATGGGAAGACGCACACAGTATAACTGCAAGTACGTGCTGCTAGGAAAAAACGAAAACCGCGGCAAGAAATGCACCACCGAATATTGCGGCATACACATGATGTCCATACGAAAGGGTTTCATGAATTACACGTGTGAAGTGTGCGGCGTGGGTGTGAAATGCTATTATCATCGTTGCAAAGCCCACGGAGCAGACGTGGTACGAGGACATCTCATCTACTTGACAAAAAGAGACTATCTCAACGAACGCAACCGACTCCTCAGAATATAAATCTAACATGCATCACGAAAATCGCTTCTTTCTTTTTAAAGTCGGTTGAAAGTTTTACTATCCAACGTATTGACGGGGTTGCTAACATTTAACAGCAAGACATACTTTGCACACCAACAAACTACTAGAGATTTTGACTCGCAGCCGAACATAGTGATGAGAATCCTATTAGAGATTTTACTTCACACCTGACTATAGCGAACAACCTATTAGAGATTTGACTTCGCATCTGAATATAATTATTTTCATTTAGAAAAAGGTTTTCACACATTGATATAGCAACGATGATTACCGTTCGAGAACTGAAAAGGATTGCCAAAAAATGCGGAGTGATAGGTTACTCACTTTTGAGGAAACCTCTGCTGCTGAGATTGCTCAGCATTGTCAACGAACATCCTCAACCCAAGGGAATAAACCGATCGTGCACAGGATCAACTCCCTCACAACCGAACACCGCAAAACGATCAATATATTCATGTTCAAGCAAGGCGAGAAGTATCACTACACGTGGATAAAATATTTCAACAGACTGTTGCACGATCAATCAAAGCATAAGGAAAAGAAACACTTCCAGAAAGGTGCCTGCACGGCTTCACTCGAGCCGACCTGCTGGAATCCCATCGGTCAGATTGCCGAGGCGTGGGAGAGACAGCCATCTGAATAGACATGCCCGACGAAAAGAAAAACACGCTAAAATTCTTCAACCACAAACATCAAATGCCCGTGCCCTACGTCATCTACGCCGACTTCGAAGCCCTCATCAAAACCGTCGACACTGTCGCGCCGTCGTCCCCGGAAAAAAGTTTCATGCATAAAACACAAGAACACAAAGCCTGCGGGTTCGGTTACGTGGTCGTTTGATCTGATGGGGAAACGAATGCTCCCGTGGTCTACCGAGGTCACGACGTGGCCAAACGATTTCTCACGTGTTTGCAAAACGAAGAGAAAATCATCAGGAAACAGTAGTACACAATCATATGACCCAAAACGACTGGTGAACTTATAAGAAATCTAAGAATTGCCACATGTGTGACGAACCCCTGAACGGGGATGTGGTGAGAGATCACTGCCACGTCACCGGCAAGTACAGAGGTGCCGCTCACAACGCGTGCAACTTGAAGCTCAAAATCGATCCCAAGACCATCAAAATCCCCGTCGTGTTTCACAATCTTCGCGGTTGCTGTTCTCACCTGATCATGCAGGCCATCGTGAAGGTCGACGGCAACATAATGTGCATCCCCAACAACATGGAAAAATACATCTCATTCTCGTTAGAGATTTATCGATAGCGTTCAGTCCCTGCTGTCGTCACTAGACAGTCTGGTGAACGCCAACGACACGGACGACTTCGACATCACCAATCAAGACACCGACGCCGAGACTTGATCCCTGCTGCTGAGGAAGGGCGTCTACCCCTACGAGTACATGGACGATTGGTCTAAGTTCGACAAGACGCGATAACCTCCTATCGACCAATTTTACAGCAACTTGACCGATTCCAAGACGATAACGCGCACGCGATTAACGTGTGGGACAAACTGGGCTGCAAGAATTTGGGCGATTACCACGACCTGTACTTGAAAACGGATGTGCTGCTGCTGGCCGACGTGTTCGAGATACTCAGAAAAACGTGCTCGAAACAGTACGGCCTGGACCCCGCATGGTATTTCTCATCCCCCGGTCTCTCTTGGGATGCCTTGTTAAAAAAACCGGCGTGGAGCTGAAACTACTGACGGATTACCAAATGTACCTGTTCGTGGAAAAAGGCTTGCGAGGTGGGATTTCCATGACCTCCAAACTATACGCCAAAGCCAACAACAAGTACGTTCCAGGTGACAACCCCGGCAAACCGACCAATCACATATTCTATCTTGACACCAACAACCTGTATGGCTGGGCCATGAGTCAGTATCTCCCCACCGGGGGATTCGAATGGGTCACCCGAGATGATTGCCGTGAATAGCATTGCGCCAGATTCGAACAAAGGCTACATGCTCGAATTGGACTTGGACTAGCCCGCAGAACTACACGAATCACACAACAGCTATCCACTAGCTTCCGAACGATTGAAGGTGAACACTGACTGGATGTCAGAATATCAACGAAATTTGCTGGGAAACAACAAGCTGGCTATCGTCAAAAAAACTTGTGCCGAACTTGATGAACAAGTCAAAATACGTCGTTCACTATCACAATCTGCAGCTGTACTTGTTGCTGGGAATGAAACTCACGAAAATACACAGGGCGCTCCACTTCGATCAAAATCCATGGATGGAACCTTACATTCGGTTGAACACGAATATGCGAAAACAAGGCACGAGCGACTTCAAAAAAAACTTGTACAAGCTCATGAACAACTTGGTGTTCGGCAAGACGATGGAGAATTTGAAAAAACGCATTAACGTGAAATTAGTCAGATCCAGCGAGGAACAAAAACTCAGGACACTCATAGCCAGCCCAGTGTTCAACCGAAGCAAGATATTCGACGATGACTTGGCAGCGCTGCAAATGAACAAAAGCCACATCAAATTGAACCGGGATGAGCATCCTAGACTTATCCAAACATTTGACGTATGATTTCTACTATAACAAGCTGAAAATGCAGTACGGTGACAGGTGCGCAGTGCTGTACACGGACACAGATTTCCTGCTGATGGAACTTCACACTGAGAACGTGTATGAGGACATGGAGAAACACATGCACCTATACGACACCAGGGACTACCCCAAAGATCACCCTAGGCACAGCCAAGTCAACAAAAATGTGCTCGGCAAGATGAAGGACGAATGCGTGGGCAAGTCGATCGCCGAGTACGTTGGCTTGAGACCCAAGATGTATTCCATCAAGAAAGCCGACAACAATGAAATCCGAAAGGTGAAAGGCGTGAAAAGACACGTGGTGAAAAAACACATCAAGCACGCCAGATTCAAGGAAGCCCTGTTCAAGAATAAAACGTTCAAACACCAGATGAACATGCTGAGAAGCGATGGACTGAGAATCAACAAGACCTCGCTGTCTCCTATGGACACGAATTGATGGATCGCCATCGACAGAGTCACCACTTACGCGTACGGGCACAAACGCGTATGGAATAAGTGAATGCTTACGCACACATGCATTCATACATCATGGAGAAAATTTATTACAGCCCGCGAGGGTACTGGAAAGGCGCGGACACCATCCCGAAACTCGCCAAAGCCGCTCGAGTCTCGGAAGAGAAAGCTAAAGCCTGGTTTAAAAAACAAGCCATCTGGCAAGTCTACCTGCCGGCGCCTCGATACATCCTGAGAATAAAATTCGACATTTCAATGCCGAATCGCGGCCACCAAGATGACCTCCTGTTTCTCCCTCACGACAGCGTGAGGCACAAAACCTACAAGTACGCCCTGACCATCATCGACATCGCCAGTTGCTACAAGGAAGCCGAACCGTTGACAACGAAAGATTCGAACGAAGTCGCCAAAGCCTTTGAACGCATATACAAATGCAGTCGCTTGACATGGCCTACCGTATTGCAAATCGATCCCGAACGCGAGTTCATGGGAGCCGTGTCACAGCTGCTGGCCAAGCACAATGTCTTAGTGAGACGAGGTATAGCTGGAGCTCACCGTAGCCAAGCCATCTTTGAGAGATTCAATCGCACCCTAGCCGAACGCCTGTTCTCGTACCAATATTTGCATGATTTAATGGTTCCCGGAAACAGAAACACGGAATGGGTCGTACGCTTACCGAAAGTGGTGGATGTCATCAACAACGAAGTCACCAGGCTCATGGGCAAGAGACCCGTCGAAGCCATCAAAATGAAATCTGTTGAGTTGTCGTCGGCAGCAGCACGTCGTGATAAAACAGAGAAAACATTACCGGACCGGAGCAGCGTTAGGTACTTGTACCAGCCGGGAGAATACGGGGGAGACATCAGAAAATGCGCCACCAATCCGATATGGTCCATGAAAACGTACAACGTAGACCTTGTCGACATCAAAGACGGTGAACCGAACTTGAATGACGGACCGCCAAGAGCATTCGTCAGTGAGGAGATGATGATCGTACCTCACGACACAGTCCTTTACACATCACCCACCGTGTGATGATAGTTTCTCGTCATGATTTTTTATCAGTCTTGCATGCCTATTTTTCTGCTTAATGTAGACAGCCACCCGTACACAAAGCCGAGAGAGACACACGCACACGCACTGCGACTCGTCCGCTCACAGCGCTCGGAGGAGCAACCACCCCCGAGGCGATCCGAGCCTTATTCCCAACCGACCCCATGCTCACTTAAAAGTCAATATTTCAGAAATTATTCGACCGATTTTCATCAAATTTTGCATGCACCTCAGTAGTAGTATACACAATTGGGCTACGTGGTTAGGGACTCCTCAAGGGCACATTTTTTTAAATTGAGCCCTTGAGGGGGACCTGGCCCCGTATCCCCATTTTGTGTATACTACTAGATCACGTCAACACAGTGGACAGACTATTTTACAAGTGTATGTTATATAACTGATATAGCTGTCGACGATGAGATGATTGATGATGCTAAAACATTGTTTGACATTATTGATGGATTGGATTCCGTCGACTGTGATATCGATATTGACATCGATAATGATGTTGACTGTATTTTAAACGGTGATATCTCTCCAGAGAAGATTGAAGCAGCAGTAAAAGATTTGAAGTGTGGGAAAGCTGCTGGGCCAGATGGCATTAAGACTGAAATGATCATTTGCTGTATCCATTTGTTATCGCCTTATTTGGTGTTGATTTATAATCATGTTCTCAGCTCCGGTGTATATCCACAGGGATGGGCGAAAAGAATTATAATGCCCCTACATAAGAAGGGTAATGTAAATATAGTTGATAATTTTTGTGGTATTTCGCTCATGGATGTTGGGTAAATTATTTTGCGCTGTCATTAATAATCGTCTTCACATTTTTGCAGACTGTTATGATAAGATTCCAGAGGCCAAAGCTGGATTTCGTAAAGGTTATAGTACGACAGATAATATTTTTACCTTACAGTGTCTTGTTCAGAAATATCTTTCGAAACCTGGAGGTAATTTTTATTGCTTATTTGTTGATTTTCGAAAGGCCTTCGATTCAGTCAATAGAACGTTATTGTGGTATTCGCTTTTTAAACAAGGTATTCGGGGTAGATTATTTTCAGTTTAAGAAATATGTATTCTAAGATTTTGGTTTCTGTTCATCTCAGTCATTCGTCGATTGGTGATTACTTCGAATCAGTGAGTGTTGTACGGCAAGGTTGTGTCCATTTCTTTTTGCGATGTTTATAACGGAATTTCAAGGTATGTTACAAAATTCAGGTCTAAGGGGTATCTTTATTGGTTCAGATTATATGGATTTGTTGTTATTGTTGTATGCAGATGATCTAAGTTTATTTGATGACACTGTTATAGGTTTGCAGGGGAAGATTGATATATTACATACGTATTGCAGCTCTTGGGTTTTAGGGGTAAATATGGATAAGACGGAGGTGGTAGTATTTCGTAATAGTGGTTTTCTTCGTTCATATGAGAATTGGTTTTATAACGGTATTCCAGTTAAGACGTCAACATATTACAGTTATCTTGGCGTTCTATTTTCTACTAGATTGTCTTGGACAAAGTGTACTCATACCCTTGTTAGTAAAGCTAGTAAGGCCCCCTTTTGCTTTGAAGTCTTTGTTTATACAATATCCAAGTATACCTGTAAGGATAATGTTCAAGTTGTTTGATAGTAAGGTTAAACCTGTGTTATTATATGGGTCTGAAATCTGGGGGTTCGAGGAGAGGAAATCGGTTGAAATCTTTCACACTAACTTTTGCAAATATGTTCTTGGTGTAGGTAAGCAGGTTTCTAGTAATGGAGTTTTAGCAGATTGCGGTAGGTTAAATATGTATGTTAATTATCATGTCAAATGTATAAGGTATCGGTGTAAATTATTGAGGGTGTGAGAGGATCGTTATCGAAAACAGTCTCATTTACTCATGAGGAAATTAGATTTAGCTGGTAGAGTAAGGTGGACTACTTCTGTTAAATATTTTTAAGTTCCTATGGGTTTTGTTTTGTTTGGTACAGTCAGGATGTTGGTAATATTTCCCAGTTTATATATATTTTTTTAAGAACAGCCTAATTGATTGTGATAAACAGCATATTTTTGGTAATATAAATCAATCTTCTCATTTGATGCACTTTTAAATGTTGAATATTATGTAAATTTCATCAACCAAGTAACTGTTAGAAGAAATATTTGCCTTCTCAGATTAAATTCCCTCCCTTTACGGTGTAATATAAGAGGTGCGAATGTCGATACGGATTGTAGAATGTGTGAAGATGGGGTGAATGAAAATGTTATTCATTTTTTGTTTGAGTGTACTGCTTACAATGCAATTAGAGATAGATATATTCCTGTAAATAGTCAGTCAATTTCGTCGTCAATTATCATAATATATTAACTAGTAATTGTAGATTTACCCTTGTAAATTGTTCTTATACATGTAACATCAAATAAGCTCTTGCTTATAGAAAAGTGTTACAACATTAGCCATTTAATTGAGTTACTTTGTACAGTTGCTCCTATTCCACGAAATTGTACTCTTTTTTTGCATGTATTGTACATGGGCCGATGGCGTACAAACCGAAATAAAAGAACATGAGTCTACAGTCTGTTTTTATATTGTATTCTGTAGTTAAAATATTTTAGATTTGCATTCACGTTTTATATTCACAACTGTAATATTCTAGTAATTTTTACTAGCTTTCGTTCACAGGCGCTTTATAATTTACATGTATTTATGGTGAATTTAAAACTTGTATTAGCCCCTGATGTGATGTGACTGTACATCTTAGCTCACTCACTCACTCTCCGAGTATTGACAAAAACATCTAACTCTTATTCCTGACCGAAATCATCTGTCATATACACGCGAATTTCACCACATTCGCGTTTTTCTTCCTGAACTCTCCGAGTGCAGATTGTTTGTTTGTATCTTACAAACTGATCACGTTGGTCTTGGGGTGCCGTTGTTCCTTATTTCTTTAATATATCTGTTGATTATTTATCTAATACATAACATATGAAAACCACTTTTGCTTTTCTCACTTTCTCTCTCTTTTTTTGTGAGTTTGGGTTAAAGCAGACTTCAGACGTAAAAAGAGTTGCTAACGGCTGACTGTGCTGATGGCGATAAAACCATGAAAAGGACGACGATTTTGGTAAAAATAGATCGGTCGTAATATGATCTTTCATTTGTACCCAATTGAACCAACAACCATCACTGTGGATTTTATGCGTAAGCTACCGCGAGAAGTTTAATCTTTCATAATTATTGTAGAAACATCGCTTCTCCATAATAAAGATCGAAGTCTCATTTCTCATTTGAGATAATAATTCCATGTTTCCGAGCTGGCTGATGCCATAGGCGCAGGTGCGATTCGTTCCTGTCAGAGCTAATGAGGAAGTATCACCAGGATATTCCGTGACGCTTCAGAATGGTGAAACGGATGGTGACAGACTCTTAACCACCTGCCGCATTAATACAACTATTAAGCTAATAATAATCTAAGTGATTGACAAAGTGTTGGATATAGCAGCAGAAATGAGATAGTTTTATTCGCATTCCGACAGGTGGAATAAGTGAGGATTTTTTAACAAACAGATCCTCATAGAATATTTGAAATGAGATTATTAGTTTCTAGAAACCATATTAGTCTATTATTTTAGCCCCGTTTACGTAGTATGGGGGGAATAATGCGGTCATTCCGTCCGTCCCTCCTTCCGTCCTGAAGCTTTGTCCGGAACATATCTCTTAAAGTTTACATGATAGGTTCACCAAACTTCACACACATGTTAATCATTACCCGTAGATGTGCCTTTATTTTGAAGTTTATCAGAATTATATTTTTTCTGTTTCTATGGAAACACGACTTAGTGCAAAATGCATTTGATGGTTATCTTGTCCGGAGGATGTCTCTGAAACTATACATGCTAGGTTCACCAAACTTAATACACGAGGTCATCATGAGAGTAAGTGACGTTCTTCGCCAACGTCCACTTCATTGTGTGCAACATGAGACAGTCAAGTTCAATGGTATGTCAGGTTTCCACAGATAACACACACACACAATAATATTTCCATATATTATTAATGTAATCAGTAAATGACAAAACTATTATCTAACATGTATATAAAGTTTGGTGGAGTCAAGGAGAAAGTCTTGTAAGCTGCTCATTGTTGTCACATCATATATATCAATATATTTCTGAAACTTTAGATTATAATTTGATGAAGAAGAATGTGCAGCTTAAGTTTCACCCAGTTTGTTTGCGATGTCAATTTTATCGATTAACATATCTGACTTGGGCCCATGGACAGCATAAACCGTGTGTGGGTTCAAATTTCTAATCGGTAAACACTTTATGATAAATCCTTTCAAACAACAGCAAGCAATAATATATATTTCATGATCGGTAATTAGTAATTTAATATATCTAAATCATTTTAGCTATATATGACAAGGCAACATAAAGACAGGCTATAGATTGCCAACATCTGAAGGCAGATCACCATCCTATGGACCATGGGGACTTACAGTACTTTTGCAACCTGCATGGACCTTAGCTGGATTTACACAATCCCCAGCTGCTAGCAATTTAGACAAATCTTGCCATGCATTAAAAGGGAATATATTCTACGATTAAAAATGTGCTGGGATTAAAATGGCAAAAATACTCCATTTAAAACATCTGGTAGATTTAAATTTTCTTTGAATGTTTCGGGACTTTTGTACACTCTCAGGACAATAATTTTCCACTACTTTAACCCCCTTTGAGGATACAGCCACTAACAATCTCATTTACGAAATTAATCTACCAATTTTAAATACTGTTATCTATTTACAAAACATATAATCAGAATTTATCTAATAATTCTATTTCTCTAAAAAACAACAATTATTAAATGATAATTTACATTATAAAGAAATATCCTTAATTGTTTTGACACTGACATTTTTGTCCCTTGTGATGGAAAAATAAATACAGTAACGCAGGACATGCTTGACAGTGATTCTCCCATCACAAGGGATGCAAAACGGAGGATCTTCACCTTCAAGCAAATATTCAAGTGCATACCGTGTATGTCCAATGCGACATTCTTCAAATCTGGACAACCCAAGTAGGTGTTACCGATAGTTGCTTTTATTTGATGTAATTTATTGATAGCGGCTCGGATGTCCCACTTCTTCTGCATCAGATAACGGATACAATGAGTATGACCTTAGCAGCAAAATCGGCCATTGTGTTACCAGAAATTCCAACATGACTGTGTAACCAACGGTGGACGATGTCGTATTGGCCAGTAGCAAGATCATTATATAATTCAATTATCATCATCCTTATCATAGGATATTTATATAGCGCACATATCCAGGCAACTAGTGCATGCCTAAGGCGCTGGTATTTGTCCCCTCGATCATTGGATGTCAATCTCAACGTCACATCAATTATGTTTCGATTAAATATATAGATGTTTACAAAATAGGTTTTTAATAGCCTGAAGATTATGTATTGTTTCTATTTAGGGTATTTTTAAATATTTTTAAGAGCCGTTAATATAGTGTTGGCTTCTGCTGTAAACATAGAGCTGTTATCCGGTAATCAAGAAGGTATTGTTCTGGATCCAATGACGGTGGCACTGGCCACTGCGCCACCATCCTTTGACCCATCTGTAAAATTAAGGATTGGTATGTATTATATATACTTTTTAATTGATTACATTCTTGTTTATATTGTGATTCATCAATTTCAGATTTTTAAAATGTGGTTAATGTTAGGTCGACTTGGGGCCTAACTAACTGCCAAGGAGGAGACGAAAGAAGTCGGGAAGGACATATATTTTCCAGCTCAATGCCGGCAGCAGAAATGAATGGTTTAATTCTTAGCCCAAGGGGCGGAACAAGAGAAGATTTCTTGATGTATTAATCCTCATAGGGGATTGAGGACACAGTTATATGCAAGGTTAGATTCGTTAGAATATAGTTTACACTTACTACCATTTTCAATTGAAGCATATTTAAATACATAGATAAATGGCTGAAAATTGCGCACAAGTGCTATCAGCCGAAGGGATGATATAAATCCTGCTGGGGAATGAATGAATGAATGAATATTGCTTTACGCCGCATCCGCAACGTTCCAGCGACGAGGGCCAGTAACAATGAATTCCAACATAAAAACAGTACTAAAAAGGAGAGGGTGAGTGAGTGAGTTTAGTTTGACACCGCACTAAGCAATATTTCAGCTTTATGGCGGAGGTCTGTAAATAATCGAGTCTGGACCAGACAATCCAGTGATCAACAGCATGAGCATCGATCAACGCAATTGGAATACGATGACATGTGTCAACTAAGTCAGCGAGCCTGACCACCCGATCCCGTTAGTCGCCTCTTACGACAAGCCTGGGTTAGTGAAGATCAATATTCTAACCCGGACCTTCACCGGTATCATATTAACAGCTCTTATATATCCAAAACATCCTAAATGTAAACAGTATATCATATTTTCAGACTCACTTTCGTGCCTTCAGGCTATACAAAATCTCTCTTGCAAACATCGATTTTAATCGATATAATTGAATTATAGAATGAACTTGCTACTGACCAATACGACATCGTATTCTGTTGGTAACTCAGCCATATTGGAATCTCTGGTAACACAATGGCCGATTTTGCAGCAAAGGCAGCACTCAACAAATCTGTGACACCACTTCTGATTCCATACTCTGATTACAAAGCTCTGATTAGATCGTACACCCATGATCAGATGCAAAAGAAGTGGGACAACCAAGCAGGTATCAATAAATTACATGCAATTAAACCAACTATAGGTTACACCTACTTGGGTTGTCAGTCCAGATTTGAAGAGGTCATCATGCGACGATGTCGCATTGGCCACAGCAGGTATACTCTGAATATTTGTTGAAAGGCGAAGATCCTCCATTTTGCATCCCTTGTGATGAAGGAATCACGGTCAAGGATGTCCTGCTTTACTGGATTGATTTTTCAATCACAAGGGATAAATATTTCAGTGTCAAAACAATGAAGGATCTTTGTAATACTGTAAATTGCCATTTAATAGAAATAGAATTTTTACATAAATTTTGAAATATGTTTTGTAAATAGATAAATGTGATCTTATCAATGGTAGTATAAATTAGCAACTGCGATTGTTAGTGGCTGTATCCTCAAAGTGTTGTAAAATTATTGTCCTCTTGAGAGCGTACGTAAGTCCCAAAACTTTCAAGGTCAATTCAGCGCTACCAAACTTTAGATCGTAGTATATTCGTTGTTTTAACTAATAGCTAATACTAGTACAATAGCCAGCAGCTGAAGGGATGGTGTAAATCCATCCAGGGTCCATGCAGGTAGCAAAAGCACCGTAGGTCCCCATGGTCATGGTGATCAACGTTCAGTTGCTGGCGATAATCAGCCCGTATTTTATATTGTATTGTCCTGATTGATATGCCATTTCAGAGATCGCGTTGTCAGTGGTGGTTGACTGTGACGTAGACGGCGTCAAAGGATATCCTAGACTCTTTTTATGTGTGACAAATCTGGACAGATTGTTGACCATAGATTTTGTAAGGTGATTGACCAAAGCACCCTTTTGTCAGTGAACTCATTAAATCCAATCAGTTCCAGGACTGTACGTAGGGAGCACAACATCCGGCCCCGACGGCCTGCAATACGTCCACCTTTGCTCCAACGTACCAGGTACATCTTGCCTGCTACAGACAGCAACTACGATACAGGAGACGAGTCGAGTTTTCATCTGATCAGTTCAGATGGAGGGCAAGGGTGTACAGACGGCCAGGTGAACGGTTTGCTGACGCGTGTGTTGTTCAACGTCGAGAGTTTGGTGGAGACAGCGCTATGGTGTGGGGACATCACATCTCATGGTCGGACACAACGTGTCATTGTCAATGGCAATCTGACAGGTCTGCGGTACAGGGATGAGATCATTGAGCCTCAGCTGTGCAGCGGTTCATTTAAGGACAGGGACGTAACTTCACGCGTCATCAACATAATGCCCGTCCACATGTCGCTCGTGTTGTGACAGATTTTCTGAGACAGCAAAACATGGTATTCTCCTGGCCACCTGTTTCTCCGGACCTGCCCCCTATCGAGCAAGCGTGGGGTGAAATGGAAATGACGATTACGTCAAGCCCAGAATTAGACATTGGCATTTGGCGTTAGCTGAATTGGGACGGTGTCCTCTCATTCTGCCTACAGCTAAAAACAACACACGTCATGGTCTGCTGGTCACAACTGTGTAGGCAGAATGAGAAAGCGATAGATAATACTTGACCCTACCTTCCCACAAGAAAAAATGGAAGAGCTTGAGTTTTTTGGTGTCTTGGTTTTGTTTGTGTGCGTTGGTTCAGACATTTCCCAAGCTTTCTTCAATAGCTTGGTGTCGTCTGTGCCTCGTCGTTGCCAAGCCTTCATCAACGCCAAAGGTTGACACACTGGATACAGAATTTGTGAACTGACTTTTAACACCACATCTCTTCAGATGCGTGTCACGATGCCCAGTGTGAAATCATACAGATTTTGAAATTATCCTGTCAACAGTTAAGCAGTAATTAAGGAAAACATCACAACACACATTATGATATTATCTGTTAGCATTTAAAATGGCATATGATCAAATAATGCACATAGGTGCTGGTAGGAGTGAGTGAGTTAAATTTTACGCCGCTTTTAGCAATATTCCAGCAAAATCACGGCAGGGGACCAGAAATGGGCTTAACAAATTGTGCCCATGTGGGGAATCGAACCGGGGTCTTTGGCGTAATGAGCGAACGCCTTACCCAATAGGCTACCCCACCGCCCCACTGGTAAGAGTGTCCAAATTGACTTACCGGCAATGATGAAGAAACGTCGAGCAGTCGACAAGCCAACGAAATACGCAGTAAAGAAAAGCTTGTGATTGGTATTGAAATTATTCTTCCATCTTCAGTGTGGAGAAAATATGAACAGAATTTATTCTATACCGATATTCTTGCTGTTTTGATTTTCCATACTGATCTATACTAAGAGTGAAACTGTTTTCCTTAAGTTAGGTTAGTGGACCCTCTAAGATCAAGTTTCCATACGCAGTGTGCATTTGATGATAAAAGCACCAAAATTCGTCATCATATAAAAGAACATGTCGGAAATAATTTCAGATATGGAGGCACCTAACATTTTGTACTTGTGCGCATGCGCAGTACATAAACTATGACATATGATTATCAGCGTTTCCCCTTAAATATTTAGCATAGTCAATCATTACACACCTATAATTTCCATGTAAAGACAAGAAATACACAATTTTAGAATAACGCAAAACATTTTACTAATGATCACTCCCTATTCCCAAAATGGCGGATGGTAGACTATTGAATTCTCTGACAAAATCTGTGTATGCTTGGGAACTGCAGCACATTGCATAAAAGTCTTGGATATGTTTTAACAATCAAAATCTAAGTAATTATTCTCCAAATTTGTAGCTCAAGAGCAAGCAAGGGAGATACTCAAGATTAGTCTTTAGTCTTTTACAAGGGAGCAATCATTTTGTCCGGTGAAAATCACTTTTCTCAGTAGGTGTTTTTGTTTATCGCTAAAATCTAACTAATTTAGTGCAAAAAAACATGCAATTTTTGCCTTATCCTGACTAAAACTAATTGCTTGTCTCGTCTCATTTTCGAATGGTAGTGGAAACTCCAGTTCTTGTGTTCTCCTCGAACAGCAAAAACCCATCTAATCCCAACACACTCCCAGCTGCGCATGTGCACCTGATGCACGTGACCAAACCTGTGAGTCATCATTCTCTCATACTTTCAGTAACATGGTTAGACTCACATCATGAGGGGCCAACGCCAATGTATGATGATCAAGAACGGCAAACATAGATTGCAGACAGGTTAGTCATAGCTTCCCCATCGAAGGATCGTCCTCCTTCACCTTTCAACCAACACTTCAAAGATCGACAGTCTGACAAAGATCATACGCGTTTGTCCACCATGGCCAACCAGCTGAAGTATCACGAGTCTATCTTCGAGCAGATCAGCTCAGTATCGGCGGGACTCGCCTTACTACGTAGACAAGGAAATATTGGCCAAACTGAGACCTTCTGGAAGACTTATTCATCATAAAAATCTTAAGGAATAGATATATATTCTGATGCGACACCATCGCTCACACTCAACCCTCCGCAGATACACTGCGCAGAAACTCTGCAACCCAAGCTGACTGAAGTGATAGTTTCGCTTCCATTCAAAGAAGCAACAGAGATTATACGTCAAGAGGCAGTCGACCCGGAGGTTTTACTCCCCAATTTTCTTGGTTCCCAAGACAAAAGTATCAAAAAAGATTACTTAACGAAGTTCAGAATGGTCCACCTTCCACAACTGTAGCAGATAAGACAGAACAACTTCTGTGGCCAATATGTATTTAAGGGATGCATATCTGCATATACCAATACACCCAGGGTCCAGGAAGTATCAATGATTCCTATTCAACAATCATCATTACCAGTGGGGGGTGCTACCGTTTGGCATTTCTCCAATGGTTGACCTTCTGAGCGAGCCAAGCTTCAACCTGCATCTATACGTATATGCTTCTCTACAGGGTTGGGGAGCACGCAATGACACAGATGCGGTGGTCTCCAGAGGAGAAGCTACTTCACATCAATCACTGAGGTGAAACGGTCATCCGAGTCATGAACCACTGGGCCCCTCAATGTCCAATCAGTCATTAATGACCAGGGCAGCCAACACGGCAGTAGCCTTTTACGTCAACCTACAAGGCACAACAAAGTCAGCTACCCTATTGAAGCTAGCGTTTCAATTATATCGTCTCACAGACAGCCCAAATCTAAAGATACACATTCCAGAAGCCACAAACGTATTAGCAGACGCCATGTCCGTCAACAACAGAATGGAGGCTTCATCCAGAAGTATTCCAACTAGCGATAAAACAACAAGGTAGCCCACCAGTAGACCTGTTTCTCAACCCAATTTGACAACCAGATAAACATCTTTGCCTCTCCAGTTCCAGACCCATTAGCATGGATAAACGACGCTCTGGTAATGTCACTGGAAGGGCTTCTTTCTCATGTGTTCTTTCGCCAGCAATGCCACCAATAGTCAGTCCTGCAGAAGATCACACAGACCTGTCACCTGTTACTCTTTCTGGTCGTTCCTCATTGGCTGGCAAGGACGTGGTTTCCAGACCTCATCTTGCTAGCAGGCAATCCGGTTCTAAAGGTCAAACCTTCTCACTTATCCTTACATGAAGCAGAATCACCGAAACCCGAGGGTCTTCCATCTGCACGTATGGAGGACATCAAGAGGAACTTGACCAGAGGCTATTCCAGCAGTGCAGCAGCCTCCCTAGCTCAAGACAGATCTACCAGAAGCCTGTATGATGATAAGTGGAAAAGTCTTGACCAATTTGCAAGAAGAAAGGGGTTTCCATCAGACGAATTTCAAAAGCCCCGGTCCGTCCAGATTCACGAATTAAAGTTTTTCTGGAAGCCTATTTAAATGGAGAACTCTCTACCATTAAAAAACAAGGTCATCTATACCAAAGAAAGATAAATCCCGAGAACACATTAAAAACTATCGACCTATCTCCCTTTTGAACACATTTTGCAAAATAGCATCAGCAGCAATCGCCTCTCGAATTAAAAAAAGTTCTTCAAAGAATTATAAGCGAAGATCAAAAAGAATTTATGAAGGGTAGATATATTGGTGGTTGTACCAGACTTGTATCCGATATAATGGACTACACTGAACCTATGAATATACCTGGCATTTTTATACTCATTGACTTTGAAAAAGCTTTCGACCCTGTTGAATGGAAATTTATCGATGCATGTTTAGAATGTTTTAACTTTGGACCCACAATTACAAAATGGATAAAGACTTTCTATAAGGACATTAAATCAAGAGTTCTTGTTACTAGTTTCTGCGCAGACATCTTTAACTTAACAAGTGGATGTATACAGGGTGACCCACTTTCGCCTTACATATTTCTTATAGATGCAGATATTCTAGCTCACATGTTGAGAGAAAATAAAAATATCGAGGTATATGGAATTTGCAGATGATACAATAATAATACTTGATGGATCAGAAAAAGGTTATCAGGCAACAATTGATATACTTATAGAATATGCTTCCTTTTCTGGACTCAAAATAAACATAGCAAAAACAAAAACAATATGAACCTTTGGCATTACTCGTAAACACAACCACATTGACTTATTGAAATTGACTTTGAAAGTGTTGGGTCTTACTCACCCTCTCAGGAGGACAATCATTTTACAGTACTTTAACCCCCTTCGATGATACAGCCACTAACTATCTTAGTTGCTAATTTATTCTACCAATTATAATATTTACAAAACATATTGTTCAAAATTTATCAATCAACTCCATTTCTTTTAAAAATTCAATGATTAAATCATAATTAATTGTACTAAAAAGATCCTTTGCAGATTTGACATATAAAATATCCCTACATACATCAAAATTTATGAATCAAATCAATTTCTTTGAAAAAACAAATAATTAATGAGAACTGATATTATTAAAAAGATCCTTCATAGTAAGTGATTTCAAATAGCTGTCCCTTGTGATGGAAAATTCAATACAGTCAAGCGAGACATGCTTGACCGTGATTCTTTCATCACAAGGGATGCAAAACGGAGGATCTTCACCTTTTAACAGGTATTCATGAGTATATCGCGTATGGCCAATGCGACATCGTCGCATAATGACCTCTTCAAATCTGGACTGACAACCCAAGTAGGTGTAACCAATACAGGGTTTTATTTCATGTAATTTATTGATACCTATTTGGGTGTCCCTCTTCTTCTGCATTAGATCTCGGATATATGATCTAATTACGGCTTTACAATCAGAGTATGGAATAAGAAGTGGTGTCACAGATTTGTTGAGTGCTGCCGTAGCAGCAAGATCGGCCATTGTATTACCAGAAATGCCAGCGTGACTGGGTAACCAACAAAAGACGATGCCGCATTGGCCAGTAGCAAGATCATTATATAATTCCAAGATTTCTACTTAAAAAAGGATGTTTACAACAACAAAATTTAATAGCCTGAAGGCACGAACGAGAGACAGAAAATATGATATACTGTGTGTATTTCGGGTGTTATTTTATTATAGTTTAAGGCTGTTCATATGACATTTGCTTCTGCTGTAAAGATAGAGCTGTTATGTGGCAATCGATAAGATATTGTTCTGGTTCCAATGACAGTGGCACAAGCCACTGCGCCACCATCCTTGGGTCCATCAGTAAATAAGGATTTGTATGTATTATATTTACTTTTTAATTGATTAAATTCTTGTTTACATTGTAATTCATTAGTTTCTGTGCTTTTTTAAATGTGGTTAACGTTAGGTCAACTCGTGGTCTCACTAACTGCCAAGGTGGAGAAGAAAGAAGACGGGAAGGAGATATATTTTCAAGCTCATTGCCGGCATTAGAAATGAATGGTTTAATTCTGAGTCCAAGAGGTGGAACAAGTGAAAATGTGTTATTATACAGATCCTCATAAAGAGAATTAAACACACAGCTATAAGCAGAGTTGGATGCATTAGAATAAAGTTTAGTGACATACTGCAAAGATAATTTGATACGGCGATATTTCAGGGATGGTTCATCGGCTTCGACATAAAGACTGTCAATTGGAGAAAGGATCCAAGACATAGTCGCAGACCTTGATGGTTGGGTGAAATATTTACCAAATGAATGTGTCTGTTTACATCCGAGCCATTTGGGTGACGTCACAAGTAGCTCACCTTTGATCAGCGGAGCATACCGAGGCAGTGTTCACATTGAGAATGCAACTGATGTCTTCTATGTGACCAGCAGTTTTGTGCGGGATAAACTTACGACATTGACATTGAAAGCAACGCAGGCCCTCTTACCATGAAGGATTTAAATGATGTAAAGTCAGCAATACTGGATGAATTAAAAGACTTCAGAAGTTCCATGAAAACTGAAGTAGATTCAATTAAAATTCAGCTAACTGAGGTGCACACAAAATTTGATCAGTTGGACAGTGCTGTGAAAATTATTGGTGATGATGTGAACAGAATTGAGCACTAGCAGGAAATTGTTTACAGTGACATTGATGCAATCACATCCATACTGGAATCAGTATCATGCAAGTTAGAAAAGCAGGCCGAGGACCTAGACAAGCTTGAGGCACACAGCCGTAGAGATAATGTGGTGTTTTATAATATAAAGGAAAGTGAGCATGAATCTTATGATTCTTGTAAAGATCTTGTTATAGATACGTTAAACAAGCACACTCAAGACCGCACTTGGCGTCGAACAGACATTATGAAGGCGCATCGCATAGGAAGACACGATAGCACTCGTCGGCCACGGCCACTGATCGCGAGGTTCACGTTGACAGAGGACAAAGTGTCAGTGCTAAATCAGATGTCTAGATTCCAGAGTTCACAGATAGGACTATCAAATGACATGACTAAACGTCAACGTAATATTCTGACTGAGCAAAGGGATAAGGGGCTTATTGCATACTTTAAGAACGGGCGTCTCATCACTAAACCCAGAGTACCACACTCTGAAGTAGCCAGTGCGGAATCAGATAATGCTGTTCAGCTGAACAGGACTGTTACTACGGGCTCTTCGGCACCCAACGCAAACGTACGATCACGTAAGGGACGTAATTCATCGCAATAGGAATGCGGCCGGGCTTCATCGCGAATTTCGAGCTGTGAGAATGTGAATGTTCCATTTGACTCTGATTTAGCCAGTCAACTTTCTTCTCATCAATCCGCGACGTTCTCGATTCTTACTTGGAATATTGACGGCCTGTTAAATAAACTTGTTGACAGTGACTTTATGCATTATCTACTCCAGTTTGATTTTATATGCCTGCACGCGACATTTGCTGATAAGTGTATTGACATACCTGAACTCTGTGACTTTGAAGTTTATTTTTGTACTGCCATAAAACTAGCTAAATATGGCAGACTTTCGGGAGGTATTTATGTATCTATATGAAAAACATTTCTGAAATTATGTTCGAGGGTTCCTATAGATATTGATAACGCAGTTTGTATCCGATTAGATAAGCGACTTATAGACACAGATCGTGATGTTTTACTTCTTGTAGCATACGCTCCCCCAGAGGGATCTTCTTACTATAAAGTCACAGAAAACGTTCGAGAAGTTAGAACAGTGGTTGTTAGATAATTCAAATTATCTTACGGATTGCTATATACTTCTTTGTGGAGATTTAAATGCTCGGGTTGGGACTGGAAATCAGCCTCCAGATATCCAGAGTGAAAACTTTGATGACTACTGTCCCGAGGATGAAGCGGTCCCTGTAAATGCTAGATTTACAAATGACACTTGTGTAAATAGATTTGGGAAATTTCTGTTAAATTTGTGTTAAGTTTTTAACTTGTATATCTTAAACGGCCGGTCGGAAGGGGATACTGGAGGAATGTTTACTTATATTTCCGAACAGGGTTGTAGTCTAATTGATTACGTTATATCATCTCCTGGACTATTTAAGTATTTCTCGAACTTCGATGTAGGAGATAGAATAGAGAGTAAACACATGCCTTTGATCCTTAGATTCACTGGTCCAGGTGAAACACTGGTAACTAAAGACGTGAGTGCAAGTACATTCAAGTATAGATGGTATAATGATCACGCTAGCACTTTCATTGAATATGTATCAGATATAGATTTCCATTTCGACAATTTCATAAATGTCTTAGAGAAGGATGTAGATTTAGCCATTGACTCACTTGTAAGAATTTTACTTGATGCTGCAGACTGTATCATACTCTCATGCAGACACTCATCATACGTCGTAAACAGTAAAATGTTACAAGCTCTTATGAGCATATATAACATAGTGAAATCGTGTGTCAGAGTACAATCCGAGCTAACGGAACATTTTAATTCTCCATTTGGTTTGCGGCAGGGCTGTATGTTGAGTCCAATGTTATTCTCATTGTTTATAAATGAAATTTCTGTAGAAATCACAAATTATGGTAAGCATGGGATCAAATTGTTTCCAGATGTACTTGAAATTCTAATGTTGTTGTTTGCGGATGATGTAATTCTTGTGTCAGATACTATTGGTGGTCTTCAATGCCAGCTAGACACTTTATAATCGTATGCAGATAAGTGGGGATTAGCTGTAAATTTTTGATAAATCTAAAGTTCTTGTTTTTAGGAGAGGTGGGAAATTAGCGGTTAAGGAAAACTGGCTTTATAATGGGAGAAACATTGAAACGGTAAACAGCTACAAATATCTAGGTTTTGTGTTCACGTGTAATTGTAGTCTCAGGCAAGCTGTCTCAGAACTTGCAGCTCGTAGTAAGAAGGCTTTAATGGAATTAACTATAAATTTAAGGAAATTAGGATCAATACCTTTGGAAGTATTTTTAAAAACATTTGACAGCCAAATTCAGCCAATATACTTGTATGGGTCAGAAGTTTGGGGGGTTAAAAGACAGGATAGCATTGAAAAAGTTCACTTACAAGCATGTAAGATATTTTTAAATGTCGGTCCACAGACACCAAATGCAATAGTATATGGAGAGTGTGGACGGTTTCCAGTTTATATTAATTCCTACGTTCGAACGATGAAATATTGGCTTAAGTTAATGACAATGCATGATGGACGAATTCCGAAAAAGGCATATAATATGTTATACTACCTAGATACTGCTAGGTAGCACACATGGGCGTCTGAGATCCGCCATATACTTTGCTCACACGGCTTTGGATTTGTCTGGTTTTCACAAGCTGTCGGTGATCCGTGCGCTTTTATTCACATTTTTAAAGAACGCTTGATCAATATGTTTTACCAAAATTGGACATCTACTCTTGAAAACAGTTCACGTTATACGTTATATGCAAAATATAAGAGTCTTCTTGAGCCTGAGGGGTATCTGTCTTCAAATTTGGAATATAAATTCCGTAAAGTATTGGTCAAATTCAGAGCTGGTGTCTTACGTTTAAAGAATAACGTAGGTAGGTGGCAGAATATTGATGTATCTCAAACAAATTGTCCTGCATGTAAAGTAGATTTAGTATTTGAATATCACTTTTTGTTGAAATGTCCAGCTTATAAAGATCTTCGGGATAGATGTTTGCCTAAGAATTTGCAAGTACATATGATATCGTTTAGAAATATCTTTAAACAAAACAAAACTGAAGACATAAATAATCCAGCTCGTTTTATCTAGTATGCATACAAAATAAGAGAAAAGTTAGAAAAATAGAAATAGGTATTAAAATTATTAAACAAAATCCATTACAGCTATACATGTATATATACTCTCCAAAAAAGAAACGCATCATGAAAATAGCAATTTCATGTAGCAATGAATTAAAACGTGATTCATTTTACAAAAGGTGTTGCTCAGTTTATGAGTCATATGGTGTTTATGTTTTGAAACATCACAACAAAACGCACCATCCGTAAAATACCCGTATCTAACAGCATGATTTTCAATTCCGGCGTGTAGTGTCACAGAATACACAATTCACATGCAATGCACGTGAAAGTTGGGGATCAGATAGTCTCAATGATGGGTATAAAAGGTTGATCGCTGTCTGTCGATTATTCACTGTATTCAGAATATTGTTGACGAACGCAAAATGCAACAACTAAGTGAAGCCAACCGTCATATCGCCATTGGTTTGCTTGAAGCTGGCCAGTCTCAACGTGCAGTTGCCCGACGCATGAATGTTCACCAAAGCACCATTTCACGGCTCTGGGAGAGATTTCGCCGACAGAATCCCGTAGCAGATGCCCCTCGTAGTGGGCGACCTCGAGCGACCACTGCGACCCAGGATCGCTACATCCGGGTACATCACCTGCGTCATCGAACAGCTACGGTGACCAGTACCGCTCGACAAATACCCGGATTGAGGAGGCTTTCTTCACAGACCGTCAGGAACAGGTTAAGAGAGGCTGGTTTACGTGCCAGAAGACCTTATTTTGGTCCTGTGCTTCGACAACAACATCGTCGACATCGAGTTCAATGGTGCACCAACGTTCAGGCCTGGAACCTACCGAATTGGCGTAGAATCTGGTTCAGTGATGAATCACGATTTCTATTGGAACGACGCGATGGAAGAATGCGGGTGTACAGACGCTTGCGTTCGCCAGGTGGACAGATTCGGTCGAGGAAGTGTTTCGATGTGGGGAGCGATCACCTGCCGTAGGAGAAGTGATTTGGTGATTATCCAGGGCAACCTGACAGCTCAACGGTACTGTGACAAAATCCTACGCCCACACCTGAGACTTATTCGTTCGATGTCGAGACGATGTCGTGCAGTTCTGGATGCCCACGGTGGTCACACGAGGCATTGACTTCAGCGCCACAATACGTCTCCATGTGACACTCAAACTGACTTTCCTCTAGTTGGTGCCAAAGACGGATAAGTCTGCATTCCCAGTGTGCAATTTCGCTATATTCCATTGACTCATAAAGCCTACAAGATGCTTCAAAATAAACATAAAAATACAGTTGAAATTCCTATATGCGTTTCTTTATTGGGAGAGTATATATATGTTACTGATATTTTTCACTGGGGGTGTAAGACCGGTAAATGCTAAATCTTTTAAGAAATTCTTTCCTGTTTTCAACCTGTTTAGAATATGTATATTAATATGTATACGGGCCTGTGGCCTTCATACGTAATAAAGATTTTGATGATGATAATGATGATGGTGGACAGAATCGAGAAGTTTAAAGTTGCTTTTACAGGCTCCTCTGTAGACGATGGAGCCATAATCCAGTTTTGAACGCATACATGCTCGGTACAGTTGGAGGAGGGTTTTCTGATCCCCTCCCCACTTAGTATTAGAGACAACTTTCAGCAAATCAAGGGCCTTCAGACATTTATGTTTTAAATATTTAATATGAAGTCGAAAGGTCAAGTGCTCATCAAAAATTAAACCCAGGAATTTGGCTTCTTTTACAGCTTTAATAGGTGTGTTATCTAAGAATAAGTCAGGATCTTTATGAGGTTTATATTTGCGACAAAAATAGATACAATTAGTTTTTGATTTTGAAAATTTAAATCCATTTTCCAAACACTATCTATTAATCTTGTTTAAACAAAGCTGGAGTTGCCGTTCAATAGTATGCATATTCTTCCCACGACAAGAAATATTAAAATCATCCACGAAAAGTGATCCATCTATTTAATCATTCAAAACCTTTAATAAACTGTTAATCTTGATGCTAAACAATGTGACAGACAAAATACTTCCTTGTGGTACACCCTGATCCTGACTATAATGATCAGACAGGGTTGAACCTTCGCGGCCTTGAAATTACCTGTCATTTAAAAAGTTTGATATAAATTGAGGCAAACGGCCTCGCAATCCAAAATCATGTAAATCTTTTAAAATACCATATTTCCATGTTGTGTCATATGCTTTTTCTAGATCGAAAAAGATAGACACTGCATGTTGTTTATTAATTAAGGCATTTTTTACAAAAGATTCCAAACGCACTAAATGATCAGTGGTACTACTGTTTTTACGGAAACCGCATTGTATGTCAGTAAGTAAATTATTGGTTTCCAAGTACCAGACTAATCGATTATTGATCAAGCTTTCCATGCTTTTGCAAACACAGCTTGTAAGTGAAATGGGTCTATAATTTGAAGGATCAGTATGATCACGTCCAGATTTAGGAATTGGAACAATTATAGCATCACGCCATAAAGAGGGAAATTCTCCAGATGTCCAAATATTATCAAATATATTTCAAAGGGTTTCTAAACACGATTCCGGTAAGTGCTTCAGAAGTTGAATGTTATCAGCTCCTGTAGCAGTATCATGAGCTTGGTCTGAAGCAGTATGGAGCTCATGAATAGAAAATATTTCGTTATAATCTTCCCTGTTATCTGAATTGAAAGTAATATTGTTCTTTTCCTGTTGACTTTGGTATTTTTGAAATTTAGGATCATAGTTATTTGAGGAAGAATGTTTTGCAAGTGTTTCACCTAGTTTATTTGCAATATCCAGTTTTTCAGTTACTAATTGATCACCAAATTTGAGATGGTGTATGTTTGATTTAGAACCCTTCCCTTTAACTTTCTTGATCATGTTCCATACCTTTGACATCGGCGTTCGAGAACTTATTTTGGAAACATAATTCTGCCAAGACTGGCGTTTGGTTTGTTTAAAAGTACGTCGGGCTTTAAACTTATTTAAATTATGGACCATTGGATGGCGACGGAAATACCGTTCAGCTTTCTTCCGTGCCTTCCTAGCTTGTTTGCAGTCTGCAGTAAACCATGGTTTACGTATGTGTGGATTTGAAGAGGACTTTGGAACACATTCATAAGCTATTTTGTGAAGTTCGTCAGAAAAAAAGTTTTATAGGGTCAGGAACATCAAGAAAAACATCAGGTGTTAGTTTATTAGAACAAAGAATTTCATACAAAACCCAGTTAGCTTTAGCAAAGTTCCATCGTGATGACGGAGGAACATCAGACGGTGTCAACAGATTTTAATAAGGTGGGAAAATGGTCACTTCCACAGAGGTTATCGTGAGCTGACCATTCAAACTCACTCAGCAAATTAGAATCAACAATGGATAAATCCAGACAAGAATAAGTTCCAGTTCCTGGATGCAGATATGTATGAGAACCATCATTAAATACTAGTATACATAAATCATTGTTTAAGAGAAAATCCTCCAGAACTTTACCTTTTGTATTGCTGTCAGTGCTACCCCAAAGTGGGCTATGAACATTTAAATCTCCCATGCCTGAAGATCAGACTTTTGAAGACAATACGACGGTGGAATGTATAAAGAACATAAAGTGAAAAGAACAGTTAATGTCACACGAACTGCAACAGCCTGGAGAGGGGTGTTGAGAGGACTATGAATGACGCTGTTCCTCACCAAAACAGACGGTCCTCCAGTTGCTTTATCACCTGGGGGAGAAAAGTGGTGGTATGAGTCATACTGTCTTAAATCAAATTTATCTGTGGTTTTGAGGAATGTTTCTTGTAAACAAATAGCTGATGGTTTTAAATCTTGAATTAATAGCTGAAGATCAGTAAAATTATTCCGAAGACCTCTACAATTTCATTGTATTATATTTGGCAAGAAGCTCATGGAGCTTCAATCGGATATCGTGAACGAGAAGAAGTTCCTTTACGCTATATGGCAGCGATGGAGTGACCTCCATATCCAGAGGTTCAAAGACATTATGAACCTCCAGGGGAACAGTCAATGGTAAAGGCACCTCAACATGTTTGAGGCCCTTTGATTCTTTTTTCTTTAGTTTTTGTTTTTCCTTTTTTGAAAATGATGTATTTCTTTTCACATCAATAATGGGTTCAGATTCATTTTCAAGCTCAGGCATAGATGTTTCGGGTATTGCTTCAGAAGATGTGGAAGAAGAAGGAGAAGACGTGACTCCAGCCTCAATATCGTATAGAATATTCTACACATCAGTGACCCAGTTAATTGCTGTTTGGCATCCCTGATCAACCTTTGCAGGTAAAGAGGAAACAGCAGCAGAGTATGACAGTGCAGAAGTGGAAGTGGACACCTTCTCTACCGATTTCTTAGCTTCTATAAACGAAATGTCTTTAGAGTACTTGATTGTTAGGATTTGGTTTTGTTTCACATAACACGGGCATGATTTTTAAAATGACACGTTGTCGCCGCTGCCGCTGCAGTTGGCACATTTGATGATATCTGTGCAGTCTGTGCTGTCATGTTTCTTACTGCAGTTGGAGCAGTTGGATTTTGCTCCATGTCCAAACTGTTGACATTTGAAACACCTGAGTGGATTTGGTATGTACACATCCACTCCGATGTTGAAATACCCGGCTTTGACAGAAGAAGGGATTTTTGAAAGTGCAAATGTGAAAAGGTAGGTGTTTGTTTTTTATAATTCTGTCACCATCTTTCCTTGTGAACCTTTTCACTGATGTTACACCTTGATTCTTCAACTCTGCTGAAATCTCCTCCTCAGACATGTCTGAGAGACACTTCGCTCGGTCACGCACAATGCCTCTACATGAATTTAAGGTTTAGTGCACTGAGACAACAATCTCAGTATTTCCAAAATGATGTGCTATGAGCAGATTTAGAGACTGTTGTATCCGTGCACATTCCACTAGCAAGGAACCAGAGCGGAGACGGGTAACATTCTTAACGTTGCCACAAATGCCTTCAATTGATTTTGAGATTACATAAGGGTTGATTTTGAGGGATTCACAATCAACACCTTCTACAACTAGAAAACGGGGCCAAATCAGAACTGTGTACGGATTCATCATCCGAGGAATTAGCAGTATCACTATCGACATGCCTTCTCTTAGTTTTGGATCTAGAACCAGTTAATAGTGCGGTAGCCATGATGAGGGAAAATATTCGACATCCCTGCTCCCCACCCACCATGGAGTGTCAACAAGAACGGTGTCGTAGTGGCAGCCAATTACAAACACTAGGGTTACAGGGTTGTTATACCCCAGCAAAATGGACACAGGTAGCTATTTTTGCCAAACAGGGTTTAAGTCAGGCTGGTTCTGCCCTAGACAGATCCCTGACGACATACAGAACCCGGAGGTCAAAATCGCCAGATTGGCCCACGAGCCACCGCCCTCCGGCAAAAGACTTTATGCAACATATAATATCATAAATAACCGGAAAAAAAGCCAAGACCAAACAACATATCAAACATGTGCAATGCTACTCACCATGCACAGGGCCTAAGTTGACCAGCCGACTGATAGAACCGGGCCCACTCCACCAACCGTCTAGGTGAAGTAAGGGTCGAAGTGGTGTGTTGGGCAAAGGAACACTGTTCCTGGAACCAGCGCCCTCAACCACCAGACTCCCGTCCTCCACCGACACAGAGGCGCAACCCACGGCAAACAGGTTGGTGGACCAAACATACCCCCGGGTCCACACGGGGGTTGAAGAGCGCTTAGCGTTACCCAGCACCCACCACGAGGAGGTGGCTCTTCACGGGTGTCCTCTTGGTTAAGAAGAACATATACAAGCGATACAAAAATAAAAGCACTGATAGATATTAACACTCCGACAGAAAAAACTATCTGCGCAATTATTTTGTTCCCAAAATGCCTGATCTTTTTGGCGTGATGTCTGTGACGTATGGGCAAAATTACAATAACTACGAGACCGCGATATGACAGATACACCAAAACAATTTATATGGGCAAATGACAGTATATCTATTGTTAAACTCTATCTAAAAGCAAATGTTAAATTCATCAATGCTTTACTCAAGAGTGACGGTACGTTTTTAAAGTTTGACGAATTTACAACTGAATACAACGTTAAGTCAAACTTTTTAGAATATGCAGGACTTATCAATGCAATTAAATAGTTCACCCATTGCAAATAAAATTAAATAAGGTAGAACAATCATTTATTCCATGTAATTTGTATATCTCGTAGAAGGAAAACAAGGAATGTAAAGTATTCTATACCACACAGTCTAAACTTGATACTTCTGAAGGAAAACTACGCAATCAAGTAAAAGGGGAACGAGACATACACGAAATTATACCAGAAGACCAGTGGAAAATTACATATCCATGAGAGCAACACTTAATATGCAACTTTGAAAGCTTCAGTTAAACCTATCCAGAGAATTCTGATAACAAATAAAGTTCTATCAAACTATAATATCATATCACATTCCTTGTATTCTTTTTGCGATAAGGAATATGACACCATTATTCATATTTTTTGACTGCAAACATATTTAAACGTTGTGCATGCAATTAACAAACTGGATAGACACTGTAACTGGCACAAGATTAGAATTGAATGTAAAACACATTCTTTTTGGATATAAAGTGAGTGAGTTAATATTTAGCGTCACATCGGCAATAATGCAGCCATATCGTGACGAGAACAATTTAATTTACATGTATATCAATAGTAAAATCAATAAATTTAGAACGTAAAAAACCTGTCATCGAAGGACTAAAAATACTAGATTATCACAGCTCTTAATTTAAAACTAGTACGCTATCATAAAAATAAATCACTAGAGACAACAGTACAATATAAAAAACGGGCTACAGATCACCAGCAACTGAAGGCTGGGGCCCTTGCAGTACTTTGGCTACCTTCATGGTCTCTAGCTGGAATTATATTAACTCTTCAGCAGCTGGCGATTGTAGTCAAATTTAGACAAAATTAAAATGACAAAAATACTACATTTAAAACAGCTGGAAATATACTTTTCCTTTGAATGTTTCGGGACTTACGTACCCTCTCAGGAGGACAATAAATTTACAATACTTTAACCCCCCTCGAGGATACAGCCACTAACAATCTAAGTTGCTAATGTTAGACATAAAGAAAGACAAAATCACGTGATCAATCTAATTTTAACCTCCAAAAACAATTCATCTATGGAAACAGATGTTTAAAATCTATCCCTACCATAAACGGATTAAAGCGCCATAAAATATCTCATATCAGGTATATAAAATGGGCAGCATACTCAAGAGAAAATAGACGAGGTTTTGGTCTTTTTGGCCTTCATGTCATAACCTCTTCATGTGATATTTAGTTTTTCTTATTCTTCGTCGCCATGCAAAAACTTCTTCACATAAAAAGGAAATTAACCAAGTGTTTTTTCATTCGATGTTCGCTCAATGTAGAACTGAAAGTATGATATATATAATATACAATATTGTCAAATATACATGTACATGCAACTCAAATTATTCACATGATTGCGTCTATAATCATGTAATACCCGTGAAAGTCCGGGCTAGAATATTGATCTTCAGTAACCCATGCTTGTCGTAAGAGGCGACTAACGGGATCGGATGGTCAGGCTCGCTGACTTGGTTGACACACGTCATCGGTTCCCAATTGCGCAGATGGATGCTCATGCTTTTGATCACTGGATGGCCTGCTCATTTGAGCAAACAAACCGAACTTGAAATACAAAATGTCGTAGATAACTCAGGATGTTCACGGAAACATAAATGGAACAAAATAGTTGTAACAACTATGTAACTAATATTTGGCAAATTGTCACAAGAATGATTATCATGATTTTGATAAATGTTCAGAATTGTATTTAACGTCTTTACGAATTCAATATTGTTTTCATCATTTTAACAGTACGTTTGACACTGGTAAATCCTTGTGAGTGTAATTCTGACACGATGTCATATCTGAAAGGAAGGCAACGTCCCATTTCAGGAAAATGCCTTTGCTGCTATTCAATGACGGATAAAACCTCAACAGGACGATATGCTGATGATTTGGTTGAGTTTAGAGTGAATCTGTTTCCTACATTTCATCAATAGAGAACGAGATCGCAGCGTTTACCTTTCTTTACTTCACCGGTAAAACCTCAATTTAAAAGGGCCACAAACCAATTATCAGGGTTGGTGAAAAATAATCATCAGATTCGTGGGAGAGTGGGTTATTTTAAGTAGGAGTGACATGGTAGAAACGAATAGGATTCAACCTCCTAGCCCCCCATCTAGCATAGGGCGTTTACAAGGACACTAAGGAAAATATACTCAATCAGGAAAATATATTCAGACACCACCTTCTGGCATATGACGTTTGACAAATCAGTAGTTTGTGCTTTCCGCAAACATTAATGGCTGAGACAAAACAATAGATTTCTGAAATACAAAATATGTGCAAAGTATATGGTTTGTCAATACCATAAAATCAGCCATGAGCTCAATGACGACAGATGTTTTTCTTTGTGGATTTACATGTGCCTATTTCATAATCCCAGTGCACAAAGCATATAGAAAATTTATGAGGATTTATTGCTTGACCAAAACGTTTAAGGTGCCTTTTGCATAATTACTCAAGCAAAGTCACACTATATCGGGATATATTGATGATCGTCCAAGGTGACACCAAATCTCTGTGTATCTCCAGTGTAAAAGCTACGACTAAGCGTATCGAAACAGCTGAGAAAATCAAACGTCATTGTTTAGATATTTGGAAAAAATAACAGTTGTAACTGTTAGCTTCTCTTATTGGCATTTTAGTTGCTTCTGAACCAGGTATGAAATTTGCAGAGTTGCTTTTTAAGCATCTTGAAAGTGAAAACAACAGACTGTTGGCTATGTGTAAGGGCATTTTGGTGCCAGTGTGGAATTTTCTATTTATTATTTATAACCTGTATACACCCACGAGCCAGATATTCAGTTGACTTCTGATGCGTCTCTCACAGGTTGAGAGGAAAATCTTTGGATTTCAGCAGCTTATCTGCCGGGTGCCGATCACAGGACGTGGACTGGCAATATAAAGAATAGGCTCTAGCTGACATTATGATAACAAGAGACAATTTACAGCGTGATTTGTGTACCTCAAGCTTAAATTATATACTAGATAATACACATAGAGGGCAGATACTGTAACATCTGCAGTTGATTGTCTTACTGTTAACTGGTCAACTCACAACAATTATCGTTCTCAAACTTTCAGCATCATCCTGTTAGTACAGTTGAAGTTTGGTTTGTGAGTGAGCGAGTTAAAGTTATAGTCATACCGGCAAATTTCAGGTGAGGTGAAATTGGGTTTAACGTCGTACTTGAGAATATTTCGCTCATATGACGACGTGCATGCGTGTGTATGTATATGTGCGGCTGCTTGTACAAGCCCAGACTGAAGCTGGTTTTATAGTGCTAACCCGATAAGATACCATGCCGCAGTGAAGCATGAATACCCCACTCAGACACAATATACTGACTCCGAGCCGATCAGTCCTTGTTGTACCCATTAATGCCGAGCGCCAGACAGGGACCAGCAAGTACCATATTTTAATGGCTTTTGGTATGACGCGGTAGATCGATACAGCATGTTGTTTAGGTATTATAGCATTTTTAACAAAGGATTCTAAACGTACCAAATGATCAATGGTACTTTGATTTTTTCTGAAACCACATTGAATATGTGTAAGAAGGTGATTGGTTTCAAGATACCAAGTTAATCTATTATTTACCATTCGTTCCATGGTTTTACAGACACAACTCGTTAAAGAGATTGGTCTGTAATTAGACAGATCAGTATGATCCCGGCCAGGTTTTGGAATCGGGACTACAATGGCATTACGGCAAGAAGTTGGAAAATTCCCTGAAGTCCATATTGTATCAAAAATATTTATAAGCGATTCCAAACATGATTCCGGTAAATGCTTCAAAAGCTGATAGTGTAGATTATCAGCCCCTGTTGCTGTATCATGAGCTTTCTCAAGGGCGGTATGGAGCTCATGTAACGAAAATAATTCGTTATAGTCTTCACCATTGTCTTAGTTAAAATATATTGTTTTCTTCACCTGTTGTTTCTGGTATTTCTGAAACTCAGGGACGTAATTTGATGAAGACGAATGCTTGGCGAGAGTTTCATAAAGGTTATTGGCAATGTCAGCCTTATCGGTCAATAAATTGTCACCATCCTGCAGATGCTGGACAGTAGATTTGGAACCTTTGCCCTTTATTCTTTGGATGATGATTCACACCTTTGACATCGTAGTGCGGGAATGTATCTTGGAAACATAATTTCGCTAAGACTGACGCTTATTTTGCTTAAGTGCACGTCGAGCATTGGCATTTAAAAGTTTTACTTTATCCAAATTATGTACTGTAGGACGTCGTCGAAAATACTTTTCAGCTTTCTTCCTACTCTTCCTGGCCTGTTTACATTTGTTATTGAACCATGGTTTACGAATATGTGGAATTGCAGAGGACTTTGGAATTGTTGTGTCAGCAATGTCATTAAGGATATTAGAAAACAACTGGATAGGATCTGGGACATCAATCAATAAATAGATCAGATTTCAATTTGTCAGTACAAAGTGACTGAAATAATGGCCAGTTAGCCTCTGTAAAATTCCAGCTCGTTGCCGGTGGTTATCAGTCGGATTTATAGCGGAGAGAATTGTGAGGAAATGGTCACTACCACAAAGTCCATCATGGACCGACCATTCAAACTCATTATAAATAGTTGGATCTGACAGTGACAAATCAAGTTCAGAATACGTTCCTGTACCAGGATGTAAATATATGGCTGATCCATCATTAAATATACATAAATTATTATCTGCAACAAAGTCTGCCAGGATTTTCCCCCTAGCATTGACATTATTACTTCCCCATAGAAGTTTATGCTCATTTAGATCACCCATGATGATACAGGGTCTAGGGAGCTGGTCAAACAGATTCTGAAGATTGGACTGTTGCAAGGGAGAAGATGGAGAGATGTGTAAAGAGCAAAGGGTGAAAGTTATGTGTAAGGAAAGACGAACTGCCACAGCTTGAAGGTTGCATTTTAGAGGCACAGGGCTACGGATGACACCCTGTCTTACCAAAATAGAAGCACCACCTGTAGCTCTATTGCCCGGAGGTGAAAACGAGTGATATGAGTTGTACTGACGTACATCCAATTTATCCTCATCTTTTAGATATGTCTCTTGTAAAGAAAAAGCTGATGGTTTGAAATCTTGTGATAGTAATTGAAGTTCATTAAAATTGTTCCTAAGACCTCTGCAATTCCATTGTAATAAGTTCATACAATTGTTTTTGGAGTTTGAACAGGGGAAAGTGAGCGCGTGGAAGCGCCATTACTACACCCTGTGTGTGAAGGAGTGATCTCCACGGTTCAAATGCAATTTGAACCACCACTGGTTTTGCCAAAGAAGAAGGCTTTCCAAATGTTGAAGAGACCTGGTCTTTTTCTTCGACTTTTTCTTTTCTTTACTCGTTAATTGAGCAACACTCTAAGTAGCTTGAATTGACTCAGTGTCAGGTATTTTATCTGACTGTGTCCCCTCAGTCTGGGATGCTGACGAGCGCTGACAAGTTTGTAATGTCTGAGTTGTGTCATCGAACGTTATCTGAGCTTCACTGACCCAAAATATCACAGTCTGTGAAGAAACAGATTGAAGAAGTTTGTACAACAGAAGTTGGCGCAGGACAAGAAACTATGGCCGAATACGCTAGACTGGTAGTTGGTCTTGTTTGAGCAGGAGCTAATTCTTTTTGCTTCGAAGTATGAAATATTATGTGTACATTTCAGTTTGAGGAGTTTGCTTTCATACTCGAATTTTGGGCAGGACTTAGAGGACGTCAGATGCTCACCACTGCAATTGGCAGACTTTATGACATTGGTACATTCAATACTCTCATGAATACTACTACAGCGCGAGCACAGTGACTTGCCAGTGCAGAACCTCGCACCATGTCCAAACTTCTGGCATCTGTACCGGATTTGGTACATATACCTCCACTCTGATATTACAGTAACCGGCTTTAATGAAGTTTGGAAGAGTTGTCAGACCAAAAGTGAAAAGATAGATGTTAGTTTTTATAACGTTTGATTCCTGTTTCCTGATAAAACGTTTTACGGAAGTAACTCCTTGTTCTTTCAATTCAGCCACAATTTCTTCTTCAGCCATATCTGAGAGACAGCGGGCCCTGTCTCTAACAATACCTCTGCAAGAGTTCAGGGTTTTATGTACCGAGACAACAAGCTGATTGTTTACAAACTGCTGTAGTCCCAGCAGACTACACATTCTATCAAGAGAGAACCATTCTGGAGACGTGTGATATTTGTAACCTCCCCGCAGACACCTTGGATGCCCTTGGAGACGGCAAAAGGGTTGATGTTTAAAGGACTCCCATCAGCACTTTCTATCACCAAAAACCTTGGCCAGGAATGTTTGGTGAAAGGAGATAACTATTCATCGGACGAAAAAGATAGATGTCGACGTTTGCTTGTTTTGACGGAACCAGATTGAGTGTTTGTAGCCACGGTAGATAAATGTTATTCAGCAACCCTGCCACCCACCCGCCATCGTGTGTCAACAAGGACGGTAATGCGGTGGAAACCAGACTGCAGTACCAGAGCTACAGGGTTGTTATACTCCAGAAAATACAGACTTGAAAAGCCATGAGGTCTTAAAGATGTGCCAAGCTGGTTCTGCCTGTGACACTTTTCTAAAGAACACGGAATTCAGAGGTCTATATAAGCAGATTGACCCGTGACTCACCGCCTTCTGGCATAGGACTCTAGGCAAGTAATTTATCAACAATTTGTATACTAGACATCAAAATTACCAATACCCAATAATAGAAGTGTGCAAAAAAATAGGAGCTAGGAGGGTGTATCATATATATTTCTACCTTGGCACCCTAACTAATAAAACGTTCTCACGAGTCTGATGATTCGTTCTCGTCGGAGGATAAGGCTCCCGTAGCTCTCATCAACAATGAACATTGGCCACGTTTCGTTGTCATGACAGCACCTGATGGTGGTCCTCTAAGACTAAACCCCTTTGCTGTAGCTAAGGACATTGAAGGTTTGGCCGGTGAGGTAAAAGAAATTAAGTTACTGCGATCTGGCTCTCTGCTTATTGAGTGTAGGAAACAGATCCAATCACAAATCCTGCTCTCAACAAAATCAACTAAGCAAGTAAATGTATCAACAATTTGTATACTAAACATCAAAATTACCAATACCCAATAATAGAAGTGTGCAAAAAATAATTTCTATGCACAGGGCATGGCGTGACCAGCCGATTGATTGAATCGGACCCATTCAACCACCCGTCTAGGTGAAGTAAGGGGCAAAGTGGTATGTTGGGCAAAGGAACACTGTTCCTGGAACCAGTGCCTTCAACCACCAGACTCCCGTCCTCCACCGACACAGGGGCGCAACCCACGGCAAACAGGTTGCCCAATTCGGTCTAACGACCAGCAATGGGGTGCTGTGGAGCAAATATACCCCCGGGTCCACACGGTGTGTGTGTGTGTGTGTGTGTGTGTGTGTGTGTGTGTGTGTGTGTGTGTGTGTGTGTGTGTGTGTGTGTGTGTGTGAAGAGCTCTTAGCGTTACCCAGCACCCACCACGAGGAGGTTGCTCTTCACGGGTGCCAGATCGCCCATGATGAGACATGACTTCTGACTGACGAAAAATAGAAGAGAGAGGGATATACAAGCTGTACAGTGTTATTGCAATGCGCCATACAGTCAGACATACAGCAACAGTTTGACGATCCGTGTTTAGAGAGACAGGGCTAGGAATGATGATCTAATGTACCAGAATAGAAGCACCTCCAATTGCTTTTTCTCGTGGAGGAGAGAAAGAGTGATAATCACTGTACTGTCGAAAATTAAAGGCATGTGTAGTTTTTAGATATGTCTCTTTGAGCCATAATGCTGACGGTTGAAATCCAGTATCAGTGATTATATGCCATTGAAGTCCTCGGCGTTATATGGGACAACTGGCTGTCAACACAACGATGGCATATCACATAGTTATGACAAGAGTTGGACCTATGACCGAACTTCTGACATTTATAACATCGAAGAGGCCAAGGGACACACGCGTCCATTCCGATATTAAAATATCCTGAGAGACAAAAGATTGAGAGATTGCTATCTCAACGCACATTCAACCAAAAGCGAAGTACTATGACGTTGTTTACTTCACCACAAATCCCCGAGGCAGCGTTAGAAATGGCAAAAGGATTAAATATAATGGGGAGATGGTCAATTGCCTCAATGACTAAGAAACGAGCGCATGCACCAGCACTGGAAGAAATGTTCGTTGTTGGGTGCTCGACATTTTCAAAATGTCTCTTTGTTTTCGTTACGCAATGCAGATCGTTGTGCATTCATAATGGTAGGGAAACGATTCAGCACCCCTGCTCCCTACCCACCGTGGAGGGTCAACAAGGACAGTATGAAAGAGCACCGGAAATCCAAGATGCCGACACCAGGGATACAGGGGTGTTATACTCATACTACAATGTATATTTATCTACCAGTTCAATGCCAGTTCGGCCCATGACAAAATTTGGAGAAATATATCATTCGGAGATCAACATCACCAGATTGGCCCATGAACCACTGCCTTCTGGCATACGACGTTAGGGTGAATTTAATAGATCAGAGTAATTCGTGTTTCAATCTCAAACTGAAAATAAAAAGAAATCACCAAGAACCCAATAATTAAGTTAATAGATCGATAATTTGTAATCTTGAAAATAAAAAAACACCAAGACCCAATAATAAGTTACATGTGCAAAAATAGTCACCAGGCACAGGGTTTGGCGTGACCACCCGATTGATAGAACCGGGCCAATTCTACCACCCGTTTAGGTAAAGTAAGGGTCCAAGTATGTTTGGCACGGTTCCTGGCTCATTTGCCCTCAACCACCACAATTCCGTCCTCCACCCACACGGGTTCGCAACCCACGGCAAACATTTGCCCAATTTGGTTGCCTATTACGACCAGCACTGAGGTGATGAGGGCCTTATTCTACCCCGGGTCCACACGGGGAAGAGCTATTAGCGTTACCCAGCACTCACCACGAGGAGGTTGCTCTTCAACAGTGCCTGTGGTTCATAGAATTAGACGATCTCTTACATCTACCAACATAGCCTACTATATTGCACCCTCTGAGGACAAATATTTAGTTTATCAGGAAATCCTTTGAGACACTGTCAGAGAGAGTGATGTGAAGAAACGGAGTTTTGCATCAGGGGGCAGATGTGTTTGAATGTCTTGGAGAGCTCTATCACAGTTGATTTGATTTGTTTAAGACAGATTTCTGCTATTATTATTGTAGATATTAGGCCACTGGGATTACATAGTTTAGTTAAAATATTCATGAAAGGGGTCTTTCATTTCAAGGAAGTACTTCAGTCACTTAAAGGCACCCGTGAAGAGCCACCTCCTCCCGGTGGGTGCTAGGTAACGCTAAGAGCTCTTCACCCCCCCCCCCCCCCCCGCGTGGGCCCGGGGGCATATTTGGTCCACAGCATCCCATTGCTGGTCGTTAGACCGAATTGTTGGTAGAGGACGAGAGTCTGGTGGTTGAGGGCACTGGTTCCAGGAATAGCGTTTCTTTGCCCAACACACCACTTCGGCCCTTACTTCACCTAGACGGGTGGCTGCCCCTGTGTCGGTAGAGGACGGGAGTCTGGTGGTTGAGGGCACTGGTTCCAGGAATAGTGTTTTTTGGCCCAACACACCGCTTCGGCCCTTACTGCACCTAGACGGGTGGTTGCCCCTGTGTCGGTAGAGGACGGGAGTCTGGTGGTTGAGGGCACTGGTTCCAGGAATAGCGTTTCTTTGCCCAACACACAACTTCGGCCCTTACTTCACCTAGACGGGTGGTTGAATGGGACCGGTTCAATCAATCGGCTGCTCACGCCAAGCCCTGTGCATGTTAAGCATTTTGTATGACCGTTCCGATGAAGAAAACTCCACAATGCAGAATGGAATCGTCCACGGGTACGTTTCTGTATTCTGATTTTGGCTAGGGTACATTTCTGTATACAGAAACGTACCTAGGGTACACATCTGTAGTACCCGTGCCGACAACGACCACTTCAGCCTAAGCAAGTCTAGCTATGTATGGCGTTAAGTCACTGCTTGAAGAAAGACTCCTTTAGAATTTTATTTGGTAAATACATGTATTAGTATTTCCATCATATTGGAAAATACATAGACTAACGCTTAGTGTCTGAATATATATAATTTTGATAGTAACAAACAAACCTATTTAAAATGAAAAGGAGCCCCAGGGAGACGCGAGATTCAGTCCGGCCAGCCATGGCAGTTAGATATGTTTACTTTGTAACCCGACCCCCAAATTGAGTTAGGTTTCTTGCAGATGTTAACAGACCCTGGACCTGAGGAGATCTAGACTTGCTTCATTTAAGGCTTTAGCATTACAGACTAAGCAGTAAGGAAAATAATGTGGTTCAGGGACTGTGAGACAGACTAGAAAATGCATGGCAACCCACACTTCATTGTGACTATAATTAAGGCATCATTTTAAAACACAAGGGTTATTTCCTTTGCGTTAACTGACAGGCTTTCTGTGTCATATTATTTGGAACTCCGGCCAAAGGTGATGTTATGCTGTCTTGAAATATGGCCTTTTTGTAATGCTTTGGTTGCACATAATGATAAGTGATTGTTGTACATATGATATTTTTGAAGGATAATCTCAGCTGACTAATACTTCGCACGTGTTTCCCCCCACTCTTTCCATACCCGTAAAAGGTTAATTTTCCATATATATGTCTGTAAGAAAATACTTTAAAGTAATGGGATGTCTGTTTTGGCCACCTGAGGTAGTGACCACAGCACTCTGGTTATACTGCATTGAGAGAGGACAGAGCTTAGCAAGATACCAATAAATATGCTTGTCATTTAAACCTTTATCTGATGTTTGTGGAATGTGATTTTATAATTGAAGATGCGTCCTGCACCTGTAGCCCCAATATAGATGTTGTTGGTCTGTGAATCTTCCAAATTACTTCGTCTCTTTTATTCAATTGAAATTAAGATCTTTGCCTTTTATCAAAATAATATATTTTGAGTCTTAATGTGCCTATTTCGGGAATCAAACACCGGTTTATGACCTGACAGGCGAACGCTTTAACCACGAGCGTACCCCATCATTCCTGGATATTGTTAAAGAATATACATTGGTACATTTATTATACATTCAAGATTGAACCCAGTTTTGTCACCATATATCCTTCAGTTTTTATGTTAGTGACATGATCTGCACACTGATAATTTAAAAAGAGGAATATAAATAATGATTGTTTGCGATCTTTATCCAATTTAGTTTTCTATTTATCTAGTAATTTTCAGTTTCTATTTCCTGGAAATTCTGTACGAAGGTACTTTTAACAGTTTCACCCAATAACAGTAAAGCATACAGATAATACGTTTCGGTACTTTGAAAGATTAATAAGTACACATTATATTCCATGATATTGAGATACCAAAATGATTAACATAATTATATAATGTATAACAAATTAGACAGCGAAAAGCAAAAGCAAAAACGAAAACGCATGAGCAACATAAATGCTGTCAGGTTGTAAGCTTTCAATAATTATCGAAACTGCTTAGTCATGAGCTAATTGCAATCACTACAATTTTCTATAGTCTACCCAAGAGATGGAAACAAAATAGTTCTATTATGAAAATTATGAGCTAATTGCAATAAATACAATTTGCTATAGTCTACCCAAGAGATGGAAACAAAATATGTCTACAGTATATTCCGTCGGGTAACTGAAATTTGAGAAAACGTCCATATGGGATAATACCTGTATTCCAAATCAAAAAGAAGTCATACCAAGTATGTGCATGTTCACACATTTACAACAGTAATTTACACCGGGAATCATTAATACATTGTAATCATCTTTTATGAAAGTATAGATAAGGAAATTTGTTCAGTTATGATCAGTCGGATAACTCATACAAGTGAGCACTAAAATTAGGGACCTACCGGTTCATGTCTGTGTGAACACATCTGTCTGTGTTTTATTGTAAGTAGCAGTGTCTCCTTGTATAGCATATATAAGAAGTGTACCGAAGGTCAGTTATTTAAACTGTTATGTAATTTCCATTACAAAAAGTATAAACGATATTACCTACTGGTCAGAAAGACTTATCAGTACCCCAACACCGACCCACCGTCACCACCCCACCCTAGGCCTACCCCATGCCACACCCTCTCCGTCGCACACACACACACACTCCCTAACATACATATCGCTCTGGCCCATAGACCCGATATTTGAACCTTTTAAACAGACACCATGTGTATGTCAAGAAAGACACGCACGTTATTAGTGGTGCTCAGTTATGGGTATCACTTCACCTTGTGTTTCTAATTATCTCAGTACATTATGGCGTGGTCGGACGCGCTAACGAACCCTATGTGACAGTTACATTACAGAACCATTGAAATACATGTTAAAGTAGTGCTAATCGTGTAACACTATATTTACCCATTTCCAACCATTTACGCATGTACTAAATATATGACAAACTTAACCCTGGTCATACGAGATTTCAAGGGTATTGAAATGCATGTCCTACAATCACAGCATTTACATATGTTACACATGTTAGGAAACACATGAAAACAATGGCCAGATTTACACACCTGTGAAATACATGTAAATGCAGAGTTGAATGTTGGTTTATTTTAAAACCCCTTTAAACGTGTGTAAATCTGACGGCCAGATGATACGTAGATTTCAAACGTTGTTTATATGGCCGCCGGATGAAACGAGTATTTCCTGACGTTAGTAAATTTTGGTAATACAGTCATTTCGTGTGGTGTAAATGTCCATTAGAGATCTTATCGTGAATTATTTCACTTCTGTGTATTTACGGAAGGCTATAAAGTTAGTAAGGTAGACTCGCTCAGGGTCTGAAATGCCATTGGCATATCTAGGTAACAATTTAAAAATATCTTCTCTTGCGTTAGATTTGTTATAGCATGCCTCATTATGAAGGATAGACCATATTTTATCGTTGTAAAAGGACTTATCCATAATGACAATTGCGCCTCCTTTATCCTCCACCTTAATAACTATATCACTATCACTTCTTAAGTCATAAAAAGCTTTGGTAACACCTGTCCTTAAGTAGAGTTTAGGTTGTTTTACACGTATGGGCACATTTTCAATCAAGTCACAATATTACTCTCATTTTATATTGAATAGTGTAATCACAGAAAAAGAGTTACTTGACAGTATTCGGGACTTAAAACCAGGTAAAGACCCTGGTGATGACGGTATAGCACCTGAATTTCTAAAGCTTAGTAGTTCATACTTCTTACCTTTTCTTGTTTTATTGTTTAATAAAATCTTGGATAGTGGCGTATTTCCCGATAGCTGGAACGTTGGTATGATATTCCCGTTATTTAAATCAGGGTCAAGAAATAACCCAAACAACTACAGAGGCATATCTCTCTTGAACTGCTGTGGTAAGATTTTTACATCAATTATAGAAAAACGTTTAAGAATCTGGTTAGATATTAATGAACTAATTGCTGAATCTCAAGCTGGGTTTCGCCCAGGGTATTCCACTGTAGACCAAGTATTTACTTTACAGGCCTTATGTACAAAATATCTGAGTAAGCACAAAGGTAGATTTTACTGTGCATTTATAGATTTTAAAAAGGCCTTTGACCTCGTTGACAGAAGAAAATTGTTATATCTCCTTGTAAAAAATGGATGTCATGGTAAAATCTATAATCTCTTAAAAACATGTATTCCTCCGTAAAAGCAACTGTTAAAGTTTGTAATCATAAGACAACTTCTTTCAGTACATCAGCTGGAGTTAAACAAGGGTGTATTTTAAGCCCTGTACTATTTATATTCTTTATCAATGAACTTGTACAGGAAATTTATAAAGCCTGCAATTACGGTATATTTGTTAGCCAGAGTATTGACGACTTAACGTTGTTGTTATTTGCAGATGATGTGGGTTTTTTTTCGTTTACCATTATTGGCCTACAAAGGCAATTAGATGTCTTATCAGAGTATTGTTCGAAATGGGGACTGGGTGTAAACATAGACAAATAAAAAATCATTGTTTTCAGAAATGGAGGTATACTTTCCAAACATGAAAAATGGACTTATAATAACATAAATCTTGAAACTGTAACTTATTACAAGTACTTGGGTATTGTGTTTTCCTCAAGATTGATATGGACAAAGGCCTGTGAAACTTTGGCTATGCAAGCACGTAAAGCAATGGAACCAGTGTTGATTTTATTGAATAACAATAGACATATTGATTTTCAAACTGCCTGTAAAATATTTGATTCCAAAATATCTCCTATTCTCACATATGGGTCAGAAATCTGGGGGATAAAATACCACGAAGTTATAGAAAAAGTACAAACAAGCTTCCTCAAAAGATTTCTGGGGGTGGGTAAATATGCTGCAAACTAAAGCTATTCTTGGAGAAACCGGACGATACTGTTTATTCATAAAAACGCAGACAAAAGTTATAGAATATTGGATTAAGTTACTAAGAATGAATGTTTCACGTCATCCGTTACATTGTTATGAAATGCTTAAATTACATGACGAACATGGTAAAATTAACTGGGTTTCTCACGTTCGTGAGATGTTATTTACAAGCGGTTTTAGCTATGTATGGATTATGCAAGATGTTGGTGATGCCACTATTTTTATATCTACTTTCAGATATGTACATTCAATCCTGGCAGCAAAGTATTGAATCATCATCATATTTGTCACACTATTCTAGTATAAAGAACAGATTCCAATGCGAAACATATATCCATAAACTTGAAAATAGAAACTTAGTTAGATCGATGTGTAAATTTCGTATATCTCTTCATGATTTCAGGGTAAATCAACAACGTAAAAAGAAAGTCAATGATAATTCTGATATAGAATCTATTTGTTTGCACTGTGATATGAATGTTGTAGAAAATGAATACCATGTTTTCTTTTTCTGTAATAGATATTTTTTACTCCGTAATGAATACTTTTTGTCAATCAAAAAATATTGTAAAATTAGATTAACTTTGCAAAAATATTAAACACATATGATGTAAATATATTACGTTTAACATCTATATATCTGCTAAAAATATTTAGCTTAAGATCTTCTTAATGTAATTTTGGTCATGTGACAACGATTGGATATCTTACAACACAATTGTACTATGGGCCATGTGGCCTAAAATACGGAATAAATGAAATTCTGATGTATCTAATTTTATAAATAAACTAGCGGGCAAAAGAAAGTATAAGTGCTCTTTCAGTATCGCTAAAAGACAAACGAAAGACGATATCCTGGCGAAGTGAATTTTATTTTATCCAGTCATCAAAAGACAATAATCAAAACAAAGAAACACCATTGGATTGTTTCAACATCAGTCATAACTTTGAATGAAACATACCGGGGATAGAATTTGATTATAAACTCTATAGTCACTGTTGGTAACACTGCATACGACCATGAAGTTCTACCATTGTCAGTAACGCGTGTGACCTCCTGCCACGTCAATACAGGCCCGGACACGTGACCTCATCGACGTGGTCAAACGTCGAATGACGTCAGCAGGTATGCGGTTGCATTCCTCTCTGAGGGCGCGTCCCAGTTCTTGACGGTCATGTGGAATGGGTATACGGCGCCTGATTTGCCTGCTCAATTGATCCCATAAGTGCTCAATGGGATTCATGCCCGGAGAACAGGCAGGCCACGGAAGAACATGAACGTTGTTGCTATGTGAGGCCTCGCGTTATGATGCTGGAATATGACACCCTGTGGCTTAGTTTGCAAGAAAGGCAAGAGAATTTGCTGCAGAACTTGCTGAATGTACTGATGTCTATCTATCAGCACCAATGGAGTTTTTTACGTCACCACAAATACCGCCCCATACCATCACACCACCGTAAGGTTGAACTTCCTGGATGCATGGACGCGCTAAACGTTCACCACGATGTCGGTACACACGCTGTCTGCCATTTACGGTACAGGCTGAAGCAACTTTCGTCTATCAATAGAACTCGTCGCCAGTTCCGCACTTGCAACCTGTAAACTTGTCGTGCCCACTGCAGTCGATTACCCCCTTGTTGAGGGGTCAAGGCCATGCCACGGAAGGGCGGGTAGGCCCGAATTCATGCTGCACACAATCTTCTCGACACTGTACATCGACTGAAACCATGACCCAGTGCCGTTTCCGCTGTTGCTGTTGCTGTCACAAAACGGTTGCGCAGACGAATCGTCCGGATTTAGCGGTCTTCTTGCGGCGCTGTGACACGTGGTTTTCCACTCCGGGGTCTGTACTCGGTCGAACCAGTCTGCCTGTTTCGTCGTAAAAGCCTGGACACTGTCAATGGTGTGCAGCGGAACGTTCGGGCAATATGAGCTTGCAGGCCTAACAAAGAAAACTTTCCCTCTGTGCAGAAAAACGCAGAAAAGCCCACATTAATCATGGAAATAGCAACATGAACATAATAGCTCGCTACTGAAACAGTAAAAACGGCAACTTTAAATCGCTAAAACTGCACAAAAAACGAAGAGCCTGCAACTTCGATTTTGCGCATGTGCACATGGAACAGGAAGTCTCGACCAACATGTTGGCATTTTCCAGCTTGGACAAAAGTTACATTCCCTTTTTAAAGATCACATATACTCTAGGGGATACAAATACATAAAGCACTAATTGGCTTAAAATATATTAAAAAACACCCTAAATATCAACAATATATCATCTTTTCTGACTCACTTTCTTGCCTTCAGGCTATTAAAAATCTTTCTTGCAAACATCCACTTTTATTAGAAATTATTGAATTGCACAATGAACTTGCTACTGGCCAATGCGACATCATCTTTTGTTGGTTACCCAGCCACGTTGGCATTTCTGGGAACACCATGGCTGATCTTGCTGCTATGGCATCACTCAACAAGTCTGTGACACCACTTCTTATCCCATATTCTGATTACAAGGCTAGCATTAGAACTTACATCCGTGATCTGATGCAGAAGAAGTGGGACACCCAAGTAGGTATTGATAAATTACATGCAATAAAACCCTACATTGGTTACAACCTACTTGGGTTGTCAGTCCAGATTTGAAGAGGTCATTATGCGGCGATGTCGCATTGGCCATACTAGATATACTCATGAATATTTATTGAAAGGCGAAGATCCTCCGTTTTGCATCCCTTGTGATGAAAGAATCACAGTCACCCATGTCTTGCTTGACTGCATTAAATATTCAATCAAAAGGGCTAACTATTTCAAAGTAAACACTATGAAGGATCTTTTTTAATAATGTCAGTTCTCATTTAATTATTGCATTTTTAAAAGAATTAGATTTGTTAAGTGATTTGTAAATAGATATATATTTTATTATTGGTAGTTTAAATTATTAACTGAGATTGTTAGTGGCTGTACCCTGTAGGGGGGTTGAAGTAGCGTAGAATTATTGTCCTCCTGAGAGGGTACGTAAGTCCCAAAACATTTCAAGTCAGTTTAAGTGTACCAGGCTTTTAATCGTAGTATTTTTGTCATTTTAATGTATGACTAAATCTCAGCATCAACGCCAATGGCTGAAGGGATGGTGTAAATCCAGCTAGGGTCCATGCAGGTAGCAAAAAGTAATGTAAGTCCCCATGGGCCTTAGTATGGTGATCTACCTTCTGTTGTTGGCGATCTATAGCCCGTATTTTATATTGTATTGTCTTCTTTAATTGGAATATGTTAACTTTGCTCTAGTTTTATATTTATAACTGTGATTCTCTAGTCTTTTTACTGTCCATCGTCGACAGGTTTTAATCTTCAAAATGTTTCTACTTTTTATTGAATGGCTTGTTTTCGTCACGATACGGCTGCAATATTGCCGATGTGACGTTAACTATTAACTCACTCACTCACTCACTAATTGGCATCATTATAAATTAAACTCGGTCATTAAAACTACTCATTTCGATCTTTAGTTAACTTAAATCGACCTTTTTGACAACAGTGCACAATTCTCATCCGCGAACGAAATTTCAACCAGTCAGAAGGGCGCGTCTCCGTGAGGTAATGTGAGGAATAGATATGAGGGCCAATGTAGAACTCATGTACATTTTCGGGGGTAAATTATCTTGTTTACAGGTTTGTATAAACCTGAAATCCTGACAATTGTTGTGAACAATGAAAGCTATATGTTCTCACAATCTACTGTCATTTAATTTTGTCACCTGCTTTGCCTAGCTTCCGAGTTACAACCTGTTCTCTGTCTTAATCGCTTGGTGTCGCTAGGCCATATTTGTTCGAGCCAGACGCTAGTGATAGTAAAAACAATGATCAGCCTTGCTCATCACGGTTACGGTTAATTTCTTCAACCTAAACAGCACGACATTAGGAAGGGTGGATGTCCATTAGATGCACTTATTTGAAAATATCCCCGGTAGTTCTTGTCCGATTGTAATAACGTATCAAAGCAGTGTGGGCTTTTTCAGGTTTTCTAATGCCTGGATGGTATAATGACTAATCCAAATTGATCCCATTTCTGTGGGTTTTTTACCTCGATATTCAACCATGTCCTGTAAAAATATGACGTCTATTACGTATGATATTAAAAATTGACATTTTATTTATTTGAATCCGTAAACTAAACAACCCCACTTTGCCATTGCTAGAAGAATCTGAAAATTTACTTAGGTAAATAGGTGCATGCAGTTTTAGAACACAAATGCGTATATGTATTTCTTATGCAACAATGAAGTTCTGTTCGTATTCTAAAAATAGTGCCGGACCATAAGTTTTCACATGCAATTAAATTTGCATGCAAAACAGCAATTAATACTCCCTTGTTGTAACCCGTGTTAGGTGGTATAAACCTACACATGTTATTTGTCATCATTCACTTTGATAATTAGTGGTAACACCACTTAGATTACTCGACAAAGGTTCCCATTTAGCATTTCTTGTGTCTGGAGTAAATACTCAACATTATAAATAAAGGTCTGAATTGGAAAATGTATACATGTTATGTAATATGCGCATGGAAGAGCAGCAAGAAGAATTATCAGCCGAGTTACAAAAACAAACATCTGTCAAAGGATTAACCTATAACACGCTGATTGATTAATTACTTTTATCTTGCACAGCGGATTTGTCAAAAGGTAGTGTTTATGTATGTAGATTTACTAATCTATACTAAATACACTCTGTTGTAAAGTGTCTGTGTAAAAACAACGTCCTTCTTTCAAAGGATTAACCGCCAATTCATTGATTGATTGCTCATTATTGGCTAACTAAATTACTTTTTTTAAAGAATGGCGGACATGATGCAATTAGTTGCCAGGTGTGCCAGGTGGCACCCTGTCGCGAACGTCCGCCAGTCTGAGATTAAATGCTATTTAGGTTGGTTTTCACCGAGTTACAAAATCAAAACTAATTTCTACTGGTAGTAAATTATGTATTTGATTGATGGCCAATAGGATTTTGCATGACATAGCTTATAACAATTTCTCTCGTGGAAGCGAGGTGGGTGTCAATATAACACTACTTACAATATCATTGTCACTTCAACCACAACCTCGCTTCTGAGGAAGAAATCGTTATGTTACAAGTTGTGTCATGGAAAATCCTTTGGTCATCAATCATATACATATTTTGCTACAACTAGTAAGTAGTTTTGATTCTTTAACTTCCGAGAAGCGATCTGAACACAAGTATGATATCGTTTCAGGCTTCCACAACGCTCGCTTTGCACTCACAAACATAACCCATTTAGCACGAACTACGGGTCCGGTGGCAATCACAGCATGGTGACAATATCACCCGACCCCCAGGAGCAATTGACGGCAACGCAACGATTCAGCATGTCTTCATTGACGTCAAGAAATCAGCAAAATGACGAGCTTGTTACACACTTTATATACAACTAACTGAAAATCCTTCCATGACGTCACTTCCGGGTCGCCAGTGCTCTGGCGACAGAGTTACGTAACCTGTCAGTGGTTTCGTTGGCGGGCGATAGTGAAGCATGCGACTTTTTGTCGCTCGGTATTAATTAACCACAAGATTTTTAAGAACCAATTTGGTGTTCCGCTTAAGACTAACCACACGTCTTTCATATGTAATGGTTAAAAGAGTACAAAAAACAAAAGTTTATTTGTTCTTTATGTATTTCTGTTGTGTTATTTGGCATTTAGCATCATGATACTTGTGTGCACACTTGTTTAGTTTACTTTCCAGTCGTATGAAATGATGGACAGCAATTATTACGACATATTTAATACTTTTTCTACGCGAGGCGATTCACAGTTGCTCGGAAATTGGAAAGAAGCGCGGATCGTAATGCGGATGCGCAGTAGAGGTCAAAGTTCGCTGTTATAAACATGTTGCAGTTTCATAGTCTTTCGTTGCCGTTTTTACTGTTTCAGTAGCGAGGTATTATGTTTATGTTGCTATTTCCACAATTCATGTGGGCTTTTCTGCGTTTTTCTGCACAATGGGGGAGTTTTCTTTGGTAGGCCTGAACTTGGGTAGCTCCAATTTCGGCCATTTCAATGGCCCTCTCTCCTTCTTCCTGGGTCAATCGTGGCATTCCTGTTGTGTGTTTTCAAATATAATATTTCCGGTACATGTTTCCTCGTCATACGTAACATGTACAAATGTATTAAGTCATGCGTTTCATACAATGGTAATACCAGTGATTAGTTCTATTGTTGTTCTGGTGTTAGACAAGACGAAAATATCTCCTCATTTCTCTTTGCATTGTACCTAAATGATCTGGAAGAGTATTTATTAACCAATAATTTTAATGGCCTTGAACATTTGAATAGTAACATTCATCATGATCTCGGTATCTTTTAAAACTTCTCTTATTACCCTATGCAGATGACATAGTTTCATTCGCAGAAAACCCTATTATATATGTTTAAGATATCTCCATACCTTGAAAGTTATCTATTACACCTTCCATCAAATGTACGCATTTGGCTTACCTATATTAAAACTTTTAACCGTAAACTCTCAGTAGAACCAGGTATATGGTACAATAAAGATTATGTACACTGTGTAAGAACACAATAGGAGATGAACTTCACTTCATGTTATATTGTCCATATTTAATTATGTAAGAAACTCATTTCTACCAAACTATTATTGTAATTATCCATCATTTATATCCCTCATGTCTTGTGCGCATAAAGCACTATTGTTAAAATTAAGCAACTATGTGAAAACCGGACTACGTATGCTCCCATGAACAAATCTGTACATTCGTATTTTTCTGTATGTCACGATTGTGTGATCTTCATGAGAATAAACCATTCATTCATTTATTCACTTGCTATGATACTGCAGCATTCGGCAACCCCATTTAAACCACATTTCTGCACGTGCATTTCATGAAATTGAACTTAACCACAATTCACACTTTTTCTGCGTTTTAGACCTCCAGCACCACAAGATGCGTTTCTGAGATTTGCACAATACTTTTGGAACGTATGCAACCATGTCTATAATCACTCACATTTGGTTTTCTCAAAAACGTTCACTTCATAACAATTTGAAAAAAACTTTCTTTTGCCCGCTAGTTTATTTGTCCCAACCACGAGGTGGCACAAAAGTTTGAGATATATTTAGATTGGGGGTCCCTTGCATGTAATGGATGGTTCACTGTGAACCATCTAATTTAACGCATGCGCATTATGAAATCCTAACGTCGAACTGTGACGTCATGCAAATTTCATTCAAATCGGAGTTTTAATACCGTAACGACGTGTTGCCAGTTCGCAGCTGAAATGGAAGCCACTTAAGACGATCTGAGCAAAATAATCACCTATGATCTTGATCCCGCAGATATTTTGGATATCTCTACTCAATCTCTGGTGTTCAAGAAACAAGATCTACTCTATGACCAAGATAATAGTGAGTGCGTGAGTGAGTTTAGTTTTACGCCGCCCTCGGCAATATTCCAGCTATATGGCGGCGGTCTGTAAATATCGAGTCTGGACCAGACAATCCAGTGATCAAAAGCATGAGCATCGATCTGCGCAATTGGGAACCAATGACGTGTCAACCAAGTCAGACCTTCACGGGTATAGTGATCGTTTTGGGTGAAGCAATTTTTAGCGACGAATTGATAGAACGCATGAAAGATCGGATACCTGAGAAAACGCGCGCCAACAACAAATATTCAACGAACACTTTTGGCGAGTGGCAAGCTCCCGGAATCAAAAGACGCAAATCTTTTTCGAGGATTATTATCCTTGATTTGGCGAAAACTGAGGAAAACGAAATTTCCTACTGGCTGACACGTTTTGTTATATGGAAGTTCGTCGCAAGGATGGGAGTGATTACCCGCCTCAAACATTGTACACAAACATTGTGATGGGTATTCAGCGCTATCTACGTGGAGAATGTGGGCGTGTCCTGAACTTTCTGTCGAAAGACGATCATTCGTTTCAATCCTTGAAACAAACTTTGGACGCGTGTCTGTGACTTCCTCTTCCTTCGGTTCAAACCTTCGTGTTATAAATAAATCAAGCTCCACCTACTTTGTTATGTGACAGGTATGAAAACATAACATGTTGTACATGATCTCAAACATTCCGCGCTTAAAATGGTAACTACAACAAATATTAACTCTGATTACGACCAAAACAAAATTGTAATTGCAAACAATTTACTTGAGATCTTAGAAGAATAGCAGAAACGTGAATATATATTTGGCGGAAAGTACGCCAACAAGCCGATTGTCACACATTTCGCAAATAATGATTGTTGAGATTGTATGAACCACGAACACATCAGTGCCTGGTGTGACCACTCCTTGCACGGACAACATCTGTCAGTTTCCTCCTCAAAATCGAACTTCGAATTCTATGTTCTTCGAATTATATTTGGGGTTACACTTTCTCAGTAAACTATAGATTCTAGTACCCTCAGAGTCAGGCACCTAATCGCCAGCACAGGAACCTAAGCATCGGAATCCTTTGCCATTCCACATGGATTACCTGATTCAATAGGCGATCGTTTTGTGCTTTGTTCAGAAGGGCGATAACTCTCCTTTTGAAATGGTGTTAGCGACGGCCAACTTCTCGCTGTCAGCCTGGTTACCGACTTAATGTACATCGCGACATATGAGACCAGCTCACGCGTTACAATTATGTGCCTTTATAAAACGATGGTCGTTTACAACAAACTATCTTTAACTGACATGTTTTGCGGTAATTGTTAGTTTAGAACAGAACCATTCGTTTAATCTTCAAGTGCAAAACGATAAGTAAGCGCCGTCTGTCCTGTGAGTACAGGGTAACATCCATGTCTAGAGGTCCAAAAGTGTTCTCTTGAGGAACCTCGGAAGGTAAAGAAAGGGACGACAGTTGTTTATTTCCGATTTAATTTTTGTCCTTTCTTCTTTTTTAATGGATCAGTGGCTGGCTGTGACGTGGCTAGTTGTGAATCAGTCGATTGTGATGTCTCAGGCTGAATTTCTGTCTGAGACCCAGACGACGACAGAGTGATTGGAGCAGTAGGGTTTTTGGTGGGGAAGTTGTTGTGTTAGATGAGAAGACTGGATTTCTCACTTGACCCATGTCAAGTCAGTCTGGCACGATATAGATGCTGTGGCCACAGATCGAGATACTGCAGCAGAGTAGGATATCGTCGATGGTGGTGTTGTTTGTGTATTTAAAAGCTTCTTTGCCTCTAGGTAGGAAATGTTATTTTGGCATTTCAATTTCCTTTTCCCATACCTTTCACGACTTTGATGATGCAGCATGTGTGCCATCACAATTACAGCATCGCAGTTCTTTCTAACAGTCTGAACCCTCGTGGTTGTCACCACAACGATGACAAACCACAGAGTTACGACATGAGGTGGAAGCATGGCCGAATCGTTGACATTTGTAGCATCCCTTGTAGCTTGAAATAGCCCGCTATAATTGTTTCAGGAAGAGATGAACGCGCAAATGGCATTAGATAGGTGTTGGTATTCAGAATGACACCTTCATTCCTGATGGTGAAACGTTTTACTGCAGTTACTGCTTGTTCCTTCAACTCCGCAGCAATTTCTTCTTCCGACATGTCGGACAGGCAACGAGCCCTGTCTTGAACAATGCCTGGACATGAATTTAATGTCCTGTGCAAAGACACAGCAACCTCAATGGTAGCAAATGTTTTTGTAGATAACAGATTAAGAGATTGCTGTTCTTAACTTCACAACAAATACCAGCAACAGCCTTAGAAATGGCAATAGGGTTTAATTTTATTGGAAGAAACTCCGTTGCCTCAGTCACGAGGAAACGAGACCAGGATTCAGCGATTGAGGAAAGGTTCCTTGAATAATCATCAACATTATCTGAACGTCTTTTCGTTTCGTTTCTAGAGGAACCAGATGGTTTGGGATCCATAATGAAAGGAAATAGGTTTTACACCCCTTTTCCCCATCCACCACAGAATGTCAACAAGGGCAGTGTCATATAGCACCGGATCTCCGAGATGCTGACACCAGGGATAAAGACATGAGAAGCTAAGTGAAGAAATGCCAGGCTGGTTCGGCCTATGACATCATTCCCAGGTATCACAGATTTCTGAGGTCTATTATCACCAGATTGGCCCTTGAGCCATCGCCTTCTGGCACAGGACTCTAGGCAATTCGTACATGACAATTTCCATTGCTGACAGTCATAATTAAACAAATGTATTCAAAATAACTGCAGCAGAAATATTTTCCATGCGCGGGCATGGCTTGAACAGCCGATTGATAGAATTGGGCCAATTCTACCACCCGTCTAGGTGAAGTGGTGTGTTGGGCAAAAGGAACACGCTTCCAGGCTCCCAGTGCCCTCAGCCACCAGACTCCCGTCCTCCACCGACACAGGAGCGCAACCCACGGCAAACAGGTTGCCCAATTCGGTCTTACGACCAGCAATGGGGTGCTGTGGACTAATATGCCCCCGGGTCCACACGGGGGTTGAAGAGCTCTTAGAGTTACCCAGCACCCACCACGAGGAGGTGGCTCTTCACGGGTGCCTATTCCATATGAAGTAACTTTCACAGCTGACGAATATTCTTCACAACATTATTCCTTCTTTAGAGGTCGATATACAATACGTTTGGGAAACGAACATATTAATTCAAACGATGTCTGTTGATTTATTGATATATACCTTTGTATATATAGAACTCTTTTATGCAACTTACATCCTTGATTGTGCCTCACATAACTAAAACCATGTTTATTACACATTTGTTTTACATTATGGGCTCAACATTGTCTACCAGCTTCTGCTAATTTATATTGATAACAGTATGTGTGGGATCCTTTTGGTATAATAACCATGTCCAGTATTTTACAATTGTTATATATTGTCTAGTTTTGAAAGACAAACATCCATTTCTACCATGAAAAAGAATTTGCTTCAAGAAATTATTTTATACTCTGTCTGCGTCCAGTGATGGATAAAATCCCCATATTTCTGAGCCGCAAGCTAAAGTTGGGAATACTTTGTGGTTAAAGATGTTGAGAAGGACAGATAATGTTAATTTTCTGAAATATGATAGCTGGGAACGTAAAATATTTAACACTTTCTGGATATGACCAAGTTTTTTTGTCTTATATGCCATGACCCACTGCATGAGAAATGAACACTCAAATATTTGTAAGAAGACACAATTTGTAGTTGGGTATCATTAAAATAATGTTTTTCGTATTTCTTTAATCTACCACCTTTCCTCGAAAACCATACATTTAGTTTTCTAATATTGATGGTTAAAGACCACTTTGTACAATATATTGATAGATTATTCAATCTTTTTTGTAAACCTCGGACAGTGCTATCAAACACTCACATATCATCTGCCATCGGCGGAGAGTAACATGGAAAGTCGACAGACACCAAAGTCAATGCATCTATCTTCATCAACACCAAGAAATTCAGTAATATCATTAACATACAATGAAAATAGCAGTGGTGATAGTTGGCAACCCTGTTTTATTCCGCTCACACAGCCAAACAGGCACCTTGCAATGATATACATGACTGAACATTTGTGTACATATTTTTAATCAATCTAAAAAATTACCTTTGACATTGCCAGTCCAAAGTTTACACATCAAACTTTTTCTATTGATGGAATCCAATGTAGCTTTAAGATCAACGAAACAACAGTATAGTTTGCCCTTGTATAAAGACAAATAACAGAGACCAGTGTATCTAACACAAACATATTGTGCTTGTATGAGTTTATAGAGTTCATAAATATTTAAAGATTATCAAATTAGGATGACACTACTTCCACTTAAAAGGGATATGAAGGTGATGCTTTAAAGAGAGAGAGAGAGAGAGACATCATGGTCGGTTTGTTGTCAAGGGTCATAACTCTGATTTTTTTTAGGTGTGGTAACATTTTATATGACGAGTCGGTACGTTCTACGTTCGAGTCGGCGGTGTTGGAATAAAAAAAGTGTTTTTTTATATTTTTGGTCGGGAATAAATTAGGGTCGGTCGGGCGATGACAAACACAAAAAATAAAAATTCTGCCCTTATTTGTATATATCTCAGGGTTGGCAGCTCATATATCTCATTGTAAATAGGGTACACATAACAACAAGGAGGTACTAAATCACAGATATATGATAAATAACTTACTTGGGCATGTCGAAGTCCTGTGTGGTTAGAATTTCCCTCGTTAGTGTCATCGTTGACATTCTGAAACGCAATCGTATATTTCACCGACACCAGGATCATACATACATTGTCTTTACAGTATGTAAGTACGCAACTTTGAATAATAACAAGAGGACAAAGTCATCAATATCCCCACAATGGTAAAATACGCTTCATGAACATTTCAACTAGTTATGGCAAATATTGTCATCATGTACTCATAAACCAGATCTGAAAGACAATATATGCATTGTTATTCACGTTGATCTTACGAAAACATATAGATGTACACTATTCATATACTACATTTGTAGCATGCTTGTATCAACAACAGACTGACTGAGAACTTCCACGGTTTTGAGGTACTTCAGTAATGTTGATACTGGAAAAGAGTGCTGTTGATTTATGTCATTAGGTTCATAAATAAAAATGAAGGAGAGTATTGAAGGTTTTAACGTTCTGCACCACAAAAGAGCACCAACACCAATTTCAGTCCAAATCAAACTTGTTGCAATGCACATGGAACCACTATCTGCCCCTGAAATTATACCAACTGGTGTCTTGAGACACTTTTGAATTTTTTATCATGAACAACGAGGAGAGTTCTATGGATATACAACTTCTTTAATATAATATGAGCGACGTTCAAACAAGTTATTTTTTATCATATTTGGACAACAGAGCACTTTCCTCCATCGTGACGTCTTGCCATTGTTGTACCAATACCTAAGCCTGACCGGGATCATAGAGATCCGTCAAACTACAGACCTACACTAGCTGCGTTTGCAAAACCATGGAACGCATGGTCCATAATAGATTAATAGTATCGATAATAGTATGGTTTCTAGAAACCAAACATCTATTTACAAATATTCAATGCGGTTTTCGCAAAAATAGAAGTACGATTGACCGTTTAGGTCGGTTGGAATTCCATTGCAAATAACCAGCATGCTGTATTTATCTTTTTCGACGTAGAAAGAGCTTACGAGGGGCTATCAAATAGTGGTGAACCTCACCAAACAAATAACAGAAATGCCGCTGTTTTTATGTTTTATTTTAACACATATTATCTGTCAACATAAAGCAAATTGGTTTTGCCATGATTCAGCCTTACGATCCCCATTTTGTTTGACTTTTTATCTTGGTACCCCAAAAGAAGCAAAATCTCCAATCAGTGCCTCACAAACTTCAGCAAACAAAACATGCAAGATGTCACATACTGGAGTAAACACAAGACCCAAATTAAAAGCTAATATAATTTAGGACAATAGGCCCACAAGGACATAACACCCTCAGACAAAACACCCCTAGGCTAAATGCCCCCATGACAAAAAGCCCTCAATGGGTAGGACAAAAGGTCCTCAATGAAGAGATGTAATAGAATACCAACAAATCTTTTTTTCATTCCCACATGAATACAATATAATATAACATTAAATAGCATATGTAATAGCACATACTTCACAAATGTAAATCACCAAGCACATAATGCAGTTGTGCAGTTCATACTTGCACTACAGTTCTTACCAGTCTTATATTGTGTCCTACACCAGTCAAAAGCGAATGCTGTTAACACCGTCACCAATAGCCGGCCGCTGGATTCCAAACTTTAAAGAAGGTAACAGGAAATCAGCAATTTATTTAAATAATAATAGCGCTGACCATCTTAATAGACCATCTTAATAAACACCATGTTCATTGACATACCACAATGAGTACCTGCCCAACGGGCACCCATGAAGAGCCACCTCCTCATGGTGGGTGCTGGGTAACGCTAAGCGCTCTTCGATATTCGCTCTTCGATATTTGGTCCACCAACCCGTTTGCCGTGGGTTGCGGCCCTGTGTCGGTGGAGGAAGGTAGTCTGGTGGTTGAGGGCACTGGTTCCAGGAACAGTGTTCCTTTGCCCAACACACCACTTCGGCCCTAACTTCACCTAGACGGGTGGTTGAACTGGCCCGGTTCAATCAATCGGCTGGTCACGCCAAGCCCTGTGCATGGCGAATATTTTTGCACATTTAAATTATAAATTGGTAATGGATATTTTGATCTATTGTATATAAATTATTGCTTACTTTAAACTGCCTAAAGTCCTATGCCAGAAGGCGGTGGCTCATGGGCCAATCTGGCAATGTTGACCTCCACATTCAATATGTGTCCAGTTACTTGTCATGGGCAGAACCACAATGGCATTTGATTTGGTACACAAATATTGCTATATGTGTCATATTTGCTGGCGTATAACATCCCTGTATCCCTGGTGTCGGCATCTTGGAGAACCGGTGCTATTTGACATCGTCCTTGTTGACACTCCATGGTGGGTGGGGAGCAGGGATGCTGAATTATTTCGTTCTCATTATGGCATCCCCACAAGCTTGTTCATCTCGTTATGAAAAAAAGAGGCGTCTGGTTGAAACAGATCGTCCAGCTGAAACTGTTTCTGTAACCTTGGATTCCTGGGCTCGATTTCTTGTGATCGAGTCTAAGGACTTTCTACCGATCAAACTTAATCCCTTCGCAATTTCGAAAGCTATCTCTGGAATCTGTGGAGAGGTAAAGAATGTTACCCGTCTCCGTAGTGGCTCGCTTCTGGTGGAGTGTGCACGGAGACAGCAATCTCTCAATCTGCTGTCTGTCACGACATTTGCCAATATCGAGGTTGCTGTGTCTGTGCACAGAACGTTGAACTCTTGCCGCGGTATCATACGGGACCGAGCTCGTTGTCTCTGTGATATGTCAGAGGAGGATATAGCTCTAGAACTTGAGGAACAAGGAGTTACAGCGGTGAAACGTTTCACCTTCAAGAAAGATGGTAATATCACTCAAACTAACACCTATCTCTTGACTTTTTCGCGATCTTCCCTTCCACGGTCAATAAAAGCGGGTTATGTTAACATCGGGGTGGATGTGTATGTCCCCAATCCACTCCGGTGTTACAAGTGTCAGCATTTCGGTCAAGGGTCTCACTCGTGTCGAAACTCTGTGGTGTGTCACCGCTGTGGTGACAATCATGAGAGTACAGATTGCGTGAATGATTATAAATGCGCAAACTGTGAAGGCCCACATGCTGCTTCATCCAGGTCGTGCCCTCTTTATCAAAGGGAATTAAAAATAATGAAAATCAAATGCGAAAAAAACCTTTCCTACCTTGAAGCCAAAAAACTGTTTACAAGTCAGAATTCAACTCCATTGAATATCTCTTATTCTGCTGCAGTCACCCGCACTGTAGCAACATCCTCTACTGCTTGTCAGACTGACTTGACTTGGGTCAAGTCAGAAAGACCTGTCTATTCAGCAAACCCACCTACTTCACCAGTCACTCAGTCTACTTCTGGGTCTCAGACTGGAATTCAGCCTGCGACATCAAAGACGTCTGCTTCACAGCCATCTACTTTTCAACCAGCTACTGACCAAATCAAAAAGAAAAAAGGAAAAAAGTTAAACAGAAAACAACCACCTATTGTCTCTTCACCTTCCGAGGTTCCTCTTCAAAACCCGTTTGAACCTCTAGACATGGAGGTTGCTCTGTCCTCACAGGACAGGCGGAGGGATAGCTCCTCCTCACATACCCGTGAACGATCGCCAATTGAGCCACCATGACTCAGTTGGCCAATATAATTCAGTGGAACTGCAGAGGACTTAAAAATAACTTTAACGAAATACAGTTACTAATTCTTCAAGATTTTCGCCCGTCAGCATTATGTCTCCAAGAGACATATCTAAAAAACACAGATAATTTTGATTTACGACAGTACAGTGATTATCACTCATTCTCTCCTCCAGGAGATAGAGCAACAGGAGGTGCTTCAATTTTGGTGCGGCAGGGTGTCATACATAGCCCTGTCCCACTTAATACAAATCTTCAAACAGTTGCTGTTCGTTTAACCCTGCACATTGCATTGACCCTGTGCAGCTTGTATATTCCTCCTTCATCAAATATTCGACAATCGGATCTTCAAAATCTCTATGATCAGCTTCCAAAGCCATGTGTTATCATGGGCGACCTGAACGGACACAACCCGCTTTGGGGAAGTGTCAACACTAATAATAAAGGCAAAATCCTTGAGGAATTCATTTCCGATAATAATTTATGCATTTTCAATGACGACTCTGCCACTTATTTACATCCAGCTACGGGAACATATTCTTCCCTGGATTTATCTCTAGCTGATTCCAACTTATATAATGAATTTGAATGGATGGTCTGTGATGACCTATGTGGGAGTGATCACTTGCCCACCATTCTCAAAAACATCAACCCTGGTGATGATCCACCTGTATCAAGAAGGAACTTCGCCAGGGCTGATTGGTCATTATATAAGACTCTGTGTGTTGAACACTTGAAGCATGATCTTTTTAGGAACAGTGAAGATCCTATACAGTCGTTTTCGGATATACTAAATCACATTGCTGACAAAACAATTCCAAAGTCCTCTACAGTTCCACATATTCGTAGACCATGGTTCAATAATCAATGTAAACAGGCCAGAAAATGTAGTCAGAAAGCCGAAAAATATTTTTGCAAACACCCTACTGTCCATAATCTAGACAAAGTCAAAATTACTAATGCTAAGGCTAGACGTTCTTTTAAACAAAATAAGCGTCAGTCTTGGCGAAATTATGTTTCTAAAATAAATTCACGTACACCTGTGTCAAAGGTGTGGAACATGATCCAGAGAATAAAGGGCAAAGGTTCCAAATCTACTGTTCATCATTTGAAGGACGGTGATAATTTCCTGACATTGCAAATAAACTAGGTGAAACTCTTGCCAAGCATTCATCTTCATCTAATTATGTCCCTGAGTTTCAAAAGTATCAGAAACAACAGGAGAAGAAAAGAATAAATTTTAACTCAGACAATGGTGAAGATTATAACGAACTCTTTTAGTTACATGAGCTCCATACCGCCCTTGAGCAAGCTCATGATACAGCAACAGGAGCTGATAACATTCACTATCAGCTCTTGAAACATTTGCCGGAATCATGTTTAGAAATCCTTTTAGACATTTTTGATCAAATATGGACTTCAGGGAATTTCCCAACTTCGTGGCGTAAAGCCACAGTAGTCCCTATACCAAAGCCTGGCCGGGATCATACTGATCCGTCTAATTACAGACCAATCTCTTTAACGAGTTGCGTCTGTAAAACCATGGAACGAATAGTAAATAAAAGATTAACATGGTATCTTGAAACCAATAATCTCATAACAAATATTCAATGTGGTTTAAGGAAAAATCGTAGTACCATTGATCATTTGGTACGTTTAGAATCCTTTGTTAAAAATGCAATAATAAATAAACAACATGCTGTATCAATTTTCTTTGATCTCGAGAAAGCGTACGATACCACCTGGAAGCATGGCATTTTAAAGGATTTACATGATTTTGGTTTAAGGGGTCGTTTACCTCTTTTTATATCACAGTTTTTAAAAGACAGGCAATTTCAAGTCCGAGTGGGTTCAACCCTGTCTGACCATTATAATCAGGATCAGGGTGTCCCACAAGGCAGTATTTTGTCTGTAACATTGTTTAGTATTAAGATCAACAGTTTATCTAAGGTTTTAAATGATTCAATTGATGGATCACTTTTTGTGAATGATTTTAACATTTCTTGTCGCGGTAAGAATATGCATACCATTGAACGGCAACTACAGTTGTGTTTAAACAAAATAAATAAATGGTGTCTTGAGAACGGCTTTAAATTTTCTAAATCAAAAACTAATTCCATACATTTCTGCCGTAAATATAAACCACATAAAGACCCAGAACTGTTTTTAAATGGCATTCCCATCAAGGTTGTCAAAGAGGCCAAGTTCTTAGGTCTCATTTTCAACTCCCATATAACTTTTCTTCCGCATATCAAATCTCTAAAAACTAAATGCCTGAAGGCACTCGATTTATTGAAAGTCGTGTCTAATTCAAGGTGGGGAGGGGATCAAGCTACGCTCCTACACCTTTACAGATCATTTGTCCGCTCGAAGCTTGATAATGGCTCCATCGTATATGGTGGAGCCTGTAAAAGCAACCTAAAACCCTTAGATTCAGTACACCATCAAGGTCTGAGACTTTGTCTTTGGTCCTTCAGAACTTCTCCTGTTGACAGTCTTTACGTCGAGGCAGATGAACCTTCTCTTAACTAACGCCGTATAAAAGTATCATTACAATATATTACAAAATTATATTCTCACGAGTCTAATCCTGCATTTCACTGTGTCTTTAATCCTCTTTATGAGGATTTGTATAACAAAAAATCTTCTCTTGTTCCGCCTCTTGGGCTCAGAATTAAGCCATTTATTGCTGCTGCCGGCATTGAGCTGGAAAATATATCTCCTTCCCGTCTTCTTTCTTCTCCTCCTTGGCAATTGGTTAGGCCACAAGTCGACCTAACACTCACTAAATTTAAAAAATCAGAAACTAATGACTTATTATATAAACAAGAATATAATCAATTAAAAAGTAAATATAATACATATAAATCCTTATTTACAGATGGGTCCAAGGATGGTGGCGCGGTTGCTTGTGCCACTGTCATTGGGTCCAAAACAATATCTTCCAGATTACCCAATGACAGTTCAATTTTCACAGCAGAAGCAAACGCAATACTAACAGCTCTTAAATATATTAATAGACACCGTAAATATAAACAATATATCATCTTTTCAGATTCTCTTCCGTGTCTTCAGGCTATTAAAAATCTTTCTTGCAAACATCCACTTTTATTAGAAATTATTGAATTGTACAATGAACTTGCTACTGGCCAATGCGACATCGTCTTTTGTTGGTTACCCAGCCACGTTGGCATTTCTGGGAACACCATGGCTGATATTGCTGCTAAGGCAGCACTCAACAAATCTGTGACACCACTTCTGATCCCATACTCTGATTACAAAGCTGCTATACGATCTTATATCCGTGATCTGATGCAAAAGAAGTGGGACACCCAAGTAGGTATCAATAAATTACATGAAATAAAACCCTATATCGGTTACACTTACTTGGGTTGTCAGTCCAGATTTGAAGAGGTCATCATACGACGATGTCGTATTGGCCACACAAGATATACGCATGAGTACCTATTAAAAGGTGAGGATCCTCCGTTTTGTATCCCTTGTGATGAACGAATCACGGTCAAGCATGTCTTGCTTGACTGTGTTGAGTACTCCATCACAAGGGATATCTATTTCAAATCCCGATCTATGAAGGATCGTTTTACTAATATAAGTCCTCATTTAATTATTGCTTTTTTAAAAGAATTAAATTTGTTAACAGATTTGTAAATAGCTAAATATTTTATGATTGGATGTTTGAATTAGTAACACAGATTGTTAGTGGCTGTATCCTCGAAGGGGGTTAAAGTACTGTAAAATTATTGTCCTCCTGAGAGGGTATGTAAGTCCCAAAACATTCGAAGTAAATTAAAACGTTCCACTTTTTAATCGTAGAATACCTGTTCTTTTAATGTATGGCTAGATTTGCTAAATTGCTAACGGCCGAAGGGATGGTGTAAATCCAGCTAGGGTCCATGCAGGAAGCAAATGTACTGTAAGTCCCCATGGTCCCTAGTATGGTGATCTACCTTCAGTTGTTGGCGATCAATAGCCTGTTTTTTATATTGTATCGTCTTGTATAGTTCAAATGTTTTAGATTTTGTTACTAGTTTTATATCTCTATCTGTGATAATCTAGTTATTTTACTGTCCTCCGTTGGCAGAATTTTATAATTTCACTTAAATTGTTGATATATTTATAACTTGCTTTAGTCACGATATGGCTGAAATATTGCCGATGTGACTTAAAATGTTAACTCACTCACTCACTCACTCACCTGCCCAACGAAATCAAACATAAGAGGAAGTGACCAATTTAAGCCAGTTCTCTGAAACATTTAGCAGACTTCATTCCATTGTTAAAATAACAACATCGTCACTGAGCAGCCTGTAACAACTATCAGCAGTGGGAGGAATTGCTCAGAAAACATCATGTTATCACCTGTCAACTCAAAATATACACCGAGGGTGTTTTATCCTATGGGTTGAAATTTGCAAGGGCTTTTTGTCCTGGGGGCATTTAGCCTAGGTTTTTTTTGTCCGAGGGCTTTTTATCCCAGTGGGCTTATTGTGTGCCCTGATTAGGTTGAACAAATTCAGCCAAGGCGGACAGTAGCCCAGTCTCCGCGTCCGTCACGATCGAGGGAGCAGGGGCTGACCAGTTTGCAGCTAGGTTTCGTAATTAGACTGTTGGCGAGAAACATTAATCGCTCTGGATCAGTGGCCCTTTAATGCTTTTCATAAACTAGAATCTCATAAACTATTTGTCTCTGGAATCATCCGTGATATGAACTTGTGTACTGATTTCTCTAGAAATTATTCAACGTGATGTAAAGTGAATAATGTATTAAACATTTAGTCACCTTTTATTGTAAATGACCAAATTAATTAGTTACACTATAATATAATAAAGAAGGAATTCATTTGGATTGTTTTTGCGGGGTGTTCCGCTTTTGCCAGTCGGGCAAGTTGTTTATTTAGGGATTAAGAGGATGACCAGACCATGATAATTAGCAAGACAATGATGGTGGATGACCGAGGAGATGACCAAGCCAAGAAAGACACAAGTGGACTACCATCTGTATTTTTATGTTCAGCATTCATAAATGACCCAGAAAACGAAAATACAGATAACTTAACGATAGACTACAGAGAGAAAAAGACCATCTTCAAGCAGGAAGGAAGACCATGATAGAATATGGAGCTGCTGTTTCTCATCTTGTTGGACTTTAAAGTCAATTGTGTATGAACCATCATTGTGAACATTGATGATGTATGATTGTGATTAGTACCTTATAAGTTTCTTATATTTACACAGTTACATAATGCTAAACATTGTGTACAGTTATGTGTGTTATGTGTTATGTATGATTGTGATTAGTAATTTATCAATTTATGTATGCGAACATAAAAATACAAATTATAGTCCACTTGTGTCACTTGTGTAAATGGCCTGTGGTCTGTACTCACTGTATCCTTGAGGGCGACAAGGAAATGTTCTCTGTAGCTTGTGATCAAGTCGTCCCTGGTGTTAATCGTTGCTCAACAAGAAGGATAGCAACGTCTCCAATGTGTTGTATCACGCTTGCTAGTCATAATTCGAAACTTATATCCCTGATACACTAAACTTCTAACACCTCGACCATTTGGAACAAACTGAACATTCACCAAAGCATTTGCCATCATTGGATAAAGTGAAGACTTGCTATAACATGGCACGTGGTGATGTAGTGGGAACAAGGAGATGTATGGAAAACAGCCATGTAATAACTGAACCAAAATCATTCCCTCTACTAGTGAAGGTCGTGTGGTATTAGTTAAACAAACAAACCCAGTCGACCATGCCTCATAATCCTCTTACTCTTTAAATAACCAACTTGCCCGACTGGCAAAAGAGGATACCACCGTTTTTGCCTCAGTCCGCCCGTGTGTGGACAACATAAGCAATTATCTATTAACAAGTTCATGATATTTCGTGAATACATCAATTGCATAACACCATCTCTGACCATAAACCCAAACGGCCCATCCCTTGTGACAGGTGTTAATTAGACGGTACCAATTAGAGAATGTATTCTACAACGATATGTCTATTACTCCCTGGCAAGTGTTCACTTTTATGACATGTAATAAACCATGCCCAGTCAGTCAGTGAGTCCGGTAAACTTTTATTTAATCCATGATGTACGTAGGTCTATGTAATTTGTGTTTATACAAACAGTGACAAGGGGAACATCATTTGCACCTCTGTGGATAACAGTAAAACATACACTTAAAACAGTATTTTAGAAAATGCTAGCCATACTAGGGGGCAAATATGACAGTCAATATCAATTTTTGACCTTTAGAACAAGAAGGCTGCAGATGAGTGAAGTTATACTATTCTATAGAATTGGTTCCCAGTTGATCGCATAGGACGGCGAATAGAAAACACTTACTTTAAACATGATCCCAACTTTCAAAATGTATCTCTTCATGCGTCAGATGCAATTACGTTACTATAAAGCACAAATGGATAATATCAAAACACGGCCTATTCCTGCAGTTCTTATGAATAAAGATGTATTATGTATATCAAGAATAAGAACTCGAACAGAACATAACAAAAGATGCGTGAAATAGTCTATACACTCATGGGGATCCTTGGGTTGAGGAGAAATTGAAAGAAGTGGTAGTAAAATCCTTCCTAAATTTCCAAAAATGTCCAAGCCTGGGAAATATGATATTTCCAATGTTGGAAATTTTTGGAAACATGATGTTTCCAATTTTGGAATTTTTTGGAAATATGATATTTCCAAATGGGAAATTTTGGGAAATCACCATTTTTTTTCTGGTGTTAAGACAGAAGAAATATTACGACAAACATACAAAATCTTCAGCAAATAAAGTAGGGAATCAAGTTTGGGTTTACTTCCCCCATAGGAAAGTAGGTGTTTGCCCAAAACTGCAATGTTTTTTGAAAGGACCCTTTCAAATAACAGCAAAACTCAGTGAAGTCAATTATCGTGTCAATTGTGGATTGAGAGGTAAACCTCAAATAATACATGTTGACCGTATGAAGCCAGCTATTTCCCGTGAGGAAACAATTAAGGTTAATACCATACCAGCACCAAATCTCCCCGTGGAAAACAACAACAAAGTTTTTGCGGAGGACTTAATAGAAGACCACTCTCCGGCAGAAGAGGTTTGTGGTTATGGGAAAAGTATCAAATGTACGAGGTGTGAAAGAGTATTCGCCACAATCAGCGGATTTGGTGAATCATGTTTCCATAGCTCATGGGAATAGGGAAACAAGTTGCAACGAGTGCAACTTCAAGGCCGACCGGGTATCTGAACTGAACCTCCACAAGAGAGAAGTCCATAGCAATCTAACTGTTAGGAGGCCCCGGTCAGCCAAGAAGTTCCCGTCGAAGGAATTTGTTTCCTCTTCCGAGAGTGAGGACGAGGGAAAGAAAACCAAAAGCTGCTCCTCCTCGTTTTCATCCTCAACATCTTCCTCATCATCATCAACGTCGTCGTCATCATCAGGAAACTTTGAAAGGCAGAAGAAGGAGAACAAAGAAGAGCGCGAGAAGGGAACAAAGAAGAGTAGAGTGGAAGAAGAGGGGGAGAAGGAAGACAGAGAGGGGGAAGACACAGAGAAGGAGAAGGTGAGCGGAGAGGGGAGAAAAAGGAATACAGAGAGAAAGAGGAGTGGAGAAGGAGAAAGAGCAGAGAGAGAAGGAGAAATCAGATGTAGAGGATAAAGAGGAGAAGAAGGAGAAAGAGGAGAGGGAGAAGGAGAAAAAGAAGAAAGAGGAGCAGGAAAAGCAGAGAGAAAGGATAAAGAAGAGGGAGAGAAGGAGATGAAGGAGAAAGAAAAGAGGGGGAAGGAGAAGGTGGATAGATTAAGACGGGAAAGGGAAAGAGAAGAGAGAGAAAGGAGGGAGAGATAAGAAAGGGAAAGAAGAAGGAAGGGAGACCCTAACAACCTATTTAACTGGCCACCCGGGGTCAGAAGACACAGGCAGGAGCAGAGAAAAGAAGAGATCCCTGGTGGCCATTGCGTCCGCCACATCAGCATCTCTGTTGTGGAATGGTGGACACCAGCAGAAGAGTAGGAGACTACACTCATAATTTGTAAATATGTAGGAACACTCATAATTTGTAAATATGTAGGAACGCTCATAAGTTGTAAATATGTAGGACTGCTCAGAATTTGTAAATATGTAAGAACGCTCAGAATTTGTAACTATGTATGATGTAAAAATGTTCACAATTGTAAATATAATGTAAGAATCTTCTCATTTTTTTAAACACAAATATAAATGACAATAAATGTGAGTTCATAATATATAGATATATATTAATGTTATGGCTAAGTAAATAGGTGGTGCCGGTACAACCTAAGACAGATCCACACCACTTGACGTACAACCAAAGACAGATCGTCCTCTAGGGTTAGATAAATGGGTGGTCACGTGGCTATATATACTATGCGTAGGCGCATTTGTTTTTCTTAAGGGTGTGTGTGTGTGTGTGTGTGTGTGTGTGTGTGTGTGTGTGTGTGTGTGTGTGTGTGTGTGTGTGTGTGTGTGTGTGTGTGTGTGTGCGCAATTGTGTATCATTAGCTTATTCAAAAACGTACTGGTTATTACGTCATTCTGCACGTAACTGTCAAATCGAATGGTCCATCATACTTCCGGTGGAGTACTAGGTTAGATTATGACATTAGAAAGCGATTTCCGGGTATATAGAGAATACGTTTATTACCTTACCGTCATCTTTGTTTACGAATCTCTCGCATGGGCACGTGGTCACTGCAGCGGGTGCATTCGATTGTGACGTCATTGTAATTAAGGATAAAAGGGAGACGCTACTGCAAATCTGCCTGCATTTCTTGGAAGCCTTAAGCATCTAAGCATCTCGCCACCAGAACAAAGCAAAGTTAAGAGGTGAGGATAACAGAACATTCAACAGGACTTAGTATATTTTATACAAGTAATTTGTAAATATTAACCAGACTTATAAGAATTATTAATAATGAATTTGGGGAATTTCTAATTAGGGTTATCAGTCAGCTGGCACTGTACTTGAGGACGTCACGATCGGCATGTACCGATGTAGAGTACTTTTCTAAGTGTCTTTTTAAGTGTATATTTGTAGATATGTTACTGTATTAATAAATTATTATTGTTGTTGAAATGAATTTTGTACGTTTTTCCACAAAGTTTCATGTTGCTGTTTCAAAAGTTTCAGAGATATGGAAAAAGGAGGTTTCGCGGGTTCAGAAACCAATGCCAAGTCTGGCCATTAGTAAGCGTCAGCTAGCTAATTATATATGCAAGGAATGTCGGGTCAGAGATTAAAGGGCGGTCCTCCTAGGAACTGACCAATCAGGAACAAGTACATTGTATTGTCAACATGGCTGACGTTTTCTATGATCTAGACGCGAAGTACAGAAGTCTTATATACAAGCGAATTAAACTGAACACAATAGTTTACATATCACAAGTTTAATTATCTTAACACGTATTCCCTACATTTATCACTTATCAGCAATATATGTTCTTGGAGTAACAAGCGAACTCGGTAATGTAATGCAAATTAGGGGGCGGAATTTAGACAAGTTTGTAAACAAACTCGCGCTACCAGATTATCAATTAGGATATCAAATTCTACACTTATACGTTCGCATGCACAAGACTACATATTTTAGTGACTCTGAGCATCAAATAGTATACCCTCCCCTGTTTGGCGTTACAGTATCAAGGAGAGTCTATCAAACCTCGCCCCATCATTGCAAAATTTCTTATCACAAAATAGAGAGATAGTGTTAAGAAATGTGGGAAAATGTTGAAAGGAAAACCATTCCATATTGTAGAACAATTCCCGGAGGAGATCAGTGACAATAGAAAGAATGTTCTGGGGCCTTTGTTGAGAGAGGCTAGGAAAAGCGGGAAGAAGGCAGTGATTGTAGTAGATAAGCTGTATGTTGAGAATACCCTCCAGTCCCCAGTCCCTCCCCCTACAGAGTGCCCCAGAGACCCCGCCACCCATGTATGGAGACGTCGGTGGGCAGGATCTTGAGTCAGCCAGTACTACATGGCCTGCATCTCCCTCTGTATGTTCTCCACCAGAACAATATGACACTTACTCATGTGAACTCCAAACCTCAAAAAGTGACTTACAAAGACCCCAGTTTTCATTAAAAACAGAATTACAAGATACTAAGACCTCATATAATCAATACCTAGTCAGTATTGCCACATATGCCAAAGCCAATACATCAATGATTCTCATTTGCAATGGCCCTCATGTCTACCCTGAACATAGTGATGTCAATATTGCAGGCCAAAATAATGTGGTTTGTCTTGATGCTGTTGACATTTGACAAAATGGAACATATCAACATAAGTGTAAATAATGATGTTTCTGAAATTGATGACAAAATGAATCATATTAACATAAGTGTAAACAATGATGTTTCTGAAATTGATGACAAAATGGAACATATCAACAGAAATGTAAATAATGATGTTTCTGGAATCGAGGATGTTGATACAAATGCTGTAGACGCTCATATTGACATAGCTGATGAAGATGATAATATTGTAGATGTTGATAAATATGTTGTAGGTAATGTTGTTGTTGACATTTATTATACTAACGATGATGATTATGGTGGTGGTGGTCGTGGTGGTGGTGATGATGATGATGATGATGATGATGATGATGATGACTGTATTTTAAACTATTCCGCTCTTAATTTTTAAGTGTTAATGTATGTGGACTAAGAAAAAGATTAGAGTATTCGGAATTTGTCAACCTCATAGAAAATAAACATATCAATGGACTGCAAGAAACTAAAACAAATGAATTAGATGACATACAACTTGATGGGTACACACTATTGCTAAGGAATAGAGTAAAAGCTAACAGAAAATCAGAAGAAGTTGGAATAGCTGTTAAGAATGAGTATTAAGATTTCATTACATTAGTAGAGAAGGATAATGATTATGTAATGTGGATAAATATGTCAAAAACTTTATTTGATATTGAGCAATATCACTATTTAGGAATAGTGTATATCCCCCCTGATGGATCCAGATATGTTACAAATGACACTTTTCTTGACCTAGAACATTCAATTATGCATAAGCTTTCGAAAAGTGAATATGTTACTCTAATGGGTGACTTCAACTCCAGAACAAATACCATATGCGATTATTCTGTATACGATGACTTTCTTACTAAAAGCGGCATAAAACCAAACGGGCACCGTGAAGAGCCACCTCCTCGTGGTGAGGTGGGTAACGCCAAGAGCTCTTCGATCCCCGTTGTGGACCCGGGGGGATATTTGGTCCACCAACCCGTTTGCCGTGGGTTGCGCCCTGTGTCGGTTGAGGACGGGAGGCTGGTGGTTGAGGGCACTGGTTCCAGGAACAGTGTTCCTTTGCCCAACACACCACTTTGCCCCTTACTTCACCTAGACGGGTGGTAGAACTGGCCCGGTTCTATCAATCGGCTGGTCACGCCAAGCCCTGTGCATTGATTATATGTAATTGCACAAAATTTGATTTGGAATTGTTGAAATTTTGGTCTTGGCACCCTTTGTTTATTGACACTAATTGATTTTGTATTATGTTTATCATGAACTTTGCCTAGAGTCTTAATGCCCAGAAGGCGGTGGCTCATGGGCCAATCTGGTGGGATTTATCTTTTCAAGATATTTTCTGCTTGAGTATACCCTCCTAGTATCCTTGGTGCCGTCTGCTGGATATCCACAGACATGAGGCATCGTCCTTGTTGACACTCCATGGTGGGTGGGGAGCTAGGAGGGTGAATCATATATATTTCTACCATGGCACCCCCACTAAAAAAACGTTCCCACGAGTCTGATGATTCGTTCTCGTCGGAGGATGAGGCTCCTGTAGCTTTCACCAACACTGAAAATTGGCCACGTTTCGTTGTCATGTCAGCACCTGATGGTGGTCCTCTAAGGTTAAATCCATTTGCCGTAGCAAAGGGTATAGAAGGTCTAGCTGGCGAGGTAAAGGAAATCAAAAAGCTGCGATCTGGTTCTCTGTTAATTGAGTGCAAGAAACAGATCCAATCGCAGATCCTACTCTCAACCAAATCTTTGGCAAATGTCCCTGTTGAGGTTTCTCCTCATAGATCACTTAATACTAGTAAAGGCATCGTCCGTGACATTGGACGATGCCTTTCTGATATGACAGATGATGACATCGTGACAGAATTATGCTCACAAGGAGTTACCAGTGTAAAACGTTTCACTGTAAAAAAGAATGATTAAGCCACAAAAACTAACACTTATCTGTTTACTTTCTGCCTTTCCATACATCCAACATCTTTGAAGGCTGGGTATTACAACTTGAGGGTGGATACTTTTATCCCTAATCCCTTGAGATGCTATACCTGCCAAAAATATGGTCACGGTTCCAAATCGTGCCGTAATCAAGCAGCTTGTCATCGATGTGCAGGATCATGTGAGAATTCAAACGTTTGTGACAAACCTCCCGTATGTGTTAATTGTTCTGGTTGTCATCCCTCCTCTTCCAAGGAATGCCCTACTTGGAAACTTCAGTCTAAGATGTCACGCGTGAAGCACGAAAGCAACATTTCGTTTGTAGAAGCAAAGAAGATTGTAATTGCACAGGAACCATCGGGCCCTACTTACTCTGCTACTGTCTCTTCATCTCTTCCGGTCACCAAACCTAAACGTGTTTCTTGCAACTAAGTAGGATGTCAGACCGACTACACATGGGCGATGACATCCGATATCTTCTGAGAAGGATTCATCTAAATCTCAGAAACAATCATCTCAACCAGAAACACGTATCAAACCACCAGCAAGGAACAAATCCAAAACAAACAGTGAAACGTACAAAAAGACTCAAAGTAACAGAACCCCTAAAGGGACGAATAACCAGGTCCAGCTTTTTAATAAGTTTGGATCTCTCGAGGAGATGGATGTGTCAGATCATAGCCATGGTAGGGCACATAGCTTGTCACCCTCAAGGAAGGTGAGGGGTAGATCTCCCGTTCATCCTCCGAAGAAATGATACCTTCACCTATAATACAATGGAATTGCAGAGGACTTCGGTCTAATATAACCGATGTACAGTTATTAGTCCAAGATTTTAACCCGTCAGCGTTTAGCATACAAGAAACTTATCTGAAACAAACAGATAATTTTGATCTACGTCAGTTTAATGCGTATCATTATTTTTCTCCTCCTGGTGATAGAGCTTCTGGTGGAGCATCAATTCTGGTGATGATCAATGTTTTCCATAGCCCTGTTCCACTTAAAACAAATCTTCAAGTCGTTGCAGTTCGACTTACATTACAGGTTGCTTTTACCTTGTGTTCTTTGTACATCCCGCCTTCATCAACTGTTAAACCTTACAGATCTGCAAGCTCTCTATGATCAACTACCTAAACCCTGTTTAATCATGGGTGATTTAAATGGCCACAACCCACTCTGGGGTGGATCTACTACAAACGCCAAGGGTAAATTACTGGAGGATTTCATTTCAAATAATGACTTATGCATTTATAATGACGGCGACAATACTTATTTACATCCTGGCACAGGAACATATTCAGCTCTTGATTTATCTATTACTGACTCCAACCTATTGAGTGAATTCGAATGGTCAGTCCACGACGACCTTTGTGGAAGTGACCATTTCCCAACAATACTAAAACCTGTGAATCCATCTGACGTTCCTCCATCATCAAGATGGAATTTTAAAAAGGCTAACTGGCCTTTATATGAAATTCTCTGTGCTGATAGCCTCAAGCCTGAACTTTTTATTGATATTCCTGATGCCATACAATGTTTTTCAGATGAACTAAATACCATAGCTGACGAGTGTATCCCAAAGTCCTCTGCAATTCCACAGGTACGAAAACCATGGTTTAACGACGAATGCAAACAGGCAAAGAAGGCAAGGAAGAAAGCTGAGCATTATTTCCGTCGCCATCCTATGGTCCACAATTTAGACAACTTTAGAATTTTAAACGCTAAAGCACGACATACTTTCAAGCAAAATAAACGCCACTCTTGGCGAAACTATGTCTCAAAAATCAATTCGCGCACACCTATATCAAAGGTGTGGAATATGATCCAGAAAATCAAGGGTAAGGGCTCTAAATCTAGCATTCACCATCTCAAAGATGGGAATCAGTTATTGACTGATAAATCAGATATTGCAAATAAACTTGGTGAGACGTTGGCCAAACATTCTTCCTCATCTAATTATGTACCTGAATTCCAAAAATATCAAAAACAGCAGGAAAAGAAATCTCTTAATTTCATATCAGATAATGGGGAAGACTACAATGAAACCTTTTCGATACATGAGCTTCATACTGCTCTTGATCAGGCTCATGATACTGCTTCAGGGGCTGATAACATACATTATCAACTCCTGGAGCATTTACCTGAATCATGTTTAGAGACGCTCTTACATATTTTTGATGACATTTGGACATCTGGAAATTTTCCTTCGTCGTGGCGGGATGCTATTATTGTTCCCATACCTAAACCTGGACGTGATCATACTGATCCCTCTAATTATAGACCAATTTCACTGACTAGCTGCGTTTGCAAAACCATGGAACGTATGATCAACAATCGACTTGTTTGGTACTTGGAAACCAATAACCTTATAACTAATATACAATGTGGTTTCCGTAAAAACCGTAGTACCATCGATCATTTAGTACGTTTAGAGTCTTTTGTGAAAAATGCCATAATTAATAGACAACATGCAGTGTCGATCTTTTTCGATTTAGAAAAAGCATACGACACGACATGGAAACATGGGATTTTAAAAGATTTACATGATTTTGGATTACGAGGCCGTTTGCCTCAATTTATATCCAACTTTTTAAATGACAGGCAATTTCAAGTCCGAGTGGGTTCAACCCTGTCTGACCATTACAATCAGGATCAGGGTGTCCCGCAAGGCAGTATTTTGTCTGTCACATTGTTTAGTATCAAGATAAACAGTTTATCAAAGGTTTTAAACGATTCAATTGATGGATCACTTTTTGTGGATGATTTTAATATTTCTTGTCGTGGTAAAAATATGCATACTATTGAACGGCAATTGCAGTTGTGTTTAAATAAAATAAATAAATGGTGTCTTGAAAACGGCTTTAAATTTTCCAAGTCCAAAACTAATTGTCTACACTTTTGTAGAAAATATAAGCCGCATAAAGATCCAGAACTATCTTTAAATGGCACACCCATCAAAGTTGTTAAGGAGGCCAAATTCTTGGGTCTAATTTTCGACTCCCATTTAACTTTTTTTGCCGCATATTAAATCACTTAAAGCCAATTGCCTGAAGGCCCTTGATTTGTTGAAAGTTGTTTCCAACTCAAAGTGGGGAGTGGATCAAGCTACCCTCCTCCACCTATATCGATCATTGGTCCGCTCGAAACTTGATTATGGCTCCATCGTATATGGTGGAGCCTGTAAAAGCAACCTAAAACTCTTAGATTCAGTCCACCATCAAGGTCTGAGACTTTGTCTTGGGTCATTCAGAACTTCTCCTGTTGACAGTCTTTACGTCGAGGCAGATGAACCTTCTCTTAACCAACGCCGTATAAAATTATCATTACAATATATTACAAAATTATATTCTAACGAGTCTAATCCTGCATTTCACTGTGTCTTTAATCCTCTTTATGAGGATTTGTATAACAAAAAATCTTCTCTTGTTCCGCCTCTTGGGCTCAGCATTAACCCATTTATTGCTGCTGCCGGCATTGAGCTGGAAAATATAGCTCCTTCCCGTCTTCTTTCTTCTCCTCCTTGGCAATTGGTTAGGCCACAAGTCGACCTAACACTCACTAAATTTAAAAAATCAGAAACTAATGACTTATTATATAAACAAGAATATAATCAATTAAAAAGTAAATATAATACATATAAATCCTTATTTACAGATGGGTCCAAGGATGGTGGCGCGGTTGCTTGTGCCACTGTCATTGGGTCCAAAACAATATCTTCCAGATTACCCAATGACAGTTCAATTTTCACAGCAGAAGCAAACGCAATACTAACAGCTCTTAAATATATTAATAAACACCGTAAATATAAACAATATATCATCTTTTCAGATTCTCTTTCGTGTCTTCAGGCTATTAAAAATCTTTCTTGCAAACATCCACTTTTATTAGAAATTATTGAATTGTACAATGAACTTGCTACTGGCCAATGCGACATCTTCTTCTGTTGGTTACCCAGCCACGTTGGCATTTCTGGGAACACAATGGCTGATATTGCTGCTAAGGCAGCACTCAACAAATCTGTGACACCACTTCTGATCCCATACTCTGATTACAAAGCTGCTATACGATCTTATATCCGTGATCTGATGCAAAAGAAGTGGGACACCCAAGTAGGTATCAATAAATTACATGAAATTAAACCCTATATCGGTTACACTTACTTGGGTTGTCAGTCCAGATTTGAAGAGGTCATCAAACGACGATGTCGTATTGGCCATACGAGATATACGCATGAGTACCTATTAAAAGGTGAAGATCCTCCGGTTTGTATCCCTTGTGATGAACGAATCACGGTCAAGCATGTCTTGCTTGACTGTGTTGAGTACTCCATCACAAGGGATATCTATTTCAAATCCCGATCTATGAAGGATCTTTTTACTAATATAAGTCCTCATTTAATTATTGCTTTTTTAAAAGAATTAAATTTGTTAACAGATTTGTAAATAGCTAAATATTTTATGATTGGAAGTTTGAATTAGTAACACAGATTGTTAGTGGCTGTATCCTCGAGGGGGGTTAAAGTACTGTAAAAGTATTGTCCTCCTGAGAGGGTACGTAAGTCCCAAAACATTCAAAGTAAATTTCAACTTTCCGTGTTTTAATCGTAGAATATGTGTAATGTTAATGTATGGCTAGATATATCTCAATTGCTAACAGCTGAGGGGATGATGTAAATCCAGCTAGGGCCCATGCAGGAAGCAAATGTACTGTAAGTCCCCATGGTCCTTAGTATGGTGATCTACCTTCAGTTGTTGGCGATCTATAGCCCATTTTTATATTGTGTTGTCCCTTATGGTTAAAATGTTTTAGATTCAATTACTAGTTTTACATATATATCTGTGATACTCTAGTTGCTTTACTGTCCTTTGTCGGCAGGTTTTATAATCTCTATATATATTCTATTTCAATGTCAAGTGTTCTCGTCACGATATGGCTGAAATATTGCCGATGTGACGTTAAATAATAACTCACTCATTCACTCAATAAAACCAAACTCAGTCTTACTTGTCTTAGATGAAACTGGAGATATATCCCCTGAGAATTATTTACATGATTTGAATCTTCCTCTAGAAAGATCATCCCAAGATGTCGGTAAAGTAAACAATTTTGGTTATGCACTTATAGATATTTGTAAGAATTTTAATTTATTCATTGTAAACGGAAGGGTGGGAAATGATAAACATATTGGGAAGTTAACTTGTAATGACAAAAGTTTAATCGATTATGTTACTACTTCCCCAAAAAGTTTAAAACTTTTTCCCGATTTTGATGTTTTAGACTTTTCTCCCTTCACGTTAGATGTTCACTGCCCATTATCGTTCACATTGAAAAGCAAGTCTATTCCCAATGAAGTAAAGCAACCTAAACTTATTCATCATGTAGATAACAGTAAAACGGCTAAACCTAAACGTTATAATCTCGACAAAAAAGCAACTTTTCGCCAAAATGTAGACATGGATAAAGTAAATAAACTTACAAATCTTGTCCGTACAGTGGTATCCACATGGAGATTTATCGATTATCAACACGCTCTCCGATCGCTTCGCGCACGTGCTTGTTAATGCAGCACGTGAAACATTTGGGACACGGAAACACATCAAATACACACCCCGTTATCGTAAGAACAAGCCGTGGTTCAATACAGAATGTAGAAAGTTCAGAAAAAGATTCCATAAAGCAAAACGAAAAGTTAAGAAAACTAAATCACAGTCTGATCTTTAAAACCTACGCACCGAATCGAGAGCGTACAAGACATGCTTACAAGAACATATTAGAAAACATAGGATATCTCTTGAAAATATGTTTAGAGAAAAAATGAAAAAGTCACCGAAAGAATACTGGGAATATCTCAAAGATAGAAATTCGAAAGATAACAATCCGATGCCTGATACTAAAACATTTTTTGAATACTTTAGAGATCTAAATGAAGAAAACTACAGCGAACATGAATTGAATTTCAAAGAAAGTACCCATCCCGATTTGGAATATGACTGCAGTATTCTTAATAAGACATTAGCATTGAAGAAATTATGTCAACCACCAAAACACTCAAACGAAATAAAGCAGCTGGTTTGGACAACATTGAAAATGATTACGTAATCGATACTATTGACATCATTGCCCCTTTCAATGTTCTATTTTTCAACCTTGTTTTTTCAACAGGTAAAATTCCCGATTCTTGGCTGATTGGAGTTATAAAACCGATATACAAAAAAAGGGTGACCAACTTGACCCAAGTTCATACAAACCCATAGCTGTTTTAAGCTGTGTTGGAAAATTCTTTACCTCTATACTAAACTCGCGTTTAACATCTTTCCTTGAACAAAATAATACCATTACTCCCGCTCAAGCAGGTTTTAGAAAACATTTCACAACATCCGATAACATATTTACTTTGCGGACAATTAATAGTATATTGACATCACAAAGGCAAAAGTTCTACTGTGCCTTCATCGACTTCACAAAAGCATTTGATACTGTCTGGCGCATCGGTCTAAGGACGAAGATGCAAAAGTCCGGTATACATGGAAGATTTCTTGAGCTCGTTATAAATATGTATCGTAACATTAAGTCAACAGTAAGTACACAAATTAGTACATCCGATTACTTCCCATGTCAAAAAGGGGTACGGCAAGGAGAGAACTTATCGCGACTTTTATTTCCAATCTTTCTTAACGATCTAGAGAATAATCTGTATGAAAATGGCTGCGATGGAGTTAACTTGGAATTATCCATAAAAAAATGAAATATAAATCTGCTTGCAACTTTTATTGTTACTTTACGCTGATGACACTGTTTTATTTGCCCTTACTCCTAAAGCCCTGCAAAAGTCTCTTGATTCCTTTTATGAATATTGCACTACTTGGCAACTCAACGTAAATGTACCAAAACAAAACTTTTAGTATTCGGTTCAGGCCCAGCGGCTAAATCGAAAATGATATTTAAATTTGGGGAGAAAAATCTTAGTTTAGTCGACAGTTGGTATAAAACTACACAGAAACAAAAGAATGATAACTAGCATAAAAACTATAACTGAAAACGCTACAAAGGCTATGTATAGCCTACTGAAAAAAAGCAAGAAATTTGAATTTACCCTTAGATTGTTTATTATCGGCATTTGATGTGATGATAACACCTATTTTAACCTATGGATCAGAAGTGTGGGGATTTGAAAAACTTGACCTAATAGAGAATATACATCTAAAATTTCTGAAACTTGCATCTGGGCTAAGAAAATATACGCCTCATTTCATGGTTTACGACGAACTTGGCAGAACTCCAATATATATAACAATATACCAACGTATGTTATCCTTTTGGCACAAACTAACATATACTGTTACCCTTAAACTAGCCCATGTGTTATATAATTACAGTTTAAATAAATACAATAAAAACTTTAAATCGGATCCTTGGATTCACTTTATCAAAGGTTTATTAGATAGAATTGGATTATCCGATATATTTGTAAATCCCTCGGTATATACCACGTCTTTTCTAGTTTTGAAAGCTGGACAAGTTTTAACAGACCAGTTTATTCTTCAGTGGAGGGAAAGTATCAAATCTAGCCCGAAAGGAATGTATTATCAACATTACAAACAATTACTTACTTTTGAAAAATACCTACTTTTACCGAAATATGTTTCTGTTCCTATTTTAAAATTTACAACCTTAAATGTAAACCTGCCAATTGAAACTGGAAGATGGCAAAGCATACCGAGGGATGAAAGATACTGTACACTTTGTAACTTAAATGCAATCGGTGATGAATTACACTATATTCATACATGTCCAGCACTAAATTCATATCGTGAACAATATATACCCACCACAAACTGTCTTAACAACACATCTAAATAAGTCTTTGTTTTTCGCCGACTACTACTAGATATCAATTTTATCATACAGTTGCAAAAAATGCTAGCCAATCTTTGATTAGCGTTTGTATTTATATACCTGTTAATATATGCACTTATTTATGTATAGGGAACTGTACATATGTATAAGGAATTATTTATTGTAGTCAGTTGTCTATCTATGACGCATGCATATGAATTGTACATGAATTGTGTAATATATGCTCTTGTACCACCGGGCGGTGGGGTAGCCTAGTGGTTAAAGCGTTGAGTCGTCACGCCGAAGGCCGGGGTTCGAATCTCACATGGGTACATTGGGTGAAGCCCATTTCTGGTGTCCCCGCCGTGATGTAGCTGGAATATTGCTAAAAGCGGCGTAAAACAGCAGTCAGTCAGTCAGTCTTATACCACCGAAGGTCTTTTTTATAAAACCGTAAGGTGAGGTGATGAAATTTTTAACGTCGTGCTTGATAAATTTCGCTCATATGTCAACGTGCATGTAAACTTAATCGGCTGCTTGTAGCCCAGACTGAAGCTGGTTTTATAGTGCTAGCCCACTGAGATACCATGCCGCATCAGCAGAATACCCCACTCAGACTTATACTGACTCCGAGCCGACCAGTCGTTTTAAATCAAGTACCAATATCTTTTGGTATGAGCGGTCGGGGAGATAACCCGCGACCTAATCTCCGGGCGGACGCTATCTACAATCACTAACAGCTGAATCACCTCTTCAGGATGGTATAACCCATCCAGCCAGTCATAGCTACCGTCGTTTTAAATCAGTAGCATATTTGCAGTTATTGATGAATGTCTTATCCAATCACGCTGTCCGTAGTATGGTGACACCGTGCAGGAACTATTGTAAGTCCCCACGGTCCGTAGTATGGTGACCTAACTTCCGTTGCTATCGATCTCTTGCCACTTTTTATCTCGAATCGTTAATTGTTAGTATATGATTTTAATTTTCGTTGATCTAGTTTTAACACATCTGTGATAACCTAATAACTTTACTGTCCTTCGTTGAGAGGGTTTAATAAATTATATGTATTTATCATGAATTCAGAACTAGTTTTAGTCACAATATGGCTGAAATATTGCCGATGTGACTTATTATCTTAACTCACTCACTAACTCAAATATCTGAAGACCAAATGCCTGAAGACCTTAGATCTATTACAAGTCGTCTCCAATTCAAAGTGAAGAGCGGATCAAACAACCGTCCTTCATTTATACAGATCACTCACCGTGATAACGGCTCCGTCGTATATAGTGTAGCCTGTAAAAACAAACTCAAACTATTAGATTCTGATCACCAAGGTATAAGATTTTGTCTTGGATGCTTTAGAACTTCTCCTATTGACAGTCTCTACGCTGAAGCAGGCGAACCTTCTCTAAACCAACGCAATGTTAAACTAGCTTTGCAGTATGCTACAAAACTTCATTCTAATGAGTCCTACCATGCCTACAGGATTTGTATACCAGTAGGTTAAAACATCTTCACTTATTCCACCACTCGGAATACGTATAAAACCATTTACTTCTGCTGCTAACATCGGGCTGGAAATTACACCTTCTTTCCGTCTGCTTTTTTCTGCTCCTTGGCAATTAGTAAGGCCACAAATCGACCTCACATTGGCAGCATTTTAAAAATCCGTAACAAACGAATTACATTGTAGGCAATAATTCAATCAGTTCAGAAATAAATATTATACATACCAATCTTTATTCTAGCACGACATTGACCGCCTCCGTGGTGTAGTGGTTAGAGCATCCGCCCGGAGAGCGGAAGGTCGCGGGTTCGATCCCCGACCGCGTCATAAAAAGACGTTAAAATATGGTACTTGTTGGTCCCTGCCTGGCGCTAATGGGTGCAACAAGGACTGGTCGGCTCGGAGTCAGTATACTGTGTCTGTGTGGGGTATTCATGCTTCACTGCGGCATGGTATCTCAGTGGGTTACCACTATAAAACCAGCTTAAGTCTGGGCTAGTACAAGCAGACGCACATACATATACACACGCATGCACGTCGTCATATGAGCGAAATATTCTCAAGCACGACGTTTAACCCAATTTCACCTCACCTCACCTCTAGCACGACATTGTGAGATACTGGATTCTGATTGGCTGAGAGGTCATCAAAACCGTACTTAAAAGTCAGTTAAGGACCGCTAATTAAAGTTACGATTCACCGCGTATGAATGCAATGAACCCGTTGACCCTTTTGTTTGTAAACAAACATATCGGACATCGGACATTTCTACCTCGGCAGCATCTTTGATGTTTTTGAAGTAAAAAGCGAACGGTTTGAAGAAGAATTTCTTCACCCTAATTCCAGTGAAGAAACTTCGAAGCTGGAAAAAAGCGGCAGTATTCCGCCATACTTCAAACCGGGTCAAGATCTAGCGGGCATGACGTCGACACGCCGGCCCATACGTCCTAACCTGACCGCTTCCGTCCCGGCCGTAATGCCCAGTCCTTCCACTGCCCATGTTTCCCACATAAAAGCTGACATGTCAGGTCTTTTCCAAATTAGGAATAGAAGAGTGGTTATCAACAATTATTTCCGCGATCAAAGTTAGCGGCGACAACTTCACGGCTTGAGTTGGGGCGAGTCGATTGTCATACAGGAGGGGAGATCAATAATTCGCTTGAGAAAAATCAAATAACTCTACTTGCTCACAGTATAAACTGTATTTTCTTATCCATGTATGCTAGTTGTAACAAATACAAGCATATTGGTTCCTGAAATAAAGCATTTAAGTTGTTGAAAATGTCTTATTGTGTTCATTACACAACCTGTCCCTCTAACGCATTCGGTTTTTAAATAACATTTAGCGGTCTTAAATCAACGCTAAAGGACCGCAAAATTGAAAACAGAGTAGCTTTATCTTCTAATTTACAGATGGATCCAAGGATAGTGGCACAGTTGCTTGTGCCAAGCTGTCATTGAGTCCAAAACAATATCTTCTAGATTACCAGATGGCAGCGTATTTTTTACAGCTGAAGTGCGGAATTCCCTACCCATTAATGATGCTACTTGTAAATTCTGGTTCTGTGACATTCTTGTTATTTTTACTGTCCTTTGTCGACAGGTTTATATAATTTGATTGTATTTACCAAGTATTTAGAACTTGTTTCAGTGATGATATGGCTGAAATACTGCCGATGTTACTTTACATTTTAACTCACTCAAACTCAGATTACTTTGCCAATAGAGTAACTCAGATCTCCTTTCGTTCAAGTTTGTTTCTGGTCTTTGTGCAGGAAGAGTTCCTCCAGATTGGTGTACGTACTACCAAATGAGTCGTTCACCTAAAATTCGATAAAGGACTACCATACTAGTATGAACATGTATACTACTAAGAGTGAAAGACTGAGATTTCTGAGTTTGAGAAAAGTGATATGTTTACTGCAGTGACAGAAATGTAATATGTTCACTGCTTAAATTATTACTTTGCCGGAACTACTCTGTCACGAGAGCTTTACCTACATCCTTATTTGAAACATTTTGTGTGGAAAAATTAATACCGGGCAATTTAAAAAAAAGTCTCATATCCCATACAGAAGAAGAAGAAAAATATTTCATTATTGTGCCACATGCTAATAAGCAGTACATAATGACACGATTAAAACGTTTACACAGCATCCGGCCATTTGGCTTATGAGACACATATCACAGTAAAACATTTAAGATCTATCCTGACACCCACCCACACTCACAACCACCACCCAGACCCACACCCACCCCAACCAAGTACTAAGAGATATATAGTCTCCTCCTGTACATGCGGTTGACAAGAGCGGCAAGAAGTTTAACAAATGCTGTGTGTTTCAGCATAAACACAGTCTGCTGAACGGCAGTCAGCAGCGAGAAAGCAGAATCTAGCTGATTCAACTCCATGAGAAAACTGTAACGCAAATATAAATAGAATGGGCAACTGATCAATAAATGAATCTCATCCTCCGCTGAGTAGGAGCCACAGAACTTACATAACTGATGTTCCAGAGGTGTCTTAGGTAGAGTGAACCTGCCACGTTCAACTTCAAAGGGGAGAGAACTACAGCGCAGCTTAGCCAGAGCACTGCGATGGGATCTGGGAATTAAGTGAGTAACGTACGGTTCAGCCGCCAGAGAACTTTTGGAAAGTCTATACGTTCGTAGTTTGTTTCCATTCAACTGTCCACGAAACAGTTGTTTTTACCGCTCAGCTGAATGAGTGAGTGAGTGAGTTAGAATTTAACGTCACCTCGGCAATATTTCAGCCATATAGTGACGAGAAATATTTTACATAAACAATAAATTAAAGTTGCTAAATAATCAGTCATCGAAGGACTGTAAAATAACTAGAGTATCACAGAGAATAATTTAAAACTAGTAATTAAATCTAAAACAGTTTAACTATAGTTAACAATACAATATAAAACCGGGCTATAGATTGCCAACAACTGAAGGTAGATCACCATACTAGGGACCATGGGGACTTACAGTACTTTTGCTTCCTGCATGGACCCTAGCTGGATTTACACCATCCCTCAGCTATTAGCAATTTTGGATATTCAAGCCACAAATTAAAAGAACATAGATTCTACGATTAAAATAAGAGTAGATTTAAATTTACATTGAATGCTTTGGGACTTACGTACCCTCTCAGGAGGACAATAATTTTACGCTACTTCAACCCCCTTTGAGGGTACAGCCACTAACAATCTCAGTTACTAATCTAAACTACCAACAATAAAATATTTAGCTATTTACAGATCAGTCAACAAATCTAATTCTTTTAAAAATGCAATAATTAAATGAGAACTGATACTATTTAAAAGATCCTTCATAGTTCGTGATTTAAAATATTTATCCCTTGTGATGGAATACTCAACACAGTCAAGCAAGACATGCTTGACCGTGATTCTTTCATCACAAGGGATACAAAATGGAGGATCCTCACCTTTCAATAGGTATTCATGAGTATATCTTGTGTGGCCAATACGACATCGTCGTATGATGACCTCTTCAAATCTGGACTGACAACCCAAGTAAGTGTAACCGATATAGGGTTTTATTTCATGTAATTTATTGATACCTACTTGGGTGTCCCACTTCTTCTGCATCAGATCACGGATGTAAGTTCTAATGCAAGCTTTGTAATCAGAGTAAGGAATAAGAAGTGGTGTCACAGATTTGTTGAGTGCTGCCTTAGCAGCAATATCAGCCATTGTGTTCCCAGAAATGCCAACGTGGCTGGGTAACCAACAAAAGACGATGTCGCATTGGCCAGTAGCAAGTTCATTGTACAATTCAATAATTTCTAATAAAAGTGGATGTTTGCAAGAAAGATTTTTAATAGCCTGAAGACACGAAAGAGAATCGGAAAAGATGATATATTGTTTATATTTACGGTGTTTATTAATATATTTAAGAGCTGTTAGTATTGCGTTTGCTTCTGCTGTGAAAATTGAACTGTCATTGGGTAATCTGGAAGATATTGTTTTGGACCCAATGACAGTGGCACAAGCAACCGCGCCACCATCCTTGGACCCATCTGTAAATAAGGATTTATATGTATTATATTTACTTTTTAATTGATTATATTCTTGTTTATATTGTAATTCATTTGTTTCCGATTTTTTAAATGTTGTAAGTGTTAAGTCAACTTCTGGTCTAACTAACTGCCAAGGAGGAGAAGAAAGAAGACGGGAAGGAGCTATATTTTCCAGCTCAATGCCGGCAGCAGCAATAAATGGCTTAATTCTGAGCCCAAGAGGCGGAACAAGAGAAGGTTTTTTGTTATACAAATCCTCATAAAGAGGATTAAAGACACAGTGAAATGCAGGATTAGACTCGTTAGAATATAATTTTGTAATATATTGTAAAGATAATTTTATACGGCGTTGGTTAAGAGAAGGTTCATCTGCCTCGACGTAAAGACTGTCAACAGGACAAGTTCTGAAGGACCCAAGACAAAGTCTCAGACCTTGATGGTGGACTGAATCTAAGAGTTTTAGGTTGCTTTTACAGGCTCCACCATATACGATGGAGCCATAATCAAGCTTCGAGCGGACAAGTGATCTGTAAAGGTGTAGGAGCGTAGCTTGATCCCTTCCCCACCTTGAATTAGACACGACTTTCAATAAATCGAGTGCCTTCAGGCATTTAGTTTTTAGAGATTTGATATGCGGAAGAAAAGTTAAATGGGAGTCGAAAATGAGACCTAAGAACTTGGCCTCTTTTACAACCTTGATGGGAATGCCATTTAAAAACAGTTCTGGGTTTTTTATGTGGTTTATATTTACGGCAGAAATGTATGCAATTAGTTTTTGATTTAGAAAATTTAAAGCCGTTTTCAAGACACCATTTATTTATTTTATTTAAACACAACTGCAGTTGCCGTTCAATAGTATGCATATTTTTACCGCGACAAGAAATATTAAAATCATCCACAAAAAGTGATCCATCAATTGAATCGTTTAAAACCTTGGATAAACTGTTAATCTTAATGCTAAATAAAGTGACAGACAAAATACTTCCTTGTGGAACACCCTGATCCTGATTATAATGGTCAGACAGGGTAGAACCCACTCGGACTTGAAATTGCCTGACTTCTAATAAACTGTGATATAAAAAGAGGCAAACGGCCTCTTCAAACCAAAATCATGTAAATCCTTTAAAATGCCATGCTTCCAGGTTGTATCGTATGCTTTCTCGAGATCAAAGAAAATTGATACAGCATGTTGTTTATTTACTATAGCATTTTTAACAAAGGATTCTAAACGTACCAAATGATCAATGGTACTACGGTTTTTCCTGAAACCACATTGAATATTTGTTATAAGGTTATTGGTTTCAAGATACCAAGTTAATCTATTATTCACCATACGTTCCATGGTTTTACAAACACAGCTAGTTAGAGAGATCGGCCTGTAATTCGACGGATCTGTATGATCCTTGCCAGGTTTTGGTATTGGGACTACAATGGCATTACGCCATGAAGGAGGAAATTCGCCAGACGTCCATATTTGGTCAAATATATCTAAAAGTGTCATCAGACATGGTTCCGGTAAGTGTTTCAGTAGCTGGTAATGTATATTGTCATCACCCGCTGCAGTGTCATGAGCTTGCTCAAGAGCAGTATATAGCTCATGTAATGAAAACACTTCATTATAATCTTCACCGTTATGTGAGTCGAAATTAAGTTTTGTCTTTTCCTGTTGCTTCTGATATCTCTGAAACTCAGGGACATAATTTGCCGATGATGAATTTTTGGCAAGAGTTTCGCCAATTTTATCTGCAATTTTAGATTTGTCAGTTATTAAATTATCGCCATCTTTAAGATGGTGAACAGCAGATTTTGAACCTTTGCCTTTAATTCTTTGAACCATGTTCCATACTCTGGACATTGGCGTACGTGAATTAATTTTGGAGACATAATTTCTCCAAGATTGTCGTTTGTTTTGTTTAAAGGTACGACGCGCCTTTGCATTGAGTATTTTAAATTTATTTAAGTTATGGACAGTTGGATGATGGCGGAAATAACGCTCTGCCTTTTTCCTCGCTTTTCTGGCTTGTCTACAATCTGTATTAAACCATGGTTTTCGTACATGTGGAGACGTAGAGGACTTTGGTATACACTCATCAGCTATTTCATTTAAAACGTCAGCAAAAGTTTGAATGGGATCAGTTATATCACTGAAACATTCAGGTCGCAGTTTCGATTTACATATAGTTTGATATAAAGACCAGTTAGCCTTCGAAAAGTTCCATCTTGTATACGATGGAGAATCAGATGGAGTTATTTCTGAAAGGATAGTTGGGAAGTGGTCACTTCCACAAAGGTCATTATGAACAGACCAATCAAATTCATTCAGGAGGTTAGAATCTGCAAGAGACAAATCTAGAGAAGAATAAGTGCCAGTTGCAGGATGCAGATAGGTGCTTGAATCATCATTAAATATGCACAGGTCATTATTGGAAATGAAATCTTCAATTATTTTGCCTTTAGTATTAGTGTTAGTACTGCCCCAGAGTGGGTTGTGACCGTTTAGGTCACCCATAATAACACATGGCTTTGGGAGTTGATCATAGAGTGATTGAAGATCAGTCAGCTGAAGGTTCGATGAAGGCGGAATATACAGAGAGCATAACGTAAATGCTACTGCAACAGCTTGGAGATTAGTGTTAAGAGTAACAGGGCTGTGAATAACATTCTGTCGTATAAGGATAGTAGAACCTCCAGTGGCTCTATCACCTGGAGGGGAAAAATAATTATATGCTTCAAACTGACGTAAGTTAAAATTATCTGTCTGTTTCAGATACGTCTCTTGCAGACAGAACGCTGATGGTGTTAAATCCTGGATTAATAGCTGTATTTCACTAAAATTTGTCCGTAGTCCTCTACAGTTCCACTGCACGATATTGGTAGATAGACCTATCTTTTAGGCGGATTAATTGGGGATCTACCCCGCACCGTTTTCGAGGGCGACAAGCTATGTGCCCTAGAATGGACGTTTTCGGACACGTCCATGTCCTCAAGTGATCCGTATTTGTTAAATAACTTGATTTTATCATCTGACCCCTTGGGGGCTCTGCCACTTTGTTTCTTTGAGTCTGGCTTCGGTTTGCCTTTGTTTTTAACAATTGGTTGAACGTTTGGCGTTGATTGAGATCTGTGAGTTGACTGAGAAGTGTCACGGTCATAAGATGGTTCTGATTGGATTTGGGGCGTACCAGGAAGTGGTTCTGCAGTTTGTGTAGATATTGCAGGTGAGAATATCAGAGGAGATTCAGATTTAACCCAGGTCAAGGTTGTCTGACAGCATGCAGATGATTTTGTTATTCTAGTTGTCGCTTCTGACGGTGTTCTGGTGATAGAAGCATAGCTCTCTTTATGCTCTGAGCTTTGAACTAGTTTTTTTGCATCTGCAAAACTAATGTTTTGGGTGAATTTGATTTTATTTATCTCCATTTGACGTTTCCAAACAGGACAGCTTTTAGAGTAAGAGGAATGATCCCCTGCACAGTTTGTACATTTTTTGACAGTACTGTCACAATCTTCTGTTGTATGTGTCTTCTCACCACAGTGAGCACATACAACAGACAATGTGCAAGTATTTACGCCATGACCGAACTTTTGACATTTGAAGCACCTTAGAGGGTTCGGAATGTACGTGTCAACATTGATGTTACAATATCCTGCCTTTAGAGATTTTGGAGCATTTGGTGTAGAAAATGAAAACAGGTAGGTATTTGTTTTTCCTGGTTGTGAATCGTTTGACATAGAGTACGCCTTGATCTTTCATCTCAGAGACGATGTCAAGTTCCGACATATCTGCAAACAATCGATCACGGTCTCTGATGATTCCCTTGCTCGTGTTTAATGTTTTATGAGCTGTGACGGTGACCGGAACGCTGACAAACGATTCTGTACTCATAAGGTTGATTGACTGTTGCTTTTTTCCGCACTCAACTAGCAGCGCACCCGAACGTAAGCGTTTAATGTTCTTGACATCCCCAGCAATACCTTGAATACCCTTAGATACTGCGAAAGGGTTCAACTTTAACGGCGTCTTGTCAAGAGTCTCAATCACAAGGAAACGTGGCCAATATTCAATCGATAGGGACGGTCTGTGGTCAGTATCAACAGGATCAGTGTCGAGTGGACGTTTTGTTTTTTTAATGGGGGTTTCGTATGCCATGGTTAGTTTTTAATGGTTCATCAACCGAGCTCCCCACCCACCATGGAGTATCACAAGGACAATGCTAAACACAAGTGGGTCTCCAACTTGTAGCACCAAGGATACTCGGATTATATACTCAAGCAGAAAAACTAAAAGATTAATTTTTCCACCAGATTGGCCCATGAGCCATCGCCTTCTGGCACCAGCATCTAGGCAAATTTCTACTTTTCAAACGTTTCAAAAAGCAGTGTAGAGATAATAAACATACAAGAACAATAAGTTTAAAAATGTGTATACAAAACCAAGCCAACAAGTGATAGAGCAATGAAAATAGAGTGCTCAGGGCTCGGCATGACCAGCCGATTGGTTGAACCGGGCCCATTCAACCACCCGTCTAGGTGAAGTAAGGGCCGAAGTGGTGTGTTGGGCAAAGGAACACTGTTCCTGGAACCAGTGCCCTCAACCACCAGAATCCCTTCCTCCACCGACACAGGGGCGCAACCCACGGCAAACGGGTTGGTGGACCAAATATACCCCCGGGTCCACAACGGGCGGTCGAAGAGCTCTTAGCGTTACCCAGCACCCACCACGAGGAGGTGGCTCTTCACGGGTGCCAAAATTACAAGTGCCAAACAAGGCACGACGGGCATATAATCAAAACAAGCGCCGATCTTGGAGGACCTATGTCTTCAAAATCAATTCGAGTACACCCATGTCTAATAAAAGGCAAAGGTTCAAACTCAACTGTTCATCATGTTAAAGATGGTGACAACTTAATAACAGACAGATGTAACATTGCAAATAATATTGGCAAAACTCTTGCCAAAAATTCATCATCGGCAAATTGTATCTCTGAGCTTCAGAGATATCAGAAGGAACAGGAAAAGGCAAAAAATAATTTCGATTCACATAACGGTGAAGATTACAAAAAAAGTGTTTCCATTATATGAGCTTCACACAGTGCTGCAGCGAGCTATTGACACTGCAGCAGGTGATGATAATATCCTTTATCAGTTACTGAAACATTTGCCTGAATCATGTCTTTTGACACTTTTAGATATATTTGATCAATATGGACGTCAGGAAAGTTTCCTCCTTCATGGCGTAATTGTTGTCCCCATTCCCTAAAACCTGGATCATACAGATCCATCGAATTACCGACCCATATCTTTAACCAGCTGTGTCTGTACAGCCATGGTGGGAATGGTAAACAATAGAGTGAGTGAGTATGGCTTTACGCTGCTTTTAGCAATATTCCAGCAATATCACGGCGGGGGACACCAGAAATGGGCTTCACACATTGTACCCATGTGGGGAATCGAGCCTGGGTCTTCAGCGTGACGAGCCAACGCTTTAACCACTAGGCTACCCCACCGCCCCAAACAATAGATAAACTTGTTATCTTGAAACCAATAACCTTATAACAAATATTCAATGTGGTTTCAGGAAAATTCGTACCATTGATCATTTGTTAAAAATGCTAAAGTAATAAACAGTATCGATATTCTTTGATCTCGAGAAAGCATACAATACCACCTGGATATGGTGGCTGATTAGGGCCATCGCTTTGTCGCCTTAAAATTCGAAGGCGAGAAAGCGATATCACGAGACGAGAAAGCGATAACACGAGACGAGAAAGCGATAGCACGAGTCGAGAAAGCGATATCATTGCGCGAGAAAGCGATAGAGCAAGAAAGCGATATAACAAGGCGAGAAAGTGATAGAGCGAGAAAGTGATATAACAAGGCGAGAAAGTGAGAAAGCGATAGAGCGAGAAAGCGATATTTCACATAATTCTGTCCTGTCTGCACAATTCAATTCAATTCAATTCAAAGTTTATTCTCATGAGTCATATACATGACATAGAGTAAAACAAATACATGTGCAAAACAATGAAACACATAGATATTACATTAACGGAGCGTACGCAAGCCACATTTCACGAGAGCGAGAAAGCGATAGAGTGAGAAAGCGATATTTCACATAATTCTGTCCTGTCTGCACATGACGTTTTGCCTGCATATGATTTAATCCAACAGGAGGCTTTATTGTCATTTGGTTTAGTCGTATAGAAACAAAATGAACATGCTTTCAAATTCTGTGGCATTTTTGTAATTAATCCTTTAACTTGTCCAAACAATAATCCAACAATAACTCCAGAAACCGAGTGTGTTTTCGTTGAAATAAATGAGTGCTCTTAAAAAGTCTGTAAAAAGGATAACAATCATTTAATTTATTGTTACATGACTAATTAGGCCTGGATTAATATCTGGCTTACATTTCTTTATTGTCATTTCCCTTGTTAAATTCCACCATTGTTATCTCATTATTCATGCCGGGATTAACAATCCCTGGCTTCCATTTGTCCATCCACCCTACCAATTTAGCGCTAATTAAGTACTGGCTTCCCTTGTTATCTTATCACTGTTCTTATCACTGTTTGTTTATCACTGTTCGCCTTTCGCCTAGTCTCTTCATTCACCCGATGAAGGATAAGAATATACTCCGTAACATCGTGTTCCACAAATACAGAAGTTGACATCCATAAATTCTCTTAAATACCTTTAGGTATTTTATGAGTCCTGTTTTATGAGCCCTGTTTTTCACTGGGCTAAGCTACACTTTTGCCTACTCCCCATGTTACCAGTGAAGATCTGGGTTAGATTGATCTTCAGCAACTCATGCTTGTCGAAAAAAGTGACTAACGGGATCGGGTGGTCAGGCTCGCTGACTTGGTTGACACATGTCATCGTAACCCAACTGCGTAGATTTGTTTGCTCATGATGTTGATCACTGGCTTGTCTGGTCCAGACTCAATTATTTACAGACCACCGTCATATAGTTGTAATATTGCCTAGTGCGGTGTTAAACAACAGACCAACCAAACCAACTCCCCGTCGGGCTTTATTGTATCAGTGATGGAATTTTATACACCCATGCCTTTCATCTGGTCTTTTTATGTGTGCATATTTCACACACATATATTTCTACTATTTTATGAAAAAGGTATTGTTCTTAATGTATGTGCCATCGTCTCCCATACTTCTACAAGAATGGCTTGTCTACATACTTATATGTCTGTCTGTCCCCATATCCCAACTATCGACTTGAGACAGTGCCACAAATCATCGACCGACGTGATAGGTGTGTTTAACAAAACGTAATAAAATTATTACTTGGGGAATAAAGCACTATATCATAAAACACCTGTATAAATTTAGTTTAGATGGGGAGTTGAGACGTTCGACGTAAGAGGGTTGGGAAGTTGATTGCGTATAAGTAAGTAGCGTAAAGTATTTTGTGACTTATTGTGCAGAACAGTTAAACTGTTTCTGATAAGCTAATAAGGAGTCTACTAAATAGATGAAAAGGGGTTAAATGTTAAAAAGTAGGGCTGGGGAGGCAGGGTACGGTGTTTATGTTTTGGTTGTGAAACGTGCGGTGTGTGCCCTTGACATTGTGAGTTAGTCGAGCATACACTGTAATGTGTGGCTGGATAGAGATGTTTTAAAGGGTTTATTCTGAATTTAAGGGTGCCTTTTTGTTTGGTGTTTTGATATTTTGTGTTTCAGACCCAGTTTGGTAGTTTAGAGTAATTTGGTTTCTTCTAGTAACTACTAGGTAGTAGGTACTAGTCTTTGCACTCATGACTTTTTCTTTCTTTCCTTCTTTTTTGGGGGGGTTCGGGGGTGGGTGTGTGTTATTATATTGTAAGGAGTTTAGTTTATCATAATTGGTAGGGGATAGAGAAGGACGGGAGCGACTCACTCCAGTATGAACATGATAGATGTTTTGTAGATGTGTAGGAGGGTTTATTTGTCTGCATCCCAGTGAGTGTCACCTATTGCTCTCATTCGATTTGCTGGAATAATGCCGATGTGACGTAAAGCCCAACTCAACTCAACTCATTCGATTTGAATCGTTTTGACATGAGTTGACCAAATTATAAACAAGATAATACAGGTAGATAAATCCATATATTGAACGAGTTTCAAGTCCTAATCTGGAAACGAAAATGTTACGAAGGTTTAATTGGATACACGTGTCACCAGTCAGCTTATCAAAACCTATGCGACCACGTCCAGCTGTAGCCTTTACTTTACTTTTATTCTCAATAGACCAGCAATAATGGTATAAGAGTACATATCACACACATCAATTATTACATGCAGTCAAAATGGCGGCGGAGTATAACAATATATTGTAGAAAATCAGTTGTTGGTATAAAATGTCTATTATCTAACTTTTGTAAGAAGAAAACTTGTCGGAAAAGATGGATTTTGGTAGATATTTTGATGGGCAGAACGGGTTTGAAACTGGCGGACCAAAACGTCGCTTACATTATAATAAAGAGGTTGTACATCCATATAACTTTCCCCGTTGTTCAGCACACCAACTTCTAAATGCCACTCAAAGAAGTTCACTATATATGGCTAGACCAGCGTTTAACTGCGTACTATTTTCAGCTTAGATTACACGAACGTTTGACTGCATCCTTTTATTTGCTTAGATTACACCATTGACTGTGGAATGGTTCTGTTACTACATTGAGGTACCAAGGTGCTTTACTGTCACGTGCGTCTAGATCTCCTCTATCTTTGGGTAGGAGCGATTTGGGTTCATGTAGTTGAAGATCTTCAGTTAATAAATATAATCGTCTTTATTAATTCAAAGAAACGACAGCTGTATTTTGATCACCCTGAAAAACAATAAAGTGAGATAACATAAATGGTTTAGTTCCCATAAAAAAATTCTAATTACTCCAACTATAACCAGAGAGCGAGACTGATAATTATTATAGAATTGTCTACATACGGCTCATTTATTGTGTCACATACTTCAAAACTCTCTGAATGAGATGTATATGTAATAAACTGAGCTGCAAAAGAAACTCAAGTTTCAATTTGTTTGAAATGTAAGTGCAACTCACCATTCCATTAAGTAGGAATTGAATTGATGGCGTACAGTATGGCGTCACAAAACCATCAACAATCAACCTAAAACATGAATAAGTGCTCTTAGGCGACATAGATCGCAATTCACATACTCACTCCTTAATGTGGTAGGGTATTGCAGTGATTTTATTTTAGGATGATGGTTTGAATGTGGTTGATTGTAGGGTGTTAGGTTCTCTTAGTGCTGGCCACTCATGGTGGAAATCACCATGAAAAGATACTCGTCACAATGCCTTATTTGTCATAGATCCCTCCCTTTCATCTGGCACTTCCGACACATTTGTCACACAATATCATAATTCAAATGGTTGGTGTGATTACGTTGGTTAAGACAATTCGAATCCAGTCATGTCATAAAATTATCTAATTCCCTTAGTCACATCACAAAATGAACGTTTCCGTTATTTCACGATATGATTATTGCATACGTACAAATAGCATGCCAAAGGAAAGTCTACATCTGTATTAGATATTCTCTAAACGTCAAGTCATACAACGCCATTCATGGACAAGAACATTACTGAAAACCATTTACTAATATTCAGAAATTGCGAATGGTGACTGAGATCCGGTTTGTAGTCGATCATGCACAGACAGCACTGAATTGTGGTTAATATCGCTTTCTCGCGCAATGATATCGCTTTCTCGTCTCGTGCTATCGCTTTCTCGTGCTATCGCTTTCTCGTCTCGTGCTATTGCTTTCTCATCTCGCGTTATCGCTTTCTCGTCTCGTGTTATCGCTTTCTCGTCTCGTGTTTAATATTGTATTATCTTTCATCGTTTCATGTTTCAGATTTTCATTGTAGTTTTGCATTAATAACTGTGATATTCAAGGTATTTTACTGTCCTTTGCAGACAGGTAAGTATATTATCTAAATTTGTTTTTATTCATTTATAAATTTACAACATTCTCAGTCACGATATGACTGAAATACTGCCGATGTGACTTTAAATTTTAACTCATTCACTCAAAACAAACATTTTATGCACAAGTAACTATATTGCATTCGATTGGCAACGGACTTAACTTGTATTTGTACTCAGTAACACAGTAAATAGTTGATTGTTTTCTCAATCGCGCTCTTTTTTTTCTCGGACCCCATGTTGTGTTTATTCAGTAAAGAGGACATAGGCCCATAATACAGACAATGTTTGGTTGCATGCCAGTGATATAATTGACTTTACATAAATATAGACATGTGTCCTATACAGCATCAAAGTATTCAGATGAAAGAATTTCAATAAAAGATGTTACAGGGTGGGACTTCATGTATATTATATTTTATGCTTAAAATCTACTAAAATATTAATAAATATTCCAAAATACTTAGGCAGACATTTTCCTGGACTTGTGTGTGGGACTTGATATATGTTTTATTTGACATATGTTTATTTAAATCTACTAAAATATAAATGAATATTCCAAAATACTTACGCAGACATTTTCCTGGACTTGTCATTATAATAATTACCGTGTATCATTATTGGCTCTACCTTTGCGTATAGTAATTATTCTTTTCAATGTAGATTATAAACTGTCAAAACTGACAAGGTATAAATTAGCTATATCATACACTGGCAAACTATGAATAAGCTAACTGTAAATTGATAAATAATAACAAGTAAATATTTCCATATTTTCCATAAATACTTTATTTTAAATCCGTTTTTATCTATGTATCTCTTCTCAACTGACGGTTGGGATGGGACATGAAACATCGTGACGACCACGGTCCCAACCCCAACCCGTACCCGTTACAGAATGCAATATGATTTAAAAAAAAGCAAAGGTATGGGCTCTTAACCTAGCATTCATTAACTTAAAGAGAGGACAAATCATTAACCAACACAAAATTATTGTATTTGGCCAAATTTGGCCTTGGACAAGCTCACGATACTGCTGCAGGAACTGATAACAAACATTATCAACTCCTTCAACACTTGCCAATGTCATGTTTAGTATGGTGGCTGATAAGGGCCATCGCTTTCTCGCCTTAAAATTCGGAGGCGAGAAAGCGAGAAAGCGATATCACGAGACGAGAAAGCGATAACACGAGACGAGAAAGCGATAACGCGAGACGAGAAAGCGATAACGCGAGACGAGAAAGCAATAGCACGAGACGAGAAAGCGATATCATTGCACGAGAAAGCGATAGAGCGAGAAAGCGATATTACCCAAAATTCAGTGCTGTCTGCGCATGATCGCAAAATGAACGTTTCCGTTATTTCACGATATGACTATTGCATACGTGCAAATTGCATGTCAAAGGAAAGTCTACATCTCTATTAGATCTTCTCTAAACGTCAAGTCATACACCGCCATTCATGGGCAAGAACATTACTGAAAACCATTTAATACTATCCAGAAATTACGATGGCGACTGAGCTCCCGTTTGTAGTCGATCATGCACAGACAGCACTGAATTGTGGGTAATATCGCTTTCTCGCTCTATCGCTTTCTCGTGCAATGATATCGCTTTCTCGTCTCGTGCTATTGCTTTCTCATCTCGCGTTATCGCTTTCTCGTCTCGCGTTATCGCTTTCTCGTCTCGCATTATCGCTTTCTCGTCTCGTGCTATCGCTTTCTCGTCTCGTGTTATCGCTTTCTCGTCTCGTGATATCGCTTTCTCGCTTTCTCGCTTTCTCGCCTCCGAATTTTAAGGCGAGAAAGCGATGGCCCTAATCAGCCACCATAGTTTAGAGATTCGTTGAAATATTTTTTTATGAAACCTGGACGTCGAAATTTCGTTCTGCATGGCGTGATTTTATAACCTAAACCTGGACGTGGTCATGTCGCTCCTATCCGTGAAGGTCCGAGTTAGAACTCTCTCACTCACTCTTATCGATCCTTCCCATTATTGGCAAATTCAATTAACAAGTTGCGTTGGTGAGTGAGTGAATGAGTTTAGTTTTACGCCACACTTAGCAATATTCCAGCTATATGGCGGCGGTCTGTAAATAATCGAGTCTGGGCCAGACAATCCAGTTATCAACATGAGCATCGACCGATGACATGTGTCAACCAAGCCAGCGAGCCTGACCACCCGATCGCGTTAGTCGCCTCTTACGACAAACATGGGTTACTGAAGGTTCATTCTAACCCGGGCCTTCACACGGGTAGTTGTGTTGGTAAAACCATGGAACGTATAGCTAGTATAACTGGTACTGAAACCAATAAACTAATAACATACATAATGCGTACCATCAATATTTCGTCGATTATGTCCTTTGTGGTAACAGCATCAGTCAAACTGTGTTAACTGTGTTGCTTTTATCCATCACATGGCATAAATAAGGGATTTAAAATGTTAAGTCTCATTTATCAACCTCTTATAAAAAGAAAAAAAGTTATGTATTTCAAATTGTTAGCGGCTGTGCTCTCGACGGGGATTGAAAGGATGTTGCGAGTCCATATCATTCAACGAATGTTATATCTACCACTGTTCTAAACGAATAAACTTTTGTCGCTTTGACAAACATTTTGAAAAAATTGCTTACTTTCACTAGCGACTAAAGGAATGGAGTAAATCCAGCTGGGGTCCATGTAGGTGGCAAAAAAAGTTCCCATGGTCCGTAGTATGGCGATTTATTTTCAGTCGCTGGGGATCTATAGCCCGTTTTGACATTGTATTGTCTGGAAAAATGAAATACTTTTCATTATATATCCTATTTGTTTCGCGGTCCTTTGCCGACAGATTTCATAATCCAACTTTATGAACGTATAACTTGTTTTAGTCACTATATAGCTGACAAACTGGCAATGGGACTATAAATCTTATCTCACCCACTTACCCCAAAGGTTTCTCGCTAAGTCTTTTATGTAACAGTTTTAAACACTACAAACACAGTGTTAGTGCAGATAAAATAATTGTACTTGCTGCCTGCTCGGGACTTCAATAATATTGACGTGAATATTCTGGCAATTGTAGTATTGTGTGAAAGGAGTCCAGTGCCTTAACAAAAATCATTTCATAAAGCATTTCTGAAGTCTGCAGCCAGTGGGGGATATCAGGACAAGGATCCTGCACTGGAGTCTTAAATAATAATAAAGTAATAAACATGAAAACTAATGCTTGTCTTTAAGATACAAAAAGGTAATTGGACATACATGCCAACCGAGTATATTCTTTATATAATAAAACGGTTTTGTCGATCTATCATTTAATCATCAAAACTATTTAACCTCTACTTAGATAACAATTATTAATATTGGTTTTTCGATATCACCTCAGAAATCAATCATGTGAAGCTGAAACCGTACTTAAAGGATTCGAACAAACGAGGAATCTTTTGACTATAGCACAATACTTGCTGAACAAAAATTGGTCTTTGTCACCATAAGGTTACAACGTAATGAAATCAAATATCAACAAGAAGTCGTCACTAAGGTAGCATAATCCCCCGCCGCAAATTATCAAATCAAACTTAAAAAGTAATGAAAGTGAAGGTCGTAGTTTAAGATGAAGTTAAATGTCAACAAAAACATGACCAGTCAAACTATCTTGATATTTTGTTCTGTAGCTGTTCAAACACACAAATATTATCAAAACTCACTTTGACCTTCACATGGTGTATGAAATATGCAAAAAAAAAGTAATAAAAAAATGCTTATCAAAAAACATTCAAGAGAAATCTTGTACGTCTATGAAGAAAATTCAGTGAACCGCTCTTGAGATATCTTGCTGACAATCTTTACATACTGAAATCTTCAAAGTGTCGATGTGAAGGTCACCAAAATCCACTGTGCCCCGCGCATGCCCTAAATGTAGCTTGGTGTCAAATATGATGAAAATACAGCAAATGGTTCGTGAGGTATCTCGCTGACAAGCTTAACATGCAGGTTAACATGCTGAAATCTTCAAAGTGTTGCCGTGACCTTGAAAATTATGTGAAGGTCACACAAATCAACTGGACCCTGTGCATTCCCCAAATAAAGATGGTGTGAAAGATAAAGCAAATCTAATGAACGGTTCTTGAGATATCTCGCTGATAAGCTAAACATGAAGGTTAACATGCTGAAACTTTCAAAGTGTTGCTGTGACCTTGACAATTACGTGATTGGGCCATGCGCATTCCCTAAATGAAGCTTGGTGTCAAATATGAAGAAAGTCCAGTGAACGGTTCTTGAAATATTTCGCTGATGGACGGACGGAGCCTGATACTATACTCCCCCCAAAAAAAAAAAACGCGTCATGAAAATAGCAATTTCATGTAGCAATGAATTAAAACATGATTCATTTTACAAAAGGTTTTGCTCTGTTTATGAGTCCTATGGTGTTTATGTTTTGAAACATCACAACAAAACGCACCATCCGTAAAATACCCGTATTTAACAGCATGATTTTCAATTTCGGCGTGTAGTGTCACAGAATACACAATTAACATGCAATGCATGTGGAAGTTGGGGATCAGATAGTCTCAATGATGGGTATAAAAGGTTGATCACTGTCTATCGATTATTCACTGTATTTGGAATATTGTTGACGAACGCAACATGCCACGTCTAAGTGAAGCCAACCGTCATATCGCCATTGGTTTGCTTGAAGCTGGCCAGTCTCAACGTGCAGTTGCCCGACGCATGAATGTTCACCAAAGCACCATTTCACGGCTCTAGGAGAGATATCGCCGGCAGAATGCGGTAGCAGATACTCCTCGTAGTGGGCGACCTCGAGCGACCACTGCGGCGCAGGATCGCTACATCCGGGTACATCACCTGCGTCATCCAACAGCTACGGTGACCAGTACCGCTCGACAAATACCCGGATTGAGGAGGCTTTCTGCACAGACCGTCAGGAACAGGTTGAGAGAGGCTGGTTTACGTGCCAGAAGACCTTATTTTGGCCCTGTGCTTCGACAACAACATCGTCGACATCGAGTTCAATGGTGCACCAACGTTCAGGCCTGGAACCTACCGAATTGGCGTAGAATCTGGCTCAGTGATGAATCACGATTTCTATTGGAACGACGCGATGGAAGAATGCGGGTGTACAGACGTCGACGTGAGCGTTTCGCTCCCCTGGCCCTCAAGATCACCGGACTTAAACCCGATCGAACATCTGTGCGATGCCCTAGACAGATGGGTGAGACGCCGTAACCCTCAGCCCCAGACACATCAGCAACTCGCACAGGCACTACAGGCAGAGTGGGCTGCGATTGGGCAACACGAGATTCTGAGACTTATTCGTTCGATGCCGAGGCGATGCCGTGCAGTTCTGGATGCCCACGGTGGTCACACGAGGTATTGACTTCAGCGCCACCACACGTCTCCATGTGACACTCAAACTGACTTTCCTCGAGTTGGTGCCAAAGACGGATAAGTCTGCATTCCCAGTGTGCAAATTCGATATATTTCATTGACTCATAAAGCCTACAAGATGTTTCAAAATAAACATAAAAATACAGTTGAATTTTTTATATACGTTTCTTTTTTGGGAGAGTATATATCCCCCGCTTACAATAAGTCAGTTGCACCACAGAGGCTTGTGAGTGTGATGAAAGCTATGATACGATTCATTCAACAGAAACAGAAGATCTAAGTTGCTGAAACTTAATATGTTAATGATTTCGACCAAACAAGCACGTATTTGACAAAAATAATAAAAGTGTTGCATATACATTAAGCAGTTTTCAGTGATTTTGGTTTAATGCTGCTATGAGTATTCAAGTTATAGCACCGCTTGTCAGCTTGATTTGTCCGAACTACATGTGTATGACAATTTAATAAATAGTGGATACAGAGGCTATTTCAAGCCCACAACAGAAATCAAATATATAAACCGCCGAGACAAAGCACAAAGAAAACATTCCCGCCGTTAATTGAAGAACATTGGAGGGTAAAGATTATTTTAAAAAGCCACAATGATTCGCCATCAATATTCCTTTGAATAGGTGTTGACTAAACGAGAATTCAAACCTTTTCCAAAATACTACTCTGCCGAACGTTTGCTAATTCTCACAAAAGAAGATCATATCAATGGGCATCGTACAAAAATTGACACAGGACAGAGTTTTACCCACGCATTTGTTGTTTTCCTCAAGGTCTGCAGTGAAACATCTATCGATGAAAGGATGGCAATTAAAATGCTCACGTTGGTAGTATTGAGTGTGACGGCTCTGTGTTGTTTCTGACAACACGGGGTCGGACAGGAGCCATCGACCAGGTTTTTACAAATACCTGTCCTATTAGATGAAGTCACGCTGGGAACCTCTATAGTGCTTCATTACAATACTTTACGACTTTCCTAATGTCAAGATGTAGAACATTAACAACCGTCAGTCATTACATGATTGGAGAATGTATCATGTTGTCGATGGCAGTGTTTTGGTCTCTCTGTTCTTGACGCATTGTGCATTTGTTATTCTGTTTTGCAGGCTGATTAGTTTGGATGTATTCTATGTCAATAATATTTGGACACAGCCGGGGAATCAAATAGTATAAACGTCTCTGTGAGGCGGTATCCACTCAGGTGTTACATATCTTCATGAATGATTACACCTCGAAGTGAAAGTTTCAAGGTCGACTTCATAACGTGCTGCTTGTTAATCAGATGATAACACGATCTATTTGTCCCTTCACTCCTCACAAGAATCCCTTATGAAACGTTCTGATTACTACTCTAAAGTACAAATACATCGGAAAAACAAATATACTATTTTTAAAAAGTGGGGGTTATTGATATCATTTATATATTTAATGAACATCGCGCCCTGTTCTTGATATCACGTTTTGTTATTGGGTCACCGGTGGCCATGACGCCAGCCCTCACCAGAAATGATGTCCTGAAAGATGCGCCCTATTTAGAAAATATCTGCACCTGTTCTTAGCCATTGTCCTGGCTGCTCTCCAAGATGCACCTCCAGATGTTCTATTCTTGTTGGGTCAACACGGGTAATTATTGATGTTGAATAAGTGCTGAAATATTTGAGCATTTTTCGACCTGACATTGGCCGTGATGTGTGTTTCGCTGGATTTGACGTGCCCAGGCCAAGTCTAAGTAAACTTAGGCTCAGTATTATCCGTTACACTGCTATACTGAGTCAAACAAACCCTAGAAGAAGGTCGCGTCAGCTAACCTTTGAGCGACCTATGACCGTCCAATCAAACACGAGATGGCCGAACGGATTTAACCAATCAGACAAGCCTACTTGTTAGGGTTCGGCGGACTTAACTTAAGCTTATGCTAAGTTGTATCTTGGAATGAATCCTTGCATATTTTTTAGATACTGCAAATGTTACATTTGTCCAAATTGACATTTTTTATAGGTGTTCCCTATGTGTTTCAAATGATATTGGAGATGAATACCACTACTTGTTTAACTGTGATTATTTCAACGATCTGATAAAGAAACTACTAGATTGTCACATTATTTAGCATAAAGATTAAAGTTTATCAAAGGTTTGTGAGAATTGATGAATCGCTGTTTGTGGAAGATTTTAACATTTCCTGTTTTGACAAAAGCATACATACTATTGTATTGAAATAAATGTATTGAATGATTTTAGGTTATATATTCAATTTTTTAAAAAAGCTTACAATAATTGTGTCCACATTTGTCGAAAATATAACACTTAGAAGGACCCTGATGAATTTTAGAGGGTACTCCTATAAATATTGAAGACGAAGTGAAGTTTCAGGGTATTAATTTTCCAACATTTGACATTTCGACCGCATACAAATATTTAATTAAGGAATAAATGCCTGAAGGCACTTGATATATTAAAAGTTGTTTCAGGCTCGGAGTGGGGACGTGACCTTCTCCATTTGCATGGAACACTTTTCCACTCTAAATTCGATTATGGTTCCAAAGTCTAGGATGGAGCCTGCAAAAGGAACCTTAAACCTTTCGATTCTATCCATCATCAATTTCCCAGACTCTGCCTTTGGTCTTTTAGAACTTTTTCTATCTTCTATCGTCTTTACGTTGAGGCCGATGAGCCATCTTTTAAACATCGACATATAAGATTATCTTTACAATCCTTCATAAAACTACGTTCAAATCCTGCATACAACCAGGCGCGTGGCAAGCTACTTTTTTCGGGTAAGCCCGATAGGTTGCAAAGCTATTTAGATAGTATTGTGGGCTTGCCCAACCCTTTTAGCAACAGTCATCTGTACGCCTGGGCTTTTTTATAATGGTAGCTACGCCCCTTACAACTGTTGTTTTAATCCTCTTTTTACAGATCTGTACGTTAAGAAGTCTTCTCTTATTCCGCCACTAGGGATGAGAACTAAACCATTCATTTCTGCTGCTAACATTGAGCTAGAGATGTATCTCCTTTGCTTTCTCCTCCTCCTTGACAATTTTTGAGACCAAGTAATCTGCAAACATGAACACTATCAATTAAGAAACACTTATGATACTTACAAATCTATCTTCACAGATTGATAGTGCCACTATCATTGAATCCAGAACGATTTCTTCGAGATTACCTGACAATAACACAGCCAACTATAGGTTACACCTACTTGGGCTGCCAATCCAGATTTGAGTGAATGGGTGAGTTTAGTGTTATGCGGCACTCAGCAATGTTCCAGCTATATGGCGGCGGTTTGTAAACAATCGAGTATGGACCAGACAATTCAGTGATCAACAGCATGAGCATCGACCTGCGCAATTGGGAACCAATGACATGACTGAGTCAACCAAGTCATCGAGTCTGACCACCCGATCCAGTTAGTCGCCTCTTACGAAAAGCATGGGTTACTGAATGTTCATTCTTCACGGGTGTCCAGATTTGAAGAGGTCATTTTAAGATGATGCCGTATGGGCCATAACAGATTCACCCATGACTATTTACTTAAAGGTGAGGCTATTCCATTTTGTATCCCTTGTGATGAGACAAACACGTTCAAGCATGTCCTCCTTGACTGTATCAAATGTTCCATTATAAGGTGAGTGAGTGAGTGAGTTTAGTTTTACGCCGCACTCAGCAATATTCCAGCTATATTGCGGTCCATTATAAGGAATAACTACTAGTTTATCCATAGCCCGTTTATACGATATTGAATTATCCTGAACAGTGCAAATATTTTAAACTAACAACATAAATTATCTTAAAACAGTAAGTACATTCCTCTCCGCTGTATTAAAACTAAGAAGTAATCCCACCATTACAATCAATTGACCTTGTATTTCAATTGTTATCCTACATCCAGCATACATGTATTATTTATATTTACAGTATGTTGTATTATAGGCCAATGACCTACGCTACTAGAATAAAATGTCTGTCTGTATTGCTAAACTATTGCCGATGTGACTATAAATCTGAACTCACTCACTCACAATAGCTTTCATAAAAGTGTTAAGAGTATATGTCCCTTATTGATTATCCAGACACAATAACCGTTATTAATAGAATTATTATTCATTTAGAGCCATCGTGCATAAATTTGTACCGATTCAAAGTTACTTACTCCAACACATTCCTAATTTATTTGGTAATTCAACAAAATATCGCCAATGAGACTGGCGTCTTTGTTTCCTGTGCAGCTTTTATATCCCTCCCTGAAATGAGGGAAATAAAAAAGAAGTTTAATCCATAAAAATATCTTGGACATCTATGTACAACTTCTAAATGCCACTGAAAGACAAATCCGACATTGCCAGTAAATTCGGTGAAACTCTCGCCAAGCATTCGTGTTCATCCAATTATGCCTCAATATCAGAAACAGCAGGAGCAGAAAGGAATGAATTTAAATTCAGACCAGGGACAAGACTACAATAAATTATTTTCATTACATGAGCTATATACAGCCCTTGGACAAGTTCATGATAGAGCACCTGGGGCTGATAATAATCACTATCAGCTCTTGAAGCATTTACTTGAATCATGTTTGGAAACATTTTACATTTTTTGATAAGATATGGACTTCTGGGAATTTCCTACCTTCGAAATTCGTTACACAATGCCAATTCAAAAGCCTGGTCGGAATCATACTGATCCATCTAATTACAGACCAATCTCTCTAACAAGTTGTTTCTCTAAAGCCATGGAACGAATGGTAAATAACAGACTAATTTGATACCTTGAAAACCAATAACACAATTTGACAATATACAATGTGGTTTCCGGAGAAATCATAGTACTATCGACCGCTTAGTACGACTCGAATCCTTTGTTAAAAATGACACAGTATCTAAACAACACGTAGTCTCAATTTTCTTTGATCTTTAGTCGACTTGTTAAAAGTCGTTTCCAATTCAAAGTGGGGAGGGGACCAAATTACCCTTCTTCACTTATATCGATCACTGGTCCGTTAGAAACTTGACTATGACTCCATCGTATATGTGGAGCCTGCAAAAGCAACCTTAAATTACTTGATTCTGTCAACCACCAAAGTCTAAGACTTTGTCTTGGATCAGTTAGAACTTCTCCAGTTGATAGCCTCTACGTCGAGGCAGATGAACCTTCTCTTACCCAACGCCGTATAAAATTATCTTTACAATATATTACCAAACTATATTCTAACGAGTCTAACCCTGCATTTAACTGTGTCTTCAATCCCCTTTATGAGGATTTGTACAACAAAAAGTCTTCTCTTGTTCCGCCTCTTGGACACAGAATTAAACCATTCATTTCTGCTGCCGAGATTGAGCTGGAGAATATATCTCCTTCTCGTCTTCTTTCTTCTCCTCCTTGGCAACTGGTGAGGCCTGAAGTTAACCTCACACTGACAAAGTTTAAGAAAGCAGAAACTAATGAATTACAATATAAACAAGAATATAATCAATTAAAAAATAAATAATACATACAAATCCTTATTTACAGATGGATCCAAGGATGGTGGCGCAGTTGCTTGTGCCACTGTAATTGGATCCAGAACAATATCTTCTCGACTACCAAATAACAGCTCTATTTTCACAGCAGAAGCTAACGCCATATTAACAGCTCATAACAATATTAATAAACGCCGTACATATAAACAATACATAATCTTTTCCGATTCTCTTTCGTGTCTTCAGGCTATTAAAAATCTTTCTTGCAAACATCCACTTTTATTAGAAATTATTGAATTGTATAATGAGCTTGCTACTGGCCAATGCGACATCGTCTTTTGTTTCCAGTCATGTTGGCATTTCTGGGAACATAATGGCCGATCTTGCCGCCAAGGCAGCTCTCAACAAATCTGTGACACCACTTCTGATCCCAAACTCTGATTACAAAGCTGCTATAAGATCTTATATCTGTGATCTGATGCAAAAGAAGTGGGACACCAAAGTAGGTATTAATAAATTACATGCAATAAAACCAACTATCGGTTACACCTACTTGGGTTGTCAGTCCAGATTTGAAGAGGTCATCATACGACGATGTCATATTGGCCACACAAGATATACTCATGAGTACCTATTAAAAGGTGAGGATCCTCCGTTTTGTATCCCTTGTGATGAAAGAATCACAGTCAAGCATGTCTTCCTTGACTGTGTTGAATATTCCATCACAAGGGATAACTATTTCAAATCACGAACCATGAAGGATCTTTATACTAATATAAATTCTCATTTAATTACTGCATTTTTAAAAGAATTAGACTTGTTAACTGATTTGTAAATAGATACATATTTTATTATTGGTAGTTTAGATTAGTAACTGAGATTGTTAGTGGCTGTACCCTCAAAGGGGGTTGAAGTAGCGTAAAATTATTGTCCTCCTGAGAGGGTATGTAAGTCCCGAAACATTCAAAGGAAATTTAAATTTACCAGCTGTTTTAAATGTAGTATTCTTGTCATTTTGATTTGGGCTAAATTTGACTTCAATCGACAGCGGCTGAAGGGATGATATAAATCCAGCTAGGGTCCATGCAGGTAGCAAAAGTAATGTAATCCCCATGGTCCCTAATTTGCTGGTCTACCTTCAGTTTTTGGCGATCTATAGCCAGTTTTTATATTGTATTGTCCAAATAGTGCTATTAGTTTGAATTTTCCACATTAGTTTTAGTTGTAATTGTGATATTCTAGTTGTTTTACTGTCCTTCGTCGACAGGTTTTTATCATATACATATATTCCATTTCAATGTCAAATATGTTCTCGTCACGATATGGCTGCAATATTGCCGATGTGACTTTAATAATAACTCACTCACTCACTCACTTTGATCTTGAGATCAAAGCATACGATACTACTTGGAAACACGGCATTTTGAAGGATTTACATGACTTCGGTTTGAGAGGCCATTTGCCTCATTTTATCTCCCGTGTTTTAACAGACAGGCAAGTTTTAGTCCGTGTGGGTTATGCCCTGTCTGATCATTACAATCAGGATCAAGGTGTTTCACAAGGCAGTATTTTGTCTGTCAAATTGTATAGTATTAAGATCAACAGTGTATCGAAGGTTTTAAATGATTCAATCGATGGATCACGTTTTGTAGATGATTTGAATGTTTCTTGACGAGGTAAAAATATGCATGCAATATGCAGTTCCAACTATGTCTCAATAAAATTCATAAATGGCCAATTGGGAACGGCTCAAAAACTATTTGTATACATTTCTGTCGTAAATTTAAACCGCATAAAGACCAAGAACTAATTTTAAATGGCACTCCCATAAAAGTTGTCAAGGTGGCCAAGTTCTTGGGTCTCATTTTCGACTCCCATTTAACTTTTCTTCCGCATATGAAATACCTAAAACATAAATGACTGAAGGCACTTGACTTGTTGAAAGTCATTTCAATTCAAAGTGGGGAGGGGACCAAACTACTCTCCACTTATACAGTTCCGTTTGAAACTAGATTACGGCTCCATCGTATATGGTGGAGTCTGCAAAAGCAACCAAAAGTATTACATTCTGTCCATCACCAAAGTCTAAATCTTTGTCTTGGGTCTTTCAAAATTTATCCTGTTGACAGTCTCTACGTTGAGGCCGATGAACCTTCCCTTAACCAACATCCTATAAATTTATCCTTACAGTATATAGCAAAACTATATTCTAACAAGTCTTACCCTGCATTTAACTATGTTTTAATCTTCTTTATGAGGATTTGTACAACAATAAGTCACCTCTTATTTCGCCTCTTGGAATAAGAATAAAACCTTTCCTTTCTGCTGCTGGCATTGAGCTAAACAGGAATTTAATCAATTAAAAATTAAATATAATGCATACGAATCCTTATTTACAGATGAGTCCAATGATGATGGTGCAGTGGATAACAGCTCCATTTTACAGAGGAAACAAACGCCATATTAACGGCTATTAACTATATTAAAAACACCCGAAATATCAATAATATATAATTTTTCAGACTCTCTTTCGTGCCTTCGGCATTTAAAATATTTTTTGTAAACATCCACTTTTAATTGAAATTATTGTATTATATAATGATCTTGCTAGTGACCAATACGACACCACTTCTTATTCCATATTCTGATACGAATCCGTTATTAGATCTAATGCAAAAGAAGTTGGACACTCAAGTAGGTACCAATAAATGACATCAAATAAAGCCAAATATCAGTTACACGTACTTGGGGTGTCAGTCCTGATTTGAAGATATCATTATGCGACGATGTTGCATTGGCCATACCAGATACACTCATGAATATTTGCTTAAAAGTGAAGATCCACTGTTTTGTATCCCTTGTGATGAGAGAATCACGATCAAGCATGTCCTGCTTGACTTTATTGACTTTTCCCATCATAAGGGATAAATATTTCAATGTCAAAACAATCAAGGATCTTTTTCAATGTAAATTATCATTAAATAATTGGGTTTTTAAAGGAAATAGAATTATTAGATGAATTTTGAACGCTATGTGTTTTAAATAGATAAATGGTATATTATAAATAGTAGTATAAATTAGCAATTACGATTGTTAGTGGTTGTATGTTCAAAGAGGGTTAAAGTAAAGTGGCTGTACCCTCAATTGTCCTCCTGAGATGGTACGTAAGTCCCCAAAATTTCAAAGAAAATTTAAACTTCCCAATTTTTTAAACGTAGTATTTTTGTTATTTTAAAGTATGGCTACATTTTCCTTCAATCGCCAGCGGCTGAAGGGATGGTGTAAATCCAACTAGGGTCCATGCAGGTAGCAAAGGCACTGCAAGTCCCTATGGTCCTTGGTATGGTGATATACCTTCAGTTGGTGGCGACTTATAGCCTCTTTTCTATATTGTATGGTCTTCGCAAATAAAATAGTTTTAGATTTACATGCTAGTTTTAAACACCATCTGTGATCCTCTAGTTATTTTACAGTCCTTCGAAGATTGGCTATTCAACAACTTCTATTTATATGTGTAACTAACTCACTCACTACCTGTGGTTTATTGTGGAACTGATCTTCACTGTATTATATTTCAACTGTGTAAATGTCATGAAATGAAACAGACAGATTGTATCACGGTGTTTGTTTATAGAAGTCCAGCTTTCTCGTGCTGAACGCAATTACGCCACACATTCTTCCTGCTTTTGACAAGGAAGTGGTTATTGATTTTGCTTCTTGAGCAGTTGTCGTTATTTGATTTCATTGAATGGGAATTCACAAGATTGAATATATACAGAAGCGTTGTTTCAGATCATTTGGACCCGTTAACCTTGGAGTTAACGCTTTAGCATAAATTGGGTTATGTCAAATGGTTTGATTGCATGTCCGTTCAAGAATATCTTCACTTTGTCCGATACTGAACGAAACGCGGAATTGTATTGCCAAACTCGATCAGTGTTTTTATCGACACTAGACAGGCTACAGCAGTGTATACATCTACCTCAGTATCAGTTTGACATATTTTATATCCACGTTTCAATGGTCAGCTAACTGATCAATGATAACTAAAACCACAGGTTCATTGCCAATCTCGGACATTTCTCCCGTCACGTCTATCATGTCGACCATGTTTACGGCCTGTATTTAATGGATTGCGAAGCGCTGTCACTGTGATTCACTAACCGGGGTAGTTCGTAGGAAACATTGTCATTTAATGATGGTATTATGTTAATGGATTTGCTGAAATCCAACAACAAAACATGTTCATATAGAGCAAGTATACAAGCGCTCGTGTAACCTTTCCTTTTTAGGAACTATTCTAATCCGCGTCGCAGTTAGATGTTGACTGTCAGTGTAAACACAAAGACACGCGTATTAAATGACATTTAAAATACCCACATCAATGTATACAACAGTGGTAAAAGATCATAAGAATTGACTTTCACGTTGTGCGAGTTCATCGCAGTATGAACCATCATTGACTGAGGGCTAACCATTGAATAAACGACATCGGAAACTACGTCGCCCTTACAGTTTGGGGCCACTCTTAGAAGGTTCATATTCCCAAAACTCACACAAAGTGAAAGTCAATCCTTAACTGTTCTTTTAGCTCTTCATTTGAGTTCGTGTAACATTTCAGTGTATCTTCATGTTTCTCCGACTGATCGAACACAACGGTATACATGTCGGCCACGCTCGTCAGTCCCGACGTCAACAAGGTCATATTACGGAAAGCTGTGAACCGTAACTGACAACAAATCATCATGTCTTTTCCATCATCGAATGGGATATGACCAATACTTTGCAAACGGACTGGTTGTTGATGAACACAGTTACATTAGCTATCAACAGCTCTTTCTTCCTCCGTATTGAGGCAAAAAGACGCTCATAACTGTTGTACGCTGTGGTCTAGCCGCCGAACAACCAGTTTATTAAACGTATGTCTTGGGCAACAGCTCGTTTGCTGGCGAGACATTAGTTGCAATACAATAATAAAGGTGAAGTTGGGTTTAACGTCGTGCTTGAGAATATTTCGCTCATATGACGACGTGCATGCGTGTGTATGTTTATATGCGGCTGTTTGTACTAGCCCAGACTTAAAGGGCCACTGATCAAGAGCGATTAATGTTTCCATCCAACAGTCTAATTACGAAACCTTGCTGCAAACTGGTCAGCCCCTGCTCCCTCGACCGTAACGGACACGGGGACTGGGCTACTGTCCACCCTGGCAGAATTTCTTCAACCTAATCAGTGTGACATTAGGAAGGGTGGATGCCCATCAGATGCCGTTATTTGAAAATATCCCCTACAGTTCTTGTCTGATTGTAATAAAGTATCCCAGCAGTGTAGGCTTTTTCAGATTTTCAAATGTTTGGATGGTATAGTGACTGATCCAATTTGATCCTATTTCAGTGTTTTGTACATCGATATTTAATCATGTAAAAATATGATGTCTATTACGTATGCAATGATATAAAAACACACATATTTATCAATATATTGGAATCCATAAACTAAACAACCCCACTTTGCCACTGCTAAAAAATCTGAAATCTTTCTTAGGTACTTAGGTATATACAGTTTTTAACTAAGTACACAGCAGATGCTTATATATATTTCTTATGGAAATATATGGACATTGAGGATCAATCCTCATGGTAAAGTAAACAAACTTTAATTAAAAGTATTTATTTGTGCTAAAATTGCTAAAGGATTCAGTCACTATTGTCTTACAACATGCAGATAACAAATGTGTGACATGTATGTGAATACAATGCCATTGGATAGATGGACTGAATGGAGACATCTAATTTCAGCAAATACCTCATGAAGTAACTGTGAACATTCAATATAACGACAATTTGACAAACGTTCATTGTCAACTCATTTCAGAAACTTTGTTGTTGAATTATCATGTAAATGTAGCTGCTAACCTTATTCGATAATCCTGATGCATAGTTTCCCATTTCATGGATGACATTTCATTATACCTGCTTATCTTTATGTCATTCAAAGTGTGTAATACTAGTATAATATGATATTTGTCAATTTTTGCCGTATCTACCCTGGCGAAATGAATCTGTTGCATTATTGCTGCAATTTAATTTGTTTTGATTTGTCTGATACTTTTGGAGGGTATTTGTCCGCTCATTTCTTTTTCTCTTAACTTGGCCTAAAACTTCTTTAATTATGTCTATTATAGTAGTCTTTAATTTCTCAATTACTTCAGTGATTCATTTTCAATTGGGAATTCCAAATGGTGTATTACTTATCTACAATATTGTTGTTTGTTAACCATTTACCGGTTCTCATATTTGTATTTTGGTTGTTGTAAATACAAGTTTCCAATCAAGGGAATTTCCTTTGCCTATCATTAATATACATTGCAAAATCCTATTATGCAAAATATCTTGTTATATTAAGAATTAAAATAATTATAAGGATTACTATTGTAATACACTATTACAAAACACCTGTGATGGTAGCCTTTCTCTTCGATTTGTATATATAAATAATGTCAGACAGACATATTTATTTGTATATGTGGCCCTGAGGCCAATAGTACATGTGTACAATAATAACAGCTCATTTATGCGCAACCTGTAAGTACGCGAGTTATAGGAACATCAATAAATCCATAAACACCCATTCACAATTTACATTTTTTCTCTCAACATAGGTATGTGGTACAACACAAGGGCTACCTTTAACAACAAGTCAATATTTTCTGTGCGAAGTAGCATACAGAATTTTTGTCTCGACGGTTGGTTATAGAAAAAATAAGGCAAATATGATTCTCTTATTTCTAAATATTTCGGGCATATAAGTAATACATGGTACTCATCTTCTTGCGATAAATTGCAGAATGGACATTGGATATCTATTGCATTTGAAGTTTTGGCAAATCGCGCCGCTTGGACTTTGAATTTGTAAGCGTTACATCTAAATTTAGTAAGCGTACGCTTAAGTTGTGGTGATTTAATCTTTGAAAGGTAAATTTCTGTATTAATACAATATTTATATTCTGAATAAAAGTTGACACAGGTTGATGACGTTATTTCATTATACCAGTCCTGTTGATAAATGTCTTTGCATCTCTGCTTGAATACTTCGATGAAATATTGTGTATTACTTACATTTTGAGCGAGCCATACATTTCCAAAACCATGACTAAAAAGAATAGTTCTAACGAAGGAAACCCAATTGGTATCTCCGGTATCATCTAGTGTTTTTAAGCATTTCATAACTAGTGAGTGTGTGAGTATGGTTTTTCACAGCTTTTTAGCAATATTCCAGCAATGTCACGGCGGGGGACACCAGAAATGGGCTTGACACATTGTACCCATGTGGGGAATCGAAACCGGTTCTTCGGCGTGACGAGCGAACGCTTTAACCACTAGGCTACCCCACCGCCCCATATTTCATAACTACATCTTGAATATCGTGAAATTGGTTGTCTCATCAATCTTAGCCAATGTGAAATAACCCGACATCGGGCGTTAATAAACAGTGAAAATCGTCCACATTCAGCTAAAATAACCTTGTTCGCAGTTCTGTAGCCAACACGCAACAAAAACTTACAGAACTTTGAATGTACCTTTTCAATATTCTTGTTTATGTTAATGCCCCATATTTCAGAGCCGTACAACAAAATTGGTTGAATTTTTCCATCAAACAGTTTAAATGATGCATTGATCGGTAATTCTTTATATTTACATATGAATTTCTTTATGACATGCAGGGCTCGTTCAACTTGCATAGCTAATGTTTCACAGACTCTGGAGAATATATTTCTACACGAAAATATAATACCTAAATATTTGTAATATGATACCACCTCCAATTTTTTGGCCATTAAGGAACCATTTTTCACTTTTAGAGATTTTACCCCCATTTTTAAAAGCCATTACTTTAGTTTTACAAATATTTATCTGAAGACCCCATGTTCGTTAATAAATTGACCTCTCGTATCATTTGATAACATTTCCTTAACAAGTTCTTCAACATATAACAGGAAAAGTACAGGTGATAGAATGCAACCTTGCCTCACTCCGGCATATGTATCAAATATATCACTCATTTGAAATTTACTGGTTCTAACATAAATAAATATAAATAATGAAATAATGTCTATCTCTTTCAAATTCATATCTATTTTTTGTTCTCTTAAATATAATAATGATAACTATATCAGTTATAATAAAGATTACTTACAGCATTTTCTCACCACAAGTAGAGGTATCCAGCTATCCACCGCTCCCGCAGTGGGATATGAAATGTACAACACGTGAACAGTATGCACGTGCTGCGTTTGTCTCATGGATCTCGTGCATCACCACAGTAACTGGCGGGTCCTAGTGTTGTTTACACCTGTTGGGACAGATTTGTTTATATCTACCTCTACTGTTTCGTCTTCATATACAAATGTATCTTAATGAAGTTGGTTAGATTTTATAATGAGTGTCTTGCTTTTAACAACATTTCTCTCTTTTCTTCCAATTTTGAAAACTCTTTCTGTGATTACTATTCAACTTCAGACAAATGTTCTCACAGTTCTCAATTAACATGTGTATGTGTGTTTGATGATTGTTTGCTCACAAAATTTAATCCCACTGCCAGTCAAAGTGTGTATTATAATATGATATTTGGCAATTTTTGCCACAACTACCCAGACGAAATGAATCTGTTGCATTAATGCTGCAATTAGTTTGTTTTGATTTGTTTGATGGTATGTTTAGAGTGTATTTGTCTGATTTATTCATTTTTGGGTTAACTTAGTCTAAAGTTTCTTTAATTATCGTTATTTATTATTATCCTTAATTTCTCAATCATTACAGTGAATTCGTTTTCAATTGGGAATTTCAAATGGTGTATTATGTATCTAAAATATTGTTGCCTGTTAACCATTCACCTGTTCTCACTTCTATTTTTGTTTTGCTTTTTGTTTTGTTTTTTGTTTGGGGTTTTGTTTTGTTGTTGTTGTTTTGTTATTGTTGTTGTAAATACAAGTTCTCAAATTGGAGTGTTTCCTTTGGTTCATCATCAATATACATTGCAAAATCCTATCATGCAAAATGTCTTGTTATATTAAGAATTCAAATAATTATAAGGATTACTATTGTAATACACTATAACAATAACACCTGTCATGGTAGTCTTCCTCTTCGATTTGTGTATATAAATAATGTCTATCTCTTTCAAATTCATATCTATTTTTTGTTCTCTTAAATATAATAATGATAACTATATCTGTTATAATAAAGATTACTTACAGCATTTTCTCACCACAAGTAGAGGTATCCAGCTATCCACCGCTCCCGCAGTGGGATATGAAATGTACAACACGTGAACGGTATGCACGTGCTGCATTTGTCTCATGACTCTCGTGCATCACCACAGTAACTGGCGGGTCCTAGTGTTGTTTACACCTGTTGGGACAGATTTGTTTATATCTACCTCTACTGTCTCCTCTTCATATACAAATGTATCTTAATGAAGATGGTTCGATTTTAAACCCGTGGCTTTTCTCCATATTTCTGTTTGTTTTAAAACTCAATGAGTGTTTTGCTCTTAATAATCTTTCTCTCTTTTTCTTCCAATTTTGAAATTCCTTCTGTGATTACTATTCAACTTCAGACAAATGTTTTCACAGTTCTCAATTTACATGTGTATATGTGTTTGATGATTGTTTGCTTACACAATGTTCTCCCACTGCCAGTCTTTTGAACTTTTTTAATACATGTATCTATCATGTCTGTTGACATAATGCAGTACAGGCAGGCAGTTGGATGCTTTGCAGTTACGCTTCATGCAAAAAGCGGAAATAATTTCATGATATAATATTTCGCTCCATATTTCGGTATTATAAATACTCTTCGTCAATTTTCATATTTCTTAGTCTCCTCTTACTTTGTTGCGGTAATATCCATCCAAACCCGGGAACGAAACACCATAAGAATCTGAAGATAATACATCTCAATGTCCGAAGTCTGAAAGACAAAATCGATATCATTTATGCAGAATTTGTAGATTACGATGTAATTTGCCTTACAGAGACATGGCTCAATGATACCGTTCATACAGACGATTTACCAATTCCAGGTTTTCATAAACCATTTAGAAAAGACCGTTTAACACGAGGCGACGGCGTGGCCATTTATGTTAAGCAACACTTATGTGTGGAGAGTATGGAAGCATTAGACATTGCTGGTCTAGAAGCGTTATGGGTAAAAATATAATGTAAAACCAGAAATTATCTCATCGGTACGTTTTATCGCGCTGACAAAAGCGAACAGTACTGGGATCTGATTGACCATTCAGTTGGAATGGCAATCGATTTAAATCTGTTTACCGTTATCACCGGCGATTTTAACATAGATATTCTAAATGAAAACAACATTAAGATTGAAACACTGAAGCGTCCTTCCGACTGGGTAAATTTCCGATCAAATAGAAACAAAGTGATCAGTTTGATACGCGACTCCAAAAGAAAATGTGATTTGAGAATAGATGATAGAATAAATACATCCGTAGGTACTAAGACTTGGTGGCGTATGGTCAAACAATATGTTCAAAGAAAATCGGAATGCAACTACATTCCGCCAATCATATCAAATGATGTTATCTACGACGACCCCGAAGTCATTGTTAACGTTTCAAACAATTTCTTTGTAAATCTAGCTACAGTAGACTATGCGGATTTACAACTTCCAGACATCCAATTTGCATCTACTGCAGATACACTTAGTTCTATTAATCTTACACTTGAAGAGGTTCAAGACAGTCTTCTTTCCCTTGATCCATCAAAAGCAACAGGGCCAGATGGTATAGGGAATCGATTTCTCAGAGCAACAGCAAAGAGTTTATGTCCTTTGCTAACGACATTATTTAACTTGTCTCTTCAAAATCTAAATTTCCATCCATCTGGAAAGAAGCGTCAGTCATACCTCTTCATAAAAAGAATAGTGTTAATGAATGTTCCAACTACCGACCGGTCGCGCATACGAGTTGTCTGACTAAAGCTTTTGAAAAATGTGTATTTAAATATGTTTTTAATTACTTCAGAGATAATGATATCCTTACCAATTTACAATCGGGTTTTATGCCGGGCGACTCTACCGCAAATCAATTAACCTACTTGTATGATTTTATTGCGAAAGGCCTTGATAATGGTAAAGAGGTCAGAGCCGGTTTTTGTGATATCAGTAAGGCTTTTGATAAAGTTTGGCATAAAGGCATAATATCAAAATTTAAGAGCTATGGTATCGATGGATCTCTTTTTAATTGGTTTGAAAGTTACCTAGAAAATAGATCACAAAAAGTTGTCATTAATGGATATTGCTCTGATCATAAAACTGTATTTGCTGGCGTCCCCCAGGGTTCCGTCTTGGGACCACTTCTCTTTAATTGTGTACATCAACGATGTAGTAGATGGAATAGAAAGTCACATTCGTCTCTTTGCGGATGACACCTCAATATATGTAATTGTAGATGATCACAATGTTGCCGCAGCTTGATTCAATGATGATCTAAACCGAATCTCAAACTGGGCAGAAAAGTGGCAGGTTAACTTTAACCCTAATAAAACAGAAACAGTAAATTTTTCTCGCAAGCATAAAACTGATAGGATTCCGACTTTAAACATGCATCAAACCCCGATACAAGAAGTTCAAAATCATAAACATCTAGGCATAATTCTTCAGAGTGATTGTGCATGGAAAAGCCATATTGAAGATATTGTTGACATAGTCAGTCCCATGATAAACTGCCTTCGAGGTTTCAAATATCGCCTTTCTAGGAAGGAAAACGCTTGAAACCATGTACAAGTCATTCGTGATGCCGATATTTGATTACTGTTGTCATGTTTGGGATAACTGTACGACTGATCAATCACTTCTCCTTGAACGGTTACACTTAGATGCACTCCGCACCATATGCGGCGCGGTTCGTGGAACTAGTCATGGACATTTTTTATCTTGAAACTAATTTTAAACCATTAAAAGAAAGAAGGCGTGACATCAAATTGGTAAACTTTTACAAAATGAATAACAATTTCGCCCCAGGCTACTTGTGTGGCCTTGTACCTAAAACTGTTTCTGACAATAGTCAATACAATCTCAGAAACAATCCCAAGTTACAAACAATAAACTGTAGGACAAAAACATATGAACAATCATTCCTACCAGACACAATTAAAATTTGGAACTCGTTGCCTGAACTATGTCGCGAATGCTAATACAATATGCGAATTTAAAACTCTGTTAATAAATTATGAATCCAATAATTATCTTGACCTGAATTATGGTAGATGACTTTGTTAAATTGTACACAGTCGTCTCAAGCTCGGCTGCAGTGATCTAAATGCGGATAAAATCAACAGATATATATCACTTAATGCTGAATGGGCTTGTGGATACCACAATGAATATGTTATTCATTATCTCTTTACATGTAAATTATATACTGTCATCAAAAATAGTGCATACTTTTATGTAAGTGGTCGCAGACTCCAAACTGTGTTATACGGAACACCGCCAACTACCAACAAAGAAAATAAGAAGATTATAGAGTCTCTCCACCAATTCATTTGCAAGACTAAACGTTTCGATCAAACGGTCTAAACGAAATAATAAGTAACAATTATCTTAACAAAAAGTAATGAAACGTAACTGCGAGCGCGTTGTTAATTACAATTCTCAATGCACATACGATGTTCCGATTTAGATTTTAATTTTGTCTATTTCATTCTGTCTTTTGTCTAGTTCTTGTGTGTTCTGTTTGTGTTATATTTGTACTGGTGAGGTATTCACAAAAGCAAAGCTTTGCTTGTTTACCAAACCAGATTCTTTCAAGAATAAAAATATGTTTAAACCATATATTTCTTATGTAACAATGAAGTTCGATCCGTTCGTATTCTCAAAACAGTGTCAGCCAATAAGTTTTTTTTCAGACAATCAAACTTGCATGCAATACAGCAATTACTACTCTCTTGCTGTAACCCGTGTTTGGTGGTAAACCTACGTGTAGCAGTGCTTTTAGTTTAGTGCTAAATCACATCTTAATTCATTTCATCATGTTTCATAAATATCATCAAATGTTAAATGTTCATTTGTTCCATGTTGTCCGAGTCTTGCCGTTGAATGCCGCCTCTGTACATCTTCACCTTTTCCTTCTGTTTCATGTACCCTTGTCAACAAGGATTTCCCTTCACTTCTTCTCTATTCTTAGCCAGGTAACCCATTCTTTGGGATTTTCCCTTTTCTATTAACAGGTCACATCAAAAACTTCCTTCTATGTGCTACCTACTTTCTAATTGGCTATTGTGTCCTCTGACCTTACATCCTTTGGCCACCTGTTTTCCACCTCACTCCACTTGCTGTTGCTGAGCTGGAAACATTCTTTCCCTTCTCAGGTATGGCCATTTTTCTAATCTGTTTCCATCTGCCTCTTTACTTTATAAATTCCTATAAAAAAGGTGTAAAATGTTATTGCAATAATAATATTATAACATTAAAAGTAATATTTAATTGATAATTATATAAATTTAGTTAAATATATTACTTTACAATTAATGTAAATTATAAACATGGCTGAAACCATGTGCTTTCATTTTTGTTCAAAAGTGCAATAACCTTGTCCTGGTAGTTGAATTGATAATATATTTACTTTGATATTTAAAACTATTTAATATTTATTGTTAAAATTTGTTAAAATTATTTTTACTTGAGTTTAATTTTTATGACTCCACTTGCTGCTGCTGAGCTGGAAACATTCTTTCCCTTCTCAGGTTTGACCTCAGCAACAGCTTCATTCTTCATATAATAAAATTCATTTCATCACCATTGCCTTGTGTCGTCTTGAGCAGCAGCCCAGAGCCGAACCGCACAAACACGGCTACATACGCATGTTATGATAACATGTTATTTGTCATCATTCACTTGATGGTCAGTTAATGAATTTATCGGTCATTCTCACTTACCCACCACCCTAAAGTTATGATAAGGGATTCAAGAGGATTAGTGTACACGGGTTAGTGATTACACTGCTCACCGTGAAATTTGGTCCTGGTGGGTGACACTAATTAGTCTCATCCAGGTGAACGGTGTTCACCGTTCATGAACTGAGGTTATTGACTTGTTGTTGTTGCTGATTTTTAAATAAATTTAGTGAACACTCTTTACCATCACCCTCACTATATAATGATACATATGATCGGTTATGAAGTCCATTCATTCGGACATTTTCTGCGCTTGGAGCTGGTCACGTTCAACGCCCCGCACCGATCGCTGTCTAAAATCAAAACCACAAAGCTGGCTTCGCCCCCTCTAACCTCCTCCTCTCTACTGATCACAGCTGACTGAGAAGAAAACACCACATCCTATCGGTCGCCGCACCGTGGCCCCCCAGGGCCAGGAAACACGCAAGTGTTACCTGTGTAACTTTGGCTGTCATAGACATTTGAACTGTAGCTTGCTACCAAATCAAACCTTTTTCTTTCTTCTCATTTGTATATATGCTTTCTTCTGTAAATTTGTTTGTATTTTCATTTGTATATTGTGTACTCTTCCCCAGCCCACACCCCTGGCCCCACCAAATCGCACCCCCCTCCCCAACCCTCTACACTACACTATGGCCTCCCCACCCCTCCCGGCCTCACTATTCTCCACTCCAACAAAAGAGTTCCCACCCCTTACCTCCCCACTTCAAATAGACCCCATCCCCATAAACTTCGGAATCGACATTGATTCCCTACTCCCATCTCTACAAACATCAAAACCACCACCCCCAGCGTCACAACCCCCATGCAACACAACTAAATCCACTAAACGCCCGCACATCTCTCCCTCTGAAAGCTCACAATCAAACCAAAAACAATGCGACAAAGCCACCCCACCCAAAGCCCAAGAAAATTAGCTCATACTACTAGCCTTTGCCACCAACACACACACTCCGCTCAATCACACATACTCCATCAACAAATTCGCCCTTTGCCTAAAAAAACACAACATACAATACAGATACATAAACAATTGTGGCCGAGGCTTTAAAATCACATTCACGGACAAACAAGCACTAAACAACACACTAAAACACACACTTATAGACGGAAAGCAAATAAACTGGCAATACCCACGCTGGCAAACATCAATACATGGAGTCATCTACAAAGACACAAGGGAAACTGAAAGAGACATCAAACACTACATTGACTTCGCAAACACCATCCCAAACCAACCAAAAATCACCAACTTCAGAGCAATCAACAACAGACAACCCACCACCTATAATCCTAACACACAAACAACCTTCCTTACATTCGACACCACTACTCTCCCCACTCACATTACATTCGGCGCCCTCACCTACAAAGTACACCCAACCCGCAAAAACCCACAACAATGCAAATACTGTTTCTCATTCTCACATATATCGGATTCATGCAAACTCCCAATGCTTTGCCCAAAATGCGGGTCGGACACACACACACTTGATGAATGTCTACAACAAAAATACTGCATTCACTGCAACACACCCGGCCACACTGCTACACAAAACACATACTCAGGCTCAACAAACACATTAAAAACACCGACCTGCCCAAACCAGCACGCCCAATACTCTCATACAACTCCATCCTCTCAGCCTCATCATCCTCCCCCTACACCTCCTCCTCTCCTAACTCGTCATTCTATTCACCCTCCCCCAACCCAAACCCCCACACCCTCCCCCCACTCGCAAATCCAACCCTATCAACACTAAACTAAACAACAAAGAAATCACAATTATTAATGTTTACAGAAGTCCTAATATCAAAATCACTCCCCAAGATTTGGCAATGCTCTCTACATTCATAGCCCCCAATACCATTTTACTCTGAGACTTTAACGCACATCACCCACTGTCGGGCACAAGACCCTACACATACATTAATGGAACCCGCCTCGCCGACTGGCTAGGCCAACACAATCTCACTTCACTAAATGACAACCAACCCACCCGTTACCCCCTCTCCCACCTCCACTCACCCACAGCCATAGACATCACATTCACCACCCCCAAACTAACACAAGCTTGTATCTGGGAGGTACACAACGACACCTGGGGCAGCGACCACTGCCCCATCAAAATCACTATAACTTCGCACATCCCCACCTCACCAACCGCCACTCCCCCACCCACACCCACAGAAACCAGATACAACATTAATAAAGCAGACTGGAAAAAATTCACAGCACTATGCAAGCAAGTAAACACCTCATCCATCTACAGCCCCGACATAAACACATTTAACATTAATATTACAAACACAATCCTAAATATCACAGACAAATGCATTCCCACTTTTCGGTTTAACCCCGCACAAAAAACAGTCCCGTGGTGGAGCCATGAAATTATAAATGCCAGAAAGGCTAGAAAAAAGGCCCTAAATCAATCAAAAAGGGACCGTTCAAAATTACATTTAGCTAAACAACTACGTAACAAAACTAAACAAATTACCAAGGCAGCAAAAATCACCCATTGGAGGAAATTCTGTTCTACCCTCAGGCAATCTCATCGAAATCCCAGGACTATGTGGAATAAATTTAAAGCCATAAAGGGCATTTCTAAAAAAAACATTTCACCCAACTTTCCAGACCTAACCACAAACAAAGATAAAGCAAATGCATTTGCTGCCCACTTCTCGGCTACAAGCAGCTCCACCAACTACCCATCCACCTTCCAAAACACTATTAAAAACCACCACCCCTACACCCCACAACCTCCTCACACAGACCAACCCATAAATAAAATTATCAACATACATGAACTCAAATCTGCACTCAAAAACAAACAATCAGCCTCAGCCCCAGGTCCAGATACCATTACATACACAATACTAAATAAACTACCTCCCAACATGCATAACCTCACACTTACCCTCTTTAACCATATTTGGACCACAGGAACTATCCCCATCACTTGGAAAACAGCCAGAGTGGTACCAATCCTCAAACCAGGGAAACCCAATAACGAGCCTGATTCATACCGTCCCATCTCTCTTACCTCCCACCTCTGTAAAACCCTAGAAACAATTGTAAACAACAGGCTCAAACACCTTATTCTAACCAACAACCTACTTAAGGAGGACCAGAGCGGCTTTACTCCAAATCGACAAACTTTGGAAAACATTTTACATTTAGAACAAGATATCAAAGTAGCACAAGCACAGAAACAATACACTATGGCCATTTTTATTGATTTCAGTAAGGCATTCGACATGGTTTGGCACAACGGCCTACTACAAAAACTTCAAAAACATGCCATTCACGGTCGAATTCTAAATTTCAATCACTCTTTCCTAAACGACAGACAAATAACAATCAAATCTCACAACACCATCTCGGACCCATACCCTTAGAAAATGGAACCCCCCAGGGGAGCATATTATCCCCAACTTTATTCAACTTCATGATTAATGACATTTTTCCAGATAAATGGCCAGAAATCACAACTGCCAAATTTGCAGATGATATTTCATTTTGGACCTCCTCCACCTCAGTTAAACAGGCATCACTCAAAATTTAAAAAATGCTAAATTCCATTCAAAACTGGGCCCAAAATGGGGTTTCACATCAACGTTAAAAAAACAGTGGGCATATTATTCAAAACACAGCATATGCAAAATTATACCCCCAAACTACACCTAAATAACCAAGAAATTGAACTAAAAAAAGAAGCCAAATTTCTAGGACAAACTTTCGACCGCGATCTGACATGGACACCCCACATTAATAACTTGGTCAATTCATGTCAAAAAGATCTAAACTTAATGCGAGCCATCAGCGGCACAAACTGGGGTGCCGACAAACATACCCTCATTAACATATATAAAACTCTCATATTATCGAGATTGGACTACGCCGCCCCGATTCTCCACAACCTCTCCTCCCATAATCTTCTAAAACTTAATTCCATTCAATTTAAAGCGCTTAAATTAGCTCTCGGCACGAGGAGTGGTACCTCTCTTAACACATTACTTCTACTCACAGGCACCTCTTCAATCACACAAAGAATAAACCAAACCACACTCACTTACTGGGCTGGGGCCCAACACAATCCCATATTTAAATTAATCACAAACAAATATAAAAACATTAAGAAATCTACACTTAAAAAGTTCAAATCAAACCCATTTAAAGCATCATGCCTTACTCACTTATACAGTCTGCTACATGCACAACAGCTAAACACCATACAACACACACCTCCCATTACAAGCTACATTCACGACAAACCCCCACCCATCACAGACATGTCCCTTGACACAATCCTCAAACAACTACCTAAAGACACCAATCAAACCACCATAACTAATATCACAAACAACTACATAAATACAAACTACCCCACCCACACTAGATGCATCAATCAACACAAACAAAACCACAGGCCTAGGCATACATGTTCAACAAACCCCTCCCATCACAACTAATTTCCACTATACCAACTACACCACAATAAACACTGCTGAACTCACTGCTATTCTCACTGCACTACACCTAATACCCTCCCTTCCCCAAACAAACTTCCTCATCCTAACTGATTCACTCAATTCTATCAAACAACTTCACAACATGCACTCTAAATCGCGCCCAGACCTCATACACAATATAGTAATCCAAACAGACTCACTCACACGCTCAAACAAAAATATCACATTCACATGGATACCCTGCCACTAAAACATCACAGGAAACGACACCGCAGACACCGCAGCCAAACTCGCCACATCCCATATATCACCAAATCTCAACTTCCACACATCCAAATCAGAAATAAAAAACTCATTAAAACAAACATATCAAATACAAGCTTTCAACACAACATCAACACAAACAAATCAACCTGGGTCACCTCCATTATAAAATCCCCAATAAGAAAAATCCCCACATAGTCAAATATCAAAAACATAGACACAGCAATAACCAGACTCATCACAGGCATCACAAACTTAAATTACACACTCTATTAACAAAACAGACACCCAGATGGACTATGCACACATTGCAACCCCCCACGAAGACATAAACCACATATTCACATATTGCCAGCTGCAACAAACAAACATTAAGCAATTACACAGCAACATTCCCACGAAATACCACAATAACATACACCTCCTTCTCAACCCTCTCAATCCGCCCAATATCTTCCATGCCCTAGCCACTTTCCTACAAAACTCTAACCTACTCCATAAAATTTAGAACCTCCCAAACAAATCCTCTCATTACCACTCACTTCTAGCTTACACATTTAGATCAGGCGTCAAAATTTCACTTATCCATACTATCATTCTATCACCAGCACATGCCTATACATTTAGACCTGGGAGTCAATTTCATTCATCCATAGTGCTCTAAATCTCCTACGAAGTCTGCGCCCACTCCCAACCAATCACGCTCCACTAAAATTGTAAACAAAGCAGTCCAACCTCTCTAACACAAGGTCAAGGCCACCCACCCCCGCCAGCTTACCTGCAATCTTCAACAAACAGCCACGGCCCCTTACCCACAGCCTTCTTCGCTCCCTCCTCACCCCCCTTTCCCACCCCCCACCAACTTAACCCATTTTTCTTTCTTTATTAAATCCCCTTATACTAATTATGCAGCTTACCTGCATTCACCTACATGCCCTACTATGCTATACTTCCTTATAAACTCCTTCCCCCACCCCCAACCCCAACTTTTTCATCATTACTATTTAGTTATAACTCTATTTCTTATCACTAATAAACTCAAGTGTAATGGTTTTTCTTTTCTTTCCCTTTCCCTTCATAATATCGGCTTTTTATTTATTTTCCTCTCATGTTTTTAAAGTTTTTACTTCAAAATTCCACATAGGTTAATGCCCCAGCATTTACATTTTTGGGGTATGGTGGTTTATTCCTTATTTTAAACCTATTGATTATTATCTTATCTCCCACCTACCCCGTCGGCAACATTGGCTACAGCTTAAAGCCGACGTTAAACCCTAAATCATCATCATCGTTATGAAGTCAGTCACGATGGCTAACCAACAAGTGAATGTCAAGTTCATTCCCAATGGTAGGGGCGGTCAGCACAAAATACCACGTCTCATATTCAACTGATGGATGCAGGAATAATTCGGACATTCAAGGCATACTACAATAGATCGCTTTGTTAGACATTACCTCACCTGTGCTGAGGAAGGACGTGATCAGACACGTCGGATCAACATGCGGATGTCACTCGGTAAAATTATTCATGTGATGAATTCAATGAGGAAGGTTAAACGAACACAAACAACAATGAAAGACTTTTTGCTATGACTATAGATTATTGTTGTGCTTGCTATTCATTGTTCTATAAGCTTTACATTAAATGCTTATTTGTCTTATCCAGATTCGTGTCGTTTTTGTAATAGTAAGGGAAGCAACTCTTGCTTGAACTTGATTCAGTAGTCCGGACTATTCGCAATCCGGACGAATTTGCTTGGAAACGCAACCGTCCGGATTAACGAGGCTTCACTGTATTTGATTTTCCAGAATTATAGGTTCACAATTAAGAGAAGAAGAGGTACGTCCATCCATTGGAACTGTGCCCAGAAATCCTGCCATGCCACGGTTAACACCAAAGATAACTTTGTGACGTCCTTCAGAGACCAGCATAACCATCCAACGGTGGAGAACAAGATTGCAGTAGACGCCTTCCTAGTCAACCTCAAAGATCTTGTCCGCCAAGACTCCAAACCAATTCCATCGCTTTATCAGTAAGAGTTGGCAGGTAAATCTATGAACTAAGTACAAATTATTAATGATATCACGTAAATGGAATATGGCAATTAGAATAACGATTAATATTTTAATTACAGTCGTGTTTTTGCTTGGCATTTAACATATGTTACTCTTTTATAGGTCTCAGAGTGACGAATCCAGACATCGTCCCAGAAGTACCTGTCTTTGACAGTTTACGCCCTGCCCTCTACCGTTCCCGTGCCAAAGACATCCCCCATCTGCCAGCCACAAGATCAGCTATAGATCTACCCGATGTCTAAACCAAGACCCAGGCCGACGACAACGACAAGATCCTCGCCTTTGCAACAGACGACAACCTACGACTACTGCAACAGACGACAACCTACGACTACTCTCCGAAGCAGATGTCCTGTACTGTGATGGGTCATTCGACAAATGCCCTGGCATTTTTACCCAGCTCTACACCATCCATGCATTTGTGCAAAATAAGATGTGTCCATTAGTGTATGGGCTGCTGCCGGATAAGAAGCAAACAGCATACGAACGTTTCTTTAGCCACGTGAAGAGTGTTGCAGCCTCTAAGAACATTGTTCTAAATCCAACATCTGTGTTTACTGATTTTGAGTCAGCTGCTCAAAACGCCATTGTTAGGACTTCCCAAATGTAATTTTGAAAGGTTGTTATTTCCATTTCAGCGAGAGTGTTTGGAGGAAAATCCAAAAACTAGGCTTGGTGACCGATTATGAGGACAATCCAGATGTAGCTCGTCTTGTGAGACGGGCAATTGCCTTGCCTCTTGTGCCAGTTGACAGTGTGAGCGATGTGTGGTGGCAGGCCCTAGACGATGCTCCTCCTGGATTTAATGTTGAACGATTTACTGACTATGTAACCTCATACTGGGTAGAAGGCGACCAGGGTAGAACATTGTGGAATCACTTCACCACTGAGGGCCCCCGGACCACAAATCATGTAGAAGGATGGCACAGGAAACTGTCAACAATAGTCGAGAATAACCCCAACATCTTCAAAATCATTGACTTCCTAAACAGAGAGCAATCCTATGTTGAGGCCTCATGTATGTAGTTAAGGGCGGTGCCAAACCTCCACGCAAGAAGAGGAAATATGTACATATGAATGCACGATTGTGCAATCTTAAACGGCAGTTTTTGGCTGGCAACATGAATGTGTATGCATATTGTGACGCAGTTTCTCATTTAACTGGGTATTGAATTGTATGAAATGTATGAAATGTATGAAATGTGTGAAATGTATGAAATGTATGAAATGTGTTCAATGTGTGAAATGGATGAAATGAATTGTATATTTGTGCAGCATTGAACACACAAATAAATTGATTTTCTACATGTATTTGTCACACCTTATGAGAATCACAATGATGGAGGGGACCTTATTTCACGAGGAGCAATAATGGTTCTGCTTCAGTGATTTGCCCACCTAGAACTATAGGTGGTGGGTAAACGAGAAGACCCCAAATTTATAACAGGTATAATTAGCGGTAACGCCACTCAGATTGCCCGACAAAGGTTCCCATTTGGCATTTCTTGTGTCTGGGGTAAATACTCATCATTATAAATTGAGGTCTGATGTGGTTAAAGTATTGTAACTTTAGTAATATGCGCATGGAAGTGCAGCAAGAGGAATTATCAGCTGAGTTTTAAAACAAACATCGATCATACGATTAACTGATAACACGCTGATTGATTAATTGCTTTTATCCTGCACAGCGGATTTGTCAAAAGGTAGTGTTTATGTATGTAGATTTACTAATCTATACTGAATACACCGTCGTGAAGTCTCTTTGTAAAAACAACGTCCTTCCTTCAAAGGATTAACCGCCAATACATTGATTGATGCTCTTTATTGGCTAAATAATTACTTTTTTTAAAGAATGTCGGACATTATACAATTAGTTGCCAGGTGTGCTATCTTGGGTGACCAATGGGATACACCAATGTGAAAAACCTGAAACGATAGATCACTTGTTCGCATATTGGACTGTTGAAAGACACATGACATGGAACAGGATTCTTTGTCAGCTGCAGATGAATGGCATCTCATTCCTTTATTTGGATATTGCCGTGAAGTGTTATGAGACAGACAACATGCACTAGGTCGCACTTAGGGTGAGTGTGTGAAATATGATACACGTTGGCAATCTATAAGATGTCTACATATTACAGTCATGTTATAAATTCACTAAGTATAAGCAGATCGTGTGCATTTTATTAAGTTTCAAAATGCATACAAATATACTAATAAACTAATTTGGATTATAAGACAAAATATAAAGACATACACTGACTTCGTTATTTCAGTCCTAACATTTTTTACCACTGGCAGATAGTTAAACTTAAAATGTTTTCATTTGTTATCAAAATAATGCCATTCAATACAACATTTAGATTGACTAGTAGTGAACCCAAGCTCACTACTCTCCCCAAGACTCCCCATGTACTTAGGTAACCTTACTTTCAAACAATGCTATTATATCAGGTTTCTCACCAAATTCAAGGTCAAACTATTTCTTAAGTCAAATTCTACATCCATTTACGTTAACATTTTTATAAAGTCAACATTACTATAAAGTCCAAATTTTACATTAAAATCAGCATTTTTGTCAAAGTGAATTTGTTTTTATAAGAAACCAAATTATTTTCACAGTCTTCATAATTTTACAACCATATTAAGATTATCGAATAAAAAAGATTTCATCTATGTTGATCAGTCTATACTTATACTATCAACTGCGCATGAGGGTGGGGCAGCAGTGGTGGTGTTGGGCGTCTTTTGATATGACGCGGTCGGGTATCGAACCCGCGACCTTCAGCTTTCTGGGCGGACGCTCTAACCACTACACCACGGAGGCGGTCAAAATAATAAAACAATAATAAAACAACATATATGCCCTTAAAAAGGTTGCAAAGTTCATTTCCTTCCAGACAGTGGTTGAAAATGTCCTAAAGTATGTGTTACATAGTTCTTTCACAACTTTAATATTGGTAATTAAACTGTGGAAATACTTAAAACTCGCGAACATGCATCAACAGCGGGTAGATATAGGCGAGTAAATTAATCGATGATGATCCGGTATCCTTACAAAACTTGCTCCACAGCTTCTGTTGTAGCAATTAACTTCTATGGTCCAATCATTCGAACCGATCACAGAGGGAGACTGTCTCCTAACTGAATTCATTTACGTCCGTGAACAGTTGTTTGATAGATTAATCTGATTAGGTTCTCGTTCACAAGACACGATTGGACTTCGATCAAAACACAGATTGGAGAAAGACATGGCCAGATTGTTTAGATTCCTCACGCACCTACATGACAACATTTCGTACCATACGTTAATTTATCGCACCGAACCTACTTTCACTTGGGTGAATTACATCGTGCGTATATTTTGTTCTGAACACAATGTTTTTTTCAGGTAATGATTAAACATTTTTTAGTTATATACCCCATAGAAAATGCTGGTGTACTGATTTCTCTTTGAAGAAAGAGGGTATGTTATCATGTAAGTTGAAATAACACATTGTCTTCTGTCATATCAACTTTGGTTTACAATGTATACTGAGTTATTTGTGGTAAAACGATTTGTCATAATGTGATGCTACATTTCACAATGCTTGCTCGTTGAGAACTAGTCTCCTGGATAAACGTGATGTTTTGACATTGCTACCGTCCATTATTCGCTGTGCAATGAGGTACCACGGCAGCCACCCCGATGTAACACTAAGCATCATTACAAATACACCTGATTGCACTCTATATGACATATTAAATTCACTGTCTTATTACTGTATTTACGTCTCGTTTTCACTTGCGCCACTTTGGAAAATCGTTTTCTATTTTATAAGGTACACAAATTATAAGGTACACTGTCACATTGTGCCAGTAAGACCTAATTAAAAGGGGTGTCTTTACGTTCACCGAGCACCTTAGGGGGGATTAACAGTTATGCTTAAGTGATTGTGCAAACACTGTTCATCCCTGGTCAGGCCAGCTAGAGGATTAGTGACCAAAGCTGGCTTATTAGCAGGGCCCAATTGCACAGAGCAATCTTAGTTACAATCAATCTTAGGCCCCTACAATCAACTTTACAATCGCCATACAATTGCCCTAATCCACTTGCACAAAAAAAAGAAGAAAAGTTGTTTAAGAAACTGTCATCATTTATTTGTGCGTTTTCCAAGTTTGTTACAAGGGCGCATTGGCAACTAAAGGAACAGCGCGAACAGTCGCTATGTCCAGATAGACCGTGTCGATCCTGTCAACTACCCAGCCCGAGCCCATGTGGGTGTAGCGTTCCAGGGAATCTCGTATTTTTGCAAACGAGGTGTTGATGGACTCGTCGACGGACTCGGGCTGAGGCTGAAGTAAGGCTGGACGTGCTCGGTGGTGCCGTCCGTCTGCTGTTTGTCCAGCGACATTTTCACTGTGAGTTGAAATTTGAGGCTTCCCAGATCGTTCAGTTCCGACCAGCGGTTTGATGTTGTCGACGTCCATGTGTTTGTCGACTTCCAGCCTCCAGGTTCTCAGATACTTACCTACGGCGTGCTTCGTCCGCACGAACCGTAGTTCGATGGGTCAATGTTCCTCCAGCAGTTCGAGGAGCTCGGCTTTCCTCATGCGCGAATAACCTCTGAGCCCATGTTCCTTCGCTTGGAGTTTGAGCTGTTTCACCGTGGGTTGAAGAGGTTCGTCGACGATGCCGAGCAATGTCAGCAGCAGAGGTTTCCTGAAACGGGAGTAACCGATCACTCCGCGTTTTTTGTCAATCCTTTTCAGTTCTCGAACGGTAATCATCGTTGCTATATCAATGTGTGAAAAACTTTTTCTAAATGAAAAAATAATTATATTCAGATGCAAAATCAAATCTCTAATAGGTTGTTTGCTATAAACAGGTGTGAAGTCAAATCTTTAATAGGATTTTCATCGCTATGTTCGGCTGTGAAGTCAAAATCTCTAGTAGTTTGCTGGTGTGTGAAGTATGTCTCGCTGTTAAATGTTAGCAACCCTGTCAATGCGTTGGATGGTTAAACTTTCAACCGACTTTAAAAAGGAAGAAGCGATTTTCGTGATGCATGTTAGATTTTTATTCTGACCAGTCGGTTGCGTTCGTTGAGGTAGTCTCTTTTCGTCAAGTAGATGAGATGGCCTTGTACCACGTCTGCTCCGTGGGCTTTGCAACGACGATAATAGCATTTCACGCCAACGCCGCACTTTTCGCATGTGTAATTCACGAAACCATTTCATATGGACATCATGGGTATGCCGCAATATGCGGTGGTGCATTTCGGTTTTTCCGAGCAGCACGTACTTGCAGTTAGTTATATGGTGCGCGTCTCAGTTTGAGAACCATTTTCGTTAAACGCAAGCGTAACCTACGGTTAGTCCGGCGACCACGGCGGCGTGATATGCATCGTTGCCGAATGTTTTTTCCTTCAGACGACATCGAGTGTGTATATAATATATATATATATATATTTTTAACATAACATGCGGATTTATTTCTAATTGTGATTGCGTCGTCTGCTGCTGTTGTGTTGGTGGTGGTGGTTGCTTGTAATTATTATATAGCAGCATAACGACGACGACCATGCTTAATCCTGTTGCTGCCACGGCGGCAACAATCCACGGAGTATTATTTTTTTGTGGTGCTTGGCTAAACCACCTTTTCTACCGGTAGCGACCTTTTTAGGATTCTTGGTGGTGGTGACTTGTCGCATCGGTGTCGTCGTTGCTTCCTCCTCCATTGGTGTTGGCGTTTTCTCCTCCGGGTGCGCATCCATGTTGTATATTATTATCAATATTATTTTTTTCTTCTTTAAATTGACAATGCTTAACCGTGATTATCGCCGATGTCATCGGAGCTAAAAACATGCCGTATCTGTGGTACAGCAAGCAGCTGACGGCGCACAAAGCGTGGTCGATAAACGGATCTTTCTCGAGATCTTCCCACAGGTAAAGTCGATGTTCCGGCGGAATGGGAAGGAAGTACAACGCTACGCCGGCGTAGACTTGCGTTATGACAGACCCTATGGTTTTCGTCATTTCGGCACCGAGTCTGGATTCGTATCTCGCGTACAGCTTGTTGATTTCTTCGGCTGGCATTTTGTGAATTTTATCGGGAGTGTGGTCGCCCCCACCACCCAAGTATTGTTTGGCTTTGCCGCTGACCGCGAGCGCCACCAGTCTCTCTCGCTTGTCGTTTTTATTATTATTATCATCGTCATCCAACATTTGTTTGAGCAGTTCGTCGCACTCCATCTTATAATGTAACAAGCAATTTTTAAGTCTAATAAAATAAAATGCGATGCATGCGAAACACAGCGAAATGAAAGTCAAGTTGCACACATCGATAGTTTCGAACATCGTGGGTTTTTTGTGGGTTTTTTTGTATGAGTTATGCTAGAATTTGCTTGAAGTTTGATAGAATTTTGCTTTTAAGCCAGCAGACTTTATACGCCACGGGTTGGTCGGTTTTCAACAAGAGTTTGGTGTGTTTCGTTTTCTCGCAAGCAGTCCTCGAATGAATCCCTGTGCTCGCAGTGAAACAGAGCGACCCATCACGTCTGTTCCCGTTAATCTTTCACTAGACTAACGTTTAGTCCCTGAATACATATAACTGTGATAGTAGCAAATAAACCCATTTAAATTGAAAAGGAGCCCCAGTGAGACCAGAGACCATATGTGCACCCAAGTCAGGCATGGAAATAATACTCTTTATCATTCAGGAGGAAAGTTTCCCTAAGATTTTGCTTGATTTGTCTCTTAAAGACCAAAAGCTGTGCACAAGGCTTCCACTATAGCTTGTGTCACCCCATGTGCTTGTTAATTAAGAGTTGACAGATTAACAAGTGAGGCAAGATTCCAGACCACTGGTGAGGATGTTGGTCCGTCCAGCCATGGCAGTTAGATATGTTTACTTTGTAACCCGACCCCCAAAGTGAGTTAGTTGTCTTGCAGATGTTAACAGACCCTGAACCTGAGGAAATCTAGACTTGCTTCATTTAGGGCTTTAGCATTGCAGGGAGGGCTAAGCATTGGGGAAAATAATATGGTTCAGGGACTGTGAGACAGACTAATCTTTCAGCACCGAGTTGAATTTCTGCGTCAGAACCCAAACGATGTGCTTCGTGTGTCGGCCCGAGAAGGCCAGGTACGACAGCGCGTCTCGTTTTTTAACCATGTCCTTGTTGGCGCTGCAGTCATCCAGGATGAACAGCATAGATTGTCCCTCAGTTTGTCGTGGTAAGCACGCAACCAGTCCTGCAGACGAATTCCCGGATCAATTTTGTGGAACGTCTGGGTCCGTCATCACCCATGGTCTCTCCGCGTACGTCTTTGTTCACCCGTAAACACGGGCAGAAAATGACGATGTGGTCGAACACGTCGCGATAGTATCCTTCCAGCATGTCCAGCACGAATGCTGTCTTGCGCCACCCCGTCTGACCGCACACGATGGCGAAGTGGCGATCGTGAGGTAATTCAATAAATGGCTTGCACGAATCTTCTATTTTCTATATTGAGTCATAATCAAGTACAAATATAAATTTGCGCTTTGCGCTTTCTTGGTGATTAGGATGGTGATCCCCTCGCTGCTGTTGTAAATGCGACGCCCGCTGCCGTGGAGTCTGTCATCGGCCATGGATCGCATGTCCAGCCACAGCGCGTAATGTTTATCCAGGTACCTACTGAGCGTCAAGTAGGTGAATCCCAGGTCTTTGACAACGTCGTTGACTTCAGGCGAGTGTTGCTTGATGGCCAGTAGTTCTTTTTATCTCGTCCCACTGCTGGTAAGCTCGCATGCCTTGGCTGAGCAGCTGGTTGGGCACACCCTCAATGGTCACTTCCACTTTCGTGATCTCGGGATTCCAAGTGAGTTTGCTGTCTCTTTGAAACGGCTCGTATTCCGCCACATAAAATGATCAAGATGCCTTTCATCGATGGAGCCTACACATTCAGGTTGATGTTCCACAACGTGTCGCTCTTGACTTTGACGATCGTCCGGTGCCGCAACACATGGTCATATAGGATGGACAGCTTTTCCGAGTACTGGGTGCGAATTTGCCAGTCCAGTTCCGTGCTCGTGACCATGCGAGATGTTGTCTTTGACGTAGCTGGCCCGTCCAGCGTGCCGTCCAGCGTGAAGATAACTTTGCCGTAGTCATTGAACGTGAGTTCGTATTCCAGCCTGTCGCCCAGCACGGCCTGGTAAAACGGCAAGTGCCCCTCGAGCAGCTTGAAGTCGAGCGGTATGCAAAGCTGATTCCCGTATGCCTCGGCGACGGCTTTTTCTCCTGCTGTTATATTGCCGAGATGGTCTTGCATGAAACCATACCCCACACGGATTTCGTTCGATACATAGTTATTCCGACTAATACCTTGATATGCCACGTCATCGCGCTCTTCCCAGGTTCTCCAGAGGTCCGTGTAACAGTAAAACACGTCACTGTCGTCGATGCTCAGCACCTCGTTCCCGCTGATTTTGATGGTGGTTTTCTTGACGATGGCACGACCAAGGTTGTTCACAATCGTGCGTTTGTAGTTCGACGACTCCAACGTGATGTATAAAGCCAGGCGAGCCGTGCCGGGGACGATGACATCGACGTTAGCCACGAACTCTTTCTGCGCGTTGTCAGCCATCCTTTCACGACCCATGGGACTGGAACGAGTTTTCAGCCCAAACGTACTTTCGAATCAAATCGTTTAATCTGACAACACCGGCATGAGTAAACACTTTCGAAGTGTCCAGCATGAACATTTTCTAATCGTCGGATGGTCACTGCTCAAACCTCCAAATGGGGTAATCCTTGCTGTCGTTGAAAGCCATGTAATCGTCGTTCCACTCGTTCGTCTTGCCGTAATGATACGACTTGAAACCCCAATCTTTCACTAGCTGTTTGCTGGCTTTTACGAGAGACATGTTGTGAACAATGGGAATGCCCAAACCATGGTTCAGACCAGGCAAACGGCAATCGACCATCTTCGGATCTAGTTCAAATTCACTGCAAACGCGTTCGTACGCACGTCGATCGTATGGATTGTTTACGTCATTCCACGCCTTGTCCTGCAGAATCGGGGCGCTGATTTCTTTCAGGATACGTTTGATCTGGTAGTACACGTGAAACGAGAATACAGACTGACTCAGCGCATCACGCCGAGTGTCGTTCAACGTCACACCGCACCCGGTCGTTGCACACCACACGGCGAAACTGAATTGATTCTGCCAGAACTGCATCGGGTTGTGAAACCAAGCATATACCGTTTTCACATTCAGGACCGAAAACCCGTAATTTTTAAACGAGTCGATGAACTGAACAATGAAATGTAAACCATCCTTTGCATCGACCACAACACTCGCTTGTGTGAGATAGGTAGCAGTTATATTATCACTTTTAGAATAAAACACTCTCGGTTTGTACATACATGTATTTGAATTGTTATATTTTAGTATACAGATCTACTTTTTCAATATGTACGTGACGTTTCCGGAATCACGAGCGGCGAGTCAACTGCTGCACTCGATTGATAACACGTCCGGTCAGCTCGAAGTCGCACTCTGCAATATCACCTACTACCCGCGATGGACCAACATCAACAGCAAAGACAACAGGCTGTTCGCCAATAACGTCCGCAAACAAACAACGGACGGCTACTACAGTGTGTGCTCGCTCAACGAAGAAATTTTCAAACCCGTGGGAGCCGAACTCAAAATGAACGACTCTTTAGCACGGTCATGTTAGCCAACAACGGAAAAACGACTTGAGACTCAGTCGGACGTTGGCTAAAACGCTCAGTTTACGTCGAATGACATACCACCGGAAACCACCGTGACCGGCACGAAATTACCCGATCTCGTTCCGTGTCGGGAACTGTGCATTAATCTCAATCAGCTGAGCATGACCGACAATGTTCAAGGCGAACGACCTTCCACACTGCTGAGAGCCACGCCGGTGAAAATGGAAAAGTACAACAACAGCAAGAACCGAATCGTTTTCGTTGTGGCATTACAAGAAATTAATCAGAGTCAACATCACGGAATTGAAAATATCTGTTTTAGACGTTAAACACGATCCTGTAAGTATAGGATATCCCAGCGCGACGCTGCACATACGGCAATGACAGAGTCTCATGGTCCAGGAACATGCGTTTGAAAATGCACCAACATAGCAATCACTGACCTCAGGGACATGCGCGGATTTGACGAACCCGGAGTCGATGGCAAACTGTACGCCTTGCAACTGGAAAACAGCATTTACAAACGCATCGAACCGCTGCCCTCTACTACCGCTTGTGGTGATGGCAATGACCTAGGCGATTTCGTCGACACTCGGTACGGCCTAATACGCAAAGATGATGACGATTGGACAATAACCCCAGCGTTCCGCGACAGGCTGTTCCACCTGGACGATGTCGAGACCATGGCCGTCTCCAGAAACACGCAGTGCACTCTCATCTTCAACGACGACAACAAATGGGTATTAGTGCCATCCCAAATCGACTGGAATCTCAACATCACGCTCGACTCTCCCAACGTTTCCACGGACAACAAAGATCACTACCTGACGAAAGTCGTCATCAACGGAACGCTGCTCGTGGCCTACGTCCCTACACAAAGACGCAGCGCGATCGTCAGCAGTTTGAGGCAAAGAGTAGCCCACATGCTGTCGAGCAAACACGGGACGCAAAACGTGGGATTGCAGATGATGTCGGAATTCGACAGCGTGGTAAACGTCCTTGAAAATCTGCCGGCGAAATCTACCCTGTACATCCAAGTCTACCTCGACGAACCGCCATTGGCGCGAAATCGTGAAAGGGATCAAACTCTGCTGGGCCAAACAACAATACCAAGTTTGCTCCGTGAACGTTAACGCCTACACCAGTCTGCAGGGAGTCACTGTGACCGTGGAAGACACGATTTCGCTCACCGAAATTTTCCTACTCGACAACATACATCTCATGGGTTTGAAGTGGAAGTCCGAGGAATTATCCGATAACCAATTGAAAACCATTTCGTAATTTTGTATAAAACAACCGATGAACAACCATCATCCCAACGTAACACTAGCCGATCTCGGGGACACGCGGGGATTCGATCTGCCCAGTGAGGAAAACACCTTGTACGTCCTGCAGTTAAAAGACAACGTATACGACTGGTTTGATCAACATGACTCTCACCTCACCCCACATATCTTTTAAAAACAATGGTTATGTCTCCAACATTATGAACAACGGGATCCTACTCACGTCTTTCACTCCAGATTTTGATGTACAAGTTTTATGAATACCAGGTCACATGGGCAACATGTTAGCTTCAAACGACGTGGCTTCATATTTACGGTTTGACGTACCCAATTACCAACGGGATTCAAATTTGACTATCAAATCACACACCACGCTCATAGTAGATGTCTATCTCGCTGACGCTCGTGGGTCAGAACGAACACTTTTGACTGGGTTGACAATACGCTGGTTCACCAGACACAATCACCAACCATGTCGTATCATCATAAGACCGGGATCGAAACCCTTAATAAGCCTTGATGGAGTGCGTGTTATAGAAAAATATTCGATTCATGTCTCGAATATTTACATGTAAGATAATCTAAACCTTATCAGCCTTAAATACATTGATCGGATATTAATGGAAAACCAATTAAATACTATTTTATAAAAAAGAGTATATATACAGAATGGGACTGTACCCAGTCTTGGATGAAGTAGCAAAAACACTGGAAACCGTAGACGGGTTCGTTTGGGACAGATATGCGAGATCAAACAACAACAAGAACGTGAACTCCATACGCGGTCGGCATTACAGAAAAAATATCACAGGGCTGTCAATTCCATGGACGGTGTTGACAGGGCTCTGGTTTCAGTCAGCATGGGATTAGGCATAGCAGGTATCGGGTTATTATCCAAAATCGTGGCTGCACCAGTGGTGCTAGGCATTGAAATAACAGCCGGAGTTGTAGGGTTGATGGGATTGACCCTTAAGTTCATGTCTTGCAGACTGCAACGTAAGTCATTGAAACACGACGAAATTAGAATTCTAGCCGAAGCAAAGTTAAACACAATAGACGATCATATTTCCACTGCGCTCACCGACTCTAAAATCTCCGAAGAAGAGTTTTGTTTGGTGATATCAGAAATCGCAAAATATCAGAGAATGAAACAAGAGATTCGAACCAAGTCTCGTAAAAATGCCATCATCAGCGAAGATGAGAAAAAAAATTCATAGAACAAGGGAAGCAACAGGCCCGACAAGCCTTCATTACGATAATCAAACAAATCATAGAAGGAGATTCACAATAAACTGTTACGCGAACATCAACATAACGTAGCCATCCATCTCCAGCACACACTTCACTCAATGCTACCGAGATGGCAGCAAGTCGACCTGGGGGAACTGCCGAGAGATGCTGTATGATTTAGTGGAAATCAACATAACGTTGCCAGCCAGTCGGCTGTACAAGCCGAGCCGAGACACACACTGCGACTCGCCAGCAGCACTCGCTCGATGAAACTGCCGAGAGATGAGTTTCATTCACTTTCAGACATCTGTAGCCTCGCTAGTCAGCCGGCCGTGCATTATCATCATAGCCGAGCCGAGGGACACACACACTTATACTCGTCCACGGCGCTTGCTCAAAGCAACCCCCAGAGACGGTAGCGAGGTGATGACTTCCGAGACCTGCGTTTCCATTTGGCTAAAAACACTTCTCACCTCGATAATATATAACAAGTATGACAATACGTTGGATTGTTAGCATTTCGCCAGACTGACCCCATGCTCACTAAAAAAGTGGTTATTTCCTAAACTATTTGACCGATTTTCGTGAAATATTGCATGCATCTCGGCAGATGGTTAGCTATAGCAAAACGGCATTGGGACCACTCTCGATGACTTCATTAGATTAATTAGGACTTAATTACGACCTTTTCCCGACCAACCCCATGCTCAATTAAAAGTCAATATTTCAGAAACTATTCGACCGATTTTCATCAAATTGTGCATGCAACTCAGTAGTAGTATACATGGGGCTACGGGACAACTCAATAGTAGTAAATTGAGCCCTTGGGGACCTGGTCCCGTAATTGGGCTACGTACTATCACATAGTACTAGTACCCCCACCGATTAAATCTTGGAATAAGTGTGAAACAATATACCTTTTAGTACATGTAGGCTCAATTTTATTTTAAATTGAGCCCTTGGGGAAATTGGTCCCGTAGCCCCATTGTCTATACTACTACTAAAAGGTATATTGTTTCACACTTATTCCAAGATTGAATCGGGTGGGACTAGTACTATGTGATATCGACTCGATAGTTCTGTGTTTCACTACAGCAAATAACAATGTATCCGACGTTAAATCGGTTGTGCATTCTCCGTGTTGTTGAAGTGTCAAGGCGAACCCCACAGTTTTATGCAATATGTATGCAATCTCCAAACGTAAAGCGATTATTTGCGTGAAACAGACACTAACTTCAACTCAATTTTGTCACGGACTACAATGATCTTAGCTCCATACAATTGGTCCGGATCAATTGTAAGTTTCGATTGTAACTTACAATGATCCTAGCCTACAATTGCTTTGTGCAAGTGGATGGCGATTGTAGTCGAAGCCTAAGATCGCGATCTTAAGGATTTACAATAATTGTAGAGCTAAGATCGTTCTGTGCAAATTGTGATGTGTTGAGGTTAACAGATACATGAAACAAGACTAGGCATAAGTGATTACTGTATGAGTAACTATAATACAATCCAGTAGTTAAGGGGGAAAAAACAAGGGGAAAACATGAAAGGACACATCTTATGAACCCACTTTGAAGATGGGTATGTTCCTATGTTCCTCTGGATATGTGCGTTTAGATCTTAGAGTGTTGGAAGCATTTCAGCTGATAACATGGTATTGTTGGCAAGTGGTAGGTATACCATAACAATGGCTACGTAGGATTTAGTCCTCAGCTAATCCACAATATGTGGTACATAAACCATAGGCCTGTGCCAGGAAAGCATATGAACGAATCACATTGTTTTAGTTAAGCACACACATGTGTTCATAAGGTTTGTAAAATGTACATTCCACACGTGCACAAATAGATTCCTAGTGTAAGTAAGGCTTATATATGACTCATTGGGTGATTTTCAGTGATCCATTCATATAAATTGCACAGTCATTTGTCCCTTTACACAAACAGAATTTGTTTCTGAGGATAGTAAACACTGGTTATTCTTTTGTACTGACGTTAACACACAAGTAATTCCTTGTGTGAATATATCGCATTGTGAAGTGTTGCACAAGGACACACATGGATTGCTGTAATTGCAAAGCATAAACACGAATTGCTAACTGTCAGATAACCTTATACACGCCATTCGTATATACGAATGGCGAGATCTTCAGTGCACACAAAACATCTCTTGTGTAAATAAACATTGTATGGGATATGCTAGATAGTGGTAGTTAAGCGTTAGGAGAGGGTTTATACGAGTTGCTTGCACTAGGAATCCGCAGGTGGGCTTCAGTACCATCTTCATGTTGCAGTTGGTATTTTCTCGTTCCTAATTCAACGTATATGCGTGTGTGTTCTTTATTATATGGGTAAAATCAGATCTCTTATAAAACACATCAAGTCAGCTATAGATCACTGTCATCAACTTACGGAACCCCCAAAACATATCGTAAACTTTGCCAAAGGTGACATTTATAAAAGGTGAAATACTCTTTGGCGACGGAATTTAAAGAGATCTCAGCGCTTGCTGAAATATCTGTTACAACACCTTCATCATAAGTCTGAATGGACTGTCCTGGGAAAGATTGTGTCTGCAGGTTAACACCATTTACTGTATGGTAAATGTTAAGATGGGCCCTTCATTTTTTCTGTAACTTGGTATGACCAACGCGGTACACTCGACTAGAATCTGTGTTTGTCAAAAGAGGCACTGCTGATATTCATTCTACTGAAAATGTTTAAATTGATGCTGTGATACATTTGTGCTTCTTTTTCACTATACCAAAGCTCTGTGGCGACATGCACAAGAGATTGACTCCCTAATGAAAAGAAACATCCGAGGAGCTTCTGAACGGCATCTTGACTATGAAGCACGTTTAAAGTCCGCATTTGAAATCACTACCTCACTGGCCCAAGTATGAAACACCGTCCGGAATGTCTTTCCCAGCAGAGGGAAGAACAAATTGAGGAATGTCCATCCTAGCACCTTTCTGTTCCCAACTCGCATCAAGCACTACAATTTGACTGCTTGAAGAAAGGTACTAATTGAGTGAATCTATGGAAATAGCCATTGACAATATTGCGTGAAGACATGTTTAAAAAACAAAATCTTTCCTTTTGTCGTTTTGTCCTCACTCGGGCAAGACTGCCTGTGATGTCTAGACAGTATGTCGATACATCAGTGAAACGTACTGAAGTCCAGTCCAGTTGACGTGATCTCAAGCCCTGCTTGTTATGTCAGGTCACTTTTTTTCGAATACAAGCTGTCGGTGACCGGAGACCAACCTCACGGAAATAATTAAGGTTTGAGTAGACACCTTATAGCCACTGGCATTCCGCAGGTCATTCCTGAGTATGGTGGCAGCCTGGAAGTGATGACGTCTTACTGCAAGACAGGAGAAACCTGTCTTCCCGCCCGTTGAGTGTTGGGACACTGTCGACCATTTTATGACACTGGATAGTTCGACGTGGCTGGATGTCTGCTGTCTGTTCCGTGCTCTTCAAACGTTTAAAAAGTGACGTTATGCTGACCCAGTTTCAAGATCGCATATACATCTGTCGCGTTCTTTACTGAGCCATGGGCCATAAGGGCATTGACCTGTTGCTGGGCTCTCTAATACGAATGTGTCACCATACATCCAAACCCAGGTTTTCCAGCACTTCGTGTCTAAGAATGCATACCTCTACCACTACCTGTATCAGCATATCTCTAGCCGTTCATTATGCAACTGAGGTCCACAAGAATTGAAGTTACTCAAATGTGCCGGAATATTTCAGGCCGTATTTGTAGGATAATATCAATACTTGATCCACTGCACATTTTGAGTATATATTCCAGGATCATATATAGTTGTCTAGAACAGTGAACAATTTCAGCAGTATTCATATGTCTATGAACTGTACTTCTATTAAATTATAAAATATACCTAAGGTTTGGCAACGGGCCTAAAAATAAATTTGGTCTGTTTATATTATAGGTTAATTCATGTCACAATGGTTTTATTCGTTGATAGATCTCCATAGATGTCCGAGATTACCATACGATAATATTACGGGGTACTAGGAGCAGCCGTAACTGCAAAAGCTAAGAGTAGACAATTGCGATTTTCTAAAATGTTAATGCACAGCTTTTGGTCCATGTTCACTCAAGGACTTGCGTAGGCATACATTAGTTGGTAAACTATTTGCAATAATTATTTCCAAAGTGAAAAAGATAGTTGTCTTAATTGTTGGATCAGCCCAAAATATTCCAAGTTTAGGATATGAAACTTTAAGGTATAGTTTCCAAATAGAGCTATAATTTAGATTGCTTGGAGTATCTGAAAACTTTCATCATCTGCAATAATAGCAAGGCCAGTTGAAACAACTTTCTTGTTCCGGTAAAATATCTATTAGGGTATGTTGAAAATAGTAGCTTGGATAAATACGAGGATGAGCTGCCATGTGATAACATTTTGTATTGTGATGCCCTGATACATAGTCCTTGGAAACGTTTCTATGTACTTCTGACTGATGTCGACACTCCACACTGTGAAAATGGTAAAATCTACAAACCTACACCACCATTGTTCAGAAAGAAACCATTAGCAAATGCATAGAAATAGAGAAGTCTTTCTCTATCAGTGTAGTTCCCACCTATTGGGCTATCACTATGGGCAATAACTCTTGCAACAGTACACATTTTAACTATAACAACGTAGTAAAATACTCAGAGAAGATTTATTTACAGAGGATTTAAGGACCAGCATGAAAAACACTTACTAAGAAATGTTCAGTGACAGGCAGCTGACGTATTGTTACTTTCTGTCTGGAACACTGTTGCCTGTAGGCTAGACAAAACAGAATAAACTATCATTAAACTCACCTTTTGCCATTCCACATTGAGGAACTGTGTTTCTTTTCATGCTTGCTACTGACGACTATGAACAGAGAAACCTTGTTTCCTGCTGGTCTGTCCGCTGTCTGCCCGAGTCTGAGTGGTCTCATACTTAATGATGGAAGACGCCCGCATCCGTGGTATTGATTTCTAACCAGACAGCTGTGACTTCCCTCAAAGATGCGATTCCATGAATGAAAATTTACCAATTCCCCTCACCATCGTTAGTACATATGTTGGATAAGAAAAGTAATGTAAAAACGTGACGTCATGCTACGTGAAAATGTTGAAAAAGCGTTGGTGATAATACACTGACAGAATTCGAATAGGTTTACCATTCAGTTAAAGGTCAAATGCAACGTAAAACACAACTTTGCAGATTCTGATACCTTTCGGTATGGATTTACCGAAACAAATCGTCAAAAATGCAAATTCAACTTATAAAGTTGAAAAATAACGCGATGAAAAAACCCGCGCGAAATCGGAGTTCAAACGATTCACTAATTTTCCCGGTTTCAACAGCTGGGCTGCGCTCATAGCACGTGCGCAGTGAAATAGGTTCGCGCAGCTTGGAAGCGGGTTGTCCGGTGAATACTCGGTGAGGGCTTTGGTGTGAGCTATTTTTCTAATGTTTGTTGATATCTCACAGGCGCGAGCTTTTTATATGTTATCACAGTAAATTAACTGTTTATATAATTTCATTTGTCTATTTCACCCACGTTCTTCTTACCGAGTCACTTTCTCAGTTCGATACTTAAAAGCAATGTCATTATTTAACGTTGACAGAATTTCTAACTGTGATATAGATATGTCGTTGTCACAGACAAAACTCAATGTCTTGTTTTATTGACACCTGTGTGTCTGCCTGCCTGTCTGCTAACGGCAATATTCAATACACAGCTGCTATCACTGACCACATGTAATTTGAACCAAACACCAATCAGGCTATACACAATAAACAAAATGCATTGATTTATGGCCCGAGTTCGGTCTCTGTCACATTATGTAATTACACAGACAGGCAGGTGTGATACTTGAACACATGACATGTTATGATGTCTGTTGATTGCAAAATGTTATACACAAATAATGAGCATGTATTTACAAAACCCAACATCTCTATATATACACACACAATGAGCCGTGGGGCATCTGCAAATGAACCAGCCGTTACACTTGAGTGCACACCCACCCGCTCTGACTGGGTTCGGTATCCCGGCTGCTTCGTTTCTTGGGAAGTAAACCAAAGTACACAATATTGCACTTTTGATTTGCAATTGTACGCTTATAATTTTGTTTATATGTTTTTTCATAACCAGCAATGTATATTATATGTCATGAATAAGTGATAATTGTGTTTTAATTATGTTTGATTTTTTGGTTGCATGTGAGTGAGTGAGTGAGTGAGTTTAATATTTAACGTCACATCGGCAATATTTCAGCCATATAGTGACGAGAAATGTTTTATATAAACAATAAATTAAAGTTGCTAAATAATCAGTCATCGAAGGACTGTAAAATAACTAGAGTATCACAGATGGATTCTAAAACTAGCATGAACATGTAAAACTATTTTATTTATGAAGACAATACAATATAAAACGGGCTATAGATCGCCGACAACTGAAGGTAGATCACCATACTAGGAACCATGGGGACTTACATTACTTTTGCTACCTGCATGGACCCTAGTTGGATTTACACCATCCCTTCAGCCATTGGCGACAGAAGAGAAATCTAGCCATAAATTAAAAGCACACATATTCTACGATTAAAAACTTGGTACACTTAAATTGACTTTGAAAGTTTTGGGACTTACGTACCCCCTCAGGAGGACAATAATTTTACGCTACGTCAACCCCCTTTGACAGTACAGCCACTAACAATCTCAGTTACTAATATAAACTACCAACAATAAAATATTTAGCTATTTACAAATCAGTCAACAAATCTAATTGTTTTAAAAATGCAATAATTAAATGAGAACTGACATTATTAAAAAGATCCTTCAGAGTTTTGGATTTGAAATAGATATCCCTTGTGATGGAATATTCAATGCAGTCAAGCAAGACATGCTTGACTGTGATCCTTTCATCACAAGGGATACAAAACGGAGGATCTTCGCCTTTCAATAAATATTCATGAGTATATCTGGTATGGCCAATGCGACATCGTCGCATAATGACCTCTTCAAATCTGGACTGACAACCCAAGTGGGTGTAACCAATGTAGGGTTTTATTGCATGTAATTTATTAATACCTACTTGGGTGTCCCACTTCTTTGGCATCAGATCGCGGATGTATGTTCTAATGCTGGCTTTATAATCAGAGTAAGGAATAAGAAGTGGTGTCACAGATTTGTTGAGGGCTGCCTTAGCAGCAATATCAGCCACCGTGTTCCCAGAAATGCCAACGTGGCTGGGCAACCAACAAAAGACGATGTCGCATTGGCCAGTAGCAAGTTCATTGTACAATTCAATAATTTCTAATAAAAGTGGATGTTTGCAAGAAAGATTTTTAATAGCCTGAAGACACGAAAGAGAATCTGAAAAGATGATATATTGTTTATATTTACGGTGTTTATTAATATATTTAAGAGCTGTTAAGATGGCGTTTGCTTCTGCTGTAAATATAGAGCTGTTATCCGGTATTCTAGAAGATATTGTTCGGGATCCCAATGACAGTGGCACATGCCACTGCGCCACCATCCTTGGACCCATCTGTAAATAAGGATTTGTATGTATTATATTTATTTCTTAATTGACTAAATTCTTGTTTATACTGCAATTCATTTGTTTCTGATTTTTTAAATGTAGTTAATGTTAGGTCAACTTGTGGCCTAACCAATTGACAAGGCGGAGAAGAAAGAAAAACGGGAAAGAGCTATATGTTCTAGCTCAATGCCAGCAGCAGAAAGGAAAGGTTTCACTCTTATACCAAGAGGCGGAACAAGAGAAGGCTTCTTGTTATACAGATCTTTATTTAGTGGATTAAAGACACGGTTATATGCAGGGTTTAACTCATTGGAATAAAGTTTTGTAATATTAATTTTATACGGCGTTGTGTAAGAGATGGCTCATCAGCCTCGACGTAGAGGCTGTCAACAGGTGAAGTTCTAAAGGAACCAAGACATAGTCTTAGACCTTGGTGGTGGGCAGAATCTAAAAGTTTGAGATTACTGTTGCAGGCTCCACCATAAACGATGGAGCCATAATCAAGTTTGGAACGTACCAATGATCGATATAATTGTAGGAGGGTAGCTTGATCCCCTCCCTACTTAGAATTGGAAACGACTTTCAACAAGTCAAGTGCCTTCAAGCATTTAGTTTTTAGTGACTTGATATGGGGAAGAAAAGTTAGATGCGAGTCAAAAATTAAGCCCAAGAACCTGGCCTCCTTCACAATTTGATGGGAGTGCCATTGAGGAACAGTTCCGGGTCTTTATGCGGTTTATATTTTCTTCAAAAATGTATACAATTAGTTTTGGATTTAGAAAATTTAAAGCCGTTTTCAAGACACCATTTATGTATTTTATTTAAACACAGCTGCATTTGCCGTTCAATAGTATGCATATTCGTACCGCGACAAGAAATATTAAAATCATCCACAAAAAGTGATCCATCAATTGAATCATTTAAAACCTTTGATAAACTGTTAATCTTGATATTAAACAATGTTACAGACAAAATACTGCCTTGTGGGACTCCCTGATTCTGATTGTAATGGTCAGACAGGGTTGAACCCACTCGGACTTGAAATTGCCTGTCATTTAAAAAGTTGGATATAAAGTGAGGCAAACGGCCTCGTAATCCAAAGTCATGTAAATCTTTTAAAATCCCATGTTTCCATTTTGTGTCGTATGCTTTTTCTAAATCGGAAAAGATCGACACTGCATGCTGTTTATTAATTATGGCATTTTTCACAAAAGATTCTAAGCGCACTAAATGATCGATGGTACTACGGTTTTTACGGAAACCACATTGTATATTAGTTATAAGGTTATTGGTTTCCAAGTACCAAACAAGTCGATTATTTTATGAAGCTCATGTATCGAAAAGGTTTCATTGTAGTCTTCCACATTGTCTGAATTGAAATTAATAGATTTCTTTTCTTGCTGTCTTTGATATTTCTGGAATTCAGGTACATAGTTTGATGAGGAAGAATGTTTCGCCAAAGTTTCTCCAAGTTTATTTGCTATGTCAGATTTATCAGTTTTTTTAGATGCTTAATGCTAGATTAAGAGCCCGTACCTTTTATTTTTTAGATGCTTAATGCTAGATTAAGAGCCCGTACCTTTTATTTTCTGAATCATGTTCCACACCTTTGATATTCGCGTGCGCGAATTGATGTTTGAGACATAGTTTCGCCAAGATTGGCGTTTATTTTGTTTAAAAGTACGCCGTGCTTTGGCGTTTAAAATTCTAAATTTGTTTAAATTGTGGACCATAGGATGGCGACGGAAATAATGTTCAGCTTTCTTCCGTGCCTTGCGAGCTTGTTTGCATTCAGCGTTAAACCATGGTTTACGTACATGAGGAACTGCAGAGGATTTGGGGATACACTTGTCAGCTATGTGTCTGAGCTCATCTGAAAAACATTTTATGGCATCAGGAAGATCATGAAAAAGTTCAGGTTTGAGTTTGTCAGCACAGAAAGTTTCATATAAAGGCCAGTTAGCCTTCTTAAAGTTCCATCTTGATGATGGAGGAACATCAGATGGATTCACGGGTTTGAGAATTGTTGGGAAATGGTCACTTCCACACAGGTCGTCGTGGACTGACCACTCAAATTCATTCAATAAGTCTGAGTCTGTAATTGATAAATCAAGGGCTGAATAAGTTCCTGTGCCAGGATGTAAATATGTGCTAGAACCGCCATTGTATATGCATACATCATTATCTGAACAAAAGTCTTCTAATAGTTTACCTTTAGCATTAGTTGTTGTACCACCCCAGAGCGGGTTGTGGCCATTTAAATCTCCCATAATGATACAAGGCTTTGGGAGTTGGTCATATAAATTCTGAAGGTCAGTCTCAGACGGTGAGATGTACAATGAGCATAATGTGAACGCAACATGTAACGTCAGTCGTACTGCAACAGCCTGGAGACCAGTATTAAGTATAACAGGGCTGTGGATAACACTTTGTTTGATAAGGATCGAAGATCCTCCAGTGGCGCGATCACCTGGAGGTGAAAAGGAGTGGTATGCATTGAAATTACGTAATTCAAATGTATCCGTCTGTTTTAAATATGTCTCCTGGAGACAAATGGCTGATGGTGTGAAGTCCTGGACTAATAGCTGCAAATCATTCAAATTATTCCTTAGCCCTCTGCAGTTCCATTGTACAATATTATTAAATGACATTATCTTTTGGGGGGATTTATTGGCGATCTACCCCTCACTTTTATGGAGGGCGACAAGCTATGTGCCCTAGGATGGACGTTTTCACATACGTCCATGGCCTCAAGAGATCCATATTTGTTGTACAGCTGAATTCTATTTTCCGACCCTTTTTGGGCTCTGCCACTTTGTTTTTGCTTCGGTTTAGTTTTGCTTTTAACAATGTCTTGAGAATCAGATGAAGATTGAGACTGTGAACGGGACTGAGAGGATGACTTATGATCAGAAGATGACTCTGGCTGCTTTTCGGACGTACTAGGAAGTGATTCCGTAGTTTGGGATGATATAGCAGGATACAAAAGCTGTGGTTTGTCGCCTTTGACCCAAGTGAAGTTTGTTTGACAGCTTGTCGATGCTGTATATACTTTAGGGCTTGATTCAGTTGATGTTTTGGCTATTGAAGCATAACTTTCTGTAAGTTCAGAGCTCTTTACAAGTTTTTTGGCATCAGAAAAACTGATGTTCTGGGTGAATTTGATCTTGTTGATCTGCATATGTTCTTTCCAAATCGGACACACTTTTGAGAAAGATGAATGTTCTCCTGAACAGTTAGTGCATTTTTTAAAGGTACTTGTACAATCTTCAGTTGTGTGTGTCTTCTCACCACAGTGAGCACACACAACAGACAATGTACAAGTATTTACACCATGTCCATACTTCTGGCATTTAAAGCATCTCAGCGGATTAGGAATGTAGGTGTCAACATTGATATTGCAATAACCTGCTTTCAGTGATTTGGGAGCAGTTGGTGACGAAAAGGAAAACAGATAAGTATTGGTCTGAACAGTTTCATTGTTTTTACGGATTGAAAAGCGTTTTACGTAGAGTACACCTTGATCTTTCATTTCAGAAACGATGTCAAGTTCTGACATGTCAGAAAACAACCGATCACGATCTCTGATGATACCTTTGCTTGTGTTTAATGTCCTGTGAGCAGATACAACGACCGGAATGCCGACAAACGATTCAGTGGTCAACAGATTGGCTGATTGATGCCGTTTCCCGCACTCTACCAGTAACGCACCTGAACGTAACCGTTTAATGTTCTTAACTTCGCCGGCAATACCTTGAATACCCTTGGAAACCGCGAAAGGGTTCAACTTAAATGGTGTTTTGTCGAGAGTTTCGATCACAAGAAAGCGTGGCCAAAAGTCAATTGATTTGGATGGTCTAAGGTCATCATCATCAGGATCATTTTCAAGAGGACGTTTTTTGGTGGGGGTTTCATAAGCCATGGTTAGTGTAGAGATTTCATCATCCGAGCTCCCCACCCACCACGGAGTATCACGAGGACAATGCTATATACAAGTGGATCTCCGACTTGCAGCACCAAGGATACCCGGATGATATACTCAAGCAGAAAGATTAAACAAGTAATCAATCTACCAGATTGGCCCATGAGCCATCGCCTTCTGGGCATAAGACTCTAGGCAATTTAAATAGTACATATTTCAAAATCAACCGATGTTTTATAAACGAAAATGAGTCAAGACCTAAAGTAAAAAATGTAGTACATAATATATTTTTTGTGCAGATACAATTTAATGCACAGGGCTCGACATGACCGGCCGATTGGTAGAACCGGGCACATTCTACCACCCGTCTAGGTGAAGTTAGGGCCGAAGTGGTGTGTTGGGCAAAGGAACACTGTTCCTGGAACCAGTGCCCTCAACCACCAGACTCCCTTCCTCCACCGACACAGGGGCGCAACCCACGGCCAACAGGTTGGTGGACCAAATACACTGCCCCCCCCCCCCCCCGGGTCCACAACGGGGGGACGAAGAGCTCTTGGCGTTACCCAGCACCCACCACGAGGAGGTGGCTCTTCACGGGTGCCTGGTTGCATGTGACCTTTAAGCAACCGAAAACTATATGTGGTACAACTTCTCCAAACGAACATGCGCGCTAGTATATACACTGAGTCACAAAAGAAACTTCACATTCTTTCTTCAGGGCACTATAAAAGAACAAGAGATGGTAAGATGGTTAAATTGTTATTATTTCATTGCTGAGATCTGTGTGATGTACTCGATACACTGACAGTGCCATAATCAGTTCCATTAGGCTACACCGCCGTTCCAAAACATGGGTGTATCATACAGAATGTCAAGTCACAAGAATACAAATGCGAAATTTCTCAGTTCAATATCGTGTATGGCCGCCCCGCGCATTCACCACTCCCAAACACCGTCTCATCGACTGCCTGATGCTTGTGAACACGTGGTTGAGGATTCTGCGCCATTGCTCTTCCAAGGCAGCGCCAAGTTCCTGCAAATTCTGAGGTTGGTTCCTAAGACCACGAAGCCTTCTCCCAAGAGCATCCCAAACGTGCTCTATTGGATTAAGGTCAGGGGACCTCGATGGCCAGTCCATGACGTTGATTCCAGCGTTTTGAAGAACATTTCGTGTCAACATCGCGGTATGCGGCCGAGCTTTATCATGCTGGAACTGTAGACTTGGGCCATGAGCCGCCATGAAAGGAACCAGTTCAGGGGTGAGCACCTGGTCGCGGTAAGCAGCAGCTGTGAGGTTTCCATGGATGACCAGAAGTCGGGAACGGTTGTTCCCACAGAAAGCACCCCACACCATGCAACTTCCGCCCCCCGAATCTGTCGACTTCCTGTACACAACATTGGGCATACCGTTCACGACGTTGTCTCCAGACTCTATGCCTGCCGTCCGCGAATCTGAGGGTAAACCTGGATTCATCGCTAAAGACGACTCGATTCCAGTCTCTCTGGGTCCATCGGAGGTGACGTTGGGCCCACAGCAGACGTTGATGTTGATGAAACGGCGTCAATATTGGCCCACGATATGGACGTCGAGAATGGAGATTGGCAGCCCGCAACCGATTTCGAATGGTCTGTGAGGACAGTCGACCTCTAAACATCTCAGCCCTGGTTCGTGTAGCCGGCAGAAATCTGTCACGTAGGTGACGTAGGACGATTTGACGGTCTTCTCTCGTGACGTCACACGTGGACGACCCGACCTTGGGCGATCAGAAGTGGTGCCAGTTTGTTGTAGACGACCTCGCAAGTCATACACAGTACGACGGCTGCATCCCATTGCTCTTGCGACGTCAATAACTGATCTTCCCGCTTGCAACATGCCAACGGCACGTTCACGTTGCACATTTGACAACCGTGGCATTTCAAGTACCGTTAGAACTGTGGTTTAAAAGTGTTTTTTCAATTCTTGAGGCCAATGCAAACACGTGCATATGAAGAAAACTTCGATGCGAAGATCACGTGATCGACTGCACGTGCAAAACCTGATTTGGCACTAACGTCATTTGCACGACGAATGGATGGGTTTGAGTGGGTTTTGCTAACGTTTTTCTATGGTCGAAAGATAGGGATCCCATTTCGGATACATAGATGTATCATCAGAGAAAAATAATTCATTATTTTTCAAATTACATTGTGTGAAGTTTCTTTTTTGACTCAGTATATGTGAAAAAGACATAACATACTCTTGCTTAAGATGATTCTGCGATATTGCCTCGTACAGTTATAACGAATATTCGGAACCATAGTAAATGGCCATATGGAACCATTCAGAAAAGTAGATGAGCCAGTATAAATTTTAATTAGTACACAGTATATAGAGATATAATATTGCCTGTCTACCTGTAGAGTGCTATATTTATTATGGTTACGTACTAGTTTTAATTGCAATTCTGTGATATCTAGTGATTTTACTGTCTTTCATTGACAGGTATATATTGTATCTAAGTTGGCCTTTATTAATAAATATCTTTTGTAGTCACGATATGGCTGAAATATTGCCAGTGTGACTAAATGTTAACTCAACTCAACTCAATTAATTCATTGGGGCTTTTTTTCTGGTAAACTAACCATAGCCTAAGGCAAATATTTCATGACTGGCAAATTCACGATCACGCCAGAACCCACCAGTGAAGCATGCGTATATTAACGTCGTTGATTTGGGGGTAATTGGGAGACCAATTTGGTCAAATGGGTATTTCTGGTTCCGTGGGTTTATTAATGAATTTTTCGCATATCAACTGATCTTAAGAACAGCAATTATCTTCAAATACTCATCCGGTCAAGCAAGTGGCTTACGTTCAATACCATTTGTAAATTGAAAATCTTTAACTCACGGAGTTTTGTTTGAATGTTTCTGAAGTGACCCTCAAGTCCACAATAATGTGCAGAAAGGTGATCTTGTATCTAGTATACTATAGCTAGCGATAGACTTATGCCTGCTCTCAGCAGTGAATGTAAGACAATGACAGATACCTCCACAAGGGGATCACACAATTGACACTTATCTAATTCTTGCTTTGAAACAGTTTCGAAGCTTTAAGTGTCTTTTCCATGAGAACCAGAGAATGGACCCTCCAACTGAAAGTAAACGTCAGCGGGAACTGCTTTATTCTCTGAAAATATATAACCGATGAACTATTCTAAAGCTGAGTCTTTGCTGGTGTATTAATCTATTCTCAAATCGAGAAGAAACGAGTACATTTTCGACCGAAGATTCGGTATTCGAATCCCGAATATGAATTTTTTTTATTCCGATTCGGGTATCAAATCCGGAAACCCGAATGTTAAAAAAAATCAGATTTGAGGTTCAAATATTGAAAACTGTAGTTTGGTTGTTTATATTTTCAAGTTACCCACGTATACAACGTGAACCTAGTACATTAGAAGGGGATGAAATATTGAATATTGACATTGTTCGTCTTTCTTCGATCGTCATCGAGGGTTGACGCCTGCAAGTAGGGAAGAGCTTCAGGACCGTTGACTATCTGCATGCAACGTCCAGGATAGATGGGTTTGACAGATGAAGGTGCGAAGAGTATAGTTACAAGGACGCTGAAGTTCCAAATTCCAGATGCGTTGAAGAAATGCATAATAAGAGTTCAAATGCCAAATACCCAATGCCAAGTGCCGCATGTGCAAAAGAAAACCCCCGAATATGAAACAAAAAATCAGATTCGGGATTTGAATCCCAAATATGAAAAAAATTCACGGTTGTGATTCAAATCCCAAATGTGAAAAAAATGTTCAGATTCGGGATTCGAATCCCCAATCCCCAATCCCAAAACTTCATGTTCCCAAAAATCACGTGTTGGTAAGCAGAGAAATTCTCATTCTATAGATTCCATTGTCGATCATGCCACTTTTCCACCCTAACGTAAATTACTAAAATTGTTACGTAAATTATTTCTTTCGGAATTATTGCTTAACTCATTAAGGCCGAGAGACGCATATATGGGGCAAATTAATCAGCTCCTCACAGCGAGTGACGTGTTTATGGGGCAGGTAATTAGCAGTTTCTCACAGCGAGAGCCACATACAGTCGTCAACAGAAAGCACCTCTTATTCAGCGAGAGACGCACATGTGTGTTGTACTTTTAAAAATCGCACTGTACCTATTATTTCAAACAATTTAGCAGTACTGAGCAAATGTTAGCTTTTCTTACGAGAGATCCCACCTTTAGTATCAATCAGAAGAAGTATTTAAAGTGTTTTGATAACAATTGCTAATCATTATCATAGGCTTGTACAGCGTTTAGCAAATGAACGCATGTCGGCGAGAAAGGGGATTATGATGTTTTTACAGAGGTAAGTGCCTGGTACTCTTCCTTGGGAATGGATACTAAAATACTTCGTATGCACCTTGATTGAATTAGATGTAATGGTTTAGAGGTTACTAAAAATCACATTTCCTTCAACTACCTAATAAATAGGAAACAATATACGAACCTTCAAGGACATACAAAGAATTCAAACACAATAGAATAGTTTGAATTTACTTTTTAGGCATCATTACGTTGTCATGTTTCATATACTGAAACATAATGTATAAACAAAAGTAATTATACATCCAAGCTCGAATAGATTAAACATAATTGAACTTACTAATTTGAAGTTAACTGAATTGTAACTAGTTGTTTTCCATAATCTAAAGTTCGTAATGTTACCTAAGCGAATATAAAGTGATAAGTCGCGCCTTTGCATCGAATACATATATACATGTCAGTGTTTTTACAACAATGAAATGTTTTACTACGTTTGTTACAAAAGACAGTAAGTTGGTAATTCAAAACATTGTCACAAGTAATATCAAAAGTTATTACATGTAAGCCATACAAAGGTATTTCAAGCATTTTTGTTCAAGCTGTTGAAAGTTTCATGTTGATTTGAATTGTCAGTTTTCTATGCAATTTACATGAGCATTCCGTAAAACGTTTGTATTTGATCTGTGTAATTATCAAATCCGGTGCAATTATCACGTGTATCAATCAACTCAGTCTCTATTGATCCATCGTCAATAAAAGCTGGATAGTATATCAGTTACGGTATCGATACACATGCGTATAATCATTCAAGCAGATTACAGTAATGAGATAATTGAACGCCTCTTTTGACCTTGAAATAACAGCCTCCGGTAGAATGCGTATGTAGTTACGTCCTTGTTGAAAGGTTTGTCCCGTGACAAGTGTAAAATAAACAGATGCGCTGTTATATCATTGGACATCTTGCTTTATGGAGTCACGCCCCTCTCTGTGATGTTTATACATGCATGCACATCTGTAATCTTATGAACCTCGTTTGCATTCAGTAAAGATATAGGCACGCCCACCTTCATAAATATTGGGGGTGGGGGTGTCAACTGCAAGTTTATACACTATAATAATTCAGTATAGTGTCACCTCGTGAATTCTGTAATGCGTGTACTTTAGTTTGGATAGTCATTCGTATCAAGGTGAAGATTATATTTACATGTACAGCAAACCATTATGTTTTATGTACTAGTTGTGTGCATGAAATGTATATGAAAATAAATACTACCTCTACTCAGTGGTTGGATTTCAATCGCTTTGTTTTACTTATCGAAAAACACTAAAATGAGGACAAATAAACTCGCCAAAGTGACTATCTACTCTTATTTGTCTTATGTGTATATTTCATACATCAAACTGTTACATGATAGCTTGAGTTGATAAAGCCGAAACCCAGCATATCGACTGGTCAAGGATATAGCCAATAACCAATCTCTATCCAAGCTGCTGAGTGACCAAACGTGCTCTTCCGAAATTTCGCCCACGCCCCGTCACCTGTCCTTTCCTCTGTGACAGGTATCTCATGATACGATTGGTCGCAGATAACATATGACCAGCCACTATACTGAACAGTTGAGATACCAGTGTGTATGTTTACAATACACAAACTGTTACATGACAGCTTGAGTTGATAAAGCCGAAACCCAGCATATTGACCGGTCAAGGATATAGCCAATAACAAACCAATGACCAAACGTGCTCTTCAGAAATTTCGCAAGGAATATGTAGTATACATTTTGTATATGTATGTTTGTATGGTCACGTATGTTTTCTGCATTAAATCTGTATGAAATAAAGTGCAATGCTATGAATGTGCTTTGTGCTAGTCACAGACTAGCGTTACAGTACTTTTATTAAAATAATTCGTAAACACTAGAAATGCATCGGCAAAACCGCTATTTTCGTCGAAGATTATAAGGTATGAAAGTAAATTCTTCTTTACAGTATGTCATAGATGTTTTGTAAATTTAAACCTCACACAATGATATAAGAGAGAGAATTTGTTAACGTGTGTTTCATCTGTTACATACAAAGAATACATGTGTATGCATATTGTGATAAAATATAAATGTACAAGCCGACAAAAGGTCTACCAGAGAAACTTGCAATAAAATTACATAAAGCTTGCAATACACGACATGTATTCACACCTGATTTCTTTTAACATATATCTTTACGACACAATTAAACAATCAGGACTTGTTTGTACGACTAGACAGTTTCCTGTGATCCCCGAAACCTGCCAGGGAAATCAGGTGTGACTAGCACTAATTAGTCTCGGCACAGAGAGTGGGCAATCAGCGAGGGCTTCCAGGTGTTGAGTAGTGATGGGGCTCTCGGGCTTAATGAGTTAAGATGATAAAACGATTTAATAGGTTGATGAAATTGAAGTGTTCGTTTTGCCAACTATACAGATTGTTCTTTAACTTACTCTGAATATAAATCCAAAAGTAAACAAATGTTTTATCCCAATGTCTCATTGTGTGATTGTTGCTTGTAGATATCTCAATGTTGCACGACTGTCTCGGCCATGTTTCCAGAAAAATGATCACTTCTCTCTTGATTACATATCTGGTGTAAAGATTTTTACTGTTTTTTTGTCATCTTTGGCGTTTAATCAAAATTTAGTCTTTGGATTTAGCAACAACTTAAGTTACAACGTAATATAGGTCAGGCTGTAGAGCTGTAGGATGGTAAAGGTGTTTAACAGTTGAAGCCAATATATATATTCATTCCCATTGTGTGTGATTCCATGGTGTTTTCATGAAAGGGAACGTTTTATTTTCAAGTTTCTGATTTTAATCTTTGATACAACGTACATGTGGTATGCGTGGTTCCGTCGATTCTGGATTTTGAACAGGTATCATGTGGCGTCAACAGTGTATAATACGCTTTACTGAGTTTACATTCTTTTGGTTTTTCAGATGAATTTAATTGTTTCCTTATTCGATGTTTGAATTAAAACAAGAACAAAAAAGTTCATTTACTCGCGGTTTATGTTGATACTACTAGTTACCCATGACAGTAAATTACTTGGGCGTTTACGGGTACTTCAAACTAGTGCTGCAAGTCTAATACTGTTCACTGTTCATTCACAAGTTGTAGTTTTGGAAAACAAACATTTTTCTTGGACTGACATGGTTTTGTTTTTCTGCACTATCCGTTGACTGTACAAAGCAACAGAAATCGACTACTGGCGTTTTATGAATCTGGTATAAAATCAGTAAACAGACTTGTGAATTTGGCAGGTTTACAGCGGGCTTCACTCTACAGCCGCAATTTGAAGAAATTTGAAACTGGATTAGGGTCAGAGCGATGGGCTGGATCGGACGTGTTTCTCTCGGTGTGAATGACAGGCTATGGAACGCGCGTCTTGCAGCGGTACACCTTAAAAGGTCTGCCAAACAACTTGCCGTGAAGGCTTAAAGTCAAGGAACCCCTGTGGTATCATAATGGACTATCAGAAGATCTTTGAAGCAATCTGGGTATGTCAAGCGAGTCCCAAAGAAAATTTTATTAGTGACAACAGTGGGTATGGAGTAAAAGCTCCAGTGCTGCACGGAAATGCAGGATAAAGACTTTTTACATGTGATTTTTAAGGACGAATCAAAGTTCCAGTTTTATATGATCACCAGAAAAAGATGGTCAAGAGGTGGTCGTTGGTGTAAAATGGTCTCGAAGTTCTCACCAAGTATCATGACTTGGGGAGGTATTAGCAAACTCGGAGTTCTGACTATTACCGGAAGGATGACTTGTAACGCTAAAAACTGCCATCAAGGTACATAGTGCCACTAACGGGGTCTTAGCACTATATAAAAGGAAAGGGATGTAACGAGGTCAACACACCAAGTTCGTTTCAGGGCGAATTCAACGATGCTCACTGTATTTATCCCATTTAAAGTATGCACACATTTCAAGCCAATAGATTTACCTACAAAATAAATCATAGAGCACAAAAATCGAAGCAGTACTTTGGGAAGCTATAATAGGGTAGTCGGAAGCTCGAAAAATCGTGATTTCTCGATTCCGAGCCAAAATCCCTGCTCAGAATTTGTAGCGGTAACTCACCCATTTTCTTGTTTATTTCACAGTATACACAAACGACATGCACCAAAACATGTGGAACTGATGGCACCTGTCAGTGCGCTAGTCGCCATTCTTTCGGAGACACTTAGACCTCACTCTCATAATGAGTTTACGTACATTTATTTATTGCAAACAGAATTGTGTCGTGCCCGTTCGTCATTGACGACCTTGGCCTTAACCTGCCCCGTCAACGGCAAAACATTGTACATTACATTAAATCTGATTATATATTCATGTCCATTTCTAATTTCTAACCATGTCCATGTTTGCTTTACCATTAGATTATTTTTACGTATGATTCATTTTGATGTGGTATATCGGCAAACCATGGTACCTCATTCACAACCCTCAATAAGGAAGTGAGGACACGTCCTTTGTCACGATCGGATCGTATATCACATGCAGTATACAGAAAATCAAGTGAATTCCCGGCTGGGTCGTAACACCGATAGTCTCCCCCTCTCCCCTTAGCTAACACCGCATGGGGGATGTAACGAGGTCACAGGTCAGGCATGTACTGGTCAGCTGTTTGGCCACTGGCCTGATAATGGGTGCAGGATTTAAACATACTCTTGAAATTCTGAGACTGTCTTTCTGCTATGGTCTTATTAGGTCAAGAGTAGGATGATCCTGATGACCACTGCACGAGAGGCATGTTGGTTATGGACGAGGTTCCACATGGTCTTGCCATATTACCATTTTAGGAATATAGTCTGAGATATACTCAAGTTATTGAGCGCTAGTGAGTTAGTTTTGGAACTGGGAGCTGAGCACTAAGCTCCTATTTAAACACAGCCCACAATAAAACGTTGTGGACCCGCAGACGAACTTGTGTAGTCACTTTGAGGAATATCCGCCAACACACAACAACAACCAACACCTACAACAACATACAATGTACTAGTAGACAACGTGAAACGTCTACGGACTGGTCTTGCTACGGCGGATATATTGGTGGAGAATCCGGGCTGTATAACCTCAATGATATGTTTCTCTACCTAAGCTGTTATTCCTTGATGTTTTTATATTGCAAAATGAGGTTTAGATTTCTGCAGGAGATACTCATCACAAGATAGTGTATTATATTAATGTTATCTCTCTTGAGTTTGAATGTTAGTAAATGAATGGGAACCAGTGCAAGGTGATTTGAAGGATTATTATGACTGACCGTATGTACGATATCCTCCTCTGTGAATTATAGTTGTGATATTGATTTGCCCAAGTATAATATGATATGTTATTCGCAATTTACGTTGTATTTATAATGGCGGATACTGTGTGTGAGAGGGTGCAGAAGGAGAGAGCAAAGAAGAGAGAAAGAAATAATGGAGAAAGACGTTTGTGAGCAAGAGAGATACACATATTTTTAATAAAGCTACAAACAAATTCTTTTTTTCTAATGGTCAGCGTTGCACTCATCAAAATATTACTGGAGTTCGAAAGTAGGCAATAAGTAAATTACCCATAGAAAAGACTCAGACTTAAGACATAATATATTGCACACTTTAGTTCACCTACACACAAATACATGACATATGAAACTTTGTAGTATGTACTTGTTTCTTGGGTCGTGATAATTGTAATTCCATGTTTGTTTGTTTGTATGTAATGTATTTGTATTATAATTTGAAAACATTGTAATTATGTTTATGTACGTATGTGAAAGTTACAACCATATATACAGCCTCGAATTATGAACAACAATGTACCAAAAACCTATAAGCCATCAATAATTTGACCTGAAATTAGTTATAATACCCCAAATATCATTTAGTTCGGTTATACAGTACAACCAGAAATTATTGAGAATTTAAGATTGTAAATTTTTTTTTTAAATTCACTGATTACTCACGTATTAAATGTGAATATTAGCAGAACATAACTCCAGATTCAAAGACAAGTGAACAGTTAGTATTTTGTCAAGTCATCATGGGCAACAATGCAGGCTTCAATGCGGCGGGGCATACTACTGATCAAAGAAGTTAGAAAGTCGTGGTCCATGCTGCCCCAATATCGGACCATCTCTTCTTTCATTTCAGCAATATTTGTCAGATTTTTCTCATTGACACTTCCCTTCATAAGTCCCCAAACATTTTCTATTGGATTTAGGTCAGGGCTATCGCTTGGCCAATCTAATAATGTCATATTTTGGGTCCGAAACCAGGCCTGTGAATGCTTTGAACGATGTTTTGGGTCGTTGTCCTGCTGGACAATCCAAAGGTTTCCATAGAACACGTGAGCAGATGGAAGTAAATATCCCTCGAAAATATCTGTGTACCGCTCACTGTTCATATTCCCTTTAAATACACAGAGGGGGGTTGCCCCTAACACAGATATGCCACCCAACACGTTAAATTTCGGACTGTACTTTGGGCGTTGATACAAAGTTTTTCAGTTTGTTTGGTCCAGACTTTCAGTGTATTAGGAAACAGCCACACAGAACTTTCATCTGAGAAAATCGCATTGTCCCAGTTACAATTTCTATGCTATAAGCACCAGTTCAAGCTTCGCTCCTTTTGTTCAGGTTTCATGATCGGTGATGGAATTCCTCGACTTTCCGCCAACCCACTGCATGCAGCTCAGTTCTAATTGCCTCCTTACAGACAGCCACAGTTCCTTTATCAATCATATCCAGCCTAAGTTTTCTAAACTCCTTCGTTTGTTTTTAGAAACAAGAATACCAAGCCGCCTCCTGTCACCGACAGTCAATTTTCTGGGCCTACCTGCGCCTCCCTGGTGCTCAATGCCATATCCATTTGCAATATTTTTCAAAACACGATAACCAGTGGACAAAGGGATGCCTGTTCTACTTGATATCACTTTAGCTGATCTGATGTCCTTGTTTTAATACACTAAAATCAACTTCCTCTTCTCTAAATCATCCATACTGAGGATCACTGAAATTGTCGTCTGCTAGCGAGTAAACAAAGGGGGATAACACTTCACAAACTAATGAAAAAGGATTAACGGAGTTGTCTCACTTGAATGAAACCAAGCACTTGATAGCTGTTCAGGGTTGTTTATACTAGAAATCCAATTAAACATATTCCTAAGTTACAACTCTCTCTCTATTTAAATTAACAAAGCAAACATGAATTTTCCTTTCCCTTCTTAACTTCGGCTTTATTTATATTTCATCTTATGTTTTCCAACGTTTTTATTCAAAATTCAAGTTAGTGAAGGCCCCATCTTTTAAATTTGTTTGGTAGGGTGGTTTATTCCCTATTACTTATATATTGATTATTTCTTAGCTCCCACCTACCAAGTCGGCGACATTGGCAACAGCCAGAAGCTGATGTAAAACTTGCAAATTCGTCTGTTCGTTCACCACTTCATGCTTGAAAACGGTATAGGTATCTATACCCGAACGTCGCTATTGTAAAACAAAAAGTTGATCATCCATAAAGAGTTGTCATTCCTATTAAAGCTACAGAGTTTCTTCCCATCAAACTTACCCCTTTCGCTATTTCGAAAGCTATCTCTGGGGTTTGTGGAGAAGTCAGGAATGTTACTCGTCTCCGTAATGGATCTCTTCTGGTGGAGTGTGCACGGAGACAACAATCTCTGTATCTACTTTCTATCAAACCTTTTGCAAATATCGAGTTTTCGGTCTCCGTGCACATAACTTTAAGTTCATGCCATGGAAAAGAATGAAAGAAGTTCAAAGTTACCAATGGAGGTGATTTCAGAAGACGGCAGTGTTCGCTCAGATATACTTACTGTTCTGAGGAAGTGGAGGTCAGAATTTGAAAATATTTATTCAAATGAGGATGAAAATCAGAAGTTTGATGACAATCATTATGCACAAGTTAAGTTAGATTTAGAGACATTAGACACCGCGAGCAGTCCTACAGATGAACACGCTGTTCTTAATCTACCTATCCCCAGGGAGCAGGTTGTTAAAGCTGTAGACAAAGCTAAGTCTAGGAAAGCAGCCGGCCTTGACAATATTCCCAGCGAAGCTCTCAAGAATGAAAAGTGTGTAGATGTTCTTTTTAAACTGTATTCAGTGTGTTTTAACACAGGAGTCATCCCCGAGACCTGGAAGACAAGTGTCATTCACCCCATAGCTAAAGCGGATACCGATGTTCGAATCCCGTCGACGTACAGAGGCATCAGTTTACTATCTGTACCCTGCAAGGTTTATGGTGACATATTGAATCAACGCTTGACGTCCTGGCTTGAGTCTACTGATTTTCTTGTGAAAGAGCAGAACGGTTTCCGACAGAATAAAAATTGTTTCGACCACATGTTTAAGTTGTACTCAGTTGTCAAGAACACATTGGACGCCAAACAACAAACTTTTGCACGTTTTATAGACTTTAAAAAGCCTTCGACAATGTGGATAGATCTTGCCTCTGGCTGAAACTAAGAAAAACTGGGGTAAACGGTAAAATGTTCAAGACATTACAGTGTATGTACGACAATATCAAGAGTACTGTGTGTGTTAACGGCATGATGATTCCTTTCTTTCATGTTCCCTGGGGCGTTAAGCAAGGCTGTTTAATGTCGCCCACTCTATTTGGACTTTAGTCATTTACATCAACGACTTAGCTCACGATATTAACGAGTTGAAGGACGGTGTTATGATCGATGACACCTGTCTATCCCTAATACTCTACGCTAATGACGTCGTTCTTCTAGCTCCCACTGAAGATAAACTACAACGTATGCTTGATGCAGTCACGAACTGGTGTTTGAAATGGCGACTTCATATAAATAAAAAGAAAACCAAGATTGTGCTTTTCAGAAATAAGTCCATACCAACTCCCCAATACGTATTTTCCTGTAACAGCGTATTCCTAGATTTTACTAATGCTTGTAAATACCTAGGCTTGTGGTTCGAGGAGCACCTTAACATGAAGTATACGGTAAAGGAAATCGCAAAGAGTGCTGGACGTGCACTATGCTTATTGATAAGTAAGTATTACAGATGTGGGGACATGGTTTATGACGTTTTCACAAAACTTTATGAATCTACTGTACAGCCCATTCTATTCCATGGAGCTCCAATTTGGGGTCTTTACAGTCATCGAGAAATATACAATATACAGAACAGAGCTTGCAGATTCTTTCTGGGAGTACATCAAACTGCGCTGCTCGAGGAGAAATGGGATGTCAATCCTGCCTCACTAAACAGAGACTGGGAGCTTTTAGATGGTTTCTGAAGATGAACAGAAATGAGACTAGCGGATTACCAGTCAGGATTTTAGAAGTTACAAAAAGAAGACATTTTTTTTTTAACACTGTTCTGAAAATTGGCAAGCAACTTCATATCGTCAACATACTTAACATGCCAGAATCCATTCATTGGGTCATGTTAAAGCTGAAGAAAGAAATGAAATTACAAGATGAATTTCTATGGTTTAAGGCGCTTTGGGATGATAAATATTACAGATGGAAACAAGCTTCGTTGTTATAGACTTTTTAAAAGGGTCTCATCCCTGAAACATACGTCAGCACTACAATGTCAAGAAACCTCAGGAAATACTTATCCAGATTGCGCTATGGAAGCCTCCTTCTTCATATTGAAACCGGATGCTACAACAGACCCTCCACCCCCTTGGAACACAGAGTTTGCAACTTTTGCCCAAATAAAATTGAAAATAAAATTCACTTCCTCTCCGAATGTTCACTATATAGAGACAACAGATATGACATTAAACAAACATATATTTACAGCAACCCCACAGACCTATTTCTTAAAACCATGAGTGACAAAACCCCAAAAATATCCGATAATCACTGCAGTTAATGTCAGAGATATGATTTTTAGACGCCAAATATTCATTTAACTCCCGCCACACACCCTTTATCCCTTTTGCAGGTATTATTTACCCATTTTATACCACACCTTTACCTATGTGTTATAAATATGTTTTCAAGGCTAGTGTCTCATAAGCCAGGATATGGCCGGATGTTAAACATTATTTTAATTGCTTATTGTAGATGCAAGAACAAAACTCCAAAACTCGCATCGACAGGGATTTATTAAAGTTACGATTTTCGGTAGTCGTTGACAAGTCATTGGCTAATTATCGTTGACATGACTCGGTCCATCGATGAGATTTAAGAAACTAAAAGTGGTGGTGGAATTGGGTTTAACGTCGTGCTTGAGAATATTTCGCTCATATGACGACGTGCATGCGTGTGTATGTGCGGCTGCTTGTACTAGCCCAGACTAAAGCTGGTTTTATAGTGCTAACCCACTGAGATATCATGCCGCAGTGAAGCATGAATACCCCACTCAGACACATTATACTGACTCCGAGCCGACCAGTCCTTGTTGTACCCATTACTGCCGAGCGCCAGGCAGGGACTAACAAGTACCATATTTTAACGTCTTTTGGTATGACGCGGTCGGGGATCGAACCCGCGACCTTCCGCACTCCGGGCGGACGCTCTAACCACTACACCACGGAGGCGGTCTTTTAGCTAATACATTAATTACAGCATTTAAATATAACTTTTCTGAATTTTCAAATATAGGATTTCATGATCATCAAATATAGCTATTCAAAATTGTTAGGTAAAACGTTTGAAGATTGTCAGAAAATGCATTTCAGTAACGTGCATCAATAACAGCTTTCTATCAAATTACACAATAATAATGGTCAAAATATTCCAAATGATAACTCCAACAACATATACTATTCAAATGTCATATAAAGTACACAATGTATGATTAAAAGTACTCACATTTGTGTTGCCATACAGAGAGGTTTGCAGACAGCCAAATGACCATGCGGATAGCACAGTGAATCAGCCTTTGCATGAAGATTTTGTGCAAGGGTTTGGTCATGTGATCATCAATAATGAAAGTGAGGCTATATATTTACTGATTAAATTAACAAAGGTTTTTTTTTCCATTACGCTGGATTTGAACCCTAGCACTTTGGATTTCAAGTCTAAAGTGTTAACCACTATGCCACCGCACAAGACACTCATACATGCCTGGTTTAACAATGCTGAACATTACTGAATATAACATAACTTGTATTTAGCATTAACACACCCGGCCCCTTAAACACACCTAGTACAATATCGTTTACCTTGAAGTTCCTTTTAGAACCTTGCCATTTGTGACGTTTCTGAAGCGTTAAAAGGTACTCCTTTCTTCATCTACTCCAGTAAAGCTCTGCCAAGTACTGTACACGTCTCCATCGTCGGCGTGCTTAGACATCAGATGCCTGAAATACTCCAGGTGGTGGAATGTAGGCACTGGATCTTACCATCAGCAAATGGTTGGGTGTCGAAGGTTCTACATCTGACGGATCACTGGACACTGTTGTCAGAGACCTAGAATTCAAGATCGACTCAACTTGACACAGGAGTATTCTATACAGCTCATCATCAAGGCGTTGCCTGGATTCTTGGAGAAGTGGGTTGAGAACACTACGGACAGACCATATCAGCCGTTCCCATACATCTCCCATATGACTGGTTGAAGGTGGGTTGATTTCCAGACGATGTTCAGTTTCAACAAGTAATCGTGAACTTAAGACTGGTCGATTTCATCAACTGCATGACAACCTTCCTTGGCTCCACTGGTAAAGTTTGTGCCGTTGTCACAGGAGATCTCTTTGGCTGCTCCTCTGCGGGCGATAAAACGTCTTAGAGTATTAATAAAGGAGTTCGTATTTAAAGAATTGGCAGTCTATGTGAACAGCTCTGCTAACCATGCAAGTAAACAGGACACCATACCGTTTTACTTCCCTGCGTCCTTCTTTCACGGTGTGAGGGCCAAAAAAATCTAGTCCAGTGCAGGTGAATGGTGGAGATGGCTGTACCCTGTTGGTCGGGCATCGGACATAATCTGTTGACCATTGGACATCTTTAATCTCTTGCAAAGTACACATTTGTTCAAAATACTTTTCTGACAGCAGAATTAGCGTTTGTAATCCAAAATTCCTCTCTTAGAGCAGACAGGACATGCACAAGAAAAAAAATGATGATTTCCAAAAATGTCCAATTTGGAAATATCATATTTCCAAAAATTTCCAAAATTGGAAATATGATATTTCCAAGGCTTGGACATTTTTGGAAATTTAGGAAGGATTTTACCACTACTTCTGTCAGTTTCTCCTTTTCCCAAGGATCACCATGAGTGTATAGACTGTGTATTCGTCCTCCTAGGAGTGTATTCGTCCTCCTATGCGATCAACTAGGAACCAATTCTATATATTAGTATAACCAGGGAGACTATAAGACGTTGTAGATTATCCCTGGTATAACTTCACTCGTCTGCATCCTTGTTGTTCTAAGTGTCAAAAATTTATATTGACTGTTTTATTTGCCCTTGGTATGGCTAGCATTTTCCAAAATACCGTTTTAAGTGTATGTTTACTTATTATCCACAGAAGCGCAAATAGTTTTCGACTTGTCTCGGTTTGCATAAACACAAATTACATAGACCTACGTTACATCATGGATTAAATAACAGTTGCACATCGCACTGACTGACTGGACAGGGTTTATTACATGTCATAAAAGTGAACCCTTGCCAGGGAATATAGGCTTATTGTATTAGAATACATTCTCTAATTGGTACCCTCTAATTAACACCTGTCACAAGGGATGGACCGTTTGGGTGGTTTATCATTGCGTAATCAACAGTCAACAGACCATGAAATGTTGTTTTAAGACTGTAGGCGAATTGGGATGTAGGCGAATAGAGAACAACCCGTTTGGGTTTGTGGTCAGAGACGGTGTTATGCAGTTGGTGCATTCACGAAATATCATGAACCTGTTAATAAATAATTGGTTATGCTGTCCACACACGGGCGGACTGAGGCAAAAACAACCGAAATGAATTCCTTCTTAAAAACTTCATAGTGTAACTAATTAATTTGGTCATTTACAATGAAAGGTGACTAAATGTTTAATGCATTATTCATTTTAGATAACGTTAAATAATATTTTAGAGAAATCACTACACAAGTTCATATCACAGATGTTTCCAGAGACAAATAATTTATGAGATTCTAGTTTATGAAAAGCATTAAATTCCAAACAAGCCAATCTGTTCTCTAATGCTCAGGAATTATTACCACTTACATGAAAATAGTTTGAGATGTCGTCTCAGGAAGCCGACCTTTCGATTTTTATAAGGCTCAGGACGTTGACAAGGGGTACGCTTTGAAGTTTGGGTGTTATTTTAGCACATGGCTAATCTCATGTGACGTGTTATTACAAGCTGGTGGTTGATGGAAGTGAACACATTGCACACGGAAGCCGACCGTGTAAAAACATGATTAAAACAATCATATGGTGAACACATTTTGAAAGGGCACTGATCCAGAGCAATTTCCGCGCACTGGTTATTGCTTTTGTTATTGTTTTTCTCCCCTGAGTACCCGGATGATATCCCAGTATTTTCGATGGGTTCGTGAGCTTTGCTGCGCCACCCGCATGCGCAATTGATCGTATAGGTATAGATTGATCAACAAAAATGAAATCTTTTTTACTCGATAATATTTCCATCTTCATTTTTATTAAAACAAATGAAAACAGTTTGAAGTTTAATCATCTGCCAGTGGTAAAAAACGTCAGAACTGAAATTAACGAAGTCAATGTATGTCTTTATATTTTGTCTTATAATCCTAATTATTTTATTGTCATATTTGTATGCATTTTGAAACTTAATAAAAAGCATACGATCTGCTTCTACTTATAGCGTATTTATAACATGACTGTAATATCTAGATATTTTATAGAATGCCAACATGAATCATATTTCACACAGTCCCTAGGTATGACCTAGTGTATGTTGTCTGTCTCATTACGCTACACCGCCTCCGTGGTGTAGTGGTTAGAGCGTCCGCCCGGAGAGCGGAAGGTCGCGGGTTCGATCCCCGACCGCGTCATACCAAACGACGTTAAAATATGGTACTTGTTGGTGCCTGTCTGGCGCTCGGCATTAATGGGTACAACGAGGACTGGTCGGCTCGGAGTCAGTATAATATGTCTGAGTAGGGTATTCATGCTTCACTGCGGCATGGTATCTCAGTGGGCTAGCACTATAAAACCAGCTTAAGTCTGGCCTAGTACAAGCAGCCGCACATACACATACATACGCATGCACGTCTTCATATGAGCGAAATATTCTCAAGCACGACGTTAAACCCAATTTCACATCACATCACATCATTGCGCTACACAGCGAAAACAAATGATTCTGTTGAATGCTACCACAAATGAATAAAAGCAAAATGCAAATATTAGAAATATAACAGACTAAAGTCTGCAACAATGTCAGGTTATTACCTTGTTCGAAGAATGTATCCATCAATATCCATGTAGGTTTAGTCCCGATTTTGACAGCCTCAAATTTGACAGTGAAATTTCTCACTTCTGTAATTGATCTAGCCTTTTATCCCAATTTTGACAATGAACTTTGGTACACTTGGCAGCTCTTCTCGTGCCCGTTTTTCACATTACTGGTAAGGATATAGGAACCAATAGAGCTTTGGTCTGGATGTGTATGCTGTTTGTCCCTCTTCTGACAACAGTCCCATCTGTTGTTGTAGTGACTGAGGCTCTTTTCAGGCACTGACATCTCCATATAATGGTACCATTCCTGTTGGCAGTTCGTCTCAGATACCTATATCCATCCAGCAACAATTCTCCACCTGGTCTCCTACCATCTAACTTTGTACCTTTCTCAGCCATGATGAAATACGATAAGACAATGTGATTATGTGGGCATATATACTTTGCAAGTAATTGGTAAAGCTACTTCGACCATCCTGCTCATGACGTAACCTTTTTTAAATATTGCATTCATACAACGGATAACGCTGCTCCTCGCATCCTTTTCTCTCAGTTGATTGTGGAATGTTACTTGTTCTGTACTTTTCTCAGGTGATTGCATTTACATAACTACCCTTAATTGGTGCAGCTAGTTATGCCAGGTTTGAGAGCGAAACTTCGCGAATCAGTGACCAAGACGCTGTCAAAAATAGGACGCTACCTCCACATAAAGGAACATATGCCATTGATCTGCAGCTTACAAAGAATCCTGTTCCATGTCAAGTGTCTTTTAACAGTCTAATATGCGAAAAAGGGATACATCGATTCAGTTTTTTCCACATTGGTGTATAATCTCATTGTTCATCCAAGATCGCACACATGGCAACTAATTGCATGATGTCCGCCATTCTTTAAAAAGGTAATTTAATTAGCCAATAATGAGCAATCAATCCACTTGTGTTTTTCCTGGCTTGGTCATCTCCTCCCCCACCTTCCCCACCCACCCCTACCATTGTCTTGCTAATTAACATGGTCTGGTGATCCTCTTACGCCTTAAATAAACAGCTTGCCCGACTGGCAAAAGAGGAACACCCACATCAACTTACTGGCGGTTAATACATTGAAGGAAAGATGTTGTTTTTACACAGGTACTTTACGACAGGGTGTAATCAGTATAGATTAGTAAATGTACATACATAAACACTACCTTTTGACAAATCCGCTGTGCAAGATAAAAGTAATTAATCAATCAGCGTGTTATCGGTTAATCCTTTGATCAATGTTTGTTATGTATCTCAGCTGATAATTCGTCTTGCTGCACTTCCATGAGCATATTACATAACATGTAATACATTTGTCACATCAGACCTTAATTCATAATGCTGATTATTTACTCCAGACACAAGAAATGCAAAATGGGAACCTTTGTCGGGTAATCTGAGTGGTATTACCATCATACCTGTTATAAATTCATTAATTGACCATCAAGTGAATGATGACAAATAACATGTGTAGGTTTATACCACCAAACACTGGTTACAGCAAGGGGGGTAGTAATCGCTGAATTGCATGCAATGTTAATTGCCTGAAAAAACTTATGGGCCGACACTGTTTGGAGGATACGAACGGAACTTCATTGTTGCATAAGAAATACATATAAGCATTTGATGTGTACTGAAGTTAAAATTGTATATACCTAAGTAAATTTTCATTTGTCATAAATATAATATCAATAATAATATCAATTTTTCTCGTAAACATAAAAACGTCACGATTCCGACCTTGAACATGAACCAAACCCTGATACGAGAAGTGGAAAGTCATAAACACCTGGGTATAACTCTACAGAGTGATTGTGGATGGAAAAGTCATATTGAAGATATTGTTAAGAAAGTTAGCCCCATGATAGATTGTCTTCGAAGTTTTAAATATCGCCTCTCCAGAAAAACGCTAGAAACCATGTACAAATCGTTTGTGATGCCGATATTTGACTATTGTTGTCATATCTGGGATAATTGTACAAATGATCAGTCCCTTATTCTTGAACGGTTACATCTAGATGCACTTCGTACAACATGCGGCGCAGTTCGTGGCACTAGTCATCATAGGTTATATATCGAAACAAAGTCTAAACCATTAAAAGAAAGAAGGCGCGACATTAAACTAATAAATTTTTACAAGATGAATAACGATCTCGCACCTGACTACCTCTGTGACCTTGTCCCTAACTTTGTCTCTGAAAACAGTCAATATAATCTCCGTAATAAATTTAAGTTACAAACAATAAATTGTAGGACTAAAATATATGAAAAGTCGTTCCTACCTGACACAATTAAAATTTGGAATTCATTACCTGATAATTTAGTATTCGCTAACTCAATCGGTGAATTCAAATCTCTGCTTAAAAATGATGAATCAAATAATTATCTAGATCTAAATTATGGCAGTCGTTCTGTCAGATCGTACACTGTCGACTTAAGCTCGGCTGTAGTGATTGGAATGCGGATAAAGTAAATAGACACATTTCTAACAACCCTGGATGCGCTTGTGGATACCACAATGAAGATTACTGTTCATTATCTTTTTACATGTAAGTTATACACTGCTATTAGAAATAATACCTACTACTATGTAAATGGGCACAATCTCCAAACTGGGTTATACGGAATACCTCCGGCAAACAACAACGTCAATAAGAACATAACAGAGTCCCTGCATCAATACATCTTTAAGTCTAAACGATTTGACAAATTATACTGACAATTATATGCAATCAATTAATGAAGTGTAGCTGCAAGCTCAATGTTTATAAGCACCTACAATGCACACATATGATTTAATTTGTCGGTTTTTTGTATCCAGTTCCTGTGTATTTTGTTTAAATCATATATGTACTGGTGAGGTATTGATATAAGCAGAGTTCAGCTTGTTTACCAAACCAGATTCTCTAGGAATAAAAATATGTTTAAACCAAATATAATATGTAACAGACATCATATGTTTACATGGCATGATGAAATATCGAGGTAAAAAAACACAGAAATAAGATCAAATTGGATCAGTCACTATGCCATCTATGCATTAGAAAATCCGAAAAGCATACACTGCTGGTATACTTTATTGCAATCAGACAGGAACTACCGGGGGTATTCTCAAATAACAGCATCTGATGAGCATCCACCCTTCCTAATGTCCCGCTGTTTGGGTTGAAGAAATTTTGTCAAGGTGGCCAGAAGCCCAGTCCCTGTGTCCGTCACGGTCGAGGGAGCAGATACCGACAAGCTTGCAGTTTGGTTTGGTAATTAGACTGTTGGCGAGAAACATTAATCGCTCTGGATCAGTTCCCCTCTAATTACATGGGGATATATAATGAGAAGAAGCATGAAAGTGTACTTTCGATTTCGAAATGGCTAATGATCAACTTGAACATAAGTTTATTTCTACACCTCGTTGGTGCAATATGCCGAAGGCCAAAGACAACCCACGAAGAAGAAATACTGATACCTGGAACGTCGTCTTCAAGAACTGAGACACCAGTTTCAAAATGGAATGTTAACTGTTAGACAGTTTGCTGATTCAGCGTCTCTTCTTTCACATCTTTAAAATATTTATAATGTACTTATAAATGTGTATGTATATTTAAAATTTTGTAATATTTTGATACATTTCATAATATGACGTAATATAACTATTTATAATTCTTGTAAAATGTAGCATGTTGTAACATGATTAAATAAATCTGTCCATATAGTCTCCCGTTACCACTCGTGGCTTACGCCTTCTATGTTTTTATGTGTTTTATATTTCAATGTATATATGCTAAGTGAACTGAGACTGAAATAAAACACTATCTTTATACACATATTTGGCTCGTTTTCTCATTAGGTGTGCTCTCATTCGCATAATCCGGAATATCCTCTTCTATCAACACGTAGGCCTATCATTGTCTCTATGGTACCGTCTCTATAATCCAATGTTAATTTGCTAACGGACGGGACATCAACATTTCTCTTAACTCATCCGATTGGACCAAAGGTCGATAGAGGGGAGTTTCCATGTATATTCTCATGCCGTTATCAAGATAAAAGTTACTACAACCAGGTGAATAGAAGTATATATGCATAGTGACAAGCAGCATATTAACAACAGGTAATTCAGCAAGTAGCACATCGTTGGGGCCAACAGGAGAGTAAGATCAACAAGTCTAAATCCACTCCATTGTCCAAGTGATGGAATCAATCAACATTCAATCAGCTTGTTTATCCTGAACGTTGTACATCGAAATGCCGCTCTATGCAATAAACAGGAGTTGTTATCACGTAAGTGGTATGTTTCGTTGTGTATCCCCATACTGTTTACTGCAGTATAAGTGAGATCTGCTTCGCTTGGCGAATGACCAATCTTTTGAAGTTGATTTAAGTTCTACTTTAGTAAACTGCTACCTAACAGATTGATCTCAGATTAAAACATCTCATTCCAAAGGCAGTAGGCCTTGTTAATTGGTGACTCTCAACTGCCTTGACTCACTCATCAATCAACAAGGGATTAGGTCCTGGGGCGTGCAAAGAACAATAATTTACCATCACCCACCAGTTATCTCCCCTTGTGGACATTTCCAAAATTGTAAATATTTGGAAATCTCATATTTCCAAAATTAGAAATGTCTTGGAAACATCATCTTACGTCTTGGAAACATCATCTTTCCAAGACCTTTCCAAGCTTGTAAATGTGGACTTTTTTCCAGTGATGTTTTCTACCAGCATGACCTAGTCTTTCGTGTACATCACGAACAATCAGACTGGATATAGGAGACCCACGTGGCAATAGGACAGGATGCTTCATAGTGTCACTGATGTTGGCATTGCTCAAACGCCCTCCAACTCTGAGTAAACCATCCACAAAGCACAGGCAGAGATTGTGGGCAGGACTACTTTTTGGTAGTACAGTGAGTTGATGACCTTTTTCTGTGGTCTTAGAGAGGATAGCGATTTCTGAGCCATACTCCGTTTGCTGTACCAAGGAAAGAATACTCTTCTCGGAGTCTCCGAGTTCTTGGAGTGACAAAAGAGCGTTAGCTGAGGGCTTTTCTTTTTGAGACTTACATTTCAGAAAGTTGAAGAACCTGCGATAGATTGCGACTGCTCTTTTCAATCTATACCAGGATGAGTAATAATTGAGGAGTTTACTAACAACATCTCCAGGGGAATCCGCTGTCTCATCCAACGTTGACATCACAGCAGCTTCAATTGTTTCCCGAGGTTCCGAAATTGATTTTGAATCAGGCATTCTCAAGAACTTTGGACCATTGAACCATTTAATGGATTTCAGAAACTGTGAGCAGCTAGATCCTCGAGATGCGATGTCAGCTGGGTTGGTTTGGAACCGACATACTTCCACTGTTCTGGTGTACTGAAGTCCCTGATAAGTCACTCGGTTGGCAATGAACACTGGACATCTGATCTTTTCACTGCGAATGCACTCCAACACGGTTGTTGAATCTGTGTAGTAGGTAACACTGTCAATGTTTACATCCAGTTCTCGGAGGAGAAATCGTCCTATTTTCACAGAAACAGTAGCAGCTGTCAGTTCTAGTCTGGGAATAGTCAGTGTTTTTAAAGGAGCCAGTCTAGCTTTTCCCAGGAGAAGTGTTGTATGACTGTTTCCATTTATGTCAAAGAGCCTAATGTATGCAAAGCAACCATATCCTGTGGAGCTAGCATCAGAGAAGATATGCAACTGTTGAGACAATACATCACCAAAATCAGGAGGCTTCAGACATCTTCTAACAGTTAGACCTTTGAGCATGTCGACTTCCTGGAGCCAATTTGTCCATCTGCCTGTGAACTCCATACCAATGTTGTCATCCCAGCCTAGATCCTTGTCCTTACACAAGTCTTGAAGGATTCTTTTAGCAGGCAGCAGCACCGGTGAGACGAGACCTAGAGGATCATACAAGGAGGACACCATGGACAGAATTCCTCGTCTAGTGAACGGCTTCTCTGGCAAGTCAACTGTGTACTTGAAGCAATCCAGCTTGATATCCCACTGCATCCCCAGTGCTCTCTCCATGGGAATGTCATCTCGACTGAGATCAACGGCTTGAATCTCCTTGGAGCGATGTTATTGAATAATGGAGGACAGAACGATCTTGCTGTTGCTTGTAAACTTTGTCAAATTGAATCCACCATCCGCACATACAAGTTTTACATTCTTTATCAAGTCAATAGCACACTCATCAGACTCAACAGATTTCAAGTTGCGTTCTATCGTTTGTGCAACCTGATCATCATAGTTGGATCTTGACTTGGCTCCTGTGCTTTTCAGGGCATAATTGGCAACAGTGGGAGAGGATACAGTTCCGAAAGTGTGCACAGTCATGCGGTACTCTTTCAGCTCACCATGAACATTACCATTAGGCCACCATAGAAACCGTAGATAGTCCTGGTGCTCCCGTGGAACCTTGACTTGATGAAACATGGCCTCTACATCTACCATGAAGGCAACTTGGTCTGATCTGAAACGAGCTAAAACACCAATGTGAGAGTTGGCAAGATCGGGGCCTTGTAGAAGAACATCATTGATTGATAAACCTCCATACTTGGCGCTACAGTCAAAGACCACTCTGACCTTGTTCGGCTTTTTCGGGTGATACACTCCACGGTGTGGCAGATACCAGATGCGTCCAGGTTGGCAAGTAATCTCGTCTGCGGGAACTTCAATGGCATAACCCTTTGCCAGCAGTGTATCCATGAATGCAACATAATCCTTATGATACTGTGCATTGCTCATCATCTTTTTCTTTTGCCAAAGTACCCTTTTGACAGCTTGTTCCACAGAGTCAATGAGTATTGATTCCCTTCGCCTGATTATAACGGTTGCTTCAACTAGTGTACGCGACTGTGGATGTTGTCCATCTCTCTAAGCATTTCTGAGCGCTTTGTGTCCAGGAAATATAATTAATATACTCATCACAGTCTTGGTATTGTGCTGAGCGTATTAAATTGTAGTTCCTGACAGTATTGTGCTGAATGTATTAATTGTAGTTCCTGGTGATATTGTGCTGAGAGTATTAATTGTAGTTCCTGATAGTATTGTGCTGAGTGTATTAATTGTAGTTCCTGGTGATATTGTGCTCAGTGTATTAATTGTAGTTCCTGATAGTATTGTGCTGAGTGTATTAATTGTAGTTCCTGATGATATTGTGCTGAGTGTATTAATTGTAGTTCCTGACAGTATTGTGCTGAGTGTATTAATTGTAGTTCCTGGTGGTATTGTGCTGAGTGTATTAAAATGAAGTTCCTGGTGGTATTGTGCTGAGTGTATTGTGTACAAAGAACATTATAATACACTCATTTTAATACACTCAGCACAATACTATCAGGAACTACAATTAATACACTCAGCACAATACTGTCAGGAACTACAATTAATACACTCAGCACAATACCACCAGGAACTACAATTAATACACTCAGCACAACACTATCAGGAACTATAATTAATACACTCAGCACAATACTATCAGGAACTACAAATAATACATTCAGCACAATACTGTCAGGAACTACAATTTAATACGCTCAGCATAATACCAAGACTGTGATGAGTATATTAATTATATTTCTCGGACACAAAGCGCTCAGAAATGCTTAGAGAGATGTACAACATCCACAGTCGCGTACACTAGTTGAAGCAACCGTTATAATCAGGCGAAGGGAATCAATACTCATTGACTCTTTCCGGGAACATACCTCGGGCAATGAAATTAGCAGGAGCCAATAAGTGAAATCCAATTAAAAGTTGAAGGAAAGATATGATTGACAGCGATCTGTTTGAATGAGGCGCACCTATACGAAATGACGATTAGCACATCATCCAAGTCATCCCAAAATCTCATAGTAACTCCTAAACTCATCGATAAATGGGAATAGAGAGGTTGCCTTCTGTAAGTGTTTGCTGATGAAAAGAGGCGCCAAAACGTCCTTGCCAAATCTGGGCCATATTCTAAAATGCGATCACAGTGCTGCGACCATCTTAAATCTATGCTGAATGTTGGAGTTACGATCATTTAGTGTTGAGATCGTTGGTCTTGTCTGTAGATGTCTATGATGTGATAACAATGGCATGTGCTGTAGAACCAAGTCGACCATGCCCGCTTCACTTTGATTGTGCTGGTTATCATGCGATGGTGTCTCATGTGCAGATGAATGCATTATGCGAATCGAATCGTTTTCAATATCAAAGCCTACAACCTTTAAATATCAGAACATCAACAAACCGTATATAGTTTTGTCGCGTATATGAAGATCTAGTGCAATTATATGTGTGATCTGTGTTAGTGTTGTTTAACTTTTCGAGAACGCAACACTATCTGGTGTTATAACAAAACAAAGTTCAGCACTTGCAGCATGGAGGTAGGAGGACACGTCTCAGGTCAACTTACATATATGTGCAGGACGCGTATCACGGCCCATATCGAGAGTGACTGATTTGAATTGAGGCTACCAGGAAAACGGGTCAAAATCGGGTTTCAATCAACTTGCAGAAATAACAATATAGAATAGGTAGGAGTCATGAGTGGTGATCGATTGGCCAATCATCCATAATGATGTTAACATTATGTTTTAATCGATAACATGCGATGGTACCGTAGCGATCGGCAAAGCAGGCGAGTGGGGTACACCGAATTGTCCGGCCTTGTCATAATGTATTGTACTGTCGGGAGTACATTTGGAGTCGGGGGTGATCTCAAACTATTTATATTATTTTAACATCTTTAATCCTCGCAAAGACACGAGGGCCTGTGCTGAAAAGTTCAATGAAACGTTTCACAAGGTAATCACACACGCACACGCACACGCACACACACACACACACACAATAACTCACAAGCACAATACCACAGACATACACACCGGTTAAGAGACTTAATATACCCACCCTACTGGCTCAGCTGTAATTTTGAAAGACGTACTACATTGCCGCCATGAGGTTCAACTGCGCATGTGCGGAAACGACTGATACGTTAATGTTAGTGATGCACGAATAAGATGTAAAAAATAATGCCAAACAGAATAAGGAAACTAAGAAATGATGAAGTGTAATTGGCAGAAATCAGTCATAATATCTGGACAGCTCCTACAGAGGACGATTTGGGGATAAAAACTTTCCCATTCAACTCGATGGAGAGCAGCTGTTGAAGACACAGTGAATTTGTACATGGACACGATTTTGAGGTATTGGAACTATGACGAGACGAAAAAGCGACAACACGATGGATGAAAGCGATAGAGAGAAATAGAGAATACTAAACGATGTCCCGTGTAATACCATCTTATGCGAGGTAGATACAAATACCATTGACGAGTTTCATAAATATGTTATTACACGGGACATCGTTCAGTATTTTATTTATTACTCACCAAACCTTAGCAAAATAATATCTCAAAATTCAACTTACAGAACGATTGCATTATCCCGTCATAACAGGGGTCAAGCGTATGAATACATTTCATTTATGATTGTCAACATTAGTCTATTTAATTTGATTTTTCTTTAAATATACAAGTGGGCATGAAAAAGGGACCAAATGACTTCAGTCAACAGATAATGTTTTATATGTATGCTATTACACGCAACCGAGCAAACAACAGTTGAAACTTCTTTCCTTGGAATTCAACGAGTGCATTGCACCCGCACAACTGGTATCTCTTAATATACTCATGAAAACGAATAAGGGAACACCTGAAAGAACAAGTGTTTATTCATTTTGTTTCAGGTTTCCTCCCAAGCTTCGTTTAGCACTCAGGGTGAAATTCTGGAAAAGAATAAAAGAACACTTGTACTTTCATGTGCTCCCTTATTCGTGTCTATGAGTATATATTACTATTATTTGCCTGCCAACAACGAGACGATTACACTAATACTAATGGTGCTATTCTAATGCTAACCATGCCACTAACTTTATCCTATTACCAAGACCATCATAAGGGATACATATTTCAATGTAAAACCGTTAAGGATCTTATTAGTAATGTTAATTATCATTTTCCTATCGAATCTTTATAAAAAATAGAACTGATAGATGAATTTTGATTCATATGTTTTGTAGACAAATGCATTTTTAGTATTTAGTACCTTCGAAGGGGGTTGACGTAGCGTAAAATTATTGTCCTCCTGAGAGGGTACGTAAGTCCCAAAACATTTGAAGTAAATTTAAGTCTACCAAGTCGTAGTATTTTTTTCATTTTAATGTATGGCTATATCTCAGCATAAATGCCAATGGCTGAAGGGATGGTGTAAATCCAGCTAGGGTCCATGCAGGTAGCAAAAGTAATGTAAGTCCCAATGGACCCTAGTTTGGTGATTTACCTTCAGTTGTTGGCGATAAATAGCCCATTTTTACAATGTATTGTCCAAAATAGTTGTCTACATTTAAAGATATATGCTAGGTAGTTTTAACCCATTTTGTGATAATCTAGTCATTTTATTGTCTTAAGTTGACAGGGTTTTATGAATTACGCGTATTTATCATGAATATAGAATTTCTTTTAGTCACGATATGGCTGAAATATTGCCGATTTGACTGTACATTTTAACTCACTCACTCCTATTACCAAGACTAATATATGCTGAGTAAACAAGAATATGCAGCTGTATACAATAGCAAAGAGAAAGCAACAACAGTATAAATGTTTCAAATTAAATGCAATGAATATACATAGATCTTCAGAGTTTCTAATGTACAGTCAAGATCAGTGCACTGGTATTGTCCACTAAAGGAAACTTCCTCGACTGTAGAAGTTCAAACGTTAATGAAAGGTTTGCTACTCGTATGTCGATTTAATATAGGAAGGATAATGCCGAGACTGAATGCTGCCAATCTCAACATCGCCACAGGACGTCTTGAAGCTAAAGAGTCCCAGTCTGTAGTTACATGGCATTTCAACGCACTCCGGGCCATCATATCTCGTTCATGGGATCTTATACTCGCCTCAAATCAACCACAGATCAGCTGAGAAGTGGTAGGCCCATAGTTCCCCGACCCCTGCACACGGTCGCTACGTATACGTCTTTCATCTACGTAATCGACATGCCACTTAACCAAATAGGTGCCTGGTTTGAGAAAGGTATAGGTCCAAACAATCGTCTATAAGAGATGGAAATGACCCAGAAGACCGGTATTAGTCCCCCTATTGAAATGTTGCATCAACGTAGTATGGGATGGACTCTAGGGAACCGACGGCGGGTCTGCTACAGTGATGAATCGCGATATCTTGTCGACAGCGTGTGTAAAGACATCGAAATGAACCTTTGGCGAGTGGCAGGTCGTCAGACTCAGTGGTGTGACTGTGATGTTGTGGAGAGAGTTACATGCTGATTCCCAAGTACAAGCTACTGCGGTAGTTTACCGGATATCAGTTCATTAAATGCCTCTGTGTGAAACCAACAAACAACCAAACCATGTGATATGAGGAATAATCGTAAACCAACCTAGCAATATAGACTGGGATGATAATATTTACCACACTGAAACAATGGTCATGTGACTGAATAAAACCCAGGTTGAGGGTCCAGAGTAAGATATGATCCCCACACAATTGCTGGTCTTCTTGTAACATTAACCCGTAAAAATCCGGGTTAGAATTGATTTTCAGCAACCCATGTTTGTCGTAAGAGGCGACTAACGGAATTGGGTGGTCAGGCTCGCTGACTTGCATTGGTTGACACATGTCATCGTATCCCAATTGCGTAAATCGATCTTCATGCTGTTGATCACTGGATTGTCTGGTCCAGACTCGATTATTTACAGACCGCCTCCATAAAGCTGGAATATAGCCGAGTGCAGCGTTAAACAACAAACCCACTAGCCAAATCTTGTAACATTAGATGCAACGTGAGATGAGAGGCAAGAGTTAGCTACCCTTATATACCTAAGGTCACGCGTCACGGCAACCGTAGGACAACCGAAAATGTTTTTGAATCAGGAGGGTTGTACATTTCAGAACTCTGTCTAAATATAACACACCACTGCCCCTCAGTGACTATCCACTGATACCTGTATTACATTTGGTACATTGTTACACAATGAATAATACTACCACATAACAAGAGGTCATATCATTCATACAGAGATCTGACTTGGTTGATTCAGGGTAGCTGACAGTATATTGATACGTCGACCATGATCGTGAACGTAGCCTAGTTTCGATTGTCAAACAACAGAAGTGGTTGTTTCAATATAACAACGCCATGGTCTTCCGAATCTCCGAATCTGAACCCGCAAACCCAAACATGAGTCTCATTAACCTATTCAGACAATGACCTACTTTTCAGCCGATCCGAATTTTCTCGTGTGAAAGTTAAAACAGACATCACAAACAACTATGGTTACACTGAATTCCAATTCCTTGTTTCATAAGAAAATGGTATTTACAAATGAATTTGAATTTTAAACTTTAATAACATCGCATTTCTATATTTTATGGCGAGGTGTAGGCAGCATGTCGTTAACTAAGACATCAAAGACTGCCCCTGTTTAATGAGGTCGTAAAATGATTCACATTCATCTGGCTCCCTGGTTACACCTGTTATGTGTTTTTTGCGCTTAGTCAGTGTAGTTCTGTAACGCACAGTGTGATTGATGTAATATCAAGTCCGTACCAGACCGCCAAACGTTTCTAGCGGCAGAGCCTCGTTTTGAGATTTCCACGATTTCCAGGTTTCCGTTTGTCAGAGCTCGCTGTACGACAGAGCACGCTGCACGACGTGTTTGCAAGGATTAGAAGGAGCGTAGTGTTGCAATATACAAGTGCTTAGATGTATCAGATAATACTGATTGCTTTTTATGTATCCAGTTAAATGAATTGGTCTCAAAATTCTGGACTGTATATTGTACTAAGTTGCGCAATAGGACGGAACCCAGTGAACAGGCAACGAGACTATTGTGTCATCAATGTTTTGACTTGTAGAGCATCTGTGGGATCAACACGATAGGCGTGTACGTCAACGTCCACATACGTCACAAACACTTGCATAACCGGCCAGCGTGTTGCCGGGAGAAGTTTTGAGACTGTCCACAGGGCAGAATCCGTAGACTCATGTAGTCTGTGCCAAGGAGCAGTGATAACATCTCACGGTGGTCACACCAGGTACTGATCAGAACACCCCTCTCCCGGACGTAAGTGTCTTTTGACAGGACACTCAGTATTGCTATTATGTGCACAGAACAAGAGACTGTCATCATGCCACTTTTTATCCTTGCATGAATGAAAGTAAATGAAATGTGCACATTTACCTGAAAATTGTTGTTATTTTTTTGTTTTGAAGTGATACGTGCGGCAAATCCCTTGCATTCGGGAAAACTATCACAATTCATTGCAAGCATGTATTATGCACAACTCACTCTACGTTATTGCATCTAAAAACAAATAATCAACAGTATACATTTAGCATTATCGGACTCTCCCTGGGAAAAATGAAAGCGAAAACAATATGCCTCCTGTCTGACATATTTTTTTGAGAAAATGAATCTGGTGACTCATTTTACCGAATAGTCCTGAGTTTATATGAAGTTAGTGAAACAAGGAGTATGTCAAGGCTACCTGAAAATTATCACTTGAGAGGTTTGGCTTGAGGTTAAACAAGGTTGATCATATTGCCCAGACACCATCGTTTACAAACAACATCGTACAGCTCTAATACTGCTGAAACAAATACATACTCATGATATTGTCAGAATTGTACAATAGACACTGTTTTTAGCAGATATTTATTATGGATTGGGAAGGGTTTGTTCGCTTCTGTATGGATATTTGTTTTTGGAGAGGAGGTCACATCAGGTTCATCTGTGCAGCGTCCTCTGTATCTCCCCAGTGACGTTGATTGGTTTTATATATGATTCGTACTTACATGTATGCCTGCAGTAATTCTTGTTGGTTTGTTTTACCTACTGGGTATTCCTATAAGAGTTCCTGGTACATATACCAATTCAAATGACAGTAAAAATACCAGCAGTTTCAGTTTCAATTCTTCCAGGTTACAGGTGTTTTACGTCTTTTATGAACGCTTCAGGTTTGATGGCGAAACAATAACACTTATGTGAAGCTTTATTTCAGGATTATTTAAAGTTCATAATGTGATGTGTTCGTGTGTCGTCAAACATATATGAAACCTGCAGGTATTTACCTCATACCTGTCCCGCGTCGAGGCCCTACACTTCTATGGGCCATTGCCTAAGACTGACTGACTGACTGAGTTTGGTTTTACGCCGCTTTTAGCAATATTCCAGCAACATCACGGCGGGGGACACCAGAAATAGGCTTCACACATTGTACCCATGTGGGGATTCGATCCAGGGTCTTCGGCGTGACGAGCCAACGCTTTAACCACTAGGCTACCCCTAATTTCTAGCAATTCGAACACCTGCTTGGTTGCATTTCTGCGATTCTTTTAACACAATCTTTCTCTGATACAAATGTGTATGCACAAGAATGCCAAAGATGAGTAAAATTACATGTCTCAATAACTTTTGCCTCTGAGTATACACGTATTTTAACCCAAGCACATTTCATGGTCGCGTGCAAGTGACACGCTATTAGCGATAATCATGATTAGTTCTTCACACCGTGGACGTGATGTAAACTGTGTGCACGCGTGTCTGTGCGTGATGTATTGCTACGCTTGTAATAGTCGCTGAAACATTATCACATCAAAGTGTTAGTTCAGTCGACTCTGGTGGCATGTTAGAAACAAAACGTTTTCATAGCTTGACAGGTAAAATATTCCATACAGTATTTTGTGTATACCAACAATGCTTAATGAAAGGCGTTTCCTAATCGAGTGATGAGGAATCGAACCACGGAACCTTCCGAGGTCAGACGACTTGTCAACGTGACGTCAGGAAATATCAATATTTTCAATTCGGCAGGCGCGTAGCAAGCTAATTTTTTCATGTAAGTCCGATAGGATGCAAAGCTTTATATTTAGATAGTATTGAGGGCTTGCCCAACCTTTTTAGAATCAATCTTGTGTAATCCCGGGCTTATTTATAATGGTAGCTACGCCCCTGTTCGGCAAGACACATCTGCTGCCAGAACGTTGATACGGGCTCATTAATGAAGATGGAATTGTTACAGAATGGGCTCTCGGGTTGTTATGATGTATAACCTGTCGGGTTGGTATAATGTTATTCCGGTGTATGGTGTTGCTGTGTATAATCTGTCTGTGTGTGTGATAGATCGTTAATCCTGCTGTCACTCACTGGATGGCCAAGGCTGGACACAGGTTATGACTTGGTGTCATATACTCAGCAAAATTAATAGTTTTACACCTGTTAAGTTTAATCCCACAGTAACAAGTTTTGTGCTCATTACTATGAAAATACACAGAGATGTGTTCGATCAAGTCTGCTCAATGGGAAGGCCAGTCCGTGACGACAACACCGGCGTTACGTAAGTAGTTGCGCGTCATGTTAAAATGTCAGTCCAGGACTATGGTGATGCATGAATGGCACAAGGACTCGGTCAAGACTTGTTCCAATGTTCCACTAACCATTACGCTGTCCCCTCCAAATAGGTCAACCTTACGAACTAAGCACTGTTCGTGACGTTTCCCCCACCTCGTCGGCAAAGTGCAACAAGAAGCATGACTCAACACTAAAGACAGTCCTGTTCCACTGCCGCTGAATCATCATGGCATGTCTGGTCGTCCAGCTGGGATACCTGCGGTCGCTGTCGATTCCTGATGGTCTGTACTGACACCCAACATATGAACAACTGCTAGTGGATGTTGCAATCCAAAATATGTTGCGGAGATGACGCAACTTGATTTGTGTGACGTCACTAGCGGTGCCCAAGGCCTAGGGTGATATGCAGGGGTATCCGTCTTTTGCACCCAAGTCTCTCAATAAAAATGCTGTAGATATGTCTAGTGACCCTGCAGTTCGTAATCTTAAAATCAGTGCTAGCTTGCAGCTAGATACATTAAACACGTATTTATGAATTAACTTTGTCAATTTAAGTTGGGTTAAATTAAATCAATAAATGCATGTACTTACCTATCTCCTGTGAAAAGAATGTCTTGAAGCACAATACACATTGTGAAGTCCAGTTGAACTTCTCCAAAGAAAAGGCAAGAACTTCTTTTCAAAGGATAAGACGATATAAAAGTAAAACCTTATTAAGAACAACAAAAAATGTTTTTTCTGCTATCATTTATCCGGAAATGTTGTGATTATAATCATTTTATGAAAGGTTCTACATCTCTCGGAGTTATCATGAGAAACAAATTGCCTATAACAGTTTATCAATGCCTGTGTGATTGTATTCAAATGCACGTGTGACCATTAATTTGATCACATGACAAGTGACGTTTATTTCACAATCTTTACGCTTTAGGACAAATATATTCTCTTCTGTCAGTAAGACCATGTTCAAACAGATTACATGTCATTGCCTTGTCGCACCATAAACACAATTAACCTTCTCACAATGTTAGCAATATAATGTTGGTATGATGTTTCTAATATTGTTGAATATAGCTTAAATAGTGTGACTGTGGTATAAATGAACAGGCATCCCTAATATACTCTTAGCTCGGCACACAAGAAGGACAGACATTTATACTTCTACTGGAATGCCCAATGCAGTTGTAACAGTCGAGACGAGATGAGTGGCAGATGCTGTTCTCCATTAGGCTCCACAGTAATGTAGGTCCCTGTAGGATGCAACATGTGCTCGTGTATATTACATTAACTCCCAGGCATTAATGGATATAGCAGAACAGCATCAAAGGGAAATGTCTACAGATCCACAAAGCAGCCGTGTCAATTATTGTATACTCAATTGTCGCTAAAATGAAGAGAGAGAGAGAGAGGAGGAGGAGGGGGGTTGTGTGGGTTAGAGAGGTATTTGCAATATCAGTACTAGTAATCTTTGTCAGTGATAAGTACAAGTAGATTTCAGGAAATAAAAAAAATATTGTTTTTAATTTCAATTGCCTCTTTTGTCACCATATTCTAGGGGAGACCTTTACCTCTCACAAAAGTCAAAAGTTTCTTTGGATGTCGTAGGTTTTTACCTTTTGGAAATAAAGTTCAAATTCTCAAATAAAATCTTATAGCCTCTAACACATTTTGAAGTAATCATTCTCGCCGGATAGATGTAGGTTCATATTTTGAAGGGAGACTGTGGAATGGTCCGAGCAGTGAAGCGGGCAGTCTGGAAGCGATTCCTCAGATGGGTCAGCCGAAAGTGGTTGTCTTGCTGACGTGACGTCACGCGTGGAAATCTCTCGTGTTCCCATTATGTTGAAAACGTGTTTCGACGGACACCCAAATGTCTGGCCACTTCATTTTGGGCCATTCAGCATACGCACGTCGCGGAGACGCTTTTTATTGTAAGCCATGGCATGACTTTAGCGCAGATTAGGTTGAAATTAACGTGTTTTCCACAACATTCAGAGGATAGAGAATGATCAACCGTTCTCCAATTTTCAATAACAGGCATGTGAACTTTAGGTGTCAAAAACATGCAAAAAGTGAATAAGTTCATTGTACATGCGAGATACGTGACATCAAATTTCATGAAAAGTGCTTTGCTACATGTTTATTTAGAGTTATTTTTATAACTTCTCAAATAACTTAAAAGTTTTATTTTATGCAATTTTATGTTGTGCACAGTTACTTTTTTCGAGTTAGTATATTAATATAATGATAAATAATTGCCATTCTGAACCATCAGCTACCATCAGTGCATTACAATCAGGAGTAGAGCTTGTTAAAAATTAACCTATTGGTGGGAGTAGAATGTATCCCCAGCATTGTCAGAGTGGCAGTGGAGGCCGTCATTCTGGCGGCTGAGGGCACTTGAAGTAGGAACAGCTGTTCCATTTGCCCAACACACCACTTCGATCTTACTTTACCGAGACCGGGGATAGAATGGATCTTGTTCTACCAATCGGCTGCTCATACCAAACCCAACGCATTTTAAACACATTTGCACATATTTAATTTTTCAGAAATTTATCCACAAATGTTAACAGCTCTTTTATGTATCTCTAACTTACTGTAATATGGTTATGGGCAGAACCAGGCTGATAATTAATTTGGTCGACAAATATATCTAATCGCGTCACATTTGCTGAGCACATCCCCGAGTACAACATGCCACTGGAAACCGTCTTTGTTGACACACCGTAGTGGGTGGAAAACAGTATTGCCGAACCATTTTCGAAACTGATGGCAATCTTGACACTAATGTGGATTCCTGGACACGATTTGTACCAGAAAAGAACTCTTCAACTGTAGAGGGCACCGATCCACTCTAAGCTGGATTAGTTCCGGCTCCATCATTTGTGGTGGGGGCTTGTAAAAGCACCTGTAAGAACATCATCAAGGCCTGAGGCTTTTCCTTGGAGCCTTTAGAGCTTCAAACTTCCCCTTCCAAAACTTGTATGCGAAGACTTAGGAGGCTTATTGTTTATTTCTAAAAACTTCCTGAATCCAGTCTATGGCTGGTTAGATCTGTTAAATCCTCTTTAAAACAACTGAACAATAAAACATCTATTATTTGCCATTTGGCACAGAAATACGATTATGATATGTCTGCTGCTAATGTCTTAAAAACAACTTCTCAGCAATTATTTCTGCAGATGCAATGAGAATAAGGAGATCTGAAACAAACCTGCAAATTTATCACCAAGAATATATGTTTCGAAGCTTTTACAGTCCAAACAAATCTCAAGTGACAGATTGATCCAAGGATAGTTGTCAGCGATACTGTCATTAGAATCAGAATGATTGAGTTTAGTTTTACGCCGCACTAAGCAATATTCCAGCTGTAAATAATCGAGTCTGGACCAGACAATCCAGTGATCAACAACATGAGCATGGATATGCTCTATTGAGAACCGAGGACGTGTCAACCAAGTCAGCGGTGGGGCTATGTTAGCTCTATCGTTAGTTCTTCAAACAATCAACAAACAACTCGTGGGCCGTTGTGGTAAGAACCAGCCTGACTTTGTGTGAGTAGAGAACACTAGGTTTTCGTGTCCTAGCAGACAAAATAGGGACAAAGCTGAGGAATAATTTCATCTGCATCCTGTCGTGTACAGCATAAATAATGTTACAGTCAGAAGCGCAACTTTGCGAACAAGCAAGTAAAGGTCAATGCTATAGGTACTAGTCATCTCAAATCAATTCCATGTGTAATATGTGGAATCACATTCAAAGATTAAAGGCAAATGTAAAAATCTAGTGTTCAGCATCTCAAAGATAGAAACACACCAACAACAACTGAATCTGAAACCGCCAACAAAGTTGGTGAAACGTAAACAAACCATCCCTCATCATCTGAGTATATAAAAAAAATTAAAATAATATTGTAAAATGTAAAACAAAAGCTGGCAGAAGTAATATTTACCGTATACTTGGTACGTTTCAAAACATTAATTAAAATTTCCGTGTCAACAAACTATAACCTATCAACATGTTTCGACTTTGAGAAGGTCTCTGACAAGATGCGGAATAATGATATTTTAAGGGATGGGGATTAAAGAGCAGATTACCTCGCCTCATGTCTCAGTGTTTAACAGACAATTTCCAGTACTAGTGGGATCTGCCCCGTCAAATAATTCCAATTAAGACCGGGGCTTCAATCAATGCAGGATCCTATCTGTCACACAGTCTTAACAGTCTCACTATTTGAACATTTGCGTTGATGGATCACATTTTGAAAATGAATAACACAGTTCCCGACATGGTAAGAATTTGCATACGGTATGTCACACAAATTTTAAAGCGGATGCTCGAAAATGGCTTCAAGTATTCTAAATTCAAAGCAAACACCATTCACTTTTATCGTATATACGAATCACATTACGCCAATCATGATAATATATACTAGGCACATAAAGAAACTGTGCATACTACAAATTAAAATCTAAATTTATCAAATCTGTGTAGACACATAAGGATTTAAACTCAGAGATTAGTGACATGTATCCAACATGCATGCACGTTCCGTGACGTCAGTGGGTTCGTCCTTGAGACGTGCAATACGTTGTTGCACGTGCATTCCGGGAAAGAGAAACAGAGCAAATGAATGCCACACAATACTGTCACTTTGGAAAGCTCAACCCCTGCCCTTGCGATCGTTCAAAAAATTAAACGGCTATTGAAACGCATAGCATGCCAAGGCTCACGTCTGCACAACGTCATGAGGCCATTGGGATGGTCCGTGGGGGGAGTGTCTCAACGACAAGTGGCTGCACATTTCCACTGCCACCGGAACACCATTTCTGCACTGGTGAGACGCTACCAGAACACAAATGACGTCATCGATCGGCCACGTTCTGGACGTCCACGTGTAACAACGCCAAGACAGGACAGATGGATAAGGGTGATCCATCTTCGCCACAGGTTTCAGACTGCAGTGATGACTGCCCGAACCATCCCAGGACTTCGCCGTATCCACCCCAACACAGTTCGACAACGTTTACGTCATCACGGGATCAGACCACGACGTCCCGCCATACGGCTTATCCTGACACAACGTCATCGACAAGCTCGCCGAATGTGGTGCCGATAAATCATGTCCGCAGACCCTTGTTTTGGTGGAGAGATGTTTTTACAGATGAGTCCAGGTTTAACATTTCCCATAGTGATGGACGTCAACGTGCCTATAGACGCGTGGGAGAACGTTATGCACAGGCCTGTGTCTTGGAGAGGAATCGCTTTGGTGGTGGTTCCGTGATGATTTGGGGTGGATTAACAGCACGCCAAAGAACTCCTTTGGTGATTGTTCAGGGCAACTTAACTGGTGTGGGCTACAGGGATTAGATTCTTCGACCTATGGCAATTCCTTTTCTGCAACGTCATGGCCCTGGGTTAACATTCCAACAGAACAATGCCCGCCCTCATACGGCAAGGGTTGCTATGTATTTCTTGCAACACCAAAACGTTGACTTACTGCCTTGGCCTGCAAATTCACCGGATCTCTCCCGATAGAGCATGTTTGGGACGAGATGGATCGACGTCTACGCCGTCTGCGAGATAGCGTCCTTGACCTTGCAACAGAACTTGAGAGAATCTGGCGTGACATCCCACAAGCCTTCCTTGCACGTTTGATAGGCTCTATACGTCGTCGATGCACTGCTGTTTTCAATGCCGATGGTGGACATACCCGTTATTGAGCTTGTGACATGGTCGTTTGACCCCTGTCCCGCTTGTTGACTCGTGACGTCATTGTGATTGACTTTTTAATTGAAATTCTCCCGACTTGTTATGGTCTCATGATCCCTCCATTAAAGGTTTATATGTACCTTTGACATTGTTATCGTACTTATCAACTGGGATAATATTTTGACAATGCACAGTTTCTTTATGTGGCTAGTATAGTAAGCAGCAAAAGAAACGTCACTTTGGAATTTTCCTTCGCAGAAACGGATAACTGTAAACTCATTTAATGTTTTGATTGTATATTTTTGACAACATCGCCAACTTTACCTGAGCAAAGGCATTACTTCCCAAACTCAGAATTCAACCGAAAAATGGTCTCAAAAACGCAACTTGATCTCGGAGATGGTGCGGTGTTCACCATGTTTTTCATGCAACTCATGCTGCACGTGCTGTTCACGAGGACCAGTCCTATAAAATGCACCCCCAAACCTGGTTGAAACATTCACATTACACGTCAGCATGATGCCGCGACTCACGACAGCTCAGAGGGACCAGGCGCTAGGAAGACTTAAAGCTGGCCACACTGCACAAGCCGTTGCCAATCACTTCCAGATCAACGTTCGGACCATCTACAGGCTGCAACAATGCTTCCGGGCCACCAACACCACAAATGATCGCCCCCGTACTGGCAGACTAAGGATGAACAAGACCGCCATGTTGTGAGACAGCATGTACAGAATCCCTTCATGCAGGCATCCGAAACAGCACGCCAGACAGTGGGAACACACGGAAGACCAATCAGTACTGATACAGTACGCCGACGTCTTAACAGCGGGAACCTCCATTGCCGAAGACCTTACCGTGGACCTATCGCCACCCCTCGTCATCAGCGTGAACGTCTACAGTTTGCCCTACAACACCACAACTGGAGATACAGGCAGTGGAGAACTGTCCCGTTCACAGATGAGAGTTGGTACTTTGTATCAACTGCAGATGGCACAACAAGAATATGGCGACGACGTGGCCAGCGTTACTCAGACCAATGTGTTATGGAAAGAGACTCATGGGGAGGTGCAAGCATCATGGTATGGGGTGGAATAGGCCTGAACCAGAGAGTGGGTCCTGTGGTGTTCCAGAACCTTGGTCCAGGGAGAGGAGGCGGCATCACAGCAGTGCGCTACATCGACGAAGCTCTCAGACCCCACGTCATACCACATTTCGCACGTCACCGGAACAACATTTTCCAGCATGATAACGCCCGGGCCCACAAGTTAAAACATTGATTACACAACAGTCTCGTTTCCTCCTGACTGGGTCCCGTCCTAATGCGCAACTTAGTACAATAACCAGTCCAGAATTTTGAGACCAATTCATATAACTGGATACATAAAAAGCAATCAGTATTATTTGATACATCTAAGGACTTGTATATTGCAACACTACGCTTCTTCTCATCCTTGAAAATATGTCGTGTAGCGTGCTCTGTCGTACAGCGTGCTCTGACAAACGGAAACCTGGAAATTGTGGAAATCTCAAAACGAGGCTCTGCCGCTAGAAACGTTTGGCGGTCTGGTACGGACTTGATATTACATCAATCACATTGGGCGTTACAGAACTACACTGACTAAGCGCAAAAACACATAACAGGGGTAACCAGGGAGCCAGATGCATTGTAAATCATTTCACCACCTCATCAAACAGGGACAGTCTGTGACGTCTTAGTTAAGGTCATGCTGCCTACACCTCGCCATAAAATATTGAAATACGATGTTATTAAAGTTTAAAATTAAAATTCACTTGTAAATACCATATTCTTACGACACATGGAATTGGATTTTAGTGTAACCATAGTTGTTTGTGGTGTCTCTTTTCTCTTTCACACGAGGAAATTCAGATCGGCTGAAAAGTAGGTCATTGTCTGAATAGGTTAAAGGAAGATATGACAGAGTAACTCATGTTTCGGTTTGTACTGCCAGAGCTACACGGGACTTCCTACAGCAGAACGATGTCAACATTATGCTGTGGCAAGCCCAAGTCCTGATTTAAACCCAACTGAACATCTTTGGGATGAAATTCAGAGGAGACTGAATAATGTCATACCAAGGCCGAACACAGCCGATTTTTTGTGCTAGGCCTTTCTCAGAGTTGGTTCCAGGTGCCAATGGCCTTCATCAATCGATTGGTGCTCTCCATGCATAGACGCTGTGCTGCAGTTATTGCCGCTCGTGGTGGTCACACTAGATACTGAAGTCAAGAGTCTGAATGGACTGCAAACGTTCACGAAATGTCTTGTTATTCATTGATGTGTCAAGATATTGTACACAAAACATGTTTTTAATCCGCTTATTATGTCCATTTTGTAATGATTTGATTACAGTGCCTATCTAATTTGGAATTCGTACTGACCTTTTTTTTTTGCTGCTGAGTATATATCGTACCAAATGCCTGGGCCTGATTTGACCGGCCTGCCACACCTAAGCCTTGATTCAGGAAGGGAACAGAACGATACACTCCTTCGCGCGTACAGGTCATTAATATGCTTTACGGCTGTGGTTCTATTTCTATGCTGGTGCCTGTCAACGCAACGTTATAAACACACCTGTCTTTTCAACACTAAGGTACAAGTCTGAGTCTTGGAACTTCTAGAACTTCTCCCATGGAAAGTGTGTGTGTCTATGTCTGTCTGTCGTGCGTGCGTGCGTGTGTGTGTGTTGAGCCGTTCCTTGCATAGCTTTGTATTAACCTTGATTGTATTGCTTTACTATATTACGTTCTAATCAGTTAAACCCAGCTCTTGCGTCTTCAACCCTCTTCATGAGTACCTATTTCCCCCGCTTGGTTGCAGAACTGAAAACACATTTTTGCAGATAAAACAGTTCTTCATGTCATATCACCTAGAAGGATTCTCTCTTCTGACCCCTAGCAGATGGAAAGACAACGGTTATATCTTATCATCACACAACTTGAAATTTCGCAGCACATCTTTTGGCATGTTAACAGCATTATAACCAATTACGAACAAAGTATAATTCTCCATTGTTGGACGTGTCCAGGGATAGAGGCAACGTTGCAGGTGCCACTGTCACTGAATCCATACGTTTTTCTCAAGAAATTAAGACAAAAGTTCACACATGCAACACTTATGCTTCATGGGATCTAAAAAGTAAGATTCTTTATGGATAACAACGTCTTTATTATATATGATGCGACATTTCGGTATGGGTTCTTATACCGTTGTCATAGGTTCGTTAACCATAGCCAAGGAACTTATGCAAACGTCAAATTAGACTTACTATCTGGTTAAAATGGCCCTCGGGGAATAATTCAATACCAACTCTATACGCAAAAAGAATGAAACATGTAGTGCTGATGACTATGGCCGTGTGACGTTAGCAAGTGCGGTCATTTTTAGGAATCATACTATCCTCAAGAAATCAAGTATCAATAGCCTAATAACCTAGCACAATGTCAATATCTGGTGTAACCTCCGCCTGCTGTAATAACATCCCTGACCCTCCTCCTCGTTGACTGTATCAGACGTTAAATTTGACGTTGAGGTATTTCATTCCATTCTTGATTCGAAGCGTACTGTATGTATACACTCCTATTTTGACCAAGTAATGTATCTCTTATTTTGACATGTTTCTTCAATACCAAATGATATATAAAAGTTAGAAAGTTTGCACTGTTTGCACTTTTAATGTGTGCGTGTGTCCGGTAGTCAGCACAACTGAATGTTTTTATTCCCCTCTCCTGAGAGCGCGCCATGTGTGCAGGATATCTTGACAAATGTGCTGTCACGTACTAGTTACATTAATACGTCCTTGACAGCCGGCCACACATGTGTATTTTGACAAAGACTGAACGAGTGTTTGTTCAACTGTAGAGAGACAGAATAACCAAAGATGAAGTTGATTATACTTCGTAGCACATACAAGTGAGTCTTTTCTAACAGTGTTTTTGTGCGAATCGACGTGTGGCTCTGATATGGAGACAACAAGTCGTTTATAACTAAATTATCAAATGGAGATCAACTATGGGAGACAAACTATCATCAATATTCACGGCTTAAAGACGCGTCTATATGCTTTTGATGAAAGCATCTCAGGGAAGTTAACTCAAGTTAACATTAAAGGAGCAAAATCAAGTTTTCCTATCAACGTTTTGACATCGTTTGATTTAGATGGAGATTTTCAAAATAGGACATGTATTAGCCTTATTTAATTAGGTCAACAAACCGGCAATACAAAGCGAGCGAAAGCAAAATCATCGTAATAAGTTAATAAAACAAACTAACATCCGTCCAGCAAACAGGAAGCAAACACAAATACGTTCCTTTCATGCAACACTTTACAGGAATGATACACTCGTGATGGGCTCGGAGGGCGAAGATTGGGAAACGCAATACTCTCAAAACAGTGACCCCACGTCTGGTGCCGTGCGTAGATTAATTAGGTTAGGTAATAGCGTCAGTTTCAAAAGAACGCAAAGTGAGTATTTTATCTCTACGCATGCACAGCAAAACTTTATATCAAGTGTTGCACCTCTTAGAATCAAATCTTCTTATTACCAGTTCAACAAATCGTTTTCAAACTCGTCCGTCATAGTCCATGGTGTCCTCGTTCATTATACAGGGTTTCGTCCGTTATACGTGGTAGGATCAAATGTGCGTGTGTTCGAATGTCATACTCTTTTTCTGCATATATTCTTTTTCATAAAGAAAGTCTTCTATATAAAATGTTATTCATTAGAATGTTATTCTGTACATTATGTTCTCAGTGTTTTAAAGTTTTGACAGCACATCATTGTAGATTATTCTTACGTGTACATTCGTAATCAATATACAGTGTGTTTCAGATCTTCAGTTCAGATCTGAATGTCTCTTTCGGTAAATATTGTTCTCTATGTTGACAGATCTTCAGTAGAGATTCTTCTGAAGGGTAGAGTCTTACTCAGTTGTCATACATATTGCTATTCGGGATCTATTGTTCTTCAGTGTAGAAAGTCAATTGGTATCGATTGTCATTGAGTGTAGTTCTTCAATGTAGATTATTCTTCAGCACAGGTTGTTCTTAAAAAATGCGCTCAAAACGCTGTGAACATTTTCTTAACAGGGCAAAATTGTTCCTACGACTATCTGCAGAATCTGCCCTCGTATCTGTAGTTGTGGGTGTGTCTGAGGGTACACACTGTTGGATTCCGTCAACGGAGTGAAGGAAATGAACTTGAATTTGTCACAAGGAAATTCGAGCAGGCGTTCTATTTTGTAGTCATGCTAACATCATCACTGGAAAAGTCTGAAGAGTTTTTTTCATTACTTTCACTGGATCGTTAACTAATCGTTTTAGTTTGTACGGGCGGTATTTTGGGAGCGCATTTGGAACAGAACGTAAAGTAGAATTTAGATCTTCCGATCATGCAATGACTGAATACAAAACGCTCTTTGTATGTCCCCCGAGTCACTTAGTGTCAGCAGGGCAACGCATCTCATCAGTTAATCTGCAGTGGGTTTTTTGCACTCTCTTGGAGGTGTTATACACCATAAAAGCACGTCCAATTAAATTCTCGCACATTCACACTAACGTTCATTGATTAATCTCTACTTGAATTAGATTCTCGTCGACACGTTATTTAGGCTAAGGATCAACCTTGCCATGGAAGGTTGTGCGGTCGATACACCGACCGTACATCGCATGTGATGTCGGCTTTATTAGGTGGTCTACTGGAGAGAGCGTGCTCCTGATCAGCGGATGGTCGATGGCCATACAAGACGTTCAAAGATGGCATTTGTTGATACCTTGCCTGTTGCTTGGCATGAAGGGGATGAACGCTCAGTCAGTCAAATGTTCTTGACAGTTTTTTTACTACTGCAAGGGATGCAAAAAGGTGCTTCTTCATCTTTTATAATAATATAAGTGTATTATATCTATGGCCAATACGACTTTATCATGGCGAGAAAATACAGAATGGGTGTGACCTTTAATCAATTGCTTCGTGGCATGGGGCCTATTTTGGTATTCCACCTATTTCGCCAGTGATGATGATATGAAGCAGTGTTTCTTTATCTCCACCCCATTTAGCACTTGATACCACCTTTAAGATACCCAGAGCTTTCAAACATCTAGTTTTACGATTTCCAATATGAGGTAAAATAGATTTTGATCAAAAATAATTCCCCAAAACATGGTTTCTTTGACTACATGCCAACGACGAGCTGGAACATGTGAAGAGAGTAATCTCTGTGACAAAACACCTGCGCTAACTACTCTGGTTGCCATCCATCTTCATCCAAAGAATGTCCACCTGTTAATTGCAATCCGTTTCGAAAGTGAAACATGAGCGCAGTATTTCATTCTTAGAAGCAAAAACGTATCGGGTCCAACTTATGCTACCAACGTTTCTGCCTCAGGCCCCTAAACAAGAACTTGTTTCCTGTTCTTCAGTAGGTTGCCAGACGGGTTAAACGTGGGCTAGGACTTCTGCTCCTACCTTGCTATCTGCTGAAATCCAGGCGAGGCCTTCACAAGCCACATCCTGTTCACAAGCCGTGTCTTCCATGTAAAAGTGTCATTCACTCCATGGCATCTTCTGAGAAGGATACATCTGCATCTCAGAAACAAACATCTAAATCAGACACAAATGTGGAACTAAATGAGAAAAATAAATCCAAACCGACCAATGACATTTCCAAAAAGAAAGAATCGAAGTAACAGAAACCCAACGGGGTCGATTAACCAGATCCATGATTACACAATGCCAATGCCATGAAAGTGGCCAAATGTAACATGTGTTATATTTGGGATTACACTTTCTTAGTAAACTACAAATTCTAGTACTTTTGGGGTTGAATCCCATCCGGGATTCGAACCCACACCCTCAGAGCCATGCACCTAATCGCCAGCATACAAAGTCAGGGACTCAACCCCAAAAGTACTAGAATTTGTACTTGTAAGTGTAATCCCAAATATACTCCAAAACATGATTATCCAGAAAGTGTTTGGTAAAATCCACAGAGCCATTAATGCCACTTGGTCAGAGTAAACTGTCAAAGTATCTGGTGTGACCATCATGAGCATCGACTACAGCTTGGCAGTGGTGACCCATAGAAGAAAGGAGATTCCGAATACTGTCTTGAGGAGTGTTTTGATACTCTTGCTGAAGTGGTGTGTGCAGTTCTTGTAGTGTCTGAGATGGCGGATTACGCTGGCGCAAGCGTCGATCAAGAGCGTCCCATAGATGTTCAAATGAGGGACGACAAATCCGGTGATCGAGAAGGCCAAGGTAACAACTGAATATTGCTGGAGGAAGACCTGTCAAACACGCGCAACGTGAGGTCGAGCATTGCCATGCTCCAAAGATAACCGTTGACGTTGATGTTGGGAACGACGTGACGTTGAATTGGTCTTCTGGCAAAAAGTCTGGCTTTCAACAGCCAATTCTGCACTGTCTGGTCGGAGATTCGGCGCAGTCCAGGGATTTGGTTTTGTTGTGGATGATGCGGATATCTCAACCGGATATAGCGATCCTGGGCGGCGGTGGTAACTCCAGGTCGACCTGACCTGGGTCTGTCATCAGCACCCCAGTATTTTTCTATTGGGTCCATATGCTGGAGATGGTCTGTTTGGACAGGCCGAAGTGCCTTGCCACATCATGCTGGGATGCCCGTCCTTGTAAAAGGCCGATGGCGTTGTGTCGTAGAGCTTCTGTCGGTCTTTTCATTCTCTTGTTGTGGCTTCAAGCAATGCGGTAATGTGTGGTATCATTGATGTGGCTTTTTAAAGCCTACCGTCATACGTTTCAGCTCAGGGTAATACACAATTTCATGACGCTCGTGCATTTCATGTAGGGTTCGTTTTAACGATTCACTACAGAAGTGAGTGTAATGATACGTCTTTGTTAAACGTTTCTTTTTTCAAACGTTTTGTCGTCGGCAACCATTCCCCCATTTGCTGGGATTCAGCATGGATTGGTTTGTGTCAAATATTTTTCCTTAAATTCAAATTTGTCCTATGTCAAGTTTCTTTTTTTTGAAGACATAACACATGTTAACCAGGTGCATCTTTTTAATAGCCATGGTTGGACTCATAGCTTGTCCCTCTCAGGGAAGGTGAGGGGTAGATCTCCTGTCCATCCGCCGAAGACATAATGATTTCACCTATAATTCACTGGAATGGTAGAGGACTTCGGACTAATTTAAACGATTTACAGTTATTAGTCCAAGATTTCAAACCGTCAGCGTTCTGCATACAAGAAACCTATCTGAAACAGACAGATAATTTTTACCCACATCAGTTTAATGGATATCACTATTTGTCTCCTTCCTAATGATAGAGATTCTGATATTCCTGGTGAGGAATAATGTTATCCGTAGCCCAGCTCCACTTAAAACAAATCTTCAAGTCGTTGCAGTTCGCTTTACATTACAAGGTGCATTTACTTTGTGCTCAGTGTACATTCCACCTTCATCAGCTGTTGAACTAACTGATCTGCAAGCTCTTTCTGATCAACTACCTCAACCCTGTTTAATCATGGGAAATTTAATAAGCACGACCCACACTGGGGTGGTACTAATGCTAACACCAAAGTTAAATTACTGGAGGATTTTATTACCAGTAATGATTTATGCACGTATGATGACGGTGCAAATACATATTTACATCCTGTCACAGGTGCATATTCAGCTCTTGATTTGTCAATAGCTGACATTAACTTATTGATAGAATTTGAATGGTCAGTTCACGATTACCTATGTGGACGTGACCCTTTCCCTTCAATAATAAAACCTGAGAACCCATCTGATGTTCCTCCATCATGAAGATGGAATTTTAAAAAGGCTAACTCGCCTTTACATGAAACTCCCTGTGCCAACCTGAACATTTTAATGATATTCCCGATGCTATAGAATGTTTTTCAGATAAACTCAATAGCATAGCTGACGAGAAGAAAGACAGATACTGTTTCCTCTTCTGATGATGACTCTTCTTCCACCAATATTGACGTATGACCACATGTTTTAGTTGAAGAAGACATTGCTGATCTGCCTTTCAAGATAAATCCAATTGCATTAACCAAAGGCGTTGAAGGTATTTGTAGTGACGTTCAAACATTACTCCTCTCCGGTCAGGTTCTCATTTGATAGAATGTGCAATTTGCTGAAAGCACCTCATTTTGCAAATACTCCGATTACTGTCTCCGTGCATAAATATACTAAGCAGCAAAAGAAACGTCACTTTGGAATTTTCGTTCGCAGAAACAGATTGTATATTTTTGACAACATCTCCAACTTCACCTGAGCAAAGACATCACTACCCAAACTCAGAATTCAACCCAGGAAATGGTCTAAAAAACGCAACTTGATCTCGGAGACGGTACGGTGTTTTCCATGTTTTTCATGCAACTCATGCTGCACGTGCTGTTCACGAGGCCCAGCCCTATAAAATGCACCCGAAACCTGGTTGAAACATTCACATTACAACGTCAGCAGGATGCCGCGACTCACGACAGCTCAGAGGAAGCAGGCGCGAGGAAGACTTGAAGCTGGCCACACTGCACAAGCCGTTGCCAATCACTTCCAGGTCAACGTTCGGGCCATCTACAGGCTGCAGCAACGTTTACGGGCCACCAACACCACAAATGATCGCCCCTGTACTGGCAGACCAAGGATGACCACAAAACGACAAGCGGGAACCTTCATTGCCGAAGACCTTACCGTGGACCTATCCTCACCCATCATCGGTGTGAGCGTCTACAGTTTGCCCCACAACACCAAAACTGGCGATACAGGCAATGGAGAACTGTTCTGTTCATAGATGAGAGTTGGTACTTCGTATCAACTGCAGATGGCACAACAAGAATATGGCGACGACGTGGCCAGCGTTACTCAGACCCATGTGTTATGGAAAGAGACTCATGGGGAGGTGCAAGCATCATGGTATGGGGTGGAATAGGCCTGAACCAGAGAGTGGGTCCTGTTGTGTTCCAGAACCTTGGTCCAGGGAGAGGAGGCGGGCATCACTGCGGTGCGCTACATCGACCAAACTCTCAGACTCCACGTCATACCACATTTCGCACGTCACCGGAACAACATTTTCCAGCATGATAACGCCCGTGCTCATACTGCCAGAGCTACACGGGACTTCCTACAGCAGAACGGTGTCAACATTATGCTGTGGCCAGCCCCTTAGTCCTGATTTAAACCTAATTGAACATCTTTGGGATTAAATTCAGAGGAGACTGAATAATGTCATACCAAGGACGAACACAGCCGATATTTTGCGCCAGGCCTTTCTCAGAGTTGGTTCCAGGTGCCAATGGCCTTCATCAATCGATTGGTGCACTCCATGCATAGACACTGTGCTGCAGTTACTGCCACTCGTGGTGGTCACACTAGATACTTAAGTCAAGAGTCTGAATGGACTGCAAACGTTCACGTAATGTCTTGAAATTGTGCTATTCATTGATGTGTAAAGATACACAAAACATGTTTTTAATCCGCTTAGTAATGATTTGATTACAGTACCTATCTAATTTTGAATTCGTATTGACGTTTTATTTGCTGCTGAGTATAGTTGATTTCATGCAGGGTTATCGTCCGCGATTGATCCAACTGTCTGACATGTCAGAAGAGAAAATTACACAGGAACTAAAATCTCAAGAAGTGGCATCTGTGATACGATTCACAAGAAATGATCATGACAGAGACAAACACGTATCTGTTAACATTTACTTTTTCAAAGCTTCAAAGTTCAAGCTAGTTATTTCAACATCGGAATGGATGTGTATAAACCAAATCCGCTCCAATGTTTTAAGTGCCAACGTGGGACCAAATCTGTCATAACACTCTAGTTTGCTGCTGTCGCAGTATTCACTGCACTGATGATATCAGATGTGCAAACTGTATGCTGGACCTATATTATTTTCCAAAACGGACCTGCTGCATGTACCTCTTCAAAACAAACAGTTGTATGTCAGACGGCAATTTGCTGGATCACAGACCAACAGAAAGCATTATATAACGAGAAGTTCTCGAGGAATTAAATTATCTTCAACTATTAATCAAAGATTAACCATCAGCGTTTTGCTTAAAAGAAACTTTAATTTTGATAAGATATTATAATTCATATCACTGCTTTTCTCCTCCGGATGATAAAGCTACTGTAGGATCTTCTGTTATTGAGAGGCTGGGCATCATTCACAGTCCTGTTCCTCTTAAGATCCTTATTCAAGTTGTTGCAACAACCAAACCCATGCCCCTTCAACGTCAAAAAAGTCATTTGACGGCCTATACATTGTACAGATGAATAGGTATGCATGAAACTGGGTGAACACATCGCCAAGTTCCAAACGTCAATGGTGTCAGTCAAGATGTGCTCAATGGGACATGGAATCGGTACCAGGCGTTTGGATCACCTACACAGCGACATACACTACGTTCGACACACAACGGGAAGACAGGTTTCTCCTGCCCTGTAGTAAGACGCCACCACTTCCTAGCTATCACCATACTCAGGGATGACCTGCGGAACGCCAATGAGGAAGGAAGCGTTTGTAATGTGTTTAAGATCAAGTCATTTAGTGGTGAACCGAGATACGTTCTCGACTTCAAAGAACGTCGTTCCCAACTGTGGTAGTGACAATTTCAGGATCAACAGAACTGGAAGAACAAACTTTATTTCCAACAGCCGTGGCACGATGATAGGTGTCCGTTGCAGGTTTACATTCTGGATGTTTACGCGAGACTGGATGCTTTTAGAGCCCAACTGAACTTGATTACACGAAATGTACTGCCTCCTCGTACCAGGGTCGTTGATACCTTATGGCACCATTGAACACCTATCTTTAGATGTTACTCCCATCAAAGAAGAGGCCAAATTCCTGGGACTCAAATTCGACCGTCACTTGACATTCTTACCACACATAAAATATTTGAAAACAAAGTGCTTGAAGGCATTTGACTTGCTAAAAGTCGTTTCAGATACAGAGTGGGGAGGGGATCAAACTACCCTCCTTCACTTGTACAGATCATTGGTTCGCTCTAAACTAGATTAGGGCTCCATTGTCTATGGTGGAGCCTGCAAAAGCAGAAGAATTAGATTCTATCCACCACCAAGGTATGAGGCTCTGCCTGGGAGCTTTTAGGACCTCTCCGGTAGACAGTCTATATGCGGAGGCTAACGAACCTTCCGTGTACAATGCCGCATTAAACTGTCACTGCAATGTATCACTAAATTACGTGTTCAAATGAGTCCAATCCAGCATACAATTGTGTTTTCAACCCTCTCTATGAAAAACTGTTTCCTAATCTGCCAAGCCTGGTTCCACCACTTGGAATCAGAATTCAACCACACATAACTGCAGTTAAATTGATCTCAATATCAAAGCACCTTACCGACTTCTGTCTTCGCCACCGTGGCAGATGGTGAAACCACAGGTGATCTTACCCTCACCAAACTCAAAAAGTCCGAAACAAATCCTTTGGTGTCCCAACAGGGATACAACCAGTTACGTTCTAAGTATAACGCCCATAGATCCATTTTTACCTACGGATCCAAGGATGATGGCCAAGCAGCCAGAGCTTGTCATTGGATCCAAGACTGTCTCCTCTAGAATTCCCGATAATAGTTCCATTTTCACTCCTGAGGCCAAAGCTGTCTTCACAAGTTTGACCTATACTTCCGATCAAAAGTTAAGAGTGAGCGAGTGAGTGAGAGTTGGGTTTTACGCCGCTTTTAGCAATATTCCAGGAATATCACGGCAGGGGACACCAGAAATGGGTTTCACACATGTACCCATGTAGGGAATCGAACCCGGGTCTACGGCGTGACGAGCGAACGCTCTACCACCAGGCTACCCCACCGCCCCTCAAAAGTTTAGACTCACTTAAAACACTCGCCGTGTGTGTGTATGTGCGTGCGTGCGTGCGTGCGTGCGTGTGGTTACATCGAAGATAGATTTCTCCACTAACTGACCGCCTCCGTGGTGTAGTGGTTGGAGCGTCTGCCTGGAGAGCGGAAGGTCGCGGGTTCGATCTCCGTCCGCGTCATACCAAAACACGTTAAAATATGGTACTTGTTGGTCCCTGTCTGGCGCTCGGCAGTAATGGGTACAACGAGGACTGGTCGGCTCGGAGTCAGTATAATGTGTCTGAGTGGGGTATTCATGCTTCACTGCGGCATGGTATCTCAGTGGGCTAGCACTATAAAACCAGCTTCAGTCTGGCCTAGTACAAGCAGCCGCACATACATACACACGCATGCACGTCGTCATATGAGCGAAATATTCTCAAGCACGACGTTAAACCCAATTTCACCTCACCTCACCTTCTCCACTAACTTGGGGTAACCAACTGCAAACCTTAAGGAGATGAATTGCACGACGATCATGCATCAAATCGCTGAAAAGCATGTGCAAATATCGTGCATGTGAACAGCTTCGTTTTGGTGTAAAGTTTTGTTAAGAATTCGCCAATTTTCACTGATTTATATCATTTATTGAACTCATGACAATAATCCTTTCAACGTTACATTTGTGACAAGAACTATTCGTGAAATATAACAAGTACGGTTCCCCTTGCTTGATGTGGAATAAATAAATCAAACCATCTGGAAGAAATCAAATGTAAATATGATTTCATACAATTGTCAGATAACAATACAGTCCAAGACACCGGCGTCACTTATGGAATAATCTTTTCCACTATTTGGAGTGCCTCGTCATGATATTTTATCTGCTTGTGCTGTTTCATATGAAAGACGTTTATTTTACTATTCATGGATATTCAACATCGTAACCCAGAAACTGTGACGGGATAAATTGGTCGGTGAAATATTCAAATACACATATACAAACTACAAGTTTACAGAGCAAACGATTGCAACAGACAAGACGTGAAACTACAGTTACCGCTCCTGTGGACGTGCATTGGGGCATACACATTTGTAAAGTCAGGCAAAATACGAGCTGATGGGACTAACAGCATATACAGCAATGTCGCCCTAAGGTTCAGTGTATCGAGCGGCGAGGGCTGGGGGCCATACGGCTTTCTGCAACAGACGGAACGGATCATCCAGACAGGTCAGCCGCTGGCGGCAGTCTGGCCCACAGGCCCTCGTGCCTTTGCGAGGATTAAAGATTTTATAAAATATATACAAAAATTTGAGATGACCCCCGACTCGAAATGTTTCACAGTATAATACATTGTGACAAGGCCGGACACTTCGGTGCACCCTACACGGCTGCTTTGCCGATCGCTACGCTACCATCGCATACGATCGATTAAAGGGCCACTGATCCAGAGCGATTATTGTTTCCAGCCAATAGTCTAATTACGAAACCTAGCTGCAAACTGGTCAGCCTCTGCACCATCGACCGTGACTGTCCACCCTGGCAGAATTTCTTCAACCTAATCAGTGGGACATTAGGAAGGGTGGATGCCCATCAGATGCCGTTAATCGAAAATATCCCCGGTAGTTCTTGTCTGATTGTAATAAAGTATCCCAGCAATGTGGGCTTTTTCAGATTTTCAGATGTATGGATGGTATAGTGACTGATCCAATTTGATCCTATTTCTGTGTTTTTTACCTCAATATTTAATCATGTAAAAATATGATGTCTATTACGTATGCTATGATATCAAAAACACACATGTGATACATTTGAATCCATAAACTAAACAACCCCACTTCGTCATTGCAAAATAAATCTAAAATTTTACTTAGGTTCATAGGTATATACAGTTTTTAACTAAGTACACAGCAAATGCTTATATATATATTTCTTATGTAACAATGAAGTTCCGTTCGTATCCTCAAAACAGTGTCTGCCCATAAGTTGGTTTTTTCCCCAGGCACTCAAACTTGCATGCAATACAGCTCTTCTCTCTTGCTGTAACCCTTGTTTGGTGGTAAACCTACACATGTTATTTGTCATCATTCACTTAATGGTCAGTTAGTGAATTTATAACAGGTATAATTAGTGATAACACCACTCAGATTCCCCGACAAAGGTTCCCATTTTGGATTTCATGTGTCTGGAGTAAATACTCATCATTATAAATTGAGGTCTGATGTGGCAAATGTATTACATCTTATGTAATATGCGCATGGAAGTGCAGTAAGAGGAATTATCAGCTGAGTTACAAAACAAACATCGTTCAAAGGATTAACCGATAACAAGCTGATTGGTTAATTGCTTTTATCCTGCACAGCGGATTTGTCAAATGGTAGTGTTTATGTATGTAGATTCGCAAAGTCTCTTGTAAAAACAACGTCCTTCCTTCAAAGGATTAACCGCCAATACATTGATTGATTGCTCAATTATTGGCTAACTAAATTACTTTTTTTACAGAAAGGCGGACATTATGCAATTAGTTGCCAGGTGTGCTATCTTGGGTGACCAATGGGACTATACACCTGAAAACCTGAAACGATAGATCACTTTTTCGCATATTAGACTGTTAAAAGACACATGACATGGAACAGGATATTTTGTCAGCTGCCGATGAATGGCATCTCATTCCTTTATGTGGATACTGATGGATACATTCCCCGAACAATGTAATAGCCTGATATTGTTGCTATAACTTTAGTCTGTTTTAATTTTGATATTTGCATTTTGTTTTTATTTATTTGTTATGGCATTCAACAGTCATTTTGTTTTGCCGTGAAGTGTAATGAGACAGACAACATACACTAGGTCGCACTCAGGGCGTGTGTGTGAAATATGATACACTTTGGGAATCTATAAAATGTCTAGATATTACAATCATGTTATAAATTCACTAAGTATAAGCAGATTGTGTGCATTTTATTAAGTTTATTATCATATTTGTATGCATTTTGAAACTAATTAGCATTATATGACAAAATATAAAGACGTACATTGACTTCACTATTTCAGTCCTAACATTTTTTACCACTGGCAGATGGTTTGACTTAAAATGTTTTCAATTGTTATCAAAATAATGCCATTTAATACAACATTCAGACTGACAAGTAGTGAACCCATGGTCACTACTCTGCCCAAGACTCCCCATGTACTTAGTTAGCCTTACTTTCAAAACAATGCTATTATATCAGGCTTCTCACCAAATTCAAGGTCAAACTATTTCTTAAATCAAATTTTACATCCATTTACGTTAACATTTTTATAAAGTCAACATTACTATGAAATCCAAATTTTACATCAAGTTCAGCCTTTTTATAAAAGTTAATATTTTTTATAAGAAACCAAATTATTCATGAAAGTCTACATAATTTTACAACAAAATCAACATAAGATTATCGAGTAAAAACGATTTCATCATTGTTGATCAGTCTATACTTATACTATCAATTGCGCGTGAAGGTGGTGCAGCAGAAGTAACGAACCAGTCATGAATTCTGGGATATCACCCGGGTAATCACTAGAGAAAAACAATAACAAAAGCAACGACCAGTCCACGAAAATTGCTCTGGGTCAGTGGCCCTTTAAATCTTAATGTAAACACGATCATGGATGATTGGCCTATCGAGCACCACTCATGACAATAAAGAATTGGTACGTGTCATGAGTGGTGCTCGATAGGCCAATCATCCATGTTCATGTTTACATTAAGATTTAAAGGGCATTTTGAGTCGGGGGTCATCTCAAAAACAATATTTTAAAATAATTAATCCTCGCAATGACACGAGGGCCTGTGCTCTGGCCTTCTTGCCTTCTTAAGGTACGTTAGTGCTGATCCCTGACTTATGCCACGCAGGGTTCCTGCAGCCCCGACGTCAACAACCACGGATCCAATATAAACTGCATTGAAGCGGTGCTTTACAGGTCAACACCGGTGTACTGAGAAAACATTTCAAACTGGATGGTAGGTGCAGAGAATAACACGACTTCAAAGATGAAACACCACCTTTCCTGAACAATTTATTCTAGTTTCTACAAGACATATTATTCATGACTTACCGTAAAATTTGTCTGGGTATGACAGGGCACTGGCTGCAAGATTAACTGTATAGGAAAGGAAAATAAAGTAAGGCTTATTATAACCTCAAGTCACTCTTGTCCCTATTCCTGATTATAGGTTATGTCAGGCAAATAGCAAAAGACACAAACAAGGTACTTCTAAAGGTTAAACGTCTCATGTCTGTGCAAGTCGATATTTGACTGCTTGTTACCATTTATTACCAAGAGATGGACTGCAATAAGGATTGCTTGTAAACTTTTAAAAAACTCTTCAAAGTCCTTAGGCATAAGTTTTTATTCCTCTGATGATCACACATTGCTGATTGTCAGATTAGGAAAAGAATGTAGTTGATAGTTTAGGTAGAACGATACAGCATGTTTACACAATGTGTTTACAATGGTCTGGAGTTGTTGATAAATTACCAAACCGCATCACAATAACTAATATGTTCATCATTAGTAACTTGTTGGCAAAAGACTGATAACTAGTCTCCACAAGCACTACTGAAGTCATTTTGATACTTGTGAATAAACTTCTTGGCAAAGTATTAAAAAGTGTAAGCCAGTTGGCATAAGAAATAGAAGTATGCCCAATGGAGGAAGACAAGTTAACTTATATAACAGCGCCTTGTTTGCGTCCGTTAAAGAATACAAACGGCAGTGGGTTGGGAGGCCGATACGTGTATTTCTGGTCTATTTATTAAACATCCTGAAAGAACATATAAGGAAGTATATTAAATGGAATCAAATAAATATGTACATGTTCAAATCACTCATTAAGTCTATAAGATACACCTAGTTAAATACATCTGAACTATGTCACAAGTTATAATGTTACATAATATTAATACAAATATACAACGATCATAAAGACATACTGTAGGTATCTTTAGGAAATTCTATAGTAAATACATGTCTGGTATATAGGGAATCTGGTCAGGTATTACATACAAGGTTGGTTGTACCCAAGCTGATCATAATGGAGGATATTCTTCTGAATGATCACACTCACAGATCTGCATAACAAATACGTATGTATGCAGAGAACAATATATATACAAGTGATATGATATAAAATAATGTTTAAAAGTACAATTGCATTCGCCACACAAATAAAACATGAAATTACATGTAATATTACATATGTGTGTCAATCATTCACATATATCAAACATACGGGCATGGCATGCATTCAAGCGGACTATTAATCATTTTTATAAGTTGTCTGCTATTTAGTTGATATACGTTTAGGATTGCGTTCAATACATAAACAATACATATACTCACAATAACACAGTGACCTGATAGTTCATGTTCAACTATACATATTTATAAGATATATTATATTTCAAGTAAACCAAGTCTGACTTACATGCCACAATACATTATATTTCTAATTATAGTAAACAAGAAACTGTCCATATATACAACATTTTATACAATATGAACCAACCTTAAATCGTCATAAAATTCCCATGACTCTGGCTATATCTCTCCTTCAACAGTACAAGACGGCATCTGAGTTTAAAATCTGAACATTGTAGTTAAGCTGTGGCCAGCTTGGCCTATCAGTAAAACAATAGAAATGACTGAGAGCTGGAGCAAAGAGTGTTGAAAGCATGCAGTGTGACAATTAGTGGAGGTTAGACTGACAGTTACAAGGCTTACTATGCAGAGCTATGGACCAAGTGGTGGTGGTGGAATTGGGTTTAACGTCGTGCTTGAGAATATTTCGATCATATGACGACGTGCATGCGTGTGTATGTGTATGTGCGGCTGCTTGTACTAGCCCAGACTGAAGCTGGTTTTATAGTTCTAGCCCACTGAGATACCATGCCGCAGTGAAGCATGAATACCCCACTCAGACACATTATACTGACTCCGAGCCGACCAGTCTTGTTTTGTACCCATTAATGCCGAGCGCCAGGCAGGGACCAACAAGTACCATATTTTAACGTGTTTTGGTATGACGCGGTCGGGGATCGAACCCGCGACCTTCCGCACTCCGGGCGGACGCTCTAACCACTACACCACGGAGGCGGTCCTATGGACTAAGAGTAAAATAAAGTATAAAACATAACTAAGATTCTTACAGGTGTTCTTATTGTTTAATAGAGTAAGTCATTAAGTGGAAACAATGCCATCCACCTTGATACTTAATATAATCTTCCAAACTTTAATTAGAACTATGGACATATATATATTATATATACATACACACACACACACATATATATATATTGAGTCTGCCACACTTACAGGTTTTTTTGCATACTGGGGAAACTCTGGGTTGTAGTCCTACAGCTACTCCCAAAACAGTTTTAATAATACAACAAAAGGCTCTCTATTTTGTAGAAAATATTTATTCTCATGATGTGAAGAAGTAAAGAGAGGCATTTGGTGAAACACATAAGCATAAATACTTTCAAATGTAAATTTTACACAAAGAAAAAACTAACAATGACATCTATGCATACACACATGAAAACTGTGAGAGTTGGAAAAAGATTTATTTATTGGGAGCAACACTTGTGAACATGATAGTCTAACTTTCAAATGTGTTCCTTGTCATACCAGCGATACAATGAAAACAGACAGGACAAGGTGTCTTTTCCTTTACATGGAGACTCATCAACCATGCCAATATGATGACCCAGTATGGCACTAGACTGCAACATATGGAACTGAGCGCTGAACAATCAAATTCCTAAAGTTTCTTTAACAAATCACAACATGACTGTAAAGAGCTGAATATTTTTCAACCATTAGAACACATGGTTCACTGGAAAACTTCAAATGGATCCATCCATAAACCCATCTGTAATGTATACTGAGTCAAAAAAGAAACTTCACAAAATGTAATTTGAAAAATAATGAATAATTTTTCTGATGATACATCTATGTATCCGAAATGGGATCCCTATCTTTCGACTCTAGAAAAACGTTAGCAAAACCCGCTCAAACCCATCCATTCGTCGTGCAAATGACGTTAGTGCCAAATCAGGTTTTGCACGTGCAGTCGATCACGTGATCTTCGCATCAAAGTTTTCTTCATATGCACGTGTTTGCATTGGCCTCAAGAATTGAAAAAAACACTTTTAAACCACAGTTCTAACGGTACTTGAAATGCCACGATTGTCAAATGTGCAACGTGAACGTGCCGTTGGCATGTTGCAAGCGGGAAGATCAGTTATTGACGTCGCAAGAGCAATGGGATGCAGCCGTCGCACTGTGTATGACTTGCGAGGTCGTCTACAACGAACTGGCACCACTTCTGATCGCCCAAGTTTGGGTCGTCCACGTGTGACGTCACGAGAAGAAGACCGTCAAATCGTCCTACGTCACCTACGTGACAGATTTCTGCCGGCTACACGAGCCAGGGCCGAGATGTTTAGAGATCGACTGTCCTCACAGACCATTCGAAATCGGTTGCGGGCTGCCAATCTCCATTCTCGACGTCCATATCGTGGGCCAATATTGACGCCGTTTCATCAACGTCAACGTCTGCTGTGGGCCCAACGTCACCACCGATGGACCCAGAGAGACTGGAATCGAGTCGTCTTTAGCGATGAATCCAGGTTTACCCTCAGATTCGCGGACGGCAGGCATAGAGTCTGGAGACGACGTCGTGAACGGTATGCCCAATGTTGTGTACAGGAAGTCGACAGATTCGGGGGCGGTAGTTGCATGGTGTGGGGTGCTTTCTGTGGGAACAATCGTTCCCGACTTCTGGTCATCCGTGGAAACCTCACAGCTGCTGCTTACCGCGACCAGGTGCTCACCCCCTGAACTGGTTCCTTTCATGGCGGCTCTTGGCCCAGGTCTACAGTTCCAGCATGATAATGCTCGGCCGCATACCGCGATGTTGACACGAAATTTCCTTCAAAACGCTGGAATCAACGTCATGGACTGGCCATCGAGGTCCCCTGACCTTAATCCAATAGAGCACGTTTGGGATGCACTTGGGAGAAGGCTTCGTGGTCTTAGGAACCAACCTCAGAATTTGCAGGAACTTGGCGCTGCCTTGCAAGAGCAATGGCACAGAATCCCCAACCACGTGTTCAACAAAATCAGGCAGTCGATGAGGAGACGGTGTTTGGCAGTGGTGAATGCGCGGGGCGGCCATACACGATATTGAACTGAGAAATTTCGCATTTTTATTCTTGTGACCTGACATTCTGTAAACCCATGTTTTGGAACGGCGGTGTAGCCTAATGTAACTGATTATGGCACTGTCAGTGTATCGAGTACATCACACAGATCTCATCAATGAAATAATAACAATTTAACCATCTTACCATCTTTTGTTCTTTTATAGTGCCCTGACGAAAGAATGTGAAGTTTCTTTTTGACTCAGTATATGAAAATATGGACTGTCAGATAAATAATGAACCCCTCCATAAAACCACCCGTATATGTGAAAATATGGACTGTCACATAAAGAATGTATCCCTCCATAAAACCACCAGTAATACATGAAAAATGGATAGTAACATAAATAATGTTTGGTCACTGTTGCAGTACTTTTAAAGATTAACTTCTTAGAAGTGTGTGTGTGTGTATGTGTGTGTGGAAGAGAAAGCATAACAAATATTACATTCACAGATGATAAGAAGACAATACTCTCAATCACTGGAAAGGTATCACACGATCCTTTTGTTAAGCAACAATACAATCATCCTACAAGGGCTCTCATATAATGAGTGTAATGATAAATAATGCTGTGAGAGATCTGTCTCTATCAGTACTTTCAGGACATATAGGGGTTTCATATAATGACTTCAGGGTTTTGCTGCTATCAGGTTTGCTATTATAAAATGGTTCATGACATTATCGCTCAGGAGACAGTATCACTCATCTTTATTGCTAACTGCCTTTGTAACTCAATTTATTGTAGCAGCAGCTTGCCAGATGATGACACACTGGGTCCTAGCACAACATGATTGTTTCAATCATCGATTCATGGTGTCTATAATATGTTTAATCTGGAACCAGATCAATTCTGTCTTAGTAAAATGACATTTTATTACATCACTTGCAAAACCTAACCATAGTCAAACCGTTGTCTTCTCAAATGTCTCGACCTCACCTTTCAGTGCTTGCAAATTCGTTCTGTTTATCATCAAACCCACACTCTCCAAACTTTCAACTCACTTCAAGTACATCAGACTGACCTCACTGACATTACCTCTATTATATCAAAAGCAATATGCTTTGAAAATATCTGAGCACACCATGCTATATCCAATTGATTTTATTTAACAAGCACACCTTACATCAAAGGAGTCTCTGCACACACATCAACAGCAAGTTACTGAATAGTTCTTGCATGCCTGTGAAAAAATATACAAAATGAGTAAAAAGGATTAAAACCATGTTAATGAATTTCTTAACTGCAATATGATTTATGACACTGTAAGACACTCTGACACAATCTAGCAAGGACCAAGTTTAATTAGTTCCTGCCATGCCTAAATTGCAAGACAGACAGTTAAGTACTCTGTTTCAATTCTATATTTCCTATTCACAGCTGATATTACCATTCCATCAATTTTAGCCTTCTTGAAAGGGCAGTGTGTTTGGAGCTGTGATGTGATACTGTATATATACTTGTGAACACAAAAAGCATTTCATGGTAAATGCAATGTTTTAATATTTATCTGATGCTTCACAGTACTTTGCTTTTCTATCTTAACCTAATAGTACTTGAACAGAGAAACAGCTGAAAGAGATTGTACTCTGAAGTGTTCTACCTAGGCTAATGCTCCCTTCTATTCTTTACTGTATGGCAGCAGATGCAGAATAAATAAAGGCACTAGAACAGTAAGGCTGAGGAAGCAGATGCAATCTGTGTGGGCCTTAAGATGTTGAGTCAGGTAAGTATTCAAACAATGCAGTTATCCAAAAAGTTCATGTTTTACCTCACCTGATGCTACGAAGTGAGTTATTTGGCTGACATGGAAGGTAGGCTTACAGTGATAAGCACCAATCACACATAGGAAGCACTGCATACGCATCAGGTTAGGATCAACGGAACATGGGTAACAAGGGGCAAAATGCAAGGTGTTTTCGCATTGGGATAATCAAAGCGGGAATACAATGCCCGTTCTTTACTGGGTCCAACAGACAGTACTCAGCATCCATAATACTTTATATAGATCAATAATAACAAGGTGTGCCCCTACCTTGTCAATGTTCATGAAAGTGTATGTCTTGGGCCGAAAAGGCACGACTATTCCTCTCTCACTGTGTCAGGTGTTTGGTCAGCTGCTCTGCCAGGACCAGAGGGGTGAAGCTATGTGTTCCCTTGATATCCTCCATTAAGATATTGCAGAGATTGACCAGCAGAGACAGTTGTTGATCTCTACAAGCAACCATGCATGATGGCTCATACCCGTGAAAATCTGGGTTAGAACTGATCTTCAGTAACTCATGCTTGTCGTAAGAGGTGACTAACAGGATCAGGTGGTCAGACTTGCTGACTTGGTTGACACATGTCATCATATACCAATTGTGTAGTTTGATGCTCATGCTGCTGATCACTGGATTGTCTGGTCCAGACTCAATTATTTACAAACCGCCGCCATATGGCTGGGATATTGCTGAGAGCGGCGTAAAACTAAACTGACTCATTCACACTTGCATGATGGTTCAGACAGAGATTTTAACATGGAGGATCATTGATGAATGGAGGTGGCAGACCAACCCAATGATTAGCTCACCAAGCAAAGTCAAAGTGACATGGTATTGTTAATCACTTTGCAGTGACATGGTCAGAGATTTATGACAAGATAAGCAAAAAACATGAAAATAATGTCAGTTGGTTCAATGTCTAAACTGTGCAACTGGGCGAGCAATGAGCCTAGGCAACAGCACCTGCAGATTGTGAAACTGACCATCTCCCTTCCTGCTGGGTCTGGAACTGGAGAAACATACCAGCAGTGAGGTGTCGAGCTGGCCTTGAAGCTGGTTAACGAGATACTGCTAAAAAAACTTGATGAGGTCAACCACCACTCTAGTTTCCACTGGAAGTACTGGGCCTTTCTTGAGGACAAGAAAAGCCAGGGAGCCCAGGATGATGCTGTGGAAATCAATGACCAGGCACGTAGCAAGCCAATGTTTCATGTAAGCCCAATTGGTTGCACAGCTCTATATTTAGATAGTATTGAGGGCTTGCCCAACTTTCACAGCAAAAATCATGTATAAGCACGGTCTTTTGTTCATAATGGTACCTACCCCTGATGACTTCGAAGGCATGGCAAAAGAATGTCTGTACTGGCACAAAGTGTGATAACAATGCTGCAATGGCTGTTTGTTGATTGGAGGAGTAGAGTGGAGGTGAAGTCGGAAAACCCTTTTCAGGATCTTGGTAAAAAACTACAGTCCGTTTGGCTCAAAAGCGGACCGATGAATTGCAATCTAACTCGAAAACTAATAAACATAACATACTCAATGAAACGCTGATCATAATCAAAACATCATACTCACTTTGTGAGGTTTTTGCAGAATTTTTGTCCTAAAAATAATAAAGTTGTTTAACAAACTAGCATTAAAATATTGACACAGTTCACTGTTTGTTAATGAGGGAGGAGTGCAGAGAAAGGGACAGCCAGGTGTTTGAGAACCACGTTCACAGACAAAGTTATTTATTCATTAACCTGTGCTGTGCCGTCTCCATCCGTTCTCTAACACCTGGCTGTCCCTTTCTCTGCACTCCTCCCTCGTAACAAATAGTGAACTGTGTCAATATTTTAATGATAGATTGTTAAACAACTTTTTTATTTTTAAGACAAAAATTCTGCAAAAACCTCACAGAGTGAGTATGATGTTTTGATTATGATCAGCGTTTCATTGAGCATTTTATGTTTATTAGTTTTCGAGTTAGATTGCAATTCATCGGTCTGCTTTTGAGCCAAACGGATTATAGTACCCTAACATCTGCCAAATCCTCCAACATATATAAAGAAGTCTCCCTCTTAAAGGCAAGGTACTGGCTGGGACAACCAGTGGAGGAAAGTGCCAGGTTTATGATGTCTGTAGAGAATCTGTTGGGATCCCATGACAACTGATTCAGCAAAGATGTCAGACACGCAGCACTGATCTAGCTGAGGCAATATTGCAAGTAATCTGGGCCCTGTTTCTCAAAGCGATCATAGTGCTAAGATGATCGTAACTCCCATACTTTAACAGACTTACGACTGTCGTAGCGCTACGATCGCTTTGAGGAACAGGGCCCTGAACAACCTAATGCTGTTGTCAGTCCAGCACTGATAGGAACTGTTTGCTAACAGTGGACAGATTCACATCACCATCGTTGGGGACTGTCTGTGATGAACATTATATGGATGTCCTTTCTATGAACCACACATCTTCATCAATAGGCGGTGTTGTGTCTGTGAAGTTCAATGAGTGAAAGGGATGAGTGTACTTGTGAAATGGAAGAGAAGACATGAACGGAGATTGAGTGTTGGACATCATACTCTGTTGTGCAAGTTCCTTTTCCCGCTTAATGAACACCTTTCTGTTAGATTAAAAGCCACAGTGAATAATTCAGCACAAACTGTGCAGCAATTATCAAATATACATAACCGGTCTTTGTCTGACTTGGTTCTATTGCACAAAAGATATCGCTTAGACTATATTTTGTAGCAAAGATAAACCATGTATAGGGATAGCAGAAGAGAGAAGACTAATATTCAGTATGAAATGCGATGAACCCAAGGACAATATCAGTGTGTCAGTGCCACACAGGATACCAAAAACACCTACAGCAAATAATCGAGCTAACGGAAATTAATCACAGAAAAGCAACTGATTCACTGACAATTCTAAAATCTATGTTGAAAAAAAGGTCATGGGAAAGACACCTTGTACCAAGGTAAGTCAAAAGCAAAATGGCCACCATGGCATAAACATATACAAAATTGTGAGGTTGTCATAAACATATTTTTACAGAAAAAGACATAGCAAAACATATCAGAAATATAGCACGAAAAAGTACCTCCAGAGGAAGCAAACTCACTGTCAGGGGTTCAAACAACCAAGGAGTGTTCTGGGACATGTCTACTGTATAGCCATACAGAGAAGAACATGATGGAGCAAGGGACCAAGGTAGATAACTCTGGGATATTTGGGCATTTCAGTCTTTCCAGATGTCTCTCAGTTTCTGTCTGTGTGGTTAAAGTAAGGAAGTGGGGCATCATTTAACATGAATTATACTAAACAACAATAATGCAAAATTTAATGGATGAAAAAGTTATAATAAAACAATATGATATGAAAACCTATTTTATCATTTATTACAATATGGCTATCCGCATTGAAACATAGTATGAAACCAAAGATGACTAGATTACATGGAATAATCTCTCAGAACAGATCTTTGTTCTTCGACAATTCACAAAGCTGGTTGTCTCTAAGCCCCAGGGAAGTCAACATTTTGCAGGTCCTGTAAATATTTAATTCCTTAAGTTTAGAAACTACCAACAGACATATGTTTCATGGCAATAGGTTCCTTATATAGTCAAAAGTGATGTAGGAACAGACACATAGTTCATGTCCAAATATTGTGAAGATGGAATAAAGCTATTTCTTAACACTAAACGTGTCTCAAGTAAATCATATACAGTCAAATCCTGATGAGTTGAATGCTGGTGTCTCGAATATTATGCATAACTCGAAGTACCTGTCGGTCCCGACCATTCCCTGTTATAGTTGTCATCATTTGAATACCGTTTACACAAATTCGACTCATAAATACACATGATGACTCGAGAAGAAAATTTGGTCCCATGAGATTCAAACAACAGCAATCTTGTATACATAAGCCGAAGTCAGCCAATGAGAAGTTGATTGGTGTAGCAAACTGATCCAATTAACAAACCAGCTCGTCTCACACCTTTCCGCCTTTGATGGGTGAGTTCAAAAGGCAGATTAGTGATTTTACGGAAATCACTGTCTGTGCTAATCAGACTGGAACTGATAAGGTGCCCCTATTAGTGATAGGGAAATCATTAGATAAACAAATGCTTAGGCGGAGGAATTAGGACTGCATCATCTCTTTTTCTACCCTTATAGACATACCTATGTCTCGAATACATCGATAAGTCGAATTTATTACTTGGTCCCCAGAGATTCGACTCATCGGGATTTGACTGTATTTACATACTTGCAATCCTCACATATATGTATGATCACAGGACCTAATTCTACAACCACACAAAACACTGTGAATGTAACTTGAAAGATGACTGCATATGATACGGCCAGTACTGCTGTGTGAGCAGTCAGTCCAGAACTATCTGTGCTGGCTTCCCATCGTCAAGCTTCCGATCCATCCCATGTGTCAGATCATACTGACGTCGCAAGAAGGCAAACAACAAATCGGTCACCAAAAATATCTGTTGAAAACAAACAAAACAAATTAAGGGAAAAAGATCATATTCAAATGAGATGCATCATCTTTAAAGTATGCTAATGTGATTGACTCAGCTAAATCAGCATAATATTCACCATTCACACTTGAATAAATAAATTGTCAATATGTATTATATTCTGTTTCAAAAGGAGGTGGCGATAGGTTCTTTTTGGATCTGATTACATACAACTTCATGGTTTGGGGCAGAACTGAAGTGATATCTATTCCATGGAGTTCTGTTTGTTTTCAAGCTCATATTGTATCTGTTTAACAGGGTACAAGACATGGCAACCTGCATAGATATTATCTGAAGAACAGAAATGAATCAGATAGCAGGAAGATAAAAGAAATAAGAAGAGACTTTTATGTCAACTTCTTTATTATGAGGAACACAACATTTCAGAGTATATACTTACTCCTCCATCCAGTGAATTCACCTAATGAGAAGTTACTATATACTCTGAAAATTTGTTTCCTCAAAATAAAGACGTTGATATCCATAAAACTCTATATCTTATGTGTATCACTTCTAAATGCAAATCAAAGGCCCCAAAAAGAAATAGTCTGACATGAGTGAGTTGGGTTTTTTGCTGCTTTCAGCAATATCCCAGCAATATCACGGCGAGGGACCAGAAATAGGCTTCACACATTGTACCCATGTGGGGAATCGAACCGGGCCTTCAGCATGTTGAGCAAACGTGTTAACCACTAGGCTACCCCACCGCCCCTTAGTCTAACATGAAAAATAAATTGATACTTTTAAAAACAAATTTAGGTTCATAGTGTTAATAAAAAAGATATCTATTTAGCTGGCTCTAAAAATATCTGTCTCAATATTAAATCTCATCCCACCACAAAGTCCAAAGTTAATCTCATGAAAGTATAACTTCAACCTGGATTTTATTACGCATATGTCTGATATTTCCGTTATTTTGGGTTGACTTAAATGAACAATCATGCCCGATTAAATTCTCAAACTAAAAACAACAAGCTCTGCACAGCAAAGCTGACAACACAACCATTGTGCACACTGGCTTCAGTCATCTTCTTATATTAGAAGCAAACTGAAAAAAATATTTGCTTGGTTTCCATTTTGCCAGCTTGACTAGAAGCTGTTTATCAAAGCCTATACACACAACATAACTTAGGCTGCAGGAAGCCAATCAATATTGTACCATGTGGCCAGCCTTATGCCTAGATCATCACATCTTACAAAACAGTAAGAAATGAAAAGCCGGGTAGCAGGACATGAACATTGGTCCAGCTCACTATAAATTACCACAGAGATGCAGATTTGTTCCATCATTTGTCTATTACTTGAAGGCTGCACATAATAACAACACAAAAGAATGAATGCCTGCTCTATAAGGTAACATTTACAGAAAAAAACATGGGCCTACCTCAGCTGTGGAGAATGTGAGAGTAATAGCAAAGTAGAAGTTGGCATTGGCACTACCAGCATAAATCCAGAGATGCCACAATATTGGCGCCACCACAGAGCAAGACAGGAACATGCATCCCACAACAAACTTGTTCCTCATATCTGAAACAAAAATATCAAACCAGACATGACAATCATTTCCAAAATGGTATCATAGTGATACCCTGCTGTAAATAATGTTTTTAAAGGACAAGTTTATAGAAAATTAACCTTTTTGTCTTGCACTTTTTCAACATAAAAAGTGTTTGTCAAGTAGTTTTATGGCCAAAACAGTACATATATCAGAAGTAACTAATTTATTTTTGCGTTATATCGATTCAAATTTTCCTCATTAACCGAGAGTTCTATGTCCACAATAAACACACCATGGCTTATGTCCCTTGATAATGACGTCATTGGTGCCAAACCGACAAACAAATGACGTTGTTAGACCCATTTCACGTGGTGCAGGTATAGGTGTGGTTCTTGTGTCTCGACACGCAGGCTAACTGTTTTAATCCAGCTGTTGCCTGGCCGTCAGCTGGCTATGTGGTCAGTTCCACACTGTGATGATGTTAGTTTGAAAAAACGTATACATTGTACAAACAGTGTAACCACATAACCAAATTGTACAACATTCAACCAGAGTCTGTCGCCTTTCAAACCGTATCGTTTTTCACACAATATAAAACGTTTATACTCTACATCTAGCTTGCCATCGGTGAATGTGTCGGCATTCAATGTTTGTTACTTGATTCCTACATAAATCGTACAATATATGTCCCACCTCTTCCACTCTTCCCACCTACCGATACCATATCCAAATACATCACGAGGATAAATACAATTGGCAGTTTTTAATCCTGTTTGAAATTAACTCACGCACCCCGACAATGGAAGTTCTCCTCATTTCTGACTATTTCCCATAGTCACAATGAAAACAAAAAAACAATAACAACCGGCAGATTGTCATTCTAATGTTTCGGACTACTTACATGTCACATTTATGTATATACGTTGCTTGAAACGAAATTTTCTGTCGAAAAATCTGGGGAACTCGTGTCAGTGAACACGCCATTTTGAAAGTGTCACTTCCCGATAGTGATGTCATATGTACATCAACATTGTTACACATATTTGGTATTTTCATTGACGTGAGGTTATGAATGAAAACACACGACACTCAATCTCTCCTGCTGCTTACATTTTCAGTTCTTATGCCTCTTTCGTATTTTCACAAACTTTTCTCACGTGATTAATTTCAGTATTATTATCTTTTGATTTGGGACAAGACAGGAGACCAGTCTAAAATCAACTGGCACCAATTACGTCATAATCAAAGGGCGGTAACTCTGGCCTGTTTAGCTTGGCAAACAAGGGCTGCATAATGGCTTAACATTTCAGCACTTATTTTGAGGGTTATTCTTTCGTTGTAAGAAAAATGAGTGTATAATTTCAAACATTGATATTAAACAATTAAACTATTTCACTTTGTTTCACATAAGAATATATGTGATTTTATTGTGTACACTTCACGTTTAAGGCTGATGTCAAGCATAAAATCAAAAGGATAGCATTACCCAGCAGGGATAGAAATGCAATTTTTTTTAGGGTGCCCTTGGACAGCAGACAGATAATTTAGGTGTACCTTTTGTGCCCATACCTTTTGATGATCCAATTTAACTTGAGCCATCACTACAACTATGTCATTTCAATTTATTTTTTAATAAATCAGCAAACATCATGTACACCTGTAAAATTTCCTAAACACTATCAAGACTAAAAGAATAGTTCAGCTTTTTCCTCGACCCATAAACCAACTCACAAACATTTTTATCAAACAGCCATACCCATGTTAAGCTGTGCGGTTGAAAGTGCCACCAACAAACAGTTTGATCAGGTGTAAACATAGGTGCTGAATCATTTCAGTTGGTCAAATTTGTTACATTTTCCATTATTGAATTATTAACATTAAATGAATCATGTTGTGTATTATTTTAATAATTTTAGTCGTTGTTGCCAGGGCACATTGAAAAATTCCTATCCCAGCCATTTCAATATTTAAAGTGCCATGGCACACAAATTAAGCACTATTTCGATCGCTACACAAAGTACAGATTTGTCACTGTAATATGAACTGGCATAGCATAGCTCCTACAATTCACTATGCTGACTTCCATTCTGCCTAAAGATCTGAACATAATAACATGGTGTTCTAAAATAGAGGCATGACATTGTAACTGGTATGTAGTCAAAAACATAAAAAAAAGTTTTAGTTTACTTTATATATCAGAGACAGCTCATGAACAAAAGTTGCTTGGTTGACCATGTGAGACCCAGCTGAGGTCATTCTCTCATCTTGGAGCCAGAGCCAAGCTTGTAACCTGTGTAGTGGGGTTCTTTGGGCGGGAGTAGATTGTGTGATATAGGATAAAAATTATAAATATACAATTTATAGTTAAGATTGTCCTTTTTCACTTTATACACTTATCCCAAAGTAGGATGATGGGTGCAGTTTATCCAAGTCCTCAGGTAGGCTGACAACTGTAAGATACTTTACTCACAAGGAGACTGACCTGGTATTCTGATTGAAGATCAGATCCTAGGTAGGCATGAACCTTTGAAGGGTTGCTTCAGAAAAAACCCTTAGGGATACTTTACATGATCCTCCCAAAGACTGGCATTCATGATCTTCTTGATTTCACGCTGAATCATTGCCAAAGAAAAATGAGGAAGCTTAGAGACTGGGAACCTGCTCTGCCTCAATTTCACACACAGCTCCCTTTCAGTCCCAGGCCTAGACAGTGAGTTATTCAAACTGTCCCACGCAGACTACACATAAAGGTGAAAGGTTAATGGTTTGGTAATCTCTCCTTGATTCACTGAGCCTTTCCTGCCAATGACTGCTTCATTTTTTTCCCCTTATAATATAATTGTGGCCATCAATAGTCAAAGAACACATGAGAGGAACATTTTGAAATCCCCATCAGAAACTCATGCTAACCTGATTACTTGTGGGAGGAGGTTAGAGACCATATGGATCACCTTTGTATCCTCATATGTGGCTTGAAATAATGCCACAACACAGCCTTGTGATAAAGCCCTTGTAGTACACTGATGAAGCTTGATTACTAACAAGCCCATAGTACAGAATAAAAGTCAATCAAAGATCTCAAAGATATCTTCGTCCATCTGTCAGGAGGGATGAACATCTTGTCCAGTCAAGTGTCAAACACTGCCCTGATGAATTGAAGCCGTTGAGTTTCTTGATGTTGACTATCAGTCCCAGTTGATGTAACAACTGAGTGGCGTCCTCGTACTTTAACTATAATTGTTCAGGGCGAAAGTGTGCTTTATTACACTAAACATGCTGGTAGAGCGAACTGTATTTCCTAAGTATACAGTTTTGGGGCAGATATTTAACCAGGGGTACATTGTCCAAGAAATTGAAGATCTGCACAGTTCATGGCTCACAATGACCAACAACTTTCATTGTGGGTCAGAAAGAATGATCAATGTTCTTCAGAAGAACTTACAAACATATTCAATGCTTGCAAAGACCAAACTTTCTCAAAGCAGACTGTTGAAGGATTCCTAAGCAGTCTGTATGGAAAGCTATCAGAATTTGTGAGATCAGTCAGAGAAACTGAGTGGCATGATGCAGATGAAAAACAACAAACAAGAAGACATAGTCATCAATATCCCCTGCCACAGTGTTCTGTTCCTATTCTGAAAACTATTCAATCTTTCTACAAATAGTGATACATAAGCTGTTAAATGAGAAAATCTGTTTGGGGATAACATGCATGAAGTCAAGAAATGCATGAAAAGGGCCATAACACTGCATTTGGTTTCCCTGTTTATAACATTTTGGGGAAATTCTGTCCCCATCATCTCGGACGAATGGACGGAGCTCAAACCTATATCCCCCCTCCCATTCAACCAGCTGTTGTCTTTGGTGGAGTTATTGTCATGGTGTGGGGTTGTGTCTCTCATGACTATAAACATGACTGGAGGTGCTTAATAATGTGTGTATTATTATCAGACATGATCATAGCAGACTCCACTTTCCCTGACTGCCTGTGCAATAACAAATGCCTTGTTGTAATGTTTCCTATGATTTAAACACAACATTATAGTGTAAGCAAAAGTGAGAAATGTGTGCACAAACCAAAAATAAACCTGTAGTACTAGAAACGATAGAATCAGAGGTATAATACACTTTGGTATTGTGATAAGGAGCTACACAACTCAGTAGGAAACCCAATTTTGTACTCAAGTGTCTTTCAATGTGTACAATATTTAAGTCACGATGCTTGTATTATTCATGGAACTACCAACTATTTAACTAACTACTAAGCAATGAGTACAATGTACAGAATGCTAATTTAAGGCTGACAACCTTTAATGCAAAGTTTCCATGCATTACCCTCCTTAACTTCTTGTGCAACCAGACCCAGAGATGCCAACCCTTATTTAGCCCAATTAGTATTTTGGCCAAAAACTGATGCAAAAATTAGTATTTTATGACCCAAATTAGTATTAACTTTTCCAAAGAATTTTCATATTAAATAAAAAACGTAAATATATAGTCTAAGGCCTTGTTATTAACATTGTCCTCATCTAAATCTGTAGTAAGTATCCACATATAGCTTGATACTGAATAAAATGGGGTTGAAATTTTTTGTGTATGGTACGTATGCTAATTGATAATTTAATTTAATGTATTATTTTAAAAATTCGTATATTTTTACTGCCGTCGTAGTAGCGTATTTTGTGTTGTTTTTTATAATGAATACGATAAAATTGTATGGGGTGGCATCTCTGCAGACCTGTGATGGTGTCAACATGGCAACTGTTACATGACACTTTCACTCACATGAGAAGCAGTGTTGCCACAGTGGCAGCAGAGACAAGAAGAGTGCTGCATCAGCGTAACTCGGGTAGGATTTGAAGATGCTGGTCAGGAATATCAACATGTACAGCTGGAACACTGGACTGTCCCTGAAAGTAAAATAACATCCAAATCACAAGAAAAATACAATATCCTGAATCCTAGGGTACACAAATGACAAATATTTAGTGAATACATTTGCATATGTTACAGTCAATACCTATATGATCAGGCAATATGTGCGTCCTGACTGAAAATAACAGTCAATGTGTATATTAACTGATGATTAACTGTTGAAAGAAACAAATTTGGCTCCTTACTATGATCAAAGTAACGTAAGAAAGTAAAAATGTTTAAACAATGAATTGATTGGAACTTCAAACATAATGAGTCCATTTTGTATGTCATTGGTTTTAGCTGAAATGCCATGCAGTTCAGTTAAAGGTCACATGCAACCAAAAAACAAACATAATTAAAACACAATTATCACTTATTCATGTAATATACATTGCTGATTATGAAAAAACAAATAAACAAAATTATAAGCGTACAATCATAAATCAAAAGTGCAATATTTTGTTCTTGGGTTTACTTCCCTCGAAACGAGGCACCCGGGAGACTGAACCCAGTCAGAGCGGGTGGGTGTGCACTCAAGTGTAACAAAGACTTTCATTGACTGTTTCATTTGCCAATGCGCTGAGGGCTCATTATGTGAGGTGAGGTGAGGTGAAATTGGGTTTAACATCGTACTTGAGAATATTTCGCTCATATGACGACGTGCATGCGTGTGTATGTGTATGTGCGGCTGCTTGTACTAGCCCAGACTTAAGCTGGCTTTATAGTGCTAGCCCACTGAGATACCATGCCGCAGTGAAGCATGAATACCCCACTCAGACACATTTAACTGACTCCGAGCCGACCACTCCTTGTAGTACCCATTAATGCCGAGCGCCAGGCAGGGACCAACAAGTACCATATTTGAAAATCTTTTGGTATGGCGCGGTTGGGGATCGAACCCGCGACCTTCCGCTCTCTGGGCGGATGCTCTAACCACTACACCATGGAAGCGGTCTCTCATTATGTGTGTGTATGTAGAGATGTTGGGTTTTGTAAATACATGCTCATTTTGTCTGCATTTGCGTTTGATCCAATCAACAAATACTGAGATGGTGAACTACTGTGTGGCTGGAAACTGTTGTTCGTTCAAGTACAAAGCAGGACTTGAAAATGACAATCTGAGTTTGCACCTGTTTCCGTCCGATCCAGTCATCCGAGAAAAATGGATGCTGTTTGTTTGCAAGCCACAGACATTATAACATGTCATGTGTACAAGTATCACACCTGCCTGTCTGTGTAATTACATAATGTGACAGAGACAGAACTCTGAGCCATAAATCAATGTATTTTGTTTATGGTGTATAGCCTGATTCGTTTAGAGTTCAAATTGCATGTGGTCAGTGATTGAAGTTGTGTATTGCATATTGTCATTAGCAGACAGGCAGGCAGACACATAGGTGTCAATAAAACAGACATTGAATTTTGCCTGTAACAGAGACTGCTTATCACAATCAACATATTTTTCTGTTTCCATAAAGACATGTGTCAAGAGTTATCTCCCTTGCTCACAAAATCACATTCAACTTGGACCTAATCAGTGGGAATAGTGAGAAGGCTTCAAATAAAATAATTAAACAACACTTAGCCAAAATTGATGATGAATTATGGTTTAAAGAACTATGGACTGATAAGAATCTTACAAATGGTAATAAACTGCGGACATATCGTACATTTAAGAAAGATAGAATACCAGAGGTATATCTTTGTTGTCCAATGCCAAGATATAAAAGAAAAGTGCCAGCTAAATTTCGATGCGGGACTCTACCTCTCTCCATAGAAACAGGACACTATAACAGACCTGTAACCCCACTCAACGAACGCCTCTGTAAGTTCTGTGATGTGATTGAGGATGAAACACATTTTCTGATAGACTGTCCTACTTATGACGATATCAGATACAAACTTTTGAAAGATGCTGCGGTAATGTCATACTTTACAAACCTCACTTCATCTGAAAAACTAATCTACTTAATGCAATTACCGTATACTACCGTCTATAAGCCAAATTTTGAGGACCAAAAAAAGCAGTCTGTGTGCATGGGTTACGCTATCGTCAAACTTTTTTCCAGGGGTAACAAAACAACATCGTATCACTGTGATATTCACAAAAAGCTAGGAAATGCCCTATTTGCTATGTTTGCCAGAAGATGTAACCTTACAAATTAATTCCCAATCTACTACTTTAATTGTATCTGGTTTTAAATTGTTTTTTTAAACTATCTTGTGTACATGTGTAATTTTAATTATTCTTATGGTTTTGTAACATTCTATGTAAATATGTCGATTTGTACGAGTGAATGATACATGATGAAGTTTTGGAAATGTTATGAGCGTATGCATGTGTGTAAACTTGTATATATGAATGAGTATGTGTGTGTGTGTGTGTGTGTGAAGGATGATGTGTTGTAGTGTTGTGTTATGGGGGTAGAGGTTTTGTGAGTGGGGGAATTGGGGTGGAGAGTTGTGGGTGTGTGTAGTACCGGTATATGATGGACTTGGGTTGTATATATTGGTTGTTAGAAGTATGAATATGTCCTGTATGTGAGAAGAATGTGTTGTCTGTTTCAGTTCTGTTTGTTTTAAGTATAAATTAGGGGAAACTGTCTCCCATAACCCCTGCGGGTGGCTAATACAACAAAAAGCTTTTTATTTTATGTATTTTAACTATGTGTTGTATTGGGCAAGACTTAAATAAATAAATAATCTCTCTGTCTGTCTGTCTTCAAACATTTCAGTTTTCAAGCAAAGCAATTTTAAACAAAGAAATTAGTATTTCTAATGCTACACTTTCTTTAAAACTTGGTTTGCAAATCTGCCAACCCCCAAAAACCAAGATGTTAAACACACATAACACAAAGTATGGGACCAGTGTATTTTTATCACTGCAGACCAAGATGCTTGTAATCTCAAGAAACATCTTTTGTTCTCCAACTTCGAGCACAGCGATAATCCTTGCACGCATCACTTGCTGAGTTTTTACGAGTTGCCTTCTCGGTTCAAGCCGCGTGAACCTAGTCACTGCGCATACACTATGGGCGCAGCGCAGCACAGCACAGCTGTTGAAACCACTTTTCACCCCAGCGCTTGGTGAAATTAGTGAATCGTTTGAACTCTGATTTCGGGGTTTTTCATCGCGTTATTTTTCAACTTTATAAGTTGAATTTGCATTTTTGATAATTTGTTACTGTAAGTCCATACCGAAAGGGATCTGAATCTGCAAAGTTGTGTTTTGCGTTGCATGTGACCTTTAACAAACACTATGCAGTCATAACTAACTGAGACTGGAATGTAATATTAGTCATTTTTGTGAATAAATAGACATCTAAGATTGCTGAAACACGGTTTTCATGTGAACATATATATCTTTAGTCTCCATCTTTTTAGTACTTGTTGGCACACATAAGATAGTGAGCAGTTCTACTGGTGAGGAATTTAGATGAAGGCCTTCTTTGGCTTTACAGGCCAGCATCAAATGTAATACTGCAGAACTGAAGAACACAGATAGAAAATTATACTACAGTGGAAGCTGTCCAACCCGGCAAGTTGTCAACACCAGCACAAAATCTCAGTCCTGTTCGTGGCTCATACATTTATTGTCATTTAAGAGCTCTGCAATCAGGCAACTGTCAATTCCGGATCTCGGCATGAAATGAGCAACCCGAATATGTGTATACAGTAATGAGTGCTGTCTAGTCTGGAGCATGGCAAGGAGTCGGACGGATTTGTATTTTCACCAATTAACTGAAACTACATGGTTTGCCGACAAAGATAATTTATTCTTAGTTCAGTATGGGGGTTGTTAAAACAACACGTGCCATTTACCTGTCTGGCATAATGAACTGGCCCAAAGGGGAGATAACAGGTGGAGCATACAGTGTGAGATTAAGCGGCACAGAGTTTACAGATGAGAAGGGAATAAGATTGTGCTGTTGTTATTAGGGTTTTAGTAATTCATTTTAAATAACTGAGATGAACAACCGTTACTGGGAAATTTTCAAGGTACTAAAATTTCGATTTCTGAGACCCCCAGAGCTTTCGAGGTGATTTAAATTTCAAGGTTTTGGGACCTAAAATATCTAAATATTTTAGACAATTTTAATTTCGAGGTTAGAAGAAAGTGGCCAGAAACATCACTTACCGGACTAATACTCACTGAGCTATCGGCAAACTCCTAGTAGCCAGTGAAAACTGCCGTCTGACTGTTATAACTACGGGTATACCAGTCCATGGCAGCAATAATAGTAATGAAAACAAACGTTTGATCCTTTGTTGTGATAAATGACCCATGAAATACTCTGTCGGCAGAGCTCAAACATGACGCCATTTGTTGTTCTAGCTTCCTGATGTACTTAGTGAGTAGACAGATTTTGCAAATCATAATTATATCAGTTGTAATAGTGTTGGAGATAGTAAACTGAGATAAATAATTTGAGATGATTTGGGGTGTTAAAAAAGTAGTCAATTAGCAAAGCCATATCCAAAATTTCATATATCACAACACATTGGGGGTATAATGTTTCTTTCAAAAAGTATTTAATTTGAACTCTTGGTATCATGTATGAATAAGTGAAAACATGAGGATAAGTTATGTCCTTATAATTACGTCATCTGAAAGGGGGTGGGTAGTGTCTCCAAAACAAGGGGGGAATCACTTTAACAAGCGATTGTAGTTTCAAATTGCTTTTTTATGCACTTTAATATCTAAGTTTCATTCTGGAGGACCTACCTATCTCAAACACACAAAACAAAATGTTTCTGACATATTTTCCTGAAGTTTGTGATGCATTTATTGCAGATTTTGCGGTTTTGTTGGGGTACCAAGATAAAAAGTCAAACAAAATGGGGATCATGAGGCTGGAGCATAGCAAAACCAATTTGCTTGAGGTTGACAGATAACATGTAGAAAAATAAAACATAAAAAAACATTTTGTATGTTATGACATTATGATATTTAATGAAGTTAATTAAACCTCAAGTTCAATATTATTGAACTTTTGTTAAAATATTTTTGTTATCATCCATTAAAACCATTCTCTCAAAATGTTAGTTTGGTTATTGCTCATTAAAATCATTCTCTCAATTTCTAAGTGTTTGGGGCTGGTGTTTCTCTTTTTGCCTGCACGTACTGTTTTGGGATTAAAATTACTGGACCATACCAATCTTTACAACAATGGGGATTAACGCTATAGTCTGTAGTAGAAAAGCAAGTATGCCAGCACTTGCTGGTAAACAGTAAAGTTTATCACATTTTGTTTATTGCATATAGCAATAGCAAATATACAAATATGAGTTATTTGAAAATATGGTGACATTTTTAATTTTACTAATATTGCATGCAACATCATATGCATACACAATATTGCATGTATACAAATATACAAAAATGAATTGTCTGACAAATATGATGAAATTTAAATCAGCAAATACATAAATAAGCCTTAAATGTTACACCAGGAAATAAATACTTTTGTGCACTGTGCATTATACATAAATACATACAAGTGTATTGTTTGTTTCATATGACATAATAATCACATTCACAATCCAACCAGATTGTGCAGTTTTATAACCCCATGCCTCGATCATGTCATATTTGATTACTTTTAATGACTAAGCTGACAAAATCATTATGAACTGTGTTCAGTGTGGTCGGCTTGTGAGCTTGGTGGTCAGTGGGTACTGAACTCCACTTACTTGAACAGACTATAATTGTTCATTCACTGGACTGTTTATCCTAATCCGCTTATAGCCAATTAAAGTGCAGGCAAAAAGAGAATACACCGTATGAAATAGGTACCCGACAGGAGATTAGCAGTGCACTAGACCATGCACTTTGCTGTTATAAGTTCTAGGGGTTATTGGTTGAAGGGATTTGGGAGGTAACCAGTATGGGCTTATACTTGTACATGTAGTAAGTAAGTTGACATGTGTCACTCATGAGGGTTGTTACATATATGTCTTTTATTGTCAATGTGTGCAGTAATTGCGAGAACCACGTGATACAACAATATATATGAGAGTGACAAAACTGGTTCAGTTCCACTCCTAGATAACCATGTCAGCTCTACAATCCAGGAAGCTGTCTAAGCCAGATTATTTCTTCAGTCTCGAAAGGGCCAGTATAAACAGCTTCCACTGTACTTGGCTTTCTATCTGTTTCACTTTACAATTATTTAGAAAACAATCATAGTGATGTGTTGACATTTTTTAACTTCACATTGCTTTGAATATGTTGTGTAGAAGTTACCTTGGTCAATGTAAGATCAACATTCATGAGATTTTCTGAACAATTTAATATTTTCGGCTATGTCAAAAATATGCAGAGTGACATAAATAAGTTAGTACATATATTTCCTGATTATTTGTGTCATGCAGTCCGAGTTGGAACTAAGCAAGTTAAGAGTTGTCACATGTTTTACAAGTCATAGATCAAGCTTAGTTGACTATGTACTGGAAACAACAAACTGATTTCAATCTGTAATATATATCATTGATCAGTCCCCAACTGACTGGTCATCTGATCAGCAAAAAGTCAACAGCAACTGTTTTAGTAAAACTATAAATCAAACAAACACTGTTGAATGCAAATCTTTTTTGTCATTTTAGCTGATAAAAGCAAGTTTATAAGGTGTGTCATAAGTGTTAAAATGAAACTGCCAAAAATTAAGCTGTCATAATCATAATAATAATTATATTAAATAATAATAATTTCAACTATAAATTGTATAATTATAATACTTATCCTATCTCACATCTTGTACTCTCTCTCTTATGATCGACAGTTGAGTGGAAACGAACTGTAAACAAAGGTTTTGGCCTCTCTTCAACTATTCACCCGAACACACCCCTACTGCTCCCGTTCCTGGACAGCCTGGTAGCCTCTGAAAAGCATGCAGCATGTCCTCTTATTGATCATGTGATGCCTTTGTCTAGTCATTCTCGTCTTGGAGCAGTAGTTGTAATCTGTGCAGCAGGGTTGGTCGGGCTGGAATCCATCGTGTGTGATAGGATAAGTATTATACACAATTTAAAGTTAAAATTTTCAATTTTTTTAACTTATCCTATCTCACGTCTTGTACTTATCCCACAGTTGGATGGTGGACTGCAGATTGAGGACTGGGTCGTAATCGTCAAGGATGGCTGAACTGAGAGCAAAGAGTTCACTGATGTTGCTAGGATCGCCGAACATCTGGAGAGATCGCTCATTCATGAGAGATTGTCGAGTAACGAGGGATTGCACATCCTGGCTGGTTAAACGATTCTTGAGGGACGAAGTAGACGAAATCGCCAAATTTCTGGAGATGTCCGGAGGGATCATCGATCCTGCCCGAGGGTTTAGCGAGCAGTCAACGAGCACCACTCGCGATGAGACGCAGTAGCCGCGTCTAACACATTCATCGAGCGTAGGTCTAGAATCAGCAGATAGGTAGGTCGTAGAATCTGGACAATGACAGCTGAAGTCCAAGCCATAACAACCAAATTTGGCTGGTTCACAAATGGGGGATTTGCCGAAGTTGATGGAATCGCCACATGAGTCGAAGTCTGATGTCTGGTCACATCCAGAGGGATCACTGATGCATGAGGGATCGCTGAATTTAACTGGTTCGACAAATCTCAAGGGTTAGGTTGTGTGGTGTTCGGCGAACCACTGCAGGTGACAGCAGGATGAAATAGTCATATCCAATTCTTCCTTCGATCTCTTAGCTGAAGTAAAGCCAGGTTCTTCAATATAGTTAGCAAAGTTGTAGTCGTCTAACTTGGCACAAAGGCTGCACCTGACCTTCTTCTACTCTTCAAACGCAAAAGACCAATGCAGTCTATGCAGGATGTATGTAGGTTTGACTTGTAGGTCTTCTTGCAGTCCATGCAAACTTTTCTTTTCCTTGACATTGAATCTTCTGTACCCAAGATGTTAAAGGTTATATAAGTCAGTTTATTTGCCACAGTTTACAACACGTCAGCACCCTAGTGCAACAAGTGGGATTAAACTTTCTTAGTAAAGTACAAATTCTAGTACTTTTTGAGTTTAGCCCCATCCAGGATTCGAACTCACACCCTCAGAGTCAGGCACCTAATCGCCAGCACATAAAGTCAGCCGCCTAATCAAGATAATCAAGAAAGAGAAAGACAAAGGGATCACATGATCAATCAGAGGACATGCTGCATGCTTTTCAGAGGCTACCAGGCTGTCCAGGAATGGGAGCAGGAGGGTTTGTTTGGGCGAATGGCTGAAGAGAGGCCAAATACTTTACTTACAGTTCGTTTCCACTCAATTGTCGATCATAAGAGAGAGAGAATACAAGACGTGAGATAGGATAAGTTTTTTATAATTTCAATTCTTCCTTTTGGACCATTTTGAAAACATGTTACAACCAGACTCTCAAGTCCTCTACAATCTTTTTTATAAATATTAACTATAACATGAAAATGTATGGTCCTTTAGTTCGTGTCATGATTTTGAGATTGATTTGTGTCAAATATTTTGTACCATATGTTATATTTGGGATTACACTTTCTCCATAAAGTACAGATCCTAGAACTTTGTTTTTTTTAAGTCCCATCTAGGATTCGAACCTTAACTCTCAGACAGGCACCTAATCTCCAACACAAAAAGTCAGCAATCTAATCTACGGAGAGAGTGTAATCCCAAATAAAACATATGATACATTTGACCACTTTCTAAATGACACTGCATATTCATAATAAATATTTTGATGTTAAACAATGAACTGGTTGAACCTTCCCTTCTAACTTGGCAGTTTCCTTTTAGCCCTATCAAGGTACAAGGGTAGGTTGTAACCACACATTTCATTTCAAATTTGTTGGCCTTCTTTGGCCTGATGTAATGGTATCCACAGTTATCTACTGAACAGCACATTATGACAGATTCATAAAACTTGCTGCTGACTGACCTGAGTTTGACTGCAAGAGGCACAGTATATACAACAGCATTGATTTGGAAAACACAAATGAAGAAGATCCGGAAATGTTCAAACATCTCAGTGAAGAAATACCAGAACACTCCAATGTTGGGGCTGAGATCAGGGACAGTCAGGCTGAAACATGAAAACACTTTCAAATACTGCAGCTCATCTGCACAGCATTTAGAAGAACATCAAGCTGATGATAGAAGGTTCTTTCAACTCTCAAATGTGAAACTTACATGTGATGCAATATGTACCCAATCAGGTGGTTCTGTATGTGTTCTTGTGGGGATTCTGAGATAGAAAGTTTCCCAGTATAGGAATCTCTTTTGTCACTGTATACATTTGTGAACATGCAGTAAAACCATGTCAAGTAAAACTACAACCATCTCAAACACAAAAGTTACCTCTGTCATTTAATTTCAAACTGAATAGGTAGGTTTATGTATACATTTCTACTTGTGTCTTAAACCTTGTCACTGTGTTTGAGTTTTCTTGCTGTCACATTTGGCAACCGTGAGGGAATCTTAACATCATCACTTAGACCCCGTAGTTTGACATATTGCTTCATATGATACAGCATTAAGGTCTTTGCAGAATCATTTATTTGATATGGGCAAATCTGACAATGCAATTATACATTGCATTACCTGCAGGGATGATGGCACTGACTGACTGAACACATATTCCTTGGTCACTTCCATACTCCACTCAAACTTTCTGAGTGGCTTCATTCATTTATGTCAGAGATATGTATTTGAGAAGTTGGTGCATTAATGTAGGGAATGAGTAAACAGAGTCACAGTCTCACAAAATTCAGGTGTTAGGTCTTTCTACTGTTCAACAAAGATCTGAGGATATCCCATCACAGGGAATTTTGACCAACCAGTGAAACGGCTAACAAGAAGTCAACATCAACTAATCAGTCACTACATCAATTAGTATGGCAGCACTTCTCATGGGCAAGTACATACCATATTCCATTGAGCAAGCCATAGATTTGAGATTGCAGGAAAAGGAAACATTTCGACTAATACTTGCACAATATGCAGTTTGATTGATTGATCATTGCAATATTACCAATAAAGGTATGTTCCCAGATCTTTGTTTACCTGACTACTACAGCCTGATGTTAATGAGACTGAGTCACAATAAACCTGTCCTACAATTATACCAATAAACATTAAGCATGCAGCAAGTGTAAGACTGAGAATGAACTTCTACAAACTTCAGCAGTGGACATTTTTATAAACATATAACATGATAAATGGAAGTTTTCTACTACAATATATTGCACAATTTTCCCTTTGGATCAAACAAAAAAAAGATATCATATAGCCTATCACTGCTCTACCTCTTCTGCAAAGAAGTAGGGATACATGATCAAAACCACTGAGAACTCAACCTACATGAATCCATATGTTGAGTACAGGAAGTTCCAGGAATTTTCCAGGCCATATGAGATTCCTATCAGTAGCAAGATGAAAATGAGGAAGCAGGCACCAGTGTACAGATAACTGCCCACTGCTTCCGATGTATAACATGTGGCTTTCGGGTACGCTCTCTGGAAATAGTAGATAGTAGGTTGTCTGTTGTAATCACTTGTGTGGTATACACCTAACTAAATGTTTCTTCAATTTCTTGTTAAGCTTTACATCAACACTGCTAAATAAAGTGGATTTTCAATGTAGAGATATCTTACCTGTAGTTTTGATGGTGCTAAAATTGAACTTTTGAAACCTCATAATGCACTTTCATAAAGTTCAGTTCTACGTTAAGATTGGCACCTCTGCACAAAGTGTATTTATCTCCAAACAGACATCATCAATGTTTCATTTCAAAGGAACCAAGTCTTGAAAAACATTATCTTGAAATGTGTGGAATTCATTGTGAGACACATACTTTATAAAATATCAGTGCAACGGGCACAATGTACACAAAAGGGTAGAGAGACTGGTAGGCTGCCAATGCTAGGAACAGGGAACACAGGATCTCATTGCCTGAAAAACAACATTTGGACAGTTTCAGATATCACGAACAAAAACAGACTTAATATTATTGACAACTTTTGATTTCAATCAGGTTAAGCATTCTAGACAAATGTCAGCAGTGGGTATTCACTTTCAATCATAATCCATGAACAAATAAAGATATCGGAAACTACCTATGATCATGTTACAATGGAATGATGGAGAATAAGGCTCAGACTGATCTCAGTTAATGTTCCTGTACATGCCACAGCTCCTGAAATGTGAATATTTTGCTTGTCTCAGAACACAAAGGTTGTGTGCATTCCTGACAATGTAAGGACAGCCTACCTTGCAGTGCATTCAAGAGAGTGAGTACAGTTGCCAGGTTGGTGAACACTGCTGTTGACTTGGACAGACAAACTGCAATGCTGTAGGGGTTCATGAAATGCCTGAAAAATACAAACATTGAGTTTTCCCCCTATTTATCTACTTATCCAGACACAACAGTATGCAATATTCTTCCTTGCATTGATCAAATAACAGTGTAGAACAATGTAGAATTGTTCAACCCAACCCACCCTCCATCCACCTTTGTCCCAATATGATTCTGTGCTACTAATCATCTTTTCTGTAATCACCCATAGACAGGTGGCAAGCTGGCCCAAAACTGGGAAGGGATGGATGGGAAGGGAGTCACACATCCTGTTGTGTCAAGAGGACATAAATAAGGGAATATTCTAATTCATTAACTTATGTAAAGAAAGAAGTCAGGTGGTGGACTCCATCAAATCAAGACATCCCCGGGCGATGTCCAAGACAAAGTGACATCATAGAGGCCAATGACTTTGAAAGGCTGCAGTCCAGCATAGTCTTAAGTAGGTTTAGTGACAATCATGACAGTGTGCAGACTTACTGTTTGTTGTTTTCTAACTGATTCGGCTACCAACTTGAAAGATGAGATGTAACAGCATTCCAATGAAACTACTTTTGTGATCACTGACGATAAGTGCTTGATTTTATTGAGAACATGAAATACAAGAGGTCATTGTTATATATTGATGTCACATGCTGAGTGGTGTACCTAAGGAGTGAGTGAGTCAGTTTAGTTTTACGCCGCACTCAGCAATATCCAGCTACATGGCTGCGGTCTGTAAATAATCAAGTCTGGACCAGACAATCCAGTGATCAACAGCATGAGCATCGATCTACGCAATTGGGAACCGATGACATGTGTCAACAAAGTCAGCGATCCTGACCACCTGATCCCGTGGGTTACTGAAGATCAATTTTAACCCAGATCTGACACTAAGGAATCGGTACCTGAGAAAGGAAAAGTAAGCCATTTCATTGTCCTTGTTTGTAGATAGATGTAAAGCAGTTACTACATGCGGTATCACCAACCAAACTGTTGCATCAAAGTGTAAAAAGAAATGCATAGTTTAACAATTCAGCCATCATAGTGCTTCTCGTCCATGATAATCATATTTGAGTAAAACATGGGCCCATATCTGACTCTAAAACCAGCTTGTAAGTGATCCACAATTCAGTAATATTAACAAACACGTCTAATTATAACCGTCGTAAAGCAAAATGCTGCTGTTCATGAGTCACTCTCAAAATTCGTGCATATTTCATGTAGGTAAAAATTGTAAATTTTGTTTTCTTGTTTTACCTTGAAATGTTGTTGATTACGTTCATAGTATTCTGAATATGAAAAACATAAAGTATGCAAGCTTAACAACATTTCATTTTTCATATTTTACCCTTTTTATTAGAAATTTCACGAAATTGCATCACTGCCGTTACGAAATTTGTAACATGATTTTGAAAAGAAAAAAAATTCAAAGATGATATTCCTTTAATGTACATATATATATTAAAATATCTAGTTTTACAACATAACATGGCTAATGAGTTTTGCAATTTTATATTTATTGCTTAAAATGGGCCAACAACCCAAACAATTCCTTTCTTTTTTGATCTGCAAATATAAAGTAATATGTAGCAAAAAATATAAAATGAGAATATGAATCATATTTTGCTTACTTAAAGCTCTACTACCAAACATACTTGCACTAGAAATTCCAGACATAAACAGATAAATCAATTTTAATTAAATAAGGAAAATGATAGTGTTATGGCATCGACATGGGTATTATTGTTACGGTAGTAACACAATAACAGTAGTGACATTTTTATTCATAGCCAGTTTTGTATGTTAACTTTAAAAGATAATTTACTGAAATTTGTCAGTCAGGACTCAGATATTTCAGAATGTTTGAAGAATATGTAATAGGCAAAAGATTTACTTATGGATGTCCCTGTCATGTGAAAAACAGTGAGTGAGTGAGTGAGTGAGTTTTGGTTTTACGCCGCTTTTAGCAATATTCCTGCAATATCACGGCAGGGGAGACCTGAAATGGGCTTCACACATTGTACCCATGTGGGGAATCGAACCCAGGTCTTCAGCGTTATGAGCGAACACTTTAAAGGTCACATGCAACCAAAAATCAAACATAATTAAAACACAATTATCACTTATTCATGACATATAATATACATTGCTGATTATGAAAAAACATATAAACAACAAAATTATAAGCGTACAATCGCAAATCAAAAGTGCAATATTTTGTACTTGGGTTTACTACACTCGAAACGAAGCACCCGGGATACCGAACCCAGTCAGAGCGGGTAGGTGTGCACTCAAGTGTAACAAGGTCTATCATTGGCTGGTTCATTTGCCGATGCCCTCACGGCTCATTGTGTGTGTGTGTGTATATAGAGATGTTGGGTTTTGTAAATACAGGCTCAGTTTTTGTGTATAACATTTTGCAATCAACAGACATCATAACAGGTCATATGTACAAGTATCACACCTGCCTGTCTCTGTAATTACATTATGTGACAGAGACCAAACTCGGACCATAAATCAATGCGTTTCGTTTATGATGTATAGCCTGATAGGTGTTAAGTTCAAATTGCATGTGGTCAGTGATCGAGTTGTGTATTGAATATTGTCATTAGCAGACAGGCAGGCAGACACATTGGTGTCTGTGACAACGACACATATCTATATCACAGTTAGAAATTCTGTCAACACTAAATAATGACATTGCTTTTAAGTACAGCACTGACAAAGTGACTCGGTAAGAAGAACGTGTGGTGAAATAGACAAATGAAATTATATAAACAGTTAAATTGGTAATCAGTTTCATAACACATAAAAAGCTCGCTAAAACATCAACAAAACATTAGAAGAACAGCTCACATCAAAGCCTTCACTGAGTATTCACCGCCAGCGAAGGTTTTCCGTCTTGAAATGTCGAATGCCTCACTGGTTGACACATAGCTCAGTAGATCTAGATCCTAACACGGTTCTTTTATGTAATGAATAGATTTTGGAAATTTTAACTATAAATTGTATATTTATATACTTATCCTATCTCACGACTTGCACCTCTCTCTCTTCATTCGACCATGAGTGGAAACAAATTAAACTTTGCTCCAGGCCTTCCTTGTCCCTGTCCCCGTGCTGTGCATGCCTTCCTGCCTTAGCCATGCTCACTAGGCCATGACAGCACGTGGCATGCGCAATCCTCACCCACGTGATCACCTTCCATACTCATTCTCGATCTTGGAGCCATAAAAGGACAAAACCGGAACGGTGGTAATCTAAGTAGTGGGGAGGTAGGGTGGGACTTTATCAGCGTGAGATAGGATAAGTATATAAATATACAATTTATAGTTACAATTTCCAAATCTTTAAACTTATCCTATCTCACGACTTGCACTTATCCCACGGTAGGAAGGTGGGTCATAGATTACCCAAAGTTCAAGCGATAACAGCTAAGCGTTATGCCAAAACAACCGTAGGAAGCAACTACAAGGCAGGCCAATAACTACCAAAGTTACTACGTGTGAGGGTTAGTGCGAACCCATTGACTTACTAAGCACAAGTGCTCCCAGGGACCGGGATTCCCAAGCAATGTGGTGTTCAGTCACTACCTTCACAAAGTGAAAGGACGCAGCTTAGCGAGTGTAATCAGTCGCATCGCCACGATTTCCAAGGTACCCCCGTAATAAAAGTCTAACGACTAGTATCGGGCCAGCCCCTGCTTCGAAACAACCCCAACAGACACTGTCCCGAGGAGGGTGAAAGGGTAATTGAATCGGAAAAACTCACAATTTTAACGTTCAGTACCACAACATCATCTTATGACTTTCACTACTTACCACAGTAAGATCACATAGATGTGTATAGGTACGTAGGAGCTTGAACGCTACAAAGTGTAACACTTCGGTAATGACTCACTTCACTGACGTAATTACTCCGTGGAGCAGAGGACAGTAAGTGAGGTGGCGACCCTCCAGCGTCTCAAAAGCGAGACATGCGATGGTTAGTTCGAACCCATTGACTTACTAAGCACAAGTGCTCCAGGGACCGGGATTCCCGAGCAATGTGGTGTTCAGTCACTACCTTCACGAAAGTGAAAGGACGCAGCTTAGCGAGTGTAATCAGTCGCATTACCACGATTTCCAAGGTCTGACAACTGGTATCGGGCCAGCCCCTGCTTTGAAACAACCCCCACAGACACCGTCCCGTGGAGGGTGAAAGGGTAATTGAATCGGAAAACTCACAAGTCCCAGAAGAATCGAAGACACAAATCAGAAATAAAATTCAGAATTTTATTCAGATTGTACACAAAGCAGAAACGATCGCAACTGGTGATCATCTGCGCTGAAGCTGATGGTTGTCCCGAAGTGCCGAACAGGTCTACATCTGGTCGTGATAACAGGTAGATCTTTGATTGGAAGATCAGAGGCAGTTGTTTCCACTCCGTGAGTGACAGGGCATCGGCAATGACATTCCTCATCCTGGGAATGTGTCGGGCTCTGGCCACTGTGTGGAGTGAATCGATCAGATGATAAATTCGAAACATCAACTGAAGCAGAGCTGCTGATCCTGTCGACCCCTGATGGTTTATGTACAAAATTACCATCGAAATGTCTGATTGAATCAGTATATGAGTGAACCGTAGTTCAACTGCCCAATGCCGAAACGGCGATAATGACAGTGCTGAATTCCAATTCGTTGTGATGAAGGGCCCTTTCTCCTGATGACCACTTCTAGGCCACTTGATGGAGAAAGTGAGCGCCCCAGCTTGAAAAATGTGTCAACGAACAGGTGTTGAGTCGGTATGAAGGGCACCATAGAGACTCCAACACAAACATTCCACTTGTTGAGCCACCAACGAAAGACTGAATGTAGTTGTGCGGGAAGACGAATCAACTCCCTGGGGTTGTCGTCCCCGATGTATGGGCACAGAAACATCTGAAGAGGGCGAAGCTGCAGCTGGCCCCTGTAAGTCAGCGCTTGTGCCGACGTCAACCACCCTAGTAACTTCTGCCACTGGCGAAAAGGTGTGGGTTGGACCAGCACTAGTGGTGCGTTGCACTGAATCTTGTCCCACCTCTCCTGGGGCACAAACATCATGACCTGTCGTGTTGAATATTGTCCCAATAAAAAGAAATCATCGGGTCGGTGTTACCTCTGATTTCTCCGAATTTAGCAGCCATCCTAATTGCGTGAGCAACTTGATGATGAACTGCCTGTGGAGAGGAAGGACGACTGGATCCTGCTGGGCTTGAACACAGTCGTCGATATAGTTCTCAAATGTCACTCCTCGACAATGCAGGTAGCTTGTTATCGGAATGGGTATCTGAGTAAAAAGCCACGGGGCCGCACATATGCCCATACAGCAGGACCCTCCATTGGTATCAATGACGCCCCTTGAAAGTAAATCGAAGATACTTCTGATAGTCTGGATGTATCCGGATGTGAAGGTAGGTGTCTCACAGGTCGAGGGACTGACTGACTGACTGACTGAGTTTAGTTTTACACCGCTTTTAGCAATAATCCAGCAACATCACGGCGGGGGACACCAGAAATGGGCTTAACACATTGTGCCCATGTGGGAATCGAACCGGGGTCTTCGGCGTGACGAGCCAACGCTTTAACCACTAGGCTACCCCACGGCCCTCGCAGGTCGAGGGAAATGAGAGGTCTAACCACTCTTGCCTCTGACAAAAAGATATCTCCTGATATAAGAACGTTCAATAAGTCGAGCAACTATGTCAGTTCTGACGGAGTGCTCAATGTAGTATGTTCGGCGCATGGAGATTGTCAGTCAATCTACAGGAACGTTCACATTGTAAACGAATTGTAGAAATACGTACGATCGGTGACCTCAGGAACGTTTCGGTTGGCCGAACAAAATAATGGTGCGCCAGGTGGAGTGATAAAGGTAGTAGATCGCTGCCTGGTGACAGTCCTTGCATAACTGCAGTGACCTCTGAACTCAGTGCTTGAACTAGTCAAACCGTTCACGACTGTTTCTGTCTGTCACCCTCGACTGGCTGTCAAAATCCCGACACATTCACCCTTACCGGGAATGGCAGCGTTCACTGTTACTAGCATTTAAAGGCTGGACTTGGTATCCGATTCATGGGACCAAGACAAGTCTGCAAGGGCACTTCATAGTCACTCTAATCATCAAAATTCCGGTAAACAAACAGTAGTCCGCCATTTGCAAACGTTACACACGAGTGACAAAAAAACGGACAACACGGTCTTCGGTTAACCGGGCGAGTCGCAACCCATAAATTCCGGGCTGAGCTATGCTGGCTATTTGACAAAACATCACTGCTGGTACCATGCGCAAAAACTTCACCCATTTGTTATCTGTCCAGAACTTGCTTATCATGTAAAACAAAGGGAGCTGAAGATGATGAACCATCTGCAACAATTGCACCCAGCGATACACAAACACGCTGTTACCAGTAGTCTGTAGTAACAAGACTCATCGGAGCGTCGTATAGTATTCCTGGCTAGCAAGCGTATCTAGATATGCCATATCGGTGGTTGTAGAACTGATATCTACACCGAAGGGTAGAATCGTTGAACCGAATCATTCATCAAAGGTGAAGATCGGATGGTAGATTAAATCTGGAATGAGATGAGCCCCGGTCACGGAGGACTCTTGAGAACTGGGATCGTCAGACCGTCAAGTGCCGAGCGTGATATCTCTAGATATCTCTAGCGCTACTGACATCACATGTAAATCAATTCGGCATGGTGAAGCACATAGCTACTACCTCTGTACAACCATCCGAAAAAGGGGTACAAGGTGGGATAAGTTATGTGACTAAAAACATTAAGCACCTCTCAAGCCGTAAGGTAAACCGGATAAACAAATCAAATTGTCGAGCTTAGAGCTTGCCACTTCGTAATGAGAAATTCAGCGCCTCACAGATGCCCTGAAAACTATGATCGTGTTGAAAACTAGCAGAGTTCGACAAATTTGGCCCAATCTAGATGCAAGTTCACGAACCATGTTGAGGATGTGGAAAACCAGTGTTGACAAGTCCTGATCCTTCATGTTGAATGTAATCAATAGAACATCTGGTATCTTGCTCTAGGTAGCTGTAGGTGGTCGGCGAACCATGCGATCATGTGTGTCGAATCAACCAAAACCATTCCTGCCTCTTATAGGCGACTGGCGTAGCCCGAACCATGAAAACAAAGACGAGGTTCGATGTGGGTTAAGTGTCTTGGGAGGCATCCCAGACACATTTGGCATAGGCTCTGATAAGCTGGTAAGATGCGCCGTGTTGGAAATAACTAGAGTGGTGAATCGCCCAATTCATGAATAAGCTCAATTGCTGGCAAGGTCCGAGGAACGGATTATTGACGAAAGCTGACAGTTCGATAAATGCTGACAATTCAGTGAACTTGAACGGCCAGGTGAACTGGTTCGACGATAAGGAGCTTTTCGGCCTGGTGAAACCGTACGAGTCGGGCTGGTAAATCGGTTCAGGGTGGTGAACCGGAATGTTGACGTGATCTGAATCAGTCCGTGATCTGGATCGGCGTTGTGATCTGGATCGTGACTGTGATCTGGATCGGTTCGGTAATCCGAAACGTTTAAATGATCTCAGCTGATGGAGAGATCTAGAATGCTCAGATGAACCGGTGAGGCGAGGTGAAATGTTCCGGCCGAGGTGAATCGTTTCGGTGCTGTGAATTGAATCGATGATGTGAACCGTTTCGGCGATAAGAAACAGTCTTAATATTATGGCGAACTGAGTCGATGTCGTAATCCACATACGCCGTGGCGAAACGGTTCGGTCTGGTGAATCCATTCGGTATGGCGAACCGATTCGGTGTGGTGAATCGGTTCGGCGATTTGACGATGTAGATCGGATGTGTGAGTCAGCTGGCAACACAGAGCGTTTTGATGAGGCGGAACCACGAGAAGACATCTAATGATGCGCCAATAAAATTATCACCGTCCGACATGGGAATCTCCGGACGACGAGCAGTTAATACCGGTCGTTAAAAGCGGGGGTTTGTCGGGTGATCAACTGTTGAAGTGTAACGAGCTCTGTCTGCCAGCCAACGGGAGCAAGCATGTCTACATGCTCTAAAAACGTCCTTGATAAGGGAGCACATTCCCGACAACGTTTGCTCCAGGAACACAGGTCAATACAACCCACACATGACGAGTGGGGATCCGAGGAAGTAAATATTGTTACAGTGTGCGCAAAATTACGCTACTTAGGGTCAACAGCAAGAAGCATGGTGTCTCAACCCGGCACTGGAGAGGGCTCAAGCGCAGGATTCCAAGACTCAGAAATAACCTATGACCGAGGCAAAGTAGAAGTGGCATGGCATGAAGGTGAACGCCGATCCACTGAACCATAACGCAGCCTAGCAGGTGAAACCACCCGCACAGAACGATGTTAATGAGGGGAACTATCACGTAAAGGTGCTGACCGCAAGTGCTCACTAGCTCTAGACTGACAAGACGGGATATCCTGATTCACCTGAGGTGAATGAGACCGACTACGAGAATCACTCTGACGAAAACACACCGTACGGCTAGGTGAACCGGATCGAAATGGCCAACCACTTCGACCAGGTGAGACTGAACGACTACGTGAATCAAAACGCTGTGGTGAATTGATTCGACTATGAGATGGTGAGTCGAACTGAAACCTATGTTGAGGTGAACTGAGTCGGGAATGTGAACCGGTTCGTCCTGGTGAACCCATTCGATTACGTGAATCAGTTCGGTCAGGTGAACCCATTCGATTACGGTCTGGTGAGCCGGCTCGGCTGTGTGAACTAGTTCGACCCTTGGCAATGACACGGCTAGGTGAATGGTTCCGTTCTAGTGAACCAACACTGGCATTAGACCCAATTCTGATTGGTGAAATGAATCGAGGTGGTGAATCGGTTCGGACTGGTACATTGGAAGGACGACGAGAGCTCGAGCGTGAACGAGATCTAGAACGACACTTCCCAGCAGTAGAAGAACGAATTCGAACCTCCGAACCAGATGGTGACTCAACTCGTGTGGGTGAATTGTTTCGGTGGGATGAAACCGTACGAAGAGGAGAACGGTTATGTTCCAACCACGCCGATCCACGCTTCAATGATGAATGCTTGGATTTAGAAGTTTTCGAGGACTTTGAACGGTCCGAAGAAAAGGATCTACGAGATGAAGTAGATCGCAGGTCTTGTGTAGAGGAAATATCAGTCATTACCACCCTTGCATGCCCATGAGAACTGGAGCTAGGCGAGGAAAGCGTCCCAAACGCCTTTTAACATTCTCAGACAAATAGGAATCAGACGAAGCGTCCATAAAATCTTCGTTAGGAGAGACGGGAGATTTAGAACGGCGAGCAGGTAGGGTGGGGCGATGTAAACATTGTTTTTAGCGGGAGATGGACCAGATCCCGCATAAGCATTCCTGGCCCTATCTGCCAAACGTCTGGCACAAGCACGTTTGTAAGCTTTAAAATCCTCATTAGACAGTCCTGAACACTTAGGACAACGTTTGTCCTAATCACAACAACCCACATAATCAACACACGATGTGTGTGGGTCCCAAGCTGAAAAAACTTTATTAGCTGAGCTGAGCGCAAAACTTCGTTTCTGGCCTGAACAGGCTTAACCATGTTGAGCAATTATCAGACGAAAAAAAATTCACGTCCACTCTGTCGAGCGACAAGAAAGAGAATGAGTATGGAAGGTGATCACGTGGGTGAGGACTGCGCATGCCACGTGCTGTCACGGCCTAGTGAGCATGGCTAAGGCAGGAAGGCATGCACAGCACGGGGACAGGGACAAGGAAGGCCTGGAGCAAAGTTTAATTCGTTTCCACTCATGGTCGAATGAAGAGAGAGAGGTGCAAGTCGTGAGATAGGATAAGTTTAAAAATATTTACTATTTTTCAACTTTAAAGTTGAATTTGTATTTTGATAATTTGTACCTGTAAATCCATAACGAAAGGTATCAGAATCTGCAAAGTTGTGTTTTACGTTGCATGTGACCTTTAACCACTAGGCTACCTCACCGCCCCTGTGAAAAACAGGTAAAGACTGCATGTTACAGCAGTGACATTGTGACGGTATATAATGTCACTACTGTAATGGCCCTATCACAGTCGTGTTATTCTTTGTCACAGTCGTTACACTACCCTGTCCTTACCGTAACAATAAAATCATACTTATATGCTTACTGATTTTATTCATTTGATACAAAAGTTTTATGTTAAATAAGATTCCAAAACATTTGATATCTTTGAATTGAAAATTTAGATACACAAACAGCATTAAACTAGAAAAATGTCACTGCCGTCACAAAATCTGTCCCTACTGTATCAAAACCCATGATAACGGCAGTGACCGTAACGGTAGTGAGAGCCAATAACAATATTAGTTTTAAAACAATAACTGGTCTCCCAAAGTTTACTGAGTACATGTTTTCAAATGATTTCCCCTACTGTCTAAGGTACTTGGCATTGTTTGGCTCCACAAAATTAACTGGTTTCAGCGGTAACTACCATAACGGTTAGGACATGCAAAATTCTCAGATATCATTTTGTGCAATCATTTTTCGCCAAAACATTCAGACAAATATTTTTTGGGGGTCAGTGTTTGACAGCCCTGTTTCCTCACAGCCATTGCTTGCAGACATGAAGTAGAATTAGAAAACAGTACAGGTAGTAATTATTATTGCATTGGGGAATGGAACGGTAGTGACATCAAACCTTGTGACAAAGTTTGACCTTTTTATACAAAATGTTTTTCTATACAAAAAAGGCCAAACCACGCCAAGCATGTAGCTGTAACATCATTAATTATGATATGTTAAAAGGTTTCTTTTGAAAAACATGAAACAGACCGAAAAAATCAAATTCACATCGGCCACTGGAGTTGTGACACATGAAAATTGAGTAAAATTGGGTGGTTTGGGTGGTTTCAAATAAATACAAAAATATTTTTTTCCCAATTTTGTTACTGTAAAGAGTAGAATAAACTGAAATAAATTGGTTACCATAAAAAATTATTGATTTTGACTTAAGTTTGTCGGGTGCAAACATAAAACATAAATATGCACAAATTTTGAGAATGACTCTCATACAGATGGAAATTCTTCGCTAAATAGAATACTGTGTATAGTTTCAATGATGAAAGAAGTAACGGATGACACAGTTTATCACTTTCTCTGTGCCATGATTTTTCCTGGATACGAAACTAAACAGCATACTGTTGTTAGACTAAATTGGAGTTAGCTCCCTCGGAACTGCCAACTGCTAATAAGGTTTCACCAGTGGGTGTGGAACAACTGTTCCCAGTTATGCCAAAAGAATAGGTGACTGCTGACAGGAGTGTCGTGGAAGGATGACTGGTGGCAGCATATATCCAGTCAACTACTACTGGAGGAGCGTTAGGGTACCATCTTGCATCCCTGTACTCAACACCCAATGATAACGAGATTTTGATGCTGAAAGTGCCTGGAGAGGCAGTGCCTAGTGTGGATGGAACCAAGCTGGAGATGATTGATTAAGGCTATTGGTACATAGGGAGGTAGCCTGTCATCAACAGCTGGTAACTGTGAAACTGCAACTTGTGCAGCTGATGCAGTGTCTGAAGAGGCAGCATCTACAGATGCTATGCCAGCTATTGTCCCACCTAGAGAGAAGGCATCATCTGGTGAGATGATGCCTGAAGACCCCAACCTGTAGCCTGTCTGTATGCATCCATGGCTTACAACAAGAACCAAGGCAATGTTATTTCTTAGGAAGCAGAAGTGGGGATAGTAGACTCAATGAATGTTTCGGTAGGGCAGCAGCCTGAGTATACCAAAAGAAAAGGTAACTGCGGGATTGTGAGGTGCCCACAGGGAAGTTGGTGACATGCCTTATGGAGTGGTTAATCTGACTAGGTATTCAGCAACGAGATTGCCAGGCTAGTTTAACTCATTAAGGCCGAGAGACGCATATATGGGGCAAATTAATCAGCTCCTCACAGCGAGTGACGTGTTTATGGGGCAGGTAATTAGCAGTTTCTCACAGCGAGAGCCACATACAGTCGTCAACAGAAAGCACCTCTTATTCAGCGAGAGACGCACATGTGTGTTGTACTTTTAAAAATCGCACTGTACCTATTATTTCAACCAATTTAGCAGTACTGAGCAAATGTTAGCTTTTCTTACGAGAGATCCCACCTTTAGTATCAATCAGAAGAAGTATTTAAAGTGTTTTGATAACAATTGCTAATCATTATCATAGGCTTGTACAGCGTTTAGCAAATGAACGCATGTCGGCGAGAAAGGGGATTATGATGTTTTTACAGAGGTAAGAGCCTGGTACTCTTCCTTGGGAATGGATACTAAAATACTTCGTATGCACCTTGATTGAATTAGATGTAATGGTTTAGAGGTTACTAAAAATTATATTTCCTTCAACTACCTATACAAAGAATTCAAATACAATAGAATAGTTTGAATTTACTTTTTAGGCATCATTACGATGTCATGTTTCATATACTGAAACATAATGTATAAACACAAGTAATTATACATCCAAGCTCGAATAGATTAAACATAATTGAACTTACTAATTTGAAGTTTACTGAATTGTAACTAGTTGTTTTCCATAATCTAAAGTTTGTAATGTTACCTAAGCGAATATAAAGTGATAAGTCGCTCCTTTGCATCAAATACATATATACATGTCAGTGTTATTGTTATACAACACTGAAATCTTTAACTACGCTTGTTACAAAAGACAGTAAGTTGGTAATTCAAAACATTGTCACACATGGACAGAAGTAATATCATAAGTTATTACATGTAAGCCATACAAAGGTGTTTCAAGCATTTCTGTTCAAGCTGTTGAAAGTTTCATGTTGATTTGAATTGTCAGTTTTCTATGCAATTTAAATGAGCATTCTGTAAAACGTTTGTATTTGATCTGTGTAATTATCAAATCCGGTGCAATTATCACGTGTATCAATCAACTCAGTCTCTATTGATCCATCGTCAATAAAAGCTGGATAGTATATCAGTTACGGTATCGATACACATGCGTATAATCATTCAAGCAGTTTACAGTAATGAGATAATTGAAAGCCTCTTTCGACCTTGAAATAACAGCCTCGGTAGAATGCATATGTAGTTACGTCCTTGTTGAAAGGTTTGTCCCGTGACAAGTGTAAAATAAACAGATGCTTGTTATATCATTGGACATCTTGCTTTATGGAGTCACGCCCTCTCTGTGATGTTTATACATGCATGCACATCTGTAATCTTATGAACCTCGTTTGCATTCAGTAAAGACATAGGCACGCCCACCTTCATAAATATTGGGGTGGGGTGTCAACTGCAAGTTTATACACTATAATAATTCAGTATAGTGTCACCTCGTGAATTCTGTAATGCGTGTACTCTAGTTTTGATAGTCATTCGTATCAAGGTGAAGATCATATTTACATGTACAGCAAACCATTATGTTTTATGTACTAGTTGTGTGCATAAAATGTATATGAAAATAAATACTACCTCTACTCAGTAGTTGGATTTCAATCGCTTTGTTTTACTTATCGAAAAACACTAAAATGAGGACAAATAAACTCGCCAAAGTGACTATCTACTCCTATTTGTCTTATGTGCGTATTTCATACATCGTTACCAGTGTGTATGTTTACAATACACAAACTGTTACATGATAGCTTGAGTTGATAAAGCCGACACCCAGCATATCAATCATCGATATAGCCAATAACCAATCTCTATCCAAGCTGCTGAGTGACCAAACGTGCTCTTCAGAAATTTCGCCCACGCCCCGTCACCTGTCCTTTCCTCTGTGACAGGTATCTCATGATACGATTGGTCGCAGATAACATATGACCAGCCACTACATTGAACAGTTGAGATACCGAACGTTCTATTCGGGAAATTTGATGATGCCCTATCACGTGACTCTTTGTTTTATGTCTAGGCAAGGAATATGTAGTATACATTTTGTATATGTATGTTTGTATGGTCACGTATGTTTTCTGCATTAAATCTGTATGAAATAAAGTGCAATGCTATGAATGTGCTTTGTGCTAGTCACAGACTAGCGTTATAGTACTTTCATTAAAATAATTCGTAAACACTAGAAATGTATCGTCAAAACCGCTATTTTCGTCAAAGATTATAAAGTATGAAAGTAAATTCTTCTTTACAGTATGTCATTGTCATAGATGTTTTGTAAATTTAAACCTCACACAATGATATAAGAGAGAGAATTTGTTAACGTGTGTCTCAGCTGTTACATACAAAGAATACATGTGTATGCATATTGTGATAAAATATAAATGTACAAGCCGACAAAAGGTCTACAAGAGAAACTTGCAATAAAATTACATAAAGCTTGCAATACACGACATGTATTCACACCTGATTTCTTTCAACATATATCTATCTTTACGACACAATTAAACAATCAGGACTTGTTTGTACGACTAGACAGTTTCCTGTGATCCCCGAAACCTGCCAGGGAAATCAGGTGTGACTAGCACTAATTAGTCTCGGCACAGAGAGTGGGCAATCAGCGAGGGCTTTCAGGTGTTGAGTAGTGATGGGGCTCTCGGGCTTAATGAGTTAAACACTTAGCACTCACTGATCCATGAAACAGTGAAACTAGCTATTAGGACAAAGACTATGTGGACCCTGTGGACTCCCATAAGAAAACCCAAGTGACAAACATGGAGAATCTAAAACATAACTCAATAGCATAGCTGACATGTCCCGTCACTTTGGGCTAAGAAAGAAACGATGATGCATTAACACAAGAGCATGCTAGGAGAGAAGTGAATGCTTCGAAACTGTCTTGTAATCACAGCAAGAAATAATGTTGTATACTGTTTGCAAAGAGATCAATTTAAAACAACTTACATGATTTAACGTCTAACAAGGAAACATACTCACGCCACCAGAACATATGTCTGCAACCATCTGAGATCACTGCCTCGAAGAATTAGCTTCTCAACATTGGCTGCATAGCTGGATACACCCTGGGCTTGTCTTTCCAGCTGAAGCAAGAGCTCTAGCATGACATGTTGTCAGTGGAAGAGATCATCCAAGAAAAACAAATCTCAATTCGTTCATATGTATCAATAGTAGCACATGTAGCACTACACCTGTATGACCAGTATGACAAGTAGCACACCTGTATAACCAGTATGACATGTAGCACTACACCTGTATGACAGTATGACATGTAGCACTCCACCTATATGACCAGTATGACATGTAGCACTACGGCTGTATGACCAGTATGGCATGTGGCACTACACCTGTATGACCAATATGTCATGTCTACACCTGTATGACCAGTGTGACATGCACTACACCTGTATGACATGCACTACATGTGTATGACCAGTATGACATGTCACACTACACCTGTATGACCAATAAGGCCTATCTACACCTGTATGACCAGTGTGACATGCACTACACCTGTATGACCAGTGTGACATGCACTACACCTGTATGACCAGTGTGACATGCACTACACCTGTATGACCAGTGTGACATGCACTACACCTGTATGACCAGTGTGACATGCACTACACCTGTATGACCAGTGTGACATGCACTACACATGTATGACCAGTGTGACATGCACTACACCTGTATGACCAGTGTGACATGCACTACACCTGTATGACCAGTGTGACATGCACTACACCTGTATGACCAGTGAGACATGCACTACACCTGTATGACCAGTGTGACATGCACTACACATGTATGACCAGTATGACATGAAGCACTGCACCTTTATGACCAGTGTGACATGTAACACTATACCTTTTTGACCAGTGTGACATGTAGCACTACAGAAGTTTACCCAGTGTGACATATGCAGCACTAACATCTGTACAGTAAGTGTGGCATGAAACCTCCATAGCTTGTGCAACATGTACCACAGCTAAGTACTGTAAGAAAAAACAACTGTTTTTAGGCTGTTACTCTGTATCCCTAAAATAGCATATGTCGAAATAACCCACTTCGACCTAACTTGGCATTCAGTGGGATACTAATAGGATAACCAGAAAAACATGTTTACACGTAAAATCGGGCAAAAATACGAATAGCTGCTGAAAACAATAGATCAGACTATAGATGGCAATTAGGTCCCTCAGGCAGGTAGGACAATTGACCGTTGTCGACTCACCTGGAATGAAATGCATGTGCTGCCGACAGGCACAAGGGGCCATCTCAAATATATCTATGCTTTTTCATGTGTGTTAAATGTGTCTCATCTATTGATCAACTTCTTGTGTGTCTTTCTTTCATAAGGTGTATGTGAAAGAGTATGATACCCATAGGAAAGCTTAAATCGTATCAAATGTCTCAAAATATATAGGTGGTATGAACACTCGAAGATCGACAGGACTGGATATTATTTGTAAATTGTTATGACATGCCGTTTACTTCCCTAGTTTAATTCCCCTAAAGGATTGTCTTATCTTAGCTGATATCTCTCTACCCAGCCCGCCCCAACCACCATCTGCAACATCCGTCCTGGTTTTGGTTTTGAGACTACCCCTTCTCCCTGTTTGTTTTTATAGAGAGACTCCATGGTAGCTACATCATTAATAGTTTCAGCATTAAAGTTCTTATGTTTTACGTCAGCTATCATTTATAATGAAGCTAAGTCTAATTTCAAAATGGGCATCAAAAAGTGTCCTTTGTAATACAAGATCAGCGCACACTAATTTGCATAAAGCCATGGTCTATTCCAAACAATTCGCTTGGGAACGCATTGCTCATTTTTGCACTAATCTCTCCTCAGTAAAGTCCTTTTTTTCACGTTTCCTATCTCCTTACCACAGAGACTGTAGTTAGGCTGAACTTAGTTTAACAGATATTTCACACTTTCACATATCAACTGTATATATCAATTGTAGATATAACTGTGTACAACAGTACTTTAGTGAGTGAGTGAATGAGTTTAGTTTTATGCCACACTCAGCAATATTCCAGCTATATGGCGGCGGTCTGTAAATAATCGAATCTGGACCAGACAATCCAGTGATCAACAGCATGAGCATCGATCTGCGCAAACTGTACTTTAGTGCCAGCTTTATGAGAAAAGACAAGTCAAAGACAGCCACCCTTGATGTAACAACAATCTTACCATATACCGTCCAAATTCTTTGGCAATTCTGGAGAGAACCATACCGATGAGTACATCCAGTAACTGCAAATGATGTATATTTTTAGAGTAAACATATCATTTTATACTTAACCTGACTCAACATTCTCCTGAAATCTTGAGGAAACTTCCTCAAAACAGAAAAACATCTCATCCGATCACACCCTTGTCACACACAGGCACTATGAAAGCATGCGACTCCACTTTCACATATATTTGTCCAAAATATATGCTTAAGGGTGAGTGGGGATACTTGGGTGGGACATTTAGTGTAAGAATATGTATAAAATAATATTGTTTTCTTTGTTCTGGAAAATTAAGGCCTTGGGGAGGACCTGATGCAGTTCCACCACGGGAGTCGGATTAAGGAGACTTGACTGTATACATGTAATGCGATGTAATTATAATACACGCGACACCAATCCCTAATCTAAGGCGTAGAAGCCTTTCAAGCGAAAAGGCATAGAAAAACGGAGAGTAGGCCAACCCACCTGCCTTGTAAACACATAGTTTGAAGTGGCGAGGCGACGGATGAAGCATGACATCGTCAGTCACAAAAAGCACCAGCCAGACACAACAACATGTCACAAATAATTATATATATACATGTAATGTGATGTAATTATAATGCACGCGACACCAATCCCTAATCTACCAAGCCTTTCAATGAAAACTAGAAGGTGTTGAAGCCTTTCAAGTGAAAACCCACATAGAAAAAGGGAAAGTAGGCCAACCCTACTGCCTTGCAAACACATAGTTTGAAGTGGCGAAGAGACAGATGACAAGTGATATCATCAACCACAAAAAGCACCAGCTTGATGCGAAAATTATATATATATGTAATGCGATGTAATTACAATACACGCAACAAGAATCCCTAATCTAAAGCGTAGAAGCCTTCCAAGTGAAAACGCACATAGAAAAGTGTAAGTAGGCCATCCCGTCTGCCATCTTGCAAACACATGGTTTGAAGTGGCGAGGCAACGGAAAAGTTACAACATTGAATTATGAAAATTGTTCGAAACGCATTCCATGTATCGCCCATGCAAATAGATAAGAACCATTCATACAGTGCCTGCTTCTTTTTCACTCATCTTTATCTTTGTTTACTAGGAATTCAACTTGAAAAAGTTGACAAGACAGCACGCACGTCTTCACCATGTGAACGACAGTTTCGAGGTTGAAGGTTAGAATTACCTACTCTTGGCTGTGGGGTTCCGCTGGGCCCTGCAGCGGGTGGTCAGACAAGAAAAAACAGGTTTTTGAAAACAAGATTGACAATCCTCAGATTGTGATGACTCTTCTTCTTCTGATGGCTAAAAAACATCTTTAGTTTCAACTAGATAAAAGGAATTCGGGTAACATGAACTCTGAAAAATCTCATCATACAGTGACATTGCTGTTGTAGACTGTGTGCCGGCAACTGATCCCATGTTGTTGCAGTATACCTATAGCTAGAAGTACTTGTTGTGTAACAACTATGAAGGCTGTGTATTCCGCTGCGTGAAGAACATAGACTGTATAAAGTTCTGAGGCTGCGCTATGGTCTGTCAGCTGTATAAAAAGGTGTTAGCTCTGTGAAGGTTGGTGGCTGAGCTGGATGCCTCAGACTGAATCACTGAAAAAATATTCCCCTACTATTCTGCTGAGCAAAAATGGAGAGAGTGACCAGTCAACCGGATTGGCCATGTGTCTCCCATGCCACTGCATGGAGAAAAGGTTTTGCTTACCGGTATGTTCTTTTGTCCTTAGGGAACCCACTACAATGTGGGAGAGTGATGAGATAAGCAATTGGTAAGAGTCAGGTTAAGGAAAAATTATGAATATACACTACATTATGTACATATACCTAGTTTCAGCCATCATGGAGCAGATTGTGACATGACTTAAAAAACTAGCAAACACTTAGATGAAAGCTTGTCAATCAAGCAAACAATCAATGAAAAGACTTAACTGACTGTGAAAAGTTCTTAGTTCCTTCAGTTCCACTTATTGTAAGATAATTTTGCTGTTGAAAGAATCCAAATGATATATCAACTGTTCATGCAAAACATTTGTTCCAACTCACAACAAAGAGAATATCTGTCATCTGTGGCACCTTGGCCACATACTGGAGCAACCGGAGAAGGAGGGGTGTCTGCAAATAAAACACATGTGACACTTAAGTTGTCAGCTGGTTGAATGCATGTAGGAAGAATGTTTCCAACAATGTTGACACAATGTGGTAAGTACTGGGTAATCTTTGCCAGCCGGACTTCACATCCTTTAATGGTCATATATAGGTTGCAATGTAAACACGCGCTTGATAATATTATCAAGATATCCACTCTGTTAATTTATCCAGAAATATTATTTTATTCTTTAAAAATTTAAACTGTTTTAACATACAGCTGTCTGAAGACGATGTGTAGGCCACATAAACAGGAAGTTAGTGTTGCCATTGGTTCTCTTGCTCTATGTCATTGAAGAATGTGTATGTTCACTAGGATTACTTATGTTTCATCATACTACGTCACTTATTTGTGTGACAGCTTACCCAGATAAGTTAGATGCTAACCACATCTGTCATATTTGAAAGATAGCATTATTGTTTACAAATATTCCATGAATGGCAAGCAGGGAAACAACTGTCAAAATAGACATTCTTTGTCAAATGTGTGAGGAGTGTGAAATCTTACACTGACAGCCCTATCAAGGAAACAGTTTATGAACTGTCCAATACAAAACATGCTAGCCCTACTGTGTGTGACCTTGATAATGTAGTTATTTATAGAAGCACAATTACTGATAAATTGTCAACTAAAGAACTCATGACAGTGATGAAACAGTCAACCAAGCACAAGAAAACAAAAACTTACAGTTTCTCAGGCAATTGGAAACAGAATCATGATTGACTAATGTATATAGAAACACATGTATACTGTAACATTTGTCAACCGCATGACAGATGTGGTGTAAGTATTAAATTCTATGAAGAAAGATAAAACGATCATATCAAGCCCAGAATAACTTTCTTGTAATGATCTAACACCAAAACCAAAAACTGAAGCCTTTTATAGCTGAAACCTATTAAGTGTCTGCACTGTCTGTATGGTATTGCAGTATGCCAAAATACTTCACAAAGACTATAGGGCTTTATACTAAAGGAACTTTAAGATTTATAATAGAGAACTAAAGGAACTTTAAGATTTATAATAGAGGAAAGAGTAGTTCTGGTGCAACCTAGCTCTTTGCCACCATCTAATATTATTCCAAACATAAGGTCAATCCTGTTCCACTGCCTCTGGTTTAACCTGCCAAGTCTGGTTTGGGGCTTTATGGGAAGCGTCAAGCTTATTAGATCTTGTCAGGATGTCTGGGTTGCACAATTGATTTCTGATGGTCTGTGCTTATGACCAAATGTTCATATTAGTGGCCAAGACCATGTTCAAACATCCGACATGTTATTGCCTATTACAGTTTATACCAATAAAGTGGGTCATAAGTTTCTAAATTTGTTGAGCATACTTCATTTGCATTACACCCAGTATGCATAGGTTTTAGCAAACTCATTTAAAATTGTTTAAACTTCAAATCTGAATATATCCATATCTACACATGAAACAATAATATGCTTGAAACTTCCTTAATGGCAACCTGCAACCTCATCAGTTACATACATTGAGGCCCCATTTCAACAAACACACAGTATTTTGTATTTATGTTGGAAAGAAAATTACATTTACATCCAACATTGTCCAAAGCATTTCATAAAGATCAGCATGCACAACATGCAAAGCATAAAGAATGAGAGGACAACCACCATAACTCCCCAAAATAAGAACTATGGCACTAATTTCCGTAACTCAGCCGTGTCAAGGATTCTCTGAGATAAGCGTGCAAACTTTTTTCATTAATTTCTGTGAAAACACGACCCAATTATATGCAGTATGCAGCTTGCTGAAAAGCATGGAGAAAGGGTCCTGACTTTGTAATATATTGTTATGTACAAAATTGAAGCATGGAGGAGTAAGGGAGGTAACTCCGGAAAAATAATAAATATAACAGTAGTTTTATTAACCAACTCTTACTCTCAGATAGGCAAAATCCAAACAGTTACAGAGTTCTCCCTGCAAGGATGCTGGGATGCCTAGTCAGACCAGATATCCTGATAGGTCTACTATCTTTGTATATTTCATGAAATATAGGATGTGAACTGTAATGTCAAGGAGAATGTGTTAGAAGGTAATAAGAGATGAAAAATGATAGAACAGTGTTATAGCCAGCTGATGACAGCTTCGCCAACAGTAACATATGGAAATGGTATAAAATTAGCAAATCATATGTATGTCTGAAAGACACCACTTAATCATGTTCCTCATACTCTGGACCCGTGAAGGTCCGGGTTAGAATTGATCTTCAATAACCCATGCTTGTCGTAAGAGGCAACTAACGGCACCGGGTAGTCAGGCTTGCTGATTTGGTTGACACACGTCATCATATCCCAGTTGTGTAGATCGATGCCAGACTCAATTAATTACAGACTGCCATACAGCTGGAATATTGCTGAGTGCAGCATAAAACTAAACTCACTCACTCCACATATGCTGCTTCTCTTTGTTCATTGGTTGTGGTACAGTGGTTTGAAAAAAGATGGAATGACTGGCCAGATTACTAGATTTAGTCAGATAGGTCTTTGGTCCAGTAGTGTCAATCATATCAAAAGATATTATAAGAATGGTTTGCATGAAAATTATTTTTGTGCACTTACCTCATGAAAAATATCTCCTGTGTATGGGGAAATATATGTTTCTTGTAAAGCCATTCCTTCCTGAACTGAAACAGTATCAGTATCATACCTCACTTACTATTGTGTATGTAAGTAAAACAAAATACACAAGTACACTCACTGACACTAGGAGTACTGTTACGCAAGTCATTTCCATTTTGCTGGTGTTATATCACTTGCCACTAACAAATAGAATTGTAAAAATTAAAATCATCAACAACAAACAACGGCTGCACGTGTGCTACAATTCAAAAGAGAAAACAAACCTCTTACTTACACTTTGTTCAGGATGCAGTCACTGCTAAATAAGTAAATAATAAATGACTCCTTAACCACATTGTTTATCAGTAAGAAGTGGATTTTGCAATTTCTGTCACTGTTTTTCTCAACTGCTGCAGAATATGAATACCTTCTCCTGGTCAACGGGGAACGTAACCAAACATCAAGTGACCATACACTGACATCAATGGTTGCCAAAGGCAAAACAAAATACAGGAAAAAATAACATATACTGAGGGTGAGAGAAACAAATAGAGGATCGCAGGAAAATTCAAGCATTCCTTTAATATTTTCCAGTTTTCATCATCAGCTTTGAATAGTGCTGTGGTGGTGAAAATTGGAAAATTTTAAAGGAACACTTGAATTTTCCTGTGATCCTTTATTTGTTTGTCTGAATATATTTGCAAATATTCTGACAATCAACATTTTATGAAGAAACCTAACAATATCCTAGTCAGGTAACATATCTCTAACGACTTGTGACTGTAAGCAATACTCTCCAATACCATAAGACAAGAGAATTCCTAAACCTAGATTCTACATGGTCCTTTTTTGTATTTTCACAGCTCTGGATCTTGAGAAAATGCATTATTGTTTATCCCAGAATTGGTAATTACAAGCTATTTCCTAAAATCAAATTTATAAGCTATTCACGACCTGTGGGTTACACAAAACATTTGTGTAACGATGTGTCTCTTGAGTCTATTACTATTGGCGATTCTAATTCAATTTAGTATGTAACATGAGTTCTGATTGGTCAATGCTATCAATTTCTGACCGTTTAATCAGCAAATATGGTCGCAATTTGAAAACCGATTCACCAAAACCTTTGAATGTATCCCTACGCTATTGGGGTAACGCTGTTTCTCAGGGCATTGTCATTTGCAGAAGCCCCAGGTCAGTTAACTCCCCTATCCAGCTAAAATGGATGGAATTTGTGTTAAAAAAGACAAAACAGTATCAATTAACTATCATAAATATAATTGTAAGTTCAAAAAATTACTCGCAACGGGTTGTTGAACCAACACTGTTAGATCATGAAACAAGATTTATGACGTCATCATGGCACCTGCTGTGACGTCATTTGACAACAGAACTGATAATGGCCCATCATTGAGGAATCAGCGGGCCATTATCATTTGCGGATTGGCCCCTCATTTCTGATAACTAGAGGGCGATTTCATGACAATTCCGTCCATTTTAGCTATAATACTATGATTTACTCATTATTGTCAGATTTAGTCAGTGTGCACATAACAAACGTGTTGAAGTTTGAAAAGGGAACTACTTTTTCTGGCGATGGTGTAAGTTCAAGGAGTGATATGATTAATCTTTGACCTAGAGGAACTTTGACCTGGTTTAGACGATTACCCGACCGACCCTTGAATTTTGGTGCCGACCCTATTTTTTTTAAGCGGTATGAATAAAACAAGCTTTCAGATACCATTGTTTTTTCTCGGCACCGACAGACATCGGTCATTCTGATAGAGAAAGTCGACATGATGGCTGCAAGCTTGATTAAATAACCAATTACACATTGATGTGTTATTAGTTTGAACTTTACTTCTAAAAACATATGTGAAAAAAAAATCCTACCTATCGTAATTTTAAAGAGGTGTAATTGGAACCACAACATTCTTTTTATTTGGCCTTAAATTAGCAATGCTCAAGCTAAGGGCGGATAACTCATCCTGACCTCAGTCAGTGTGGGCTGAAACCCAGGTCATGAGGGTACCCTCAGTTTACGTTGATTTGAAGCAAATCCCTTCTACAAAGATGGGAAATAGTATGTGCACTACAGGCTGTGGTAAATGGCAGATGTGTAATAACTATATTTAGAGCTAGACTTGGTTTAATAGTTTTGTTATGATGAAATATGTTTTTGAAAATTTGATTTTGTGAGGAAAATGTCTTATTACACTAATGAAACTTTCTTATTTTAAAGAAAAAAGTATATACTTAATAAATCATACCTTGAAATATTTTTTTTCAAGTGACAAAGGCATTTTAAAACAAATTCAAAATGGGTGACTTTCACATGCGGTCTGCATTTTTATCAATTTCATGATCGAGTTACCTCCCTTTGAAATCTAAACCCCCCCTTGCTAATGCTAATCTGTGTGATTTTGTAAAAGTTTTTTGTAGCTTTTCAATGAGAAAGGGTCGTTCAGTCTAGAAAAATTAGACAATTTGCAAATGAAACAAATTGGGAAAATCTGAATGCAAAATAAATAATGATCAGCCTTTGTCTATTAAGAGCCCATGGCCTGTCTGTCTTGGTAATTCTACCATATCATTTAATTTCACATGAGTTAATATTTAGTAAATTTGTAAATATATCTTATATTTGTTTTAAGCGTAGTTATTGTATCAAGTCAAGTCAAGTCAAGTCTGGTTTATTGTATATCAATGTGGTAACAAAAATCATCAAAAGATGACTATCCCTCCAGTTCCACATAAATCCTAAGATCATTTTTCTGATCCATAAACAAACCCTTACCCGGAATCAATTCTATATCTAGCCATTGAAATAAAATTTTAGTATTCTGAAAATATCAAAAGGCACCACTTCAGTACTTGGCTGATGCATACAAAGTTTCAGAAAGAATTAATGAACAGTTTTCAAGTTCTGCTCCGGAAACGAAATGAATTACAGACGGATGGACAGGACAGACAGACTGACAGACAAGGTATTACATACTGGTGGGATATTACACATATTTTTCACTGAATAAATGATCATCAAAATCGTTATACATTCCCTAAATCAAAGATTTATCATCAAGTAGGGCAACATATTACAACATATTACACAAGACAGGAAACTTGTACTCTCATTCACTGCATATGCAACTATTCAATACAAACATATCTTCCACTTAGTTCCTTTAACACTTCTCCTTTGAATTTGTGGTTGACATACTGAGTGCAAAGACATTAATGCATGTTTTGGGAGAATTTCATCCATTTCCGGCTAATTTTCTCCACTATTTTTCTATTTATAAAATCACATTGAACACCCTTGACCTTAAATTTTGTTCCCACCGATCAGCAATGATAAGGACACATTTGTGATTTAAAGATTTCATTTTTTCCACCAAAAGTGAATATTTTATGTACGGTTGTCACTTTTTCTGTTTTGTTTGTTTCTCGAGGTCCTGACGGTGCCATTTTTGTAGGATTTTTCACATGAGATATATGGACAATAAAAATCAATAAAAAATATAGTGTTCTAAGTTAAGGTTCATATGAGATAATGACATTTTTCTTATAATGATATCACATGTTTAGAAAAACCGTTGAGCATAGCTACTTAAATATTGAATTTCTTTCACGAAAAACCAGCGTAAAACGAGTTGAATTAGAATGGAGATAACTGAACTGTGTTTGACGAATTGGGGGCGTATACCGGTGGTTATATAGTCGCAAATTTAACGTTATATATCTAAATTTGCTGCTATATAACCACCGGTATACGTTCCCAATTATCCCCTAAAAAGATTTCCAAATCATGCCTGCATACTGCAGTAGCGGACAAGTGAATGACATTTGTTCTACCTCGTTCCCACGATGTAAGAGGTGTAACAACTTCATTTCGCGACGACAACCACTTGGGTAAAGACGTTCTGAATAGCCACAAACGAATCAGTGAGCCGAAAAGGTAGCATAAGACAGATTGGTACGCCATGACGCTTCCTTGTAGGATGCAAAAGTTGGAATGGCTGTCACCAAAAGACGGTGTGTGAAGAAAACGAAAGATGATCGTGCGTCGAAACTATAATTGGAGAAACATTCAAACGGCAATGAAGTTGTTGTTATGGCAAATATATATACTTCTCATTAAAAGTTTAGACTCACTGGTGTAAATATAGCCACTTACTCCAGGCAACTGTTCTAAACTAAATTTTGCAAAATATTCCATACTGTTTAAAGGTATTGTTTACACATGAATTGATGTCTTACACCACAACGCAGCTGTTCACATGCACGATATTTTGCACATACTTTTTTTTAGCAATTTGATGCATGATCCTCGTGCAATTCATCCGCATAAAGTTTGCTGTTGGTTCCCCAAAGTTAGTGGAGAAATCAATCTTCGATGTAACCATATATATATATATGTATATATATACATAACATAACATAATATATATATACATAACATAATGCAAGTGTTTGAAGTGAATCTAAACTTTTGAAGAGAACATGTGTTATATTTGGGAATACACTTTCTTAGTAATTAGTACAGTTTCAAGTACTTTTAGGGTTGAGTCCCCTCAAACCCCCTTTGAAATGTCCTGGATCCGCCTATGAAATAGTCCACGGAATCGTTCAGATTGTTCAAGACAGGCTTACGCTGAAGTTGGGAAATGATTTTATGCTGAATGAGTCTGATTAACCAGGGATACTCTACAACAGAGTCTCCCTGGATTAACTAAGCGTTTGCCGCCAAAGGTATTTTTGTGGTAAATGCCGTAAAATTGGTTATATATAACCTTACCTTTGTGATTTTTTATGGCATATGAAAAATAGTGCTATGGTGACAACCTGACCGGGTCAGTGGATCATGAAACCGCCCTCTAGTTATCAGAAACGAGCGGGCCGCTGCAAATGATAATGATTTAAGAAATACAGTTCGCTCTACCACCATTTGGCCTCTTAGAAAAGAACTACAGTTTGCTCTACCAACATGTATAGTGTAAACGAGCCCACTATTATAGTTAAAGCAGGGGCGAAAGTGCGAAAGTGTGCTTTATTACACCGTACATGGTGGTAACGCGAACTGTATTTCTTTTCTTAGAGGCCAAATTTAATATTTTCTGAGGATAATTACGATTCTAAGATGCCTCGGTGAAAGATCAAAGGCACCGAGAGTACAAACGACAGTGTCGGTGACCTAATTAAGAATCCTCGCACAGGGCTAACTGGCGCACTGTTCTATTGATGTGTCTGCCCCCCCTACGTAAGACAAACGTTATCAGAAAAAACAAATGCTAAACAGTTTGATGACGGTTTACGTTCGGATTAAATATCTTCTCTAAATTATTTGAATTACATCTGTGATTAACGTAAAACATATGGGGCAATATGAACGTCGCATTTCTGGCGCGTGGTCCTGTGCTTACAAATCGGTGAAGTTAAGCAGCGTCGAGCTCGGAGAGTCCTTGGATGGGTGACCGTGTTTGGCAGCTTGACTCCTGAGAGTTTCTAGGACTTGAGTCCTGCCCCACAACGAAGCACATGTGATACATGTGGTCTCACCTTAGGCAAGTGAGTTTGTTCAAAATTGCCTCTGTTCACCCAGCAGGAATATGGGTACCCGGTGGAAAAAAAGTCATATGACTATAACCTTCTAGCGCCTAACAGGCAGCTTGGGTTATCCGGGGTAATAATGGCCTTGATTGTTAGCGCTATGAGCATACCTAGTGTGGAGTTTGGCGCTATATAAATGGACACATTATTATTATTATTATTATTATTTCTACTACCAACGTAAGTTTAGATCAGTACATCCAGATGAAGCTGAGCAGTCAAGCGACATTCCACGATTGCATTGTGGGAATGTAAACATTGCGAACGTTTGGTGTGAAAAACGTTACCGTGTCGCCGAAAACTCGTGAGTCGAATTGAGACATTTTAATCGTCGGAAAACATAAACGTAATGTTTCCACCAGTGATGTTAGCTGTGTGAAGCAACTGCAGATCAAGAAACGGGATGCTACGGAGTAGTTTACTGTAGGAGGCTGTAAGAGGCGATAACAACTGACATGCATCGTGACGTCGCTTACATTGTGACGTAATGCAAAATTGTTCGATTACGAGGGGGCAGACCAGAATGGCGCAGCGATACATTGTGACGTAATGCAGAAAATGCACATTATTTAAGAAATACAGTTCGCTCTACCACCATGTATAGTGTAATTAAACACACTTTCGCCCTGAACTATTATAGTTAAAGTACGAGGACGCTTGCGTCCGAGTGTATAATTGTTCAGGGCGAAAGTGTACTTTATTACACTAAACATGGTGGTAGAGCGAACTGTATTTCTTTTCTAAGATGCCGAATTTAATTGTTTCTAAGGATAATTACGATTAATTTAAGGCAGAAAACAAACGACAGTGTCGGTGACCTAAATTAAGAATCCTCGCACAGGGCTAACTGGCGCGCTGTTCTATTGATGTGTCTGCCCCCCTACGTTAAGACAAACGTTACCAGAAAAAAACAAATGATAACAGTTTGATGACGGTTTACGTTCGGATTAAATATCTTCTCTGAATTATTTTAGTTACATCTGTCATTAACGTAAACTATACGGGGCAATATGAACGTCGCATTTCTACTACCAACGTAAGTTTAGATCAGTACATCCAGATGAAGCTGAGTAGTCAAGCGACATTCCACGATTGCATTGTGGGAATGTAAACATTGCGAACGTTACCGTGTCGCTGAAAACTTGTGAGTCGAATTGACATATTTTAACCGTCGTAAAACATAAACGTAATGTTTCCACCAGTGATGTTAGCTGCGTGAAGCCACCAAGAAACGAGATGTCACGGAGTACTTTACTGTAGGAGGCCGTGCGAGGCGATGACAACTGACATGCATCGTGACGTCGCTTACATTGTGACGTAATGTAAAATTGTTCGATTACGAGGGGGCACACTAGAATGACGGGATAACGTCATTCAATTGTTACGTCACCAAAAAACTATACCTTTATTGTCCAAGATATTTTTATGGATTAAACTTCTTTTTTAATTTTTTAATTTTTTAATCCATAAAAATATCTTGGACATCAATGTACAACTTCTAAATGCCACTGAAAGACATTATACCTTTATTGTCTGATAATGTTGTTTTTTTCGATTGTTCTAACCGCTAGGTATCTTAGAACGTCTGATAAAGTATTGTCGGCGCCTTTGATCTTTCACCGAAGCATCTTACTTTTCAAACACTTTTGGATAATGTTATTTCATCAAATGTTTTAGGACTGTGAAGCTTTCATTGACCATATAATTGAAATTTAGTTCTATTCCAATACTGTATTAAATGTTTGACACTAACTGAATTGGTTGGTTTATATTATATCAGTACAAATTTAGTCCTCCACTATGTATATGTAGTAAAACTACAATGGCGGCCATTTTGGCGGCCATTTTATATTTTTGGTAATATGTAACAATTCCTAATAACATGCCGTCACTCTAGAAGTGGAACAAAAAGAACTTGTTTTAGTTGCAAAAATAATGTTAACTTTCGATAAATAGATCCCCACCACACATTTCGGTGAAAAGTCGGAGAAACGCTAAAATACCCATGTCTCAAAGAATAAGCTTTAAAACATTACATGACAACGATATGACCATACAAGACCACTTTTTTTGTGCCCAGGCCATCACTCTAGGGGAGACAAGTGTCAAAAAACATCAAAAGTATCAGTTTTGGGTGTAAATGGAAACATTTGGTGTTAATTTTTATCTAACTTTAAGCGCTGAAAAGGCAAAACACGACAAACCAAGATGGCGGCCATTTTGATTTTTATTCAGGAACAAAAACATAATAATTTCTACATCCTTTAGCAACACTTTAGTAATACACAGAAGTCAAAATAAAAGCGATCAGATTGATAGTAGAAAAACTATCCATGATTAACTTTGAGATGTTGTCGGGCAGCAAACCAAATGTGGTGAAAATGCTCGCAGACCCCCACCACATAAAATGGCCTGTGAAAAAAACTGATACCACAATCTGAGAGTATTACAGGCCATTTCATGACCCCAAGACATCATACTAACTGAAAATAGTGTACAGTACTGGGGAGGCTACGATTTCAAATTTTTCAGGTGCGTTGGGTTAACAGCCCGTTGCGAGTTGTTTGAAGTAAACTTACAATTAAATTTATGATACTGTCTTGTCTTTTTTAACACAAATTTCATCCATTTTAGCTATAATAGGCCTTCGTCGGCCAGTTAATTGAAAGCCTAGGGCTTCTGCAAATGACAATGCCCTGAAAAACAGCATTACCCCTATAACAATGTTAAATTTGTGTTTATTGGACAATAAGATATGGAATGTTTTACGGAAAATAACGCCTGAATTGTTTGTCATTGCGTTTCAGAGAGAGCTATTTCATGCCCATTCGTTTGGAGTTAGAAGCACAGAGATAATTATAACAAGTGAGTGACGTCATTCTGTTTTTCACGACAGTTAGTTGTAGGTTATACATGCATATTGCATTATCTTTCAATTAATGTTCTTAGTGAAATCCGCATCCACTGGCATGTCTGATGTCATGCCGTTTCTTGAGGATCTGTGTGTGCGAAAGATCAGATGTCAATTGGGGAACACACTGACATGCAGCACCGACCTGCTGATGCTTGTGTATTACCACGCAGCTACTGCGTCATGTAACATATACTTCATACCTTCAAAAACGGCATACCAGGAAGAAACGGAACGTGCGAAGGTGAACAGAATGCTGGGTACACACATGCGTATGTTGTTGGCAAAGGGGCGTCTTTCGGAGAGGTTAAAATTATATATATACGTTGATATACCAGGTAGACATCTTCATAAAGTTTTGAACTGAGTCGAGATCCATCCGGGAAAGTGTACCATCACAAATAACATATGCTACAGGTGCGCGAGGGTGGATACGTTACGTCTTTTCGCTTTTCTTATATGTTTGAAGTGTGCGTGTGCGTGTGCGTGAGCGCACACTTCCATGTACAAGTGTGGACGGGTGGTGGAAGTTGTTGTACCTGTAGACAATTGCGGTTTGAAGCAGCTACAACAGTCATGGGTTAGCAAATATGTTGTCAGCTGGTTTGAAATGATCATCTGTTACGTATTAAAGGGTTAGGCATTTAAGGTGTTTTAAAGTATGTCTTCTGATGATATGCTGGTATCATGGCGTCTTTGATCATCTACTTTGTTGGCAGTTTCGTTTGGCTGCTCCAGTTGTGTATGATCATATTTTCTTGTTATCGATATCTTTGAGCTAACAAAAGGGTTTGTATAATGACCCTGCAGTACTAACGCATAGTTTCGGGTTCCCAGATGTTAGCAGGTGTTTATTGTCTTTGCAACGAAACGTAAAATCGTCACTGTCAGAGAATCGGTCTGTCGGTACAAAGGTTAAAAGTTCTATACACAGTGCAAAAACATATTTACCGTTACCTTTCATTACAATATCTTCCCTCTTGTGCCCAAGTGGTCCATGAACACCTGTCGAACTTCATCGATAGGTACATGTGGATTAATAACACCACACAACATGAATCCGCAATAAGGGTATTCCTCCTTATAATTGATGTTTTCTGCTGCTGTATACTGTTATTTACTTACCATGTTTAGCACGTCTTATGTCTAAATACATTATCCATCCACGAATCACAAATCCTGGACAAATACTGCAATGTAACCACTATGGCGATTCGTGTTTGTAGGTCTAATACACTGAAAGCATGTATACTTAGGTAATAAATCAAACATATCATCGCGCGACACCATCCAAGTCTCTGCAAGACAGCACGAACTAAAAGACGTGAGATGGCCATAGATAGTATCTAGCGTATTCCTGTATGGCCAAACATTCTAAGTTATTGTTATAAAGTATTGCAATGCCAGTAAGTGAGATGTGAATCACCAGCTGTGTTACTCTAGCAGATATAGACTAGCTTTTCTTTTATTTGCTTTTTATTTAACTTAGTACTTAAGATACACAGTCTCTCCATAATTCCTTCGTAAATGTTCAAAGATTATATTATGCATATTGACTACATAATAAATACCTGATGAAGTGTTTCTAACACGAGCAATGTTATTCAAGTATTTGTGTGCTATGTAGTTATATTCGTGTAAGCCGTGGTCACCAAGTCTATACCTGCGTGGGTTGCTAAATAGATAAAAGATCACGTACATGTATATATAGAGATAATTGTATGTCTGTTATGTATATTCATATACTTAATTGTTGACTGCGATTCGTTTGGTACATGAGGCAATGCTGTTTCCAACAGGTGAGTGTTGTGTTTTTCATACTGGCAGTCTTCCTGAAGTTTTATATGTCTCGGGGTTGATACTTATTGTCTTCCACCTCACGTCGTTTAGTTCGTGCCGTGGTTCTATATATACACCGTGTGTTGCAGGTTCTACTCTCAATCTGCTGCTTGTGTCGGCGATGACGAGTCAGGCGTTCATTCTCAATGGTAATTACAATCGTCTATCGATACCCTTACTACTGTTCTTCCTGTACATATTGCATGGCACAAACATTACATAATGTTGCGGCTCCTTGTGAAGTAACTCACCGCGGCCCGTTACATGATATATCTAATTTGATATATCTGACTTTCATATTGCGATATATAGCAATAATTTAAGAGATATTGCAATACATATTATGATATATTGACTAGAAGGTTTCTGGCCAAGTGCTTACATCATAAATTCATAAAAGCTCTCTGTTTGCCCACATCATTTTTTAGTTGCTGTTACACCATACCTTCAGGCTCCCCGTCTCCATTGCGTATGGCTGTATGCCAATGGTTTACAGATAAATACCATGATATAGAGGCTCAACGTAGAATGTTTCATTGAAGCATTACAACAAAGGTTTGAGAATACAATGATGTAGAGGCTCAACGTGGAATGTTTCACTGAAGCATTACAACAAAGGTTTGAGAATACAATGATGTAGAGGCTCAACGTAGAATGTTTCATTGAAGCATTACAACAAAGGTTTGAGAATACAATGATGTAGAGGCTCAACGTGGAATGTTTCACTGAAGCATTACAACAAAGGTTTGAGAATACAATGATGTAGAGGCTCAACGTAGAATGTTTCATTGAAGCATTACAACAAAGCTTTGAGAATACAATTATGTAGAGGCTCAACGTAGAATGTTTCACTGAAGCATTACAACAAGGTTTGAGAATACAAAGGTTTAAGAATACAATTTGAGAATACAATGATGTAGAGGCTCAACGTAGAATGTTGAAAGCATCACTGAAATACATTACAACGTTTGAGAATACAATGATGTAGAGGCTCAACGTTTGTTTCACTGAAGCATTACAACAAAGGTTTGAGAATACAATGATGTAGAGGCTCAACGTGGAATGTTTCACTGAAGCTGATTACAACAAAGGTTTGAGAATACAATGATGTAGAGGTGGAATGTTTCTCATTACGTTTGAGAATACAATGATGTAGAGGCTCAGCGTTTCACTGAAGCATTACAACAAAGGTTTGAGAATACAATGATGTAGAGGCTCAACGTGGAATGTTTCACTGAAGCATTACAACAAAGGTTTGAGAATACAATGATGTAGAGGCTCAACGTGGAATGTTTCACTGAAGCATTACAACAAAGGTTTGAGAATACAATGATGTAGAGGCTCAACGTAGAATGTTTCACTGAAGCATTACAACAAAGGTTTGAGAATACAATGATGTAGAGGCTCAACGTGGAATGTTTCACTGAAAGCATTAAACAAAAGCAATGATGTAAGCAACAAAGGTTTGAGTTTCAATACAATGATGTAGAGGCTCAACGTAGAATGTTTCACTGAAGCATTACAACAAAGGTTTGAGAATACAATGATGTAGAGGCTCAACGTGGAATGTTTCACTGAAGCATTACAACAAAGGTTTGAGAATACAATGATGTAGAGGCTCAACGTAGAATGTTTCACTGAAGCATTACAACAAAGGTTTGAGAATACAATGATGTAGAGGCTCAACGTGGAATGTTTCACTGAAGCATTACAACAAAGGTTTGAGAATACAATGATGTAGAGGCTCAACGTAGAATGTTTCACTGAAGCATTACAACAAAGGTTTGAGAATACAATGATGTAGAGGCTCAACGTGGAATGTTTCACTGAAGCATTACAACAAAGGTTTGAGAATACAATGATGTAGAGGCTCAACGTGGAATGTTTCACTGAAGCATTACAACAAAGGTTTGAGAATACAATGATGTAGAGGCTCAACGTGGAATGTTTCACTGAAGCATTACAACAAAGGTTTGAGAATACAATGATGTAGAGGCTCAACGTAGAATGTTTCACTGAAGCATTACAACAAAGGTTTGAGAATACAATGATGTAGAGGCTCAACGTGGAATGTTTCACTGAAGCATTACAACAAAGGTTTGAGAATACAATGATATAGAGGCTCAACGTAGAATGTTTCACTGAAGCGTTACAACAAAGGTTTGAGAATACAATGATATAGAGGCTCAACGTAGAATGTTTCATTGAAGCATTACAACAAAGGTTTGAGAATACAATGATGTAGAGGCTCAACGTAGAATGTTTCACTGAAGCATTACAACAAAGGTTTGAGAATACAATGATGTAGAGGCTCAACGTAGAATGTTTCACTGAAGCATTACAACAAAGGTTTGAGAATACAATGATGTAGAGGCTCAACGTAGAATGTTTCACTGAAGCATTACAACAAAGGTTTGAGAATACAATGATGTAGAGGCTCAACGTGGAATGTTTCACTGAAGCATTACAACAAAGGTTTGAGAATACAATGATGTGTAGAGGCTCAACGTAGAATGTTTCACTGAAGCATTACAACAAAGGTTTGAGAATACAATGATGTAGAGGCTCAACGTGGAATGTTTCACTGAAGCATTACAACAAAGGTTTGAGAATACAATGATGTAGAGGCTCAACGTGGAATGTTTCACTGAAGCATTACAACAAAGGTTTGAGAATACAATGATGTAGAGGCTCAACGTAGAATGTTTCACTGAAGCATTACAACAAAGGTTTGAGAATACAATGATGTAGAGGCTCAACGTGGAATGTTTCACTGAAGCATTACAACAAAGGTTTGAGAATATAATGATAAACGTAATAGTATAACATGATTTTCAGTGTTGTTTGCTTCAACAGAATGACTTCAATGCAGCGTGTAATTATTGTTTCTGTATGTCAGTGATTAATTGAGATACAACGCCAATATAAACATGATTTTCAGTGTTGTTTGCTTCAACAGAATGTACTGCAATGCAGCGTGTAATTATTGTTTCTGTATGTCAGTGATTTATTGAGATACAACGCCAGTATAAACATGATTTTCAGTGTTGTTTGCTTCAACAGAATGCACTTCAGTGCAGCGTGTAATTATTGTTTCTGTATGTCAGTGATTCATTGAGATACAACGCCTATATAAACATGATTTTCAGTGTTGTTTGCTTCCACAGAATGCACTTCAATGCAGCCTGCAATTATTATTAAAGTTTGTGGTGCTGTATTCTAAAGGTAGGCACCTTTAGAATACAGCACCACAACTTCTTGTGAGGATGATCTCTGCCGTAGGTCACGTGTCATTAAAACAAGCAACCAGTTTGTGAGAACCCGTCGGACGCAAACTCGCGACCTTCGGATTGTTAGCTCGACCGCAAACCGACTGAGCTACGTCCACACTGTTGCCCAATGTGCACATTTATCGAGTCATTCCTGTGACGTCACGGAAATGAACGGAAAGAGTCGAATAGGTCACGGACAATTACGAAGGTTACGGGTAGACTTGGTGTCTCGTGATTTTAATCTACGGACAATTGCCGAATGGACCTGATGCCATTTGGCACACTCGTCCCATTCCGTAATCTACAAGATAACGTGTGGCGTGGAATGACACGATATGCCTCAAACTGAAAAGGGTTGTTGACGTCAGGCGTCAGACGTAGATTCACGGTGCATGCATGAATGACGCGCTTTTATATAAATCGGTGATTTTGTGACAGAAAAGTGATGTAGGGAACACTGTTAGGATAATATGGATCGCACTAAGGAACGAGGGAGACATGAGCATGTGTAGTGACGGCACGAGGGTGAGTTAGCCTTCGAATCATTACTGAACAAATGTTGCGTGTGAAAGAGGCTTGAGTGCAAATTTCAGGCCAATTTCCATTAGCCCAAATTTCTACATTAAACCATTTCATAGTGTACTTTCGACGCTTTTGTTTCCCGTTTTTGTGTGAAAAAAAGTATTAAAATGCAAAAGGAAAAACAACAAATGGTACTTACGTATTACACCGGACATGTACCTACTATATTGGATTAGGTCCCTAACCATAAACCCTAAACCCTCAGCCCTAACCCTAACCCTAATCCCTTGAAATAATCATAATAAATAGAATGCATTGACCGAACCGGCAGTATTAAAATGCAAAAGGAAAAACAACAAATGGTACTCACGTATTACACCGAACATGTATCTACTATATTGGATTATGTCACTAACCCTAACCCTAAACCCCAAACCCTAAACCCTAAGCCCTAACCCTAAACCCTAAACCCTAACCCTAGCCCTATCCCTAACCCTAACCCCTTGAATTAATACTAATAAATAGAATGCATTGACCGAACCAGCACGAACATGACTGACGCGTCCAGTGTAATGCATTATTACCGCTTCGAAAAATAAAATACTAATAAAAAACTTTTCTATGTAATGATGCAAATAACTGAATGACAAAAATATATGTGTAAAGTTAAAAAACACAAAATACAATAATACACAAAACAAAACACCTCAGCACCCCGTAATACAAATAAATATGAGCGTATTAGTGAAAAAAGAAAAATATTTCAAACTGGTGCTTGCAAAATATTGCGCATCCGCCGGTATACAACTGCTGGAAACTCTCACCATCGTTGGGCTTATGCAATGACATAGCTCGTAGAGATGAAACACCAGTGAGCGAAGCTTATACGCACTCGCTGAGCTAGACAACCGGGCATTGTTTCGAGAACGTGCTTTCGAACAAAATCACATTACATTACGTAAAAGGGTATTATGACGTATTTTTAAAGTTTGTGGTGCTGTATTCTAAAGGTAGGCCCAATGAGATACAACGCCAATATAAACATGATTTTCAGTGTTGTTTGCTTCCACAGAATGACTTCAATGCAGCGTGTAATTATTGTTTCTGTATGTCAGTGATTAATTGAGATACAACGCCAATATAAACATGATTTTCAGTGTTGTTTGCTTCAACAGAATGTACTGCAATGCAACGTGTAATTATTGTTTCTGTATGTCAGTGATTCATTGAGATACAACGCCAATATAAACATGATTTTCAGAGTTGTTTGCTTCAACAGAATGCACTTCAGTGCAGCGTGTAATTATTGTTTCTGTATGTCAGTGATTCATTGAGATACAACGCCAATATAAACATGATTTTCAGTGTTGTTTGCTTCCACAGAATGCACTTCAATGCAGCGTGCAATTATTGTTTCTGTATGAAACCATCCAAATGAAACCATTCAAAATCACAAAACGTAAAGCATTTGGTAGAATATTTGGTACTTTGGAGCCACTTGTAAAGACACTTCCACTTGAAAAATTATACATGAAACCAACAGAAATTAAAGTGTATTTGGCACTTTTAGAGCACATTGTTTTTGCCAAGGAAATCAAGGGCAGATAATTCAAAGGAAGCTAACAGTGGATGACCCAATATATTGCAGAATCGCGATAATCGTATCGCCAGATACTGTACCAGTATATACCGGTTTACCGGTAATATTGCACAGCCCTATTTGAGAACCTCTAACGCCCAAGTAGATTGTCATGTTCTTGGATTTAGTTTCAAGCATCTTGGTACATCGCCGTATTTGTTCTGCTTGAGTTTCGGACTCACTTTAAACACCCACCTTTCAAACGTCTTGGTGGGGCGGTGGGGTAGCCTAGTGGTTAAAGCGTTGGCTCGTCACGCCGAAGACCCGGGTTCGAATCCCCACATGGGTACAATGTGTGAAGCCCATTTCTGGTGTCCCCCGCCGTGATGTTGCTGGAATATTGCTAAAAGCGGCGTAAAACCAAACTCAGTCAGTCAGTCAGTCAAACATCTTGGTACATCGTCATATTTGTTCTGCTGGAGCTTCGGACTCACTTTAAACACACACCTTGTAAGTTATACGACTTGACTCTATGGGTCATTCACATATTGTTCTTGGTGAGCAGTTAGAACAGAACAGTTTATTCTCAAAATCCAACCAACGGGAGGAAATAAATAAATATATTTATTCGTATATAATAAATTATACAAAATTGGCCATATGACAGAAGTGGAGGTAAAACATGTAGGAAGCCACCAAGTACATCGGTATGAACCCAGTCTGCGACGACTCACCAGATCAATAGAATCGGCGGCCGCCAGGATCCACATTAATACTCTAAATGAATGGAAAAAAAGAAAAAAGGAGAGACAAACAGACAGTGAAAGCGAATCCTACAAGTGATATGAAACAAATATGGTTGTTTGTTGTATCTTTCAGATAACTTTAAAGGCGAATGTTTTGATAAGCTTGGCACCTGCTCTTCGTATGGTGCAGATATGTGCAGTAGAAACAATGGGCTCTGGGCTAGAGCGTACTGCCAAGCGACATGTGGGTATTGTGGTAAGTCAGTGATTACTTGTGTTAACTTTACTGTGATTGATGACTAATATTTCTCTTTCCATACATATGTGATGTTTGATTTTTACTGAACTGATATGCCACAAAATGTACTTTAATGTACGTCTTATGGTTTCTCTCATAATAATTATAATTATAACCATCTTCTATGTTTGATGGTGGCTGTAAATAGAAGTGATAAAGGGTGGTTATTCGACGGTGATGTTATGATTATTTCAGGCGATATCACAGCCATCATGTCAATCATTATCTCAGAAGGAACATAAGGCGGTCGTCATTTCACAGTACAAAGGAATGAGCACATAGAAGCAGCTGTTGTCATACTCAGTTTAAGTTGGTTCACAGGCACCCGACATTCTCAATAGTGAATAATAAGCTAAGATTCGACCGCTCATCAACGTCGTCAGCAGTCCGATGTCGTCCTTCGGCGTTCACGTGTTGGCTGGTCGGCTGTGGATTGGGACACCTACTGTTCTGACGATGCTGATGATAAAATGAGTGTATAATGGGGTCTGGTGAGCGTGTTGGCCATGGAAGAATGGCGACGTGGTGCTCAGCCAAGAAACCCGTGATAACCCCTGTAGTGTGGGAACGATGGGTTGAAGTACGTCATCCCTGCCAAGTCTGCAAAGTACAGTGGAAACCTGATTAGTAAAATTTCAAGGGACTCGCCAAAATTGTTTACTTATCAGGTATTTTACTTATCCAAACTTATAAAAACCTGCAAATGACAACCATATGCATGTATATGTATGCATATGTAACAATAAACAACTTATCAGGGCTGGCAATGTATAAGGACAGGTTCCCTCCATAAGTTGAAACAACTTTTTCAGAAACCATCGCATGAACCCAACCATATGTACCTCTATTCACTTACTGAAAACAGGCTTACATTTGTGTCACGGATGTGCCAGCGTTTACTGTCCAGGGTGCCGTTGTACAAAGCGATCATAGGGCTAAGGTGATCGTAACTCCCATTCCTTAACCTAGACTTACGACTGTCGTAGCGCTGAGGTTGTCCTGTCCTGTGTACTGCCAGTTTGTAACCTTAAAACAGCCTGGAGATGGCTGCGCGTGCTGATGGTTCTTGCATGTTGGTTTCAGAAAAGTTAAGTTTTCAAAATGGGTGAAATGGGTGAAAGGGGTTTTGAATTTTTTTAGTGACAGTTCATTGGTAATTGTACTCTTTCCTTGGCCAGTAAGTCAAGTCAAAACATTGATTGCACAACAGTCTCGTTTCCTGCTGACTGTGTTCCGTCTTATTGCGCAACTTCGTACACTAACCAGTCCAGAATTTTGAGACCAATTCATTCAACTGGATACATAAATATTAATCAGTATTATTTTATACATCTAACCACTTGTATATTGCAACACTACGCTCCTTCAAATCTTTGCAAACACGTCGTGCAGCGTGCTTTGTCGTACAACGTGCTCTGACAACCGGAAATCTGGAAATCGTGGCTCTGCCGCTAGAAACGTTTGGCGGTCTGGTACGGACTTGATATTACATCAATCACATTGTGCGTTACAAAACTACACTGAATAAGCGCAAAGAACACATAACAGGTGTAACGACCTCATCAAACAGGGGCAGTCTGTGACGCCTTAGTTTATGTCATACTGCCTGCACCTCGCCCTAAAATATAGAAATACGATGTTATTGAAGTTTAAAATTAAAATTAACTTGTAAATACCATTTTCTTATTAAACAAGGAATTGGAATTAAGTGTAACCTTAGTTTTATTTGTGGTGTCTCATTTCACTTTCACACGAGAAATTTCGGATCGGCTGAAAAGTAGGTCATTGTCTGAATAGGTCAATGAGACTCATGTTTTGGTTTGAATAACACGACAGACATTGGTGGTACGGAGTTTTGAATACCACACTCCTGAATGCCTTTGTCACCATCAATAGATCTTGAATTCATTTCAGTGAATGGACAATAATATTGATTACAAAATTGAAATTGAAATTGGGTTTAACGTCGTGCTTGAGAATATTTCGCTCATATTGATTACAATGCGTTACGTATACATATATACGCGTTGAAAACAATTTAAGACAATAACTGAAGACTCCAAAAGTTCCTACACATTGTTCGTCGTGACAGGTTCTACTTTAGTTAACGCATGTAAAGGCTGTTCCCCGAATGACCGATTAGTAAGGTATGAAAGATGGCACACAGATAGCTTGCCTTTGCAAAAGCTTACCTATGTTCTAACAGAGCATGTTTCCAGGATGGTTATAGAATGTTTTTTGAGTTGATCGAATGATTTGATGACTTTCACACCAGGCTACCATGCGTTTTGATTGTACGAATCTTTTATCAAGTGGTTTACATACTTACATATGTGTTGGTCAAGTGGTTTACGTATTCACATGTGTGTTGGTCAAGTGGTTTATGTATTTACAGGTATGTTGGTCAAGTGGTTTACGTATTTACATGTGTTTTGGTCAAGTGGTTTATGTATTTACAGGTTTGCTGGTCAAGTGGTTTACGTATTTACATGTGTGTTGGTCAAGTGGTTTATGTATTTACATGTATGTTGGTCAAGTGGTTTACGTATTTACATGTGTGTTGGTCAAATGGTTTACGTATTTATATGTGTGTTGGTCAACTGGTTTACGTATTTACATGTGTATTGGTCAAGTGGTTTACGTATTTACATGTATGTTGGTCAAGTGGTTTATGTATTTACATGTGTGTTGGTCAAGTGGTTTATTTATTTATATGTATGTTGGTCAAGTGGTTTACGTATTTACATATGTGTTAGTCAAGTGGTTTATGTATTTACATGTATGTTGGTCAAGTGGTTTACGTATTTACATGTATGTTGGTCAAGTGGTTTACGTATTTCCATGTATGTTGGTCAAGTGGTTTACGTATTTACATGTGTGTTAGTCAAGTGGTTCATGTATTTACATGTGTGTTGGTCAAGTGGTTTATTTATTTACATGTATGTTGGTCAAGTGGTTTACGTATTTACATATGTGTTGGTCAAGTGGTTTACGTATTTACATGTATGTTGGTCAAGTGGTTTACGTATTTACATGTATGTTGGTCAAGTGGTTTACGTATTTACATGTATGTTGGTCAAGTGGTTTACGTATTTACATGTGTGTTGGTCAAGTGGTTTACGTATTTACATGTATGTTGGTCAAGTGGTTTATGTATTTACATGTATGTTGATCAAGTGGTTTACGTATTTACATGTATGTTGGTCAAGTGGTTTACGTATTTACATGTGTGTTGGTCAAGTGGTTCATGTATTTACATGTGTGTTGGTCAAGTGGTTTACGTATTTACATGTATGTTGGTCAAGTGGTTTACGTATTTACATGTATGTTTGTCAAGTGGTTTATGTATTTACATGTATGTTGGTCAAGTGGTTTACGTATTTACATGTATGTTTGTCAAGTGGTTTATGTATTTACATGTATGTTGGTCAAGTGGTTTACGTATTTACATGTGTGTTGGTCAAGTGGTTTACGTATTTACATGTATGTTGGTCAAGTGGTTTATGTATTTACATGTATGTTGGTCAAGTGGTTTATGTATTTACATGTATGTTGGTCAAGTGGTTTATGTATTTACATGTGTGTTGGTCAAATGGTTTACGTATCTATATGTGTGTTGGTCAACTGGTTTACGTATTTACATGTGTGTTGGTCAAGTGGTTTACGTATTTACATGTATGTTGGTCAAGTGGTTTATGTATTTACATGTGTGTTGGTCAAGTGGTTTATTTATTTACATGTATGTTGGTCAAGTGGTTTACGTATTTACATATGTGTTGGTCAAGTGGTTTACGTATTTACATGTATGTTGGTCAAGTGGTTTATGTATTTACATGTGTGTTGGTCAAGTGGTTTTACGTATTTACATGTGTTGGTCATGGTTACATTTATGTATGTTGGTCAAGTGGTTTACGTATTTACATGTATGTTGGTCAAGTGGTTTACGTATTTACATGTGTGTTGGTCAAGTGGTTTACGTATTTACATGTGTGTTGGTCAAGTGGTTTATGTATTTACATGTGTGTTGGTCAAGTGGTTTACGTATTTACATGTATGGTTTACGTATTTACATGTATGTTGGTCAAGTATTTACATGTGTGTTGGTCAAGTGGTTTACGTATTTACATGTATGTTGGTCAAGTGGTTTCAAGTGTATTTACATGTATGTTGGTCAAGTGGTTTCATGTATTTATATGTATGTTGATCAAGTGGTTTACGTATTTACATGTATGTTGGTCAAGTGGTTTACGTATTTACATGTGTGTTGGTCAAGTGGTTCATGTATTTACATGTGTGTTGGTCAAGTGGTTCATGTATTTACATGTGTGTTGGTCAAGTGGTTTACGTATTTACATGTATGTTGGTCAAGTGGTTTACGTATTTACATATGTATTGGTCAAGTGGTTTACGTATTTACATGTATGTTGATCAAGTGGTTTATGTATTTACATGTATATTGGTCAAGTGGTTTACGTATTTACATGTATGTTGGTCAAGTGGTTTACGTATTTACATGTATGTTGGTCAAGTGGTTTACGTATTTACATGTATGTTGGTCAAGTGGTTTACGTATTTACACGTGTGTTGGTCAAGTGGTTTTACGTATTTACATGTATGTTGGTCAAGTGGTTTACGTATTTACATGTATCTTGGTCAAGTGGTTTACGTATTTTCATGTATGTTGGTCAAGTGGTTTATGTATTTACATGTGTGTTGGTCAAATGGTTTTACGTATTTACATGTATGTTGGTCAAGTGGTTTACGTATATACATGTGTGTTGGTCAAGTGGTTTACGTATTTACATGTATGTTGGTCAATTGGTTTATGTATGTACATGTATGTTGGTCAAGTGGTTTACGTATTTACATGTATGTTGGTCAAGTGGTTTATGTATTTACATGTATGTTGGTCAAGTGGTTTATGTATTTACCTGTGTGTTGGTCAAGTGGTTTATGTATTTACATGTATGTTGGTCAAGTGGTTTATTTATTTACATGTGTGTTGGTCAAGTGGTTTATGTATTTACATGTATGTTGGTCAAGTGGTTTATGTATTTACATGTGTGTTGGTCAAGTGGTTTACGTATTTACATGTATGTTGGTCAAGTGGTTTATGTATTTACATGTATGTTGGTCAAGTGGTTTACGTATTTGCCTATGTGTTGGTCAAGTGGTTTATGTATTTACATGTATGTTGGTCAAGTGGTTTATTTATTTACATGTGTGTTGGTCAAGTGGTTTATTTATTTACATGTATGTTGTTCAAGTGGTTTATGTATTTACATGTGTGTTGGTCAAGTGGTTTATGTATTTACATGTATGTTGGTCAAGTGGTTAATGTATTTACATGTATGTTGGTCAAGTGGTTTATGTATTTACATGTATGTTGGTCAAGTGGTTTATGTATTTACATGTATGTTGGTCAAGTGGTTTATGTATTTACATGTGTGTTGGTCAAGTGGTTTATGTATTTACATGTGTGTTGCACAGACACTTCAAAGAACACTCACAGTCACGGCTGCACATACAAAAACGTGACGTACCACGACGGCCAGACATGGGATGACGGCTGTGACTATAAGTGCACATGTGTCGACGCCAGCAACAACTTTTTTACGTGTACAGAATAGTAAGTACTGATTTACTGAACATCTTCGTTAATACGGGTTTCTGTACATTGGTCGTTACGTGGCCAATAACAAGTTGAACATAAAGTGTCACTTGCAATATTTGTTGCTCGGCACATCCTGTGGTGATAGTTTGGAGGGCTAACTACAATCAAATGGTATTAAAGTACAAGTGGAAATGCTTCTCTGGTTTCATTTACCAGACGCCAGACATTGTAACGCCAGCCATGAATATTCTGACCTCAACCATGCTCGAACATCTGACTCCTTACTGTGTTGACTTCGAACCATCTGAAACAAATTTTCAACTTATGGAGAAAATTCGCCAGAATAAGAAACCTGTAAAGTACGAGACAAATGTCGCGACAACACGTTGTCTCACGTGCGAAAGTCCGACATTGTGAGTTCAATCCTATGTTTACAGTGTTCCCAGTGTCAGTAGGCTTGGCTAGATAAGGGACATTTGCTTTAGTAATCGAAAAAGCAAACTTAAGCCATTGTTTTAGACCCATACTCGGTACTTATTAAGTGAAGCCAGACAAGATTCTGAATGTTTCTTGCATTTTCAACAGTAGTTTATATCTAATACCTTTTTCGCTTTAATCACACTAGTCTATGATAAATGACCAATGTTATGTGTACGGGAAAGTGTTTACTATTCAGTTAGTAATCATCGCATCACTTTAAAAACATACATAAAATGAGTTTAATTATCACGATCATAAAACAGAATCTCTCCATATTTGGCAGATACTTGTGTTCAGGTTTGGCTGATTTTGGCTGTATTCTGGAATATAGAAATCTTAGGCAAATTGTTATCTGTGTCTTTGGAATATGGTTATCTTCACGTTAGGCAGATTGTTATCTGTGTGTCTTGAATATGGCTGTCTTCACGTTAGGCAGATTGTTATCTGTGTGTCTTGAATATGGTTATCTTCACGTTAGGCAGATTGTTATCTGTGTGTCTTGAATATGGTTATCTTCACGTTAGGCAGATTGTTATCTGTGTGTCTTGAATATGGCTGTCTTCACGTTAGGCAGATTGTTATCTTTGTGTCTTGAATATGGCTGTCTTCACGTTAGGCAGATTGTTATCTGTGTTTTTTTAATATGGCTGTCTTCACGTTAGGCAGATTGTTATCTTTGTGTCTTGAATATGGCTGTCTTCACGTTAGGCAGATTGTTATCTTTGTGTCTTGAATATGGCTGTCTTCACGTTAGGCAGATTGTTATCTGTGTTTTTTTAATATGGCTGTCTTCACGTTAGGCAGATTGTTATCTTTGTGTCTTGAATATGGCTGTCTTCACGTTAGGCAGATTGTTATCTGTGTGTCTTGAATATAGCTGTCTTCGAGTTAGGCAGATTGTTATCTGTTTTCTTGGCAGGTATTTGTGTGCGAGACTGATAAGTGTATGCATGTCTGTATGCGTAGCAAACATTGACATGGCTCCTCGCACGGCTGCTTTAATTCCATTTTTTTTGTAAATACACAGCTGCCCAAAGCATGAAACAGAAGACATGGCGGACGGATGTCACTGGGAAAAGGTTCCGTTTGAGTGTTGTGAGGTAGAACTTTGTCCTAATAAGATTATAGGTGAGTCATTTATCTTCAGTTGTAAGTTGAGTTGTGAGTGCTCATAGGAGCTTTCAAGTCCAATTGTTCTATTTCTACTTTTATCAATTACATAATATTTTATATAAAGGGGTAAAGTTCAGCAGTGTACAGAAGTTCATATATACAGTGAGTGAGTATAGTTTTACGCCGCACTCAATATTCCAATATTCCATTTAGCAATATTCCAGTTATATGGAGGCGGTCTGTAAATAATCGAGTCTGGACCAGACAATCCAGGGATCAACAGCATGAGCATCGATCTGCGCAATTGGGAACCGATGACATGTGTCAACCAAGCCTATAGCCTGACCACCCGATCCCGTTAGTCGCCTCTTACGACAAGCATGGGTTACTGATGGTTCATTCTAACCCGGACCTTCACGGGTTTCATATTTCAATAAATCCACAAAATAATGACAGCACGAATTTCCATCATACGCGTTTCAACTTTCTCTTGAGGGGTCTTTGATAGTTATCTGTATGTTTAGAATATAACTATCTTCACGTTTGGCAGATTGTTATCTGTATGTTTAGAATATAAGTCTCTTCACGATCAGGAGAAGTTAACTTCTTCCCAAAAGATGAAGCTGGAACGCGTAGGAGGGAAATTCGTGTTTTTGCAATATTTTGTGCATTTCATATATATATATACATTGATTGATTGATTGATTGATTGATTGATTGATTGAACTATTGCAACCTTTCACATTAAGGTGATAATTAGAAAATGTAACTTTATGAAAACAATGTTTCTCGCTAATAATGATGGAGCTATTGTAACTGGAGTGAATACGGTTGTACTATTTGTCTCAGGAGTAACAGCTGGTGGCTACACATCGACCACATCGGCAGCCTTTACACCTGAGAACTGACCCAACACAGCATGATCCAAATAAAATATATCCACCCAGCAGAAAATGTTTGAAACATTTATTTCTTAACATTCAACATTATTTCTCTTAAAATTACTTCACACAACATCTCCAGAGAGAGATGACGAGAGATGACGAGGACGAGTAGGCCAGGCCTTGGCATGTCAAAGCTCGGAATAGAGACAATCATTGCGCATATGCACTGTTGCTAAACCAACTGTTTCATAAGTACAACCTAAACTAACTAAAGCACTTTGATTAATATATGTCAACATATGTTTTCGCGATTGAAATAGCAAGACTCGAAAGCCTAAAACGGTAATTCGTCAAACTATTCATTTTTCTTTCCAGTTATGTTAAAACGGTAATTTTGAGAAGATCTGAGAGAATATGTGCAACTCTTGATCTCTGCATATAACTTCAAGCCTCGCATACAGTAAATAAGATGACATTGAAAATATATATGTCTCCAGTAATCGTCATTTGAAAAATGAGTCACTGAATATCGAGATTATTAAAGAACGAGGATAGTTGCACGTGTGGTACAAGTGAAAACAAGCCTCTCCGTTGATAAGGAATATGACATAATGCTCTATATTTAGCCATACAAAACTCTCTGTGGTACACAATACAGAAAATAATATTATAAAGATGACAATGTGATGCATTTATTCGAGAAGTGTGAACTATGAACAAAATATGGATTTACATGATAGATTGGGAGAACTATCTCCGTAACTAAGAACGAAAATACTTCTTCAGGTGTTGAAATGACATGAAGTGGTCGGTCAGTAGCAGTTAAATCCTACAAGTAACCAATATCTATCACATGTAATCTTCTCAGTCCGAATATATGACAAACCTAGGTCACAGACAAGCCAGCGTGGTGTCTATCTGGTGGATGTAAGAAATATCACATTGTGACCCTGGTTTGGTATTCTATGAGAAAGAAAGCACTGTTCCCCTGTGTTGTTATACTATCAGACGGAACTCGCTCCTTCCTTGCCTCGGTATACAGTCTGAAATGACTTACTCTTCCGAACGTTTAAATGATATCCCTCCGTTGGCACGTTTACGGTATGAGACAGGTTGCAGTTCATTATCCGTCAGCTGAGTGTGGTGACGTTGTGGTGTCCCTTGAACGATCTTTGTTGTACCTTTCCCAGCTAATCCATAACAGGATGCACACATTAGTTATCACAATGCCAATATCTGACGCAGATTGGACATGGACAAACATTCTCAGTTGAAGGTCGATATGGTGTTTTGAAGTGAACGTAATCAGAGATATATTACTGCACACCGACAACACACAGAGAAACACACCAAAGATGATGACTGACTTTGAGGTAGAACCTGCCTCGCGACGCGACACATCCGACAAACTGTTTTCCTCCTTGGAGCATGACCGTCTCTGGATGCCATGAGCCTTTCGTGTTTTGGGGACCCGGTGACGAGAAGGGTCCGGCACTTTAAGCATGGAGGAGTGTGTTATTTCCAGATTCTGTCTTTTAAAGTGCCCAGAATCAACAAGGACAGAATGCCTACCGTTAATGACAACAAGAGGTGTGCATGCACGTGACATATCGTGAATCCTTCCACTACTGCCGTCCACAACTGCACAGGTTGTCGCATGATCAATGTTCATGAGTCCATCTGGCTGACTACTTATCTTAGTGACACTTGTAGGTTGGCATGAAGCTGACCTCGCACGCAACTCCCCAAACTGTCTCTGCTTGACTCATCTTCTCTCTTCTTCACTTGTTTTGTGACAGGAAGGGTATTTGATAAAAGCTCCCTAGCCCGGTCTCCGGCATATTAGCGCAAAGAGAAGGTGGTATGCTTTATGAATCTGTAGTCAAAGAAGTAACGTGATCTTTTCACAAGATATTGGTCACGAAGGCTTCGCTTGTCGCATTCCCACTTCCTCGACTTTGTCGCTGGGAACGATTATTTTACAAGAACATACGAGCTAGTGTCATCTACTTCAAGCACACCTGTATTGTGACAGGGTTAATTATCAAGTACGTGTAGCTGGCACGCAGGCTGCATGGATGGCCCCAATCAATACAATGACAATATGCTTATCTTTGTCACATCGGAAACATGAGAAAGTAATTATCGACTTGCAGCTGGACAAGATGGCCTATCGTGACTTGTGTACATTGTTACATATTGCCATACAGAATGGGGATGAACATATATTAAACGTTACAGAATTAACTGGTCCATTTTATGCAATGCCTGCATGTGTACATTTAACACTGTTTACAGTAGTGTCGCCACATTATACCTGTCGTTGCAACATATACATTTTGATAATTATAAATATTTAAGTCCTGCTGTTTATTTCTTCCATGTCCACTATTCCATTCTTTCTATTATCCACCAACCTTCATGCACTCCTGCGTTCCTCCATATCATGGCTCTTTCTGTATTCTTTCCTTCACTCTTTTATTCCATTCCTTCTTTCCACCTGGATCGTTCTCTGGCTCTTTCTATATTACTATTAAGTCCATAATGTGTCCATTTTTCTGGTCCTGTGTGTGTCCATTATTCCATATCTTGTCCTCCTTTACCCCTTTACCACACAAGTACAAGTGTCTGTCCGTCACTCTTTCTGTGTGTGTCCACTGGGCAAGTTCAAACATTTTGTGTGTGGGCCATTTCTGGTGTCTCCATGTGATGTTGGGGTTTGTCTCCTTTCATGGTCTGGTCATTTCTTGTGTCCTTCCTGTGTCTGTGTGTGATTCCCTCCATGTCTGTGCTGTGTCAGTTATCTTTACATCGTGATACTGTTGGCTGTGTGACTCATTTTCTTCACTGTCCTGGGCTGTGTATCCATATGTTCCAGTCCTGAGTTCCACAGTCAGTTAAAGTTGTCCATATGCAGTGTGGACTCGGTCCGTGTGATTCCTCAGTTGTCTTTCCTCTGTCATTCAAGTTCCTTCGTGTGTCTGTGTGTGTCCTGTGGGGCCTCACTGTTTCTTTCTCCGTCGTGTCAGTCTGTCATTAAGCCATGTCAAAGTGTTCTGTCTGTCCTTCGGTGTGATCAGCTCACTGTGTTTCCTTCTCACTATTATAAGATGATTGTGGGATTGATCATTCCTTCCTTCCTGCCCACTGTGGTCATGTCTGTGTCATCCATGCGTTCCTACAAGTGTCATGTGTGTCCCTGTTCCTGCTGTGCTGTGTCCATGTGTCTCTGTGTCATTTCCTTGTGTCAGTGTCTATATTTTGTGTGGTCATCCATTCCTCAGGGCTGGATCAGTCCTTCGTTCGGGTCCTCTGGGTCCATGTGTTCCACTTGTGTCCGTTGTCTGTGTCCTGTCTCCTTCCTGTGTCTGTGTCTCCTTGTCATTCCTCCATGTCCTCTCCGTCTTCCTTTCCTGTCTGTGTTGGGGTCTCGTGTGGTCTATACTCTGTTCCTGGTGTCTTTGTGGTTCTCTTTCATTGTTGCCTTCTGTGTGGTTCATGTCTTGTGTCCATTCCATCCACTGTCTTCCACTATTTTGTGTGTATCCTCCACTCCTTCCTTTTTCCTCCATGCCACTCCGTTCCTCACTCACTCCAGCTCCACTCACTCCACTTCTCTTCCCTCCACTCCGCTCACACACTCCTCACTCCTCCACTCCCCCGCTCCACCCACTCACTCCACTCCTCTCCGCCTCCCGGCTCCACTCACTCACTCACTCAGTCTCTCATTCCGCTCCCCTCCCGCCTCCACTCACTCACTCCCATTCCACTCCACTCCCACTCCGCTCCACTCACTCACTCACTCCACTCCCCCTTCACTCCACTCCACTCCGCTACCCGCCATACCCACTCACTCATTCCGGCTCCACTCCACATCCACTCGGTTCCCTGCTCCCACTCACTCCACTCACTTGCACTACCTCCGCTCCACTCACTCCACTCATTCACTCCTCCTCTATCCCATCCCGGCTCGCTCACTCGAGGTCAGTCCTTTCACTCACTCAGCTCCGCTCCCTCCACTCCTCACACTCCACTCCACCCATCCCTGCTCCCTCTCCACCTCACTCACTTCTCTCCTCTCCCCGCTCCACTCACTCACTCGACTTCCTCCCTCCAATCCACTCCATTCCGCATCATCCTCTACTCTCCGCTCACTGACTCATTGACTCCTCCCGCTCCCTGCTCCCGCTCACTAATTCCACTTCACTCTGCACCACTCGCACTACACTCACCTCCTCCAGTCCTCACTCATTTCCGCGCCCCGCTCCACTCCACTCACTCACTCCTCTCCGTGCTCCACTCACTCACTCACTCACTTAGTCTCTCATTCCGCCCCTCCCGCTCCCACTTACTCACTCTGCCCCCCCGCTCCGCTCCACTCACTCCAGTCACTCCGGCTCCCATCCCGCTCCACTCACTCACTCACTCCTCCGTTCCACTCCCGGCTCCATTCACTCCACTCCACTCCGGCTCCTCTCACTTCCACTCCTCATTCCACTTCACTCCGCTCCTCCGCTACGCTCACTCACTCCAGTCACTCCCACTCATTTCATGCCGCTCCAATCCACCCCACTCACTCCTCCGCTCAGCTCCCTCTCCAATCACTCACTCCTCACTTAGTCTCTCATTCTGCCCCCCTCCCGCTCCTTACTCCTCCCTCCCACTCCTCCTCTCCATTCCCGCTCTACTCACTCAGTCCTCCACTCCAATCCCTGCTCCACTCACTCCACTCCTCTGTTCCTCGCTCCACTCCTCACTCGACTCCCGCTCCGGCTCCTCACTTCCCTCCACCCTCCCTCACTCCCTCCCTCCCGCTCCCTCTCCACCCACTCCTCCTCCTCCTCTCCACTCCACGCCGCTCCAGCTCCACTCCTCCACTCACTTACTCCTCTCCACTCCTCTCTCATTCCGCCCCCTCCTCCTCCACTCCGCCCACTCTCCTGCTCCGTTCCGCCCGCTCCTCTCCACTCCGCCCACTCACTCCATCCTCTCCGCTCCCGCTCCACTCCTCACTCCGCTCCTCACTCACTCTCCACTCTCTCAACCTCCCAGCTCCGCTCCTCTCCACTCCACTCACTCCTCCACTCCACTCCCCGCTCGCTCACTCACTCTCATCCTCGCTCCGCTCACTCCACTCCACCCTCACTCACTTCAATCCACTCCCGCTCCTCTCCACCCACTCACTCCTCCTCCTCTCACTCCTCTCCCTCCACTCCTCCTCCGCTCCTCCAAACATCGAAAGTAATCATGCTTGTGATAGTTTATAAAATCCGCCGTAACTAATAAAACGCGACGCGACAATGCGAAATGACGCGTTGTCGCATTGTCACGCGTCGCGTTTTGTTAAAATATTGAGTTATAGTATGTATTATAATGTATTTGATTAAAACGCGACACGCGACAATGCGACATTTTGATGAAATGTCGCGTTGTCGCGCGTCGCGTGTCGCGCTTTGTTAAAATATTGACTATAGTATGTATTATAACGTATTTGACTAAAATTATGCGACACGCGACAATGCGACAACGCGACATTTTGATGAAATGTCGCATTGTCGCGTGTCGCGCTTTTTAAAATATTGACTATAGTATGTATTATAACCACAGGGGTTCGAATCACTGTTTGGCCTCTCTTCGATAAACATCGACAGTTTCCATGGATATCTTAATGACTCGGAAAAACAGAAAACGGCTCAGCCTGGTTCCCAGGGTCTGCTGCCCTAACGCTTCCACACTGAAAAAGCCATTTATTATCTAATTCTTTTCTTATGTATTATGAGGAAATAATTGATAAAGTTCAAACCATTGTTTTTTTAACTGCGGGTGTGCTTGTAAAATTATCGGCTCTCAGTAACATAATACAGAAAAATATATTCCTTATCTTGAGTTACTTTGGTACATATAATTTGTAATAAAATTAAACAGATCCATCCATGTACACACTTTTTTCGAAGAATGTTGTCTGAATCGGTTTGTAAAACAACATGAAAAGTTTTACCAATATTATTCAGAAATGTTTATGATTAAAATAAACATGGGGAATCAAATGATCTGTACAGAAAACACACACAATTATACTGCTGAATACAATGAATTTGACCCACTATTTTACTAAAATGAATATATAAAAATACACAGTATGATCAGTATGCTAATACACTACCATAAAAATACATACATTGCCTTAAAAGTACATATATTTGAAGATTAACATTTAATACAGATGTACATTCCGCTATTTGAGCTTTTTACTTCTGAAACTTGTCCTGAGTACTGTAGTTTTTATGGCTTGAAGCCAGTATCAGTGTATACATTTGGTATACATGTATACTCTCCCAAAAAAGAAACGCATATAGGAATTTCAACTGTATTTTTATGCTTATTCTGAAACATCTTGTAGGCTTTATGAGTCAATGAAATATAGCGACATTGCACACTGGGAATGCAGACTTATCCGTCTTTGGCACCAACTCGAGGAAAGTCAGTTTGAGTGTCACATGGAGACGTGTGGTGGCGCTGAAGTCAATACCTCGTGTGACCACCGTGGGCATCCAGAACTGCAAGGCATCGCCTCGGCATCGAACGAATAAGTCTCAGAATCTCGTGTTGCCCAGTCGCAGCCCACTCTGCCTGCAGTGCCTGTGCGAGTTGCTGAAGTGTCTGGGGCTGAGGGTTACGGCGTCGCGACCGTCTGTCCTGGGCATCCCACAGATGTTCGATCGGGTTTAAGTCCGGTGATCTTGTCGGCCGAATCTGTCCACCTGGGGAACGCAAGCGTGGGCGAAACGTTCACGTCGACGTCTGTACACCCGCATTCTTCCATCGCGTCGTTCCAATAGATATCGTGATTCATCACTGAACCAGATTCTACGCCAATTCGGTAGGTTCCAGGCCTGAACGTTGGTGTACCATTGAACTCGATGTCGACGATGTTGTTGTCGAAGCACAGGGCCAAAATTAGGTCTTCTGGCACGTAAACCAGCCTCTCTCAACCTGTTCCTGACAGTCTGTGCAGAAAGCCTCCTCAATCCGGGTATTTGTGGAGCGGTACTGGTCGCCGTAGCTGTCGCTCGAGGTCGCCCACTACGAGGGGCATCTGCTACCGCATTCTGCCGGCGATATCTCTCTCAGAGCCGTGAAATGGTGCTTTGGTGAACATTCATGCGTCGGGCAACTGCACGTTGAGACGCCAGCTTCAAGCAAACCAATGGCGATATGACGGTTGGCTTCACTTAGACGTGGCATTTTGCGTTCGTCAACAATATTCCAAATACAGTGAATAATCGACAGGCAACGATCAACCTTTTATACCAATCATTGAGACTATCTGATCCCCAACTTCCACGTGCATTGCATGTGAATTGTGTATTCTGTGACACTACACGCCGAAATCATGCTGTTAAATACGGGTATTTTACGGATGGTGCGTTTTGTTGTGATGTTTCAAAACATAAACACCATAGGACTCATAAACAGAGCAAAACCTTTTGTAAAATGAATCACGTTTTCATTCATTGCTACATGAAATTGCTATTTTCATGATGCGTTTCTTTTTTTGGGAGAGTATATATTGATTATTTTGAGCATGATAACCCTGGTGATATTAGAATAGATCTGATACATGTTAATAATCATATAATTTGATATCAGCAATTATTCAGCAGTTAACAAGTTTGATTAAATGCTACAATGGAGTCTTTTTGCGTTACTTTATTATACTTTAGGGCTGTACATACAAACATATTTCAACACATAATCAGTGATTTTACATTGAATTTTGGAGAATGACAGTGCTCTGAATTTGTTAGCCAGTTCACTATTGATTTTGTTTAAATTGAAATTGTATGGTTTGTATCTAGAAATCTGGGTATTGTGTTAACACCTATCCTTATTTGGACTAAAGCACTAACTACTCTTGGTGTAGAGATTGAAAAGGCTATTATGACATTGTACAGATATTAAAAGAAAGTTGGAAATATACCATGTCCAGATTTATTTAAGATATTTAGGGCTCCTTGCCTCTAGGCAGGAGACTATTGTAATCGTTAGTGTTTTTATTATTTATTATTCCGGCCCTACAATCGCTGGACAGAATCGCTTGAGAAAGGTCACCTAGATGCCCATCGAGGTGTAGATATTCCCCATTAATATCTCAATGATCTAGGCCCAATAGCAAAGGGCAGATAATTCAAAATAATCTTAAAAATTCAATTTCAAAAGCAAGTATGTGCAAAACTACTGATCTAATAAGTGCCACAGTTCTTGAGCAGATGCGCAATCAAAATGCCTACAATTTTGCTTGGACGGGTCAAGTCGCTAAAATGTACCGTTTGCCAGTTATGTTTGTTTAACTGATGTCCAGTACGATTGTGCAAATTCTGCACAAAAAGTGCCAGGATAGACAAAATCTTGGTGATTCCAGAACACTAATTGTTTTGACCGTAGACTAAAGAACAACTGAGATACCGACTTTTAAAGAGGGAACTATTTCTTCTCAAGAACTTCTTAAAAGGAACATGACCCCCGCGACCCCGGCTGCATTTCAACGATTCGCTCCCGTGTCAAAAACGTGTTCTGGCTGCGTTTGGGTCGATTTCTAGCCCTCAAATACAATTCAAACACCCGTAACTCTGAAACCAACCGTCCGAGTTCGACCAAAATGTACCTGTACAAGTGGGCTATTAGTGTGGATTATAACTAACGATTGCAGTAATGTATCTCCAAAGACAACAGAGGGACAAGTGAAATTATATTTTCCACATTTTAGTTGCTATCTTCATCGGTTCTCTAGAGAACACAATGAAAGTTAGCCGTATGTATCTCAAACGTTAGCTGATCAGTTTCTGTTCTACGGTTCATGTGAAAAGTATCACCGTTTGGTACATATCTTCTTCATGATTGTTAGAGGTAATTAAGATAGATGTTTGAACAAAGGGTTCTTCTGTTTTGAGATTCATGATACCCAAGTGATATTTTCTAATCTAAGAAAAAAGGTTTGGTGATGAATTTATCGAAACTTAAAGACCTTCCAGTACTTCCAGTCGAAGAGCATTCGACTAGCAGTGATATGATTCATATTAACTAAAACTATTACTGCTTTCATCAGTTATGTGACAGACACAATAGGCTAGATAGAACTAAAGCCAAGGAGCCTACATCTTTGCTTGCAACTATATTTGATGCTATGATTGTTCCTATGGTGTGTTATGGTGCAGAGGTATGTGGTACCTCATTCTTATTGAACTATTGAAGATGTTCAGTATAAAATGTATAAATGGTTTCTCAAAACAATGGTATGGTTTGGGGAGAATGTGGCACAGCCCCTCTCCAACTTGTCAACACCACAAGGGCTATTAAGTATTGGAGCAGGCTACTGCATTCAGATGAATGTAGACTGCCAAGGCTACCTAATGGATGACTCTGGCTGTACCACATGGGCTACTCATATTAAAGATATTCTGTTTAGACCTGGATTAGAATATGTGTGGTTAACACAAGATGTGGGAAAAGTGAAGATATATATTCTCCTTTTTAAACCATGATTATTTAATAACCTACAACTATCATGGTGTTGTTCTATCAACAGTTTATCTGATTCCTTCTATTTACATTCCATCATGTGTCCGTTTCCGATTACATAAAGACAACTGTAGCTGTATCTGGAGTGGGATGGGTAATGGGGTACATTCAGTTTTATTTTTATCATAGTCATGTGATTTTACATACCCAGAAAATAACAGGCATCACGCAGATGTTGTAATGCCATGGTCACTGAAGATCATTATGTCTATTCCATCACCATGATCAACCTCATGCAAAATGGAAGAATAGAAATGGATGTTATTTTGAAATGATATATGCAAAATGAGTAAAAATAATAAATATATTCTTCTTCACATACATTGTCAAAAATAAATGGTCGAATTAATCAGTTATGTGTTACACATGTATTAGATCTATTTATTATTGATTACATAATGTGGTAAACAACAATTTTCTAGTTACTATTACTGGGTGTTCAGTTTATTTCCAGCATACAACAGGAGAAAATGGGACCAAATCATCGAATTATACGTCATCAACTATGTTAAAATAAAGATGCTAACTATATTCAATCAATGTGGTCGTTCAGATCCATGTTTTATGTGTACGATTTTGACACAATAACGAGCTGGCAGGAAATATCAACGCACATGTCGGTGTTGAAAATGGGGTCTTTGTTATTGTAACGATTTTCGTGTGTCGAACCTGCATAAATAACGTTTTCGTATACGGAAAGATTTACGGAAACTGTCGATGTTTACCGAAGAGAGGCCAGACATTTGTTCAAAGCAGAGGGTAGTGCTAATGCGAGGGTCAGTGTTCAAATATCAGAAGTGGGTAGACAAATTGAATATAATGAGCAGAAAGGTAAAAGAATAACCTACAAGCTCAAAACAATGTTTTGTGAAAAACGTAAGTTTTGATTGAACCGCACGTTAAAATAGTCGGGCTGTCCGGTTTTCGATAAGGTTTTGAGCATCGCGAGTGTCACCCTTTGAGTATTGTATGTAATGAGTGTAGCGGTAGAATTTTCTTAAAAATTCATTTCTTCACCGATCTCGTTCAAATGTGAAATATAGGTTAATCATAACATAAAAAAAAACAATATACGATTGCAAAAGTCTAGATTTTTATTTGTATTGTCCAAACAGTGATTCGAACTCCTGTGGTCATATAATGCATACTATCAATATTTAAACAAAGCGCGACACGCGACAATGCGACAACGCGACATTTCATCAAAATGTCGCGTTGTCGCATTGTCGCGTAATCATTCAATCAAATACATTATAATACATACTATAACTCAATATTTTAACAAACGCGACGCGACGACGCGCGACAACGCGACATTTCATCAAAATGTCGCGTTGTCGCGATATCGCGTTTTAGTCAAATACATTATAATACATACTCTAACTCAATATTTTAACAAAACTCGACGCGACAATGCGACAACGCGACATTTCATCAAAATGTTGCGTTGTCGCATTGTCGCGTCGCGTTTTAATCAAATACGTTATAATACATACTATACTCAATATTTAAACAAAACGCGACACGCGACGCGCGACAACGCGACATTTCATCAAAATGTCGCGTTGTCGCATTGTCACGCGTCGCGTTTTAATCAAATACATTATAATACATACTATAACTCAATATTTTAACAAAACGCGACACGCGACGCGCGACAACGCGACATTTCATCAAAATGTCGCGCTGTCGCGCGATTGTCGCGTGTCGCGCGTGTCGCGTTTTAGTAAATACGTTATAATACATACTATACTCAATATTTTAACAAAGCGCGACACGTGACGCGCGACAACGCGACATTTCATCAAAATGTCGCGCTGTCGCATTGTCGCGTGTCGCGTTTTAGTCAAATACGTTATAATACATACTATACTCAATATTTTAACAAAGCGCGACGCGCGACAACGCGACATTTCATCAAAATGTCGCGTTGTCGCATTGTCGCGTGTCGCGTTTTATTAGTTACTGCGGAATTTCAAAACTATTACAAGGATGATTATGTTTAGATGTTTTTAAAGGGCTAAGATACAAAGGGATCGAACTCAGAGTAATAATAAACGTGGCCGTGAAGTCTGTGGGTTAAGAGTTCTTGGTTAATGGAATGGATGTGTTGAAACTGGCCATTTTGCTGAAAATTATTATGATTGAGTAGGTGTATGTTTGAAACGATACAAGTACATGTGTATCGCGTGGTATATTATTATTATTATAAATAATATAGGATTTAAATAGGATTGAAAAACAGACATCACAACACATTATTGTAATGAAATATCTTGCTAATTTACCAAGTTCCCTAAACCTTGAGTGAGTGAGTGAGGAGTGAAAGTGGAGTGGAGCGGAGAGGAGAGGAGAGGAGAGGAGAGGAGCGGAGTGGAGAGGAGATGAGCGGAGAGGAGCGAAGAGGAGAGGTGCGGAGAGGTGCGGAGAGGAGGGGGAGGGTGAGGAGGAGAGAGGAGAGGAGAGAGAGGAGCGGAGGAGAAGAGAGGAGAGGAGGAGAGGAGCGGAGCGGAGCGGAGAGAGGAGAGAGGAGAGGAGAGGGGCGAAGAGGGAGGGAGAGGAGCGGAGAGGAGGGAGAGGAGAGAGGAGGGAGGGAGGGAGGAGAGGAGAGGAGAGGACATGAGGAGAGGGGAGAGGAGAGGAGAGGAGAGGAGAGGAGAGGAGAGGAGTGGAGAGGAGTGGAGAGGAGAGGAGAGGAGCGGGGTGGAGAAGAGCGGAGTAAGGCGGAGCGGAGCGGAGTGAGAGAGGGAGGGTTGGTTTCTGCCACTCCAAGAGTACGCAACTCTGCTAAGCGATTTCATCGTTTCTAATATCATAATGATAACAGTCCATTTGTATGGCGTTTTCCCAAGAAGAATATCACGTTCAAAGCCGATCTTAACTGTCTTTGAGGTGCTGGATGGTTAAGTGATATTCCCATCTCATTCTACCTGGTATCCATCCACTGCTGGTTGAACAGAGGCAGATGTCGGACAAATTCATCAGCGTCGGACAGGACTGTACCAAGAAACTCTGTCAGGAGCCACACTGTCGAACATAGTGACCCATTGGAGGACTTCACCTGATGTTTATGCCGATGTGGCCTGAATTTTAACAATATTTGAGTTTTTTCACAACCTGTGAGCTTGATATAGGTGAAATGTTCAAAGTGATGAATGTGTATGGTGCTGGGATTAGAACCTATGATCATAGTTATCTAGTGTGACTAAGAGACACAACCCTGCATAGCAAATTGCCTCGCCTTGAATGACAGGGCCACCGTGTGCCGTGATTACAATGAATAGTAGCGCTAATAATTTGTCTTGCTGCCAAAACACACTTGATTGGCTAAACACAGTTACAATATATAAAATAATAAAGCAACAATGAAAGATTTCCATTAAGTTCAAGAAAAGCAGCCCCAATTGCCATTACGAGCACTACTTCATTGTAAAAACCATTGGAGGTAACAAAAGACCAGTGAAGTCTGAAATAGAGTATAACATTGTCTGCGCATGCGTAGACTAATTGACTTTCTACACATGCGCACTGGTAATCGAAAAGGGCGAAAACGCGACACGCGACAATGCGACATATAATATGTCGCATTGTCGCGTGTCGCGTTTTAATCATATGTTGTAAAACATACTATACTCAATATTTTAACAAAGCGCGACGCACGCGACAATGCGATAACGCGACATTTCATCAAAATGTCGCGTTGTCGCATAATCGCGTCGTCGCGTTTTAGTAAATTTTAGGCTGTTTTGCACATCTTACATAGGGCGACGCGCGACAACGCGACATATTTTGACCTTGAAAATTGTCGCTATGTCGCGTGTCGCCCTGAAAAGAATGAAAAATATATTATTCAAAACGCGACACGCGACATCGCGACAATGCGACAAATGGGCGAAATGTCGCGTTGTCGCGATGTCGCGTGTCACGTTTTGTTTAATTTTGCTTGTATTTGAGAGGGCGACAACGCGACAATGCGACAACGCGACAATGTCCCTTCCAGGATTCCATACACAACTTATAACATAACGATTTCTTCCACGGAAGCGAGGTGGGGGTCGAAGTCACAAAACTGCGCGATAAATTTCTTGCTACATTCACGTGGTTAACGTCCACTCACCAGTATGTAGATACTAGTCAATGTACGTCTTCATATTTTGTCTTTTAATCCTTATTAGTTTATTATCATACTTGTATGCATTTTGAAACTAAATAAAAAGCAGACGATCTGCTGCTACTTATAGTGAATTTATAACAGGACTGTAACATCTAGACATTTTATAGTTTGCCAATGTGAATCATAATTCACACACACGCCCTAGTGTATGTTGTCTGTCTCATTACACTTCACGGCGAAAACAATGATTCTGTTGAATGCTACGACAAATGAATAAAAACAAAATGCAAATATTAAAATTAAAACAGATTAAAGTTATAGAAACAATGTCAGGCTATTACCTTGTTCGAGGAATGTATCCATTAAATATCCACAAAAACGAGTGATATGCCATTCATCTGCAGCTGTTCCAAGTGATGTGTCTTTTAAAGTCTAATATACGAAAAGGTGACATATCGTTTCAGGTATTTCACATTGGTGTATAGTCTCATTGGTCACCCAAGATAGCACACCTGGCAACTAATTGCAAAATGTCCGCCTTTCTTTAAAAAAAAGTAATTTAGTTAGCCAATAATGAGCAATCAATCAATGTATTGGCGGTTAATCCTTTGAAAGAAGGACGTTGTTTTTTCGCTGACACAGACACGACAGAGTGTATTCAGTATAGATTAGTAAATCTACATACATAAACACTACCTTTTGACAAATCCGCTGTGCAAGATAAAAGTAATTAATCAATCAACGTGTTATCGGTTAATCCTTTGATCGATGATTATAATGTTGAGCAATTAGTCCAGACACAAGAAATGCCAAAAGGGAACCTTTGTCGGGTAATCTAAGTGGTGTTACCACTAATTATACCTGTTATAATTTCATGAACCGACCATCAAGTGAATGATAACAAATAACATGTGTAGGTTTATACCACCGAACACGGGTTAAAACAAAGGAGTATTAATTGCTGCATTGCATGTGAAAACATAAGGGCCGACACTGTTTTGAGAATACAAACAGAACTTCATTGTTGCATAAGAAATACATATAGGCATTTTCTGTGTGCTAAAACTGTATGTACATATTTACCTAAGTACCTATTTACCTCAGATTCTTCTAGCAATGGAAAAGTAGGATTGTTTAGTTTACGGATTTAAATAAATCAAATGTCAATTTTTAATATCATACGTAATAGACGTCATATTTTTACATGACATGATTAAATATCGAGGTATAAAACCACAGAAATGGGATCAATTTGGATCAGTCATTATACCATCCAGGCATTAGAAAACCTGAAAAAGCCCACACTGCTTTGATACTTTATAACAATCAGACAAGAACTACCGGGGATATTTTCAAATAACTGCATCTGATGGGCATCCACCCTCCTTAATGTCGCACTGTTTTGGTTGAAGAAATTAACTGTTACTGTGATCAGCGAGGCTGATCATCGTTTTCGCTATCACTAGCGTCTGGCTCGAACAAATAAGGCCTAGCGACACCAAGCGATTTTGACAGAATCGTCTATGAAGACAAGTTGTAACTCGGAAACTAGGCAAAGCAAGAGACAAAATCAAATGACAGTAGATTGTGAGAACATATAGCTTTCATTTTTCACAACAGTTGTCACGATTTCAGGTTTATACAAACCTGTAAACAAGATAATTTACCCCCTGAAATGTACTTGAATTCTGCATCAGCCCTCATATCTATTCCTCATATGACGTCATAAAGACGCGCCGCTCTGATTGGCTGAAATTTCGTTCTCGGGTGAGAATTGTGCACTGTTGACAAAAAGGTCGATTTAAGTTAATTAAAGATCGAAATGAGTAGTTTTAATGACGGGGTTCATTTATGACGATGCCAATTAGTGATTTATGTATTTACCCCCCTAGAGTATATGTGATCTTTAAAGGGGAATACTAGACAATTGCAATAATTTGCTGGGTGAAAGATAAAGTCATCAGAAACATGTACCCCATTTTTATTTTTAAAATATGGTTTATTATCTTTTTATCGCGAAAACAGTTTCTGTTATCTGAGCTTCGGCCATTATGCATATTCCCCTGGAACTCACGTGACCTTTCCGCTCGTGACGTCATATGTGACAAGCGTCCGCCATATTGCCAAGGAACAAGCGCTGCAGTAATACAAATCGTGTTGTTTCTGTCGTTTTGTAAATGGTACGAGGGTGTATTCCGTTGCCTGGGGATGCACGGAATCATCGAACAATGGAAAGAGCCACCATTTCTTCCGTTTTCCAAGTAAAGAGACAAATTTAGGCAGGGGAAATGCTCCGATCATTCCGAGTCGGACGCATATGGAAGAGACATGTACACATCACATGGGGTATGAAAATCCCAAAGATAGGCTGAAGAAGGCAGAAGTACCCACGAGATTCATTTGTACTCCATCATTCCCTGTTACAACTTCCTGTCAGTGGTATTATTAACATAAATTAGATTAAAGTCCGATTGCCAGTCGAATGGGGAACCTTCCTGGAGTTGCGCCCCCTTGCCCGCTTGGAGCGCTGCGGTAGTTACGGTCCAACAGAAGCTGTCACTCTTATAGACCTTTCCATGGCTTATTTACATGGGCGCAGCCATTTTGTGGCAGCCATTAAGCGGCTGCAACGATGAACTGGTCTGTGCTATTTGTAACGCCGCGGCAATCTATGACGTTGCAAACAAGTCTAGACGGTGCCCAGTCAACGCTTACGCGGCGAAAAACAACGTCTACTTACTGGTCCAATTACATCTCGTTTTAGGGATTTCTGATGTCATGTCTAAATCAAACATTGCAGGTAAGATATATTTAAAGTACTAAAGTTTAAAGAAATGACCAAGTAATGTCAATATCATGTGCATTTTGTTGTAGCTCGGCTATTGTATTGTGCACGAAAACTGAAGGCCTTTAAACGAAGTTGAATTTAACGTGAAACTGTATGTAAACTATAGGCCGCCTGTATCTTATAAGGCCTGTGTTCTGAATTTGAACTTGCCTGTATTTTCAAATATGTATAGGGCATTTAAATATTTCCAAACATATTCCCCTAATGTTGTCTTGTTTATATTTTGATTTGATATGTCAAGAACCATCGTCAAAATTTATTATTTAGCTATATAAAAATTATTTCAAGATTTACACACGGTAATCTCTTACTAAATGCTCACAAATGACTACGTTTTGACTATATCTTGACCAAATAATTTGTGAAAAATACCTTCTACTTTTTTATCTACATATTTGTGTTATTAAAAAGTACTAGTATATTTCTTATTTATCTCACACAAATTAAGACGTTCTCTTGTAACTAGAAGTAACAGCTGGTTAAATATAATTAGGTCAGATAGTTATCTCAATCTGTAATGAGGCTAGGTCAAATTTGATGAGTGGGTATGGTTATTATTGTACTTTCTGTTACAGAGTCACTACCTGAAGACAGTGCCAAGTGGGTTACCAATAATACTGGAAACTGGCCTCAGATAGGATATGAAGATATTATTGACTACCTCATTAAGTCCCACTCATTTGATTCCAAGGAAATGAAAGCTTTTCGAGCAACATATGCATATAATTATGTGCAGAATGGATGGTTAGGTGATATTCAAAGCATTGTGGAAAATGAAGTTCATTATCTTAAAGCCTGTGTGTCACCCTCTCAGCCAGGAGCCTCTACAGTTCCTTACAATGCATGGATTACTGCAAGGAAAGATGGTACTGTATTAACTGCATGTTGCACTTGCCCAGCTGGTCATGGAAGGTCATGTAGTCATGTTGCAGCCATTATGTATGCTGTACATCTAGCCTGGTTACATGGATATGCTGGTAAATCTTGTACTGATTTACCTTGTACATGGGGACGAGGGACTGACAGCAATAAATTACTCAGTGAATTAAAGGCCATGAATTTCAAGCATCCAAAAAGATCTGATGATCCCAATCAAGCTGCAGAAACGTCTACATCATCGAAAAGCAAGCCCTACAGATTTAAGCAGTTTGTTACCACAGAAGACTTTACTGAGCATGTAAATAATTCTCCACTTTGTTCTCTTTGGAAACTGAAGGGTACACTTCTCTCATAAAACATTTTCAGCCACTGAAAATGTAAATCCTATCTGCAAGGAAACGTCAAATGATGAATCCAGACATGGATCTCATGATATTGATTATAGCAAGACTGTCACAAAATTGGAATGTTCTGATTGCCAGGAATTTTATGACAAGTATGTTAATCTTCCAGAGTACAAAAGAGAAGAATTAAGTAATTTAACATTAAACCAGGGTGCATCATCAAGTCCGCTATGGAAAGACAGCAGGCGAGTAAGAATACCAGCATCAAAGGCCAACAGTGTACCTAAAACAAGTAGAGGCGACCCTGAGAAATTCCTGAACAATCACCTGTATGAGAGATTTAAGGGCAATGACAACACTGCTTATGGAGTGACCCATGAACCCATAGCAAGAGCACATTATCAGGATATTTCTGGGAAGAAAGTAATGTGTACAGGAACTGTTATATCATCACATGAACCATTTCTGTCTGCTAGTCCTGATGGAATCATTGAAGATTCTGCAATATTAGAAATAAAATGTCCTACAACATCTGTGCATGCAAGATTGACTCAGGAAAAGGTGATGTTCGAAACATTGAGAGTGAACTAGTTCTTTACTCAAAAGGGAGAAATGGATATTTCACTCAGGTGCAAATGTGTATGTTCTGTACAGGAAAACATCAGTGCACATTTCTTATGTGGAGACCAGAAGAACATGACAGAGTCCTGCTTGATGTTGCATATGATTCCAGCTTTGTTGACAATACACTGTCTAGATTAAGAGCGTTTTATTTTAAACATATGCTGGTCCGGTTGGTTGATGACTTCAAGGCAGGTCGGTTTGTGTTGAGTGAGGAATACAAGCAGTTCTGTGTGTCACAGTAGCATGTGTAGAGTAATTAACACTGTAACAGCATCAACACATAAATTACAGCTATGCGAAGTTTGTTGTTTTGTTAGAGCTGAGTCAATAAATTGCTATCTATCTAATTGATGTGATGTATCTACTATGTTATTGACTTACTGTTGATGTTTGAAAAGAATTTGTATATAACCTGTAAATGTGTACATTTCCTTCACTCACTGACACTCAAATGAATAGTAATAAAATCAAAGTTGTGTATTATGAATTGCTGATATTTTATGAAGAAAACTACAGTTCAAGTCAAATACTATTTCACATGCTAGTAACTTTAAAAAATGTTTAACATATTTAGGTTGAATAATAAAATACAATGTACCAGTATGAAATGAATATGTGTTTTTGTTTTTAATGAACATGATCAGTATTTATATCTCATGTAATTACTCACACTTAAGATGAAATGTTTAACCCCCTGATGCAGGAGTATTGTTGTCACACATATCATGGGACCATATATACAGTTACAGAAACTTGTGAGATTTTCCTAGTGGCCCAAGTGGTGATGTATCTGTAAAAAAAACCAACACTTTTGGTGATCACTAACTGCTATTGTTTTCTCCAAAATATCAGTGGCCCAAAGACAAAAGTGGTGGCCATCTGCCACTGGTAGTTTCTATCACTGTATATATGGTGCCATGCATATGGCAGTCTAAGGGTTAAGGTGATTTACAAGTTTGATTTCATTGAATATCTATAGGTTGGTATTTAAACATAAAACAGCAATGAAAAAAAATCAAGGTGAGGTGAACATTCAGTTTAATGATTTAAACATCAATTCAATGAGAATATGTATTTATAATTTATCATTCTTGTTGGTGAAATATCACATTGCAAAATCACATACATCTCATAAGCTTAAGCAGCCTACTAGATGTCTGAAACATACATGACTACTCAGTCTTTGTCCTTGATGAGTTCTGGTCTGAGGTTACACAGGACTGCACACACTTTGACTATCTTATCCAACTTTTGAACAGAATTAAGAGGTAGAACCTGATTCAATTTTCTGTAAGACTTCAACCTGGCAATTGCTCTTTCTACATGTATTCTTACAGATGCAATTCTTCGTGTTTCTATACACTCTGTAGCACTCAGTTGTTTACGACCCTTCATAAAAGCAGGAATGTTCAGTTTCACTCTTCTAGCATAAAGTTCATTGCTTATTGTAAAGCTTCTATCTGCCATTACCTCATCACCAGGTAACAAGTAGTTTAGAAAACCCGAGTTCTTGGTGATATACACATCACTTGCACGACCCCCATAGCATCTTGAAACATACATAATATACCCATTGGGAGCAATCGCAACAAGAATTTTGGCAGTATTGTGACTTTTATATGCACTGTAGGTTTGAGCTCTATCCTTCAATGAAAATGGACGTTGCAAGAACATTTCTGTACAGTCAATAATGCAGGTAGTGTGTGGATAGGTAGTCTTAAAGGACATTGGCATTGCAGATCTAATAACATCTCTTGGGAGCCAAACAATGCAATCCTTTAGCTTTTTGGCTAAAATTGAGATACAAATTCCAAAGATTTTACTTGCTAATTGCGTGGAAATTGAAAATCTTCTTCCGAGATCATGAAACTGAATTCCAAGCCTAAGTCTCATAAGTGTGAGTATAGTTTGATCTGAGAGTGGCATCTTAATGTTTGACCGCAGTACAGATGTAAGATAAGTTATTATTGACAGAAACACTTGTAGAGTAAGTCCAGTGTAAAACACAGAATCAGTGTTAGTCTTAATACTGTCTGCAGAAAAGGCAGGAAAATTAACCTGAACAGAGACATTCTTCGTTTTGGTCGTGTAGTGCTGGGTTGCATAATGGTGATCTACTGACTTGTTAAAATGAACCTGTACTCCTACAGTTCTGTTTGGAACTTTTATCATAGGTCTGTGAAGACAAAAACAAGACTTCTGTTTACAACAGTCACAATCACTTGGTCTAGAGTCATCATTCTCCTTTTCCTTCTCTTCAGCTTGAGATACAGGTTGATATGTCAGTTCAGCTTCAGCATGGCACTCCTCAGTCAGTTGATTGCTCCTTGGGGTCCGAGAAACATCAGAGAGAGGGTGTCGGAAAATGGTCCTTCTCCCTTGTGTCACCTGGAGAGAGAAAAGTTAAAGTATAACAGGCTATTATACATTTACATCAATGAACTGACTGACTGACTGAGTTTAGTTTTACGCCGCTTTTAGCAATATTCCAGCAATATCACGGCGGGGGACACCAGAAATGGGCTTAACACATTGTGCCCATGTGGGGAATCGAACCCGGGCCTTCGGCGTGACGAGCCAACGCTTTAACCACTAGGCACATCAATGAACAGTAATAAATAGTTAAGAACATAATGGTCAAAATAACTTTACGTTTAATACATCACTAGTAGGACTATATTGTACATTACATTAAACTAAAAGTACACTAACCTTTCTTTGATATCCCAAATTTAAGACTGGATCAGGATTTTGTTTGCTTGGATGGCCATCCAAAAAATGCATTGAGCATATCTGAAAAGAGTTATAAAAATAAAATAATTACATTTCTATTTAGCCAATGTCACTCCAGTAACTACAATGGGTTATCACATTTTCAACAATTTTTTTCACTCCTGTTAAACACTAGAGCCGTTAAATAAAGAAATTCTTTACATCCCTGTACTATGATAAAATATAGCTGCGAGCAGCGATGTAGGGCTCCTTGGCTTTACTTCTTTGGAGCCTTTTGCATCTCTCACATATCTCATGAATGTAGTAATGGTATTAGTTAATATGAATCATATCACTGCTAGTCGAATGCTCTTCGACTGGAAGTACTGGGAGGTCATTAAGTTTCGATAAACTCATCACAAAACCTATTTTCGTACATTAAATAATATCACTTAGGTATCATGAATATCAAAACAGAAGAACCCTTTGTTCAAACAGTCAGAGAAACAGAAAATTTTGTGGCCTCAACTATATAATTTGAAAGGTTCACTGTGACTGACATTATGTGAATCTAAATGTACGTCACATGTAGCTGACAAGTCGTGATGACTCGATTATTTACAGACCGCGGACATACAGCTTGAATATTGCTGAGTGTGGCGTAAAACTAAACTCACTCACACTCACGCTCACGCAAGTGAACTTGTGATTACACAGCAGTTAAGGTACTTCAGTAGTTTTGCATCAGTATCCATTACACTGTTACACTCGATCTGTTGCAACTGAATTCGTGAATCGAGAGCAGGTATATATACTGGAAATACACCTAAACTCGATACAGGTCACCTATGAAGTTTTAAAATCCATGCAAACAGCACCGAATTGTTAGCAAAAGCGTATTACTCTTCGGGCATTGCAAAGTCGGCGCCTGGTCGTTGTTGAACGATTTTACTAGCGCTTACTTCAGCTAGACCAGAGTTTCCCCCCTTAGACCACAGCTACAACTTTTACCCTGACCCGGAACGCTCAATCATTGACAATCTTTAAATACTGCCTAAAGACATACCCCTTACAAAAGATTGAATTACAATGAAGGAATAGCACCTCTACTGCAGTGTATTTTAATTTTGTGTAGCGCTAGCTCTCGTCATTGTCAATTGAAATTTACATCGTCTCCCATATCTGCACGTGGACCACGCTTTGCAGTGGTAGTCTCTTTATAGGAGATATCGTCCTTGCGCCTTCCTTCAGACTGTCGCATGCTTTGCACGGGTAATCTGCCGTGCCGTAAATGTCGATGAAACTTATGACACATTCGGCAATGTATCCCTGGGCCGTCGGTGATATAAAGAAGTCCCTATTTCGTTAAATCTGCCCAAACTTTGGGTTTTTTGAATGTAAGCATTATTTATGATGACTGGTACGTTGTTGGAAGACTTTTTGCGTGACGTTTCGCGTGTTCTGCCTGGAGTTGAGGGTCAGTTTGTTTGGCACTCTTTTTCTTTCATTTGGGGCACGTCTCAAACAGTTTTTTTCCCTTTTAGCTCCCATACGTTTTATCCACATGGATAATGTTGAACAGATGTTTTGATCAGTAAATTTTATGGCGCTCTTCAAAGTTTGAAAGCCGTAGCGCTTGCAGGGTCTTTTGACATAGGACCAAGAACAGAAAATGTTCAACAACCAAAGGCAACTTCAGAACAAGCGTTTAAAGTGTTGTATGTGGTAAGTTTCGTTTGGCACAAAATAGCAAAGTAGCCCGTGAAAGTTTTGAAGACAACTTTTGCCCAAAAGTAGCGTCCAATATGGCGGCCATCATATAAACATAGGCACATTTGACGATGCTACTGTGTAGAAACATGCATAGACACAAAGTATGCAACGTTTGAAAGCCGTAGCCCTTGTAGTTTTAGTGCAGCACATTTTGGGAGGTATGCAGTCAGGATTTTGCTGAAAACATCAACAAAAACTTCAATCCCAAATAGCGTCCAAACGGTGCATTTTAGCGACTTGAGCCGTCCAGGCGAAATTGTAGGCATTTTGATTGCGCATCTGCTCAAGAACTTTGGCACACATTGGAGCATTAGTTTTGGAGATATTTGCATTTGAAATTGAAATTTTGAATTAATTTTGAATTATCTGCCCTTTGCTATTGGGCCTACAGCCTAGAGATTTTAAAGCGCGATATCTACACCTCGGTGGGCATCTGGGTGATTTTTGTCAAGGCATTCTGTCCAGCGGTGCTCTCTGTAGCTCTGGTACAAAATACGGCGGAAGAATACGGCGGAAGAATAAATAATAATAATAATAATAATAATAAAAACACGAACGATTACAATAGGTCTCCTGCCTAAAGGCAAAGGAGCCCTAGTAAAAATTGCAATTCCTTCCATATACGTAGATTTCTCTGGCTATTTGTACAGTCTTTCACAGCACAAATTCTCCCTGATCCACGTTCATAAGGCATTCCTCTGTCCCGAGACATATTTTCGAAAAAAAACAGCAAGTTGCCAGACGTAAAACGTCAATGTCAATTTGCAGCCGCTTAATGGCGGACGACACTAGCGCCACCACAAAGGGGGATAACTGAGAGTGGCACGAAGCACTGCTCCGCGGAAAGGTCTATACTGGCCTGCCTATCGGCCAAGCCTAAACTAAATCGACATTAAACCTACTTTTTACTCTGTGATTCTTATATTATGAATTACGGAAGCTGGAAGTTGCCCCGACTGAAGACTGTGCTCAAAGCACGAAGAACTAGCGTGTCTGGACGAAAAATAATGCTAACAGAACGGTACAGTTATTAGGTCTTCAGACGAAAGTCTGGAAGACCTACTGTTTTTACCCGAATTATTATTATTATTTATACGTTTTTTGTACCAGCTCTCCTGACCTAACCCCTGGGTCAATTTTACTTGAAACATTCAGGGATGATAGCCTGTATGCTGAAATTGATACAGAGTCGAAAAAATCCCGACTTCCGGCTTCCGGTAAGGGCAGAGAACCCAAAATGTCGAAATCTTTACACCTGAATAACTCAAAAACTATAAGAGATAAATTGACCAAATATTCACTCAATGTAGACAAGATCATTCCCCAGCGACTCAACGCATAGCGGAAGCAGAGACCATATAATAGAGGGACGGCCCTCCCCAAAAGTTCATCATTAACCATCAGCGCTACGGCCTGGCATGTAACTGATACACATCGACACCCTGCTGCTAACTTCCCTCTACCGGTACACATGCGCAACAAATGCGCAGACATTCGCAAATGAGCATTCTGGTAACCACGTAAACAATATTGCGTAATATCCGGGCCGAGAGTTAATTCCCTTAGCGGGATTTCACCTGCTGCGTTTGACAGTTAAGCATTACATGGACAGCTCCATTAAACTGCTTACAATAATCTTAATTTTTATCTTATCTCTCATTTGCACATGTTAACTGACAACATCGCAGAACATGTATCATTCGCGAAATGCGTGTCGTCATAAGCCTGGAATATTTGTTTCAACATTCGGCATGGCCATCGACGACTTAATTCATTCACTGGGATGATTCCGACTTGGACCTCGATACTTACTTGGAGAATTCACAGACTACGACAGGACAGAGAATATAAACCAAAAATACAAAAATCAAACTAACCCAGTCAGGTAAAGGCAGTTTTAACATTACAGTTGCCAATATCCCCGATGCTCGCTAAACGTATCATCTCATGGCTAATCTCAAGATTTACTTGCAAGTATTCGTTGGCACAAAACGAGGGTGTGGTCAAGCAGTCGATGAAAGTAAAAATTCCCGCGAATTTATAAAGAATGTGCAGATTTGCAAGCGTTAGCCAATCAGAGCACTTGCTTCGACCACACCCCTTTTGTGTGCGGACATATCGTCATCCATTTGTGTCAAGATCGTTTAGTTGCGAGTCAAAATTGGTTTTCAATCGACTTGCAGAAATAACAATAAAGAATTGGTAGGTGTCATGAGTGTTGCTCGATAGGCCAATCATCCATGATTATGTTTACATAAAGTTTTAATCGATTGCATGCGATAGTAGCGTAGCGATCGGCAACGCAGTCGGGTAGGGTGCACCCTAGAAGTGTCCCTCCTTGTCATTATGTATTGTACTGTGAAGCATTTCGAGTCGGGGTGTCATCTAAAAAACAATATTATTAAAATCATGAATCCTCGGAAAGACACGAGGGCCTGTGACTGACTGGTGTTTATTATAAAATTTATACACCCAACGAAACACGATTTCACATTTTCCAAGAGCGTTAATGTTTTTATAATACCAGTTTGGGGCTAGCAGTGATTATGCTTTGGGCCGTATGGAGACACTTGTTGTTGTTTTTCAAAGGGAAGCCACTAAATACTAAAGTCACTTGCCTCCGAGCCCATGAAATATATGTGTTAAATAGGTTGTACTACATTACCCTATCAATTAAACAATTTCAGCAAAGTGTCAACTTTAACTTGGCAGGAAAATGCAACCAATAACATTAAAACACAACATCACACGTTCTTATATGTACTATTTATTGTAGAATAGGACCATAGATCTATATGTAAAATCATGTATTACTAAATTCAACCATTTAGATATTCTTTCATTAAAAACACAGTAAATGTGAATTTCAACTGTTGCAAATAAACTCTAAACTGAATTTGAAATTAAAATTATGCAATAGTTGGTTGCCAATGCTCTTTCAAACAAGGTATATCTACTTAATCAAGATGGGAATATTGTACTTAATAGTAGGCTCTTTGAGTAGCCCTTCCGATGAAAACTTTCTTTTTCCTAGGCATCTACAAAACAAATGATAATTTTATGATATAAATATAATGTTGAATAATGAGTTCATTTTTCATTTTTGTTGTTACATAAGACAGGCTGTAGGTACTGTCTAAGCCCAGGTAAACTCATAATCAAACTTCATTAGGAAGAATAATGATAACAGAAAAATATATTAATTGTAGTCATGATAAAATAAGGGAAGATGATAACTTATAAACTTCTTGCAACACAACCTGCATAGTTACTAGTATGTTGTCCATTTAGGACTGATTGTGAATGTAAAACATAAAATCATACAAATCTGAACACAATCTTAATATAACTTCATTAACAGATATTTTAGATATCCATGAAGTGAACTGTACATTGGATATTAATTTCCATAATTCCTGCTCATGTACTTTATTACATGTTAAATTATTAGGCAGATATTGTTGAAATAGCTCCTTCACTTATGCCTGCACCAACTGGAATCAAGTCTGCAAATCTGTCTTCATAATTGCCAACGCAAACATGGTATGTAGACAGTTTTGATAAAAGTTTCTTCATATCTCTTAGAGTGGAGAAAAATGCAGGTAAACCAATCCAGAATTCATGATTTGGGCCAAAGTCACGTCGATGTGCACATATTGCTGATGTAAAGGATGGCTTGATGACTACTGAAAGCTGGACTGAGCCTACGTCAGTCATGAAACTGCACAATAGAAATGTTTTCACGCTTGTTTCTTGCAATTGTAAAATTGCCTAGCTCATCTACATGCTGAAACAGCACCTTTTTAATGTTAAATATTGCTGGTATCGCAGGATGCCATCAACAAATTCATCTACATTGTTGTCCGGATGATACTGGTGAATTGTGTCAAATAAACCCAAAGAATTCATCAGCCGAACAACCATCAGAATCTGTCGCTTCTTCCAGGCATGGGGTATCTGTGGGTTCATCGGTAATGTCAATGAAGAATGACTTCCATGCTTTGTCCCACAGTGCATCTCTTGAACTGAAAATGGAGTTACACAATATTAATATTAAAAAAATAAATTTGAAGTGTTCTAAATAGTTGTTAAAATTATGCAATAGTTGGTTGCCAATGCTCTTTCAATCAAGGTCTAGTTACTTACTCAAGATGGGAATATTGTATTTAATAATTTACACTATACCGTTGTTTTTACATAAGAAAAGAAACAATATTAATATTTGATTATACAATTGCTTTGATATTTTAAACTTATTTCTGCAGGTACCAGATATACAAGTACCAATAACTTCAAAATATCAACACAAAATTACTCATTTTTTTTCAAAGACATCATTTGTGAATTTCTTACTTCCATTATTACTTACCTGCAATCGTCGAGAACAGTTGATTGAACTGATGAATAAGAATGTCAGAGAGAGAGGAAGAACTGACACCTTGTTGTCTCGGACCCCACTTTGAGTAGCCCTTCCAGCGACTGCCCATGAAAACTTTCTTTTTCCTGGGCATTTGCCAAACAAATGATAATTTATTATATAAATTGTGTAATGATATAAATAAAATGTTGATTCATTGTTGCATAAAGTCAGGCTGCTGGTACTGTATAATAATATAAAAATATATAGCAATATAACTCTAACTTCAGTAGGAAGAATAATGATAACAGAAAAATATATGAATTGTTACATGATAAATAAGGACCTTTCCACAAATATAATCATCAAAATGAACAATAATGGAAATATGTACTTTTTTTCAAACGATTAGGTGAAAGAGACTTTTGTAGAATGATTTAAATATATATTCACGTTATATTAATGAACAAAATTAATGTTATGTCGTCTGCTACATGATACTTGAAATGTTCAGTATACGACGCAAATATGGGTTTACGCCAAAAATCATAAAAAATTAAATACCGATCGTAGCCATATAAAAAGTGTACCACGCAAAAGAGGAAATCGCCGTGAATGTTCACATGTTTATTTTAAATATTTTAGTAATAAGCTGTTCTTGTGAAAGCGTGCGAAAATCAAGTGTTGTGGAGTAAAATATTTCGGAAAACATCATATTTCATCGCATTGCACGAGCCAAAATAAGGAATGACGCGAACGCCACAGATTTATAAATGCCCCTATACAAATCTGTATCTTATTTTCTTTCATTACACCCCGGTAACTAAGGATTTGCATTGAGAATTAGTATCCGTTATTGAAAATCAAAATCGGGACTTTTGCCGATTTTACACCTCCGCCATTGTTCTCACAGAACGACGAGCACACATGACAGTATTCATCAAATACAAAGACAAATATATGCTTTAGCACCCCTAATACACCTCTAATGCACTGTTGCAAATGTAAGTATATGCATGAGAATACATGAAAAAAATCAAATCTTACCTTTGCAATGAAAATACGCGAAATCGATGACTGAAGTCAACACACGTTTTCGCCAGCTTCCGGATAGGCTGCGCAGTACAAGCCGTAGCGCTGATGGTTTTGCGCACTGGCTAGAGGGCCGTCCCTCTATTATATGGTCTCTGGCGGAAGTTAGCCGTCATAATAGATTTTCCGCAATTTCGAAAAAAACTGAAATTTTTGCCGATTTGTACGATTTGACGGTGCCTGTCTTTGAAAATCTTCTTCTCCAGAACGGCATATAGTACAATCGTGTTCGATACGACTTTGGAAAGCCGATACTCTGGACTAGTTAGTTTGCTCAAGGCATGTCAATGTCTTGCATGCTTTTGGAGTTATCGCCCTTGGAAGTCGGTGAATTTTCTAAGACGCATTTTCATAGGGTTAAAGTAAAGGTCACAACTCTGCGGAAAATCCATGGATTCCATTTTCCATAGTATCAAACTGTAGGTAATTGAATGGGAAACATTTTTGCTTCACATCATGGTAATGTAAAAATCAATAATTACGTCACCATTACGACACAAAGACAACCTTCGCGATTTTGCACATTTCTGCACGTTTTGACGGTGCCTGTGTTTAACAATCTTCTTCTTCTGAACGGCAAATAGTACAATAGTGTTCTATTTATCGTTTTAAAGCCCACACTCCGGACTACTTAGTTTGCTCAAGGCACGATATATTGAACAGTGTCGGAGTTATTGCCCTTGGAAGTTGGTCAACTTTTGACAAAACGCATTTTTTCTAGGGATCACAGCTCTGCGAAAACTCAATGGATTTCAGTTTTCAGGTACGAAACTGTAGATAATGAAATGTGGAACATGTTTGTTTCACATTATTATTATGTAAAAGTCAATAGTTACGCCACAATTACGCCACAAACAGGGAGGGACATGAGGATTTCGCATTTTTTCAGTTGTGATAGTTGTGAGATAGCTGGAGGAAGTGTCGTACTGTGGTAACATCTGTATGATGGTCACCATAGCTTGTGTACAGTAGTGTTCACACGCTACCTGTACTCTGGTAACATCTGTATGATGGTCACCATAGCTTGTGTACAGTTGTGTTCACACGCTACCTGTACTCTGGAATATAGAATATGTACAGTAGTGTTCACACGCTACCTGTACTCTGGTAACATCTGCATGATGGTCACCATAGCTTGTGTACAGTAGTGTTCACACGCTACCAGTACTGTGGTAACATCTGTATGATGGTCACCATAGCTTGTGTACAGTAGTGTTCAGACGCTACCTGTACTCTGGTAACATCTGTATGATGGTAATCGTAGCTTGTGTACTGTAGTGAGTGAGCGAGTGAGTTAAGATTTAGAGTCACATCGGCAATATTTCAGCCATATCGTGACTAAAACTAGTTTTAAATGTGTAATACATACATATAATATATAAAACCCTGTCAGCGAAGGACAGTAAAACCACTAGATTATCACAGATTGAGTTAAAACTAGCTAGCATATATCTTTAAAAGTAGAAAAAAAATTCTGGACAATACAATGTAAAATTGGGCTATAGATCGCCAACAACTGAAGGTAGATCACCATACTAGGGGCCATGGATACTTACAGTGCCTTTGCTACCTGTATGGACCCTAGTTGGATTTACACCATCCCTTCAGCCGCTGGCGATTGTAGGACAAGTTTAGCCGAAATTTAAAGGAACAAATATACTACGTTTAAAAATCGAGTAAGCAAAAATGTAACTTTGAAAGTTTTGGGACTTACGTACCCTCTCAGGAGGACAATAATTTTACGCTACTTCAACCCCCTTTGAGGGTACAGCCACTAACAATCTCAGTTACTAATCTAAACTACCAATAATAAAATATATATCTATTTACAAATCAGTTAACATGTTTAATTTTTTTAAAAAGGCAATAAGTAGTAGATACAATGATAGTCCGAGACCAAGTCCAACAAAAGCCTCTGCAAAGCTTTATTTCACAAATAAAGCTTTTGTTAGGCCCTAAGATCTCACCAACCATTGTCTACTACTTTTGAACCCCCAGTTAACTTCCCGACCCCACGTGGCATTACTGTGCCGGTATGACGTGTTGACAGGAGGTAACATTGTACCGTACGGTATGATCAATAATTCCTCTCTAACGAACCCTCTCCCTGGCCCATCTCTGAAGTAGTACAAGTTCGGCTCGTCGGCTTTGATGTCCACTTTATCTATGTTGTAAGTTTTGACTGACCATATCGGATCGGTGGCTCGCTTACGACTATCACCCTCGTGTTCCCCCGGCTGGTATAGGTACCTCACGAGGGCCCTATCTGGTACCTGTTTCTCTTTCCCACGCAATGGCGCAGCCGACTCTGCCACTATTGATTTTAGTTTGATAGCGTCGGATGGTTTCTTGCCGGTGAGACGGGTGATTTCGTGGTTGATGGCTGACACCACCTGAGGTAGCCACGCTACCCATTCAGTCGATCGTTTCCCCGGGTTGGCTATCTCTCTCGCATACTGATGCCCGAATAAGCGCTCTGCCAAAGTCCGATTGAATCTCTCAACTATGGCTTGGCTGCGATGAGCCCCGGCAGCACCAAGCCTGACCTTGGTATCGTGTTTGTCTAGCAGGTGTGACACGACACCCATGAACTCCCGCCCGGGGTCAACTTGCAGCTCTGTGGGCCACGTCAGCGGACTGCGTTTGTACATGCGTTCGAATCCGCGGGCTACCTGGGCCGAGTCTTTCGCGGTTAAGGGTTCGCCTTCCTTGTAGCGACTGGCCACGTCCACGACGGTTAAGGCATACTTGTACCTTTTGTCATGGGGTAGGAATAGGAGGTCGGCCTGATGAACGCTATTGGGTATGTTAATACCGAACTTCCTTCTAGGCACGTAGCATGGTGCCGGTAAATAGATCTGCCACAGGGCTTGTTTTTCAAGCCACGCTTTGGCCTCACCTGGGGGTACTCGCGCCATTTTAGCCAGCTTATGTACGGCGCTAGCTCCTTTCCAGTACCCACGCGGGCTGTAGTAAATAGCCTCAAACTTTCTCTGGTTCCGTGACATCCCGATATATATACACCTATGTTCTTGGTTCAATTTTCTCATGCCCGTACGCGTACGTGTTGATCCCATCAATAGCTATCCAATGCTTAGTGTCCATAGGCGACAGGGACGTCTTGTTTATCGTCAGTCCGTATATCCTATGCCCATCACTTCTAAGCGTGTTCATTTTATGTCTAAAGGTACGGGTCTTGAACAGGGCTTCCTTGAATCTAGCGTGTTTGATGTGTTGTTTCACCACGTACTTCTTAACACCCTTCGCCTTCCGGATCTCACCATTGTCGGCCTTCAGGATGGAGTACATCTTAGGTCTCAAACTTATGTACTCGGCTATGGGCGTGCCAGCACACTCGTCATTCAACTTACCTAGGACCTTTTTATTTACCGTGCTGTGTATGGCATGGTCCTTGGGGTAGTCGCTGGTGTCATACAAATCGAGGCGTTTTTTCATGTCCTCATACACGTCCTCGGTTTCGAATCTCCATCAGCAGGGAATCCGTGTCAGTGTACAGCACTTCACACCTGTCGCCGTACTGTTTCTTGAGCTCGTTGTAATAAAAGTCGTACATCAGGTGTTTGGATAAATCGAGGATGCTCATCCCCACATAAACAGGCCGGTTGAATTTGATGTGGCTTTTCTTCATGTGTAGGGCAACCAGGTCGTCGGTGAATATCTTGCTCCGGTTGAATGCCGGGCTGGCTATCAGTCTCCTGAGCTTGTCTTCCTCATTCGACCGAACCAGCTTCACGGTCACGCGTTTCCTCAGGTTCTCCATAGTCTTACCGAACACCGAGTTGTTCATGAGCTTGTAGAGGTTTTTCTCAAAGTCACTGGTGGCCAGCTTTCGCAGGTCCGTGTTCATTCTGATGTAAGGCTCCATCCAGGGGCTCTGGTTGAACACAAGCACCCTGTGTATTTTGGTCAGCCTCATACCCAACGACAGGTACAGCTGTAGGTTGCGATAGTGAACGATGTACTTGGTCTTATTCATTAAGTTGGGCACTAGTTTTTCAACGTCTGCCACCCGCCCACCTAACAAGTTATGTTGGTACTCAGACATCCAGTCTGGGTTAACCCTCATACGTTCGGGGGCCAGGGGGTAGCTGTTGTGTGATGTGTGTAATGCCTTGGGGTATTCTAAGTCCACCTCGAGGATATAGCCTTTGCTCGAATCGTCCGCGATGCTCATAACATCAATCTCGTGCGATGCCCATTCGAACCCCCCTGTGGGTAGAAACTGGCTCATGGCCCAGCCATCCAGGTTGTTGGCGTCGAGGTAGAGAATATGATTGGTTGGCTTGCTCGGGTCGTAGCCCTTCACGTATTGATTATTTGCTTTCGCGTATCGTTTGGTAGCCATGGAAATCCCACCTCGCAAGCCTTTCTCAATGAATAGGTGCATGTCGTAATCGGTGAGCAATTCCAACTTAACTCCGGTCTTTTTCAGCAATGCATCCCATGACAGACCTGGGCTGGTGTAGTACCATGCGGGGTCGAGTTGGTACTGCTTAAAACACGTCTTCCTAAACGTCTCAAACACGTCGGCTAGCAGGAGTACATCTGTCCTCAAGTACAGGTCGTGGTAGTCACCCAGATTCTTACAGCCCAGTTTATTCCATACGTTAATCGCGTGCGAGTAATCGTCTTGGGATATTGTCGAGTCAATCAGTTTGCTGTAAAATTCTCTGATAGGAGGCAGTCGGATCTCAGCGAACTTGGCCCAGCCATCCATGTACTCGTAGGGGTACACACCCTTCTTCATCAGCAGGGGTCGAATCTCGGCGTCGGTGTATCGATCGGTGATGGGGAAGGTATCGTTGGCCTTGACCAGACTGTCGAGTGACGACAGGAGGAACTGAACCGAGTCGATGAACATCAGGCCATTCAAGCTGAAGGAGATGTATCTCTCCATGTTGTTGGGGATGCACGTCAGGTTGCCGTCGACTTTCGCGATGGCCTGCATGATCAAGTGAGAGTCGTACCCTCTCAAGTTGTGGAAGACCACGGGGATGTTTATTGTCTTGGGGGTGATTCTAAGCTTGAGGTTACACACGCTGTGAGCGGCGCCTCTATACTTGCCGGTGACATGGCAGTGATCTCTCACCGAATCACCATTCAGTGGGCTATCACACACGTGACAGTGAGTGCTGCAGGCGTGAGCTAGCCGGTCGGCTTGAGTCATACGCATGGGAGCGACTTTATATAGTGCATTCCTGATAGTTTTTTCTTCCTCCTGCAAACACTTTAGAAACTTTTCAGCGGCGTCGGGACCCCTATACACTACCGAAGCTTTCCTTTCCCCATCACATCGGACGACCACGTATCCAAACCCACAAGCCTCATGCTCCTGTGTTTTTTGTGTGGCTAGGGTACCCCCGGCAGCCTCAACGGGTTTGACCAAGGCTTCAAAGTCGGCGTAGATGACATAAGGCACAGACATTTGGTTCTTGTGGTTGTCGAATTTTAGGATATTGTCACCTTCCTTAGGCATGTCGACTCGTATGGCCGTCTGCCCCACACCTTGGCAATCCTCCCGGTGGGATTCTAATAAATCAGCTCGGCTGAAACCGTGCAGGCATCGTACACAAAAGTGTTTTTTCCCAACGTGTTTCGACTGGTCGTGCAACAGCCTGCTGAGGTGTTTTATCCACATGTAGTGATACTTATCACCTCGCTGGATCATGAATATATTGATAACGCGGCGACCCAACACTGGGCTGACCCTGTGCACGATCGTTTTGTTGCCTTCGTGCCCTAAGACGTTTATGGCTATATCATTCTGTTTTTCTATTTTAGTTATCTGGGATATGGGGGTGGGTTCATCTATACCATCCCAGTTGAGCCCATCGTCTTGGGGATAGCTAGAAAGCCTGTCTGAATGAGTGTCAGCTGGAAACAAGGCTGACCTGATAGCTACCCTCAGGCAATCGTCTCCTCTATTCTTGACGTTGACCATGTCCTGTTTTGCTTTGTAGTAGGGGGGCAAGTCTAGGTACGACCCGGCTCTGAATGGCACGTAGTTAGCTATGTCTAGATAGACATTATCGATTTTATCCACTACCAACCCGGACCCCATGTGTGTGTAGCGTTCTCGGTATTCTCGTATCTGCTGAAAACTGATATCGATTGACTCTTCTATAGTCTCGGTATGAGTCACGACTTCTTGTTTACCTCGGAAGTAAGGCTGAATGTACTCAGTGACCCCAGCCCCCTGCTGTTTATCGAGCGACATTTTCACTGTGATTTGAAACTTTATACTTCCCAAATCGTTTAGTTCCTCATTGACTTTATCAGCGATTAGAGGCTTGATATCGGCGATGTCTATGTTCCTATCAACATGCATGCGCCAGCCTCTCAAATAGTTACCTACAGCGCGCTCAGTGCGCATGAACTCTAGGTCAATAGCTCTATTCTGCCGTAATAGTTCTACAAGCTGTGGCTTCCTCATATGGGAATAACCTACTAAACCCAAATCGCGTGCCTCTTGTTTCAATTGTTTTACAGTGTGGGGCTTTGCTACGGGGTCGTCTAATAATAATGCGACTAACCCGGCTCTCCCCAGGCGGGAATAACCCGTCAACCCTAGCTCTTTTGCTCGGAGTTTTAGTTGTTTTACCGTGGGTGGGGGTTGTATGTTAAGTAATCTCAACAACTGTGGTTTGGTCATTCGAGAATAACCAATTACACCCCGCTGTCTCGCGATCTGCTTGAGGTTCCGAGTAGTAGACATTGTGTACACACCTAAGTATATCAATCTCTAATTGGGCCGCCAGCAAGGGAGGTACCTTGATAAAAAATAGTGAGGCGCCCATAAAATCCTTTAGTAAATATCTAGATAGACCTTATCGATTCTACCCTCGACCCACCTCGGAACATGCGCAGCATAGTAGGGTGTTTTGTATTATTTGCAACGAGTCGTCAACAACTATATCTATCTCCGCATGCACATCTACTCGTCCACCATCAAAGTAATTCCAAGTGTGCCCAGCCCTACTTTCACCATGATTGTAAATGAGCACCCCTTATATAGTTTGCTGACAATCATGGGTTTGAGGACACTGATATCTATACTTTCCCCCACATCCATCTGCCAGCTTCTCAGGCAAAGACTTTCCCTGGGCTCAACTTCCACGAACATTGTTATACCTAGGTGTGCACAGTCTCTAATTTGGCCACTGGCAAAGGGACCAGCCTTACACTGCTATCCTGAGGAGGCGCCTACGTTCTTTTCTGTAGTCTTTTTTCTTCTCGTAGATAAGATGATGTCTGACTACGTTTGCTCCGTGAGCTTTGCATAGGCAGTAGTGACCTTTCACCCCGACACTACACACAGAACACGTGTAGTTGATACTCTTTATATGAAAACAACAGTACCCCTCAGTCCTGCAGCTCCTACCACAGGCCTCGGTCTTCCCCATAAGTATGTATTCACATTGGTACGGGGGCGGGTCTCATCTTCGGTATACTTATATGGGCACTTAGTCTAATTGTTTCGCAACCAACGCAGTCGCTGCTAGACCCAGCGCGATAAAGATCAATTCCCGGTCCATTTGCCCGGGGATGGTGTGTAGTACTGAGCGAGTGTGGGCTTATGGAGTTGTTCTAGCTGTTTACCGGTTAGTAGGTAGTATTCTCTCGCTGCGTCGTCGACATCATGGAATGTTTTAATGGCATGATTCTCACGCCTGAGTTGTTCGTTAATGTAATCGATCCTCTGTACACGTTTTTTCGAGTACTCAGCTTGTATCTCAGCCGCGTGTGACTCCCGTAGTTTCGAGAAGAGGAAATTACTCCCGGAAAATGCCAGGGCGTTTACTAACGCCCCACCAACCATCATGGCGATCGTAGCCATCCTATATATAGTTACATTTACTTCAAAATATTTTCCGGTAGGATCCTTTGTTTTACTAGGATGTCCTTGGTGGCCATCGCCATACCCAGGTTCATTATGAGCATACCCATATCCTGCAGGTTGAAATCTAGCTTGATAGTCGGTTGTTTAAGCACCATTTTGGTCAACCGAGCATACCCTACAGCTAGACTGGCGACCACGGTGGCGTGGTATGCATCGTTGACGAACGTTTTCCCCTCAGACATTATGTATATGATATAAAAATATATATTTATAACATGATATGTGGGTTGACCTCTAATTGTGGGGAGGGTTTCCCTCCCTGGGTGGTTGTTTATTATATAACCATGAGATAGCCACGGCAGCAGTTGCGCCTGCAATCAACAGGAGTGGAGCCCGGCTCCACAGTGGAGCGGAGCTACTCTTAAACCACCTTTTTTTACCGGCGGCGACTCTCTTAGGGTCTCCCCCATTTGGGGTGGGGTCTCCTCCATTTGGGGACTCATTTCTTGGGCAGCATCCATCTTGTATACTATTATTATTATTTTTCCCCTCCTTAAATTGGCAATGCTTTGCTGTGATAATCGCCGCCGTCACTGGGGCTAAAAACATACTGTATTTGTGGTACAGCACGCAGCTGATAGAGCTCAAGGTGTGTTCAATAAAAGGGTCTTTCTCGAGGTCCTCCCACAGGTAAAGTCGACGTTCCTGGGGAATGGGAAGGAAGTACGACGCTATACTAGTGTATATCTGGGTCATAGCCGATCCTATAGTCTTTGTCATCTCGGCTCCGAGTCTAGCCTCGTATCTAGCGTACAGCTTATCGATTTCTTCGGTTGACATTTTGTGAATTTTATCGGGAGTGTAGTCCCCAAAGTAATGTTTGGCTTTGCCCCCGACAGCCAACGCCACCAGTCTCTCTCGCTTATCATCGTCCCCTCGCTTATCATTGTCCCCTCGCTTATCCCCCTCCAACAGTTGTTCTAGCAATTCATCACACTCCATCTTATAATGTAATAAGTAAGTTTTAGTTTTAATAATATAATACCCGATGCAGGTTAAACACAGCGAAATGAAGGTTAAGTTGCACACGACGAGCACTTCAAAAACAACCATAACTATAACTGATAAGTGCTAAACGCTAAGCATTTGCTAAGCATTGCTAAGCTTTGCTAAGCATTTGCTAAGCTTTGTTAAGCATTGCTAAGCTAAAACACCCTATAGGCCACGGGTTGGTCGGTCTTGAGCACGAGCTTAGCATGTTTAGTTTCAGCGAGCTGTTTCTTTACCCGTTCCCGTTCTAGTTTGCTCATCACATCGTTCCCTCTCAAACACTCCTCGAACGAATCCCTGTCCTTGCAGTGGAACAAGGCCACCCATCGCGTCTGCTCCCTGAGGTCTTTCAACACCGAGTTGAACTTCTGCGTTAGTACCCAGACGCTGTGCTTTGCGTGCCGGCCGGAGAAGGCCAGGTACGATAGCATGTCTCTCTTTTTTGTTATCTCACGATTAGCGCTGCAGTTGTCCAGTGTGAACAGCGTCGACTCCCCTTTAAATTTGTTGTGATAAGCTTTCAACCAGTCCTGCAGACGTGTCCCCGGGTCGACTCTGTGTACGTCGGGGTCCGTCATCACCCAATGTCTTTCCGTGTACGTTCTATTCATGTGGAAAGAAGGGCACATGATAACGATGTTGTCAAACACATCCCGGTAGTACCCCCTCCAACATATCCAGCACGAAAACGGTCTTCCCACAGCCCGTCTGTCCACACACTATGGCGCAGTGTGGGTCGTGGGGCAAATCAATGCCGCCAGCAGGCAGTGGCCTGCCACCAGGCAAATCAGTAGATGGCTTGCTTGAATCTCCCATTCTCTATATTAAGTTGCGCGTCCATAATAACGTACAGATATAATTTCAACTTGCCCGCGGGTTGAGCCTTCTTGGTGATCTGGATTGGTATCCCCTCGCTGTTGTTGTCAATGCGGCGACCGCTACCGTGCAGTTTATCGTCATCAGTGGATCGCATGTCCAACCATAGCACGTACTTGGTGGTCAGGTATTCACCGATCTGCACGGAGGATAGGTCCAGGTCTTTGGTTATGTATGGGTGTTGTTTGATAGCCGGTAGCTTTTTTATCTCATCCTACTGCTGGTATGCCCTCATACCATGACTGAACAGCTGGTTGGGCACACCCTCGATGGTCACTTCCACCTTTTCAATCTCGGGGTTGAAAAACTTCGTCGCTGTCCCTTCGGAACGGCTCGTAATCCTCCTCAGTATGCGGTCGTACAGGATGGCCACCTTCCCCGAATACTGGTTTCGAACCTGCCTGGCCAGCTCCGGGCTAGTGACCATGTCAAACTCCAGAGAGATGTTGTCGATGGTGTAACTGGCTTCATCACCATTCGGCGTACGCACGACTTTGCTGTAGTCGTTAAACGTGAGCTCGTATTCAAGCCTATCACCCAGCGCGGCCTGGTAAAACGGCGCATGTCCCGTGAGCAACTCGAAGTCGAGCGGCACGCAGAACCTGTTCCCGTATGCTTGGGCGATGGCCTTTTCACCGTCCGTGATCTTGTCCAGCTGGTCTGCCGTGAAGCCGTACCCCACGCGCAACCGGGTCGATTTGCTGATGCCCTGGTACACGTCATTGACGCGTTCTCCCTCGCTTTTCCAGAGGTCCCCGTAGCAGTGAAACACGTCGCTGTCGTCGATGCTCAACACCTCGTTACCGCTGATCTTGATGGTGGTTTTCTTGATGATGGCCCAACCTACGTTCCGCACTAGCTACGTTTGTCGTTGTCGGAGGTCAACGTGAGGTTGAACGTCAGTCGAACCGTGCCTGGTACGATGAGGTCATTCTCACCCAGGTTTGGGAATCTAACCAGCAGCGTTTGGTTCTGGTCTATCTTGCTGGGATTGTTGGTGATGGTCACCGACTGGCGCACGGCTCTGACGCCTAGAGGCTCTCTTGATCTTGGGAAAGGATCTAGTTTCCTGCCATACATTGTTATATAGATAAAATATAAAAGTTTAATATAAATAATGGCTGAAGGCGGTCATGAGTACATCCCGATGGATGATATGGGTGATGTGGATTACGCTGACACCACATTCACGAACAACCCCTTAAGTGCTGAACTTGTACAGCCGGCCGTCGACAATTATTACGACGCAGTTGAAAAGAGAGACAACATCAAGCCGTTGGTACGAGACTATGCCAAGTTTATCGTCGATAAGAAGGGCACGCTGCGATTGAAGGCTCACCCGGTTGTCGATATCATGAAAAAAGATGGGAAAGGGCCGTATGCTTTGTCAACACTCACCAGTCGCCCTGGTGGGAGTCAACTGATCCGTGATGAACTAGGCTTCATAGATTACGTTGGCGCATGGCCTAAGCTTCCCCCGAAGGTCGTCCAAGATCTGCAAGCAGCCAGGGCCGAACTCAGCGGTGAAGGTGATACAGACGGTATCGAAAAAATATTGGCCACGTACCATGACAAACCTTTGCCTGGTTTGGAATTTACTCTTCGAGAACTGCGAGGCCTAGATGAAGCCGTAAAACGTGTACGTGGAGAACTCGTGAACAACATGGGGAAACTGAATGAAGTCGACGAACACATCGCTCTCGAGAAAATAAAACTCACCGAAACGGACGACGAGGATATAAAGCGCCGTATCGAAAAATGGCTGCGTGACTTGCAAGATGAGAGACAGACTCGGTTGGAATCCGCTTCCTCGAACCGGGAACAGCTTCAATCCCAGATCAGCCGCATGCGGGAAACCATCGATCGAGTCCTAAATGAGGACACCACGTTGGCCAACAGGATCCCAATCCTCTTCCGAGAGCAAGGGATTACTATCGCCAGCATTCTGACTGCATTGGGCTTCATCATATCAACCCTGGTGGTGTCATTGACGCCTGCCGGCGGCAGTGGTACACTAGGTGGTACACCCACTGGTGGCGTCAGAGACTGGATAAAAAAAACACCTGAAATTCCTCGGGGAGGCCCTGGCTAAACTCTCTGGTAAGGCCGACCGAAGCCCTGCCCGGCATCCTGGGTAGCATCGTCTCGTGGCTGCAGAGCGCTCTGGCTAAAACTGCCACGTGGCTCGGCCAAAACCTGTGGGCAGCCATTGTCGCCATGGTGGGGCTGGTGTACGTAGCGGCTAAGGAATTTTTAACCAAATGAGGCCCAAACCGGCCGCTACCCCACCAACCACCAGGGCTGTTTTACGGTCGATGTGCTGCTGATTGGATTGTGGGGGTTGGGGTTGTGGGGGTGTTGGTTGAACCCTGGGCTCCGGGGGTGGTACGACTATACCCATCGCACCAGTATGTGTGGGTGGTGGGACGTGGGGACGTTGACATTGGGGTTGACGCCCAACTTTTGGTCTGCCGTGGCTATGACTATTTCGTTGTTGTAGCCCACCACTTTTTACTCTCAGTTACATATCGCTTCGGAGCCATGTACAGTCCCACGTCGAAGACGTAGTCGACTTTCGACCGTGCGTATTCCAACACGTCTTGGTAGCGTTTGATGGCGCTCGGGATATCAACTGGAGCATTGATAGCATCCTCAACGTTAACAACGAACTGTTTCTGAGCGTCGTAAGCAGTCCCCTTACCGATAATACTGGAACGCGTTTGCACCTGCGCACCTAACACCGCCCACACATAGTTCGAATCGAGTCGTTCAAGCGTTCAGTGCCGGCACGAGTAAACCCTTTTCGACGTGTCCAGCATGAACATTTTCCAATCATCCGCAGGCCCCTGCTCGAACCTCCAGACTCGGTAATCCTTGCTGTCATCGAAATCCATGTAACGGCCATCCCACTCGTTTGTTGTGATATGATACGACTTGTAACCCCAATCTTTCACCAGCTGTTTGCTAGCTTCCGTGATATGCATATTGTGAGCGATGGGGATACCCAACCCATGGTTCGGGCCCGGCAAACGCCAATCCGTCTTCGGGTCTAGTTCGAATTCTTTGCAAACGCGTTCGTAGGCCCGTCTATTGTACTGGTTGTTTACTGCGTCCCATGCTTTGTCCTGTGGGATCGGAGCGCTGATCTCTTTGAGGATACGCCTGACCTGGTAGTACGTGAACACAGACTGACTCAGCGGTCCCCGCCGAGTGTCAGTTAATGTCAAGCCACACCCCGTTGTAGCGCACCACATGGCGAAGTTGAGTTGATTCTGCCAGAACTGCATCGGGTTGTTGAACCAAGCGTTGACTACCTTAACGTTAGTCACCGAAAACCTATACCTAGCAAATACATCTATAAACTGGGCGCCAAATACAACCCAGCAGCGACCAAGATCTTCATGTGTGGGAAATATATATCCAGTTTAGGGTAAAACACTCCTGGGGAGTACATTTTTAAAGTATTATATAATGAGTATATATACTCTAACATTCAGCTGATGCACGCCATCAATAACACGTCGGGTCAACTCGAAGTTGCACTCTGCGATATCACCTACCTACCGCGGTGGACTAACATCAACATCAACAACAACAAGCTGTTCGTCAGTGGCGCCCGCAACCAGATAACTGACGGCTACTACAGCGTGTGCTCGCTAAGCGAAGAGGTCTTCAAACCCTTGGGAGCAGAACTCAAGATGAACGACTCAAATGGCACAGTGGTGTTAATCAACAACGGAATAAACCCCTTGAGGCTCGGCCGACCATTGGCGAGGACACTCGGTATGCCGCCGGACGAGATAAAACCAACAACTACCGTCACAAGCTGTGCGAGAGCTGTTCGTTCATCTCGGTCAGCTGAACACAACGGACAACATTCAAGGGGGTCACCCTTCCACGATACTGAGAGCCGTACCGGTGAAAACGGAGAAATACAACGACGGTAGAACCGAGTCGTTTTCACCGCGGCAGTACAAGAGGTTAACTCGGGGCAACATCTCTGAGCTGATAATATTGGTGTAAGATATAAATCATAATCCTGTGAATATAGGATACCTCAGCATAACGCTGCACATAATATGACTAGCGCACAAGGCCCCGGGATGAGGTTGAAAAAATGCATCAATGCAGGGATCTCCGACCTCGGGGACACACGCGGATTCGACGACCCCGGAGTAGATGGTAAACTGTACGCCTTGCAACTGAACAACAACATTTACAAACGCGTTGAAGTCCCCTCCATCAGTGGTACTAGAAACCTAAGTGATATAGTAGTTACCTCAGGAGCGACCGTCAACACTCGGTACACCCTAGTCCGCACCGGTGATGATAAATGGATGATATACCCATCGTTCGGAGGCAAACTGTTCGACTTAGAAGATGTTGAGAGAACGGACGTCGCCCGAAACAAGCCATATACGCTCGTCTTCACCGACGATGACAAGTGGGTGTTGTTACCTGCTAAAGGCGACTGGTTTCTCAATATTAGGCTCGGCTCCCCCTACCTGTTCACGGAGAACAAAGACAACTACCTAAACAAAGTCGTGAACAACGGAACCCTGCTGGTGGCTTACGTCCCGGCTCAGAGACGTAGCGTAGTCATCAGCCCAGTCGCCAGTATGGCAGCCCACATGCTATCGAGTAAACCGGGAGTGCAGGACGGGGCATTGCAGTTGGTGTCTGAATTCGCTGGCGTGGCCAACATCCTGGGAGCCTACCGGTGAACTCCACGCTGATCATCAAAGTCTACCTAGGGGAACCATCGACGGATGAAGTTGAAATCGTGAAGGGGGTCAAACTCCGGTGGGGAAAACAACACCAGTATCAGGTTTGCACTCTTTACGTGCGGGTGGGTGTCGACTCCCACACCAGTCTGCAGGGGGTCACGGTGACCGTGGAAGCCACGATATCACTAACCAAGATCTTCCTACCCGACAACATACACTTCATGGGGGTAAAGTGCACCCCTGAGAAATTATCAGAAAAACAATTGGAAACTATCTCGTAATAGTATTATAACAATGGCCAATTATCGGCCCAACGCCACGCTTAACGATCTAGGGGACACGGAGGGATTTGATCAGCCTGGTGAGGAAGACACCTTATACATCCTGCACTTGAAAGACAACGTGTATAGGCGGGTGTCGTTATCAGATTTTAAAGAGCCTGCATGGTTGATCAACTTAACCCTCACCTCACCTTTATATCTCCTTGAAACAAAATAATACTATCTCCGAGATTAGGAACAACGGCATCATTCTAGGATCGTTCATTCCGGATTCTAGTGTACAAGTCATTCGAATACCGGGCCACTCGGGCAACATGTTAGCTTCCAGTGGGAAGGTAAAGATAGAGATCAAATTACTCGATTACCAAGAGGATTTTAGAGATTACTCGAGAGACTTCACATTCATCATAGACGTCTATCTCGGAGATAGGCAGTTGACTGGGAGGTTTATTTACCTTTAAGATGGTCGTAAGTTAGGTTGGGAAGACAGGTGTAATAACCAACGTTGTCGTATTAATAAGGTATCGGGAAACAGACCTTTAGCAAGCCTTGATGGAGTTCGTGTCCTAAATGGAAGTAGAGCTGAGTCCACGCAAGTTAATCTAAGTATTATCAGCTTTAAGTTCATTAATCAAAGGTTAAATGAAACCCAATTAAAACATCTATTGTAATATATATTATAAGATGGGCCTATACCCAGTGGTAGAGGAAGTCGTGAAAAACACGATAACATACACTTCATGGGGGTGAAGTGCATCCCTGAACTATTATCAGAAAAACAATTGGAAACTATCTCGTAATAGTATTATAACAATGTCCTGGTGGCATCGCCCCAACGTCACGCTTAACGACCTAGGAGACACGGAGGGATTCGATCAGCCCGATGAGGAAGGTGACCCATACGCCCTGCTAATAAGAGATGGCGGGTACATACGGCAGCCTCTGGCAGACTTTAAAGAACCCGCATGGTTGATCAACATGACCCTCACCGCACCTTATATTTCGATAAACAAAGATGGGTTTATCTCCGAAATTAGGAACAACGGTATCTTGCTCGGGGCTTTCATTCCGGCCCGGAGGTTTATATAAGCCCTCGGCTAACACTGGATAAAACGGGCAATATGTTAGTTATTTCAGACCTGGATGCCCCGTTAAGGTTTGACGGTCTCGATTCCCAATTGAGTGTTATGACTGTGAAACCAGGCTCCACACTCATCATAGAAATCAATTTAGAAAAAATCAATTCTGATTCACCACTACGCCTTTTCTCCAGGGTGACAATATACCCCGACCCCATACACACACGACCCCAACGTTGCCGTATCGTCATACAACTGGACCCCTCAATGGGATCTATAGAACCCGTAGTAAGTCCCCGTGAGGTTCATGTGCCCGCACACTTACCTATTACCCTCTCACCTATTATCCTGCTCAGGGATCTAAACCTTATAAGCCTCAAGTACATTGATCGACTATTAACTGAAGCCCAATTAAAAAATATCACATAAGATATATTATATGCACACAGAATGGGGCTGTACCCAGTCGTAGAGGAAGTTGCGAAGACCCTGGAAACTGTAGACGGGTTCTGCTTGAGACAGTTATGTGATGTAAAACGCCAACTAGAACAAGACCGCGACACGCGGAAAGCACTATATAAGAAGTACCATAGAGCTTTCAATATCGTGGACGGGACTGATACTGCCCTTATGGCAACCAGCATGTGACTAGGGGCGGCAGGTGTTGGGTTGTTAGCCACCATCGTGGCCGAAACCTATAGTGCTAGGTATTGAAATAACAGCTGGGGTGGTAGGGGTGGCAGGGTTGGTGTTTAAGTTTGTATCCCACAGACTGCATCGTAAGGCATTGAAACACGACGAGATCAGGGTTCTAGCTGAAGCAAAGCTGAACACGGTAAGTGAGCGTATTTCGGTAGCTCTCACCGACAGTAAGATCTCAGAGGAGGAATTTCGTTCAATCCTCTCTGAACTCGACAAGTACCGTCAGATGAAACAAGAAATCCGGTCCAAGTCTCGTAAGTCTGCTATCAGCGAAGACGAGAAAAAAAAGTACATAGAACAGGGGGTACGAAAAGCCCAGCAAGCCTTTATTACGAAAACCAAAGAGATCATAGGCGATTCACATTAAACTGTTTCATCGAGGTCAACGCGACATAGTGTCACGTGCTAGTTCGCACGTCATAGCGGCACAGTAGTGCCACGTGGGGTCGGGAAGTTAACTGGGGGTTCAAAAGTAGTAGACAATGGTTGGTGAGATCTTAGGGCCTAACAAAAGCTTCATTTGTGAAATAAAGCTTTGCAGAGGCTTTTGTTGGACTTGGTCTCGGACTATCATTGTATCTACTACTCAATAAATAAATGAGAACTTATATTACTAAAAAGATCCTTCATAGTTTGTGATTTGAAATAGATATCCCTTGTGATGGAATATTCAACACAGTCAAGCAGGACATACTTGACCGTGATTCTTTCATCACAAAGGGTACAAAACGGAGGATCCTCACCTTTTAATAGGTACTCATGAGTTTATCTTGTATGGCCAATGCGACATCGTCGCATGATGACCTCTTCAAATCTGGATTGACAACCCAAGTAGGTGTAATCAATATAAGGTTTTATTTCATGTAATTTGTTAATACCTACTTGGGTGTCCCACTTCTTCTGCATCAGATCACGGATGTAAGTTCTAATGCTAGCTTTGTAATCAGAGTATGGAATAAGAAGTGGTGTCACCGATTTATTGAGTGCTGCCTTAGCAGCAAGATCAGCCATTGTATTCCCAGAAATGCCAATTTGGCTGGGTAACCAACAAAAGACGACGTCGCATTGGCCGGCAGCAAGTTCATTATACAATTCAATCATTTCTATTAAAAGTGGATGTTTACAAGAAAGATTTTTAATAGCCTGAAGACACAAAAGAGAATCGGAAAAGATGATGTATTGTTTATATTTACGGTGTTTATTAATATATCTAAGAGCTGTTAATGTGGCGTTAGCTTCTGCTGACAAAATAGAGCTGTTTTTTGGTAGTCGAGAAGATATTGTTCGGGATCCAATGACAGTGGCACAAGCCACCTCGCCACCATCCTTGGATCCATCTGTAAAAAGGATTTATATGTATTATATTTATTTCTTAATTGACTAAATTCTTGTTTATACTGTAAATCATTAGTTTCGGATTTTTTAAATGTGGTTAATGTTAAGTCAACGTCTGGCCTCACCAATTGCCAAGGAGGAGAAGAAAGAAGAGGAGAAGGAGATATATTCTCCAGCTCAATTCCGGCAGCAGCAATGAATGGTTTAATTCTGTGTCCAAGGGCGGGTCAAAAGAAGGCTTTTTGTTATACAAATCCTCATAAAGAGGATTGAAGACACAGTTAAATGCAGGGTTAAATTCGTTAGAATATAGTTTGGTAATATATTGTAAAGAAAATTTTATACGGCGTTTGATCCCCTCCCCACTTTGAATTAGAAACAACCTTTAACAAATCGAGTGCCTTCAGGCATTTAGCTTTAAGGGATTTAATATGTGGCAGGAATGTTAAATGGGAATCGAAAATTAGGCCCAAGAATTTGGCCTACTTTACAACTTTGATGGGAGTGCCATTTAAATATAGTTCTGGGTCCGTATGAGGCTTATATTTTCTACGAAAATGTATACAATTAGTTTTTGATTTAGAAAATTTAAAGCCGTTTTCAAGACACCATTTATTTATTTTGTTTAAACACAACTGCAGTTGCCGTTCAATAGTATGCACATTTTTACCACGACAAGAAATATTGAAATCATCCACAAATAATGATCCATCAACTGAATCATTTAAAACTGTTGATAAACTATTGATCTTGATGCTAAACAGTGTGACAGACAAAATACTGCCCTGTGGGACACCCTGATCCTGATTATAATGATCAGACAGGGTTGAACCCACTCGGACTTGAAATTGCCTGTTTTTTAAAAACTGTGATATAAAAAGAGTTTATTTAAGTTATGGACAGTTGGATGATGGCGGAAATAACGCTCTGCCTTTTTCCTCGCTTTTCTGGCTTTTCTACAATCTGTATTAAACCATGGTTTTCGTACATGTGGAGTCGTTGAGTACTTTGGTATACACTCATTAGCTATTTGCTTTAAAACGTCAGCAAAAGTTTGAATGGGATCAGTTATATCACTGAAACATGCAGGTCGCAGTTTCGATTTACATATAGTTTGATATAAAGACCAGTTAGCCTTCGAAAAGTTCCATCTTGTAGACGATGGAGAGGATAGTTGGGAAGTGGTCACTTCCACAAAGGTCATTATGATCAGACCAATCAAATTCATTCAGGAGGTTAGAATCTGCAAGAGACAAATCCAGAGAAGAATAAGTGCCAGTTGCAGGATGCAGATAGTTGCTTGAATCATCATTAAATATGCACAGGTCATTATTGGAAATGAAATCTTCCAGTATTTTGCCTTTAGTATTAGTGGTAGTGCTGCCCAAGAGTTGGTTGTGACCGTTTAGGTCACCCATAGTAACACATGGCTTTGGGAGTTGATCATAGAGTGATTGAAGTTCAGTCAGCTGAAGGTTCGATGAAGGCGGAATATACAGAGAGCATAACGTAAATGCTACACCCAGAGTAAGTCTCACTGCAACAGCTTGGAGATTAGTGTTAAGTGTAACAGGGCTGTGAATAACATCCTGTCGTATAAGGATAGTAGAACCTCCAGTGGCTCTATCACCTGGAGGGGAAAAATAATGATACGTTTCAAACTGACGTAAGTTAAAATTATCTGTCTGTTTCAGATACGTCTCTTGCAGACAGAATGCTGATGGTGTTAAATCCTGGATTAATAACTGTATTTCATTGGCCGGTAGCAAGTTCATTATACAATTCAATCATTTCTATTAAAAGTGGATGTTTACAAGAAAGATTTTTAATAGCCTGAAGACACAAAAGAGAATCGGAAAAGATGATGTATTGTTTATATTTACGGTGTTTATTAATATATCTAAGAGCTGTTAATATGGAGTCCTCTACAGTTCCACTTCACAATATTGTTAGATAGACCTATCTTTTAATTGGGGATCTACCCCGCACCGTTTTCGAGGGCGACAAGCTATGTGCCCTAGAATGGACGTTTTCGGACACGTTCATGTACTCAAGTGATCCGTATTTGTTATATAATTTGATCTTATCATCTGACCCTTTGGGGGCTCTGCCACTTTGTTTTTTCCAAGAATCTGGCTTCGGTTTGGTTTTGCTTTTGATGATTTTCTGAACGTTTCTGTTAGATTGAGTCATTTGAGATGCCTGAGAAGATGTATCACGTTCAGAAGATGGTTCTGATTGGGTTTGGGGCGAGCCAGGAAGACTTAGTGGTTCCACAGTTTGTGTAAACATTGCAGGTGATACAATTTTCAGGAGACTCAGTTTTGAGCCATGTCAAGTTCGTCTGACAGCTTGCAGAGGACTTGGTTACTGTAGGAGTTATATCAGACGACGTGTTTGCTATGGACACATAAGTTTCCTTAATATCAGATCTTAAGACAAGCTTTTTTGCATCAGAGAAACTAATGTTTTAAGTAAATTTGATCTTATTGATCTCCATCTGCTGTTTCCAGATTGGACAATCTTTGGAAAATGATGAATGAGTGCCTGCGCAGTTGGTACATTTCTTAAAGGTACTCTCACAATCTTCTGTTGTATGTGTCTTCTCACCACAGTGAGCACACACAACAGACAATGTGCAGGTACGAACATCATGACCAAACTTCTGGCATTTAAAACACCTCAGAGGATTTGGTATGTAGGTATCAACAGTAATGTTACAGTATCCTGCCTTTATTCATCTGGGAGCATTGGGAGAAAAAAATGAAAACAGGTAAGTGTTCGTCTGAATGGTTTCCTGTTTTTTCGTGTTGTAAAACGCTTAACGTAAGTGACCCCTTGATCTTTCATTTCTGAAACAATGTTAAGTTCGGACATGTCAGTTAACAATCGATCTCGGTCTCTAACGATTCCTTTGCTGGTGTTAAGGGATCTATGAGGAGAGACTGATACCGGAATGCGGACGAATGTTTCAGTAGACATCAGGTTAGCTGCCTGTTGCCTTTTACTGCACTCAATGAGCAATGACCCTGAACGCAAAAGTTTAATGTTTTTCACATCACCGGCTATGCCTTGTATGCCTTGTTGTACAGCAAAAGGATTTAACTTCAGTCTGGTGTTATCTTGAGTCTCCATCACTAAGAAACGTGGTCAGTAGTCAATTGATTTGGGCTGTCTATGGTCATCATCATCAGGGTCAGTATCAAGAGGACGTTTTGTTTTTAAGGGGAGTTTCGTAAGCCATGGTTAGTGTTTTAAAGATTCATCATCAGAGCTCCCCGCACCCACCACTGAGTATCCTGAAGACAATGCTAAAAACAATTGGGTCTCCAACTTGCAGCACCAAGGATACTCGGATGATATACTCAAGCAGAAAAATAATAATTCTTCCGCCAGATTGGCCTATGAGCCACCGCCTTCTGCGCATAAGACTCTAGGCAAATTACAAAATTGAAGTGACTCATTTGGAATTTAAATATATAATCATGCAGCCAAGACATATGATAAATTTTAAACAGTTTCTGAACTTTGTGCATTACAATATACATACACAGGGCTTGGCATGACCAGCCGAGTGGTTGAACCGGGCCCATTCAACCACCCGTCTAGGTGAATTCAGGGCCGAAGTGGTGTGTTGGGCAAAGGAACACTGTTCCTGGAACCAGTGCCCTCAACCACCAGAATCCCTTCCTCCACCGATACAGGGGCGCAACCCACGGCAAACGGGTTGGTGGACCAAATATACCCCGGGTCCACAACGGGGGGGTCGAAGAGCTCTTAGCGTTACCCAGCACCCACCACGAGGAGGTGGCTCTTCAAGGGTGCCTTGTGTACAGTAATGTCCACATGCTACCTGTACTCTGGTAACATCTGTATGATGGTCACCATAGCTTGTGTACAGTTGTGTTCACACGCTGCCTGTACTCTGGTAACATCTGTGTGATGGTCACCATAGCTTGTGTACAGTAGTGTTCACACGCTACCTGTATTCTGGTAACATCTGTATGATGGTCACCATAGCTTGGTGTGTTGGGCAAAGGAACACTGTTCCTGGAACCAGTGCCCTCAACCACCAGAATCCCTTCCTCCACCGACACAGGGGCGCAACCCACGGCAAACGGGTTGGTGGACCAAATATACCCCGGGTCCACAACGGGGGGTCGAAGAGTTCTTAGCGTTACCCAGCACCCACCACGAGGAGGTGGCTCTACAAGGGTGCCTTGTGTACAGTAATGTCCACATGCTACCTGTACTCTGGTAACATCTGTATGATGGTCACCATAGCTTGTGTACAGTAGTGTTCACACGCTACCTGTACTCTGGTAACATCTGTATGATGGTCACCATAGCTTGTGTACAGTAATGTTCACACGCTACCTGTACTCTGGTAACATATGTATGATGGCCACCTTAGCTTGGTGTACAGTAATGTTCACACGCTACCCCGTACTCTGGTGGAACATAATGTATGATGGTCACCATAGCTTGTGTACAGTAATGTTCACATGATACCTGTACTCTGGTAACATCTGTATGATGGTCACCATTAAGCTTGTGTACAGTAATGTTCACATGCTACCTGTACTCTGGTAACATCTGTATGATGGTCACCATAGCTTGTGTACAGTAATGTTCACACGCTACCCCGTACTCTGGTAACATCTGTATGATGGCCACCATAGCTTGTGTACAGTAATGTTCACACGCTACCTGTACTCTGGTAACATATGTATGATGGTCACCATAGCTTGTGTACAGTAATGTTCACATGCCACCTGTACTCTGGTAACATCTGTATGATGGTCACCATAGCTTGTGTACAGTAATGTTCACATGCTACCTGTACTCTGGTAACATCTGTATGATGGTCACCATAGCTTGTGTACAGTAATGTTCACACGCTACCTGTACTCTGGTAACATATGTATGATGGTCACCATAGCTTGTGTACAGTAATGTTCACACGCTACCCCGTACTCTGGTAACATCTGTATGATGGTCACCATAGCTTGTGTACAGTAGTGTTCACACGCTACCTGTACTCTGGTAACATCTGTATGATGGTCACCATAGCTTGTGTACAGTAATGTTCACATGCTACCCGTACTCTGGTAACATCTGTATGATGGTCACCATAGCTTGTGTACAGTAATGTTCACACGCTACCTGCTAACCCGCTACTCTGGTAACATCTGTATGATGGTCACCATAGCTTGTGTACAGTAGTGTTCACACGCTACCCCGTACTCTGGTAACATCTGTATGATGGTCACCATAGCTTGTGTACAGTAATGTTCACACGCTACCTGTACTCTGGTAACATATGTATGATGGTCACCATAGCTTGTGTACAGTAATGTTCACATGCTACCTGTACTCTGGTAACATCTGTATGATGGTCACCATAGCTTGTGTACAGTAATGTTCACACGCTACCTGGTAACTCTGGTAACATCTGTATGATGGTCACCATAGCTTGTGTACAGTAATGTTGTGCACACACTACCCGTACTCTGGTAACATCTGTATGATGGTCACCATAGCTTGTGTACAGTAATGTTCACATCGCCACCCCTACTCTGGTAACATCTGTATGATGGATAAAACGCTGATGTCACCATAGCTACTTGTGGTACATCTGTCACCATAGCTTGTTCACAATGCCACCCTGTACTCTGGTAACATCTGTATGATGGTCACCATAGCTTGTGTACAGTAATGTTCACATGCCAACCTGTACTCTGGTAACATCTGTATGATGGTCACCATAGCTTGTGTACAGTAATGTTCACATGCTACCCGTACTCTGGTAACATCTGTATGATGGTCACCATAGCTTGTGTACAGTAATGTTCACATCGCTACCTGTACTCTGGTAACATCTGTATGATGGTCACCATAGCTTGTGTACAGTAATGTTCACATGCCACCTGTACTCTGGTAACATCTGTATGATGGTCACCATAGCTTGTGTACAGTAATGTTCACATGCTACCTGTACTCTGGTAACATCTGTATGATGGTCACCATAGCTGTTCACACACTACCTGTACTCTGGTACAGTATGATGTTCACATAGCTTGTGTCTACCACATGTACCTGTACTCTGGTAACATCTGTATGATGGTCACCATAGCTTGTGTACAGTAATGTTCACACGCTACCTGTACTCTGGTAACATCTGTGATGGTCACCATAGCTTGTGTACAGTAATGTTCACATCGCTACCTGTACTCTGGTAACATCTGTATGATGGTCACCATAGCTTGTGTACAGTAATGTTCACACCTGTACTCTGGGTAACATCTGTATGATGGTCACCATGGCTTGTGTACAATAATGTTCACATGATGGTACTCTGGTAACATCTGTATGATGGTCACCATGGCTTGTGTACAGTAATGTTCACATGCTACCTGCACTCTGGTAACATCTGTATGATGGTCACCATAAAGCATGTGTACAGTAATGTTCACACGCTACCCCTGTACTCTGGTAACATCTGTATGATGGTCACCATAGCTTGTGTACAGTAATGTTCACACGCTACCTGTACTCTGGTAACATCTGTATGATGGTCACCATAGCTTGTGTACAGTAATGTTCACATGCTACCCGTACTCTGGTAACATCTGTATGATGGTCACCATAGCTTGTGTACAGTAATGTTCACATGATACCTGTACTCTGGTAACATCTGTATGATGGTCACCATAGCTTGTGTACAATAATGTTCACATGCTACCTGTACTCTGGTAACATCTGTATGATGGTCACCATAGCTTGTGTACAATAATGTTCACATGCTACCTGTACTCTGGTAACATCTGGTAACATCTGCATGATGGCCACCAGCTGATGGTCACATGATGCTTGTGTAACATCAGTAATGATTCACATGCTACCTGTACTCACATGGTAACATCTGTATGATGGTCACCATGGCTTGTGTACAGTAATGTTCACATGCTACCTGTACTCTGGTAACATCTGTATGATGGTCACCATAGCTTGTGTACAGTAATGTTCACATGCTACCTGTACTCTGGTAACATCTGTATGATGGTCACCATAGCTTGTGTACAGTAATGTTCACATGCTACCTGTACTCTGGTAACATCTGTATGATGGTCACCATGGCTTGTGTACAGTAATGTTCACATGCTACCTGTACTCTGGTAACATCTGTATGATGGTCACCATAGCTTGTGTACAGTAATGTTCACACGCTACCTGTACTCTGGTAACATCTGTATGATGGTCACCATAGCTTGTGTACAGTAATGTTCACATGCTACCCGTACTCTGGTAACATCTGTATGATGGTCACCATAGCTTGTGTACATAATGTTCACATGCTACCCGTACTCTGGTAACATCTGTATGATGGCCACCATAGCTACCTGTGTACAATAATGTTCACATAGCTACCTACCGTACTCTGGTAACATCTGTATGATGGCCACCATAGCTTGTGTACAATAATGTTCACATGATACCTGTACATCTGGTAACATCACATGTATGTATGGGTCACCATAGCTTGTGTACAATAATGTTCACATGCTACCTGTACCTGGTAACATCTGTATGATGGTCACCATAGCTTGTGTACAGTAATGTTCACATGATACCTGTACTCTGGTAACATCTGTATGATGGCCACCATAGCTTGTGTACAGTAATGTTCACATGCTACCTGTACTCTGGTAACATCTGTATGATGGTCACCATAGCTTGTGTACAGTAATGTTCACATGCTACCTGTACTCTGGTAACATCTGTATGATGGTCACCATAGCTTGTGTACAGTAGTGTTCACATGCCACCTGTACTCTGGTAACATCTGTATGATGGTCACCATAGCTTGTGTACAGTAATGTTCACATGATACCTGTACTCTGGTAACATCTGTATGATGGTCACCATAGCTTGTGTACAATAATGTTCACATGCTACCTGTACTCTGGTAACATCTGTATGATGGTCACCATGGCTTGTGTACAGTAATGTTCACATGCTACCTGTACTCTGGTAACATCTGTATGATGGTCACCATAGCTTGTGTACAGTAATGTTCACACGCTACCTGTACTCTGGTAACATCTGTATGATGGTCACCATAGCTTGTGTACAGTAATGTTCACACGCTACCCCGTACTCTGGTAACATCTGTATGATGGTCACCATAGCTTGTGTACAGTAATGTTCACATGATACCTGTACTCTGGTAACATCTGTATGATGGTCACCATAGCTTGTGTACAGTAATGTTCACATGCTACCCCGTACTCTGGTAACATCTGTATGATGGTCACCATAGCTTGTGTACAGTAATGTTCACACGCTACCCCGTACTCTGGTAACATCTGTATGATGGTCACCATAGCTTGTGTACAGTAATGTTCACATGCTACCTGTACTCTGGTAACATCTGTATGATGGTCACCATAGCTTGTGTACAGTAATGTTCACATGCCACCTGTACTCTGGTAACATCTGTATGATGGTCACCATAGCTTGTGTACAGTAGTGTTCACATGCCACCTGTACTCTGGTAACATCTGTATGATGGTCACCATAGCATCTTGTGTACAGTAATGTTCACATGATACCTGTACTCTGGTAACATCTGTATGATGGTCACCTTAGCTTGTGTACAGTAATGTTCACATGCTACCTGTACTCTGGTAACATATGTTTGATGGTCACCATAGCTTGTGTACAGTAATGTTCACACGCTACCCCGTACTCTGGTAACATCTGTATGATGGGCACCATAGCTTGTGTACAGTAATGTTCACACGCTACCTGTACTCTGGTAACATATGTATGATTGTCACCATAGCTTGTGTCCAGTAGTGTTCACATGCCACCTGTACTCTGGTAACATCTGTATGATGGTCACCATAGCTTGTGTACAGTAGTGTTCACACGCTACCCCGTACTCTGGTAACATCTGTATGATGGTCACCATAGCTTGTGTACAGTGGTTATGACATAACCATGCTAACTCGTTCACATATCTCTTCCTGGATGAGCGGGTTTCATCGTCATAAGGTGCCTTACTCTTAATGCGTGGGTTCGAATCCCGGCCGTTACTCCAGTACACAAAGATTGAACATGTTCTTTACTCGGGAAGTAAATCCCCATAATATAACATATTTTACATCTGACCACTTTCTAAAATGAATTGTGCACTCATACCTTCCATACTGTTCGCCGCGCATACTGTCTGAAAAGCTATGTTAAATGTACACTTATAGATCAGTTTAAGCAAACATGGAATGCTGCCCTATGAAATTCATCAAAAGGCAAATACTACTCTCTGTATAAGCATACTCTCAACTTCGAACCTTATTTGATCAGCTTCCCATTGAAACAACGTCAACAAAACTGCGAACACGTAATCATAGATTACCGGTTGAAACCGGCAGATGGTCTCATGTAGGCATAGAAGATAAAATATGTACAATTTGCTACCACCGCGTTATATGTGACGCATTTCATATTATCTTATCATATACAGCTCTCCATGATATGAAAAAGAGTACACTCCCTAGTAATTATTGTCATAACCCTCATATTGATAAGTGTATTTCTCTCATGAAATCTGACTAGCCTATTCTGGTACAGAAACTGTCCAGTTTAAGGAAAATCGTATTGTCCCTGTTTGAATTATACGTATATAATATATTTATATGTATATAAGCCATAATGGCAGTTTGTATGTTCTCTGTATTATTTTGTATGATATATGAGAATACTATCCGGTTCTGCATGGGATGTCCTGTCGCAACATCGGTGCTACCGTTAACATTAACAGCACGGTCATTAAGTCGACTTGTGAGGAATGCGTGGCCATCGGTGAAATAAAGATCGTCCAAGACTGGAAGACCGAGGAACACCACAACCATGATGACCGAGTCCTTATTCGTCTCTCAAGATTATCGTCCTCCTGAGAGGGTACGAAAGTCCCAAAACTTTCAAAGTCAATTTAAAATTACCAGGATTTTGAAACGTAGTATTCTTGTTATTTTAATATTGGCTAACATTTCTTACAATCGCCAGCAGCTGAAGGCATGGTGTAAATCCAACTAGGGTCCATGCAGGTAGCAAAGGTACTGTAAGTCCCCATGGTCCCTATTATGGTGATCTACCTTCAGTTGTTGGCGATATATAGCCTGGTTTTATATTGTGTTGTCCAAATAGTACTATTAGTTTTAACTTAGTTTTAATTCTAATTGTGATATTCTAGTTATTTTACTGTCCTTTGACGACAGGCTTATATAATATCTACATGTTCCATTTCAATATCAAATATGTTCTCGTCACGATGTGGCTGAAATATTGCCGATGTGACGTTAAATATTAACTAACTCAATATTAACTCATCGTTTGATGTTGGATCAGTGATATTGTGTGGTTGCTTTTCGTCGGTACTCATTACGGTAACTGGGACACTCAGTGCATGGTCACGGTTTTCAGCAGGAAGTACTTGATACCGCCGTCGTACCGCATGTTGATAACCATTACGTTGCCAGACGTCTGGTATTCATGGACGAATGAATGTTGAGCGAATGGTGAATTTTGCTTGTGATACTTTTGAGTACACGTAGTTACTGAAACATAATTTAAAGAGGACAATTATACGTATGTTGAATTTGAATATCTGTCATAGCTACAAATTCAGGACAGCCATCGTCCAAATATTTCCAAAGGACAAAATCTATATAACCAAGACTTAAGACTTAATTGCTATTATTTATATGACGCGAAACTCTTAATCATCACCACCACGGCATTGAACATTGACCTTGACACTTTCATTAATTACTGTGTGACATTTATATCCTCAACTGGTCATCACATTCTGCAGTGGAAATTGATTGGTTGTCTGGGAGTATGATTTAGTTTGTCTTGAGAGTTGGGATATGTGTTTGCCGAAACCTGTGCGTTTTGTACCCGTGTCAAAGGATCCGTCTGTGTAAATGTGGTACCAATTTGGCCTTGCGATGCGATGTTGGGGTGTGTTTGTTTATTTATTTTGAAGGAGAGTTTTGTGTATTTTTTAGGCATTTTTAGTTTCGGTGTGAAGATACCGGATGGGGTGGTGTTTTGTTTTAGCTTATTGTGTTGTGTTCAGTTATGAGGTTTGTTATGCTTTGCGATATTGGGGTTAGAAGTGGGTTTTCTGTCTGTTGTCTGCAACTTTATACATATCCTGATGTATATTGTCACCAGTCCGGTATTCCGACTGTCTGTGTAGGGACAACAGCGAGCAGGATAATGGTGCTTGTAGGAAACGCCTTGTGGTTGACCTGGAACTCCGCTCACCTCATTAATGCCTGAACCTGCAACTCCGCTCACTGCTGTCTGGTGTATTTGTTTAGCATGTACTGTATAGCCAAGAAAAGACGTGTGAACTCAATGTATTGTTCGTCTGAATTCTGAGCTATTTCCCCTGTCGACATATACACGTTGACAGTGTTTTAGTTGTCAGATTGTATATGGAGAGTGAAAATGAGTTAGACAGACAGACAGATATTATAATTATATTCAGTGTAAAGGCCCATAATACAAACAAGATACAAAGTTGAAATAAGCGCACATAAAAGGGTACATGTTATGCTTTGACAGCTCGAGTTTTATGTATACATATAATTTAAGTGAATGTGAGTGGGTTTGGATTTACGCCGCTTTTAGCAATATTCCAGCAATATCACGGCGGGGGACACCAGAAATGGGCTTCACACATTGTACCTATGTGGGGAATCGAACCCGGGTCTTCGGCGTGACGAGCGAACACTTTAACCACTGACAGGAGTATTATACAAAAATGGAGTAATAAACTTATTTCTAGTATCATTATATAATTTAGGACATATATTTCATCTTCAATACCGTAAACATTATCTAGTTTACAGTAAAAACAGACTCTGTCAGCCACTGGTAAATTGTTGCACCTGAACTTAGCTACCTTCCTACTAATGATAGGAAGCTTAAGACTAAGTCCAAATCGTTTCCCTTTGGAAATCATGAGTAACATAAAGGCCAAAAAATCTGTAAATGGCAAAAGGCACCCATTTCAAAATTTGCCTTAATATATCTGCCAAGTTCTTTTGAAAGATACTGAATGCTTTCAAATTGTGCTCCGGAAATGAAGCTCACCCCCTCCCTTTGTGGGACTATACGAATCGCTTCCCATAGAAACCGGTAAAATAATAAATCACAAAAATCTGCAAAATAGCAAAGGTACCATCACTTAAGGTAATGTTTCATATATATCTACCAGGTTTTGGGTGCAAAATATTGAACGGTTCTTGAGTATTGCTCCGGAAACGAAGCCCACTCCCTCCCTTTGGGACTAAGTCCGAAACCGTTTCCATGGAAACCGGGAAAATATGCCAAACATCTGCCAAATAGCAAAGGCACCACTTTGGCATCTGCCTCACATATCTGCCAAGTTTGTAGTTGTGCTCCGGAAACGAAACCCGACCCTCCCTTTGAGACTAAGTCCGAATCGTTTCCATGGAAACCGAAAAACCTATGCCTAAGCCAAAATTGCTGCACCTGAACTTAGCTAACAGGGATTTTAAATAAGGAGAGATAGATAATGATAGGAAGCTTTCTACATGTAGTAATGATTTACAATGCTTGTAAGCAAATAAATCTGAAAGGTTATGAATAGTGGCTGTGCCAATCTCAAAATATATCCATCCTGAACGGTCGGGTGTCTATTCCAACCAGTAAATTTACTTTCTTTTGGTGATAATGGTGCAAGTTCAATAGGTTATTGTACTGCATCCTCTGAACTGTGTTCCTATATAAGGGAAACAGATCTGAATCTAAACATCTGCCACTGACTTGTTCAACAGGAACCCAAGTGCTTGTCATTGAAAGCTGTACAGAGACTGATAAATATGTTTGGGATGAGACAAAGGTGTATATGTGAACAATCTTTCCTGAAGGAAACTGTGAAGTTAGCTATAAGCAATGCAACTGATATGCTCCATGCTAATGTTGATGTGCCTATTTCTATGTTTAATAATATAAATATAAATCCCAAAGGTTGGGTCAACTGGCTAAGAATAGAGAGGAAGGGAAATCCTTGTAGACAAGGCTCCTGGAAACAAGGTGAGGTGAAATTGGGTTTTACGTCGTGCTTGAGAATATTTCGCTCATATGACGACGTGCATGTGTGTGTATGTGTATGTGCAGCTGCTCGTACTAGCCCAGACTGAAGCTGATTTTATAGTGCTAGCCCACTGAGATACCATGCCGCAGTGAAGCATGAATACCCCACTCAGACACATTATACTGACTCCGAGCCGACCAGTCCGTATTGTACCCATTAATGCCGAGCGCCAGACAGGGACCAACAAGTACCAAATTTTAACGTCTTTTGGTATGACGCGGTCGGGGGTCGAACCCGCGACCTTCCACTCTCCGGTCGGACGCTCTAACCACTACACCACGGAGGCGGTCTGGAAACAAGGTAAAGGTAAAGATGTGTGGAGGCGGCATTCAACGGCAAGACTCAAACAACATAGAATAACTGAGCATTTAACATAATTATAATGATGTTTATGATACATGATGAAATGAATTGTGATTGAGCTTACTTTTGGGGCAATATTAATAAAAGCACGGCTACACAGTCATTGAGGCGCTTGAAGTTGGTAAATCAGCAGGTATTGATAAACTTTAGGCGGAAATGTTTTTGTATGGTAATCCATTTCTCCTTGATTATATGGTTAAGCTGTTCAGGTATTTTCCCTTCGCAATGGACAGAAGGTATTATTGTCCCGTTGCACAAAGGTGGATGTCGTGATTATCCAGATGAGTATAGAGGCATAACGTTGTTGTCAATCTTTAGCAAAGTATATATTGGTATTCTTAACAGTAAAATAACTAACTGGGCTAATGATGAATCGCTTATTTCGGAATCTCAGTCTGGGTTCAGAGCCGGATATTCTACGGCTGATAATCGTTTTACTTTGTGTGGGCTTGTGCAAAACTATTTATCCAAGAAGAAAAGTAAACTCTCTGTTGCCTTTGTTGACTTCAAAAAGGCCTTTGATAGTGTTAATAGAAATAAGTTGCTGTTACTTCTTCGCGGAATTGGTTTGAAGAGAAAGTTGTTTCGTAGCGTTAAGAGTATGTATAAGGTCTTGTGTCAAAACAAATGAAGGTTTTTCAGATTTCTTTGAATGTCCGAATAGAGTAAGGCAAGGCTGCGTCTTGAGTCCTGTACTATTTTCCTTGTTCATTAATGAGTTGGCGAATGAAATAATTAATTCAAACAGTAGAGGTGTTCAGCTGTATCCTGATACCATTGCAGTTTTTCTGTTACCTTTTGCAGATGACGTTGTTCTTGTTGCAGATAGTGCAAATGGTCTACAGAAGCGTCTTGATATTGTCCAAAGTTATTGTGAATCATGGAATATGACGGTTAATATGTCTAAAATAATGGTTTTCAGAAAAGGTGGAAAATTATCACGTTTTAATAAGTGGACCTACAGTTGGAATAATGTGGTTGTAGGTTTTTCACAGAGCTGCCGTTTTGTTGCTATAGAGTGTTACGAGAGTGTGTGTTTTTTTGTAATTTGTATTATCATTGATTAAGTGATGGTTATTATTGGGTCACAATGTTTAAAGTTTTGAGTGTGGGTTGTGGGTCACATTTCACATCATATATGTTCAATGGCAATAGTATTTTAGCGGCACGCCTTTTTGATTGCACTTCAGAGTTGCCTCCCTTGGATTGTTTATTTGTTTTGTCATGCCGCATGTTCAACATGATTCGTGAATGTTCTCAGTGGATAAAGAATGTTCTGGACTCTGTGTCAGTATATATAAAGGCTGGTCGTTATGCTGACACACACACACGGAATTACACGGGACTTTTCAGATCACTGCAGTTGTGTACATTTTTCTCCCGTCGTCGTCTGTCTGTCAACATCGTCAAGACCGACTGTCTCGTCAAGACCGATTGTCTACTGACATTGTAAACTACCTTCAATTTGTATATCTGCACTCACTGTAAATGCCAAGGCTTGTGGTGAGTTGATATCTTATATTTGTGACCCATTACTTTAGATTTGTGACTCAATTGCATTGTACTAGAAATCTGTATTGACTATTGTGATTCATTGTACATAGCTTGCTCATTGTTTGTTCAATATATGATTGAATATTTTAGACTTGTCTGTGTTATATTTTGCTGGTTCAAAGTGGACTCTTATACCTTTTGTCACAGCAATTTATTAACCGTAACAAAATGCCAAGCCTATCGGCAGTTTACCTATAAGATTTACCTATAATATTTGATTCTCAGATTATGCCAATGTTGTTATACGATTCCGAGTTGTGGGGTTTTCAGCGTCTAGATAGTTTAGAAAGAATACAACATTTAGCGATTAAACGGTTTTTAACATTAGTACAAGGGCTCCGAATGTTGTAGCTATGTTCGAATGAGGCAGTTTCGCAGTATATTTGGCTTCTTTGTTGAGATGTGTTAAATTTTGGCATAGAGTTACTCGTATGCCTAGTCATAGGTATCCACGTAAAGCTTATGAAATGTTGTACTCATTTGATAATGTTGATCGCCATACATGGGCTTCATCGGTTAAGCAAGTTTTATTTAGCTACGGATTTGGTTACGTTTGGGTGTTGAAGTATTTTTATCAGGTTTTAAGCAACGTGTTACTGATATCTTAACTCAGGAATGGAAATCTAGCTTGCAGTGTAGTTGCAGATATGACTCTTATTCTTCATTCAAATTGAATTTACAACCGGGATTGTATTTAACTCATTGTGACTGTTCCTTATCGCGACTTCACGAAATGCGTATTAGCATGGACAGATTACAAGTTGAACTTGGGCGATATTATAACGTAATAAGAACATTGCGACTGTGTAAAGTATGTAAGTTAGATATGATTGAAGATGAATTTCATTTTGTTATGATATGTCCATATTTTGAAAGCTTAAGATCTAAATACCTACCGTTTGTCTGTACATCCTATAATATAATAACTGGTTTCATCAACTTGATGGTATCTAATGATACAAACGTTGTTATTATTAAGCTACAACTTAAGGTTCATTATGCACAACGTCTGAGACGTCAAAGTTTGTAATTTGCAAGTTCCAACCTGCTGGTTGTATCATCTGTATAAGGGCCGACGGCCACACTTGCTGAATAAACAAATTGAAATTGATTGATTGAATAGTGGCAGACCATGATTGTTTGAGATTATCAGAAGCCAAAGTTTAAACCGCTGCATAAATACCTTGCTGTCACCGACATCCTGAGAAAACCATACAAACCCAAATCCAAATGTAAATAAGATATGTAGTCCAACCTAAATCATCAAGAGATTTCAACATGTCATAACCCTGAAATTGGAGTCTATGTGATTCTAACCGAATTAACTACACCAATATTTAACCGCTCTAGACTAATTAAACTGTAATGGAAGCCTGCTACTACTTACATTTCTACCAACTATTAGGTGCTGTCAAATATTAATCTGAAGGCCTTCAATAATTTTACGATATGATGTTCCCCAGACCCCAGATCCATAAACAGAATAGGCAGAATGACAGAATCAAACAACTTAAAGAGATCCTGAGCTGACAAACTGCCACAATTTCTTTGACAGCAAGAATAGTCAGATATAAGTGCTTTATTACTTTGGGAGAGCAGACAGTGTTGCGCCTTCGTCCACGATAGCCTGGAGTAAAACTTACACCAAGATACCTATAAAAAGACACAACCTCAACTTGTTTACCTTCAAAGAATCAATTTTCATAATACCTTAAATATCCTGAATTTCGAAACACCATAATCTTTGTTTTGTCCAAATTATTCTTCATACCAGTATGCCTGCAAAATAACTCTAGTGCATTTAGCGTCTTCTGCAACTGAAGTGCAGTATCAGCAACTTCTGACACATCATCAGAAACATTAATGCATAGAGATTATGAACATTAAGATTAATATTAACACCTTTTCCTCTAAAACTTTCTAGAACTGAAAAAGCCTGTTAATAAAAATAATAAATAATTAGGGACTTAGAATACAGCCTTGACGGGTACCTTGCTTACACCTGATAGTATCAATGAGGCCATAACACAAGCTACCAACTTCAAATACATGGACACTAAGATATCATAACACTATTCCAACATCCTTTAGACAATCAAACAAAACTTTATGGTTAATTGTATCGAACTGAGAAATGAGTTACATGCTCCGATGAAATGCTCCGTATCGGCCAGGTGCTGGGAGTGGGAAGCATATTTTCTTTCGTACCACTCTGTCACGCGAGGCACGGATCTGTCAACTATATTACTTAAACGAGGGAATGGTAACAGAATGTTGTTGTTTTTGTTATTTAAAAAAAATCCTAGCGAAATCTTATGAAAATAGTAAACCCAAGTACATGTGCAAGTTGCAGAGCATGTTGATATCTAGGAACAGATTGTTGTTGATATCTATAAATATATTCACAATTCATTTATTTATCCGTTGTTCAAATTACGTAAAACCAATATTTTGAAAGTGTGGGGTTACTGTTTAATGAATAAAAAAAATAGCAAATAGAAACAAAGCAGTAAAAATATTACTGCCCGATTTAGGCAAAAAGTTAGGCAAAAATAATTTTGTGGTTACGAGCATTTTCTGTGTTCATTACACTTGCAAAATCATAACTTGCTGTTTACTGCCATCTGGTAAGCCCAATTACGTTGTCCATACTCGATTATTTACAGACCACCGCCATATGATAAAGCTGGAATATTGTTGTGTGCGGTGTTAAACAACAATCAACCAGCCATCTTCTGGTAATGAATATGCATCGTGCTACAATTCGACAATCCGTGAAAATGCTGACCTTTGAGCAGACGTAGGGTTCATGAAAGATGGTGCTGACATTTTACTAATCGTGATGCCTATCGCGCTCCTTGATCCGACTCAGTTTTGTTGTCCCGACCATATGGACGTATGTTTAATGTACACATCAAATCCTAGCACTACGTAATGGATATCGCAAATGAGAATGGTATAATTCGTACGCAGATCGCTTCAGAGGCATATCGTTTGACCCGGGAAGTACGTCTGACAAGTCCACAAAGCGCGTAATGCCTTCTGATTGGCCTAAATTAACGCGCATGTGCCAGTTTAGAATTGACAGATTGGATCGGTCTATTGGACACCATGTTCAAACTAGAAATCCACCTGTTAAAAATCTGCGAGGAATGACAGAGGAGTCGCCGGCGATCTGAATTTGCTTGGCCTGCCTGGCCCTGTCTTGTGCTCAATTCCAACTCCTGACTGAATATTCTTCAAAGTTCTGTACTCAGTAGACAGAGGAATGTCATGTCTACCAGCTAACTCTTTTGCATTAGTCACACCCCTTTCAAAATCATCTAGAATCAGCTTCTTTTCTCATCTGCTGTCACATGTGCCATGTCAACCAAGGAAGCTGTCTGCTACACCAGGGGAGATAACTCTTGATGTAGTAAGGTTCATTCGTAAGGGTACAAGAGTTGCCTCCCATATTGAGTAACTTACTACAAGATGTAACATCTATTTTAAAATTCTATTATCAGTATTAGGAAACACAGATTTTCTCAATGATTTCTGGGAAAACTGTATATGTGTGTGCGTGCATGCGTGTGTGTATTTATACACTATACCGTAATAATGTATTCAAATGAGCAATGAATCTGGAAAATGTTTCAAAATCAAATTTTAGGTGATTATGCTTTGAATAATGCATGCATATTGGGCCACTGGGCCACATGTGACAATTCTTTGGGATGTAAAGAAGTTGTTGGAGAAGAGCTTCACAACGTGAAATCGTGAAGGAGTACAAACACTCCTCTTTCAGAAACCCAGGCAATCGACCGGCATCAGTGTGCAAGGTACGCGCAACATTTGAAAGGCTGGGCATTTGAAAGTTGGTCTTTATATTTTTGGGAAAGTAATAGAATTCGAATTCTGGAAAACATATAAAGTGTTGGTGGTATAAACAATATGGTCTCGCCACTTATTAATATTCAATTGATCTTTCAGTATTATTTTGACATGTGAAACCATCCATGACGGTCGGCAAAAAGATGTTTTTCTTTACTTATGACAATCCGACATTAATTAGTGTTTGCTTTACAGTGTCTGTCCATTTATAGATGGACAGATTATTAACGGTGCACCATCACCATATTACAGACAATGTAGGTTCATGTGGAGAAGGAATATCACGCCAGTGTGTTTGGAATGGTATGTGGCGTGTACCGGTACACATTGTATTTAGCGAACCCCGGCGAGTTATCACGCATCAACCATCATAATTAGGAGAGCAACCTGAAATCACAAATTCCGTGTTCCAAAGGTGAATTTGTAGCTATCAGTCGGCCCATAGTCTACTTGAATATCTACATATCCAACCGAAATGGGAAAGGTGACACAATCTAGCTTCAAGTGTGTATCAGTTGATTGTTCCCACGTACACATCCCACGTGCCTGGTATCAGGAAGTAAATATGCATGGCATTTCAAGTAAGTTCTACAATGCTTTTGATAACAAATATTTATTGCAAGAAATATAATGTGCAAAATTTAGGTGGAATGTTCGTTGATGCCTTCGACTGATAGACCCTCCAATGCATTGTGTTTGTTATAATCTTTCACGTATGTTTCAATTCATTGATTTCCCATTGGTCAAGTCCGTTTGTCCAGCATACACGTCAACCTCCTCCAAATGAATGGAAAACGTGAATCTAATGTTGCCCCAGGTGTGCGTGTGTTCGAGGCTTGCTCTAAATATGTATACAGTATCAAGCAGTAAGGTAAACTGACCCGTAGAAATGCCAGAAATAACACACTGCCTCGTTTCCTGGCCGCTATCACACCAATCAGATCGTCAACCAATGTCATCGCTACCTTGTGATTCTATCAGTCAATTATTTAGAATAGCTTATTCCCTGCAGGTTTCTGTTGGGGTTGGAAAATCATTTTATTGCGCGGAGGTGGACTTTGTCTTCGGAATGCCGTGCTTCACCTGATTAACTGATTACTTCCCAGCTGCCTGCCCGACATGAACCTCTCATGGGACTTGCCACGTCCATGCTTTCCAGCATCAATAAACTTGTTCACCCCCACTTGCCAGCCAATTTGTATCTCTGTTATCTTTATCACGTTTCATTATGTAAAATATCGCAATTGATTAACAAGTGATGTCAATAGTTTTCTAATTATATACTCTGCAAAAAATAAAACGCAAAAGTAGAAAAAAAATGCTGATATTCACACAAAATGAAAACCAAATATGAGTGATTTGCGCGGTTAGAATAAAGTACGCCCCAAAAAATACCGAAAGGTTGGAGAACGCAAAAACGCAACCTGCGGGAGTTTGGCGGCCAAACAAACCAACATGGAATGTATGTCCAACATGTATTGCTATGAAAAGGGTGGTTTTCAGTGAAAAGTGAAAACATGCCACGACTGACTGCAGTTTCCACGTATCACCATTACAAGACTTTGGAACCGTTATCAGACGCAGGGGTCAACCCTGCCCTACCAAAATCAGGTAGACCACGTGGTACAACTGTAGCAGAGGACAGGTTCTTACGGGTTCGTCACCTACGTCATAGACTCACCACGAAAACCTTTACAGCTGCAGCAACACCAGGATTGCGTTGAATTTCTGAACAGACAGCTTGTGAGGACCCGTCTACGCGCCGTAGGTATTCACTCACAACGACCGGTTCGAGGCGTCATTCTGACTGATCAGCATTGTCGGCTACGGCGTAAATTGTCTCAAGGAATACGGCCACAACAGCGATGGTTTCGTTTTTGCTTCTCCATACCGATGGAAAAGGTTGTGTTTACAAATGTCGTGGGGAACCTTGTGCTCGAAACTGCATATTGGATAAATGCACAGTATAATGATGCGGGGCGCTATCTCCTATATTGGTAGAACGAACCTAGTACACATTCAGTTCAATTTGACGGCACAAGGGCCGCACGTTCTACACATTATGTAGTAAACAAACCTCATTTTCAACAGGGCAACACATGAACTCACACGGTAAGCCCAACAACGGCCTTTTTTGAGGAACCTCAACATCCAAGTACTGCCACGGCCCTCAAGGCTTCGTGATGTAAACGCCATAGTACATTGTTATCTCTTGAATAACGTCTACGATCACGAAGAGTGGGTGACCATTCCGCTGACCACAAGTAGTACTGTGATTGATTCCATGTGGCGACGATGCCGGGCAGTTCTGGACTGTCTTGGGGCCATACAATATATTGAGAAAAGACTACCTTCACCTTGACATTGAATGTTTCACGTGTGCCATGACAATAACTTTTGCCATTTTTTTATCTGTTAATTATTTATAAAATACATAAAGTATACATCTAAAAAACACTTTTGTGTTTCTTTTTTTTGCAGAGTATATTTGTGACGCGTATTTTCAGTAAATACCACCAAAATTCGAAATCACACTTTCACTCAATTATGTTGCAGGTATTTATGTAAATGGTGCGTTTTCATGTCAGAAAATACTATATAGTTTATAAAACTCAAGATGCTTGCAACATACTCGATAATACGAACATTCCGTGTAATTTAGACCCGTGAAGGTCCGGGTTAGAATATTGGCCTTCAGTAGCCCATGCTTGTCGTAAGAGGCGACTAACGGGATCGGGTGGTCAGGCTCGCTGACTTGGTTGACAAATGTCATCGGTTCCCAATTGCTAAGATCGATGCTCATGCTGTTGACTACTGGATTGTCTGGTGCAGACTCGATTATTTACAGACCGCCGCCATATAGCTGGAATATTGCTGAGTGCGGCGTAAAACTCATTTCACTCACTCACTCACTCGGTGTCATTTGTACGTCCACTGAAACTACATTGTCTTCCCTATATATGACACGTACAGCTGCTTTCAGCCATAAAGACCTGTGCTACTTATAGCTGAGTGGATGTGACTGACCACTGTGCTGTGATGTGCAGATCCTATCGACACCAGGGGGATCCAGCCAAAGAATGCAGAAAGTTAAAAATAACACGCGTAAACAGGACGATAAATTCAGTGACTCTATGGTGCTGCGATGAACATACAACAGGCTAAACAACAATGAATTTTACAATGTCGGTTTCAAGTATTCTTATTGCAAGCAACCGTTCATTTTCAGACAGGCGTGGCATAATGTTAACGAAGTTTGACTATCAACAAAATTGCTATTTACGAGTAAAAGACCTTGCTCTGTGTTTGAATTGACTTGATCGCACATGCATACTGAATGTGTGGCGAATTCATACTTAAGGAATTTTATACATGTGATGATGATGGGTAATCCTAACGAAGCGAGACACGTGGTTATTAGGTTATTACATCATTCTAAAATATCGCGTCCAATTAGGTTTTAGTGTCTTCTTGTTTTGTGTTGCTGTTTTATGCAGATGAATTTTCCCTCTAGTATTTTTCGCCTGGTATTGCAAGACATACCATGTCATGTTGTTTATAATTGTATAGTTATAGTTATACATTATAAACTGATGGACCCGTGAAGGTCCGGGTTAGAATATTGATCTTCAGTAACCCATACTTGTCTTAAGAGGCGACTTACGGAATCGGGTGGTCAGGCTCGCTGACTTGGTTGACACATGTCATCGGTTCCCAATTGCGCAGATCGATGCTCATGCTGTAGATCACTGGATTGTTTGGTCTAGACTAGATTATTTACAGACCGCCGCCATATAGCTGGAATATTGCTGAGTGCGGCGTAAAACTAAACTCACTCACTCATTATAATCTAATGTCCAAAAAAACCCCGATACCACGTGTTTGAAAGGACATTACAGAAAAACAACACGATACAGAAATGTTAGACTGATATATTTCATTGAGAACACGTGCACAAAAATTCATTTCAATCAATCCTTTACAATCATTAGGACAGGCCTGTAATGACGTGAGGGGTCCTTTCAAACACACATGACGAGGCAAGTGTGGAACATGTCATAACAGACGTCTCAAAGTCACGTTAGTACCGGGTATGTCCACTGTGATACACGCCAATACACGCCAGTACACGTCTACGGGCTGATGACGTCAAACGTCGGATGACGTGGGGGATGCTTTTCCATTCATCAAGGAGGCAATGTTCCAATTCCCGGAGGTTGACTGGAGGTGCAGGGCGATATCTGAGTTGCCGATTGAGATGGTCCCGTAAGTGTTCGATTGGGTTCATAAACCGGTGAATGTTGGCGTTGGCGAGGAAGTTCCTAGTCAGCCTTTCCGTATGTGGCCTTGCATTATCGTGCTTGAAATGATTCCACGAGACGGTTGTTTGGATGAATGGCTCCACAAATGGTTGCACAATTTCATCTCGATAACGCTGTGCATTCCGGTTTCCTCGAATAACGACGAGCCTCGTTTTGGCGTCACCGCAGATTCCACCACAAACCATTAAACTTTCGACTCCGAGTGGCCGGACTTGATGAATGCAATTCTGTGACAAACGTTCACCAACTCTTCGGTACACACGCTGCCGACTATCGTCCCTGAAGATGCAAAATCTGCTCTCGTCGGAAACCATGACCCGTGCCCAGTCTCGGTGTTGCCAACGTTGAAGTCGCCTGGCCCACACCAGTCTGTTGGCTCGATGTTGAGGTGTCAGGAACGCTCCGCGGTAGGGGCGACGTGGTCGGATACCATGTGCCTGCAATCTCCTGTACACGGTTTGTCGATTTATGACGTGTCCCAGTGCCGTCCTTACCGTTAACGTCGCCGTGATGAAGCGGTTCCGGAGATGAAGTAACCGGGTCTTGAATAGGCGTGGTCACTCGTGGTCTTCCGCTTCTCGGCCGGTCTATTGTCCAACCAGTTTGACGCAACCGCTGCATTGACCTGGTGACAGTTATGCGCGCGCATAACCTTCTGGCGACCTCTCTCTCTCTCTCTCTCTCTCTCTCTCTCTCTCTCTCTCTCTCTCTCTCTCTCTCTCTCTCTCTCTCTCTCTCTCTCTCTCTCTCTCTCTCTCTCTCTCTCTCTCTCTCTCTTTATTATATGCGCTACGGGACGTAACATCATTTTGGCAAAGTGCGCGTTTTTTCTCAACTGATCAAATGTTCCCGGATTTTTTCGATCGAATACGTTTGGTTTGGAACATGGGAGATACTCAAGTATGTTTTCATAAAAAAGGAATACTTTTTCACAAAATATATTGACAAATATTTGGTATCGTTTCTTTTGGACATTAGTTTATATCTATCCAGTGATGGTATCGTAAAACATATGAACACTGGTATCGCTAAAAAGAAAAGAAAATTTGGATATTGCACAACTTTATATCACATTGATATATAGAAGATTAAGTACTTTATTGACATTGTCATCGTTGCACTGTTTTACACAGTATTACAGTCATTGATTAGCACATACGCCTGGAGATAGGTAAGTTTTGTCCATGTTACATATAATATCACACATGTTGAATATCAGCCAGCCTTGGTTAATAAATACAGAAATATAAAATACGCTTGCAAGCCAAATGAAACACAGATAAAAGTGAAACTAGCAATGTCACAATAACAAAGTGTAGAACACGGCACAAAACAAGAAGCACTAAGTATCACAGTAGTTTAATGGCGTCTCACACTCAGTGCATCCATGGTGATCATAATCAGTAGGTTTGGGTCTGACGTGTAACATACAACCAAACAAAACATAGCATGTGTTTTTCATATTTTACCATATTGGTATCTTGCACATTTAGTGAACACGATTGGTTCCATCCGTTACTCAAAAGCTTTCTGTCATTCACTTGATTTTCATTGTGGTGAAATACAATTCGGAAATGAATTATGTACAAAGTGTAAAAATAATAATATATTCTTTGCCTGTTCATAACTAACCTTACAAAAAATACCAAAATACTCTTTCTGATTTAATTCGTCACGTTGTCAATATAAAGAAGGTAAACATCTGTATGATGTTTTCCGGCCAGTTCTATAAATGTTCAGGTGGGCAGCCCACACTCCTGTAGCAGGTATACCCCACAGTGTGGTGAGTTCCCTAACAAGGTTACCATCAATGTCTGACGCAAGTCTCCACCCTCATTCCTTGCCGCTTCATCTCTTCAGTCGGCAGCACGGTTATGTCTGACTAGGATGTTTCCCTGTGAATACACAAGAACGGCAATAACATAGAGTGCACACGTGGCTTTCTGAGTGTTCATCCTACATAAATACTCTATCACTCAAAATGTCAGAATATTTGTCCTCATCAAACAACTTATCTGTGCAGCTCTTTTGGATATTTTCACTTTTGAAGATCATGTTCTGCGTTGTCGTGTAGGTTTTGACATTAATCAGAATGCATGAATATTATTATCTGGTCTCAATTGAAACTTTATAAACGCTTTGTAAACGCAATAATGGGAACGTATCCATTGCCTTTCATTTGGTATGGACTATGAATTAAGATTAGTCTCAAAGTGTTTTGGTAAAATGCATTTTGGAATTTTTTTTAAAATGTCGAAAACACTGCGAATCTGTATTTCCTGCAGAGTGAAGGGGAAATAGTACCCCTTCGTCTATGTATAGGTAATCTGGGGCGTGATTCGCATCAGGTACCGAGGTCCCCAGATGAGTATGCAGCAGGTTAGATTGCGTTTATAAATACCAATCCTTAACTATGAAATATCAGTGGCTGTAACAATTACTCTTTATTGAAATAGATCATAGCACATTTAAATTTGGAGCCGAATGTAGACTGCATAAGATGAACATATATATCTTGATGCACAATGAATGTACACGCCTGGACACTACCACACTTGTCCATAATGTCCTGACTAACATGATTGTTTCAGCTGTGCGTGTATTCCCATCACATTTTCTGACAAACCAGGCACGTTACTCAACTTTATAGGACAGAAGTATTAGTGTCAGCCTTCTGTACTTGGCGTATATGGTAACGACAAGACAGGGCCCACAGAAGTACAGAAATCAGTCTATATCAACTGGCCAAAGTGCACATGAGCAGCTACTTACGACAAACACACTGCTCCGGACAAGACTGTCTCAGCAGTTCCCCCACGTCTGGATGGGAACAGTCCTCCCGGCTGACCGTGGCACAGTAGTCGTAGTCAGCGTACAACTCCGGATTGCGACACTCCTCTGTGAAGGAAACCCTTTACTAATTAAGGAATTGCCTTGATGATCTGTTTCTTGTTTCTTGTTGTTTGTTTGCCCACTCAGGAATTTTTTAAATGTCAAATTATTTCATCTTGTGATTGATGTTATAAGCATCGACCTAAGCAAGCATGCATCCGTAAACGAAGTCACCTGTTAATAGACGCATGAGATGTTCCGCGTATTCATTCTAAAACAGACGTCTATACGTCCAAATTTATTGTGCTTCGATTCAAAGGGTGAAGACTATTCCAGCTGACCTCCCCTGAAAATATCATTATATACTATCCCGAAAAAGAAACGCATAGGCCGGAAATCTGTTGCGAAAATGTTGTATTTTCAAACATGTATATCTCGTCCACAAATAGACTTTAGTGCATGACTTTTTACACCAGTTTAGAAGAAGGTAATGCCTATACAACCAAGTGGATATTTGTAGATAACGGAGACGTTGAGCGCGATGGTGACGACGTAGCACGGTCCCGACGTCGGATCTCCTGGCTCTCAGACCAATCTCTTTCAGCCTGCTCCGTACAGTTTGACCGGATATCCTCCGAAGTCCAGGCACCCTGGCTGCTGTGCTCTCACCCGTGGCAGTACGGTCATGCAAATGTAGTACCCGGATGTTCCGATCTTGGGCTGCAGTGGTGACTCGAGGTCTGCCTGTACGGGGACGGTCATTTGTTATACCTATTTGGTTGTGACGAGCTGCAAGCCGTGATATCGTGCTCAGACTAACATTCAGACGCCTGGCAACAGAAGATTGGTAATCTCCAGCGTGCATTCTTTCAATGGCGATGTTCCGTGTCGCAGAGTCAACACGTGGCCTAGTAATTTGACCTTGAAACTCCTTCAAAACGAATGCCAATTTCCGACAGTAATCTGGATTTTTATTGCTAGACAGTGCATGCTCTTTGCTGCACAATTTCAACTGGAAGGTGATTTCTGTTGCGTTGTGGCGATGCCTTTTTAATCCTTGAAAGAAATCTCTTCAAAATCAACATTTTCAGGTAAAATCGATTTTGTACTTTTGCAATTGTGTAAAATCATGTTATCAACACTTTTGGTACATATTTTGACGATTGTTTGAACACAATAGGTAATTTATAGATTTTTATAAATACAAATCGCCTATGCGTTTCTTTTTTGGAATAGTATATTTCCAAAACTAAACAGTACTTTTGACCTTTTAACCATGTCTGAGAAATATTTTAGCCTTGACAATGCCTCATCACTTCACTTCACCCGACTAACTAGTGCGGTCAAAGTAACAATATACACCATAATAACGAACATGTTTAGATTCCTGTCCTGTGTAAGGGACCTCCTCTTGTTCCAGCTCTAATGTAGCAGCCGCACGAATCTGATTAATTTTCATAAATTTGAAGATACCAATCCCAGATCATAAAACTTTAGTCAGTTTACCTTCAGTTAATGGCTAATGGTGAAGCTGTTTTCTGTGAATCTCACTATTTACCAAATCTATCCAATACTGAACAATAAATGTTCATGTTGAAGGTAAGCATGTGGTAAGTATGTACCTAACTCGGTCCCGGAAAAGGGATGCGTGGAAGACAGCATGCGGAACGCAACATTAAACCATTTCACTGGGTGTCGCTACAAGTGGAAGGTTAATCCAGCAACATCTGGACAGACCTGATCATTGCGACTTTTGGCCAGCATTGGCACGTAGTGTGGGCTTGTTGTCAAACATGCTACAGTGACAATATATGTACCATCCCGGGTCTAAACCCATGCACACGTGTAACTCACTTGATACTTACCATTAACACATTCAAGTTCGTCATGTTGCGTTGCTAAATTCAAATACACACGAGATAGATTTAAGGCTAACTTGTTAAGTTTCCACTAAACTGTGGCAGTGGTACTCACCATCACAATTTGGACCCAGGCCATATGTACAACTGCAAGAACAGGTAGACCTATTGAGGGTTCCACTGCCCATATCCTCTCGGAAACACGTCTTCCGACAATCTGGGAAAAGGACAAATGGAGAGTATAAACATGTTATCAGGATATGTATTCTTACCGCGTGGATTTTGTGTTGTTTATTATAGTGCCTTCGGATGAAAAAGGGGAGAGGTAATCAATCGCTTAATATTTCAGAGACAAATATTAGGTGACGTGACTCTAACTTACCACAAGTCCTGTAATCGGAATGCGAGCATGCAACTAAAGAAAGGCATTAGTTAGTATGAGAGCGATGTCAACAATAACAAACGGTATGGCAAGGTGAATTTGCAAAGACGACCCGTAATATAATAACAATATCTCCCTGTGCGCTATATCTATTTCATAATATTTCAGTTATGTATCATGTTTCGGTAAATATTAAAATATGACTGTTGAATATATTAGTTATTCAGCAAGTCAAAACATTGATTACACAATAGTCTCGTTGCCTGTTGACTGGGTCCCGTCCTATTGCGCAACTTAGTACAATAACCAGTCGAGAATTTGGGGAACAATTCATTTAACTGTATACATCATTATTAATCAATATTATTTGATACATCTAAGCACTTGTATATTGCAACACCACGCCCCTTCTAATCCTTGCATACACGTCGTGCAGCGTGCTCTGTCGTACAGCGAGCTCTGACAAACGGAAACCTGGAAATCGTGGAAATCTCAAAACGAGGCTCTCCCGCTAGAAAAGGTTGGCGGTCTGATACGGACTTGATATTATATCAATCAAATTGTGCGTTACAGAACTACACTGAATAAGCGCAAAAAACACATAACAGGTGTAACCAGTGAGCCAGATGCATTGTGAATCATTTTACGACCTCATCAAACAGGGGCAGTCTGTGACGCCTTAGTTAAGGTCATGCTGCCTACACCTCGCCATAAAATATAGAAATACCACGTTATTAAAGTTGGAAATTAAAATTCATTTGTACATACCATTTTCTTATGAAACAAGAAATTGGAATTCAGTGTAACCATGGTTTACCTATTTTCACTTTCACACGACAAAATTCGGATCGGCAGAAAAGTAGGTCATTGTCCGAATAGGTTAATGAGTCATGTTTCGGTTTGGGGGCGATAGAGAAAAAAGACTTCGTTGCCGTTTCCTTGTATGTTTTATGGTGACACTTACCACACATGTCACGATGACAGAAGGATAGAGCGTCTCCACATCGAGTACAAGCTGGGCCCACTTTGTACTTGAAGGAATCTGGATCTCTGCCACAGGCAAACAACATATAAATCATACAATACTCAACTTTGAGTAATACAAGTGTGTTGGAATACTAGAAAGCCATAGACTCAGTTTGAAAATCCGATACGCATGTGGCGTTGTTATACATATACGAATAGTTTGACAAAACGTCTGTCGACATATATACTCCTCAAAGTTTCCTGGGGTTCAAGTTTGGAAAATATGAAAAAATGTCATCAGTCAAATGACGACTGAAAATGTAAGCAGATGGATAGGCATACTTGAAACTTGTGAGCCAAACATGATCTGAAGGTTGGGGTAGAATAGATGTCAGGCGTGTGGCTACCTAGCGGCATGCAGGTGGCCGGTAGCCTTCCATTAGACAGCCGGAAGGTAGGTTCTTCTCAGACAGTGCATTATCGTCTCAGCAAGGTTGGTCTCCGGTCTCCGAGGCCATGCATTCTTATCCCACTAACCGGAACATTTCAGGCAGGCACGGTTTCATTAGGCTGACGATCACATCAATTGGACAGACCAGGGCTGGGCTCTAGTACTTTTTTGCTGACGACTAGGCTGTGAGAAGAAAACCTTTCAGGATTCCAACGAAGCCCAGCATGACCTTTATGGAGGCACAATGACTGGTGTGCGCCATAGAGATGGTATTCTCTACCGTATACAATCAGACGCAAATCCTCATAGATGATAATACACAACCTCATATTCGTTGGTATCGTCTTTACCAATGCACGAGATCATTGACTGTGTAATGTGGCCCGCCCGGTCACCAGGCTTTAGCCGCATAGAAACCTGCGGCACGTGTTGCAGATCGCCCCCTCACGATGCCCTGTCCGCCGGATACTCTTCAAGAACATAGCAATGCTCTTATTAAAAAGTGATACAATATTCGTTTACCAACCATCGAGACATTTTAGCATAATGTACCAGGTTTAAAAATTAGGATGACAATCATGCGCATTCAAATTACATATAGCAGAACATCTGAGCTTTTTGTGCAATGATATATATTGAATGATAATTGTAGTTGCCACAGCATTATATTTTGGAAACAGGAACTGAGAGAAATCGCAACTCTAGATCTTAGGAAAACTACCCAAGGAAACTTTTCATGGTTATTTAATGTTTAGAATAGTCTTTATAACAAGCTCTATAAGACAAATGTTTGTGTTCCTGTATCGAGACACTACAAAGCAGCGGGTTGTACTCGGAGTTGGACAAACACATTGAAACGTTTTCAAAATTGAGTGTAATACGCGTTTTCTTACTCTAGTGCTAGACTTTAAATTCTTGGCCTCAGCAAATCATGGACAATATGCTACACAAAATACCGAAATTATCATAACGGAATTGTGTATCTTAAAATTAAATAACTCATTACTATGTCCATTGAAAAATCAAATGAGAATTGCATAAACTTTTAGAAAATACTAGTTATAAAGACAATTACCTAGAACTATTTCCAAGGCAATAACAATCTTCCCCACGGTGAGAATATATTTACAGCGCGGTTAGAATATTTACACTGCGATGAAACTAGTTTTCCACTTAACGAGCTGTGGTTCTTAGATTATACCTAGATCGTGGCAAATGTGTATATGTGTACTCAGATTCAGGGACATGACGATAGCCTGATTTATAGCGCTACTCCATCAAACACTATCACATCATCTTTCACGTCACAATGCTGAGAGACCCGTGAAGATACGGGATAGAATTGATCTTCAGCAATCCATGCTTGTCGTAAGAGGCGACTAAATGGGCCGGGTGGTCAGGCTTGCTGACTTGGTTGACACACGTCATCGAATGTCAGTTCAGTAGATCGATGCTCATGATGACAATCACTGGAGTGTCTGGTCCAAACTTGTTTTTAACGGACTGTCGTCATATAGCTTGAAGATTGCTTGGTATGGAGTTAGACAACAAAACACACAATGCTTGGGTTACAGGCTGATCATTGTTACGATTAGTGAGTCACTAAGTTTGACGGTCACTCAGCCGTTTTAGACAGTATTCTAAATATACCATGGCATTTCCGCTTGAAGTGGTGGGAAACTCCGAAGTTATGCAAGACGTTTACCTCTGTGGAGAAACCTACAAGTGTGATACGGATAAACAAGAAACATACTCAGGTCGAACTGGGATTTGAATCCACGATCATAGGTTGTTTCCGTTTCACCAAGGGACCTTAACGCTACGATTGCTGTGAGTTTGTGTTAAAGTGTGGAACTAAGGATCACCTCCGCGTCAAGATCGCTGTGTGAAACAGGGATCAGGCATGTTATGAATGTGACTTGAAATTTAGAGCTAAATGTTTCTAGAGTCGGCTCGTTTTCTACAGGGAAGAATGTGTATAATTCTTACAAGATATCGTTCTGGTGTCCCCCGCCGTGATATTGCTGGACTACTTCTGAGAGCGGCGAAAAACGAAACTCACTCACTCACTACAGGATATCTGCGCAAGATAACTGTTTTGACTGTTCCTAAAGTTGCATAACAACTATGGTAAAATACATGACCGATTAAAACCGGTCTTCGCTTCAACCAAAATGTTCGGGTTTACAAGGTCATTTCCCGATGGCAAATTGTACATTGGATACCCATTATATTTCGGTGATTAAATACTTGTACACTTTGAAAGTTTACAAGTTTACAGATCTTGAATCTACGTCGGTTTGCCATGGAATTCAATAACAAACATAATGCTCTGTAGGAAGTATCGTGCTTGCCCTTCTCCCGAAAAAGGAACCTACTAAAAAAAGTACTGTCGGAAATGCTAGAAAAATGCTTTTTAGCCTTAGTATCTTTATAAAGGTGATAAATGTACTATGTTGTCAATATATCAACTCGCCTATTGTCTACCTAATTTTTATTTCAATCGATTTAACATCCCCATGCATTTAAAGGGCAGTTTACAGGAGAGAATTCGGTACCAAAACAGCAACTTAAGATTTATTCAGAGTTCAACAACAGAAATCTGAAATAGTCTTTACATTTATGCTAATAATACAGGTGGTGTAAAAATATGAATTAACGTTTTTCCTAAACAAATAAATGTTGAATGTTTGTGTTACTTTACTTAATTATCGTTTTCTGTATTGAAGAAATATTAATATAAATGTTAAGTCTTGATAAATAGGTTTCCCGTCATGCATGCACATCTTTATCACAGCGTGCACTATGGCCAACGATTTGCAGTCGATTGTTGCAAAGGTTTATAGTTTTTTTCTGCTTAAAAAGACAGAGGTAAACCTTTCATTAGTGTAGAGAGGGTTTATTACAGAACTTGTAGAGCTGTTGGCATGTCTTACCAACAAGTTTACAATATTGTAAACAAATCAGACAAGACAGGGACCGTCTCATATGCAAAACCGAGACGTAAAACCATCCTTGACAACTTTGACAAGGGAGTGCTTAGACGGACGGTCTACAAACTTTATGAGAAGAAAAATATATATAATATATCTTTGGCCAATGTTCACAACTAGATTAAACTGACCGAATTACATCCATATTTTTTCAATGAACTATACTGTTGACATGCAAAACATTTATTAAAACGTTGCACATTTCTACAATCAATCGATAAGATACCACAAGTGATAGGATTCTTTCCAATGTACAGTAATTCGTATGTTTATGTCACAACAAACACACATACACAAATGATCCCTTACATAACTGATGCGTATACTATACGTACACATATTCAACATTTTGCAGAAAACATCTATTGAGATGACCCCTCGCCCGAGCGTGTGCTCAGGTGTCAATTTCACCTGTCGATACCGTGCATGCTGATGACGTAACACAGGCAGTTAATGTTTGTTTCAAATAACGTCCAACTACCCCTTATTTTTCTAAGTTTTTGGTATTTTCATCAGTAAAAACACAGTTTAGAGCATGTCTCTAAATTTATTCCCCCCGGTCTACATTAGGTAGATGTTTCTTGAAGTGATATTTGTTATTTAAGTAACTGTAATACCTCTGAATTTTAAATATAAGTCAAAAAGCATTTTTCCAGCATTTCCGACAGTACTTTAGGCATTTGAAACCTACTTTACACGTTCCTAGTTTGCACTAATGGAAGTTTGATATGTACACTTACCCCCCTTCATATAAGCACATAAGAACGTAGACAGTCTGTGATTGACGCCGCGGACAGTGCTTCAAGCTGCACCCAACTCTCTCCCGATCCGCTCCCACCATCTACAATACACGGAATAGAAATATGGTCATTAAGGATTATTGCACTACGTCACCAACATATGTTCAAAAACGTAACAAATTTGGTGGTCAAAATAACCACTACTTCAAACCTTTTTGTAACACTGATTCTGTTTACATTTATCTATACTGACACTGCATACAAGTGTCTAACTTTCAATTTATCGTATCAGTTTAAAGAATCACGTTCTGCATTGTCCTTTGTGATAGAACTATCTGATGCGTTCAGCAATCAACTACCTAACTGCCATAGACTCAATATCTTAAAGTACGTCATTGTTTTTTGTATGCATAACTTGTATGTATTGTCTTCTCTTGTACCACCGATGTTGGTTGAACGAGAATAAAGGAATTGGAATTGGAATACAACCTATGCCACGTATGTGTCGACTCCTTCAATCAAGCAGGCCAATTGTTGTTGAGGCGTGTCATCGGTCGGACGTCAAGGGCAGTTACAAAGGAATGTCAACTGTATGTTGTGTAACTGTTAATGTTATATTGTACAGGCTTCGTCAGAACTGCGAGTTCAGGTTAAGTATGTCAATATACTGGAGCTAGATGGAAGCAATGGCGACAGTTAATTACAACTTGCTAGTAGCGTATTGAATGTAAACGTCACATCCTGTGTTATTGTAGATGTCTACTTTTTTTCATTACACTGGTGACTTCTCTGCCACTGTATGCGGTGTGGTCATACTGAACTGGGTGACAAGGAATGGACTGGGACGTCAAGTTATGACAACTGCGGCATGACAAAGTATTTATTCGCTAATCATTGTAATTAACTAAAGTCACTGCAATGTGGATATGTTCCTCGATACTTGCTATACTGAAGGCAATAACATCTACATTATTGTTTGAGGCGTCGCAGCATTGCCCACCACAGCACAATAACATAAAAGATGAATATCTACACCTCGAAGAAAGTGATTAGTGTATATGTGAGTCGCCATCACCATTTGTTCACGGGTTACGGTAACGTACTCTACGTGTTTTCAAAACACTACCATAAATTATAGATAGCAGAATAGCCATTGTGTAAGACAGAAAGTACCTTAAGCTGAGGTGCCAACACATATTGATCCTGTTCTGAATTATTTCTAGGAACTTTTTCATTTAGGGACTTGTGCTAGAAATACATGAAATAGGATGGGATGTTGTCGAGAAATGTTTTATATCGAGCTTTTGGCGTTAGGACGAGGTCCCTCATGAACGCAAATTTCCGCTAAGGGCATGTCCTTGTTATCGATCAAGCAGGGGACTCTTAAATCGGCCAGCAACCACTTCCGTGCTCTCTTGGTTTACATTAACATCAATTCCAAATCCTTTAATAGGCATCCAAGGAACTGGATAGCGGCAGGGATACGAGTGCATGCGAACGCGAACCGATTTCCTAGACACCAACTAATGTGTTGGCAATAATAACGCTAATAAACACGTCAACAAATGGCACCATTCCTCGTCATAAGAATGGGAACTATACAGTTATGCAATATTATGATTCTTCATTACGCTGGTAACGCTGTCATCAGAAACAATCACTAAATGAGAAAATTTGTCACTCATCATATATAAGCATGTACAGAACCGTAACCTAAATTCGTGGATAACCTTGATTCGCGGTAATTATCATGCTATCTCGTAAATTAAGTCTCGTATGACGTCACGAAGCGGTACTTTTGATGTACTTACAATGCCACGCCTCGCTGACAAAAATGTTCAGTATGTCTGCATTACACGTAAATACACTAAATCTAGCTGTCAAGGACTGAGATAAAGAGCCCAAGATCACTAATGCCACCAATACCAAATATTATTTTAACAAAATGTCAAGTAAAAAAGATACCGTTAGCACCAACCTGATCACGTATCGTCGTCTGCTTTCCTTGGTGTCAATACTTACTGCAATGGGCTGCCGTACATAGTAATATATTGTAAACGACTACGTAATCCACTTCACATTTTGTGGGCACACAAATGAGTGATGATTGCAAATGGCTTCGGTAAACAAACGATTCATTCACGAGTGGAATATTAGGCATTTTCAATTTGCGGAATCAATGAAACAGTCAGTGAGTATACAAAATGAAAGTGTGCATTTGCGATATGATTTTCGTCACACTTTCCTTATATCCGTGCGTGCGTGCGTGTGTGTGTGTGTGTGTGTGAGCCTGTGTGATACATATTACAGTACGTCAGAATTAGACATTGAATCAACAAGAAGTATTTTGACATATGTAAAACAATTGAGTAGGACATGGCAGGAAATACTAAACTTAGAACTCCAAATGAGAACATTACATCATCAAATCTGACATCATTTGGTCCTGCAATGTTAAAGAAGTGTTGTTGTCCACTCACCGCGCGGTACCTGTTGCAACTGTCCCAGGGTATACAGTCTGCAGCTTCTGGAACATAATGTCTGCTTTCCCGATGCCAGAATCTCAATATCTTGGTGATGTTTAACATCCTATACCTTCCATAGTTAATCATTGGCATGAGGAAGTTGTCATCATTGTGTACAACGTTTCTTGAGCACGTCAACAGACTTTCAGCAGTTTGTTCCAAAGTCTGACTCCATACCTTCAATTATAAACCAGCAGTATCAACTAATACCTCCTACTTCTGTCTTCATACTGATTTCAACAGCAAAGATTTATGTTAGCGGTATATCAAAACACGGATTTGGAATTTGAAGATAGAAAGGTTTGGGTCAGAATATAGGTGAGAATATGCTGATAAGCTCATGTTAAAAATCAAAGTACCAGGGTTACGATTTATTATTTAGTCATACTGCCCATTGTTAAGGGCATTGTGTGCTGCCGTAGTATCACGAACGGAGGTCATATTTCAAAATGTATTCCACAATGAAGAAAATGCTTCAGTAGCTATGGACGGCACGTAATTGTAAAGTTATATAGCATGGGCTGTTTTACATGGTTACGGATATATACCACAAAATGGTTATTTAACGGCGATTTACGTATTTACCTTAGCCAATTGTAACAGTTACCTAGATACCATCTGTTTTAGGGGGTTACAAAACAAAAATATTCACAATATGATAGTGGTCTTTTCATAACAAAATGAGCATATAGGTCATCTCACCAGTTCATTCATGTTGGAAATGTTAGGTCCACGTCTTCCAGTGGCGATGTCGTGCCGGAACCTGTTGTGTAGTGTGAGGATTTCTTCCCTTTGTGAACTATAGAGCGACGTGCAGATTAAAGGCATCAGAACTGAAAGTTACAGACACAATACAGAGCCAAACAGACAGGTATATACAAAGGAACATCGTGTTTACCACACTATCAAATATGCTGTGACTCATTTGTCGAGCTTGTTGTTTATTATAGTTGTGTTTGAAGCTAAATTGAACTTCTGTAATAATTTCGAGAAAGAGATATTTCGCCTTTCAGTTCTAATTCAACTTGTTATATGTTGCGACCACAAAATAAATGGAATGTTTGAAACGTAAAACACAAATTGTCATTGGTATTAAACCAACCAACGCCAGATCCACATATCGATATCTTCGTTCGCTGCAGTGTAGTCAAGTTGTTACGCGTTGACAGGCAACATCGAAGGCCAATTCCCAAACTGACAAAGTGCATTAAAACCAGTGATGTGACTCAGCATGTAGTAAAGTTGGATAAACCGTACGCATATGTCTTTAGATATGTTTTGCTTATTTACCCGATTGATTGAGTAGTTCTGTGACACCTGAAACAATGAGATTGTATTGTAGAACTAACTGATATAGGCAATCTTGAATAATAACCTCCTCGTGGTGGGTGCTGGGTAACGCTAATAGCTCTTTTGAATTACAGTGTATAAATTACTAAAAGATTGATATGCCTAGAGTCCTATGAAAGAAGACGGTGGCTCATGGGCCAATCTGGCAATAAAAACCGCTGAATTCTGTGTTTCTCTAGAGTGATGTCACGGGCGAACCAATCTGACATTTCTTCTTTCAGATTCTACAGCTATTTATTTTTACTTGCTGGAGTAAAACATCCCTGTAGCCCTGGTGGAACAGCCTGGCTTCCGCTCTAACACCGTCCTTGTTGACACTCCATGGCGGATGGAGAGCAGGGATGTTGAACACTTTTGATACGCCATTGCTTTTTCCATTCAATCCATTCAAAACACAAACGTAGACATGTGGTTTCTACATCATCAGATGAATGATCTCCTGACATAGTTTAATCATGGCCGAGATTCATTGTGATCTCATCTACAGATGAAAATCCTTTGAAACTGAGCCCATTCGCTATTTCAAAGGGCATTCAAGGTGTCTATGGGGAGGTAAAAGGACGTAACACGTCTCCGGAACGGCTTATTGTTAGTTGAATGTGTACGGAGACAACAATCGGATAATCTGTTAAAATTAAAGCAGGTCGTCAATACACCCGTTGCTGTCTCTGTACACAGAACTTTGAACTCCTGCAGAGGTATAGTCAGAGACAGGGCTCATTGTCTTTCTGACATGAGTGAGGAAGACATTGCAGCTGAGCTGAAACATCAAGGGGTGATCGCTGTAAATCGATTTACCAAAAAGAGAGATGATGGCAGTATTCTTAAACTTAATACTTACCTGTTTACATTTGCACTTTCGGCTCTTCCGAAGTGTATAAAGGCTGGATACTTTAAAAGAGAAAAAGCAGTCAAAAAGGACCAGAACCCTCCAGCATTTGGAGGTGCCTTCCTCTCAGTCACCTCCAGTAAAGGTTGGAGATGGAGGTCAATCCTTTGCTCCCTAGCCATGGGAGAAGGCCCCACTCCAATATACGATCTCTCATTGAGCCTCCATACCATGAACAGCTCAATGATTTAAAGTTACTGATTCAATATTTAAAATCATCGGCATTTTGTTTACAGGAAACCTATCTTAAAAATACAGATCAATTTGATGCAAGACAATATAGTTAATATAACTACTTTTCTCCTCCAGGGCCTAGAGCTACTGGGTTTTCTTCCGTTTTGGTGAGACGGTATGTTGTACATAGTCCTGTTCCCCTAAATACATGTCTTCAAGCTGTTGCTGTCAGACTGACTCTAAACATTGTTTTCACATCACGCTCACTGTATGTACCACCATCTTCTTCTCTTCACCAAACACATCTTCAGACTCTCTATGACCAGCTTACCAGCCATGTATAATTATGGGTGATTTAAACGGTCATAATCCACTTTGGGGTATTTCTGATACGAACAGAAATGGGATGATACTGGAAGATGGTATTTCTAACAACGAGCTGTGTATCTTCAATGATAATTCGAAAACATACTTACATACTGGTACAGATACATACTCTTGTCTAGATTTATCTCTCACTGATACAGGTCTGTTAAATGAATTTGAATGGTCGGTCCACAGTGTGGCAGTGATATGTGTGGCAGTGATCATTTTCCGACCATTCTTCAAACAATCTCCGGCTTACGTTCCTCCATCATCAAGATGGAACTTCAACAAAGCTAACTGGCCTTTGTTCAAGTTACTATGTACGGACACCTTAACTCCTGATCGTTTTATTGATGTTCCTGGTTAGAGCGTCCGCCTGGAGAGTGGAAGGTCGCGGGTTCGATCCCCGACCGCGTCATACCAAAAGACGTTAAAATATGGTACTTGTTGGTCCCTGCCTGGCGCTCGGCATTAATGGGTACAACAAGGACTGGTCGGCTCGGAGTCAGTTTAATGTGTCTGAGTGGGGTATTCATGCTTCACTGCGGCATGGTTTGTCAGTGGGCTAGCACTATAAAACCAGCTGAAGTCTGGGCTAGTACAAGCAGCCGCACATACACATACACACGAATGCACGTCGTCATATGAGCGAAATATTCTCAAGCACGACGTTAAACCCAATTTCACCTAACCTTTATTGATGTTCCTGATTCAGTGCAATTATTCTCTAATGAATTAAACCAAATAGCCGATGGATGTATTCCTAAGTCCTCTGCAAATCCGCATATACGTACACCATGGTTTAATAGTGAATGCAAACAAGCCAGGAAGGCACGGAAAAAAAGGCAAACTCTCTTTCCGTAGCCACCCAATGGTGCATAATTTAAATAAATATACAATTTTAAATGCTAAAGCACGGCGTACATTTAAGCAAAATAAACGCCAGTCTTGGCAAAAATATGTTTCAAAAATATATTCACCGACGCCGATGTCCAAGGAATGGAACATGATCCAGGGAATTAAAGGTAATGGTACCAAATCAAGCATACATCATCTCAAAACTGACGATCAGGTGTTAACAGATACATCTGATATCTCAAATACTTGAAAAACATTTTTCCTCGTCTAACTATGTTCCTAAATTTCAAAAATACCCAAAACAGCAGAATAACAACAAAATTACTTTTTATTCGGATAATGGGGAAGATTATTATAATGAAACCTTTTCTATTCATGATCAACGTCTGAAACACTTACCGGAAGAGTGTTTAGAGACACTAAAGAATATTTTTTATGACATTTGGACATCTCGTAAATTTCCTTCATCCTGGCGTGATGCCATTGTACTCTTACCTAAACCTGGACGTGATCATACAGATCCCTCTAATTATAGGCCCATTTTTTTACTAGCTGCGTTTGAAAAACCATGGAACGCATGGTCAATAACAGATTAACTTGGTACTTAGAGTCAAATAATTTAATCACAAATATTCAATGTGGTTTTCGTAAAAATCGCAGGACCATTGACCATTTAGTTCGATTGGAGTCATTCGTTAAGAATGCCATTATTAACAAGCAACATGCAGTGTCAATCTTTTTCGATTTAGAAAAAATCTTATGACACGACATGGAAGTACAGCATTTTGAAAGATATGCCTGATGTTGGTTTACGGGGCCGTTTGCCTCAGTTTATATCTGAGTTTTGAACTGACAGGCAATTTCAAGTACGCGTGGGTTCTACCCTGTCTGATCATTATAATCAGAATCAGGGTGTCCCACAAGGCAGTATTTTGTCTGTCACATTGTTTAGTATTAAGATCAACAGTTTATCAAAGCTTTTTAATGATTCAATCGATGGATCGATGTCGTGGTACAAATATGCATACTATTGAACGGCAACTGCAGTTGTGTTTAAAGAAAAAACATAAATGGTGTCTTGAAAACGGCTTAAACATTTTCTAAATCGAAAACTAATTGTATACATTTCTGCCGTAAATACAAACCACATAACGACCCAGAACTATTTTTAAATAGCTCTCCCATCAAAGTTGTTAAGGAGGCTAAGTTCTTGGGTCTAATTTTTTACTTCCATTTAACGTTTCTGCCACATATCAAATACCTAAAAAATACATGCCTGAAGGCACTTGACTTGTTGAAAGTCGTTTCTAACTCAAAGAGGGGATCAAGCTACCCTCCTACAACTATACTGAAAGGCAAAAGAAACGTCGTAATATTAGAAATGGCATTTGAGTATCAATGGAGTATTTGAACCTATTTTTTTAAATATACACCAGAAGTCAAGTTTGAGGAAACATGAATCGTGGTCGTATAGCCTGCATCGCCCAATAAAGTATTGTTTGAGATTGAAGTTAGAAATGTTTTTGTTTTTTGGAGAGGGAAAAGTTCCCACAAACACAACATTGAAATCGAGATGCACGTGCATCATAAATGCATTCTGGCATAAATTGCCGGCTTGAATGGCAATCGTTCACTTGTTTTCTGAACACAGCAGCTATGACTAGGTTAACGAGAGATCAACCACAACAAGCAATTGGACGTCTGCACGCTGGTCAACATGCTCGAGTCATTGCTAATGACTTCAGTTGCAGCGTACGAACGATAGAACGTCTTAGAGTGCGATACAACGCCACCAGCAGCACTGATGACCGTCCACGTAGTGGTCAACCCCGTGTAACAACACGTCGCCAGGACCGTCATATCGTCCATCAACACGTGCAAGACCTATTCGCAAGGGCCAGAGAAACAGCTTGGGTGACCATAGGAAACCACCAGCGACCAGTCAGTGACCTACCATTCGGCGACGTCTCCAAGCCAGGAACCTGTTTTGTCGATGTCCTGCCAGGAGACCCATATTCACCCAACGTCACCGCCGGGAACGTATCCAAGTGGACACAACAGCGGCAAAACTGTCGTGGGGGACAATGGAGAGGGGTTATCTTCTCTGATGAAAGTCGGTACTGCATTTCAGTGGCGTATTATTTAAAAAAAATAGGTTCAAATGTTCCATTGATACTTAAATGTCATTTCGAATATTACGACGTTTCTTTTGCCTTTCAGTATATATGGATCATTGGTCCGTTCCAAACTTGATTATGGCTCCATCGTATATGGTGGAGCCTGCAAAAGCAACATAAAACTATTAGATTCTGTCCACCACCAAGGTTTAAGACTTTGCCTTGGATCTTTTAGAACTTCTGTTCACAGTCTTTACGTCGAGGCAGATGAGTCATCTCTTGCACGTATAAAATTATCTGTATAACATATTACCAAACTATGTTCTAACGAGTTTAACCCTGCATTTAACTGTGTTTTTAATCCTCTTTATGGGGATTTGTACAACGAAAAGTCTTCTCTTGGGCTAAGATTAAAACATTCATTCCTGCTGCCGGCATTGAGCTGGAAAATATAGCTCCTTCCCGCCTTCTGTCTTCTACTCCTTGGCAATTAAAGTGAGGCCACAAGTTGGAATAACACTGACAACGTTTAAAAAATCAGACACTGATTTACAATACAAGTGAGTGAGTAAATGAGTGAGTGAGTGAGTGAGTTAAAAGTTTACGCCACATCGGCAATATTTCAGCCATATCGTGACGACAAAAAGTTATAGACTAAGAATAAATATATGTGTACATTTGTAAAAACCTGTCAGCGAAGGACAGTATAACGACTAGATTATCACAAATTTATTAAAACTAGTTTGAGTTCAGTGTAAAATGTTTAATCATTTCAATACAATACAATATAAAATCGGGCTATAGATTGCCAGCAACTGAAGGTAGATCACCATGCCAGGGACCATGGCTTACAATACAAACAAGACCATATTCATCTAAAAAGTAAATATTATACATACAAATCCTTATTTACAGATGGATCCAAAGATGGTGGTGCAGTTGCTTGTGCCACTGTCTCTGAATCGAGAACAATATCTTCTGGAATACGGGATCACAGCTCTATTTTCACAGCAGAAGTAAACGCCATATTAACAGCTCTTAAATATATTAAGAGCTAATTTTTCCTGATTCTCTTTCTTGCCTTCAGTCTATTAAAAAACTTATGTTGCAAACATCCACTTTTAACAGAAATTATTGATTTATATAATGAACTTGCAACTGGCCAATACGACATCGTCTTTTGTTGGTGACCCAGCCACGTTGGCATTTCTGGTACTACAATGGCTGATTTTGCACTCAACAAATCTGTGACAACACTTCTCATTTCATACTCTGATTACAAAGCTAGCATTAGATCGTACATCCGTGATGTTATGCAAAAGAAGTGGGACACCCAAGTAGGTATAAATAAATTACATCAAATAAAGCCAACTATCGGTTACACCTACTTGGGTTGTCAGTCCAGGTTTAAGGAGGTCATTATGCGACGCTGCCGCATTGGCCATACTATACTGATTGGCAAAAGAAACTTTCTGTTGCAAAATCTTTCATAATATTAACATAAGAAAATATAATCAAATGGAAATTGCCCCATAGTTATTGCCAACAACAAGAGGTCGTTTCTGACGAACAGCAGCACTTAAACGCACCTCTTGACAACTTTGCATCGAAAGCAGCAAAATGCACGTGTTTTGCAAGTAAAGGTAAAATGCACGTGCATGCATGATATAAAACCACCTCACAGTACAGAGCAGATCGTACTTCAACAGAAAAACACTTTTAAATGGCGAGATTAACTTCAGCAGAGCGAGAGAGGGCCATCGGAATGCTGTAAATGGGCGCTACAACGGGTCACATTGAATAATATTGGGGTACCCTACATCCGGTTGTAGTACTAAAACGTCCATGTGACTATTAAGGTCAGGGTAGCACTGCAGACAGGTATCACCTCAAAGTGACGGCCCAGTCTGGGAAGCGGTAGCCCACCAGTGATAGTGATATGACACTAAAAGACAAAAAAGATACACAACGCCTTCTGTAGGTGCAGACGGAGGCGTATCGGAGGAAGTGACCGAGTCACGCCACGATCCTAAAGCCCTTCGTAGAACAAAGTCTTCACTGGTCCCCTCCAGCTTGTTGATATACAATTAGATAAAAAACGGGGTCAAGTCTGGGGATGCGAGTCAGAACTGCAGTATGGGGGCATTGTTGTCTTGTTGAAACGTCAGTCCAGGACCCCCTTGCTGATCTGTGAATCCCTTTTTATAAACTTGCAATTTTGATGTGTTTTCCTGTTTAACAATGCCGTTTAGTTTGCACTCAAAAGTACATGCGATCGCCAAGGTAATATTGATGTATTTCACGGAGTTTGTTTCAGTCTTTTATGACCATAAGTTTCACGTCGGTCGCAAGGACCATGTTTTAGACTGTCTACCTGTCATTGCCGTGTTTATGACACAACAAGACACTACATTGAATTACCGCCCCTCACAATTATGACGAAGAATGTAAGTGTCAAGTCATTTTTAGTCCTTTAAAGAAGTAAATGAAGTACCGCCATATAGCTGGAATATTACTGTGTGAGGCATGAACTAAATGAAGTAAAATTAATGATGAGGTTAAACATGTGATATATACTAGCCACATAAAGAAACTGTGCATTGTCAAAATATTATCCCAGTTGATAAGTACGATAACAATGTCAAAGGTACATATAAACTTTAATGGAGGGATCATGAGACCATAACACGTCGGGAGAATTTCAATTAAAAAGTCAATCACAATGACGTCACGAGTCCACAAGCGTGACAGGGGTCAAACGACCATGTCACAAGCTCAATAACGGGTATGTCCACCATCGGCATTGAGAACAGCAGTGCATCGACGACGCATAGAGCCTATCAAACGTGCAAGGAAGGCTTGTGGGAAGTCACGCCAGATTCTCTCAAGTTCTGTTGCAAGGTCAAGGACGTTATCTGGCGGATGAGGAAGACGGCGTAGACGTCGATCCATCTCGTCCAAAACATGCTCTATCGGGGAGAGATCCAGTGAATTTGCAGGCCAAGGCAGTAAGTCAACGTTGTGGTGTTGCAAGAAATCCATAGCAACCCTTGCCGTATGAGGGCGGGCATTGTCCTGTTGGAATGTTAACCCAGGGCCATGACGTTGCATAAAAGGAATTGCCACAGGTCGAAGAATCTAATCCCTGTAGCCCACACCAGTTAAGTTGCCCTGAACAATCACCAAAGGAGTTCTTTGGCGTGCTGTTATTCCACTCCAAATCATCACGGAACCACCACCAAAGAGATTCCTCTCCAAGACACAGGCCTGTGCATAACGTTCTCCCACGCGTCTATAGGCACGTTGACGTCCATCACTATGGGAAATGTTAAACCTGGACTCGTCTGTAAAAACAACATTTCTCCACCAAAACAAGGGTCTGCGGACATGATTTCGGCACCACATTCGGCGAGCTTGTCGATGACTTTGTGTCAGGATAGGCCGTATGGCGGGACGTCGTGGTCTGATCCCGTGATGACGTAAACGTTGTCGAACTGTGTTGGGATGGATACGGCGACGTCCTGGGCAGTCATCACTGCAGTCTGAAACCTGTGGCGAAGATGGGTCACCCTTATCCATCTGTCCTGTCTTGGCGATGTTACACGTGGACGTCCAGAGCGTGGCCGATCGATGACGTCATTTGTGTTCTGGTAGCGTCTCACCAGTGCAGAAATGGTGTTCCGGTGGCAGTGGAAATGTGCAGCCACTTGTCGTTGAGACATTCCCCCACGGACCATCCCAATGGCCTCATGACGTTGTGCAGACGTGAGCCGTGGCATGCTATGCGTTTCAATAGCCGTTAATTTTTTGAACGATCGCAAGGGCAGGGGTTGAGCTTTCCAAAGTGACAGTATTGTGTGGCATTCATTTGCTCTGTTTCTCTTTCCCGGAATGCACGTGCAACAACGTATTGCACGTCTCAAGGACGAACCCACTGACGTCACGGAACGTGGCACGTGCATGCATGTTGGATACATGTCACTTATCTCTGAGTTTACATCCTTATGTGTCTACACAGGTTTGATAAAGTTAGATTTTAAATTTTTGTATGCACAGTTTCTTTATGTGCCTAGTATATATGAATGATATAACATACTATATAAAACATTACATGTAGGTATCAAGATTGAAGAAATTTTCCCAGCTCTTAATATAATCGAAAAAAAAAATATCTTCCGGAATAGACTTAGCTGAAAACGATTTCCCAATTGATTACCACGACTGACAGTTCTTTATTTTTCAGTGTCTATAAAAACCGATGTACAAGAAGAAAGGTATTAACCATTTTACGCTACACTATTTACTACCGTTGTAAATGTGACACTTACATAATAAAAAGGAATTCATAGAAATGAATAAAATAGTCACTAATACTTAAATATATTTCAAAAAATATTCTTTGTAAACGATAATTCATTGGTTATGCACACTTACAGAAATATTCAAACTAGCAAAATTAAAACTATTCACTGACCTTACAACCTGGAATATATGGATACAAATTCCATGATATTGCTACAATTAGATGTTATTACATGCTGGTGATGTTGTCTTATGTAGGAATAATCTACTACAATTACATAATGGTATTCAAAATGAAAACTAGTAAGATTTTTAAAATTGCCTTTGGAAGTGCCATTGATACGCACAGCATGATATAACATTAATTTGAACTTTGATGTCTAGATGGTTTTTTTATGTACACTGTCCGATGTTGCCTGTGGATTGACACCTGACTGACATTGTCTACGACAATTTCGCTGGTGGGTTAACTTCCCGGTGTACCCGCTACTATTGTTTAAAGTAGTCAAACCAATGAAGGCTGTTGATTGGTCCAAGTACACAGGTTTATAGGGGTGTTTCAAGTGAGGTAGGTAAACGACTGTGAACCAGCTTGATTTGCATTACTACCATTAGTGATATTCTTTCAAATAAGGTATATATTCCTCCAGCTATTATGGCTACTGAGGTTCTAGTTCATGGCCGCACTACACCAAAATGCCAACAGGAGAAAGACAGACCGTTTCATGCGGGGTCTTTGATATCAACAACCAAATACTGTATCATCTACAACCCAAAAACACCACGGACAGCCAGAAAGCCAAGACAGCGAAAGAGGATTGAAACTCTAAGTCTTAGTAGTACATGACATTACAAATGATATATGCATTTACTTCTCAGAAAATAACTAAAGTAAGTTAGTGATTTGCTGAACAACGATTATCAATTAACATATACATGTATATTGTAATGAGGGAGGATTACTGTAATCTATGCCCTTAAAGATCCAGGTTAGAATTGGCAGGAGCGGGTTGACAGGCTCGCAGACTTGCTTTATTCAAGTCATCGTAACTCAATAGTCAATAGTTACCTAATATTCTTTCGGTTTTTCATTACTTCCTGTTTTGCTGTCTTCTGTTTATTTGTACGCTACTGGCAGTGGGCATCTGTCAATAGTACCTACTGAGAAAAACACTCTGTTAAATGACTGACTGCACTGTCTTATTGGACTCACAGACGTGTGATGATATCTTTTCAAGTACTCTTTTGAATGTTAAGATATATTGAATGTCAGTAATTATTGTTTTAAACATACATTAATGCACTACTTCTTGGCTTGCGTCAATAATAGAAACAAACTTAAGGTCATATGGGAATATGTCATAAAAGGCTTTGCAACTTTTTTATGTGTGAAGAAAAATTGATGTTTTTGGACCATACTGATCTTAAGATAATAGCCAATGTTCTAACATTTCGAATGATTTGTTCAATTCTTTATTTCGAATGATATATCTTGTCCTTATTCATAAAGCCAATGAATATATCTATGTTATTGAATTTTCTGTCCCTTTTGACACCAATGTAATTGGCAAGATTTGGGAAAAGCATGCTAAATATGCGAACATTGCCTTTGAAATGTCTCGCTTGTATCCCAAGTACATTGTCATCAGGCTACCCACTGTTCTCGGTGCCCTTGGTTTTGTACCTCCTGATCTCTTGGAGCAGATCAGGAGAGTACCCGGGTTTTCCACCAGGGGCGGGGAGTCTACATATTATCCAAAAGTTCTTGGTGGGTTCAACTAGGCAGCGTTTCATGGGAGAAGTCCCATTCGCTGTCTGGGCTGTGTGTAGAGGGGGCAAGTGCCCTGAGCTGATAATGAGCCTTACCAGCCTGACTGCCAGGATCACCCGAACCCTCTCTGCTGCATACTATTTTTAATCTGTAAAACGTAATAATAATAATATATTTCTATAGCACCCATCTTCCATCTATATACAGGTTGCTCAGTGGTGCTTTGTACAGGAGATATAAGAATAGCTAGTCAAAGGCTTGCTTAAAATGAGGTTTGTCAGAGAGAGTCCTTATAGGAAGAGGTAGATTGTTCCACAGTAGAGGAGCTGAGGCAGAGAAGGCTCGATCACTCACTGATGATTTTGTGATTGGGATTTACAGGCGAAGATGGTCGACAGAACGGAAGGGTACGGGTTGGTTTGTATATGCTGACAAGGCTTCTGACACGATGATTCATCACAGACACAGTTTGGGGTTAGAAGATATATCTTGTACTGAATCCTGAAATTCAGGGACAGCCAGTGGAGGGCCTTCAGGATAGGTGTTACATGCTCAGTTTGCAGCGTGCGCGTTACAACGCTTGCTTCTGCATTCTGGATTCGCTGTAACTAGGAATATGGAAGAAAAGGGAGTTACAATAATGTGCTGAGAGTTTGCATAAGAAGTTTTGTCGTTTCATGGTCAATAAGATGGCGGATTTTACTGATGTTGTGAATGTGGAACAAGTTCTTGACTTTTTCAAGGGACATGCTGGATTGAAATATGATTCCAAGATTTCTTGCAGATGGAGTGGTTCCGACATTGCTGTAGCCAAACCGTTAACCGACAGACCAGCAGGCATTTCAAAAGCTGCTGTTTAGAACCAAGTAGTAGAAATTCTGTTTTATTGCCATTTAATTTGAAAATATTCACATTCATCCGGGATCTAACCTCGCTCACACAGGCTTCAATTTGATTCCAGTAGTGGTTTCAGGTTGCTTTATAGATATGTAGATCTGATTGTTGCCAGCATAGAGATGGAACATCAAACTGTGTTTCCTGATTTTATCACCTATTGGACGGATATATATGCTGAAAAGCAAAGGCCCCAGAACTAAACCCTGCAGAACACCAACGTTGGCTATTGTCGGAAGTGAGGTAATGTTGCCAATCTTGGCAACTTGAGTTCTGGCGGACAGATAGGATTTGTAACACAGAGTCTTTCCTCCAAGCGAGAAAACAGTATCGTGTGGTTTAAGGTGTAACAAGCGCAGTCTCTGTGCAATGTTTTCATTTGTAAGCAGTGTGGAAGGGTTCTAGCAGGTCGTTATTGAGTAGGTGTTCTTCGTGAAACAATCGTCTTCAAACATTTTGAAATGAAAGACAGATTAGATACTGGCTAGAAGTTTTTTTACTCATCCGGATTTAAATTGGCCTTTTTAATGAGAGGAGTGACGACTGCCTGCTTGAAAACATTGGGAACTGTGGCATCCCTCAATGAGCTGTTGACCACATTCGATAATGGACTGATAAGGGAATCCAGCCATGTTAGTATGGCTTCCAGGCAAGAAGTTGCTTTATCTCTGGATATAGCGTGTCTTATTTCTTCCGGATAGGTTAAGGAGAGTTCAGACAAATATGTACCACTGAAACATTACTCATTGAACACCTGATTCTGCAGAGTAAGTCTAATGTTTAGTTCATGACGTATATCCTATATCTCGGCGTGGGAAATATCTGCAAATCTGTGGGCTAGGGTACAATTTGTATCCCGTTTCAAGTGACTGTTCAACAAGGAATATAACGTATTGAAAGTGTTGCAGTTGCGTTCAATAGAGGTGCACACAAATGCTCGTTTGGCTGCTGCTGAAGCTTTATTGACATTATTCCTGGCAGTTTTGAAGAGCCGGCGATGAATTTCCAATTTTGAACGCCAATGTTTTTCAGCTGCACGGCATATCTATTTCTGCTTGCGGATATCATCGTTATACCAGCCACAGTGAGGACGAATGACAACAGAGCTAGACTTCAGAGGAGCTTGTTTATCCAATGTTCGTGTAGCGAATTTCTTTTCTCACTTGCTTTGGTGAGTTTGACAGAGCACTGTGATTGAACAGATATCTGTCTGTCACTAACATCAACGACGTCCAGACTATCACAACTATACTTGGTTATAACTAAATCTAGTGTATGGCCTGATCGATGAGTTGGGCCAGACACGTGCTGTAGGAGACTGAAAGATGCAAGCATGTGACAGAAAGATTTAGCAAAGGAGTCAGACACAGAATCAACATGGATATTGAAATCCCCCATTAAAATCAGATGACCTTTTTCAAGGTCAGTTTTGACATGGCTGGACTAACATTCAGGAACACTTGCCACATGATTTTGGTCGCTGAAAGTTTGCGAAGAAACCTGCATCATCGATTTATGAGTTGAAGAAAGTTTTGTTCACTAAATTTGAAAGAAATAAAAGATGTTACAAAAATATAGTTTTGTTTCACTTTTCACGATGATCCCGCCAATGTTCCCATATGGGAACATACCTGTATATCTGGAACCGTTCGTGATATCACTATGCAATTTAGGATTTTTTTTAGTCACACCAGCATGAGAGTCTACTGTGAATTTGAAGAGTTTCCGACAATGGGATCTAGTACCGGTATGATAAAGGTTAAAATAAGGCCACGACAGGCCGATCACATAGCACGTATACATATTTAAAAAGTTGAAGATATATATCTTACACATGAAAGTGATACTGCTTATTATCGCCGAGCAAATTGCCGGCGCTTGTACATTTTAGTAATGCAGCTAGAGGTTTTACTGACAAGTGATTCCGCATGTGGGACGTGGTTTGCTCAAGTGGTATAAACTGGGAAAAACCTGGATGAACTTATCCTATTTCTTGCCATATGTCATATCGCAAATCCGAATAAATACTGCAATTAACGAGAAAGTGTATTTCTTCTTCAACCACATTTTCACTGCAACATTTGCAAACACGGGCTGACGAGTAAATCTGCCAGCCCTATTTCTAAGGACAAAGTGCCAGAGAAGAACTTGCTCATAATACTACGGTGGGAGCGGTATAGTTGCATAGAAACGTATGGTACAAGAAATGAAGCTGACTAAAGCTGCCTATTTGTTCTAAGTTTATTACCATTTATGTGACCCCTGCCGTTTCAGAGAATACGCAGCCAATCATAGTGGTCCAAGTTGATTATCCAAAGTTTTGATTGAGCGCACATGTTAGAAAAAAACAAAGTAACAAGATGACGAAGATGGAAACGAAACAAGGGACGCCAACAGATAATTTGACTGATTGGACGACAGCTTGACATATGGGCGTCAGTCTTGGTGATGTGTTCGGAAATTGAGTATTTCTTTGTGTTGACATGGGGTCTGATCATCTTTGGTGTGAAGGGGCTAGGGGTTGCTCCAATGTATATGTGGTCAAAGTAAATACATCCTCTTGGATAGGAACTTGCGCTGCTGGTACCTCTGATATTGGATCGTAGGTGGGTTTTGATGGTCTAGCCGCTTGAGGAGGTGGCATCAGTGCTAGCTGGATGCTTGATTAACTGGTAAATGTGATGACTGATGGGGCCTTGGTTGGGGAGGCTATTCTGAAGGGCCATTTGCCTTCCTGATACCTTCAGCAGTGAACTAAGACATCTCAAGAAATCCTTCACTTCCTCAACAGACATTCTGCCAACCTAGACTCGCCAAAACCACGAAGAAGACTCTCAAGAACTCGAGCCCAGACGACCACAACCCGCCCCATCACCCATCAAGAGGCACCAGCAGCACCTCACTATACTTGATTCCTTGCAACTGTGTCTTAAGATAAGTGGGAAAACCCTAGACTCCCCCGTGACACCCACATTCATACAATCAAAGCTAATTAATCAAGCTGGCTTCCACTTGTCCATTGCAAGGAGTATGAATATGATCTATAATGTTGTGTTCCTCATGAAAAAGAAGCGGTATCGCCTTCATTAAGGGCAAAATATTCAAGAAGTGTAATGGATATCCAAGAATGATAACCGATCTGACAATTGTGCAGATGTTATTCATGTTGGTAATGATTAGATTATAACAATGAAGGAATTGACAAATCAGCATTATCACATTCATTTCTCAATGCGCAACGGACAATAAACCAATTAATTAAAATCACTGACTCATCGTTTCTGAAATATGGGCATTACACTTTCGAATTTGTAAAGAATTAATTCAACCGCGATATGAAAAGCATTCAGCGATTCTAAATGACATGCTCTCAATGAACAAAGGTATGGTCCTGGTGTATGTTTAGGCTGCATACAAGGTTGGTAAAATACTAGTTCGAGGTGTATTGTTTCATGTTCTGAATAACATTTAAGATACGTGTCTCTTAGCACCTGTTTCCAGAGCTATAACATTACATAAGGTTCTCGGTATGTCTTTTGTTATTTCATTCGGGGTGTGGGATCTTTATGTGGATGCAGTTATGCAAGGATGATTGGGATAGGAACTGAGGGGAAACAGAAAGTATTCCAAGTTTGTTTTTCCTGCATTTGAAAACTTTAAGAAAGGTTGTAGATTTGATTATGTTATTTAACTATTACGCAGATTGTAAAAAATATCTGTAGCTAGATGTATTTGTATAAAAAACAGATTTGTTCAAGTGTAACATATGCAATATTTGGGATTACACTTTCTTAGTAAGGTACAGATTCTGGTACATTTCTTTCTCTTTTTATGGAGGGTGGGGGTTGGGGGGATTCCCAACCGGTATTCGAACCAACACCCTCAGAGTCAGGCACCTAATCGCCTGCACACGAAGTCAGCCGCCTAACCTGACTCTGAGGGTGTGGGTTCGAATCCCGGATGGGACTTAACACTCCCCGCAGTTGCGTATTATCGAAATTTTAATCAATAGTATGAAATGAAACTTCTATTTCAAGCAATAAAATGATGATAGTATTCATCATATGCTCCAGTATATTTCAAATTATGGACATGATATCGCCAATTTAATTACGATTGCAAAACATGCATGTGATAATAGTTTCTTTTACCCCTACTTAATGTCATGAGCTTTGATTTGGGAAGGCTTGAAGTGATGCAGGTGCTAGACATAAAAAACTTTGGTGAAACGAAAGCGTATGGTGCTAAAAACCCAAGAAACATAATCGAGGGGAACTGGTATTGGAATCTCTGGGACATAGCCGTGCTGCACAGAGTATTGCTACGCCTCAGACGGCTGTACCCCTGCGCACTATCAGGACATCTCGTGGGAATCACGTAGGTATCAGCATTGTTTCTAGAGATACAGTTATCAGAAAACCTTTGTACACTGCTGTTGCCGGTTCTTTAATATGTTCTTTCTACGTGCCAGTAATGACGTCTGGTTTTACATCAGTATAATGTATGGTTCAAACACTCGTGTGACTAACACACCAGACAGGATAGAAATTAATCTATGTTTGATTATTGGTACTTGGTCTGACGGAACTGTCGTTAATAAGAGTATGATCGACAAATTTTGACTTTCATTCGTTTTTCAGACGGATTAAATTTTGAATGACACAAACACTGACCATACACTCCTACTCTCCTTGAGAAAACCCAGTGAATTTCGCTAATATTCTTCCTCGTGACAAAACTAAGAAATGCACACCCAAAGTATCGACCCAAAGCAATGCTTTGGCTGACAGTGATATTCCATTGCACATTTCGTCATTACCATTTTTTAATCATCGGCCAACTGATCCATGATGACTGACTTACTGGGGTACACTTCCCATCTGATGGTGATGTTATACATGTCTGGTTGGTGATAATGCAATGAACAAGTACAAAGTGAACAAAACAGTTTCATAAGACCTCAAACGTTAGAGGCATGTCCAGCATCACTTGTTGACCTTGTTCCATGCAATTTGAGTTAATAGAGTATATCTTCTACTTCGAATTAGTGTTGACATTTGTAGTTCACTGTTATTCAACATGCACCATGATATTGTCCGTAATCGGTCAAATCCTTTATTGATGTTTATGAGTAATCTTTTATGTCTCACAAACGTGCGTGAGTTGATAATTAACGCGTCGCGATTTTCCGCTTCACTAAAAAGTATGTTAGGATGATGTGGCATTTTCTAGACACAGTTTTCTGAAACATCCATTAGACTTCTCAAAGAATAAAAGTGCATGCATTCAAACAAACAGTTTTCACAACTTCAACATTTTGCAAATTTAGGATCGACGGTTTACTTTGCTGTTTCCGTCCCCTGTACAACGCAGTATATTGCACCTAGAAACATTTTAGAGAACATTGTCCACTGGATTTTGGTTTTGACATTAGGTTGCACGTCGGTCAGTCGTCAAGTTTGGATTCTCTCTGATGTTAAAATTGAGACAGTTAAGAATGTTTGCATAGTGAAGGTAGTTAAGGTCTGAAACTGGTAAGGTCGAAGAACAGAACCACCTTAGATACAGTTTCAAATGTTATGCATATGCACACATTGATATAAAACAAATGCTTCTAGCAAACATATATTAGCGCACATATTAAATGCGTCATTAATAATTATTAAATCACCGCTAAACAATCGATATTGTAAACTGTACAAGTGTATTCCACAGGACTCATCCTATTTCACCTTTGCTACAAACTGGCCTATTGTGTCCAGGTGGAATACGCAGTGAGTGTATTTAGTTTTAACAAAGGGATGTGAAACAGAAAGCTTCTTACCTTGTGTAGCAGAAAGACATATGATAAGGTGAAAGTGGTACGGCATAGCCAGATATTTGGATGGAAGGGATACCCAGTGTGTATGAAGTTACTTGTAGAATGTCACGTCATTGTAGCTTATATGGCATCTAGTGTCTTGCCTCTCATCGATGTGAGCCATTGTGTGGGCGGCCCGCCAGGTCTCACTGTTGTACAGCTGGGCGAGGGCGTGGGATTTCATTATTAACGGATTGAATCTTTCACACCATAACTTTCAACATGTACAGTTTCTCGGCAAGTTGGAGGGATGGTCATGAATGATAGGAAGAGTAACCTGACCGTCGTCAAAACTAGCTCTGGTGTAAGCTGATATTATCTGTGTTGGATGTGTGCGCCTGTGTGGACGGCATGTGCCTAACTAACATCTGAGCCACCACTCAAGCAACATGGGGCATGTCACAGATCAGCAATGTCGTGCAGCCAACTGGCTGTATGACATTTACACCGGCTGTTTTTACATTATTCTATGCGTTATATTGGGAAGAGTTTTCTGAAGAATCAATTGGACTTCTGAAAGAATAAAAATGCATGCATTTCCTTTTTTTAAAACACTTGTTTATACCAAGCCATATTTATGTGTATTTATTCTTGTTCTGAATAATGTCAGTTCTTCTTTTGTTATATTATTCAAACACTGAATGCATGATATTTCTTGAAATGTTAACGTTAATGATAGGATGCAGACAGTGCCGATCTGCTGTTTCATCGCCTGACCAATGCGGCTTGTTCCGGTCTCAACAAGCTACGGTGTTCTGCTGCAGCCGAAAAAACCGTCTTTATCATATTCGGTATGTAAGGTGAGGTGAAAATGGGTTTTACGTCGTGCTTGAGAATATTTCGCTCATATGACGAAGTGCATGCGTGTGTATGTGCGGCTGCTTGTACTAGCCCAGACTTCAGCTGGTTTTATAGTGCTAGCCCACTAAGATACCATGCCGCAGTGAAGCATGAATACCCCACTCAGACACATTATACTGACTCAGACACACTATACTAACTCCGAGCCGACCAGTCCTGGTTGTACCCATTAATGCCGAGCGCCAGGCAGGGACCAACAAGTACCATATTTTAACGTCTTTTGGTATGACGCGGTCGGGGGGTCGAACCCGCGACCTTCCGCTCTCCGGGCGGACGCTCTAACCACTACACCACGCAGGCGGTCGGTATGTAAGGAGTGTAATCACGTATTAGCATAACCTGACATAAGATGTCAAACAAGAAAGTAAATATTGTTCAACACATGAATTAACGTTATGGTTCTGCTACTAAAACTCCATCTATCGTTAAAGTATTAATACTTTTTAGGTTTAAAACCAATTTGAAATGACGGCACCGTAACACGGACATTTGGGGACAAACAGTGTTAGAAGAACAAACGTGTGAAGAACTGATTGGGTTTAGTTTCGTCAAACAAACAAAACAAAGCCTGAGTTCAAGTTGTTTTCAACTTGCAATGTTATGTTCGGTAGTTACAAACTATTTCGTTCGAGTGTATTGTACACTTAAGAGACACGGTCGGGTTTTCATAATGCATAAAGATTTGGACACAAGATGAAATCAATAAAAATAAGTCGCCCATTGTTATTTGTTACAGTAAACAATTGTTAACTGGAGAAAACAACATTTATACGTTTATCCTCCATCAAATCATGCCATGGCACGAACGTCAATCTGCCAGATGTTAACCTTTCATACAAATGCAGTCCGTTTGTATCTGTTCTAACTTGGATGCGTGGTGTGCCAAACTGACAATAGATAAACATCTATTAGGACTCATGTTTGCAGGGAATGTCGAAAACATATAACGATTAACAGATAAGGTCAACAACAAACCTTTAGAAAAACTACCATGTGTCATCGATTCAAGCGACCTGTCATTACAAACCACAGATGGAGATGCCCACCAACACAACCTGTCTGTCAAATGAGTTTATAGATTGTTCTTTCACGTGTTATATACAAACAGTTTTCGGTTCACATAAAATCGCTTATGTTACCATTTGAGTAAAGGCTGTAATCTGCATGCCTTCAGCTATATCATATAGCCATTTTATGTTAAAGTAAGCACTACGTGTACTGGCCACAGATGTCGGAGATAATCGAAAAAACTGGTAATTACAAAAGTAGAGAGAGTTATGGTGATAAGAACCATATAGTGAACATAACAATCACCAAAACATCCAGGTGGTTGCCCGTCTGTCGATCATGTAGCAGGTGTGCTCTAAAGGGGAAAGGGCAGGATTCATGACTTTAATATAAACTGCGTTTATTTCAGTAAAGGGGGCACAGGCCCATTATACAGGTACCAAGTATACATGGATGGATGGTGAAGCAACGTAAAATGACACTGTTTCGGTTAATTACAATTGAAAAAGCTTGAGCGTTTCTTGAAAGCTAGAAATACATATTAGCTAAATTATACTCAGCAGCAAAAATCGTCAGTACGAATTCAAAATTACATAGGCACTGTAATCAAATCATTACAGAAATGGACATAATAAGCGGATCAAAAACATTTCTTGTGTACAATATCTTGACACATCAATGTCAAGACATTACGTGAACGTTTGCAGTCCATTCAGACTCTTCACTTCAGTATCTAGTGTGACCACCAGGAGCGGCAATAACTGCAGCACAGCGTCTATGCATGGAGTGCACCAATCGATTGATGAAGGCCATTGGCACCTGGAACTACACTCTGAGAAAGGCCTGGCGCAATAAATCGGCTGTGTGCGGCTTTGGTGTGACATATTTCAGTCTCCTCTGAATTTCATCCAAAAGATGTTCAATTGGGTTTAAATCAGGACTAAGGGCTGGCCACAGCATAATGTTGACACCGTTCTGCTGTAGGAAGTCCCGAGTAGCTCTGGCAGTATGAGCACGGGCGTTATCATGCTGGAAAATGTTGTTCCGGTGACGTGCGAAATGTGGTATGACGTGGGGTCTGAGAGCTTGGTCGATGTAGCGCACCGCTGTGATGCCGCCTCCTCTCCCTGGACCAAGGTTCTGAAACACCACAGGACCCACTCTGGTTCAGGCCTATTCCACCCCATGCCATGATGCTTGCACCTCCCCATGAGTCTCTTTCCATAACACATTGGTCTGAGTAATGCTGGCCATGTCGTCGCCATATTCGTGTTCTGCCATCTGCAGTTGATACGAAGTACCAACTCTCATCTGTGAACAGAACAGTTCTCCATTGCCTGTATCGCCAGTTTTGGTATTGTAGAGCAAACTGTAGACGTTCACGCCGATGACGAGGGGTGAGGATAGGTCCACGGTAAGGTCTACGGCATGGAGGTTCCCGCTGTTAAGACGTCGGCGTACTGTATCAGTACTGATTGGTCTTCCGTGTGTTCCCACTGTCTGTCGTGCTGTTTCGGATGCTTGCATGAAGGGATTCTGCACATGCTGTCGCACAACATTGCGGTCTTGTCGTCATCCCTAGTCTGCCAGTACGGGGGCGATCATTTGTGGTGTTGGTGGTCCGGAAACGTTGCTGCAGCCTGTAGATGGTCCGAACGTTGACCTGGAAGTGATTGGCAACGGCTTGTGCAGTGTGGCCAGCTTCAAGTCTTCCAAGCGCCTGGTTCCTCTGAGCTGTCCTGAGTCGCGGCATCCTGCTGACGTTGTAATGTGAATGTTTCAACCAGGTTTGGGGGTGCATTTTAAAGGGCTGGTCCTTGTGAACAGCACGTGCAGCATGAGTTGCATGAAAAACATGGAGAACACCGTACTATCTCCGAGATCAGGTTGCGCTTTTTAGACCATTTCCTGGGTTTGGGAAGGAATGCGTTTGCTCAGGTAAAGTTGGAGATGTTGTCAAAAATATGCAACCAAAACATTAAACGAGTTTACAGTTATGCGTTTCTGCGACGGAAAATTCCAAACTGACGTTTCTGTTGCTGCTTAGTATATTAATAAGAGTAGTATTTCGTTATAATATATGTTTTACAAATTTACAAATGGTTGGGGAAGAATGACCATATTTAGGAAGCAGGTTCCGACGAAGATTATTATAAAAGTCACATTCCATGTAGAAGTGGTACTCTGACTCAACAACGGGTACTGCAAAATGGGCATAATCTTTTGTTCCGTGCTTGGCCGGTCTATTGTCCTCCTTGATTAACAATTGGCGGTTTGAGCATCAGAACTTACAAAGTGCTTATATGGAGTTTACAATAACTTGAGATATTTTCAAAGAATAACTGATTATCTATAGCAACAAACCTTTCTTTAAACTTTGAAATAAAACTGTTAATGCAGCCTTCATCTTGATTAACCGAACCCATAGCTAAATAACAATTTTGTAACATTTAATGCCCAACACTTCCTTCCAGCCTCCGCTAAACTATATTGATTATTATAAGCCTTCCGTAGAATATCCTTATCTTGTTGGAACAACAACCTTACCAAATATTCAATAATCTTAACATGCTGATGAACATGGTGAGAATGTCTACCAAGGTCGCCTCTAGCTACCAAATTAGGCGTAGTTCTACTCACATGCAAAACATCTTTACAGAAATTATCATGAACAAGAGCAACGTCAGGCGATGAATGGAACACCCAAACCTCTCTACCGTACATAAGGATAGGTAGATATTTAACATCGAAAATATGTAATAACATTTTATGTAGAAGGTTTAAACAATAATGCAGATTAGAGCGGATAATTCTAAGAAGTTTCAAAGCCTGTTCGTAAAGAACTTTCTGAGAAATGTACCATGAACCTGAGTGAGTGAGTATGGTTTACGCCGCTTTTAGCAATATTCCAGCAGTATCACGACGGGGGACACAGAAATGGGCATCACACATTGGACCGATGTGGGTAATCGGACCCGGTCTTCTGCGTGACGAGCGAACGCTTTAACCACTAGGCTACTCCACCGCCCCACCATGACCCCGAACTTGAAAAATGTACCCCGATATGTTTATAAGTACCAACAACATCTAACCGTTCACCATTAAAGAAAACTTCTCATATTTCCTAACTCATCAATGCATTCTGGCAAAGTTTTGTTACGATATGAACACAGTTGTGTGAACGGGTGGCGCCAGTGTGTTGTCTATGAGCAACTGTCCAGTGACGCCTGCATGGAAATATGAGGCGATTGTTATCCCACCCCCTAACATTTTAGATCACCTCCAAATCTGTCATGTTGTCTACCGTGGACATTCCTATAATATTCGTTAGAACGCCAAAGACGTCACCATCTATCCCGATTACAGTCAGTTTATTCTCATTTGAAAACACTAAGAAAAAGCATTAGCTATTCCCCAACATTCTACACTCTATAGCATCATTGGTGTGGTCGCCAACAACACAAGCTCGCCGAGCATACACTTTAGCTTGTTACTAACTTTGAAACTCCGATGGCCAGGCGAAGCGAAAAGGGATTTGCCTGACTTTGGGGACTAGAAATTACCATATTTTAGTTTCAGTTTAATCGTTGTTGCTTACCAAGGGAGTCCTGTACTGTTCCTACAATTAACATCTTTAACTGCAGAAACCATCCCAAAATTCTCCAGATTACAGACTGCGACGGATGATAGATATTGCATAAAAGATAGAGTTACTCAGTAGAGAGCTTACCTGTTTCTCGTGATAGTTAAATTCAGCTACCTGTTCCTCTATACTTTTAGAGTCTGGGATGAGGTTAGTTCGTTTACACTAAGACCGATATCCTCACCAGGAGGTGCGTTTATATTGTATTATTGTACGCACTACATATACTAGCCATTAATGGAAACTGTAATTTGACAATAAAACAACTATGAAAAGCTTCCATGTAAACTTTAATACGTGGATACGAAGATGAAGGAAGACGGTAAAGCAGCATGTAGTATGTTTTTATGCCGCTTTTAGTAATATTCCAGCAGTATCACGGCGGGAGACACCAGAAGTGGACTTCATACATTGTACCCATCCGATTCGATACCTCACATGGGTACAATGTGTGAAGACCATTTTTGGTGATATTACTGGAATATTGCTAAAAGCGGCGCAAGAACATACACACTTAACTGAAGCATGTTTAATGCCCTTGACACTGACGTTACGAGTCCTAAAGTGGGGGCAAGCAACAATGTCCTAAAGTCAGTAATGGGTATGCCCATGAGGAGCGAGAACAGAAATGCTTATAGGGTGTATTCTTATTCTCTACAACTCTGCTTCCATATCACGAACGTTATCTGGTGGATCTGGTACACGGCATAGACGTCGCTTCATTTCACCCCACACATGCTCTACAGGGGTAGATCCGGTGAATTTGAAGGTCAATGTAGGTATTTAAACATCGTGCCTATGACGAAAAGCTCCAGGTACCTAACTGTGTGAGGACGGGCATTATCCTGTTAGAAAGTTATCCCAGTCCATGACGCTGAAGTAACGGAATTGCCACTGGTCCGGAGAATAGGATCACAGAAGTATACACAATGGGGCTACGGGGCCAAGTCCCTAATCCCGTAGCCCCATTGTGTATACTATTACTGAGGTGCATGCAAAATTTGATGAAAATCGGTCGAATAGTTTTTGAAATATTGACTTTTAAGTGAGCACGGGGTCGGTTGGGGAAAAGGATCGGGTCGCCTCGGGGCCGGTTGCTCCTCGGAGCGCTGTCTCTCTCGGCTTGGTGTACGGGTGGCTGGCTGGCTACATTAAGCAGAAATATAAGCATGCACGACATATAAAAAATCATGACGAGAAACTATCATCACACGGTTGGTGATGTGTAATGGACTGTGTCGTGAGGTACGATCATCAACGAATGCTCTCAGTGGCCCGTCTTTCATGTAGTACAAGTTCGGTTCGCCGTCTTTGATGTCGACCAGGTCGATGTTGTACGTTTTCATGGACCACATCGGATCGGTGTTTTCTGTTTTCTGCTGTCTCCCTAGTATTCGCCCGGCTGGTATAAGTACCTAACGCTGACACGGTCCGGTAATGTTTTCTCTGTTTTATCGTGACATGCCGCCGCTGATGACGATTAGACTGATTTCATTTTGATGGCCTTGACGGGTCTTTTGCCCACGAGTCGGGTGACTTCGTTGTTGATGACATCCACCACCACTCGTGGTAAGCGTACAACCCATTCCGTTTTTCTGTTTCCGGGATCCATTAAATCCTGCGAGTATTGGTGCGAGAACAGGCGTTCGACTAGGGTGTGATTGAATCTCTCAACGATGGCTTGGCTACGGTGAGCTCCCGCTATACCTCGTCTCACCTGGACTTTGTGCTTGGCCAGCAGTTGTGACACGGCTCCCATTACCAAGGCACAGGCAGGTTTTTTTAGCCAGGCTTTGGCTTTCTCTTCTGAGTGAGTATGGTTTACGCCGCTTTAGCAATATTCCAGCAGTATCACGACGGGGGACACAGAAATGGGCATCACACATTGGACCGATGTGGGTAATCGGACCCGGTCTTCTGCGTGACGAGCGAACGCTTTAACCACTAGGTTACTTCCACCGCCCCACCATGACCCCGAACTTGAAAAATGTACCCTGATATGTTTATAAGTACCAACAACATCTAACCGTTCACCATTAAAGAAACTTCTCCATATTTCCTAACTCATCAATGCATTTCTGGCAAAAGTTTTGTTACGATATGAACACAGTTGTGTGTGAACGGGTGGCGCCAGTGTGTTGTCTGTGAGCAACTGTCCAGTGACGCCTGCATGGAAATATAAGGGCGATTGTTATCCCACCCCTAACATTTTAGATCACCTCAAAATCCTGTCATGTTTGTCTACCGTGAGGACATTCCTATAATATTCGTTAGAACGCCAAAGACGTCACCATCTATCCCGATTACAGTCAGTTTATTCTCATTTGAAAACACTAAGAAAAAGCATTAGCTATTCCCCAACATTCTACACTCTATAGCATCATTGGTGTGGTCGCCAACAACACAAGCTCGCCGAGCATACACTTTAGCTTGTTACTAACTTTGAAACTCCGATGGCCAGGCGAAGCGAAAAGGGATTTGCCTGACTTTGGGGACTAGAAATTACCATATTTTAGTTTCAGTTTAATCGTTGTTGCTTACCAAGGGAGTCCTGTACTGTTCCTACAATTAACATCTTTAACTGCAGAAACCATCCCAAAATTCTCCAGATTACAGACTGCGACGGATGATAGATATTGCATAAAAGATAGAGTTACTCAGTAGAGAGCTTACCTGTTTCTCGTGATAGTTAAATTCAGCTACCTGTTCCTCTATACTTTTAGAGTCTGGGATGAGGTTAGTTCGTTTACACTAAGACCGATATCCTCACCAGGAGGTGCGTTTATATTGTATTATTGTACGCACTACATATACTAGCCATTAATGGAAACTGTAATTTGACAATAAAACAACTATGAAAAGCTTCCATGTAAACTTTAATACGTGGATACGAAGATGAAGGAAGACGGTAAAGCAGCATGTAGTATGTTTTTATGCCGCTTTTAGTAATATTCCAGCAGTATCAAGGCGGGAGACACCAGAAGTGGACTTCATACATTGTACCCATCCGATTCGATACCTCACATGGGTACAATGTGTGAAGCCCATTTTAGTGATATTACTGGAATATTGCTAAAAGCGGCGCAAGAACATACACACTTAACTGAAGCATGTTTAATGCCCTTGACACTGACGTTACGAGTCCTAAAGTGGGGCAAGCAACAATGTCCTAAAGTCAGTAATGGGTATGCCCATGAGGCTTATAGAGAACAGAAATGCTTATAGGGTGTATTCTTATTCTCTACAACTCTGCTTCCATATCACGAACGTTATCTGGTGGATCTGGTACACGGCATAGACGTCGCTTCATTTCACCCCACACACATGCTCTACAGGGGTAGATCCGGTGAATTTGAAGGTCAATGTAGGTATTTAAACATCGTGCCTATGACGAAAAGCTCCAGGTACCTAACTGTGAGGGACGGGCATTATCCTGTTAGAATGTTGATCCCAGTCCATGACGCTGAAGTAACGGGTTCGCCACTGGTCCGGAGAATAGGATCACAGAAGTATACACAATGAGGCTACGGGGCCAAGTCCCTAATCCCATAGCCCCATTGTGTATACTATTACTGAGGTGCATGCAAAATGTGATGAAAATCGGTCGAATAGTTTTTTTGAAATATTGACTTTTAAGTGAGCACGGGGTCGGTTGGGGAAAAGGATCAGGGTCGCCTCGGATGGGGTTTATTGCTCCTCGGAGCGCTGTCTCTCTCGGCTTGGTGTACGGGTGGCTGGCTGGCTACATTAAGCAGAAATATAAGCATGCACGACATATAAAAAATCATGACGAGAAACTATCATCACACGGTTGGTGATGTGTAATGGACTGTGTCGTGAGATACGATCATCAACGAATGCTCAGTCCCGTCTTTCATGTAGTACAAGTTCGGTTCGCCGTCTTTGATGTCGACCAGGTCGATGTTGCACGTTTTCATGGACCACATCGGATCGGTTTTTTCTGTTTTCTGCTGTCTCCCTAGTATTTGCCCGGCTGGTATAAGTACCTAACGCTGACACGGTCCGGTAATGTTTTCTCTGTTTTATCGTGACATGCCGCCACTGATGACGATTAGACTGATTTCATTTTGATGGCCTTGACGGGTCTTTTCCCATCGAGTCGGGTGACTTCGTTGTTGATGACATCCACCACCACTCGTGGTAAGCGTACAACCCATTCCGTTTTTCTGTTTCCGGGATCCATTAAATCCTGCGAGTATTGGTGCGAGAACAGGCGTTCGACTAGGGTGTGATTGAATCTCTCAACGATGGCTTGGCTACGGTGAGCTCCCGCTATACCTCGTCTCACTTGGACTTTGTGCTTGGCCAGCAGTTGTGACACGGCTCCCATTAACTCGCGTCGGGATCAACTTGCAATACAGTAGGCCATGTCAAGCAACTGCATTTGTATATGCGTTCAAAGGCTTTGGCGACTTCGTTCAAATCTTTCGTTGTCGACGGTTCGGCTTCCTTGTAGCGACTGGCGACGTCGACGACGGTCAGGGCCTACTTGTAGGTTTTGGCATCACCCTGTCGTGAGGCAGAAATAAGAGGTCGGCTTGGTGAACGCGATTCGGCGTTGAAATGTCGAATTTTTTTCTTTGGATGTACCAAGGCACAGGCAGGTTTTTTTTAGCCAGGCTTTGGCTTTCTCTTCTGAGACTCGAGTGGCTTTGGCGAGTTTCGGGATGGCGTCCGCGCCTTTCCAGTACCCTCGCGGTCTGTAATAAATTTTCTCCATGATATATGTACGCATGTGTGAGTAAGCGTTCAGTTATTCAATACGTGTTTGTGTCCGTATGTGTAAGCAGTGACTCCGTCGATGGAGATCCATCGTTTCATGTCCATGGTAGACAGCGAGGTCTTGTTGATTCTCAGTCCATATATCCTGTGTCCGTCGCTTCTCAGCATGTTCATTTGGTGTTTGAACGTTATATTCTTGAACATGGTTTCCTTGAATCTTGGGTGCTTGATGTGTTTTTTCACCACGTGTTTTTTCTCGCCTTTCGCCTTTTGGATTTCGGCGGCGGCGGCTTTCTTGATGGAATACATCTTGGGTCTCAAGCCGATGTACTCGAAGATCGGCGTGCCCGCACATTCATCATTCATCTTGTCGAGCACTTTTTTGTTGACTTGTCTGTGCATAGGGTGATCTTTAGGGTAGTCGCTGGTGTCGTAAAGGTGCATTTGTTTCTTCATGTCCACATACACGTCCTCGGTGCGAATTTTCATCAGCAGGGAATCCGTGTCCGTGTACAGCACTTTGCACCTGTCACCGTACTGCTTTTTCAGCTCGTTGTAGTAGAAATCGTACATCAAGTGTTTGGATAAGTCAAGGATGCTCATCCCCACGTTAACGGCCGGTTGAATTTGATGTTGTTTTTGTTCATGTGCAGCGCTGCCAAGACGTTGTGAATATCTTGCTTCGGTTGAACGCCGGGCTCGCTATAAGTTTCCTGAGTTTTTCTTCCTCGTCTTGCCAAAATCGAGTTGTTTATGAGCTTGTACCAAAAAAATTAGAAGTCGCTCGTGGCTTGTTTTCGAGGCTTCGTGTTCAACCGAAAGTAAGGTTCCATTCATGGACTTTGATCAAACTGGAATGCCCTGTTTATTTTCGTGAGTTTCATTCCCAGCGACAAATCAGCTGCAGATTGCGAAAGTGACCAAGTTATTTGGACTTGTTCATCAAGTTCGGCACGAGTTTTTCAACGTAAGCCAGCTTGTTGTCTCCAAGCAAGTTTCGTTGATATTCAGACATCCAGTCCGGGTTCACCTTCAATCGTTCGGGAGCTAGCGGATAGCTGTTGTGTGATTTGTGTAGTTCTGCGGGATAGTCCAAGTCCACTTCGAGCACGTAGCCTTTGTTCGAATCCGGCGCAATGCTATTCACGTCAATCATCTTGGGTGAGGAGACTCATTCGAATCTGACTCATGGCCCAGCCGTACAGGTTGTTGGCGTCGAGATAGAATCTGTGTTTGGTCGGTTTGCTGGGGTCGTGACCTGGAACGTTCTTCTGTTGCTGGCTTTGGCGTTTCATTTGGAGGCCATGGAAGTCCCACCTCGCAAACCTTTTTTCCATGAACAAGTGCATGTCGTAATCCGTTAACAATTCCAATTTAAATCTGGTCTTTTTCAACAAGGCGTCCCAAGAGTGACCGGGGGATGAGAAATACCATGCGGGGTCCAGGCCGTACTGTTTCGAGCACGTTTTTCTGAATATCTCGAACACGTCGGCCAGCAGCAGCACATACGTTTTCAAGTACAGGTCATGGTAATCGCCCATATTCTTGCAGCCAAGTTTGTCCTACACGCTAATCGCGTGCGCGTAATCGTCTGGGGTGATGGTCGAGTTGGTCAAGTTGCTGTAAAATTGGTCGATGGGAGGTAATCGCGTCTTGTCGAACTAAGACAAATCGTCCATGTACTCTTAGGGGTAGACGCCCTTCCTCAGCAGCAGGGATCGAGTCTCGGCGTCGGTGTATTGATTGGTGATGTCGAAGTCGTCCGGGTCGTTAGCATTCACCAGACGACAGCAGGGACGACAGCAGGATCTGAACACTATCGATAAATCTCAGACCGTCTAACGAGAACGAGATATATTTTTCCATGTTGTTTGGAATGCACGCGAAGGCCTGCATGATCAGGTGAGAATCGTAACCGCAAAGATTGTGAAACACAACGGGGATTTTGATGGTTTTGGGATCGATTTTGAGCTTCAAGATGCACGCGTTGTGAGTGGCACCTCTGTGCTTGCCGGTGACGTGGCAGTGATCTCTCATGACATCCCTGTTCAGGGGTTCGTCACACACATGGCAATTCTTAGCTTTCTTATGAGTTCGCCAGTCGTCTTGGGTCATGCACAAGGGGATGATGGTGTACAACTGTTTCCTCATGATTTTCTCTTGTTTTGCAAACACGTTAGAAATCGTTCGGACTCGTCGGGACCTCGGTAGACCACGGGAGCGTTCGTTTCCCAATCGCATAGAACGACCACATAACCGCACCCGCAGGCTTTGTGTTCTTGTGTTTTATGCGTGAAACTTTTTTCTGGGGACGGAGCGACGGTGTCGACAGTTTTGATGAGGGCTTCGAAATCGGAGTAGATCATGTAGGGCACGGGCATTTGATGTTTGTGGTTGATGAATTTTAGCGTGTTTTTCTTTTCGTCTGGCATGTCGATTCGTACTGCCGTCTGTCCCACGCCTTCGCAATCCTCCCGGTGTGATTCCAGCAGGTCGGCTCACGTGTAGCCGTGCAAACACCTTTCGCAGAAGTGTTTCTTTTCCTTATGCTTCGATTGATCGTACAACAGTCTGCTCAAGCTTTTAATCATCGTGTAGTGATACTTGTCCTCTTTTTTTATCAGAAATAAATTGATCCGATTAAACGATTACTAAGCGTTTTTTGGCAATCCTTTTCAGTTCTCGAACGGTAATCATCGTTGCTATATCAATGTGTGAAAACCTTTCTAAATGAAAAATAATTATATTCAGATGCGAAGTCAAATCTCTAATAGGTTGTTCGCTATAGTCAGGTGCGAAGTCAAATCTCTAATAAGGGTTTTTCACATGTGAAGTCAAATCTCTAATAGGATTTTCATCGCTATGTTCGGCTGCGAGTTAAAATCTCTAGTAGTTTCTTGGTGTGCGAAGTATGTCTCGCTGTTAAATGTTAGCAACCACGTCAATACGTTGGATAGTTAATCTTTCAACCGACTTTTAAAAAAGTGATTTTTGGCATGCACGTTAGATTTTTATTCTGAGCAGTCGGTTGCGTTCGTTGAGGTAGTCTCTTTTCGTCAAGTAGATGAGATGGCCTCGCACCATGTCCGCTCCGTGGGCTTTGCAACGACGATAATGGCATTTCACGCCTTTGACGCATACTTCGCACGTGTTATTCACGAAACCCTTTCGTATGGACATCATTTGTATGCCACAATATTCGTTGGTGCATTTCCTGCCGCAGGTTTCGGTTTTTCCTAGCAGCACATACTTGCAGTTAAAAGGGGCACGTCTTGTAAAACTGTGAGAGGGTGGGTTCGTCGCCGAGAGGTTCGAGTCGTTTGCCAGTGAGTAGGTAGTATTCTCGCATGGCATCATTGACGTTCTTGAACGTTTGAACAGCGTGGTTTTCGTGCGAGAGGTGGTCGTTGATGAACTGTATTCTTTGCACGCATTTTTGGTGTACTCGGCTTGCGCAGCTTGCAGTTACTCCAAAGCCAAAACGTGACATTTATGTTCCGCTATAATTTCGGCTGCGTTCGACGCTCGTAATTTGGCGAAGAGATAATTGCTACTGGAAAATGCCAGGGCGTTGACTAATGCACCACCGACCATCATGGTGATCGTAGCCATTCTTTTATATTATGTGTTTTTTAATATTACTTCAAAATATTTTCCGGTATAATTCCTTGTTTCACGAGAATGTCCTTGGTGGCCATCGCCATCCCTAAGTCCATGACGAGCATGCCCATGTCCTGCACATTGAAATCAATTTTGATCGTTAGCTGTTTCAGAACCATTTTCGTTAAGCGAGCGTAACCTACGGTTAGCCCAGCGACCATGGCGGCGTGATATGCATTGTCGACGAATGTTTTTCCTTCGGAGGACATCATGTGTATATAAAATATATATATATTAATTTTTTTTAAACAAAAATTATAACATAACATGCAGATATATTTCTAATTGCATCGACTGCTCTAGCGGTGGTGGTGGCTTGTTATTATTATATAACAGCATAACGATGACCACGCTTAATCCAGCTGCCACGGCAGCAGCAATCCACGGAGTGTAATGGGTATTATTTTTGTGGTGCCTGGCTAAACCACCTTTTCTACCGGCTGCGACTTTTTTAGGATTCTTGGTGGTGACTAGTTGTATCAATGTCGTCGTTGCTTCCTCCGTCGGCGTTTCCTCCTCCTGTTGCGCATCCATGTTGTATATTATTATCATTATTATTTTTTTCTTCTTTAAATTGACAATGCTTTGCCGTGATGATCGCCTCGGTCACCGGGGCCAAAAACATGTCGTATATGTGGTACAGCATGCAGCTGACGCCGCTCAAAGCGTGGTCGATAAACGGATCTTTCTTGAGATCTTCCCACAGGTAAAGTCAACGTTCTGGCGGAATGGGAAGGAAGTACGACACTACGCCAGCGTAGATCTGCGTTATGACAGACCCTATGGTTTTCGTCATTTCAGCGCCGAGTCAGGCTTCGTATCTCGCGTACAGCTTGTCGATTTCTTCAGCTGGCATTTTGTGAATTTTATCGCCCCCACCCAAGTGGTCGCCCCCACCCAAATATTGTTTGGCTTTGCTGCTGACCGCGAGCACCACCAGTCTCTCACGCTTGTTGTTTTTATTATTATTATCGTCATCCAACATTTGTTTGAGCAGTTCGTCGCACTCCATCTTATAATGTAACAAATGATTTTTAAGTTTAATAAAATAAAATGCGATGTATGCAAAACACAGCGAGATGAAAGTCAAGTTGCACACAACGATAGTTTCGAACATCGTTTTTGCTTGAGTTATGCTAGAATTTGCTTGAATTTTGCTAGAATTTGCTTAAGCTAGCAGACTTTATACGCAAAGGGTTGGTCGGTTTTCAACAGGAGTTTGGCGTGTTTCATTTCGGCGAGTTGTTTCTTCACTCGTTCTCATTCTTGTTTGGTCGGGATCACGCCGTTTTCTCGCAAGCAGTCCTCGAACGAATCCCTGTCCTTGCAGTGAAACAGGGCGACCGATCGCGTCTGTTCCCGTAAATCTTTCAGCACCGAGTTGAATTTCTGCGTCAGAACCCAAACACTGTGCTTCGTGTGACGACCCAAGAAGGCCAGGTACGACAGCCCATCTTGTTTTTTAACCATCTCCTTGTTGGTGCTGCAGTCATCCAGGAGGAACAGCGCGCAACCAGTCCTGCAGACGAATTCACGGATCGATTCTGTGCACGTCCGGGTCCGTCATCACCCACGGTCTTTCCGTGTACGTCTTGTTCACCCGTAAAGTCGGGCAGATGATGACGATGTAGTCACGATGGTATCCTTCCAGGATGTCCAGCACGAATGCCATCTTGCCGCACCCCATCTGACCACACACGATGGCGCAGTGGGGATCGCGAGGTAAATCAATAAATGGCTTGCACGAATCTTCCATTGTCTATATTGAGTTGCGCGTCCATAATCACGTACAAATATAAATTTAACTTGCAGGCAGGGGGTTAACTTGGTGGCGCGTGGTCCTGTGCTTAAAGCTCAGGTCACAAATCGGTGAAGTTAAGCAGCGTCGAGCTCGGAGAGTCCTTGGATGGGTGACCGTGTTTGGCAGCTTGACTCCTGAGAGTTTCTAGGACTTGAGTCCTGCCCCACAACGAAGCACATGTGACACATGTGGTCTCACCTTAGGCAAGTGAGTTTGTTCAAAATTGTCTCTGTTCACCCAGCAGGAAAATGGGTACCCGGTGGAAAAAAGTCATATGACTATAACCTTCTAGCGCCTAACAGGCAGCTTGGGTTATCCGGGGTAATAATGGCCTTGATTGTTAGCGCTATGAGCATACCTAGTGTGGAGTTTGGCGCTATATAAATGGACGCATTATTATTATTATTTGCGCTTTTTTGGTGATTTGGATGGTGATCCCCTCGTTGCCGTTGTCGGTGCGTTGTCACCTCACCCCACATATCTTTTAAAAACAATGGTTACGTCTCCAAAATTACGAACAACGGGGTCCTTCTCAGGTCTTTCACTCCAGAGTTTGATGTACAAGTTTTACGAATACCAGGTCAGACGGGCAACATGTAAGCTTCAAACGACGTGGCTTCATATTTACGGTTTGATGTACCCGATTACCAACGGAATTTTTTCGATTCAAATTTGACTATCAAATCACATACCACGCTCGTAGTAGATGTCTATCTCGCTGACGCTCGTGGTTCAGAACAAACACTTTTGACTGGGTTGATAATACGCTGGTTCACCAGACACAATCACCAACGGTGTCGTATCGTCATAAGACCGGGATCGACACCCTTAATAAGCCTCGATGGAGTGCGTGTTATAGAAAAAATTCGATTCATGTCTCGAATATTTACGTGTACGATAATCTAAACATTATCAGCCTCAAATGTGTGTCAAAGGTGAACATCAGCCATCTCACTAGTGGGGAAACAGAGATTTACTTCTCAACTTCTGTAAAAGATCTAGGAGTATACTTACAGTCAGACCTTTCAATGGAAAGACAAGTATCGGAGATCTGCAAGTCATGTTATCATCATATCCGGACCATCGGAAAAATACGCCATCTACTGACTGAATGTTCTACAGCTGCCCTTGTTCGTTCCCTCATTCTTTCCTGAATAGACTATTGTAATAGCTTGCTTTTGAACATCCCACAAGAGCTCTTAAACCGTCTGCAACGCATAGAAAATATTTGCAGCACGTATTGTGAGCAAAGCACCAAAATTCTCAAGCATGACCCCTATTCTAAAACAGTTACACTGGTTGCCCATAAGAGCTAGTGTGAACTTTAAAGTTTTAACCCTTGTCTACCAGTGCATACTAGGCACTGCTCCGGCCCATCTCAAAGAACTGTTCAAACCATATCTTCCATGCAGACAGCTTCGCTCCAGTGACAAAAACTTACTTCACTTTAAAAAAACACGGCCGCGATGAACTGGAATGAGCTACCAGCTCACCTTAGAACAAGCCCAACAGTCACATGTTTCAAAGCAAACCTAAAGACATACCTTTTCTCTATGTTTTACAAGTGACTCCTAAATTTTATCTTGTCTGCGCTATAAGCATCCTGTCGGTGTGGATTTAGCGCAATACAAATGGACTAATTATTGTTATTTATTATTAAATACATCGATCTGACATTAACGGAAAACCAATTAAATATTATTTTATAAAACAATATATATACACACACAGGCTGGGACTGTACCCAGTCGTGGATGAAGTAGCAAAAACACTGGAAACCGTAGACGGGTTTCGTTTGCGACAGATATGCGAGATCAAACAACAACTAGAACGTGAATGCGATACGCGGTCAGCATTACAGAAAAAATATCACAACGCCGTCAATTCCGTGGACGGTGTTGACAGCGCTCTGGTTTCGGTCAGCATGGGATTTCATTCAGCTAAAAACACCTCTCGCCTCGATAATATATAACAAGTACGACGTTGGAATTGTTAGCCTTTCGCCAGACCGACCCCATGCTCACTAAAAAGTGATTATTTCCTAAACTATTTGACCGATGTTCGTGAAATTTTGCAAGCATCTCGGCAGATGGTTACGCTATAGCAAAACGGCATTGGGAACACTCTCGATGACTTCATTAAATTAATTAAGACTTAATTACGACAAAAAGTTGGACATTTTGCCTTTTCCCCAACGACCCAATGCTCACTTAAAGTCAGTATTTCAGAAACTATTCAACCGATTTTCATCAAATTTTGCATGCACCTCAGTAGTAGCATACACAATGGGTCTACGGGATTAGGGACTTCCCAAGGGCTCAATTTTTAAATTAAGCCCCATTGTGTATGCTACTATCTCTATAGCCTCTCAAATTGCCCTGAATAACAACTAAAGGAGGTCATGCACTTATTCCGACCCAAATCATCACGGAACAACCCCCATTGGATTCCTACCACATCCCACACACCCCACACTGACCCCAGACACGTTCACGTTCGTCACCATGGGAAATGTTTAATCGGGACTTGTCTGAGAAAACAGTCCTCTACCACATCCGAGGTTGACGGACAAAATCTGAGCAGACCTTCGGGGTAGGCGGTATGGAAGGACGACGTGGTCGTATCACGTAATAACGTGAGCGATTCTTGACTGTGTTTGGGGTGAATACTCCGAAGCCCTGGAATGATCTGAGCAGTGGTCACTGCAGCTGCAGGCTGGAACTGGAGTCGGAGATGGATCACACATATCCATCTGTCCTATGTTGGCTTTGTGACGTTTGGCGATCGGCAACCTGACGTCTCAACTGAGCTGCAATGTGGAGCCACCTGTGGTAGAGACCATCCCAATAGCCCCATGACGTTGTAGTCAGGAGCCGTGACCAGGCAGACACATGTATACAGACTACTAAAGTAAAGACATACACACACCGCCATGGTCCATAGCCAACCTAGTATAGATTCCCTTGCCAAAAAACCTTCTCGCAAGAGGAACAAGGCTGAAAAATCTATTTTGGGATCAAATTTCATTCTCGTGACTCACCTTTCAAGTATAGGCCCACCAAAGTTTAGGAAAAAACAGTTACCTACAGTGGACTTTTTCCCCAAATGAGGACTAAATGAAATATTGTTAAAAACGGCCTTAACCATATGTTGTCCCTTTATTTTGGAATAAACATTTTTTTCAAACGAGTTTGGTGATGTCTCATACAAGCTCTTCGAAGTCAACAGAAAGATATCCAACTTATCATTTTATCACACTCATGGGGGTGTAGGATGTAACCAGCTTAAGCCCTCCCTGACAACAACATACTCTCACTTCAGGACACGCCAGGGCATGACCGCCATCTCGCTCTAAAGGAATGTACATGTCATTATAGATTCCTTTTCATAATCAAACAAAACAATATGGGTTCGACGACGTTCATAGCCGTCCATGATACATACGCTGTAATACAAAACATCGACAACAGCAGCTACGAACATATAATAAAATAGAAATGAAAGTGAGAAGAGTATAACCCTGGTATGATTAATCAGCAAACATCAGCGACGTATTAATCTCCCAGGACAGCACGGAAGTGTGTGGGAGGAGGTAGGGAGCTGATCTCCATGACGTATGTCATTAAACATTTACCAGTAGAACTAGTGATAGACTTAATTTGATAAAATCACGTCTTCACCTATGTCGCCTTACCATGATTGACTATGACAGACTCGAGTGTGTTCAATTTTCGGGTATTCGGTTGGTGTATGTTAGAGGATAATAATTTATCAAAGAAGCGAAACACAAAATGTTTCTAAATATCGAGAACTTGCTACGAATACGTAGATTAAAGTTAAAAGCTTCAGCAATCGATCCATTAAAACCTGTGTATATACTAACAAGGTCATATAGTGTTGAATACATGACATCTGTAACGTGTAAAACAAACACTGAAATGCTTTGGTATGCTACTAGTCCGTCTATAAAGTTCGCACCAGACTTTGTTATAACCATCCATCATGATATTCCCATTTTTATTAGATTGTGTTGTATTTCATACTCATGTATAATTTACATGTGTGTACCACATGACGCTATAACAACCTGCTCTTTTTACTGATATCCTCATACAGTCACCAAATCAGCATACTGCGTTGGTACACTCTATAAAAAGAGATTTAACAAGATAATGAGAATGTGAATTTTATCTGTTCATAAATCATTCAATACAAATGCAATATATTTTAAAGATGTTAATCAACTGTTCTTAAGCTAGTGGAGTGCATAAACGCTTTTTTACAACAATTGCAATACGACTGCACTAATATATCATGGAAAGGAAAATGAAAGTAGAACGAACATGAAAGCTGTAGCAATCATGTGCAGTGACAGTTACTGTGAAAGATTAAACGTCTGTCAACATTTTGTTACACGTTTATCGACATCGCGGAAGACTGAATGCTGCCAGCAGCAACATAATACAGCATGACACTAGATAGGCCTAGTCTGCCTCGGCACGTTGTCTCGTTTATGGGAACGGTATTAGGGTGGGACTAGAGGGTTGGGGTGTGCGCACCCCTTCCCCGAAAAATGTTGCCCAGAGGGTATTTTCCCTAACCTTTGAACATCATGATTTATATGAACAACAACAACAACAACACCCACACCCCGACCCAGAGGTAATAGACAATAGACCCCTGCACAAGATCACTACATCCGGGTATTTGGAACGCAGCGGCTGAGATCTTTGTCAAAATGTTCTCGACGGAGCCCATGCCAATGTTTCCGACACTATCTAGTTATTATAACTATGTCTACCACCGCACTCAGCAATAGTCCAGCTTTTAATCAGCGTTCTGTAAATAGTCGTGTCTGGACCAGAAAATCCAGAGACTGACATCATGACCATCGATCTCGGTTACACTGACAAGCATCTATCAAATCACCGTGACTCACCGGTGAAAGTCATTATGCGCCTCGGCTGCATACGACAAACATGAGTTACTGAACGCCAATTCTAACCCAGATCTTGACGGGTCAGATGTCAAATGTTTTCAAAGATAGATATTACCCTTTCATCACTTCCATCATAATTGGATATTTTGACCGCCCGATCAGTCGGGGAGATTCAATGAAACGGTATTTCAACTATTGATATTTTATGTCTTTAATGAGATAAATATCTATAGTTTAACAGTGAAACAGGGATATGGGATTTGCATTAGTCGTTGAACGTCAGATGACCATAGATTTTGTTAGATAACTGGCCGAAGCGCCCTACTGTCCATCATGTCATTTACAGTCAAACTGATTATTGTCACGTGAATCCGCCTCTATTCTCAAGACAATCCTTAGAGACATACTCCTAATCAAACGTAGAATGTCAACTTGGCTCATTTCATTCAATGCTTCCTGTGGGGCATTCCCACGTTTGTTGAGAGTGGTCGGTGATTGTTGACGGTAATATCCCAGACATGTTAGATGGGTGAGTGAGGTCTGGCCATGGTAAATGGTTATGTCCTAGTTTTGGAGGTACAGTAACAATACTAGAACTATTTGCTCTTGCGTTGTCATCCTGAAACACAAAACGACGTCAATGTCGGCGAGCAACACGTGTGCTTCCAGGATGTTGTCACAGTAGTACTGCCCGGTGAATAACGTAAAGATGTTCAGGCACAGTTGTCACAGTAGTACTGCCCGGTGAATAACGTAAAGATGTTCAGGCACAGTTATCACAGTAGTACTGCCCGGTGAATAACGTAAAGATGTTCAGGCACAGTTGTCACAGTAGTACTGCCCGGTGAATAACGTAAAGATGTTCAGGCACAGTGAATAACGTAAAGATGTTCAGGCACAGTTGTCACAGTAGTACTGCCCGGTGAATAACGTAAAGATGTTCAGGCACAGTTGTCACAGTAGTACTGCCCGGTGAATAACGTAAAGATGTTCAGGCACAGTAGTTGTAAAGATGTTCACAGTAGTACTGCCCGGTGAATAACGTAAAGATGTTCAGGCACAGTTGTCACAGTAGTACTGCCCGGTGAATAACGTAAAGATGTTCAGGCACAGTTCTCACAGTAGTACTGCCCGGTGAATAACGTAAAGATGTTCAGGCACAGTTGTCACAGTAGTACTGCCCGGTGAATAACGTAAAGATGTTCAGGCACAGTTATCACAGTAGTACTGCCCGGTGAATAACGTAAAGATGTTCAGGCACAGTTGTCACAGTAGTACTGCCCGGTGAATAACGTAAAGATGTTCAGGCACAGTTCTCACAGTAGTACTGCCCGGTGAATAACGTAAAGATGTTCAGGCACAGTTGTCACAGTAGTACTGCCCGGTGAATAACGTAAAGATGTTCAGGCACAGTTATCACAGTAGTACTGCCCGGTGAATAACGTAAAGATGTTCAGGCACAGTTATCACAGTAGTACTGCCCGGTGAATAACGTAAAGATGTTCAGGCACAGTTATCACAGTAGTACTGCCCGGGTGAATAACGTAAAGATGTTCAGGCACAGTAATAACGTAAAGATGTTCAGGCACAGTTGTCACAGTAGTACTGCCCGGTGAATAACGTAAAGATGTTCAGGCATGTGAATAACGTAAAGATGTTCAGGCACAGTTATCACAGTAGTACTGCCCGGTGAATAACGTAAAGATGTTCAGGCACAGTTATCACAGTAGTACTGCCCGGTGAATAACGTAAAGATGTTCAGGCACAGTTATCACAGTAGTACTGCCCGGTGAATAACGTAAAGATGTTCAGGCACAGTTGTCACAGTAGTACTGCCCGGTGAATAACGTAAAGATGTTCAGGCACAGTTGTCACAGTAGTACTGCCCGGTGAATAACGTAAAGATGTTCAGGCACAGTTATCACAGTAGTACTGCCCGGTGAATAACGTAAAGATGTTCGGGCAGGCACAGTTATCACAGTAAAGATGTTCAGGCACAGTTATCACAGTAGTACGGCCCAGTGAATAACGTAAAGATGTTCAGGCACAGTTATCACAGTAGTACTGCCCGGTGAATAACGTAAAGATGTTCAGGCACAGTTATCACAGTAGTACTGCCCGGTGAATAACGTAAAGATGTTCAAGCACAGTTTTCCCAGTGGGATAACACACGGACGTCGGGCATGTAGGTTCCATCTGTATAACCTATTAAGAATCGTCTGTCCTACTCAATCTAACACGGCTAGCTCTGTGAAGCTCATCTCAAATTTGAGAGGTATTTTGACCACGAATTCTTGACCAGTCGTTTTGATGAAATGTTCTTGCTGTTGCCCTTGGTCGACCAGATCATACTCATCATGAAAAATGGTGGCACGACAATGGCGTGTATGCACGAAATTCATAACATGCTGTGAATAGAGTAGTCGTTCACCTTTACAAATATTGCCAGTGATAAAATACACTCTGGAGACACATAAAACTATCGAATGTCAAGGTGAAGGTAATCTGTTCTCAATATCTTGTATGACCCCCATGAAAGTGCAGAACTGCCTGGCAACGTTGCTCCGTTCTATCCCAGCAGTACCAATTGTGAGGAATGTTCACCCACACTTCCTGCAATGCTTGTTTGTTTGTACAGGAGATGCAGCCTACATCATTATATTACCGTCTGCCGTCCACTGCCTGAATACAGTTTTGCGCATAACGTTCCCTACAACGTCTGTAAACACGACGTCTGATGTTGACGTCTTCCGTCTGTACGGAGAAACGAAATAAATGACTCGCCACTAAACGAAACACGTCTTCAACACGTTTCCATCACATTTTCGGAATTTGTTGGCCGTGTAAGTTTATGACAGTTGATGTTATCAAACGTTGCTTAGTTGCTTATGTTAAATAATGCTCTATATGCTTGTCCTGCACGACAAGAAGTTGCTTTTCTCGAAAACAATTAGAGAGTGAAAACTACACCTAGTTGTCTAAATAACACTATAAATATCATCTTATTTTCTCTTTACGGACTTTTCAATCTGTCCTTTTTCTGATTATTTCTGAGTAATGGCATGTAGGTGAAAATACATGTTGAAGAACAGTGAGGGTAAATAACTGCCTTCACATGTGATTCACTTGTAATAATATTTCTTTCACACAGGCAGGGTGCGGGTGTCCCAATCGTCTAACATGTCGAAATTCAGTGTTGTGTCCATGACGCTCGCCGAGGGCCTTGGATCGTGGGTTCACACCCGGGTCGCCGGATTATGTTTTCAGGTTTGTGAACGCCCGTGCTCGTCAGACACCTGCATCGGAGTTTCTCCAATTGGCTCGGAGTCAGTATAATGTGTCTGAGTGGGGTATTCATGCTTCACTGCGGCATGGTATCTCAGTGGGATAGCACTATAAAACCAGCTGAAGTCTGGGCTAGTACAAGCAGCCGCACATACACATACACACGCATGCACGTCGTCATATGAGCGAAATATTCTCCAGCGCGACGTTAAACCCAATTTCACCTCACCTCACCTCACCTCACTTGCATCCTATACCGTTGTGAACACTGTCCTTCCTCAGATCAATGTTACACGTGTAACCGCCCCTTTCCAAGATATAGCACGTCATTGTTTGTACTGTAACCGTTATCATCTTCAGATCAATGTTACACGTGTAACCGTCCCTTTCCAAGATATATAACGTCATTCTTTGTACTGTAACCGTTATCATCTTCAGATCAATGTTACACGTGTAACCGCCCCTTTCCAAGATATATAACGTCATTCTTTGTACTGTAACCGTTATCATCTTCAGATCAATGTTACACGTGTAACCGCCCCTTTCCAAGATGTAGCACGTCATTCTTTGTACTGTAACCGTTATCATCTTCAGATCAATGTTACACGTGTAACCACCCCTTTCCAGATATATAACGTCATTCTTTGTACTGTAACCGTTATCATCTTCAGATCAATGTTACACGTGTAACCGCCCCTTTCCAAGATTTAGCACGTCATTGTTTGTACTGTATCCGTTCTCATCTTTAACTGAGGTAATGTTTAAGTGTTTCCACTGTCTTTATCGATTTACTGGACACCCTGTAGTGTATTTTACGAGCGCTTCTTTAGCCTTCTGTTCAACTGGATGAAATCCGATGTTCTTCCCTTTGTCCCTTGCTAAACGGTACGCTGTCAGATACAGTTTCACGTTGCTCGTATCTGTTTGTTGAGGTGATCGGTACGCTGTCAGATACAGTTTCACGTTGCTCGTATATGTTTGTTGAGGTGATCGGTACGCTGTCAGATACAGTTTCACGTTGCTCGTATCTGTTTGTTGAGGAGATCGGTACGCTGTCAGATACAGTTTCACGTTGCTCGTATCTGTTTGTTGAGGAGATCGGTACGCTGTCAGATACAGTTTCACGTTGCTCGTATCCTTTGTTGAGGTAATCGGTACGCTGTCAGATAGTTTCACGTTGTTCGTATCTGTTGTTGAGGTGATCGGTACGCTGTCAGATACAGTTTCACGTTGCTCGTATCTGTTTGTTGATGTGATCGGTACGCTGTCAGATACAGTTTCACGTTGCTCGTATCTGTTTGTTGAGGTGATCGGTACGCTGTCAGATACAGTTTCACGTTGTTCGTATCCTTTGTTGAGGTGATCGGTACGCTGTCAGATACAGTTTCACGTTGCTCGTATCTTTTGTTGAGGTGATCGGTACGCTGTCAGATACAGTTTCGCTGTCAGATACAGTTTCACGTTGTTCGTACCCTTTATTGAGGTGATCGGTACGCTGTCAGATACAGTTTCACGTTGCTCGTATCCTTTGTTGAGGTAATCGGTACGCTGTCAGATACAGTTTCACGTTGCTCGTATCTGTTTGTTGAGGTTATTGGTACGCTGTCAGATACAGTTTCACGTTGCTCGTATCCTTTGTTGAGGTGATCGGTACGCTGTCAGATACAGTACCGTTTCACGTTGCTCGTATCCTTTATTGAGGTGATCGGTACGCTGTCAGATACATTGCTGTTTCACACTGTTCGTGCCAGGTGTGTTATTTAACAATATCATGGTCGAGTGTTCCAGTTAAAAACACCCGCTATTTTGCCCTTCGTTTGTGAACGTAATATGGTCGAAATGCGAACTTACTATTGTGCCCGTGGTTGCATCCTCTCATTTCGAACTGACCACAACAACTATGAATATGTCTCGCGGTAAACCCAAGCTGAAATCTTACAATTACTTATAGTCTGTCAACCCAACTTTTGGACACCCCTTTTGTCAAATATCTTCCAACTAACACCAACTGACCACATGCCATTAACTTATATCTTAATGATCCCCTTTGACGTAATAAGAAAAAATAGGTTTAACTTTGTTGGTCACTTGGGGGGAAAGTTACTTAAGTAACTATCATTAAAATGTCTGTTTGTGTTGGTGTCGGGGTTTAGTCGCACTAAACGTAACAGCTTACGGGTTAGGTAACGTCATGACCCCGGGTCATAATTACAAGTGACTTGAAAGGACAGAGTTGTTAGCCTCAGGATAATTTCCCCATGTTAAGCAAAGATATGCAATCTTTGATCAAGATTATGTATAGTATTCTTCATGAATGAAGCCGAAACAAGAAATCCTTTACAATTTATCACCAAGTTTACAGAAAGAACAGTGGCGGCGTTAAAAATAAAGCGTTCAACACTTTATCGTGTTATCTCCCCTGATCAGGTGATTAACAGTAGTCATTGAGGGACCGTCTCAAAATCAAAAACTTCAGTAAAGTTGGACACTTTCAATTTGAGACTAATGAGGAACATAATTCGCCGTTTCTATCAGAGAAACCAACATCTCTCGTCAAGAAAACTGAAGAAAATTCTTGAAGATGAACACGACATTTGCATTTCCAGATTTACAAAATGTAAATTATTTGTGAGAATGTGACTTGGTGTTTAGATCCAAATCTACTGATGGTCGTGACTACCACACAGAGATGAAGTCCACAGTGTTCACAGAATACGTCACAAAGCAGCTACTTCCTGCTCTACCTGATAAGTGTTTTGTGGTAATGGACAACGCACCATACCACAGTGTTAGAGATCCCCTGGAGAAGACTCCTCCCTCCGCTTCCAGAAAACATGAGATGACTTCTTGGTTGTCCAGGCATGGTATCGACTTTCAAGCTAAAGCTACTGAAACTAAACTGCATGATATCATACCAGCTCACAAACCACCCCTTGTTTACTTGATTGACACCATGTTGAAAAAGCATGGACATGAAATTCTACGTTTGCCGCCCTATCACTGTGACCTTAATCCAATTAAACTGATCTGGGGCAATTTAAAGGATTCAGTCAGTAGCGTACCTGCCATTAGGCACTTTAGGCACGTGCTTACACTTAATTATTTCAGCATATTTACATGTGGTGTGTTATGGATATGTTATTTTTCGAGAGCAGTCTCCATTTCTATGAAAGGGGGATAACTCTCATGCTACTTTGATGCCATGGCGTCTAGCACTTCAAAAACAAATGACAAGTCAAATCCTGATGAGTCGAATGCCGGTGTCTCGAATATTACGCATAACTCGAAGTACCTGTCGGTCCCGACCATTCCCTGTTATAGTTGTCATCATTTGAATACCGGTTACACGAATTCGTCTCATAAATACACACGATGACTCGAGAAGGAAAGTTGGTCCCATGAGATTCAAACAACAGCAATCTCGTATACATAAGCCGAAGTCAGTCAATGAGAAGTTGATTGGTGTAGCAAACTGATCCAATTAACAAACCAGCGCGGCTCACGGGTGAGTTCAAAAGGCAGATTAGTGATTTTACGGAAATCACTGTCTGTGCTGATCAGACTGGAACTGATAAGGTGCCCCTATTAGTGATAGGGAAATCATTAGATAAACAAATGCTTAGGCGGAGGAATTAGGACTGGATCATCTTTTTTTCTACCCTCATAGACATACCTATGTCTAGAATACATTGATAAGTCGAATTTATTACTTGGTCCCCAGCGATTCGACTCATCGGGATTTGACTGTATTTTAAGATTTCATCCGTGAAAGATGATACTAATGAACTTGCTCCTCAGCCAGAGGAAAAGAAAGTATCCGTTCCAGAGTCCCCCCCTCTGGATCCGCCTATGGTATGGGGTGTGCATGCGTGCGTGTCTTGCTGCCTGAACAGCATCTCTGTACAGAAAAGCTGTCAGACTGAACAGAGAAAGAGCGATCCCAAGATGATAACTGTCGCCCCTCTACACCTTGAAGCCTTTGGAGGGGGTTGGGACCATTTTCTGCCAACGGTAGACCTCATTCGATTGTCATCCATGGGAATCTTACTGTTATACATACATACATGCATCTACTATATAGTATGTGTTCCTGGACTGACATTTTAACATGACAACGGTACGCCCCATATTGCAGTTCTGATGCACAAGCTCTTACATACCGCTGGTGTTGATGTCATATGGACCTTCCCGTTCCCCGTACTTGAACCCGATTGAACACATTTGGGATGAGTTGGGAAGACAAGTGTGACAGCAGAGGAATGAAGCCCAGACCATCAATGAGATGTCGCGTTAGGGGTGCAAGGAACGTTATACATAATTTTTCCAATTATATGAGGTCACAGTCCACTTTTTATCGTCTGTGTCTGTGATACAAGTCTATTTCCATGATGCGGTATACACTACTTGAATTGTGGGATTCAATTTAGCAAGTGTCAAATTTCATTTTGACTGAGTATATTATCTGTCAGCAAAGTTAGGACAGTGGTGATTTTCACCACTTGGATCTATGAAACTACAAACCGCCAATTTAACCTAAAAAGTTGAATAAAACAGGCTCTTCCCACGGTGTGTTCAGTCATAAAATATTATACAGTAAGGTTTTTGAGAAGCATATAAAAGTTGGTATTCAAGTATAAGACAAAATCATGGATATCACCTTCTTCTTTATTGTATACACAACGTTTCTGGGCTTTCCCTTGCCTCTTCGTCAAGTGAAATTTTACACAGAAGGTCAGTCATTTTTCATTAGGGAAGAGAGAAAAACTTGTTTCCCAAACCTGACAATTTATTTTAGGAATTATTACGAAAAGTTGGCGTGTATTTCAATTATTCTATTTTTTTGCATTTTAACCAAACAATTAAAACCACTTCTGGTAGCCAGGACAGACAAACAACATGCTGTGTTTTCAACTACATGATTCTGCTGAACATAATTATTGGATAGTAGTAAGTGCCTCACGTGCAGCTCTCTAAAATAATCCGGATAATTCATATTTAAGAATCTGGATGTGTAATATTTAACCAGGGGATACTCTACAACAGGGATAGGTCACTCGCTTGCTTTCTTTACCATTTGTACTAATTAACGTGTGCCTCGTCATGCTCCAACGCACACAGTGACTTGGTTCGGTCCCAGCGCAACTTCGGCTGCGTTTAACAGTACTTCAGCCAGTGTATTGTATCAGTCGGAATTTTACAATGAATGAATGAATGAATGAATTAAGAGCAAGAATTTTATGTGAATGAATGAAAGAAATTAAGAAAAAGAACAAAAGAAAAAGAACATATGTGAATGAATGAAAGAATAAATGATACACCACGGCCATCCCTCCCCAAACATGTTAAAGAACGCAAAACTATCGGTAGAACACAAATGTTAACATCAGCTGTCCTTTTTCAAAAAAAAATTACTTTGAGACATGTTTTTACATTAGTAACTAATTCAGATATCTTATTGCATGTGGAATGACATGGGCATTGACAGAATGTTAACTGACACTGTCACAGACCCCTCAAGAACAGAAAGTTTAGAACTATCACAAAGCGTTGTAAACACCTTTCCAGTTTTGTCAAATACTAAGATCAACAAGAAAGAAAGAAGTTTTAGAACTATAACACTCCAAGCATCACAAGCACCAATGGCGATATGTCATATTTTCACACACCTCAAATACACACTAACAAAAAAAAAAAAAAAAAAGTATCAATGTTACTTGCAAAAACCTTTCACCTGATGGTATATTCCCCTCATAAAAATTGAAGGTGTATGTGAAAGATGTTTTAGAACAATAACTAGAAACACTCAAACAACGCCCTGTAGTATTTCAATGGCAGATCGGCGATATGTCATATTTTTCACACACCTCAAATACACACTAACAATTTTTTTTAAATTATAAAACTATCACTATTACTTGCAAACACCTTTCACGTGATGGTATATTCCCCTCATAAAAATTAAAGGTATATGTGAAAGATGTTTTTGAACACTAACTAGAAACACTCAAACAACGCCCTGTAGTATTTCAATGGCAGATCGGCGATATGTCATATTTTTCACACACCTCAAATACACACTAACAATGTTTTTTTAAATTATAAAACTATCACTATTACTTGCAAACACCTTTCACCTGATGGTATATTCCCTCATAAAAATTGAAGGTGTATGTGAAAGATGTTTTGAACACTAACTAGAAACACTCAAACAACGCCCTGTAGTATTTCAATGGCAGATCGGCGATATGTCATATTTTTCACACACCTCAAATACACCCTAGCAAATTTTTTTAGTTATAAAACTATCACTATTACTTGCAAACACCTTTCAACTAAAGGTGTATTTCCTTCTAAAAATTAAACGAATATGTGAAAGAAGTTTTTAGCGATATAATTTAGTCTTTCTTCGCTGTGTACTGAGAATTGAAGCCAGTGAGCTACAACATGCCCACTTGAAACTTTTACTACAAAGCTACTGTAATTTAGGCATACATGCATCTACTATATAGTATGTGTTCCTGGACTGACATTTTAACATGACAACGGTACGCCTCATATTGCAGTTCTGATGCACAAGCTCTTACATACCGCTGGTGTTGATGTCATATGGACCTTCCCGTTCCCCGTACTTGAACCCGATTGAACACATTTGGGATGAGTTGGGAAGACAAGTGTGACAGCAGAGGAATGAAGCCCAGACCATCAATGAGATGTCGCGTTAGGGGTGCAAGGAACGTTATACATAATTTTTCCAATTATATGAGGTCACAGTCCACTTTTTATCGTCTGTGTCTGTGATACAAGTCTATTTCCATGATGCGGTATACACTACTTGAATTGTGGGATTCAATTTAGCAAGTGTCAAATTTCATTTTCACTGAGTATATTATCTGTCAGCAAGTTAGGACAGTGGTGATTTTCACCACTTGGATCTATGAAACTACAAACCGCCAATTTAACCTAAAAGTTGAATAAAACAGGCTCTTCCCCACGGTGTGTTCAGTCATAAAATATTATACAGTAAGGTTTTTGAGAAGCATATAAAAGTTGGTATTCAAGTATAAGACAAAATCATGGATATCACCTTCTTCTTTATTGTATACACAACGTTTCTGGGCTTTCCCTTGCCTCTTCGTCAAGTGAAATTTTACACAGAAGGTCAGTCATTTTTCATCAGGGAAGAGAGAAAAACTTGTTTCCCAAACCTGACAATTTATTTTAGGAATTATTACGAAAAGTTGGCGTGTATTTCAATTATTCTATTTTTTTGCATTTTAACCAAACAATCAAAACCACTTCTGGTAGCCAGGACAGACAAACAACATGCTGTGTTGTCAACTACATGATTCTGCTGAACATAATTATTGGATAGTAGTAAGTGCCTCACGTGCAGCTCTCTAAAATAATCCGGATAATTCATATTTAAGAATCTGGATGTGTAATATTTTACCAAGCAATACAAAGCAAAATTGTCTTATTTTTCTCTCTCAATACCTGATTAACTAATCACTTCGGTGATTTGCTTTTTAAAACAGTACAAAGCATTGTCTATGAGCAGGTATCTTTTGTCAGTCAAAACATCAACTTGAATTCCAGGAGAAAATAATGTTCCAGCTTGTTTAAACAAATTACAAAATTTGTTCTTTCACAAGAATTTCATTCATAAATAGCAAGTTTGAGAAATATTTTCCACGTGGCAGATGACAGAGGGAATCCTATGTCTGAGCAATATGGCAAGGAAAACCCTGAAGTAATGTTATCAAAGTCACTTTAAGTATCAGTTTATGTCATGGTTTACAGAGTCAGGTCATTTAGAGATCCCAATGAAAATGTAACATGAATAGGATTTGTTATTTTTTAGAGGTTTATCTCAACTTATGAGATTTACCAAAGTGGATTATTGACTTTTTCCTGTAAAAGTTGCCAGATCACGGAGTGAAATAAACCATGTTGTCATTACTTGTCAATACATATTGTCATGGTTATTTGACGACAGTATTTTAAAAGAACACAGAAATGATTGTATTGTAATATAAATTTATGACAGTTTTTTATACAATCACATGTGACTATTTTACAAAAGTTAACATCTGGAATGTCATAGAAATACATGTAGTTAATTAAATATTTTACCCTTACCATCTTTCATGTCCGAACCGATTTGAGAAGACAGAGCCCAGCTTGGCTGGTTCCCGACTGTATGCGCATCGTCAATTTGTGGCATGAAGAGACGGGGGCCCAGTTTCGTAGCGAAATGAAAAGGAGTATCGGTGAACCAGTACGACAAGAAGTTATGCCAAGTCATCGCTGCGCCAGAGTGTGATGGGAAAGTGTACAGTGCTCCGCGTTGTCGCTGTGAGGAGCTTTTCACCTGCTGTAAGTCAGAATGGCGTGTGTTCGTTGTTTTAGGAAACTCGACAGTTACTCCCGCATTGGTAAGAGTTATCAACAAGATATTTAAGTTGTTGACGATACATGACTACCACGAAATTACCGCACTCCATCAATTTGTTGAAGAGGAATAATGATTGAATCATCAAGGCAAACGTGAATAATTGAATTGTTACTAACTGATTTCATAATATCATACATTCATGGCTTGACAAAGCCTGGAGTAGATACATTATTATCATGCGTGGTACAGTAAGGCCTCTATAAGCTGCACTTAACTAACTGCCTTTGTAGTTAAATCGAAAAGTGGCATTTTTCTGGTCATATCAGTAAACTTACATCAGCAGCTGATCAGTGTACCAATGGCAAATAGTGGCCTGTCCATGGACTGACTGTCCAAAAAAAGGACCAGTCCTGAACAATCACAGCCAGTCCCAAACACTAATACAATAAAAAATCAACAAGTTAAGTTTATTTTTTGAAATATTTTCCCCCGACCAAAGGATGGCCTTATTTAATAGGCCGTCCTTCACAAAAATGACTGTCAAGGACTGTGGGATGGGCTGTATTTTATACATTGCTTACATGGACCCTCCTGGGTAGTTGGCTGGGAGGGGTCCAAATTTTCTACCTGGGTACCCCACCCCCTATTACCCTACCCTAGCCGGACACCCGTTACGTTAGTTTCTGACATGAAATTTTGTAAGAAATGGCAATACATGTATATTCTCCAGCTCTGAGGCTAAAATTTCGGGGTTTTCAATATCGTAACCATGTATTATATTCAAAAGAAGTGACTGTAATTTTGTCTAAATCTTCAAAGACAATGCAACCTTTTAATCATGAAAGGATAACATATTACATTGTTTAATCTATTAGTCACATGATCATAACTGGTCCGGGTATTGCGACGGTAGACTAATGCTTAGTCTCTGAATACACATAATTTTGATAGTATTAGTAACAAACAAATCCATATGAATTGAAAAGGTGCCCCAGAGAGACCAGAGAACCTGAGGACATCTAGACTTGCTTTATTTAGGGCTTTAGCACTGCAGAGAGGGCTAGGCAGTAGGGAAAATAATGTAGTTTAGGGACTGTGAGACAGACTATTGAGACGGGTACCCAGGTCCAACTCATTACCCACCCATCCCGGGTATCCAGGTTACCCGTCCCAGCCCTAACAAAGTAACATATATATACGTGAATGCAATCATGTATAACTAAGGCTGAAGGGGTCGGTGTCGGTACAGGTACTACAGATATGTACCCAAGGTATGTTTCTGTAATCAGAAATGTACCTTAAACATCAAAAGTGAACAAAAACCATGAAAGTACCCAGTATCCTAAACGGCGTATGTGTCCGTATTCTTCAGCCCAAAACCAAAACCAGTTCATGTAATAGTTCTCGTTCACCCGACTCTGGTCTTTTGTACCGCGAAATATTTGTAATTGTGTATGATTGTTAATGATTATATAAAGCAATCGAATGCATGTCATACAATACTATTACAGTTCTGATAAAGAAATGGTGCGGAGTGGATTCGCCCTAGGGTACATTTCTGTATTCTTAATTTGGCTAGGGTACTGTATACAGAAACGTACCTGGGGTACATATCTGTAGTACCCGTGACAACAACCCTTTCAGCATAACGAATAACTAAGCAAAATTAGGGCTTGTTTTTTCATCCTGTTACCAGAGAAGTACAAGTCTCCCATATAAGCCATAACATTAATTATCATTTTCCTATCAGGGAATTTTCACTGACACTTGCTGCTGAACAGGCCTAGAAAAATCCCAGACAGCATCACTTCAGATAAGGCTAGCACGTCTAGTATATCTGTATTTTGAACAGTAATAGGGTCTCTGATAGTAAGGGATGTTGTCTTTGTTAGTGTGATTTTCTCTTGGATAACCTGATTATATGCCAGGAATCTCTGTGTTCATGATTTATACTGCACTGCTTATCAAAGTTTATAAAGCATTCCTATCAGACCGACACAAGGCTCCAGATAAATTTTCAACATCAGGAGTACGTACTCCTTACTTTTTCAATGCAGGAGTACTGGGAAACCTTAAGAGTATATTTAGAGTACTTATGGAATTTAATGGAGTACCAGTAATCTTGTGTTTCGTTTCATGTAAGCACAACAACATTGCTACTCTTGTGTAAACAGGTCAATAAACAATAAAACAATACTTTTTCAGATAAATACGTCTGTAAATGATTGTAAGACCGTACACCATTGCTGTAGTGCGTATCTGCTACGTTTTCTAAATTATTTCCTACCGTATCGTGACCGCCTCCGTGGTGTAGTGGTTAGAGCGTCAGCCCGGAGAGCGGAAGGTCGCGGCTTCGATCCCAAACCGCATCATACCAAAAGACGTTTAAATATGGTACTTGTTGGTCCCTACCTGGCTCTCAGCATTAATGGGTACAACAAGGACTGGTCGGCTCGGAGTCAGTATAATGTGTCTGAGTGGGGTATTCATGCTTCACTGCGGCATGGTATCTCAGTGGGCTAGCACTAAAAACCAGCTGAAGTCTGGGCTAGTACAAGCAGCCGCACATACACACGCATGCACGTCGTCATATGAGCGAAATATTCTCAAGCACGATGTAAAACCCAATTTCACCTCACCTCACCTACCACATCGTATGCACATTTTATATCCGCACATACGCTGATACGGCCCTTATCTGGTGCCCTGCCGACATAAACATTGTTTCAGAATGACAAGCTCTGAATAAAGCTGTGCTATTATCATGATTATATTTCTGGAAGTATGTAATATGTGCCAAATCCTTTTTTGAGTGCCTTGTTAGCGAAGGTATAATTGGGTTTGCTTTCGGAAACAAGCAGGTGAAAAAATGAAGCAGAATTCACTTCCTCAAGAAACCCTGCAACACTTCACATCTAATGGGGAGTTAGAATTTGATGACTTTCATTGAAAAGAAAATGAGATATCTATCTCAGACAGGTAATTGATTTTTAAGAATTTAACTGTGCCAGTCAGAAGTTTATTGAGAGTTATTTGTTTTAAGTCATATCATGTTTATTGTTAGATTCAGGTTTCTTTGCGCAAGTCAAGTACTGTTTCTGTAAAAAATATGATAAAATGTTGAGTGATTTCAAGCCAGAGGTGAAGTTATGTGCTGGCTTTCATCTAAACACTGTCTGGACATTTATATCATATGTGATCAACATTTTTTTAATGTTTCTGTTTGGTTCTCTCTGAAATATCTGCATGATCTAAGTCTTAGATAAAAGCCAGCAGCTAACTTGGTCTCTTTTCCTTTTCAGATTTTTTGTGATATTCATGGTGTGGATGAAGAAGTTGTTGAAGACAACGTATTACTTTAAACTGAAGCTTGAAATGGATGGAAGAAGTGAGCCTGTGCTGATTGAAAGAATCACAGATGGTCAGCAGTTAATTACCCAGATAAAAGAATGTGTGGAGTTCCGAGATGCCAAAGGACTCAAAACATATATCCTTGAACATAAGTTGTCGGACCAGAGTGTATTCTGGGAACTGACATCAGTACTGACGCAATATGTTACTAAGGACATTCTTGACAAGAATCCAAACTTCTTTGAAGCATGTGAGAGATGCTTGTCTTACCTCGTTCGCAATGGTAATCCCAAAGAGATGATTCTGGCACTCTTGGAACAGGCAGACTGTTTTAATGATGATGTAAAATACAGTGCACTTTTAAAATTATCTCAAGCAACCCTTATGAAATTGCCCTCTAAAAGATTTCATTCTTTGGACATTGCTTTAGAAACACTTTCAGCTCACATTAAATCTCTACCACTTCCCCAATTTACTGATCTTGAAGATGAAGAGCAACAACTGCTTGACACTGATATTGATGTTCACAGAATTGAGGATGTTCTCTCTGCTTACCTCAAATTCTTAGAACCATTTGTTGAAGAAGTATCTCTGTTCAAGGCATGTAGGACAAGGAATAATCCCCAGGTTCTAACCCTGAAGAAACATCTCTATTTTCTCTTAGAGCACCCTCTGGCCTACTTAGACTTGGAATACAATAGAAAGGAACAAAAGGCAAAGACAACAAGCAGGTGCCTAGCTGAGAGAACTCTTGATCTTCTTGTACATGTAGAAAGAAACTTTCATAAGTACCTTGAACTGGCACGCTATGACAGAACACATGTAGATGATGTTGAGGATACAGAAGACACAGATGCTATGGTGAGAGAGAACGAGGAAAACGAGAGGCGTCTTGATGGTCAGATGTCTAGTGCTGTTGAGAAAGATGATAGGGTGGAGAACTGGAAGTATGTGAAGTCAGTCTCTGAGCTTGCTCAAGCTTGTTTGTCATACCTGATGTATGTGGAGCATCTCGGCCTTGATAGACTACCAAGCATTTACAGCCATGGCTATCTTCTGGAGTTCAATCTGCCCTTTATCTCACTGTGTCTGAAGAGACAGGAATTCCTCATAATCTACAAAGGGTTGCTCTTGTTGAACAGCTTCTTGGATGTGCTTCAGCTTGGTTCACTTTCAGCTGATGTGTTAGATAACAATGCTTATATGAACATGACTTCTGATATGCTGGCAATCATGATTCACTGCCCTGCTAAGAAACTAAGGCAGATGTGTGTACAACTGTTGCCTGTATTCATCAAGTGTTTCATTACTGAAGGGCGGTACAAGCTCCTTCATATGATCATTGCATCATGTGAACACTCCGGTGTCCAAGGCTTTGTCACACAGATACTCAAGGAACAGATTAGAGAGAACCTTCAGTGTGAAGTTCCAGAAAGATTTTTCATTGGAAATTATCTGGACAAGATTTTGAAGTTGTTGATGAAACTACCTGATGGTCCGGCAACTGATCTGTTGGAAAATTCCGATAGAATAATCTCTGTGTTAAACCTTCTAAGATTCCTGATCATTCGAGACAAACCAAATCAGAACATTACGGGAATATGGACCAACTTTCCAAAATATGAAACCAATTTTCTTGATGCCATAAGGAAAGGCTTGGACATGTCAACAGCTCATTACAAGCTGGAACTCAACAACCTCCTGGAAGCCAAAGGTGACCAGTGGCCTCTTCCCGAGGACCTGGACTTTAGTGTGTGTGTGGGTGGAGAATCTCTGTCTAGTATGCCTAAAACGCAGCGAATCAATGTGTTGCAGTCAGCCCTGGTTACATTTGATATGACTGAAAGCCTTCTTGTGAGACTACTTGAACTGTGTGATCAACAGAAGGCATTACATGCAAAATAACATTCTACAGTTGTGCTGTCTCTGTGTATCTTTTTGTCCACGTTGTAATTGTAACCAACATACTGAATAAAAGTAAATAACATCATCTGTTTGAGATTCTTGTTTTCACATATCAACATGATCAGTGTGTGTTTTACACCATTTATGGTTAATTTGTGAAAAGAGAGAAATTCTTCCATCACTTTTTATGGGATATATCACTCTCATGTTTATCAATATTTATTTTACTGAAACAATGTGTAAATTTACCTAGGTGCATCACGAAAATAATTTGAATATTCCTGGTCCAGTCTTTGAACTGGAGACATTTGTAAGTTGCCTGGTGTTGTTTCACTTGTTAGTGGTGTCAATCAGTGTTATATACTGAATGCAGATACTGAATAGATATACTGCATGATTTGCTTGTAATTCTAGCTCTCTCTTACATTGGTTGTTGTGAGTTTCATATATGATGATTATACATCATTTGTTCCTGCCATGTACAGTGAACCTGACTTGTACTCTAAAATGTCAAGATAAAAATGTGTTACTATACATACAAAGAAGAGACAATAATATTTTGCCTTAATTTCATTGGGTGCCTAATTTAGTATTGACAAATTCCACTAAGAAAGCAAATGTGCTTAGTGCAATCTGAGTGCAATCATATGGACAAGGGTCAACTACAGTCTCAGGATCAGTTGGCATCAGACAATCATCAATATCAGAGGAATGATTTTAGGTAGCATCGGTCAGATTGGCAGGTTCAGCTATGTCAGCAATCTTTTCAGCAGCTGCATGACATTCTCACATGTATTCATTGACAATGAAGCGTAAATTCCACTAGCATTCATACTGCCAAATGATCACTTCCAAAGTATTCTGGAATAAATTCTTGGTGTGCATCAAGAGACCCTTTTGGCAAAGAGGAAAGGGAAAACCAACTGAAGGTATTGTTTGAGCATCCATGCCATCAGTAGCTCCAAGTTGAACAATCTCTTTAGAGGCAGAGACAACAACAATCAGTCTCAACAAACCAGGTTTTAGGGAGTCCAATCGATCCAGGAACAAATCATGATGTGGCTTAGAACTTCGTTTCTTTGCAAACAGACATATGAAATTGTTAGAAACCCTTTTTGTGAAGTACCATGACAGTATCCTGGAGGCACACGTGGTGCCATTTGTGTGCCGACATGGATGTAGTTTTGTATTTCTGGATGACAACACGAGCACATGGGGCTCAGATGGTTACTGAGTACCTCCAACAGGAGAACATACCTGTTTGACCATGGCCAGCACTCCGATCAGACCTGTCATCCATCAAACATGTCTGTGATACCCTTGGGCAGTGTGTATGTCGCTGGCAACAACCACTGACCACTCACTTCAAACTATGTGTCTCAATTCAAAAACAGCAGGACAAGAAAACAATTCAGTTTAGTTCTGATAATGGGGAAAATGTTAACAAAGTCTTAGACATGCAAATGTTTTGTGTACCTGAACATTGATGGAACATCCCACAAATGATGGAACAGCCGGTGTCAACTGGGATGTGAGTGGCAGCCAACACCTTGCCTCGCACGTGCAACTAGACATGGTCTGCACGCGCTACCCGTGTCCTGCACATGCGCTGACAGCAGTATCAGCAGGAACACATGATTCATACTGACAAACAATCTCATTCTTCACAGCGATCCTTCGTAGCCTAGTGGATAACACCGCCAAGCTAGAGAGCAAAGGGTTGCGGGTTCGAAACCAGTTATCACCACTATATATATTTGAAGTTTCAATAATGTGATATTTTACAATCAGTGATAGCAAGACAAAGTTGTATCAATCATAACTTAGGTTATGAAATGGCCGAAATTTAACCTTATATGTGGTTTCGAAACGTGTACTTCAAAACCTAGGTTTAGAAATGATCTGTGCAAAGTCACAGCCGAGGTCTACCTGATTCTGGAAGGATCCTACTTTACTACAGACAAAATCAGAGATAGGTTTATAATCATGTTTAGAAACCTAGATAAGTAAATTTGATGAAATTCGGCAAACTTCTTTCTGCCTGCTGACGTTATTCTTCTGCAGTAGCTATGCCTGGATGGGATGATACTGATCCCTAAAATTACAGACCCATTTCATTGGCCTGCTATGTTTGCAAAACCATGTAAAGCATGGTCAACAAAAGATTGATGTGGTACTCAGACTCAGACTGGCCATTTTGTTTCCCAGGAGTCATTTGTTAAGGATGCCATTGTAGACATACGACACACAGTGAACAAACTATCATCATTATAAACATGATTGTTGACAGTTGGCGCAGAGGGGCGCACAGCAGCAACAGGAATAGACAGGTGCGTCTCAAATCTATTCTGAATGATCTGTGACTTCGTCATCAGTGGCATCACAGTCATAGCTGATGGAATAACAAGCGGTGCGACAGTTGCCTGTTGGAGACCATCACGAGAACAGTAACCTGCTTCAATTTCATTGACAACCTTGGTTACACAGTGTTGCCACATGTCAACAGTGATTTTACCCAGCGAGGCCTCAACGTCACGTAATTTAAATGTGGTATTTGGTCTTGCAACGTCACCTGTCAGAATACCCCATATCATCTTGATTGGAATTAGGTCACAATGATATGGTGGTAGCCACAATATTTCTTCGCTTTCGACAGATACGGGATGTTGAATTTTTTAATCCAAGCAATCATATCACCCTTATGATTGTTAGACATCAGAGTTTTGCTGTTTGGATCCTGCACGCTGTGGTATGGCGCATAGTAGTTATATAATGGGGGTTCTATTACAGGGTACCTTATAGGCTTAATTCTACGTAATTCCGCTCCCAGCGCCTAGTATAAAATAGTGATTTTCGAGCAGAGACATCATTTGATGTACAGCCGAGCTCGCCAGCCTAGACCCTCATCTCAGTTTTTCGCTAGACCTTGACATGCTGAATGGAGTTTCCTTTATTGGGGGTCTCGGAAACTGCCAACGCGTTGAGATCTAATCAGTGGTATATGCGCGTGTGTCCGTATGAGTAAGGCGATCCACCGTTTGGTATCCATGGGCGACAAGGAGGTTTTATTCAGGGGGATTCCATAGATGTTGTGTTTTGTCGCTTCTCAACGCATTCTTTCGGTGTTTGAACGTTTTATTCTTGAACAGAGCTTGTTTGAAGAGGGCGTGTTTGATGTGTTGTTTCACCACGTATTTCTTGACCCCTTTCGCCTTTCGGATCTCACCGTTGTCGGCTTTTAAGATGGAATACATCTTGGGTCTCAATCCGACGTATTCAGTGATGGGTGTGCCCGCTCATTCATCCTTCATCTTGCCGAGGCCCTTTTTATTGGTCGTGCTGTGTAGGGCGTGGTCTTGGGGGTAATCGCTGGTGTCGTACAGGTGCATGTGTTTCGCCATGCCCTCGTACACGTCCTCGGTGCATATATTCAACAACAAGGAATCGGTGTCCGTGTACAGCAGCTCGCATTGATTGCCGTATTGCTTCTTGAGTTGGTTGTAGTAGAAATCGTACATGAGATGTTTGGAGAGGCCGAGAATGCTCATCCCCACGTAGACGGGCCCGGTTGAGCTTTATGTGGCTTTTGTTCATGTGCAGCACTGCCAAGTCGTTATCGAATAGCTTGCTTCAGTTGAATGCCGGGCTGGCGATCAGTTTTCTGAGTTTTTCCTCCTGGTGCGATTGCACGAGTTTTACGTTGACACGTTTCCTCAAGTTTTCCATGGTTTTGCCGAATACCGAATTGTTCATGAGTTTGTAGAGGTTTTTCTCGAAGTCGCTCGTGGCTCGTTTTCTCAATTCGGTGTTTAACCGAATGTACGGTTCTATCCAGTGTTTTTGATCAAATTTGAGCACTCGGTGTATTTTGGTCAGCTTCATACCAAGCGACAGGTACAGCTGCAGGTTGTGATAGTGCACAACGTTCTTGGTTTTGTTCATCAAGTTTGGGACGAAGTTTTTCCACCTGAGCCAGTGTGTTCTCACCCAACAAGTCTCGCTGATAGTCGGACATCCAGCCTTTTTAAGCAGCAGAGGTCGAGTCGCTGCATCGGTGTATCGATGGGTGATGGGGAAGGTATCGTTGGCCTTGACCAAACTGTCGAGCGACGACAGGAGGAACTGAGCGCTATTGATAAATCTCAGACCGTTGAGTGAGAACGAGATGTATTTTTCCATGTTGTTGGGGATACACTTGATATCACCGCCGACCTTCGAGATGGCCTGCATGATCAGGTGGGTATCGTACCCTCTCAAATTGTGGAAGACCACGGGGATGTTGATTTTTGGGGGATTGATTCTAAGTTTTAAGTTGCACACGATGTGAGCGGCACCTCGGTATCGACCGGTGATGTGACAATGATCTCTCACCGAATCACCGTTCAGGGGTCCTCGACATACGTGACAATATCTAGCTCGTCGATGAGCGAACTCATCCTCTGGCATCATATCCATGGAGGCAGGATCCGACAAAGCTTCCCTGATTTTTCTCTCTTTGGGTTGTAAGAACGTGAGAAACGTTTCGGCCGCGCCGGGACCTCGGTAAATCACCGGTGGTTCCGTTTTTCCATCGCATCGGACGACCATGTACCCAAACCCGCAGGCTTGGTGTTCTTGCTTTTTGTACTTGAAACTTTTTTCAGGGAATTGCGCGACGGTGTTCTCCTTTTTAATGAGAGCTTCGAAGTCGGCGTAGATGAAGTAGGGCACGGGCATTTGATGTTTGTGGTTGATGAATTTTAAGATGTTTTTATTTTCCCAAGGCATATCGATTCTGATCGCCGTCTCTCCCTAGCCTCGGCAATCCTCCCGGTGCGATTCTAATAAATCAGCTCTAGCATACCCATGCAGGCACCATTTGCAGAAATGTTTCTTTTCTCTATGCGTCGATTGATCGTACAATAGTCGGCTCAAACTTTTAATCGCCGTGTAGTGATACTGGTTGCCTTTATCGACTATGAATGAATTGATTCTGCACCTGGTTTTGTCTCTCACAGAGCTTATCCTGTGCAGGATGGTTTTGTCGCCTTTGTGGCCGAACACGTTGACAGCCAAAGGGTTTTGTTTTCGAATCTGGTCCAGTAGGAGATGGGCGTTAAGCGTTCTACACCCGTGAAGTCGAACCCGGATGCCTTGATTGATGGATAGCTGGAACGCCTGCACGGATTACCCGTCGGTTCATGTGTAGCAGCTATGAGAGCCACCACCGCGCAATAATTATTAACATCATTGCCTTTGGTTTCGGGGTTAACAAGGGCCTTTTTATCTCTGAAATGTTTGGGCAACGGTATGTGCAATCCACCTCTGAGCGGCATGTAGTTCGCTATGTCGACATAAACGGTGTTGATTTTGTCTACCACCCATCCAGAGCCCATGTAGGTATATTTCTCCAACGATTCTTGTATTTTTTGGAACGACGCGTCAATGGAGGATTCAATCGATTCTGGTTGAGTTAGGACTTCCTGTTGGCCTCTGAAATAGGGCACGATGGACTCGGTACTGCTGTCCGTCTTAGGTTTTTGAAGCGTCAAAATCATCGTCAGTTGGTATTTGATCCTTTTCAAATCATTTTTATTCTTCGTGAAGTTTACTGTCGATGAAGGGTTTGATTTTATCGGAGATACTTACCCACAGCATGGTCCGTCCGTCAGCACGAATCGCAGTTCGACCGACTCGGTGTCTTCCAGGAGTTTGATCAGCTCGGCTTTCCTCATGCGAGAATAACCAGTCAATCCACGTTCTTTAGCTCGAGCTTTGAGCTCTTGTACAGTGGGGGGCTTGTCATAGTTCATGTCGAGCGAGGCCAGCAATTCGTCTTTTTCACCTCAAATCAAGGTCTCATAAAATACAAACATGATGCCCATAGGTAGTTTGAACAACACTGAATACGATACATTAGTCGATGAACTCTGAAAAATATTGTAAAGGCTACAATCCATTATTTATTACATCATCCTCTTGAGCTGGGCTCTGTCTATAGTAGCTACAGTAGCGCAGAAAATGTCTAGAACCAGTCTTACTATGAGATCGCTCGCCTCGTGCATGTTTGGTGGCTTTTCACCGCGAATCAAGGTCTAATAAAATACAAACACGATGCTCTTAGGTAGTCTTCACCACGCTGATCACGATGCATGCGTCGATGGACGCTGAAAACATGTTTAGAAGCCACAATCGACTAATTTAGAATCGGATTACATAAGCTCGCAAAGCGTATGAGCTATATATAGCTTGAATGCACTGCCACTGACAGAGTGAAACTGCTAGTCTGAAGGGAACGTGCCGGACTTCAGACCTAGCGTTCGAATCCCAGGCAGAACTTTTTTGTTGTTGCTATGTTAGGTTGACATCTACAAAGCACTAAGGTGAATCTTTTACGAGATCCTTGTTCTTGGTCAGGAAGGCTTGAATGTTTTACATGGACTAGAAAAAACATACACAGCAACAAAAAAACACACAACAGTTTGCAAATCGTGGCAGAATGTATATTGCAGGGTACGCTGGAGGTATTCTATTCTGTATCCCTGGTGAAACGATTTGTTTCTAGCTCCGTGTGTGGTTGAGAATGGAATGTGCATTTCATTTGGACTACATTTAGACATTTGTGTACCTTAAGTGTATATACAGGTATGTGGACCTTGGGAACTTACCATTGCAAGTGGGTACTGCTGGCCAAACCCGTGGTATGCGGAAAACGCTGTACGGCTAAATATTGCCACAAACATGCTCAAAGTGTGAGAAGGGGTCATGCCAATTACGCGTGTCAAGTATGTGGTGTAGGGGTCAAATGTCTGTATTCTTTATGCAAAACCCATGGGCTGACATCGTCAGAATGAAATCGATCACTAAAAGGCGTTCAGATTTTACAAGTGAATTGAGGAGACTCAGGAAGATTAACATTTAAAAGATTTTACGGGCGCTTCATTTCAGAGAAGGCTGACGGAGTTACCTCCCATCATCACTGAACACCCTATTAGACATTTGACTTTCATATGGAATACAACCAATAAGAGAAACAGCTTTCATATGGCATACAACATGGCTACTGTCGGAGAACTGAAAGCGTTGGCTAAGAAGCGTGGTGTGATTGGTTATTATATTGACCTTGATTTGAGGTGAAAAAGACGAATTGCTGGCCTCGCTCGACATGAACTATGACAAGCCCCCCCACTGTATAAGAGCTCAAAGCTCGAGCTAAAGAACGTGGATTGACTGGTTATTCTTACATGAGGAAAGCCGAGCTGATCGAACTCTTGGAAGACACCGAGTCGGTCGAACTGCGAGACGCACCATGCCATGGGTAAGTATCTCCGAGGTTGGAAAATGGTGGTCGATTCTAATATCGAGACCGATAAAATCAAACCCTGCATCGAAGGAAGTCCTAACTCAACCAGAATCGATTGAATCCTCCATCGACGCGTCGTTCCAAAAAATACAAAAATCGTTGGAGAAATATACCTACATGGGCTCTGGATGGGTGGTAGACAAAATCAACACCGTTTATGTCGACATAGCGAACTACATGCCGCTCAAAGGTGGATTACATATACCGGTGCCCAAGCATTTCAGAGCTAAAAAGGCCCTTGTTAACCCTGAAACCAAATGCAATGATGTTAATAATTATTGCGCGGTGGTGGCGGTCATAGCTGCTACACACGAACCGACGGGTAATCCGTGCAGGCGTTCCAGCTATCCATCAATCAAGGCATCCGGGTTCGACTTCACGGGTGTAGAACGCTTAACGCCCATCTCCTACTGGACCAGATTCGAAAAACAAAACACTTTGGCTGTCAACGTGTTCGGCCACAAAGGCGACAAAGCCATCGTGCACACGATAAGCTCTGTGAGAGACAAAACCAGGCGCAGAATCAATTCATTCATAGTCAATAAAGGCAACCAGTATCACTACACAGCGATTAAAAGTTTGAGCCGACTATTATACGATCAATCGATGCATAGAGAAAAGAAACATTTCTGCGAACGGTGCCTGCATGGATATGCTAGCGCTGATTTATTAGAATCCCACCGGGAGGATTGCCGAGGCTAGGGAGAGAAGGCGATCAGAATCGATATGCCTTGGGAAAATAAAAACATCTTAAAATTCATCAACCACAAACATCAAATGCCCGTGCCCTACTTCATCTACGCCGACTTCGAAGCTCTCATTAATCAGGTTAACACCGTCGCGCCATCCCCGGAAAAATGTATCACGTATAAAACGCAAGAACACCAAGCCTGCAGGTTCGGGTATGTGGTTGTCCGATGCGATGGAAAAACGGAACCACCGGTGATTTACCGAGGTCCCGGCGCAGCCGAAACGTTTCTCACGTTCTTACAACCCGGCGAGAAAAATCAGGGAAGCTTTGTCGGATCCTGCCTCCATGGATATGATGCCAGAGGATGAGTTCGCTCATCGACGAGCTAGATATTGTCACGTATGTCGAGGACCCCTGAACGGTGAATCGGTGAGTGATCATTGTCACATCACCGGTCGATACCGAGGCGCCGCTCACAACGCGTGCAACTTAAAACTTAGAATCAATCCCCCAAATATCAACATCCCCGTGGTCTTCCACAATTTGAGAGGGTACGATACCCACCTGATCATGCAGGCCATCTCGAAGGTCGGTGGTGATATCAAGTGTATCCCCAACAACATGGAAAAATACATCTGGTTCACGCTCAACGGTCTAAGATTTATCGATAGCGCTCGGTTCCTCCTGTCGTCGCTCGACAGTTTGGTCAAGGCCAACGATACCTTCGCCACCATCCATCGATACACCGATGCAGCGACTCGACAATTGCTGCTCCAAAAGGGCCCGCACGAGTACATGGACGATTGGTTTAAGTTCAATGAGACGCGATTACCTCCCCTCGACCGATTGTACAGCAACTTAACTGATCCAATATCTCCCAGGACGATTATGACCATGCCCAGAACGTGTGGGAGAAACGGACGTGCTCCTGCTGGCCGACATGTTCAAGACGTTCAGAACGACGTGTTTGAAACAGTATCAACTCAACCCCGCGTGGTACTACACCAGCCCCCGGTCTCTCGTGGGATGCGCTGCTAAAGAAAACAGGCTTCAAACTGGAATCGTTCACGGATTACGACATGCACCTGTTCGTCGAGATTTCCATGGTCTCCAAACGGTACGCGAAAGCCAACAACTCGTTCGTGAAAAACTACGATTCGAACAAGCCCACCAATCATCTCCTCTATCTCGACGCCAACAACCTGTAGGGCTGGGCTATGAGTCAGTATTTGCCTGCAGGCGGATTCGAGTGGGTTAATAGAGAGCATTTTAATCCGAAGAACATTATCCATCCCCGACAACTTCGAGATAGGATACCCGCATTTATTAACCTTTGATGCTTGTGACATGCCCCCTACATGCGTTGTCTCGACAAAACTGTCTCTCTTCTGTATGATATGTTTCAATGCCCGTGTAGAAACTCCCAATGACTTGGAAGCACCTTTCTTATACCTGTCGATGGCATATAACGGCCTCCCCCTTTCCGCCTCTGCGCGAAAGAAATCATACACTTTATACAAATTTAGTAGTCATATAGCAATAAACTTTTAACTCACTCACACCTTTCACTCACTCATTTCTGCTGAGCTTTCCCTCAAATTCTGAGTCAGTTTTGTATTAAGAAGAGAGTGAATGAATTAGGGGAAGCGCAAGGCTTGCCTTAAGTATGCTGCATGCTTGTGAAAGGTTCCCTTTGCAATGGGTTGTTTGGGTGAGAAGTCATTAGGCAAGAAACATGAAGGATACTCGCAGAAATGTGAGATATAATAAGTCTTTTAAATTTCAAATTTATTAAAAATTCATATTTTTTGGTGGTGGCCAATATGACCAAAGATGTATACATTGTCAAAGTATTCTCTTTGATGTTGCAGCTCGGACAAGTATTTTGATCCTTTCCAGTAGACATGTAAGACACAACCATGGTCAAGGGGAGACAACTAACCAACAATACAATGGTGACAGGTATGTTTTAAAATGAATGAGAGATTCAAAAATAATTCTTCGTTGTGCCATAATGACATGTAGGCTGTTTGAACATGGTCCTGGTCAAAGCATGAAAACACAGCAATAATGTGCAGTGAATAACCCAATCTTAGTGGTCACACGTGCATGCACACATACATTGCTAAAAAGGAATATGCATCAAGTTTATGAAAAAATATACCATGTATATTGTGACACACAAATCAACATAATGAGCGTGCCATGAGTAGGCTTATGCTGGACAATATGTTACAGCAGATGCTCATGCCCTGGGCTGTAGTTGTACAAATGAGGTTATGTCATCTCTGCAACATATTTTATATGACCAACCTCCACCAGCAGACAGGTGTTCAGAGTGTCAGCACAGACCATCAGGAATCCACTGCATACTGCAGGTATCTGAACCAGACGATCAGACTCAAGAACTATATTGACACTATTTCATCATGCTCTGTTTCTGATCTTGATTGAATATCAAGGGGAATGTTACTGCCAGACAGTACTGGGACCAAGTTTTGAATCCAGTCCTTCAGCCATTCGTGAAGCTAAATGGTCATACACTGAGATTTTAACATACTGCAGTTCTGATGCAGTTCTGATGCATTTTATGCCCAATTGCCCAAACTTGAATCCCACATTTGAACACATTTGGTATAAGCTGGGAAGACAGGTGTGATAGCAGGTGAATCAACCCCAGAATTGCAAGCACTTGTTGACCAATGGCAATGGTTTCTAGTTAGAGTGTACTGACAGGTTCTCCTGTGGTGTTGGAAGATTGTAGTACCAGCATAAATTCATATGCGCGCTTTTACTCAACCAGCCATTGACAACCAGATATCATGGGTTCCAACCTGACAGAGTACATCACACACATCCAGGGAGCTGATTGGACTTGAACAGAAGCCAAAACCCATGCACAGACCTGATTTGCATATCATGTGCCAGCAAGCTCCCGAGGTTGTTAAACACCGGTTATGTGCGAAATGACTTAGACCACAGCCTGAAGTCAATGTAGTACTTTATTTCATCATCATTGGAATCTCAACAGCTGCCACAACCTGGATAGTGTGTTGGACGGTGATAATCAAGGGATTCATCGTCACTGAGACGACTGTATGTCTCACTGTCCAGACCAACGCATCACGGGACCAGCATCGCTGCAGTGGACTGACTGACTGAGTTTAGTTTTACGCCGCTTTTAGCAATATTCCAGCAATACCACGGCGGGGGACACCAGAAATGGGCTTAACACATTGTGCCCATGTGGGGAATCGAACCCGGGTCTTCGGCGTGACGAGCCAACGCTTTAACCACTAGGCTACCCCACTGCCCCTCGCTGCAGTGGAAGTATACACAGGTGGCCTTCCCTGATCAATCAGAGATTGATGGCGGACAAAAAGGAAATAAAGGAATGGCGCATCATCACTACATATACTGACATCCCACGCAAAGTTTTCATCACCTCTTCATTGAGTTTAAACATCAACAGGGGACAACTGTAGTGTTATACTGAGACAGCGATCCCATCTTAGGGACCATTCGTAATTTATGTCGGGGTGGGTTTCTGGAGGTGGGGAGGGCATCAATTTTGCACACATGTACTATGGGGGTGATCAATTTTGTACAGACAAATATTGAAAAATGATGCTTAAAGATTTATGGGAAGGGTGGGGAGGTCATAGATTTTGCAGAAAATGGGGGTGTTCACTTACTTTGAACATAGATTTTAGGAGAGGTTATTCACATTGTACATGCTTCTCCTGGAATCATCATCATACCCCCTAGCTATCAATTATGAACGGTCCCTTAGCACGTTGTTACTCTGCAGTGGGTGCGCATCAGCGGATAAACTGCTTTCTCGTCATTTACAGAAGAAGTTTGGAGTTTTGAAGTAGTCTACCTGCATGAGAACTATCTTATCGGAATACGCTTTTGGCTGAGACTGTCTGGCGAGCATAGATCTTCAAGATGCGTATCTACACATCCCCATTCATCAGAAGTCAAAGAAGTTCCTGCGCTCCCTATAAGGGGCAGCACTACCGATGGAAGGTCCGTCCCTTTGGTATATTTACGTCCCTGTGGTTGTTCACACGTGAGAACAAGCCCATCTTAACCTACCTACACATGAGAGGGGTATTTGGAACTTTTAACCTAGACAACGGTGTTCAGGCTTGCCAACCAGTAGATCCACTCAGAGGTCAGCTGAACTTTACCATTCCAGGTACCAGAAGACCATTGGCTGTAAATCATTGACCATTGGATTGTCTTCCTCAAGCTCGCAATTCAAGTCTACCAGTCAAGACTTGGCAAGAATTCCTTCTCACGTCAGCAGCAGGCTCTTACTCGCAGAGGCAAACTTCGGCAGAAGCACAAATTTGCAAGAGCCGGTCTACAATCTACATCTCTTCGTAAATGCTTCACTTCAAGGAAGGGACCGCAGGGACCTTGTCCAGAGAAGAACAATCTCTCCACATCAATCAACTGGATTCCTGATGATACTCACAGACAACACAGCAGTAGCCTTCTACATAATCCGGGAAAGCACAACAAGATCGACACCACTGCTCGATCTAACCTTCCTCTCTACAAGCTCACAGACAGTCTCAACTTGGGTATAAAGGCTAGACATATCCCAGGAGCCTTCAACATTCTGGCAGATGCATTGTGGATGGATGGATGTTACATCTAGAGGCTTTTCAACTACTGGCACGAGAACAGGGCTGCCTGCTCATAGACCATTTGCGATGAGGTTCAACAATCAGACAAAGACCTTCATCTCACCGGTTCCAGATCCACTCTCTTGGTCCCTAGACACCCTGGCAATATCCTAGGAAGGCCTCCCACCACCTGTATGGCTGCCAAGAGTCATACAGAAGATCGCCAATGAAGATCCTGCGACTGGTTTTGCTAGCATCCTACTGGCCATACTTCACTTAGCTTCCAAGTTAAGCAAGTTAAGGCATTGGGATACGGTCACCAGGCGTGGCCTTATAGACTTTGAGACACAGTCTTGTATTGTGATGCAGAGGTGTTCGACGTTCATGCTTACTGACCTCTACTCTATGGAGCAATTACGTCAGTGAAGTGTGTCACTCCCGAATTCCAGTGGATTTCATTGAGTTCTGGCTCCTGAGTTGCCGATCACATCCTTTGATTAAGCTTATGTAAAGGAGCGAGGTTCAATTTGATGTTGCTTCGGAACTGAATGTTAAAACTTGTGAGCTTTTCTGAGTTGTGTTTCCCTTTCACCTGCTGTGCCCGGTGTCTGGGGACCTTCTCGAAGCAGGGGCTGGTCTGATTTTAGTCGAAAGACTCTCAATTATATGGGGGTACCTTGTAAATCAGGGCGAGGCGAGGCCTACTTGCCGAGTTGCGTCCATTGTCCAGTACAAGGTTGCAGCCGAACACCACATCGCTTGAGAGCATAGGAGTTTGCGTGTATGCGTAACAGGCCTCCCTTGTGCATCGCTATCTGGGGTTGTCATGAGTCCACACGGCTTGCTGTTCGTACTGTTCAGACACGGTAATCTGCGACCCTGTGTCCAACCGTGGTATAAGTGCAGTCGTGAGGTAGGAGAAGTTTAAAAATTTGAAAATTTGAACATTAATTGTATATTTATATACTTATCCTATCTCTGCGATTGATGCCCGCCTGGCCTCACCACAACTTAGATTACAATGTTGGCTCCAAGAATGAGTATGATGATTCAGAGGTAGTCACGTGGGCAGTTAGTGGAGCATGCTGCATGCTGCATGCTTTATTGGGACTAGGTAAGCTGTCCTATAAGGGGAGCAGCTTGAAGTGCATGTGCGATTGGACAAGGAGGCCAATGGGAAAAGTTTTACAGTCATTCCACTTAAAGTCAAAGCAAGAGAGAGAGATGCAGTCATGAGATAGGATAAGTATATAGATTTCCTTCTTCATTTAGATACCAGTGGATACTGTTTCTTCACCACTTCAAGATATGATACTTAAAAGATTCAGTTAATGCATGAACATGTTGAGCTGAACACGAAGATGAATTCTAAACTTTAATCTTAGATGCAGCAATTGAGTGAACATTATTAATTGACTGACTTTGTCTGAATATCATCAGTGAAATCAAGCTTAGTCAACTTGTTCACTTGTCATGTCATGTAAAATTTGGGAGTACTTAGGTCATCATCATCAACTGTTTTCCGTTGTTTGTGGGACGGTCCCTATAATTCTGTATTGCTTTATCAATCTACAATCATTTGGTTACCAAACAATATATGTGAGAATTCTAGGAAGTTGCTGTACAATGTATCCATCATAGTTGGGCTGAGAATGTTTCAACCACCCTTCATATCTTATAAATGTTACACCAACAACGACTATTACAGAAAATCTATTTCACCATTAAACGCTATATATATTCATTTGTGTTCAGTGACTGGTGCAGAGATTTGGTGTATCAAAGTAATTGCATGATGTACTGAAGTGTTTGTAATTAGAACATTTTGTACAATATTGTATGGCCACAAACTGATGATTGTTGCCAGTGATTCTGCTAGAAACTGGTGAGTTTAGGAAAAATGGGGTTTAACATCAGGTGCTAGAATATTTCACTTATTGGTGATTGGCATGCATTTGTGACTGTGGCTGCTTGTACTAGTACAGACTTAGGCAGGTTTATGGTGCTGAGGTACTGAGGTACCATGCTACAGATTAACATGTAAAACCCAATCAGACATGTTGTACTCACCTGAGTCCAGACAGTCAGTGTGTAGTAACTCTTACCTACCAGCTGATCAATGGATGAAACAATCTACATTAGATTTTATCAGCATTTCATTAAACATTATTCAACATTAATGCAAATCTGTAAAATCAGTAACAATTCTCAGAAAATAAACCTGAAATTGTTGTTACAGCTCAAAGTCTGACCAGTATGAGGAGGAAGATCATCAGATGAAGCAGAGGATCCTTGAAGCTGCCCTTGCTTTTGTCCCACAACATGGCTGGAGCAAGAACGCACTAGCTGCAGGTAGGGCCACAGTTTCACGCAATCACTCTGCTAAAATAATCTTGTATAATGACAAGGCACAATTACTTGGCTACAACAATCTTCCATCTTGACACTGCACGGACACTAGCCTGTCTCCTATCATGACACAACACAATCACTTTGCTACAAAAATCTTCCATCTTGACATTGCACGGACACTACCATAAAGCAGTCATTTATCATGAGACAACACAATCACTTTGCTACAACAATCTTCCATCTTGACTCTGCATGGACACTACCATCAAACAATCATCTATCATGACACAACACAATTACTTGGCTACAAAAATCTTCCATCTTGACACTGAAAGGACGCTACCCTATCCCCTATCATTACACAACACAATTACTTTGCTACAACAATCTTCCATCTTGACACTGCAAGGACACTACCATAAAGCAGTCATCTATCATGACACAACACAATCACTTTGCTACAACAATCTTCCATCTTGACACTGCATGGACACTACCCTATCCCCTATCATTACACAACACAATCACTTTGCTACAACAATCTTCCATCTTGACACTGCACGGACACTAGCCTAACTCCTATCATGACACAACACAATCACTTTGCTACAACAATCTTCCATCTTGACATTGCACGGACACTACCATAAAACAATCATCTATCATGACACAACACAATCACTTTGCTACAACAATCTTCCATCTTGACACTGCACGGACACTAGCCTATCCCCTATCATTACACAACACAATCACTTTGCTACAACAATCTTCCATCTTGACACTGCACGGACACTAGCCTATCCCCTATCATTACACAACACAATTACTTGGCTACAAAAATCTTCCATCTTGACACTGCAAGGACACTACCCTATCTCCTATCATGACACAACACAATCACTTTGCTACAAAATCTTCCATCTTGACATTGCACGGACACTGCCATAAAACAATCATCTATCATGACACAACACAATCACTTTGCTACAACAATCTTCCATCTTGACATTGGACGGACACTACCATCAAACAATCATCTGTCATGACACAACACAATCACTTTGCTACAACAATCTTCCATCTTGACTCTGCATGGACACTACCATAAAACAATCATCTATCATGACACAATACAATTACTTGGCTACAAAAATCTTCCATCTTGACACTGCAAGGACACTAGCCTATCTCCTATCATGACACAACACAATCACTTTGCTACAACAATCTTCCATCTTGACATTGCACGGACACTACCATAAAACAATCATCTATCATGACACAACACAATCACTTTGCTACAACAATCTTCCATCTTGACATTGCACGGACACTAGCCTATCCCCTATCATTACACACGCAATCACTTTGCTACAATAATCTTCCATCTTGACACTGCATGGACACTAGCCTATCCCCTATCATTACACAACACAATCACTTTGCTACAACAATCTTCCATCTTGACACTGCACGGACACTAGCCTATCCCCTATCATTACACAACACAATTACTTGGCTACAAAAATCTTCCATCTTGACACTGCAAGGACACTACCCTATCTCCTATCATGACACAACACAATCACTTTGCTAATAAATCTTCCATCTTGACATTGTAGGACACTGCCATAAAACAATCATCTATCATGACACAACACAATCACTTTGCTACATCAATCTTCCATCTTGACTCTGCACGGACACTACCATAAAACAATCATCTATCATGACTCAACACAATCACTTTGCTACAACAATCTTCTATCTTGACTCTGCATGGACACTACCATAAAACAATCATCTATCATGACACAACACAATCACTTTACTACAAAAATCTTCCATCTTGACTCTGCATGGACACTACCATAAAACAATCATCTATCATGACACAACACAATCACTTTGCTACAACAATCTTCCATCTTGACATTGCATGGACACTACCATAAAACAATCATCTATCATGACACAACACAATCACTTTGCTACAGCAAACTTCCATCTTGACTCTGCATGGACGCTAGCCTATCCCCTATCATGACACAACACAATCACTTTGCTACATCAATCTTCCATCTTGACTCTGCACGGACACTACCATAAAACAATCATGTATCATGACACAACACAATCACTTTGCTACAACAATCTTCCATCTTGACTCTGCATGGACACTACCATAAAACAATCATCTATCATGACACAACACAATCACTTTACTACAAAAATCTTCGATCTTGACTCTGCATGGACACTACCATAAAACAATCATCTATCATGACACAACACAATCACTTTGCTACAACAATCTTCCAGCTAGACATTGCATGGACACTATCATAAAACAATCATCTATCATGACACAACACAATCACTTTGCTACAACAAACTTCCATCTTGACTCTGCATGGACGCTAGCCTATCCCCTATCATGACACAACACAATCACTTTGCTACAAAAATCTTCCATCTTGACTCTGCATGGACACTACCATAAAACAATCATCTATCATGACACAACACAATCACTTTGCTACAACAATCTTCCATCTTGACATTGCATGGACACTACCATAAAACAATCATCTATCATGACACAACACAATCACTTTGCTACAACAATCTTCCATCTTGACATTGCATGGACACTACCATAAAACAATCATCTATCATGACACAACACAATCACTTTGCTACAACAATCTTCCATCTTGACATTGCACGGACACTACCATAAAACAATCATCTATCATGACACAACACAATTACTTTGCTACAACAATCTTCCATCTTGACATTGTAACGGACACTACCATAAAACAATCATCTATCATGACACAACACAATCACTTTGCTACGACAACAATCTTCCATCTTGACATTGCACGGACACTACCATAAAACAATCATCTATCATGACACAACACAATCACTTTGCTACAACAATCTTCCATCTTGACATTGACACAACACACAATCACTACGACACTACCATAAAACAATCATCTATCATGACACAACACAATCACTTTGCTACAATCTTCCATCTTGACTCTGCGGACACTTCCATAAAACAATCTATCATGACACAACACAATCACTTTGCTACAACAATCTTCCATCTTGACATTGCACGGACACTACCATAGAACAATCATCTATCATGACACAACACAATCACTTTGCTACAACAATCTTCCATCTTGACATTGCACGGACACTACCATAAAACAATCATCTATCATGACACAACACAATCACTTTGCTACAACAATCTTCCATCTTGACTCTGCACGGACACTTCCATAAAACAATCTATCATGACACAACACAATCACTTTGCTACAACAATCTTCCATCTTGACATTGCACGGACACTACCATAGAACAATCATCTATCATGACACAACACAATCACTTTGCTACAACAATCTTCCATCTTGACATTGCACGGACACTACCATAAAACAATCATCTATCATGACACAACACAATCACTTTGCTACAACAATCTTCCATCATGACATTGCACGTTCACTACCATAAAACAATCATCTATCATGACACAACACAATCACTTTGCTACAACAATCTTCCATCTTGACTCTGCATGGACACTACCATAAAACAATCATCTATCATGACACAACACAATCACTTTGCTACACCAATCTTCCATCTTGACTCTGCATGGACACTACCATAAAACAATCATCTATCATGACACAACACAATCACTTTGCTACAACAATCTTCCATCTTGACTCTGCATGGACACTACCATAAAAGCCTATCCCCTATCATGACACAACACAATCACTTTGCTACATCAATCTTCCATCTTGACTCTGCACGGGACACTACCATAAAACAATCATCTATCATGACACAACACAATCACTTTGCTACAACAATCTTCCATCTTGACTCTGCATGGACACTACCATAAAACAATCATCTATCATGACACAACACAATCACTTTGCTACAACAATCTTCCATCTTGACTCTGCATGGACGCTAGCCTATCCCCTATCATGACACAACACAATCACTTTGCTACATCAATCTTCCATCTTGACTCTGCATGGACACTACCATAAAACAATCATCTATCATGACACAACACAATCACTTTGCTACAACAATCTTCCATCTTGACTCTGCATGGACACTACCATAAAACAATCATCTATCATGACACAACACAATCACTTTACTACAAAAATCTTCGATCTTGACTCTGCATGGACACTACCATAAAACAATCATCTATCATGACACAACACAATCACTTTGCTACAACAATCTTCCATCTTGACATTGCATGGACACTATCATAAAACAATCATCTATCATGACACAACACAATCACTTTGCTACAACAAACTTCCATCTTGACTCTGCATGGACGCTAGCCTATCCCCTATCATGACACAACACAATCACTTTGCTACAAAATTCTTCCATCTTGACTCTGCGTGGACACTACCCTATCTCCTATCATGACACAACACAACACAATTACTTTGCTACAACAATCTTCCATCTTGACAGTGCATGGACACTACCATCAAACAATCATCTATCATGACACAACACAATTACTTTGCTACAACAATCTTCCATCTTGACTCTGCATGGACACTACCATAAAACAATCATCTATCATGACACAACACAATCACTTTGCTACAACAATCTTCCATCTTGACATTGCACGGACACTACCATAAAACAATCATCTATCATGACACAACACAATCACTTTGCTACAACAATCTTCCATCTTGACATTGCATGGACACTACCATAAAACAATCATCTATCATGACACAACACGATCACTTTGCTACAACAAACTTCCATCTTGACTCTGCATGGACGCTAGCCTATCCCCTATCATGACACAACACAATCACTTTGCTACAAAAATCTTCCATCTTGACTCTGCGTGGACACTACCCTATCTCCTATCATGACACAACACAACACAATTACTTTGCTACACGAATCTTCCATCTTGACTCTGCATGGACACTACCATAAAACAATCATCTATCATGACACAACACAATCACTTTGCTACAACAATCTTCCATCTTGACATTGCATGGACACTACCATCAAACAAAAATCTATCATGACACAACACAATCACTTTGCTACAACAATCTTCCATCTTGACATTGGACGGACACTACCATCAAACAATCATCTGTCATGACACAACACAATCACTTTGCTACAACAATCTTCGATCTTGACTCTGCATGGACACTACCATAAAACAATCATCTATCATGACACAACACAATCACTTTGCTACAACAATCTTCCAGCTAGACATTGCATGGACACTATCATAAAACAATCATCTATCATGACACAACACAATCACTTTGCTACAACAAACTTCCATCTTGACTCTGCATGGACGCTTAGCCTATCCTCTCTATCATGACACAACACAATCACTTTGCTACAAAAATTCTTCCATCTTGACTCTGCGTGGACACTACCCTATCTCCTATCATGACACAACACAACACAATTACTTTGCTACAACAATCTTCCATCTTGACAGTGCATGGACACTACCATCAAACAATCATCTATCATGACACAACACACAATCACTTTGCTACAACAATCTTCCATCTTGACTCTGCATGGACACTACCATAAAACAATCATCTATCATGACACAACACAATCACTTTGCTACAACAATCTTCCATCTTGACATTGGACGGACACTACCATCAAACAATCATCTGTCATGACACAACACAATCACTTTGCTACAACAATCTTCGATCTTGACTCTGCATGGACACTACCATAAAACAATCATCTATCATGACACAACACAATCACTTTGCTACAACAATCTTCCAGCTAGACATTGCATGGACACTATCATAAAACAATCATCTATCATGACACAACACAATCACTTTGCTACAACAATCTTCCATCTTGACTCTGCATGGACACTACCCTATCACAATCATCTATCATGACACAACACAATCAGTTTGCTACAAGAATCTTCCATCTTGACTCTGCGTGGACACTACCCTATCTCCTATCATGACACAACACAACACAATTATTTTGCTACACCAATCTTCCATCTTGACTCTGCATGGACACTACCATAAAACAATCATCTATCATGACACAACACAATCACTTTGCTACAACAATCTTCCATCTTGACATTGCATGGACACTACCATCAGTAGTAGGGGGAATGATAAGAAAAACCTGTATAGGTACACCTTGCTCAGAAGCTTCCATATGGGCTAATTCTACTACCAGCCTAGGTGAAAATGAGTGTTTGCCCAATCCCTTCGACAAGACCACTTTCGGCTGCTTCCAGTGCAGTGCACTCCCAGTTAGAGCTATGTGGGTGCATGGATATAGAAATATGCCAGGAACCAAGCTCTCGCGCGAAGCCTATACCGAGATCCGATCGGTCGCTTTGTCCCTTCGGAAGCGAAGAGGAAGTACCACATATCGCAAGCTCGATACGCGCGATCCGAGGTGGTATAGACAAGCCCCAGACTACGACAAACTCCCGACATATCCGAAGACTTCGAGGCCCTGCTGCAGAAGTGTCAAGCTACATGTTGCTTCCCGACCGAGAGAAACAAATCCTGGAGCAATCGGGACACACCTTCTACTCTAACGCTACCAGATCCCCAAACAGTTTCGAACTCTACTTGCTGTGCTTTCACCCACTAGTAGAAGCCGCAAAATAGTTGATTTCGTCTACATCTACCCACCCCACCAATTTCGACCCTCGGCGGCAACTCGAATCATTCTCCCGATGACTGCTATCCGGCCCCAAGGACAGATTACAACCGATGCACCGACTGCCTCGCCACTCTATCGAACTGCCTGCTCTCTTCGGCCCCGACAACTCTACGATGCAAGTGTGGTGCCATCGACCATTCGCGCCGACAGCAAGAAATGCTGCTCTCTGGGAACAGAAAGCGATAGACTACACATCCCAGGAGCTTCCACTTCCACCGAGGTTCCAGAAGAGATCGGGTCGACAGCTGTTTTCGTGGAATATAGAGAACCTGTACGACAACGCCTGCTTTTCTGGAGCATACGATACGCGCTCCCTCGCCAGCAAATTGGTGGACCGTTGTCCGTGCAAGGAGAAAGAGTCTTGCATCTTCCGGCAGCTATCGGGAAAGCAGAGGTACCACAGGGACGGGGCAATATTTGGCATACCCCATTGCCCAACTATGGCGGACCCAAGGATATGGAAGTAGCACCCCCTCCGTTAGCGAACACCGAAAAACCGCGAACATCCCAGAAGGAGTCTACATGTGCAAAAAGTTTGCTGTAGCGAGATACAAAGGAAGAACCGGGCTGTTGTTGCTACTCGATCCCCGACTGGGGAAACGATTCCAGTCTACGGCTACAAGATACGAGAAACGATTCGGGCCGCCGGTGGAATAGAACGCCACGGTTGGTGCGGGAACCGCTTTCTGTGCACGCGGCAAAATCTGCTACTCGCCTATATCGGAAAAGAAAGACGATAGAGAAGTAGAATTGCTGCTTCCAGACCTTGGGCGAGAATAGGTTCTATGGGTCCTGCACTGCAGGGCTAGGAGAGTAGACCCTCCGACAGCTCCGCCTAGTATTTTGCAGATGCAGCCCGGCGGGCTGGGGGTTGCAAAGGACGAATGGAGTCGTACACTTGTCTAGGCCCGTTTAGTATTCCAACTGCTTTTAGGTATGCGGAAAGTATACCCTACTACAATACTTTTTCCCCAAAAACACACTCTACTCCATATGGAAGGGATCCCCACGCTTGGTCTTGGGGGTTTCTACCTTCTCTGTCGGTGTGTGGAGGGGGTGCACGGAAGGGGAAACTGGTTTGCTGTGCTTCCAGGTCTTGTAGACGACCTTCCAGAGAAAAACAGCGGCTAGCGAAAAGGTAGGTCCACCTTTGGGCTGTTTCTAGCATCTGCCGCACCTTCTGGATATCCAGGACGGGTCTCTTCTTGTTCCTCCTCGACGCTTTCTATTTCCTCTTCCTCGTCGTCCTTGTCCAGCATCGACAAGATGTCGACCAACAAATTCGTGGTTTGCTCCACACGAGCCGGGCAACGTATTCGCGGTTTTGCTCCACACAGCCGACATCGCCGCAGTTTGCTCCACACGAGCCTCTAGCCTCCCAAAGCCGTCAGTAGAAGTCCTGGATGGTGGGCGAGTCGGCTCTGCAGCAGGCAATACGCTGCCGGTAGACGGCTCGCTAGGGGGCAATACGCTGCCGCAGAGACGCCTCGCTAAGCGGCAGCAGGCAATGCATCTGTGCTGGTCGGAGGTTCTACAGCAGGCTCTCGCCATATGTCGTAGAGTCTTGTGGACCCAATACCAATCGCTTTTTGACCTCGCTTGCTGGGAGCACCCCGCGAAGGGAGCGTATTTCTTGGATCTTGTCCGAAGACAAATCTCTTCTTGGTGGCATGGTTGGTTTTTCCTGGGCATATATATGCCCATACTTCCTACTTGTCTATATGGGAATCCCAATCCTCTCCCAGGAATCCCAATCCACCCCAGGAATCCCAATCCTCCCAAGAAATCCCAATCCTCTCCCAGGAAACTCCTAGCAATGCTTAGCAAATGCTTATCGAGAGCACAAAAATGGTCAGGACTACTAGGATTGGTACTACCTTGTTGCATTTTTTCCCCCGCAACAGTAGTCGAAAATTTCCAATTAGAGGTTTGGTAGTTCCAATGAATAGCACTACATATAGCAGAAGATGGCAACCGAAACGACTTTCCAACAAATGGGTCTACGGGTCGAAAAGTCTGTAGGGGCACATCTACTCCTAGAAAATACTGTAGACAGCAATCTTGTGTCGAATATCGCTGGCGCCGACTATCTTGCTGGACATCTTGGCAGAACAAATCTACAACCTTTGGAAGGTCTACCTACATTCGTAGACGATATATCGTGTTTGGCTACCTCCAACGCCAAAGACTGCGTTTGCAAGAACGCCAAGGTATCGTGTAACGACTGGAAGGCAAGGTTCCGCACAACTCGTCGTTTCCAGAATCTCCATCGCAGTACAAGAGTCTTTGGCAAACCCCAAACATGTGCAAACAAATATCCTACACACGATAGGAATACGAGAAGACAACTGTGGAGCAATACGGAGCACCATCGCTAGAATAGAGAGAGAGACCGGAAGAAAGCGAAAGACAAGTGGCAAGAACTATATCCGGAAGAGAAGGCATACGGCTCTATTCAGTAGCAAAGATAGACGCTTCGAAATACCCATTGGCAAAGCTACAAACGTCGATTCCAAAACTAGAAACGCCAACTACTAGCACACGGCTATGGGCTGTATTCTATCGACTATACAAGAGATTTTTCTGGTGTAATGGACCGCTAGCGACTGGTGGAATACCTTTGGAAGAAACATGGTTTCGAGGAGCAAGGGAGACTTGGCTTCTGCTATGCAGTCGAACAGTCCAACAATTCTAGACAATACGGGGTAGTGTTGGGGCCACCGTATGTACTTGGGTGAAACCTGGAATGGCTATACAATGCTTAACGAAACTCTACAACAAGGTTGTTTCCAATTTCGAAGCAGGAGAAGTCCGGGAGCAAATCCCGAGGACATCTGGCAGACTATGTGGATTGCCCAAACCAACATTTGCGAGGAAAACTTTCCTACATCCAGGCGAAAGCCCGGGTTGTACTTTCGCATAGAAGTTTCGCTCTCACGCATATCCAACAACTTAAGAAATAGCAAGCGATTTGGTAAAACAAACTCTACAGATGGTATCTCCTCCAGACACCAACGTTTTGTAGTACAACCACCAGCAAAACAATGGGACTCTACAGATCGGTTGTTTGTAGTACATGTCAGCAAACAGGAGTCTCGTTCTGGCAGATGATCGCGTCCACAGGGCACCATCTTAAGTGAGTTTGGTATGCACGATGAGGCGGGGAGAATTTCTGGGGTCGTATTGCCCCTACAAGAGCAGGCGGCGATGCTCTCATTGGGAGAAAGCGATAGAATGGGCTGCAGCAGATTTTGGTTTCGAGCATGTCAATATTTCCAGATATACTCTCGCTACAGATACTGGTGTGGAGCTAGGTCCACTACGTTGCTATACAAAGGATCCCGATGCCAAAGCGATACTGTCTGCAGAGTAGAAGACCAACCCAGCTACATCCAAATGGAGCAGATCCAAGTATTCTATTGCCTTCTTGCAAGACAGTAGAGTGGGAATGGAGAACAGCCAAATGTAGCACCATAGGCAAGGCTTCTTCCAAATTCCAACTGCAGGAAGTACCAGAAGTTGCAAAAAGACAGAGAAGTATATTCTGGATCTACTAGGGGTCGAGGAAAGCGATTGCAAGAAATACAAGAAGCAGCACGCTGGAAGAATGGAGAAGAGAAGCATGGGCTATCCTAGAAGGTAGAAAGACAGCACGGCAGATAGAACAAGAGCAAGCGTGAGAAAAAGAACTGGAGCGACTAGGAGAAATAGTGCGGGGAGAAAGGAATACACAAAGCGATCGGAAGAAGCTGCTAAAGAGGTAGAAACGGCTCTGAGAAAGGAAATACACAAAGCGGAAAAATAGCAGAGCGTTGCAAATACTACATGGTCCATTCTAGGATACATGCAGAAACAACCAGAAGGGCAAACATCCAGCAGAGTAGTCTTGTTGCAAAAGGCGTAGAAATGCCAATTGTGGTTTGGGCAAACAAAAGATTGGAGCGTGTGCTGGAAGAGAACCACGACTTTGTGGAGACCGCTCTTGGGACAAATACGGACGAAAAGCGCAGTGTTGGATACCAAGAGGCTTGGCCAGCAACGAAGAATACCCTGTTGGCCTGCACATCCGCATAGAACCCACCAGAACTTTCCAGAAAGATGGAAGGACCATATTCTGGAATCCTATTGCCGTAGTAGTTGCCCCAGATCCTAGAAAGCTATCTTCTATAGAAACCGAAGAGATAGAGCAAGACTACAGCGACCTGCTAGGCGAAAAATGCAAACCATTGTGGTAGAGACTGCAATAGCCCCACTTCCAAAGGATACAAACCAAACTTATAGATTTCGAGCCTGGAAAATACATGTGCAGAAAGTTTGCCGCTGCAACATTCGAGGGAAAGCAAGATTGTATTGTATCTGTTGCCAGTGGGGAAGATGGGAACCCAACCACAGACATCGAAATACCGACATATGGATACTTTCTAGAGAAGGAAATAGAAAAAACTTGGCGGAGTAGAAGCCCTCGAAAGGGAGACAGCTTGCTTCTCTGTAGAGTAGGTCCAGAAAAGACAACACCACAAAAAACAAAGATAGACTGGTGTCTGTAGTATGCAGCTAGAAACAAATAGTCCCACCAGGGATACAGAATAGAATACCTCTCGGCATTTGCGATATACATTCTGCCACGATTTGCAAACTGTTTTGCTGTATGTTTGCCAAAGTGGCCTAGTATCGAGCTGGTTGGTCTATTGGGCCTTCCCAGCCATTTCTCGCATTTTTCATCCACAGAAGAACACTCCATAGGGTCCTCTTTCCAGTATGCAGCCTCTGCTTTGTCGAATTCCCTCGAATGGGAAGCGAGGTGGATTTCCTCTGCTGTATACAATATGCATACTCGAGATGTATACACAGTACAGTGTATACTTCGAATTGGGTACAATATTTTTTCTAGTCCATCTGGAAGGGGTCCCTATGTTTTGGTGTTGCTGTTGTCGTCCTCGTGGGCCTGCTTGTGGACCGGGCGGTGGTGGTGTGCTGTGCTTCCAGGTCTTGTGGATGACCTTCCAGAGAAAAAACAGCTGACTAGCGAAAGGTAGGTCCACCTTTGGGCTGTTTCTAGCATCTGCCGCACCTTCTGGATATCCAGGCGGGTCTCTTCTTGCTCCTCCTCGACGTTTTCTATTTCCTCTTCCTCGTCGTCCTTGTCCAGCATCGACAAGATGTCGACCAACAAATTCGCGGGTTTGCTCCACACGAGCCGCAACGTGTTTAGGTGGTTTGCTCCACCGCGAGCCGACATTGCCAGCAGTTTGCTCCACACGAGCCTCTAGCCTTCCCAAGCGGTCGTAGAAGTCCTGGACGGTGGGCGCAGTCGGCTCTGCAGCAGGCAATACGCTCTCGCTGGGGGGCAATACGCTGCTGGTAGACCATGCGCTAGCGGCAGCAGGCAATACGTCTGTGCTGGGGGCCAACGCTTCCTCTCCAGTGGTGTCGCTAGACGGTTCCGTGGCCGTGCTAGCGGGCAATACCATCGTGCTGGTCGGAGGCTCTACAGCAGTCTCTCGCCATATGTCGTAGAGTCTTGTGGACCCAATACCGAAACGGCTTTTTGACCTCGCTTGCTGGGAGCACCCCTCGAAGGGAGCGTATTTCTTGGATCTTTTCCGAAGACAAATCTCTTCTTGGTGGCATGGTTGGTTTTTCCTGGGAATATATACCCATACTTCCTACTTGTCTATATGGGAATCCCAATCCTCTCCCAGGAATCCCAATCCTCTCCCAGGAATCCCAATCCTCCCCAGGAATCCCAATCCTCTCCCAGGAAACTCCTACCAATGCTTAGCAAATGCTTAGCAAATACTTAGCAATGCTTAGCAATGCTTAGCAATGCTTAGCAATGCTTAGCAAATGCTTAGCAATGCTTAACAAATGCTTAGCAATGCTTAGCAATGCTTAGCAATGCTTAGCAATGCTTAGCAATGCTTAGCAAATGCTTAGCAAAACAAGCAAACCTCTAGGTTCTGTCTAGTGTGCCCAGTTTGTCTAGTGTGCCCAGTTTGTCTAGTGTGCCCTAGTTTCCCATATAGGCAATTTTTTTGCGAATGTAGATATATAGCACAACCAAATGCCTCCCAAAAGACAACTATCGCAAGACCAGGTGGAGGAGATTCGCAAGATGCGTGGAAAAGTCCCAGCACAAGAAACTAGACAACGATTCGGCATCGGTTCCAATCGACTACGCAAAATATGGAATACGGCCACGGAACCGTCTAGCGACACCACTGGAGAGGAAGCGTTGGCCCCCAGCACAGACGTATTGCCTGCTCCCGCTAGCGCATGGTCTACCAGCAGCGTATTGCCCCCCAGCGAGAGCGTATTGCCTGCTGCAGAGCCGACTGCGCCCACCGTCCAGGACTTCTACGACCGCTTGGGAAGGCTAGAGGCTCGTGTGGAGCAAACTGCGGCGATGTCGGCTCGTGTGGAGCAAACCACGAATACGTTGCCGGCTCGTGTGGAGCAAACCACGAATTTGTTGGTCGACATCTTGTCGATGCTGGACAAGGACGACGAGGAAGAGGAAATAGAAAACGTCGAGGAGGAGCAAGAAGAGACCCATCTGGATATCCAGAAGGTGCGGCAGATGCTAGAAACAGCCCAAAGGTGGACCTACCTTTAAGCTAGCCAGCTGTTTTTCTCTGGAAGGTCATCCACAAGACCTGGAAGCACAGCACACCACCACCGCCGGTCCACAAGCAGGCCCACGAGATGACAACAGCAACACCAAAACATAGGGACCCCTTCCAGATGGACTAGAAAAAATATTGTACCCAATTCGGAAGTATACACTGTACTGTGTATACATCTCGAAAGCATGCATATTGTATACAGCAGAGGAAATCCACCTCGTTTCCCATTCGAGGAATTCGACAAAGCAGAGGCTGCATACTGGAAAGAGGACCCTATGGAGTGTTCTTCTGTGGATGAAAAAATGCGAGAAATGGCTGGGGAAGGCCCAATAGACCAACCAGCTCGTATACTAGGCCACTTTGGCAAACATACAGCAAAACAGTTTGCAAATCGTAGCAGAATGTATATCGTTGGTGCGCGAGAGGTATTCTATTCTGTATCCCTGGTGGGACTATTTGTTTCTAGCTGTATACTACAGACACCAGTCTATCTTTGTTTTTGTGGTGTTGTCTTTTCTGGACCTACTCTACAGAGAAGCAAGCTGTCTCCTTTCATGGGGCTTCTTCTCCGCCAAGTTTTTCTATTTCCTTCTCTAGAAAGTATCCATATGTCGGTATTTACGATGTCTGTGGTTGGGTTCCCATCTTCCCCCACTGGCAACAGATACAATACAATTCTTGCTTTCCCTCGGAATGTTGCAGCGGCAAACTTTCTGCACATGTATTTTCCAGGCTCGAAATCTAGAAGTTTGGTTGTATCCTTTGGAAGTGGGGCTATTGCAGTCTCTACCACAATGGTTTGCATTTTTTTATCTAGCAGAATCGTTGTAGTCTTGCTCTATCTCTTCGGTTTCTATAGAAGATAGCTTTCTAGGATCTGGGGCAACTACTACGGCAATAGGATTCCAGAATATGGTCCTTCCATCTTTCTGGAAAGTTCTGGTGGGTTCTATGCGGATGTGCAGGCCAACAGGGTATTCTTCGTTGCTGGCCAAGCCTCTTGGTATCCAACACGTTTTAGATCCGTGTTTGTCCGCAGCGGTCTCCACAAAGTCGTGGTTTCTCTTCCAGCACACGCTCCAATCTTTTGTTTGCCCAAACCACAATTGGCATTTCTACCTTTTGCAACAAGACTACTCTGCTGGATGTTTGCCCTTCTGGTTGTTTGCGGTATCCTAGAATGGACCATGTAGTATTTGCAACGTCTGCTATTTTTCCGTTTGTGTATTTAGTAGAGCCGTTTCTACCTCTTTGCGAGCTTCTTCCGATCGCTTTGTGTATTCCTTTTTTCTCCGTACTATTTCTCCTAGTCGCTCCAGTTCTTTTTCTCTCACGCTGCTCTTGTTCTATCTGCCGTGCTGTCTTTCTACCTTCTAGGATAGCCCATGCTTCTCTTCTCCATTCTTCCAGCGTGCTGCTTCTTGTATTTCTTGCAATCGTTTTCCTCGACCCCTAGTAGATCCAGAATATACTTCTCTGTCTTTTGCAATCTCTGGTACTTCCTGCAGTTGGAATTTGGAAGAAGCCTTGCCTATGGTGCTACATTTGGCTGTTCTCCATTCCCACTCTACTGTCTTGCAAGAAGGCAATAGAATACTTGGATCTGCTCCATTTGGATGTAGCTGGGTTGGTCTTCTACTCGCAGACAGTATCGTTTTGGCATCGGGATCCTTTGTATAGCAACGTAGTGGACCTAGCTCCACACCAGTATCTGTAGCGGAGAGTATATCTACCGAAATATTGGACATGCTCGAAACCAAAATCTGCTGCAGCCCATTCTATCGCTTTCTCCCACGTGAGCATCGTCGTCTGCTCTTGTAGGGGCAATACGGACCCCAGAAATTCTCCCGTCTCCGAATGTGCATACCAAACTACGAAGATGGTGCCCTGTGGACGATCTGCCAGAACGAGACAGCGGTCTAGACATTTCGATAGGTTTTCCCATTGTTTTGCTGGTGGTTGTACTACAAACAAGTTGGTGTCTGGAGGAGATACCATCTGTAGAGTTTGTTCTACCAAATCGTTTGCTATTTCTTCGAGTTGTGTGGATGTGCGTGAAGCGAAACTTCTATGCGAGTACAACCACGGGCTTGCACGTCTGGATGTAGGAAAGTTTTCCGCAAATGTTGGTTTGGGCAATCCACATAGTCTGCCAGATGTCCTCGATTTGCTCGGACTTCTCCTGCTTCGAAATTGGAAACAACCTTGTTGTAGAGTTTAAGTTCGCATTGTATAGCCATTCCAGGTTTCGACCCAAGTACATCGTGGGCCCCAACACTACCCGTATTGTCTAGAATTGTTGGACTGTTCGACTGCATAGCAGAAGCCAAGTCTCCTTGCTCTCGAGAAACCATGTTTCTTCCAAAGGTATTCCACCAGTAAACTTCGCGGTCCAGTACACCAGAAAAATCTCTTGTATAGTCGATAGAATACAGCCCATAGCCGTGTGCTAGTAGTTGGCGTTCTAGTTTTGGAATCGACATTTGTAGCTTGCCAATGGGTATTTCGAAACGTCTATCTTTGCTACGAATAGGCGTATGCCTTCTCTTCGGATATAGTTCTTGCCACTTGTCTTTAAGCTTTCTTCCGGTCTCTCTCTCTATTCTAGCGATGGTGCTCCGTATTGCTCCACAGTTGTCTTCTCTCTGTTATTCCTATCGTGGTGTAGGATATTTGTTTGCACATGTTTGGGGTTTGCCAAAGACTCTTGTACTGCGATGGAGATTCTGGAAGCGGACGAGTTGTGCGGAACCTTGCCTTCCAGTCGTTACCGCGATACCTTGGCGTTCTTGCAAACGCCAGTCTTTGCGTTGGAGGTAGCCAAACACGATATATCGTCTACGAATGTAGGTAGACCTTCCAAAGGTTGTAGATTTGATCTGCCAAGATGTCCAGCAAGATAGTCGGCGCCAGCGATATTCGACACAAGATTGCTGTCTACAGTATTTTCTAGGAGTAGATGTGCCCCTACAGACTTTTCGACCCGTAGACCCATTTGTTGGAAAGTCGTTTCGGTTGCCATCTTCTGCTATATGTAGTGCTATTCATTGGAACTACCAAACCTCTAATTGGAAATTTTCGACTACTGTTGCGGGGGAAAAAATGCAACAAGGTAGTACCAATCCTAGTAGTCCTGACCATTTTTGTGCTCTCGATAAACTATTTTGCCGGCTTCTACTAGTGGACGAAAGCACAGCAAGTAGAGTTCGAGAAACTGTTTGGGGATCTGGTAGCGTTCGTAGAAGGTGTGTCCCGATTGCTCCAGGATTTGTTTCTCTCGGTCGGAAAGCAACATGGGGCGACACTTCTGCAGCAGGGCCTCGAAGTCTTCGGATATGTCGGGAGTTGTCGTCGTCTGGGGCTTGTCTATACCACCTCGGATTCGCGTGTATCGAGCTTGCGATATGTGGTACTTCCTCTTCGCTTCCCGAAGGGACAAACGACCCGATCGGATCTCGGTATAGGCTTCGCGCGAGAGCTTGGTTCCTGGCATATTTCTATATCCATGCACCCACATAGCTCTAACTGGGAGTGCACTGCACTGGAAGCAGCCGAAGTGGTCTTGTCGAAGGGATTGGGCAAACACTCATTTTCACCTAGGCTGGTAGCAGAATTAGCCCATATGGAAGCTTCTGAGCAAGGTGTACCTATACAGGTTTTTCTTATCATTCCCCCTACTACTCCATCAAACAATCATCTATCATGACACAACACAATCACTTTGCTACACCAATCTTCCATCTTTACTCTGCATGGACACTACCATCAAACAATCATCTATCATGACACAACACAATCACTTTGCTACAACAATCTTCCATCTTGACTCTGCATGGACACTACCATAAAACAATCATCTATCATGACACAACACAATCACTTTGCTACAACAATCTTCCATCTTGACATTGCACGGACACTACCATAAAACAATCATCTATCATGACACAACACAATCACTTTGCTACAACAATCTTCCATCTTGACATTGCACGGACACTACCATAAAACAATCATCTATCATGACACAACACAATCACTTTGCTACAACAATCTTCCATCTTGACATTGCACGGACACTACCATAGAACAATCATCTATCATGACACAACACAATCACTTTGCTACAACAATCTTCCATCTTGACTCTGCATGGACACTACCATAAAACAATCATCTATCATGACACAACACAATCACTTTGCTACAACAATCTTCCATCTTGACATTGCACGGACACTACCATCAAACAATCATCTGTCATGACACAACACAATCCCTTTGCTACAACAATCTTCCATCTTGACATTGCACGGACACTACCATAAAACAATCATCTATCATGACACAACACAATCACTTGGCTACACCAATCTTCCATCTTGACATTGCACGGACACTACCATAAAACAGTCATCTATCATGACACAACAACCATTAGCTACTTCAGTCTTCCATCATGATGTTACACATATTCATTTGGCTACAACACTTACCTACAGGTACAACAACCAAACAAACCAAACTTAGCTTCAACCTACTTCTCTTATCACTGTCAACTAGCTACAGCTTTCTTCTCACTTCCCAGTCAGCTAGGAACAGCGTCCTTCTCACTTCTCTGTCACTTAAAGGTCACATGCAATGTAAAACACAACTTTGCAGATTCTGATACCTTTCGGTATGGACTTACCGAAACAAATCATCAAAAATGCAAATTTAACTTATAAAGTTGAACAATAACGCGATGAAAAAAAACGTGCAAAATTGTAGTTCAAACGATTCACGAACTTTCCCCCAGCGCTTGGGGGAATTGAAGTGGTTTCAACAGCTGGGCTGCGCTCATAGCACATGCGCAGTGAAATAGGTTCGCGGAGCTTGGAAGCGGGTTGTCGGTGAATATTCGGTGAAGGGTTTGGTGTGAGCTATTTTTCTAATGTTTTGTTGATATGTTGTTACAGTAGATTACCGATTTAACTGTTTATATCATTTCATTTGTCTATTTCACCACACGTTCTTCTTACCGAGTCACTTTCTCAGTTCGATACTTAAAAGCAATGTCATTATTTAGCGTTGACAGAATTTCTAACTGTGATATAGATATGCAGCTGTCACAGACAAAACTCAATGTCTGTTTTATTGGCACCTATGTGTCTGCCTGCCCGTCTGCTAATGACAATATTCAATACACAATTTCAATCACTGACCGCATGCAATTTGAACTTAACACCTATCAGGCTATACACCATAAACAAAATGCATTGATTTATGGCCCGAGTTCGGTCTCTGTCACATTATGTAATTACACAGACAGGCAGGTGTGATACTTGTACACATGACATGTTATGATGTCTGTTGATTGCCGAATGTTATACACAAGAAATGAGCATGTATTTACAAAACCCAACATCTCTATACAGTGAAGCCTCGGTAATCCGGACGGTTGCGTTTCTCAGCAAATTCGTCCGGATTGCGAATCGTCCGGACTACTGAATTAAAGACCCAAGTTCAAAACGACACGAATCTGGATAAAACAAATAAGCATTTAATGTCATAGCAAAAAGTCTTTCATTGTTGTTTGTGTTCGTTTAACCTTCCTCATTGAATTCATCACATCAATAATTTTACCGAGTGGCATCCAAATGTTGATCCGACGTGTCTGATCACGTCCTTCCTCAGCACAGGTGAGGTAATGTCTAACAAGTGATCTATTGTAGTATGCCTTGAATGTCCGGATTATTCCTGCATCCATCGGTTGAATATGAGATGTGGTATTTGGTCACATTTCGCAAAGTTGGCGAAGCACACTTGTGACTTGCAGCATTAAATTGTCGAGAAGCAAAATCACTTTAAGTCCACGTGACCGCATCTGTCTGTCAAAGTACATTAACCAATCACAAAACAGCTCACTTGTCATCCACGCCATTGTATTGTGGTGTCAATCAAAGTGTAAATGTACAGCATCTTCAGTTGGGAGCTTTTAATGTCTAATTAAAACAACATCCCTTAATAGACATTTCTCAAAAGTTAACAAGAGTTCATCTTGTCAACTCCATGACACCGAGTTTTTATTGTTTATGGCCAGTTAAGTAAACATCGCCGGGGGTGTTGTTATGGTTCGTGAACACGACTTACAGCATCCGGACTGTGAAGCAATTTACTGTTTATTTTACTGATTGGTTACAGCTACTTACCGTCCGGTTCAGGAAACCGAATTTCAGGATTATCGAGGCAAATTAAATAGGCATAGATTGGTAACAAGCTAAAATCGTCCGGGAGCCGAGATTTCCGGATTATCGGAGTCCGGACTAACGGGGCTTCACTGTATATACACACACAATGAGCCGTGAGGGCATCTGCAATGAACCAGCCGTTACACTTGAGTGCACACCCACCCGCTCTGACTGGCTTCGGTATCCCGGCTGCTTCGCTTGGAGGGAAGTAAACCCAAGTACAATATATTGCACTTTTGATTTGCGATTGTACGCTTATAATTTTGTTTTTATGTTTTTTCATAACCAGCAATGTACATGTATATTATATGTCATGAATAAGGGATAATTGTGTTTTAATTATGTTTGATTTTTTGGTTGCATGTGACCTTTAACTATTGACATAACAGTCACTTAGCTACAACATGTTTTTGTGGTGTTTACAGGTGCAGAAATGGAGGGCTTGCCCCCAGTGGCCCATGGTATGTTCCCCAGAGGAGGGGTGGAGCTGGTTCATTACCTGTACATGCGGTCTAACCAGCAGCTGGCAAATACCCTTGCTGCTGAAGTGAAGGAACTTCACACCCAAGGAGCAGAGTAAGTTTGTTCATTAAGATTTCTACACCACTGTTGTATGATTGGTAAATCCAGATATTTTTAATCAGCCACAGCCTATGTTGGTTCTATATTGTCAGTGTTACATGGTGTACATTTGCAGATGCCTGTTATGATTGGTGTCCATGGGTAATCTGAATCAGCCACAGCCTATGTTGGTTTTGTATTTTCAGTGTTACATGATATACACAGAGGCTTATTTGTAGTGCATAAACGCTGTAAACTCTGGTTGACATCAGTATCCCCAGCAAGACAGCATAGTGATGCAGGATTGTGTTACCCTAACACCAACATCCTACCTGGACACACTGATGCAGAAGCCTAGATAAGCTGCGTAAAGTACACTTTGAAATTTCCAAAATACCCACTGAAATATACTAGTACCTGAAGCGTCCTAAATACACAAAGGAAATTACAGAAACATTTTGGTTAGTTGTTGACTTGTGTACCCTGATTTACCGGTAAAAAACAAATGCGTAACAGAAAGTAGCTAACCGTCAAATGTTACTAGTGGGTTGGGTAGATTATCGATTGTATTCCACTATGTGACTGTACACTTTATGAACCACAGAAAGAAACAATCATGCAAACGCAGCTAGTTATGGTTGTAACACTCATTTTGATTAGTTCTTCTGAAAATATCATCAAATGAAATTGCTTGCCTTGTTAGAAAGTGTAGCCACATATTGTTTATCAACAGAGATGGTCTCTTGAAAATCGTGTCTGCATTCATCTTCTAAAGCATCATCTAAAAGTTAGATTTCGGCATTTGTCACTGTTCGAAATCGAGCTTTTGAAAATTGTCATTGCAAAAGAAATTATTGATGAATTTATTGGAAATTGTTTTGAATCGGAGGTTGCTATCGATTGAATATTGACAGATATGCTTACTGTTCACGCACCGCCAAAGAAACATGATTGCAATAGACTTTCGAAAGAAACAAAACCCTCAGGATTCATGGAAAATTAAGTTTCCATGGTTATCTTTCAATAAAAACACTGATGAAATGAGACTATGCTGCACTTATTGTCAGTCGGCAAAAATAAGTTTGTTCCTTAAAAAAGGACCATGTTAGTGTCTAAAGTACAAACAATTGCCTTTATTTATCTTTTTAAACATTTTTTGAATTACAGATATAGAAAATACCCATATTTGCAATAAAAGGGTGGATATCGGAAAGTTTGAGTGCCCACTGAAGATAGGTAGTAACCATTTATAACAGAAACCATGGTTAAAATACCTAGATTGGAAAAAGCTTATCTAGAGCTCTGCATTGATGGTTTATCAATACCATCATTCTTTAGAAAGTTCAACTAATCGATCATCACAAGTATTTTTTTTTATCTGTATCAATATCAGTGAAGTATGTCAGAAATGGAGAGAGAGGGAGTTTACCATCACACATGTTGGTCGTATGAATTCACTATTTCACCAATAACGTTTGTTTGTTTGTTGTTTAACAACACATTCAGCAATATTCCATCTATATGGTGGGGGTCTTTAACTAATCGCTCATGGACCAGTCAACCCAGTGATCAACAGCATGAGTATTGATCTACTCAATTGAGATACAATGACATGTGTGAACCAAGTCAGTGATTCTGACTACTCAATCCCATTAGTTGCCTCTTACACCAAGCATGGGCTGCTGAAGACCAGTTCTAATCTGGATATTCACAGGTTTCACTATTAAGGATAGAAATAACTCATTTAATCAAGTGGAATTGTTTTGATCCAACCACATGCACACAACGCAGGAGAAAACCCTAAACAGTTTGGCCTGTGCAATATAATGTCCATCCAGACTTTGTCAAATGTTGGGTCTGTGGTCAAAATGAAAATATAATTTTACATGTGAATAGTTTGATCAAAGAAAATATATAGCGTCAGTATGAAGCAAAAGTAGTATAATCTCAGACTTATATATGTTTATTCATTTTTAGTTCACCTAAAAGTCATGTGACCTTGTGTTATAGCCTGTTTGTTTGCCAAAATCATCATTTTCAAATAAACCTTAGAAGCCATTTTGAACGTTATGTTTTTGACAGTTTTTCATCCATTTCAAAATTTAATGACACTTGAAGTATGTTTCATTTGCTATTTCATTTCAGTACATGTCTGTTTTTACACCTGTGTGTTTTGACCACACAAATTCTAGAGTCCCTTATTGCTCTGTGCTTTGCATATACTGCCTGTATATCAAGTTGAATTTCAGTGCTTTGGCAGTATGTTTTACGTAAAAGAATTTTAGTTTTATGAAATACTTCACCTGCCTTTGATCCATGAGAGGGAAACAAGTTGTAAGCTTATTCATGGAGCAGAACAACAGAAGTTCTTTCAACCTATTTCTTTCAACTTTAGCCTATTTTTACAGTTAGTGGATCTGTTAAACATGTAATAAAATTTATAGGACGTTGTCTGAAAAATATCATACTGAGAAATGTTTTCTTACACAGGAAACCTCAAACAAGACCTTTCATTGCAAGGGCTGTCCAGATCAGGCTTCGGATGCTCATCCCCTACATGGAACACTGGCCGCAGGTAACAGCCTCGAGCCACACATTCCTCCAGTTAACAAGGCCACATTATTGATTCTTTATTATTGTTTACCAGTATACCCTAAGTTTTGCAAAGGTCCTTTCAAAGAACTTGGTTTGCATTGCTTTAAAATTGGTGGTATGCCAGTAACTACCTTTTCCAGAAATTCTCAAGATTTGTAGGATATCAACATATAAGTTGTATTATGTCATTTTGGTAACAGCTGACCTTGCCATATGCAGTTGTATTTTGCCACTTCCAGAAAAACTCATGTCTAATGTGTTTCAGGTGAAGGTGATATGATATTTATCTTATGTTTCCAAAATAACATCCTGAATTGTGAGATTATTGAGTGTATTTTCTTCTATTAACCTTTAGTCAACTTTTTATTTTATTTATTCTTATACATTTTCTTCCATCTCTCTCATTAGCATTTTCCATGTTTGCATTGCATGATATATGTGCTATGAGGGATCTATAACCAGAGTCAAACTACAATGGCAGCTGTTCATCGTTGATTACATATGTATTCCTGCTGTAGGCTCTGGCTATTCAAGCTCTACCCCAGAATGCAAAGGAGTCCTGGTCTAACCTAGCCACTCTCACCGATGACATTTGGTATCATGTTGGAGATAGGTCAACAGATGTAAGGACTATTGTTTGTTTCTAACTCTTACTCTTTCTTCACCATCACATGCTTTTTGTGAAAGGTAATCCATGAGAGATAACGGGTGGTCAGAATGTCCTGTTTACGGACTGTTTTAGTGTTAGTACCTAGACTGCCATCTTACATAGAAGGCTGCAGGCTGAACCTACATGCCCAAGCTCTTTGACACTGTAGTTCACCTGACACCTTGCCTCCTGTCTGACACTGTAGTTCACCTGACACCATGTCTCCTGTCTGACACTGTAGTTCACCTGACATCATGTCTCCTGTCTGACACTGTAGTTCACCTGACACCATTTGTCCTCTCTGACACTGTAGTTCACCTGGCACCATTTCTCCTGTCTGACACTGTAGTTCACCTGACACCATGTCTCCTGTCTGACACTGTAGTTCACCTGACACCATTTGTCCTGACACTGTAGTTCACCTGACACCATTTGTCCTGACACTGTAGTTCACCTGACGACATTTGTCCTGTCTGACACTGTAGTTCACCTGACACCATGCCTCCTGTCTGACACTGTAGTTCACCTGACACCATGTCTCCTGTCTGACACTGTAGTTCACCTGACACCATGCCTCCTGTCTGACACTGTCTGACACTATGTAGTTCACCTGACACCATTTGTCCTGACACTGTAGTTCACCTGACACCATTTGTCCTGACACTGTAGTTCACCTGACGACATTTGTCCTGTCTGACACTGTAGTTCACCTGACACCTTGCCTCCTGTCTGACACTGTAGTTCACCTGACACCATTTCTCCTGTCTGACACTGTAGTTCACCTGACACCATGCCTCCTGTCTGACACTGTAGTTTACCTGACACCATTTCTCCTGTCTGACACTGTAGTTCACCTGACACCATGCCTCCTGTCTGACACTGTAGTTCACCTGACACCATTTGTCCTGTCTGACACTGTAGTTTACCTGACACCATGCCTCCTGTCTGACACTGTAGTTCACCTGACACCATTTGTCCTGTCTGACACTGTAGTTCACCTGACACCATTTGTCCTGTCTGACACTGTAGTTCACCTGACACCATTTGTCCTGTCTGACACTGTAGTTTACCTGACACCATTTCTCCTGTCTGACACTGTAGTTTAATTGGTACACAAAACGGGCATCCCTGGCAGCAGTGTACAAGGCCACAGAGATCTTCATGATCCAAGATCGGTCTGAGGATTACACAGATACTTGGACCTTCCTGGACAGACGCCTGAATAACGTCGCAGCCTTTGGCAAAACAGTAAAAAATGTGAGTCATCTGTCATTTCTTTTCACTCATCATAAAGGCATAGCTAAAAGTATGAAAAGATCAGATCTTATTACCAAAACTTGTTTATGTTGTATGTCGGTGTAGTTCAGATAGTGAAAGTGTTGTTGTATATAGGTGTAGTGCAGATAGTGAAAGTGTTGTTGAATGTAGGTGTAGTTCAGATAGTGAAAGTGTTGTTGTATGTAGTTGTAGTGCAGTTTGTGAAAGTGGTGTTGTATGTAGGTGTAGTGCAGATAGTGAAAGTGTTGTTGTATATAAGTGTAGTGCAGATAGTGAAAGTGTTGTTGTATATAGGTGTAGTGCAGATAGTGAAAGTGTTGTTGTATGTAGGTGTAGTGCAGATAGTGAAAGTGGTGTTGTATGTAGGTGTAGTGCAGATAGTGAAAGTGGTGTTGTATGTAGGTGTAGTGCAGATAGTGAAAGTGTTGTATGTAAGTGTAGTGCAGATAGGCGAAAGCGTTGTTGTAAAGTGGTGTTGTATGTAGGTGTAGTGCAGATGCAGTGAAAGTGTTGTTGTATGTAGGTGTAGTGCAGTGTGAAAGTGTTGTTGTATGTAGGTGTAGTGCAGATAGTGAAAGTGTTGTTGTATGTAGGTGTAGTGCAGATAGTGTTGTTGTATGTAGGTGTAGTGCAGATGTAAAGTAGTGTTGCAGATAGTGAAAGTGTTGTTGTATGTAGGTGTAGTGCAGATAGTGAAAGTGGTGTTGTATGTAGGTGTAGTGCAGATAGTGAAAGTGTTGTTGTATGGTGTAGTGCAGATAGTGAAAGTGGTGTTGTATGTAGGTGTAGTGCAGATAGTGAAAGTGTTGTTGTATGAAGGTGTAGTGCAGATAGTGAAAGTGGTGTTGTATGTAGGTGTAGTGCAGATAGTGAAAGTGTTGTTGTATGTAGGTGTAGTGCAGATAGTGAAAGTGCTGTTGTATGTCGGTGTAGTGCAGATAGTGAAAGTGGTGTTGTATGTAGGTGTTGCATGTAGGTGTAGTGCAGATAGTGAAAGTGTTGTTGTATGTTAGTGTAGTGCAGATAGTGAAAGTGGTGTTGTATGTAGGTGTAGTGCAGATAGTGAAAGTGTTGTTGTATGTAGGTGTTGTTGTATGTGGTGTAGTGCAGATGAGTAGTGAAAGTGTTGTTGTATGTAGGTGTAGTGCAGATAGTGAAAGTGTTGTTGTATGTAGGTGTAGTGCAGATAGTGAAAGTGTTGTTGTATGTAGGTGTAGTGCAGATAGTGAAAGTGTTGTTGTATGTAGGTGTAGTGCAGATAGTGAAAGTGGTGTTGTATGTAGGTGTATGTATGTAGGTGTAGTGCAGATAGTGAAAGTGTTGTTGTATGTAGGTGTAGTGCAGATAGTGAAAGTGTTGTTGTATGTAGGTGTAGTGCAGATGAAAGTGTTGTTGTATGTAAGTGTAGTGCAGATAGTGAAAGTGTTGTTGTATGTAGGTGTAGTGCAGATAGTGAAAGTGTTGTTGTATGTAGGTGTAGTGCAGATAGTGAAAGTGGTGTTGTATGTAGGTGTAGTGCAGATAGTGAAAGTGTTGTTGTATGTAATGTAGGTGTAGTGCAGATAGTGAAAGTGGTGTTGTATGTAGGTGTAGTGCAGATAGTGAAAGTGTTGTTGTATGTAGGTGTAGTGCAGATAGTGAAAGTGTTGTTGTATGTAGGTGTAGTGCAGATAGTGAAAGTGTTGTTGTATGTAGGTGTAGTGCAGATAGTGAAAGTGTTGTTGTATGTAGGTGTAGTGCAGTTTGTGTTGTTATATAGATGTAGTGCTGTAAAAGTCTAATTTCCATCCTTCCATTTCAAGCCTACTATTCTGAAAAAATATTTGTGAACAGATAGAAATTGTCAAGTCAAGAATAGTTTACAGAATCATTTGCCTCAGCCATTGCCTGTTGAATATGCATTGAAATTATTCAAAAGGTTATAATAAGACATATATTACATAAGTGGTTAAAAGTGTTAAATCAACTGGTTATTCATAGTTTATTCTACCTCAAAAAAATATCTTATTGCAATGCCTTTCTATTTTGAAAGGCATGACCCTATATTGAGTTTCATTTTCTTGCAGTGCACAGTCATACTTGATACTGTGTAGTCTCACTAGTCTGTATACTTGTTATCATTATAAGAGCAAAATGCAACAGTAATTAGTATCTTTAATATGGTGTTAAAATTCATAGCTTTCGGCCGTGGGAGCCGTGCCAATCTACATTTATCAGTGGGTTACACAAAGTCTGTGGTCTAGACTACCAGTTGTCCTACTTCCATTTTGATGGAAGCTGCAGTTTCTGAGTGGGTTAGGCAGATGACTTTGTGTGCTGGCAATTAGGTGCCTGACTCTGAGGGTGTGGGTCAGAATCCAGGATGGGACTCAACCCAACAAAAGTACTAGAAACTGTACTTTACTGAGAGAGAGAAATCCCAAATATAACATATGTTACATTATCTCCTCTGCTTCTGTATCACCTCCCTGGCTCTCTAATGCATTGTACAGCTGCTTCATCTGTTGTTGATACACACTCACAGCCTCTGTTTCCTCAAAATACCTTTTCGACTTTGTTATTGGCACTTCCGATCCAGTCTACATTGCAGCTCCCGCCTGTATCATCCTATCCTAAAGCCTTGCACCCCAGGATCATCGATCCCTTCACAGCCAGTGTTCCTGCCTAAGGTGACTTCAGCGTTCTTTTTCAGAAGAAGTCCTCCTTGGGGTACATATAGGCATAAAATGTCCATTTAAAAATTCTACGACAGTTGTAACCATATTTTCAATAAAATACATGTATTTACAAAACAAAAAACTCGTTTTTGTCTTGTGAGACCACCCCTACAGGACGCCTCAGCGCCGCCTACAGCCAAGAGCAGGTAACTCTCGCCATCTACCTCGTAGCTCACTTTTCCTGCTGTTGTTCCATCGGAAAAACGTGAGTGGTGTCCGTTTTTTATGTGACGATGACTGAAAAAGAAACTCAATCTGTATGTATGGTTCTTTTCTTTACGCACGGGCTTTAGATGAAGTTCATAGGTTGATTTTCTCATTCATCTTTTTTGTTGTAACTTTGCCGTGGGTTTGCTGATCCTAGCCATGTGGCAGGCAGGATGGCGTACCACCCGGTTGTGGCTTCTTTTCTACATGCGCTTGGTAAAGAGCTTGTAGTTCGGAGTTCATATATTATGCCTGCATTTTATTTGGCAGGCTTGCCTAAATTCTATCTTTTTCAGTAAATTTGTGGTAAGTCATGGTTGGGTAAATTTGATTGCGTGTTCGTTTCGTATCACTCTCAACTTTACTCTTTTTGTGTGTATATGCAGGGTTTGGCTAAGCCTCGTTTCTGTTTTGCATTGTATGTTTAGTATTTAACTGGCTGTAGTATTTAACTGTAACTGTAGCATTTAAATACAGCCTGTGCGTTATATTTATGTGTTACTTTTTCTTGTGTATTCATATATGTTTTTTGACTGCTGCTCAGTCCCCACTAGTAACACTGGTATGGTTCTGTTTGTTGCAGTTTAGACCCTGTGTCGTGCAAAATTACTTTGCCGCCACAGGATAGGCATGAAGTGTGCCTACGTTGCTTGGCCGACGCAGCTCTGACAATCAAGGTTGTGACAACTTCTAAGGCTCTGCCTGCTACACATTCTACCCCCACTGCACCTTTATGCTTGGATGTAATATCAGATTTGTTGCAGCAACAGATGTCATCGGTGAGGTCGTTAGTCTCGGACGCGATGTCCGGTTTCCGTAACGATATCCGCGTCTGCCTGGGGTCTAGTGATAACGCCGGTGCATCTGTCGGGGGTCCTCCCAACCCGAGCCTGGGCTCCGGTGTGGGACATGCCTCCGGGGGTGCGCCTAACCCGAGTTCTGGCTCGGGGGCGGCCTCTCCTTGGACAATGTGTTCAGCTCGAGCCTAGGCTCTGGGGCCGGCTCTCAGCCTGGGCCCGTCCCCACCGGTACTGTCCTGATGTCTGGTCGGTACCACAGTCATGGGTCCACCGCAGGTACCGACGCTGCTGGTAACCCTGTCTTGGCAGGCACTTCCCACCCCTCTCGGTTTCGAGCCAGGGGTCGGTCGAGCTGGGCACCTCGGCCCTTATTTATCCTCTTTCACTCTCCTTGGCTCACTCTTCCGACCCTTCAGAACTTTCTCTGGAAACAGAGAGTTTGCTTCTGGAGGATCGTGATGAGGAAGCCATGGAGGAGGAGTAGGGTAGGGAGGGGTCGGGAGAGACTAACTTCTTGCTCAGCTCATCCCTGCGTCAGTGTCGGGAGCGTGATAGCTTCAGTCCTGTCGCAGGTGGTCTTCCAGTCAGATGACCCCGACCCTGCTGAGTTTCGCCACCATGGTGAGGCGTTTGCTCCATCTCGGGCGCCCCAGACACGTCTCCACATACTCCAATCTCTGCTTGCAGAAGTGGTCAACCCCCTCTTTCTTGGTACTCGTTCCCGTTTCGATCTCCCTGAGCTCGATAGGTGGTACCTAATGGGGGAGGAAGGGCTCTACAGCCCACCAGTCGTAGATGATTGCATCAGTCGCCCTGGGTGGGTCTTCAGGGCACTCGTTAGCTTCACCTAACAGGGTTGCTGACTGCCGCCAATCGCCGCTAATGCCCAAGCACTGAAATCGGCGTACCGGTCATTCGAAGAGCCGTTCAGTCGCTTAAGGTAGTTATCCACTCAGCGTATCTCTCGGCTCTGCAGAGGCAGCTGGTGGATGTGGACTGGGTGGTGGATGATTTCTCATTGGTACCTGCTATGCTGTAACATTGGAGGTACGAATGCTATGAGAAAAGATACGAGATCTTAGGCCTACGAGAGCTTTGTGAAACGGGGCCCTGTACTGTTACCCTTTCGACCGGACCTACTATCCCAGAACGGAGAGCCCCACCCGAATCCCAGGATTCAATGGGTAGTTTGGCCACTGTCAGGAATTGCCTCCATTCCTGCACCAGTCGCAGACACAATTCTGGCTTCGCGGAGAGTACAAACATTCAGTATGAGGATAGATGGGCCTGCTATGTGTGTTGGTGTGGAAATAGAGGGATCAAGGTAGCCGCGTCTACCGTTCAAGGCTACTCCACGGCAATCTCTGCATTCCACACACCTGCCGACGGTGTCATATTAGGACAACACCCTCTGGTGCAGCGTTTCTTAGCAGGCGTGGACAGAATTCGTCCGACTGTCCGGTGGACTAGTCCCCCATGGGACTTGCCAATCGTTTTTGATTGGATGTCCAGTCCTTGCTTTTTTAATCTGTCGGCTCTCTCCCTCCAGCTGTTAACGTGGAAGGCAGCCTTTCTTGTGGCGGTAACGACATTCATGCAATGTCAGCCGATCCTGAGCTAACCGTTTTCCATAAGGATGGGGTCAGCATTAGGTTGCCAGATTCTTACCATCCTAAGATCGCAGGCGCCTTTCATGTAACGGCACCTATTGAGCTTCCAGCTTTCACTCAGCCTCCATCGTCCGGTACCACTCTTCAACGTGCTCACGTCTTAGATGTCCATAAGACACTTAAGGCTTATCTCAAACGAACAGCTTCAATCCGTGAGGATAAACAGCTGTTCTGCTGTTATGGCAGTGGTAAGGCTGGCCTTCCGGCGAACAAGCAGACCATTTGTATGAGCTATATCCATAAGGGTTTAACTCCTCCTGACGGTTTAAAGGCTCATTCAGTTAGGGAAGTGGCTACTTCTACGGCTTACGCAGCGGCACTGCCCATTGAGGAGATCTGCTCCGCGGCTATATGGAGCCGACCGAGTACGTTCATCCGTCATTACCAACTGGACAAACATTCACGTGAGCATGCTTGGATTGGCCAGTCAGTTCTCCACAGTGGGCAGATGTCACTCTCTAGCTGAATGAGCTTTCGAGTTACGTCAATTTTGCACATAAAGGTGTCGGGTTTTATCGTCCTCCCTTCAGTTTAGTGGTGATGGCACTCTTGGTGATTGTATTGCCTATTGTATGGACTTTCTAGCATTGTTTACGCTTACCTACCCCCTTTTACCTCTCGCCACAGTTAGCTGGTTCGGGTAATTAAGGCGGGGTTTCATTGTGGCATATTCCCATTCATTCATTTCCATTATAATGGTTGGGAGGGTGGGGTTTATGTCGAGGCTGTTTTCAGCCAATCAGAATATAGGCCTAGGCCCCCTATTCCCTGCCCTAGCCATGCCCCCGCCTGATTGACATCAGCAGTCAGCTGACTAGGTAAGTGTGTTTTTTCTATTTCCGTATCGGTTGTAGAGTTCACTCCACCACGAGTTTAGTTGTTGCCAGACAGAATGACCACTCCCGTCTTAGTTATCTTTGGGAGTCTGTCTTATGCTTATATGTACCCCAAGGAGGACTTCTTCTAAAAAAGAATCGTACAAACCTGTAGAGGTTCTTGATTCTTTGAAGAAAGACCTCCTTGGGGTACAGCCACCCACATCCCCTCTTTCTGTCTGATACGTTCAGCATGAAAAGTGAGGTACGAGGTAGACGGCGAGAGTTACCTGCTCTTGGCTGTAGGGGCTCTGAGGTGTCCTGTAGGGGTGGTCTCACAAGACAAAAACTAGTTTTTTGTTTTGTAAATATTTTATTGAAAATATGGTTACAACTATCGTAGAATTTTTAAATGGACATTTTATGCCAATATATACCCCAAGGAGGACTTTCTTCAAAGAATCAAGAACCTCTACAGGATGTACGAGTTTTGATGCATGTCTCTCATTCATTGATCCCTCTTCAACAGATCCTTACAGGCTTGTTGCACTTTCAAAAGATCGCTCAGGCAATCAGACTAATGCTCGGAGATGCTCCTGTGTTCCATCTCCAAGTTTTCTCCACCAACTCAACAGCTTTTGGAGTTGCCATCACCTCTTGTAAATGATATCTCTAGAGTAGTAATACTAGTATTGAGAGTATCAACACAGTGTCTATGCTGAAATGGGTAGTGTAGAAACTGAGACTGTCAAGGAGCATCTCTTTGGCTGATTTGTACTGTTTCTTTTTCGCCAAAGATCGGAAAATGACCATGATCAAATTACCTCCTTGACCATTATTGATCAACAATCAGCTTTCCTAGATGCAGGTTTCAAGGCACTCAACAGAGTCTTGGATGGACATCAACGGTGAAATTCTCCTTGGAAAGCACTTATGTCCATTGGTTTGCTGCTACCATCACATTGCCTCCCCATGCTGGTTGAGGATCGTGACTTGAATCATCTGGATCAGTGATCTGTAGGACGTTACTTGCTATTAGGGGCGGTGGGGTAGCCTAATGGTTAAAGCGTTGGCTCGTCACGCCGAAGACCCGGGTTCGAATCCCCACATGGGTACAATGTGTGAAGCCCATTTCTGGTGTTCCCCGCCGTGATGTTGCTGGAATATTGCTAAAAGCGGCGTAAAAACCAAACTCAGTCAGTACTTGCTATTAATCCCATCCTTTCCCCCACAGCGATGTCAGTGGCTCATGCTTCTATACACGATCAAGCACACATCAGCACTCATACACGATCAATTCCATTATATTCAAGATAAGATTACACACTTCCTGGGTTGTGAGATGGCCATTGAACAAGAAGGTCCTTTGAATCATTCATCTGGGACACGACAAGTTGGAACTATTCAGACCGCATCGGTCAAGTCCATATCTCTTTAATGAAGTCATCTGTGATATGTCATTGAATTTGAATGGGAGGCACAGTCTCGGTAGAACTTCTTAAACTGCAGTTTCTGAAGGTGCAGGGCTCACAGTGACTAACACACTGTACACACTGACTAACCCTGACCTGCATGATTCCTTTTTTGAGGTTACAAATCGTGTTCCGAGCATCAACCCAGATCATCCTCCACCAGGTAGAGGTCTGTTACATTTGGCAAGACCACGGAGGGGAGGGATAGAGCGAGTTCAGCTGATCCATCCAAGCAATGACTTTTTGATACAATCATTCTGCTCCCAGTCATGACAATCTCAGACTTGCCTGTAGGTGGAAGACTTGGTGTTTATGCCCACAATTGGACTATACTGGATGACCACTTCATTGCCACCACGCTTCTGCAAGGATATCGTCTGCCACTGTTACAATCACCACCCCTGATGGTCGACCCTACATAGTATCCTCAGGGTCATATATTGATTTATCGTATGGCCACACTATAGTGGAATCGTCCTGACCTACTTATTTTCTTGGAAGTAGACAATTTATTCAATGCAACAGTTTGAAATGGCGGGCCATGAGCCAGTGTTTACATTTGAAATGGTGGACGAAGTGTTTTGGCGAAGGTGGAAAAAATATTTGACTGACTTTCGAATTCGATATTATCATCATTTAAACATTGAATTATCCAGCGAGACATCTGTTTCATTGATTTCCGACACCATTTTCTGGTCCCAATGACACTATCAGGCTATACAATCTGACATCTTCTCCCCATATTGGACTAAAATAGCCAATCAACTTGTCAATGGCCATTTGACAGATTAACATCTTGTTACTGGCAATCTCTTTGGTCCCAGCACTTGTCATCTTTAAACATTGGGAGGTAATTAGCAGTGTGAGAACGCCTCCCCATATTGGACTAAAATAGCCATACCTTTGTTTTTAACATCCTGTTACAAGCTGAGTGGCCAATGCGAGGACCTAGGTATTTTTTGCCAAGCATAGGATGAATGGGCTTTTTCATGAAAGTGTGATTATGATTGTGGTTGTAGTACATGTATGTATATTGTACTGAAGATGATAAATCCAATGATACATACATGTACATGTAAATACAGTAAATTTGTGTTTTTCCCTTTATTTACCAAGAAAATAACTATTATGCATTAATTTCATGATATAAGTCAGTTACAATGTATGGTGCTGTTTGAAAAGTATTCAAACAAGGAGACATTGAATTATCCGACACTTTGTATAATCCGACATTTTTTCCTGGTCCCAGTGAGTGTCGGATTATACAGAGTCCACTGTATACCATTACCAGGTAGGAAAATGTTTACGAACATTTTGCTGCACAAATAGGGATAGATAGGGATGTATTTTTACAAGGTTTTCTGATTTATATGTTAGATACTGTTTGTTTATGTTTGGGGCTGTGTATTGTAATTGAGTTTGAATATTTTTATAATAGAAAGGTAATAATTATGATAGTGAGGTTCCCTAATAATTGTGGAGGAGAAATCGTATAATTGTATTTTGTCAAATTTTAATAAATGTTTTATCAGCATTTCCATCACGTCGGTTTTGTTGATATTAGCCATGTTGGTGGCCAAGCTGAAGTAGTGTGGCAGTGATGTATACTTGCGCAGTGAAGCGCCGTGAAATCAGATGTATTGTCAATCCAAAATTGATACCGTCTGAATTTATTGATTGACCAATCAAATTCGAGCATTTCACGTAGCCATGGTAGAATAATGTTTCTTATCATCATGATTTGTACGTTAACTCATGACTGCCCACTTCCTGGGAGTTTGTGTTAAGTATCTCTGAGAGGTTTTCATAAAGCCACCCATCACATGTGCACTTACGACCGATGCTCAGAGGATGATAAAAAAAATTGATGAGATTGAAAAATTGAAAATCTTAACCATAAATGGCATATCTATAATAGTTATCCTGTCTCACTTGATTAATTCATGCCCAACCAACCATGTTCCAAGACAATAGGAAAACTACAACTGGTGAGACACATAATGAACCAGGGCAGGCCGCATGCTCTGCGGGAGCTTCTAATGATCACTTCATTCCAGGTTGTTTCCACTCCACTGTCAAAAGTAGAAGAGAAAGTGCACCATATGAGATAGGATTAGTATTAAGAATATACAACCTATAGTTAATATTTTCAATTTTGTCAGTGTGAGGTTATTTTCATTTTCTGGTAGGACAGATCCTCTGCCATGGTAGTCATTTTTGAGACGCCATCTCACTAGATACAGCATTTTCATTACCAGAGAAACAACTCATCTTCTGCATTAAAAGTAGGCTTGAAACAAGGTTTGATATTCTTCAAGAAGATGCAGTTAGAGCTCCTGCGCAGTGAGAAAAGGTGCTGCTGAAGGTCCTGTGTAGTGAATATGTTGCTGCATGGAGAGGTTTAGTTAGTGAAGATGTTGCTGCATGGAAAGGTTTAGTTAGTGAAGATGTTGCTGCATGGAGAGGTGTAGTTAGTGAAGATGTTGCTGCATGGAGAGGTGTAGTTAGTGAAGATGTTGCTGCATGGAGAGGTGTAGTTAGTGAAGATGTTGCTGCATGGAGAGGTGTAGTTAGTGAAGATGTTGCTGCATGGAGAGGTGTAGTTAGTGAAGATGTTGCTGCATGGAGAGGTGTAGTTAGTGAAGATGTTGCTGCATGGAGAGGTGTAGTTAGTGAAGATGTTGCTGCATGGAGAGGTGTAGTTAGTGAAGATGTTGCTGCATGGAGAGGTGTAGTTAGTGAAGATGTTGCTGCATGGAGAGGTGTAGTTAGTGAAGATGTTGCTGCATGGAGAGGTGTAGTTAGTGAAGATGTTGCTGCATGGAGAGGTGTAGTTAGTGAAGATGTTGCTGCATGGAGAGGTGTAGTTGAGTGAAGATGATGTTGCTGCATGGAGAGGTGTAGTTAGTGAAGATGTTGCTGCATGGAGAGGTGTAGTTAGTGAAGATGTTGCTGCATGGAGAGGTGTAGTTAGTGAAGATGTTGCTGCATGGAGAGGTGTAGTTAGTGAAGATGTTGCTGCATGGAAAGGTGTAGTTAGTGAAGATGTTGCGTCATTCAAAGCTGTGGTTAGTGAAGGTGCAGCTGAATGGTGATGCTGAATAGTGAGGCGGATTTCCTCTTTGTCATCTCATCTGTGTGTAACTACCGACATATCCTGTTACTTTGCAGATGGAACAATTCAGCTCTGCGATGTCTGCAGGCTTGCTGGGGATGTATATTGTGGTAAGTATGTCCCCATTCATTCATTCATTCATTCATTCATTCATTCATTCATCATTTGTATCTTTGTTATGGCATTCATTCATTCTATATGAAATGCCTTGCAAGTGTTTCCATTAGGTTTGGCTTGCTAACCAATCAGCTGCTTTGTGTTTTTCAATTTTGAATATTTTTTGAGTAGTGTAGGGTGATTATTGTTGTGATTGATATTGGAATAGCATAGTGGATAAGGCATTCACTCATCACCTAAAGGCCCTTATTTCATTACCCACATAAGTAATACGAGTGAAGGTCTGATGTTCGCCTTGTAATACATAACTTACTGTTATTGACTTATACATGTATATCTGTGACTTCAATAATTACACACTGGGCATGCTCCCATATAACTCCTGTGATGTAAAATATACTGAAGTCCATTTGTAAATCAAGTTTGAGTTCTATAGTTTACATTCCTCACACATACTATGACCACTCATATTGTCACACAAGTGGCAGAACTCAGTAATCACATTATTTTCATTATTCTGCTTTCAATTTTGAACTCATATGTCTGTTTCTCCCCAGACACCAATACATTCTGAAACTGAAACTTCCCATACTTGTTCCCTGCAGTGATGACACCCAATTGGTTAAAGGCACAATGTCACACATTTTCGACAATATTTTGGCCTATATTATTTATAATAGGGCATATGCACTCACTTTAGCTTCCTATTGATGCAATAAAAGACTTATTATCCCTAACAACTAGCCTGAAGTCGATAATTGAATCTTCAAGGCAAACAGCTTCCAAACAGTGAACACGTGCCACTTATGGAATGTAAACAATTGCTCCTTACATCGAAAACCATTGCATACGGTGTTGTCTGTGTTTGCCAAACTGGTTTCAATCACAAGTTGTGCATAGGATATTGGTAAAGAGCGCTCCAAGGGACATAACTCTATGGTGTTAGCTTGAAATAACGTTTGGCCGGTAGAGGGCACGAGAGTCGATTTAACGCAACATTGCACTAATTCATTTGAACTTTATAATTTATTATTGTAATCAAAATATATAAAAAAAATTAATAAATTATATTGAAGCTTCACTAAGGGCTGATAGTTAGTATTTTTGAGAGAAATGCATTTGTTATTTTTGGTGAAGTGTGGTGTGATCTTGTGCCTTTAAGATGTCTGCATAATTTTTTTTAGATATGGCCAGTGGCACAGGGATTAAGACTTTTTGCCTATCTTTGAAATTTTCGGTGAAGACTGTTGATTACATATCCGGGTTAACTGAATGCTAAGGAAATATATTCCAAGGAATATATATTTTACAAAACAACTCTGAACAACCAGTCTCAGAAACCCATGGTACCTGTGTTGGCGGTATCAGGGAAGGAACATACTTGTCGTGTATTATATCATGTCTGTATTACAGGAAAGGAACATACTGGGCATTGGTTATATCATGTCTGTAAAACAGGGAAGGAACATACTGGGCATGGGTTATATCATGTCTGTATTACAGGGAAGGAACATACTGGGCATGGGTTATATCATGTCTGTATTACAGGGAAGGAACATACTGGGCATGTGTTATATCATGTCTGTATTACAGGGAAGGAACATACTGGGCATGTGTTATATCATGTCTGTAATACAGGGAAGGAACATACTGGGCATGGGCTATATCATGTCTGTATAACAAGGAAGGAACATACTGGACATGGGTTATATCATGTCTGTAAAACAGGGAGGAACATACTGGGCATGGGTTATATCATGTCTATTACAGGGAAGGAACATACTGGGCATGGGTTATATCATGTTTGTATTACAGGGAAGGAACATACTGGGCATGGGTTATATCATGTCTGTATTACAGGGAAGGAACATACTGGGCATGGGTTATATCTTGTCTGTATTACAGGGAAGGAACATACTGGGCATGGGTTATATCATGTCTGTATTACAGGGAAGGAACATACTGGGCATGGGTTATATCTTGTCTATTACAGGAAAGGAACATACTGGACATGGGTTATATCTTGTCTGTATTACAGGGAAGGAACATACTAGACATGGGTTATATCATGTCTATTACAGGGAAGGAACATACTGGGGATGGGTTATATCTTGTCTGTATTACAGGGAAGGAACATACTGGACATGGGTTATATCATGTCTGTAATACAGGGAAGGAACATACTGGGCATGTGTTATATCATGTCTCTATTACAGGGAAGGAACATACTGGGCATTGGTTATATCATGTCTGTAAAACAGGGAAGGAACATACTGGGCATGGGTTATATCATGTCTGTAATACAGGGAAGGAACATACTGGGCATGGGTTATATCATGTCTGTAATATAGGGAAGGAACATACTGGGCATGAGTTATATCATGTCTGTATTACAGGGTAGGAACATACTTGGCGTGTATTATATCTTGTCTGTATTACAGGAAAGGAACATACTGGGCATTGGTTATATCATGTCTGTAAAACAGGGAAGGAACATACTGGGCATGGGTTATATCATGTCTGTATTACAGGGAAGGAACATACTGGGCATGGGTTATATCATGTCTGTATTACAGGGAAGGAACATACTGGGCATGTGTTATATCATGTCTGTATTACAGGGAAGGAACATACTGGACATGGGTTATATCTTGTCTGTATTACAGGAAAGGAACATACTGGGCATGGGTTATATCATGTCTGTATTACAGGGAAGGAACATACTGGGCATGTGTTATATCATGTCTGTATTACAGGGAAGGAACATACTGGGCATGGGTTACATCTTGTCTGTATTACAGGGAAGGAACATACTGGGCATGTGTTATATCATGTCTGTATTACAGGGAAGGAACATACTGGACATGGGTTATATCATGTCTGTATTACAGGGAAGGAATATACTGGGCATGGGTTATATCATGTCTGTAATACAGGGAAGGAACATACTGGGCATGTGTTATATCATGTCTGTATTACAGGGAAGGAACATACTAGACATGGGTTATATCATGTCTGTATTACAGGAAAGGAACATACTGGACATGGGTTATATCATGTCTGTATTACAGGGAAGGAACATACTGGGCATGTGTTATATCATGTCTGTATTACAGGGAAGGAACATACTAGACATGGGTTATATCTTGTCTGTATTACAGGGAAAGGAACATACTGGGCATTGGTTATATCATGTCTGTAAAACAGGGAAGGAACATACTGGGCATGGGTTATATCATGTCTGTATTACAGGGAAGGAACATACTGGGCATGGGTTATATCTTGTCTGTATAACAGGGAAGGAACATACTGGGCATGTGTTATATCATGTCTGTATTACAGGGAAGGAACATACTGGGCATGGGTTATATCATGTCTGTATTACAGGGAAGGAACACACTTGGCATGGGTTATATCATGTCTGTATTAAAGGGAAGGAACCTACTGGGGATGTGTTATATCATGTCTGTATTACAGGGAAGGAACATTCTGGACATGTGTTATATCATGTCTGTATTACAGGGAAGGAACATACTGGGCATGTGTTATATCATGTCTGTAATACAGGGAAGGAAGATACTGGGCATGGGCTATATCATGTCTGTATTACAGGGAAGGAACATACTGGACATGGGTTATATCATGTCTGTAAAACAGGGAAGGAACATACTGGGCATGGGTTATATCATGTCTATTACAGGGAAAGAAAATACTGGGCATGGGTTATATCATGTCTGTATTACAGGGAAGGAACATACTGGACATGGGTTATATCATGTCTGTATTACAGGGAAGGAACATACTGGGCATGGGTTATATCTTGTCTGTATTACAGGGAAGGAACATACTGGGCATGGGTTATATCATGTCTGTATTACAGGGAAGGAACATCCTGGACATGGGTTATATCTTGTCTATTACAGGAAAGGAACATACTGGACATGGGTTATATCTTGTCTGTATTACAGGGAAGGAACATACTAGACATGGGTTATATCATGTCTATTACAGGGAAGGAACATACTGAGCATGGGTTATATCTTGTCTGTATTACAGGGAAGGAACATACTAGACATGGGTTATATCATGTCTGTAATACAGGGAAGGAACATACTGGGCATGGGTTATATCATGTCTGTATTACAGGGAAGGAACATACTGGGCATGGGTTATATCATGTCTGTATTACAGGGAAGGAACATACTGGGCATGGGTTATATCTTCTCTGTAATACAGGGAAGGAACATACTGGGCATGGGTTATATCTTGTCTGTATTACAGGGAAGGAACATACTGGGCATGGGTTATATCATGTCTGTATTACAGGGTAGGAACATACTAGACATGGGTTATATCATGTCTGTATTACAGGGAAGGAACATACTGGGCATGGGTTATATCATGTCTGTATTACAGGGAAGGAACATACTGGGCATGGGTTATATCTTGTCTGTATTACAGGTAAGGAACATACTAGACATGGGTTATATCATGTCTGTATTACAGGGAAGGAACATACTGGGCAGGGGTTATATCTTGTCTGTATTACAGGGAAGGAACATACTTGGCATGTGTTATATCATGTCTGTATTACAGGGAAGGAACATACTGGGCATGGGTTATATCATGTCTGTATAACAGAGAAGGAACATACTGGGCATGGGTTATATCATGTCTGTATTACAGGGAAGGAACATACTGGGCATGGGTTATATCATGTCTGTATTACAGAGAAGGAACATACTGGACATGGGTTATATCATGTCTGTAATACAGGGAAGGAACATACTTGGCATGGGTTATATCATGTCTGTAATACAGGGAAGGAACATTCTTGGCATGAGTTATATCATGTCTGTATTACAGGAAAGGAACATACTGGACATGGGTTATATCTTGTCTGTATTACAGGGAAGGAACATACTGGACATGGGTTATATCTTGTCTGTATTACAGGGAAGGAACATACTGGACATGGGTTATATCATGTCTGTAATACAGGAAAGGAACATACTGGGCATGGGTTATATCATGTCTGTATTACAGGGAAGGAACATACTGGGCATGTGTTATATCATGTCTGTAATGCAGGGAAGGAACATACTGGGCATGGGTTAGCTCTTGTCTGTAATACCGGGAAGGAACATACTGGGCATGGATTATATCATGTCTGTATTACAGGGAAGGAACATACTGGGCATGGGTTATATCATGTCTGTATTACAGGGTAGGAACATACTGGGCATGGGTTATATCATGTCTGTATTACAGGGAAGGAACATACTGGGCATGTGTTGTATCATGTCTGTAATACAGGGAAGGAACATACTAGACATGGGTTATATCATGTCTGTATTTCAGGGAAGGAACATACTGGGCATGGGTTATATTTTGTCTGTATTACAGGGAAGGAACATACTAAACATGGGTTATATCATGTCTATTACAGGGAAGGAACATACTGGGCATGGGTTATATCATGTCTGTATTACAGGGAAGGAACATTCTGGACATGGGTTATATCATGTCTGTAATACAGGAAAGGAACATACTGGGCATGGGTTATATCATGTCTGTATTACAGGGAAGGAACATACTGGGCATGTGTTATATCATGTCTGTAATGCAGGGAAGGAACATACTGGGCATGTGTTATATCAATACAGGGAAGGAACATACTGGGCATGGATTATATCATGTCTGTATTACAGGAAGGAACATACTGGGCATGGGTTATATCATGTCTGTATTACAGGGAAGGAACATACTGGGCATGGGTTGGTCTATATCATGGAAGGAACATACTCTGTATTATCAGGGACAGGAAAGGACTGGGCATGGGTTATATCATGTCTGTAATACAGGAAGGAACATACTGGGCATGGGTTATATCATGTCTGTATTACAGGGAAGGAACATACTGGGCATGGGTTATATCATGTCTGTATAACAGGGAAGGAACATACTGGGCATGTGTTGTATCATGTCTGTATTACATGGAAGGAACATACTGGGCATGGGTTATATCTTGTCTGTATTACAGGGAAGGATCATACTGGACATGGGTTATATCTTGTCTGTATTACAGAGAAGGAACATACTGGACATGGGTTATATCTTGTCTGTATTACAGGGAAGGAACATACTGGACATGGGTTATATCATGTCTGTTACAGGGAAGGAACATACTGGGCATGGGTTATATCATGTCTGTATTACAGGGAAGGAACATACTGGGCATTGGTTATATCATGTCTGTATTACAGGGAAGGAACATACTGGGCATGGGTTATATCTTGTCTGTATTACAGGGAAGGAACATACTGGACATGGGTTATATCATGTCTGTATTACAGGGAAGGAACATACTGGGCATGGGTTATATCATGTCTGTATTACAGGGAAGGAACATACTGGACATGGGTTATATCATGTCTGTATTACAGGGAAGGAACATACTGGGCATGGGTTATATCATGTCTGTATTACAGGGAAGGAACATACTGGGCCTGTGTTATATCTTGTCTGTATTACAGGGGAAGGAACATACTGGACATGGGTTATATCTTGTCTGTATTACAGGGAAGGAACATACTGGACATGGGTTATATCTCAAGTCCATATTACAGGGAAGGAACATACTAGACATGGGTTATATCATGTCTATTACAGGGAAGGAACATACTTGGCATGGGTTATATCATGTCTATTACAGGGAAGGAACATACTGGGCATGGATTATCATGTCTGTATTACAGGGAAGGAACATACTGGGCATGGGTTATATCATGTCTATTACAGGGAAGGAACATACTGGGGATGGGTTATATCATGTCTGTATTACAGGGAAGGAATATACTCGACATGGGTTATATCTTGTCTGTATTACAGGGTAGCAACATACTGGGCATGGGTTATTTCATGTCTGTATTACAGGGAAGGAACATACTGGGCATGTGTTGTATCATGTCTGTAATACAGGAAAGTAACATACTGGGCATGTGTTATATCATGTCTGTATTACAGGGAAGGAACATACTGGGCATGTGTTATATCATGTCTGTATTACAGGGAAGGATAATACTTGGCATGGGTTATATCATGTCTGTATTACAGGGAAGGAACATACTAAACATGGGTTATATCATGTCTATTACAGGGATGGAACATACTGGGCATGGGTTATATCATGTCTGTATTACAGGGAAGGAACATTCTGGACATGGGTTATATCATGTCTGTAATACAGGAAAGGAACATACTGGGCATGGGTTATATCATGTCTGTATTACAGGGAAGGAACATACTGGGCATGTGTTATATCATGTCTGTAATGCAGGGAAGGAACATACTGGGCATGGGTTATATCATGTCTGTAATACCGGGAAGGAACATACTGGGCATGGATTATATCATGTCTGTATTACAGGGAAGGAACATACTGGGCATGGGTTATATCATGTCTGTATTACAGGGTAGGAACATACTGGGCATGGGTTATATCATGTCTGTATTACAGGGAAGGAACATACTGGGCATGTGTTGTATCATGTCTGTAATACAGGGAAGGAACATACTAGACATGGGTTATATCATGTCTGTAATACAGGGAAGGAACATACTGGGCATGGGTTATATCATGTCTGTATTACAGGGAAGGAACATACTGGGCATGGGTTATATCATGTCTGTATAACAGGGAAGGAACATACTGGGCATGTGTTGTATCATGTCTGTATTACATGGAAGGAACATACTGGGCATGGGTTATATCTTGTCTGTATTACAGGGAAGGATCATACTGGGCATAGGTTATATCATGTCTGTATTACAGGGAAGGAACATACTGGACATGGGTTATATCTTGTCTGTATTACAGAGAAGGAACATACTGGACATGGGTTATATCTTGTCTGTATTACAGGGAAGGAACATACTGGACATGGGTTATATCATGTCTGTTACAGGGAAGGAACATACTGGGCATGGGTTATATCTTGTCTGTATTACAGGGAAGGAACATACTAGACATGGGTTATATCATGTCTGTATTACAGGGTAGGAACATACTGGGCATGGGTTATATCATGTCTGTATTACAGGGAAGGAACATACTGGGCATGTGTTGTATCATGTCTAATACAGGGAAGGAACATACTAGACATGGGTTATATCATGTCTGTAATACAGGGAAGGAACATACTGGGCATGGGTTATATCATGTCTGTATTACAGGGAAGGAACATACTGGGCATGGGTTATATCATGTCTGTATTACAGGGAAGGAACATACTGGACATGGGTTATATCATGTCTGTATTACAGGGAAGGAACATACTGGGCATGGGTTATATCATGTCTGTATTACAGGGAAGGAACATACTTGACATGGGTTATATCATGTCTGTATTACAGGGAAGGAACATACTGGGCATGGGTTATATCATGTCTGTATTACAGGGAAGGAACATACTGGGCATGTGTTATATCTTGTCTGTATTACAGGGAAGGAACATACTGGACATGGGTTATATCTTGTCTGTATTACAGGGAAGGAACATACTGGACATGGGTTATATCTTGTCTGTATTACAGGGAAGGAACATACTAGACATGGGTTATATCATGTCTATTACAGGGAAGGAACATACTTGGCATGGGTTATATCATGTCTATTACAGGGAAGGAACATACTGGGCATGGGTTATCATGTCTGTATTACAGGGAAGGAACATACTGGGCATGGGTTATATCATGTCTATTACAGGGAAGGAACATACTGGGGATGGGTTATATCATGTCTGTATTACAGGGAAGGAATATACTCGACATGGGTTATATCTTGTCTGTATTACAGGGAAGGAACATACTGGGCATGGGTTATATCATGTCTGTAATACAGGAAAGGAACATACTGGGCATGGGTTATATCATGTCTGTATTACAGGGAAGGAACATACTGGACATGTGTTATATCATGTCTGTAATACAGGGAAGGAACATACTGGGCATGGGTTAGCTCTTGTCTGTAATACTGGGAAGGAACATACTGGGCATGGATGTTATCATGTCTGCATTACAGGGAAGGAACATACTGGGCATGGGTTATATCTTGTCTGTATTACAGGGAAGGAACATACTGGGCATGGGTTATATCATGTCTGTATTACAGGGAAGGAACATACTGGGCATGTGTTATATCATGTCTGTAATACAGGAAAGTAACATACTGGGCATGGGTTATATCATGTCTGTATTACAGGGAAGGAACATACTGGGCATGTGTTATATCATGTCTGTATTACAGGGAAGGATAATACTTGGCATGGGTTATATCATGTCTGTATTACAGGGAAGGAACATACTGGGCATGTGTTACATCATGTCTGTCTTACAGGGAAGGAACATACTGGGCATGGGTTATATCATGTCTGTAATACAGGGAAGGAACATACTGGGCATGTGTTATATCATGTCTGTATTACAGGGAAGGAAACATACTGGGCATGGGTTATATCATGTCTGTATTACAGGAAGGAACATACTGGGCATGGGTTATATCATGTCTGTATTACAGGAAGGAACATACTGGACATGGGTTATATCATGTCTGTATTACAGGGAAGGAACATACTGGGCATGGGTTATATCATGTCTGTATTACAGGGAAGGAACATACTGGACATGGGTTATATCATGTCTGTATTACAGGGAAGGAACATACTGGGCATGGGTTATATCATGTCTGTATTACAGGGAAGGAACATACTGGGCATGGGTTATATCATGTCTGTATTACAGGGAAGGAACATACTGGGCATGGGTTATATCTTGTCTGTATTACAGGGTAGGAACATACTGGGCATGGGTTATATCATGTCTGTATTACAGGGAAGGAACATACTGGGCATGTGTTGTATCATGTCTGTAATACAGGGAAGGAACATACTGGGCATGGGTTATATCATGTCTGTATTACAGGAAGGAACATACTGGGCATGGGTTATATCATGTCTGTATTACAGGAAGGAACATACTGGGCATGGGTTATATCATGTCTGTATTACAGGAAGGAACATACTGGGCATGGGTTATATCATGTCTGTATTACAGGGAAGGAACATACTGGGCATGGGTTATATCATGTCTGTATTACAGGGAAGGAACATACTGGGCATGGGTTATATCTTGTCTGTATTACAGGGAAGGAACATACTGGGCATGGGTTATATCTTGTCTGTATTACAGGGAAGGAACATACTGGACATGGGTTATATCATGTCTGTATTACAGGGAAGGAACATACTGGGCATGGGTTATATCATGTCTGTATTACAGGGAAGGAACATACTGGGCATGGGTTATATCTTGTCTGTATTACAGGGAAGGAACATACTGGGCATGGGTTATATCTTGTCTGTATTACAGGAAGGAACATACTGGGCATGGGTTATATCATGTCTGTATTACAGGGAAGGAACATACTGGACATGGGTTATATCATGTCTGTATTACAGGGAAGAACATACTGGACATGGGTTATATCATGTCTGAAACACAGGAAGGAACATACTGGGCATGGGTTATATCATGTCTGTATTACAGGGAAGGAACATACTGGGCATGGGTTATATCATGTCTGTATTACAGGAAGGAACATACTGGGCATGGGTTATATCATGTCTGTATTACAGGGAAGGAACATACTGGGCATGGGTTATATCATGTCTGTATTACAGGGAAGGAACATACTGGGCATGGGTTATATCATGTCTGTATTACAGGGAAGGAACATACTGGGCATGTGTTATATCTTGTCTGTAATACAGGGAAGGAACATACTGTGCATGGGTTATCATGTCTGTATTACAGGAAGGAAACATACTGGGCATGGGTTATATCATGTCTGTATTACAGGGAAGGAACATACTGGGCATGTGTTATATCATGTCTGTAATACAGGAAGGAACATACTGGGCATGGGTTATATCATGTCTGTATTACAGGAAGGAAACATACTGGACATGGGTTATATCATGTCTGTATTACAGGGAAGGAACATACTGGGCATGGGTTATATCTTGTCTGTATTACAGGGAAGGAACATACTGGGCATGGGTTATATCTTGTCTGTATTACAGGGAAGGAACATACTGGACATGGGTTATATCATATCTGTATTACAGGGAAGGAACATACTGGGCATGGGTTATATCATGTCTGTATTACAGGGAAGGAACATACTGAGCATGGGTTATATCTTGTCTGTATTACAGGGTAGGAACATACTGGGCATGGGTTATATCTTGTCTGTATTACAGGGAAGGAACATACTGGGCATAGGTTATATCATGTCTGTATTACAGGGAAGGAACATACTGGGCATGGGTTATATCATGTCTGTATTACAGGGAAGGAACATACTGGACATGGGTTATATCTTGTCTGTAATACAGGGAAGGAACATACTGGGCATGGGTTATATCATGTCTGTATTACAGGAAAGGAACATACTGGACATGGGTTATATCATGTCTGTATTACAGGGAAGGAACATACTGGGCATGGGTTATATCATGTCTGTATTACAGGGAAGGAACATACTGGGCATGGGTTATATCATGTCTGTATTACAGGGAAGGAACATACTGGACATGGGTTATATCATGTCTGTATTACAGGGAAGGAACATACTGGGCATGTGTTATATCATGTCTGTAATACAGGGAAGGAACATACTGGGCATGGGTTATATCATGTCTGTATTACAGGAAAGGAACATACTGGGCATGGGTTATATCATGTCTGTATTACAGGGAAGGAACATACTGGGCATGTGTTATATCATGTCTGTAATACAGGGAAGGAACATACTGGGCATGGGTTATATCATGTCTGTATTACAGGGAAGGAACATACTGGGCATGGGTTATATCATGTCTGTATTACAGGGAAGGAACATACTGGGCATGGGTTATATCATGTCTGTATTACAGGGAAGGAACATACTGGGCATGGGTTATATCATGTCTGTATTACAGGGAAGGAACATACTGGGCATGGGTTATATCATGTCTGTATTACAGGGAAGGAACATACTGGGCATGGGTTATATCATGTCTGTATTACAGGAAAGGAACATACTGGGCATGGGTTATATCATGTCTGTATTACAGGGAAGGAACATACTGGGCATGGGTTATATCTTGTCTGTATTACAGGGAAGGAACATACTGGGCATGGGTTATATCATGTCTGTATTACAGGGAAGGAACATACTGGGCATGGGTTATATCATGTCTGTATTACAGGCAACATACTGGGCATGGGTTATATCATGTCTGTATTACAGGGAAGGAACATACTGGGCATGGGTTATATCATGTCTGTATTACAGGGAAGGAACATACTGGGCATGGGTTATATCATGTCTGTATTACAAGGAACATACTGGGCATGGGTTATATCATGTCTGTATTACAGGGAAGGAACATACTGGGCATGGGTTATATCATGTCTGTATTACAGGGAAGGAATCATACTGGGCATGGGTTATATCATGTCTGTATTACAGGGAAGGAACATACTGGGCATGGGTTATATCATGTCTGTATTACAGGAAGGAACATACTGGACATGGGTTATATCATGTCTGTATTACAGGAAGGAACATACTAGGCATGGGTTATATCATGTCTGTATTACAGGAAGGAACATACTGGAGCATGGGTTATATCATGTTATATCATGGGATTATATCTTGTCTGTATTACAGGAAAGGAACATACTGGACATGGGTTATATCATGTCTGTATTACAGGAAGGAACATACTGGGCATAGGTTATATCATGTCTGTATTACAGGGAAGGAACATACTGGTCATGGGTTATATCTTGTCTGTATTACAGGGTAGGAACATACTGGGCATGGGTTATATCTTGTCTGTATTACAGGTACTGGGCATACATGTCTGACAGGAAGGAACATACTGGGCATGGGTTATATCATGTCTGTAATACAGGAAGGAACATACTGGACATGGGTTATATCATGTCTGTATTACAGGAAAGGAACATACTGGGCATGGGTTATATCATTGTCTGTATTACAGGGAAGGAACATACTGGGCATGGGCATGTCTATACACAGGTTATATGGGCATGTTATATCATGTCTGTATTACAGGGAAGGAACATACTGGGCATGGGTTATATCATGTCTGTAATACAGGAAGGAACATACTGGGCATGGGTTATATCATGTCTGTATTACAGGGAAGGAACATACTGGGCATGTGTTATATCATCATGTCTGTTACAGGAAGGAACATACTGGGCATGGGTTATATCATGTCTGTATTACAGGGAAGGAAACATACTGGGCATGGGTTATATCATGTCTGTAATTACAGGGAAGGAACATACTGGGCATGGGTTATATCATGTCTGTATTACAGGAAGGAACATACTGGGCATGGTTATATCATGTCTGTATTACAGGGGAACATACTGGGCATGTATTATATCATGTCTGTATTACAGGGAAGGGAACAATGGGTTATATCTGGAACATATATCATGTCTGTATTACAGGAAGGAACATACTGGGCATGGGTTATATCATGTCTGTATTACAGGAAGGAACATACTGGGCATGGGTTATATCATGTCTGTATTACAGGGAAGGAACATACTGGGCATGGGTTATATCATGTCTGTATTACAGGGAAGGAACATACTGGGCATGTGTTATATCATGTCTGTAATACAGGGAAGGAACATACTGGGCATGTGTTGTATCATGTCTGTAATACAGGGAAGGAACATACTGGGCATGGGTTATATAATGTCTGTATTACAGGGAAGGAACATACTGGGCATGGGTTATATCATGTCTGTATTACAGGGAAGGAACATACTGGGCATGGGTTATATCTTGTCTGTATTACAGGAAGGAACATACTGGGCATAGGTTATATCTTGTCTGTATTACAGGAAGGAACATACTGGACATAATGGGTATATCATGTCTGTTTTACAGGGAAGGAACATACTGGGCATGGGTTATATCATGTCTGTATTACAGGGAAGGAACATACTGAGCATGGGTTATATCTTGTCTGTATTACAGGGTAGGAACATACTGGGCATGGGTTATATCTTGTCTGTGTTACAGGGAAGGAACATACTGGGCATAGGTAATATCATGTCTGTATTACAGGGAAGGAACATACTGGGCATGGGTTATATCATGTCTGTATTACAGGGAAGGAACATACTGGACATGGGTTATATCTTGTCTGAAATACAGGGAAGGAACATACTGGGCATGGGTTATATCATTTCTGTATTACAGGGTAGGAACATACTGGGCATGGGTTATATCTTGTCTGTAATACAGGGAAGGAACATACTGGACATGGGTTATATCATGTCTGTATTACAGGGAAGGAACATACTGGGCATGGGTTATATCTTGTCTGTAATACAGGGAAGGAACATACTGGACATGGGTTATATCATGTCTGTATTACAGGGAAGGAACATACTGGGCATGTGTTATATCTTGTCTGTAATACAGGGAAGGAACATACTGTGCATGGGTTATATCATGTCTGTATTACAGGGAAGGAACATACTGGGCATGGGTTATATCATGTCTGTATTACAGGGAAGGAACACACTTGGCATGGGTTATATCATGTCTGTATTACAGGGAAGGAACATGCTGGGGATGTGTTATATCATGTCTGTATTACAGGGAAGGAACATACTGGGCATGTGTTGTATCATGTCTGTAATACAGTGAAGGAACATACTGGGCATGGGTTATATCATGTCTGTATTACAGGGAAGGAACATACTGGACATGGGTTATATCATGTCTGTATTACAGGGAAGGAACATACTGGGCATGGGTTATATCATGTCTGTATTACAGGGAAGGAACATACTGGGCATAGGTTATATCTTGTCTGTATTACAGGGAAGGAACATACTGGACATGGGTTATATCATGTCTGTATTACAGGGAAGGAACATACTGGGCATGGGTTATATCATGTCTGTATTACAGGGAAGGAACATACTGGGCATGGGTTATATCATGTCTGTATTACAGGGTAGGAACATACTGGGCATGGGTTATATCTTGTCTGTATTACAGGGAAGGAACATACTGGGCATGGGTTATATCATGTCTGTATTACAGGGAAGGAACATACTGGGCATGGGTTATATCATGTCTGTATTACAGGGAAGGAACATACTGGGCATGGGTTATATCATGTCTGTATTACAGGGAAGGAACATACTGGGCATGGGTTATATCATGTCTGTATTACAGGAAGGAACATACTGGACATGGGTTATATCATGTCTGTATTACAGGGAAGGAACATACTGGGCATGGGTTATATCATGTCTGTATTACAGGGAAGGAACATACTGGGCATGGGTTATATCTTGTCTGTAATACAGGGAAGGAACATACTGGACATGGGTTATATCATGTCTGTATTACAGGGAAGGAACATACTGGGCATGGGTTATATCATGTCTGTAATACAGGAAGGAACATACTGGGCATGGGTTATATCATGTCTGTATTACAGGGAAGGAACATACTGGGCATGGGTTATATCATGTCTGTATTACAGGGAAGGAACATACTGGGCATGGGTTATATCATGTCTGTAATACAGGGAAGGAACATACTGGACATGGGTTATATCATGTCTGTATTACAGGGAAGGAACATACTGGGCATGGGTTATATCATGTCTGTATTACAGGGAAGGAACATACTGGGCATGGGTTATATCATGTCTGTATACAGGGAAGGAACATACTGGGCATGGGTTATATCATGTCTGTATTACAGGGAAGGAACATACTGGGCATGGGTTATATCATGTCTGTAATACAGGGAAGGAACATACTGGGCATGTGTTATATCATGTCTGTATTACAGGGAAGGAACATACTGGGCATGGGTTATATCATGTCTGTATTACAGGGAAGGAACATACTGGGCATGGGTTATATCATGTCTGTATTACAGGGAAGGAACATACTGGGCATGGGTTATATCATGTCTGTATTACAGGGAAGGAACATACTTGGCATGGGTTATATCATGTCTGTATTACAGGGAAGGAACATACTGGGCATGGGTTATATCATGTCTGTATTACAGGGAAGGAACATACTGGGCATGTGTTATATCTTGTCTGTAATACAGGGAAGGAACATACTGGGCATGGGTTATATCATGTCTGTATTACAGGGAAGGAACATACTGGGCATGGGTTATATCATGTCTGTAATACAGGGAAGGAACATACTGGGCATGGGTTATATCATGTCTGTATTACAGGGAAGGAACATACTGGGCATGGGTTATATCATGTCTGTATTACAGGGAAGGAACATACTGGGCATGTGTTATATCATGTCTGTAATACAGGGAAGGAACATACTGGGCATGGGTTATATCATGTCTGTATTACAGGGAAGGAACATACTGGGCATGGGTTATATCATGTCTGTATTACAGGGAAGGAACATACTGGGCATGGGTTATATCATGTCTGTATTACAGGGAAGGAACATACTGGGCATGGGTTATATCATGTCTGTAATACAGGGAAACAGGAACATACTGGGCATGGGTTATATCATGTCTGTAATACAGGGAAGGAACATACTGGGCATGGGTTATATCATGTCTGTATTACAGGGAAGGAACATACTGGGCATGGGTTATATCATGTCTGTATTACAGGGAAGGAACATACTGGGCATGGGTTATATCATGTCTGTATTACAGGGAAGGAACATACTGGGCATGGGTTATATCATGTCTGTATTACAGGGAAGGAACATACTGGGCATGGGTTATATCATGTCTGTAATACAGGGAAGGAACATACTGGGCATGGGTTATATCATGTCTGTATTACAGGGAAGGAACATACTGGGCATGTGGTTATATCATGTCTGTAATACAGGAAGGAACATACTGGGCATGGGTTATATCATGTCTGTATTACAGGGAAGGAACATACTGGGCATGGGTTATATCATGTCTGTAATACAGGGAAGGAACATACTGGGCATGGGTTATATCATGTCTGTATTACAGGAAGGAACATACTGGGCATGGGTTATATCATGTCTGTATTACAGGGAAGGAACATACTGGGCATGGGTTATATCATGTCTGTAATACAGGGAAGGAACATACTGGGCATGGGTTATATCATGTCTGTATTACAGGGAAGGAACATACTGGGCATGGGTTATATCATGTCTGTATTACAGGGAAGGAACATACTGGGCATGGGTTATATCATGTCTGTATTACAGGGAAGGAACATACTGGGCATGGGTTATATCATGTCTGTATTACAGGGAAGGAACATACTGGGCATGGGTTATATCTTGTCTGTATTACAGGGAAGGAACATACTGGGCATGGGTTATATCATGTCTGTATTACAGGGAAGGAACATACTGGGCATGGGTTATATCATGTCTGTATTACAGGGAAGGAACATACTGGGCATGGGTTATATCATGTCTGTATTACAGGGAAGGAACATACTGGGCATGGGTTATATCATGTCTGTATTACAGGGAAGGAACATACTGGGCATGGGTTATATCATGTCTGTATTACAGGGAAGGAACATACTGGGCATGGGTTATATCATGTCTGTATTACAGGTAAGGAACATACTGGGCATGTGTTATATCATGTCTGTAATACAGGGAAGGAAACATACATACTGGGCATGGGTTATATCATGTCTGTATTACAGGTAAGGAACATACTGGGCATGTGTTATATCATGTCTGTAATACAGGGAAGGAACATACTGGGCATGGGTTATATCATGTCTGTATTACAGGGAAGGAACATACTGGACATGGGTTATATCATGTCTGTAATACAGGGAAGGAACATACTGGGCATGGGTTATATCATGTCTGTATTACAGGGAAGGAACATACTGGGCATGTGTTACATCTTGTCTGTATTACAGGGCAGGAACATACTGGGCATGAACTCCAGACACAGGTGATGTCCCTCAGCAGACAATCAGGACATCTGGACCATCACTAGCACACTTGATATCACTGATGTCCATAAAATTCTATACAACTTAAGTAAACAAATAATGTCAACTGTTCTTTCTGACCATTAGATGTTAGTCTTCACAAATCTTGTTAAACTTTTTTTTTATATTGAAGAGCTGCCATGTCAGTGTACAGAATTGAAATTGTTTGAATATTACTGTGTCTATAAATAGTAATAAATAGTTAATAAAACAAATTAGAAATGTTTGTCATATTTTGCTTAATACAAGAATGAGGTATCAATAAAGAAAGTGTGATGCTCTGGAACAGTGACACAGCCAATGTCATCATGTATTTGCTTATTTCTGTTGGTAGTGGCCTGGGCCCAGATTTTCGAAGCATAGTTGTATGGCATGTCCAGTGGCTGTGTTTCATGGAGCACATACAACCTCAGCTGTTGGTGAGATAGTGTACAACTGGACCAGTGGTTGAGAGCACATACAACCTGACGATTGGCTGAGAGTGTGTTCTGCTCAGCAGATAAATTAGTGGTAGGGTATGTATAACCCATAGACGAGATGAAAACTTGAACAGAAAGCCAAAGTTTTGACACTGTTTAAGCATTGGGACTTTCCTGGTAGTAGTCGTGCACAATTACTGTTGTAAACTGACTGTAACAAGAGGCATGGGGTATACAAAAGGCATGAGGTCATTGTTGGTATCCTTACAATAATAAAGCTGTTTCATAAAATCTGTATGTTTTCTGGTCACAGTACAGATATTGATTTCTTGCAGTTTCTCTTTACCAACAGTATCGTAAACTAGAGTACAAAAAACAAAGGAACATACTGACTGAAATACAGGAAACAAAAAGATGGAGATGCACCAGCAGTTCTAGATACTAGGGTTAAATCATCTGAAGCAGTGAAGGTCACACTTTACAAACTGGAACATACTGATTACACCTTACCAGGACCACTTTCAGCGTATTTATAGCACAGCCTTATGGTTTACTTAGATAATAGAAGATACTAATTTTCTGAAGTGGATCATGTTGAAAATTAGTAATTATGTTGATCGTCAGTAAGAATTCTCAATGAACCGTCTTATATCAAGTCAAATGTGTATGCAGAGCCAAAATTGGATATCACACATAAAGGATGTGGTGAGAGAATATCCAGAGAAGAGATGATGATGTCTTGGATCTCCAGTTCAAGAGGAGGTGCAATATAACACCTATCCAGATGTCTCTGAGTGTTTGTGTCTCATAAGAGGGAGGAGGAAAACTCCGCCCTTGACAAATAGCAATGTCAGTGCAAGTATTCTCGCAAAAGCAGGGATCCAACACCATGGTTCTCAAATATTTTCATCAGAGTGACCCAGCGTGCTCAGAGTGTAGAAAGATCATAGCCAGCCTAAACAAAACCAGTTTATCAAATGCCCACAAATTATGAAATACCAAGTTTTTCTCCCTGGTGAGGTTCGTGGTTAATACTCTTGTGACAAAATGAAACTTTCGCAATCACCCGTTCATGTCTTTTTCACAGTGAGCATTTCGCTTTCATCCAGGTCACACTGTGACCAATAAAGCTGAACACACATCGTATGTAACCGAGTTGAGATTCACATACACAGGCTGTAACAAACACAACCTATGTAGGAGCGATGTTTCTTAATATACAGCTTCGCGCTGAATTCCCTGACGATATGTGGGTGCGGGGGCTCCATTCTCCATGAACAATTAGTGCTATGACACTCCGCCTATAAATGAAAACGTGAATGAATATTGTGACATGAGTGCAATATCTGAACTGCGCAGAATCCCCAACCAGACAGTTCGAATCGGATGAGAGAGGCAGGAATCTTCTGTAGAAGACCTGAGGGATTCAACATTCTGGACCCACGTCATTTAACATTGCGTCTGCAGTGGTGACAGCAGCAAAGGGTGAGATGGACACGCGCCAGGTGGAAGACTGTCTTGTTCTCAGATGAATCTCATTTCTCCTGTGACGCGCTGTAACACGTTTCTACAGACGTACGTCGATTGACACAAAACTGAAACATACAACTGTATGGATGACCACTTCTTGTTTATTGCATAGAGCGACGTTTCGAATCTACATCGAACCGTCGCTCTAAGCAATAAACAAGAAGTGCTCATCCATGAAGTTGTATGTTTCAGTTTTGACTTACCAACGTCTAGAATGTAGTAGTCGAGGGACACATTACGCTCCAAACTGCGGGCAACATGTTTTTGGGGAATCCACCATGGTGGTAGGACGGCTCTTGTGCACGTGACAGGAGCATTGGTATCATATATCTAATTGGAGAATGTACAAGACTGGTTAACGACATTATGGATTACACAGAATATACGAATAAACCAGGACTTTTGATACTTATAGACTTCGAAAAAGCATTCGATTCGGTGGAATGGTCCTTTATCGAGAAATGTCTTGACTTCCTTAATTTCGGACCATCTATCAAAATCTATCTACAATAGTATAAACTCTAGTGTTCTTGTAAACGGGCTTCCATCAGAATTCTTTCAAATTACACGGGGTTGTAGACAAGGTGATCCCCTCTCGCCGTATATATTCCTCGTAGTAGCAGAAATCCTGGCCCACATGTTACGACAAAACAAAAAGATAAAAGGAATAATGATGATTGATTTAGAATACCTACTAACTCAATTTGCCGATGATACAACTATAATTTTAGACGGGTCTGAGCGCTCATTTAGGGAAACATTACAAGTACTTGATACATACGCATCCTTCTCTGGACTTAAAATACATATTGACAAAACTAAAGTTATTTGGATAGGTTCGAAACAATATTCAAGTTTGCAATACTGCACAGAATACAATCTTGACTGGACTCAAAAGCCATTTGTACTCTTAGGCATACTATTTCAACATAATAAAGCAGAACTGGTGGGAAAAAATTATAAAGATAATATAAAAACAGTTGACAAAGTAATGAAAATGTGTACTCTGAGAGACCTTACACCTTTAGGAAGAATAACTATTCTAAAGAGCTTGATTTTACCAACACTTAATCATCTTTTCACCTCGCTAGCAAACCCTAAATTAGAAACGATAGTGAACCTCCAAACGAAATGTTTCTCCTTTATTTGGAAAGGTAAACCTGATAGAATAAAACGATGTCTGATAACAAAAACATACCAAGAAGGTGGTCTAAAAGTACCAGCTATACTTGAAACAATTAAGTCCCAGAAAATATCATGGATCAGAAGATTATTCGTACATGACTCAAACATAAATAATCTTTTATATACTTCACAACCAGTGAGCAAACTAAACCCCATAGAAATGGGACCATTGTATCTGAAGACACAGTATATTCCAAAACTCATAAGCCCATTCTGGAAAGACGTATTTGAAGCCTGGTCTGAATTACAAGGACAAAGTAAATATCTCAGCAATCTCAGCAGACAGTACATATGGGCAAATGATAAGATAACAATAGGGAGAAAACCAGTAGTATATGACCGCTACCTACAGTCAAATGTAAAATTTATAAATGATTTCTTAAAAGATAACAATACATTCCTTTCTTATAAAGAATTCGTAGAACTGTATGGGGTTAAAACAAATTTCCTTGAGTATACAGGATTATTATCTTCATTGAAAACATATTCAAAACAGAGTTCGTTAAAAATTAATATTCAGAAAGATTTACCTTTTATTCCTCCTAATTTGGAAATACTACTCAAAGCTAAGAAAGAATGTAGCATATTTTACAACAGGCTTCTTCACAAGGAAGCTATAAGCCAAAAACTGTTTTATCAAAGTAAGTGGGAAAAGAATTGAACATAAATATCACTCTTAATCTATGGAAGACACATAATTTATACCATTTCGAGAATCATATAGTGCTAGGCACAGATGTCTTCAATACCGTATTCCCCATAGGATCCTTACAACCAATAAAGATTTATAATAATACAAACTAATAGAATCACCACTATGTACATTTTGCGATGTTGAAATAGAATCTATGATTCATTTCTTATATGAATGCAAACATGTCAAAAAGCTGTGGCAAGATCTACTAGAATGGATTGAAAATGAAACAGAGACCCATTTGAAATTAAACGCAGAAACCATTATTCTCGGATTCAAAGAGAGAAGAAATTATGTACTGAATTTTATTTTCATATTAACTAAAGAGTACATATATTCTAGAAAGTTAGCAAACATTGTACCTTCTCTCGCTAGTCTGAAACCAAAATTGAATTACAATTACCACTTACACAAATGTAATGCATACTCTCACTGCAAATACGACACTTTTGTTACATTTTGGTCGTCTTGCCACAATCTATTTACATAGATAATGACTTTGTAATTTGACTCCTATATAAAGCAACAAAAATGCTGACTTGTTAAATGTGCATGATATGCTGTACCCAGATCAAAAAGAAATAAAGTGATAAAAACATATCTAATCGTGATTCTGTAACACCACGTCATTCCGCACAAGAACATCAACGGTGGACCACATGCTGCACGTGTTTGTCAGGAGTTTCTAGCACACCTTACATGGCGGCGCAGTATTTATCAAGAAAACTGAGTCTTTCCCAATCTTAACCAAGGAAGAATGTTATTTTTAACTTATATACCGACAACTGACGACCCAATGTCATGTTAAATTGAAAATCAAATTTCAAATATCGAGCTTGAAACAAGCTGCCGCTACCGCAGCTTGGTCAGTCTCTTGACAACAACAAACGATTAAAACGAACGATTACGTATATCTTTCTTCAGTTAAATCAGTATTTCAGTTTGTGACCAATTTACCATATAAGGCACAAACGACGAGTGTCCAAACTGTCTTCTGGAAAAAAGCATGAGGTTAACATTCTATTGTCACTTTGCATGGTATTCATTTATTTGGGTAAGTGCTGCCACCCGGTATATCCTTGTAATTCCGCAAGTTCAGTTAGGAACAGTTTACTTAAATCAGTGCTCAGACGTCATTTGCAATGTACCAGAATGCATGTCCGGTCATAGACGAAACGAATATCTCTCCTGATTAGTGATCTTTCTGTATGTTTTAGGATTGAAAAAATAGAATACAAATTTCAATTGTTGAGACAGTATTTGATCTAAGCACATAGAAAATGGTATCGCTTCACCTACGTGTATGATTTTTCACCCTTATATGGCCATTTATATTCATATCTTAATTATGTTTGTATGATTATTTTGACTCTTCGGGCGCCCCCATACACTGACTTTAGATAATGTAATACGTATACCCGTTATTACGCATGTATCAAGTTTTAGTAAACTGCTCTTACACCTCGATAACTTGGAAAATCTAGCCTGCTCAAATGGCATGACATTGTGTGATGTTGGTTGTCATCCATCGACTGTCCACCGCTAACTAATGACGTTATGAACCATCAGCGTTCAGATCCATTACGAGTGACATCTCCAAGGGAGGAAACTGACCTTTTCCGAATCACAAGACTTCATCCGTTCAAGTGGAATGTTGAATACAGAGTAGTCCACATCGTCGTTTGCAAAACAAAACGGTCCGAAATAGCCTGAAATCGCCCGGGGATTATCATGCCAGACGACCTACCAGACGTCCATTGCAGATACTCATGTCATTTCCTGATTATTGTATGCCAGAAGCATAAACATGGCCGAACTTATTAACGTCATACTACCATCGGTGTCAGCACTACATCTATTAGTATTCCCGTAAATCAACAATGAAGTTTCATTACCACACCGGCAAGGAGTGTCGCGGACCAGCGTGGAGATAGGGCAAGATGAGAGCACCATTGTCTGCATGCGTAAATGCAATCGTTCTAGAAGATAGTATTCCAATACCTAACGAAGTCGAATTGTCAGACTACAAAACAGTCAGTGTTATTATTGTCTTTTTAATCTAGAAATCTTTTACCACAATTGCAACCATCATTTTGAAGTAACCTTGTATATCATGTTCAAGTTTATGTTTTTGTGAGCATGATCCTCCACTGTTCACTATCAAGCCGTCTCAGTGTATGTACTTGTATACAAACAGTATACGTAACAGTGAAATGATTGGCAGAATTACCCGATTACCATTTCTCTTGAAAAGGCAGCAATTTCCTCTATTTCTTTGTCGTCTGATTATGCTGAGTTACACACAGTTGACATAGCTTACGTCAAAAGAAAAAGAGGTCGCCTGACACATGAACAGGATGACACAGACCTACTCGGATCACCTGGATAGGTTATCACCACACTTGAGATATAGTATCTGGTCAACAATATTCCGTACTTTGCATCTCCGGAATCGTTTCGGTTACGTCTTCAGCGTCGAATGTCGTTGGGGATAGTGGCCAGACAACTAGGGGCTCAGGGGAATAGATCTTTAAGACCTTACAGAGGCCAGTTATTTACACTCTGATTGAGATGGCCAGTACTGTACGTCGTCGGCCCCGACGTGACTGGCAGGAGGTCGCCATCACTTCGGTGTGTTTACGACTACGAACGGCGGCATGTTGCATTCAGAACGTTGTGCTGTATGATGAAGAGGGTGCTATGGCGTGAGGGGGATTTTGGGGGCGACACCTCACCACAGAACAATTCTGAGATGTCAAGGATCGCCTGCGACCGCATCCCCCAGCCCATCGGCTCTCCAAGAAAATGGCCACGTATTCTTCGTGCTGCTGTGAGACAACCGATTTTCGCGTCGTTCAACAGGGGCTGGTGTCATGTATACACGCTATTAATGAGACGTGTCTTCGAACTTGAAGATGCATTTGTCCAGTTTCAATTACGTTGAAAGCCCCTCTTTTTGCTGCCCTATTCCTCAATTCTGACAACTGTGATGCCCATATCGATAGCTGTATGACAGTCATTTTAAATGTTTATTTTGTTGCGAATTTGATCTTTTCAATTCATTTTACTTCAAGCATCAATCATTTGGGGTTTACAAACTAGATCCATAAAAATCTACAGTAAAGCTTCTTTTGGACGCCAGTTTATTATAGCCACATGTATGATTTGTTTGTTTAACCTGTTTACATGATCTCACAATTGTTTCTTTGTACACAGTACTGATTTGCACCGATACTTGTTTTAGCCTTAATACGACCGGTTTCATGTTTAAAGGTCACATAAACCCTAGGGGGTACAAATACATAAATCACTAACTGGCATCGTTATAAATGAAACCCCGTCATTAAAACTACGCATTTCGACCTTTAATTGACTTAAATCAACTTTTTTTTGACAACAGTGCACAATTCTCACCCGCGAACGAAATTTCAACCAATCAGAGCGGGGCGCCTCTGTGACGTCATATGAGGAATAGCTTTGAGAGCCGATGCAGAATTCATCTACATTTTAGGGGTTAAATTATCTTGTTTACAGGCTTGTATAAACCTGAAATCGTGACAATTGTTGTGGAAAATGAAAGCTATATGTTCTCACAATCTACTGTCATTTAATTTTCTCTCCCGCTTTGCCTAGTTTCCGAGTTACAACTTGTTTTCATAGACGATTCTGTCAAAATCGATTGGTGTCGTTAGGCCCTATTTGTATAATGACTGATCCAAATTGATCCCATTTCTGTGTTGTTTTACCTCGATATTTAATCATGTCATGTAAAAATCTGTTTGTATTCTCAAAACAGTGTCGGCCCATAAGTTTTCACATGCAATACAGCAATTAATACTCCCCTCGTTGTAACCCGTGTTAGGTGGTATAAACCTACACATGTTATTTGTCATCATTCACTTGATGGTCAGTTAATGAATTTATAACAGGTATAATTAGTGGTAACACACTTAGATTACCCGACAAAGGTTCCCATTTGGCATTTCTTGTGTCTGGAGTAAATATTCAACATTATAAACATCGATCAAAGGATTAACCGATAACACGCTGATTGATTAATTACTTTATCTTACACAGCGGAATTGTCAAAAGGTAGTGTTTATGTATGTAGATTTACTAATCTATACTGAATACACTCTGTCGTGTCGGTGTCTGCGTAAAACAACGTCCTTCTTTCAAAGGATTAACCGGCAATACATTGATTGATTGCCCATTATTGGCTAACTAAATTACTGTTTTAAAGAAAGGCGGACATTATGCAATTAGTTGCCAGGTGTGCTATCTTGGGTGACCAATGAGACTATACACCAATACCTGAAAAGATTTATCACTTTTTCGTATATTAAACTGTTAAAAGACACATCATTTGGAACAGTTTTGTGGATATTGATGGATACATTCCTCGAACAAGGTAATGGCCTGATATTGTTCCTATAACTTTAATCTGTTTTAATTTTAATATTTGCATTTTGTTTTTATTCATTTGTCGTAGCATTCAACAGAATCATTGTTTTCGCCGTGAAGTGTAATGAGACAGACAACATGCACTAGGGTGTGTGTGCGAATTATGATTCACATTGGCAAACTATAAAATGTCTAGATATTACAGTTCTGTTATAAATTCACTATAAGTATCAGCAGATCGTCTGCTTTTTATTTAGTTTCAAAATGCATACAAGTGTGATAATAAACTAATTAGGATTATAAGACCAAATATAAAGACGCACATTGACTAGTATCTACATACTGGTGAGTGGACATTAACCATGGAATGTAGCAAGAAATTTCTCGCGCAGTATTGTGACTTCGACCCCACCTCGCTTCCGTGGAAGAAATCGTTATGTTATAAGCTGTGTCATGCAAAATCCGTTTGGTTATGATTCCAATACATATTTAACAACGAGTAGAAAGTAGTCTTGATTTTCTAACTTGATGAAAACAAACTATAATCTCATTAATTCTAACAGATTTTTTATTTTTAAAATGGCGGCGCCCTGTCGGGAACATCCGCCAGTCTGAGGATAAATGGTATTTAGGTTTGTTTTCACCGAGTTACAAAATCAAAACTACTTTCTACTGGTAGTAAAATATGTATTTTATTGATGGCCAATAGGATTTTGCATGACATAGCGTATATCATAACAATTTCTCTCGTGGCAGCGAGGTGGGTGTCAATATAATACTACTTACAATATTATTGTTACTTCGACCACAACCTCACTTCCGAGGAAGAAATCGTTATGTTACAAGTTGTGTCATAGAAAATCTTTATGGTCATCAATCATATGCATATTTTACTACAACTAGTAAGTAGTTTTGATTCTTTAACTTCCGTGAAGCGATCTGAACACAAGTAAGACATCGTTTCAGGCTTCCACAACGCTCGCTTCGCACTCACAAACATAACCCATTTAGCACGAACTGCGGGGTCCTGTGGAAATCTGTGCATGGGGACACCATCGCCCGACCCCTAGGAGCAATTGACGACAAAGCAACGATTCGGCATGTCGTCGTTGATGTCGAGAAATCATCAAAATGATGAGCGTGCTACACATTTTCTATACAACTAACTGAAAATCGTTCCTCATATGACGTCACTGCAGTGCTCTGGCGACAGAGTTACGTAACCTGTCTGTGGTTTCGTTGGCGGGCGAGAGGGAAGCAGGCGACTTTTTGGCCACTTTTAATCGCTCGGTATTAATTAACCACAAGTTTTTTAAAGAATAAATTTGGTGTTCCGCATAAGACTAACCACAAATCTTTCATATGTAATGGTTAAAAGAGTAACAAAAAACAAAGTTTAGTGGTTCTTTAAGTTTATCATTCTTATTGTGAAAAACGGTATATTTAAACATGAGGCACCGATATTCAGATATGGAAAATCCTTCGCTAGATTTAAAAATCCACGTTAATTAATAACTTGTAACTAATGACATGGCTGTATAGAGGTATCTGTTTACCACTGATAACTGGGCAGTAACGGGGAGGGTGATGTAATGCTTATGCTTTACACTGCTGCAATGCCAAAATACTTGAGAATAGGAAAAATAAATATATACTTTAAACAAATCCCAATTTCAAACAAAATGTTGATCCTTTACATAAAATTTTGTTTTAGACCTTAACTTCCTATATTGGTGGCAAATCAACCATGCTAGAGATAAGTTTAAGTCTGTAGTTGTGGAAATCAAAAGCGGCGACTTGACGCACTCTTATATGAATACTCGAAACCGGTAAGGACCGTCAGAGTTTAGGTCGACGATGATACTTCTCTGATATCCAAAACAGGGCTGCTGTACCACATTTCGATGACAATCCTCTGAACACAAGGCCAGACTGAGTCTTCACGGACGACAATGCTAGGCCACATCGTGCACGTCATGTTGGTGACAACGTGAGGAGCAACTCTATCTTGGCCCGCCAGGAGTCCAGATCTAAATCCCATAGAGCATGTTTGACACATTATAGGTTTCAGAATACACCAGAGAGATCCCCCAGTACAGAATCTTCATGTATTGGAACAAGTGAGTGAGTACCCCATCAAGAATGGAACGCAAAATCCCAGCGTCAAATTCAACGTCTGATACCGTCAGTGGGAAGGGTTTTGTTTGTTTGTTTGTTTGTTTGTTAAACGCCGCAATCAGCAATTTGGCTATTCATAATTAATCCAGTGATGCGATACATGTGACAACCAAGTCACTGAGCCTGATCACCCGATCACATTGGTCGCCTCTTACAAGCAATGTTTCATTCTCATATCACCTCGGAGGACTATTGACTATGTCAAAGTCATCCGAAAGATGTTGCATGTCCTACCCCGTCCGCCCTAAGTTGGATGTATAATGACAGATTTTGAAGTCGCCACATGGAAGGCACTTGGCCGACTCCTCCCCGATGTTAAGCTACGCGGCTGTGTTATCCACCTAACACAAGACAGGACATCAGGTCAACAATTGGGCCTGTACAAGCTGATTCCCGCTCTTCACAAAGATGCCAATCTCCTGCTACTCCATGCCCAGCTCCTCCATGATGGCAAGGCAAGTCACCCGATTTGTGAAGAAGTCTGCATCTGCTGACCAGTCAGAAATCTTTGCTGCTTGGTGGCGGTATAAAGAAGGAGAACAGGGCCCAACTGCGCTTCTGACGATGTGTTCAAGAGTGTATGCCCCAAGTGTGTTTGAAAGAACTTGTGAGAAACTGAAACATGCTGGAATGAACCTAAACTGTAGAGGCTCTGATACTTTAGTGCTTAAGAACTTTAAATTATAAAATATATATTCTGCCATTAAATGATTTTATTATTGCTATGATATTATGTTTCAATGTTATACAGTGGAAACTGCCTAAGTAAAGACCGCTTAACTAAACAGACCTGATAAGTAAACACTTTTCTTTGGTCCCGGCAAATTTCTTCATTAATTATCACTATTAGAGTCCGGTTAACTAAACTCGGATAAGTAAACAATACCGCTTAACTAAACGTCTTCTCACGGCCCCTGGAAGTAAAGTACTTAACAAAAGAGACTGGATAACTAAATTAGCGATCACCACATAATCCGACATGAGGGGCAGTCGTGTCAGTCTCCAGTCAAACAAACATCCTACTTACAGCTCGCTGGCGTCATGCAGTTGACAATACACTGACAACTGGAGGCCAGCCCTGATAAGTTGTTCATTGTTACATATGTATACATATACATGCATATGGTTGTCATTTGCAGGTTTTTATAAGTTTGGATAAGTAAAATACCTGATAAGTAAACAATCTTGGCGAGTCCCTTGAAATTTTACTTATCAGGTTTACACTATATATGTCAATAAAAAACAATAAGACAAATTCATCAATATCCCCCGCAATGGCAAAATACTCTTCATGATTATGTCTACAAGTTATGATTATGTCAAATATTTAGGTGTGTATATAGAAAAGTGGAAGGAGAGCATTGAAAAGTTTTTAAAGTTCTGCTCCAGAAAGGAGAACTATCACCAATTTCAGGCTAAGTCAAACTTGTTGCCAAGGAAACGCCAAAAGTATTCTATTCAGAATTCCAAAACTACCAAAAGGCAGCAGTACAACACCAGACCAATCTATGTGCCAAGTTTGGTGAAGAAATAGTGAACGGTTTTAGAGTTCAGCTCCGGAAAAGAGCACAACCACCAATTTCAGTCTAAGTCAAACTTGTTACCATGGAAATGCCAAAAATATTTTATTCAGAATTCAAAAAACTACCAAAAGGCACCAGTACACCGTCATACCAATCTATGTGCGAAGTTTGGTGAAGAAATAGTTAACGGTTTTAGAGTTCAGCTCCGGAAAAGAGCACTACCACCAATTTCAGTCTATCAAAGTCAAACTTGTTGCCATGGAAACGCCAAAAATATTTTATTCAGAATTCCAAAACTACCAAAAGGCAGCAGTACACCACCAGATCTATGTATGTGCCAAGTTTGGTGAAGAAATAGTTAACGGTTTTAGAGTTCTGCTCCGGAAAAGAGCACTACCACCAATTTCAGTCTATCAAAGTCAAACTTGTTGCCATGGAAACGCCAAAAATATTTTATTCAGAATTCCAAAACTACCAAAAGGCACCAGTACACCACCAGATCTATGTATGTGCCAAGTTTGGTGAAGAAATAGTGAACGGTTTTAGAGTTCTGTCTCGAAAAGAGCACTACCACCAATTTCAGTCTATCAAAGTCAAACTTGTTGCCATGGAAACGCCAAAAATATTTTATTCAGAATTCCAAAACTACCAAAAGGCACCAGTACACCACCAGATCTATGTATGCCAAGTTTGGTGAAGAAATAGTGAACGGTTTTAGAGTTCAGCTCCGGAAAAGAGCACAACCACCAATTTCAGTCTATCAAAGTCAAACTTGTTGTACACCACCAGACCAATCTATGTGCCAAGTTTGGTGAAGAAATAGTGAACGGTTTTAGAGTTCAGCTCTGGAAAAGAGCACTACCACCAATTTCAGTCTAAGTCGAACTTGTTGCAATAGAAAGGCCAAAAATATTTTATTCAAAATTCCAAAACTACCAAAAGGCACCAGTACAACACCAGACCAATCTATGTGCCAAGTTTGTTGAAGAAATATTGAACAGTTTTAGAGTTCTGCTCCAGAAAAGAGCACTACCACCAATTTCAGTCCAAGTCGAACTTGTTGCCATGGAAACGCCAAAAATATTTTATTCAGAATTCCAAAACTGCCAAAAGGCACCAGTACACCACCAGATCAAAGTATCTGCCAAGTTTGGTAAAGGAATATTGAACGCTTTTAGAGTTCTGCTCCGAAAATACAAATGTGCACGGATGGATGGGCGGACGGACGGAGTCCATTTTAATACCCCCCGCAAAACGTGTTGCAGGGGATAATGAAAAACATTTGTAATTTTTTCTTCTGTTCAGCCCATATGACTAAGAATAAGGCCCTTTTGACTTTCACCACGGCCCATTTGACTTGGCACTTCTTGGCGCTTTTGACGAGATCCCCATATTGCACCTCTGGATTACTATCCTAAGTTTACATGGGTATATAATACAAAAAATGCGCATACAAGTCTGTTGTCAATATGACATGATATGATGCATCCAAATGCATCACAGTTAGGCTCCGAACTTTTCAGAAAACCCTCATACAATATATCATAATATTATTGGGCAACTGATCACTTCTTCATGTACTTGAGCTGTTTGGTAAGGTATTACGTGATCATATTTGATAGTTGAACAGTAATGGCTAAACAGGTATTGACATCGTCATGTAATTGCCAGTGAACCTTTTGTGCCTGTCTGCGGGATATGAATATCAGTATTTAGTAAAAACAGAAAATAGCAAAAAAGTTGAGTTGGCATCATATTAGCAAAAAGGATTAAGTTTTTAAGAGCATGACCCTGCTTATGTATGTGTATCATTCTGTGTGTAAATATTCTTATATTTAAGTAATGTTACATGTTCAGACAGTTTGCTGTATTGTATAATTTATTGCCATGTACATTCATTTAACATACAGTAGAACACAGATATAGCGAACACGGATATAGCGTACAAACGGATATAGCGAACAAATTTAAAAGTCCCGTCAACAATCCTTTATGATATCATTAGAATTATACGCGAATAACGAACTCGTGAGTAGCGAATTAACGGCTATAGCGAACTGATTTACTACCCCCAAGCCCAATTAACGACGTGATTAGCGAACTCACTCAGTGTCAGCTCAGTGTCAGCTCAGCCACTTAGCGGTATGCATCAACCTTGTTGGCGGCGAATCAACATATTGTTGAGATTGTTGTGATTGTTAAACATGTTCTAGCTAATGTCTGTGAATGATAAATTCAGAATTTTAATGTTATGTCAATATACATGTATAAGAATAAAGATTTGTAGCCTCAGCATATACGTGTCTCTACATCTCTACAATCCAAGATGGCGGTCAAATGTGAATAACGAACACCGGATATAGCGAACTAAATTTCTTGGTCCCTTGGAGTTCGTTATATCCGTGTTCTACTGTATATGGATTTGATAATTAAATCGTAATTACGGACAGAAAAATTTAAGGTTTAATGGGCACGTTTGGGAATATCAACAAATTGCAATCATTCATTCAATCTTATCCAAGCCATATACATATCTCATCAAGGACATGCTTCCTTTATGCTTAGCACATTGCATTGTTTGGCTTGTGAAAGATGAGTAGAAGTTTTCACTTTTTAAAGAAACTATCAGATTACTGTGGCTGCTGAAAATGTAACCATCACCACGGTTAGTAGCCAACATTAATGATGAATCGGGACTGAGGTTTTGATGGGAGTAAGTGATTTAATGCAGATGGATGACATCTCTGATGTTCATTTGAATCTTGAGGCCACTGATGGAAAAGATGGTGGATGGAAACAAAATGACATTACTTATAAGTGTTTTCATGTATGGGCCCTTTTTAAGCCTAGGCAGCCTGTACTGGACCTTACTGGCCTAGGACAGGTTGTATTGGGTGAGTGAGTGAATTTAGTGAGTGAGTGAGTTAGTTTAGTCAGCAATATTTCAGCTATATTGCGGTGGTCTGGAAATAATTGAGTCTGGACCAGACAATCCAGTGATCAACAGCATCGATCGTCGCAATTGGGAACCGATGACATGTGGCAACCATAGGTTACTGAAAGCTAATATTCTAACCCGGACCTTCACAGGTCGGCTGTATTGGCCTTGCGCATGCTATATTGGTCCTGGGTAGGTTGCATCTGCTGTTGTTGTATGCAGGAGGGCTGTATTGGACTGACTGACTGAGTTTAGTTTTACGCCGCTTTTAGCAATATTCCAGCAATATCACGGCAGGGGACACCAGAAATGGGCTTAACACATTGTGCCCATGTGGGGATTCGAACCCGGGTCTTCGGCGTGACGAGCCAACGCATTAACCACTAGGCTACCCCACCGCCCCGGCTGTATTGGAAGTTGTTGGACACTGGCAGGCTCTGTAGGCTGTGTGAGTAGGCTGTATTGGTCCTGAGCCACCTTCAACACTTGGGATGAAACGGTACACTGATGCAGCTTGAATTTTCATGAAAATGGCTGTATCGTTTCACCCCTAGCCAATATAACTAAGAACAGTTACTAGATAAACATGAAACCATCCACATATCATACCCATAATCATGATAATAGATACTTCATTTTCAGAAGTGAATTTGAAATTCTAATTCTTGTTGTGATATTAGATTGAAGTGAATGGTTTGGGTTGCGGGTCATCAAACAAGTCAAATTTTAGAAATTGTATCATCTTGTATCGATAAAGAAAAATATTGTTATGCATTGTTTCATTGCATGAAAATTCAAGCTGCATCAGTGTACCGTTTCATCCCAAGTGTTGAAGGTGGCTCAGGACCAATACAGCCTACTCACACAGCCTACAGAGCCTGCCAGTGTCCAACAACTTCCAATACAGCCGGGGGCGGTGGGGTAGCCTAGTGGTTAATGCGTTGGCTCGTCACGCCGAAGACCCGGGTTCGAATCCCCACATGGGCACAATGTGTTAAGCCCATTTCTGGTGTCCCCTGCCGTGATATTGCTGGAATATTGCTAAAAGCGGCGTAAAACTAAACTCAGTCAGTCAGTCCAACACTTCATTTCAATATATATATGTCAGGGTAGAGATCCTACTGGTAGAGACTACGATTATATGGAATAACCTATGCAAGCAAGTGCAAGCTTATGCAAGCAAGTATAATAAGTTGGGATAATGTTTTCCTATTATTTGCCAGTTATAATTGAACTTATTTATTGTTATCTTGTTAACTTTATTTGTTAAGTCTGTTTTGGAGTAAGGTATTTTGTTTTTGTATTTTGAGTGGAGTCCAATTTGGCAGCTTGGTCTCATGATGTAAATACAGTGTTACAAACCATTTTTATTTTTTTATTTTGATATTGTTTACAGTGAGGTGTTAAATGTTTGTTATCAAAGTCTCAGTTAAAAGTAGGAAGTTCATTCAGATGTATTTCAAAACTTATGATCAGTAATTGTTATAAAAACACTACTTTCCAAAGAGGTGGGGAAATGACCAGGTGGGGATATGACAGATGGGGTAATGACCTGGTGGGGAATTGCCGTACACCTATCCTCCAAAAATGCCGACATGCCAAGACACCTATAGCTTATAACAACAGATGTAGGTGCAAAAAACAAGGAATGAAATGCTCAACAAAGTGCCACCCATTAACAACTAACGTGTGCCAAAATAAAGTTTGGTACTTATGATTATGCAGTGTTTGCCATGACGCAGAAAACCTGCATATTTGACTCACAAATTATCTCAAATACGCAGTGAATTTATAAGCTCGCGTCATTGTTGAGTCAATTCTCGACCTGGGCTGTTAGTTCAGATAACTTTACTTTAGTTTAAGTTTGAGTACATATTGTAATTTATTGTTGTTTAAAACTACTAAGTTTAATGTTTGCCAGTTAACTGCTCAGTGCTGATTAAATACCTGACCTGCCTTACTTGGACCTGTTGTTATTAAACAATAACAGTTGATCTCTTGATGAAAGAAGTTGACTCCCAAAAACATGTCCATGACTCCCTCTCATGACACCAGGGAGTAATAAATTTGTATGCCTAGGGCAAACACTGATTATGCAATTGATCTTGCTTGTAATCAGTTTTGTAATATATGTATATATTGTAATATGATCTCTCAAGTCACATTTGTATTTTTAGTCCTTAATATATATCTATAGAAGTGGAAACAGTCTAGTGTTATATCTGAATAAAATGCATAGTACTGTTTAGAAAAAGTGTCTTTGTTGTTTACCAACAGATCACACGGAGTTTCTACCAGTTGAAGACGACTGCAGCCTCTACTAGTAGGATCGGAGTTTCTACCAGTTGAATTGGAAAATGTACTGGTAGAATCTCCGATTCAACCAGTAGAGACTACGATTGCAATCTCTACTAGTAGGATCGGAGATTCTACCAGTAGAGACTCCGATCGCAGTCTCTACTGGTAGAGACTCAGTCTCTACCCTGACATATATATATAAACACTGATTCAGTGATATGTAATCACACATAATGAAAGTGTCTTTTAACAAACATACTCACACAAGAAACCAATTTGCATTTAACAATGGCATGTATTAAAGACATTTCTGATTATGATCATAAAGATGCATCATGCTTTGAATTTGATAGGGAATATCTGGAAAATGCAAAAACATGTTGCGAATATTTGTAATTGATGATTGCTCAGTTCTAACACGAAAGGTTTATAACTGATACATATCTGATTTACAACAGTCATCAAGTGTAGTTCTGATTTGCTGAACACCATGAGGGAACCATGGTGATGTGTTGGTTTTACTGCGTTTGAAATGAAACATGAAAGATGTGGAGTCATTTTGCAGCTTGTCCTGAAGCTAGCCTGGTCATGGAGGCAAATGTTTTAAAACTTGAAATGGTCACCACTGAAAATCATATATATCTTGATAGATCCAACATGTATTGCTCAATCCACAATCTGCTCCACTTCATGTAATATTGTGTAACACTAGTGCCATAAATGTTGTTTTATTTCTTACAATTGTTTTTGTTTCAAAGGATAAATTTACTTTTGATGCCTTTCAAAAAACAAAGTTCACATGGCACAATGTAGGCAAACATCCACATTTACTATTGAATATTCTAATGAACTGTATCTGAGAACACCTTACAGAGACAAGAAAAATAGTTTCATTAGACACATGCAAAAAGGAATCTGACTCATCAATGGCAATCAACACCGTGTCTTCAATGCCCCTATACTTGATACACATACCAATTCTAATTTACTTGAAGAGAAACCAACATGCGAGTTTCAGTCAATTACCATGGTGGCTTCTGGATTTATACATACAAATTACTGAAAAACTGTTAGTAATGTTATTCATCAATTTCACATTGTTTTTCACCTAATGCATGGTTTAAAGTGGTGTGGTGTACTTATAAAACTGGTTTCCACAAAAAATGGACAAAAAATGTGCAGTTGCAGAAAGAACCATGCACTCTGGACCATGACCATCTGACAAAATATTGCAGTACCAGTACACAACAAATGCACAACCGGGACAGTGAGCGGGAACTCACCAGTCAGGTGAGCTACAAGTTATCATGGTTATGGATCCACATCTATAGTCTGTTTGCAGTGAAAACATACCGATGAATTTCATATTAAACAAAAATGTAAATAGAATAAAGTTAAATTCGGATTGCGAATCCTCACAATTTTACTTTGCCAACTGAACATTTAAATCTCAGAATTTTATTCAACTTAGGATAAACTTTGTTTAACAAATGATCATAGATTCAAATCGCTATTATTGGTTTTTATTACAAGGGGGTATGCACATAAAATGAAACACCGAGAACAAATAGGGTTGGTCTAAGTTAACGCTTAGCACGTACCGCACATGCATTTGTGTCACTGTTCCAACTACTGCGTTTACCTCCTTGTAATACAAACCAGTAATAGCGATTTGAATCTATGATCATTTCAGAGCTACAGATAACGTTTTGGGTCATTGAGTTATGTACTCGCTTGTGGTCATCTCAATTGGGTATCCTAATTTTCCTTTGAGTAACCCAATAAATTGTACCCACCTCACTCAAACTCAATTGGGTATTTTGTCATTTCCATTAATTGTTAAAATATAATAAAGTTTAAATGTTAGTGTTTGTTATTTATATTTGATCTGTAATATGAGAAACGGTAAGAGAGACTGCAAGTTGCCAAGTTCATGTCCTGAAATAGAACCTCTCAATACCTCAGTTATTTTATCTATCCACCGGTACGCAAGCTAAGATTTGACACTTTTGTGTGTACGCGTGTAACATCACATCTATTGAGTATTTACAAAATTTCAAGCGTACTTGTACGCAATAGACTTAATAGGAATTGAGTTTTCGCATAAATATTTGCGTAATTTACGCAGATACGCAGCTTATCTGTACCTCTGTCATTTGTTTGATCGGCATTCTAGAAGTTGGTGAGTCAACAAATGAAACATACAACTTTATGGATGACAACTTCTGGTTTATTTGCGTTGAGCGACGTTTCGATGTAGATTCTCTTTTAACTTGCTAACGATGTAAGAATCTACATCGAAACGCCGCTCAACGCAAATAAACCAGAAGTTGTCATCCATAAAGTTGTATCATCTGTTAAACAACTTTTATCCAAAATTGAATAAAATTCTGAGATTCAATGTTCAATTGGCAAAGTAAAATTACTAGGATTCGCAATCTTATTTCACTTTATCTGATTTACTTTTTTGTTTAAAGTGAAATTCATCGGTACGTTTTCACTGCAAAACAGACTATAGAGGGTGCTTGGATGCATGTACTACAGCGTCATGTTCAGGACCCTCTCTAATCCATAATACAATACCATCAAAGGAAAATGTGTGTATTAGTGTGTGTTTCATTCTGTTAAATTAAGGTAGCAGAGAAATGGACTGCAACTGTTTGATAAAGCTAACATCTAACTGACACAAGAACCCATGTATCGTGTACTGAGATCAGGCAATCAAGGATGGCTCCAGGTTCACCTCATATGACCTTCTTTGGAGGTCATGTAATATCTTCATGAAAAATGTTTTACCTGTATGCATGATATGGGGAATAAAAGATGTTATTCTAATTAAATTGCTTAACCACATAGGGAACCTTACTAATATCTGGATGGTTAGCAGTTATTTACGTTGTGATTTCAAGATTGAACATGTGAAAGCATCTTCTTTGTTTAATCCTGAGATACTTTATTGATGCTATCATATTTACATGTGTTGTGATAAAAGCTATTTTGATGATCTTCAGTAGCCATGATGTCATGACATGGCGAGTTAACTTGTTTTACCTCTGTGTATCCTAAATGCAATATGTATGAAGATATTGCACATTCTGATTCAAACGCAAGTAAACAGAAATTCTAAATGATGTTCTATCCTGTGAACAATCAGCAGTGATCAGAGAAACACACAACAATAACAAAAATTACCAAAACTTACAGAAATTTTATGTTGTAAAAACTGGAGCATACATACATATCACGGTGCTATCTGCACTTGCATATCAGGACAGTATTGTTCAAACGGAACACTAGGGAAAAGCCAAACAAAGCTGTTGAAGTATCAGATCCAAGATATGATGATAAAAGAAACTCACTCCATTCTAGGAAGTTTTCACAAACTAAGGTATATTAGCATGAGGGGAAATGAAAATGGTTTTCAATGCTGTTGCATACTTCAATTTAAATCAAGATATCAACTGAAAGATATGAAAATGATTAACTAATGAGACTGTAGTTGTGGTTTTGTGCAGATCCATACAAACATTGGCATTTTCTCATATGAGTCAATATTGGTTTTCTTCTATCCAGCCTTTCAAGCTGGTTGGCAGGGGTAACTGTTGAATATGATCATATCGTGTATACTGTCTAATGACAAACCGACACAAGTACTGTAAAGACCGAACTTGTGTAAATCTGGACACAGGTTTAGTCAGTCTAACTGGGAATGAAGGGGCCCCAGGCGAACGTGATCTTGAATAGCAAAAGATACCAGTCTGTGAATCATTCATAGAATGTTCTATCAAATCTACTATGGAGGGGTAGCCTTCTGTGTCAGGCTGTGCATAGAAACTAAACATGCCATTACAGTGCTCTATCCTTGTATGAAGAGTCCTGCCATATGATCGAAAGCTTAAACTCAACAAGTAACGTTCATCAGAACTATCTCTCACAAGAAAAGCACCATCTGGCTGGTTAGCCAATTTTTCTTCTGCTTCATTCCGTGTAATAGGCCCCCAATACCAGCCAAATTTTGATAAGCGAAATAGTTCCTGTGTTAGACTCCACACTTTTGGTTGTTCAAAGAAATCTTGACATGATATTCCATATTTCTGAGACAATTCATAAGGTTCACATGCTTCATAAGTTGGTATCTCATGACACAATACATGAGATCCACGGATATTCCGTCTGCAGTGCAAATCTGCATCATCATAATCGTCACTATGATAGTCTTCTGATTTGTTGTGACCATCCGGGTGGAATTTAGAAATGTCTTTCGTTCTACAACTTGCCTTCTCTTTTCGTACATCCTGATCATGACTGTCCGTGTTGGAATGCATTTCACTGATCTTAGGAGACGTGTATGTTTGCCCATTTGAGTTCAGACTGTCACAACTTTGAGATGCTGTAGAATTTGACCTCACTGACTTGTCACATAACATAAACAAACGTTTACCTTTCTGTTTGGATTTCTTTGTCTCACATTTCACTGACATACTTTGGCACTCTTCTATATGATTACCTTCCGTTCCTTCAGTTTTTCGATGAACACTTGGTGTAAACTTTCGCCTAAGATTCCAAAAAAGACCAATCTTATCCCTCTTTCTGTGATTCACATCGGATTCGGTCGTTGTCTGGTCGTCTGCATAGCTTTGTTGTGATAACACTTGTGAGTCATTCTGCAACACGGCATTGGGACTATCCGAGTCCCCTTGCTTCTCCCGACCGAGTTCGTTTTTTGGCGATGTACCACGCGGGCGTCTCTGTCCCGAGAGCTTTATACCTTTGAAACTTATTTTCTTCATCATCTTCCAGGTTTATATACCACAAAAGATTGCATTGCAGCGCATATATTAAAGCAATATACAGCACAAAACAAGTATCACCTTGTTCCTTCTAAGGGTGAAGCCACTAGGTCTATCTCTGAGCATGCGCATTCAGCACCTTCCGTATTTTGGCTTCTGCAGAACACGCATTGTTTTGTTTACAATTCGATGAAATTCTAATAAGAAATTATCGTAAACATTGCCAGTTTCGGCATATATTTGAATGGGATAAAACAAACAGTCTCTTATTGACTACAATATATTGCGTATTTCTCCACCTCAATTAATTACACCAATGGTTTAATCTTATGTCTTAACTGCTGAACAGTTTAAAAATGGATGCGCCCATGGATTCGGACGAAGAAGATTCGTTTGTCACTCTTGGGACTCCCCTGGAAATTTACGAAGATGGTAACAATTCGTGAACATTTAACAACTGGATAGGTGACGCACTGGCCATTCTTTCCTTTACATCTGCCTCGCTCAATATTTCGTGTTTTTTGTAACCAACGAGATGGGTCCAGGGTTACTCTTAATGTGCAAAATGAACTTTTATGGCGCTTCATCTATCCAAACGTTAATATTTTCCCAGTATTTGGGTGTAAGTCATGATACTTACTTTTCAGAAACCTAAGTCAATATAAATCAAAACACGAAGAAAAGATAAAAAGACAAACACCAGATACCCTGGTTTGAAGTGTTTTTGGTGATGTGTTTACAGGAGAATGCACAGAAACATTATACAGAGAGTACACAGTACAGGTTCTGATAAAACCATTTCATCTTTCATTCCTGTCAAAGGATGTGCACCCACATTTTACCAACAGCACTTGTCAAACTAAGCTGTCACGTGTCGCCATTGCTGCAAGGTGCCATATTCAGATATGTCACCTGTTTTCAGCAATGCCCAAGTGTGAACTTAACTCTGCCGACTTGTCGCGCTGTTCTACCTGATTGTACTGTGAGAATAAAATACCCATTCTTTGTATACCACTACAAAAAGAATACAAGAGGTGTTACATTCAGTGGAAACCTGCATGATTGGATGTCTTCCTCTTGGCTTTGTTGATATTAGAAGAGTTGCCCTTTCCCATAGATACATCCACTCCTGATGTTACTGACTGGTCAGAAAATGAATCATGTTGACTGTCTTGTTTCCTTTTATGCTGATTCTATTTGCCTGCTGTCTTCTGTTTATCCAGATGCTGTATGATATAGTCAGTCAGAGGCCGAGATAAGCTGCGTATCCGGGTAAAATACGCATAGAAAATTTCCATTTACGCATTGAAAATAATTGTTGCGTACCAATTACGCATTTAAAATGTTAGATACGCAAAAAGTTTAAAACAAATGCGTACGGAATATATTTATAAAAATCGCTTCCGTAATGAAAAAGACATCGATTGCTATCAAGTTGTACTGTTAGTATAGGACAAGTGTTGTACTGTCAGTATAGGATGAGTGATTTTTTATGAAATCATTTCCATTATATTTAAGTTGGTTTTGAGTAGGTATGACATAAGGCAGAACATACCTGCTTAGTAAACTTACTCAATGACATAATACTTAGGTGAGTAAAATGACTGAAATACGCACATAGTTGAAAGCAGTGGGTAACGGAAAATGAAATACCCACTCCCCCAAAATACAGTGGGTACAGTACCCACATGAGCTAAATCTTATCTGGAGCTCTGGTCAGTTATGGTCTGGTCATTTATTACTTTACCACCAATCATTTTACTCAAACTATTACTTGGTTTGAAAGTTTTTACATTCTTCAAGACTTCACCTTTCTGAGATTCCAGAAAATCTTGTGCAGCAGAATCAGTATTGTCAACAACACTGATTAAATCAGTTTGCTAGGACCTGATAAAAAGTAGCACTGCACTTAAATGATATGCCCTAAATATAAATATTTTGCAGAACAAAGCCATACTTCCACATAAATTACTCTAATCTTAAAGGGGAATACTAGAAATTTGCAATAACTGACTTGGTTAAAGATAAATTCTCAGAAACATGTACTCCAAGTTTTAATGCAAAAGTACTATTTTATACATATTAATTGCAAAAACAGTTATCTGCTATCTCAGCTTCAGCCATTATGCATATTCCGCTAGCAAGTCTGTGACCTTTTAACCCATGGCATCATAATGTGACTTAAGTCAGCCATAATTGTTAATACCAAGGGCTACAGTAATGTAAACCACCTATTTTCTGTCATTTTTGCAATTGGAAAAATGGGGTATTGTGTAAGGCACCACGAGTTTGGGCGGAAGTTTTCAATTCAATTCAATTTCTTTTATTCAAGGTACTGAAGAGGCCACAGGCCTATAGTACAATTCAAGTGTGTACAGTCAAGTGGTATTTAAAACAAATTTTCTATTGTTGAACCCATGATAGATGTACATTGATAGATTTTTAGCAATTTGTAGATTTGTTTTCAATCGACATATGTCATTCTAAGGTTATGACCCAGCACCATAACTATTTAGAAAAGCTAAATCTCAGCAAAATATACATTGTCCTGACTAGTATTTTATAATCCACCAGTTTTCGGGACATAAAATATCTGCATCACTGATATTATCTCAGCTCGAACAGGCCGGGATCTTGTATGGAGATAGATAATTTATTAATGAGAACTAGGATCCTAATTTTTTTCAATGAAATAATGCCTTGGAACAGTGTAACTTTTGTAGCAGACAATTTCAGTTTCCCCTGCATAATTGTTTTGTAAAACATTTTCTGGGACAATCAATTTGGGCTTTTTTATGAGAAAAATATCCAAGACTCCCTGCAGTCACTTGTTTAAGACAAAAGGAACTGCAATCACATTTCATAAAAAAATCTTTTCTTAGGGATTGGTCATTTATCATAGGGATGGGTGTGCTGGTTGGAACTGTGAAACATTTTGCTGACAAATAAAATTGCTGATGATTTATGATATGGTCTAGTTAAAAAATTATTTTGACATCAAGTGGTGCCTCCGTTTCGCTTCATTCTTCTTCCATCTTCACTGGAAGTTGCTCTTTAAGATGTAAAATCGGCTTGTATTGATACAGCCTAACATCCATGTAAAAATGACACTAGGAAAATCTTTTACTGCTTAAGATTCCATGGTCACTGTCAAGTTGTCAGGTAAAATCAAAGAGGAAGTCATCGGCAATAGGCGCATATGGCGTTATGTCACGTGATACACGCTACTGCTCATAAACTGCTTGGTGTTTCTGTAATAGGTGGAAATACGAGTGTGTTTTTTACGTGTTGATTGTGATTTTATAGCAATGTCACACCTTGAAGATTTAGCCAGCGTATGTCGATGTCTCAAAATCTAGCTAAAACGCTGGTATAAGCTGAACTTTCGATGTGTTTTTTTTTCAATGTTGGGCGTATACATATCATATTCATGATGAATTGGACATATACATAACGTATGAGTAACTTACATAGAGAGTTTTGATAACTTACAGATAACTTATACCAACAAATGCTTAGTTTGTTGCCGGCGTTCACAAATTATGCCTGACGATAGTTTAACTTATGCACAGCACATGGCTGCCACTCGATGATTCAGGGCGGTGGGTTAGTCTACTGATTGAAGCGTTCACTCGTCACGCCGAAGACCCGGGTTAGATTCCCCACATGGGTACAATGTGTGAAGCCATTTCTGGTGTCTCCCACCGTGATGTTGCTGGAATATTGCTGGAATATTGCTAAAAGTGGTGTAAAAAACTAAACTCACTCATTCGACGATTCAGCTTGCTTCAGTGTATATTTAACTTATACAAAATTTACCAATAACTTATTCAACGATGCCAAATGTTTCATACATCGGCATATTCTGGCTAAATCATCACGGTGTGACAGGGCCTTTACCGCTATGAAACAACAACTCAGTTAGTATTCTCCTGCAAGCCTAGTGAAAGGAGTACAGCATTGCATCAAATGAACAACCATATTTATCAACATTGAATGTATCCTGTTCTAAAACATGATAATTATTTCATAGAGGGAACTTTTTAAATAGCGAGACATCTCCAAACACACATTGGTCTGGTAAAATTTTTAGGTAACATATTCCATACATCTGAGTAAATTCACCATATCATTCAGACTTGACAATTACTGTGTGAACATCACAAGCTCAAAGCACTGCATTGACATATATTATTGATAAAATAGCGACACCTATTGATGCATGAAGTTCTGCAGTACATACATTTCTCAGATTCATTTAATTATGCACTGCAACTAAAAATTGAGTTATTTTCTTTGTATTGTCTTGTCTGGGTAAATCCATTTTGGGCTGGTAACATTTTGAAGTTACAGCCCTGATTTCTGGCTGATATTTTGGTTTATTTCATATTGTTGATACTCAAATTACAAGAAAAGGCTAAATGTTTGTTAGTTTTGTCACACTGTGTTTGCTTGGTCCTGTTAGACCGCAAAATAGATAACAGCAGATGGGTTATTACTTCTGTTCATGTTGAAATGAGTACCAGTAATTCCATGAATAATTACTCCCTCATCACCTCCCTCTCTCTCTCTCTCTCTCTCTCTCTCTCTATCTCTATCTCTATCTCTATCTCTATCTCTATCTCTCTCTCTCTATCTCTATATATATAATTCCTCACTTCTTCAAATTCTCTTATATGATTAACCCCCATAAATATAAGATCATCAATTTGTGCAAAACATGTGCAATGTTACTATTATTAGGAAAGTGATACAATTTAGTAATCTTTTAAACAGAAACAAAATAATAAGTGAAACATGAAAAAGTTTGCATTACTGTCAATCAATAAATTTTACTATGAATGTTAACGAAATGGCACCAATGTATGTTTGCATCTCTTGAAAAGTTGTCAAATATTGTCTTCAAACGAATGATGAGAAACTAATCGATCATTTGCTATGTAATGAAAGTAGATGGTGAAATATGTTTTTTTTATGTACATTTACATGTATTGTTTTATTTCTCAAGATACTGAGGAAGTACAAATAATGTTGATTTTTATACAGGCTTTAAAGAACACTTATCAGGGTCATCCTGAGCAGACTGTAAATCTGATTGACCAATGAAATAACAGTTGTAACAAATGTTACCGTGTCCTTATTTGGAATTCAGGGCCGTATGTAAGTCTTCATTCTGCTTATAATTTCATTATAATATTGACATCCATTTGTTTCTTACAAATGCTTACTGACATTGATATCGTACACACACATTGTGAAATATGGCACATTACTGCCATATGTGCGGCCTGGTTCCCTGGGTCTGTTGCGCCTGCGCTACGCTCCGACACTGACCCAGGCAACCACTGTCGAATGGCGGCCTTCACTGCAGGGAGACGCGCCATACATTTACTATAGAAAAATCCGAGAACGGGTGGTTAGAATTTTTTCATAGCATTTTCATCGATACTATGGCAAACTATACGTCACCAGAACAACACCCATCGTTACTTTCAGTGTACGAACACGTTATTTAAGCAGTTTCGAGACACGAAAATCGTCGTTACATGGGCGATATGTAAACAATAACACACACCCTATTTTCATCACCGACATGTGCTTTGATATTTCGTGTCAGCTCGCTATTGCCACAAAATCGTACACATAAAACATGGATCTGAACGACCACATTGATTGAATGTAGTTAGCATCTTTATTTTAGCAAATATGATGACGAAAATATCGCCGATTCTGTCTCGTGTCTTCCATCGTTTCAGGGTAGGTTTAGCGGATATATTTTTCGATTGCCTTATGAGATTACAAGGTAAAGCGTTTAGATCATATGGATGATGTTAATGACAGGGTTTGTCATTCTGATATTTAGCCTCTACATAACAACATGAAACAGTTAACATATATACCAATATCATTCAGAAATGTTTATGATTATAATAAACATGGTGAATCAAATGATCTATATACAAAACTGCACACACATATACAGCTCAAAACAATGAATTTGATACTTTATATTACTAAACTGAATATATATAAATACATGGTATGATCAGTATGTTAATACATTGGTATAACATATATGTGAAGAAGAACTTTTAAGACAGATGAACATTCCACTATTTGTGAACTGTTGAATTAAGGGTGATTTTTACCAATGAAACCTGTCATGAGAACTGTAGTTTTTATGGCTTTAAGCCAGTAACAGAGTATACATTTGCTGTACATTGATTATTTTGAGCATGATAACCCTGGCGTTATTAGAATACATCTGATACAAATCATCTGATATCAGCAAGTTTTCAGTCAGATATCAGTTAACTAGTTTGGTTAAAAAGCTGCTATGGACTCTTTGCTTTACTTTATTATACTTTACAGCAGTGCATGCATACATAATTCAACACACCATCAGTGATTTTGTTTTGAATTTTGGGTAATTTGCTCTGTACGTGTTGACCAGTTCACTATTGTGATTATATATTTTTTAAATCAAAAGTTTATGGTGTGTATCTCAAAATTTTGTCTTTATATAGATATTGGGTATTGTGTTAACACCTAAACTTATTTGGACTAAAGCACTAACTACTCTTGGTGCACAGAGTAAGAAGGCTGTTATGGCATTGTACAGATGTCAAAAGAAAGTTGAAAATAAACCATGTCAAGATTAATTATGATATTTAATGCTATGATTGTTCCCATAGTGTGTAATGGTGCAGAAGTATAGGGGACCTCATACTGTAAAATTATTGAAGATGTATAGCATAAAATGTGTAAACAGTTTCTCAAAACAGCTAAAAATGTTATGGTTTGGGGAGAATGTGGCAGAACCCCTCTCCAACTTGTGCACACCACAAGGCACAAGCCCTATAAGGTATTGGTGCAGGCTACTGTATTTGGGTGAACGCAAACTGCCTCACCAATGCCGTACCTCAAATTAAATATATTCTGTTTAGACTCATTCATATTTAGAATATTCTGATTTGAATATGTGCGGTTAGCACAAGATGTGAAGATATTTATTGGCCTGATTCCTTCTATTAACAGCATTTTAAATCACTGTTAGATGTGGAAAAGAATCTTACACTCCATATCCCTGTACACCTAAGACTATCCATGGCTCTTTTCAGATGTAGTAGGTTTAAACTTCCAGTCGATTTTGGAAAATACACAAATGTCCCATACACTGAATGACTCTAAATATTGTATATTAAGGGGAAGATATTTTGTTGAAGATGAGTTTCATATGCATGTATTGCTTGTATGTGAGCATTACTCAGCCATAAGAATTATGTATGGGTCTTAAACAATTATACATAAAGTCCCACACATTTTTTTATCAGATCGATGATCATGCTGTTGATCTCTGGATTGCCTGGTCCAGACTCGATTATTTACAGACCGCCACCATATAGCTTGAATACAGCCGAGTGCAGCCTTAAACAACAAACCAACCAACATCTGAAAACTTCGACAGACAGACAAGACAACTTTGATGTTGTATATAACTCATGTCTATATTTATATTAAACAGCTAAGGGAATTGTAATAGATTGCTTCATTGGCATGCGTGTTTCATGCAATCAAAGATAGTCTGTATTAAACTGTCTGTTTATTGTGATTGCAATACCAACAGGTTTCAAAACGGAATGTACCCCATTCCCCACCCCTTTCCAACCCCAGATATAGCTACAGTGTTTTTATGTAATAGGAAATGGACACATTATGAAATTTTAATAACTGTTTTTTACTAAACATGTCTTTAACGAACATGAGCCCCATCTGGGAGTATTGTGTATCAGTGTGTTTTAGACAATGCGCACTTTCCTTTTTATGAGTCGGCTCTTTCAAAACAAGCTAGATGTGTAAGGTCCGATGTGTAATCAACTTCCCAGTAGAATCACGCAGATGTTGCCATACTATGACTATTGTTAAACTTTTTAAGATTAGTGACTATTGCATCACTGTGATCAGCCCAATGCAAAATGGAAGAACAGATATGGATGTTATATTGAAATGATATATGCCAAATGAATACAAATAATAAATAGGCCATATTCTTCTAATATTATTCCATTTTTGAAAGCACATACATTGTTAAAAAAACATTGTTGAATGAATCATTTATGTGTTTCAAATGTATTAGAAATAATTATTATTAATTATATAATGTGGTAACAACCATTTTCTAGTTACTATTACTGGGCGTTCAGTTTATTTCCAACACACAAAACAGGAGAAATGGGGGCCAAATCATCGAATTACACGTCATCATATTTGCTAAAATAAAGATGCTAACTATATTCAATCAGTGTGGTCGTACAGATCCATGTTTTATGTGTACGATTTTGTGGCAATAGCGAGCTGACACGAAATATCAAAGCACATGTCGGTGATGAAAATAGGGTGTGTGTTATTGTTTACATATCGCCCATGTAACGACGATTTTCGTGCCTCGAAACTGCTTAAATAACGTGTTCGTACACTGAAAGTAACGATGGGTGTTGTTCTGGTGACGTATACTTTGCCATAGTATCGATGAAAATGCTATGAAAAAATTCTAACCACCTGTTCTCGGATTTTTCTATAGTAAATGTATGGCCCTGCAGTGAAGGCCGCCATTCGACAGTGGTTGCCTGGGTCAGTGTCGGAGCGTAGCGCAGGCGCAACAGACCCAGGGAACCAGGCTGCCATATGTGTTGCAAATAATGGAAAGGACTATATTATGCAAATTTCAGTAACTGTTCAGTTAAGTGATGACACTTTTAACAACTTTTACATGAGAGACTTTATTGTGTATGTGAAATTGTCTCCAATAATATGGTCTTAGTCTAGCCTTACTAGACACTATCTGAAGTAAAGACATTAATACAAAGTAAATGGTTTCTGCTTAATATTTTTCCTTATCCTGACTCAAGCTCTTTTGCTTGTCTTCTTCACTCTTGCGAACATAGTGGAACACTTGTATCTCCCTAATTGAAGCTCCCTTCAATGTAAAATCACTAATTAGTACTCACCACGAGTTGCCTCCCTCTTCCATTTGCGCGGGAAAGGAGGCGCCACCCTCTGGCCTCATGCTTCACTCTCTCCTTCTTCGCCCAGTGAGCAGGATGTGAGAGCGCCTGTGTCTCCCTACACACTATATCCTTTGATTATTCTTAGTTAGTTACCTCTTATAGTTTACTATAGAGGTGTAGCTAGTATCCTTCAACAATTATGTATTGATAATTAATCGTATTTCTGCTGTTTATTCACGGGACACCGTGATTGTTCAGCAAGTTTACGTTGATGAAAATCTGTACTATTTGTAGATTACGTTTTTCTGCTGCTGATCCGCATTTAATATGCCCTAGCTGTACTACGCCATGTGCGTTTTCTTCACGTTGCAGTTACTGTATTAATCTGTCTAATTCTGCATTTAATAAATATTATCTTTGCGTCTTGAGACGTGCAGCAGATAGGTCACGCAAACAAGGTTTAGCAATGGCCGATACATCGGAACCCCTCGCCAGTCAACTGCTGTCGGAGGACCCCCTCCCGTCTGGTGTTCCGCTAGAGTTACCCTCGGAGGAGAGGCGTGGGACGCAGTCCGCCGTCTCCAAGAAGCGTCCTGCATCCCCAGACATCCCGTCGTCGCAGCCAAAGACTAAGAGGGCTTCGACATCATCTCAACGCAGACTCCGTACCCCCAGGGCAGCGTCTACCTCCAAGGGGAAATCGATGAAGTCTTCTAGAACCTTCTCAGCCGAGATTGTTCCCGCCGCAGAACTGGGCCTGTATGATGATCAGCCGATCATCATACCCGATTACGCCACAAGAAACGACCGGTGTCGGCAACAGTGACGTCAGTGCAGATCTCCATGCAGCCTGATGTACCAACGCTGATGTCTGACGATCTTCCTGAGGGCCCCGTTGCTACCAACGCAGAGAGGGCACCGACTACATCTTCACAGACCGTCCCAGACGACCTGATGCGGCAGATCATGAAGATGATGGAGGACCGATACAGACTGGAGAGACAACCAGCCCAGAGCCTGAGCCTTCGCGAAGGCTCCAACATAGACGACACCCCAGAGGGACCCCCCCGTCAACGTAGCGGCCACTACAAAGCCACCTCCGAGAAGGAAGTCACAGACCACCTCGGCAAAGGACCCAGATGTACAGCCTTCGCGAAGGGCTTCTAGATCGTCACCTACCTCGGACTCTGATGATCAACACTCACGAAAAGGCTCGAGAAGGAAGATCATCTCATCCCCGGACTCTGACTCGCACCCCCAGCCTTCACGAAAGCCTTCGCGAAGGTCAAGTCGTCGCTCCCCAGGACCGGACTCAGATGAAGCTTCCCGAAGGGCACCAGTTACAGGCTCCAAGTCATCTTCGTCTAGAAGGTCATCGAGGGATTCCACAAGAGCTTTGCGAAGCTATCAACGTTCACCACATAGATCTCCGCGAAGGTCACCATATAGACGCAGCACGTCAGGCCGTTCACCAAGACGATCTCCTCCCCGTTCTCCATGCCGATCACCTCGTCGTTCACCTCGCCGATCTCCTCGCAGGTCACCACGTCGATCTCCTCGCAGGTCACCACACTGTTCGCCGCACAAGTCTTCACGGAAGTCCCAAGTCAGGTCTCCATTAACGTCACCCTGCACAGCGGCAGAAGCATACAGGTCACCATTGGAAGAGCATCAACCTCTTATCAGCAATCCCGTTATAGAAGATGATGGAGGCATCATTTTCTCCGACGCTGAAATACGATATTGGATGGTTAACAACCTGGACCTATCTTCACCTTCCAAGAACGGTAATCCGGCCCACACTTACCTTATGAGGGAGGACGAAGCAGACACCATCACCCTACCTCCGATCGACCCGATTGCTACGGTCCCACAGAATCTGGACACAGCCTTCCATAAAGCCACTAAAGTCCAAGCGCCACACTTACCACAGTTCAACGCAAAGAAGTTCTCAACCCATAATATGGACTCCTTTTTCAAGGCACAAGAGATCGATGATAACTACAAAGTAATCAACGATGTCAAGAATAAGAACTATAAGATTGACGACCGCAAGCTGGTTCAGATCGAAACCATGACAAGGCGAATGTTCTTCGGCCTTAATAGATCTAGAACGATCAATGAGACTCTTATCACCAGATTTCGAGATTCGACATCTGAGGATGACAGAATGATCTACTCGGCCCTACTTATGCAGAAGAAGGACCAGCAGTTTCTAACGGATCATCTCACATCAGTCTCTGCAGCACTAACTCTGGCTCGTCGTCAAGGCCTCCTCGCTTCCTGCAGCTGGGGTGAGCAGTTTACAGCTCCACTCTACACAGCCCCGTGGTCTACGCCATCCATCTTCGACGGAGGAATAGATAAAGTCTCTAAGGAAGTCACCAAGGATTCTAGAGAAGTCCTTATGATAAAGTCGATGAACACGCTAGCCAGCGTCATCAGGCAGACTTCACAGAGATATTCAGGGAAATCTAAATTCACTGGATTACAGAAAGCACGGGATAGGAAGATGTCCAGCTCCAGAGGAAAAGATTCTTTTCATCGCCCATATGGCAACTACAGAGGAGGATCAGGAAGAGGCAGGGCACCCAGAGGTTCCCGCAACTATAAACGATGAAAGACAGGTTCGGAACGACTGGAGTCTTCCACCCCCAGCCGCTCCAGTACAACCGTCACAAGTGGGTGAACTGGGGAATGTTACAAGACCCATATGTCTCCAACATTCTTCAACACTGATATCGAATCCGACTACAGGCCACGCCTCCGCTGACAGTCAACCCTCACAAGTTTGACTTCCAGGCGCAACAACTACCAAAGTTAAGAGAGGCTGTTAAAAATATATCAAATATACCACATGAAAGACCATCTTCTGATCTTACTGTCCACCAATTTCTATGACATTTCAACTCAAAACAGCAGCACGTCCACGGGTGCTTTGAAAATACCCGGTGTTTTGAAAACACCCCAAAACTCAGCACTGCCATCACACGGTCCACGGACGCGACCTTGACAGATTGGCAAAGCTGACACTCACCACTAATTAACCGAAAACAACAAACACCATTTTTTATGTTATTTACTTTAATGTGTTGTCTAAACATATCAGAAATAATAACTGAAAAAGATTCAATAGTTTTCTGTAGTAGTCAGACAGAGGCGAAACCGTGAGTGATATACGGCTCTACTGCTGTTAGCGTTAGTGCATGGGTCAGGGCTCGGGGAAAATGGCACGTTTTTGAACGGCACTAGTTTCATATTACGCGATCTCATCGCCGTGTTACCCAATTTTAATATTGTTGATATATACATCAAAATAAAGGGGAAATGTTGCTCTTTATGCTACGATGTTACAGATTGAAACGACTTACCTTGCAAATGGCGATACTTGAAAATGGGGAGTTTTTCAAGCGTAATTCCACACCGTTCCTCTTCATTCGATTCGAAATATAAAATATACCACATGAAAGACCATCTTCTGATCTTACTGTCCACCAATTTCTATGACATTTCAACTTAAAACAGCTGCACCATGGTGTTTTGAAAACACCAACGTAAACTGGCACTGCCATCAAACGGTCCACGGGACGCGACCTTTGACAGATTGCCAAAGCTGACACTCACCTCGCTGTCACTAATTAACTGAATAAACAACAAACACCATTTTTTGATATTATTTACTTTAATATGTTGTCTAAACATATCAGAAGAAATAACTGAAAAAGATTCAATAGTTTTTCTGTAGTATACGAATAAAGAAAATATTCCAGGGTAATTAGCCAAATCTAGTCAATTAGTGGGGGGCTGTGGTATAGCTAGTTACATCTCTCCTAACCAAGCAGGCCATAGAAGTACTAGATCAAGTAAACATCGAACTAGGCTTCTACTCCCCAGTTTTCCTAGTGCCCAAGAAAAACTCCAAGGAGAAATACAGACTCATTTACAACATGAGCACATTCAACAGAGATGATCTATGCAAACCGCCAACGTTTCGCATGATACATCTACCTCAACTACGGCACCTAATTCGTCCCATGGACTACATGGCCAGAATAGATCTGCAGGATGCTTATCTACACATCCCGATACATCCCGAATCCAGGAAATACCTACGGTTTACACTAGACGGGCTGCATTATCAATGGAAAGTACTCCCATTTGGAATATCATCGGCCCCCTGGTTATTCACAAGAGTAACGAAACCTATTGTCACCTACCTACATCGTCTAGGGCTACGCAGTGCGTTCTACCTCGACGACGGGATACAAGTAGATCAAGATCCACAGCGTCTCAAACTACAGTTAAACTTCATCATCAAGCTACTAACACAGCTAGGATGGTTAGTAAATCTACTCAAGTCGGACCTAGAACCTACGCAAGATCTGCAATTTCTAGGCATTCGATTTATCACGACACTGAACCGTATCGTCGTACCAGAAGACCGATGGCTCAAGATCCAACAGACCATTCCACAAGCCTTACTCTCTCCGCTACCACTACGACAATGGCAGAGTCTGTTGGGTCTCCTCACGTCAGCCCAAGACATGACAGTCAGAGGCAGACTACAGTTACGTCCGTTACAGGTCTTCATCAACGCCATCTCGACGACCTACAGCCATTCAGTCTACCAAACACATCAGACCTCATCTACTATGGTGGACCAGGAGGTCGAATGTCTGGCGGCATTTATTTAACAGAGCCGAATTCAAAACCCATCTCTATGTAGACGCGTCGCTCCAAGGTTGGGGAGCTCATCTCGCCAACCGGATGGCATCAGGGTTATGGAATCAGCAAGAAAGCAAGCTCCACATAAACATGCTAGAGATGAAAGCAGTAATCAACGCCATACTACATTGGAGCACCATTCTACAGAAGGCGCATCTGATGATTCACACCGACAACTCAACAGTGGCGTTTTATGTAAACAAACAAGGCTCAACGAGATCACTGAACCTATTGACTTTATGCTTTCAACTGTTCGATCTAATCGACGATCTCAACTTACATGTCAGAGCATGTCACATTCCCGGAGCCAAGAATGTACTAGCAGATGCACTCTCTCGGCCACACCTACTGTCACCGACAGAATGGATGCTCCATACAGAAATCTTTGCACAGATTATCAAGAAAATAGGAGCTCCGCTAGTAGACCTATTCGCCACTCGCTTCAACAATCAGCTAACAACATTCGTATCACCAGTCCCGGATCCACAAGCGTGGGCAACGGATGCGCTAAGCATATCCTGGGAAGGCCTCAACGCGTACGCGTTTCCGCCGCCAGCGCTAATCCCACAAGTGTTACAGAAAATCAGACAAACACAGAGCCTCCAACTGATTTTGGTCGCGCCCTACTGGCCAGTGAGAACGTGGTTTCCCATTCTAATTCAAGAAATCGGACAACCAACACTAGAGCTACCAAAGCGCTCGAATCTACTAATACATCCTCACACCAAACAAGCACACGGAAACCCAGAAGCATTCCAACTTCACGTATGGACTGTATTAAAGTGTGTCTAAACAAGAGAGGTTATTCAGCCAGAGCGGCGAAAGCAGTCACGCTTGCTTTACACTATTCTACACGCAACTTGTACGACGACAAGTGGCACAGTTTTGAAACTTACGCAGCAAAAAAGGGATTTACAGCGAGAAATGCTACACATCCACAAGTGGCTGACTATCTGTGTTACCTACGACAAAATAAACATTTAAAAGGCTCAACATTGTCAACATATCTTGCCGCACTTAGTTCTGTGATAACTATGAGAACGGGTGTCAAGTTAACCAAGACGCCAGAGTTACTGGCCTTACTACGTGCATTCCGATTGGAGGATCAGAAACAGAAATTCCGCGCTCCAGCATGGGATCTAAATAAAGTGCTCCAACACCTCACAAGTGAGGCTTATGAACCACTGGAATCAACAACCTTTGAATTTCTCTCACAGAAAACATTGTTCCTGTTATCCTTAGCAACGGCAGCCAGGATGTCAGAAATTCACGCACCAGATTATGAGAGAATACGTTTTGACGACAATCAAAACATAGTGCACATGGGACTACGATGGGATTTCATTGCCAAGAATCAATTGCCAGGTCAACCAGACAGATTATTCCATGTTCCTGCACTCTCCTCAATTCTCGGATCTCAAGATACGCTTGACCTTTCACTATGCCCAGTCAGAGCTCTCAAAATCTATCTACGACGATCCAAAACGAGGCGACGACATCTCAAGCGATTATTCATCCCTCTATCGACAGCGACTCAGACCGAAGTCTCTCATACCACCATATCGATATGGATAAGAACTGTCATACTTTGCGCCTACAAGGCTGCAGGACTCGACCCTCCAAGAGCATCTAATCCACATGAGATCAGAGCACTGGCTTCCACACTCACTCTACACGGTAACTGCTTATTAAATACCAATATGGAGGGCTGCTTTTGGAAATCCGACGTGGTGTTTGCAAATCACTATCTGAGAGATATCACCACCGAGGACGTCTCAGGTATTCACCATTTCGGTCCCATGGTCCTCGCACAGCAGTTGACAGTCCCTCGTAGACGATGAGACATAGTCTCACGAGATTATTATGTATATATCATACCAGTATCATCTAGCTTATAACTCTACGGAGTTTTAGGGCTATTTATATACATATCTTAAGTCTACTTAGTCTTAAGCCCAGTACTGATGTTTATGTACAGTTGGGTAGCTTCTCCATTTTGGAGTCGCTTTTATACCATTAGTGCTACTATCATAGTATATTATTATTGTAGTACCCCATCTATGGCAGCTGGTAAACTTATGGTTTATAGTAGCAGGAATTATCCTAATTCAGTGCCATTGTGAAGTTCTCGTAGGGGGTTATTACATATATATATATAAATCACTAATTATTTAAATCCAAAGTATTCTGGGGTTTTTCCCAACTCCGTTTCCGTAGGATTCTACAAGCAAAAGAGCATGAGTCAGGATAAGGAAAAATATGTAATTTTCTGAATAAAATTGATATTTTATACTTATCCTGACTCATGAGGTAAGCCCTCCCATCCTCCCCACATAACACTTTGGATTTCCCTGTAAATTTAAGTGTTGGGCTCGCTATATCAGGAGAGAGTGAAGCATGAGGCCAGAGGGTGGCGCCTCCTTTCCCGCGCAAATGGAAGAGGGAGGCAACTCGTGGTGAGTACTAATTAGTGATTTTACATTGAAGGGAGCTTCAATTAGGGAGATACAAGTGTTCCACTATGTTCGCAAGAAGAAGACAAGCAAAAGAGCATGAGTCAGGATAAGTATAAAATATCAATTTTATTCAGAAAATTACATATCTCCAATACTGTCAATACTTCTACTGTCAAGTTCTAGATATTACTGAAGGCACCACAAAACAATACTCAATCACTTGCTGCACAGTAGGACATAAAGAGACACGACAATGACTGCTCTGATGCACTGTTTGTAAACAAAACTGTTAAGTCTTAAGTATACTCGGCTCTGCTCACCAAGTCAAAAAGTTTCTGATTCAGTGGTCACACTGACGATCCAGTGGTGATCTATAGCCCATATAAATTTTCTTTTGGCCTGGTGGCTTTTGCTAATTAAATTCCTCACATTAACACTAAGATTGACTGAAATAATGTCAGGATAATAGACTCAAAAGTCTTCCTTTTTTTAGCTACCCTCAAGTGATTTCATGTTTGTCCATATTGACAGTGACATTCAACATCATTCTGCAGTGTTTAGAAATTTGCTTCAGTTCCTACATATATCTGACTCTTGCCTGTAAGATAACAGCAGAACTTTTTAATGTTTTCGATTTACAGTTTGAGATTGCCTGTACTCTATACAATATTGTAAAACATATTGATAACATCATATTGCCTGTTTTGAAAAAAGAAATCCTTGCTATTTTGTTTTTACAATTCCTTGAGATGTTCTGAAGGTGGTATTTTGAAAATTGTTATAGTATCCTTTCACTCTCATCAATAAATAAATAGGTTGTTGCCGGATATGAAATACTATAAACAAAGTGGAAATGGCAGCATCATGTCCTTAATCTCATGAATCACGTGTATTCTTTTTCATAGAGATCGTCCTTGGGGTACATATATGCATTTTCTGCAGCTGAAAATGTCATGTGACAGTTGTATCAATGTTTTAATAAAAATATTGTACAACCAGGTAAGCACCTAGGCCCGTATCATCATTCCTTCTGCTGTCACTCTAGCATTCACACGTATTTACCCAAGAGTTACTAGGTGATTTACTTCTTGTAATAGAATGTCTGAGACTTCAACAACTGTATGTATGGTCTTTATTCATTTTGAGAAACGTTTTATGGACTTTGCAGTGTGTTATTTCTCATTTATGTGACTTTGTATTAAACTTTTACGCTAGCTTTCCCATGGTTTACGCACGTGTTGCTATTCCATGGCAGGAAGTTTAGCATGCCACGTGGTTGAAATATTGTGTTCTTAACCAAGTATTCCATGTCGCGTTGTCGCATTCACGTAATTTTCAATGTTTTGTACGTGTATATTATGCTGTTGGGTTACGCCGTTCTCTACATGCTTGAGTGTTTGCTTTCAGGTGTTTACGGGATATGCTGCCTGCGGGCAAAATATTCCCCGTTCCAATTAGCATGACAAATGCTTATGCTGCCTGGAGAAGGCGGGCATAACCCTGTGAGTTGTGCATGGGCTTCTCCCCCCGGGCCCAGAAGAGACGGGAAGCTGACTTCCTTTTTTGTAAGGAATTACGTGAGGCTGGAGGGGACCTGACCCAGGAGGGGAGGGTTCACTCCCAGTCCCCTCTCGGTGTTGGCGCAGGTTCCGTTGAGGATTCCTGGGGTTCCGGTCCCTGCGCCGCCCAACCCCATGAGAGCGGAGGAGCCAGTTCTGTCCGGCCTTCCTCACGTGTCTTGGGACCGGGGTTCGAGTGTTGTGTCGGTGGCCGGAGCTGAGAGTTCCTTCGGCTCTTTCCTTCCCGCGGCGTCTGTGGCTCGACCTCCCACCGGGTCTGGGTTCGGCTCCTCTTCACGTGGAGATCCGAATTCTGACTCAGGCTCAGGTGCCGAGTCTATGGAGGTTGGGGAGGTCAAGGAGTCTGAGGGTACTTTCCGTTTTTCGTCGGCTCTCCGGGAGGTTAGGCAACGTATTGCCGAGTATATTCCCCAAGCCGCGGTGCCGACATGTCGCTCGGACTCGACTGAGTTCCACCTGCCGAGTGAGGCATTTGCCCCTAGGCAACCCTCTCAGACACAGCTCCGTATCTTGCCTTCCCTGGTGCAGGACGTGATGGATCCCCTCCTGGTTGGTTCTCTCCTACGGTTCGTTCTACCCGAACTTGTTAAGAGATATCAGCTGGGGGATGATTCTCTGTTCTTTGTGCCGGTGGTTGACGAGTGAGTGTTTACTTCGGTCGTCCTCGGGGAGGCTCGGCTTCCTCAGGTGCAGCCCTGGCTGCCAAGCAAGTGCGGTTAGTACCACCGTTTGCCCTAGCGGGCGCCCCCCTGCAACAAACATACCGGACTTACGAGGAATTCTACCGGAATGCCCTGCAGCAGGTGCGGGTCGTGGTCCATGAGGCGTACCTTTCCTCGATACAAAGGTCGGCTCTGGAGGCGGAAGGGAGCACTAGTGACGTTTCCCCGAATGTTGTTCTGCTCCGCCAACTATCCGAAGTACAGGCCCACCTGACGCGAGAATCTTTACGGTCTGCCGCGTCTACGGTGATGTGCGCAGTCATGGGGATGCGCAAGCTGTGGCTGTCTACATCCCGTTATTCGGCAGCAACACAGCAGACCTTGCTGGCCCTTCCGTTTTGGCTGGGAGCAACGTTTCTGGGGGCACAGCAGGTCATACGGGAGGCTGCTGCAGCAGCTACCTCCTTCAAGGACTCTAAGGCCTTGTTGGAGCAACCGCAGGCTTATCGCTCCCTGCGCTCCTGTAGCGGGTTCTTCCTCCGGAGCGCAGCCTACGCCCGAGTCTGCCGCTGGGTAGTGGTAGGAAGAGGAGCCATCCCGCCAAAAGTAAGGGCAAGGAGCAGGCCTCTTCGTCTGGCTCCCAGCAGCCTTTTCGCGGTTGCGGGGGGTTTGCCCCGACCTCCCGTTAAACCTACAGGCTGTCGCCGTGGGTCCGTCCCAGCCAGTTCATCTGCACGGGACCACTCACGCACTCTTAGCACACGTCACAGTGGGGGGCCGCCTCTCTCTATTCCTATCGGAATGGGAGAAGGCTACCAGCAACACTTGGGTGCTATCCACCGTCAGTGTCGGCCATCTACCACTGTGGAAGCGAGCCCTGCCAGAGTTCACCGGCATAAGACGCACTCCGGTGCCATCGTGTCCGTCAAGGCGGGTATACTGCAAGACGAAGTTCAGGCTTTGCTGGACAAGTCTGCAATAGAGCACATACCACCGGGGGAGGAACAGGCGGGTTTTAATTCCACGTACTTCCTCGTTCCGAAGAAGGACGGCGGGTTCCGTCCCATTCTCAACCTCAAGAGGTTGAATCGCATGTTAGAGGTTCCATCCTTCAAGATTTCAGACATTTCGCTTGGTGATCTCCTCTGTTCAGCCCGGCGATTGGCTTAAGTCGATTGACCTAATGGATGGGTATCTATATGTGCCAATTCATCCTTCGTTCAAGCAGTACCTCCGGTTCTCTTACGACGGGATGTGTTACCAATTCACGGTGCTCCCCTTTGGCATATCCACTGCCCCCAGGGTGTTCACCAAGCTCATGTTAGTGCCGGCTACCCTCGCAAGGTCGCAAGGAAGGTGTTGTTACCCTTACCTAGACGACTGGTTGCTCAGCTCTCTAACTCAGCCAGCGAGCCTAGATTCTACCCACATGGTGATAGACATTCTAGTTCGACTGGGGTGGATCATAAACCTCAAGAAATCCGACCTGGTACCCACCCAGGACTTGGTTTTTCTCGGAGCGCGGTTCACAACTCACAAGGGTCTTGTCTCTTTGTCGCGCGACCAGGTCACCAGAGTACGGGAGATGGTGTCTTCGTTCCTCTCCCAGCCCCAGGCACCAGCGCCGACTTGGCTCCGTCTACTGGGTCATATGGCGGCAAGTATATCTGTCGTGTGGCGTGCGCGGTTGAGGATGCGCCCTATACAGCAAGCTTTGGCGAGTCTGTGGGCTCACTCGGAGGATCTGGAGAAGTGTCTCACAGTCCCCGTGTGGTTGTCTCCTCACTTTCAGTGGTGGACCAATGTCGTGAATCTCTCCTAGGGGGTCCCTTTGGAAATCCCGATGCCAGCTCTTACAGTTCAAACCGATGTGTCCCTCACGGGCTGGGGGGGGAGTGTTCTGGGCAGTCTGTCGGTGTCCGGACTCTGGTCCGAAGCCGAAGCCTGCCTTCACATCAACGTCTTAGAACTGATAGCTGTGCGGTTGTGTTTTGAGCGCTTCCGGGAGCATGTTCAGGGCCAGGTGGTTCGTCTTCAGTTGGACAACCGTACGGCCATGACGTATATCCTGAAGCAAGGTGTCCCTAACGCTCCTTCGGGAGACGTGGGAATTTCTCCTCTGGTGCGACTGTCAGGTGATTCCTGTTTATCTCCCGGGGCTGGAGAACGTGCGAGCAGACGCTCTCTCTTGCCGGATCCTGGCCCCGCACGAGTGGATGCTCGACCGGCAGATATTCGGAGTTATCTCCCAGTTGTACGGATCGTTCCAGGTGGATCTGTTTCAGGGCTCGATTTAAAAGATGTTAACCTACTTGCACCAGGTGCAACCTAAGATAAAAACCTAGTTTTTAGCCAAATTCCAGTTGCACTGCTTTTATTGCAATATGTAATGTAAGAAATATGGTATTGAATTATTTAGATGTTTTACCCACTCAAAAATAGAGTTGCACCATGTGCAAGTTCAGCTAATAGCTAGATTGCACTTTGTAACATTGGGTTGCACCAGTGCAAGTAACAAAGTACTGTTTGCTTCCGGCGGGACGAATCAGATACCCGTGCTCTGCTCTCGAATACCGGACCAGGGGGCGTTGGCTTCCGACGCCTTCCTGCTGGATTGGACGGACAAGGTGCTGTGGGCGTTTCCGCCTCTACCACTCATTCCCCAAGTCCTCTCCTAGCTGTCCACCCAGCCAGCTTGGCTACTTGTGCTACTGGCACCACTATGGCCGTCACAGAGCTGGTTTCCGGTAATTCTCAGGTTTGTGGCTCAGCCTCCTGTTCTATTACCTTTGCCACCGGACATTCTCACTCAGAATGGCGCGCCATACCCCAATCCAAGGATTCAGTGGATGGCGTGGCCTCTGTCAGGTCTAGCCTCGAAGCACGCGGAATTCCTGCAGCAGTTGCAGACACAATTCTGGCTTCGAGGTGGGATTCGACAAACGTTCAATATGAGGATAGGTGGTCCCGCTATGCGCGCTGGTGTTCAGATAGGGGGATTGCAGATCCCTTTTCTTCGGATTTAGTCCGAGTATTGGAGTTTCTGCAAGCTTGTTTGGAAGAAGGCTTGGCGGCTTCGACCATTTGTGGCTACTCCACTGCTATTTGCACTTTCCACACCCCTATCGATGGTGCTCTTCTGGGGCAGCACCCTCTTATGCAGCTCTTTTTAGCTGGCGTGGATTGGGTTCAACCTGCTGTCAGGCGAACCAGCCCACCTTGGGATGTGTCAATCGTGCTAGATTGGCTGTCCGGTCCTACGTTCTCACGTCTGTCGGCTATTTCCATTCAGCTGTTAACATGGAAGGCCGTATTTCTGGTGGCGGTAACATCTGGGCGAAGGGTTGGCGACTTACATGCTATGTCAGCAGACCCAGCGCTGACTGTGTTACATCCAGATCGTGTCAGTATTCGCCTCCTGGATACTTACCATCCGAAGATCGATCACGCTTTCCATGTGACAGCTCCTATTGAACTTCCTACTCTTACCCAGCCTTCCACATCGGGGACCTCTGCAATGAGCACTCACCCGTTGGATGTCCGTAAGACCCTCAAGGTCTATATCAAACGAACACAAGGGATCCGTACGGGTACCCATCTGTTCTGCTGTTACAGTGGCAGGAAGGCTGGCATGCCGGCTATCAAACAGACCCTATCACGCTGGCTTGTATTGGTCATTTGTGCTGCTTATCAGGCTAAGGGCAAGGCTTACTTGGTCAGGGCAGTGGCCACTTCAAAAGCTTTTGCATCGGCACTGCCCATTGAAGAGATATGCTCTCCTGCTATTTGGAGCAGGCCTAGCACTTTTATCAGGCACTATCAGCTTGATACACATTCACCTGATCGTGCGCATTTTGGCCGTTCTGTTCTCTCCAGTGGACAGTGTCCTGCCACCCTGACTGAGTGAGTCTTGGCTATCTGGACAGTTGACGCTGCTTTCAATTGTGTATAATTGATATATCCGCTGTTATCATATCTAACTACTTTCGATTTCTCTCATGAGATTATAGTCGGTTGTGAGTTGGTTTTCCCCCTTACGGTGCTCTTTAATAGATTCACGATGTGGGCGGGTTTTTTACTTTCGTACTGTGTGCGTATTGCTTTGCTTAACCTGTGAGGTCGGGTCTCAGTACTTTCCTCCCTGTCGGTTACCCTCCCATCATGACTCTCGCGGAAGCTTCGGGACACGTGACAGGTGAGTGTTGTGGCGTCTGTTACATTCTTCCTAATGATCGCTATTTATGTGTACTTTGACTCCCTCCTCCCTAGCCTCCGGTCTTTGGGAGTCTGAGTTAATGCATATATGTAACCCAAGGATGATCTCTATGAAAAAGAATAAGCTAAACCTGTAGAGGTTTCCAATTCTTTGAAGAGAATCGTCCTTGGGGTATGGCCACCCATCTCCCCGCAATTCTGTTCACTGATTTATTCAGCAGAAGGAATGATGATACGGGCCTAGGTGCTTACCTGGTTGACTCCACGTGGTGGGGGCCGTATAATAGATAAAAAGATTTTTATTTATTGTACAATATTTTTATTAAAACATTGGTACAACTGTCACATGACATTTTCAGCCGCAGAAAATGCATATATGTACCCCAAGGACGATTCTCTTCAAAGAATTGGAAACTTCTACTGGTTTAGCTAAATTTCCTCCATTACATGTTGCTTACAGTTTCCTGAAGAGAACTTGTTTTAGTGAGAGAAAATGAAGACAAAATTTAACAGAACCAAGAGTTAGCAGCATGTTATTAAGTTAAGAACACAATCCATTAAATATTAATTATACTGCATTTATAAGTACTTTAAATGATAGTCAGGTTTTCTTAAAAATGTCTTTACTGACATGTAATAAAAACACACTTGTTTTTGCAACAGATGAAGCCAGAAAGAAACCAGTGTCTGTCAGTGATCTCCCTGCCAAGGATAGCCGTGGCCGCCCAAGGTTTCATGGAGCTTTCACGGGCGGTTTCTCTGCAGGCTTTTTCAACACAGTGGGCTCAAAGGAAGGTGAGTTAAGGTTATGCTTCTCTGATGGTTTCTTCATCACAGTGGGTTCAAAGGAAGGTGAGTTAAGGTCATGCTTCTCTGAAGGTTTTTCATCACAGTGGGTTCAAAGGAAGGTGAGTTAAGGTCATGCTTCCCTGAAGGTTTCTTCATCACAGTGGGTTCAAATGAAGGTGAGTTAAGGTCATGCTTCTCTGAAGGTTTCTTCATCACAGTGTAACACATTGTAACCCCTCGCCTGAACTCCCCCCTGCTCCAGCTATTGTTGTAGATAGTCACAGGAAGTCTGTGCAAAGCATGCCCTGCCTGACCACATGACACCCAATTGAAATCATTCTCTTTCTTGTTCAATGACCTGTTATACATTGAAACTGTTTCTGCCATCATTATAAATTTCTACAGAGGTTTTAGAGGGTTATTATATACCTCTAATTACCTATAAATCAAAAAGAGGAATATGGGCAAGGATGACTTATCAAGGAAGAGGAAGGCAAATGGACCATTTCTTCTCCGGATCCTGACTCATTTTGCAACAACTGTATTGGGATATGCAGCTGGGCCAATCTGTAACTCCTGCATTCAACTGGATGATGATCAATTCAAGATCGCTTGTTCTTGTCCTATGATCATCATTCGATCCTCAGATGCATGTCCCATTAGTTTCATCACGTTTGTCAGTCTTTTCTGAAGGATTGTTGATCTCTCCAGGTTCATTGTTAACTCCCAAGTTCAGCAATCTCACAAGTTGATCTGTAATTTCTTCCGAAAAGTTTGACGAACCCTCCCCTTGCGACAATGCTTGCATGGGTTCCAAGACCACCAACAATCCCAATGTACTGATCCTTCACTTCGACAGTACTGATGATGACACTGTCCATCCTTCCTCCAAGGATTATGTCTCCAGTGTCTTTTGTCGATTCCTGCTTCACTGATGCTACCCATCTCTTGGGATCACTGATCCAAGCATGCTTGGACTACTATCGGCCTACTGATTTTCAGTCCATCGGACAGGCTTGGTCTGTTGCGCTGATGAATGCTCAACAGCCTGATTCTCCATCTTCTCGTCAAAGATTACATATTCCTTTGTCTAGTACTTTGCCCTCTCCTCCTTAACGCTGCTATGATTGACGCTCTCAGCAGGCAATGTTGACAGTGTCATTCCTGCACCATGTTGATTTAGATAAGCTTCAACTTCAAAAGAGTTCTTAGTATCGGATCAATCAACTTCATTCATCATGAAGGATTACTACTTGCCTCATATGATGATCCTTAAAGATCTATCTTCCATGTTAGATGGGTTCGCCGAGTGAAGGACTGCCTTCTCGGTTTTCATTAGCAGACTCTAATGTACACAGACTGTCAGCCATCATTATGTCTCCTTCTCTGGATGTAGATTCTGTGATGTTGCCTCCTTGATTCCACTCAAAGCATTGATACATCCCTAGTTGCGATTCTAGCAGCATCCCATTGGTTCAACGTCTTTGATCGACCAATCTCATGATTCATTTGCAATCAACACTCAAAGTGCAATCAAAGTTTTCTCACACCTCATATCAAGGTCAGAGCAAGACACAATCCATGAGTACAAAATGTCATCGCTGATGTTTTCTTTCACCCAGACCGACCGTTGCCAACTGAAAGGAGACATTTTGTTCAATCTGCCTAATGATTAGCAATCCCCAGGTGGAACTTTTTGCGATTTGATTCAATACTCATCTGCCAATGTTTGTATCTTGGATTGGCACTCTAGATGCTTATGTGTTCCCTCCCATTGTCCTTCATCCAAAATTCTTTACAAATGTCAGTTAAGCAAGAAATTCCTCAGATTTTGTTTGCACCCTTTTGGTTCCCAATAAGTTGGTTTATAAATCTGACAAACCTGGCAGATAAAACCCTCTTCCACCAAGAGACTTGCTGATCCATCTTCCACACTCTGACCATCTCCATTGTACATCCACACATGGGAAAATACAGAAGACTCAAAGATATAGACAGCAGCAGCATGCATCTCAGAAATCCCTGCTTTGAATGTTAACAGAGTGTGCTTTGAAAGGAAACAGCATGGCAAAGTTTTCACGGGTCTAAAATTCTTTGTATGGGGATTTCGCAATGTTCCTCTGGCATGTTCCTTGACTGCCTTTGGCCACAAAGAGTATGGAGGATATGGAGTTCATGTAAAGTATCCCTAAGGGTTCTAAAACATCCCTTCACAAGTTCAAGACTAGGATCTGATCTTCAATAAGAATACCAGGTCAGCCTCCTTATGAGCTAGGTTACTCTCAGTTGTCTTCTACCTACAGACTTGGGTAACCTGCACCCCTCCATCCAACCATGAGATAAGTTTAAAATTATACAAATTTTCACAATAAATATTATAATTATCCTATGTGACACAATGTTCTCCCGCCTGATTAGTCACATGGTCAACCAGGTCAAGTTGCACGTTTTGCACAGACCTCCTGACTACCTACAACAATAACTGGAGCAGGGATGTGGGAGAGTATACAATGGGAGATAGTTTTGTGTTATCATAATACTTTTCCAAAGTTAATATTTTCAAATGCGTCCTGCTCTTCTTTTATATAAAAAGTGCTTACCTGGTAGTTTCATGGCCAAACCAATACAGATATCACAAGTAACATGTATATTTTTCGCATTATATGAATTTATAGTTTTCACATTTACCAAGAGTTTTATTTCCATAGCAAACACACCATGCCTGTTGTCCTTTGCAATATGGTGCCATTGGTGCCAATCCTGGAATCTCTAAGAATGTTTTGGGAAGTATGGAGACACGCCAAAGGGATGTTTCTGCCATATTGCATAGTGTTTGTGAAAAAGTGGAAGTCTGACAACTGTTTGTCTAGTTTACATATTTTATGTAAATTGGTAAATTCAACAAAACTTGTCATAGTTTCATCCAGTGTGACACCAAGACACACACTCAAGGACACAAACCCACACTCAAGAACAGCTGTACTTATTGATTGACATTTCTGCCAATTTCAGTGGTTACAAAGAAAACTGAAAGGAGAAAATAACAACATGCAGATTGTCAGAATATTTCTGATTGCTTACATGTCACATGTATGCACTGTATATACAATACCTGAATCAACAGTCCCTGCGTAAAATCTGAAGTACTTATGTAAGTGAACACGCCATTTTGTGATGTACATCATGTGTCAATGTTGTAGATATTTGGTACTTTACTTGATGTGGAGGGTTAGGAATGAAAGGACACACAGAAAACCTCTCCCTCTGTTTACAGTTTCATGTATAATACAAACTTTGCATATCTTTTAATATTTTTCCTTGTCCTGACTCATGCTATATTGATTATCTTCCTTCTCCTTTTGGATGGTCAAGTGCAAACTTGAATACCTTTCAGTTCCCTGAAGCGAAAGTACAATCACTCACCCTTGAGTTGCCTCCCTCTTTCCGCAACAGCATACCCACATGACTCAAGCATACACTCATCGTCCAAGCAGACAGTTGGATGGTCACTTCAGTGTCCCTTTTGCAGCTTTATATCCTTTTATATTTAGGTCTTTAACCCAAATTATGCCGTGAATGGTTTATTTAGGCTGTATATTATCATAACGATGAAACAATTTGCATAAATTATGTCTAATCTTTGTACTTTTTCACTCCGTTTCAGGTGACTGCTGTTATATGAAAACATGTAAACAAGTACTGCATCTCAGCGGCTGATCCACACCCTGTTGGCTCTTCTTGTGTATTGAATTCGTGTTCTTTATTATCACGATGTATATATTGTGCACCGTTGTCTGAAACTGAATTTAATAAATTTGTGTGTTCCCGTTTACGCAAGACATTAGATAAGGTGCGGAGTTTCAGCAAAGTCTCCCCTGAGAAGGTTGATTTGCAGTCATCTGATCGTGAGTTGCTGCCTGTTAATTGCCCAGGGAATTGCCATATTCCCCACCCAATCATGTCTTCGGAGTCACTTCCCGTGGTGTCTCCTGTCTCTGCTGAGATAACGCCTCAGTCCCTTCTAAGAGGAAGTCCCCTCTAAGGGAGGGGTCTGATTCGCAGCAGTATAAGAAGTAGAAGTCGTCATCCCCTGCAAAGAAGCCCTACACATTGAAGTCATCGTCGTTGAGGTCGTCACAATCTACTTGATCGTTCAGATTTATGGCTCCAGTTACTACACAACGGTTGTTTGCGAACAACTTGATGCCCAGTGTTGAAGCAGATAAATCAATGTACTTCCAGCCACTAATGTTAGAACCAGAGGTCAGCGTTAGATTGTCCAGGGCTTCAGCCTGCGTGAACCCTTCATCACAGAGCAGATGTGTACCATCTACTACATCGACCGGGCAGTCTACATCTCGCAGCTCCTCTAACAGCACGACAGGGTTCGCGAAATCCCTTATCAGCAGTCATCCGGCTTCACTAGGGTGTGCGAACCGTCCCAGATATTCAACTGATACGTATCTACAGCGGCAGTCATCTGATATCCCCTAGTGTTCGAGAACGCTACTGCATCGCTGACATCACCGGAGCAGCCTACAGAGTTGTCAACAATTGTACCATGTCAACATACGGGGGCCTGCACGCACCCCTTCAACCCAGATGACTTTGTGGATGATGTTACGAGGACCTTCTACAGCCTGCGTGAACCCTACAACCTGAGCGCATCCTACAGCCTGCGCGCACCCTACAGCCTGCACGCACTCTACAGCCTGTGTGAACCTTACACCTGTAGTAGGTTCAGTTTCTTACGACAACCTACACAGATGTGGAGGTCTTATCCTAGGTAGCAGATGGCCTGCTATCATCACCCACTCGGGACTCCAACCCTGCAGAGACGTATTGCATACATGATGAAGACTTCGACTCCATCACTATACCACTTAAAAAACTGATATCTCAAGTACTGGAGAACCTTAAGACGACCTTTTCGAAGGCCACGAAGGCATAGGATCAACATATGCCACCACGAAGATTACCACCTCATTAGCGATTCGAAATCCCATAGTTACAGAGTTGAGGACAAGGAAATGGCTCAACTTGACACCACTACGAGGATGGCATTCTTCGGGCTTGCCAGGTGAAGGGCTATCAACAAGGCTATGATCAACGCCTTCAAGAATCCTAGGACGGACATAGACAGGATGATATTATCAATGCTTGTCACCCAGCGTATGGATTAGGAATTTATTTGCGATCAACTAGATTCAACATCGATAATCTTCAAGATTCATCCATGCATACGTCTCTACAGCCTCCTTCGTTTATGCTGGCTCATATCTAACCACAATCGGAATGCGTGGTTAACATCAGTGAACAAGAATTTTAACACTTGGAGCAACCCTTATTCAAGGCATTTGGGAGGTTTATGTGAGCGGCGTCATTTTACGTACGCTTTTACTCAACCCACTATTGCACCAGAATTCATGGAGGCCAACTTGTTACAACACCAGTGACGTCACATGCTTGGAAGCTGATTGGTCCAGGATAAAAGACAACGCCTTGTGCATGCCTGACTCACAGGTCACATGCCAGCAAGCTCACTGGGTTGTAAACAAACCCGTTGTAAGTGGAATATGTCATCTACAGCCTGGAAAACGGCATACAACTCCGTTATCATCAGGGAAATCTAAATAGATGTCAAGCCTTGACAGCAGGATAAACAATGTTTATCTTGGAACTTTTCACCAATATAAACGACAGCCTGTACAGTTTCCTGTCCACTTCAATGCTGCATGGCAACCTGTCTTGCTATAGATAGAGTACACTTCGATCACATTATGGTACAAGAAGCCCGGGGGGCAAGCTTCCAGGCACGTCTACCATCAGCACTCTACTACCTATAAGAGCGTGGCAAGGGCTCCTAGGTCTCCCCACATCGGCTCAGGCTCTCACGCGCAGAAGAAGGATGCAGCTACTTCCGTTACAACGCTTTGTGATATCTCATTTAGACAGTGTCCAGAGAATCGCCATTCGTATCTACTCTGGTGGACAGACAAGTTGAATGTCTGTGGCGGGACTTATTTACAAAGAGCAGGCCTACAACCGACATCTGTTCGTGGACGCATCTCTCGAAGGATGGGATGCACACTTCAACAAGGAGGTCGCCTCAGGAACTTTGTCACAAAAAGGAAGTGCTCTACACATAAATCAGTTGGAACTCAAGGCAGTCATAGAAGCAGTTCAACACTACTAAGGAATCAAGTCCTTATGATCCACACTGACAACTCAACAGTAGCCTTTGACATAAACCTCCAAGGCTCCATAAGATCAGTGCCGCTGTTACTATTGACATTCCAGCTATTCAACCTAGCAGACGACATCAACCTTTGGATGGGGCAAGGAACCTTATCACAATCGGTCCATCCATCACCCACAGAATGGATGCTGCATCCGGAGGCGTTCCAACTGTTAACAGTAGATCAAGATTGTTCCCTCATCGATCTGTTTGCGACAAGTTTCAATCAACAAGTGCCAACGTTTGTGCCACCAGTACCAGATCCTCAAGCTTGGGCTCTGGATGCTCTAGCCATATCATGGGAGGGACGCCACCGATACTGTTAACTCAAGTGCTAAACAAGATCAGCCAGACCAAAGTCCGACATCTGCTTTTGGTCGCGCCCTACTGGCCGGCAAGAACCTGGTTCCCGGACCTCATACAGCAACTAGGGGAACCAGCGCTGCGTCTACCAGACTGGCGAATCTTCAGATCCACCCTCACACCAAATAACTGCACGGCAACCCAGCAGGGCTCCAGCTACACGCATGGAATGTATTACGCACTGCTCAAAGAAAAGAGGGTACTCCGTCAGAGCAGCTAAGGCAGTTAAGCTAGCCTTACAAAAATCTAGCCGGAATCTATATGATGATAAGTGGTGGAGCTTCGACCATTTGCTGCTCGTAAGGGGTTTTCGGCCATGAAAACTATGCACCCACAAGTAGCAGAATACTTGTGTCATCTTAGAGCTGGTAAACACCTTAAAGGATCTACGCTTGCAACTTACTTGTAATCACCATGGATACAGGAGTAAAACTTAACAAAGTACCTGAACTCATCGCTTTACTGAGATCGTTCAAGTTGGAAGATCAGCAGCAGAAGTTTAGAGCTCCAGTTTGGGATCTCAACATAGTACTGCAACACCTTATTAGTGATGATTATGAACCGCTGTCACGGACAACATTTGAGTTGCTAACTCAGAAGACGCTGTTCCTCCTCGCCCTAGCTACAGCTGCTTGGATGTCAGAGATCCACGCCCTCGATTACAGACGACACTGGAGAGTGTGCTGCAGTCAATTTAGGCCTCAGATAGGATTTTATAGCCAAGAATCAGTTACCTGGCCAACCGGATAGACAGATTTACGTTCCGGCACTATCAACCATATTAGGGCCAGATGATACACAAGATCTGTCCTCATGCCCAGTCAGAGCCTTGAAAATCTACTTGGACAGAACTGCTGCAAGGAGGAGTAAGTTTAAGCGTCTCTTCATCTCACTATCACCCGCCACGACTATAGAAGTTTCCCGATCTACGATCTCATTCTGGATCAGAGCTGTTATTCTACGAGCCTACAAAGCAGCTGGGTTAGAACCGCCTAGAGCATCGAACCCTCATGCAGTTAGAGCACTGGCCTCGACTCTCGCCCTACATGGAAACTGCTCTTTATCATCCATTATGGAAGGCTGCTTTTGGAAGTCGGACACTGTGTTTCCCAACCACTATCTTTGGGATATCGCTACTGACGATGTATCTGGTATCCATCAGTTCGGGCCCCTTGCTTAGTAGTGCAGCAACTCATGATTCCAGCTAGACAATGAGAATACTCACCCTTGTCATGCACACTCGTTGACGCCAGGCAACTGATCCATTGTCACAGGCAGAGAGTCCATGTTCCTCTGTCTTACAAGATAGTCAGCAAATGAGTGATTTAGGCTCAGTTTGGGTAATAGTCCGTACCTAACATATTGAGTCGCAATTCCAGTTTCAGTAATAGTCCTTACCTTAATATATGGGTCGTTCAAGATAACTAGACAACGAGGCGTACTAGTTTATCTTAAATCCATGAAAACTATATGATTTACTTCTTTTACGGATGTAAGAGAAGGTGTTCCTGATGATCATCAGGAAGATTGATGCAGTTCAAGAAGAGTTCCCAGGGGGTATATGATCGAACGTTGACGTGATAAGAACAGTCACAGTGAATCCCGTAGGTGGCTGACCCATCACCTATTCCATCGGATTCGATTAGCAATATAACATGAGTCAGGATAAGGAAAGATATGTAATTTTTATGATAATTGATATTTTATACTTATCCTGACTCATGATTTGAAGCCCTCCCAACTGTCCCCACTCTCAGCACTATGGGCTTCCCTGCAAGCCTTAGTGTGGGCGAAATTCGGAGAGAGTGATGAGAGCATGGCTTGATTCACGTGGGTACGCTGTGGCAGGATGGGGGAGGCAACTTGAGTGTAAGTGATTGTGCAACTTTAGGGAACTAAAAGGGATTCAAGTTTGCACTTGACCATCGAAAGGTGAAGGGAGATAAAATATAAATTTTATCATAAAAATTACATTTTCTTTCACATCAAACAAAAGCCCTCATAACATTTCCACACTTGTATTGCACTTCTATTTTCAGTGTGAGAGAAATGAGTGTGTATTTTTAAACATATATGTTAACTTATTCTAAAATTGCATTTTGTTTTAAATAAGGGAATTTTTAGTGGACACTTAACCATTTTGTTAGAGCCAGAAGTAATGAAGAACCTATGACTATTATATTTTTCTTTATTACAAGACTGCTATATTTTATTACAATGTGAACATTTTCTTATCAGGTTTCCGTCCATCCAGCTTTTTGTCTTCAAGGTCCTCCAAGGAGGAGATGGTTGCTCAGAGGCCAGAAGACTTCATGGATGATGAGGTAAGTAATATTCACACCATGATAGCACATGTATACACAAGAGTTAACAAGCCATTCTTAGTTTTGGGTTCTTATCTGGCCTAGTTTTTCTGGCCTACCCGTGAATGACTTACAAATAAACTATAAATGTTGATATTGTAAGACAAATAATACACATTTTCTTACTGCAATCAGGACTTTGGTGAACATGGCATTGCCCCTAGGAAATTGGCAACAAGCTCAACATACACATCTGAGGAACGAGGACAGAAGCGGAAGGTGATGACAGCTGCTGCTCTGGCTGGTTCCTCCGTTATCCCGGGAGTGGCAGATGCACTCACTGACCTCATCATACCAGACAGGTGAGTCTAGTTTGTGTGTGTCAGTTTGTTCCACAGTAGGAGACATGAGACCAGTTTCTTCATACCTAGGTAAGTTTTAAACTTATCCTATCTGACGGTATGCACCTCTCTCTTTGTCTTCGACCCATATGTGGAAACGTGCTGTAGGCTAAGTTGAATCAAAACTTCTTGCCCTCTGTACCACCTGACCTCTGCCCCCACTCCGATAGTATGACCTGTCAATCATCTCTATAAGCGTGCAGTGCGCTCAGATGATCATGTGATGTCCACTAGCTGTCATTCTCTTTCTTGTCACCCACTGCTGTGGACGTGTGTTATGCTCTGTCTGCCACTCGTCTCTACTTTTCATCATGAGGAAAGTAACTGATCTTCCCGGAAGAGATAACATTGTGACAATTACAGAAGTATTTTTTCTTGCCGCTGATCCTCACACACTGTACGTTGATTGTATCGGATGGTGTGACGGGCTTCACAGTTGCTCTTATTGTGCCAATTTGGACGATGAAGCATTCTCCGTTATCGTGGAATGGGCACAAGACGATTGGCAGACAGGGATCGTCAGAAGCTGTCCAAGGGTCCATCCTCATCTCAACATTCGAAGTGAGATCGTCCGTACTAAACAGCTCGCCGTTTATCACCATCACCGGATGACGAACTTCGATGCAGCATCGGATTCCTACCTCAGCGAGAATTATGTTGGTTTTTCCGACTCCAGTATCCGGACAGGACGACTCCACCAACTCGGGCAGTGAACTTCATACTTCGCAGTAACAGTCCCGATTGACAGTTCTAGTGACTTTTCTCAAACACCTGATACGGCATTGTCAGCCTCTACTGGCAATGTGTCTCTAATTTTCTGGATCGGCATTTAACTTGCCTACAATGATTTATGGTGCGAGCTTGTCTACGGCGATTCCTCCAACTCCAGTGATGACATCAAGTTCAACAATCCCTGTTAGTTCGACGTTTTCCGTCTAGTGCACCACTTCCATTCGGTGTTACACTCTAGTGCACCCATTATGTATGGGTCGAGTGTTCACTCCAGTGCGTCTCTCTTACACAATGTGACGCTCCAGAGCAGATCTACTGCAGTACGCTTCTGTCTGGTTCGTCACTGCAGGCCAGAGCGTCATTTCAGTTCGATCACCAGTCGATTTTGGTGACCTTCACTTTATTTTCAAGGTCACAGTGACACTTTGTAGATTTCAGCATGTTAAATTGTATGTTAAGATAGTCGGCAAGATATCGCAAAAAATATTCTCTGGATTTTCCTTGAATGTGTTTCAATAAGCAATTTCTTTAGTACTATTTTTGCATATTTCATACACTATGACATTCATGTCAAGGTCAAAGTCAGTCTTTTTTTGAACAACTAAAAAGCAAGATATCAAGAGAGGTTGACTGGTCATGTTTTTGTTGACATTTACCTTCATCTTAAACTGACTATGTCCCTGACAGACTGGGCATCAATTTTATGATGACCTTGTTTCCAGTCAGCCAAGAGAAACAGTTCCGAGGGTGTCAGGCGAGAACGTTTTCATCTAATTTTCTAAGCTAAGTCCTCAGTTCAGAGTTCCTGGAGTCACTGGTCCTTTTACCTCCGCCATTCCATCAACTTTACAAATGTTCCGGTAGATTGACGATCCCATGCCTCACATCTACTAACTTTATCACTCCATCTGGCGGACCAACACTTCATTTGGCAAACCATACCTTCCTGCGATCACTGATTATACGGCCTGCATCACTATGTGTACAATGTGAATGTTCCTGTAGATTGACTGACAATCTCCATGCCATGAACCCACTACATTCAGCACTTCTTTCTTACTGTCATGCTGGCTTGATTAATCGAATGTATCCTATCTCAGGAGAGATTCCTTCTTCAGTGGCATTAGTTGCTAGGCCTTCTGACATCAGCTCAAGCTCTCGAGGCCATAAACTGAACCCGAAGGAATTGATTCACCTTCCAGAACTGCTTCGTCCAGTCCTTCAGTGGTGGCTCGACGAACTGAATGTCTGCACTGGAGTTGCTATGGCAACCCAAGATTCTTTGTCAATGGCAAGAACTTCTGGGTCTGTTGACGGCAGTTCAAGTTGTGACTCTGAGGGGATAGCTTCAACTACGGCCTCTCCAACATTTTCTGTGTCCGCACATTAGGATCATCGACCCTCACGCATTGATCCCTCTTTCTCCAGTGCTCCATCCCCATCTCCAGTGGTGGTTGGACATGTTGAATGTTTGCTGCGGAGTCTCTTTAAGGCCGTTTGCTCCAGTACATCACCTGTACGTAGACGCCTCTCTACGGGTGGGGAGCTCACCTTCTCGATCAGCAGGCGGCAGGGCTGTGGTCTCCCGCAGACCGTGCATGTCACATCAACATTTTGGAGGTGTTCCAGACTTTGTGCCTTCCGATGTCAAACCCGAAAGTGGATCTGTTTGCCACCCGCTTCCATCACCAGCTTCCAATGTTCATGTCCCCGATCCCAGATCCTTTGGCCAGGGAACACGACGCTCTAGCCATCCACTGGGATGACATGAATGCGTATGCGTTTCCACCAGTGGGGCTACTTTTACGCATACTGCTCAAGTTATGCACTACGCAGCGGATGACACTGATTTTGGGTCACATCTTTTTGGCTGGCCAGAAGTTTGTTCGTAGACCTGCAAGACTTGGCCAACCCGTTCCGGTACCTCTTCCCAATTGCGCCGATCTTCTGGTTCATGTTCACTCCGATCAGCTGCATTGGTCTCCGCAGACACTACATCTTCACACCCGGTGCATTTACATGAATCGCTAACTGCAAAGGGATATTCCAAGTGGGTCCCTTAAGCGATTACCATGGCTCACCAAACTTCCAGCAGGTCACTCTGTGATGGCTATGGAAGAATTTGGAAGCGTACTGCAAGACGAACGGTATTGTATTGTATCTCCCACTACAGCATCGCCGCAGATGATTGCGGAGTACCTCCAGCATCCTAGAACTTCCAAGGAATTGAAGGGTTCTACCTTGTCTACGTACCTGGCCGTGCTTAACACAGTTATTGCGCCGGCTACAGGTGCGAAGGTGTGAACTGTCCCTGAGCTCCAGTCTCTCCTCAGATCTTACAAAGTTGCTGATCAATCCCGGGAGTTCCGGCCACCAGCCTGGGACCTTTTCATGGTTCTTAACCATCTCACGTCAGAGGAATACGAACCTCTGGAGGAGAAGGATTTCAAGCATGTCATGTTTAAGACTTTCTTCCTCCTGGCTCTTGTGACTGCTGCCCGCATCTCTGAGCTTCACGCACTGTATGTCACCCGGTTGCGCTTCGAGAGGACCAGACATGCGAATGTCCTCCCTGGTTTGAGGTGGGATCTTGTCGCTGAAACCAGTTGCCTGGACAGCCGGACAGACTATTCACCTTTCCGCCGCTGTCTACTATTCTGGGCCCTGACGACACCGAGGATCTCTCCCTAGGTCCTGTCCGGACTCTAGCTGCCTCCAAGGACCGTCGTAGGTTATGCAAGAGACTGTTTATTCCTCTGTCACCTGCCTCATCTACAGAGGTCTCTCGTACCACACTGGCATTCTGGATGCGATCTACCATCCTTCGTGCCTACGCCTACGCTGACCTTCCTCCTCCTACTATGGCCAACCCTCATGAGACAAGAGCTTTGGCCTCTAGATGGTGCTACACAGAAACATTTCCCTTCACTCCATCAGGGAGGGTTGTTTTGGAGATTGGACATGGTCTTCGCCTTGCCCTACCTCCGGGATCTGTCTGGCACTGACGTGGAAGGTCTTCACCAACTGGGTCCATTGGTTCTGGCGCAGCAATTGTCGTCGGCTCGCAAACGCAGATAAGATGCAGTTCCTACCTTCGTGTCGGTCTTGCAATCTCTATATCAATGAAAGATATCAATCCTATCTTTCTTAGGGAACAGGTCAAAAGGGCCGCATGACAAAAGGGCCCCAAAACAGAAAAGTCAAAAGGGCCACAAGAAAGTCAAAAGGGCCGCAAACCCCTAGTCAAAAGGGCCGCATCAAAAAGTCAAAAGGGCCGCATCAAAAAGTCAAAAGGGCCTCAGACTCCAAGTCAAGTGTATAATAGTACAAAGTTATACATCTATACAATGTACATACTAGTTCTGTTTTTATAAGATATTTTTTCAATATTTGAAAGAATAGATGTATGTGATGGTTATGTGAGTGAGTGAGTGAGTATGGTTTTACAGCGCTTTTAGCAATATTCCAGCATTACCACGGCGGGGGACGCCAGAAATGGGCTTCACACATTGTGCCCATGTGGGGATTCGAACCCGGGTCTTCGGCCTGACGAGCAGACGCCTTTAACCACTAGGCTACCCCACTGCCCGTTTTGTCTAAGTAACAAAACACTTATCATTTATGATTATGACAAATAATGAACAAATAATGAACATTCTTGGGTTTACTTCCCAAGAAACGAAGCAGCTGGGATACCGAACCCAGTCAGAGCGGGTGGGTGTGCACTCAAGTGTAACGGCTGGTTCATTAGCAGATGCCGCCTTCATGGCTCATTGTGTGTGTATATAGAGATGTTGGGTTTTGTAAATACATGCTCATTTTTGGTGTATAACATTTTGCAATCAACAGACATAACATGTCATGTGAACAAGTATCACACCTCTTTGTCTGTGTAATTACATAATGTGACAGAGACCGAACTCGGGCCATAAATCAATGCGTTTTTGTTTATGGTGTATAGCCTGATAGGTGTTAAGTTCAAATTGCATGTGGTCAGTGTTCGAAGTTGTGTATTGAATATTGTCATTAGCAGACGGGCAGGCAGACACATAGGTGTCAATAAAACAAGACATTGAGTTTTGTCTGTGACAACGACATATCTATATCACAGTTAGAAATTCTGTCAACGCTAAATAATGACATTGCTTTTAAGTATCGAACTGAGAAAGTGACTCGGTAAGAAGAACGTGTGGTGAAATAGACAAATGAAATTATATAAACAGTTAATCTACTGTCATAACATATAAAAAGCTCAGCCTGTGAAATATCAAACACCAAAGCCTTCTCCAACCTCAACACTCGCGAACCAGCTGTTGATTTCACTGCGTGATGTGCTATGAGCGCCCAGCTGTTGAAACCACTTTAATTCCCCAAAGGTATCGCTGGGGAAAATTAGTGAATCGTTTGAACTCACGATTTAGGGATTAGTGACATTTTTTTCATCGCGTTATTTTTCAACTGTCAATATGTGTTTTTGTGTAATATTTTAGTTTCTTACAGGTGTGTTGTGGTACTATTGTTAAATGCATTTTTCTGCCAAAGTATTTGTCATAATTATAAATAAATAACCATCACCATCACATACATCTATTTTTGCGATCATTTTCTTTCAAATATTGAAAAAATATCAGTTACAATCATAACTAGTATGTATAAGGTATACATTGTATAGATGTATAACCTCTTACTATAATACACTTTTAAAAAAAGATGTTAATATTATTTTTTGATATGGAGCCCTTTTGACTAGGGTTCTGAGGCCTTTTTGACTTTTTTGATGCGTCCCTTTTGACTTTTTGATGTGGCCCTTTTGACTAGGGGTTTGCGGCCCTTTTGACTTTCTTGTGGCCCTTTTGACTTTTCCGTTTTGGGCCCTTTTGTCATGCGTCCCTTTTGACTAGGACCCCTTTCTTATTGGTATGGATTATACTTGGGCATAGACGACCTCACCTAGGGACCTAGGGCGTGTTTGCACTGTCATACCCATGACTCAATAGACTGAGAGGCCAGTCTTGTGCTACATGCATAGGTGGTCGACACTCCGCTTACTGACCTCTACTCTCTGAGCAATAACGTCAGTGAAGTGTTGATTTCCGATTACCTGCTTGGTTTTCAAAGCGTTCCGCTCCTTTAATCATTTCTCACCTTTGGTAAGTTAGGGAGATTGGTACTGAACGTTAAACTAGTTGAGCAACCGGGCTGTTCCCTCTTTCACAGCCTTCCAGCGTGTGTCTGTGGGGGATAGTTTCGAAGCAGGTGCTTTCTCCTGGCTTCCTTGTGTTATGCGACCTCACGGTTGTAGAGTTGACACAGGGTAATCTGCGGCCCACCAGCCAACCATGGGATAATGCATACCATGAGATAGGATAAGTTTAAAATTTTGGAAATTTTAACTACAAATTGTATATTTATATACCTATCCTATCTCACGCGATGGATACCCACCCGACCTGCCCCACATCACAGATTACTGGAAGCTCCAAGACGAGAATGACAGCTAGGGGACGTCACATGATCATCTGAGCGCACTGCACGCTTATAGAGATGATTGACAGGTCATACTATCGGAGTAGGGGGCAGAGGTCAGGTGGTACAGAGGGCAAGAAGTTTTGATTCAACTTAGCCTACAGCACGTTTCCACATATGGGTCGAAGACGGAAAGAGAGAGGTGCATACTGTCAGATAGGATAAGTTCATAAATATACAATTTATAGTTAAAATTTCACTTCAAAATTCCTGTGGAAATGTAAATTTTTCAACTTTTCCTATCTCAAGGTAATTCACCTCTCTCTCTTGCATCGACACTGAGTGGAACGATGTAAACTTTTCTTCCAAGGCCTCTCTTGTCCATTCGCCCATGCACTCCATGCTACCCTCCTTATAAGACAGCTTCCCACCCGTCAACCAAAGCATGCAGCACGCCCCAAGTTCTTCATCGTTTGATCTCCCATTCTACATCTTGGGAAGACCGACCAGCCCAGGAGGGGGAAAAAATGTGCTCAATGCAACAAGATAATTTCTTCCAGTGTTCAGCTTTCTTCCAGTGTTGATTGTGTGGGGCAATGTAATGGGACGTCCAATGTGATAAATGCCTACATCTTACCTTTGAGGCTTTCGGGGATTACTCCAGGGCCTGCGCTCGGCGTCTTGCTGATCTAGCCAGATATGCAGCATTGGTAGAAGGACACCGCCCCGCCAAGAAGCCAAGATTAAGCGTCCCATTATCATTGCTCGTCAATCGCAGTCTCCTCCCTCCAACGACGAGGATTTTATGAGAGCTTCTTCGGATTCGCATTTATCGGAAGATCTCAGGAAACTTCTCGGCTCTGTAACTTCCAGTACGAGCCCTTTGTCATCGCCAACATCCCGTGTAGTGGTTGTTGAGCGTTCTGCCACCCCCCCAGGCTACTTCCCTGCAGCTAGGATCACATCATCGAAGCCGTTCTTGATCCCGTCATCATTCTTCTTCAAACAGTGAAAGGAATAAGAGTAGTTCGCCGTATCGGTTGCAGGACCTTTGTGACATCCCTTCGGATGTTTTGCCGTCTGCTTCCCATTCGGCAAATATGATGCTGTCTCCAGTGCTCCAATGAGTCGTTTATCCGTTTCGTCGAAATCAACACATTCATCGACCCGCAGTTCACCAGATCGCATTTGCCGGACCGCACATCTCCAGTCTGTCATTCGCCGAACCGATCTGAACCTCATCACCAAACTAGTTTGTCAGGCCGACGCAGTTCACGACACCATCACCAACTATACTGATTCACCGAATCAGTTTGATTTGGCAATTACTTTCTGTCACATTATGTTACTTCCAAAACAGCCTTTCCTCAGAACGCACCTTGAGGTTCGGGGGAATCTGTACCTACGCAGACGTTCAGACAACAGGCACCTTTAAGATACAGCAATAATGTTGGTTCATTCGACACACATGATCACTTAGATCACCGACCACATACAGCTATCCAGCGTAAAAGCATACTCACTCACTCACTCACTCATCTACAGCTATCTTGAGCAAGATACCAGATGATCTACTTACTACATTCAACTTGAAGGATCGGAACTTGTCAACACTGATTTATTACATCCTCATCGAGGATCATGAACTTGCATCTAGATACGGTCAATTATACCAGCTATTAATTAACTTTACCAGCTTTGAACACGATGTTAATATTCAGGGCATTTGAATTCCTCACCACGGAGTGGTATGCTATTAGCATGACAATCTGACTTGGTTCTCTGGATTACCCTATGGCATGTAAGGCGCTGGAAGATTTTAGTCACATGACATATGCCACCTGGTACCCGTTTTCTTTTGGTTGAACGGAGGTAGTAGCTATGTCAGTAGGGCACACATCTAGATTATGCCGGCACTTGACATTCTGACGATCCCGATTCTCCAAGACTTCTACGTGACTAGAGCTCATATCGTTCCAGATATGCCATCCGATCTTCACCTTGATGAATGAATTGGTTTAGGAATCTACCCTTCGGCATAGATATCAGCTCTACAACCACTTATTTGTGTATTACCAGACAAGCTTGCTATCCAGGAATATTTTACGACGCTTCTCTGAGTCCTGTTACTACAGACTACTCGTATGTTTTTACAGCGCTATTCCAGTATCTCGGGTGCAGTCATGGCCTGGTTCGTCATCTTCATCACACTTCCTTTTACATCACCAGCAAGCTTCTGGACAGATGGGTCAAGTTTCTGTGCATGGTACCAGCAGTGATGTCTGTTCAAGTAGCGAGCATCCCTTTGCCGTTTTTTATGGGTTGTGACTCGCCCAGTTAACTGAAACCGTGTTGTCCGGATTTTTGTCACTGTTGCATTGTGGGTAACATTTGCAAATGGCGGACTACTGTTTGTTTACCGGAAAATTGTAATGTTTAGAGTGACAGAATTGTCTTGGTCCAACACAGCGGAAAACAACCCCAGCCTTTAATTGCCAGTGACGATGAACGGTTTCATTCCAGGTTAAGACTGATTATGTCGGGATTCGTCAGCCAGCCGAGAGAGACAGCTTACTGAGGGTGTTAGACAGAAATGTTCCAGAACGCTTCAACTTTGGCTAGGGTTACTCGGGTTTCTACTTTAGCCCAAACCCTCAGTTCAGAGGTCACTGCAGTTATGCCTGGATGGTCCCCAGGCTCCTGTTTTACTGCCTTCGTCTCCCCAACGAACGTTCCTGGGGTCGCCAGTCGTCTTTTACCTTCGTCATTCCATCAACTTTGTGAAAGTTCTGGTAGATTAACGATCCCCATGCATCTAGTCTACTACTTTTATCACTCCATCTGGTGGACCAACACTTCATTTGGTGAACTTACGTTCCTCAGATCACCGATTGTACGACCTTCATCACCCATTTACAATGTACACGTTTCTGTAGATTGACTGATAATCTCCATGCGCCGAATCTACTATATTCAGCACTCCATCAGTACTGGTAGTCATGGTAGCCTGACTATTTAAACGTTCCTACATCAGGAGATATCCCTTCATCAGTGGCAAGAGTTGCTAGGTTTCCTCAGCTCAGCTCAAGCCTTCACTTACAGATGACAACTTCAGGCACTTTTTCATCTTCGAAGCTATATTGATGATTGCATCCAGGCACAACAGGATCTGTCAGTACTTCTTCGCTAACTGCAGTTCACCACCATGCTGCTCTGGCAGTTAGGGTGGCTACTGAACATTGCTGTATCAAAGCTAACATTGATCCAGAGTCTCCACTTCATCGATATATTGTTCGACACCTGTCAGAGGGATGATATTCGCCCTTCAAGACAGGTGCATCAAGACCCAGCAATCCGTTCCTCCAGTGCTATCTCAGTGGAAGGAGCTTCTAGGCTTTCTGACGTCAGCTCAAGCCCCAGCGTACAGAGGGTAGCTTCAGCTTGGATGTTACAGCAATTTCTGCAATTTCCTTCAGGCTGTCAATCCCAAGGAATTGTTTTGTCTTCCAGAATCACTTCGTCCTGTCCTTCAATGGTGGCTAGATGAGCAGAATGTTAGCCTTCGCACCAACTCATCATTTGTTCCTCGACGCATCCCTCATGGGTTGAGGAGCTCACTTCTCGACCACCTAGTGGCTGGGCTGTGGTCATCTGGCGAACAGGTTCTTCACATAAATGAGCTGGAATTAAAGGCAGAACAGAGCTTCAATCAACCAGTTTATTGATCCAGTCGGACAACTCGACCATGGTTTGGAACATAAACCATCTAGGCTCGACAGGCTTGGCGAATCTCCTATAGTGGGCGATCAGACTTTTCAATATCATCGACTCACTCAACATCGTAGCCGGAGTAATATGTGATTGTTGATACCTTTTCCTGATCCAATCGGCTGTCCCCAACAGAGTGGAAGCTGCTTCCCCATATTTTCCAGTCGATGATCTACCTTTTATCACGGCCCCAAGTAGACATGTTCGCCACAAGGTTCAACAACCAACTTCTGGAGTTTGTATCACCAATCCCAGACTCCTGGCTTGGGACCTCGATGCGCTCCTGCTCTGCTACCATGAGTATTACAGAAGCTCTTGGCCACTAGCAAAGTTCTACTGCTTTTGGTGGCACACTTCTGGCCAGCAAGTAGTTGTTTCGTCGACGTAACAAGCCTGGCAGAGCCAAACTCAGTACCGCTTCCCGACCGGCACAACCTGCTTCTTCACCTTTACTCAGAACTATGCCACGGATCCCCTCAGACCCTTAATCTACATGTTGGCGCATCTCCAGAGATAACTCATTGCTTAGGCTACCTTTGCAAGTAGCCACAGCTATTACTTCAATTGATCATACTTCAAACTGTTCCTTGTACGACGATTATTGAAGAAGTTTGAAGAATGATGCAAGAATTAGGGAACTACTTCTCCCAGTCTGCCTCTGCTCCGGTCATCGCTGAGTTCCTCCAGCATCTCCATGCCACTAGGAAACTCAAGGGTACTATGTTAGCTACCTAGTTGGCTGCTATCAACTCGGTTTTGGCTACTGCAACGGAGCCTTCTACGCTCCTACAACTCACTGACCAGTCCATTAAGTTCAGACCTCCGGCCTGGGAACTGTCAGTCATCCTTCATCATATGATTCTACAGGCTGCAAACATTTAGAAGACAGGGACTTTGAGCAAAGTGACATTCTTCTTCCTGGTAGCTTGGCTACTGCTGCTCGTATATGTGTGAACTTCCATGTACTTGATATCAATTGCATGCGGTTCGAGCGGAAGAAGCACGGCAAGGTTTTCCTGGGTTTCCGTTAGGACTTCATTGTGAAAAAACAACTGCCATGGGCAACCAGACTGGATGTTTACCATTCCCCTGTTGTCCACCATCTTTGGGCCTGATGATACTGAAGACCTGAAACTCTGACCTGTTAGGGTTTTGTGCATTTTTACTTGCTGCTTGTAAGGATCGCCGCCGATAACACAAGCACCTTTTCATCCCATTGTCCATGACATCCAGGACGGAAATGTCTCGTACCACTTTATCCTTCTGGATGAGGGGCAGCATTTTACATTCTTATGCCTTCACTGGATTACTGCCTTCGACAGCTTCCAATCTGCATGAGACACAGGCATTAGCTTCTACTATGGCTCCACACAGTAACTGCTCACTCCACGCCTTCATGGAATGGTGCTTTTGGCGGTCTTCTCCTCCCACTACTTGCGAGATCTTTCGGTCAAGGACGTCCAAAGCCTGTACCAGTTTGGACCCCTCATTTTGGCACAACAACTATCCACGGCCCAACAATGTAGATGAGGAACAGTAACACGCGGTTGCTGCTTCCCTGTATTTTCCTGAATATAAGTCTTGATGTCTGCCTTTTGTTCTTATTGCTTATGGGTTAGAACTACTTCACTTAGTCTTATGCTAAGACACGGAGATACTGCCACCCCGGGGCTTGGATGAATCTTGAGCACGGTTCTGTATCACGATGTGGAAGGGTTCGACATTTCACGCTTCCTGACCTCTACTTTTTGAAGCAATTACGTCAGTGAAGTGTGTCATTCCCAAATTCCAGTGGTTTTTGTTGCGTTCCGTCTCCGAAGGTGCCAGGCTCATCCTTTGACTAAGCTTATGTAAAGGAGTGAGGGTCAATTTGATGATGACTGGAACTGAACGTTAAAACTGTGAGCTTTCTGAGTTGTGATTCTCTTTCACCTGCCCCTGGTCGGTGTCTGTGGGTGTCTTCTCGAAGCAGGGGCTGGATCTCACTAAATTTCTTAATTTACTCATGTGCCTCCAATGTTGCCTTTTAAAATGCTTGTCTTGTTGACCAGTCATTATTGAAGATTTCTTGAAGACTCCTGGACGTTTATGTCCATGATATGTTAGTCATGAGTTTGAAGTGGTCTTAGGTGGGATTTCATTGCCATGAATCAGGTACCATGCCTCATGGATAGGTTCATCAAAATCATTTAGCACACAGGTCTCCCAAAGGATGAGCTCCTTCAGGAAGCTATCAGTGATCCTTAATGTTTTCTCTGATTGAGGTCTTTTACCACTTCTAGCTTGAAGCCTTCATGAAACTTCTGGAGATCTGTAACAGTCTTATTCTCCACTACTTCTTCTTAGAGTTTATTGGTTTTAGCTTTTGTATTCAATTACTAACGGATGTTTTCATCCAAAGAAAAGTTATTCATCCCTACAAATCTATGACTTATTCTGTTTTTTGGATTGAGCAAGGACAATGTCAGCCTCATCATGTACGTCTCACAATTCCAAATATCAGGGAATGTTAGACTAATGCTTAGTCTCTGAATATATATAATTTTGATAGTAACAAAAGAGCCCATTTAAATTGAAAAAGAGCCCCAGGGAGACCAGAGATTCAGAACCTGAGGAAACCTAGACTTTATTTAGGGCTTTAGCACTGCAAAGAGGGCTTGGCAGTAGGGAAAATAATGTGGTTCAGGGACTGTGAGACAGACTAAGGGAATGTGTGCCTACCTCCCACTTGTGTAATGTATGCAATATAATAGAATAAAGTGAAAAATATATGTTGTATTGCACATGGTTTAGGCTCCCCTAATAGATGACTTCATCTCATATTTCTAGCCAACTTTACACTAAGAAAAGAATAACTATGTTAGAGAAAACAGGGCTCACCTACAGCATTCTGCAAACTTGTGGAAGGGTCCATTATGAATGGGTTGTGCTTGGGTTAGAAGTTATGAGGCTGGGAACATGAAGAATGCATATTCTAAATTTGTTTTCCACTCAAGGTTTAGAGCAGTTAGCAGAAATGTGATATGTGAGATAGAATAAGTCTTTAAGATATCACATTTGTTAGATAGTAGTAAGTTTTCTAGAGATGAGTGTGAATCCACTTGTGAAGCAATGCCATTCCTGCTATCTAGTATACCCATTGGAGTGAGCCTGCTGAGGAAAATGGGCTGGAAGGAAGGGCAAGGTGTTGGGCCCAGAGCCAGGAAGAAGACGAAGAAGAAGAAGAGGAACAGTGAACTGAAGAAAGGTTGCACATTTTGCTCTTTGGGATTCTGAGAATTATGAGAGACTCTTTAGGTTGTATATGCTTGTTAATTTGTCAAGTTTGTTTTCCATCAGACTGTGGAAGCATTAACAGTAAATTAATCAAGCCTGGTACATGTAATTCTAGGATGGGACCAAGATCATAAAGTGTTTGGGGTCACCTTTGTTTAGGTCATGGTGAAGTTGTTTTTTCTGCAGATATATTCAAATTATGTGCACATACTGAATTTAAGTTTTGAATACTTAAGTTTATGTAATATAGTGAACTACTTTAGAAATGCATCAGCCTATTATCATTGATCATGGAAAATGCAAAACAAATGTTAATGCCCAAACTATGCTTGAAGTCCCTGTGTGAACACCTTTTCACCTACAAATCTCGTGAAAATGCACAAAACGAGGCAGTTCCACAACACATTGACAGATCATTCAACTGTGTACCAAAATCACACTGACATTTTGAACAACACTAAATTGTTGGCTTCACACAATGCCACGTTTATCAGTTGTTGAGAGAAAAAGAGCTGTTTCTGGACACTGGTTTGTCTACAGGTCAAGTGGCTAGGAGGTTTAATTGTCACAATTAAAAAATCGACAAGTTATCACAGCACCTACGACAAACTGGTACAACATGTGATCGCGAGGCAGATAGAGCCTGAAGTGGAAAAGAAAATTATATGTGACGTGTCCAACCTTCCAAATACCTTTATGACTTCGTCTGATATCTGTGAATATATTGCTGACATTATTGCTTCTCTTTAATCTTCCCAGTCAACACAGGATAATGTCGACAATGCTTTTACTGATTTTTTAGAATATGTTCGGAGTGAGATGCATAGAACTCTTCTCACTAGGACTGTATTAGTTGGTGGAGTCTGTAGTAACAAGAGACAAAGAAGTCGAAAGGAATGGTGGACTAATGAACTATCTGAGTTGGGGAATGACATGTGTAAAGCAGAGAAGCAATGGTGTAAATGCAAAGGAGAGGAGACTTTTTAAACATGTGTATATCCAGAAGCGTAAATATTTTGACAGACGGGTAAAAAAAGCCAAGAGAGACTTTCAGATTCAAATAATTCAAAATTTAGATAAACTATGTGAAAATAATTCGTGTGAATTTTGGAAGACAATTGGTAAGGTTGGAGTGGGTCACGAGAGAAAGAAACAGATTCCTATGGAGGTGCGTTTGGAAGCCGGATCTATCTGCACAGATAAGGAGACTGTTACAAACACCTTGAAATCCGCGTATTCTAATCTTTACATTGTAATGTTTGTGTGAACCCTGATCGATGTCCCTGTCCTGAGGGTGATCCAGATAGTGCATTCATCTTATCTAATGAAATTTTATGTTCTGAAAGTGCCAAAACCTGCCATAGTATTTTAAAAAAGAGAAAATATGTTTTATTTCAGTAACGTGTACGAAGTAGGTTTTATTGAGAATACTAAGTGTTGTCACCTGTAAATACCTCTGTGAAATGTATCGCCTGGCCTGATAACTGTTTTATAATGTGGCTGTGTATTGATGTTTTAATAATGTCTCTCTGTAACAGGGAGAGACGTCTTTTCTCCCTCCTCCCTCCTCCCTCTCTCTCTCTCTCTCTCTCTCTCTCTCTCTCTCTCTCTCTCTCTCTCTCTCTCTCTCTCTCTCTCTCTCTCTCTCTCTCTCTCTCTCTCTCTCTCTCTCTCTCTCTCTCTCTCTCTCTCTCTCTCTCTCTCTCTTTCTCTCTGGGTTGGTGGAAACGTTATGATTTAGGGAGGGATCGTAGTCATGACAGGACACATCTACACATCTGTCATGGTCGAGTTACAGCTCAAACGTATACAGCGGAGGTACCAAGAACAATAGTCTCTCCCACATAGTGGCAGATCAACGTCTTCATATTTTTGCACCAGAATAATAGTGGATGTGCTTGACGCAAATGATAGCCATACCTGTTACCGACATTGACTGTGTGAAAGTTTGGAGCGCATGTTAAATTTAAGTTTGACCCCTGTCAACATTATCGTTAATTTATGGTTGCACTAAATGATGAATGACTGCTTTTTCTTTTTCTTGTGTTTCCATCTTGATTGATAATTTCAAGGTTAGCAGGGGAACTTCTTTTCTTCATTTATCACAGAGATTAAATGTTTAATCCAGTTGATGCGTTTCTAAGGTAGTTCAGTATATGTAAGAAATGGAATTTTGAAAACTTTAAATCAAGCTACAAGAACATTGCTTGATATCACTTGATTGTTAATATATAGTCATCAGTTTTATGATGTTATACATGTTTGACTTAGTAAGTGTTTGAGCTTTTATGTATACATTAAACTCAATTACAAGATAACAAAAGAGGCAAGACAAAAGAAGGAATAGCCTTAAATTATCTTTTAATTTATTTTATAATACTTTCTCTTAAAAATCAATGAATGAGTATCAATTTATTGTCTTTACAATAATCATGTTTGGAGTAATTTATGTTTAATGAAGTATGGGATAATGTTTGTGTTTCCCATGCTTTAAGGTAACACAGGGATTAAAAGTATTGTGTCATATGTTTCATGAAATACACCTATGTGTATACAATTCTAAATACAGTGAGACCCCAGATACCCGGACCCCAAATATCCGGAAACCTCGCCTTCCGGTCGATTTTCATAAAAAACCCAATCTCTTACGTTATAAAAGTGACTGTCTATAACGGATATGCGGTTTCCGTTCCCGGACGGTATATTTTACAAACCAACCGGTTAAAGCAACACAAAATTGACTCACTTATCCGCACGAAGCTTTGATCTACCGCTGACCGTGTGAACGGAAGCGCCAGAGTCCCACGTGTTTTGACGCGAGACAAGGTCTGCTAATCCGGATTAATGATTGATCAGCAGGGTATTGGTGGTGATTAGTAGGCCTGTCTGACACAGTAAATTGTCGTTTTCAAATCAAAACGACCATGCTGTTTTGGAAGTGATTTTAAACTAGAAGTGTATGCTCGCTACTGTTCAAACACCTACTATATTATTGTGCATGTTTGAACGTGATCGCCGGGAAACGTGTGCACAGTTGATTGCTATTTCCGGCTCAAATACACACGGTAATCTTAATCCCTGCAAATAATACAATGCCCAGCAAAAACAACTTAGAACTTAAAAGGTAAATAATCTTGTCTAGTGATGTTTAATTGCAAATTTGACGTCTTTACTGACAGAGTCGTCTTCTGTTGTTTGTTCCCGCGGAGTGATATGATGTTGTTTTCTTACCCCTGGAAAAAAGTTTGACGAAAGCTTAACTCATGAAGATAAGCCGACCCCCTCCTACACACTGCTTTTTTTATCCTCAAAATTCGGCTTATAGACAATAATATACGGTAAGCCTGGATGACAGAAATCCAGATATCCGGATATTCAGTTATCCGGACGATTTACGTAAAAACGAATGTGTCCGGATATCCAGGGTCTCACTGTATACTATTTGTCATCTCTGGTTGATTCAATATAGCGATAATTTGGAAGTCACTCAACTGTTGAGGAATGAACATGATGAGTAATTGAGTTGACTATAAATGTTTTATCAACATTTTGGATGTAACAGTATTTGAGGTAATTTTAGATTATATGCTAGAAACAAACAATGCAATAACACTTATTTCAAGGAGATTCCTAAATGACCTACAACCTATTCTCTTCAACATTTTATCCCCCGCAGCATATTTTTAAGGGAGTATTAAAATGGACTCCGTCTGTACTTCCATGCATCCGTCCGTGCAAGTTCGTCTTTACTGGAGCAGAACATAAAAAAACACTGACTGTTTCTTCACCAAATTTTGTTCATAGATAGGTCTGGTTGTGACCTGGTGCCTTTTGGTAGTTTTGGATTTCTGAATAAAACATTTTTTTGCATTTCCTTGGCAACAAGTTTGACTTTGACTGAAATTGGTGTTGGTGCTCTTTTCCGGAGCAGAACTTTAAAACCGTTCAATTTTTCTTCACCAAACTTGGCACACAGATAGGTCTGGTTGTGAACTGGTGCCTTTTGGCAGTTTTGGATTTCTGAAATTGGAGGTAGTACAAATTTATGCAGCAGAACTGTAAAACCTTTCAATAATCTCCTTCCACTTTGTGGGTATCGAAGAACCTAATAACAGAAATCAACAGTAACACTCTATTTCCAGTATCAACACTACTGAGGTACATCAAACTGTACCTCATACGCTTGACATAGTCATAACTAGTTGACATATTCATGAAGAGTATTTTCCATAGTGGGGATATATTTCACATCACTTTGACATTAATAACTTGCAGTATTATCAGGTTGCGATGTTTTCATAAGTCAGAGAGCTATATTTGGTGTATGCATTGGGCTATCTTCTTTCTTCAGCTTCAAGTGTTAAAGTGTATGGCTGTGCTCTGCCCCAGTCTAGTAGCAGTGTGGAGGTGAGTTAGACAGGCAGGACAGACATGGTAGGTATCACTGTGATGTAGATGTGGTGAGAGGGGTGGAGTGTCATGTGTCAGTGTGGAGGGGAGTTAGACAGGCAGGACAGACATGGTAGGTATCACTGTGATGTAGAGGTGGTGAGAGGGGTGGAGAGTCATGTGTCAGTGTTGAGGGGAGTTAGACAGGCAGGACAGACATGGTAGGTATCACTGTGATGTAGAGGTGGTGAGAGGGGTGGAGTGTCGTCATGTGTCAGTGTGGAGGGAGTTAGACAGGCAGGACAGACATGGTAGGTATCACTGTGATGTAGAGGTGGTGAGAGGGGTGGAGAGTCATGTGTCAGTGTGGAGGGGAGTTAGACAGGCAGGACAGACATGGTAGGTATCACTGTGATGTAGAGGTGGTGAGAGGGGTGGAGTGTCATGTGTCAGTGTGGAGGGAGTTAGACAGGCAGGACAGACATGGTAGGTATCACTGTGATGTAGAGGTGGTGAGAGGGGTGGAGTGTCATGTGTCAGTGTGGAGGGAGTTAGACAGGCAGGACAGACATGGTAGGTATCACTGTGATGTAGAGGTGGTGAGAGGGTCATGGAGAGTCATGTGTCAGTGTGGAGGTGAGTTAGACAGGCAGGACAGACATGGTAGGTATCACTGTGATGTAGAGGTGGTGAGAGGGTGGAGCAGGCAGTCATGTGTCAGTGTGGAGGGAGTTAGACAGGCAGGACAGACATGGTAGGTATCACTGTGATGTAGAGGTGGTGAGAGGGGTGGAGAGTCATGTGTCAGTGTGGAGGGAGTTAGACAGGCAGGACAGACATGTGTCATGGTAGGTATCACTGTGATGTAGAGGTGGTGAGAGGGTGGTGGACTGTCATGTGTGTCAGTGTGGAGGGGAGTTAGACAGGCAGGACAGACATGGTAGGTATCACTGTGATGTAGATGTGGTGAGAGGGTGGAGTCATGTGTGTGTTGTGGAGGAGTTAGACAGGCAGGACAGACATGGTAGGTATCACTGTGATGTAGAGGTGGTGAGAGGGTGGAGTGTCATGTGTCAGTGTGGAGGTGAGTTAGACAGGCAGGACAGACATGGTAGGTATCACTGTGATGTAGAGGTGGTGAGAGAGGGAGTGGAGTGTCATGTGTCAGTGTGGAGGTGAGTTAGACAGGCAGGACAGACATGGTAGGTATCACTGTGATGTAGAGGTGGTGAGAGGGGTGGAGTGTCATGTGTCAGTGTGGAGGGGAGTTAGACAGGCAGGACAGACATGGTAGGTATCACTGTGATGTAGAGGTGGTGAGAGGGGTGGAGTGTCATGTGTCAGTGTGGAGGTGAGTTAGACAGGCAGGACAGACATGGTAGGTATCACTGTGATGTAGATGTGGTGAGAGGGTGGAGTGTCATGTGTGTCAGTGTGGAGGTGAGTTAGACAGGCAGGACAGACATGGTAGGTATCACTGTGATGTAGAGGTGGTGAGAGGGGTGGAGTGTCATGTGTCAGTGTGGAGGGGAGTTAGACAGGCAGGACAGACATGGTAGGTATCACTGTGATGTAGAGGTGGTGAGAGGGGTGGAGAGTCATGTGTCAGTGTGGAGGGGAGTTAGACAGGCAGGACAGACATGGTAGGTATCACTGTGATGTAGAGGTGGTGAGAGGGGTGGACTGTCGTGTGTCAGTGTGGAGGGAGTTAGACAGGCAGGACAGACATGGTAGGTATCACTGTGATGTAGAGGTGGTGAGAGGGGTGGAGACAGTCATGTGTCAGTGTGGAGGGGAGTTAGACAGGCAGGACAGACATGGTAGGTATCACTGTGATGTAGAGGTGGTGAGAGGGGTGGAGCGTCATGTGTCAGTGTGGAGGGAGTTAGACAGGCAGGACAGACACATGTAGGTATCACTGTGATGTAGATGTGGTGAGAGGGGTGGAGTGTCATGTGTCAGTGTGGAGGGGAGTTAGACAGGCAGGACAGACATGGTAGAGTATCACTGTGATGTAGAGGTGGTGAGAGGGGTGGACTGTGTCATGTGTCAGTGTGGAGGGAGTTAGACAGGCAGGACAGACATGGTAGGTATCACTGTGATGTAGAGGTGGTGAGAGGGGGTGGAGTGTCATGTGTCAGTGTGGAGGGAGTTAGACAGGCAGGACAGACATGGTAGGTATCACTGTGATGTAGAGATGGTGAGAGGGTGGAGTGTCAGTGTCAGTGTGGAGGTGAGTTAGAGGACAGGCAGGACAGGACATGGTAGGTATCACTGTGATGTAGAGATTGGTGAGAGGGGGTGGAGTGTCATCACTGGTGGTATCACTGTGATGTAGAGGTGGTGAGAGGGGTGGAGCGTCATGTGTCAGTGTGGAGGTGAGTTAGACAGGCAGGACAGACATGGTAGGTATCACTGTGATGTAGAGGTGGTGAGAGGGGTGGAGAGTCATGTGTCAGTGTGGAGGAGTTAGACAGGCAGGACAGACATGGTAGACATGGTAGGTATCACTGTGATGTAGAGGTGGTGAGAGGGGTGGAGTGTCATGTGTCAGTGTGGAGGTGAGTTAGACAGGCAGGACAGACATGGTAGGTATCACTGTGATGTAGAGGTGGTGAGAGGGGTGGAGTGTCATGTGTCAGTGTGGAGGTGAGTTAGACAGGCAGGACAGACATGGTAGGTATCACTGTGATGTAGAGGTGGTGAGAGGGGTGGAGTGTCATGTGTCAGTGTGGAGGGAGTTAGACAGGCAGGACAGACATGGTAGGTATCACTGTGATGTAGAGGTGGTGAGAGGGGTGGAGCGTCATGTGTCAGTGTGGAGGGGAGTTAGACAGGCAGGACAGACATGGTAGGTATCACTGTGATGTAGAGGTGGTGAGAGGGGTGGAGTGTCATGTGTCAGTGTGGAGGGGACAGGCAGGACAGACATGAGTTAGACAGGCAGGACAGACATGGTAGAGTATCACTGTGATGTAGAGGTGGTGAGAGGAGTGGAGTGTCATGTGTCAGTGTGGAGGTGAGTTAGACAGGCAGGACAGACATGGTAGGTATCACTGTGATGTAGAGGTGGTGAGAGGGGTGGAGTGTCATGTGTCAGTGTGGAGGTGAGTTAGACAGGCAGGACAGACATGGTAGGTATCACTGTGATGTAGAGGTGGTGAGAGGGTGGAGTGGTGTCAGTGTGGAGGTGAGTGTCAGGCAGGACAGACATGGTTAGAGACAGGCAGGACAGACATGGTAGAGTGGAGAGTCACTGTGTTGTAGACAGGCAGGTGAGACATGGTAGGAGATGTCACAGTGTGGAGTGAGTGACAGGCAGGACAGACATGGTAGGTATCAGACATGTGTCAGGACAGACATGGTGAGAGAGGGGTGGAGTGTGTCATGTGTCAGTGATGTAGAGGTGGTGAGAGGGTGGACTGTCATGTGTCAGTGTGGAGGGGAGTTAGACAGGCAGGACAGACATGGTAGGTATCACTGTGATGTAGAGGTGGTGAGAGAGGGTGGAGAGTCATGTGTCAGTGTGGAGGGAGTTAGACAGGCAGGACAGACATGGTAGGTATCACTGTGATGTAGAGGTGGTGAGAGGGTGGAGAGTCATGTGTCAGTGTGGAGGGGAGTTAGACAGGCAGGACAGACATGGTAGGTATCACTGTGATGTAGAGGTGGTGAGAGGGTGGACTGTCATGTGTCAGTGTGGAGGGAGTTAGACAGGCAGGACAGACATGGTAGGTATCACTGTGATGTAGAGGTGGTGAGAGGGGTGGACTGTCATGTGTCAGTGTGGAGGGGAGTTAGACAGGCAGGACAGACATGGTAGGTATCACTGTGATGTAGAGGTGGTGAGAGGGGTGGACTGTCATGTGTCAGTGTGGAGGGGAGTTAGACAGGCAGGACAGACATGGTAGGTATCACTGTGATGTAGAGGTGGTGAGAGGGGTGGAGAGTCATGTGTCAGTGTGGATGGGAGTTAGACAGGCAGGACAGACATGGTAGGTATCACTGTGATGTAGAGGTGGTGAGAGGGGTGTGGTGTCAGTAGGTGACTGATTGTAGAAGTTAAGCCATCTAAAGTTATGCTTGTCTAAGATCTCAGGACACTCCACCAGTGTATATATATATTCATATTTCTGTTCATCTAGATGCAAAACTAAGACTTTTTGCTTAATCATTCCATCATACCAGAGCCTAAGCACTGTCTGGCTGATTAGAAATTTCATATATTTTGGAATACAATAGTGACACTTTGATAGCTGAGTATTTTAATATAGGGACAGGAACTTAATTGTTTTGTCTTTTCTAACTGTTTATTAGGAATCAGATGACGAGGCTTTACAGAACGTCACATTTGCCCCAAAGGACAGGAACCCTGTGTCCTTAAAGGCAAAAGACAATGTTCATGGCTTGGGCTACAGCGGCCTTAACCCAAGGAATGCCCTACCTTCAGGTCACATAAACCTGTTTTCCCCTCCTCCCGTGAAAGGCAAAGGACGCAGAGGCATCCAAGGCCATGTAAGTGCAAACCTATCTGTACTTGCACGCTATGTATGTATTTTCAATTGCCTTATAAAGTAGTGCATGTATTTCATTATTTCATGCCAGGCCAATTGTTAGTTAAGGTGTAGTGAAGCAGCGTAGTGACAATATTCTTTGTCTGAGTCCTAGCCTAATGGATTATGATCACCATAGAATATCATACACACACCTAAACAGTGTAATCTACATAGACCTACATGTGAGCAGTGTTCTGAATTGAGTTTGAACTTACTTTGAACACTCAGTGTGGAATATTTATGCCAACAATGATTTAGTGATTGTGTACTGATACAAGAAGATCTGGAGCTTGTTTCTGATTAAAGATGTTTTTTCAACTGCAGGCATTTGGAGTTGGTGCTCTGGAAGATGATGATGAAGATATCTATGCAACTGACCACATGTCTAATTATGACATGACTATGGGTTCTGAGGAAAAAGATGACAAGTTTGGTTGGACTGCCCCAGGACATCGTGAGAAAGGTAACAAATAGTGACGCCTACTTTCGAGATGATTTTACCATTGATTTCCAAATAAACTCTGGAACATAGTGAATGATATGGCTTATCATGGGTATCCTCCCATTACACAGACAGCCAGTTCGCAGACACCTTAAAACTACAACATTTACGGTTCAGTGAACAGATTATCTACTACCTGTTACCTACACATTATAATGGAATAGTCCAAATAAAAACACAGGAACAAACTGAAGCTATATTGTTTATTTTGAAAGATGGACGAAAACACAATAATTTGAATTTTTGTTGCTGTAATATAAAAACAGTTTATTTCATAAACATTTCGGTTTAACCTTCTAGTCTAACGGGAGTCGGAAACATCATATTGAAAACATTAGCATAGCTATTAGGAATTGCGACACTGTTGTATCATATAAATCAAATAAAGACAAATGTGAACCTAAATATTATTCATATGAAATAAAGAAGTTATATGTTTTGCACACAATATTAAGATATATGACAAGTGCACTTAATTACGAGTTATATTAGAATAAATGTTTAAAATATGACGCATCATGTCAATGTGGCCATGGATGGGAGAATGTTTTTCATTTCTTCCTTGAATGTCCATTGTATACTACTCAAAGACATAAACTGTTACAATCTTTAGAAAGTATTGATAAAGTTAGAACACTGATTGGTATTACATGACGTATCATAAGTGTCTCATTTACTGCAAAATCGAATATTTTTCCTTATCCTGACTCATGATCTTTTGCTTATCTCCCTTTCCCTTTCGAATGGTAGTGGAACACTTGAATCCCTTGAAGTTCCCGAAGCAGACATATAAATATACTCACCCACGAGTTACCTCCCTTTGCCCTTTCCCGCGCAAACCAGTCATGTGACGTGCCCATACTTGTCACTCTCTCCCTTTTCGCCCAAGCGGATGGTTGGACGAGCTCTGGAGTCCCGTATACGGCATCACATACTTTTTATTTAGACCTATTCTTCAAAATTACGCTGTATATGGATTTGGCTATAACTACTATGTAGTGTTTGTAAAATTTTGTAAACATTTATTGACTTTGAGTCGTAAATTCATCCTCAAGTGGCGGAATATCTGTGTCATCTTAGACAGACCAGACATCTGAAGGGTTCGACCCTATCTACATACCTCGCTGCAATCAGTACAGTGATTACTATGAAAACAGGCATCAAGTTGACAAAAGTACCAGAATTACTTGCTCTGCTGAGGTCTTTTAATCTGGAGGACCAGCAAAAGAAATTCAGAGCTCCAGCCTGGGATCTAAATGTAATTCTGCGTCATCTTACCAGTGATGTCTACGAACCACTAGATCAGATTACACTCGAGCTGCTAACACAGAAAATGCTGTTCCTGCTTGCTTTAGCCACAGCTGCTCGCATATCAGAGATACATGCGCTGGACTTTGGTCGAACCACATTCGACAGAGGGCAACATAACGCAGTTCATCTAGGACTTAGATGGGACTTTATTGCCAAGAACCAGCTACCTGGTCAACCAGATAGACAGTTCCACGTACCAGCGCTGTCTACAGTTCTTGGTCCACAGGATATAGAGGACTTATCCTTGTGTCCAGTCAGAGCCCTGAAGATATATCTTCAAAAGACTGAGACGAGGAGACAAAAATTCAAGGCCTGTTCATCCCATGATCAAAATCGTTCTGGATGAGAGCCGTTATATTGAGAGCCTATAAAGCAGCAGGACTAGAACCTCCTAGAGCTTCCAACCCACACGAAGTCAGAGCACTAGCGTCACAGACTAGCTCTGCATGGAAATTGCTCTCAACCAACAATCATGGAGGGCTGCGTTTGGAAGTTGGACACGGTGTTTGCCAACCACTACCTCCGAGACATAGCCACTGAAGACGTCTCAGGCATTCACCAATTTTGGCCTCTCGTTGTAGCACAGCAACTAACGGTTCTGCAAAGGCGCTGAGTTGGAAAATCTCACCCTTTATCACGTTGACTTGTAGATAACTTTTACTAAGGAAAAGTACTAGTTTGAAAGTCCATGCGCACAGTCTAAGACAGGCTTACATGAGTGATTAAAGATCCTGTACGGGTAAAGATCTTACCTGTACATGAAGGGGTCGCAACTCATTTATGATAAAAATCTTATCATAATCTATGGGTTGTTATAAGATATCTAGTAATAGGAGAATACTAGTTTATCTTAAGCCACATGAATCAACGTGATTCAACTTGTCTGAGATTGAAGTAAGACAAGAAAGTGGTCCCCCCGAGTTATAACAGAAGTTGGAAGAATAGGATCACGGAAATGCCGTTTCGCAGTTCCCATGGGGGGGATACAGGACATATCTAAGGGCAGCTGTTGAATCCAGTAGCTTGACCCACCACCAATCTGTCGGATTCTATAAGCAAAAGATCATGAGTCAGGATAAGGAAAAATATGTAATTTTAAAGTAAAATTGATATTTTATACTTATCCTGACTCATGACGAGAAGCCATCCTAACCTCCCCGTTGAAGACACTTGAGATTTCACAGCAGATCCAAGTGCATGGGCTGAAAATAAGGAGAGAGTGACAAGTATGGGCACGTCACATGACTGGTTTGTGCGGGAAAGGGCAAAGGGAGGTTACTCGTGGGTGAGTGTATTTATACGTCCGCTTTGGGAACTTCAAGGGATTCAAGTGTTCCACTACCATTCGAAAGGGAAAGGGAGATAAGCAAAAGATCATGAGTCAGGATAAGTATAAAATATCAATTTTACTTAAAAAAAATTACATGTTTTCAACTATGTACATATCTATATCTCTCGAACAAAACGTTTTCTCAGTTAACTTTTGTTGTACATATGCTATTATTGGGACGGGGCTTTTCTATCATTAAACACATTCAAATCACTCAGTGACAAACCTGTTTTTATATTCGATAGTAATTGATAGTAAAATCAATTTTGAGAAGAGAAATCATTATCATTCAATCACAACAAAGTTCTATTTACCCGCAATCAAACTTCTCAGTAACGAACCTGTTTCAGGCTCACCCTGCTCTACTCACTAGACAGTGGACTGTTCCATTATACCCGTAGGTGTTACCCTAATTAACCTTCTAGTTCAGTGTCTGTCAATTGGGTGTCTGTCAATTGGGAGATAACCTTATCATGCAATGGGTAGATTGCTTATAAAGCCAACACATAACAATGGTATTTGTTAGGGTTTGTTTCCAATTATAGAAGGTCATGCAGGGACTACATTGCGTGTTTACAAAGAAACATGCCATAAAGTTAGAATTCATAATTGTTTTCATTAGTAAAAATTCATCTGTGTCTAACAAGAGATGCTGCTGAGGCCTTCCACAAATGCAACAAACTTTAAATTGCACAGAAATTTAGTTGATAGAGTCAGAATACCAGTTCCTATGCCTGTGCTTGTAGACCTAATTACTGATTTATAAACACTTGGATTCCGCCAAAATATGTCTGAAATTGTACCACACTCAGCAGTATTCCAGCTATATGGCAGCAATCTGTAAATAATCAGGTATGGACCAGACAATCCAGTGATCAACAGCATGAGCATCGATCTACGCAATTGGGATACGATAACATGTGTCAACCCAGTCAACGAGCCTGACCACCCGATCCCGTTAGTCGCCTCTTACGACAAGCATGGGTTGCTGAAGATCACTTCTAGGGTGGGATTGGGAATAAACACTATGTATCAGCTTAACATGAACAGCTAAATACAATGCTTATTCATAATAGGGGATATTTACCATACCTCTATTTATTCCTTGTTCTTTCTTTATTCAGGAAAACAGCAAGTCCCAGTTGGATATGTTGGGAAGCTCCTTGAAGGGTTTAACATATCCTCCAAATCTCTGAAGCCAAAGAAGGTTTTTAAGCACCCACCTTTGCCTCCTGGATTCCGCCTTGTACATAAGTTCCTTAAGCCTTGTGCCTCAGCATCTGCTCCAGGCAGCACAGACAAACACAATGCTGTCAGTCGTGGGCTTGTATTAGGAGAGACACCCATATTTAGTAAGTTGTACAGTAACATAACTCTCTCTAATCACTTTCTTGCTTGAAAAGTGGACATACGAAAAGAGTGTGCTTGGATGAGAAATGAATTATATGTGCCCATTATTCTCTTGTTTATTTGCTGATAATATTTTGCTTTGTGGCAAGTAATTATGGAATAATCATAATGGAATAGATAACAGGAACAACCATTGACAATTGGGTGTTTGTCTTCTGCAGAATCAGTATTTGATTTGATACCAAAAGATGAGCAGAAAAAGTTGGAGATGGCCAAGGATACCCCTCTCCCTGGCCCTCTCTCACCCACAGCAATCATCCAGGGAACTCCTGGACACAAGCCGCAGTCAGACTCCCAGCCAGACCGTGAACACAGCTGTACATGAGGTAGCACCAGGGCCAACACAAGCACTGAATAAGGGTAGTCTCACATTCCAGCCTTTTGCCAGGAACCAGGACAAACAGAGGAGGTATGATAAGTACCTCAGCAACTTCAGACAAGGAAATAAAGGTACAGTCATGTTGGGGGTTATGATTTCAGCTTTCATACTGTACATTTGAAATAAAACTTTTCAAGCCATTACTTTGATAAAAATGGTGTTTAATTCCTATTTCTGTTGGTTTTTCCCTCACCCTGCCATAGACAGTACATGTATGAGTTTTGAGATTTGATTGGAATCTTTGTTCCTTGTCCAAATATATTCATTGAAAACTTCCCAAATCAATCTGTCTCATCATTATATCCAATATATGAAGTGCAAATTATTAATATTGTGAGAATGGCGTTGAAAATATTATCCATGAAATGTCATGGAATCAATATAAGGACAGTATGTTTTGGGATTAATAAGCTAGTTTAGCACATCCACTCCACTTACTGTGGAAGTGTTAAAGGTTAGCTAGTCTACTCTGTTGTTTATGGCTTTGGTCTTTATTTCTCTGTTATCAGGCATCAGAAATGAATTACTTTCTAGAGGGTTGTTTGCCTAATTTAGAGGGGCCAATATGTCTTTGTGATTGATCTGCTCCAGTAATCATCCCATCATGTACAACAAGGGTTTCAGTAGTGTGCTTGTCTTGGGTTTCATGCAAGATAAGGGGCCGATTGGTTGCCAGATGGTTAAAGTGTTCGCTTGTCATGCTGAAGACCTAGGTTCGATTCTCCACATAAACTTGTTCTGTTTAGACCCATTTGAGGAGGTTGGGGAGGGCAGCATGACAGAGTGGGAGATGGAGAGAGAGAAAGAGGAGTTTGCCAGGGCCGCAAAATTGTACAAGCCCCTGTCCACTATGATGGCAACACGCTTCACCACAGCCAAGTATGCTGATGACCTGGATACAGTTGAGATGCCTGTCGACCCTCAGGTTTGTAGATCATCATTGTCAGATGTACAGTTTCATTTGTGATTAGTCTCATAATCAAAGCAGCTGTCTAATAACACTTGTTCTTTGGTGATTCTCTCTAACCAGTAGCAGCTGACTGATAACACTTGTTCCTTGGTGACTCTCTCTAACCAGTGGCAGCTGACTGATAACACTTGTTCTTTGGTGACTCTCTCTAACCAGTGGCAGCTGACTGATAACACTTGTTCCTTGGTGACTCTCTCTAACCAGTGGCAGCTGACTGATAACACTTGTTCCTTGGTGACTCTCTCTAACCAGTGGCAGCTTACTGATAACACTTTTGTTCCTTGGTGACTCTCTCTAACCAGTGGCAGCTGACTGATAACACTTGTTCCTTGGTGACTCTCTCTAACCAGTGGCAGCTTACTGATAACACTTTTTCCTTGGTGACTCTCTCTAACCAGTGGCAGCTGACTGATAACACTTGTTCCTTGGTGACTCTCTCTAACCAGTGGCAGTTGACTGATAACACTTGTTCCTTGGTGACTCTCTCTAACCAGTGGCAGCTGACTGATAACACTTGTTCCTTGGTGACTCTCCTTACCTCTGTCTCTCTGATTTGAGATTGTGTTCTCAAAACATTTCCCTTTGTCAACTTGACTCAGCTTGTCATTAGGAGAGGACTTCAGTTATGCTTCTCTTTGATACATGGTAACATTAAGAGAAATGCACTCATATTATGAAACACAAATCACTGAGCACAATAGTTTTGTACAAGATTCTACAGTTAACTGAACTATAAGTTTGTTATTTTGTTTTAAGTTTTATTATTATAAAATCTTTGAAAACAGGGATAAAACATATGTTACATACCCAGTTACTCCCAGTGAGTTTCATACGCTGTCAGTGTTTGATGTCCTTTTCAGGTGGAACAGAGTGACCAAGCCAAGGCTGTGGAAATGAAGATGTTCGGAAAACTGACACGGGAGCAGTTGGAATGGCACCCAGACAAACTTCTGTGTCAACGCTTCAATGTCCCTCACCCATATCCAGGGTAAGTAGCTCTCATGTTTCATGATAACTGGGCAATGATTTACACATTCATTTGCCCTGAGTCTTCACTAGGAGATCATAAAAAAATATAGATATTTGTTGCTCAGTCATGATGAATCCATCCTATCCCATAACTGAACCACGGCAACTCGTCATGAGGTCTCGGGTTGACAGTTGCCGTGGTTCAGTTATGGGATAGGATGGATTCATCATGACTGAGCAACAAAATTCTGACAGCTTTTGTTGTCCTGTTTGCAAGGCATGTTGGATGACGATTTGTCTTTCAGGACAGCAATGTCCCTGCTCACTGTCCACATGTCTTCAGTGCTCACCTCCAGCAGCACCACATCCATTCTATGGCTGAAGGGGTCGTTGTCGGCACAGGTACTACAGATATGTACCCTAAACAAAGTCAAAATACAGAAACGTACACGGTACCCCAGAAGGCGGACGTGTCCATATTCCGCAATCCAAAACCGAAACTGCATGTAGTTGTTCCCGCTCAACTGATTCCAAGTGATATTCATATGCATCGCGAAATATCCGTTACTGTGTATTCTCATTACTTACATAACGCAATCAAATGTATCTAATACGACGGTATGACAGTTCCGATCAAGAATATGACACAATGGGAATGGAATCGTCCTAGGGTACGTTTTTGTATTCTCATTATGGCCAGGGTATTCTCATTATGGCCACGGGGTACATATCTGTGGAACTCGTGCCGCAACGACCCCTTCAGCCATACTATGCCATGGCGGGCAATGAGCCAAGATTTTCCATCTGGGACATGATAGGCAAATGTGTGTCAACATCATTGGCTCCTGACCATGCTGGCTGACCTTGGAAGGTGCTGCAAGAGAAGTAGGACAGAATCTCTCAAATCACCAGTGGGAGACTCATACATAGAATGCCTGGCAGAGTTAATGAATGGTCGACAAATCATTGCTGTATTATGCACTACTGATCCAAAATGTCTACTTTTTAAAGTTTCCATATAACCATTATAGTCCTTTAAGATCTTTTGTGGTCATACACTGTATACTTCACTTTAGGTTGTATTGTGTTCCCAATTCACTACCATACAGCTAGGACTAGACACTATTCTCTCTAATTATGGAAATTTCAAGTTATTTCTGAGTGTCTCCTGCTTTTTTAAGAATATGATTCAAATTATGTTGCCCCTTTCCCCTCCCAAATTGATGTTCTGCAACACCTAATGCACATTTTCTTTATGAATTTTATTGTATCACTGTGCTAAGTTTTTTAATCTACCATAAAACTCTAGAAAACATTGGCCAGGGACTAGAGCACCACTTTATCAGGCATAAACATAACCCATCCAATACCAGTAGAAAGCTTTGCAGGTTCTGTAAGCCCAAACACATTGAGATGGAAATAGAGATGTGATGATTAAGATGTTGCTTTTCACCGGCAGCTCAACCATGACAGGCCTCACATGTGTAAAGAGAGACAAGTACTCAGTGTTCAACTTCCTGGAGTTCTCTGGTACCCATGCAGCTGACACAGAACAGCACTCTTCAGTCCAGGAACCTGTAAAAGCTATTGAAAGTAAAGGTGGGATGTCATAATTCATTAGTCCTTAAAATAAACAAATATTAATAAATAACTTGTTTTCTTTGTATACATTAATTTAACTACTTACAACACACATTATTTCAGAGTCATCCTGCAAACAGACCACACGTGAAAGTGCATCTCAGAAACATGACATGAAGTCTGGTACGACTGGCCACAAGTCTAGTGTAAGGCCAGCATTCAGTTCCATCTTCAGTGTGCTATATGAAGATGATGACAAGAAGCAGAAGGTCAAGCAATCACACATGGAACAGGAGAGGGTCACGGAAAGTGTAGGACACCAAAGAGAGGAGGAGAGAGGAGACACAGTTGCACAACCTGCAACTACTGCGGTAGGCCATGTTGATGCTGTATTGTATCAGTGTTGTTGACATCATTTAGTGTCAGGATGTCTTGTGTGGTATACTAGTTGGTCATGTAACAGAAGAATAACTCTTGTTCTCTATGTGGCATAAAGCATCTTCACATATATTTCAACAACAGGGAGATGTTGCCAAGGACAGTGATGCACCAACCTTGGATCTCTTCAGAGCTATTTTCAAAAACTCGGATTCAGAGGACAGCTCATCTGAGTCAGAACAAGAGCAAAGTGAAACACTATCCGAGCCAGTTGCCACAAAGGAGTCATCAAGTGAAGTGAATGCAGAGATACATAGTGGAGATGGCAAATTGCCAGGTTTGTTGAAATCCTTGTATCATTATATTCAGCTTCTTACTATGTCTGCTGAAACAGTTAATAGGTTAGCTGAGCAGGTTTAGTTCCTGTTGACTTTATGATCCAACAGTAATGGATTTGACTAAATTTGGTTTCTGGCCATTTCCTCATGAAAAGTACACAAACTAGATTTAGATTTAATTCTTTTTATGTATAGACAATCCAGATGATGACTGAGCAGCCCAATGTAACAGGGAATGCTTTATAAAAAAAGTCTGCATTTTTATTGCCACCACATAGTTTTAAACTTATCCTATCTCACGGTATGCACCTCTCTTTTTCTTCTACGACCATGTGTGGAAACGTGCTGTAGGCTAAGTTGAATCAAAAGTTATCTGGCCTCTGACCCCCCCGACCTCTGACCCCACTCTGATAGCAGTACCTGTCAATAATCTCAATAAGCGTGCAGATCGCTCAGATGATCACGTGACGGTCTGTGCCTGTCATTCTCTTTCTTGTCGCTACACCGAGTGGACGTGTGTTGTTCTCTCAGTTAGACATTATTTGATTGTCAAGATGGGAAATAAATGGAATCAAAGTTCTTCTAAGAAATGCAAACACTGTGATCAGTGCAACAGCAACTTTTCCGCTGCTGATCCACATGCTTTGTGTGTGGACTGTATAGGCTGTTGTAGTTGGTCACATCGGTGTTCTGTTTGTTCACAATTCAATGATGATGTTTTTTCTGAATATTGACAGGTTGCATCTAGACGTAGATTTTTTAGAGGTGGCCTCAAGAATCCTACTTGAGCAAGTATCTCCATCGTCTCTTTCGTCATCAAACGTCTAGTCCCGTCTCCAGACAAGTTTTATCTCCTCTGAGAGTGGTAGTGCTAACAACCTCTGCAGCACAGTCTCGGCCTTCTAACTTGGTACGATTTCACAGACTCCTAGTTTAACTCAGGTGGTTGATTCCAATGCGCCGCTTTGGTTGAGTGCTCCACACCCCTCTGTCATGGTGGGTGCGCTTGGTGAAGCGTTCATTGCAGTCATTTCGGCGCTTTCAACCACAGGGATCAGTTCGTCAGGCATGATGATAGTATCCAGTGCGACGCTTTCACAATGTATGAAATAAGCCATAAGTCCAGCCAGGTAACTTCAAAATGTTACCAGCCCAAAAGGGATTTAACCAGGCCAAATATGGTGAATTTACTGAGATGTATGGAACATATGAAGTTTTTACCAGACCGTCGGGCTGGCTAGCTGTAAATGTAGACCGTCCGTCAAAATCTAGACCGTCTCGGCGGTCGGACAGACCTTCTTTCATACACTGGCTTTCAACACCTTTCCCGTACCTTGCACCACCTTTCTATGCTCCACCGCCTAGTTCTAAAGCGGCACTTGTTGTCATTACTTTGTTTGTACCAATGCGAACCATGCCAGTTCAGCCGCTCCTACAGTATTCACCAATCCGAATGTGTTCGCTGAACTGTCAGCATTAGCCGAATCATCTGGTTATCTCTATGCTCCTAGCTATTATCATCATGACTTAGTTTGCTAGTTCGCACATTTTGTTCCGGACTTCAGAGAGTACCTTGGGTTTTTGATTGGCTCTTCTCTACACATTAGGTCAATGCACTGTTTTTCAGTCCAGTGCGATGCTCTGCTCCAATGTGCTGTTTTCCTCCAGTGCGTTGCTCTCTAATTATCAACGTTTCCATCCAGTGCATCGTTTCTGCTGGTTGTATAGAGGTAGTAGTTATGTTAGTAGCGCAGGCCTCTACTTTACGACGCCGATTGACGAACCCGGATCTTTAAGATTCCTCCATCATCTACCTCCGATCTTCACCTTCGATGAATGATTCGATTCAGCGACTCTACCCTTCGTCGTAGATGTCAGCTCTACAATCACCCGGTTTGACATATCTGTCCAGAAACTGGTTGATGTTAAAGGAATGATGATGAGGATGACGAAACAGGCCATGATTACACCCAGCTATACATCATAACGCTGCTTCGAGTAGTCTGTAGTAACCAGACTCAGTGAAGTGGATAATATTCCTGAATATCAAGTTGGCCTAGTATCCACAGTTTCTGCGTGTGGTGTTAACAGTGATGTTTGGTCAAGTAGCTAGCATCCCTTAACCCGGTCAAGGATGTTATGGGTTAGGACTCGCCTGGTTGACCGAAGACCGTGGTGTCCGTTTTTTTGTCTCTTTTTGCCTGTATGAAGCGTTTACAATGGTGGACTACTGGTTGCTTACCGGACATTTTTTTAGAATTAAAGTGACTATGGAGTGCCCTGACAGACTTGTCTTGGTCATACGAAGCGGATAACTATCCCAGCCTTTAATTGCCAGTGATGATGGACAGTGCCATTCCTGGTAAGAGTGATTATGTCGAGTTTCGTCAGTCAGCCGGGAGAAACAGTTTACCGAGGGTGCCAGACAGAATCGCCATGACGCTTTCACTTTGGCTGGGTTTACTCGGTTCTTAGCTTAAGGCCTCAGTTCAGAGGGCACCGCAGCTATGTCCAGACTGTTTGTAGGCATCGGTGTTACTACCTTCGTCTCCTTTACGAACGTTCCTGGGGTCACTGGTCTTTTTTACCTCTGCCATTCCATCAACTATACGAATGTTCCGGTAGACTAACGATCCCATGCATCGCATCTACTAATTTTTTCACTCCATCTGGTGGACCAACACTTCATTTGGCGAACTATACGTTCCTACAATCACTGTTTATATGGCCTTCATCACTCTGTGTACACTGTGTACGTTCCAGACATCTCCATGCCACGAACCTCCTACATTCAGCACTTCTTCAGTGCTGTCATGGTATCAACGTATCCTATCTCAGACTGCTGTTCTACGCTCCACAATCGACACTCTCCTTCAGAAACTTGCGATCAAGCCCTGGGCCTGGCTCCGACCGACCCGGGGTTCTATTTGCCAATCTTTCTGGTGCCAAAGAAAGATTCGGACAAGTTGAGACTAATTTTCAATATGAAGGTTTTCCATAAAATGTTTCTACAACCTCTGCCTCATGATCAGCAGATCGTGCTTGCCACATCAACGTGTTAGAGCTCAGCGCGGTGATTCTTGCGATCAGTCACTGGCAAGGGATTCTACGCGCGTCGTCTCTCATTGTTCGTTCGGACAACGCAGCGGTTGTATGGCACATTAATTGGATGGGGTCAACGGGGTCTCCGCAACTTCTACGATGGACACAGCAGTTCTTCGACCTGATAGACACCCTCAACATCTCAGTACGAGCCAATCATATTCCAGGGGTGAAGAACGTCATCGCAGACTCTCTGTCCCGGCTGAATCGTCCATCTCCGACAAAGGGGAAATTACACCCTCAAGTGTTCCAGACCTTTTGCCTTCCGTTGATCAATCTGACAGTGGATCTATTCGCCACTCGTTTCAACCATCAGCTGCCGTTGTTCGTATCTCCAATTTTGGACCCTCTGGCTTTGGACCACGACGTTCTAGTCATCTCATGGGTCGATTTAAACTCTTACAAGTTCCGCCAGTGTCCCTTCTTCCACGCATACTCCTGAAACTGCTCACGACTCAGCGGATGACACTGCTTTTGGTCGTGCCTTACTGGCCGGCCAGGGGTTGGTTCATAGATCTTCAAGAGCTAGCCAATTCAGACCCTCCATGTCTTCCCGAGCGGCTCGATCTTTTCGTTCATCCACACTCCGATCAACTACATTGGTCTCCGCTCACGCTCCATGTTCACATTTGGCGCATTTACATAAATCACTAACAGCTAAGGGATATTCGAAGCGTGTTGCTACTGCCATTACTACTGCGCACCGTACCTCCACTAGGTCACTTTATGATGATAAGTGGAAGAATTTTGAAGCGTATTGCAGGATGAAGGGCATAACATCACCCACTACGGCATCACCACAGATGGTGGCAGAATACCTTCAGCATCTTCGAACCTCTAAGAAGCTTAAAGGTTTACGCTGTCTACCTACCTGGCTGCCCTTAACACAGTTATTGCGACGGCCTCGGGTGTGAAGGTATCAAATGTCCCTGAGCTCCAGTCTCTTCTCAGATCTTACAAACTTGCTGATCAGTCCCGGGAGTTCCAGCCTCCATCTTGGGATCTTTCCGTTGTACTCAATCACCTTTCATCAGCAGATTATGATCCCTTAGAGGAGAGGGATTTTGAGCATGTCACTTTCAAGACCTTTTTTCTGTTGGCCTTAGCGACAGCTGCCCGTATTTCCGAGTTGCACGCGCTTGACATCTCTCGGGTGAGATTTGAAAGGTCTAGACATGCTAAGGTGTTCCTTGGTTTGCGGTGGGATTTTCTTGCCAAAAATCAATTGCCAGGCCAGCCGGATCGCTTTTTCACAATCCCGCCGCTGTCTACTATTATGGGTCCAGATGACATTGAAGATCTTTCCTTATGCCCGGTTCGAGCATTACGGATTTACCTAGCTGCCTCTAAGGACCGCCGCAGGTTGCGCAAGAGACTTTTTATCCCGTTATCCACTGCCTCCGCCTCGGAAGTCTCCCATACTACCTTGGTGTTTTGGATGAGATGTACAATCCTGCGTGCATATGCCTTTCGGACCTTCCTCCACCTACGACGGCGAACCCTCATGAGACATGGGCTTTGGCTTCCACCATGGCGCTTCATAGGAATTGTTCCCTCCAGTCCATCATGGAGGGTTGTTTTGAGATACCGTCTTTGCCTCGCAGTACCTTCGTGATCTCTCGGTTACAGATGTGGAAGGTCTGCATCAGTTTGGTCCTTTGGTCCTGGTGCAGCAGTTGTCATCAACCCGTGTTCGCAGATAAAGCAATTCTTCCTTGGTCGGTTTTGCTCTGTACCTAATATAAGATATCGATGTAATCCATATCTTGGTACTTTTTCTCTTGGGCTTAGATCATTCTCACCTATGGGAATAGGGCATGTCTGCACTGTCATAAGTTATGACTTGATAGACTGTGAGGCCAGTCTTGTGCTACATGCAGAGATGATCGACACTTCGCTTACTGACCTCTACTCTATGAGCAATTAAGTCAGTGAAGTGTTGATTTCCGATTACCTCCATGGTATTCGGAGCGTTCTGCTCCTAAGTCCTTTCTCACCTTTGGTAAGTTAGGGAGATTGGTACTGAACGTTAAACTAGTTGAACAACCGGGCTATTCCCTCTTTCACCGCCTTCCAGCATGTGTCTGTGGGGGGTAGTTTCGAAGCAGGGACTGGCGGGAATACCGGCGGTCACCTGATAAATCACGGGGCGGCCGGGCCTACTTGCCAAACTGTGTCCTTTTGCTTGTCAAAAGTTGCGGCTGAAAACCACATTAATTCGGGAGCGCCCACTCCCTAGAGTTTTTGTGCTGTGTAAGCCAAGGGGTTATCTGAAGCAACCCATCACAAGTTGGAGTTAGCATATCGGAAGTTGGTGCTTTCTCCTGGCCTCCTTGTGTTATGCGTCTTCACAGTTGTAAGTATTGACAGGGTAATCTGCAGCCCTCCTACCAACCGTGGGATTGTGCATATCGTGAGATAGGATAAGTTTAAAAATTTGAAAATTTTAATATAAATTGTATATTTATATACTTATCCTATCTCACGCGATGGATACCCACCCGACCTGCCCCACATCACAGATTACTGGAAGCTCCAAGACGAGAATGACAGGCACAGACCGTCACATGATCATCTGAGTGATCTGCATGCTTATTGAGATGATTGACAGGTACTGCTATCGGAGTGGGGGCAGAGGTCGGGGGGTCAGAGGCCAGATAACTTTTGATTCAACTTAGCCTACAGCATGTTTCCACACATGGTCGCAGAAGAAGAAGAGAGGTGCATACTGTGAGATAGGATAAGTATATAAATATACAATTTATATTAAAATTTTCAATTTGTTTTTGAACTAAGTGGTGCTTTTTTCACTATAGTGAGTTTTTCTGCTGAAGTTTTGCTCAAGCATAAAGTTAGATGAGAGACCATGTTGGTGAGAAGGTCACCATGTGTAGTTTCTTGTTTTGTCAAGACAACATGACAGTTAGACTTCCGTCCGTATCCCCCCCAAATTTTAACGATGAGGAAAAAATTCTTTGAGTTGCATTTTTAGAAGTTGGATATGTCTTTCTGTATGTTCATATACAATTAAAGAAACTTGTTAAAACTCATCCTTATCAGGAATATATTTTTCAGGTGATATGATTTGACTAGAATGAAATTTAAGGGGGATACGGGCGGACGTCTTTCCAACATGACTTTAAGTCATCTATGGCAGCCAATTCCTCAGAAACCACTAGACCAGTGAAGCTGAAAATTGTCATGATACCTTGAAGCCATATTGGAAACCGTTTTTATGGCCATCATCATCCATTTTCTTTTGAAATGTAATGATATTGGGTGTATCTGTAGTTTGCAGTGATTTGATCTGGTATGGGTAACACAACCATAGGACTCCCCCAAGGTTAGCCATATATATTAGTGATATGAGAGATGGAATGTGATTGAGTCTGCAGGATGGACAGAAAAGGAACATAACTCTTAGTAGCCTTTGATGGCACAAACATGGAGATTATACTGCTCTCCGACCATAAAGAAGAGTCTTCAACAGCTCAACAGCTTGCTTAACCTTTATTTGTTGCCTTTATTTGTACCAAATGTACGATCATGAGCATGATGAGGTCAATCACGTGTGTCGGTAAAAGCTGTAAAATAACAAAGGAATGATAAGTATAAAATTTCTGGACATTGGATGAGCGTAATCACACCTTTAGCTAAATTACACTAAATTGTGTAAAAATACCAATATCAGACATTCAGCCTAATTTACTGGTTCAATTAAAACACTTTTGTGATATCAAAATGCCATGACGATTCAAAGCTGTTTCATAAACAATGATAATTTCCATACAAAATATAATACGAATGTTAAGCCCAGTCGTATAGAGCCTCACAAAAATACAGAGATGCACGTTTTAACTGTGTAACGTTACCCCACTTATATAGAGCCTCACAAATTACAGAGATGCATATTTCTTCTAAATGCATAAAAATGCAGACGATACCATGGAATAATTATCGCAATAACAGGAGGAATTGATCCTATAGCTGTAAATCAACTTAAATCTTGGTGCGAGGCCTAATGCAAGAAAAACACTTCAAAACTTGAGAGCGACACTTGTCACTGACAAGCGCATGGTAAAACATGGCTGGCAAAAGGGAGGTAATCGACCTAGAACTAAGGAAAGCAACTCTAATGAAGCTTACGTAAATTGTTACATGTCAGTGCATGACATCACAGAGATACAAAATTCAACATTACTAATTCTGTTGCATTATATCTAAAAATGTATTTAATACCAGGTCCCACACGTGACCAAATTGTATTCTGTCGTGTTGTTGTACAATAGTCCATGTTGCCAAAGTACGGAATAAATCCTTGACAAAATTCAAGTTTAGTTCGCTAAGGTTGGAAACTGGACTTTCATAGTCTGTTACCTCCCTTGCCTTAGGAAGATGTGTAAACGTCATCTGCCACTAAATTTCTGAAGCTGAAACATCACATGCTAGGTCCACATGCTAGATGTGTGATTCTGGTTTTCAGAATAGTCACAGCATCAGCCATATGGAAAGAGCTTTAACTCCCATCGTCTTGGTTTAAATTGTAACCGAGTGTGCAGTTAGTGCTAAAAATATGTCTTTACTATTGTTTTTGGTGATATTCTTATATTTTGTGAGTTTTACCTTTGCACCTCAGTCGTAAAGAAGACTGAAACATCTTATGGCTCTTTGTCAGCCATTTTCTTTCAAAATGTATATCTATTTGCTGTATGTGTAGGTAGTAATAAGGCTCCACACATGCTCTACCTTTTTGTTATTTCACATTTTGACCATTTTCACCTTGGCACTATCTTAATTTTCTCAGAATGTATTTCCTCTTGTTGAAAATATTCTCCAGAACCAATGAAGCTGAAAATTCACATGCTGTGTCCCTCCAATGATGTATGTCCGAATTTGTTCTGGAGGACTCTTTAATATGGCTGATATGGTAACAACTGTGTTGGAATAACTATATTTATGGGAACAGCTCAGCCATTTCTTCTCATAATGTTGCCAAGTTTTTGTGAAACAATTTGAAGACTTCTATGGCTTTAGTTAGGTGAAACACAAGACTTTTCTAATGGTTATATTGCTTGAATGTCTCTGTATGACAAGTGATTACAGTCACCTTGTGAATTCAGAAATAGCTCCATATGGAGTTTCATCAAGGGTGAACGTCATCCTCCAGGTCAAAACCTCAAACTTGCCTCAATCATGAATGTTTTACTTTGTAACGAATATTTGCCATTTTCACAAATACATTTTCACATTTAGTTACACAGGACACAAGTAGTCATACTCCACACTACCTCCCTGGTGCACCAGTTGCCATAGAGACAGTGCAACAGCGTCTTTCACCAGTAGTGCCTGAAACACCACAGTCAGAGGATGAGATGGCATATGGTCCTGCTCTTCCTCCTCCTCCAGGTGAGTTGTCTCCCTTGATAGTGTACCGTGACACCTTCCTGTCATAGGATAAGAAGGTATGGTCCTTGGGTTTTGCTGATGTGGTAAGCATTTAAGATCTGCATCATCCAGGCTTTGCTCCAACATGAAGCTGCCATGTTTTGATTTACTCCAATACTATTCAAAGCTGTGTTACAAGCACTCATTCACTCACTTATTCAACCAGATGGCATTCATGTCGTTGCTGACTCCACCTCTAAGTGAGTAGACTTTCTAGTAGTATCTACGGCGCTAGGAATAGTATTAAGAACCAGTTATTCAGATTTCATCTATTTTCTGTTAGATTTGTACTTTTAGTAGCGTGATATATGTCTGAGAACTGCTAAAGTTGAATGCAACCTCTTTCATTTAACTGAAATGTCATAATACTTCTTACTATTTTAGTAAGAGTGGACTTGCTTGTAATTGCTGTGATGTCATTTGGGCATAGGCAGTCATATGGATCAGATTTGTTTGTAATTATTCCTAGCAGTATTCCTGCTGTATCATATTAGTCTGTAAACAGTCTTGTCTAGTATAGACAAACCAGGAACTGACTAATCCAGCTAAGTCAAGGTGTTTCACCACCAAACTGAGTCACCTCTTACAAGCAGTAGAGATCTGAGATCTGTTCTCACCTGGCGCCCCATGCACTTGCAAATCTGCTTTTTTATAAGCAGTCAACCCAAAACCAATCCAATTTAACACTATACATAATTATTTTGAGCTACAAAAATACTTTTCTGATTTCAACCTACCAAAGCAAATAGTTAAACAATAATATTCTGTAAACCATACCACAATGTGGCATAAGTACCTTCTAAATATGTACCTGTCTGTATAAACAAGACAGATGTTGATGTTGCAGGCTGTGGGAGATCTGTATCAGCCACCGCATCCTCTTCCTCCCAGCCAGGGGCCGGCCTGACACACACAGCTCATCGGCAACACAGGCATAAACACAAAGACAGGAGTAGCAAGAAGCACAAGAAAGAAAAAAAGGTAGGCCAAATGGTTACGGCATATTCTGGAATAAATTCATTCATAATTTTTTTTATCTTACCTCACACATAAATGTCATTTTCTGATTGACTGAGCAGAAACAGTGTACTCCGCTTACAAGCGAGTAACATTTTCTATGTTACCCACTGGAACTGTGGGAATTCGTTTGGTACTTCGTGTTAGTAGTGTTTGGGATGTTGCCTAACTCCAGTACTCTTTATTATGATCCAATACCTGTGCTTCAAACAGTTCAGAATTAACATTGAGGTGTTCGGTAAGATAAATACGTTGTTCACAGGTCCCTCGGGGCCCATGGGTTGATGTACCCTCTATGTTTGTTTATGTTCCCTGAGCCAAAGATAAACAAACATAGAGGGTACAACCCATGCCCCCCCTTGTGACCAATGAACAACTTATAATATCACATGGTTGGTTTCCAAGTTGTCTCATTCAAAAACAAATACAAAATTGTAAATTTGATTATGTTTTATTACGTATATATTTAATGCACACATCACAAATATATCAACATTTTCATGATCAAATTAAGGCCAGGGCTCAGGGAACATAAACAAACATAGAGGGTACATCAACCCATGTCATCCTCGTGACCAGTGAACAACTTATAATGTGGTTCTTCATATTCAAGTGCAACCACTGTGGACAAGGGCAGTTAGTATGAAGTGCACCAGAAGTGCAGTGTAAATATTAGTGAATTTGTGACTGAAATTATGGAACTTTATTTGAAAGGTCACTTCTGAGGTCATGCAATTGTGAACTGGCCTGTGGATAATAGTTTGTAAATGAGTGAATATGGACCAAACAAACTATTGAATGACATCATTAACATAATTAGCACATAATTTGAAACAGGAGGATGTAAAGACCCAAAAGAACTTTTATGCAAAATGAAACGCATATGCTATATTTTAAATGGTGTTACTTGAGAAATATCACCATGAAGATAATGAAAACAAAAGCTTTGTATTCCTATGGAAACAATCAAACTTTCTGGGGAAAAACAGTCATTAAAACTAGTGGAATACATAATGTGTTCCATTTTTTACAATGCTTGAAATTATTACCTTCATCTGACTTTTGCTTATTGACCATGCTCTACTCTAAAACTGCATTCCCTCGTAGTGTAAACATCATTTTCCTCAGAAAACATTACACTAATGAAATGTTTTGGTAATATTTTATATTTTTTACTGTGTTTACACCCTCCTCTTCAGAAACATAATACATACTTATTGGTGAGGGAGATCTAGAGGAATATCTACATGACAATAACTCCTGTCATGTGGCAGTCTTTGTTGACATTTTAGACTGTTGACTACATATCCAATTGAGCTTGAGTGCTGTTGCACTATTTTTAGCACTTTATATATACTAGCCACATACAGAAACTGTGCATTGTCAAAATATTATCCCAGTTGATAAGTACGATAACAATGTCAAAGGTACATATAAACTTTAATGGAGGGATCATGAGACCATAACAAGTCGGGAGAATTTCAATTGAAAAGTCAATCACAATGACGTCACGAGTCCACAAGCGGGACAGGGGTCAAACGACCATGTCACAAGCTCAATAACGGGTATGTCCACCATCGGCATTGAGAACAGCAGTGCATCAACGACGCATAGAGCCTATCAAACGTGCAAGGAAGGCTTGTGGGATGTCACGCCAGATTCTCTCAAGTTCTGTTGCAAGGTCAAGGACGTTATCTGGCGGATGAGGAAGACGGCGTAGACGTCGATCCATCTCGTCCCAAACATGCTCTATCGGGGAGAGATCCGGTGAATTTGCAGGCCAAGGCAGTAAGTCAACGTTGTGGTGTTGCAAGAAATCCATAGCAACCCTTGCCGTATGAGGGCGGCATTGTCCTGTTGGAATGTTAACCCAGGGCCATGACATTGCAGAAAAGGAATTGCCACAGGTCGAAGAATCTGATCCCTGTAGCCCATATTAGTTAAGTTGCCCTGAACAATCACCAAAGGAGTTCTTTGGCGTGCTGTTAATCCACCCCAAATCATAACGGAACCACCACCAAAGAGATTCCTCTCCAAGACACAGGCCTGTGCATAACGTTCTCCCACGCGTCTATAGGCACGTTGACGTCCATCACTATGGGAAATGTTAAACCTGGACTCGTCTGTAAAAAACAACATTTCTCCACCAAAACAAGGGTCTGCGGACATGATTTCGGCACCACATTCGGCGAGCTTGTCGATGACGTTGTGTCAGGATAGGCCGTATGGCGGGACGTCGTGGTCTGATCCCGTGATGACGTAAACATTGTCGAACTGTGTTGGGATGGATACGGCGATGTCCTGGGATGGTTCGGGCAGTCATCACTGCAGTCTGAAACCTATGGCGAAGATGAGTAACCCTTATCGTTCTGTCCTGTCTTGGCGTTGTTACACGTGGACGTCCAGAACGTGGCCGACCGATGACGTCATTTGTGTTCTGGTAGCGTCTCACCAGTGCAGAAATGGTGTTCCGGTGGCAGTGGAAATGTGCAGCCACTTGTCGTTGAGACATTTCCCCCACGGACCATCCCAATGGCCTCATGATGTTGTGCAGACGTGAGCCTTGGCATGCTATGCGTTTCAATATTTTTTTGAACGATCGCAAGGGCAGGGGTTGAGCTTTCCAAAGTGACAGTATTGTGTGGCATTCATTGGCTCTGTTTCTCTTTCCCGGAATGCACGTGCAACAACGTATTGCACGTCTCAAGGACAAACCCACTGACGTCACGGAACGTGCCGCGTGCATGCATGTTGGATACATGTCACTAATCTCTGAGTTTAAATCCTTATGTGTCTACACAGGTATGATAAAGTTAGATTTTAAATTTGTGTATGCACAGTTTCTTTATGTGCCTAGTATACATAGAACCGTGGGAATCAGAACATTCTGATGATGACCAAGGTCACCAGAAACCTTATTGTCAAAAAATAGAAATCATCAATTTTAACTCAGTGGTACAACCATTTTCATATAAACAACTGTACCCTTTTCACTACACCTGCCAGTTGTCAGGGTCATGTTAACACTATTATTTAGGTAGGATGCTTCAGGTTATAGGATCACTTGATGTATGCCTTGAATTTGTAAATTTCTGGCTATTGACCACATGGCTGAGATTAAATGTCTGAACTATTTAAGCAGAAGTTATTATCGCTTAGTTAATACGGTTGTCAGAGGAAAGGAAATGTCTTCATTAAAGATGAAATGTATTGGGCATGTATTCACATCACTAAACCAAACATTATTATAACCTGATATGACAAGGGTATATAGCATTAGATATCATTAGGTGTTATGAATATGGGTCTAAACTTTCCCCGGGGAGAATCTGGCCTAGGATATTCTTACCCCGGGAAAGTTTGGGCTAGGCTAAAAGTCTCTTCTTTCTCTCCCCGCCAAACTAGGATATTCCCTGTGTTTAAACTAGGATATTTTGTTAGGCTGTTTTCTATGAAAAGTGGGAAGATTCTGGCCTAGCTAGGCTACTTCTTGATATATTACTCTTTGCTATTGATTTCTTTTTAATCTCACCTGAGATATTGCCAGAATGAGAGAGTTTGGCCTAGGAAGATGAAGATGACCTGTAAATTGTTAAGGGAACTTCCACATGAATATCTTATCAAGGCCAAATAGCTTTGTAAGGTTTTTGGACCAGGGAAATTATGACCTGTTACAAATAGGTTTCCACTTGATTTGGTAGACTCAAAATGGTTCATGTTTCATGTTTATTGGGATAAGGTTTCAGGGATTCAGGAAAAGATGGAATTGCTTTTAAGGTTTGGAGATGCCAACCCATACGATTTTATCGTGGTTCATTCATTATGAAAAAACAACACAGATTAGATGCCAACTACGATAGCAGTAAAAATATACAAATTTTAAAAAAATAATACATGAAATCAAATTATCAAATAGCATAATGCATTCATACACAATAAATTTCAACTCCCATTTTATTCAGTATCAAGCTATATGTGGATACTTACTACTGATTTAGATGAGGACAATGTTAAAAACAAGGCCTTAGACTATATATTTACAATTTTTATTCAGTATTAAAATTCTTTGTAAAAGTTAATACTAATTTTTGCATCAGTTTTTGGCGAAAATACTAATTGGGCTAAATTAGGGTTGGCATCTCTGCTTTTGTTATTGTATGAACAATAACACCTTTTTAGTTCTGGTCACTTCTAACATGTGCACCCTGACCAACTGTCATTCTCTACCAGGCCAAGAATAAGAAGAGTAAATACAAAAAGGAAAAGAAGAAGAGGAGGAGGAAGAAGAGAACCGAGAGGAACCAGAGCTCCAGTGAGGATAGTAACACCTCAAGCTCTGAGAGTGATACAGCTGGAACATCAGACCACCAAATCTTGGAGAGGTAGGCACTGTATTGTGTGCTGGATGTGTGGTGCCTCACAATAGTCCTCATGACAAACATCCAAATCACAGCATGTCAATCTTGTATCAGTCATGTCTTTTGCACATCTAGGGCCAAGTACAAAACATGCGTGACAGCATACATAGTGTCTATCTAGTAAACTTCAGCTGTTGAGTGTGGGTCAAGGATGACGCGTGAGGAAGAAACCATAAAGTTTGCTCCATCTGCAATAACACGTTTTCATCCCTTGATCCACATGCATTGTGAATAGATTGTCTTGGCATATATAGCTGGAATGCTCCATGTTCTGCCTGTGAACACTTAGATGGCAACCAATTTGCTGTATCTATCAAAGCCCACTCAAGATGTATATCATATAGAGACTCGAAGCACAGATCTCAAGAGTTTGGACCCGCAACCTTGAAGTGCAAATGTTCTACAGAAAAAAGATGCTCATAAAAATCTCCCATACCGACAGATGATGACTTCCAAGACACTCCCTCTGACTTGTACCTCAACTAGATTTTACAGCATCTGTTCTGTCTCTCTGATGTGTCTACAAATCAGCCAACTCTTATGCCAACTGTGCAATCTCATGTGGTGTTCATCTCTCAATCACCTTTCATGAATAGCGGACAAGTTGCAACTACCTAACAATGTATCTTCAGGTGATCTGGATGATATCCATACACTCTGTCCCAAACGCCACAATTTGCTACTAGTTGTCGATCATCGTGAACTAGTTCACTTGGACTTGGTAAGAAATAAAACATTGTCTGCTATTAATATGATCCTTGCTGCCACAAAGGTGGTTGTGATGTCAGCTGCAAACAAATCAAATCAAATTAGACATTTGTATAGCGCTACATATCCAGAGTCCTGCTCATGTGCTCTTAGTCGAATGCTCATTTGAAGAGGATGGTTTTGGGACAAGATCAGAAACTGTTGATATTTTCTGATTTTCTGACATTTTCAGGTAATCCATTCCAGAGTACAGCACCCGCTCTGCTAAATTCTCTGTCCCCGTATGTTGTGGTTTGGACAGATGGGACATCTAAGCTTTGCTGACTAGCTGATCTGAGTGACCTTCCAGGCTTGTGAATGTTGACTGGTTCCTGGAGATAGAATGGAGCAAGCCCATTAATGAACCTTTAAACAAACACAAGAAGTTTGAATGCAACTCTGTCTTTTACAGGGAGCCAGTGTAAATCCTTCAGGACTGGTGTTATGTGCACATACATATGTGTGCGTGTTATGAGCCTGGCAGCTGTGTTTTGAACACGCTGTAACTTGTTCATGTACTGCTGCTGTATTCCATAGAGTACACTGTTGCAGTAGTCTAGCCGGGATGTCACAAATGCATGGGTTAGGCATTTTACTGATGGTGTGTCCATGTACCTGCTAATCTGTCAGATGTTCCTTAGGTAGTAATAAGCAGATTTGCAGATGTTACGGACGTGATTTTCCATGCTTAATGTTGAGTCAAAGATGACACCTAGATTTCAAGCATGGCTTTCTGGTTGAACAAACGTGTCTCCAATTCATCCAATATTTGATCTCAACTATGCAATTTGTTATTGTTTGCAGGGTATTCTGTACAGCAGATGCAGTTAGTGGCTTGAATCCGAGTGTCATTAGCATAGAGATGATAACTGAGATTGTGGGCTAAATCACCAACGGGTATGGTATATACAGTGAACAGGATTGGGCCTAGGACTGAGCCTTGTGGCACTCCAAACCTTAATTCTCTGCTCTCAGACCTTACCCGATTGATGATAACTGATTGCTTGCATCCTGTGAGATATGATTGAAACCATGATAACGCAACGCCAGTGACTCCAAGACGTAACTGTAGAGTTTCCAAGCGAGTGGAATGTTCTGTCGTGTCAAAAGCCACTGATAGATCCAAGAGGACAAGAATTGCTGCTCCCTTGGAATCAACAGCATGCAGAAGGTCATTCTGCACACGCAGCTAGCTGTTTCTGTGTTATGACCTATTTTGGATGCTGACTGCATGATATCACCAAGATTTTTGTCCAGGAGGTTTTGTTTCAGTTGGTTTGCTACAACACACTCTATCAGTTTGGAAATGAATGGCAGATTTGAAACTGGGCGATAGTTCTTAAAGACATTTGGTTCCAATGTTGGCTTCTTTAAAAGAGGTGTTATTAGTGCTTCATTCAGTAACAATGATACCTGGCATTGACTTAGTGACTGTTTCACCATGGATGTAATGGTTGGTATGACGGCTATCGTGTTTGTCCTAGACCAGATGTTTTCTTTTTTTTTCTTCTTTTTTTCCTTTTTTTTTTTTATTCATTTCAGTGGAGCATACAGGCTGGCATAAGGACGTTTGATGAAATGGTGGACAAGCATTTCAGTGAAGCATGCAGGATGACATTTGAGTATCATTTGGCGAAATAGTAAAACAAGCATTTCAGTGAAACATACAGGATGGCATTTGAATATCATTTGATGAAATAGTAAATCAGGCATGACATATGCATCAAGTACTAAGAGGGTATAGTCTCGAGCCCAACATGTATTACACTTGATTTTCATAAAATATCGTTGTACAAAAAATAGTGTAGTGAAATATCCATATGACATAGTATACATTTTGGTCCAGCCAGAACAATACTATACATAGCGCATGATACGCTGTGTTAGCATAGCACACAGTATAGCTAAATATAATGTAATAGGAGTAGAGCACTTTTATAGTAATTATTAGCACTTTTATAGTAGGTATTGCATCATATAAGAAAGATGCTACAGTTTCAATTCCTTGGGCCATTTTCTCTGGAACTTTGCCATGTTGTTATTTTATCTGGCTATATATCTTTCAATTGATAGAATTTTTTTTAGTGAATTTAGAAATTTGTCCAAAGTCGGTTTTCTATCATTTATACTGGCTAGATATATGAATCTTTTTCCAGCAAGAATGATGTTATCAATAAAAAGGTAGCCAGTGTTAATCCCCAGTAATATAGTAAATTTCGTAAATAGGATATTAATATTAACAGTGTTTTTAATATACATACTTAAGTCAATCCAAAAAGTCTGAACAATATCACATGAAACATACACATGTACAATGTCTTCAGATTCTTTTTTACAGAATATACAGTGATCATTATCTATTATTTTCATCTTTACTAATTCTTTTCTTGTATAAATAGCTTTGTGAATGAATCTGTACTGAAAATCTAAGAGTTTAATATCATTTGTACATTTTCTATAATTTAAGAAAATAGCGTCCCAAGGTATAGCAATGTTTATCAAAACTTCCCATTTTCTACACACATCAGGCAATCTATCTGATTTGATCAATTTGTCATAAAATATTCTACAGCCTTTTGAAGGTGTAAGCAGAGTTAATATCGCTTCATTAATACCAAGATTTTGATTTTCTAGTTTATGGTCATTTATTGTGGCTTTCCATGTATTGGGAATACTACTCAAAACTCTGTTGTAATCCAAAAAGGTACCTTTAACTAAAAAATCTATTCTTAAAGTCATCAAAAGATAATAATCCATCAGTTACATATATCTTTAATCTCAGTTACACCCTTGTTGAACCAACTGCAGATAAAAAGAGAAGGGTTTACAAAGTGATGGTTTAGCCACAACAGTTCATGAAGTATTTTCTCATAGTCATATTGATCAATTTTAAAGGAAGATCTATACCTCGTCCATGCCTGAAAAACATTCTTCCAATAAAGGTTATCAACTTCCTTAGATAGATCACTATTAGCTCCTAATTGGAGTAATGGTATAATGGGAACATTGCACGGATTATTGCAAGGAGCTCTACAAAGGCATCTTTTCAATGCTGTTATTTTTAGTGAGTCGATGAAAGAAAGGATATCCGTCATCCTAATTCCCCCTTCCCGGTGGTCCTTTTTCAATGTTACTCTTTTTATTTTGTCAGGTTTCCCATTCCACAGAAAAGAAGAATATTTGCTCTAAGTCTTTAATAAAAGCATTTGGTGGATTAGGTAGAGCTGTAAAGATATGAACCAAGGAGGAAAGAGCTAGAGTTTTAATAACTGTAATTTTCCCGATAACAGTTAAATGTCTTCTTAATTTTCTTAAAATATTCAGTATTAGAGCCATTCTTTTTTTAGTGTTGATAACCCAAAGGTCGTTCAACTTAGCGTTTAATACTATACCTAAGACCTCAAAGTTACCAGAAACCCAATCCAGTATGTATTCACTACAGATTATATCTTTACTATTAATCATAGCCCCTAACCATATTGCTTTAGTTTTATCAACATTAATTTTCAATCCTGAAATTCTATAAAAAAGAGAGAGAGTATCCATAGCTGCCTTTAGACTATCCTCTGTGCCATCCAAGAAAAGCTGAGTGTCATCAGCATATTGGCCTAGTTTATATTCCTTACTGTTTAGTACAACACCCTTGATATCAGAATTCCCACGGATCATAATGCCTAGAATTTCGGCAACAAAAAGAAAAAGATACGGTGAAATTGGGTCCCCTTGACGACAACCTCTCGAATTAGGGAAAAAGTCTGATAAGTGGCCATTTTGAATGACACATGAAGTGGCATTACTTGTTAAAAGGGATATCCATTTGAGCATATAGTTGCCAAATCCGAACTTTTTCATAACAGAATAGATGAAGGGTTTTGAAACAGTATCGAAGGCCTTTTCAAAGTCAATTAACAACAGGAGCCCCTTAATGTTTTGTTTTCTAGTTTTAAAAATAATGTCATAAAGGAGTCTTATATTTTCACTAATACATCTCCCTGGAATAAAACCGGTCTGATTTTCCTGTATTAAATAATCGAGAGTACATTTTAGTCTATTAGTAATGCAAGCACGAATCAATTTATACACAGAATTTAACAGAGAAATTGGACGCCAATTTTTTAGCAGTTTTCAGTCTTTTCCTTGCTTAGGTATACAAGTTATTACTCCCCTGTTCATAGTTAAAGTAAGATAATTATTTTTGAATGCTTCATTTATATAGCGAAATATCCATTTTCCCAGATCGCACCAAAAGAATTTAAAAAATTCTATTGAATATCCGTCAATACCGGGACTTTTATCGTTTTTCATAGACTTCAAGGCATTTAGTATTTCATTTATATTTATTGGCTCTTCTAGTTTTTCTATCAAAGTGTTTGGAAGAACAGGGACGTCAAGTTCGGATAGTATTTCACTGTGGTCTATCTTGTTATCTTTTTCAGCATATAAATCTTGATAAAATTGTTTTTGCCTACACAAGATGTCCTTTTCATCAGTAATTAACTCACCATCGTCCGATACCAGACAGTTAATGGCTTTACTAGTAAAGTGTCTGTTTTCAAGGTTACAAAAATATTTTGAAGGTTTTTCGCCTTCTTCCTGCCATAACATTCTGTTTCTAATCTGGATACCTTTAACCTCTTCCTCTTTGATTTTTCAAGTTCTAACTTATATGTGGATAGATCAGATAAGAGAGCCTCATCTATATTTTGAAAGTACCTCACGGTTATTGTGTCTTCAGTATCAGTTATTTTAGCTTCCAAATCTTTAGTTTTTTCTTTTTTAGTTTCTTAATGTAGGTGCTGTAGGATATTGATTTACCTCTAATATTCATCAACAAAGTTTCCAGAAAGAGACAGTCATCGATACTTAAGAGCAAGTCATTTTCATCAATGTTGTTTATATCTTCGGTATGATTATTAAGTGTATATTGCTGTTTAGCTAATTCTATCTCGGTCCTTACTATTTTTATGTATTCTTTGTCTCGCAATAAAGAGGTATTAAATTTCCAGTAGCCTTTTCCTCTTGTGTTATTATTATTTGAAAATGTAAATGTTATGGTAGAGTGGTCAGATTTATAACCAGGGAGAATTTCGGTGTCTACTGTCATACAACCAACATCGTGGGAGACCAAAAAAAATCTAACCTGGCTTGCTGTCTAGGGTTTTTTTTCCACCAAGTATACTTTCTCGTATTGCTATTAAAGGTCACATAAACCCTAGGGGGTACAAATACATAAATCACTAACTGGCATCGTTATAAATGAAACCCCGTCATTAAAACTACTCATTTCGACCTTTAATTGACTTAAATCGACCTTTTTGACAACAGTGCACAATTCTCACCCGCGAACGAAATTTCAACCAATCAGAGCTGGCGTGACTCTGTGACGTCATATGAGGAATAGCTTTGAGGGCCGATGAAGAATTCATCTACATTTTAGGGGTAAATTATCTTGTTTACAGGCTTGTATAAACCTGAAATCGTGACAATTGTTGTGGAAAATGAAAGCTATATGTTCTCACAATCTACTGGCATTTAATTTTGTCTCCTGCTTTGCCTAGTTTCCGAGTTACAACTTGTTTTCATAGGCAGCTTCTGTCACAATTGATTGGTGTCGTTAGGCCCTATTTGTATAATGACTGATCCAAATTGATCCCATTTCTTTGTTTTTTACCTCGATATTTAATCATGTCATGTAAAAATCTGTTTGTATTCTCAAAACAGTGTCGGCCCATAAGTTTTCACATGCAATACAGCAATTAATACTCCCTTGTTGTAACCCGTGTTAGGTGGTATAAACCTACACATGTTATTTGTCATCATTCACTTGATGGTTAATGCATTTATAACAGGTATAATTAGTGGTAACACACTTAGATTACCCGACAAAGGTTCCCATTTGGCATTTCTTGTGTCTGGAGTAAATATTCAACATTATAAACATCGATCAAAGGATTTACCGATAACACGCTGATTGATTAATTACTTTTATCTTACACAGCGGATTTGTCAAAAGGTAGTGTTTATGTATGTAGATTTACTAATCTATACTGAATACACTCTGCCGTGTCGGTGTCTGCGTAAAAACAACGTCCTTCTTTCAAAGGATTAACCGGCAATACATTGATTGATTGCCCATTATTGGCTAACTAAATTACTGTTTTAATGAAAGGCGGACATTATGCAATTAGTTGCCAGGTGTGCTATCTTGGGTGACCAATGAGACTATACACCAATACCTGAAAAGATTTATCACTTTTTAGTTTATTAAACTGTTAAAAGACACATCATTTGGAACAGTTTGTGGATATTGATGGATACATTCCTCAAACAAGGTAATGGCCTGATATTGTTCCTATAACTTTAATCTGTTTTAATTTTAATATTTGCATTTTGTTTTTATTCATTTGTCGTAGCATTCAACAGAATCATTGTTTTCGCGCCGTGAAGTGTAATGAGACAGACGACATACACTAGGGTGTGTGTGCGAATTATGATTCACATTGGCAAACTATAAAATGTCTAGATATTACAGTTCTGTTATAAATTCACTATAAGTATCAGCAGATCGTCAGCTTTTATTTAGTTTCAAAATGCATAAAAGTATGATAATAAACTAATTAGGATTATAAGACCAAATATAAAGGCGCACATTGACTAGTATCTACATACTGGTGAGTGGACATTAACCATGTGAATGTAGCAAGAAATTTATCGGCGCGGTATTGTGACTTCGACCCCCACCTGCAGCTTCCGTGGAAGAAATCGTTATGTTATAAGTTGTGTCATGCAAAATCCGTTTGGTTATGATTCCAATACATATTTAACTACTGAGTAGAAAGTAGTCTTGATTTTCTAACTTGTGAAAACAAACTATAATCTCATTAATTCTAACAGATTTTTTTATTTTTAAAATGGCGGCCCTGTAGCGAACATCCGCCAGTCTGAGGATAAATGGTATTTAGGTTTGTTTTCACGAGTAATACAAAATCAAAACTACTTTCTACTATAATAAATATGTATTTTATTGATAGCCAATAGGATTTTGCATGATTATAGCGATAACATAACAATTTCTCTCCTGGCAGCGAGGTGGGTCAATCAATATAATACTACTTACAATATTATTGTTACTTGACCACAACCTCAAGCTTCGAGGAAGAAATGGATTATGTTACAAGTTGTGTCATGGAAAATCTTTATGGTCATCAATCATATACATATTTTACTACAACTAGTAAGTAGTTTTGATTCTTTAACTTCCGTGAAGCAATCTGAACACAAGTAAGATGTCGTTTCAGGCTTCCTAGCGGCTCGCAGCTCTCACAAACATAACCCATTTAGCACGAACTGAGGGGTCCTGTGGAAATCTGTGCATGGTGACACCATCGCCCGACCCTAGGAGCAATTGGCGACAAAGCAGCGATTCGGCATGTTGTCGTTGATGTCGAGAAATCATCAAAATGATGAGCGTGCTACACACTTTCTATACAACTAACTGAAAATCGTTCCTCATATGGCGTCACTGCAGTGCTCTGGCGACAGAGTTACGTAACCTGTCTGTGGTTTTAGTTGGCGGTGAGAGGAAGCAGGCGACTTTTGGCCACTTTTAATGCTTTCGGTATTAATTAACCACAAGTTTTTAAAGAATAAATTTGGTGTTCCGCATAAGACTAACCACAAATCTTTCATATGTAATGGTTAAAAGAGTAACAAAAAACAAAGTTTAGTGGTTCTTTAAGGTCACGCCAGATATCTGTCAAGTTAAGTTGATCTATTTTTTCCAAAATTACATTTCTTGCATTAGGGTTGTTAATATGTTTGTAGTTCTCTAGATCTATGGTTGGGTCAAGTACCACATTCCAATCACCACAGAGCACAATAGATTCGTTATCGAATGCATCAGTTTGATTAAATAGATCTCTATAAAAATCAGGCGTATCTTGGTTAGGGCCGTAAATAGTGGCTAGTGTTATTCTTATACCATCAATACTTATGTCAACAATGATGAAATTACCATTCTCATCTTTCTTATATTTATGAATATCAATCTCTCTATCATTGTTAAACAATATTGCAACACCTCTAGAATTTGACCGGAATGGTGATATGATACAATTCAAACCCCATTCATTCCTCATGGTATTCTCGTCTTTTTCAGAAATATGGATGTCCTGCAGGCATATAACTGTGGCTTTACGTTTTCTCCAAATGTTCATAATCTCTCTCCTCTTTTGTTTGTCAGCTAGTCCCCTACAGTTAGCGGAAACTATTTTAATTTTATTATCCATTTTCAAAGTGAGACATGATATTTAAAAGCAAAACTGTTTTTATTGTTGTTATAGTCACAAAGCAGTCGCATGGGGTGTCTGCTATACCCTCCTATATGCCCACTAAAATGGTTTTTAAGTTTGCTGGAAAATAAAAGAAAAAAAATTGGTAAAAAAAGAGAGAAAAAAAAGAAACAACATCCGCATAATGTTGTTTAAGACAGGTTTGACGCTTCCGTCTATTTGCTCCTTAACCTAAAGTGACATGGTTAGGTAATAGCAACAAGCCAAAATATAAAACAAAAGGTTCAGTGAACATCAAAGTATGAATATGTGTAACAAATGTTATGTAACAGTCACATCTCAAAATCACATAATTTCAATGGTAATATCAGAACTTGTGATATCTAGTTCACTAGGAAAATTGAAAGGAAAGATCATACAGGAATAAGGATTCGTCAAACATCAAAAGTTCTTTCCCAACCTTTGGGCCTGACTTCATAGTTAGCAAGTCTTATTTTAGACTTATCTTCAATTCACTACAAAATTAGAAGTGAAGGGTAATATATATACAAGGATTTAAAGACTTAAGAAATGATTTCGATACCTGGGCTAGCTTCATATCAAACTAAACATGGATTTAAGTACCAAATATCATGTAACAGGCACATCTCAATCTAACAGGATGATTTCAATCATTTATCATGTCCAATTGACTAAACAGTTGGAGAGAAAAATGATGTAAATATAAAGTAGTATTCATATCTCAATCAAACATGATTTCAGTGATGTATTATGTCTAGTTCACTAAGATATTGAAGTGAGTTATGAAGTTAATATTATGTAGCAGTCATATGTCAGACTAACATAATAGTTTCAAACACTTATGTCTGATTCACTGAACAGTTCGAGAGAGAAGTGATAAAAGTACAAGTATCATTTATGTCTCAGTCCAACATGATGATTTCAAACAACTTTTTATGTCTCGTTCACCAAGAAGTTTAAGTGAAGGGTGATCATGGTGATGTCAATATTGTGTAATAATCCTCTCTCAATCCAACATGCCAGTTTGAACAACTTATCATGTCCAATTAACTAGGGAATTGGAGTGTATAAAGGTGTAAATAAGTTGTAGGAACTGACTTCAAACAACTTTTCATGTCTAGTTCACCAAAAAGTTTAAGTGAAGGGTGATCATGGTGAAAAAATATTATGTAGCAGTCGTCTCTCAATCCAACATGATAGTTTGAACAACTCATAATAGTTTGAACAACTTGATATCTAATTAACTAAGAAATTGGAGTGAAAGAAGGTGTAACTAGGTTGTAGAAATCTCAAAGTGAATCAAAGGACTCAGTTACATAGTCCTGAATAAATGAAACATATTTTATAAACAGTGACTTCTGTCTCTAGCAGAAACTTTTTCATGAGAGGTTACATGTGATACATCAAACTGGATGTCACTAGTGTGAAACAATTATACATAGATACCACTCATTGAGGAGCATATTCAAAATCGGCAGCACCGAATTTAGACCTTCTATGAAAGGGTGTACAATATTTATCATATTATATACCTTATTATGGGAGAGGTCCATTGTTGTTTATATATTTCAGATGCATGAACAAAATATCTCAAATTTTAAAATGTTTTGAAATATTTAACAGTCTGGTTATGTTTCTATCACGAAAAAATATAGACTGGGCACTGTCATTGGTTGCAATTTCAGTGAATAACAGTATTTCACATAATTTTTAAAATATTACCTTGTCAGAATGTCGTTAATTTCTGAAGCAAAAGTATTTACCTTACCGTACTGAGGGCCCATCCTCATTCCAGAAATCCAACGAATAAAGATAGTTTTACAAATTTTATATATCTGACGTGGTTAGAGATCGAGTGTTCAACTACAAAGCTAAGTGTTCTCATACACGTCCCATTTTGTACAGGGACACAACATTCTATAATTGATTGTCCCTCATTGTAAGTACACACTCGAAAAGTTCGAACGGTAGGTCAGTTTATAAACATAGTTTTCATTATTCCTGGAGCTCATAGTATCCATTACAGCGTTGCAGTGGAATTCTCAAAATGTTACTCGGCACACAAGTTGTAGATCCTTGTTTTTACAATAATCGGAATATCCTCCTGTCCGATAACTTGCTCATGGTCCTCGGCGGTATGCCTCAGTCCGGCAGTCCATCAGTGATTGGCAGCATCATATAGAGCAAGTGATAGTTCACAATGTTCTAGCTTATCTAACAGTAGGCGTATCGTCCAGTCCAATATCTCGCCACTGAGAATCTTTATTTTGCCTGTAGCACAGCCTGATGTCGATACCTTTCTCAACGATTTTAGTGTGCACCTTATACTCTTTCCTCAAGTAAAACGCCCTAGTGGCGAGTTTTCCACGGAACTTTTTCAGTTTGACTGGTAAGTCTGTGCGGATAGAAATATGATTTTCCCGTAGCATCTGTCTGTTAGTGAATGTGGCATTGAAGACCAGCTGCCTATCAGTCATCCGCACGAATTTCACAACAATAGGCAGAGGCATTTCTGCAGAGCGTCCTGTAGTTGAGTAACGTGGCAGTCTATGGATATTTACAAAGTCCATTTTGTTGGCGTTCTCCACGTTCATTTCCTCAAATAGTTTTTTCACTTCAGCTTCGGCATTCTTAGCGTCTGGAACCCCGTAGATTAGTAGATTTTGTTTCCGTGAGTGCATCTCAAAAACCATATCCTGTTTTTCCATGTCGTCTCGTAACTCTTTGATTGTGCTTTTCAGGGTTTCGATTTCCCGGCGATTTTCATCAATAGCCTTTGAATTGAAAGAGATGGAACTGATTACCTCTGAGATTCTTGTATTTGTGTTTGTCAGTTCTTCCTGTATCATGTCCATTTTACCCGTTAGTTTATCCGCTAGCTTATCTATTTGGGCTGTAAAGAAAGCCCTCATATCCATCGGTTCGTCCGCCATCATGGCCATGCGGTCTTCGTTTCCGGTAGTATCATCGACTTTTTCTTTTGCACAGGTCTTTTGTTTAGAAGCGCCATGGGATCTAAATCTTTCAAGGCTAGTGATATTAGTTGATTGTAAGTTGTCTTTAGACTTGTTTTGGCTCCGGGTTGCTGCCATTTTTGATGATTGAAGAGGATTTAGACGGAGCGCTATGCTCACCCAACTTAGCTCTCGCAATGCATTACCGGAAGACCAGATCTTGCACTTAATATTACAGTTATTCAAGGACAGGAACCTTTTAACCACTGTGACGAACAATGTGTAGCTGTTCCGGCAACCTTGGTCAAGTCAGTGATGTATCTTTCAAGGTGGAATGGGAGACACAGTTCCAGGTCTTGGAAGAGTTCTTAAATTTCAGAAGATGCTGATGCAGGACATGCTGCACAGTACAAACTGACTAATCCTGGTTCCAGGTCCCGTTCCAGATGACAACCCTGATCATCATCCAAGTCTAGGAATGTTACCTTTGGGAAGACCGTGGATGGGAGGGAATCGGCTAATCTAAACTTCTTCTTGCAGATCATGATCCCCAATCCACCTAGAATCATCCCTCCATCGGTACCATTAATGGTGGCTGGCAGTGTCAAAGGTCTGCAGGAGAGTCTTTTGACACCGTTTATACCAACACATCATCTCCATGTGGTTGGAGAGCACATCTTCTCACTCAGTGATTCACCCTGCACATAAACGATTTGCAGTGATCGTAGTTCTTATGGGTCAGAGGATCCAAGATCAACCAACCTCATTCAATCTGACAACTCGACAATGGTGTGGTAGATCAACTTTATGGGTAAAACAAGATCGCTGCTCCTCCTGGATCTATTACAGCTGGCAGTCACATGATCAACTAGGGACAGATCGCATGCTCTGCATGAGCTTCCTGAGATGTCCTGTATCAGTAACTGGAGCAGCGATGTGTTCAGCTGAACTGTTCAGAGAGGCTAAACACTTTGACACAGTCTAAAGAAAAAGAAGGAGCTCACTACATGCAATCAGATAATTAGTATAAAAATACAATTTATCGTTAAAATGTTTAATTGGTTTTGAGATTACACATTGTTAAATATGATGTGAATATCTAAATTTTCTTATTCACATTACCTAAAGTGCACTAATGAGTGAAAGTTTTGCCAAATGTCATAATAGATCTTATTATACACAAGGTCGGAGTTTTAGAAAACCCAAAATAGTTGTTGCCACATACAACTTGTACATCTCACAGTAATCCACTTGAGGTAATCATCACTCTTTATCCTGATTATTGTTATGTGTTTCAGACTGAAGTCTGTCGGAGGAGGAGGAGGTAGACTAAAAGCAGCAGACTTCATGTAGCCCAGTGCTTACGGACTTTGAATGTCATGTGAAACTCATTGAATAAATTAATTATGTTTTTATGCTTGCTCTTAACAATATATTTTGTTGTGTTTAAGTCTGAGACTCAGTAAACCATTTCCATAACAGCATCTGATTACTTGGCTACCCAACCGCCCCACAAGTGAAAGAATCTGTCAGTTAATTATTAATCTTGAGTGCTTGAATCACAGCACTAAACAATATGAGTGCTTGAATTACAGATTGGTTGAAAACTTTTAAGTCATGTTGCTACTTTAGAGTGAGATCATTGTCGCTTGCATTCAAATAACTAATTCCTAATTTAATGTAAAAATCTGTGAACAATAGTAATTCACATGTTGTACAGGGAAAGATACAAAATCTACATTACATTTTGAGCTCACCTGGGGAAAAATGCCAAGAAGTTCATAGAGGATAATACACATTTTGAGGTAATATGGTAGCTTGTTCAGTTCAAAATATTTGAAAATAAATAAATAAACATACATTGAGCATCACTTCTGAAAAGAAGAAGTATTGGCCATAAATAGCTATTTCAACATTGCTGCAATAGTTGCCATATTTGTATTGAAATACCAACATTTTAAAACTTATCCTATCTCACGATTTGCACTTCTCTCTCTTGCTTCGACGCTGAGTGGAACGAATGAGAACTTTTCCTGTAGGCCTCTCTTGTCCATACGCCTGTGTTCCCCAGGCTGCCCTTCTTATAGGACAGGTCCCTAGTCCCCGGCTAAGCATGCAGCACGCTCCCCTGTCTACCCACGTGACTACCTCAGAGTGATCATTCTTCTGCTTGTCGCACCACTGTGTGGACGTATTGTGAGAGTTCTCAGCTTTCCTTACAACTAATACAAGTTAACATGAGAAATATATCATGGGTAGTTGACCCTAAGTTGCGCACACTGTAACAATAGTTACTTCTCGGATCCCCACTCGTCATGTGTGGGTTATATTGACCTGTGTTCCTGGAGCAAATGTTGTCGAATGTGCTCCCTTATCAAGGACGTTTTTAGAGCATGTAGACATGCTTGCTCCCGTTGGCTGGCAGACAGAGCTCGCTACACTTCAATAGTTGATCACCCGACAAACCTCCGCTTTTAACGACCAGTATTAACTGCTCGTCGTCCGGAGATTCCTATGTCGGACAGTGATGATTTTATTGGTGCATCATCAGATGTCTACTCGTCGTTCTGCCTCATCAAACCGCTCTGTGTTGCCAGCTGACTAGTCTGTCTCACAGTCCCTGAACCACATTATTTTCCCCACTGCCAAGCTCTCTCTGCAGTGCTAAAGCCCTAAATAAAGCAAGTCTTGATTTCCTCAGGTTCTAAATCTCTGGTCTCCCTGGGGCTCCTTTTCAATTTAAATCGGCTTGTTTGTTACTATCAAAATTATATATATTCAGAGACTAAGCATTAGTCTACCAGCTGACTCACACAGCCGATCTACATCGTCAAATCGCCGAACTGATTAAGCCACACTGAATGCGTTTAAGCCACGGCGTATGTGGATTACGACATCGGCTCAATTTGCCATAATATTAAGACTGTTTCTTATCGCTGAAACGGTTCACATCATCGATTCGATTGAAAGCACCGAAACGGCTCGCCTCGCATAACGGCTCTCTTCACCGAAACGATTAACCTCGTTGAACCAATTCACCTCGGACGGAACATTTCACCTCGCCTCACCGGTTCATCTGATCGTTCTAGATCTCTCCATCAGCTGAGATCATTGAAATGGTTCGGATTACCGAACCGATCCAGATCACAACACCGATCCAGATCACGGACTGATTCAGATCACATCAACATTCCGGCTCACCACCCTGAACCGATTTACCAGCCCGACTCGTACCCTTTCACCAGGCTGAACCGCTTCCTATCGCCGAACCAGTTCACCTGGCCGTTCAAGATCACTGAATTGTTAGCATTCATCGAACTGTCAGCATTCGTCAATAATCCGTTGCCAGCAATTGAGCTTATTCAAGAATTGGGCGATTCACCACTCGTGTTATTTCCAACACGGTGCATCTTACCAGCCTATCAGAGCCTATGCCAATGTGTCTGGGATGCCTCCCAAGACACTTAACCCACATCGAACCTCGTCTTTGTTTTCATGGTTCGGGCTATGCCAGTCGCTTTTAAGATGCAGGAATTGTTTTGGTTGATTCGACAAACATGATCGCATGGTTCGCCGACCACCTACAGCTACCTAGAGCAAGATACCAGATGTTCTATTGATTACATTCAACATGAAGGATCGGGACTTGTCAACACTGGTTTTCCACATCCTCAACAAGGTTCGTGAACTTGCATCTAGATAGGGCCAAATTTGTCGAACTCTGCTAGTTTTCAACACGATCCTAGTTTTCAGGGCATATGTTTGGCGCTGAAGTCCTCATTACAAAGTGGCAAGCTCTAAGCACGACAATTTGATTTTTATCCGGTTTACCTTCGGCGGCTTGTGGCTTTTAATGTTTTGATCACATAACTTATCCTCCTTGTACCCTTATTCGCTGGTTGAACAATGGTAGTAGCTATGTCCTTCACCATGCGAATTGATTTATGTGATGTCAGTAGCGCCAGTCATCTAGACATATCACTTCGGCACTTGACGGTCTGGCGATTCCAGTTCTCATGAGTCCTCCGTGACTGGGGGGCTCATCTCATTCCAGATTTAATCTACCATCCCATCTTCACCTTTGATGAATGATTGAGTTCAGCGAATCTACCCTTCGGTGTAGATATCAGTTCTACAACCAACCCGATAGGGCATTACTAGATAATTATAAGCTTGCTAGCCAGGAATACTTTACTCACGCTTCACTGAGTCTTGATACTACAGACTACTCGTAGCAGTATGTTTGTGTATCGCTGGGTGCATATTGCTGATGGTTCGTCATCTTCAGCTCCCTTTGTTTTACACGATAAGCAAGTTTCTGGACAGATAACAGATGGGTGAAGTTTTTAGCGCATGGTACCAGCAGTGATGTTTTGTCAAATAGCCAGCATAGCTCAGCCGAATTTATGGGTTGCGACTTCACCCGGTTATCGAAGACCGTGTTGTCCGTTTTTGTCACTTTCGTGTAACGCGTTGCAAATGGCGGACTACTGTTTGTTTACCAGAATTTTGATGATTAGAGTAACTATGAAGTGCCCTTGCAGACTTGTCTTGGTCCCACGAATCGGATATCAAGTCCAGCCTTTAAATGCTAGTAACAATGAACGCTGCCGTTCCCAGTAAAAGTGATTGTGTCGGGATTTCGACAGCCAGTCGAGAGAGACTGCTTATCAAGGGTGACAGACAGAAACACCCATTAACGGTTGGACTTTTTCTGGGGTTACTCGGGTTTCTGCACTAGCTCAAGAACTGAGTTCAGAGCTCTGCAGTTATGCATGGACTGTCACCAGGCGAACCATCATTTTGTTCGGCCAACCGAAACGTTCCTGAGGTCACCGATCGTACGAATTTCTTCAATTCGTTTACAATGTGAACGTTCCTGTAGATTGACTGACAATCTCCATTCCCCCAAACATACTACATTCGACTAGTAGCTCGACTTATTGAACCTTCTTATCTCAAGAGATATCTCAGAGGCAAGAGTTGTTAGACCTCTCATTTCCCTCGACCTGCGAGGCGCCTACCTTCACATCCCGATACATCCAGACTATCGGAAGTATCTTCGATTTACTTTGAAGGGGCGTCATTGATACCAATGGAGGGTCCTGCTGTTTGGCATATGTACGGCCCCGTGGCTTTTTACTCAGATACCTAATCCGATAACAAGCTACCTGCATTGTCTAGGCGTGACATTCGAGAACTATATCGACGACTGTGTTCAAGCCCAGCAGGATCCAGTCGTCCTTCCGCTCCACCAGACATGGGTTCAGTTACTTTGAAATGTAATTAATTAAGTTACAATTACTTTGATTTTCCTCAATTACAATTACAAATACAATTACACCTTAAATTAAAATGTAATTAATTAAATTACAATTACATTACCAATGTAATTAATTACATTACAAATTACTTTGTTAAAAAACAAAACAAATATATTTCTGTATTCCTTTAAGCAACAAGATATCGATGTTTGTAAACAGTGGTCACTAAATCCAATTCATATTTTTGTCATCAAAAAGTGAAATGCAAAATTAGGTTATATCTACAATGTACACTATTTGATCAAATTTGTATTTTGCATATTTATTTGGGCTTATTATCAAATAACCACCTCTATCATCTCTTGTTGCAAAAAACACTTTGTCCACCACTGTTACATTAGGTGTACTGTATCATGACATCATTACAGGCCTACATTACAATATATAATCAGCCGCTCTCTCTATCTGACATAATCCACATTAACATACTAAAGGATTTGTCAACTTGGATTTATGGCTTATTACCTTTGATGAATATAAAAATAGGACTACAGTTCAGTAAGACTTTGAATATCATATCCTATGAGAAATAAACAAAGAGGTCATTTTGATAGGAACTTGACTAAAAGTACTGTTAATCCCCCATTTGCTCAAATACCAACCTACATTCAGTCATGCGTTACTGATTCCCTTTGTTTCACAAATGTGCAGATGGTGATAGTTACAAAGGCTTAGACATTCAAATCTCTTTCAAAACTTAACACCTGCTAGAGTATATACCGACAACAAGCATCTAATTGAAAAACACTGCTTTGTCCTCCTTATTGTACAGAATATAATTGCAAGGGTTGCCTGATGAGCACCAAAATAAAAAAAGTGAGATGTAATTTGATGTAATTGAAAAGTAATTGAAAAGTTCAATTACATTGAGATATTAATTAATTAATTAAATTACAATTACAATTTTAAACATTCAATTACAAATTACATGCAATTACATAGATTTTTTGTAATAATTACATTCAATTACAATTACAAATTACAATTACCCGATGCGCCCGTGTCTGCATCTCCACAGGCAGTTCATCATCAAGTTGCTTTCGTAGCAATTAGGATGACTGCTGAATTCTGAAATCAGAGGTAACACCAACCCGGTGATTTCTTTTATTGAGACAATATTCAACATGACAGGTCATGATGTTTGTGCCCCAGGAGAGGTGAGACAAGATTCAGTGCAACGCACCACTAGTGCTGGTCCAACCCACAACTTTTCGCCAGTGGCAGAAGTTACTAGGGTGGTTGACGTCGGCACAAGCGCTGACTTACAGGGGCCAGCTGCAGCTTCGCCCTCTTCAGATGTTTCTGTGCCCATACATCCAGGACGACAACCCCAGGGAGTTGATTCGTCTTCCCGCACAACTTCATTCAGTCTTTCGTTGGTGGCTCAACAAGTGGAATGTTTGCATTGGAGTCTCTATGGTGCCCTTCATACCCACTCAACACCTGTTCGTCGATGCATCTTTCAAGCTGGGACGCTCACTTTCTCCATCAAGTGGCCTAGCAGTGGTCATCAGGAGAAAGAGCCCTTCATATCAACGAATTGGAATTCAGCACTGTCATTCTCGCCATTCGGCATTGGGCAGTTGAACTACAGTTCACTCATATACTGATTCAGTCAGACATTTCAATGGTAATTTTGTACATAAACCATCAGGGGTCGACAGGATCAGCAGCTCTGCTTCAGTTGATGTTTCGAATTTATCATCTGATCGATTCACTCAACAGTGGCCAGAGCCCGACAAATTCCCAGGATGAGGAATGTCATTGCCGATGCCCTGACACGTCTCAAACGCCCGTCACTTACAGAGTGGAAACAACTGCCTCTGATATTCCAGTCGAAGATCTACCTGTTATCACGACCAGATGTAGACCTGTTCGCCACTTTGGACAACCATCAGCTTCAGCGCAGATGATCACCAGTTGCGATCATTTCTGCTTTGTGTACAATCTGAAGAAAATTCTGAATTTTATTTCTTATTTGTGTCTTCGATTCTTCTGGGACTTCGATTTGTCCTCTCAATTTAATTTGAGACTCTGGAGAGTCGCCACCTCACTTACTGTCGTCTGCTCTGTGGAGTAATTACATCAGTGAAGTGAGTCATTCCCGAAGTGTTACACTTTGTAGCGTTCATGCTCCTAAGTACCTATACACATCTATAGTTTGGCATGAAATGCATGTGGACCTGTTTTTTTGTAAATATCTCTTCATCCAATGACCCAATCGATCTCAAACTGTGCAAGTGGATGTTTTGTCAGACAACCTAATCACATTGTAAATCACCGATTTTATGCATTTGTATTAAAGAATCTGTCTATGTAACTGTCAACAAAATAAACAGCAGAACGCAGAAGGCTTGCAGAGGGAGGGAGCCAATGACCTGTAACAGCAGCAGTGTTGGGTCATAAAGGTCAACGTTCGTCAATGTAGGTCAGCTATGCTGATGACCCTGATGTCAAAAGAATCTAACTTTGGATGCCTACCTTTTTGTACAAGGTTTTGTTTATTGGTTGTTGGTTTATTTTTCACAATTGTTAGCACGATGTTCTTTTTCATGCCAAGAGCAAAAGTTGTACGTTTCATGTAATCCGACACCTTATAAATCGGTTTGCTACGTTTGCTCTCTTTTTAAAAAAAATTAAACACATTGCTAATTAAACGTTTAGCATCATCTGAATAAGCTTTCATGATGACAGCTAGAAGTAGTCAATGTGAATGATCCAAACGGTCTATCACTGTGCAGTGCACAGGTAACTATCATGAACTGCACGTGCATTTACCTTTATGACCCAACACTACCGCTGTTACAGGTCATTGGCTCCCTCCCTCTGCAAGCCTTCTGCGTTCTGCTGTTTATTTTGTTGACAGTTACATAGACAGATTCTTTAATACAAATGCATTAAATCGGTGATTTACAATGTGATTAGGTTGTCTGACAAAACATCCACTTGCACAGTTTGAGATCGATTGGGTCATTGGATGAAGAGATATTTACAAAAAAACGGGTCCACATGCATTTCATGCCAAACTATATGTGATCTTACTGTGGTAAGTAGTGGAAGTCATAAGATGATGTTGTGGTACTGAACGTTAAAATTGTGAGTTTTCCGATTCAATTACCCTTTCACCCTCCTCAGGACGGTGTCTGTGGGAGTTGTTTCGAAGCAGGGGCTGGCCCGATACTAGTCATTAGGGCTGGGACGGGTAGGAAAAAATGGAATCGAGTACCCGCATGTACTTACCCGAATCGGAATCGAGTACCCGGAAATGTAAGGAATACAGAGCTTCTGTCAACTTTCTGAAGATTCAATCACTAGTTGAAAGAGATTATTGTAGAAAACTCGAATGGATGGCAATAAGACATTAAAACAGATCTAAGGCTATTTAATTTACGTCTGTTAAACCAATATATAGAGTAACACCATTACTTACATTCATTGTTAACATTTGCGTACCTGCTGTTACTGTAACTTTCACTAGTTGGAGTCATTGTGCCTTTGTATAAGAAGGGTAACAGGCAAAGCCAAACAACTACAGGGGAATTTCTTTATTAAGTGTAATGGGTAAAATATTCACTAGTATTCTAGATTCACGTATTGAGTTTGGCTGGACTTAAACAAAACTGTACACGAGTCACAAGCAGGTTTTAGAAATGGCTACTCAATATTTGATAATATTTTCATTCTACAGTCGCTTGTCCAAAATTCCCCTAAGGAAACCTGGTCATAGGTTTATGCTTCATTTATTGATTTTACATAGGCCTTTGACTTAGTAAATAGTGATAAGTTATTGTATGTACTGTTAAGCAAAGGTGTTCATGGTAAGATCTTTAGGCTCTTAACAGACATATATAATAAAGTCAGAAGCGTCGTCGAGGTTGGCAGTAATAGGTGGGATATATTCACAACTTCACATGGCGTCAGACAAGGGTGTATGTTGAGTCGGTATTGTTTATATATTTTATAAATGAGTTAGTAGAGGAAATGCAAAATAGTGGTATAAGGGGTATATTTGTCAAATCGAACTGGGCGACACTTTACTGCTGCTCTTTTCGATGATGTCACCATGGTAGATGATTCTGTCGTAGGGCTGCGAAAATTAGATTTCCTACATACACTTTATTTGAAATTGGGTCTGGAGGTGAATTTAGATAAGTCTCAAATTATTGTCTTTAGAAATGGTGGCTATCTTAGAAGTACAGAGAAATGGTTTTATGATGGTAAGAAAATGAGAGTTGTTAGCTATTATAAGTATTTGTGTGTCATATTTTCCTCAAGGCTAGTGTGGTCTAAAGTTTGTGAAACTCTGTGGTTAACAGCAATGAAAGTGAGCATTCCTGTCAAACAAATGCTGATAAAGTATGGCCTTTTCCTCATGAAATGGCTAAAAACATATTTGACACGAAAATAGCACCTAATTTGCTTTATGGCTGAAATTTGGGGATATACATATAGAGCAGATATTGGAAAGCTTCAGGGCTCGTTCTTAAGGAAGTATGTAGGTTTAGGAATATTTGTGTCTACAAAAACTGTGTTAGGGGAGTTGGGCAGATATCAAATGGCTGTTAAAAATTTTAGTCGTTGTATCAGGTACTGGCGTAGACTCGTGAGAATGAGTAGCCATTGGGGTTTACTCCCATAAGAACTACATCCCATTTGAACTACATCCCAAAATAACTAAAGGGATTAATTAGGGATTAATTATTTGAGCAGATGCACCCCCATGACATGTAATGAGCACAGTCCATCAGCTCTCCCATATGAACTACTATTGACCAGTAATTATGTTGTTGTAAACATAATAACCAGAAAGTAAAGGACAAGAGAGAAGGGTATATTGTAGTTAGTTAATGTTCTTGTATTCATATGATAGCAAAAAAACACAAGCCAAGCCTAGCATATTGGTGTAAAAGGTATATTGGAGTAAAGGTGAAATATAAACGAAAGAGTTTTGAAGTTAAAATAGTATAATTGTTTATATACTGCAATCCAGTACCACGATGCAGTTGGCTACTTATTGAAGCTGGGCTAAACTAGTTCTACATGGATCAGATTGAACACCGAGGTTAAAAGTGACACTAAACTATCACACTGAATATATTAGCCTATCTATAGATGAACTATCTGTACATCTATATATATAACTCCAGACTTTATCTGCACAAGATATTTCGCCGTTCAACAGCTCTTCATGTGTACAGTGAAAAATAAGTGTCGTCATAAGCGGCGCTTGCAGTAGTAACTATGTCGTCATCATGGGTATGATGTTAGTGACAATAGGTAATATGTAATAGATATATAAAACACAATTATCTTCTTAGGTAGTTGAAAATGCTGTTCATAAAGCAGTAAAAGTCCCAAGAGGGACACTTATGAAAACAAAAGAAACAAATACAGACATGGACATTCTTCTAAAAGTTTGTACCTACAATCTAAATAACTGTACAATTATGCCCATTATAAAAGCAAATCTTCCAATTTTGCATAGAAGTGATACTATGAAAAAAGGTTTATCAGTCAGTGTAACAAAATGTCAAACACCACGATGTGGAACTTGTTCACTGAAGACTGCAAATTTACATTTTGTGAAGGCAAACTATTTACTATAAAAACCAACATGAACTGCCGCAGCAAAAATGTTATATATGTTTTGTTTGTTTTCTGTTGGGCAAATCCATTAAGCAGACGCAGGTAACAGCATGAAGTTAATCTGTGCACGGACCATAACATTTGTTGTTTTTAAGCTATAGGGAGGACACACGCCAATAGGTATCCTCGAGCTTGTTATGAAATGCTTAAAGTCTTTGTGAAAGGGGAAATGTTAACTGGGTTTCTCATGTTGGTTCACTATTGTTTTAATTTGGATGTTCTTTTGTGTGGATTACACAAAACTCTGGCGGCAACGTAGATGTATTTATGACAACGTTTCAGAAGCGCTGCAAGGATGTCTGTTTCAAACCTGGAGCAGTGATATTGGTAGTAGTTCTTTTCTTAAAGTTTATTTTGGAAACAGAAGTTTATATAACTGCGTTGTACACTAATAGAGACTTGATGCGTATTTTACGTAAATTTCGTTGCTTACCGCACAAATTGGGTGTCCAACAGTTGCATTTCAATAAAGACAATGTCGATAATACTATAGCAATATGTATCAAGTGTCATGTAGATGTCGTAGAAGACGGATACCACTTTTTATTAGTATGTCCTTATTACCATACAAGTCGGATGAAGTTTGTGCCTGGGTATTATCATATACATCCATCTGTCTTTAAGTTTAAGCAGTTGTTATATGCACAAAAAATATGAATGTTATTAAAAGTCTAGCAATCTATCTGAAGAGAAATCTACCTGTTTGACTGCTATATATTGATGTAGTATATTTATGTATATGTATCGAATGCGCAAGCAAAAGAATTGTGTATTTTCTGTACTCTGGGCCATGAGGCCATTATGCGAATAAACTCTCTCACTACTCACTGCGCAGATAAATTACAGTCGTTAATAATAACCTTCATTTATCGGACAATACCAATGATGTAATTGTGTGTTACGTCAATTGTGAAAAAGAAAAGTTATTATCTGCCCTAGTCATTACAGAGTTCCCTCCCTTTCCGGGTACTCGATTCCAAGAAATAGGACTCGATTCCAGCTGTACCCGACCCGGCTTCGAGTACCCGAGTACTCGTCCCAGCCCTACTAGTCATTAGACTTTTATTACGGGGGTACCTTGGAAATCGTGGTAATGTGACTGATTACACTCGCTAAGCTGCGTACTTTCACTTTCGTGAAGGTAGTGACTGAACACCACATTGCTCGGGAGTCCCAGACCCTGGGAGCAGTTGTGCTCAGTAAGTCAATGAGTTCAAACTAACCGTCGCACGTAGTGACCTTGGTAGTTCTTGGCCTACCTTGTCGTTGCTCCCTACGGATGTAGAAGTGTTCGACAATCTCGCTTGCTGACCTCTACTCCATGGAGCAATCACGTCAGTGTAGTGAGTCCTTCCCGATTTCCTTATGGATTTCGTAGTGTTCTAGCTCCTAAGTACCTTAGCACACTGTTGTGACCTAACTGTGGTAAGTAGTGGAAGTCATGTGGTGTTGTTTTGGTACTGAACGTTAAACTTGTGAGTTTTCCAATTCAGTTTCCTTTTCCCCTCGTCGTGATGGGGTCAGGGGTGGAGGGGTTGGGGTTCTGGGCTGTCTCGAAGCAGGTGCGGGCCCGATTTACTAGTCGTAATTACGTGGGTACTCTGATAAATCATGGCAAAGCAAGGTGACTTGCCTAGTTGCGTTTTCTCGCGTATGCGAGGGTTGCTGCCGAACACATTTCTGAGGAGCACCCACTCCATGGGAGCGATGGTGCCTAGTAAGCCAAGGGGTTCAGGAGAACCCATACCTAGTATAGGTACTGCTATGCTAGTCGGATCCTGCGGCCGAACACCACATTGCTCAGGAGCACCCACTCCTTGGGAGCAATGATGCCAAGTAAGTCAAGGGGTTCAGGAGAACCCATCACTAGTATAGATACTATGCTAGTTGGATCCTGCAGCTGAACACCACATTGCTCAGGAGCACCCACTCCTTGGGGGCGATGATGCCTAGTACGTCAAGAGGTTCAGAAGAACCCATCACTAGTATAGGTACTATGCTAGTCAGAACCAACCTCCCTTGTTCATTGCTAGCTACGGTTGTCATTAGCCTATACAGTATATACTGTCAGTGCCTTTTGACTTAGGGTAATCTGTGACCTACCATCCAACCGTGGGATAAGTGCAAATCGTGAGATAGGATAAGTTTAAAAATTTGAAAATTTTAATATAACTTGTATATTCATATACTTATCCTATCTCACGAGATGGAAGCCCACCCAGCCTCCCCTCTACTCAGATATCGACGGTTATGTATAACTGTCATTGGCTCCAAGAAGAGAATGATCACTCTGAGGTAGTCACGTGGGTAGACAGGGGAAGGTGCTGCATGCTTAGCGGGGACTAGGGACCTGTCCTATAAGGACAGCAGCCTGGGGAACACAGGCATATGGACAAGTGAGGCCTACAGGAAAAGTTCTCATTTGTTCCACTCAGCGTCGAAGCAAGAGAGAAAAGTGCAAATTGTGAGATAGGATAAGTATATAAATATACAATTTATATTAAAATTTTCAAATCTTGTGTCAGATTATTTAAAGCATTAAATAACCAAGCTGCAATACAGACAATAGATGCAATGTTTCTCATCCTGAAGTGCAAAGTGTGCAAAGAATTTGTTCTGTTGATTAATCTTAGTCATAATAGTTTAGAGGTAAAACAATTTTACTCCGGGCAAAAGACTTGTCAATCACAGCCATTGAACAGTTTTATGAAATGAAATTGCTTAATGACATTCATGTAATCTGGCCACCATTTATCTTGTAGTTGTGGCAAAGTAAGAAAATGTACTGGGTTAGTTAATGTACTTAAAAGTCATGTAAATGTATTAAGAACTGGAAGTGACAACTGTGCATCCAACTTCAAGAGAAACCAAGAAGCTGTGGAATTTTTGGTCGTCCTGCACTCACCAATTTGACATCAGACCAGACGTTTGTCGTTTAACTCCTCGTTTGATATTTTACATGGGATCCAATACATCGGGTCAGATATTATACAAACATCTCACTGAGACAAATCACAATACCCATAAAGTTGGAAATTTAAAGCTATCAGGGTTTCTGGTAATCTGTTATGACCTAAAGTGCAGATGAACTTTCTTATTAAATTTGGGAGAGACATTGTGGAGCATCCAAGACAGAACCATTAAGAACCTGCTTTAATACTGAATATACTGTAAGAAAAAACCATTTTAGTAGAAACTAATTCAAAATTCAAATGTTTGCCTATGCAAGGTTCCCTCATCACCTTTCAATACATACAGCTGTTGTGTAATGTAGCAGGTTCAAATGTAAGACAGCTATGAAATGAATCTGTAACTTGTGAACCGTAATCCTTGTATGGACTCTGTAAAACCGATCATGAGATCACCGACTGATAATGAGGTGATGTGAAAAGCAGATGGACCAAAGAATTACTACCTGTTTTTGCAGCCATAGCACACCCACAATTATCTTACCTCACACACAAATGTCATTTTCTGATTGGCTATAACTCTTCTATTATTTTCAATGTACCCCACTTACAAGCGAGTAACATTTACTATGTTACCCGCTGGGAATGCTGAACTGTGGGAATTCATTTGGTGCTTCGTGTTAGTAATTCTTTATCTCGAATAATTGAGTCATGTATGATGTACAGAAATTACTGATGTTTTGCAAATGCAAATCGAAGAAAGGGTGATAACTCTAAATTAAGTCTTTCTTGTCATCTGCGAGATGATTCTATGTCATATGAAAATCAATATTGGCTAATTGCCTAACTCCAGTACTCCTTATTATGATCCAATACCTGTGCTTCAAACAGTTCAAAATTAACATTGAGGTATTCGGTAAGATAAATATATTGTTCACTGGTCCCTCGGGGCCCATGGGTCGATGTACCCTCTATGTTTGTTTATGTTCCCTGAGACAAAGATAAACAAACATAGAGGGTACAACCCATGCCCCCCTTGTGACCAATGAACAACTTATAACATCACATGGTTGGTTTCCAAGTTGTCTCATTCAAAAACAAATACAAAATTGTAAATTTGATTATGTTTTATTACGTATATATTTAATGCACACATCACAAATATCAACATTTTCATGATCAAATTAAGGCCAGTTTATCTCTTTTTACACTTTCACTAATACGAACAAGACCTTAGCATTCTACTGATTTGAAAGTTTGACAGACAAAAGCATTATTATCAGTACAGAACAATGGAATGCTTTGGAAATGGACATGCATCAGTTTGTAATGATTTTGATGTTAACTCCTAATGAGAGTGAAAGTTATGAATTTGGAGAGACACTAAAATGGTTTGGTGTAATCAAAGCCTCCCATTCTTGGACGGACTGTTGAACATACATTCCATGGGCTAGGCAAGTTTCCATCAGATCATATGAAACATCTACAAAAGGCCTTCTACAACACATGTCTCCATTACAAGGAGACTGTCACAGCCATTGTATTGAAAAAAGTGACTTCATTAAAAGTGACTTCATTGCGACGACATCATCCATGATTTTCATCACACACGGCCATCCTCAACTCCAGCTTGGGTCATCAAGTCCGCAATATTCTTCTCAAGGTCATCAATTCTGTTTCCCATATCATCAAGTGAGAGAGTTAAAGAAATCAACACAAATGTAAAAATGTTCAACTGATACAAGACCAAAGAAGAGGTATGCTTACATTTACAGCTGAAACGCCTTGCGTCAAACTGAGAGTGAGATGTATTAAATTTTCAGTTGTCTTGAACTTAATTCCAGTTCTTTTCAATTCATTCTATATTCATCATCATTCATACTCTGATCCACAGAAAGGGATGTGTTAAATTGTCACTAGTATCATTTGGGAGTCCCAAGAATCCCAATTAAATAAGATATTCCCCTGATAATCAGAACAGTTGCACGCATGCACACACACACACACCAAACTCACCTCTCTTCACACACAACTGACTGATCTCTATGTGATTGCTGAAATTACACTTAAGGCAGGAGGCTTTTTATTTACTGCTCAATGTCCAGTTGAGTTCAATTGACTTTGTTCGTCATCTTCAACATTTTTCCATGTCCCCATTGAGTTCATTACGAGGTTCAACTGTATTTTGGCTCAACATAATGACATGTCAATGACCTTCAGAAGGTACCAAAAGATTTGAAACTTTTGGTTTTGTGGTAGAATCAAGGTGGTGGCAATTTTGACTAAACTACATGCATTGATACAGAATGAAAAACATTTTTCTATTATATTCGGACACACCTGAGCATTGTTTCAGGCAGAGTGTGTACTGCAATACTGCATTCAAAATTGACAAGCTGATGATACACTTAACACCAACTACCTCCCAGAGTGTATACAAAGGACATTTGCCTGAACATTGACAATTGAAAGGATATTCCTTGTGATGATTTGATCTGACATGACCTGGAACTTGTCCTGCATCTGCTGGAGTAGGTTCTGGACCTGAAATACATAAGTATACTGATCAAGTTTTGTACTGATAGCTCATCACAACTTTATCACATGTAACCAAACATTAAATAATTACTAGGTATGTGCTGTATCTTCACTAGTCTATGCTCTCAATGTTCGTATGTCACTACCAGTGGTGAGAAACTGTCATGGTGTCACACACCATGTTGTAAATCCAGCTAACCCACAATACAGACTAGCAGGCTGGTGACATGTCAAACCCAATGAACAGTAACCATAGTCAGTTCTATGGCAGATACAAATGTTACTTTTCTGGAGCACTTTCCTTTCAATTTGACCCATTTTGGGAGTTTATTCTATTCATGGATACTGTATTGGTCCTTGTAAGTTAAATGCAATTCAACTTATATTTTATTCAAATTTTATTTGTATTTCCTAAATCTGCTGTAACCATGGGGAAGAACAGCAGCCTGTGACAGCCTATTTAATCCTAATTTTACAACTTGTGATGTGTGATGATATAAAGAAACGTAACCTCTCTTGACCTTAGATTAATCACTCTGACATTTGACCCTTTCCAAGCCACAACTGAACCATGTATTCAGCAAAAATGTTTCACCCCAATTGCAAAATTGATTTGGACTGTTTGTCATATTGTATGTGAATATTTGTGAGTATTTATATAGTTCATATCCATCTGAGCCATACAAAGTACAATTCACATTGAGTAAAATACCACAAAAGGATTCAGGCTCATTACAGTCCTTGAACCCTTGAACACACATTCATAATCAAGGTTTACTGTATAATACAGGAGACCTTGGATCCATGTAACATATTGATGGAATTCACAATAGCCAATGTGACATTACACCATCCATAATCCAGCTTGGATACGGACAAATGAATGGAACAACACCTGATTGTGTCTGTCTTCGCTTGCCTAGTTACCAGCCCTGGAGTGCAAACACCTTGAGGTTGCTTACACATGGGATCAATAAACATATAACACTCTTTTATGTACAGTAAGTCAAAACAAAACTATCTTTCAAATTGAGTCCTAGGCATTCTAGAAATCGGTGAGTCAATAATAAAGCATACAACGTTATGGATAATAACTTCTTGTTTATTGCATAGAGTGTTTCATAATTTTAGCTTGATAACGGGGTAATATTAAGACTGAAACGTTGCTCTATGCCAAATAACAAGAAGTTGTTATCCCTGGGGTTGTAACTTATGGAAGCTTCATTATCAACTATCTTGCCTTGTACCCCAAAAGAATAGGACCTGCATAAATACATTTTGTCTTCTAACATAAACTGACGACTTTCGAAATATATATATCATAAATCTACATTTGAAAATGATTACTTATTTAAACTCAACAACTTGGCCTATTCCAGAAGCCCCAAATCAACAATCTTGACAAAACTTGAAAACATTGCCACTAACAGTGACTCATCTGAATGTAATTGGCAAATATATTTCGCTGACATCATGTAGATTAAACTGTTACATAGGGGATGGAGGCTGACAGTCCTTTCGTGGGTGTGACAAAACATTACTGGCTAGATCTGGGTATTTAGCAGGCCTTTTTGGAAGATACAAATGCAGCACAATCACAAATACAAGTAACAGTTACGCTGGAGTTCCATGAACGTGTCTGACAAAGTTGCCAGTGTCCAACTGTACCATGCAAGACGACAGTAAATCACCTGTCAAAACCCCAAACAAGTTGACACATGACTAGTTCAATAGTACGGGGAAAACAGGAAAACAACATTCGGCCACCATTTGTCAGTATTTACCTGCTGTACACTTAATTAGGTTTCGGTGCACAACACAATGTAAGTAGTTATGTACCATGTAGGATAACAGTTATAAATTACTTACAAATGTGGTCAAATCCTGAATGTTCTTGGGATCGGAACCGTTTGCACCGTAGTCTTTACCTAGATCGGCCATTCTGTAAACTCGCACTGACTGATAGTTGAAACACGCATGCGCTCTTTATTATAGGAACTGCGCGCCAGCAAATCTACACAGCAGTTGTTTCCCTTCTTCAAAGGCACACAAGAAATCCGTACTGGATCTATTCAAGCTAAGAACAATACCTGTTCTGACTTGACACTTCACCGTCATCCCCGTTGCTTAGTAAACAACGATAGGATTAGCACTGTGACATTATTCTCCTGATTAAATACGTATAAATCAAATGCAGGCCTGTAATGAATCCACTGATACGTGAAACTGCTAATTTGTCCTCTATTCAACTTAACAAACGACAACTAATTTGTAATCCGCATTAAGTAGTTAATGTAATTCTGGTAGCCGTAGTGATATATGTAAACTTGCATCGTTCTAACATAGAGACTAAAACTATAAAAGAACGTCACAAATGTGTGTTATTGTATACCGCCAATACACATGGGTCCGGCTGCTAACTGAACTCTCTAAATGTAATTATTTGTACCCTATGATTCAGTAAGCGACACCCAGAGACAATTACATGTTTAAAAAAATCCCACCTTTTAGTGCCCTTCAAATCTTGAAATCTTTTCCCAAGAAACCACAAGACCCAGAGGGGTTTGTATTTAAAAGTGGTTCGAAAATAGTCTCCATAAGATTACCCGAGCATTTCCTTACCCAAACTAATCAACAGGTGCGATCCTAAGTATTTTCAGCAACAAACACAACTGGTGACAAAAACATGAAATAGTTGAATCTTTTGGTTGACATTGCATCATTATTTACAGCTATTAAAAAGACTGATTGAGGCGGTTAAAATTTGTATGCCAATAAAGAATTATTTCCAGACCAGGTTTTGGCCGAATTTAAAAAACACACACATAATCTTATATAGTGTAATATAGTAATACAGGAGATCAAACGTAATGATGTCTTTCAAGGAAATAACGTAAGCAAAACCCCGAGGCTTTAGGCAGGGGCGGATACAGCTTTTTGAGAAAGGGGGGGTGCACACTATTGATTAAAGGAGGGGTGCACACTTCATTTTCACCCGAGTTTCAATGGTCATTTAACAAATTTTCAGCACAAAAGGGGGGGTGCGCACCCCTGCACCCCCCCCTCTGGATCCGCCTATGTAAGGTACTACGTGCATGCATCGATCGTGTATGTAAACCATTGTCTTGCCCGTTTCCTATCAGTTAAAGCCAGTTGATAAACATAGTTTTGTCTCTGGGTTCATTTTGGTTCACATATTTTTAACGAACGGCTGTTTTCAATACGCAAGTGAAATGAAATCATATTGTAAACCAAAAGTCACTCCGTTCTTTAATCTGATGGGTTGAAAAACGTGATCAAATGGTATTCGATTCCCGGAAATTGCTGCGTATTATATACATACAAACATCGCTCACACCATTGTATTGTTACGTCGTCAGCTGAGATGACTTCATTCAAATCATATTGTGACGTAAAGTCCGAATGACGTCACAAATGAGCAGTTCTAGATGTAAGCTGGGCCCCGTCTCGCATATCGTAATTTATTACCCACGTGGTCAACGTATGGGAGTTGCATACTAATCTCGTACGTCACACGTGTGTCGTATCGCGTTGACCTGTGTCGTAACGACTTGACCTGAGATTCTAACGATTTGATTGGATAACCGATGACCTCTGTTAGGTCACATTCTGACGTAACTATTTTTTCATTCATAACAAACACGTGGATCCATTCATTCTACAACTAAATGCATTGTGGGAATGTAAACATCGCGAACGTTGCCGTGTCGCTGTTTTATTGTGAGTCGAACTGAGACATTATACCCGTCGAAAAACGTAAACGCAATGTTTCCACCAGTGATGTTAGCCGAATGAAGCAACTGCAAACCAAGAAACGGGGTGCTACGGAGTAGTTTACTGTAGGAGGCTGTACGAGGCGATGACAACTGACATGCATCGTGACGTCGGTTACCAAGGCAGTGACGTCATTACAGTGTGACGTCATGCAAATATTGTACTACAGTACAAAACTCTTCCGCAACCTCTTTATGAAACCGGTTTCGGTTTGAAACCAAAATATTAACAAAACTACGTTATTTTGTCAATTTAATGCATGTAAGACGTGGGTAATAAATAAAATACCACACTCGGTCTCATTACATACGAATTATACGAAACTCGTGACCTTCCTATGTTATCTGACCTCGCTTTCGCTCGGTCAGATACCATAGGAAGGACACTCGTTCGTATAATTCGTATATATGAACCTCGTATGTTATATTATTCTCTATTTATTACCCATGTGGTCAACGTATGGGTAGTTGCATACTAATCTCGTACGTCACACGAGTGTCGTATCGCGTTGACCTGTGTCGTAACGACTTGACCTGAGATTCTAACGATTTGATTGGATAACCGATGACCTCTCAATTAGGTCACATTCTGACGTAACTATTTTTTCATTCATAACAAACACGTGGATCCATTCATTCTACAACTAAATGCATTGTGGGAATGTAAACATCGCGAACGTTGCCGTGTCGCTGTTTAATTGTGAGTCGAACTGAGACATTATACCCGTCGAAAAACGTAAACGCAATGTTTCCACCAGTGATGTTAGCCGAATGAAGCAACTGCAAACCAAGAAACGGGGTGCTACGGAGTAGTTTACTGTAGGAGGCTGTACGAGGCGATGACAACTGACATGCATCGTGACGTCGGTTACCAAGGCAGTGACGTCATTACAGTGACGTCATGCAAATATTGTACTACAGTACAAAACTCTTCCGCAACCTCTTTATGAAACCGGTTTCGGTTTGAAACCAAAATATTAACAAAATACGCTATTTTGTCAATTTAATGCATGTAAGACGTGGGTAATAAATAAAATACCACACTCGGTCTCATTACATACGAATTATACGAAACTCGTGACCTTCCCATGTTATCTGACCTCGCTTTCGCTCGGTCAGATACCATAGGAAGGACACTCGTTCGTATAATTCGTATGTAATGAACCTCGTGTAATATTCTCTATTTATTACCCACGTGGTCAACGTATGGGTAGTTGCATACTAATCTCGTACGTCACACGAGTGTCGTATCGCGTTGACCTGTGTCGTAACGACTTGACCTGAGATTCTAACGATTTGATTGGATAACCGATGACCTCTCAATTAGGTCACATTCTGACGTAACTATTTTTTCATTCATAACAAACACGTGAATCCATTCATTCTACAACTTAAATGCATTGTGGGAATGTAAACATCGCGAACGTTGCCGTGTCGCTGTTTAATTGTGAGTCGAACTGAGACATTATATCCGTCGAAAAACGTAAACGCAATGTTTCCACCAGTGATGTTAGCCGAATGAAGCAACTGCAAACCAAGAAACGGGGTGCTACGGAGTAGTTTACTGTAGGAGGCTGTACGAGGCGATGACAACTGACATGCATCGTGACGTCGGTTACCAAGGCAGTGACGTCATTACAGTGTGACGTCATGCAAATATTGTACTACAGTACAAAACTCTTCCGCAACCTCTTTATGAAACCGGTTTCGGTTTGAAACCAAAATATTAACAAAATACGCTATTTTGTCAATTTAATGCATGTAAGACGTGGGTAATAAATAAAATACCACACTCGGTCTCATTACATACGAATTATACGAAACTCGTGACCTTCCTATGTTATCTGACCTCGCTTTCGCCTCGGTCAGATACCATAGGAAGGACAATCTCGTTCGTATATATTCGTAGACTGGGTGTCCACATGAGCACGAGGGCTGTCGATGATGTCTATCAAACCTATCAGCATTCAAATCAAATCAGTTTAGATCAAAAATAATAGTTTTGTTATATTGTCTTAATATTGAGTTTTTGAATCGGGATAAAGTATCAATATTTTGAATTTCCGAACTTAGGGATTTCCAGTTTTATTGTATCAGGTAGAAATGATCTGGCATATGTCGTCGGTAAGATGAAAGATTTGTAGATAATTTCTAAACTTTTACGCGATAATCAATATTTCAAACTTCTTGAGCATTTAATCAGTGGGCTAACTTTCGTTTCATAGAGTTTATGTGAATATCCCAATAACAATTATTTTGAAGGGTCAAGATGCTTATGATTATCTACGTCTTGGTTATCACACCGTTCATTGTAAGATCAGGCTCAATGCTTCTATTTAGTTTTCTACTGAACTGTATTGATTTTGTTTTGTTAGGATTGAATGAAACCTTCCATTCTTTGGCCCAATTTGAAATTCCTAATAAGTCATTATTTAAACAGTCTGCAGCTATGTCTGGATCATCAATTATAACGCATAGAGACGTGTCGTCTAATATTACTAGCAATATCATCTACAATATCATTAATATACATTATGAACATTAGGGGTCCTAAGACTGGGTTTCAATATTACTGTGTATCTTTCATCCTGGCACTAAAACAACTTAATTTCAACATTTAACAACCTACACAAATTGTTCTACTCACTAGAGGTTTATCTTTCATCATGAAATTAATCAACTTTTAGCTGATCCCAAATTTCCTTGACACAAATCACTATCCAATTTGTAAAATTGTTCTACTCACTAGAGGTTTATCTTTCATCATGAAACTAATCAACTTTTAGCTGATCCCAAATTTCCTTGACACAAAACACTATCCAATTTGTAAAATTGTTCTACTCACTAGAGGTTTATCTTTCATCATGAAACTAATCAACTTTTAGCTGATCCCAAATTTCCTTGACACAAAACACCAAACAACAGCTTAATCCCTCCCTTGATCTCATCTGTATACTCTATGCACTAATCCCTCCCTCGATCTCATCTGTATACTCTATGCACTAATCTCTCCTTGGGTCAGTCCATTATGCCAGACAGGTAAATGCCGTGTGTTGTTTTAACTAATTGTAGGGGTACTGGGGTGTAGGGGTAATGGCATGTAGGGGTTATGGGGTACAACCATTCTCTATATACGAGCCGGTACAGGCCAAAGAGACGATGGCTGAGAAGGCCTACGAAAAGCCAACATTGACAATGTTATGTCATTTTCCATTAGTTGCTATTTTTAGACGGCCGCGCTGTCCTTCATCTTAAGACGTCCAAAACACATTTTGTATCGTTTTAAAAAATCGGCCATGCAGGCGCTTGAAAGACCTTTGAAAATATAAATTGTTCTTATTTTTTGGAAACTTCGTTTTCAAAATTCTTACTTTCTGTTATTGTACATATTTGATATCAATATTCACGAGAAATAATAGTAAACGTAAATAATCGTTTTATTTGCGTGAACAGATCGTCGCTTTTCAAATACACACCCTAATTTCCCTATGCGACAAAGATTTTTATTATAAGCTTGTCAGAAAACTGAGCGAATAAAATCATATCTGATGTATGAACAAGACAAATATGCAGGTAATTTATACATGTGGACATCGGTCGAGCCAGGGTTACAAATTAAATCTCGTAATGCAAATATTCCAAACTTTCCTCGCGGATGACGTTAGAAAGGTATACATGTTTTAGAGTGGGTAGGTGTGCCAACAGGCCCAACACTGGCACAAAATCAGTAGTAAGTCGAAAAATGAATTTATAATATTTTGTGGCGATATATAAGTATTGAATGATTCACTTAGAAAATGCTGAATGTGTCCTGAAGACACTTTAGTACAGCAACAAGAAAACTTTGCATCAACACCGCGGCAAACTCTTTGTTCATCAATTTTCACCAAATATTAAATCAACATGGGTAGGCTTTTTAAGCAATATGGTGTTGTCATCAATACAAAGTGGTTATATGAAATTGAGCAATATAGATAAGGTGTGAAAACGAAGGCGGAGCAAACTCTACTTGTTTAAAATGTAAACAAATCATCACAATTCAGATCTTACACTGTGTAGTTTATAGATTTATGAACGTTTGATAATTAGTTGGTTTGAACATACTTTTAATAGGAAATTGACAATGTTAGTGTTGCAATTGTATACAAAATCTCGTACCGTTAGACAAGTGTCAGCAGATCTAAATGTATTCTACATCTGAACATAATGTTATGGTTGAAGGACCGTAGATCCAATGCAACGTTCACCTTTCAGATCCTATGAAACTGCATCACAAAATACTTCCGCATCCAGTGGTTTTAAATTCAGTAATTTCTTTACATTTGAAGATATGGCTAGTACTTTATTAATAATGATGCAAAATTAGTCAAAATACATATGCACAAACAGGAGAATATGGGAATCTAAGAACTAAATTATATATCAGATAGGGCCATCCAAATCGCTATTACGTGCTTTCTCATGTAGTGCTTTGTCATCTTTCCTTATGAATTGTGCAACTACCAAAACATATCCGCTCACATTGTGGAACTCTGTCTTAGTATAGTTTGGTTCATGGTGAACAAACTATAACGAAAATATAGCGTCCATATCCAGAACAAATTCTCTCCAAGTATTCTGAGTTACATTGACCTAGTGTTAAGCATGTCGGAGGTATGACCCCTTATCTTTATACGTGTATGGCCTCTCTGTCGTCGTTTGACGTCATAGAACAAAATCCTTTTTCGACATTTCTTGCGAGTCATTTTTAAGATTGATCGTATAACGTTATGCATAAGCACACAAACCCATTTCATATATACTTATGTCGTTCGGATATCAGGCTGTATTTTCTTCGCTCACACTTTCCGTAACGATGCCAAATTAAAAAATTCGTAGCACAGTGCTTTCATCAATACACAATCAAAAGCGGAGATATTTACTGCTTTTTAACGCATAACAAAAATTTAACAGTGTCTATTTCTCAAACCGCCTGAGGTAGGTGCACTCATATTTATACCAACGGATAGGAAACTTAATATTCTACATTTCTATGTAATTTTATAGCCATACGCAGATACAGGACCATGTAAGCGCAATTCACGCACAACATTCACTTTTCAAGTCTTATGATTCCCAGATCTTTAATCGCGACGGAATCCAGTTTGACCAATCCGGATGTGACGTCAAATAAACGAGCAGAGCGTTTTAAATGGTAGCCTATACCGGCTCCTAGCTTTGTCGAACGTTAGCCCGCGCAAAGGGATGCTACCATGGGAGACAGCCGAAACGGCCGAAACGGCCGGCTGATAACATTGCACTGCTGTACCCGTACTCTATGTCAATGAGTGCAGACACAAATACGTGTGTAGACCTTTTGGTTTACTTTTGTGTTTACAATGTCGATAAACATCATGTGTTGGCAAACACTTGATGTTTATCATGATGTTTATCTCCCGATTCTAAGATGCCTAGCGGTTAGAACAATCGAAAAAAATAATTGGTGATACATTATCAGACAATAAAGGATTGCTGAACATTGTTCCTTTTTCATAGTTTTTGATGACGTAACAATTGAATGACGTTATCCAAAGATCGTCCTACTGCGCCATTCTCGTGTGCCCCTCGTAATCGAACCATTTTACATTACTTATTGAAGCAGTCATAACGAATTTGTAAGCGACGTCACGATGCATGTCGCTTGTCATCGCCTCTTGAACCGTACGGTATTAAAACCTCCAATGATCATCTACAGTAAACTACACCGTTGCATCCAGTTTCTTGGTTTGCTGTTGCTTCACGCAGCTAACATCACTGGTGGAAACATTACAGTTTATGTTTTGAATGACGACGGTTAAAATGTGTCATTTTTACGACTCACAAGGTTTCAGCGACACGGTAACAGTTCGTATCATGTTTACATTCCACAATGCAATTGTGGAATGTCGACTCACAAGGTTTCAGACTTCGTAATGTTTTACTCAACTTCCTCTGGATGTACTGATCTAAACTTACGCTGGTAGTAGCAATGCAACGTTCATATTGCCCCATATGGTTTACGTTAATGACAGATGTAATTAAAATAATTCAGAGAAGATATTTAATCCGAACGTAAACCGTCATCAAACTGTTATCATTTGTTTTTTTCTGGTAACGTTCGTCTTAACGTAGGGGGCAGACACATCAATAGAACAGCGCGCCAGCTAGCCCTGTGCGAGGATTCTTAATTTAGGTCACCGACACCGTCGTTTGTTTGCTGCCTTAAATTAATCGTAATTATCTTTAGAAAGTATTAAATTTGGCTTCTTAGAAAAGAAATGTATAGTGTAATAAAACATGGTGGTAGAGCGAAGTGTATTTCTTAAATCATTCACCTAAAATGACCAGCCGGTACCTCGGTAACATAGCAGCATTGGGCCACTGCTGTAAAAAAATTGGGACAATGCTGATTATCAACGTTGGCCCAGCATTGGCCCAATGATGACATGCTATAGTGTACATGTGTAGCCAATACTGTGCTTTCGTTTTGCCAATCATATCACCCTGGCTTTTCAATGTACATGTGTGAATCTTCATTAATTAAGGCCAAGAAATTGTATCTTGGTTTTCTCTACCACCCAACTCTTGTATTTGTAAAAAACTGTAAAAAAAATACTGTAAAAATAGGACTGCGAAATGAACATAGAACTTTGACACTTTATTGCCAATTACCAGTTGAAAGTTAAAATCGAACAAGAAGGAAATAAAAAAGTGTAAAAGTTATAAGAAACAGGACATATGTTCATTTACTACTCACCAGTTGAAAATATCTCTGTTTAATAATTGTACAATGTTATTACACTTACCAAATCAATCTCGTTTAATAAAAATGGTATTACACGGAAGGTCGTTTAGTATCCTCTATATATCAGTATTTATCATCCAAAACTGTGTTCCACAAGATATATTGCTTGTGTGAGATCAGATGATATCTCATAGGAGATATTGTTTTGACAGTAGATTTTGCACAATGCTATGACGTCATGAACGTGTGGTGATATGTTTGATATCAAAAGACACACGGGTGAGATTCTCTGTATATCTAACAACAACACAAATTTTTTAACAAATACCTTAGAATTGTGTTGAGATATGAAATTCAATAGTGCTGAAATGTGTATATCACATAGTTGAATATACGAGGTTGAAAACCAAAATTCATGTGTATTTTTAACAACTTTAATTCTCTCTTTTATTAAATAAATGCAATGAAATAAAGATTTTAATGAGTGAATATGAAGATTAGACAATGAGCTAAAGAATAAGTAAGAAACAGTTCGTTGGGGGTTTGTCTCAGCTGCAGCAGCAGCAGCGCACTTCCTCTGCTGGGCAAGCAGGGTCCTTTCCCTCCTCCCACCGTCCCTGTCGGAGCATAGGACGCAGTCGGACGCGCACGCCTTCAAGCATACCGGGCTCATCCTTGCTGACTCTGAAATGGATACTGAATTTGAAAGTAAAAAAAAGCTGCTATATTAATAATTTTCCAATTTCATAACCATTTTAATATAAATTACTATTATGTATTGTCGTATATAAAGTCACACTTACTTAGAGGGATCGTATGATTGAGAACTTACTGAAAACATCTTCCTTCAGTCTCATCTGTTGAAAGGGTTCTTTTCCTGAAGTCCCCCTCCAGTTCACCTGCATGGCGACTGAGTGTGTCATCAGCATCGTCAAAACACTCCGGTTTGTGTCTCCTGTTGACACCCCTCCTGCCACTCCAAGTTGCCCAACCTATTAGATTGTGAAGTTTTCAAAAATGATCTTCCATAGGATTTACAACTATATATAATATTCCATTACATCATCACTATCAATCGGACTTGGATTGTAAATATTGTTTACACAACTCAAGTAGTGAGAAGAATGAAATTAATCTAAAAACAATTAATATTACCGCTGATCTCAATCTTGAGGAGTCCTCCGTAGAAGAGTTAGCTTCCCTCAGTTCCTCGATGGTTTTGAGATGGAGATTCAGCTTCTCTGCTGGTGTCAAGTCCGTGGAGCCAGACTGCAGTATCCTCAGTTTAAAGGTCACATAAACATAAAAAGAGCCTAGGGGTACAAATACATAAATCACTAACTGGCATCGTTATAAATGAAACCCCGTCATTAAAACTACTCATTTCGACCTTTAATTGACTTAAATCGACCTTTTTGACAACAGTGCACAATTCTCACCCGCGAACGAAATTTCAACCAATCAGAGCGGCGCGACTCTGTGACGTCATATGAGGAATAGCTTGGAGGGCCGTGCAGAATTCATCTACATTTTAGGGGTTAAATTATCTTGTTTACAGGCTTGTATAAACCTGAAATCGTGACAATTGTTGTGGAAAATGAAAGCTATATGTTCTCACAATCTACTGTCATTTAATTTTGTCTCCTGCTTTGCCTAGTTTCCGAGTTACAACTTGTTTTCATAGACGATTCTGTCAAAATCGATTGGTGTCGTTAGGCCCTATTTGTATAATGACTGATCCAAATTGATCCCATTTCTGTGTTTTTTTTACCTCGATATTTAATCATGTCATGTAAAATTCTGTTTGTATTCTCAAAACAGTGTCGGCCCATAAGTTTTCACATGCAATACAGCAATTAATACTACACATGTTATTTGTCATCATTCACTTGAAGGTCAGTTAATGAATTTATAACAGGTATAATTAGTGGTAACACACTTAGATTACCCGACAAAGGTTCCCATTTGGCATTTCTTGTGTCTGGAGTAAATATTCAACATTATAAACATCGATCAAAGGATTAACCGATAACACGCTGATTGATTAATTACTTTTATCTTACACAGCGGAATTGTCAAAGGTAGTGTTTATGTATGTAGATTTACTAATCTATACTGAATACCCTCTGTCGTGTCGGTGTCCGCGTAAAAACAACGTCCTTCTTTCAAAGGATTAACCGGCAATACATTGATTGATTGCCCATTATTGGCTAACTAAATTACTGTTTTTAAAGAAAGGCGGACATTATGCAATTAGTTGCCAGGTGTGCTTTCTTGGGTGACCAATGAGACTATACACCAATGCCTGAAAAGATTGATCACTTTTTCGTATATTAAACTGTTAAAAGACATATCATTTGGAACAGTTTTGTGGATATTGATGGATACATTCCTCGAACAAGGTAATGGCCTGATATTGTTCCTATAACTTTAATCTGTTTTAATTTTAATATTTGCATTTTGTTTTTATTCATTTGTCGTAGCATTCAACAGAATCATTGTTTTCGCCGTGAAATGTAATGAGACAGACAACATGCACTAGGGTGTGTGTGCGAATTATGATTCACATTGGCAAACTATAAAATGTCTAGATATTACAGTTCTGTTTTAAATTCACTATAAGTATCAGCAGATCGTCTGCTTTTTATTTAGTTTCAAAATGCATACAAGTATGATAATAAACTAATTAGGATTATAAGACCAAATACAAGACGCACATTGACTAGTATCTACATACTGGTGAGTGGACATTAACCATGGGAATGTAGCAAGAAATTTATCGCGCAGTATTGTGACTTCGACCCCACCTCGCTTCCGTGGAAGAAATCGTTATGTTATAAGTTGTGTCATGCAAAATCCGTTTGGTTATAATTCCAATACATATTTAACTACGAGTAGAAAGTAGTCTTGATTATCTAACTTGATGAAAACAAACTATAATCTCATTAATTCTAACAGATTTTTTATTTTTAAAATGGCGGCGCTTCTGTCGGGAACATCCGCCAGTCTGAGGATAAATGGTATTTAGGTTTGTTTTCACCGAGTTACAAAATCAAAACTACTTTCTACTGGTAGTAAAATATGTATTTTATTGATGGCCAATAGGATTTTGCATGACAAAGCGTATAACATAACAATTTCTCTCGTGGCAGCGAGGTGGGTTTCAATATAATACTACTTACAATATTATTGTTACTTCGACCACTTCCGAGGAAGAAATCGTTATGTTACAAGTTGTGTCATAGAAAATCTTTATGGTCATCAATCATATGCATATTTTACTACAACTAGTAAGTAGTTTTGATTCTTTAACTTCCGTGAAGCGATCTGAACACAAGTAAGATATCGTTTCAGGCTTCCACAACGCTCGCTTCGCACTCACAAACATAACCCATTTAGCACGAACTGCGGGGTCCTGTGGAAATATGTGCATGGGGACACCATCGCCCGACCCCTAGGAGCAATTGACGACAAAGCAACGATTCGGCATGTCGTCGTTGATGTCGAGAAATCATCAAAATGATGAGCGTGCTACACATTTTCTATACAACTAACTGAAAATCGTTCCTCATATGACGTCACTGCAGTGCTCCGGCGACAGAGTTACGTAACCTGTCTGTGGTTTCGTTGGCGGGCGAGAGGGAAGCAGGCGACTTTTGGGCCACTTTTAATCGCTCGGTATTAAATAACCACAAGTTTTTAAAGAATAAATTTGGTGTTCCGCATAAGACTAACCACCAATCTTTCATATGTAATGGTTAAAAGAGTAACAAAACAAAGTTTAGTGGTTCTTTTAAAGGTCACATAAACCCTAGGGGGTACAAATACATAAATCACTAACTGGCATCGTTATAAATGAAACCCCGTCATTAAAACTACTCATTTCGACCTTTAATTGACTTAAATCGACCTTTTTGACAACAGTGCACAATTCTCACCCGCGAACGAAATTTCAACCAATCAGAGCGGCGCGACTCTGTGACGTCATATGAGGAATAGCTTGGAGGGCCTGTGCAGAATTCATCTACATTTTAGGGGTTAAATTATCTTGTTTACAGGCTTGTATAAACCTGAAATCGTGACAATTGTTGTGGAAAATGAAAGCTATATGTTCTCACAATCTACTGTCATTTAATTTTGTCTCCTGCTTTGCCTAGTTTCCGAGTTACAACTTGTTTTCATAGACGATTCTGTCAAAATCGATTGGTGTCGTTAGGCCCTATTTGTATAATGACTGATCCAAATTGATCCCATTTCTGTGTTTTTTTACCTCGATATTTAATCATGTCATGTAAAATTCTGTTTGTATTCTCAAAACAGTGTCGGCCCATAAGTTTTCACATGCAATACAGCAATTAATACTACACATGTTATTTGTCATCATTCACTTGATGGTCAGTTAATGAATTTATAACAGGTATAATTAGTGGTAACACACTTAAATTACCCGACAAAGGTTCCCATTTGGCATTTCTTGTGTCTGGAGTAAATATTCAACATTATAAACATCGATCAAAGGATTAACCGATAACACGCTGATTGATTAATTACTTTTATCTTACACAGCGGAATTGTCAAAGGTAGTGTTTATGTATGTAGATTTACTAATCTATACTGAATACCCTCTGTCGTGTCGGTGTCTGCGTAAAACAACGTCCTTCTTTCAAAGGATTAACCGGCAATACATTGATTGATTGCCCATTATTGGCTAACTAAATTACTGTTTTAAAGAAAGGCGGACATTATGCAATTAGTTGCCAGGTGTGCTTTCTTGGGTGACCAATGAGACTATACACCAATGCCTGAAAAGATTGATCACTTTTTCGTATATTAAACTGTTAAAAGACATATCATTTGGAACAGTTTTGTGGATATTGATGGATACATTCCTCGAACAAGGTAATGGCCTGATATTGTTCCTATAACTTTAATCTGTTTTAATTTTAATATTTGCATTTTGTTTTTATTCATTTGTCGTAGCATTCAACAGAATCATTGTTTTCGCCGTGAAATGTAATGAGACAGACAACATGCACTAGGGTGTGTGTGCGAATTATGATTCACATTGGCAAACTATAAAATGTCTAGATATTACAGTTCTGTTTTAAATTCACTATAAGTATCAGCAGATCGTCTGCTTTTATTTAGTTTCAAAATGCATACAAGTATGATAATAAACTAATTAGGATTATAAGACCAAATACAAGACGCACATTGACTAGTATCTACATACTGGTGAGTGGACATTAACCATGGGAATGTAGCAAGAAATTTATCGCGCAGTATTGTGACTTCGACCCCCACCTCGCTTCCGTGGAAGAAATCGTTATGTTATAAGTTGTGTCATGCAAAATCCGTTTGGTTATAATTCCAATACATATTTAACTACGAGTAGAAAGTAGTCTTGATTATCTAACTTGATGAAAACAAACTATAATCTCATTAATTCTAACAGATTTTTTATTTTTAAAAATGGCGGCGCCCTGTCGGGAACATCCGCCAGTCTGAGGATAAATGGTATTTAGGTTTGTTTTCACCGAGTTACAAAATCAAAACTACTTTCTACTGGTAGTAAAATATGTATTTTATTGATGGCCAATAGGATTTTGCATGACATAGCCTATAACATAACAATTTCTCTCGTGGCAGCGAGGTGGGTTTCAATATAATACTACTTACAATATTATTGTTACTTCGACCACTTCCGAGGAAGAAATCGTTATGTTACAAGTTGTGTCATAGAAAATCTTTATGGTCATCAATCATATGCATATTTTACTACAACTAGTAAGTAGTTTTGATTCTTTAACTTCCGTGAAGCGATCTGAACACAAGTAAGATATCGTTTCAGGCTTCCACAACGCTCGCTTCGCACTCACAAACATAACCCATTTAGCACGAACTGCGGGGTCCTGTGGAAATATGTGCATGGGGACACCATCGCCCGACCCCTAGGAGCAATTGACGACAAAGCAACGATTCGGCATGTCGTCGTTGATGTCGAGAAATCATCAAAATGATGAGCGTGCTACACATTTTCTATACAACTAACTGAAAATCGTTCCTCATATGACGTCACTGCAGTGCTCTGGCGACAGAGTTACGTAACCTGTCTGTGGTTTCGTTGGCGGGCGAGAGGGAAGCAGGCGACCTTTTGGCCACTTTTAATCGCTCGGTATTAATTAACCACAAGTTTTTAAAGAATAAATTTGGTGTTCCGCATAAGACTAACCACAAATCTTTCATATGTAATGGTTAAAAGAGTAACAAAAAACAAAGTTTAGTGGTTCTTTAAATAATTGTTAAATGTTTATATTTACGCTTCTAACCACATTCACTAAAATATATTTTCATGTCTTCTTTTCCTTGACTATCTATCATCCTCTGCCTCCGTGTCGAGGTTAGACATGTCAGTGGCAAGGGGAAGTTTCCCCCACACCTTGTCATACGACTCTGTAATTATTGAAGAACACTTTTGATTAACTCATCATTAACGAGTATGTCAGATATGATTAACTAAACTACCCTGATTAGCTGTATGTCGTTTACTTACCACTTTTGTATACATGACTGTGATGGTATAGGATTTCCATGTCTCCTTGTCGGAGAGGCAGCAGGTCTTCACTCCCCTGTCCAGTTGCTTACTGTTCTGGAAGTTGGACTAAAAGTAGTACTCTCTTCCGTGGAGCCACGTCATTGGTCTTTTGAAACTTGACTATGTACTACATTTCCTGTCATAAAGCACTTGTCACTTGAATTTACCGATTAGAATGGCATCTTTACTACTATTTACAAAGTTGTGTATGTACTTAGTATTATCATTGCACTGTTTTCTGTACCAATGAAACAACATACACACTTTACTGAATGTTTAGATGTAGCAAAGGAAGTGCAATAAATGATTCTTTTTCAGGTAAGAGTACATATTTCTTTTGAATTTGTGATAATCCCCCAACGTACAGATGGCCACTTTAATGGGAATCTTTAAAAATTCCACTTGCTAAACAGGCAATTTACCGACAAAAAGAAGAAGAAAGTTCAAGTACATTCCTACAGAACTTCCCTGGGATGTATTTTGAATACAGAGTTAGCTTATCTGACAGTTTGTTTCTTGCAGTTGCTTCTATTCTATGTCCTACAGAAACTGGACCCTTCATCCATTAGAATAACTAGTGTGTTCATAACACCAAATGCGTTTAATGAAGTGGAAACTGGGTAACCTTACCTATTGATAATTGAGGTGATCCAAATAAATAATGCTCTTCATCAGCCATTTCATCAAATACATATATGTCAAAATGCGATGTTGGGGAATAACAAAATGTCCTGAATCGATCATAGTTACCCCCATCATCACTGGGGAGGAGGAGGAGAACAGCAGATAATAAGAGATTAAAGTTTTGAAAACCCCGCCCATTTTCAACTTACATGAGTGCACATAATTTGTGTTTAGAATGAACAATTTTATGCACGTTCGTATGTTCATATTTACCAGTCATCTATTTCAAGTCTACCCAAGAGTCAATATTCCAAAGAAAGAGACATAATGTTCGTGACACATGATAGCTTTATATGGAAAGCTATCAGCTTTGAACAAGAGCAGAAAGTCTGCTAGTAACACTAGCTGTTTAACAGTCGTAAGCCTGAAAGTAATTCATAAGAAAATCACAATGAAACGCTCTTTAATCACACTGGACAGACTACATACTGATTAAATATCCGTTTCTTCGATCAGACCATTCGGAATATCCATGCACACAGACAGATTATTCACAGGGTTATGTTCTCTTCGCGACAACAATCAATCACAGTAGCTGAAAGGTAAATGATTTGTAATTGATACAAGCCCTTTTGGGACAAGATTTGCTGGAATTAATCAATCGAAATGAAAAGGAAACACGTAAATCTAGTGTAACAAGACAAAAACGGAAAACGCAAAACTTGGAATGCAACACTTTGTAACACCAGCACGTCGAGTCAAAAGTGATATCTGTATCATAAAAAACTTTGCATTAAGCTTTGCAATATATAAAAATTGCCGTTCCACTAACCGATCTTAGCCCTACGCCAATCGTAAACCCCTAAAATCCCAATCTTAGCGTGACGTTACGATCGGCATACCGTTCCACTAACCAATCTTACCCAAGTCAATCGTAAAGTTAAGATTCAAAGTCTAAGTTGCTCATGACCAACTTAGGATAGCTAAAATCAATCGTAGAGAAACCAAAATGGTGGCTTTCCTATTCTATGTGAAAAATAAGAGCGAGCATTTCACCGTGAGCGTCCCCTAAAATCCCCCATGAAATGAATTTGTATATTTCTGTGATGTAAACAAACACTGCACTGAAGCCTTACAAATGTCAGGCCAGTCTGACCACTGTCGTCATGGGAACACAACCGAGCGAGTCGGTGTAACACATTTGTACAACAATATTGCAACGTCATGGTTAAGAATAGGGACGGGTCATGAAGTGAACAATGTTCTGAAACAAAAAGATACAAATATGTTTGATTTCACGTGCGCTTATTTGGTGGGGGGATTCTAAAGGCAGGCCGCGTGTTATTCAAGACCACTGACAGATTCTAGATACGTTATAGAGGATGCCTCGTCACGCCTTGTTTATTCTGATTGACAAGGTTCAGGCACATAATAAAAGCTCTGACACAATTGACATTTTTAAGTCCAGACTTAAAACCTGTTCTCAGTATATTACTTATAATCTCGGCTGTAAATACTCTCGTGTAAATTATCTGTACATAGCGCTTTGAGCATGCCCCAGGATGTGGAATAGGCGCACTATAAATATGCATTTATTATTATTATATTATGCCTGATACCCAGCGTTCACACACACTTGCACCTGAAACCAAGGTGCTCACTACCCTAATATTTTGCTCTAGGTTTTTTCTCCACGTTTACACTTGGTTGGAAAAATACCCATGAAGGCCCGGATTAGAATATTGAACTTCAATAACCCATGCTTGTCGTAAGAGGCCACTAACGGGATCGGGTGGTCAGGCTTGCTGACTTGGTTGACACATGTCATCGGTTCCCAACTGCGCAGATCGATCCTCATGCTGTTGATCACTGGATTGTCTGGTCCAGACTCGATTATTTATAGCTAAGATACATAGCGTTCACTAACATGAACGCTCATGTTAGTGAACGCTATGCATCTTAATTAGCTAGATTATTTACAGACCGCCGCGATATAGCTTGACTATTGCTGAGTGCGGCGTAAATCTAAACTCACTCACTCACTCAGTTGGTTCGTAAACTACTTCCATCATTTGCTAGACTATGCAAAGGGAAATAACTCGTGCCTCGCATTCCTCTATCTCTCGCACGAAAGAGTCTCGATCTAAGCTTGGATCGGATCGTAAGATCGGGACCGGCTACGATCGGCCTAAGATCGGTTAGTGGAACGGGTGTAACTTTTAGCTAAGACGATTGTTATATTGGCGTAACTTGCTAAGATTGATCTTAGATAAGATCGGTTAGTGGAACGGCACCCAGGATCGACTTGCAATACGGTAGGCCATGTCAAGCGACTGCGTTTGTATATGCGTTCAAAGGCTTTGGCGACTTCGTTCGAATCTGTTGTTGTCAACGGTTCGGCTTCCTTGTAGTGACTGGCGACGTCGACGACGGTCAGGGCGTACTTGTAGGTTTTGCGCCTCACCCTGTCGTGAGGCAGAAACAGGAGGTCGGCATGGTGGACTCGATTCGGCGTTGAAATGTCGAATTTTCTTCTTGGGATGTATCGAGGCGCCGGCAGGTAGACTTGCCAGATGGCTTGTTTTTTTAGCCAGGCTTTGGCTTTCTCTTCCGAGACTCGGGCGGCTTTGGCGAGTTTCGAGATGGCGTCTGCGCCTTTCCAGTACCCTCGCAGGCTGTAATAAATTTTCTCCATGATATATGTACATATGTGTGCGTAAGCATTCAATTATTCGATACGCGTGTGTGCCTGTACGCGTAAGTTGTGACTCCGTCGATGGCGATCCATCGTTTCGTGTCCATGGGAGACAGCGAGGTCTTGTTGATTCTCAGTCTGTATATCCTATATATTTTTATTTTTGTGGTGCTTGGCTAAACCACCTTTTCTACCGGCAGCGATATTTTTAGGATTCTTGGTGGTGGTAACTTGTTGTATCGGTGTCGTCATTGCTTCCTCCTCCGTTGGTGTTGGCGTTTTCTCCTGCGGGTGCGTTTCCATGTTGTATTGTGATGGCCATCACGAAGATTTAAATAATACTCCTGCATTTTTAATTGCAAAATTCATAAGTTATAAAAGCTTGTAAATGATTAGGCATCATGACATATCTGTTAGGTATTTCCCATCTGTATTTTTGATATTTTTGTATTTCCAGTTACGAAAACTAACTATCCGATATGGATTAAACTTACCTTGTCCTTCGACAAACTGATCATAATCCCTTGACACTCGTTAATTATCCATTCTTTGGTGAATTTGTGATCAGGGCCGAGCTACATGTTTTGGTGACGCCCGCCATTTTAACTTTGTGACAGCCAGTCTATTTCGCAACGGGGTTACCGCTACTTTTGACTCAGCTTAGTGTTTTGCATTGTAAAGTTTATGTAATCTTGTGAATTACGTAGAGGAACCCAGAATTGTACTTGATGATGTATCAGGTCATGTTTCAAAGCCGATGTTAATTCTGACAACGGGAACTATGTGATTCTCACTGTTGTATTCATACGCGATGTTCAGCATCATTATTTATGAACGTGTTTTTCATAAATATGACTTCCAGTGCCACTGTCAAATTGTATAAGGGGCTGAGTCATGTTTTTAAACATCTTATGTGTCAGATAAACTCCAATTGCCTCCTGACATCTGTAATCTTCCTCTTTGAATTGTCCATCATAATTCCCAGCCGATGCTACTTGTTGATATTACGTCCCCTCAGCAGGCAGCAAGGACGTAGCAAGACGTAGAGAGACGCAATTGTTGATCTTATGATATTGGAAGGCAATTAATGAATTAATTACACATAATTAATTGGTTGGTAAAAAATAGTCATTTTCCTACCTGATTACCTCCTGAGATAATTCGCCTTCCTCTTTATTTCAGTGGTTTCATGTTGTGAAAGTAGATCCCTCAAAAGAATAAGGACGTAACGGGACGTAATATCTCGTAATTTGATTGGTCTAGAACTGACATGTGACCATTTTCTCACACCTATAAATACGGTGAGACCCATGTTGGGTCATTCTGACTTTGGCAGTCTACAGGTCAGTTTCTAACCAAGGGCAGATAATTCAGCCCAAAAGTACATCTTGTCCTTACATAATTATAATAGCTGATGCTATAGATAGACTGCACTTTTCGAACACAGACGCAAATTAATATCTTAGTAACTATCAAGTTATTCAGATTACCCAGATAATTAAGCCATCACTATATCTATATAACAGTAAAGTCAAAGGTCATACTTATATTGCCCTAACACTGGTCCATGCACATAAACCTTAAGCTTGAGAGGGATCTACTTATTAGAAAGAGCATTGTGCTGAAGTACATTTATACCCATAAATAAAAAGCTATTTATTCATTGAAAAGAAGTGTTTGACTCTTCCTGAAAACAAGACTGACAAGGTTTATTAGAAGTTTGAGTCCCGGCCGCCACAGTATATTATTATCATTATTATTTTTTTCTTCTTTAAATTGACAATGCTTTGCTGTGATGATCGCCCGGTCATCAGAGCCAAAAACATGACATTTCTGTGGTACAGCATGCAGCTGACGGCGCTCAAAGCGTGGTCGATGAATGGATCTTTCTCGAGATCTTCCCACAGGTAAAGTCGATGTTCCGGTGGAATGGGAAGGAAGTATGACGCTACGCCGGCGTAGACCTGCATTATGACAGACCCTATGGTTTTCGTCATTTCGGCGCCGAGTCTGGCTTTGTACCTCGCGTACAGCTTGTCGATTTCTTCGGCTGGCATTTTGTGAATTTTATCGGGAGTGTGGTCGCCCCCACCACCCAGGTATTGTTTGGCTTTGCCGCTGACCGCGAGCGCCACCAGTCTCTCTCGCTTGTAGTTTTTATTATTATTATCATCGTCATCCAACATTTGTTTGAGCAGTTCATCACACTCCATGTTATGATGTAACAAGAGATTTTTAAGTCTAATAAAATAAAATGCGATGCACGCGAAACACAGCGAGATGAAAGTCAAGTTGCACACAACGATAGTTTCGAACATCGTTTTTGCTTGCGTTATGCCAGAATTTGCTTGAATTTTGCTAGAATTTTGCTTTTAAGCTAGCAGACTTTATACGCCAGGGTTTGGTTGGTTTTCAACAAGAGTTTGGTGTGTTTCGTTTCGGCGAGCTGTTTTTTCATTCGTTCTCGTTCTTGTTTGGTCAGGATCACGTCGTTTTCTCGCAAGAAGTCCTCGAACGAATCGCTGTCCTTGCAGTGAAACAGGGCGACCCATCGTGTCTGTTCACGTAAATTTTTCAGCACCGAGTTAAATTTCTGCATCAAAACCCAAACGCTGTGCTTCATGTGTTGGCCCGAGAAGGACAGTTACGACAGCGCGTCTCGTTTTTTAACCATCTCCTTGTTGGCCCTGCAGTCGTCCAGGATGAACAGCGTCGATTCTCCTTTCTGTTTGTTGTGGTAAGCACGCAAACAGTCCTGCAGACGAATTCCAGGATCGATTTTTTGTGCACGACCGTGTCCATCATCACCCACCGTCTCCATGTATGTCTTGTTCAACCGTAAAGTCGGGCAGAGAATGACGATGCGGTCGAACACATTCTGATAGTAACCTTCCAGTATGTCGAGCACGAATGCCGTCTTGCTGCACCCCGTCTGACCGCACATGATGGGGGCAGTGAGGATCGGATTTTGAGCTTTTTGGTGATTTGGATGGTAATCCACTCGCTGCCATTGTCGATGTGACGTCCGCTGTCGTGTAGTCTGTCGTCGTCCGTGGATCGCATGTCCAGCCACAGCGTGTAATGTTTATCCAGGTAACCATCAATCATCATGTAGGATAAACTCAGGTCTTTGACAACGTGGTTGACTTCTGGTGAGTGTCGCCTGATGGCCGGTAGTTTTTTTATCTCGTCCCACTGCTGGTGAGCTCACCTTCGACGGTCACTTCCACTTTCGTGATCTTGGGATTCCAAGTGAGTTCGCTGTCTCTTCAAAATGGCTCGTATTCCGCCACGGGAATGATCAAGATGCCTTTCATCGATCAAGCTGGCACGTTCAGGTTGATGTTCCACAACGTGTCGCTCTTGTCCTGGACAATCGTCCGGTGCCACAGCACACAGTCGTACAGGATGGACAGCTTTCCCGAGTACTGGGTGCAAATCTGCCAGGCCAGTTCCGTGCTTGTGACCATGTCGAACTTCAGCGAGATGTTGTCGACGCATAGCTGGCCTCGGTGCCGTCCGGTGTGAACTTTGCCGTAGTCATTGAACGTGAGTTCGTATTCCAACCGGTCGCCCAGCGCGGCCTGGTAAAACGACATGTGCCCCTCGAGCAGCTCGAAGTCGAGCGGTATGCAAAACCAGTTCCCGTACGCCTTGGTGATGGCTTTGTCCCATCGAGCTTGTCTTGCGTGAAAGCTCTTCCCACACGCATGTCGTTCGCACAGCAATTCCCAACAAATTCCTTGATACAACATGTCAGCGCGTTCGTTCTTGATTCTCCAGAGGTCAGTGTAACAGTAAAACACGTCGCTGTCGTCGATGCTCAGGACCTCAGTCCCGCTTATTTTGATGTTGGTTTTCTTGACAATGGCGCGACCCAGGTTGCAAACGTTGGTGCGTTTGTCGTTCATGGACTCCAACGTGATGTGAAAAGACAGTCGAGCCGTGCCAGGGACGGTGACGTTGTTCACGCCCAGGTTTGGGAATCGAACCAGCAGCATATGGTTTTGATCGATCGTGCTTGGATTGTTGGTGATGGTCACTGACTGACGCATGGCTTTAACACCCAGGGGTTCTCTCGATCTTCGGAAAGGATCTAGCTTTCGTACGTATTGCAACATTGTTTATATTGAAACTATGTATATTATAAGTTTAATATAAAAAAAAAGGCTGACGATCCGCGATGAACAAAGCCTGCGAGATTATGGCGGCGCACGACCAAAACAACTCCCGCCGAAGGTCGTCTCAGATCTGCAAAACTTAGGGACCGAACTTGGTGATGCCGGCGCTGCTGATCCGAGAGAAATGCCACAGTGCGTCAAAGAAGCATCGGACGAAATCAAAAGAATATTGGTCACGTACTCGAACGAACCCTTGCACGGTTTCGAACTTCGGGGTCTAGAGGAAGCCTTGAAAAACGTGCGCGGAGAACTCATGAACAACATGGGTAAACTGAACGAAATCGATGAGCACATCGCTCGCAAGAAAAGAAAACTCAGGATCGTGGACGATGACGAAGCCATGAAAATCATCGAGAAAAGATTGCGCGACCTGGAAGACGAGAGACGGACCAGATTGGAAGTTGCTTCCTCCAACCGGGAAGCCCTCCGATCACAAATCAGTCACGTGCATAAACCCAACGACTGAGTCTTGAATGAGGACACCACATTGGCCGACAGGATCCGAATTCTGTTCCGGGAAGAAAGAATCACCATCGCCAGAGTTCTCACGGCTTTGGGCTCCATCATATCGACCCTGGTCGTATCGCTGACGGGCGGTGGTGGTACACCACCAACACAAACAACCCCATCATCAGGCGACGACGTCAGAAACTGGATAAAAAAACATTTGAAATCTCTCGGCAAAGCCCTGGCTAAACTGGCCGGCAAAGCTGCTGAAGCATCTTTTCCTGGTTGTTAGGCTTCTTGTCGAAAAACCGTCACGTGGCTCGGTCAAAACCTGTGGGCTTACATCGTCGCCGTGGCGGGTCTGGTGTACGTCACGGCTAAGGAATTTTTAACCAAATGAGGCACAGACCGACCGCGATAACAACAAAAACCACACACACACACACACACACACACCCCCACACACACACACACACACACCCACCCCCACCCCCCCGTCCACCACCAGCGCTGTTTTGCGACCGACATGCCGCTGATTGTTTACCTGCACGTGCGGGGGCAGCTGTAGACTAACAACTAGTCTCTGAAATGAACATATTTTACTGAAAAATGTTCAAAGTAAAAAAATTTATAATATAATGAAAAGGAGCCCTGAGACTTTCTTCATTTCCTGAAGCTGAGGAAATCTAGACTTGCCACATTTTCTAGACTTGCGTGGGCTTTCTTGGATATATTTGCTTCAGGGTCTGTACGAGAGACTAGGGCAGCTGCTGCTTTTGTTGGCGTGGTGGTGCTACTTCTACTTCCCGGTGTCGGTGCCACGATGCCTGTTTCGTACTACGACATGACTCGACTCGCGTTATTGACGTGCTGGTTCAAGCCCAACTTTTGATCGCCAGTGGCGATGACGATTTCGTTGTTGTTGCCCACCACTCTGTTCACCCTCAGTCTCATGTCGCTCGGAGCCATGTACAGTCTCCCACCGAACACGTAGTCGCATCCTCAAAGTTAACCATGACCTGTTTCTGCGCGTCGTAAGCTGTCCCTTCACGACCAACGATGCTGGAACGCGTTTGCGTCTGAGCGCCCAGCACGGCCCACACGTACGTTCGAATCGAACTGTTCAATCTGACAACACCGGCACGAGTAAACCCTTTCGAAGTGTTCAGCATGTACATTTTCCAATCGTCCGCAGGTCCCTGCTCAAACCTCCGAACGCGGTAAAGCTTGTCTGTCGTTGAAAGCCATGTAATCGTCGTTCCACTCATTCGTCTTGACGTAATGATACGACTTGTAACCCAAATCTTTCACCTGCTGCTTGCTGGCTTCCACGAGAGACATGTTGTGAATGATGGGAATGCCCAAACCATGGTTCGGACCCGGCAAACGCCAATCGACCGTCTTCGGATCTAGTTCGAATTCATCGCGAACGCGTTCGTACGCACGTCGATCGTATGGATTGTTTATGGCATTCCACGCCTTGTCCTGCGGAATCGGGGCGCTGATTTCTTTCAGGATACGTCTGATCTGGTAGTACACGTGAAACGTGAGTACAGACCGACTCAGCGCATCACGACGAGTGTCGTTCAATGTCACGCCGCACCCAGTGGCCGTGCACCACATGGCGAAATTGAATTGATTCTGCCAGAACTGCATCGGGTTGTTAAACCAAGCGTGTACCGTTTTCACATTCGTGACTGAAAACCGTAATTTTTAAATACGTCGATGAACCGAACTATGAAATGTAAACCATCCTTTACATCGACCACAATACTCAGAATAAATCACTCCCGGTTTGTACATATTTGAATTGTTATATTTTAGTATACATATCTACTTTTTCAATATGTACGTGACGCTTCCGGGAATCACGAGCGGCGAGTCCGTTCAACTGCTGCACGCGATCGATAACACGTCCGGTCAGCTTGAAGTCGCGCTCTGCGACATCACCTACTACTCACGATGGACCAACATCAACGGCAGAAACAACAGGCTGTTCGTCAATAACGCCCGCAACCAAATAACGGACAACTACTACAGCGTGTGCTCGCTCAACGAAGAAATCTTCAAACCCGTGGTAGCCGAACTCAAAATGAACGACTCGAACAGCATGGTCATGTTAACCAACAACGGAAATAACACTTTGGGACTCATTCGGCCGTTGGCTAACACGCTCGGGTTGACGTCGAACGACATAACACCGGAAACCACCGTGACCGGCACGAAATTACCCGATCTCGTTCCGTATCACATTGTGTGCATTCATCTCGATCAGCTCAGCACGACCGACAACGTTCAAGGCGAACGACCTTCCACACTGCTTAGAGACGTGCCGGTGAAAACGGTAAAGTACAACGACGTCAGAACCGAATCGTTTTCGTCGCGGCATTACAAGAAATTAATCCAAGGCAACATCACGGAATTGAAAATATCGGTTTTAGACGTTAAACACGATCCTGTAAGTATAGGGTATCTCAGCGCGACGCTGCACATACGGCAATGACGGAGTCTCATGGTCCAGGAACACGTGTCAGAAAATGCGCCAACATAGCGATCTCCGACCTCGGGGACACGCGTGGATTCGACGAACCCTGAGTCGATGGCAAACTGTACGCCTTGCAACTGAAGAACAGCATTTACAGACGCGTCGAACTGCCACCAGCCCGTGGTGGTGGTGGCAACGACCTAGGCGATTTCGTCGATACCGAAGGAGCGGTCAACAACACTCGGTACGACCTGATGCGCAACGACGAGGACGTATGGACGATAACCCCAGCGTTCCGCGGCAGGCCGTTCCACATCCGTCTCCAGAAACACTCAGTACACTCTCATCTTCAACCACGACAACAAATGGGTATTTGTGCCATCCCAAATCGACTGGAATCTCAACATCACGCTCGACTCTCCCAACGTTTTCACGGACAACAAAGATCACTACCTGACGAAAGTCGTGAACAACGGAACGCTTCTAGTGGCTTACGTCCCTACGCAAAGACGCAGCGTGATCGTCAGCACGTTGAGGCAAAGAGTAGCCCACATGCTGTCGAGCAAACCCGGGACGCAAAACGTGGGATTGCAGATGGTGTCGGAATTCGACAGCGTGGTAGACGTCCTGCAAAATCTGCCGGCGAAATCCATGCTGTACATCCAAGTCCATCTCAGCGAACCGCCATCGGCGCGTGACGTCGTCAAAATCGTGAAAGGGATCGAAAACCCCGGGGGACCAAACAACAACAATACCAAGTTTGCTCCGTTTCCGTGCAGGTGAACGTGGAAGACACGATATCGCTCACCAAAATTTTCCTACTCGACAACATACATCTCATGGGTTTGAAGTGCACGTTCGAGGAATTATCCGATAAGCAATTAAAAACCATTTCGTAATACATTATATATAAACGAGATGAACCATCATCATCCCAACATCACGCTAGCTGATCTCGGGGACACGCGGGGATTCGATCTGCCCAGCGAGGAAAACGCCTTGTACGCCATGCGCTTACAAGATAACGTGTACAAAGGACGAGAAGTCATCATCAAATTTCAGTTGAACTGGATTATTAACCTGGTCCTGACCACCCCCTATCTTATCATGGATAACAATGATGGTGGCGTCTCGCTAAAACATAACGGGATACTGCTGGGAGGTTTAATCCTGTAAGATTAACGTGGACGAGCGTAGCGCCATTACCAGATCAAACGACTAACATGTTAGTCCCCAATGAGAAAATAGCAGCGTTATTTTTACTAAAATATACTGATGTGCCAGACTCGTGGATCAGTGTGATACAAGGTTCTACTCTTATTATCGAAGTATTTCTTGGAGATGCCCCCGGAGTAGATATAGACGGGTTAAAAATACTCTGGCATGATCGCCATCAACAAAAACGTTGTCGTATTTGTATACAACAATTATTATATTTCAAAAGGATTTTATTGAACTCCAGACCATTTATATACTTGTACCTCATCAGCTTAAAGTATATTCATCAAACACTGACTGACGACCAATTAAATACTATTTTATATATATATATATATATATATACACACTAGGACACACAGGATGGGACTGTACCCAGTTGTGGATGAAGTAGCAAAAACACTGGAAAACGTAGACTGGTTTCGTTTTGCGACAGATATGCGAGATCAAACAACAACTAGAAGGTGAACGCGATACGCGGTCGGCATTACAGAAAAAATATCACAGGGCCGTCAATTCCGTGGACGGTGTTGACAGCGCTCTGGTTTCAGTCAGCATGGGATTAGGCGTAGCAGGTGTCGGGTTATTATCCACAATCGTGGCCGCACCCGTGGTGCTAGGCATCGAAATAACATCCGGAGTGGTAGGGTTGATGGGATTGACCCTTAAGTTCATATCTCGCAGACTGCAACGGAAAGCATTGAAACACAAAGAAATTAGAATTCTAGCCGAAGCGAAGTTAAACACGATAGACGATCATATTTCCACCACGCTCACCGACTCTAAAATCTCCTAGGAAGAGTTTCGTTTGGTGCTATCAGAAATGGCAAAATATCACAGAATGAAACAAGAGATTCGAACCAAGTCTCGTAAAAACGCCGTCATCAGCGAAGACGAGAATTTTTTTTCATAGAACAAGGGAAGGAACAGGCCCGACAAGCCTTCATTACGAAACCAAACAAATCATCAACATAACGTAGCCAGCCGACCAGTCAGCTGTAGGTGAACAGCCGATCAGAGACACACACTGCGACTCGCCCACAGTTGTGGTATGGTATGTTCCTGTGACTGTAAACACAAAGTGTGAACATCAGAATCGTGGTGTCTATATATAGTCTGAATTAGGACAACTGAGTGTGTCAAACTATCTTGTTTGCACGTCTGGGTTCTATAATTCTCCTGTCACTATCACATTCAAGTCGCAAAAGTTCCAGTTGTTACTGCGTTTCGAACTCGCGACCTCAGGATTGTCAATCCAAATCCGTTACCTTCACACTAGTCTCTCGTACAGACCCTGAAGCAAATATATCCAAGAAAGCCCACACAAGTCTAGAAAATGTGGCAAGTCTAGATTTCCTCAGCTTCAGGAAATGAAGAAAGTCTGAGGGCTCCTTTTCATTATATATATTTTCTTTTACTATGAACTTTTTTCAGTAAAATATGTTCATTTCAGAGACTAGTTGTTAGTCTACCTTCACACCACGAGCCACTGATAGTGTTGAGCGAGTAAGAGCTACTTGTCTATGCGAGCTGTACACATATAGCAATAGCGAGATAGAGACAGTCATTCTAACCATATTTATTACTCCAGAGAACGGGATTAGGACACTCTCGAAGACTTCATTAGATTAATTAAGACTTAATTACGACAATACGTTAGACATTTAGCCTTTTTGACAGACGGACCCCATGCTCGCTCAAAAGTCAATATCTCCTAAACTATGTCACCGATTTTCTTGAAATTTGGCATGCACCTCAGTAGTAGTATACACAATGGGGCTACGGGATTAGGGACTCCTCAAGGGCTCAATTTTTTAAGCCCACAGCGCTCGGAGGAGCAACCACCCCCGAGGCGACCCGAGCCTTTTTCCCGACCGACCCAATGCTCACTTAAAAGTCAATATTTCAGAAACTATTCGACCGATTTTCATCAAATTTTGCATGCACCTCAGTAGTAGTATACACAATGGGGCTATGGGGTTAGGGACTTCCCATGGGCTCAGTTTTTAAATTGAGCTCTTGGGGAGTACCTGGTCCCGTAGCCCCATTGTGTATATACTATTTTATGTGTGACTGCCTGGGCTGGCCTGTGGCTTGTCACTCGGACAACATCCTCATCTATATATGCTGTAACAATGAATAGTCCAACATGCTGACTAGATGTCCATCAAATGAAACGGTAACATCCACATTGAAGCTGATACGGCTGAAAAAAAAGACCTCACAATTCTGAACATAAGGACGTTATTCATGCGACACAACAGTTACTGCAGCCAGACATCTTGGTGATGCGTGCGTAAAATCACTCAGACCAGTGTTCTCCCTCTGAATGTACCACACTTATTTTCTGTTCATGAATTTCATGTTTATTATGGTGGCTGATTCTGGCTAGTTTAATCATGTCACAGATGTCGTTGTATGTACGCCTATTTTTATGTTTTAATTCCTTTGATGAGCGATTCCAAGAGTAGGGTAGTATTATCAAGATGGATTAAGAGGCATGGATAAAATACAACTAGTCCACTGATATGTGCAACATATTTTTAACTGATTTTCATGAATTGTTTATAATGCAGTATGACACAATACATAAACAGATTGAAGAAAATGTGGAAGAAAGTGTCAAAGCATTAACTGATCTCTACCAGGCTGCAGCAGATAAATTAAAGAGAGTTTACAATAATTTTCTTCCAGTGAATTCCAAACAGCCCCCTGGTGGGAACCCGAATTAGAGCATGTCAAACAAATACAAAAGACAAATGACAAAAGAAATACTCAGCTCTTAGAGCACATAGGTCAAGGGGTGAAAACATTGAATCGTATATATATCAAAAGAAACTTTTTAAATCTACATTTCAACAGAAGAAAGACCTATATTTTCAAGATCAAAGGGGAAAACGTAGTGACTCAAGAAATGACCCTAAACAATTCTGGAGTGTATTAAAATCAAACTCACTTTCTCGCTCAGACACTCCTAATATTCCTGTGAAAGAATGGCTTGATGCTTTCAGAACGTTATACATTGTGAATCTGTCAATGATGTTATTGATGAGACATTGTGTGATGACATTAATGACAACCTGGTATCACAGTTGAATGATCCCTTTTCAGAACATGAAGTATTTTCTAGTCCTCAAAACATTTAGAGTGGCAAAGCAGCAGGATCAGATGGGATAGCTGGTGACTTTTTCAAGGCTTCTAAAAGTTATATTACACCATTATTAACTAAACTATTCAATAAGTTATTTGAAGATGGCATTTACCCTGAGACTTGGGGAAAGAGTAGTATCTGCCCCTTGCATAAATCTGGAAGCAAACTGGACCCAAACAATTTAAGAGGTATTTCTTTGATGTGTAAAATTCTTACCTCAATAATCAACAAGTTACAAGAGTGGTGTGATGACAACAATTTAATCTCAGAGTGCTAAGCAGGCTTTCGACATGGTTATTCAACCACTGATCATATATTCACCTTACAAGCTATGGCAATCAAGTATTTATCAAAGAACAAGGGGAGATTCTATTGTTTGTTCATAGACTTTACTAAAGCTTTTGACTGCATTAATCATCAAATATTGTTCAAGAGTCTTATAAGCATTGTTGTGAAGGGGAAATTTATGAAATTTCTGGTCAAGATGTATTCATCAGTATGTGCTTGTGTCAGAACTGACACTGGATTGTCATCTTATTTCATCTGTAATGTTGGCACAAGGTATAGGACTTGTACAGGATACATCATGTTCTGTATAAATCTGAGTTATATACAAGTAATACATTTCTACATTCCATCTCCCAGAACGGAACCGAGTGCGGGCTATTTGATACGACGGAGTCACGTGAGTTGTCAAGCGCGCTCAGTTCAAACCGGGCTGGCAGGTGTTGTCTATTCAGGGCAGTACGCTATACATAGCTCTATTCATTTAGGATTTTATTTGAAGCCGAACGCGTAGCGTGAGGTTTCAAATGATTAATATAGAGACTATCAATTCGGTCTAACATTCATCTAATTTCCAAACAAAGTATGTTTATCTCCATTCTACCATAACAGATTTAACATCGAACTTCCTCGTCCTGCGGAAGACACTGCGCAATCCGGCATGGTATGAGAGGCGAATTGAACTCGTCTGATAAAGGAGTGGTAGGTACCGTTCATATTTTTTAAATATTGCAACATAAAAAATATTCTGTCCAAAGAAAACAAACTTCTGTTTATTCAATGCAATAATGTAACACCTAAGAGCTTGGTTTTTATAATCATAACTCCACAAGACCGAAACCAGCCTATTGTTTTGTGTGCCGTATTACTGTATCCCCCTGGCCACAGTATAATGGAATCGTCTGACCTACTTATTTTCTTGGAAGTAGACAGTTACGCAACAGTTTGAAATGGCGGACGAGCCAGTGTTTACATTTTGCGAAAGGTTGAAATTCGAAGTGACAGTGGAAAATACTTGATTGACTGTCGAACCTGAACCCTGCAGAATCGAAGAATACACCCTTTTCTGATCGACCTATAACCTGTAACTCATCAAAGACTGTTGATTTTTATGACCGGCGAGTAGGGGTGGGTATTGCAGAGAATTTCCATATTGCGATATATTGCGATGCGAAAGCATGTATTGCGATATGTATTGCAATATATTGCATGAAGTATTTTTAAACAAAAAACTACTTACAATCGAGGTAATTCTTGATTTATAGAGCAAATACACAGCAAAATCACTATGCTTGATTAAGCTTAAATAACAACTTTTATTCATGATTAAAAATAAAAATGTGAATAATATTTGGCACAAATGAAAAAAGGAAATATCCGAACATTTCCGAGTGTTACGAAGTTTTCCGAATGCGAGTAAAAAAACCGGTTTTCGATCAGCGTATCGCAATACGTATCGTTTTCATGTCTGAACCGGTAAATACCGGTAAACCGGTTATATTGCGCAGCCCTACCGGCGAGTGTCGATCATGATTTCACGTACGTGCCTCCACCTTGGCATGCGAGGAAGAGTGACAGTGCAGCTTTGTGTACATGCGACTAACTTGGGATTCCTTGGAACATTGTTCTCATCATTTGGGACTGGATTGTGGCCAAGCTTTTCAAAGTGTAAGAACATAGCAGAACAGCCTTCGGGGAAGGTGGCCGAGAACTGAATTCAGTTTTTGACATTTTGAACGATGCAACGGGACATGATGGAGCATGAGCGGCAAATTTTGTGTTTCGCCTGACCGTTATCTTGCGAATTTCTCATTCTAAACGGAAACAAATATACCATTTACCAGGTAGGTAAATGTTTACGAACGTTTTGCCGCACAAATAGGGATAGATAGGGATGTATTTTTACAAGGTTTTCTGATTTATATGTTAGATATTGTTTGTTTATGTTTGGGGCTGTGTATTGTAATTGAGTTTGAATATTTTTATAATAGAAGGTAATAATTATGATAGTGAGGTCCCCTAATAATTGTGGAGGAAAAATCGTATAATTGTATTTTTCGAGTTTTAATAAATGTTTCATCAGCATTACCATCAACGAGTGTCCTTCCTTTGCGAAAGCGAGGTCAGATAACATAGGAAGGTCACGAGTTTCGTATAATTCGTATGTAATGAGACCGAGTGTGGTATTTTATTTATTACCCACGTCTTACATGCATTAAATTGACAAAATAGCGTTTTTTTGTTATTTTTATGGTTTCAAACCGAAACCGGTTTCATAAAGAGGTTGCGGAAGAGTTTTATACTGTAGTACAATATTTGCATGACGTCACACTGTAATGACGTCACTGCCTTGGTAACCGACGTCACGATGCATGTCAGTTGCCATCGCCTCGTACAGCCTCCTACAGTAAACTACTCCGTAGCACCCCGTTTCTTGGTTTGCAGTTGCTTCATTCGGCTAACATCACTGGTGGAATCATTGGGTTTATGTTTTTCGACGGATATGATGTCGCAGTTCGACTCACAATTAAACAGCGATACGGCAACCAAAAGGAGAGTCCGCTCCCACCCTATATACTCACCTCGGAATTTGTTCCACGTTTCTGACTATTTTTATTATGGGCTCATACTTATATCGACGAATGTGTCCGGTTAATGAGCGCAAAATCAGCTCTCATATCTGACACTAAGGTTCTTGTAGCTATGTTCTATTCCTATTCTTTGCTAATGGACGACATACTCTATATTCTGCGATCATACACTGATCTGTGCCATTTCTGCTCTCTCTCTCTCTCTCTCTCTCTCTCTCTCTCTCTCTCTCTCTCTCTCTCTCTCTCTCTCTCTCTCTCTCTCTCTCTCTCTCTCTCTCTCTCTCTCTCTCTCTCTCTGAGGTGAGTGACAGTGAGGCGGCGGACCAGGGATGACTGGTAGAAACATTGAAAGTATTTCTGTGTAGAGTCATCACATGTATTCTCTGACCAGGTGGTACTTCCTAACCCGCTAACACCGCCTGACGCTGTGACAGCGTGACACCTGGCGTGCCTGTGGTGGCTGGTTAACTAACGGTAGTCACGCTAGCTATTTTCCCCATACACGCCATTCATGCTGAACAACATCAAATGTCACTTACACTTGCTGGAATGATAGTCACAATGAATTGATACAATCTAACTGTCTACTCCATGTAGAGAAAAACTACCACTATCCCCGAGGCCCTTAAGAACCCCTTTGTCCTCGCCGCAACCCCGTAGTCAAGCTGTGTCCATTCAGATGGAACCATTCAAACACACACCTGGCACAGTGCCCAAATCACTAAAGTTACCTGTCGTTACCTATGTTTCGCCACCGAGGCGGTTATTCCCCTTTGCATCAAGTAGCACATGCAACATTCACAGATACTTATGCCGTGTCACACACTTTTATTGCAGGTGAAACAGTCATTCGTCTTCTCATTTATTTTCGGAATATGATCAGATCTCTGTTTGTGCGAGGCGAATGAAATTTTTCATGGCGAGTCACGAATTTGAAGTGGAGGAGGTCTTGGATTCCGGACGCTACCTGAGCGATGTGTAAAAGTGGTCAAGCAACGCAAGAAAACTTGTCAACTCTCACTCTTGGCCAAAAGGACGCAAACGTAAAGGTAACACGTTTCTTGTACGGATACCGAATACTGACTGTGTCGTGTAAAACACGGGGTCCGCTTATTTAGTGTAATCACCTGCCAACTGTACTGGTCAGTAAGCCTGCTGTATGGCCATGGAATAATTACTCGTATGTTGAAACATATTTACCTAAAGAATTTCACCTACGAGGATCTGTGACACCAGGAATGACTCCCGTAAGTCCAGATTACGATTACATGTAGTACAGGAAAGTATCAGCTGCACGTGGTGTGATTAGTGGGTCCTTCTATGAAAGCGTTCATTGTACTGGCATACGAAGCCACCGACACGGTCTGGAAGGCAACTACAGATTACGTAGAAGGTAGGTTGTTTACAAACATTTCCTTTGATAGATGGTGTGATGAGTGATAGGAGCAAGGCAAGTCAGGGAGAGAAGTGACATTCTCAACACTGAATGGATGCCGCCTTCATTAATTGGTGACTTGGTTACACAGGGACAAAAAAACAACACCACACAGGGTACAGATCACACAGTCTGACGTCATGTATGTAACACACCACCACACAGGGTATAGATCTCACAGTCTGAGGTCTTGTATGTAACACACCACCATACACGGGTATATTTCACACAGACAGACGTCATGTATGTAACACACCACCACACAGGGTATAGATCACACAGTCGGACGTCTTGTATGTAACACACCACACCACACACAGGGTATAGATCACACAGTCTGACGTCTTGTATGTAACACACCACCACACACAGGGTATAGATCACACAGTCTGACGTCTTGTATGTAACACACCACCACACAGGGTATAGATCACACAGTCTGAGGTCTTGTACGCAACACACCACCACACAGGGTATAGATCACACAATCTGACGTCTTGTATGTAACACACCATCACACAGGGTATAGATCACACAATCTGACGTCTTGTATGTAACACACCACCACACAGGGTATAGATCACACAGTCTGACGTCTTGTACATGTAACACACCACCATACAGGGTATAGATCACACAGTCGGACGTCATGTACGCCACACACCACCATACACATTGTATAGATCACACAGTCTGACGTCTTGTATGTAACACACCACCATACACGGGGTATAGATCACACAGTCTGACGTCTTGTATGTAACACACCACCATACACAGGGTATAGATCACACAGTCTGACGTCTTGTATGTAACACACCACCATACACAGGGTATAGATCACACAGTCTGACGTCTTGTATGTAACACACCACCATACACGGGGTATAGATCACACAATCTGACGTCTTGTATGTAACACACCACCATACACGGGGTATAGATCACACAATCTGACGTCTTGTACGTAACACACCACCATACACAGGGTATAGATCACACAGTCTGACGTCTTGTACGCAACACACCACCATACACAGGGTATAGATCACACAATCTGACGTCTTGTATGTAACACACCACCATACACGGGGTATAGATCACACAGTCTGACGTCTTGTATGTAACACACCACCACACACGGGGTATAGATCACACAATCTGGGTATAGATCACACCACAATCTGATCGTCACACAGTCTGAGGTATGTAACACACCACCATACACGGGGTATAGATCACACAGTCTGACGTCTTGTACATGTAACACACCACCATACACATAGGGTATAGATCACACAGTCTGACGTCTTGTATGTAACACACCACCACACACTGGGTATAGATCACACAGTCTGACGTCTTGTATGTAACACACCACCATACACACAGTCTGGGGTATAGATCACACAATCTGACGTCTTGTATGTAACACACCATACACCACACACGGGATATAGATCACACAATCTGACGTCTTGTATGTAACACACCACCACACAGGGTATAGATCACACAATCTGACGTCTTGTATGTAACACACCACCACACAGGGTATAGATCACACAGTCTGACATCTTGTACAGAACCTCAGACACACTCAACCCTGACATTATGTACAGAACCTCCACCACCCACATCATGATGTACAGAACACTCCACCTGACATCATGTACAGAACACTGTACAGAACACCTGTCATCCACCTGACATCATGTACAGAACACTCTCCATGTACAGAACACTCCACCTGACATCATGTACAGAACACTCCACCTGACATCATGTACAGAACACTCCACCTGACATCATGTACAGAACACTCCACCTGACATCATGTACAGAACACTCCACCTGACATCATGTACAGAACACACCTGACATCATGACATCACCTGTACAGAACACTCCACCTGACATCATGTACAGAACACTCCACCTGACATCATGTACAGAACACTCCACCTGACATCATGTACAGAACACTCCACCTGACATCATGTACAGAACACTCCACCTGACATCATGTACAGAACACTCCACCTGACATCATGTACAGATCACCCACCTGACATCAGATCATGTCCACCTGACATCATGTACAGAACACTCCACCTGACATCATGTATGTAGAACTCAACCTGACATCCACCTGACATCATGTACAGAACACTCCACCTGACATCATGTACAGAACACTCCACCTGACATCATGTACAGAACACTCCACCTGACATCATGTACAGAACACTCCACCTGACATCATGTACAGATCATGTACAGAACACCCACCTGACATCATGTACAGAACACTCCACCTGACATCATGTACAGAACACTCTCCACCTGTCATCATCTACAGAACACTCCACCTGACATCATGTACAGATCACTCCACCTGACATCATGTACAGAACACTCCACCTGATCATCATGTACAGAACACTCCACCTGACATCATGTACAGAACACTCCACCTGACATCATGTACAGAACACTCCACCTGACATCATGTACAGAACACTCCACCTGACATCATGTACAGAACACTCCACCTGACATCATGTACAGAACACTCCACCTGACATCACCTGTATCATGTACAGAACCTCACCTGTCATCATGTACAGAACACTCCACCTGACATCATGTACAGAACACTCCACCTGACATCATGTACAGAACACTCCACCTGACATCATGTACATAACACCACCTGTCATCATGTACAGAACACTCCACCTGACATCATGTACAGAACACTCCACCTGACATCATGTACAGAACACTCCACCTGACATCATGTACAGAACACTCCACCTGACATCATGTACAGAACACTCCACCTGACATCATGTACAGAACACTCCACCTGACATCATGTACAGAACACTCCACCTGACATCATGTACAGATCACAGCACCTGACATCATGTACAGAACTCTCCACCTGACACCGAGCAAGATACATGTAGGATATCACCTTTAGAATCTATCTTCATCATTTAGAATCTACCACCCACCTTATATATCAGGAGGGATGACTCCTTGTTTTAAACATATATCGACATCTGGTGAACAGTTTAAACACACACGCGCAAGCTTACTTGCTTGCAGAAATGACTCAACATACCATCTTGAACCCAGTTACATGTTGTTCTCATAACATCATAGCATTTTTTGTATCAAGATGCTTAAAATGGTATACGTAAATATGATATTTTCTGTTTGGAAGATTTTGAAGTGTTAAGAGAGAGTTTATAAGTCCAGTAAATGCGACCACAGCGTGGCATCATCATTTATCAGCTCGCAGTGCAAGGGACGTGACCTTATCTCTGCTGGGTCCAGTCCCAGCAAGTGTTTATTCACAGGGTGGGTTGAGCTTCACACAGTTAAGTAGATCTGTATAAATAACCACTCATACATAGGAAAGTGCACGTCTTTTCTTGGGAAAGTTCACTGCAAGGCTTCACTAAGCAAAGTAGCATAGTCTCATTACTTCTCTTCTCAGCCTCGATGAGATCAATGTTTGATGAGATAAAAACACATAGCGTGACATATTTACTTGTATTTCTTCTGCTGGACAGACTACATCCTTACATAACACAGTTCATTGCTATAGCAAATCGTCACATCCTTACATAACACAGTTCATTGCTATAGCAAATCGTCACATCCTTACATAACACAGTTCATTGCTATAGCAAATCGTCACATCCTTACATAACACAGTTCATTGCTATAGCAAATCGTCACATCCTTACATAACACAGTTCATTGCTATAGCAAATCGTCACATCCTCATTCAAGGGAATGCACTCTGAACGACCGCTGCACCGAGCTTTGTGCAGTGCGTTGAGAAGAATACTGCTGAATCATACTTGACAGAATCTCAAATTCACGGCATTTTTCAATATTATTCATTTTGGGTAACAATTTAATGCCATAATTCACTCCAACAAATCATTATCGTGTATACTGGGAAACAATTCAGCATGACATATACAGGTGTTTGACTACCAATGTGACCAAGTGGGTATATTCCATCTGAGTAATAGTCATTATACCATATATGGACATTCCCGTCCAGCGTCCCTTTCCATTTGAATAATAGTCATTCTATCATACGGAATGAATCCGTAAGATAGAAAGCCATAGTTCATGACGGCCTGTTTGAAGGAGCTACAGGGATTAACTGCATAACAGGTAAACGCATAGCTGGCGAAGGTTTGTCCTTCAGGACGGGTGACAGGAGGCACTGACTATATGTCACTACAGTTTCTATAGCTCTACTGTAATCTAACTGCTGTAAATATCTACACTAACTGCTGTAAGTATCTACACAAACTGCTGTAAGTATCTACATTAACTGCTGTAAATATCTACACTAACTGCTGTAAATATCTACACTGAAAACTGCTGTAAATATCTACACTAACTGCTGTAAGTATCTACACTAACTGCTGTAAATATCTACACTAACTGCTGTAAAAGTATCTACACTAACTAAGTATCTACTAACTGCTGTAAATATCTACATTAACTGCTGTAAATATCTACACTAACTGCTGTAAGTATCTACACTAACTGCTGTAAGTATCTACACTAACTGCTGTAAGTATCTACACTAACTGCTGTAAGTATCTACACTAACTGCTGTAAATATCTACACTAACTGCTGTAAGTATCTACACTAACTGCTGTAAATATCTACACAAACTGCTGTAAGTATCTACACTAACTGCTGTAAGTATCTACACTAACTGCTGTAAGTATCTACACTAACTGCTGTAAGTATCTACACTAACTGCTGTAAATATCTACACTAACTGCTGTAAATATCTACACTAACTGCTGTAAGTATCTACACTTGCTGTAAGTATCTGCTGTAAGTATCTACACTAACTGCCGTAAGTATCTACACAATTCGCTGTAAGTATCTACACTAACTGCTGTAAGTATCTACACTAACTGCTGTAAGTATCTACACAATTCGCTGTAAGTATCTACACTAACTGCTGTAAGTATCTACACTAACTGCTGTAAGTATCTACACTAACTGCTGTAAATATCTACAGTTAGCACTAACTGCTGTAAATATCTACACTAACTGCTGTAAGTATCTACACTAACTGCTGTAAGTATCTACACTAACTGCTGTATATCTACACTAACTGCTGTAAATATCTACACTAACTGCTGTAAGTATCTACACTAACTGCTGTAAGTATCTACACTAACTGCTGTAAATATCTACACTAACTGCTGTAAGTATCTGCACTAACTGCTTTAAGTATCTACACAAACAGACCTGTTGTTGGGAGCGATGTCGGGTCAGATACAATGTATTAGATACACGATCGCGACTTGTGAGATCGGAATCACTGTGGTAGTGTTATCTGGGGATGTACATCTATGATCATGTACATTTTGTAAAAACATCAAGCGAGACTTTCATCTTCCAGCAAACCATTGTTTATATCACGAAAGTTTTGTATATTTCTCAACCACACGTGAAGTAGCAGAGCTACGGCTGCCCTAAGGTACTATTTGAAGATGTGTCTACACTGTTACAGAAGGTTTATTGACATGAAGTACATCGCCCTGTGGCAGATGAGAAGGACACTTGTCTTACAAATACCAACGACAGCATAGGGCAGCAGCACAGAGTGTGTCATTTCAACACTATATAATGGGTACTACAACACCGATTCTCTCTCATATTAAGCTTATACATGTGTTCTGTGTTTACAGCAAGGAGAATGCCGTCCATATTAAGCTGCTTCTGTGTGCAACATCGACACACTATCATAACACGGAAGAGGAACAGCCGTAAGAAAATATTGACCAGGAAGTCCGACTGGAGCGACGTGAGCAGCGATCACAGCTCCGACTCGACACCCAGGGAACATAAGGAGGAAGCTGAGATGGTGGCCCGATTGTTGGACAATCACAACCTGCCCCGACGCCGGCACGTAGGTGACATATTCCGTGAGGAACCTCCCGCCACGACAAAGGTGCCCTTCTTACAACACAGTGCCTTCAACAACAGTGCTGAGGACCGTATGTCCGGTTATGTTCCAAAAGCTGTGGGTGAGATGTCAGCCTCCACGGCCTTGACCGGTGCCAAGTTCGATGACTTCTTTTCTGACTGTCGCCTATATCCAGCATTAAACAAGTTCGCCAAATCCACAGACTTGAGTGACCAATCTGCCAGTTCATATCCGTTAGACAGAAATGAACACACGTCATCAGCTGTCACAATTGGCACTGCGAACGTGTACACTATCACACCTACACACGCACAGATCGCAACTGGCAGAGAGGACGGACGGTTTGATGACTTCATTAGAAGCAGCATGCCACCGGGGTCTCCAGTTCCGTCTGTGACCGAGATCGGCCTCAACCCGGATAACTCACAGCAATCCGATGTGCTAGAAAACGCAAGCCCAGCTAGATATATGGGTTCTTATGCAAAAGATCTTGAGAAGATATTCGAGTGTGACGGTGATATTCTGTACTAATGCTTCTCTACATGTCAGTTGCTTATAGTGAGGTGTATGGAAACCTAATGTTCGTCAACGTAATCCATCTCGATTTGAACTCTTCTTTAAGGTGAAACTGATTTGGCGAACGTCCACAATACGACATCATGAATTGCAGCACGCATCTAGTCAGTTCGGCGTCGAGATGTGACAGCACATTGTCTTCAAGATACTAACACAATCACTGACATAAATTTATATGAAATATGTATTATTGAAAGACGGTTTCCGGTGATGTAAAACTTCAGCAGCAGTAGATTGTGTCCTTCTAAGTGTATTAGAATACGCTTCCCAAGTGACATGAAATCAACAAGATTTGCTGCAGGTATTAAATGAATGCAGCTTTCCGCATTTTAGGGGAACATTGTCACTTTATTGTGTAATTTTCGTCCGCTTAGACATATTTCACATGCGTGCGTCAATTTGAATAAGCAATATGATGTTACATATTACCCCTCTGTTTCCTTGGTCTTTCTTTACAACAACACATCTGACGTCACAAATTACGTCACTGGCACAAAATCAACAGAACTGTCACTTTCAACGTGTGAGATTCGCTTTTATTAACTTCAGGGTCTTTTACTTCACGTTAATAAAGGCCAAGAACCTTCACTTCAAAATATGCCGCGGTTGGTAATCTTACCATAGGATAATTTAAAGAATACGTTTAGTTCACACTGGGCTGGACAAAAACGACGGGAAGCGATTATTCATACCGGGAGTTCAGCAGTTGTGCATGTGTAGTGTGAATACAACACACTGTGCGTGCCCTGATGCCCTCCCTATCTTTACATGTAGTGGAATACAACACACTGATGCCCTCCCTATCTTTACATGTAGTGGAATACAACACACTGATGCCCTCCCTATCTTTACATGTAGTGGAATACAACAGACTGATGCCCTGATGCCCCTATCTTTACATGTAGTGGAATACAACACACTGATGCCCTCCCTATCTTTACATGGAATAGTGGAATACAACACACTGATGCCCTCCCTATCTTTACATGTAGTGGAATACAACAGACTGATGCCCCTCCCTGTCTTTACATGTGGAATACAACACACTGATGCCCTAGTAGTGAATACAACACACTGATGCCCTCCTATCTATCTTTACATGTAGTGGAATACAACACACTGATGCCCATGTAGTGGAATACAACAGACTGATCTTTACATGTAGTGGAATACAACAGACTGATGCCCTCCCTATCTTTACATTTGGAATACATGTAGTGTGAATACAACACACTGATGCCCTCCCTATCTTTACATGTAGTGGAATACAACACACTGATGCCCTCCCTATCTTTACATGTAGTGGAATACAACACACTGATGCCCTCCCTATCTTTACATGTAGTGGAATACAACAGACTGATGCCCTCCCTATCTTTACATGTAGTGGAATACAACAGACTGATGCCCTCCCTATCTTTACATGTAGTGGAATACAACACACTGATGCCCTCCCTATCTTTACATGTAGTGGAATACAACACACTGATGCCCTCCCTATCTTTACATGTAGTGGAATACAACACACTGATGCCCTCCTATCTTTACATGTATGTAGTGGAATACAACACACTGATGCCCTCCCTATCTTTACATGTAGTGGAATACAACACACTGATGCCCTTCCTATCTTTACATGTAGTGGAATACAACACACTGATGCCCTATCTTTACTGAATACAACCTTCCCTATCTTTACATGTAGTGGAATACAACACAGACTGATGCACGAGTCCATGCACATTCCTTTGCAGGAGATGTAAATCTCAACCACGAACCAAAGCTGTCGTCAGTTGGTGACTGTTGGGCCAAGCCATGCCCTGCTAGGCGTGCGTGTTGTCGATTTCAAGTGCATGCGTTTCACTCTCAATGCCTGCCTTTCTCCCCCGTTTTATCGTGATGACAACATCTGACGTCACATCGTAAGTGTAAACATTGTCCTCAATATATACTTTATCGAAACGCAATTGTGCCTTACGATCATTTTCCCTGGCCTTGATCATAAACGGAATCAGTTTCTTACGTTTTTGACGGACAAGTTGTGGGAAATCTTTGTTGACTCTGTTTGACTCTTTCAACACTTTAGATGCTTTCAATATAGAGTGTTTATCCTTATCGTCGCCGACTTTGACTATGATAGCCTTTCCTTTCATGATACGGTGTGCTCTGTATGTTAATGTCAGTAAGTTTAAGATCATCAATTAAGATTTTATTCACAATATTTTCACAATCTGTCCACGTGTCACGATTTCTCACTCTTGGAATAACAAAAAGATGTTTTGCATAATTACATAACAGTGGAAATGTGCACGGACGAAAAATGGGATAAAGTCAAGGGTGTTGTAGTGTTTCCTTCTCCTTGCAGTGTTTACATACATTTGAACCATAGAATATATTGACTTTACCAGTTTATCACATCATACTGCTGCAACTGCATCTACAGCTCCGAGACCCTGTCACAGACCAGCCTCCCCTTCCAGTATCTGGACGTGGTAAAGTTAACTTTACATTTTATGCAAATGTTATACAGTCAGCATATTTAAAATATAGATATAGATATGATTCTGCTATAGGCAGATGTGCTTGATGTTCAGATTCTTTTGTAGGCAGATGTGCTTTATGTTGTGATTCCGATCCACGTAGATGTGTTTGAGGCTGAGATTCTGGTGTAGGTTGATGAGCGAGATGTGATTCTGCTATAGACAGATGATGTTGAAGGAGTGATTTTGCTATAGATAGATGAGCTTTATGTTGTAATTCTAAAATGGGCAGATGAGCTTGTTGATTGAATAATACTATCGGCAGATAAAATACCAGAGTAGGACGTATTATACACAGGGTAGAAGGCCGTGAGATGTTGAAAGCTGCCACATGCAGCTGGAAGACAGAAATATAGAAACACAGCACCTTGGTGTAACATTTCGATTCGCTCAGCTAAAAAAGAAGCTACGCAGAATTGCGATTATGTTTACTGAAACACCTTCAATTCAGTTTCTATGTAAAACACTGATGTATGTGTGTTTTAAATCATTCTGCCTGGTGGCGGTAGTGTTCTTTAGCTTCCTAATGATTAAGACATATGAGCAGAAGGTGCCATTAGTGATCCATTTTTACCTAAGGGGAAGAGCTAACTACTGTAGCAACAGTAAACACATTGTAATGTAGGCGGTCCTTTAGTGTGAGAGCTGTTGAAGCAGATGGGGCAGCATGGTGGCCAGCTAACATAAGGAATGTGTCAACTGTTTCAGCAGAATCGGCATAACAAACATGGACTGAATGCAGTCATCTTTCATAATTTGATGTTCATCAAGGGATGAGCCAAAGGGAGTTTCAATCCTTATGGTGTCCATGGGCAACGTGTGAAGTTTTTTTTGTCTCGCTACATAATTCATTGAAAGTACTTTTAGCCTTGAAAAGCTGCAATAAAGAAGATGTGCTGACAGAGTACGTGAAAAGGTTATGAACAGATGCAAACCATTATGCAAGACAACAAGCTAAATACTATAGCGCAGCTACAATGATAATTTGTAAAACCAGCTATATACACAAGTTTGGCGTGAACAGCATAGTCGATGCTAAATTCCAGAACAATTCGAATTTTTTCTGACCAGTAGTCTTATTTCTTGTTCAACATGGCTTGTAGGAGTTCTCACGGCACAAGGGATCCTTATAAAGGACAAGATTAAACATCCTACAACGCCATTGTAATCTCCATTCTCTTTGGAGGGTGGATTACGGCCATTAACTTGGAGGAAGGTTCTGAGGGATGGAGAGTCAGTGAAGACGATGTGCCGATGACTGCTTGGTGCTTAAGTTAGTCTTAAATTAACGTATGTTAAGTACATGTAATCTGATTTGATCAGGGTAGAGTATACTGATGAAGTTGGATTCATTCTTGGTCGGTTTGGACTGGAGTGTGGTCGAAATGGTTCTCTTGACGAACATGGTGGGATACCTTTTGAGGTTGATGAAGAGGTGCTGCAGACGATTAAGGTTACGGCTGCTGGAGTAGATGTTCTTGGCACGCTTGGTCGGGGTTGAGATGATAGCAGATTTCGTTTTATGGGAATGGTTGGAGTTGAAATGAATGTACTGGTCAGAATGGGTGGGGTTCCTGTAGACTGTGGTTTGGATCATTTTACTGGGGTCTCTCGATACAAGGACGTCTCGAAATGAAGACAGTTGTCTCTATGATGAACCTGATTGGGTGATTTGTGCGTTGATGTGCTGGGGTAGTGAGGTGGGGGGCCTGGTCTTTTCTGAAAATAACAAAAGTGGCATCCAACTTCCTATACATGCAAACAGGTTGGATAGGGGATGTGGATGGCTCATGTAGATTTCTGTAAGAATGTAGGAGAGAGGCAAACCCATGGAGGAAGTGGATATGTTCGAAAGTGTCATATCCGTAGTTGAAGTAAGGTGACTTTATGCAAGATTAGGTTGAGCTGATGATGGAGTCTATGGAGAGGTTTTTGCCAAATGGTCGCTTTATTGAGTGAGTGAGTGAGTTTAGTTTTACGCTGCACTCAGCAATATTCCAGCTATATGGCGGCGGTCTGGAAATAATCGAGTTTGGACCAGACAATCCAGTGATCAACAGTATGAGCATCGATCTGCGCAATTGGGAACCGATGACATGTGTCAACCAAGCCAGCGAGCCTGACCACCCGATCCCGTTAGTCGCCTCTTTCGACAAGCATGGGTTACTGAAGGCTCATTCTAACCCGGACCGTCACGGGTGGTCGCTTTATTGACCCCTCCAGGCTGTAGGTCTGAGACCTTCATAGCTTCACAAGCCGTCAAGATACGAAACACGCACTGCAGAACTTTTGACTTTCAGTCACAGATGGAATGAATGCAACTTACAACACTTGCACATATCCCCCACTGTAAGTGTTATACATATCCGCTTAAACGTCAGTGACATTTATACGCATGCATATAGCATTGCTTGTGTAATGTTCATAGAGAGCTCATAGCCACAAAGGGAATTTAAAGCACACCAGCGATTGACAATAGATGAATTTGTCTGCATCAAATTCACAAGTTTGTCGTTTTTATGCCAATAGTATGAATGCTACTCTTTGAACTTGTCTTGCGGACACTTACTCTCTGGTGGAGTATTCACCACGAGCACGATTCTAAATAAGAAAACTATACAGAGAGTGTCCTCCATTCCGTGGTACAGGCTGATCTACTGTAGGACTTCACGCTTAAATACAACGCACAGAAGTTTGATGAAATGTGTTGGGTACGTTTAAATTTGGCAGTGTGAAACGCACTGAAAGCATGTATCACTATATACCGCAATACTATAAGTAGCCCGGGGAATGAATACCACAACTGATTTGTGCATAATGCAAAAAGCCGCTTCCAAGCTCAAAAGTTAGCAGATTGTTAGTGTGTCTTTCAAACATTTTAGATATAATGCTGACTTACTTGAAGCTTTGTCATGTTTAGACCGCACTTTATCCACTGACAGATTATTCTGCTTTATACCTTATTCCTTGAAGCAGATATGTTACTAATTCAGTAACAGAAATGTATAACAGTGACAGAGCAGTCTTGTCAGACTTGTATCCTAACCTAAAGAAATTAGAAACACTGGCGCCCTGCCAACCCAGAGCAATGCATCACGTCCCTTGTCCGTCCTGAATGTTATTGGCTAAAATAGTTTACAAGCACAAGGGCATGTATCTCTCACACACTGCCGCTAAACTGTCATGTCATAGTACTGCATCTGTTTCATGTCACTGACAAATGAGTGGAAATTAACAAGAAGCATATGCTTACTGTGCAGTTGCTCTAGATATGTAGAATAATATCTGATGCTTTCAGACGAATCATTATGTTTAAACATTGTATCGTTGATATCAACTTGTGTGATTTGTGGGTGTACTTTTACGAATGGTATGCTCACTGTAATAATATACTGGCCACGTGTTGCATATAAACGTGTCTGGCCCAGATTGTCAGTACATAATGAACGTCACTGGAAGCCTCGGGGATTGTCTACTTCCTTCTTACAGCTTCAAGCAACTGTTACTGCCCACCTTGGTGATGTTCTTGTAAAGCAGGGGCGGTGGGGTAGCCTAATGACCGCTCGTCACGCTGAAGACCCGGGTGTTAAGCCCATATTTGGTGTCCCCCGCCGTGATATTGCTGGTATATTGCTTAACGCGGCGTAAAACTAAACTCACTCACTCACTCACTCCACTCTTGTAAAGTACATGAATGTGTATTTCCTTCGCAGAGAGGAGATTCTACTAACGCCACTAATATAGCTGTAACCTATCTTCTTAAGACACTCCGAGCGTAGTCGAGAGGGACTGATGACATGTTAATAGTTTCATTTATTACCCACGTGGTCAACGTATGGGAGTTGCATACTAATCTCGTACGTCACACGAGTGTCGTATCGCGTTGACCTGTGTCGTAACAACTTGACCTGAGATTCTAACGATTTAATTGGATAGCCGATGACCTCTCAATTAGCTCACGTGAATTCATTCATTCTACAACTTAAATGCATTGTGGGAATGTAAACATTGCGAACGTTGCCGTGTCGCTGTTCAATTGTGAGTCGAACTGAGACATTATATCCGTGGAAAAACATAAACGCAAAGTTTCCACCAGTGATGTTAGCCGGGTGAAGCAACTGCAAACCAAGAAACGGGCTGCTACGGAGTAGTTTAATGTAGGAGGCTGTACGAGGGGATGACAACTGACATGCATCGTGACGTCGGTTACCAAGGGGACAGACGAGAATGGCGTAGTGACGTCATTACAGTGTGACGTCATGCAAAAGTACTACTGAACAAAATTCGGTTTGAAACCATAATAATTAAGAAATACAGTTCGCTCTACCACCATGTATGGTGTAATAAAACACACTTTTGCCCTGAACTATTATAGTTAAAACACGAGGACGCTTGCGTCCGAGTGCTTTAACGTCATAATAGTTCAGGGCGAAAGTGTGTTTTATTGCACTATACATGGTGGTAGAGCGAACTGTATTTCTTTTCTAAGATTCCAAATTTTATACTTTCTAAGGATAATTACGATTAATTTAAGGCAGAAAACAAACGACGGTGTCGGTGACCTAAATTAAGAATCCTCGCACAGGGCTAACTGGCGCGCTGTTCTATTGATGTGTCTGCCCCCCTACGTTAAGACGAACTTTACCAGAAAAACAAATGATAAACAGTTTGATGACGGTTTACGTTCGGATTAAATATCTTGATTCTCTAAATTATTTTAATTACATTTGTGATTAACGTAAACCATGTGAACGTCGCATTTCTACTACCAACGTATGTTTAGATCAGTACATCCAGACGAAGCTGAGTAGTCAAGCGACATTCCACGATTGCATTGTGGGAATGTAAACATTGCGAACGTTACCGTGTCGCTGAAAACTTGTGAGTCGAATTGAGACATTTAAAATGTCAGAAAACATAACCGTATTGTTTCCACCAGTGATGTTAGGTGAGTGAAGCAACTGCAAACCAAGAAACGGGATGCAACGCAGTAGTTTACTGTAGGAGGCTGTACGAGGCGATGACAACTGACATGCATCGTGACGTCGCTTACATTGTGACGTAATGTAAAATGGTTCGATTACGAGGGGGCACACTAGAATGGCGCAGTGACGGGATAACGTCATTCAATTGTTACGTCATCAAAAAACTGTACCTTTATTGTCTGATAATGTATGTTTTTTTCGATTGTTCTAACCGCTGGGCATCTTAGAATAACAAATATACGCTATTTTGTCAATATTCAATGCATGTAAGACATGGGTAATAAATAAAATACCACACTCGCTTTCGCTCGGTCAGATACCATAGGAAGGACACTCGTTTCGTATAATTTGTATGTAATGAGACCTAGTGTAGTATTCTCTATGTATATCCCACCAGGAGAAAATTAGCATGTATTGTCTTCAAGAACAATCTGATTATGAGCTGCTAAAGTTGTCATCATTTGCCCTCACTGGAACATTTCATTCATTTCTCAACGTCAACAAAAGTGTTTTCTTTGATCTAGACTGATATTTAATCAACTGTATTGAGGTCTTACGATATTCTGTTCTTCATTGAAATTTCAAGAGACATTTGTCTTTCCACCAGAAAACCAAGAACATTCACCTCGTATCTACCAGAATAATAATGCACTCCTTTAATGACTGAATACTGCAAGAGATCCGTCAAAACTTTAGTTTAGCGGACTGGGGAACGGAGATTTTCACGAATAGGCTTCTCTCTAGTAAGATGTTGATGTTATTATATTTGGATTTTGAGCATGCTAAATTCATATTTCAAGAGGCATGTATCAGACATATATTGCAATCATCATTTACTTTGCACAGTAGTCGTTATCTAATACCAGTCAGCAAGCTATGTGGGTATACTTATCACCATATTTGTTACTTCAGGATGGAAATGAATGTCGTCATCGAAAGAAAAAATGTCAGGAGAAATGTAAATTCACAAAAGTCGTTGAGATTTAGCAGTCTCAGCCTACATCCACCAACCCGGAGTTAAATATTGGTCTGAATGATTGGAAACACTTCCTCAATAAATCTGTTATGGAAAGTTAACAAACTGATTGTTTTGATAAAAATACCCAACAGAAACAGCTATTTACCTACCATAACGTTTTGGCAGCTTCTATAACACTCTGTAACATTACTGAGTAAAACCAGTACGCTTCCTGCTTAGGCTTAGAGCCAAACAAGTATGTCGACCAGATGTCTAGCTGTTGAAATCCGATATGTGTACTATGCAAGAAAATTCAAAACCAATAGGCGACTTGCAAAAACTGCTTTTAGTAATAATACGATTCTGTGCAAAAGAGAAATATATACTTGGTTCCCTGACGTCTGAGTAGAGATCGGTAGATGCAGGGAGATGATGACATACCACATGTAACATTCCTATTGGGAGCCTGTATCAACGTATTGATATAAACACATGTTACAATAGCTTCCTCACAGCTACCGCTACAGCTATTGATCTGTGAGACTTGCAACTCATTTGAACTTATCTAATGTAACTTCAGCTTTGTATTGTATTTTATACAATATTCCAAATATTACATCTTATGTTTGAATTACTGGAACCCCGTTTGAAGTTTTTAGTATTACAATTTTTATTCTATTTTTTATTCACATCCACTACAAACGGTTCATTGATCAAATACTCTTGTCACAAATAATATCATTTTCGAGTTTTCTGTTACTTCTTTGTGTCTCTGTGGTGAATATGTTAGAGATAGCTTATTACTCCTCAGATATCATTCTCGCATTACCAATGTATGGTTATAACAGCTTGAATGTTTAAATACGTCAAAAGATATGTGTACCACGAACGCCATAACTTCATTTCTGATATTCTCGTGTTCTGTTGTTTCGCCGATTATCCAGGAACAGGCTACTAATTTGCTTCCTCAGATTAACACATGTTATGCAGAAAATATAATGGACAGGAGGAACAGGTTTCGTTTCAAAGACACTGTATTCATAATTCTTCTGTTTCATAAATCAATATGCGTACGTAGTTATGCTGAGGTAAGGTTTAATTACAGAATTAAAGGTACACGAAACATTAGTCACATTGCAGGGCCAGTCAAGCTATGAGCAGGCGTCTTCCCATTACGCAGACAGGCACTTCGCAGACGTCTTAAAACAACATTTACGGTTCAATGAACAGATTAGCTACTTCCTGTTACCTATACATTACAATGGAATAGCCCAAATAAAAACACAGGAACAAACTGATGCTATGGTATTTACTTTGAAAGATAGCCGAAAGGACAGTAATTTGAATTTGTATTGCTGCAATATAAAAACAGTTGATTTTCATAAACATTTCGGTTTAGCCTTCTAGTCTAAAAGAAGTCGGCACCCTTATATTGTAAACAGTGTCAAAACATATCTGAAATGATTGGAGTATTTCCTACTAAACAGAACAACACCAGTTTTTCTTCAGGATTTACTCCAACCTGCAGTAGGCAACTCAACATCATCTTTCATTCTATCAGCAGTTGAAATGTGGAATAGTATTCCCTTAGCTATCAGAAATTGCGACTCATGACTTGTTGTATCATTTAAATCTTATATGCACGTGAAAGATAAATGTGAACCTAAATATCATTCATATGAAATAAAGAAGTTAAATGTTTTGCACACCAGATTAAGAGTGGAGAGGAGTGAGTTTAGTTTACGCCGCACTCAGCAATATTGCGGCGGTCTGGAAATAATCGAGTCTGGACCAGACAATCCAGTGATCAACATCATGAACATCGATCTGAGCAGTTGGGACTTCTATAGTAACCTTTTAATTTTTTTAAAATTATCCAGGCTATCAACAGCCATTCCAGGTAGACATGGGTACAGGCAGGCCTTTAAACTACAATAAAACACAACTTCTGGCCAAATTGACCGGCTCATTTTCCGAGCACAGGAAGTGGAACACAACAACCCCAGTCCCGCACCAAATGTCACCTACTGGAAAATATCTGTACACACAATAAGCATAAGTGATGGTGATAAAAATGACAACACTAAATACTTAAAATTGTGGTCAGTTTTAATTACTGGATAGATGTGCTTTTAAAAAGCATAAACATCTCACACTATTTCATCCAATCACAACTGTCACATGTCTCTGTCTCTTCAGTTGTTTACATACGGTGCTCGCTCAGGGAGCATGTGTAGTGGAACCATCAGAAACTTAGCAAAATTTATGTAAATACCTCTGCTGAAACCGATGCAGCAGTGATCTTGAAACTTTCGAAACACAATAGATCAGACAAGTGGGTTTTGTGTAAACGCTGGCTGCATGATGTTACTTACTAACCTTATTTCTCATATTTTGAGTTTCAGAGAAGCCTCATGTGCACATACACTGCACATACAAACGTTCAGAGTTGTATGATTCCCAGGGAATTGAGATTGATAATACAATGTGACTTTTGGGATTGACATCCCATGATCGAGGGAAAAACAAAGCACCTTTGAGCAGCTGAGCTGAGCTGGATATTGGATCTATACAAATATATATATATAAAACGACTTATTTCTGCAAAATACCCATGTTATCACGTCATCTTATTTGAATAGTTCACTGTTCACCAACTGAATTTCCACCCAATGTATCATAAACTAAAAGTTATGTAAATTCATGTTCCAGAAGTAGTAGTATTCAGTAACCATACAGCTAAAATGTAATGTTCTAATACTACAATTTAGATGCTTTACGAATAAAGCTTACGTAGTAATCCTTCTTAAACTTCAATTAGAGACCATGCGAGTGGGTTAGTTAGTAAATCTTAAAGGCACTTTGACCAGTGTTTCAGTAAGTGGCACTGCAATTTAGTTTCATGTGGGAAGAGGTCCCGAAGTATACCACAGTCGATTACCACGTTGAAGCCAACCAGCTGAATCACTACATCCCTGGCCCACCTTGTCAGTTGACAACGATTAAGGAAGATTATATACTCTGCAAAAAAGAAACACAAAAGTAGAGTTATACAGTTTTACTGATATTGATACAAAATGGATGCCACATATAGATTTCTCATGTCTGAATGCATTGGGGGAATAAAGTACGGTCAAAAACGGCGAGGTGGAAACGCTAAAACGCAACCACGGGAGAACGTGGCGGCCAAAAACACCCACATGAAATGAACGTGCAATATAAATTGTTGGGCTGTGAAAACGATGGGTTTTCATTTGTCTGTCATCATAATTGTACAGCAGGTGAAACATGACACATGCCACGACGGACCGAAGCTCAATGCAACAACGCCATCGGCCGACTGAAGACAGGAGACCCGGCCTCGACCGTATCCAGGTATTTCCGCGTTTCTCCAAGCAGCACTACAATACTATGGACTTAGGAGTCCGGTCCCAGATCCGGTGGACCATGTGTCGCAACTGCGCCTCCACAGGACAGGTTTATACGGAATCGTCACTTACGTGATGGACCCATCACGGCCACCTCTAGCTACAGCTACAACTCAAAATTTCAGCCAAGACAGTGAGGAACCGCGCCGCTGATATTCGCGTGATTTGAACCCAGACTCTCAAAGTGAGTTCCCTGATCGCCAACCCACAGTCACTCATGATCAGCCAACGTCGCCCAACACATATGGAAGTTTGACAACTGGAAATCTAGATCACGTACTTTTGTTTCCATCTGTACTGAGAAAGTGTTGTCTCACATATATATCTTACATTTGACCACTTTCTAAATGACACTGTGTATTCTTAGCCTCCAGACAGGGAACAGTGCCAATACAAAGTGCATGATCTAGATTTGTTATGTCAGTTATTCCCTGTGGCAAGACTCTGACACCCACACTTCCAGGTCCAAGCACCTAAACATAAATACTCCCCGAAAGTTTCACTTTTACATATGCGTAAGGTGTCTTTGCTGATGGTGATACTTTCAAGGGAGTGATTGGCATACTATGGGACATGTACCAACAGACCCAGGTCAATGACTAGAGCACAGGGTCGATGGATCCGAAATTAGGTTCTACGAAATGAAGTTGCTCCAAACATTCATCAGGCAACTGGAGTTACGGGTCCGACCAGTAGAAATCGTCTTGCAAGCCCATCTCCATGCATGACGGGACATGTGTTGTGCCGCACCTTACGAATCGTCTTATTGTCATCATACCTCAATGGTGCACACATAATTGAAACTGTGGTAATATCTGGGTAATCGTTGGTCACATGTCATGTTTAGATACGAGTCCCGATTCACTTGGCATTTCCTTGATAGGCGTGGTCGTATCTGGCGGTTCCGAAATGAACGTCAAGCAGAGTATGTTAGCAGAGTGCGAAATAGCCACTGGCCCGCTAGCCCGTGACTAGTAAAAATCCAGTCGGGCCAGTAAATCACCACAGCCACTGGCTCGATTGGCTAGTGAATTTTCATGGGGTCATTTTGTAAACATGTCACTCTTTCCGACTTTTTAGTTATGATACACTTTCAAATCGTGCAGGATTATTGCCTGATAAAATTATCATCATCATATTAGCAGCTTACCGATGAAACCCATGTCTACATTCAAATTTCGGACTAGCGAATTATTCTGTGGGCTAATAACTTTCAGGCATAGCTAGCCCGACTGGCTTGCAGAATTTGGAAACTATTTCGCACATTGCGTGTTAGGTGTCGTGTTGTGGTCGAAGTATGTGTTCACCGTATCCAAATCATCAATACTCAGCTTCAGCAGCAAAACATCCACAGGATGCCATGTTCAGCTCTGAGCACGGACCTTTTCCCAGTTAATAACGTCCGGGAGATTATAGAGAAACGTGTGCGACAACGTCACAATTAGCCGACCACGTTGGTTGAAATTGGGCAGGCACTGCAGGAGGAATGGGGCATCACCCTCAAATCGCCAATCGGGAAACAAATACGCAGTATGTCTCCTCGAGTGAATGGATGTTGGACAAAGTATGGTGGTATATTAAGCTCTACTGATGTCCATCTTACCACTATCGTCTTTTAAGGTTGTTGGCGGTCATAACATATGTACTGTCATACTAGAAACTAATACCGCTTAGTGTTTTAACAGTCTAGTTGTTTCTGAGTATCCCCACCTTTAATGTGTATATTATCCTGAGTATCCCCACCTTTAATGTGTATATTATACTGAGTATCCCCACCTTTTATGTGCATATTATCCTGAGTATCCCCACCTTTAATGTGTATATTATCCTGAGTATCCCCTCCTTTAATGTGTATATAATCCTGAGTATTCCCACCTTTAATGTGTATATAATCCTGAGTATCCCAACCTTTTATGTGTATATAATCCTGAGTATCCCCACCTTTAATGTGTTTATAATCCTGAGTATCCCCACCTTTAATGTGCATATAATCCTGAGTATCCCCACCTTTAATGTGCATATAATCCTGAGTATCTCCACCTTTAATGTGAATATAATCCTGAGTATCCCCACCTTTAATGTGCATATAATCCTGAGTATTCCCATCTTTAATATGTTTATAATCCTGAGTATTCCCACCTTTAATGTGCATATAATCCTGAGTATCCCCACCTTTAATGTGCATACAATCCTGGGTATCCCGACCGTTAATATGTATATAATCCTGAGTATCCTAACCTTTAATGTGTATATAACACTGAGTCTCCCCACCTTTAATGTGTATATAATACTAAGTATCCCCACCTTTAATGTACATATAATCCTGAGTCTCCCCACCTTTAATGTGTATATAATCCTGAGTATCCTAACCTTTAATGTGTATACAATCCTGAGTGTCCCCACCTTTAATGTGTATATAATACTGAGTATCCCCACTTTAATGTGCATATGATCCTGAGTATCCCCACCTTTAATGTGCATATAATCCTGAGTATCCCCACCTTTAATGTATATAATCCTGAGTCTCCCCACCTTTAATGTGTATATAATCCTGAGTATTCCCCCCTTTTAATGTGTATATAATCCTGAGTATCCCCACTTTTTAATGTGTAGATAACACTGAGTCTCCCCACCTTTAATGTGTATATAATCCTGAGTATTCCCCCCTTTTAATGTGTATATAATCCTGAGTATCCTAACCTTTAATGTGCATATAATCCTGAGTCTCCCCACCTTTAATGTGTATATAATCCTGAGTATCCCCACTTTAATGTGCATATGATCCTGAGTATCCCGACCTTTAATGTGTATATCACCCTGAGTATCCCCACCTTTAATGTGCATATAATACTGGGTATCCCCACCTTTAATGTGTATATAACACTGAGTATCCTAACCTTTAATGTGCATATAATCCTGACTTTTTAATGTGTATATCATCCTGAGTATCCCCACCTTTAATGTGCATATAATACTAAGTATCCCCACCTTTAATGTGTATATAATCCTGAGTATTCCCAACTTTAATGTGTATATAACACTGAGTATCCTAACCTTTAATGTGCATATAACACTGAGTTTCCCCACCTTTAATGTGTATATAATCCTGAGTATCCCCACCTTTAATGTGCATATAATCCTGAGTATTCCCACCTTTAATGTGCATATAATCCTGAGTATCCCCACTTTTTAATGTGTATATTATCCTGAGTATCCCCACCTTTAATGTGCATATATTTCTGAGTATCCCCACCTTTAATGTGTATACAATACTGAGTATCCCCACCTTTAATGTGTAGATAACACTGAGTATCCCCACCTTTAATGTGTATATAATCCTGAGTATCCCACCTTTAATGTGTATATAATCCTGAGTATCCCCACCTTTAATGTGTATATAATCCTGAGTCTCCCCACCTTTAATGTGTATATAATCCTGAGTATCCCCACTTTAATGTGCATATGATCCTGAGTATCCCCACCTTTAATGTGTATATCATCCTGAGTATCCCCACCTTTAATGTGCATATAATCCTGGGTATCCCCACCTTTAATGTATATATAATCCTGAGTATCCCGACTTTTAATGTGTATATAATCCTGAGTATTCCCACCTTTAATGTGTATATAATCATGAGTATTCCCACCTTTAATGGGCATATACTCCTTAGTATCCCCATCTTTAATGTGTATATATTCATGAGTATCCCCATCTTAATGTGTATATAATCCCGATTATCCCCACCGTTAATGCGTATATACTTCTGAGTATCCCCATCTTTAATGTGCATATAATCCTGAGAGTCCCCACCTTTAATGTGTATATAATCCTGAGTATCCCCACCTGTAATGTGTATATAATCCTGAGTATCCCCACCTTTAATTTGTATATAATCCTGAGTATGCCTTCCTTTAATGTGCATATAATCCTGAGTATCCCCACCTTTAATGTGTATATAATCCTGAGTATCCCCACCTTTAATGTGTATATCATCCTGAGTATCCCCACCTTTAATGTGTATACAATCCTGAGTATCCCCTCCTTTAAAGTGTATATAATTCTGAGTATCCCCTCCTTTAGTGTGCATATAATCCTGAGTATCCCGACCTTTAATATGTGTAAAATCCTGAGTATCCCCACCTTTAATCCTGAGTATCCCCTCCTTTAAAGTGTATATAATTCTGAGTATCCCCTCCTTTAATGTGTATATAATCCTGAGTATCCCCACCTTTAATGTGTATATCATCCTGAGTATCCCCACCTTTAATGTGTATATCATCCTGAGTATCCCCACCTTTAATGTGTATATCATCCTGAGTATCCCCACCTTTAATGTGTATATAATCCTGAGTATCCCCACCTGTAATGTGTATATAATCCTGAGTATCCCCACCTTTAATTTGTATATAATCCTGAGTATGCCTTCCTTTAATGTGCATATCATCCTGAGTATCCCCACCTTTAATGTGTATATAATCCTGAGTATCCCCACCTTTAATGTGTATATAATCCTGAGTATCCCCACCTTTAATTTGTATATAATCCTGAGTATGCCTTCCTTTAATGTGTATATAATCCTGAGTATCCCCACCTTTAATGTGTATACAATAGTATCCCCACCTTTAATGTGTATACAATCTTGAGTATCCCCACCTTTAAAGTGTATACAATCTTGAGTATCTTTAATGATACAATCTTGTATCCCCACCTTTAATGTGTATACAATCTTGAGTATCCCCACCTTTAATCCTGAGTATCCCCACCTTTAATGTGTATACAATCTTGAGTATCCCCACCTTTAATGTGTATACAATCTTGAGTATCCCCACCTTTAATCCTGAGTATCCCCACCTTTAATGTTTTACAATCTTGAGTATCCCCACCTTTAAAGTGTATACAATCCCCCACCTGTGTAGAGTATCCCCACCTTTAATGTGTATACAATCTTGAGTATCCCCACCTTTAATCCTGAGTATCCCCACCTTTAATGTTTTCACAATCTTGAGTATCCCCACCTTTAAAGTGTATACAATCTAGAGTATCCCCACCTTTAATGTGTATACAATCTTGAGTATCCCCACCTTTAATCCTGAGTATCCCCACCTTTAATGTTTTTACAATCTTGAGTATCCCCACCTTTAAAGTGTATACAATCCTGAGTATCCCCACCTTTAATGTGTATACAATCCTGAGTATCCCCACCTTTAATCCCCACCTGTATACAATCTTTAATGAGTATCCCCACCTTTTTAATGTGTATACCTGAGTATCCCCCCCACCTTTAATCCTGAGTATCCCCACCTTTAATACAACCTGAGTATCCCCACCTTTAATCCTGAGTATCCCCACCTTTAATGTGTATACAATCTTGAGTATCCCCACCTTTAAAGTGTATATAATCTTGAGTATCCCCACCTTTAATGTGTATACAATCTTGAGTATCCCCACCTTTAAAGTGTATACAATCCTGAGTATCCCCACCTTTAATGTGTATAGTATCCCCCCCACCTTTAATGTGTATACAATCTTGAGTATCCCCACCTTTAATGTGTATACAATCTTGAGTATCCCCACCTTTAATCCTGAGTATCCCCACCTTTAATGTGTATACAATCCTGAGTATCCCCACCTTTAATGTATATAATCCTGAGTATCCCCACCTTTAATGTGTATATCATCCTGAGTATCCCCACCTTTAATGTGTATCCCCACCTTTAATCCTGAGTATCCCCACCTTTTGTAATGTGTCCACCTTGAGTATCCCCACCTGAGTAATGTGTGTATACAATCTTGAGTATCCCCACCTAATGTGTATACAATCTTGAGTATCCCCACCTGTGTATGTATATTTAATCCTGAGTATCCCCACCTGTAATGTGTATACAATCCTGAGTATCCCCACCTTTAAAGTGTATACAATCCTGAGTATCCCCTTTAATCCTGAGTACTGTTGAGTGTATACAATCCTGAGTATCCCCACCTTTAAATGTGTATATAATCCTGAGTATCCCCACTTTAATGTGTGTATATAATCCTGAGTATCCCCACCTTAATGTGTATATAATCCTGAGTATCCCTACCTTTAATGTGTATATCATCCTGAGTATCCCCACCTTAATGTGTATAATGTGTATCCACATTTTTGTGTGTGTACTATTAATCCTGAGTATCCCCACCTTTAATGTGTGTCCTCTTGAGTATCCCACCTTTAATCCTGAGTATCCCCACCTTTAATGTGTATACAATCCTGAGTATCCCCACCTTTTAATGTGTATACAATCCTGAGTATCCCCACTTTTAATGTGTATACAATCTTGAGTATCCCCACCTTTAAAGTGTATATGAGTGTCCCCCACCTTTGTGTGTATACAATCCTGAGTATCCCACCTTTAAATCTGTGTATATGTGTATCCTGGAGTATCCCCAATGTCCTGTGTGTCCCACCTTTAATCTGTATACAGTCCTGGATCCCCACCTTAATGTGTATATGTCCATCTGTGTGTATCCCACCCTGTAATGTGTATACCTTCTGTGAGTATCCCCACCTTTAATGTGTATATCATCCTGAGTATCCCCACTTTTAATGTGTATATAATCTTGAGTATCCCCACCTTTAATCCTGAGTATCCCCACCTTGTGTGTGTATACAATCTTGAGTATCCCACCTTTAAAGTGTATACAATCCTGAGTATCCCCACCTTTAATGTGTGTAAAGTGTATACAATCCTGAGTATCCCCACTTTAATGTGTATACAATCTTGAGTATCCCCACCTTTAATGTGTATCCACCTTGTGTCCCCACCTTGTATCCTCCTTTAATGTGTATACAATCCTGAGTATCCCCACCTTTGTGTCAATCTCTGAGTATCCCCACCTTTAATCCTGGTGTCCCCACCTTTGTGTGTACAATCTTGAGTGTCCCCACCTTTAATCCAACTTGAGTATCCCCACCTTTGGTAAGTATCCCCACCTGTATATACAATCTTGAGTATCCCCACCTTTAATCCTGAGTATCCCCACCTTTAATGTGTATACAATCTTGAGTATCCCCACCTTTAAAATCCTGAGTATCCCCACCTTTAATGTGTATGAGTGCAATAAAGTGTATACTGAGTATCCCCACCTTTAATGTGTATACAATCCCCACCTGTAATGTGTATATCATCCTGAGTATCCTTGTAATTAATGTGTGTACAAATCTTGAGTATCCCCACCTTTAATCCTGAGTATCCCCACCTTTAATGTGTATACAATCCTGAGTATGTATACAATGTGTATATGAGTATCCCCACCTGTAATGTGTATACAATCCTGAGTATCCCCACCTTTAATGTGTATACAATCTTGAGTATCCCCACCTTTAATGTGTATACATCCTGAGTATCCCCACTTTTAATGTGTATACAATCTTGAGTATCCCCACCTTTAATCCTGAGTATCCCCACCTTTAATGTGTATACAATCCTGAGTATCCCCACCTTTAAAGTGTATACAATCCTGAGTATCCCCACTTTTAATGTGTATACAATCTTGAGTATCCCCACCTTTAAAGTACAATCTGAGTATCCCACCCTTTAATCTGAGTATCCCCACCTTGTGTGTATAGTATCCCCACTTTTAAATGTGTATACAATCTTGAGTATCCCCACCTTTAATCCTGAGTATCCCCCACCTTAATGTGTATACAATCCTGAGTATCCCCACCTTTTAAGTGTATACAATCCTGAGTATCCCCACCTTTTAATCCTGAGTATCCATCCTGAGTATCCCCACCTTTAATCCTGAGTATCCCCACCTTTAATGTGTATATAGTATCCCCACCTGTAATGTGTATACAATCCTGAGTATCCCCACTTTTAATGTGTATACAATCTTGAGTATCCCCACCTTTAATCCTGAGTATCCCTCCTTTAATGTGTATACAATCCTGAGTATCCCCACCTTTAATGTGTATATAGTATCCCCACCTGTAATGTGTATACAATCCTGAGTATCCCCACCTTTAATGTGTATACAATCCTGAGTATCCCCACCTTTAAAGTGTGTATATAGTATCCCCAATCTTGAGTATCCCCACCTTTAATGTGTATACAATCCTGAGTATCCCCACCTTTAATGTGTATATAATCCTGAGTATGCCCCTTTTATGTGTATAATCCTGAGTATCCCCACCTTTAATGTGTATATAGTATCCCCACCTTTAATGTGTATATCCCCAATCTTGAGTATCCCCACCTTTAATGTGTATGAGTATCCTTGACCTTTAATGTGTTTATACTCCTTGAGTATCCCCACCTTTAATGTGTATGTATCCAACCTGTAATGTGTATATCATCCTGAGTATCCCCACTTTTAATGTGTATACAATCTTGAGTCTCCCCACCTTTAATCCTGAGTATCCCCTCCTTTAATGTGTATACAATCCTGAGTATCCCCACCTTTAAAGTGTATATAGTATCCCCACCTGTAATGTGTATATAATCCTGAGTATCCCCACCTGTAATGTGTATACAATCCTGAGTATCCCCACCTTTAAAGTGTATATAGTATCCCCACCTTTAATGTGTATATCATCCTGAGTATCCCCACCTGTAATGTGTATACAATCCTGAGTATCCCCACCTTTAATTTGTATATAATCCTGAGTATGCCTTCCTTTAATGTGCATATAATCCTGAGTATCCCCACCTTTAATGTGTATATAGTATCCCCACCTGTAATGTGTATATCATCCTGAGTATCCCCACTTTTAATGTGTATACAATCTTGAGTATCCCCACCTTTAATCCTGAGTATCCCCACCTTTAATGTGTATACAATCTTGAGTATCCCCACCTTTAATCCTGAGTATCCCCACCTTTAATGTGTATGAGTATCCCCACCTTTAAAGTGTATACAATCCTGAGTATCCCCACTTTAATGTGTATACAATCCTTTAATCCTGAGTATCCCCACCTTTAATGTGTATACAATCCTGAGTATCCCCACCTTTAAAGTGTATACAATCCTGAGTATCCCCACTTTTAATGTGCATACAATCTTGAGTATCCCCACCTTTAATGTGTATATATCCTGAGTATCCCCACCTTTAATGAGTATCCCACACCTTTAATGTGTGTAATCCTGAGTATCCCCACCTTTAATGTGTATACAATCTTGAGTATCCCCACCTTTAATCCTGAGTATCCCCACCTTTAATGTGTATACAATCCTGAGTATCCCCACCTTTAAAGTGTATACAATCCTGAGTATCCCCACCTTTAATGTGTATATAATCTTGAGTATCCCCACCTTTAATGTGTATATAATCCTGAGTATCCCCACCTTTAATGTGTATACAATCTTGAGTATCCCCACCTTTGTGTATACAATCCTGAGTATCCCCACCTTTAATGTGTATACAATCCTGAGTATCCCCACCTTTAATGTATATACAATCCTGAGTATCCCCACTTTTAATGTGTATACAATCCTGAGTATCCCCACCTTTAATCCTGAGTATCCCCACCTTTAATGTGTATACAATCATGAGTATCCCCACCTGTAATGTGTATACAATCCTGAGTATCCCCACTTTTAATGTGTATACAATCTTGAGTATCCCCACCTTTAATCCTGAGTATCCCCACCTTTAATGTGTATACAATCCTGAGTATCCCCACCTTTAATCCTGAGTATCCCCACCTTCAGTATCCCCACCTTTAATGTATATAATCCTGAGTATCCCCACCTTTAATGTGTGTAGTATCCCTAATCCTTTAATCCTGAGTATCCCCACTTTAATGTGTATACAATCTTGAGTATCCCCACCTTTAATGTGTATACAATCTTGAGTATCCCCACCTTTAATGTGTATACAATCCTGAGTATCCCCACCTTTAAATGTGTATACAATCTTGAGTATCCCCACCTTTAATCCTGAGTATCCCCACCTTTAATGTGTATACAATCCTGAGTATCCCCACCTTTAATGTGTATACAATCTTGAGTATCCCCACCTTTGTATACAATCCTGAGTATCCCCACCTTTAATGTGTATACAATCTTGAGTATCCCCACCTTGAGTAAAGTGTATACAATCCTGAGTATCCCCACCTTTAATGTGAGTATCCCCACCTTTAATGTGTATCCTGAGTATCCCCACCTTAATCCTGAGTATCCCCACCTTTAATGTGTGTATACAATCTGAGTATCCCCACCTTTTAAAGTGTATACAATCCTGAGTATCCCCACCTTTAATGTGTATATAATCTTGTATCCCCACCTGTAATGTATATCATCTGAGTATCCCCACCTTTGTGTGTATACAATCTTGAGTATCCCCACCTTTAATCCTGAGTATCCCCACCTTTAATGTGTATACAATCCTGAGTATCCCCACCTTTAATGTGTATACAATCCTGAGTATCCCCACCTTGTAATGTGTATATAATCCTGAGTATCCCCACTTTTAATGTGTATACAATCTTGAGTATCCCCACCTTTAATGTGTATATCATCCTGAGTATCCCCACTTTTAATGTGTATACAATCTTGAGTATCCCCACCTTTAATCCTGAGTATCCCCACCTTTAATGTGTATCCCCACCTTTAAAGTGTGTATACAATCCTGAGTATCCCCACCTTTAATGTGTGTATACAATCCTGAGTATCCCCACCTTTAATCCTGTATAGTATCCCTCACCTTTAATGTGTGTATACAATCCTGAGTATCCCCACCTTTAAAAGTGTATACAATCCTGAGTATCCACCTTTTAATGTGTATACAATCTTGAGTATCCCCACCTTTAATCCTTGAGTATCCCCCACCTTTAATGTGTATACAATCCTGAGTATCCCCACCTTTAATGTGTATACAACTCTGAGTATCCCCACCTTTTAATGTGTATACAATCTTGAGTATCCCCACCTTTAATGTGTATATCATCCTGAGTATCCCCACCTTTAATGTGTATACAATCTTGAGTATCCCACCTTTAATCCTGAGTATCCCCACCTTTAATGTGTATACAATCTTGAGTGTCCCCACCTTTAATGTGTATACAATCCTGAGTATCCCCACCTTTTAATGTGTATACAATCCTGAGTATCCCCACCTTTAATGTGTATACAATGGATCCCCACCTTTAATGTGTATCCCCACCTGTAATGTGTACATATGGTATCCTCCTGTCCTGAGTATCCCCTGAGTATCCCCACCTTGTAATCCTTGAGTATCCCCACCTTTGATGTGTATACAATCCTGAGTATCCCCACCTTTAATGTGTATATCCCCTGAGTATCCCCACAATCTTTAAACTGTGTATACAATCTTGAGTATCCCCACCTTTAATGTGTATACAATCCTGAGTATCCCACCTTTAATGTGTATACATCCCCACTCTGAGTATCCCCACACCTTTAATGTGTATACAATCCTGAGTATCCCCACCTTTTGATCCTGAGTATCCCCACCTTTAATGTGTATATCATCCTGACCTGTGTGTGTATCCCTGAGTATCCCCACCTTTAATGTTGTATACAATCTTGAGTATCCCCTTTAATGTGTTATATAATCCTGAGTATCCCCACCTTTAATGTGTGTATATCATCCTGAGTATCCCCACCTTTAATGTGTATATAAATCCTGAGTATCCCCACCTTTAATGTGTATATGTATCCTGAGTATCCCCACCTTTAATGTGTGTAATGTGTGTGTATAATCTTGAGTATCCCCACCTTTAATGTGTATATCATCCTGAGTATCCCCACCTTTAATGTGTATACAATCTTGAGTATCCCCACCTTTAATAATGTGTATATCCTGAGTATCCCCACCTTTAATGTGTATACAATCTTGAGTATCCCCAATCCTTTAATCCCCACCTTTAATGTGTATACAATCCTGAGTATCCCCACCTTTAATGTGTATATAATCTTGAGTATCCCCACCTTTAAATGTATATAATCCTGAGTATCCCCACCTTTAATGTGTATATCATCCTGAGTATCCCACCTTTTAATGTGTATACAATCCTGAGTATCCCCACCTTTAATGTGTATATCATCCTGAGTATCCCCACCTTTAATCCTGTATCCAATCTTAATCCCCACCTTTTGTGTATCCTGAGTATCCCCACCTTTAATGTGTATACAATCTTGAGTATCCCCACCTTTAAAGTGTATACAATCCTGAGTATCCCCACTTTTAATGTGTATACAATCTTGAGTATCCCCACCTTTAATGTGTATACAATCCTGAGTATCCCCACTTTTAATGTGTATACAATCTTGAGTATCCCCACCTTTAATCCTGAGTATCCCCACCTTTAATGTGTATACAATCCTGAGTATCCCCACCTTTAAAGTATATACAATCCTGAGTATCCCCACTTTTAATGTGTATATAATCCTGAGTATCCCCACCTTTAATGTGTATATAATCCTGAGTATCCCCACACTGTTTAATGTGTATACCTTTAAAGGTGTGTATACTAGTATCCCCACCTTTAATGTGTATATCCCCATCCTGAGTATCCCCACTGTTGTAATCTTGAGTATCCCCACCTTTAATCCTGAGTATCCCCACCTTTAATGTGTATACAATCTTGAGTATCCCCACCTTTAACCTTATAATCCTGAGTATCCCCACCTTTAATGTGTATATAATCCTGAGTATCCCCACCTTTAATGTGTATACAATCCTGAGTATCCCCACCTTTAATGTGTATACAATCCTGAGTATCCCCACCTTTAATGTGTATACAATCCTGAGTATCCCCACCTTTAATGTGTATACAATCCTGAGTATCCCCACCTTTAATGTGTATACAATCCTATCCCCACCTTTAATGTGTATCCCCAGTATCCCCACCTTTAATGTGTATACAATCCTGTATCCCCACCTTTAATGTGTATCCCCACCTTTAATGTGTATATAGTATCCCCACCTTTAATGTGTATACAATCCTGAGTATCCCCACCTTTTAATGTGTATACAATCTTGAGTATCCCCACCTTTAATCCTGAGTATCCCCAGTATTAATGTGTGTATGCCCACCTTTACAATCTGAGTATCCCCACCTTTAATGTGTATACAATCCTGAGTATCCCCACTTATCCCCACCTGTGTGTATACAATCTTGAGTATCCCCACCTTTAATGTGTAATCCTGAGTATCCCCACTTTATCCCCACCTTGTGTATACAATCCTGAGTATCCCCACCTTTAATGTGTATATAATCCTGAGTATCCCCACCTTTAATGTGTATATAATCCTGAGTATCCCCACCTTTTTAATGTGTATACAATCCTGAGTATCCCCACCTTTAATCCTGAGTATCCCCACCTTTAATGTGTATATAGTATCCCCACCTGTAATGTGTATACAATCCTGAGTATCCCCACTTTTAATGTGTATACAATCTTGAGTATCCCCACCTTGTATATAATCCTGAGTATCCCCACCTTTAATGTGTATATAATCCTGAGTATCCCCACTTTTAATGTGTATACAATCCTGAGTATCCCCACCTTTAATGTGTATACAATCCTGAGTATCCCCACTTTTAATGTGTATACAATCTTGAGTATCCCCACCTTTAATGTGTATATAATCCTGAGTATCCCCACTTTTAATGTGTATACAATCCTGAGTATCCCCACCTTTAATGTGTATATAATCCTGAGTATCCCCACCTTTAATGTGTATATAATCCTGAGTATCCCCACCTTTAATGTGTATATAATCCTGAGTATCCCCACCTTTACTTTTAATCCTGAGTATCCCCACCTTTAATGTGTATATAATCCTGAGTATCCCCACCTGAGTTCCCCACCTTTAATGTGTAATCCTGAGTATCCCCTCCTTTAATGTGTATATAATCCTGAGTATCCCCACCTTTAATGTGTATATAATCCTGAGTATCCCGACCTTTAATATATAATCCTGTATATAAATATCCTGAGTATCCCCCTTTACCTGTTAAATCCTGAGTATCCCCACCTTTAAAGTGTATATAATTCTGAGTATCCCCACCTTTAATGTGTATATAATCCTGAGTATCCCCACCTTTAATGTGTATATAATCCTGAGTTTCCCCACCTTTAATATGTATATAATACTTAGTATCCCCTATCTTTAAGGTGTATATAATCGAGAAATACTGACTTTTCGGAATTCCTATTCTTCATTTCAATTGAAACAGGCTGAAATCAGGAAATAGCCATTCGTAATTTGGATTTGGCGAAGAGGTTTACTATCGTGTAAGTGTCAACCTTTTTTTAACAGAAAGGCAATCTTTGTTTATTTCATTTTATATCGTAAGACCGAGAATGATATCGTCATCAGTTATTATTGATCCCTAAACTCGAATATAACGTTAACGTGCTGATTTCTAATAGCTAAAAGCTGCGTAAAACTGAACTCGCTCAGTTCAAGGTAGTTAGTAGTTTTGTGGAACGAAATCTACCCGTTTGTTTGCCAAGTCGATATATCCATCATACCCCGCGCAGTGCAATAGTTAGCACTGTCAAGCCACAGGTCAATTTTAAACACATGAACGGACTATACTCGTTTTGTTTAATACGCTCATTCGGAGTGGTTTACAGATCGTTGGGTATATTGCTCCAGATGTCGTACTACAAAGGCAACAATGTACATGACAATATGTTTTTCTATAATATCATAGTAACCGTACAGTTACATGGTAAGAGCTGTATGGTGCCTGTATCCGAAATCGTAAAATAATTGACCAAAACAAAATGGTAACATTTGTTTTCAGGTTATGTTGTATTTCCTGGTAAATGCTTACTAAATGTGTTGATGTTTGGTTTTATCTTATTTATTTGTTTGCTTATTTATTTTTCTATTTATCTATTTGCCTATTAAATTACCAAGATGATAAACATTATCAGAGGGACATGCGAAAGTATACTTAGTTGTTTTTGTATGCTTGTAAATTGAAAGAACTGATGTTAAAACTGATGTCTGCATAACATATTCCTAACCAGTGTGTAAGTAGTGCTCTGTGGCTGGGTATGTGTAAATTACACCGTGAATACAACAGCATACCCAGCCTTACCATCCATGTCCGAGTAGCGGGATATATAGCTGTGAATGTTATGTGAATCGATCACTGAAAATCAGCGATGACACCAGGTGTTCGTAAAAATGGTAAACATATTCTGCACCACCGGTAGCACCGGGGGTACCCGCCAGTCACAAAATATTGCCCCAAAATGGAACCATTGTTGCCCAATGCTGCACAACAGTACTGATGTGACATGACGGCCTGTACATAATGCCAAACAATGAAGTGGTCCATGGCTCGGAAAATACAGTTGAATTACGATTGCTGTGTAAAAGTACAGAGATTCCGATGCTTAAAATAAACGCTGCCTCTGGGTGCTTCACGTGATATTCCCTATGGATGTTGTAATTTGCCACAACCCGAGATGGGGGTTCATGTCAGTAATGTGATAGTCCCCGGGGAAGACCTGTTAATGTTTGAGGAAGTTGTTTTTGCCTCTTTTATATTATAATGTTGTGTGATTTGTATACGACACCTTTCAGAATAAGCCACTGTGAATGAATATTCGAATAGACGCATGAAATTCAGATTTCGGGAATAACGATTTCCATCGTGCCTAGTATTGTATGTCCTGATGGGGTCTAAGGAATACAGTCCAGGAACGGACGAGTTCCTGATCATGTCCCAGTGAGTCAGCTCAAGCACATCTGCAGTGATGATACCTTTTGCACGAGTTCTTAACGAAAACATTTACCTTTAGATTCGACCAAGTTGTCATGCCGTTACCACTGATATATTACTACATGAGCTTAACTTCCTGACACAATGTGTTAAGCAGACGGACAACCAGCCTCCAGGCTTTATGTGACAGGCTTTAATATCTCAGAAATCTGAGATGTGCAGTAAGGAGTGAATCGACTAATGGCAAATGTTTGATTAAAAGTCTCCTTTTCTGGGGATTGCGTGGTTATTCTTGAACATGACGAGTTGTGTTATCCTTACTATCCTTTCCAGTGAAAAGACTTTCAGAAACACTGTACATGTACATCATTCCTGTATGAATATCTGTACCCATCATCTCGTACCGCTGGTTGGTAAGATATACCGGGATATTAGCGGCACATTAGCTGGGATTTGCACATCTCAAAATTAGGTATACTTATGGACTGAAATCACATCTTGCAATAGAAAAGTGATATTATCTGTACAGCCCACATATCCTGATACACATTACATTAGAAATTTGAATTACATTTACGGCCCACAGATCTGGGTACATCAAACTATAGATGTGAAAGTACATTTACAGCTGGCAAGTCTAGGTACATAATTATAACAATATAAAGGTGAGCGTACATTTACAGCTGACACGTGTGGATACATATCACAAGTGAGTGAGGTAAAATTTAACGTCACATAGGCAATTTTTCAGCCATACCGTGACGAGTATTTGAATATAAATATATATTGGGGTCAGGATTAAGATATCTGTCAGCGATGGACAGTAGAATTTCTAGAGTATTACAGGTATGACGTAAAACGAGTTGATAGCATTTAAAAGAATAGATTTGTAAACAACAACACATTGTACAAATGGGCTATAGATCTCCAGCTATAGATCTCAAGCAACTGAAGGTAGATCACCATACTAGGGACCATGGGGACTTACAGACCCTTTGCTACCTGCATGGACCCTAGCTCGATTTATAGCATCCCTTCAGCCGCTGGCGATTATATTCGAATTTACCCACTTAAAAGAACAAATATACTTCGATTAAGAAACTGGTAGATACAAACATACCTTGGGAGACATGGACATGCGTAGCACTTGTCACAAGAGAGATAAAACTGAAATCTACTCACATAATATATCGTTACAAATACTGAAGATAATAAACTGTATGAAGTAATTTCTGTTTGATTGAACAACTGTTCTCCTTAACGTTCAAGGGTAAACGTCTTGTACAGTGATCGTTCCGATTTTTCTTTGATACTTTAATCGAAAAACCCAAAACAAATGCCAGCTAGATTTTCTAGACCATACTTTTTTCTGTTCATTGTAAAATCAAAATATGAACAAATCACACAACTGTAAATAAATTCCTTAAGGAAAGTAAATTAATGCTCATCCTATGTGTCTAGAAAAACTAGAATAAAGTCCATTTCAGTGAGAAAATCAAAGCATAAAATCGACAATAGCCCTCAACAGCAAAGCAGTGTTGTTTTAAAGAACACGTCCACATCGGTTCCACATGGAAACAAGGTCATTCAAATTACTTTCCTTGCTGGATAAATGTATTGTACTTATTGACACGAACACGTGATATAATTATTGTTGACATGATCTGTTAGCGTTTTTAACGCTAGGCTCATGCATTTGTTTCCTCAAGTGTCATGGACTTCATTGAAAGCATCCTGGTCTTCTTTGACGGCCTTCTCTCTTCATATCGACGTTTACATGGGCAGAACAGAGCTTGAAAAACTAATCTGAACTTTCTGCCGAACATACAGTAAAGGATGAAATTTGTTGCTGAACAAACAATGATGAGCGTATCCCCGAGTGATGAGACACGTGAACATGCAGCTGAACAGTCACCAAGCCTCTTAGCATTCTCGGTCTGCTCCAGCACCAGGGCCACAGCGGGAACCAGATGACAGAGGAAGAATAGGCTGGTAACAGCCAACACGGTGCCACATAATTTATTTCCGGTTCCACTGGAAGATCTGTTGCCCACATTTACGTTAAGTTCAATGACGGCTTTTGATTTGTCGTGTTTCTTATAACCCCTAGTAACATTTCGAAGTGTGTGAATCATGAGAACATTAAACACAGCGATGAGAGTGAATGGTATGGCAAAATGTACTATAAAATTTATATAGATAAGATACACTGTATAGAATGCTGTGTCATAGAACACCGACTTAGTGACACTGATGGTAGGAGAACCTAATTTGAGACTGTGTTCCATGCAGCGAGGTATGTTGAAGATGACGCTGAAAATAAAGATTGCCACCAGAATTTGGTTGGTCCGTTTCTGAGTGAAGACAACTGCTGCCTTGAGAGGTTTGACGACTGCCACACATCTCTCTACTGTGACCATCACTGTTGTGTATACTGACCCGGTGCGGGATATGTGCAGCAGCGGGTAGAAGATGGAGAACATGACTGCCCCAGCTGAGCCAAGTTGTATCCCCATGTGATGGAGGACGTGGGGTAGGTTCCCTGCCACACCATGCGAGAAGAGGAAGACGGTATCATAGACAGCCAGACCCACAAGGAGACGACACACAGACGCAGAACCGCGTCTCATCTGCTTGCTACTTAGCACAAACACAGACAGAATATTGCCCACAATGCCAAGTACAACAAAGACCGAAGCCACCAGTCCAGCTGTGTAGAAATGGAACAATTCATTTGCCGCGGCTACTTGCTGCTGCTGGACATCAACTGGCGTGTACTTGTGTTCAGGAGGAAAGGTTATTGAGATGTTCATGCTAAACTCTTGCTGAGTTGTTGTTTGACGATGTTCCCTTCCCTCGCGGGAATCCATTATCAAACGGCCAGTGTATTTACTCTGCAAATGAATACAAATGTACTAATTTAGTTAAGAAATATATTCATTTAGAATGTGATGAAGCACGAAGCACGTATGTGTACATATATATATATATATATATATATATATATATATATATATATATAATCACTATATTATCACATATAACATACTCAGTCATATAACTGAGCCTCTCGTTATCAAAGTTCATTATCACACTAGTACCCAACATACTGAATTATATATAATTAAATGTTTGCGTCGCATCAGCAATATTACAGGAACCTAGCAGTGAAAACAATGAATTCGTTTCAAAATATTTGTCGACAGAGAACAGTAGAACAGGACAGGACAGTTCCTCATGCATACATGCATTAAGCTGAACAGGACAGTTCCTCATACATACATGCATTAAGCTGAACAGGACAGTTCCTCATACATACATGCATTAAGCTGAACAGGACAGTTCCTCATGCATACATGCATTAAGCTGAACAGGACAGTTCCTCATACATACATGCATTAAGCTGAACAGGACAGTTCCTCATACATATGCATGCTGAACAGGACAGTTCCTCATACATAGGACAGTTCCTCAGTTCCTCATACACACATGCATTAAGCTGAACAGGACAGTTCCTCATACATACATTTTGCAGGACAGTTCCTCAAGCTGAACAGGACAGTTCCTCATACATACATACATGCATTGCTGAACAGGACAGTTCCTCATACATACATGCATTAAGCTGAACAGGACAGTTCCTCATACATACATGCATTAAGCTGAAACAGGACAGTTCCTCATACATACATGCATGCATTAAGCCTCATACATACATGCATTACATGCATTGTTGAACAGGACAGTTCCTCATACATACATTAAGCATTAAGCTTAAGAACAGGACAGTTCCTCATACATACATCATTAAGCTGAACAGGACAGTTCATTACATGCATTAAGCTGAACAGGACAGTTCCTCATACATACATGCATTAAGCTGAACAGGACAGTTCCTCATACATACATGCATTAAGCTGAACAGGACAGTTCCTCATACATACATGCATTAAGCTGAACAGGACAGTTCCTCATACATACATGCATTAAGCTGAACAGGACAGTTCCTCATACATACATACATGCATTAAGCTGAACAGGACAGTTCCTCATGCATACATGCATTAAGCTGAACAGGACAGTTCCTCATACATACATGCATTAAGCTGAACAGGACAGTTCCTCATACACACATGCATTAAGCAAAACAGGACCGTTCCTCATGCATACATGTATTAAGCTAAAGAGGACAGTTCCTCATACATGTATTAAGTGAAACAGGACAGGACACACATATATATATTAGACAAAACGGGGAAATCCCGTATTTATACAAAGCTCACAAAGACGGGTATCTATTTTATGTGATATAGGTGCGTTGGTATATACTTGGCTCAGATGTATTCATTATTTGATGTATAGCATCAGCTTCCATGATACACCGATATGAGGCTACGCTCCTTATTTTGGCGATGAAGATACAATATTTGTTTTATCAGGGTTATTAAGGTTGTTTACAGACCGAAGTCATGCATCTGTAATATTGCTGAGTGTGACGTTAAACAAACAGACACAAGCTCATAATATTGTCGGAATAGTACAATCAAATCTACTTCATTTTGTGGATGTGGAAAGGGTTTATATATATTTGAAGAACCCTAAGTATCGATTTTACCAAAACGTATGGCTTTTGACGCCCCGGAAGGCAAGGTTGTTGCTGGCGGTCAATGGCGCTAAAGATACGCTTAATGTCCTTTGAGGTTTCACCGTATTGTGACTAAGTACAACGTGTAGTGAACTGCCTATGAACAGGACGAACGAGTTGCAATGATGATGTCTCATGATTCGTTAGTGCCATGGTACAGAACTCAGAACTTTCTATTGTACCATTCAGCTGGAAAGTCAGTTACGTCTTGTCTGAGGACCACCAAACAGGTTTGTCTGATGTAGAACTGAGAACCTTCTATTGTACCATTCAGCTGGAAAGTCAGTTACGTCTTGTCTGAGGACCACCAAACAGGTTTGTCTGATGTAGAACTGAGAACCTTCTATTGTACCATTCAGCTGGAAAGTCAGTTACGTCTTGTCTGAGGACCACCAAACAGGTTTGTCTGATGTATTGTTTGCTTTCGGTTAAAATAATGTCCATTACACGTCCAGATACAGAACATAATACTCATAACTACATGTAGCCGAATGTGTAAAGGTTAGTGAAGAGATAGAGCATGAATAATAATGTAAATGGTAATTTGGTCAAAATGTGTATGTAAAGGTATGATGTAATAACTAGCATTCAGCCACAGGCTTCTTGAACAGTGGTGTAAAACACACGGATGCTACACACCAGGTGTAAGCAGTCCTCAATGAAAGACTTTTGTGATTGTTATGTTGTGGTCCTGGCTTTTAATGTCTATACAAGAGAGGTTTGATAATCATGAGCATTTTGGATTTTCCTTGAAGTGTACGAAAAGGAAAAATCCAGATATCCGGATATTCAGTTATCTGGACGATTTACGAAAAACGAATTTGTCCGGGTATCCGGGCTCTCGTTGTACTTGTATGAAATCTGAATCTTGAAGTCAAGTCAGGATGCCCCATCTACCATACTCAATGTCAATATTTGAATATTTCTGAAATATACTAACGTGTCTGTTAACTCTTTGTTCTGATTGTTTAACCGAGACAACACAATCCGACTCAAGCCTGACTGAAAAAAGGACAAGAGTAGCAAGTTAAGAGAAACACGTTCTGTTTTATCGATTTGAGATGTGTTTATCACGCTTTGTTTCTTAATTCAACGGTCTCTGCCCTGGGTACGCATGCCACAAGTGATGCGGCTCGATGTTTACATTTTGCAAACGTATTATAGATTTGGTCATTATAAGATCACGTGGTCTAAGCTTGATGATAATCTATTAAGAATTATGTCAATGAAAAGATTATAAAACCTTTTTCATTTCATATCACATACGATTTCAAGTAAACATGAATCCTCTCGGATTCTAATCTAATAAATCTAAGATGAAATAGCGAGAGACTGCATATCTACGTGTTATTGTACGAGCTATTGCACCAATTTACTTGTCATAAAGATACAGGTATAACCGGAGCAGTAATAACACGACATACATACGGGCTCCAAACACGCACGAACGCACGTACGTATGTATATATGTGTGTATCGCAGCATCTATGGTTTTTAACCCCAAAATAGCCGTTTACATTTGTATCCGAATCATATTTATCATTATTTTGTTCACCGTTTGGGCGTAACATACACTGATTTTAGATATGCACGTGCTAAAATCAGCGGCGAGCATCACGTGTAATACGTGTGTCCGTCATTAAGCAAATATGAAATTGAAAGAACTTATTCTATAGTTACAGCTCGAAAACTTGGAAAAACAATTGATTTCGTTGATGATAAGCAGATTTTGGGTCTCTTCAACTGACATTTCTCAAAGGTGGCATGTTATCCGTATGCAGAATGTTGGCACGTCACTGGGGGCTATTGCAAGAGATCTCCCACTACTGGCATTCTCTAATGTCTCTGAATCTCCATTAGTCCCGAAACATTCAAACGAAAATTTTAATTTACCAGATTTTTAAATGTAGTATTTTGGTTATTTAAATTTTGGTTAAATTTATTGATTTTAATATTGATATCAATTAAATTGTTCTCGTCACGATATGGCTGAAATATTGCCGATGTGACGCTAAATACTAACTCACTCACTCATTCACTGAATCTCCATTAGGATTGAGACACAATTCATATTCGTTATAGAACACTTCACATTGCCAGACAATCAATGTATACGGATCTTCCATGCTGTACCTAATAAATACGTTGAGCGTGACGAAAACAATGATGTTTATGTATGTCTTAGTTATACATAACATTTAAAAGATGGAAATGTATTTTGGACATGAGATGTCGTCAACAACCCACGGTAGTTCAATGTTACTGCTTGAGTATAGCTTTTGGTATCCTTGGTGCCGCCTGTTGGAGACCAACGTGCATTTGGCATCGTCCTCGTTGACGCTTCATGGTGGGTGGGGAGCCAGGAGGGTGAACCACAAACTATATAATCATGGCTTCACGAAAAAACAACAACAACAAAACAACAACGTTATCATGTAGATGACACGGATGATGAGAAAGATACAATTACCAGACTATGTTATTCGGAACATGAAACCTGGCCTCGATTTATTGTTGCAGAATCTAGTGAGAAAAAGTTAACATATAGTTCTCCTTTTCTATTAGAAAGAGATATCCAAGGTATTGCTGGAACCGTGAAATATGTGACCAAACTAGATCTGGCTCAATTCTAACAGAATGCGTGAAGAGAGAGCAAGCAGCTAATCTCATGGGAAGCAAAATCCTTTGCAAATGTCCCTGTAAAATGTTATCCACACAGGTCTCTGATCTTCAGCAAATGAATTATCCGAGACAAAGATAGGAGTCTAGCTGATATCGCCACGGATGACACAGTAAGTCAGTTACCGATGCAGTGTGTAGTTGAGGAGGAGCGTTTCACATTTAAGAAAGATGGTGTCTATTCACCTTCAAAACTTATTTGCTAACGTTTGATATTCCAAAGACGCCCCAATCTATTAAAGACGGATGCTTGTCTATGAAAACTGACCGTTATATGCCTAATCCTCTCAGATGCTTTAATTGCCAGACATTTGGCCACGGACAAAACTCATGCTGCTTGCTTACGTTCCGGTAGCAAGGATCACAACAGTAGTGAATGTGCATCTGAATGATGTGTTATCTGCTCTGGTCCACGCATGTCCTCCTCTAGAGACTGTATTGTTTGACAATTTGAAATGACTGCACAGCGCATCAAAACAGAAAAGAATGCCAGCCTTTCAGAAGCAAAGAAGTTGGCTGCTTCAGCTACACCTTCCAGCAACACTTCCCTGCGAGGTAAGTCAACCTACGCTGAAGTGGAAAATCTTCTACTAAATCCATTGAATGTAACACTGACTTGACCTGGGTGAATGTACAGACACCTATGTGCATTCATGGTCTTACTTTTGGCACAACACCCAAATCTTCCTCACAAAAACACATCCAAATCACCGGAAACTCAAACATCTGCTCCAACTGTTATAAAGAAAAATACTAATGTCCATTATTCCCCAAAAAGCAAATCCTAAGAAAAATGGTCGGGAACATTACGATTTGTGCGACAGTGATCACTTTCCTAAAGTACTTAAAGCTATCTCTCCGTCTGCAGATGGCATTTTTCAAAGGCTGATTGACAATCGTTTAGTGCATTATGCAGTAATAGATTGAAGGATGATCATTTCATAAATGAACCAGACCAAATCAGATTATTTACTAGACATTTACACTGAAACCATTTCTAAGACCTCGACTATTCACGTGTCAGCACTCCATGGTGCAAAACAGATTGCAGAAATGCTAGAAGAATCAGGAAATAGTCTGAACGAGCTATTAATAAACACCCAACTCAAGATGCTCTGTAACACTTGACAATATCAAGAGCAAAGGCTTGAAGACCAACAAAACAAAATAGACATAGCACCTGGAGACATTTTGTTTCCAGGTTGACTACTCGCACTCCACTTAATAAAGTATGTAATGGAAATATATGATCAGGACATTGGGGTCCCACAGGGCAGTATTTTGTCAGTGGCACTTTTTAGCATAAACGTCAACAGCCTCGCTAAAGTTTTGAATGAAAATATCGATGGTTCATTATTTGTTGATGATTTTTATGTATCATGCCGTGTCTCAACAAAATACACATGTGGTCATTGGAAAACGCATGTAAATCTTCCAAAGCCAAAACGTGCAGCTTTCACTTTCGTAGGAAACGTAAAATACATCATGATCCCATGTTATTTTAGATATAACACAAATCAAAGTGGTCAAAGAAACCAAATTTTAATAATAATATCTGACTATGAAATGTCTTTTATCCAACATATTAAAAGTCTTAAAGCTAACTGTTTAAAAGCTTTTAATATACTAAAGGTAGTTTAAAATGCTAAATGGGGTGGATACCAACAATCTCTGCTCCATCTCTAAAGGACATTAATAAGGTCAAAACTTGATTATGGGTGTTTTATATATGGCTCAGTCCGTAAATCATATATTCAGTAGCTTGACACCATTCACCAGCAAGGTCTTAGACTAGGTTTAGGTGCATTTAGAACTTCTCCGGTTGAAAGCCTATATGCTGAAGCTAATGAACCTTACTTTAAGCTCAGACGAATAAAATTGGCACTTCATTATGTAACTAAACTCCATTCCTATCTATCTAATCCTGCCTAAAATGTTGTTTTTAATCCCCCCTTTCAAAAGTCATGTGGGAAAAGTGATAAGAAACCAAACTCAATTGCTCCTCTTGGGGTCCATATACAGCATCATATAACAGATGCAAATATACATTTATCTGCAATTGCTGATTTTGAAAGGCCGAAATACCACCGTGGCTGTCGATAGATCCTGATGTCAACCTTGAATTAACCAAATTAAAAAAGGCTGACACAAATCCCTTGTTTATCAACAAGCCTTCCCCGCCATGATATTGCTGGAATATTGCTAAAAGCGGCGTAAAACCAAACTCACACACTCGTAGAACATGCAAGTATATTCACCGATGGATCAAAAATGGAGACCAAGTGACAGCTGCAGCTGTTGTTCGTGATGACGCTTTACCATTGAGATTAACCGATGGAAGTCCTATTTGTCCCGCAGAGACTAAGGCTATTCTATTAGCTTTGCAACTTATTAAACGTTCCAAGGAAACCAGATTTATCATTTTTTCAGATAGCTTATCTTGTCTGCAGGCACTAAAAACGCAAAACTGACTATCCGTTTTTGGTTGAAATTCTGAAATGTCATTTGAATCTGTCTGTGTCTAACATCGAAATCCTGTTTTGTTGGCTACCCAGTCACGTACGTATTGTGGGAAATGCAAAGGAAGATTTCACGGCTAAATTTGCTCTTGAGAAATCAGTGTCAAGCAGTAAATGTCCATTCACTGACCTAAAACCAACTATTTGGCAATATGTAAAAACATCTGGCAGCAGAGATGGAACAAACAAGTATCAAATAAGCGTCATGCCATATAACCCTTGATAGGCTATCATGCCCTTTCTGCTCTACACTAGGCATCATTAATAAAGGGTCAAATGAGGTATAGCACATGTAAAGGACACGTGTCATCATAATGTTTAATGTGTTGACAAACGTGACACATCGTGACATACAGACAAAAAGTTCAAACAGCACTGGCAAACATGATCAGTTGTACAGATCAACCCCCCAAATGAAAATAACAGACATGAAGCACTCAGTCATTCAATATTTTGTGTACCCTCCTCTCGCGTCCAAGACAGGTGCACCTTGTTCTCATGCTCCTTATCAAGTACATACAGAAAGACTGCAAAATCTCATTCCATTCCTCTACTGGAGCTCTGCGGAGTCCTTGGAGATCCACTAGTGCTGGTTGACGTGTGTACACAGTTCATCCCAGACATCTTCAATTGAGTTGAGGTCTGGCGAGCATGCTGGCCACTCCATCCGCTCTACACCCTGCTGCCTAAGGGATTCCGTGCCAATCCTGTCCCTATGAGGCCTAGCGTTGTCGTCTTGCAGTAAAGAGGAACGACCACAAAAGCCATGCATAGCTTGAAGGAATGGTACTGCTATAGGCACTGCTATAGCCAGAATCTCGGCCCGATAAGGCTGTCCGGTAGGATTACCATCGACCACGTGCAGTGAAGTACGTCCAGTAGGAGTTGTCCCTGCTCAAACCATAACTGACCCCCGCCAAATCGCTTGTACGTGGCCACAGTTGCATCTGTGATTCGCTTTCCATTGCGACGATAAATCCTCTGCCGACCATCATAGAAGGACAAATTGTATCTGTTTCATCTGTAGAGAGCACACTAGACCATTGACGTTGATTCCAGCTGCCATGACGTGGTGTTAGTGGTGGACGAACTGCAGGTCGCCTACAGAGGAGTCCGACTGCCGTTAAACGTCGATGAACGGTGCTCCTGGATATCCTTACATTGTTAACATTGAAGTGTGATGTCTGAAGATCTGCTGCGTTAAGGAATCTGTTACGTAACGCAGCTTTAATCATGTGCCTATCATCTCTGTTAGGACTCTGGGGTGACCTGGTCGACGTGCATATTCCACGGACCCGAAATCTCTGCCACAGTCTATCAATAGCACTCTGACTCACATTAAAGCGGACAGCATCCTGCCGCGGAGTTTGACCAGATTCCAAAAGGCCTATAGCCTGACCCCATTCAGCAATTGTGAAAAAAACGTAACGGTTTCATTTTAAAGCTGCGATTTCAAAGAGGTACCTGAACAGTGAACGACAGTGAAAAAGCATCAATGCATGTATATTGTCCTCCACTTTCAATGGATAGAGCGATTTGCACGTGCAAATCATTGACATTAAGTGGCAGGTCCATTTCCATATTGGCAATTTGAATAAAAAATGTGCCATTTGTGCATTTGTCACAGAATGTATATATCTGACGTTAAAGAACGTAATAATGACATTTCAACGGCCTGATTTATATATTGCAAACAAAAGTGAAGATTTTACAACTTATAAGAAATAGTGGTACCAACAGCTTGACCCTTCATTAACGACGCCCAGGATAAATCGCCAAGATGGAGTGGTGACCTGAAGGTGTCGCATTTAACCATCATATCAAACTCATTCATTTTTATTGAAGGGAGAAGATTCCACACACACACACACACAAACACACACGCACACACACACACGCACACGCACACGCACACGCACACACACGCACACACACACGCACATGTATTCCGCGTCACTGTCCTTTGACTGTCAAGCACTTTTCGTTAGAATGTGTTGATTCTTTCGTTCATTCGTTAACGATTTTATGCGGTTCAAACTAAGTCTGAACTTTTCAATACCGTTTCGATATTGATAAACGCACTTCGGTTTTGTCTCTTCGCCTCCTTTAGGACAGGAATCAGGGCATCGCATCTGTATAGACTCACTTCGTCCGGGAATTATTCATAGATGGAATATGGTGTGTTCCTTAACCTTTCCCCTGCCGATTTAACGAGATCTCTCTCTTGTGTATACAACTTCATTGTGAGGGCGCGGGGTGATCCATCTCTGCGGCTGGGCCTCCCGATCCTAGGAACTCTTTTGAAATGTAACTGTTCACTATCGATATTGAGCTGTTTTTTAATGAAGTCTTTGAGAACCTTTTCACAATTTTCCAAAGTAGAGACAGCTTCCGTTTCGGGGATGTTTCAGAAAATGAGATTGTCCCTCATAGATCGACATCTTAGATCTATCACAGTTTCCTGTAATTTGAAATTTTCTAGTTTCACTCATTTTGTAAAGGGGAAGTTTTTTGATCTCATTTTGCAAATGCTTTATATCATCCTGCATTTTTAGGTTATCTCTTTGAAAATCATCGAAACATGCACTCATGTAAGACGTACTTTTGTCAATTTCGTGCATTTTATGTCTGACACATTCTTTTCGATAGAGTCAAGTTTAGAAACCTTCGCGCCTAGTTGTTCAAGTTGTGACAATATGGTCACCATACCGGGTGTCGGTGTGGGAGCTTTACCTTGAAGAACAGTTGATAATTTGGAGGTGGAGACAGATAATATTGTTGGTCTGGGGTTGGTATTTGTTGTTTCCGGGTATTTGCTTGTGGTTATCTTGGGAATGTCTTACTAATTCTCCAACATTCAACATGATGATTGGTGTGTCGTCTCTTGCCGTGTCAGAGTCAGTTGAAGACGACTTGTTCTGCCGTTTAGACTTCTCTTTTGTTGGAGCAGATTCTGCATTCGGTTGTTGGTACATGCTGGTTTACATACCGAATCGATATGGTGATATTTTAGGCAATGTTCATCCTTTTAGAACACTTTAACAGAAAAATATTGTCAGAACAATTTCTAGTTGCGACCTGTTGCCGCCATCTGGTCCTCGTGTCCCACATGACACTGTCTAACTTTAATGACCCTTCAATAATGACGCGAAGTATTTTAATTGAGACCAGGCGTTTTGTTAACGTAGGAAACACACGCACGCACACACATTGAATTTTAAATCTTGTTTTGAGTATTCTGATAGTTATGAAAACATCCTAATTAACTTAATCTTACAATGAGTTCTCAGGGAGTGGGCCCTGAAGCAACATATCTATCAAAACATCCTTATCTGCTGTCCTGAGTTGGCTTCACAGGGATTAATTCTTCCTAGAGAAGATTCAGAAGTGGTAAAAATAGGTAGTTATGGAAACATCCTAATTAGCTTGATCTACTGAAACACCACCTGAATCATATAAAATGTACCGAGCACTGCCACCAACATGCAGCCAACTTTCAGTATGGATAACACTTTTGAGCAACGGTTTCTTACTGAACCGCAAGAGATACGCTAAGCGCCCGAAGTACATGATTCCCAGAGAAGAGTACTACACTTTGGTAGAAGAGGTTAGGCAGGCTGTTGAATCAATAGGTAAAAAGAGTCGTCATGAGTACTACTTTCTGTCCAAATACGAGATCCTGCAGTGCGGTGACGTTGCGAGTTGGACTCACGCCAACTAGCCTCCCACAAGAGATCATCGAAGGTCTTCAAACAGAACAAGATTTCCAAGCCGTCTTCAACCTTGAATCAGCATCAGCCGAATCAGCATCTGCACCTACTGAAGAACCAACCGCTGAAACCAATGTCAGGTCTCATTATCCAACTGCAGAGAATTCAACACTTCAGCTTCAAGAACGAGAAGAGCAAATCCTGAACCAGGGAACACTAGCTGCAGAATACGCAGCCCCCTCTGTCAGACCTCTCTTACGTGAGACGTACTGATTTGACTAAGCAGGGGTGCATCGGCCGATAACGCCACGCAAATCATGTAATACTGGGCAACAGAGGGAAGACATCGTTTGGGGATTGTTTACACATTGTAGCATTTAGGTAGCATTTCATGAATCAAAGGTAAGAATTAGCATTACTTAGATTATGTATGAAAGCCACCAACGTGAAATGCTGTCCAGTCGTAACTCCTGGCGCCAGCTTCGAAACCAATATGGTGGACACGCTCAGTCGCGAAAATTGTACATGTCATGTATGTTGAATGTTACCACGCGAAGCGGAATTGAGGATTAAGAATGATCTATATTAAACAGATTAGTTTTCGAACATATCTTTCCAACATATGTTTGAAAATCGTAATATGTCCGACAAACCTGTCTCCTGTTAGCTGGTAGTCATTCCACACAGTTCTGCGGGAGTAGCCGTCAGTTTGTGACCATAACAGATCGTCATTATTCCTAAATGCCCACAACCAAAGATTCCTTATTTTCTTAGGAAAGGAGACTCGGAGAGCAGTCGTTTCAGTCAGATCTAGTTTTTGAGATTTGAACCTCTGGTTTTCTCATTTCATTTGGGAATTAGGAGATAAACCAGATCGAATACCTTCTTTTAAATCAGAGCCAAGAGCTCGCATTTCAAGGAGTCATTTCAAAATCAACATGACTTATTTTTAATTGGTTTGGGATAACTCACGTTCTAAGCGGAGTGTATTAGCGTTATGTTGTGTCATTTAGCCAGCGAATACACGCGCGACATGTGTCTGACTACTTTACCCAGGTGTGTGACGTCGATGGGACCCTACGAACACTGTGACGTGAGTACAGGGTACTACACGACGGTAACAAATGCCACTGATTGCCAATCTTGATCACCAAATGAAATAGGATATATATCTAAATATATTCAGTTTTCCTATAATTTCGTAAATGTTTGGAGAATTATGTGGACTGGAACAAACGGTGTAATTGTTATTGTTGCCATGTAATCACCTACAACTAAACTGAACGTCCAAACAAATCATTTCTGTACTGCGTACATTCACACTTTAGTCACTTTAGTCAATCACCATGTATCTCAACGTTTATATACCCGAAGGCAAACGTTATTGAATGTTAAACATTTACTCTAGAGAATGACATTTTATTACATGGAATGACAAAGTTTCAAGGTATGGTCCAAGAAAACACTGCACCTATCATATGCAAATGAGCCATAGCACAGGAGGATGTTCACTAGGAAGTTCACACGGTCTGTTGCGAGTGTGTCTATCTTGTGCATTGATGCAGGTCAGGTACCTTGGCCTCTATGTGGCCAATAAATGCTGATGAAAGGCATGGACAGATCTTTCTATATATCCGAGGAAGGATTTGGTGCGTAACCGTCGCAACATTTCAATGTAACGTTCAATGTGGCGTTCACATGTGCGCCTGTAGACACCTGTCATACTGTCAGAGCGGTGAAGAAGGAAACTTGACTCATCGGTAAATAGAACTCTTCCCTACCGTAAGTGTTGTCCGCTCCACTTCAGACGTTGTCGATGTTCTGGCTTCAGATTTGTCCGTCGGGCTGGGCGTCTTGCCAAGTGCAAGTGTTGGTATGGTAAGGGTTGATGGCTGGAACCTGTGTCAGAGGTGCATAGTTCGAATCCATCAGTCTTCACGTTGGGTCATTCCGTCGGCGGTCAGTAGGACGAACGGTCTATAATTTGATTGTTTTGCTGAAAACGGCATCGTAAGCGCCAAATGGCGTTTTTATAGACGTTGAATCGACAAACAACATCACGCCGCGATGTACAAGACTGATGCATACCTAGAGTTGTCCATCTGACATTTTCCTTGAGGCGTAGTCTACAAATATAAGCGATCTGAGTACATGGTGAAATTGTCTATGGAATACTCAGTTAAATTTCTTTTGTTTCGGCTGCGGCAAAGGGCGTGTTGTGGTTGAAATTATATCTTGGCCGCGTTCATCTGCCTTCAGATCACTACAGAGAAGCCATGGGGGACGCTGTACATTGTGGCACAGATGTATTCCCATGCTTTACTCTTGCACTCACACAATCAACCCGTTCACGTGTATACACACATATTATTGCCATGGTACAGAACTCACACAATCAACCCGTTCACGTGTATACACACTTTTTTTTGTCTGGATCAAATTCAAAATAATTCACAAGATTACTACAGAAAGTACTGCAGGAATCAAGGAGTTTGAAGAATCTTCTGTATCTTTTTCTTGTGTATAAAAGGGGAGGTAGCTCTTGTTTAGCATCTCCATTTACAAGAACCTACAATTATGTGGAGATAAAACGTACGCTGGATACTCTGGCTGTTTTTTAACTTGTTGCAGTGAGGTGAGTATTGCCTGTTTTTGATTCTGTAAGAAGTGCTATCGTATTATACTTCCCTCGACTTTCTAATGCTTATTTTGTACTGCGACTGTTATACCGTTGGTTTAATTTGGAAACTTAGTTATTTTAGTATACAAGTGTTAATCATATCACACTGCTTTGTTGTTGGCTGGTGTCGGAGTGGTTTCCGATTAACTGCTGTATTAGTTTTCACTGGGAATCCACACGCAACAGACGCAGCCCTTTTTAAAGGAAAATTATGTATTTCTCATATATCTAACCGAATGGTATACCGCACGGCGGATATATATTCTTCAAAGGAGATAGGGGATCATGCCCTAAGCATGAGCCTTTATGTCTGCAAAACACATCTCATAGTTTGCTAGTGACGCATGTAGTAGTGCCATGCACGTGCGTAACGTGTCTTTCCTGAGTTTGACACGTATTTTTGTGAACCATTATTTCTCATTTTAACATAATTGTGATTGAAATGGTTTCATACAGCAGGATCGATTGATCGATCGATCCGTAACTAAGCTCAACGACATTGAGTTCAAACGATTAGAAATCAGTCAGATGCAGCTCATCTACATTTTCCACGGCCACGATTTGCGCCGCCTCTGACTAATCGCCATATTGCCGTGGTGTGCATAACTTCGAACTTTGTGGTTAGGTTTTCATGTGAGTCCCGATTCACAATGCGCTTTTGTCAACGCATTTGTTGACGGGGAACTAGCTCTGAATGAAGACGAAGAATACATTGAGTCCAAGCTTCTTTAGCAGGTCATACAATGTACGAATACAACTAGTAACAGGAACAAGTTGAGCGGCGGTTCCAGCGCTACTCTGATGAGCCACAGGTGCAGTCGGAATACCAGACTGATTTACGGCATAGATGTAAACATGTAGTAATAGACAACAATGGACTGGGGGTTATACGTTAATCAGACGAAGAGACCTGGTACTTACTGCTGTAACTGACACGACTGTGACACATGGATTACAACTTGGGAAACAGCCTCGTTTCCTGACGTATGTGCATCTTAACGCAGTATAAACGTGATGTAGTCCAGAGGCTATAAGTGATAAAACGCCATACGGTTAAATGGGAACAGAACGCTTTTAAGTCACTTTGCGACATATTTATGATCGGCTCGATTTGGTAGTGGTGTAGGGTGGCATCACCATGACTGAGGTAACACCATGCTATTGGTAAGTCCGTTGACAATCTTCTTTCAGACTTCACTATCGTTTGTAATGTGTTCTGAATTCGTTCATTACTTTCATACAAATATGGCTAGAAACCAATAAATCTTACAATACTGAAAATGTTATGTTATTTCCGAATTTTAGTTAAAGGAGAAATAGTGTGGCATTTATAAATCAATGAATATTGCAAGAGACAGACTCGAAGATTAAACATTTGGAAGACTTTCAGCTGCGACCAGTAAGGCCAATGCTAATGAAATACACGACATGATTTTGGATGATCGACAACTCATCCCACGGTAGAAACTAACTGAAAGTGTGCTGCTCCACCCAAACTTGTAAAAATAACTACCCAACTATATGACAACAATGACGGCTTTGGGGGACGTTTTACATCACTATAAGTATAACACAGATGGGATTTGGGCACTCCAGCATCGTTTGAAAGAGTATGTTGGCGTCATAATGGACAATTAATTAGCAGCCAATTTCGTGAAGGCAGTCCATCACTGTTAGGCTTAAACGTTTCAGCTACCCCATTGTAACGTGTCATCCTTTTAACGCACTCTCAAAAAACTGTCCATATTGGTTGCCATTGTCTGCCACAGGCAACACAGCTTTGTTATTAATGTTCATGTCATTGCTGTCTTTAATCTGACTGGAAGAAACAAGTTACAGAAGAAAAACATATAAAAACATTTCACTTTTCTAAAAAAAATGTTAAACATATATCAAACTGAAACATACGTTACTGTCGCTCGTAAAATCTCTGATGGTTTTAGAATTAATATCAATAGCTTGTCAAAAGATAATCTATAAGAAGTTCCAAAAAATACCTGACTCCTAAGTTCGTCTGTGTATTTCATTGCACAACACAGTGAAACATTGCTGAAACCTTCTGTAATCAATAGTTGTTTGGTTGTCGCCAAAATGGTAAATGTTAATGAAACATACATACTAAGTATATTGTGTATTGCATAAGTGTGTAATCAAGAGATAAAACCGTATGAAAATAATGCCAATTTTGTAATCAGGTTTAGTGTTTCATAAAACAAAAACCTCCAAATGGAAATAAACTTCAACGTTTGTCAGATTTGTTCCATACGTTTAATTTTGTAAATGTTATGGGTAAGAATGAAGCATTCGTTACTGCCCCATACTTATAAAAGGAATATTTTATGAACCATTGCCATTTGTTGCAAACATTAGGTTACCAAGTTGTTCATACTTAAAGGTCACATGCAACCAAAAAATCAAACATAATTAAAACAAAATTATCACTTATTCATGACACATTATATACGTTGCTGATAATAAGCGTACAATCGCAAATCAAAAGTGCAATATTTTGTACTTGGGTTTACTTCCCTAGAAACGAAGCAGCCGGGATACCGAACCCGGTCAGAGCGGGTGGGTGTGCACTCAAGTGTAACGACTGGTTCATTTGCAGACGCCCTCACGGCTCATTGTGTGTGTATATATAGAGATGTTGTGTTTTGTAAATACATGCTCATTTTATGTGTATAACATTTGGCAATCAACAGCCATCATAACATGTCATGTTTACAAGTATCACACCTGCCTGTCTGTGTAATTACATAATGTGACAGAGACCGTACTCGGGACATAAATCAATGCGTTTTGTTTATGGTGTATAACCTGATAGGTGTTAAGTTCAAATTGCATGTGGTCAGTGATTGAAGTTGTGTATTGAATATTGTCATTAGCAGACAGGCAGGCAAACACATAGGTGTCAGTAAAACAGACATTGAGTTTTGTCTGTGACAGAGGTATATCTATATCACAGTTAGAAATTCTGACAATGCTAAATACATGTAATGACGTTGCTTTTAAATATCGAACTGAGAAAGTGACTCGGTAAGATTAGAAGAACGTGTGGTGAAATAGTCAGATGAAATTATATAAACAGTCAAATCGGTTATCTACTGTCATAACATATAAAAAGCTCGCGCCTGTGAAATATCAACAAAACATTAGAAAAATAGCTCACACCAAAGCCTTCACCGAGTATTCACCGGACAACCCGCTTCCAAGCTGCGAGAACCTATTTCACTGCGCATGTGCTATGAGCGCAGCCCAGCTGTTTAAACCACTTTTCCCCCAAGGGCCGGGGGAAAATTAATGATTTTTTTAGCTCAAATTTCGCGCGGTTTTTTTCATCGCGTTATTTTTCAACTTTATAAGTTGAATTTGCATTTTTGATGATTTGTTTCGGTAAGTCCGTACCGAAAGTTGTGTTTTACGTTGCATGTGACCTTTAACATACAAAAGTTCATTAACCATTACACTTTTCCTTGCAACAGTAATTGATATGAATTGAAAAAACACCCGTTACAGAAACATACGTTACACAATTTACGAAACTCCAAAAAAAATTCATTAATCAGCTCTGTTTTGAGATTCCACGTGTTCATTTTTGAAACATTGATCACTTTGATCTACCAAATAGAGGTTACCTTTCAAAAAAATAGTATGGAAAGTTATTCGCTAATTGTTGAGGTTATTACTTAGTAACACACGTTACATGAAGAACTGAATGAATAAGTTTTATTTTTAAAGCATGTGAAAGTTAGGAACAAAGATAGTGTTCCTATTGTCTCAAATAGAGGTTTCTGTTACATTTAAATACAAAACGATTAGTGTTGAAAGGTGATCATTAATTGTGACACATTGGTAACACAGGTAAAAGGAACGTGCAAGGCCCACAACATGACGTCTAGATTATGTTTGCTGCAAACAATTATCATAACGGTTCATGAATAATTAACTCATAACCTAGTGATGTATAATCTACCCTAAGCACACTTTCCCCTGCATATTTTCTGTTTAGGTGTTTAAGTATTAGCAAAACATTGTGAAGTTGATCATTCAAACGATGAAAATGTGCTCTGCATACATTTTCTGTTTACCAATCGACTATAATTCTTGAAAACAAACAGTGAATAAATTAATTCATGTTCTTAAGTAATTTTTTCACCGTTCTCTTGAAATAAGAAAAATATGATGACATACGTTACAACATCATACCCCTCATACTTATAGCTACCACTTTGACATGAAAAGAATGATGTTTGTAAAATATTGTCCAGTTGTCACCATGTTAAATGAGTTTCAGTGCAATCCACGAAAAATCTATTATTAGGTTTCTGAAGATGAACGCCTTTTTGTATGCTGTAAGTAACAATGATTAAGATAACACACTAACCAACTTATATCGTTTACTAACTTTACTGAAGATATCTACACATAACATAACGTATTTTCTATTTTCAAGTTGATATCAAATAGATTCTTACATTGAATCGGATCTCTTCAATCTCAACCTTCTTCAGTCCCAGAGACAGAATTCATAATCTGACACGAAATGGAACAACGATCACTTTCTGCTTGTTTTTAGCTAACTATCAAAACACATGTCTTCCCCCCAAAATAGGGAAATATCTCTACTGAGGTATTGGTCTAATGCGTAATGTATCTTGCATTTGTATACATCAAGTTCACATAAGGATGCTTGCAACCACTTTCGTGCACACATACATGCATGGCATGGACATATATCATCTATTTATCAGCTAGCTAGCTCTATAAAGGAGATATGTCTGCCGGAGATATAGCAGGGTGTATTTGACACCGTTGGAAAGCTTGGAATCTTTAGTTTCAAGCAACATGTCATTTCCGTGGTAACTTTGCTATTTGTCAGACAACACGACTGCTATATATAAAGTAAATACCCTCACTATGAGCAGGACATACGCGCACCCTCACATTGTACAGTTTTATCTGAACCCAAGAGCGTCATATCACATATCACAATCATATATCACAGGGTACAAACGGAAATTACCGGTTTGATGTGATTCGGCTTCTGATAAATATAAATACTGTGCCAACCGAAAATAATGGTGTGAACATTATGTGATTCCTCTGTTAACGTCTTGGAAAGTTGTCAACAGATTACTATGCGGTGAGTCTCATTTCCCCTTTCAGTTCCACCGTACCACTAATGATTCGAAAAAAGATAATGGAATAAAAGAAATACCTACATTTGTGTTGTAATAAGTATCCAAGAGAAGCATGTAAGCAGCATGGTGTTGCAGAGTGCTGCTGCTGTCGTCACCGGTCGGCCACTGACTGCTGCCTGGGTTGGTCCTCCACACAGCCTCCAACCAATCAATAGCCTTGACTGTGCTAGAAAGCTGTCTCTAGCACTATGCAGTCAAGGTTGGGGATTGGAGATGTAAGGCAAACATGAACTCAGAAATATTTACTCTATAATTTCCAGTTCCAAATTGCCAGTTCTCTGCTATTGTAATGTCACAGCAGTATGTAAAGTATACATGCAACCCATACAAAATTCCAGCCATATCGTGACTTTAAAAACTACAAATTCATAATAATGCAGGTTTCAAGCTTGACCAAAAACGTGCATCTGTATTGTAGGGTTCACACTTGACCATAACGACACGTGCATCTGTATTGTAGGGTTCACTCTTGACCATACCAACACGTGCATGTGTATTGTAGGGTTCACACATGACCATATCAGCACTAGTACACCTGTATTGAAGGGTTCACACATGACCATACCAACACGTGCATCTGTATTGTAGGGTTCACACTTGACCATACCAACACGTGCATCTGTATTGTAGGGTTCACACTTCACCATACCAACACGTGCATCTGTATTGTAGGGTTCACACTTGACCATACCAACACGTGCATCTGTATTGTAGGGTTCACACTTGACCATACCAACACGTGCATCTGTATTGTAGGGTTCACACTTGACCATACCAACACGTGCATCTGTATTGTAGGGTTCACACTTCACCATATCAGCACTAGTACACCTGTATTGTAGGGTTCACACTTGACCATACCAACACGTGCATCTGTATTGTGTGGTTCACACTTGACCATACCAACACGTGCATCTGTATTGTAGGGTGACCATAGGTGCATCTGTATTGTAGGGTTCACACTTGACCATATCAGCACTAGTGCATCCTGTATTGTAGGGTTCACACTTGACCATATCAGCACTAGTACATCTGTATTGTAGAGTTCACACTTGTAGGGTTCACACTTGACATATCAGCACTAGTACACCTGTATTGTAGGGTTCACACTTGACCATACCAACACGTGCATCTGTATTGTAGGGTTCACACTTGACCATACCAACACTAGTACACCTGTATTGTAGAGTTCACACTTGACCATATCAGCACTAGTACACCTGTATTGTAGGGTTCACACTTGACCATATCAGCACTAGTACACCTGTATTGTAGGGTTCACACTTGACCATATCAGCACTAGTACACCTCTATTGTAGGGTTCACACTTGACCATACCAACACGTGCATCTGTATTGTAGGGTTCACACTTGACCATATCAGCACTAGTACACCTCTATTGTAGGGTTCACACTTGACCATACCAACACTAGTACACCTGTATTGTAGGGTTCACACTTCACCATATCAGCACTAGTACACCTGTATTGTAGGGTTCACACTTGACCATACCAACACGTGCATCTGTATTGTAGGGTTCACACTTGACCATATCAGCACTAGTACACCTGTATTGTAGGGTTCACACTTGACCATACCAACACGTGCATCTGTATTGTAGGGTTCACACTTGACCATACCAACACGTGCATCTGTATTGTAGGGTTCACACTTGACCATACCAACACGTGCATCTGTATTGTAGGGTTCACACTTGACCATACCAACACTAGTGCATCTGTATTGTAGAGTTCACACTTGACCATATCAGCACTAGTACACCTGTATTGTAGGGTTCACACTTGACCATACCAACACGTGCATCTGTATTGTAGGGTTCACACTTGACCATACCAACACGTGCATCTGTATTGTAGGGTTCACACTTGACCATATCAGCACTAGTACACCTGTATTGTAGGGTTCACACTTGACCATACCAACACGTGCATCTGTATTGTAGGGTTCACACTTGACCATACCAACACGTGCATCTGTATTGTAGGGTTCACACTTGACCATACCAACACGTGCATCTGTATTGTAGGGTTCACACTTGACCATATCAGCACTAGTACACCTGTATTGTAGGGTTCACACTTGACCATACCAACACGTGCATCTGTATTGTAGGGTTCACACTTGACCATATCAGCACTAGTACACCTCTATTGTAGAGTTCACAATTGACCATATCAGCACTAGTACACCTCTATTGTAGGGTTCACACTTGACCATATCAGCACTAGTACACCTGTATTGTAGGGTTCACACTTGACCATACCAACACGTGCATCTGTATTGTAGGGTTCACACTTGACCATACCAACACGTTCATCTGTATTGTAGGTTCACACATGACCATACCAACACGTGCATCTGTATTGTACAGTTCACACTTGACCATGCCAACACGTGCATCTGTATTGTAGGGTTCACACTTGACCATACCAACACGTGCATCTGTATTGTAGGGTTCACACATATCACCATATCAGCACTAGTACACCTGTATTGTAGAGTTCACACTTGACCATACCAACACGTGCATCTGTATTGTAGGGTTCACACTTGACCATACCAACACGTGCATCTGTATTGTAGGGTTCACACATGACCATATCAGCACTAGTACACCTGTATTGTAGGGTTCACACTTGACCACACCAACACGTGCATCTGTATTGTAGGGTTCACACTTGACCATGCCAACTAGTGCATCTGTATTGTAGGGTTCACACTTGACCATGCCAACTAGTGCATCTGTATTGTAGGGTTCACATTTGACCATACCAACACGTGCATCTGTATTGTAGGGTTCACACATGACCATGTCAACACGTGCATCTGTATTGTAGGGTTCACACTTGACCATACCAACACGTGCATCTGTATTGTAGGGTTCACACTTGACCATGCCAACACGTGCATCTGTATTGTAGGGTTCACACTTGACCATGCCAACACGTGCATCTGTATTGTAGGGTTCACACTTGACCATACCAACACGTGCATCTGTATTGTAGGGTTCACACTTGACCATGTCAACACGTGCATCTGTATTGTAGGGTTCACACTTGACCATACCAACACGTGCATCTGTATTGTAGGGTTCACACTTCACCATGCCAACACGTGCATCTGTATTGTAGGGTTCACACTTGACCATACCAACACGTGCATCTGTATTGTAGGGTTCACACTTCACCATATCAGCACTAGTACACCTGTATTGTAGGGTTCACACATGACCATACCAACACGTTCATCTGTATTGTAGGGTTCACACTTGACCATACCAACACGTGCATCTGTATTGTAGGGTTCACACTTGACCATATCAGCACTAGTACACCTGTATTGTAGGGTTCACACTTGACCATACCAACACGTGCATCTGTATTGTAGGGTTCACACTTCACCATATCAGCACTAGTACACCTGTATTGTAGAGTTCACACTTGACCATACCAACACGTGCATCTGTATTGTAGGGTTCACACTTGACCATATCAGCACGTACATCTGTATTGTAGGGTTCACACATGACCATACCAACACGTTCATCTGTATTGTAGGGTTCACACTTGACCATACCAACACGTGCATCTGTATTGTAGGGTTCACACTTGACCATATCAGCACTAGTACACCTGTATTGTAGGGTTCACACTTGACCATACCAACACGTGCATCTGTATTGTAGGGTTCACACTTCACCATATCAGCACTAGTACACCTGTATTGTAGGGTTCACACTTGACCATATCAACACGTGCATCTGTATTGTAGAGTTCACACTTCACCATATCAGCACTAGTACACCTGTATTGTAGGGTTCACACTTGACCATATCAGCACTAGTACACCTCTATTGTAGGGTTCACACTTGACCATATCAGCACTAGTACACCTGTATTGTAGGGTTCACACTTCACCATACCAACACGTGCATCTGTATTGTAGGGTTCACACTTGACCATACCAACACGTGCATCTGTATTGTAGGGTTCACACTTGACCATACCAACACGTGCATCTGTATTGTAGGGTTCACACTTGACCATACCAACACGTGCATCTGTATTGTAGGGTTCACACTTGACCATATCAGCACTAGTACACCTGTATTGTAGAGTTCACACTTGACCACACCAACACGTGCATCTGTATTGTAGGGTTCACACTTGACCATATCAGCACTAGTACACCTGTATTGTAGGGTTCACACTTGACCATACCAACACGTGCATCTGTATTGTAGGGTTCACACTTGACCATACCAACACGTGCATCTGTATTGTAGGGTTCACACTTGACCATATCAGCACTAGTACACCTGTATTGTAGGGTTCACACTTGACCATACCAACACGTGCATCTGTATTGTAGGGTTCACACTTGACCATGCCAACACGTGCATCTGTATTGTAGGGTTCACACTTGACCATGCCAACTAGTGCATCTGTATTGTAGGGTTCACACTTGACCATACCAACACGTGCATCTGTATTGTATTGTAGGGTTCTGTACACTTGACCATACCAACACGTGCATCTGTATTGTAGGGTTCACACTTGACCATACCAACACGTGCATCTGTATTGTAGGGTTCACACTTGACCATACCAACACGTGCATCTGTATTGTAGGGTTCACACTTGACCATACCAACACGTGCATCTGTATTGTAGGGTTCACACTTGACCATACCAACACGTGCATCTGTATTGTAGGGTTCACACTTGACCATACCAACACGTGCATCTGTATTGTAGGGTTCACACTTGACCATGCCAACTAGTGCATCTGTATTGTAGGGTTCACACTTGACCATACCAACACGTGCATCTGTATTGTAGGGTTCACACTTGACCATACCAACACGTGCATCTGTATTGTAGGGTTCACACTTGACCATATCAGCACGTGCATCTGTGTATTGTAGGGTTCACACTTGACCATACCAACACCACACATCTGTATTGTAGGGTTCACACTTGACCATACCAACACGTGCATCTGTATTGTAGGGTTCACACTTGACCATACCATCTGTATTGTAGAGTTCACACATGCATACAGCAACACGTGCATCTGTGTTGTAGGGTTCACACTTGTATCACCTGACCATACCAACACGTGCATCTGTATTGTAGGGTTCACACTTGACCATACCAACACGTGCATCTGTATTGTAGGGTTCACACTTGACCATATCAACACTAGTACACCTGTATTGTAGGGTTCACACTTGACCATACCAACACGTGCATCTGTATTGTAGGGTTCACACTTGACCATACCAACACGTGCATCTGTATTGTAGGGTTCACACTTGACCATACCAACACGTGCATCTGTATTGTAGGGTTCACACTTGACCATATCAGCACTAGTACACCTGTATTGTAGGGTTCACACTTGACCATACCAACACGTGCATCTGTATTGTAGGTTCAGTTCACACTTGACCATATCACACTTGACACGTGCATCTGTATTGTAGGGTTCACACTTGACCACACCAACACGTGTACCAACACGCAGTTCACACTGTATTGTAGGGTTCAGCACCATAGTGCACCTGTATTGTAGGGTTCACACTTGACCATACCAACAACACATCTGTATTGTAGGGTTCACACTTGACCATACCAACACGTGCATCTGTATTGTAGGGTTCACACTTGACCATATCAGCACTAGTACACCTGTATTGTAGGGTTCACACTTGACCATACCAACACGTGCATCTGTATTGTGTAGGGTTCACACTTGACCATACCAGCACGTACACCTGTATTGTAGGGTTCACACTTGACCATATCAGCACTACGTGGATCTGTATTGTAGGGTTCACACTTGACCATATCAACACTAGTGCACCTGTATTGTAGGGTTCACACTTGACCATCTGCACGTGCATCTGTATTGTAGGGTTCACACTTGACCATACCAACACGTGCATCTGTATTGTAGGGTTCACACTTGACCATACCAACACGTGCATCTGTATTGTAGGGTTCACACTTGACCATACCAACACGTGCATCTGTATTGTAGGGTTCACACTTGACCACACCAACACGTGCATCTGTATTGTAGGGTTCACACTTGACCATATCAGCACTAGTACACCTGTATTGTAGGGTTCACACTTGACCATACCAACACGTGCATCTGTATTGTAGGGTTCACACTTGACCATACCAACATTAGTGCATCTGTATTGTAGGGTTCACACATGACCATACCAACACGTGCATCTGTATTGTAGGGTTCACACATGACCATACCAGCATTAGTACACCTGTATTGTAGGGTTCACACTTGACCATACCAACACGTGCATCTGTATTGTAGGGTTCACACATGACCATGCCAACACAGTGCATCTGTATTGTAGGGTTCACACTTGACCATACCAACACGTGCATCTGTATTGTAGGGTTCACACTTGACCATACCAACACGTGCATCTGTATTGTAGGGTTCACACATGACCATACCAACACGTGCATCTGTATTGTAGGGTTCACACTTGACCATACCAACACGTGCATCTGTATTGTAGGGTTCACACTTGACCATGCCAACATTAATACATCTGTATTGTAGGGTTCACACTTGACCATGCCAACACGTGCATCTGTATTGTAGGGTTCACACTTGACCATACCAACACGTGCATCTGTATTGTAGGGTTCACACTTTGACCATACCAACACGTGCATCTGTATTGTAGGGTTCACACTTGACCATACCAACACGTGCATCTGTATTGTAGGGTTCACACTTGACCATGCCAACACGTGCATCTGTATTGTAGGGTTCACACTTGACCATACCAACACGTGCATCTGTATTGTAGGGTTCACACTTGACCATACCAACACGTGCATCTGTATTGTAGGGTTCACACATGACCATACCAACACGTGCATCTGTATTGTAGGGTTCACACTTGACCATACCAACACGTGCATCTGTATTGTAGGGTTCACACTTGACCATATCAGCACTAGTACACCTGTATTGTAGGGTTCACACTTGACCATACCAACACGTGCATCTGTATTGTAGGGTTCACACTTCACCATATCAGCACTAGTACACCTGTATTGTAGGGTTCACACTTGACCATACCAACACGTGCATCTGTATTGTAGGGTTCACACTTGACCATATCAGCATTAGTACACCTGTATTGTAGGGTTCACACTTGACCATACCAACACGTGCATACTGTATTGTAGGGTTCACACTTGACCATCACCAACAAGTGCATCTGTATTGTAGGGTTCACACTTGACCATATCAGCACTAGTACACCTGTATTGTAGGGTTCACACATGACCACACCAACACGTGCATCTGTATTGTAGGGTTCACACATGACCATACCAGCATTAGTACACCTGTATTGTAGAGTTCACACTTGACCATACCAACACGTGCATCTGTATTGTAGGGTTCACACTTCACCATATATCAGCACTAGTACACCAGGGTTCACAAAACACCATACAACACACATCTGTATTGTAGGGTTCACACATTGACCATATCAGCATTAGTACACCTGTATTGTAGGGTTCACACTTGACCACACCAACACGTGCATCTGTATTGTAGGGTTCACACATGACCATACCAGCATTAGTACACCTGTATTGTAGGGTTCACACTTGACCATATCAGCACTAGTACACTTGTATTGTAGGGTTCACACATAAACACACCAACACGTGCATCTGTATTGTAGGGTTCACACATGACCATACCAACACGTGCACCTGTATTGTAGAGTTCACACTTGACCACACCAACACGTTCATCTGTATTGTAGGGTTCACACTTGACCATACCAACATTAGTACATCTGTATTGTAGGGTTCACACTTGACCACACCAACACGTGCATCTGTATTGTAGGGTTCACACTTTGACCATACCAACACGTGCACCTGTATTGTAGGGTTCACACTTGACCATATCAGCACTAGTACAGTACACCTGTATTGTAGGGTTCACACTTGACCATGCCAACACGTGCATCTGTATTGTAGGGTTCACACTTGCCAACTAGTGCCTGTATTGTAGGGTTCAACTTGACCATGTGCATCTGTGTTATTGTAGGGTTCACATTTGACCATGCCAACACGTGCATCTGTATTGTAGGGTTCACACTTGACCATACCAACACGTGCATCTGTTATTGTATTGTAGGGTTCACACTTGACCATGCCAACGTGCATCTGTATTGTAGGGTTCACACTTGACCATGCCAACACGTGCATCTGTATTGTAGGGTTCACACCATACCAACACGTGCATCTGTATTGTAGGGTTCACACTTGACCATGCCAACACGTGCATCTGTATTGTAGGGTTCACACTTGACCATGCCAACACGTGCATCTGTATTGTAGGGTTCACACTGACCATGCCAACACGTGCATCTGTATTGTAGGGTTCACACTTGACCATATCAACACGTGCATCTGTATTGTAGGGTTCACACTTGACCATACCAACACGTGCATCTGTATTGTAGGGTTCACACTTGACCATACCAACACGTGCATCTGTATTGTAGGGTTCACACTTGACCATACCAACACGTGCATCTGTATTGTAGGGTTCACACTTGACCATATCAGCACTAGTGCACCTGTATTGTAGAGTTCACACTTGACCACACCAACACGTGCATCTGTATTGTACAGTTCACACTTCACCATATCAGCACTAGTACACCTGTATTGTAGGGTTCACACTTCACACCATACCATGCCAACACGTGCATCTGTATTGTAGGGTTCACACTTGACCATACCAACACGTGCATCTGTATTGTAGGGTTCACACTTGACCATATCAGCATTAGTACACCTGTATTGTAGGGTTCACACTTGACCATACCAACACGTACATCTGTATTGTAGGGTTCACACTTGACCATACCAACACGTGCATCTGTATTGTAGGGTTCACACTTGACCATATCAGCACTAGTACACCTGTATTGTAGGGTTCACACTTGACCATACCAACACGTGCATCTGTATTGTAGGGTTCACACTTCACCATATCAGCACTAGTACACCTGTATTGTAGGGTTCACACATGACCACACCAACACGTGCATCTGTATTGTAGAGTTCACACTTCACCATATCAGCACTAGTACACCTGTATTGTAGGGTTCACACTTGACCATACCAACACGTGCATCTGTATTGTAGGGTTCACACTTCGACCATACCAGCCACGCCTTGACACATTGTAGGGTTCACACATGACCATACAGCACTAGTACACCTGTATTGTAGGGTTCACATGACAACACCAACACGTGCATCTGTATTGTAGGGTTCACACTTGACCATACCAGCATCTGTATTGTAGGGTTCACCTTGACCATATCAGCACTATTGTATTGTAGGTTCACACTTGACCACACCAACACGTGCATCTGTATTGTAGGGTTCACACTTCACCATATCAGCACTAGTACACCTGTATTGTAGGGTTCACACTTGACCATACCAACACGTGCATCTGTATTGTAGGGTTCACACTTCACCATATCAGCACTAGTCCACCTGTATTGTAGGGTTCACACTTGACCATACCAACACGTGCATCTGTATTGTAGGGTTCACACTTCACCATATCAGCACTAGTACACCTGTATTGTAGAGTTCACACTTGACCATACCAACACGTGCATCTGTATTGTAGAGTTCACACTTCACCATGCCAACTAGTGCATCTGTATTGTAGGGTTCACACTTGACCATACCAACACGTGCATCTGTATTGTAGAGTTCACATATCAGCATCTGTATTGTAGAGTTCACACACCAACACGTGCATCTGTATTGTAGGGTTCACACTTCACCACGTGCATATGTATTGCAGGGTTCACGTGATCTGTATAGACACATGGCAAAATTCCAGTTCACACTTGACCATAATAATGCGGTGTTCACGCTTGACACGTGTATTGTTAGGTGCACACTTGACCATACCAACACGTGCACCTGTATTGTAGGGTTCAGACTTGACCATACCAACACGTCGTTTGTATTGTAGTGTTCACACTTAACCATACCAACACGTGCATCTGTATTGTTGGGTGCACACTTGACCATAACAACACGTGCATCTGTTTTGTTGGGTTCACACTTGACAATACCAACACGTGCATCTGTATTGTTTGGTGCACACTTGACCATAACAACACGTGGATCTGTATTGTAGGGTTCACACTTAAACATACCAACACATGCATCTGCACTGTAGAGTTCCCACTTGACCATACCAACACCTGCATTTGTATTGTAGAGTTCACACTTAACCATACCAACACGTGCATCTGATTGTAGGGTTCACACATGACCACATGAGCACGTGCTGCTGTTTTCCGATTGCTGCAATGTCCCTATGGTAGTACAGCCAAGTAATCAATAATTGTTTATTTGGACAAATGACTAAATAATGAAATTGAAGCGTACATGCAAATATTTACCATGACATATACGTTGATTCATTGTATGTCTCTGATGTCTGTGGTTAATTAGAATATGTTTTTGTTATTTGTCCAGTTCAGGTTATATCAGATATTAAAGCACGCATGCATTAAAAGACAGATAAAGAATAGAAAACCATAAACAAGCAGGAGAAAGACACCATTGTAGGCGTGTAATTGCATGCCCATAACAGCGGCACCTTCATGTACTGGTTTCGATATCCCCTTGCATGAAACAGACCGAAGCAAAATGAAACTATCTTCCTCCATACGTATTGTCATATCTCATACAGAAGCTGTTAGTAACTGTTTTTCACTCTACTAACATCGATCAGGCATGCCTCAGGTACCCTGGGTTCTGGGAGTTTACTGTGACATCCGACTCTTGCCACGACCCAGCAGAGGGCACAGAGAAGAGACACCCAGCCCAGTATGGGAGGTTTGCATCAGGTTTACTAAGTGCGTCGACTTCACTCATATGTCACAATTACTTTAGTGTTTCTTGCTAAGTGACAACTCCGTGTCAATTTTGGTACCATCCAGACAGTGATTGGGCGTCAGAGAGGAAGCCAAATAACTCAGCCCTTTGTTGCACACAATGGCATCTGACTGAGGCGTTTCTCACACGAAAGGCTATACTTGAATTGTAAGATACTTTTGAATTATACTAGTTATAGCAGCGTCAAATTTAATAGTAGCTTTGTATGCAAGTAATGTCATTAGGTTACATACAAGCGCACTGTAGTGAGATCAACAACTCCATGTAAACATTCGTGAAGATTAAGTTGTGCTGATTATTAGGAACATACGCAACTCATGCGTGTTGTGTATGTGATTTGGCAAGTACATATGACGGATGGCATAAGGCCCCATGTCGCCCTTGGGATCATCTTACATCGGCTGTGTAAGAAACAAGACCAAAAGTAGAAAAGACAGAGTTACCGGACAACTATCCACTTACGGCGCTCATTTTCTATATGATTTTCAAAATAATTCCATAACGTTCAAAAAAAAAGTGTTTGTGCAATATGTATATCGTAACATTGAGTGACAGTGATCGACACGTGAAACGTGGTCATAGGCGGCAGCCAACCTCTTTATGTCACAATGTCTTTAATTTAGTTAGTGACAATATAGGCAGGCGTAAATATACACAAAGAACTTAGTTAAGCACCCCCCGACATATCTCACGATTGAATGAGATCCGATCTTAACCTTTTGGTGCATATCCGGGACTTGATTGATCGTCGTGTGCGACAGGGATCCTCCTGTACAGAATCTGGCCCAATTGGAAGCTGATTTACACGAGGAATGACGTAGACAGTCCCTTCAGAGGATCAGGAGGCTGACAGGGGGTATGAGGAGAAGAGGGCTGGCTGTCATACAGTCACGTGGAGGATACACTCAGTATTGACCTTGAATTGTGTAAAACACCCCAAATGACATTAAACATTCCAGGGCCATACTTGTACAGACATGGACGTTTGGGGATTCCGAAGAGATGGTAGTATTGTGAAAATACACACGGCAGAGTCAAATGTGTTCTCCCAAACCCAAACACCAAATTCTATAGTGTATGGGGAATGTGACAGTTGTCCATATCTTATTAATTCATATGTAAGCAGTATAGAATACTACCAGCACGATGATGTTTACCTAAAACAAGTTTATATGATGTTGTTACATATGGACAATGCTGGACATAAACACAGAGCTTCCGAAATTTGTCATTGCGTTTCATACAAATAATGCATAAAATGTCTAAGTGTTGTGCATAGTATATATTAACCATACTTAATGAAACAGATATACATCCTGATGTGAACAATGGTACAGTCAAACTGGACTACAACACTCTATACTGACTACAGTCCGTTTGGCTCAAAAGCGGAGCGATAAATTGTAATCTAACTCAAAAACTGAAAACATATAATACTCAACGTAACGCTGATAATAATCAAAACATCAGACCAACTCTGTGAATCTTTTGCAGAATTTATGTCCTTAACATTAAAAGTAGTTTAACAAACTATCATTAAAATATCGACACAGTTAACTATTTGTTACGAGGGAGGAGTGTAAAGAGAGCAAAAGCCAGGTGTACGAGAAGCACGTGCCCAAGTGCCGAGAAAGTTATTGATTCATTTACCTGTGCTGAGAGATACACACGATGAAATACTCACATGAAATTGCGTCTATTATTTACAAAGTCTATGATATTTTTCAAGGCTGAATTACAGAGGGCTGAACCCAAATATGTTAAACCCACAGCATGTGCTGTTGGGTTTTCTGAGCGACAATTAAAACACGTACTGTTGCTGTTGGTGTTTCCGCCAACAGTAACACACCCGAAGGGGCTGTATCAAAACCAGTGAAAGTAGAAAAGCTTGATTCATTTAAAAAATAACTTGTTCGGAATGCTAGTATTAGGTTATATGGCCAAAATAAATTCCTTTCCTTTCGTGTTTTGAAAAACACGGAGACTGAACATTCCCTTGTAACATGCAAACATCAGTTATGGCTATTGCTTCACAAATTTGGGTTCCGTTATAAAAAGATTAGTAGCGAGAATAGACATGTTCTCTGTGAAAGATCCGACATTATTCGCTTACGAAATAGCTACTTGCGAGCAATTATTAGGCAAAAACGTAATGAAGGTTTCGAACCTGTTTTTCTGGATGAAACGTGGGTGAATGCCGGCCACACCGTAGGTACCCACCGGGTTTCCAGTACAGCGAACGGTGACGTGTTTTTTAGAATGGCTACAAAAACAGCTTGTTCCCGCCTTGCCTCCCAAAAGCTTAGTGGCCATGGACAATGCTCCGTACCACAGTGTACATGACACTGATACAAAAGCCCAAGTCGCAAACAGCAGAAAGGGGGATATGCTAGCATTCCTTGAGAAAAATGGTTTGCCAAATCCATTAAAGTGAAACAAAACCGGTTTTGTACTGAATTATTAAGGCAAATAAAAATACCCCGTTTATAAGGTTGACCGATACCTATAGAGCCATGGTCATGAAGTGCTTCGTCTTCCCCCCTACCATTGTGACTTTAACCCCATAGAGCTGGTCTGGGGTATCATCGAGCCCGAAATGTGAAGAAATAACACCACCATCACACTTGGTGATGTACAGAAACATGTGCAGCAAACCATCAGTAATATTTTGCAAGAAACATGGCAGAGATGTATTGAAAAAGTGGGAAAGGGTATTGAAACTAAATACTGGACAGAGTGGTTTAGACTCATGCCGTCATTAGACCAGTCATCCTCAGAGTGGACTCTGACAGCAGTTGTTCGGAATCAGAGTTGGATTCAGACGATGTTACGGACAAAACTGATGATAATCAGCACAGCATTACCACAAAACATGGAACATTGAATGGAACATTTTGTAGGAATCAGTTTGAGCCATGTAAACAGAATGTGTAATGGTGTGACGAACTAAACACAGACACTATAATATATGTGAGATCGGCTGCCAAGCTTGATAGCACTGGTTGCAAATGTAACTGTTCTGGCATGTGTTCAAGCAGGCGGTGTCCATGTTACAAATCAGGTAGTATGTGTTCAAACCTACGGAAGCGTAGTAGGGCCACGGTGAAAAACATTTTTGTTCTCACTATCTCCGTTGGACTAACATCTCTTACGTAGGACATAACATCTCCTACGTAGGACATAGTATCTCCTACGTAGGACTTAATATCTCCTAGGACTTAATATTTCCTACGTAGGACTTAGTATCTCCTTAATATCTCCTACGTAGGAGATCATTAATATATAAGTATTTGTGTATGTACACAAGTAATGTTCCGTGAGGTGAATGGGAAATTGATAAGAATCCTGCAGTTATATAATTTCTCAATATTTTTAATATTACATTTTATGTCTACATCGTTGACATGCGTATGCCCATCGTAGCAATTGAATTATTGCAGAAAAAGTTCCCCTTTTAAGGTTAGGGTTATGAAGTATGAGTATTAATTTGAGAAATGTTTGGTTATGCAAGACTATTATTAGATAGTAGAAATGTGAGTCAGTGAATATTCATGACACTAACGCAGTATTACTAAACAGTGTTATTGTGTGTGTGTATAACGTTAGGGTGACGTGAACCTTCTATTGATAAGTGCAGTTATGGCGATCAGGTTATGGTTATGTTTGATCTATCATACATGCATCTATTCATACACAGAGGGAGAGAGAGAGAGAGAGGGGTGGTGGTGGGGGTGAGGTTATGATATGAAAGTCCTCCGCAAGTTGTTGCTTGTCTTCAGATGGGGCTAGGTTGGATCAAATACAACGCTCGTTGTTTGCGATTTGTTTGTTCGTCATTGTTTACAGGTTGACTTGACTGGGTGGAAAAGAGTTGAGTGCGGCGTAACATAATGCGAAATTCAAAAAGGCGAAGAATTGTCATTCTAGTTATTTGTAAACCGCTGTAAACACAAAGGCCATGTAACGGCCAATGATCAATGTTACTCGCATTACAAATGTCGCAAAGTCTATCGACCGGATCCACCTGAAGTCCTCTCGGACCACAAGCACAGGTTACTGGGGTCTAGTTCTAATACAGAATCCCCATGATGTGAAATGTCACAAACTCGATAAGCTGTAATATTTATTTACAAGAAGATGTTGACGTTGTCTTTTATCTTGGAGGAAGGTCAGGAAAAATATGTTGACAAACATTTTCCGTGTCGATTTAGCTACTGCACTCGCCCGGCTTCTGAATCATGGGAATAAGCATGCATAGATTGCCACCGATAGTCTTACACAGGTCTGTGCACGCAGATTATGACCCATGTGCAACGACCTTTGAAATAGCCAACGCATAACAGTAAAGTGTAACACATTACAGTGAACTAACTGCAACGAGTAATAGTTGATCAAACTGAGTGCAGGGCAGTAAAGTATAACAGTCGGTCCAACACATGTCACTAATGTGCAACAATTAGTTCAACACATGACAGTTATGTGCGGCAATTAGTTCAACACATGACTCTAATAGTGAATGAAACAGTAGACTCTAGTAGTGAATGAAACACATAACAGTAAACTCTAATAGTGAATGATACACATGACTGAATACTCTAACAGTGACTGAAACAGTGAAACAGGGGATTGTTTGCGTGTCTGGGGATTTAGGTCGACCATTTCAAATTAATGTATATTAATATATATCGCTCATCTCCTACGTAGGACATATTGTATGTCCTACGTAGGAGATAGTAAGTCCTACGTAGGAGATAGTATGTCCTACGTAGGAGATACTAAGTCCTACATAGGTTTTAATAACTCCTACGTAGGAGATACGAAGTCCTACGTAGGAGATACTAAGTACTAAGTCCTACGTAGGAGATACTAAGTTCTAAGTCCTACGTAGGAGATACTAAGTCCTACGTACGAAATACTATGTCATGGTATCTCCTACATAGGAGATAATGAGTCTAAAAAAAATTTCACCTTGAGCCTACTACGCTTCCGTACAAACCACTGTCATCCCAGGAATGGAAAATGTTGAATAAATAGAGGTTCTAAATAGGGTATTGTAAATGTTATAATAAACTGCGTATCATCATGTTTTAATATGTCCCTCTTATTGCAATAAAAACATATCTGATTATCACAATATTTCTTGCTCATTCCAAGGGACTACGCAGTGAGGCGTGCCCAATTCGCAGATTAAGCAAGCTAGGTTGCGGTTGACGGGAATGGGGCAATACCTTCGCGGATTGGGCAATTCCGTATATTACGCACGACATATATATTCTCCTCGGGGTGCTTTCAGCTAACTCAAAACTGCAATTCAAGTGGATTAGGGTTGGGGGACTATAATCTGTATCTGACCTGTGTTCACTTAGTGAAAGCTAGCTAAAAAAACTGGACTGTTTTGTGAACTGTGTTCACTTTGATTTTGGTGAATTGTGTTCACTTTGTGTTTTAAGTTTTGAAATATGTTCTTAACTGTTGTTTTATCTGTGTGATTATTATTCAATTTCATTTGAACTGTTTGCGACATCATTGCAAGCGACCTACCAGAATAACGCCGATGTCCACATGTTCGTCAAGAGAGCTGTTGCTCTGCCGCTTGTTCGACCCATTTAGTTGAAGACGTTTGGTTCCAATCCCTGAACGACGCACCAACACATTTAAACTCTGTGAGAAGGTTTGCTGACTATGTAACTGAGCTGTGGGTGGAGGGTCAGTTGTCGAGAAAGGCGTAGAGCCATTACAAGACTGTGGATCCACGCACCACATACCATGTTGAAGGGTGACGCAGTAGGTTGAATAAGATTGTTGAGATCCAGTGAACCATTTTTGAGCTAGCCGAGGGTAAACCATTCTCCTCGTGCACAATGTTGTGTATCATTTGCTTGACAACCGTGTTGGCATCTACACGTCACATCGATGACAATACAGAAGTTGTCGATCCATGAAAAATTGGCAACATCAATGACAAGTACTAAGAGATACGATGGGTTTACTGTGTTGACGATTTCCCTACATTGTGGAGAACATTGTGTGGCAAACAGCAGGTACAGCATTTGTTTCCTGAATGAGATGCTTGAGGTAACTGGGACAGTTTATTGAATATGAATGTGGTGCATGATTAAAGAGAGTGTGCTCCAGTAATGAACAATTAAGCAAATAAATGTATAGACATATTGAGATATGTGTGGGACAGTGATACATGTGCGGCACTATTTGTCGTGTGCACTACTAGCACCAGCTAACCAGATTATGTCCATGAGAATTGCCGACCTAACCAGATTGTTTGTTGTTCATCTGCCTTTAAAAGCAGGGACTAGGGATGCCGAGAGACAGCGAGGGACAACGAGGGAGCCGACAGACGGGGGAAGACAGGGCAAACCAGAAGAAAGGCAAGCCAGGGACACTGACCAGCCAATTCAGCCATCTAATGTCCAAGTGTCAGCCTCACTTCGCCGTTTATCCAATATATTAGATTTTTTATCATGCAGTTATTTGGTTATGTTAAATTGAATATGCCTTATTACGCTACTAGTTTGGTCTAAAGCATGCTTTGTTATATCATGACCAACTATATATTAGAGAGACACAAACGAATAATGAAATATATACAGAGAATATATATGACTACCAACATATGAAATAAAACTGAAAATAGTTCAGTCAAAAATAACCATTGCACTGGAATTTTCCTAGAAACATTTTTTGTCATATAATAACAATTTATCACATATTTAGACATGGGACATGACTGAAATATGCATCGGTGATTGACCCAGAGTGGGACTTGAGACGTAACATCCTTCCCTAGCACGGTCTACAGCAGTAACTGGTGTAAGTCAATTCGTATCAGTGTTATTATCATAAACTAATTTTATAACGTAGCATCAACATATTGTCCCAGATGTGTGTCGTGTGATGAGGTCTGGGTGAAGACAAATCAGTCACAATGTATCTGTTTACGACACCATGTGTGTTGTGTGATGAGGTTTGGGTGAAGACAGATCAGTCACAATGTATCTGTTTTCGACACCATGTGTGTTGTGTGATGAGGTCTGGGTGAAGACAAATCAGTCACAATGCATCTGTTTACGACACCATGTGTGTTGTGTGATGAGGTCTAGGTGAAGACAGATCAGTCACAATGTATCTGTTTACGGCACCATGTGTGTTGTGTGGTGAGGTTCGGGTGAAGACAGATCAGTCACAATGTATCTGTTTACGACACCATGTGTGTTGTGTGATGAGGTCTGGGTGAAGACAGATCAGTCACAATGCATCTGTTTACGGCACCATGTGTGTTGTGTGGTGAGGTTCGGGTGAAGACAGATCAGTCACAATGTATCTGTTTACGGCACCATGTGTGTTGTGTGGTGAGGTTCGGGTGAAGACAGATCAGTCACAATGTATCTGTTTACGGCACCATGTGTGTTGTGTGATGAGGTCTGGGTGAAGACAGATCAGTCACAATGCATCTGTTTACGACACCATGTGTGTTGTGTGATGAGGTCTAGGTGAAGACAGATCAGTCACAATGTATCTGTTTACGGCACCATGTGTGTTGTGTGGTGAGGTTCGGGTGAAGACAGATCAGTCACAATGTATCTGTTTACGGCACCATGTGTGTTGTGTGGTGAGGTTCGGGTGAAGACAGATCAGTCACAATGTATCTGTTTACGGCACCATGTGTGTTGTGTGATGAGGTTTGGGTGAAGACAGATCAGTCACAATGTATCTGTTTTTGGCTCCATATTCACATCAAGACAGAAGCACGGTAAAGTAATTGGTCAAGTGGAAGTTATCTTTGTGCCACACGTTAATACACATTTAACATTTCAAGATGTAGGCCTACTACCTAACATCCCCGACAAACCACAACTGGTTGAAAGACAGTTTGTTTATTTTGTGATCTGAAGACATTAACCACGCTTACACTAACCCTGCTTTAGTACATTCTCCAGATTCGTCATGTTCACTGACATGAACTTTGAATGTTACATTTCAAGCGGAAGTGTTCCCGGCGAAGTGATCCTACTGGTAATCCTTGTGTCCATTACAGAGCTAGGGTACTTTAGTCTGATGCATGGCAGCCAGCAAAACATGACCGGGAAACCTTCCCACTGCAGTCGTTCAATGCAGATACTGTACGTGTAGCGTTAACCTTTATCTCATTATCACTACAATTGTTAATTGCTAAATTTGTGAACTGTGAAAATTTTCAGAAGGGTACAAATACAAACTGAGATACAGCAAAACAGCGTGAATATTCTCAACGGCACAACGGAAATGCTAATCACAATAAGCAAAATATCGTTGCTTAAGAAAATGGAAGAGATACCGTTTTGGAATTACAGGTCATGAAGAGGTTTAAGAGGAATTTGGTAACATCAAAGAACATGCCAATTCAGAAATCAAATGACCTCATAATACGTTCGACATCTCACTCAGGATACAAAATACTAACAGCAGATTAAATGTCATACATGGCGAAAATATCTTTGGTCATGGTCATGTTCCAAATCTGAACAAAAGTAATTAGCTGAAATGCCATCAGTGGGATAATGTGTATTCCCACTTAATGTCACGGCATTTTACTTGGGTCTATACCATCACGTGCAAGCGTTGAGATTAACAGCATGTGCACCGACTGAACCATATTAAGTTCCACCCATCTTCAGTTGGCCGTATTAGTGTATTTTACTGATATTCTTATTTACAAATCCACAGAACGACTCTTCTACAAATGTGGAATATATTCAAACATAAGATAACACCAAATCACGGTAAATGGAAAAGGCACTTAATGTGATTACCTGAGTAATCTGAAGTTTCCGAACGTCTTGGATCAACTCTTGCATCAACTCGAGTACACTGTGTCAGACTGCATCGATTTTCCAGCAGTCAAATGAAGATTTTGCCTGGGAGGTCATCGAAATAAAATATTTTCCGTTTAGCACCTGCTATAAAAGGGCATGTCACCAAAGTAAAACTATACTCAACAAAATTAGAAACATTATTGGTAATAATTGTGAGGGGGATAAGTCTTTATATTTTTCTGTTGCCCCAAACGCACGGCAATGGCATATGGGTTGTTTGAACATGGTCTTTGCGACTGACTTGACGAAATGTGGTTATAAAGCGTTACTCACAACAATAACAATCACGTGATTACTTTAGCGATCACAAGCACAAAGAATTGTGAGTATGCCGCGATTCACAACTAGGCAATGTTTGGGCTTAATGCGGGACAACCCGTTGCAACAGTTGCATGAGCCTGGGCATGTATTCGTTAGACACTACACAGTCTGAAGACCCGCGTGCAACAGACATTCGGAGTTACAGATCGCCCAAGGCCCGGTGGTGCGAGTGACGTCACACCAAGCTAAACGAGCAAACCGAGCTAAACGAGTATACACAGGACCTATCGTGACGCAATTTCATCGTGTTCAACGTTGATCCATGCGTCCGCAGATATGCCTAATTCAAGCAGAGGACCAGGAACAGGAGATTCACGCTTTTGGGAATCAGGTTTTGAAACCATTACTTGTGCCATTCATGCTGCTACATGGTCCTATATTCACATTTCAACAGAACAGTGCTACACCCTATATACTGCAACCGCTTACGTAACGGCATTGCTGATGTCATGGAATTTCCCCTGACTTGAACCCAGGATGAGCTAGGAAGACGAGCGCGACAGCATATGAATTAACTCCAGACCGTGTTAGAAATTATGTTAGAGTGCTTCGAAAATTTCTTACATAAAGAGACGTCTCCTTTTCCAAACTTTTTTCAGCATTGTTTTTCTAATAAGGCAATGTCGCAATCGGCATTTTGTGGTCTGTATTGTTACTTGGATGATAGCAGTAGGATACACGTCTATTTTCAAAATAATGCACACACCACTCCCATTGCAGGATACAATTTAGCCAGTGTCAGCTTTTTATGGGGAGTTGAGTTCATTTGTGATCCTGGATTCACTGACCCAAAATAGGTTATTTTTTCAAAACAAGGGAGAAACTGTATATATTACCTGTAACAAGGTTTTTGCTGCAGAAAACACTGGAAGCAGCTGGAAGCAGAATGAACAGATTCTCATGATTTCTCCATCAAGAAATACACCAATATCAGATAAAGGCTTTCTTGGAGTGCCCCTAGTTCTGGCTGTTCAGCAGCCATGGTAGACCACAGCCTTACAGGTAGAACGACTGGGATCTGTATGGGATCAGAGCATTCTAACTGACAAACTCCACACGAACAAATTGTACTCGATGGGTACCCAGAACGTCGTACCACATCTGAAGCTGACACGACAGAACATATTCGCCGACAGTTTGAATCCCGATGAATGCTCACATTTAGTGCTTAGGCGATTTGCACTGTCCAGAATGTCTGTTGTCTGTTAAAGGGTGCTTAGGAAGAACCAACAAGCAGGATGTTACAGTAATCGATCCCTTAGATAATTGAAGATAGAATCAGTGCCTTCGTGACATCCTCAATGAGGCGCGATCTGATTATGCAATTTGTTGGTAAGCTACAGATGACACATCTTTGACATTTGGCCTATTTCTTTGTCACGAGGTTGCTGCGATTTGAACCAATTCTTACACCAAGATTACGTACTCGCCTACACAGCTACTGGGTGGTGAAAGTTCACAGTTTATTCCCATATCAGTAGGACTAATAAGAACTGATTCTGTCATCTCGTCATTGCGTTTAAGTGTGTTGTGTGCAGCTCTGGTTCTACACAATGATTACTAAATCTAGGCGACTATGTCACCTTTCCTTATTGCAGATGTTGGGCCTTTTTTCCTTAGACCAAGCTGATAAGATGACTTGTGATTTTCCCACGTTTTACCCAAACAGACTATTTCATATCACTGTACCCCTGCTCTTGCATAGCCCTGAGATACCTGGCTGTCATAGAAACGATAATCATCCCCCCCCCCCCCTCATAAGGTGCCAGTTTTTGGTTACTTAGGAGTTTGTATGTGCAATCATCTTCAATAAGCGTTTACAGATAGTGTACCTACATACAGAAATATCCTGTTCATCTTTAAGTATTTTCTGTAATTTTATGGATGAAATAAACTCATTTGATTTGGGAAATGAACGAATGATACACGTTTTAACGATTTCTTTATTCAGGACAAGGGGTACAGTGGTCACAGTCATAGTTTCAAAGGAGGCATAGTCACCGTATCATAAGGCAATAGTTATCGTATCATAAGGCATAGTCACCGTATCATAAGGCAATAGTTATCGTATCATAAGGCATAGTCACCGTATCATAAGGCAATAGTTATCGTATCATAAGGCATAGTCACCGTATCATAAGGCAATAGTTATCGTATCATAAGGCATAGTCACCGTATCATAAGGCAATAGTTATCGTATCATAATAAACATATTTTACTTATCTTAAGACGCACAATCATCGTATGATAGGAGGCATAACTACTTAATACCATGAGAAGAATGTGAGGTATGCAATATGGGAATAAGCTTATATACCGATATTCGTTGAACTAGTTGAAGGTATCGATGACGTTAGTCAGTCAGGTAAACTCCACGTGTTGTAAGGTATCTGCATTGTCCTAGTTCTCCTTGCAAGGAGCAACACGAAATTGTAAATGTCTTTTAGTATATTTCTATATGATTTGAAACATGGTTTTATACCTTTAATATTTGTTACGTAAATGTGTCTATTGGCTAATATCAGTAGGTGATTCAATAAGAAGCTGTAATAACCTCCAAAATAGATATCTTGTGTACCAAATATCATTTATAAAAGCATTAAATTCCCAGAATTCTTTAACATAAGATGCCAAAGTCATCCAGTTCACTCTTGTAAGAATGTGTGGAGACGTTCAATGAGACAATTTCACTTTCATCTGTCAACAGTTCATCCTGATTAGTAGAGACAATTCGAAACAGTTCTCCGTAAGATGTGGCTTGCCTGTTTTGTTCTTTTAGACCATACGTTTGGGGCTATGTTAAGCCGTGTTGTACCTATGTAGTTGGATGCGTGAATAGCAGCAATACCATGAGTTTAGACCAGTCTCTGAACAGATTCCCAATACATCTCTTGTAGCTTTTTATGTATGACGGACCCTGTGAAATACCAAGACACGTTTTACAAACGTGATTTAAAACAGCAAACCTCAGCCATATGGTTGCACTTCTTTTAGCCACATAAGAACTTGTGCACGCTGTTATATTATGTTATTTCGTGTGCTGGCCAGTACTTAAGCGTGTAGGGGCGGTGGGGTAGCCTAGTGGTTAAAGCGTTCGCTCGTCACGCCGATGACCCGGGTTCGATTCCCCACATGGGTACAATGTGTGAAGCCCATTTCCGGTGTCCCCCGCCGTGATATTGCTGGAATATTGCTAAAAGCGGCGTAAAACCATACTCACTCACTCACTCACTTATGCGTGTAAAACCAAAGTGAGAAAAACCGTTTCCCCAGTCATTAGAACTCTCTGCTAAAGTCAGAGTGGAACGTACACATAGTGATGCCAGCATACAGAGCCAAAGGCTGGTATGACGCAGCAGAACAAGCAGTTCGCTATAACGTTCATTGTCTGTCAGGATTGGGCCTTCCACGTGGAGTCAAAATACAATTATTCATGGAGACATAAAAAATGGACAACAGCTTCTTTATTGCGTGTGAAGACGTTTCCAGGCTATTTCTTGTCTCTTCAGAAACAGAGACGACACAATGACACATCCGAGACGTTCTGGACCCAACACATTACATGAAGAGGTTTCATGTCATGGAAACACATTTAAGAACGAAACTGTTAGTAATTCAACTATTGATCTATTGATCAGTTTTCATGATGGTTCTTAATCTTTATACCTGAAGTATACGTGAGCTGCTCTACGGCACGGAGCAGATCTGTGCATAAATCCTTGATATGCATGATAATGATGAGAGAGAGAGAGAGAGAGAGAGAGAGAGAGAGAGAGAGAGAGAGAGAGAGAGAGAGAGAGAGAGAGAGAGAGAGAGAGAGAGAGAGAGAGAGAGAGAGAGAGAGAGAGAGAGAGAGAGAGAGCATGGGCAATAAAGAAAAAAATATACATATGTACAAGTAAATTGAGTTATAATTGAAGAATATCAATCATAACAAAGCAACAAAGGTTGTCTGATGGAATACACAAACGATGCAAATGTGATTATAATGTCAGTCCAGGTTTGAATCTCCATACATTCAATCGGGTAAGTATCACCTCCAAACAGGAACGTCAACATGTCGTGTTCGTCCAGCATTTCCAATTCTACATAGGTTTCAACATCTAGGTGATCTATTAGATAAGAATAAAATCAGTTTCTGCTTTGCAGAAGTTTCTCACAGTGCGATAGCACATGACAGTCGTAATCATACGCATGTGTTTCACAGAGTGTACATGATATACGAATACAAAATTGCAGCATTGATCTGTGTTGTGGATAAAGAAATATGATATCCCATAGAATATGATATGTGAGGTTACAGTGGATTTTCCTATACCGAAACATACCGGCGTTTATGGAAACCTTGTTGAGCCATAGTTGCTCCTCATAACCGTGAATTGTATTAAACAGCACCTTTCTTCATTTATCTTTTGGTAGAAATATTCCATGGTTCACATAGGACCTAATATATTTGCCCAGCTTATACTTATTAGCAACTGTTAAAAGATTTACCGTTATAGCATTAGATGACGTAGGCTGTGTGACAGAGGCACAAAAAATATTCTTTGCAGTATTGCTACATTTTAGGTTACACAGGCGTCCTAGAAATAACAACTTGTATTTGTCAATATATCCATGAAGGGTCCAGAGGCAATTGTTAGCTGTGGTTGATTCCGAGGGTGAGCGTTTATTTAGTCCTTGTACAGTACGTGCAAAATATCTTTGTGTTCCCGTTAGCAGGTCAACACATTGACCAGTCATTTTATACAGCAATTCACATCCATACAAACTTGTTGTTAAGATCATGCGCAGCCAAATCTTGACACTGGCGGAAGGATGAAGATCGCTGCTGTTCATTCCAAGTGATTTAAGTGAACTGATCCTTTGTCTTGCTTTTTGGCAATATTTATCAACTCTTTCTTTACAAGAAAGATTGCTTGTAAGATAAACACCCCCATACACAGTAGAGGTAGTTTTTGGAATGTGGAGATGTCCAAGTTTTAGGTCACAAGTAACGTGTTTGAGGTTACTCTTGGAGAAAGTTATAACTGTACTTTTGGATGGATTGTATGTCAGGCGCCATTTTGAAGTATAGTCATGAACAACGTCAAGTAAGGATTGTAAGCCCCGCGGCGAAGTACTGACAAGCGTTATGTCATCTGCTAGTAGGACACTTGGGACACTTAAGCCATACACTTGAATACCACAGTTTGCTTGTCTTAACAAGGTTATAAGATCGTTAATGAATACAAGGAAAAAACATGCTGAGATAACTCTGCCCTGTCCTACTCCTTGATGCACATCGTACAAATCTGAATGTTCACCACCATAAGAAACAAATGCTATACTATTTGTGTAACACTAGTGTAGTAGGTGCCAAACATGACCATGTATTCCTAAGTTATGCAGTTTGTAGAAGAGTCCATCATGCCATATTCTATCGAAGGTCTTTTCATTATCAAGGAAAGCTGCACAAACCACTGAGTCTCTCTGTAAGTGATAATTTATGCTTTCAATCAAAGTATAAACTGCCAGTACAGCCCCGTGTTCGTTTCTAAAACCAAACTGCAGCATATATCAGGAAGCATGCATTTGTTTTGTTAAGTTTCGTCTCTATGTGTTGTAGAAGAAGCTTCTCGAACAGTTTACCAATACATGACGTCAGTGTTATCCCAGGATATTTTTGGGTCTGAATTATCCTTCTTTCCTTTGTAGACTAGTATGACCATACCGAGTCGATAGTCATAGGGCACATACTTGTGTTGTATCATATTGTTGAAGAGGATACAGATACAGGGGATGATACAGATACTTGGAGTAACGTGAAAATACTCGAAGCATCGAACATATTGAAAAAACGTGAAAATTATAGAAGTAACGAGACAACACTTGAAATAACGAGAACATTCTCCGACGCACCGACAAAATAATTGAAGCAACGAGAAATGTCGCTGAAAAAATATTTTATGCTAGAAAAGTAGCAGCAGTACAGTACTGCTATTACTGGTGCTTTGCTAGTATATGCTGAAAATACCATTCCAGTTTATTCGACAATTCCAATTTAAAACCCCATACAATATTTACTAAGAAATGACAGCTGCCAGACGCTTTTGGTCTGATGATGGTAAGCCTAAGGTACGTTATTCTACAATGTATGTTGAATATAAAACTGCATAAAGGGAGTTAAGACATTTACATGGGATCATCAAACCGAGACATAACAAGGTGATGATACACGAATTAGCACAGTCCTGCGGATATTAATACATGTTTATCAACCTCTAAGGAAGCAGCAAAAAATCAGCATCGATCAGTTACTAAGCACAGATACCGCCAGAATCATCTACTTCTGGCATATGGGGAGATTACAACAATGACCTGTTTCAACCTTACCACAAGTTTGAAAGATAATTTTGGAAGCAGTGTGGAGTCTATTGTCAATACTTCATGCAGTCGACATCCTCTTCTTTAAAACCATACATTTGCAGATAACAAAACACCGATGTCACTTTTTGTAATCTGAAGCAACTGTTTAATTGGCAATTTAGAAGAAAAATATATTTGTTTGTTATTGTTAATGATTCAGTTCAGTAGGTGATGTTGCAAATTATCACAGTGATTGTGATGGCATGTAATATTTGATGTTGGTGTAGGTTACATACCTATACAACAACTACACAGTCAGCTCGTCAGTGTGTAGCTTTAGAATTGGTAAACAGCTATAAAACCAAGATATTCTGTGGATGACAACACCTGTATTATATGATGATGTAACCAAGATATTCTGAGGATGACAACACCTTTATTATATGATGATGTAACCAAGATATTCTGTGGATGACAACACCTGTATTATATGATGATGTAACCAAGATATTCTGTGGATGACAACACCTTTATTATATGATGATGTAAATGATATTCTGAGATGACAACTGATGATGTAACCAAGATATTCTGAGGATGACAACACCTTTATTATATGATGATGTAACCAAGATATTCTGAGGATGACAACACCTTTATTATATGATGATGTAACCAAGATATTCTGTGGATGACAACACCTTTATTATATGATGATGTAACCAAGATATTCTGTGGATGACAACACTTTATTATATGATGATGTAACCAAGATATTCTGAGGATGACAACACCTTTATTATATGATGATGTAACCAAGATATTCTGAGGATGACAACACCTTTATTATATGATGATGTAACCAAGATATTCTGAGGATGACAACACCTTTATTATATGATGATGTATGTATATTCTGAGGGATGACAACACCTTTATTATATGATGATGTAACTGATATTCTGGGATGACAACACCTTTATTATATGATGATGTAACCAAGATATTCTGAGGATGACAACACCTTTATTATATGATGATGTAACCAAGATATTCTGTGGATGACAACACCTTTATTATATGATGATGTAACCAAGATATTCTGAGGATGACAACACCTTTATTATATGATGATGTAACCAAGATATTCTGAGGATGACAACACCTTTATTATATGATGATGTAACCAAGATATTCTGAGGATGACAACACCTTTATTATATGATGATGTAACCAAGATATTCTGTGGATGACAACACCTTTATTATATGATGATTTAACCAAGATATTCTGTGGATGACAACACCTTTATTATATGATGATGTAACAGACAATTTGGTTGAATGACACACTTACAGCAGAAAGAAGCTTCTGCACATGACTGGGTACAAAGATACAATGCTGGTTAGATTATTTAGAGATGGCAGCTGTCTCAGTTCATCAAAGGCAGATGGGTTTGAATATCGTCCTGGGACATTGTAAAAATCCTTTCATGCAATCTCTTGATATTAACCAGGCGAAAACTATCAGAAACCGTCATCGTAAACCGTCAAGCACCCGTTGTTCGTGTGCAAGATTGACAGAGAGTATTGACTGAACCTACTCAATTAAACTTACTTGAAATTCGCAGAGTGACGTTGCTCGTAGAATCAACGTCCACACAAACACCACTGGGTACTCACGAACAAAAACAGCAAAACAATTAGGTTATAGAACGTCCACTGTACTGGCCATACCATACGTGCTAACAGAGGCTAAAGTCGATATGTCGTTCTGTGTTACATCGGAACACGTTATGTGTATCTCATTCGTCTTTACTCTAAATTTGTCTTCTATATGTCATGTAAAGGCTTGAAACTCCATTAATCGTTGGGTAAGTCCGGACGGTATCTTCAATGAGATGTGGTTACTGAAACATGATATACTTCGTTGCGGGACTATCTGACGTCTAAAGGAAAGACATTCAAGGAACTTCTGTTTGTGTTCTGTATCAACAGTGTAATAGATAGTTTATCTATAGAAGGGTCAGTGAAACAGAAATCAATGTTCCTACAGTTGGGAGAGAATGATGATGTAGCGTGTAGGCCACATGCTGCAACAACAAATACCGTCAGTGTGCTAGGCTTCATGAGACAGGAACTTATATCTACGAACGCATTTGGTGTTGCTCCCAATATCTCCATGTATATATATATATATGCAACGATAAATATTAACTCACTCACTCACTCCATGTGTATATAATGTAAAATGGACAAACGTTTACAAAAAAAGAGATTATAACGATATATTCGATACATTAGTTATCAGGAGTAGTGATAAAATATGTGGATTGCGAAATATTGATAACGCGATTAGGACATAATTGAGGGTCATCATTGCTTGTTGTGCTGGTCAGATCAGTCTTTATTTACCGTTTGTCCATAGTCTAAGGAAACACTTGCCAGTCTGTATTTACCGTTTGTCCATAGTCTAAGGAAACACTTGCCAGTCTTTATTTACCGTTTGTCCATAGTCTAAGGAAACACTTGCCAGTCTTTATTTACCGTTTGTCCATAGTCTAAGGAAACACTTACCAGTCTGTATATACCGTTTGTCCATAGTCTAAGGAAACACTTGCCAGTCTGTATTTACCGTTTGTCCATAGCCTAAGGAAACACTTGCCAGTCTTTATTTACCGTTTGTCCATAGTCTAAGAAAACACTTGCCAGTTTTATATATTCAGCCCTGTCATGCACGCATCGAAACGAGAGTACTGGGGAATCAGCTCGCTTGGCAGAGGTACCAATGTGCACAACCAGCCCACACAACAACACAAGGTTCATTAGACAGCCACCGAATGGTTGTATACATAATCTTTCGACAATAGAAATGTTTACAATCAATGATTCGAGTACATATATGTGCAGAACAATAGATTAAAATGACATATATTCGTTACCCGTGATATGCTCAGCAAATGGCAACGGCGACGTCTTCCTTGGGGTGTGTTTTCTAATGATTGAGAGATCAATGTGTGTCTGTGAGAGACGCTGGAGGAGGCCACAACCCTTACTGAAGACCTCAATCGAGTTGTTCTCCATGCTGTGAACTTCATGTTGGAGGGTACCTTGACAGCATGAACGTTATCGTTGTTAAAGAGTTTCGGCGAGACTTGTTTTAGGTTGTTGGTTTGTTGTTTGTTTTGTTGTTGCTGTTGTTTTCATTTGATGTCAAGATGTTCTGTGCACAACATGCAACTAAAATTATTGTCTTAAACCTAATATTAAAAACCTTGTCCAAAAAATCCCGAGTGTCAAGTTTTCCGTTTTACTCAGTATATAAAGCACATCAATCACGCATCATAATACAACAGTTTACATATGGTTGAATACAGCATATCCGACACACTCTAACTAATACTCTACCAGAGTGGGCAGTCACCAAAGATAGTCAGAATATATACTGAACACAGCGTAGTACTGTTAAACAGGGACCCTATTCACAAAACGTTCGTAGGACTAAGCCATTCGTAAGCCTATGGTTAAGTATAGAGCTACGACAGGTCGTAACGCTACGAACTCGTGGATCGGGTCATGGAAGTGATCTATTATAAACAGTAGTACCTGAGAATATCTGGGAAACACAGCAAAGTATGACACGTTCACATAAAACTGAAGGCAGTGGTAAGGATAGTGACATATAGTTAAGAAACAAGTTAAGATATTTAAGCATAACAAAGCAGAAGATAGCAAAGGTCCCTGGCTTAGTAAATAAACGATCAGTTTATTTGACAGCCACCGAATGACTTGTGACTGACTGCCGTCCTTACTTTATACCTAGTTCTGCTATCACAGATAATAGCATATACTGGTGGAGCTATCTGGAGAGAAATATATCATTTGGCAGAAGCATCGGTGATAAATGTATACAATAGAAGACCAGTTAAACTGTGCCACGAATGTATAAGTGGCATGTGCGTGATTTGACCAACGTGGAATATGAACATAGCCGTAAATACAGATAAAAGGATTACGCCTTGGGTCAATTAGCTTAACTCTGTATTATGATTACAATCAGAGATAATGGTCTTGGATTAGGCTGGTTATCACTTGTGATCAAGCAAACCTGATAAAGTTAAACGTGATCAACTTATATGTAATATTAAAGATGGCGGCCTGAACGCACCGAATATAAAGGAAGTGATGCAGGCTCAAAAAGTGTCGGTTATAAGACATTTCTACATGAAGTACACTAAAGGCACCAATCTGTTTGCAGAAAATGTACCTAAACTTGGATCTGTAAAATATTTTTGAATATAACTGTCCAAATCTAAGAAACGTTTTCACTCCATTGGTTCGCAATAAATTCTACCGAGACTTACTCAATGCTTGGTGGGACCTATTGTCGAGACATGAGAAAATAAACTCGGAACTAAACATTAACTCCAAAGTAATTTGGTATAATCAAAACATTTTAATCGATAGAAAAACAATTTTTTATACAAACTGTAAGGAAAAAGGAATAACAGTTAGAACCACATTTAATCTAAAAACTAATTTTCTAGATTATTGCGGGGTCATTGGCGCAGTTAAAGCCTTCTTTAAAAAGCAAACAAATGAATTTAGAAAACATCAAGAAAAAAGTAAACCCAATACAACCATATATCTTCAACCTTCTGACATGACAAAAAAATGATTGTCAAGTTTATTACAGGGCTTTATTGGAAACAAAAACAAATCGCAATCAACACCGTATGAAATGGAATGTTAGGAAATGAAATTGCAATTGATATAGATACTTGGCTCAACTATAACCATATTCCCTTCTGTTGTACAAAAGATACAGATCTCCAATGGTTTCAATACAAATGCTGCTTCATCATATTTTGCCAACGAATAGTAGACTTTTTAGAATGAAATATATTGACCATAACCAATGTAGCTATTGCTCAAATTCTATAGAAACAACACCCCACCTCTTTTATGATTGTAGTAAGGTTACGCATATATGACAGATACTCCAAGATTGGCTAAATGATAAACTAGATTCAAATTTAAATTTCACAAGACAACAAATTCTTCTTGGATTCCGTCGTAAACATAACGACCCAATTAATGTGATCCTCATCCTTTCAAAAGCATTATTTTTAATCGTAAAACATCCGGAAATATGCCAACATTTCAGTTTTATTTTTAAAAGGCTTACTCAATATTACAATTTAACCAAATATGCAGCTATGTTATGCTCCAGAATCGACGGTTTTTACAAATTCTGGTCGGCATGTTACAACCTGTTCAACGACTGATGTATTCTGTATTCTCATTGCTACATGCATAACCTCTATACAGAGGTAGCCCTCTACCCTGCATGTTGGAGCCCTTGTGCAACTGTAAAAATGGTATGAAAAATAAAAACATATTTTAAAAATCACTTGTGATCCTTGCAGGTTTAAGAAAGCGGAACATGGTTGGTTAGTGTGTAATATTTACGCTCCTTCGCGCGATTTAAAACTGAACGTGTAGTGTGAGGTTTCAAATGTTGATTTAGAATCCGTTCGGTCCAACATTCACCTAATTTTCAAACACAGTATGAGTAGTATCTCCATTCTACCATAACCGATTTAAATTCGGGCTTCTGCTTTCCGCAGAAGACGAGAGGCGGACTGAACTCGCCTGTAAAGGGAATGATAGGTGCCGTTCCGGTTTGTTTCAATATTGCAACATAAAAAATATTCTATCCCAAAAAACAACAACTATTTATTCAATGCAAAAATGTAACGCCTTAGAGCTTGCTTTTTATAAGCCCACCCACACACGACCGAAACCAGCCGATTGTTTTGTGTGCCGTGGTACTGTACCCCCTGGCAATACCATATACAAGAAACGCATCATGAAAATAGCATTTTAATATCGCCATTGGTTTGCTTGAAGCTGGCCAGTTTCAACGTGCAGTTGCCCGACGCATGAATGTTCACCAAAGCACCATTTCAGGGCTCTGGGAGAGATATCGCCGGCAGAATGCGGTAGCAGATGCCCCTCGTAGTGGGCGACCTCGAGCGACCACTGCGGCGCAGGATCGCTACATCCGGGTATATCACCTGCGTCATCGAACAGCTACGGCGACCAGTACCGCTCGACAAACACCCGGATTGAGGAGGCTTTCTGCACAGACCGTCAGGAACAGGTTGAGAGAGGTTGGTTTACGTGCCAGAAGACCTTATTTTGGCCCTGTGCTTCGACAACAACATCGTGGACATCGAGTTCAATGGTGCACCAACGTTCAGGCCTGGAACCTACCGAATTGGCGTAGAATCTGGTTCAGTGATGAATCACGATTTCTATTGGAACGACACGATGGAAGAATGCGGGTGTACAGACGTCGACGTGAACGTTTCGCCGACGCTTGCGTTCCCCAGGTGGACAGATTCGACCGGGGCGGTGTTATCATGTGGGGGCAGATCACCTGCAGTAGGGGAAGTGATTTGGTGATGATTTAGGGCAACCTGACAGCTCAACGGTACTGTGACGAAATGCTACGCCCACACCTCCTTCAAATCATTGATCGCCAGAGGGAGTTATTTCAACATGACAATGCCAGGCCCCACACAGAACGTCACACTAGAGACTTCCTCCAGAACCACAACATCAATGTGCTCCCCTGGCCCTCAAGATCACCGGAATTAAACCCGATCGAACATCTGTGGGATGCCCTGGACAGACGGGTGCGACGCCGTAACCCTCAGCCCCAGACACTTCAGCAACTCGCACAGGCACTACAGGCAGAGTGGGCTGCGATTGGGCAACACGAGATTCTGAGACTTATTCGTTCAATGCCGAGGCGATGCCGTGCAGTTCTGGATGCCCACGGTGGTCACACAAGGTATTGACTTCAGCGCCTCCACACGTCTCCATGTGACACTCAAACTGACTTTCCTCGAGTTGGTGCCAAAGACGGATAAGTCTGCATTCCCAGTGTGCAATTTCGCTATATTTTATTGATTCATAAAGCCTACAAGATGTTTCAAAATAAACATAAAAATACAGTTGAAATTCCTATATGCGTTTCTTTTTGGGAGAGTATATTATGGAATGGTCTGACCTACTTATTTTCTTGAAAGTAGTTGTCAAACGTTACGCAACAGTTTGAAATTTTGAAAGAGGAGGACGAGCCAGTGTTTACATTTTGCCAAAGATTGGAATTTGAAGTGAAAGTGGGAGAAAATACTTGACTGACTGTCGAATCTGAACCCTGCAGAATCGAATAGATCCCTTTTCTCATCGATCGACGAATCAGTGTTGTAGCTCATCAAGGCCTGTTGATTTTAATGACCGGCGTGTTTCGACCATGATTTCACGTGCCTCTACCCCGTCATGCGACAAAAAGAGTGACAGTGCTGGTCTAACGCAGTGGTGTAAACCCAGGATTCCTTGGAAATTGTTGTCATCATTTGGGACAGGACTCCGACCAAGCGTTTTTCATAGTGTTCGAACATGGGTCACCAGTATGGATAGTCATGCGGGGAAGCTGACAGAAAGCAGAATTCGGGTAGTTCAATTGTTGACATTGTTATAGTGACTAATTTAGGACAGCCATCGTCCAAATATTTAAAAAGTCCAAAACTATGTACTCAAGACATGTGAGACTTTATTGTAATATATAAATGACGCTTAGCTGTATTTTTAATCACTACTGTACATCCTTATCACTACCGCATTGTAAATTGACTTGTCAGCCCGTTAATTATTGTATAAGACATTTATAACCTTTATTGGTAATCCCCCTTGGCCATGTCTGCTATCACATCAACTGGTCAAGGAAGTGCTATTGTTTTTCTCTCTGTCCATTGATGAGTCGTCGCCTGTCCATTGTTGTCAAAAACATTACATATACTTAGTATGCTCACATCTAGACAGTGAAGGAGTACAAGTCCGGTATTCCGACTGTCTGCTTTGGGACGACCACGAGCAGGATAATGCCGCTCGTTGGAAACGCCCTGGGGTTGAGCAGGTACCCCGCTCACCTTATGTATGTCTTGTGTATTTGTTTGTCATGTACTAAAGACGTTTGAACTCAACTATGCCTTCGTCTTCATCAACGCACACTTCATCTTAATTATGAGCTAATTCCCCAGTTGACGCGTACACCACGCGTTGACAACATGTACTTTTTGAATGCTGCAACATGACATGAGGGAATGTGCATAAAAGTGTCGGAGATGTGACGTCAGTTCTTTGGGAAGTGCTTCAATTTAAACTTGCTGGATATCTCATGTTGTGTAAACCATTCTAAACGGAAACAAATGTACTGTTTACAAGGTAGACAAATGTTACTAACGTTTTGCTGTAAATTATGTATAAACAAGGATGTATTTTTACAAGGTTTTCTGATTTATAAGTTATATATTGTTTGTTTATATTTGGGGCCGCACACTGTCATTGAGTTTGAATATTTTTATAATATAAGGTAATATGATAGTCAGGTTCCCTGATAATTGTTTGCGGAAACAATCATGTAATTGTTTTTTTCAAGTTTTAATGAATGTTTTATTAGCATTTCCATCACGTCTGTTGTGGTGATATTAGCCATGTTGGTGGTCACGCTGAAGTAGTGCGCCAGTCTTGTATACGTGCGCAGTGAAATTGGCATGAAATCAGAGGCATTTTCAATCCAAATTGACAGCGTCTAGTTTTATTGATTGTCCAATCAATTCGAGTATTTCACGTAGTCAAGACAGTGTTAACATTCAATTTAGACCCCTTTTATAATGTTGTTTCACTATATTTCAGGCTCACTATCACTAGATATATGACTTGCGTCGCTTAATATGACCATTATCTCAAACAGTGAGATAGATGTGTTGATGCTATTTGTTTGATGTCCACTGTCTCAACAACAAATATCAACGCATCACAGTCAAGACACACTTTGCTCACTGGATATTTACCAATAACTGGTACGCGTTATGAACAGAAACCATTTTGAAAAAAGATCGATAACCCCGTTTTTCGCGTTACTGATTTGAATACGAGCAGTGCAGCTGGGAATATCGTCTCAGTGTTTCAACTCGCACATTGCTCAGAACGCAGTAGCATCAATTACAAGCGGCTAATGGATGACTATTAATTCGTCATTTCCAGGTTGTTGTTGAAGGTAGTAAACTGACAGGACTGATCCCTGACAATGACCCCTCTCCTGTCCCATATTTCATCCTGACATCGTATATTTGTTATTACTTAAAGAACCACTAAACTTTGTTTTTTGTTACTCTTTTAACCATTACATATGAAAGATTTGTGGTTATTCTTATGCGGAACACCAAATTTATTCTTTAAAAACTTGTGGTTAATTAATACCGAGCGATTAAAAGTGGCCAAAAAGTCGCCTGCTTCCCTCTCGCCCGCCAACAAAACCACAGACAGGTTACGTAACTCTGTCGCCAGAGCACTGCAGTGACGTCATATGAGGAACGATTTTCAGTTAGTTGTATAGAAAGTGTGTAGCACGCTTATCATTTTGATGATTTCTCGACATCAACGACGACATGCCGAATCGTTGCTTTGTCGTCAATTGCTCCTAGGGGTCGGGCGATGGTGTCCCCATGCACAGATTTCCACAGGACCCCGCAGTTCGTGCTAAATGGGTTATGTTTGTGAGTGCGAAGCGAGCGTTGTGGAAGCCTGAAACGATATCTTACTTGTGTTCAGATCGCTTCACGGAAGTTAAAGAATCAAAACTACTTACTAGTTGTAGTAAAATGTGTATATGATTGATGACCATAAAGATTTTCCATGACACAACTTGTAACATAACGATTTCTTCCTCGGAAGTGGGAGATGGTCGAAGTAACAATAATATTGTAAGTGGTATTATATTGACACCCACCTCGCTGCCAGGAGAGAAATTGTTATGTTATACGCTATGTCATGCAAAATCCCATTGGCTATCAATAAAATACATATTTTACTACCAGTAGAAAGTAGTTTTGATTTTGTAACTGGGTGAAAACAAACCTAAATAGCATTTATCCTCAGACTGGATGATGTTCCCGACAGGGCGCCGCCATTTTTGAAAATCGTAAAGTCTGTTAGAATTAATGAGATTATAGTTTGTTTTCATCAAGTTAGAAAATCAAAACTACTTTCTACTCGTAGTTAAATATGTATTTGAATCATAACCAAACGGATTTTGCATGACACAACTTATAACATAACGATTTCTTCCACGGAAACGAGGTGGGGGTCGAAGTCACAATACTGCGCGATAAATTTCTTGCTACATTCACATGGTTAATGTCCACTCACCAGTATGTAGATACTAGTCAATGTGCGTCTTTATATTTGGTCTTATAATCTTAAATAGTTTATTATCATACTTGTATGCATTTTGAAACTAAATACAAAGCAGACGATCTGCTGATACTTATAGTGAATTTATAACAGAACTGTAATATCTAGACATGTTATAGTTTTCCAATGTGAATCATAATTCGCACACACACCCTAGTGTATGTTGTCTGTCTCATTACACTTCACGGCGAAAACAATGATTCAGTTGAATGCCACGACAAATGAATAAAAACAAAAAGCAAATATTAAAATTAAAACAGATTAAAGTTATAGGAACAATATCAGGCCATTACCTTGTTCGAGGAAAGTATCCATCAGTATCCATAAAACTGTTCCAAATGATGTGTCTTTTAACAGTTTAATATACGAAAAAGTGATAAATCTTTTCAGGTATTGGTGTATAGTCTCATTGGTCACCCAAGATAGCACACCTGGCAACTAATTGCATAATGTCCGCCTTTCTTTAAAAACAGTAATTTAGTTAGCCAATAATGGGCAATCAATCAATCAATCAATGTATTGCCGGTTAATCCTTTGAAAGAAGGACGTTGTTTTTACGCAGACACCGACACGACAGAGTGTATTCAGTATAGATTAGTAAATCTACATACATAAACACTACCTTTTGACAATTCCGCTGTGTAAGATAAAAGTAATTAATCAATCAGCGGTTAATCCTTTGATCGATGTTTATAACGTTGAATATTTACTCCAGACACAAGAAATGCCAAATGGGAACCTTTGTCGGGTAATCTAAGTGTTATACCTGTTATAAATTCTCTAACCGACCATCCAGTGAATGATGACAAATAACATGTGTAGGCTTATACCACCTAACACGGGTTACAACGAGGGAGTATTAATTGCTGTATTGCATGTGGAAACTTATGGGCCGACACTGTTTTGAGAATATAAACAGATTTTTAAATGACATGATTAAATATCGAGGTAAAAAAACACAGAAATGGAATCAATTTGGATCAGTCATTATACAAATAGGGCCTAACGACACCAATCGATTTTGACAGAATCGTCTATGAAAACAAGTTTTAACTCGGAAACTAGGCAAAGCAGGAGACAAAATTAAATGACAGTCGATTGTGAGAACATATAGCTTTCATTTTCCACAACAATTGTCACGATTTCAGGTTTATACAAGCCTGTAAACAAGATAATTTACCCCCCTAAAATGTAGATGAATTCTGCATCGGCCCTCAAAGCTATTCCTCATATGACGTCACAGAGACGCGCCGCTCTGATTGGTTGAAATTTCGTTCGCGGGTGAGAATTGTGCACTGTTGTCAAAAAGGTCGATTTAAGTCAATTAAAGGCCGAAATGAGTAGTTTTAATGACGGGGTTTCATTTATAACGATGCCAGTTAGTGATTTATGTATTTGCACCCCCTAGGGTTTATGTGATCTTTAAGGACGCATCACATGAACAAGGATATCCTCTTGCAATGGTAGTCCTGGAAATCTATTCTCTCCAAGAGCAATACGGGATATTCGAAAATGGCAGGTGGTTACAGAAATACAAATGAGTGTCCATTATGGATGAGAACAAGAAGGGCGAGGAGCAACAGGACAATCAACAGAATGCCATGAGTGAAAACAACACAGAAAGACGACGGGGATGTAGTTTGTGATTTGTACATATGCCCACTCCCACGGCATAATGGTGTCGTTTGCTATGGAGTTAGTTACGTTAGGTTCAAGGTGGGTACGAGGGTCTCCTCTTTGGGGGCAAACGTGGAACAGTATGGCACACATACAAGGTCGGATACAGTATTTTTAGAAAGGGGGCTGCACACTCTTTAAAAAGGGGGGATGCGCTGGGGTGGGGGTGGATGGTCTGCACACTTCATTTTTTAAGAAAGTTTCAATAGCCATTTCATAAATTTTCAGGAAAGGGGTGTGTGTGTGTGTGTGTGTGTGTGTGTGTGTGTTGCGCACCAGTCTCGGAAGGTATTGCCAAGTGACCCTTCCATGGACAAAATTCAGAGGTGTTCCGGCAGTTATTTTACTGGGGCCCTGTATCAGTACAAATCAATGTTACGCACGAAACCTAGCATGTTGCCGCTGCGTTTGACACATAGACTTGTTTACGGTAGTACAACAGCTGGTCCCCATCCAGGCACATGATTTCTAACAACTTGAACTCAGATGAATCGGTGGGACATCATCAGCGACGGCAGGCATTGGTCAAAATGACAGTCGCTTGACTTAAACTTTAAAATAACACAAGGAACAATCTCGTGAATTTGAAATTTCTTCCGAAACTGATATTAATACCTTCTTCTAATCTAAGCTAAGACGCCCGTGGTCAACCACTGACAAATTAGTGTTTAACAAACCATGCGGACACATACATGTAACCTGTAGGGTGATTACTATGCTAACCTCGCCATACCATATCATTGTGAAATTGGCAGATATATTTGCTGCTGCTGCTGCTGCTGTACTATATGCCGATATCCAGTCATTAGAGTTAAAACAACATCTGATCTATGGAGGTTACGCGCTGGTCGTTAACTTTGGCAGATTATGAAAGCTGTGTTCTTTCCCAATATCTTTGTTACCCTTTATAAAGGAATATGTGCAAAATGTGATCCCAAAACTATAGAGGTATCACCCTAACCTCCTGTGTAGGAAAACTATTTGAAAATGTATTACTGTCACATCTAGATTGTTGTATAAGTCACATTAATCCTCACCTTTCAGACCCTCTGCTATTTGGATTTAGAAAAGAACATGGTGAAAGTATGTCAATGTTTTGATTTAAACATATTTATTCAAGAGAATGGATTGGGTACAAGTTTTGCCAACTTAGTGAAACCCTCTCCTATTTACAGTGCTTACATGCAAAAGTGAAACAAACTATATATATATATATACGCACAAAATGTCCAAAGTAGTACAGGTGTTCAGTCATAAATATTGCATAGATAAATAAAAACAGAATGCCGTTTTCTCCAACATGTTTCGTTCTTTACTCTTCAGGGAGATTGTAGCGGTTACAGTATGACGTCATTACATATATATTGTGACGTCATAATAGGGACAACATTCTAGAGCGACAAGGTCACAGCTTGCAATGGTTTAACATTGGTTTGTACTTGTCTATGAAGTAGTGTTCTTTTAAAATTCGTTTTACTTTGTCCGAATTTTGAACTTGATAAAAAGGAAATATTGTAAATTTAACATCGTTTCCTTTCGCACAGACATCTAGATGTTCACTCAGTGGGATACATCGGGTTTCAGGACACTTTATTTGTTGTTTGTGGACACGAACCCGGGCTCTTAAATTTTCTGATTGACCAATATACTGTTCATTACAGCCTGTGCATGTTATGACATATATTATGTTTTTGCAAGAGCAGTCAAAATTCTGTTTTACATAGAATTCTCCGTGTCTCGTGAAAGTTACAGAGCGTCCTTCAACAATATGTCGACACGTTCCACAGTTACCTCTGTTGCATCTAGACACAGTAGGATTTGGTAAATTCTGTTTCTTTAAAATAAATTTGGCTTTTGTTAGTATCTTTTTAAGATTCTGATTTTGTCTTTTGCTATTTATTATTTTTCTAGATTTCAGCATTGATTTCAGTTTTTCATCTTGTTCTAAGATGCACATATTTGTTTTTATGTTCTGGAACACATTTGGGTTCAACGGATTATAAGTAGATACAAAAGCAATTACTTATTCCTCATTGGTTTGTTTCATCGTTCCTGTCAAAAGATCGTCTCTATTAAGCTGTAAAGCTTTATATATTCCGTTTTCAACAAGAGATTTTGGATATTCCCCGTAATAGTAAAAACGTACTACTTTGGACATTTTGTGCGTGCATATCTACCGTGTATCAAGAGAACATAATGCCGACAGCAAGAAGCAAAGGGGACAAATTATTTGAAGAACAAGCTTTGACTTTGTTCAATAGCATGTGTGGACTATTAACTCACATATCAGAAAAACTGGATGGAATTACGGATCTACTCCTTGAAAAACAACACTCTGAAGGTAAATTGTTGAATACCATTAATAGCAACTTTGATACCTTGAAAAATCTTTTGTGTGAAACAGTAACCAGTATTAACGGAAAACTGGAGACAATTGTTATCACCGATTCCTCACCTGTTACATCTGTGATGCAAAAGGAGACTCCGTGTACAAGGAACCGCTAATAGCTATTAAGAATTCCATACAACAAGCATGGAATGGGCGACTGACGCAAAGAAGAAAACTATTCTGGCAAGGCCTCAGGAACAACAATTATGCTGATATACTCATACAGTGGTTGGACAATGATACTAAAATCATACCAGAAAAATTCAAAATAAAGGAGATTCCTGGCGAACCTGCAGAACAAAGGAGAAAGAGAGAGATGCAAGCATTCACCTACATGCAAACGGAGATAGAACTAATGAAGATGAGATCGGCTGGCCAACAGGAAAGAGTTGCTGACATAGATAGAATGATGAAAGAAGAAATCAACAAAACTACACAGGGCACAACAGCCGACACATTATTCAAACAATGGCAGCAACAATGTGAGAAAGAAGAAATCAATTCTTATAACAGATGGGATAAAAACCTCTCATGGCTGAAGAAGTACGAACAAGAATTTTCTTCCAAAATCTACGCTGATAATCCGTGGCTGAAATCTAAATTAAACAAACAAGAAGGAAAATCCAAACTTCGTGAGTCAGTCCACCACAATTCGAAATCCAGATCAGTTACATTTATCGGAAGCAAGACCAAGAATGGAAGGATAATGACAAATAACAGTAATGTTCACTTCCAGTCTGGAGTTCCATACCAGCAGAAAACACACCAGGAGGAATACACAAATCAGAATCCAGTGCCGCGAAATCAAGGTAAAACTGATGTATTCCCCTCACAAAGCCACAGATACTACAACTCTGAAAATCCTTTTTTATTCAACACTTGGAATGTGAGGAAAAGAAGGAAAATGAAAAACCAAAGACAGTAGACATAAAGATATTTAACTTGTCCAGGCGCCCTTTAACAGAAGATGAAATTACAATATTAAATAAGAGACTCAAATTTACACCTACCCCAAAATCAAGTAACTGCAATGAAGTGAAAGAAGACTTAACTGAATTCTGCAGAAAACTCCGAAATCAGGAATACTTTTTCGAGAGTGAAAATGGGGAGGAATCCCTAGTTAGAAATAAAAGTTTTTGGTGCGCCAAAAAGGGACAAAACAAACATTTGGATAATTTTGTGGATCACATAAACAGTTATCCAATAATTCCTAACGCAAGCAAGAAACACTCTAATATAACCAGCAAACAGAGAGATTCTTTAAACTCTTTGGCCAATGATCCGAACATCATAATAAAAGAAGCTGACAAAGGCGGAGGAACAGTGATAATGGATTCAACGAACTACAAACACATGGCAATGGACTTACTCCTGGACAAAGGTACTTATGTCCCGTGCAGTGAAAAAAGAGTCAGACAGTGTACTTCGGAAATTAAAGAACCTAACCAGTCAGTACTCAGAAGAGCTGACATCAAAGGAATTAAATTATATAACACATTTTGACTGCAAATCGAGCAATTTCTATGGCTTACCCAAAATTCATAAAAGTAAGGAGATCATAAGACAATGTAAAAATCCTAAAAGCAGCTATGTTGAGATGGAACACCCGGGAGATTTGAAACTCCGACCTATAATTGCAGGCCCAGCGTGTGCTACACATAGACTAAGTAATTTCATTGATATTTTATTGAAACCAATCTCATCAAATGTTAAAAGTTTTACTCGTGACACCATGCATTTCCTTTCCTCTTTACCACAAAACGTTAATGAAACAAGCAAACTTGTAACTTTTGATGTAAAAAATTTGTATTCAAATATCCCACATAGCCTAGGAATTAAAGCGTTGGATTATTGGTTAAACCGTTGTGAAGAACACATACCTGAGCGAATTTCAAAATCATTCATTTTGGAAAGCGTTGAATTCATCTTAAAAAACAATATTTTCTTTTTTGACGATAAGTACTATAAACAGATTAAAGGAACAGTCATGGGAACCAAAATGGCGCCGACTTATGCGACGCTTGTCTTAGGATATCTGGAGGAAAAGTTCAAGCATAAAATCAGTCAAATTCTTGAGAGGATGTTGCCCATTATTTCATGGAAAATTGGAAAAGATTTCTAGACGACTGCTTCATAATTTGGCCATTTTCTGAGGAGAAACTAAATACATTTTACGAACTATTAAATAGCATGGACGAAAATCTTGTTTTCACTATGGAGGCAGATGAAACTAAAACAGCTTTCTTAGACACAATGGTCATCAAATCGGGGCGGAAATTGGACACAGATATCTTCTACAAACCTACAGATACGAAACAATATTTAAACTTCAAATCTTGTCATCCGAGCCACACCAAAGAAGTCTTCCATATAACCTGGCACGAAAGAATATGTACAATAGTTTCAAACCAAGACACCCGCAATCAAAGACTGAATGAACTTAGGACGTTTTACTATTGCGGGAATATCCAAAATCTCTTGTTGAAGACGGAATATATAAAGCTTTACAGCTTAATAGAGACGATCTTTTGACAGGAACGATGAAACAAACCAATGAGGAAAAAGTAATTGCTTTTGTATCTACTTATAATCCGTTGAACCCAAATGTGTTCCAGAACATAAAACAATATATGTGCATCTTATAACAAGATGAAAAACTGAAATCAATGCTGAAATCTAGAAAAATAATAAATAGCAAAGACAAAATCAGAATCTTAAAAAGATACTAACAAAAGCCAAATTTATTTTAAAGAAACAGAATTTGCCAAATCCTACTGTGTCTAGATGCAACAGAAGGTAACTGTGGAACGTGTCGACATATTGTTGAAGGACGCTCTGTAACTTTCACGAGACACGGAGAATTCTATGTAAAACAGAATTTTGACTGCTCTTGCAAAAACATAATATATGTCATAACATGCACAGGCTGTAATGAACAGTATATTGGTCAATCAGAAAATTTAAGAGCCCGGGTTCGTGTCCACAAACAACAAATAAAGTGTCCTGAAACCCGATGTATCCCACTGGTGAACATCTAGATGTCTGTGCGAAAGGAAACGATGTTAAATTTACAATATTTCCTTTTTTATCAAGTTCAAAATTCGGACAAAGTAAAACGAATTTTAAAAGAACACTACTTCATAGACAAGTACAAACCAATGTTAAACCATTGCAAGCTGTGACCTTGTCGCTCTAGAATGTTGTCCCTATTATGACGTCACAATATATATGTAATGACGTATATATATATATATATATATATATATATGTACAGGGATAGAAAGATATATACAAAGGATATATACAATACAATGAGTACATGAATTATTTAGATCATACACATTATATCCAATTACTGAACCTTTTGGAATTTGATATATATTTTTTAACTTCTTTAAAAATGTGAATATTGTCACTGTACGGAAGATCTGCACTGCCATTTAATAGCACCTCTAGGTTTGTTGGTGATCTAATGCTACAAATTCTTCTAATACTTTGAAACATTTCCTGTCTGATATTAGAATACAAAGAACATTCCCTAAAATAATTATGAGAATTTTCACAGGTAAATGTACAATTACATTCGGGGTTCTCTATAAAGCCAATCCTATACAGATCACCATTTAATCTACTATTTGAATATCTTAGCTGGGTATGAATTACATTGAGTTTTCTATTACCAAATGAGAAATACCCTGGTGCTATTGACTTACGCGAGCTTATATGCGATTTAAAACTTTTAAGGGAAACTGATTCTCTAACATATAAAGGGAGATTATTCCAAAGTTTTGAAGATGATGGGGAAAATGATTGACTGTAGAGATTTGTGCCGGAATAAGACAGGGAAAGATCATTAATGTTTCTAAGATTATAATTTGTCCTAGATTCAACAGTTTGAGGCATAAGATCACAAAGGTAGGATTGAGCATTTTTGTTGTAGATATTATAGAATAACGACAGTTTACGCCATCTTCTTCTTTCTTTTAACATTTGCCAACCTGTTTCATATATCAGAGTATCTCTAGTAGCATATTTTGGTAAACTAGTAACTATCCTGGCGGCCTCAAACTGAACTTTTTCAATTTTATCGGTTAAATCTACCGAACAACCATCCCACAATTCACAAGCATATTCTAGATGTGGTCTTATAAATACAATATAAATCTTATTTAGAGTGTCTCTGTTTAACATGAACTTTAATTTTCTCATTGGTGAAACCATTAAGGACGCTGTTCTTACAATGTTATCAATATGGGTATTCCATTTACAATAAGAAGAAAATGTTACTGCAAGATGTTTATGAGATTTTTCCAAACGTACACACTGATTTTCAAATTCTAAATTTAGAATTGTATTATTATTCTTAAGATTGAAAAGTATAGCTCCTATTTTGTCGGGATTGTATGCCACAAGCCAACGTTTTTGCCCAGCACGATAAATAGTGTAGGTTCCTATTGAGTGTCTCTTGCATAAGTGTGATTGATAGATGAAAATCCCATTGATGTATCATCTGCGAACAAGCGTGCAGCACAATCTAGTTCATCGGCAATATCATTAACATATACCTGTGTATGCAACAACCGCTTTTGTAAACTCTTGATCTTTATGTATTGATTAATTAGTTAACATATTTGTAGGTGCACTGATATAACATTGGGAACATTTATTATAGGGCGGATATATGACGCAACATACAACACAATAAGTCGGATGTGTCACAATATACAATACACATTGGATGTGACATAAGACGCAGCATGATATGTCAGATGTGGCACAATATACAATATATGTTAGATAAGACCTATATACAATATATGTCAGATAAGACACTATGTACAACAAATGACGGACGTGACTCTATGTACAACATGGTATGTCGGGTGTTGCGCTATATACAACATGTCGGATGTAATACCATAAAGCCCATATGTGTCGTTTATGTGACGCTGTATGAAGCATGATATCTCCTATCTTTCACTATGTACAAGATATAGTATACGATGTCATCCATCCATCCATCCATCCATCCATCCATCCATCCATCCATCCATCCATCCATCCATCCATCCACCCACCCATCCACCCATCCATCCATTCATCCATCCATCCATCCACCCATCCATCCATCCATCCATCCATGCACATACTTTGCCATCTCATGTTTCATTTGACCGATTTCTAACGTTCCACATTCGACTTGACAACAACATGAACACAGACTTTATCCCTGTCCTTGAACGTTTTATGGACGCCCTTTCAAACTACGTGACCAATGATTTGATAAATGCAAGTTACAGATTATCTTTTCGCTTTATCAGTTTTTGTGACATAAAGGAAACTGTAAAGTCTGGTAATACAAGTTTTACTGATCAATTTATTTGGTACAAAAATACAAATATCACCTTCCCACTTGATGTTTGGATGCAATCAGCACGTCCAAGTCCACAATGGTCCACGTTGTTCTCGATATCAGATTCCTTTAATTCAGTGAGAACTATTCTCCTCAAGCAAGCTTAGAGAACAACTGTTCAAGTATCGAAGACCACCAAGCATGTGCAGCACTAAATTCATGTACATAGGGAAGTTTACAGAAATAACTAACATTCAGCACACTCTACTCCATGAAGACACGAAACATGTTCACACTTTTCATAGCAACAACTATGCTTTTCCTCTCACAGAAACGAAAACAATACTTCTGCTGGAACATTGATGACTTTCAAGTACTGCTTTACCGTTCGTTCATCATCTTCTAAAGAAATCCAAACACTTCAGTAGGCGTATTTGACAATCTGAATAATGATTTCGATGTCCCGTCCCTCTCCTTGCATTCACAGTGTCAGCGATGTCAATGTCAGCGATGTCAATGTCAGCGATGTCAATGTCAGCAATGTCAATGTAAGTGTGAAATAGATTCTTCGAACAATCGGAAAAGATAAATGATATAGCGTTTTTTTACAGTGAATAATAATGCATTCTGTTAAGTTGTATGTAAAATCCTTTGGGGTTTGAGTGCTAACATTGTGTGTTACCTTTACAAGGAGAATAACACAGCTATCTGAAGTCCTGACCATACATACAAATTAACATTTATATAGCGCCGATATCCAGTACAACGTTTTCCTCGATCATTGGATGTCCATCACAACGGCACATCGTATTTTCAATCTCAACTCCCTGGGGAGTATACAAGGCGCACCGAGTTAATGTGGCTTTCCCATCCTTACGAGGTACCCATTAACAGCTGGGTGGACTGGGACACATAGACGCAGTACTTTGACCAAGTTTTACTGCACGTTGCTGTACCCGCAACTAGGTGTTTGCACGTATTCATGTGGCCACCATCTGGTCATCTAGCAACGGAGTCGTGGGTTCTTTAAAGTGCACAGGGTTGTGTACTGTACACTAGGGGTTGTGACAACACTGAAAGAGTCTGCACACAAAGTTATTCCAAGGTTTTTTATACCCGGTCACAGGTGGGCTCGATCCCGGCACCTCTAAGCTCGCTGGATTACTAGCCTGGCGCCTTAGACAGCTCGCCCACTGCGCCCCCAAATGCAATGACTCGATATCATTTCAATACTACACCTCACCATCAGATGTGTAGAAAGGTTAACTCGATATCCATTCAATACAACCTCACTGACTGTGTTCCTGGTACTCAAAAGTGTCCGGTTGCTAAATACTGGAGTGATATATGAGTGCATCCCCATGCCGTTATCAAGGATTAAGAACCGACGATTATTGCTGCTTCCGCAAACTTAATGGTAGCGTTAATAACGATTTACAACAATGTAATTATGATTATTTAGACAGCACAGGGTCACTGTTGGTGAAGATGAATAGACGAATTGTGAACGTCTTGTCGATTTAAAATGTTATGTGCGTCTAAATAAACAAGCGCACTCAAATCTCCTTCCTGAAATAGAAAATAAACAGTATTAAATCTGAACGGTGGTCTGACAGAGGTCGTACACATGGTGAAACTCAGCGGCACATTGATGGCACAAGATTAGAATACATCTTGTCACCGTACGTGACTTATTCTGAGCCTATCACTACTAATTGATGCTGATGCTAGCAGACACATACTGCGAGAGGATGTGGGCACAAGAGGCCCTTTCAACACGCAAAGTTTCTCAGTTGTCGACACACTGCGAGAGATGACGTTAATTGACTCCAAACAGTGAACACTGGTTATCACTGGTTATACTTGTAAGATTTAATATTTACATTAAACCTTACATACATTGTTGTAAGTCCACATGTAATCATGCATTGAACTTCCATTAGGTTTACGGAGACAGTGAAGAGCTGGTTTGAAAAAGATACTTATGATGTTTTGTGATTCTTTCTAAATGTTGGAATAACTGTGTAAATAAATTATAACAGGGTATTCTTGCGTTTCAAGATTGGCATAAAACTGGGTTGGACTGAAGACAAAAAGGAATCTGCATTCTCTTGATTTCAACATTTCACAATGTCATCCACAATGACTACATTTCTTCGTGACAAAACATGTATAGGTGCTGTATGTTTTGATGTGAACTGCAAAATATATATATCTTTACTTCAGTGTGCGCTTGCTGTTATACTTTTATACCATGGAAGTATGCCTAGTATACTCAGGGAAAGATGTGTGCTTGAAATGAATGAAAACTGCGTCTGACTACGTCCTCGATGAGGACCCTGGACGTGGTCGGCAGGATATGGAACAACTACTCTAAACAAGCTGCAAACAATTCTTTAAGATCACGAGACTCTACGAGGCCCTGGTGTTTACGGCATCAAAGTTAATTACCGGACTTCATCTTCTAAAGAGCAGTTACTGGATGTTCCTTTACAATATATTGACGCCAAGTCGTACGTGGGCTTGCGTTATCCTGTTGTAATTCAAAGTGTCCCCCCATCCTGCGCTCAAAGAGTATCATGACTGATCTTAAGACCTCATCCCGATAATGTGATCTTAAGACCTCATCCCGACAATGAACCCATCATCAAGACTGTGGCCACTCCCTACTGCAAGTCCAAAGCCATATCGATTGTCTTGTGGTACACTGATGGTAGCCCTCATGATTCGTCATTTAAACACTCCGGTGACGGCAATCTGAAAAAACGAGTGACTTTCATTCGTTATGAACAAAGGTGTCGCGGTCCTGATGCCGTTCCTCGTCCGTTTATTACCGTTTGTCTTAAGCAGTTAACATGATGCAGACGATTTTTATACTGCGTCTTCTTTGTACCCGATGGGCACTGTTCCATCACTTACTTGGATGATGATGATTGACAGACACTCAGTGTGTTCCTCGATAACCTTCTGAAACAATCCCGAACAATCATCTTATCTCACAGTTTTTGCATTCTGTCGCTTTTGTAATATCCACTAGGACAATTGCATCAGCTCGGAATCACGACCAATTGATTCTTTGAGGTAATTTAAGCCGTGCGTGATACAGTTTGTATTTAGCAATGTACGCGATGAAATAGTCTGTCTCACAGTCCCTGAACAACATTATTTCCCCTACTGCCAAGCCCTCTCTGCAGTGCTAAAGCCCTAAATAAAGCAAGTCTAGATTTCCTCAGGTTCAGGTCTGGTCTCCCTAGGGCTCCTTTTCAATATAAATGGGCTTGTTTGTTACTATCAAAATTATATATTCAGAGACTAAGCCTTAGTCTAGCGATGAAAGTATAACAGCTTTTTTGTGCATTGTATTCAGTCAGTCTATTTCTTGGACGCAACCACAACATATCAAAACACGCCGATACACATTCATATTGATGACTGAAATAGCAACTACACGCTAATAGTCACACATATTGACGTCAGACAGATATAACCACTAAACGCTAATAGTCACACATATTGACGCTAGACAGGCATGGTCACACTTACAGTCACACACATTGACGTTAGACAGATATAGCAACTACACGCTAATAGTCACACATATTGACGCTAGACAGACATGGCCACACTTACAGTCACACATATTGACGTTAGACAGATATAGCAACTACACGCTAATAGTCACATATATTGACGCTAGACAGACATGGCCACACTTACAGTCACACATATTGACGTTAGACAGATATAGCAACTACACGCTAATACTCACACATATTGACGTCAGACAGATATAACCACTACACGCTAATAGTCACACATATTGACGTCAGACAGATATAAGCACTACACGCTAATAGTCACACATATTGACGTCAGACAGATACAGCCACTACACGCTAATAGTCAAGCAGATTTACGCTGCACAGGCATGGTCACACTTACAGTCACACATATTGGCGTCAGACAGATATTGAACAACCACTACACGCTAATAGTTACACATATTGACGCTAGACAGATACAGCCACTACACGCTAATAGTCACACATATTGACGTCAGACAGATATAACCACTACACGCTAATAGTTACACATATTGACGCTAGACAGATATAACCACTACACGCTAATAGTTACACATATTGACGCTAGACAGATACAGCCACTACACGCTAATAGTCACACATATTGACGTCAGACAGATATAACCACTAAACGCTAATAGTTACACATATTGACGTCAGACAGATATAACCACTACACGCCAATAGTCACACATATTGACGTTAGACAGATATAACCACTTCACGCTAATAGTCACACATATTGACGCTAGACAGATATCACCACTAAACGCTAATAGTCACACATATTGACGTCAGACAGATATAACCACTACACGCTAATAGTCACACATATTGACGTCAGACAGATATAACCACTAAACGCTAATAGTTACACATATTGACGCTAGACAGATATAACCACTAAACGCTAATAGTCACACATATTGACGTCAGACAGATATAACCACTACACGCTAATAGTTACACATATTGACGCTAGACAGATACAGCCACTACACGCTAATAGTCACACATATTGACGTCAGACAGATATAACCACTACACGCTAATAGTCACACATATTGACGTCAGACAGATATAACCACTACACGCTAATAGTCACACATATTGACGTCAGACAGATATAATCACTAAACGCTAATAGTTACACATATTGACGCTAGACAGATATAACCACTACACGCTAATAGTCACACATATTGACGTTAGACAGATATAACCACTAAACGCTAATAGTTACACATATTGACGTCAGACAGATATAACCACTAAACGCTAATAGTTACACATATTGACGCTAGACAGATATAACCACTACACGCTAATAGTCACACATATTGACGCTAGACAGATACAGCCACTACACGCTAATAGTCACACATATTGACGTCAGACAGATATAACCACTAAACGCTAATAGTTACACACATTGACGCTAGACAGATATAACCACTAAACGCTAATAGTTACACATATTGACGCTAGACAGATATAACCACTAAACGCTAATAGTTACACATATTGACGTTAGACAGATATAACCACTACACGCTAATAGTCACACATATTGACGCTAGACAGATACAGCCACTTCACGCTAATAGTCACACATGTTGACGCTAGACAGATATAGCCACTACACGCTAATAGTCACACATATTGACATCAGACAAATATAGCCACTACACGCTAATAGTCACACATATTCATGCTAGACAGATATAAACCACTACACGCAAATAGTCACATATATTGACGCTAGTCAGATATAAGCACTACACGCTAATAGTCACACATATTGACGCTAGACAGACATGGCCACACTTACAGTCACACATATTGACGTTAGACAGATATAGCAACCAAACGCTAATACTCACACATATTGACGCTAGACAGATATATCAACTAAACGCTAATAGTCACACATATTGACTTCAAACAGATATATCAACTACACGCTAATAGTTACACATATTGACGTCAGACAGATATAGCCACTACAATAGTCGATATTTATAGTCCACACATATTCACACATACGTCAGACAGATATAACCACTACACGCTAATAGTCACACATATTGACGTTAGACAGATATAACTAAACGCTAATAGTTACACATATTGACGCTAGACAGATATAACCACTACACGCTAATAGTCACACATATTGACGTTAGACAGATATAACCACTACACGCTAATAGTCACACATATTGACGTCAGACAGATATAACCACTACACGCTAATAGTCACACATATTGACGTCAGACAGATATAACCACTACACGCTAATAGTCACACATATTGACGTTAGACAGATATAGCAACTACACGCTAATAGTCACACACTGCCGATTGACACTAGACAGATACAGCCACTTCACGCTAATAGTCACACATATTGATGTTAGACAGGAAACAAATCCAATACACGCTAATATGGTCTCACACATATTGACGTTAGACAGATATAACCACTATACGCAAATAGTCACATATATTGACGCTAGACAGACATGGCCACACTTACAGCCACACATATTGACGTTAGACAGATATAGCAACCAAACGCTAATACTCACACATATTGACGCTAGACAGATATATCAACTAAACGCTAATAGTCACACATATTGACGCTAGACAGATATAAGCACTACACGCTAATAGTCACACATATTGACGCTAGACAGAAAACAAATCCACTTCACGCTAATAGTCACACATATTGACGTTAGACAGATACAGCCTCTACACGCTAATAGTCACACACATTGACACTAGACAGATACAGCCACTTCACGCTAATAGTCACACATATTGATGTTAGACAGGAAACAAATCCACTACACGCTAATAGTCACACATATTGACGCTAGACAGATATAACCACTTCACGCTAATAGTCACACATATTGACGCTAGACAGATATAACCACTAGGCACTAATAGTCACACATAACGTCAGACAGATATAACCACTACACGCTAATAGTCACACATATTGACGTCAGACAGATATAACCACTACACGCTAATAGTCACACATATTGACGTCAGACAGATATAACCACTACACGCTAATAGTCACACATATTGACGTCAGACAGATATAACCACTACACGCTAATAGTCACACATATTGACGTCAGACAGATATAACCACTACACGCTAATAGTCACACATATTGACGTCAGACAGATACAGCCACTACACGCTAATAGTCACACATATTGACGTCAGACAGATATAACCACTACACGCTAATAGTCACACATATTGACGTCAGACAGATATAACCACTACACGCTAATAGTCACACATATTGACGTCAGACAGATATAACCACTAAACGCTAATAGTTACACATATTGACGTCAGACAGATATAACCACTAAACGCTAATAGTTACACATATTGACGCTAGACAGATATAACCACTACACGCTAATAGTTACACATATTGACGCTAGACAGATATAACCACTACACGCTAGTCACACATATTGACGCCAGACAGATATATACACGCTAATAGACACATATTGACGTCAGACAGATATAACCACTAAACGCTAATAGTTACACATATTGACGCTAGACAGATATAACCACTAAACGCTAATAGTTACACATATTGACGCTAGACAGATATAACCACTAAACGCTAATAGTTACACATATTGACGTTAGACAGATATAACCACTACACGCTAATAGTCACACATATTGACGCTAGACAGATACAGCCACTTCACGCTAATAGTCACACATGTTGACGCTAGACAGATATAGCCACTACACGCTAATAGTCACACATATTGACATCAGACAAATATAGCCACTACACGCTAATAGTCACACATATTCATGCTAGACAGATATAAACCACTACACGCAAATAGTCACATATATTGACGCTAGTCAGATATAACCACTACACGCTAATAGTCACACATATTGACGCTAGACAGACATGGCCACACATACAGTCACACATATTGACGTTAGACAGATATAGCAACCAAACGCTAATACTCACACATATTGACGCTAGACAGATATATCAACTAAACGCTAATAGTCACACATATTGACTTCAAACAGATATATCAACTACACGCTAATAGTTACACATATTGACGTCAGACAGATATAGCCACTACACGATAATAGTCACACATATTTACGTCAGACAGATATAACCACTACACGCTAATAGTCACACATATTGACGCTAGACAGATATAACCACTACACGCTAATAGTCACACACATTGACGTTAGACAGATATAGCAACTACACGCTAATAGTCACACATATTGACGTTAGACAGATATAACCACTAAACGCTAATAGTTACACATATTGACGCTAGACAGATATAACCACTACACGCTAATAGTCACACATATTGACGTTAGACAGATATAGCAACTACACGCTAATAGTCACACACATTGACACTAGACAGATACAGCCACTTCACGCTAATAGTCACACATATTGATGTTAGACAGGAAACAAATCCAATACACGCTAATATGGTCTCACACATATTGACGTTAGACAGATATAACCACTATACGCAAATAGTCACATATATTGACGCTAGACAGACATGGCCACACTTACAGCCACACATATTGACGTTAGACAGATATAGCAACCAAACGCTAATACTCACACATATTGACGCTAGACAGATATATCAACTAAACGCTAATAGTCACACATATTGACGCTAGACAGATATAAGCACTACACGCTAATAGTCACACATATTGACGCTAGACAGAAAACAAATCCACTTCACGCTAATAGTCACACATATTGACGTTAGACAGATACAGCCTCTACACGCTAATAGTCACACACATTGACACTAGACAGATACAGCCACTTCACGCTAATAGTCACACATATTGATGTTAGACAGGAAACAAATCCACTACACGCTTATAGTCACACACATTGACACTAGACAGATACAGCCACTGCATGCTAATAGTCACACATATTTCTCTGCGCGAAGTTTTCAACCACAGCGCGCCCTTTGACGCAGCGGTTAGGAAATAAAAGGACAAAGGGTCAGATTGCTTTCATTTGCAGACAACATATTTTTTTAGCACGAAATGTTTCATGTGTCACCTATGTAAATGATATTGATGTTTTTGACTATAAAGAGAGTAAATAATTTACAAGTCAGCCAATATGGTAAAAAACGGAATACATGTGCATAAAACAACATTTCGTTATATTTTATGTTATCTTACAATGTTCGTACATTATCGAAATCCCTTTGTACAGAAAGAGACTAATTACTAAAATACCTTTTACATTGTTTATCTGCAAGCTTTCAGTATCAGTGTTCGACATTACATTGTTTACAGAAGGGGCAAGATCTCACCAGGGAAGTATCTATGCATGTTTAATTGATAGGATCTGACGACAAAAGGTGTCGATGGACTCGTAATGAGATTTAGTTAAGTCTAATGGTTTTTGGATTTGCGATTAGAACCAACAAAATATGTCTTATATTACATAATGCTGACCAGAGAAGCTAAGGAGACTACCATAAAGCTGACCAGAGAAGTTAAGGAGAATACCATAAAGCTGACCAGAGAAGTTAAGGAGAATACCATAAAGCTGAACAGCAAAGCTAACGAGAATACCATAAAGCTGAACAGCAAAGCTAACGAGAATACCATAAAGCTGAACAGCAAAGCTAACGAGAATACCATAAAGCTGAACAGCAAAGCTACCGATAATACCATAAAGCTGAACAGCAATGCTACCGATGATACCATAAAGCTGAACAGCAAAGCTACCGAGAATACCATAAAGCTGAACTAGCAAAGCTACCGAGAATACCATAAAGCTGAACAGCAAAGCTACCGAGAATACCATAAAGCTGAACAGCAAAGCTAACGAGAATACCATAAAGCTGAACAGCAAAGCTAACGAGAATACCATAAAGCTGAACAGCAAAGCTAACGAGAATACCATAAAGCTGAACAGCAATGCTACCGAGAATACCATAATAGTTGCAGACGTGTGTAGAGTGGTAGATTAGTTGCAGACGTGTGTAGAGTGGCACAGTAGTATCAGACATGTAGAGTAGTACAATTGTAGCAGACGTGTGTAGAGTGGTACAACTGTTGCAGAAGTGTGTGGAGTGGTACAGTAGTTGCACACGTGTGTAGAGAGGTACAATAGGAGCTGACGTGTGTAGAGCGGTACAATAGTTGCAGACGTGTGAAGAGTGATACAGTAGTTCTTAGTAGACGTGTGTGGACTGGTACAGTTGTATCAGACGTGTGTGGAGCGGTACAGTAGTTGCAGACGTGTGTAGAGTGGTACAGTAGTTGCAGACATGTGTGAAGTGGTACAGTAGTAGCACACGTGTGTAGAGCGGTACAGTAGTTGCAGACGTGTGTAGAGTGGTACAGTAGTTGCAGACGTGTGTGGGGTGGCACAGTAGTACTTAATAGACGTGTGTGGAGTGGTACAGTAGGAGCAGACGTGTTTAGAGTGGTACAGTAGTTGCAGACGTGTGTGAAGTGGTACACTAGGAGCAGACGTGTGTTGAGTGGTACAGTAGTAGCAGACGTGTGTAGAGTGGTACAGTAGTACTGCAGACGTGTGTGGAGTGGTACAGTAGTACTTAGTAGACGTGTGTGGAGTGTACAGTAGTACTTAGTAGACGTGTGTGGAGTGGTACAGTTATAGCAGACGTGTGTGGAGCGGTACAGTAGTAGCAGACGTGTGTTGAGTGGCACAGTAGTTGCAGACATGTGTGAAGTGGTACAGTAGTAGCACACGTGTGTAGAGTGGTACAATTGTTGCAGAAGTGTGTGGAATGGTACAGTAGTAGCAGACGTGTGTAGAGTGGTACAATAGGAGCAGACGTGCGTAGAGTGGTACAATAGTTGCAGACGTGTGAAGAGTGATACAGTAGTAGCAGACGTGTGTAGAGTGGTACTGTAGTTGCACACGTGTGTTGAGTGGTACAGTAGTTGCAGACGTGTGTAGAGCGGTACAGTAGTTGCAGACGTGTTGAGTGGTACAGTACTTGCAGACGTGTGTAGAGTGGTACAGTAGTAGCAGACGTGTGTAGAGCGGTACACTATTAGCAGACGTGTGTAGAGTGGCACAGTAGTTGCAGACGTTTGTTGAGCGCAACAGTAGTTGCAGACGTGTGTAGAGAGGCACAGTAGTTGCAAACATGTGTGAAGTGGTACAGTAGTAGCACACGTGTGTAGAGTGGTACAATAGTTGCAGACGTGTGTTGAGTAGTACAGTAGTTGCAGACGTATGTAGAGTGGTACAGTAGTTGCAGACGTGTGTGAAGTGGTACACTAGTAGCAGACGTGTGTAGAGTTGCACAGTAGTTTCAGACATGTGTGAAGTGGTACAGTAGTGGCACACGTGTGTAGAGTGGTACAATTTTTGCAGAAGTGTGTGGAGTGGTACAGTAGGAGCAGACGTGTTTAGAGTGGTACTGTAGTTGCAGACGTGTGTAGAGTGGTACAATAGGAGCAGACGTGTGTAGAGTGGTACAATAGGAGCAGACGTGTGTAGAGTGGTACAATAGTTGCAGACGTGTGAAGAGTGATACAGTAGTACTTAGTAGACGTGTGTGGAGCGGTACAGTAGTCCTTAGCAGACGTGTGTGGAGGGTACAGTTGTAGCAGACGTGTGTGGAGGGGTACAGTTGTAGCAAACGTGTGTAGATTGGTACTTTAGTACTTAGTAGACGTATGTGGAGCTGTACAGTTGTAGCAGACGTGTGTAGAGTGGTACAATAGTTGCAGACGTGTGTGGAACGGTACAGTACTTAGTAGACGTGTGTAGAGTGGCACAGTAGTTGCAGACATGTGTGGAACGGTAGAGTATAGTTGCAGACGTGTGTATAGTGGTACAGTAGTAGCAGACGCGTGTAGAGCGGTACACTAGTAGCAGACGTGTGTTGAGTGGCACAGTAGTTGCAGACGTGTGTTGAGTTGCACAGTAGTTGCAGACATGTGTGGAGCGGTACAGTAGTAGCACACGTGTGTAGAGTGGTACAATTGTTGCAGAAGTGTGTGGAATGGTAGAGTAGTAGCAGACGTTTGTAGAGTGGTACAATAGGAGCAGACGTGCGTAGAGTGGTACAATAGTTGCAGACGTGTGAAGAGTGATACAGTAGTAGCAGACGTGTGTAGAGTGGTATAGTAGTTGCAGACGTGTGTAGAGTGGTACAGTAGTTGCAAACGTGTGTAGAGTGGTACAGTAGTTGCAGACGTGTGTAGAGTGGTACAGTAGGAGCAGACGAGTGTAGAGTGGTACAATAGTTGCAGACCTGTGTGGAACGGTACAGTAGTTGCAGACGTGTGTAGAGTGGTACAGTAGTTGCAGACGTGTGTAGAGTGGTACAGTAGTAGGAGACGTGTGTAGGGATGAGTAGACCCTGGTGTCGTGGGTTGAGACGTGTTTCGTGCTTCTGTATGTCCTGGTTGTTTCAATTGTTCAATGCATTATGGAGAAAGCGTAACTGAACCTTTGAGATGCATGTTCACAATCTCAGTTCTGTCACGCCTTTGATGAGGCGGCAAGAGCTGAATAAGTGTTTTCGCGCCTTTCACTACATTTTGGGAACCCCAGGGAGCACTTCACAGACGCAGGTCTAAGAAAGCAAATGGCGCTTATTTTGATATACCCTTTTCGCACATAGCCACTCCGATGTGAGAAAACAGAGCAAATAGAGCCGTACAGTATTTATAAGATCCAATTCCCTTCCACAAACGATTGCATCACCAGGTCACAGAACGGAGGGATGTCTTTACCGTTCCGCAGAACTCAAAGTCCTTCTAAAAAAGACGGCATCACAAGGTCACTGACTGCAATGTCCTTCTGCGAACAATATCATCACTGGTTTACTGACTTCAACATTCACCCACGAACGATGGCAGCACAGGTTCGCTACTGAACACCATATCCCCTTTTCCTGAATTACGGGTTGAAGGTGGAATACGTTCTGTACTAATCTGTACAGAAACCTGCTTCAGTCATTCATATATTCGTATTCACTCATGACAATGATAAAATCTCCCACATCGTAAACTTAAGTTTAAAATCTTACGATTTTACTAACAGTCAATAGCGCGATCGTAAAATAACCATTTTGGGAAAATAATATACGCAAATTATTATGATTATTTTCAACTGTAGAACACAACGACAGGCTACAATTCACAAGCACGGCATTGAATGCAATCAGCACCAGCAATTACTTCTGGATCTGGCCCCATCAGATGCCCATCTGTTCCCAAACATTGTGAGAGCTCCTTATGTAACCCATTCCAAGGAACTTTTGTACAACCAAAAATGGGAATATTATGATACTGAGGCAAAAAATAACATTGCACATGTCATTTGTATTTTTCTTCATGTCATTGTGCTAGTGAACAGAGTACAACAGACATTTAAGGTTTCGTATGTTTGTTTGATTCAAGCTTGTTTCGATCTCACAGTCATGTGTATATACGTTTCATGTGGATTGTACTTTGTACTTACATTTGTTTAAAGAAAACAATAATTAGTGTATAGATTTGCCAATTCAATGGTCCTGCTAAAAGAATGCCCTCATAGGTACCATTATAAATGATTGTTATACAGGGAGTGTTTTCACACGTTTAGGGTGCACTGTTAGCTGTGCATTCCGTTCATGTCACTCTTGGTACTCCCGTACCAGCTGCATCCCATACCCATATCGGCCTGCTCATCTGCCCCCAACTGGCTGTGGTGTTGTAACTACAACACTGTCTATTCTGACATTTATTTTTGGTCACATGATTACAATCGTATAAGATGAATATACACGATCTCGCTGCACAAAAACAGTAATTTAATCTCAATGATTTTTGTCTTTCATCTAGTAATACATTCTAATCTGAGTGATGTAAGGAACACCATTATCATTGCGTATAAACTTTTGGAGACGCATCAGGACATGTAGACAACATTCAATTGAAATATTAAAACTGGAAATTTGATAACCATTTACATTTACAGCAGAAAACTTCCAATTCAAGTAACTATTTGCCGGTTACAACACAGCTTCCGCGAATGCCTGCATGATATTGTCACGAGTGACTTTGCCTGGCTCATCTATATCTTCGATCTATATCTCCCTGCAAAAGTTCTACCACCTGCCAGATATCGTCAAGGCGTTGACTGTGAATTTCACATATGTTGTGAAGCACAACACACGTATAGTCCGTTTGGCTCAAAAGCGGACCGATGAATTGCAATCTAACTCGAAAACTACTAAACATAAGTATAATACTCAATGAAACGCTGATCATAATCAAAACATCAGACCAACTGAGGTTTTTGTAGAATTTATGTCCTAAAAATAAAAAAGTTGTTTAACAAACTATCATATGTTGACACAGTTCACTATTTGTGTGCGACAAAGGATGGAGACGGCACAGCACAGATAAATGACTTTATCCAGCCTCATGTAAGAATGTCGAGTTTTGATTGGTTCACGTGACTCTGATAAATACCATGTACACCCGTCACGATCCGCGAGCAGGGAGTACAAAAGTCGTATTATCTCGCCACGCCTCGGTGACCACGCGAAATGAGAAAAGCGTGCATCGCCAAGCCTTTAGTAACGTGCGCTGCATTGGGGTCAATCGATCAGCTGGTGTCAACATGGCAGCAAGGAAACGTTTTTCCGCAACAACTGAGAATTTTCTTTTCTTTTCTTTTCATTTAGTAAAAACATTCGGCTAGATAAATGCGTTATCACATGGTGTCTCGGGAAATACGGGGTTATATCAGTCCCGAGTAAGGTTGTATTCCGAGGCGAGGGGAATACAAGCTTACGACACGACACGATGTGATAACTTATATTGTCGCACGTGTGCACGTGCCTCACGTACACCTGGCTGTCCCTTTCTCTGCACTCCTCCCTCGTAACAAATAGTGAACTGTGTCAACATATGATAGTTTGTTAAACAACTTTTTATTTTTAGGACATAAATTCTGCAAAAGAAATCACAGAGTTGGTCTGATGTTTTGATTACGATCAGCATTTCTTTGAGTATTATATGTTTATTACTTTTCGAGTTTGATTGCAATTCATCGGGCCGCTTTTGAGCCAAACGGACTATAGCTATTACAGTGCAGGAAAACTCTACACCCACAGCCAAACGTTTTTGCAAACATCTCCAACGCCCTTTCAGTCTTCCAAAAGAGTTTTTTATTGTCATTCTGGCGCTACTCAAACGGTACTTGAAAACCCTTTGTCTGTTAGATAATGCTCCACGTTTAGGAAACGGTTTCAAAAGCCAGGATCGGAGTATTCTAAGATATACAAAAGACAGTGTGGTAGTACAATACAGAGGCATCACTATGGCAGTACAAGACTGTGTGGTAGTACAATACAGAGGCATCACTATGGCAGTACAAGACTGTGTGGTAGTACAATACAGAGGCATCACTATGGCAGTACAAGACTGTGTGGTAGTACAATACAAGGGCATCACTATGGCAGTACAAGACTGTGTGGTAGTACAATACAGAGGTATCACTATGGCAGTACAAGACTGTGTGGTAGTACAATACAGAGGCATCACTATGGCAGTACAAGACTGTGTGGTAGTACAATACAGAGGTGTGGTAGTACATCACTATGGCAGTACAAGACTGTGTGGTAGTACAATACAGAGGTATCACTATGGCAGTACAAGACTGTGTGGTAGTACAATACAGAGGTATCACTATGGCAGTACAAGACTGTGTGGTAGTACAATACAGAGGTATCACTATGGCAGTACAAGACTGTGTGGTAGTACAATACAGACAGAGGTATCACCATGGCAGTAAGACTATATGGCAGTACAAGACTGTGTGGTAGTACAATACAGAGGTATCACTATGGCAGTACAAGACTGTGTGGTAGTACAATACAGAGGTATCACTATGGCAGTACAAGACTGTGTGGTAGTACAATACAGAGGTATCACTATGGCAGTACAAGACTGTGTGGTAGTACAATACAGAGGTATCACTATGGCAGTACAAGACTGTGTGGTAGTACAATACAGAGGTATCACTATGGCAGTACAAGACTGTGTGGTAGTACAATACAGAGGTATCACTATGGCAGTACAAGACTGTGTGGTAGTACAATACAGAGGTATCACTATGACTGTGTGGTAGTACAATACAGAGGTATCACTATGGCAGTACAAGACTGTGTGGTAGTACAATACAGAGGCATCACTATGGCAGTACAAGACTGTGTGGTAGTACAATACAGAGGTATCACTATGGCAGTACAAGACTGTGTGGTAGTACAATACAGATATCAGAGTACAAGACTATACAATACAGAGGTATCACTATGGCAGTACAAGACTGTGTGGTAGTACAATACAGAGGCATCACTATGGCAGTACAAGACTGTGTGGTAGTACAATACAGAGGTATCACTATGGCAGTACAAGACTGTGTGGTAGTACAATACAGAGGTATCACTATGGCAAGACTGTGTACAAGACAGTGTGGTAGTACAATACAGAGGTATCACTATGGCAGTACAAGACTGTGTGGTAGTACAATACAGAGGTATCACTATGGCAGTACAAGACTGTGTGGTAGTACAATACAGAGGTATCACTATGGCAGTACAAGACTGTGTGGCAGTACAAGACTGTAGTACAATACAGAGGTATCACTATGGCAGTACAAGACTGTGTGGTAGTACAATACAGAGGCATCACTATGGCATACAAGACTATGGCATAACTATGGCAGTACAAGACTGTGTGGTAGTACAATACAGAGGTATCACTATGGCAGTACAAGACTGTGTGGTGGTACAATAGAGGCATCACTATGGCAGTACAGAGGTAGTACGATACAGATCACTATGGCAGTACAAGACTGTGTGGTAACAATACAGAGGCATCTGTGACTGTGTGGTAGTACAATACAGAGGACTGTGTATCACTATGGCAGTACAAGACTGTGTGTGGTAGTACAATACAGAGGTATCACTATGGCAGTACAAGACTGTGTGGTAGTACAATACAGAGGTATCACTATGGCAGTACAAGACTGTGTGGTAGTACAATACAGAGGCATCACTATGGCAGTACAAGACTGTGTGGTAGTACAATACAGAGGTATCACTATGGCAGTACAAGACTGTGTGGTAGTACAATACAGAGGTATCACTATGGCAGTACAAGACTGTGTGGTAGTACAATACAGAGGTATCACTATGGCAGTACAAGACAGAGGTATCACTATGGCAGTACAAGACTGTGTGGTAGTACAATACAGAGGTATCACTATGGCAGTACAAGACTGTGTGGTAGTACAATACAGAGGTATCACTATGGCAGTACAAGACTGTGTGGTAGTACAATACAGAGGTATCACTATGGCAGTACAAGACTGTGTGGTAGTACAATACAGAGGCATCACTATGGCAGTACAAGACTGTGTGGTAGTACAATAGGCATCACTATGGCAGTACAAGACTGTGTGGTAGTATCACTACAAGACTGTGTGGTAGTACAACTATGGCAGACAAGACTGTGGTAGTACAATACAGAGGCATCACTATGGCAGTACAAGACTGTGTGGTAGTACAATACATGGCAGTACAAGAGGCATCACTATGGCAGTACAAGACTGTGTGGTAGTACAATACAGAGGTATCACTATGGCAGTACAATTAAGACTGTGTGGTAGTACAATACAGAGGTATCACTATGGCAGTACAAGACTGTGTGGTAGTACAAGACTGTGTGGTAGTACAATACAGAGGTATCACTATGGCAGTACAAGACTGTGTGGTAGTACAATAGAGAGTATCACTATACAAGACTGTGTGGTAGTACATCAGAGGTATCACTATGGCAGTACAAGACTGTGTGGTAGTACAATACAGAGGTATCACTATGGCAGTACAAGACTGTGTGGTAGTACAATACAAAGGACTGTGTGGTAGTACAATACAGAGGTCACTATGGCACAATACAGAGATCTATGTGTGGTAGTACAATACAGAGGTATCACTATGGCAGTACAAGACTGTGTGGTAGTACAATACAGAGGCATCACTATGGCAGTACAAGACTGTGTGGTAGTACGATACAAAGGCATCATTATGGCAGTACAAGACTGTGTGGTAGTACAATACAGACGTATCACTATGGCAGTACAATTAGACAGTGTGGTAGTACGATACAGAGGTAATGTAATACATGACCAGTGATTAGAGCAATAAAGACTCTCATGGTAATTTCAATTCTCAGCAATCAACTTCGGACATTAGGTCCAGGCAGAGTATCCCAGGGTTTAGAGTGGTCATACAAAATGCTGGCCTTCTCGACGCTTGAGATGTAACGTAGGATCAGAGGCAATAGCCAGGTCCCTTCATATACACAAGAAGAAGATGCTGGAAAATTCTACACTGTGGCAGATAACTCTTGAATAAAATTTCCAGATCTTTCTGTCTTAATCTAGAACAATTCTAAATATAGCACACAACAACCGCTTACTGAATCAATAGGTAGATACTTTTTTCTATACTATTTTTTTCCTTTTGTCTTCGTTATATACATAAACATCAATGAATACTAGTATAGATACAGATGACAGGCTCAAAGCTATTCATGACATAATTTACCCAAGTCTAAATATAGCACACATCAACCCCTTAATGAATCTACAGGTAGATCTATTGTCATGAGAGAGACATCCACACAGGGTGACTGAGCAGGCAACTACTGTAAATGCATGTATAGAGCATAACAGTACACTGAGATCTTTGGCATCCTTCATTCTGAGATGCAATGCATCGGGTAGCTTAACGAGTGAATAATACTACATGGACAATGTGCATGTAGTGACAGGGGCAAATATTGAGGAGCAGCATGTCTATTACTATTGGCCAAACCCCATCTGTTGAACCTTGAGGTAATTACATTTCCTTCAGTAAAGTTACGTTCCCTTCAAGCCACTGACGTTCACACATACAACTGAAATAATGGCAACTTTCATGATGATGGTGGAACGGGTAAACAATTCTTTAGCTCTCATCTAAAAACAATCTCGAGTCGTGCAACAGCTGCACGCTGGATTACTCGTCTTTTGTTGTGTACAAAAAGAGGATCCAAATCACCTCCATATATATCACACTCGTGATTTGTTGTGTACAAAAAAAGGACCCAGATCATCTCCATATACATCACACTCACGATTTGTTGTGTACAAAAAGAGGATCCAGATCACCTCTATATATATCACACTCGTGATTTGTTGTGTACAAAAAGAGGATCCAAATCACCTCCATATATATCAAACTCGTGATTTGTTGTGTACAAAAAGAGGATCCAGATCACCTCTATATATATCACACTCGTGATTTGTTGTGTACAAAAAGAGGATCCAGATCACCTCCATATATGTCACACTCGTGATTTATTGTGTACAAAAAGAGGATCCAGATCACCTCCATATACATCACACTCGTGATTTGTTGTGTACAAAAAGAGGATCCAAATCACCTCCATATATATCAAACTCGTGATTTGTTGTGTACAAAAAGAGGATCCAGATCATCTCCATATATATCAAACTCGTGATTTGTTGTGTACAAAAAGAGGATCCAGATCACCTCCATATATATCAAACTCGTGATTTGTTGTGTACAAAAAGAGGATCCAGATCACCTCCATATATATCAAACTCGTGATTTGTTGCGTACAAAAAGAGGATCCAGATCACCTCTATATATATATCACACTCGTGATTTGTTGTGTACAAAAAGAGGATCCAGATCACCCCCATATATATCACACTCGTGATTTGTTGTGTACAAAAAGAGGATCCAGATCATCTCCATATACATCACACTCACGATTTGTTGTGTACAAAAAGAGGATCCAGATCACCTCCATATATATCACACTCACGATTTGTTGTGTACAAAAAGAGGATCCAAATCACCTCCATATATATCAAACTCGTGATTTTTTGTGTACAAAAAGAGGATCCAGATCACCTCCATATATATCACACTCGTGATTTGTTGTGTACAAAAAGAGGATCCAGATCACCCCCATATATATTACACTCGTGATTTGTTGTGTACAAAAAGAGGATCCAGATCACCTCCATATACATCACACTCGTGATTTGTTGTGTACAAAAAGAGGATCCAAATCATCTCCAGATATATCAAACTCGTGATTTGTTGTGTACAAAAAGAGGATCCAGATCACCTCTATATATATCACACTCGTGATTTGTTGTGTACAAAAAGAGGATCCAGATCACCTCCATATATGTCACACTCGTGATTTGTTGTGTACAAAAAGAGGATCCAGATCACCTCCATATATATCACACTCGTGATTTGTTGTGTACAAAAAGAGGATCCAAATCACCTCCATATATATCAAACTCGTGATTTGTTGTGTACAAAAAGAGGATCCAGATCACCTCCATATATATCACACTCGTGATTTGTTGTTATACAAAAAGAGGATCCAGATCACCTCCATATATATCACACTCGTGATTTGTTGTGTACAAAAAGAGGATCCAGATCACCTCCATATATATCACACTCGTGATTTGTTGTGTACAAAAAGAGGATCCAGATCACCTCCATATATATCACACTCGTGATTTGTTGTGTACAAAAAGAGGATCCAAATCATCTCCATATATATCAAACTCGTGATTTGTTGTGTACAAAAGAGGATCCAGATCACCTCCATATATATCAAACTCGTGATTTGTGATGTACAAAAAGAGGATCCAGATCACCTCCATATATATCACACACTGTGCTTTGTTGTGTACAAAAAGAGGATCCAGATCACCCCATATATATCACACTCGTGATTTGTTGTGTACAAAAGAGGATCCAGATCACCTCCATATACATCACACTCGTGATTTGTTGTGTACAAAAAAGAGATCCAAATCATCTCCATATATATCAAACTCGTGATTTGTTGTGTACAAAAAAAGAGGATCCAGATCACCCCTATATATATCAAACTCGTGATTTGTTGTGTACAAAAGAGGATCCAGATCACCTCCATATATATCACTCGTGATTTGTTGTGTACAAAAAGAGGATCCAGATCACCTCCATATATATCACACTCGTGATTTGTTGTGTACAAAAAGAGGATCCAGATCACCTCCATATATATCACACTCGTGATTTGTTGTGTACAAAAAGAGGATCCAGATCACCTCCATATATATCACACTCGTGATTTGTTGTGTACAAAAAGAGGATCCAGATCACCTCCATATATATCACACTCGTGATTTGTTGTGTACAAAAAGAGGATCCAAATCACCTCCATATACATCACACTTGCTTTGTTGTACAAAAAGAGGATCCAGATCACCTCCATATACATCACACTCGTGATTTGTTGTGTACAAAAAGAGGATCCAGATCATCTCCATATACATCACACTCGTGATTTGTTGTGTACAAAAAAAGGATCCAGATCACCTCCATATACATCACACTCGTGATTTGTTGTGTACAAAAAGAGGATCCAGATCATCTCCATATACATCACACTCGTGACTTGTTGTGTACAAAAAGAGGATCCAGATCACCACCATATACATCACACTCGTGTGTAAAGAGTAGTAATACCAATGGACATTTCAAGATTGTCAGTGCCAAAGAGTTGCCCGAGAGATTTGGTATAGAGGTGATTAGTAAAATATCCATACCTAATGGTGAGATATCTATCAGAGATATTTATGTGTCGTCACAAGTTATTTAGCGCGAGGGGCTTTTGCATATGTCAATTCTGGGTGTTTAATAACCACTATCCTGACTGGTGATAGGTTACAACTATCAGGTGCTGTGTTTTGGCCGTGTGCCCATAATCAATATAATGTTTCTGTCGAGATATATTAGGATCCACAGCAGGCCCCATTTTGTCCTCAATTGTGCTGTTTTGGTAAAAACGGCATAACATTGAACAAACGGAAGAAATTACCAAAACAAACGTCATTAATGTCCTGCTCAGTGTCTTCTACACCAAGATGTTGTGTCTTAACAGAACAGTAGAGCAGGCTGCGCTTTTCACAGCAAGAAAAGATAACGTTCTCTGCTCAGAGGGAATAAAATTCAATAGAAGGGACAGCAATCGTTTTCTGCAAACATTTAAACTATTCATCTGTAGTGGGGGCAAGTAGCCCATTACAGGGTGAGGAAATTAAAGGGTCGGGTATCCGAGCTTTATGTCCAGTTGATCCTCGGGGACATTTGGGGAGTAAAGTGTGCCTATAGCAATAAATATACAATGCAATGTCATACACGGACACGCATATTTTGGATAGGATGCCACATAACCTATAGAATAAATGTATATCCTCGTTCAAGCAGTATATTCAACTTTAATGGCAATTTTCATTGTATATAGCTGTAGTAGGCAGAGGGCGATACCACTTATGCATCTTTTAGAAAGCAGCAGTTCCTATCATTACGGTTAAAAAGTAGCCTGCTCGTCCTCGGGTGAACTCCATGGCTCACGGTTTGCATGCCGATATTATTGCTAATTTGAATGTATTTCCTCTATACCCTTCGCAATATATTAGAATATCATCAACTATAAATAGCATTACAATGACCGTCTTCAGAAGAACGATCAGTCAAACAGCTGCGCCCTGATCTAGAATTTTCGTAACCATTCGAATTCTCCATGCAAGTTGGTAAGGGGACATTCTTGATTTTGATACTTAAGTTAAATCTAAATCGTTCTGACACATTATTAGTGTTGATTTCAATTAATCCTACATGTCATGTATTTCCTAATAGATGGGACGTGCGTGGCCTATAACGTCTACTGAGGTCTACTGGCATGTTTCGAAACTACGAGAGATAGTCAGTATGTTCAATGTGTTTTTATGTGTAACATGCGGACTTTGTAAGAGGTTCCTACAGATATAAAATGTTTATTATCGGCCGTGCTGAGAGTGGTCTACAGAGGTCAACTACACAAATCCACGATTAATCAGAACCCAGGCTTTAAGAAATCGAGCCCAAACAGCTACTCAAACTTATGTCCCTTTGGATCAGGCGACAGGAGTGCAGGTTACTATAGCTGGGCGGCAATGTGCTGTGCGACTGTTAACAAATCGACACAAGTAAATTGTGTTTTCAGCGTAGAATCTGGGGAATCGCCGACGGTCTCGTGTATTCACATTAACGGGGTAGGCTACTGTCTAGGGGAGTCTTAACCATCGTCATACGAACATCAAAGAAATGAAACATCGCAGATATTGTTGTGATGGGTCTGTTACGTTATGGACGAAATCTCTATGACAGCACCACTGTATATTGTCACTGGACAGTGCTAAACACACACCGCACATATCGTTACTCCGTGACCACCACTTAACACACTTACACAGAACGCAGTGGACAGCCGTGAATACTGACGTCGACATGGTCTGGAGACGTGAACGCCGACATCAACAACTACATCAGTACCTGACCTGGGCAATGCGCTGCAAAAGCAGGGGACAGGATTCCCTTAAATTGTTACAGTGAGATTGATTCCGACAATGTCGTATAGACGAATGTTTCAATGCCCGTGTGATGCGGCCTCCAGCCATAAAACTACAACAAATATTTAATGTCAGGATGAAACATGGGAGAGAAGAGAGGACACCGGGCGCAAACGGGAAACATGCCGGTCAAATTACAATCTTCAACAACCAACTGGAAATGACGAATTACTTTGTCATTCATTAGACGCGTGTATTTGATGCTGTCTGAGCAATGTGCGAGTTGAAACACTGACACAATATTCCAGTTGCACTGCTCGTATGAAATAATGACGCTGAACACGGGGTGACAGATCATTTCCAAAAGTTTCCGATCATAACGCTGACCAGTTATTGATGAATGTTCAATTAGCAAAGTGTGTCTAACTGGGATGCGTTGTTTTTTTGCTGAGACAGTGAACAACATACAAATACACCACGTCATATACCTCACTGTCACAGTTCACATTATAGGTAGGTTCTGTCTTTTGTGCATGATAGTGACAGCTTCAATATAACGTGGACAACTGTGAAACTGTGGACAACAACCTAGTCTCTGATCTCTGTTGTGCGGTTGTCTCTTAACATGCAGAGGCCAAACAATGAAGTAGTTACAAGAACATGTCGTAATCTTGAAGGAACTGACAATGTGAAATTCAGTCAAGATTTGGCAACCTCGGACCTAGTCACAAATCCTGTACACATTGTATACCACTCACAAAAAGTTAATCAACACAATTTTTAGTCGCATTACATTTTCATTTAATGAAATTGCAAATCACGGAATGATGCAATAGAAAGGTAAAACATATACATGTACACACGATTAACAAAAATGAAATGAAATTGTATTGAGCAATAATAGACTTGCACATCATCAAAAGCATGTACCACTGAAACAGTCGTGCATAATGAGCTGCATTGATGGAGCAAAATGTTAACATTAAGGTTCAAGTCAGTTTTGCACAGTGAAACAGTGTGCCATGCTCTCTGTAACGCCTGCTCAAGGTCATCCAGAGTCTGGGGGTGAACATGGAGACCGTAAACACGACTTACAATAATGTCCCATGCCTGTTAAATGGGATTTAGATCAAGTGACCTTGCCGGCCAGTCCATATGTGTGATGTTGTTGATCTAAGCAACATCGTTAACAACTCCTTCTCAGGCATTATCATCCATGTACGGGCATTACCATCCATAAAGATGAAGTTAGGACCCGCTTGTTGTACCAGAGGAATGATTACAGGTAGGTTTACACCGATCAGGGTGCATGTGTAAAGTGGATGACATTCATGCCACACATTTTGCATGCTGTTTCTGAGTGTGGTTGTGTTCAGGTGATGTTGTCAATGTTATCAGATAAATCAGTTTGACAGGCACTAAAGGTTATGTATTCTTTGAATATTACCTTTCAGTAACATGTCGGCAAAAATCGCTATCGAGATTGATAAAGATATAACACTGAAAATACTTGTTGCTTAATTTCTTGTGAGGAGTATATAACAACTCACTTCGCCAACTGCTGGACTGTCACGCACCTCTGAAGGAACGTACTTTAATAGAGCGTACAGGATGTCCCTGGTACAATGAATCTGTTCATGAAGCTAAACGCCAAAGACCTAAAGCAGAACGTACGTGGCGAAAATCTCAAAGAAATGCTTTTTGCAAGATCGTCCGAGAGCAGAGAGCACCAGACATGGTGTTCGAGGAAACCTTGTTTGATGGCGTTCCTCTCAGGGAGTTCGCACTTTGTACCCCGCAGGATGTTCCGACTCTCATCAAATCATCCAACAAAAACACTTGTCTGAATGATCCAGTGCCAAGCAATCTTTTGGTTGATCATCTCGATCATTTACTTCCAGTTATAACAGACATTATTAATAAAAATCTGTGCACAGTCTCAACAACCTTGCCCCTCAATATCTCTCATCTCAATATGTACCTTCCAGAACTCTACGTTCCCAGGATCAACAGCTCCTGAAAATTTCCCAAGCTGGTCTCTTCTCTTTTGGGAAGAAAGGTTTTCAGCATATCGTGCCTCTCTTATGGAACTCTCTCCAGCTCCAAATCAAATTCGCCCCAACCCTGGACTCTTTAAAGAAGGTCCTAAAGAGATTCCTTTTACTTAACAGTCATTCTCAACGAAACTGCACAATTCAGGGGGATAGTGTAGAAAACCAAAAATCATGTCAGTCCAAGAAAAATGTTTATTTTCCAAAACTACAACTTGTGAATGAACAGTTTATACTTGTTCATCACTCAGTGAACAGTGTTAAACTTTCAGCACTAGTTTGAAGTAAACGCCCAAGTAATTTACGTTCATGGGTAACTAGTAGTATCAACATAAACCACGAGAAAATGAACTCTTCTTGTTTTGATTGAAACATTGAATATGGAAACAATTAAGTCATCTGAAAAACAAAAAGAATGTGTACTCAGTAAAGCGTATTTCACACTGTTAACGCCACATAATTCCTGTTCAAAATCCAGAATTGACGGAATCACGCATACCACATTTACGTTGTATCAAAGATTAAAATCAGAAACTTGAAAATAAAACGTTCCCTTTCACGAAAGCGCTATGGAATTGTACAAAATAGGAATGAATATATTTTTGCTTTAACTCAATCAACTGTTAAACACCTTTACCATCTTTGAGTTCTACAGTGGGACGTATATTACGTTGTAACTTACTTTCTTGTTAAATCAAATGATTGAATTTTGATTAAACGCCAAAGGTGACAAAAATCAGTAAAATTCTTTGCACCAAATATGTAATCAAAAGAGAAGTGAACATTATTCTGGACACATGTCCGAGACAGTCGAGCAACATTGAGATATCTACAAGTAACAATCACACAATGAGGCATTGGGACAAAACATCTCTTTACTTTTGGATTTATACTTAGGGCACATTATCTTTTTATGTGTTTCACGTAGCCACCAAATTCTGAACATGGGTCGGTCGGTCGGTCGGTCGGTCGGTCTGTCGGGGGAAAACAAAAAAGCATTAAAAAATTAATAAAGTCAAAATTATCCGAATAATGTTCTTGATTCTCATTTATTGTAATTCTTATTATAATTTCTCGCGTTCTTTGGACTTGTACCAGCGGCTAATACATTTTAGATAGATAAACATTTTATATGACGAGGAGATACGTTTTAGGTTCGAGTCGGCTGTGTTTGAATGAAAAAAAAGTTTTTGGAGGGATCGGCAATGAAATTAAAAGGGTCGGTCGGGCGATGAGAAACACAAAAAATAAAAAATGCTGCCCTTATTTAGAGTAAGTTAAAGGACAATCTGTATAGTTGACAAAACGTACACTTAAATTTCATCAACATATTAAATCGTTTTTGTCATCATAATCTTCTTGTAATCTTGTAATGATTCCGAAAGAAATATTCGTATGAAACACCTTTAGTAATTTACGTTAGGGTGAAAAAGTGGCATGATCGACAAGGGATTCCATAGAATGAGCATTGCTCTGCTTACCAACACGTGATTTTTGGTGTCTTTGGGGTTTCTCGTGTAACGTCATGGGCCATCCTCTCTAATGGAAAAAGGATATGATTAAAACATCAAATTCTTGACTCTTCCTTGAATGCACATCTAACGTCTAACTCAGTTGCGGATTTACCAGCGAAGATCAGGGTTAGAATTGGTCACCAGCCCACTTAATTGTTGTGAGTGGCGACTGATGGGAACTGGTGGCTAGGCTCGATGACTTGGTTGATGCATGACATCGTTACCCACGGAGATCGAAGTTCATGATGTCAATCACTAGACTGTCTTGAATCGATTCTTCGCAGACCGCCGTCATACAGCTGCAAAGGTACCACGTGCTGAAATGAGGGTTAAACAACAAACTATTGTTGATTTCTGTCTTGAAGGTAGCCGAAACCGGAGTTATCGTACCGATTTTAAAAGAAAAGAAAAGAAATACATGACAATTGTTTTTATGAATACAACATACAGATATACATGTCATTGTAACAGCACTGATGATTTAGAACAGAAAAAAATTACATGCATGTAGTATTTATAAGTCTAGAACCATGTAAAGCGTTCATATTTAGTGGCATGCGTTAAGCGTGTGCGCTGGGAGTAGCCTCCCTTACAAGAGCAGATACAGGATTGCCAGCTCTAAAAAATATTTAAAATAATCAATGAAACCATTGACCAATGTAGTATCAATTTCAACCGAAGCAATTAAAAGTCCATTGCAACACTTACATGCGAATGCGCACATCGAATTATGACTTCCGGTTGGAATAGTGCTGGACGTGTTGTAGTTTACCGGTCCCAGAGCTCTACAAGATGTGGTTTTGGATTGCAGTAGCTTTCTTCGTGGCTTTCTTAATCGTATTGTATCTTGCTTCTCCTCTCATAGCACCGAAACCATTGGAACTGATTAACGAACATGTCTTGGTAAGATTATCATCGTACGTTATTGGTTAACAATGCTCGGCTGAAAAGCAGGTGGGCCAGTTCATACCATTGTAACGCAAAGCCAAGCATCATGGTCATGCCATTATTTCACGCACCACAATGCATCTGTGAAATGTCATGTGACCAGTCAGCTTCAGCTGGATGTACTGATCCAAACTTATATGGGATGTAGAAATACGACGTTCATATTGTCCCATATGGTTTATATTAATCTCAGATTTAATTGAAATAAGAAGATACTTAACCCGACCGTAACAGTCTTCAAACTGTTTATCATTTGTTTTCTTTGTAGCATGCGTTTTAACGTAGGCAATAGACACGTAAATAGAACTGCACACAATTTAGCCCTGATGGAGGATTGTTGTTTAGGTGACTGACACTGTCGTTTTTGTGTTTGTTTTTCTGCCTTAGAATTCGTCGGTAACTATTGAATTTGGGATCGTAAAAAGAAGTTCTACCACCATCTACAGTGTAGTATTTATATAAATGTACAGTTTTGCCCTGAACTATATTATTTAAAGCACGAATCTTCATGCTTTAGCAAGAACAGTTCAGGGCAAAACTGTACTTTACTACACAAAAGTTATGGGGGTGGATCAAACACTGTACATATCTTTAATATTGGCATGAGACAGTCTCATCATTGACACTGGGGGCACCTTTCAAGAAACATTGTACTTTTCATAAACATCACTCCGTTTGTTTTAAGCTTGATAAGTTAGTATAGTGGCTAAAAAGAGCAGAAAAACAATTTTGAAACTGTTAGGAAGGAATGAGCCTGTGCACACAGGAACTGGTCAAAAGGGCCAAAGGACGAACGGGCCAAAATTGAAAAAGTCAAAAGGGCCAAAGAAAAATCAAAATTGCCATAGGATTAAGTCAAAAGGGCCAAACTTTTAGAAAATAGTAAGATTAGAAGAAATTCACTACATGTTGTTGCAGTAGTTCTAATCCTAAACATCTCAGAGTGTCTTGGTGCTATATATTTAAATCATCCCAGAGTGGTTGTGATTGGTATCATGACTCAGAATGCAATATAAGGCGAACAGTTCAACCACAATTCAAATTGGTAACCATGCCTGTAAAGTGTGTAGCTTGTGACAAGACAGTTAGGAAGAACCAACATGCTCTGGAACTATCAGAGATGGACCCATCGTAGCTGTGACAGAAACATGACCAGACAGGAATACATGTACCTCCGTCTTTGCAAGAACGGGGAGGAATTTCACTTTATCTGCCATGTCTGCTCTGAGTCCGAATACGGTTGGAGACTTTACAGTCGAGTTGGAGCAACCTGGAGCCATGTCGACGATTGAGAGTCCGGTAGTGACATTTGAGGAAGTGGAAGATATCCAAGAAAGGTAACATATCATATGTTTACTTTATATTGTTAACTTAATGTAAGAATTTCAAATTCATTATTAAATCTGTGCTATCAGACTAAAATTCATTGACCTTATTATCCTCATTATCATATCATAATATATCATCATATCAAATATTGAAAACTTCATTTTCAGGTAGATGGAGGATGAGAATCTCGATGATGAGAGAGGAGAAGATCCAGATACACCAGCCTACACACTGGTCCAGGGTGGATCTCAGAAAGCTAAACCAAAACTGGTAGACAGGAATGGTTTCACTTATGCCGATTGTTATTATCTTGTTATATGTCTCAGATATAATGTTAAAAAATGTCTCTTTTAGGTTGGCATCGTCGTATGAATGTCCGGACCACAGACCAGCAGTTGGGGCTGTACAAGATGATCCCATATTACTACATATTGATACAAACATAATAAAGCATATAAAATATATATTAGTTTGTGTGTTCTTATTTGAATTTGATCTATGACCCTTTTGACTTAAATCTATGGCCCTTTTGACTTTTCTTTGGCCCTTTTGACTTTTTAAATTTGGCCTTTCTGAGTACAACCCATGTACACTTACCAATATGGCAGGATGTAATCTGTAATCTGGTAGTCTGTAGTCTAGCAAAATAATATATCAGAGTGTTTCAATAGAGTTAGTCTATCTGTGGAGGAGCTGTCAAGTTCCCCGTGCAAATAAATGTACATGTGAATTTCAGTCTAAAACACTGGTAATCCCATTGCATTAAGGCCTGTGGAGATCCAGGTTAGAACTGATCTTCAGTAGCCCATGCTTGTCGTAAGAGGCAACCAACGGGATTGTGGGGTCAGTCTTGCTGATTCGGTTGACACATGTCATCGTACCCCAATTACGTAGATCGATGCTCATGCTGTTGATCACTGGGTTGTCTGGTCCAGACTCGATTATTTACAGACTGCCGCCATATAGCTGGAACATTGCTGAGTGCAGCATTAAACTAAACTCAATCACTCACCTCGTTGCATTAATCATGAAGATCATGATTCGCAGATATCAAAGTTGACTATTTTCTATAATAAGTACCGGTACATAATATTGCTACAATATTCGTCAAACGTTCATACGCTCAATGAAGCTTACTGTGTGTCCCGATAGTAGATAGTCTGTCCCACTCCGCTCAGTCAGTGAGGCTTACTGTGTGTCCTGATGGTAGATGGAGTCTGTCCCACTCCGCTCAGTGAGGCTTACTGTGTGTCCTGATGGTAGATGGAGTCTATCCCACTCCACTCAGTGAGGCTTACTGTGTGTCCTGGTGTTAGATAGAGTCTATCCCACTCCTCTCAGTGAGGCTTACTGTGTGTCCTGATGGTAGATGGAGTCTGTCCCACTCCGCTCAGTGAGGCTTACTGTGTGTCCTGATGGTAGATGGAGTCTATCCCACTCCACTCAGTGAGGCTTACTGTGTGTCCTGGTGTTAGATGGAGTCTGTCCCACTCCACTCAGTGAGGCTTACTGTGTGTCCTGGTGTTAGATAGAGTCTATCCCACTCCGCTCAGTGAGGTTTACTGTGTGTCCTGGTGTTAGATAGAGTCTATCCCACTCCGCTCAGTGAGGCTTACTGTGTGTCCAGATAGTAAATGGAGTCTGTCCCACTCCGCTCAGTGAGGCTTACTGTGTGTCCTGGTGTTAGATAGAGTCTTTCCCACTCAGCTGAGTGAGGCTCTATGTGTCCTGATGTTAGATAGAGTCTGTCCCCACTCCACTCAGTGAGGCTTACTGGTGTGTCTGTCCCACTCCGCCAGTGAGGCTTACTGTGTTTCCCATAGGAGTCTGTCCCACTCCACTCCAGTGAGGCTTGTGTCCTGGTGGTAGATGGAGTCTGTCTCCACTCAGTGAGGCTGTGTCCTGATGGTAGATAGGAGTCTGTCCCTGTCCCACTCCACTCAGTGAGGCTTACTGTGTGTCCCGATGGTAGATGGAGTCTGTCCCACTCCACTCTAAGTGAGGCTTACTGTGTGTCCTGATGGTAGATGGATGAAGTTACTGTCCCACTCCACTCCAGCTCAGTGAGGCTTACTGTGTGTCCTGATGGTAGATGGAGTCTGTCCCACTCCACTCAGTGAGGCTTACTGTGTGTCCCGATGGTAGATGGAGTCTGTCCCACTCCGCTCAGTGAGGCTTACTGTGTGTCCTGATGGTAGATGGAGTCTGTCCCACTCCACTCAGTGAGGCTTACTGTGTGTCCTGATGGTAGATGGAGTCTGTCCCACTCCACTCAGTGAGGCTTACTGTGTGTCCTGATGGTAGATGGAGTCTGTCCCACTCCCTTACTCAGTGAGGCTTACTGTGTGTCCTGATGGTAGATGGAGTCTGTCCCACTCCATTCAGTGAGGCTTACTGTGTGTCCTGATGGTAGATAGAGTCTGTCCCACTCCACTCAGTGAGGCTTACTGTGTGTCCTGATGGTAGATGGAGTCTGTCCCACTCCACTCAGTGAGGCTTACTGTGTGTCCCGATGGTAGATGGAGTCTGTCCCACTCCACTCAGTGAGGCTTACTGTGTGTCCTGATGGTAGATGGAGTCTGTCCCACTCCATTCAGTGAGGCTTACTGTGTGTCCTGATGGTAGATGGAGTCTGTCCCACTCCATTCAGTGAGGCTTACTGTGTGTCCTGATGGTAGATGGAGTCTGTCCCACTCCATTCAGTGAGGCTTACTGTGTGTCCTGATGGTAGATGGAGTCTGTCCCACTCCGCTTAGTGAGGCTTACTGTGTTTCCCCAATGGTAGATGGAGTCTGTCCCACTCCGCTCAGTGAGGCTTACTGTGTGTCCTGATGGTAGATGGAGTCTATACCACTCCTCTGCAATGGATGGTAAAATTCAGCTAGTGTGGGCCAAGGTGCACGTCTCCCTATCATGTCCATGTCATTGTATAGTAGGGGAAGGTCCTGTCTCATTGCTTGCCATGGCATTCTATGACTTGGTATCCATAACAACTTAGCAAAACAATACTACACCTCTCAATGAAGCACAAAGTGAATGAGAATCCGTACTCCTCTGAAAACATTACACATGACTAGTGACAAATACCCCTTTCAGCATTGTGTATATCATTGACTTCTGTTGGCAAAGTGACAATTTGTAAGGGGCAGCACAACACGGTTGTTGGTAACTACTAATCACAGACATGGAAACTTAAGTGGCCCCTTACATGCTGTCTTCATCCAAATTCCAGCATGCCAATAGCCCATGGATATGCATTGCATATACACAAACAATGAAATCCAGTAAATCACAATGGTCCACAGAGAAAAGTATAACTTTCTTATCAACTTGTCAAATTATAAGAACTAAATAGAAGCACCTATTCAGACTCAGAACTGGTTTGATTGTTTCATAGATTACTGGGGGATCAAGTGGAATTGGAAAGGCCTTGGCAATAGAGGTGGCAAAGCGAGGAGCCAACATATCACTCCTAGCACGAAACCAAGTAAGATTATTTTGCTTCTAGAATGTAATGCAACACTAATACAGTGTTGATGTGTAACTGTAGTAATAGTGATGAGGTGAAATACAGCTGTAGTACAGTGTTGAAATGTAATAAGTAGTAATACAGTTTTAAAAACTGACACCTAGTAATACAGTGTTAAGGTGTAATAAATTGGTAATTCATTGTTGAGATGAAATGCAGTATTGATACAGTGTTGAAGTGTAACAATAATACAGTGTTGACGTGTAACAATAATACAGTGTTGACGTGTAACAATAATACAGTGTTGAAGTGTAACAATAATACAGTGTTGACGTGTAACAATAATAGTGTTGAAGTGTAACAATAATACAGTGTTGAAGTGTAACAATAATACAGTGTTGAAGTGTAACAATAATACAGTGTTGACGTGTAACAATAATACAGTGTTGAAGTGTAACAATAATACAGTGTTGAAGTGTAACAATAATATTGTTGAAGTGTAACAATAATACAGTGTTGAAGTGTAACAATAATACAGTGTTGAAGTGTAACAATAATACAGTGTTGAAGTGTAACAATAAAACAGTGTTGAAGTGTAACAATATTAATGCAGTGTTGACGTGTAACAATAATGCAGTGTTGACGTGTAACAATAATACAGTGTTGACGTGTAACAATAATACAGTGTTGAAGTGTAACAATAATAGTGTTGAAGTGTAACAATAATACAGTGTTGACGTGTAACAATAATGCAGTGTTGAAGTGTAACAATAATACAGTGTTGAAGTGTAACAATAATACAGTGTTGACGTGTAACAATAATACAGTGTTGAAGTGTAACAATAATACAGTGTTGAAGTGTAACAATAATACAGTGTTGACGTGTAACAATAATACAATGTTGAAGTGTAACAATAATACAGTGTTGAAGTGTAACAATAATACAGTGTTGAAGTGTAACAATAAAACAGTGTTGAAGTGTAACAATAATACAGTGTTGACGTGTAACAATAATACAGTGTTGAAGTGTAACAATAATACAGTGTTGAAGTGTAACAATAATACAGTGTTGACGTGTAACAATAATACAGTGTTGACGTGTAACAATAATACAGTGTTGACGTGTAACAATAATACAGTGTTGAAGTGTAACAATAATACAGTGTTGACGTGTAACAATAATACAGTGTTGAAGTGTAACAATAATACAGTGTTGAAGTGTAACAATAATACAGTGTTGAAGTGTAACAATAATACAGTGTTGAAGTGTAACAATAATACAGTGTTGACGTGTAACAATAATACAGTGTTGGAGTGTAACAATAATACAGTGTTGACGTGTAACAATAATACTTTGTTGAAGAGTAACAATAATACAGTGTTGACGTGTAACAATAATACAGTGTTGACGTGTAACAATAATACAGTGTTGAAGTGTAACAATAATACAGTGTTGACGTGTAACAATAATACAGTGTTGAAGTGTAACAATAATACAGTGTTGACGTGTAACAATAATACAGTGTTGAAGTGTAACAATAATACAGTGTTGACGTGTAACAATAATACAGTGTTGAAGTGTAACAATAATACAGTGTTGACGTGTAACAATAATACAGTGTTGAAGTGTAACAATAATACAGTGTTGAAGTGTAACAATAATACAGTGTTGAAGTGTAACAATAATACAGTGTTGACGTGTAACAATAATACAGTGTTGAAGTGTAACAACAATACAGTGTTGAAGTGTAACAATAATACTTTGTTGAAGAGTAACAATAATACAGTGTTGACGTGTAACAATAATACAGTGTTGAATTGTAACAGTAATACAGTGTTGACTGACTGACTGACTGAGTTTGGTTTTAAGCCGCTTTTAGCAATATTCCAGCAACATCACGGCGGGGGACACATGAAATGGGCTTCACACATTGTGCCCATGTGGGGATTCGAACCCGGGTCTATGGCGTGTCGAGCCAACGCTTTAACCACTAGGCTACCCAACCGCCCCTACAGTGTTGAAGTGTAACAATAATACAGTGTTGACGTGTAACAATAATACAGTGTTGAAGTGTAACAATAATACAGTGTTGACGTGTAACAATAATACAGTGTTGAAGTGTAACAATAATACAGTGTTGAAGTGTAACCATAATGCAGTGTTGACATGTAACAATAATACTCTGTTGAAGAGTAACAATAATACAGTGTTGACGTGTAACAACAATACAGTGTTGACGTGTAACAATAATACAGTGTTGAAGTGTAACAATAATACAGTGTTGACGTGTAACAATAATACAGTGTTGACGTGTAACAATAATACAGTGTTGACGTGTAACAATAATGCAGTGTTGACCTGTAACAATAATACAGTGTTGAAGTGTAACCATAATGCAGTGTTGACGTGTAACAATAATACAGTGTTGAAGTGTAACAATAATACAGTGTTGAAGTGTAACAATAATACAGTGTTGAAGTGTAACCATAATGCAGTGTTGACGTGTAACAATAATACAGTGTTGACGTGTAACAATAATACTTTGTTGAAGAGTAACAATAATACAGTGTTGACGTGTAACAATAATACAGTGTTGACGTGTAACAATAATGCAGTGTTGACGTGTAACAATAATACAGTGTTGACGTGTAACAATAATACAGTGTTGAAGTGTAACAATAATACAGTGTTGACGTGTAACAATAATACAGTGTTGAAGTGTAACAATAATACAGTGTTGACGTGTAACAATAATACAGTGTTGAAGTGTAACAATAATACAGTGTTGACGGTAACAATAATACAGTGTTGAAGTGTAACAATAATGCAGTGTTGGACGATGTAACAATAATACAGTGTTGACGTGTAACAATAATACAGTGTTGAAGTGTAACAATAATACAGTGTTGAAGTGTAACAATAATACAGTGTTGAAGTGTAACAATAATGCAGTGTTGACGTGTAACAATAATACAGTGTTGAAGTGTAACAATAATACAGTGTTGACGTGTAACAATAATACAGTGTTGAAGTGTAACAATAATACAGTGTTGAAGTGTAACCATAATGCAGTGTTGACATGTAACAATAATACTCTGTTGAAGAGTAACAATAATACAGTGTTGACGTGTAACAATAATACAGTGTTGACGTGTAACAATAATACAGTGTTGAAGTGTAACAATAATACAGTGTTGACGTGTAACAATAATACAGTGTTGACGTGTAACAATAATACAGTGTTGACGTGTAACAATAATACAGTGTTGAAGTGTAACAATAATACAGAATTGAAGTGTAACAATAATACAGTGTTGAAGTGTAACAATAATACAGTGTTGAAGTGTAACAATAATACAGTGTTGAAGTGTAACAATAATACAGTGTTGAAGTGTAACCATAATGCAGTGTTGACGTGTAACAATAATACAGTGTTGACGTGTAACAATAATACTTTGTTGAAGAGTAACAATAATACAGTGTTGACGTGTAACAATAATACAGTGTTGACGTGTAACAATAATGCAGTGTTGACGTGTAACAATAATACAGTGTTGAAGTGTAACAATAATACAGTGTTGAAGTGTAACAATAATACAGTGTTGAAGTGTAACAATAATACAGTGTTGAAGGGTAACCATAATGCAGTGTTGACGTGTAACAATAATACAGTGTTGACGTGTAACAATAATACAGTGTTGAAGTGTAACAGATTTGTAAACTCATAAATAAAAGATATTAATCATGTTAATTGAAGATATATAATAAAACCTAATAGTGTTCTGTTGTAGCTGATAAGTGGAAACGCCAGGCTAGCTATTCTCGAAACATTTGTATCCCTACCAACTTCTTAAACCCATTCTTAACAAATTGGCTTACGTTCAAAGTTAAGAACTCTTAGAGCTACGAACGTTATGAGAATAAGGGCCCAGGTCTCAGACAGACAGGAAAAGGACATTTTGTATTTTAAATTTTGTGTGTTTTCAGACAAAGTTGCAAGAAGCCAAAGAAGAAGTTGAAAAGTTTCTTCAGGACAAATCTAATCAGGTTCTTTCTTTGTTGGTTTCAAGAAAACATTAAATCATGGTTATGCCATTCTCTTCCCACAGAGGTTACTTGTCATATCTTCCTATGAACCCCTGTTCTAATACGGCCATATTTCCCGGTTCTCGTAAAATCCTCTAGCGGCAAAAGATCGCAACACGAATTATCTCCCTTCTTTCTATCCAATCAGAACACGTGTTACATCGACTTAGATTCAACTTGACTAACACAAGCAAATGTGGGGCCACAAATATCCCCCATCTGCCGGGGACTTGTGTTGATATTACACACAAGACGTTTAATGGCTAGCTTGTCCGTTGTAAACAAGGGCGATGGAGACGCCACTGATCAGCCATAAGATGACCGAGTTCTGTCTAGAAGAAAGTTTACGCATCGCACAGGGGAAGAGGTTTAGTTTTCTCGAAGCATACGGAAATTACCGAGGCCTTGCAAATGATCACTTTTGAAACAACGTCGCTGATTGCACAACTAAATCTGATTGCCTCCAATCACGAGTCTTGAACGCTCACGCCATGAAAGGGCCGTATTAGAACAGAGGTTACGTAGGAAGATATGACAGGAGTAACCTCTGTGGGAAGAGAATGTGGTTATGCATAATGTGGCTGAAAAGAGTGTAACTATAAAGGATATATAGTACACCCTTTAAAGTATGCATGTAATGTATTATGTATTATCAATGCTTTCTCCAGTTGAATTTTGAACCCAATACACAACCAGGCAGCATACTTCAGCAGTCATCACAGTCACGAGGTATTCTCTGTTGATCAAAATGGACTATGGTACTGTCATCAACTACCTCCAACTTAAAGGGCTCCGACAACCTTCCATGTGGACATGACGTCAGTGGATGCCAATCCTTGCGTTGCCACTGTAAGATGTGGGCAGCAGGGTTCAAGAGGGACAGAGAGAATCAGGAAGACCTTCCTAATGATAAATTACATAAAAGTAAAATAATGAACTGATGGATATAACAAACTACTGTCTTGGTCCCGACCACTGGCTGTATGTTTTAGTTATATGCAAAACAAACTGTGGTCATAATGAACTAATATTAGTGTTCCCTTTACTGTATATGATTATTGCTCACCATATGTCATACAGGCATCTCTCAGAGTAAAAATGTCTGGTCCAGACTCGATTATTTACAGATCACCGCCATATGCGGTGTAAAACTAAACTCACCCCCTCACTCAGAGTTAAAAACATTCGGAATAACAAGCAAAGATTTCAGCAGTATCGAATTCAGGATATTCACCTAGTGAGGTGAGGTTAAGTGGAGTTTAGCATTTCATTCAGGATATTTGCCTAGTGAGGTGAGGTTTAAGCATCCTATTCAGGCCATTCACCTAGTGATGTGAGGTTAAGAGGGGTTTAACATTTCATTCAGGATATTTGCCTAGTGAGGTGAGGTTAAGTGGGCTTTAGCATTTCATTCAGGATATTGGCTAGTGAGGTGAGGCTTAAGCATCCTATTCATGATATTTTCCTGGTGAGGTTAAGTGGGGTTTAGTATTTCATTCAGGATATTCACCTAGTGAGGTTAAGTGGGGTTTAGCATTTCATTCAGGATATTCACCTAGTGAGGTGGGGCTTAGTATTTCATTCAGGATATTCACCTAGTGAGGTTAAGTGGGGTTTAGCATTTCATTCAGGATATTGGCTAGTGAGGTGAGGCTTAAGCATCCTATTCATGATATTTTCCTGGTGAGGTGAGGTTAAGTGGGGTTTAGCATTTGATTAAGGATATTCACTTAGTGTATACATGTCATGCGTAATGTACGGAATTGCCCAATCTGCGAATTACGCAAAGGTATTGCCCCATTCCCATCAACCGCGTCCGTGTTTGCTTAATCTGCAGATTTGGCACGCCTCACTGCGTAATCACTTGGAATGAGTAAGAAATGTTTTGATAATCAGATGTCACCCCCTGGAACCCTGTCCTGCAGGGGCCCAGTCATAGTGATTCTCTACAGAGAGAGCGCCAGTGATAGTGATCGCACTTTCGAGAATATTAGCGGCAAGTGTGTAAGAATTGGAGATCTGAAGTAACATATAGGTGGTACACAGTAATTGTTTAGGAGTGATGTCAAGCTGAATATTTGGTCCTTTCATATTTGTCTTTATTTGTCAAATAATAACGTTTTTTTGGTGTATTTATTGCGATTTTACAACCTTTTTGTTGAATTTTAATCAGGGAAGGTGACTTTTAGAATGCCTTTACCCTATGAAAAGTTTTGGTTTCATTAGCATTCTCTTTTAATATACAAACTCAGCTTCCTCAGTCTATGGGATTATGCAGATTAGTTAATTGCTCAATCCACGGGAATGAGCACTACTAATTGCGTAATGGCAGGGTTTGGGCTTCTCCCATTCGCAGGGACTACACAAATATCTTGCATAATTCGCAGATTGGGCAATTCTGTAAATTACGCATGACATACACACTTCATTGACCTCAGTACCTGCCTTTACTGAAAAAAGAAATGGATTGAGAAGTAAATTCTAAATATAACTTTGAATTTCATTAGTCTGCAAAAATGATCTTGCACAGAGATCAAATCTCTATCTTGCGATAAAATTGGTTGAATCACATACTTCAAACCATGTTCATATTGTTGTTGTATCAACTTACATTAATATTACAGTTTTGGTGTTGGGGGTGGTGCAAATGTCGTCTAGGCATCTGAGAAAAATTCATCTTGCTTAATTGAATTAAGTTTTTGAATGAACCACTGTTTATCCACCAAATGCATTAGGCAAAGGGAAGTAACTTTGTTCAGTTTTGTTCTGTGCATCAAGTTTTCCTAACTCAATGACACTGCAGACATGTAATCTGGACTGAAGAAATGTTGGTAAGATACAGCAGTTAACTGACCCCATTGTTGAGGTATGGAGTGATGTAGCCTGTGTGTGTTAGCTTATGTCCCTGATAGCGCCCAGTACACAGGCTCACACACTCATTTTTCCAGAACATTTCTGCTTGGCTTCAGTGACCCTTGGCTCTATTTTGTTAATACTCTTAAGAACAGTTACTATCTTAATGTTGTGGTGTTTTCTGCAGCGAATCATCTGCATATCAGCTGATTTATCCAAAGATGCTGCAGCTGTGGAGAGAGCAGTACGACAGGTATTTGTTTCATTGGGGAATTTACTGATATTAATAGTAATAACACAGTATAGAAAATGTATTGAATAAAAAGAGCTGTAAAAATTATCATGATAAACTAATTGTGTAGTTACAGTGTTCGGTAGTGTGTGGATTGTATAGCTACAATGTTCAGTTAGATATGTGAATTGTTTACTTACAATGTTCCTCACATGTGTTCAATGTAGCCATGATGGTCAGTAAAATGTTTTCCTTCAGGCAGAGGACCAGCTGGGAAATGTCCTCCTCATGGTCAACTGTGCTGGCACTTCCATCAGTGGAATATTTGAGGACATCTCAGTGGAAGAGTTCAAGGTACAAAAGAGACACAGCTAAAAATATGTCTGGAAGGATATGATACTTTTCAGTTCATCTTTCTGTCTGTCTCTCAATATAACACCTGAAAGAACATGGCCCTCGGTTACCTTGGAACTCTGTCTGGATGGTCCCAGATATGAGGTCTCTCAACAATTGGCAAAATTTTGTTTTAATTGTCAGCATGGCCACCATGAAAACCATATATAATGTCAGTTTTTCTCATTACTTGCCCTTTGTACTGGTACCATTATGATTTATTATTATCAGTCAATGTGTGGGATGTGAATTATGAATGGCAAATACCCATTTAATTTTTAAACTTATCCTATCTCACGGTATGCACCATCTCTCTCTCTTCTACGACTATGTGTGGAAACGTGCTGTCAGCTAAGTTGAGTTAAACCTAACTGGCCTCTGACCCGCCCTGACCTCTGCCCTCACCCCGACATCACATCTGTTAATCATCCACCAAAGCGTGCGGCTCGCCCAAATGATCACATGACCACCTCTACCTGTCATTCTCTTTCTTGTCGCCACGTTGTGTGGACGTGTGTTTGTCTATAAGAGACTTTGATTGTGTTTCCACAATGGGAAAATCAAATCGTTATGGTTCTAATAAACGCAAACATTGCGATAAATGCAACAGTAATTTCTCTGCTGCAGACCCACATAACCTATGTGTTGACTGTTTAGGCCGGTGTGAATGGTCTAGACGTTGCACTTTGTGTGCAAACCGTGACGACGATGCGTTTTCCGAAGTCGCCGGGTAGCTTGTAGACGCAAGTTTGACAGAGATTGTCGGAATCCATCTGAGGGTCTGAGTAAAAAACGTCCTATAGTTTGGCATGAAATGCATGTGGACCCGTTTTTTGTAAATATCTCTTCATCCAATGACCCAATCGATCTCAAACTGTGCAAGTGGATGTTTTGTCAGACAACCTAATCACATTATAAATCACCGATTTTATGCATTTGTATTAAAGAATCTGTCTATGTAACTGTCAACAAAATAAACAGCAGAACGCAGACGGCTTGCAGAGGGAGGTTTGTTAACCTCTGTGTCGAACAATGCTCCAATGAACTGAAGTCGGCGCGTAGGGACTAATTTCGATTCTGCAGATTGATTAACCAGCCTAATTGGCGAAGAAGCTGTATCGCAAACTGCATGTGACGAAGCAAAAGGGCATGATCATTCTGTGCCTGAATACAGTCGTCGAGTGATCGTTTCTGCAAGATACAGCGGTTGGTTTTCCTGGTACCAGTGCAACCTAGGATGCTTCGCCTATGTCAGGAGCTCCTGGGCCTATTGACATCTGTTCAGGCATGGACCCTCAGGGGTCAACTACAACTTCATCCCTTACACCTTTTTGTGGCAACTTACATCACAGTGGGAGATCCCGGTGCTCTGATCCCTCTACCTCTGGAGCTCCATCCTCATCTTCAGTAGTGGATGGAAGAATTGAACGTTTGCGACGGAGTCTGTTTAGAGCCGTTTGTTCCGTCTCACCACCTGTATGTGGATGTGTCTCAACACGGGTGGGGAGCTCATCTTCTTAGTCCACAAGTGGCAGGGCTTGGTCTATCATAGATCGCGCCTGTCACATCAACATTCTGGAGTTCAGGGCGGTGATTTTGGTAATCAGTAACTGGCAGGATGTCCTATGAGCAACTTACCTCATGGTCAGATCGGACAACGCAGCAGTGGTTTGGCATATCAACAGAATGGGGTAAACGGTGTCTCCACAGCTTCTACAGTGGACTCAACAGTTCTTGGATCTGGTGGACTTTCTCAACATCATGGTACGAGCCAACCACATTCCGGGGGTGAAGAATGTCATCGGAGATGCCCTGTCCCGACCGAGGCGTCCTTCTCCAACGGAATGGAAATTACATCCTCAGGTGTTTCAGACCTTCTGCCTTCCAATGACTTCTCCGACAGTAGACCTCTTAGCCACGAGGTTCAACCATCAGCTGCTTTGGTTTGTGTCACCGATATCGGGCCTTTTGGCTTGGGACCTCGATGCTTTAGCCATCCCGTGGGAAGACCTGAATGCTTACGCGTTTCCGCCAGTGGCCCTTCTTCCTCGCATTCTAGTGAACTGTGTGCAACACAGAGGATGACTCTACTTTGGTCGCGCCCTACTGACCGGCCATAAGTTGGTTCGTAAATCTTCAAGACCCAGCCGAACCAGATCCGGTACCGCTTCCCGATCGACCCGATCTACTTGTTCATCCGCACTCCCACCAACTACATTGGTCCCTGTTGACGCTCCATCTGCACGTTTGGCGCATCTACATCAATCCTTAACGGCTAAAGGTTATTGGAAGCGGGTTGCTACTGCCATTACAACAGCGCATCGTACTTCTACAAGGTCACTCTACGAGGAAAAGCGGGAAAGTTTTAAGCATACTGGAGGAAGAAGGGCATCTCATCCCCCACTACGGCATCCCCGCAGATGGTGGCAGATTATCTTCAGCATCTCCGAACCGCCAGGGAACTCAGAGGTTCTACACTGTCTACCACTGTAGCCACTGTCCATGAACTCCAGTCTCTCCTAAGGTCTTTCAAATTGGCAGACCAATCCTGGCCTCCAGTTTGGGATTTCTCCGTTGTACTTGCTCATCTCACGTCAGCTGAATATGAACCTCTGGAGGAGAAGATTTCGAACATGTCTCCTTTCAGACCTTTTCTTTTGGCCTTGGCTGCAGCTGCCCGTATCTCTGAGTTGCATGCTCTTGATGTTTCTCGGGTACGGTTTGGAAGGTCTAGACATGCGAGAGTTTTCCTTGGTTTGCGGTGGGATTTCCTTGCCAAGAATCAGTTACCAGGACAGCCGGATCGCACATTCACGATCCCACTGTTGTCCCACTATCTTGGGCCCAGATGACACTGAAGATCTTTCCTTATGCCCGGTTTGAGCATTACGGATTTACCTAGCTGCCTCTAAGGACCACTGCAGGTTGCGCAAGAGACTATTTATCCTGTTATCCACTGCCTCCGCCTTGGAAGTCTCCCATACTACCTTGGTGTTTTGGATGAGATCTACAATCCTGTGTACATATGACTATGTGGACCTTCCTCCACCTATGACGGCGAACCCTCATGAGACACGGGCTTTGGCTTTCACCATGGCGCTTCATAGGAATGTTCCTTCCAGTCCATCATGAAGGGTTGTTTTTGGAAGTCGGATACCATCTTTGCCTTGCACTACCTTCGGAATTCCTCGGTTACAGATTTGGAAGTTCAGCAACAGTTTGGTCCTTTGGTCCTGGCGCAGCAGTTGTCATCAACCCGTGTTCGCAGATAAAGCAATCCTTTCTTAATCGGTTTACTATGTACCTAATAGAAGATATCGATGTAATCCAGATCTTGGTACTTTTTCTCTTGGGCTTAGATCATTCTCACCTATGGGAATAGCAGCACTGGTTATGCCTTGATAGACTGTGAGGCAAGTCTAGTACAACATGTAGAGATGACCGACATTCCGCTTACTGACCTCTACTCTCACGCCAGTGAAGTGTTGATTTCCGATTACCTGCTTGGTTTTCGAAGTGTTCTGCTCCTAAGTCCTTTCTCACCTTTGGTAAGTTAGGGGATTGGTACTGAGCGTTAAACTTTGAGCAACGGGCTATTCCCTCTTTTCATTCACTGTGTCTGTGGGGGTAGTTTGAAGCAGGGACTGGCCAGATTAAGGTCCTCGACTTTAATTCACTGGGGTCATCTGATAAATCGGGGCGATGCATGGGGCGGCGGGGCCTACTTGCCAAACTGCGTCCTTTTGCTTGTCAAAAGTTGCGGCTGAAAACCACATTAATTCCGGAGCGCCCACTCCCTAGAGTTTTTGTGCTGTGTAAGCCAAGGGGTTACATGAAGAACCCATCTCAAGTTTGGAGTTTGCATATCGGGAGTTGGTGATTTCTCCTGGCCTCCTTGGGTTATGTGTTTTTCCCAGTGGTAGTAGTAACAGGGTAATCTGCGACCAGCATACCAACCGTGGGATTATGCATACCGTGAGATAGGATAAGTTTAAAAATTTGAAAATTTGATAATAAATTGTATATTTATATACTTATCCTATATCACGCGATAGGACCCACCCGACCTGCCCCACATCACAGATGACTGGAAGCTCCAAGACGAGAATGACAGGTAGAGGTAGTCATGTGATCGTTTGGGCGAGCCGCATGCTTTGGTGGATGATTAACAGATGTGATGTCGGGGTGAGGGCAGAGGTCAGAGGCCAGTTAGATTTAACTCAACTTAGCTGACTGCACGTTTCCACACATGGTCGTAGAAGAGAGAGATGGTGCATACCGTGGGAGATAGGATAAGTATATAAATATACAATTTATTATAAATTTTGTAAATTTGAAATAAAACCACTGGGCTTTTGAAGACAAAATGATACTCATCCTACCATGTCAGTTCAACTGTTTCACATCAAATTAGATTTACTTATTATGACCATTGTTATCAAATGCAACAATAGACCAGTGGGGATTCCAGGTTAAAATAGGTCCATAGTAACTTAAGCCTACGTTTGTTGTAAGAGGCATTAGAATGGACTGGATAATGAATCCTGTCAAACCGTCTGAGTGAGCATCATCATACCTAATGCTGAGGGAGGTTGCTTAGAATATCCACAGCCATATTGTCATGTTGAGACTCCGTTATCAACCTGTACGTTTCAGAGAATGATTGACATCAACTACATGGGCAGCGTGTACGCCACCAAGGCTGTTGTTCCTGGGATGAAGCGGCGCCAGAAAGGACGTATTGTGTTTGTGTCATCACAAGCAGGGCAGACCGGACTGTTTGGATACACAGCATACTCTGCCTCTAAATATGCATTGAGAGGATTGGCAGAGTCACTACACATGGAGGTGACTTTGTTTAACTTTCCGATCCCAGAAATGTTTCATCAGTCTGTGCTAATACATCACCCAAATTCCTTTGTCATGCTTGTTCAATTAAAATTTTAAATGAATTCATTTTCTGAAATCACAGCAAATAGTTTGATTACATTGAAATACAATATTGGGTTTGTGTTCAAAGGATAAGCCAGAAAGTGTTTGAAGTATCCCCTCAGGAAACATACTTTCCATTTGGCTTGAACCCAGATGAAAATAGGTTTGACATGCAGGTTTTGCTTTTAGAACAGTTTCCTTTACACATTTCATGTAGGCCACGTCAAACAGAGGTTGTAGTGGTGTCTCTTGGTCATTGACAAATGTATAATCTGTCTATTAATATTTGCTTCATATTTACTCTACACTTTACACTCTACATACTCTCATGCAGATCATGCTGATGGTGTTGTGAAATACTTCTAAGTAATAATCATTACAGTAAGGCTCAACAGACAATTCAGTTTCTTTTCCTGCATTCTGCATTTGAAGGGAAAGATTTGATGCCTTCATGATGTGAGTGGTTATTCACTGAGTCTTTGTGTCAAATGTTGGTAATAATTCTTGAAACACAATGATTTGAAGGACAACCTTGTTTCAGTTGAAGCCCTACAATGTATATGTAACACTGCATATGTAACACTGGCCTTCCCACCTTGTTTCAGATGAAGCCCTACAACGTATATGTAACACTGTATATGTAACACTATATACAATGTATATGTAACACTGGCCTTCCCATCTTGTTTCAGATGAAGCCCTACAATGTATATGTAACACTGTATATGTAACACTGGCCTTCCCATCTTGTTTCAGATGAAGCCCTACAATGTATATGTAACACTGTATATGTAACACTGGCCTTCCCATCTTGTTTCAGATGAAGCCCTACAATGTATATGTAACACTGGCCTTCCCACCTTGTTTCAGATGAAGCCCTACAATGTATATGTAACACTGTATATGTAACACTGGCCTTCCCACCTTGTTTCAGATGAAGCCCTACAATGTTTATGTAACACTGGCCTTCCCACCTTGTTTCAGATGAAGCCCTACAATGTATATGTAACACTGTATATGTAACACTGGCCTTCCCATCTTGTTTCAGATGAAGCCCTACAATGTATATGTAACACTGGCCTTCCCATCTTGTTTCAGATGAAGCCCTTCAATGTATATGTAACACTGGCCTTCCCACCTTGTTTCAGATGAAGCCCTACAACGTATATGTAACACTGGCCTTCCCACCTGGTTTCAGATGAAGCCCTACAATGTATATGTAACACTGTATATGTAACACTGGCCTTCCCATCTTGTTTCAGATGAAGCCCTACAATGTATATGTAACACTGGCCTTCCCAGCTGATACAGACACACCAGGATTTGCAGAGGAACAGAAATCAAAGGTTTGCTTCAGGTTACTGGTCATTATAAGTGTTATACCTCTGTTTACTGGTCATTATAAGTGTTATACCTCTGTTAACTGGTCATTATAAGTGTTATACCTCTGTTTACTGGTCATTATAAGTGTTATACCTCTGTTAAGCATCATGTGATGGAACAATGCATTTTGTGAAACAAGATGGCATCTGGTTGTAACATTTCTCGGTTCTCCAGATTCTCTAATGAGATAATTCCTCTTGACATTCTATCTCTGGTCGACCTCATCAGGAGTAATTAAGCTTAATGTGTCGTGCTAGAAATATAAAATGGGAAGCCGAATTGTTGTTGTCTCAGGTTCTGGCAGCATTGTTTGGGGGATAACACAGTGAAACAGTTTTAGCAATATAAGGATGTATGTATTATGCTACCTATGTGAATGTGTTTGGCTATGGGTAGCAAGTGAGGACATTTCTCTCTTACAGCCTGCTGAAACACGACTGATATCAGAAACAGCTGGTCTATTCCAGCCGACAGATGTTGCCCAAACAATCATCAAGGATGCAATTGTAAGCTGACATAGTTTCTTAGGTTACTGTACACATTAAAGAGACTACATTTTCTGGCACACTGTGGTGAACAAGCTGAAAACAGTGCAGGACACAAGCAGTGATAATAGTACAGCCCATCTGCCTCATTGTAGAGCATACACAGAGACCACCAGACATATGATGCCACACTATCTTTTCCTGAACTCATTATTGTGTACACTAGTGTCACAGTTTGATCTGTTTAACATACACCCAAATCCTTACGGGGGATTGAGGGCTGGAACCGGTTGCACCCTGGGCCAGACTTGATTTATTACAGATTGCTGTGACATAGCAGTAACAACAAATCATGTCTTATAATGATTCCAACAATAAGTGTCAAGAGTGAAAAAGCAGTGCTTGCCCCTACATACTTGTCAAATACTGCAGCGGAGAAACACAATAGTCAAAGGGCACTGTTAGTTTGTTCCTCATTACAGCAAGGTCGTTTCTTCAGCTACATGGGTTTGGATGGCTACATGCTGGCCAACCTGACCTGTGGGATGTCCCCAGTCACGTCCATCATGGAAGCGACTCAGCAGGTCAGTCACACCATCATTACATGTTTAGCTGTGTCAGCAGTGATGCAGCTTAACCCTCCCATTTATACATGTAATGGAACTTTGTACATAACAACTTATGTAGTTTTATTACCCACGTGGTCAAAGTATGGGTAGTTGCATACTAATCTCGTACCTCACACGAGTGTCGTATCGCGTTGACCTGTGTCGTAACGACTTGACCTGAGATTCTAACGATTTGATTGGATAACCGATGACCTCTCAATTAGGTCATGTTGTGACGGAACTACTTTTTCATTCATAACAAACATTTGAATTCATTCATTCTACAACATATGTGCATTGTGGGAATGTAAACATTGCGAATGTTGCCGTATCGCTGTTTAATTGTGAGTCGAACTGAGACATATCCATCGAAAAGTTTCCACCAGTGATGTTAGCCGAATGAAGCAACTGCAAACTAAGAAACGGGGTGCAACGGAGTAGTTTAATGTAGGAGGCTGTACAAGGATATGACAACTGACAGGCATCGTTACATCGGTTGCCAAGGGGGCAGACGATAATTGGGCCTAGTGACGTCAATACAGTGTGACATCATGCACAAAGTGTGCTATAGAACAAAATTCTTCCCCAACATCTTTATGAAACCATTTTCAGTTTGTAACAATATTTTGCAGTATCAGTGAAATCAAATGTCAACATGTGAAATCAAATGTCAACATGCAGTATCAGTGAAATCAAATGTCAACATGCAGTATCAGTGAAATCAAATGTCAACATGCAGTATCAGTGAAATCAAATGTCAACATGCAGTATCAGTGAAAATCAAATGTCAACATCAAATGTCAACATGTGAAATCAAATGTCAACATGCAGTATCTGAAATCAAATGTCAAATGCATGTGAAATCAAATGTCAACATATCAGGTGAAATCAAATCAAATGTCAACATGCAGTATCAGTGAAATCAATGTCAACATGCAGTATCAGTGAAATCAATGTCAACATGCAGTATCAGTGAAATCAAATGTCAACATGCAGTATCAGTGAAATCAAATGTCAACATGCAGTATCAGTGAAATCAAATGTCAACATGCAGTATCAGTGAAATCAAGTGTCAACATGCAGTATCAGTGAAATCAAACAAGTGTCAACATGTGAAATCAAATGTCAACATGCAGTAACAGTGAAATCAAATGTCAACATGCAGTATCAGTGAAATCAAATGTCAACATGCAATATCAGTGAAATCAAATGTCAAATGTCAACATGCAGTATCAGTGAAATCAAATGTCAACATGCAATATCAGTGAAATCAAATGTCAACATGCAGTATCAGTGAAATCAAATGTCAACATGCAGTATCAGTGAAATCAATGTCAACATGCAGTATCAGTGAAATCAAATGTCAACATGCAGTATCAGTGAAATCAAATGTCAACATGCAGTATCAATGAAATCAAATGTCAACATGTGAAATCAAATGTCAACATGTGAAATCAAATGTCAACATGCAGTAACAGTGAAATCAATGTCAACATGCAGTATCAGTGAAATCAAATGTCAACATGCAGTATCAGTGAAATCAAATGTCAACATGCAGTATCAGTGAAATCAAATGTCAACATGCAGTATCAGTGAAATCAAATGTCAACATGTGAAATCAAATGTCAACATGCAGTATCAGTGAAATCAATGTCAACATGCAGTATCAGTGAAATCAAATGTCAACATGCAGTATCAGTGAAATCAAATGTCAACATGCAATATCAGTGAAATCAAATGTCAACATGCAGTATCAGTGAAATCAAATGTCAACATGCAGTATCAATGTCAACATGAAATCAAATGTCAACATGCAGTATCAGTGAAATCAAGTGTCAACATGCAGTATCAGTCAACATGCAGTATCAGTGAAATCAAATGTCAACATGTGAAATCAAATGTCAACATGCAGTATCAGTGAAATCAAATGTCAACATGCAGTATCAGTGAAATCAAATGTCAACATGCAATATCAGTGAAATCAAATGTCAACATGCAGTATCAGTGAAATCAAATGTCAACATGCAGTATCAGTGAAATCAAATGTCAACATGCAGTATCAGTGAAATCAAATGTCAACATGCAGTATCAGTGAAATCAAATGTCAACATGTAATATCAGTGAAATCAAATGTCAACATGTAGTATCAGTGAAATCAAATGTCAACATGCAGTATCAGTGAAATCAAATGTCAACATGCAGTATCAGTGAAATCAAATGTCAACATGCAATTATCAGTGAAATCAAATGTCAACATGCAGTATCAGTGAAATCAAATGTCAACATGCAGTATCAGTGAAATCAAATGTCAACATGCAGTATCAGTGAAATCAAATGTCAACATGCAGTATCAGTGAAATCAAATGTCAACATGCAGTATCAGTGAAATCAAATGTCAACATGCAGTATCAGTGAAATCAAATGTCAACATGCAGTATCAGTGAAATCAAATGTCAACATGCAGTATCAGTGAAATCAAATGTCAACATGTGAAATCAAATGTCAACATGCAGTATCAGTGAAATCAAATGTCAACATGCAGTATCAGTGAAATCAAATGTCAACATGCAGTATCAGTGAAATCAAATGTCAACATGTGAAATCAAATGTCAACATGCATGTGAAATCAAATGTCAACATGCAGTATCAGTGAAATCAAATGTCAACATGCAGTATCAGTGAAATCAAATGTCAACATGCAGTATCAGTGAAATCAAATGTCAACATGCAGTATCAGTGAAATCAAATGTCAACATGCAGTATCAGTGAAATCAAATGTCAACATGCAGTATCAGTGAAATCAAATGTCAACATGTGAAATCAAATGTCAAATGTCAACATGCAGTATCAGTGAAATCAAATGTCAACATGCAAATGTATCAGTGAAATCAAATGTCAACATGCAGTATCAGTGAAATCAAATGTCAACATGTGAGTATCAACATGTGTGAAATCAAATGTCAACATGCAGTATCAGTGAAATCAAATGTCAACATGCAGTATCAGTGAAATCAAATGTCAACATGCAGTATCAAATCAAATGAAATCAAATGTCAACATGCAGTATCAGTGAAATCAAATGTCAACATGTGAAATCAAATATCAACATGCAGTAAATCAAATCAAATGTCATGCAGTATCAGTGAAATCAAATGTCAACATGTGAAATCAAATGTCAACATGCAGTAATAAATGTCAACATGCAGTAACAGTGAAATCAAATGTCAACATGCAGTATCAGTGAACATGCAGTATCAAATGTCAACATGTCATATCAGTGAAATCAAATGTCAACATGCAGTATCAGTGAAATCAAATGTCAACATGCAGTATCAGTGAAATCAAATGTCAACATGTAGTATCAGTGAAATCAAATGTCAACATGCAGTATCAGTGAAATCAAATGTCAACATGCAGTATCAGTGAAATCAAATGTCAACATGTGAAATCAAATGTCAACATGCAGTATCAGTGAAATCAAATGTCAACATGCAGTATCAGTGAAATCAAATGTCAACATGCAGTATCAGTGAAATCAAATGTCAACATGCAGTATCAGTGAAATCAAATGTCAACATGTAGTATCAAGTGAAATCAAATGTCAACATGTGAAATCAAATGTCAACATGCAGTAACAGTGAAATCAAATGTCAACATGTGAAATCAAATGTCAACATGCAGTATCAGTGAAATCAAATGTCAACATGCAGTATCAGTGAAATCAAATGTCAACATGCAGTATCAGTGAAATCAAATGTCAACATGCAGTATCAGTGAAATCAAATGTCATCAAATGTGAAATCAATCAGTGAAATCAAACAACATGTATGTCAACATGTATCAGTGAAATCAAATGTCAACATGCAATATCAGTGAAATCAAATGTCAACATGTGAAATCAAATGTCAACATGCAGTAACAGTGAAATCAAATGTCAACATGTGAAATCAAATGTCAACATGCAGTATCAGTGAAATCAAATGTCAACATGCAGTATCAGTGAAATCAAATGTCAACATGCAGTATCAGTGAAATCAAATGTCAACATGCAGTATCAGTGAAATCAAATGTCAACATGTCAACATGTGAAATCAAATGTCAACATGCAATAACAGTGAAATCAAATGTCAACATGTGAAATCAAATGTGAATATGCAGTATCAGTGAAATCAAATGTCAACATGCAATATCAGTGAAATCAAATGTCAACATGTGAAATCAAATGTCAACATGTAGTATCAAATCAAATGTCAACATGTGAAATCAAATGTCAACATGCAGTAACAGTGAAATCAATGTCAACATGCAGTATCAGTGAAATCAAATGTCAACATGCAGTATCAGTGAAATCAAATGTCAACATGCAGTATCAGTGAAATCAAATGTCAACATGCAGTATTAGTGAAATCAAATGTCAACATGTGAAATCAAATGTCAACATGCAGTAACAGTGAAATCAATGTCAACATGCAGTATCAGTGAAATCAAATGTCAACATGTGAAATCAAATGTCAATATGCAATATCAGTGAAATCAAATGTCAACATGCAATATCAGTGAAATCAAATGTCAACATGTGAAATCAAATGTCAACATGCAATATCAGTGAAATCAAATGTCAACATGCAATATCAGTGAAATCAAATGTCAATGCATCAGTGAAATCAAATGTCAACATGCAATATCAGTGAAATCAAATGTCAACATGCAATATCAGTGAAATCAAATGTCAACATGCAATATCAGTGAAATCAAATGTCAACATGTGAAATCAAATGTCAACATGGAATATCAGTGAAATCAAATGTCAACATGCAGTATCAGTGAAATCAAATGTCAACATGCAATATCAGTGAAATCAAATTCAGTGTTCTTGCTTCTTTTGACAACCAAACAAGTCTTGCAGACTCTACTCATAGCTACAGTGTCAGGCAACAGCAGTGTTTGTACAAACCCAGAGTTAGGCTTTTTTAACATTCTTGAGTTATAGATGGCGTCATTTCATAAAACCAATAATTGGTCCCTATTACATTGCAAAGTGACAGAAGGTATTCATGGGTGATGGAGGAATGAAACTTACACAAACCCATGAAACATTGACTCAGTAGATGCAAGACAATGCATATTGCACTCCTCTTGTCCATAGTCCACCCATTATCTCCACCTACACACTGTAAGGGGAGATATTTGTGTGATATCCTCCATATTGTCACATTCAGTAGATCTGTTTTTCAATGTGATTTTAGTATCTATTCATTAACTATCTTGCAGAAAATATAAATATGGGTGATATATTTTATCAAATGTTTAATAAATAACCAGCTAATGTAGGAAAACAGATCAGCTATCTAAAGCTGCTCACCCATCCCGTCACTTCCCATTTACTTGCTGTTTGCTTTTAAGGACACATACCAAACACTTCCGTATTTGTGTTTCAGGTAGCAACAGTGGGATTGTTCCGTGTCATTTCACTGTTCTATCTGGACTATTTCGACCGAATCTGTCGTAAGTGTAAGTCTGAGAGGGAGAACAAAGCTGGGGAGGAGAAAAAGACAAGTTGATACAGACAGCTTCTTGGATATCACTACGTCTGTCTTGCATAAGAACCACCACACTATCTGGTACAGACAGCTTCCTGGAGATCACTGTGTGTCTTACATTATAACCTTCATTGCACACAAGATGGTACAGACAGCCTCTTGGACATCACTATGAATTTTTCTTACGTCATTTCCCTGCACGTACATCAAGCCTCAAAGCTGACTTTAGATCCTCTGGCATCCTGAACTTTGAGTATACTCCCAGCTAACACACAATGGTTTCTCAACCTTGTGGGAAGGCATTACTTCATTTTATAACGTTATATCACAACGTTACAGCAACATTAATACAGCTTCGAAATAGCGACTGGATGGCTAGCCAAATGCTAGCTGATTGTGAATCGACACAGTAATACATTTATAAAGCTATCCCGACTGGCTAGCTGAAAATCTCAGATAATTTGTTCTATATTTTAATTTGAATTGATGAATCAGACAGTTCTGAATGATGTCATTTGTTTCTTTTGCACTAGAAGTGAGCAGCACAATAGAGCAGTGTTTTCTCCAACCTATATTGAAGGAATAAAGAAAGAAATCTTTGTTTTTGTTTGTTTGTTTGTTTGATTTATATTGTTTCCAACTTACCATCTTTGATTACCAAACATCACACCATTTCTGACGGTTTTCATTGAAGTGAATTTCTGCTTTGTTTTTCATGTATACTGTTCACTACTGAGAAAACTATGCAACTATTAAACAGAACGTTAAAACAAAATATGTTGCCACCGTGTATATTATGCAAATTTACCACTTGGTCCCGCCGCCATATAGTTGGAATATTGCTGAATGTGGCGTAAAACTCAACTCACTCACTCCATCATTGGACAAACTTTGGTAGCGTCGTGGTTTGCTACTCCAAACTGTTAGCCTTTCCTTGAGGGTGCAGTAGTTTGTACACCTCTCTTCAGGCAGACAAGAGGTGTACAAAGAAAAATGACAACTAAATCCCTAAGATACCTTTTAACAAACTTTCATTTAATACATAAATTTTAACATGTACATATGCATGCAACACATTTTTTTTTATTGCATGTATTAATATTTGTCCATGCAGTTGATTTTGATAATTATCATGATTATTGTTCTACTCTATTTTTGTATACTATCTGAAATAAACAGATTATTTTTAAATTGTTGTTTGCTTTATAAACCAGTTGGTAAGTAATGGAGACATATGTCAGTCCATGGCCCACTGTAGTGACTGCCAGAGACCGTGAAGATCCAGGGTTAGAATTGGTCTTCTGTAACCCATGCTTATCGGAAGAAGTGAGAGTGACTAACAGAATCGGATGATCAGGCTCGCTGACTTGCTTGACACATGTCATCATATCCCAACTGCATAGACCGATGCTCATGATGCTGATCATGGGATTGTCTGGCACGAGTGAATTATTTTCGGACCAATGCCATATAGCTGGAATTTTGCTGAGCGCGGCATTAAACAACAAACTAAAGACTGCCAGATCACATATTCACCAGACATTACAGTTCGGGATAGAACACATGCTACACATAACAGTCTGAGGATTCCACTGCCTTTGTTATTATCACATATTATTGTCTATGTGACATATCACATTCACATTTTATGGCCCACTTCAGTTAGTTGGAAAGGCTGCCATTCATTCAGAAAAAGAAACTTTGCTCAAGGCAATAACTGGATACATTACATGATAAAGTAACACAGCAAGCCACACTGAAGCCTTTACTTCATATGGCATCAGTTCCTGAGTTTAATTGGACTTAACCATGTTAACAGACTTTCACAGGTCAATAGTGGCTTTACTCTTGAAGCGGCGACTTGGCCTCTCGGCAGTCTTCACCTTGAAATGGTTACCATGTACAGTGAATCGAAACCCCTCCACCTTCACAGTGAACACACTGTTCCGCTTGGGGATGTCTGGAAGACAAAACAGGGCAGGGCAGTGCAGTAATGAGGAATGGTAAACAGGGCAGGGTCTCTTTCAACAAAGCTCTTACCTCTTATACAACAACTGTAACCCACATAAACTTTTACAAAGTTTTACACATTGTCACTCCAGTCTCAGGTTAGTTTCACAGCACAAATAACTATTTCAACATCTGTTTAAGAGGAGGTCCAGTACACCATGATACCTTTGACTCTGTTGTCAGTTGTGATGATCTGAAACATGTTGCGAGATTCCTTCAACACTATCCCAGTGGTACCCACATAGGATGCACACTTGGACCTTTGTACTGTGATGATGCAGCCATGGAGGTCAGCTTTCATAAACTTCACAGTGGCTGTCATGTGGTTCTTTTCATTCAATCTCAAAGGAAGAAAAACATTATAAGGCCACAATACAAAAATCATTATATTCCATCCATTTTTTTTCAAAAATGTTCTTTCTTAACAAATTGTAAAAGGCATTTGTATAAATGAACTATTGTGATTCATATGAAGCATTTATATATGTGGTTGGACTGTATGATATTAATGTCAAGTTAAAGGGGACACACATTGCAGGTTTTCAACATATATGGAGACCTAAGACTATGTGTTAACAAGTGTACATGAAAATCTAATGATTTATCATTGTATAACTAGTACCTGACCAGAGACTGGCAGCTTTGTTAGAAAGTAAGTATCAGACAAAGTACTGCCCTCAATACAGCTGCTTTCTCCAATCTAGCTAGAGGTATCCAGGGTGTTGGACACCATGCTCGACTCAAAACGTGAACAAAAACACCAACTTCAGGTTTCTGGGTCTGCATTTGATGCCAATAAAGCATGAAATGTGATGTGATAAAATTGTTATGGAGAAGCATGTACAATGTGAATAACTCCACCGCCCACCCACCCCCAATGTATGTACAAAGTAAGTGACCCCTGTGCATGTTACGTACAGAAGCAATGACAACCTCCCGCCTGTACATGTTTACATAACTGATGACCCCCTACCTCCCGAGAACAAAATGGGTCAAACACACACACAAATCAGGGGCCCCCTCAGCCATAAATTATGAACAGGCCCTAATTTTAAAAACAAAGAAATCTTCCCATGAGGTCACTGATGAAGTAAACCAGATAACCTCTGACTTACATTACAGGTGATGCTTAAGGCTGCAGTCAGCATCACTCCAGTTGTATTACAGCAGACTGAAAGTAGTCCAGATGGAGCAAACAAGTGACTGAAAGCATGATTCGTGTAGTCGGACGACCCATTACATGCCACCCACACAACAACATGAAGCAACAACAGGTTCTGCCTTGGAGTCCTCACCAGTGGAAAGTTACAAGAATATATCCACTACACATCATGGTCATAAGATTACTCACTGCTGGAAGTCTATGAGATCTTTCACATAGCTTGTCCACAGGGCGTGCAGGGGGAGATAATCCTCATACCTGTGTGCAGTCACAATATCAGAATCTCACAGATTTTACAGACAGATATATGCGAAACAATTCTAATTATCTTTTACACCAGTTAATAAGTCATAAATCAATGTGGTGTTTCAGGAGAAACATCTGCTAAACATGTTCCAAATATAAAAATAAGAAATATATGCAACAGACAAAGTCGGCCATCTTATCCAATCCACCAACACAGCTTCCACATGGTGACAACTATTATGCCTGACTCTAAGAGTGTGCGTACGAATCCCAGATGGGATTCAACCCAACAAAAGTACTAGAATCTATTCTTTACTGAGAGAGTGTAATCCCAAATATAACATGTTAAAAGAAGAATTTAGTGTGAGCTTCAACATGTTAAAGGTCGAAGTGATGGCATTTGTCATATCACTTCTGAACTATGGTATCAAATACATCCAAATATGTCCAGGGTACTTAGGGTTACTGATGCAATGGATAATCAATGATGAGCAATATCTGTTGAAAGAAGTCAATCTTGTCATTTACTTTTGTTGATCCTTCTTGATGTCAAACAGTTTGAGTCGCTTCCTGTCCTTGTTTGAGAGTCCTTTCTTTCCAACACAGGCCTCCTTAACCTTCTTTCTCTTCCTGGCATCCAGGAACTCCACCTTGTGACTGAGGTCACCCTCCCCTTGCTGTAGTCTACGCACTGGTAGGTGCTTCTCCAGGAACGCTGTCACAAAGCCTTGCTTCTTGATTGGCTGCAGAGCAGATTAATACAATTTGCAAGAACTTATCATGCATTAAACTGACAGAACATAAAATTTCACCATGTCTAATATTCTACATAAATTTATGCATAAAACATTGATAAAATTCACATTTCCAGTGATATCTCATTTACATACATATATACTGTAAATTATGTCATATTTCATTTGTCCATACCACTGTACAAAGTATGGATAGCTTGAAAACCACACAAGCCAATATTACACTCTGTGTTTAACATTGTTGTTACCATGGTTACATGTAAGAGTCAAATCAGCATCATACATATGGTGGACACAAACTGTCCTTTCATCATGCTCATCAGCAGAACTCAGCTGTCTTGTTTCCTACCTTGAGTCCTAATTCATGGCCATGTATTTTAACTGACAATGGGAGTTGACTGTACAGAGTGTCTGAAACAACAACATGTTAAAGAGAACAGTGAACGTATATGAACCATGTCCATCAATATAACGTAATGTACATTACAAAAAGTCACTTTTGCACTTTCCCTTGGTACACCGATGTAAATATCCTGTTCTGTGGTTAGATAAATATCAGTATACTACAATAACTACGGTACCGGTGGTGGCTTTAGTTTCCATGCTCGGTCTTTGGCGTTTTTCAGACATCATGAGTAAGTTAATTCATTTTGTCCAACGAACAGAAATCAGAATGTGCTCAGCAACTTGGCTCCCCGTTATTGCCATTGCTAAACAGGTTTTCATCTTTGAAGGAAAGAAAGTTTACCGGGGACCATATTTATTTTTGTACTCTAAATAACTACCTCCATTCAACATAATTGCCTCTAATACGGTAAAAAATAATTAACTAATGCTTTTTAAACTATATCCTTACTATGAATTTCTTGAGTCAATAAAATAAAATCAGGCACATATTTTACATTTCACTGAAAATTTGACGAACGTTGACTGGTCCCTAAACATGGCGGCGTCCATGAAACACATGTCAAAATATTTGTTTCAAGGTGAATATTGACATATAAAAGTGAAGTCTTAAGGCGATTGCAGTTTGAAATTAGAATTGGCGTGTACATAAGATTACAGAATGTTGTTGTGGTTTTTTCAGTGGGCCATTGGGCAATGCCATTATTAATACATGTTTATATGATCGGATCATCGTTGTGTTAGCGCGATTTTATAGAAACGTTTGCCACCCAGTATATGAAATAGTAATAGATCTATGACAATTAGACATATTTCATGAAAGTTCCATAGTATCTCTTCACTGACCACTGGTGCCTCCTCTGTCTTTAGGCTTAGTTGTGTAAGGGTAGGTTATCTATCCTCGCCAACGGCTCTAAAAATGTATGGTTTGATTACAAATACCTTTACGGAAATTAACTCTGTGACAAACTAAACATTATTTATACAATTAACAGTGATGTCAGATCACAATTGTGATTATATTAACCAGTGAGCAGTTTTCAATTGTTAAAAGTCATTGTTTTCTGTTCTTGGTCCCTGAGGTCGTATGCTGTATATTGTTTACACCTGGTGCCCCTACTTATGGGTGTATCACCTGGGTGCAAGGTCCCTGTCTATGGGTGTATCACCTGTGTGTAAGGTCCCTGTCTAGGAATATATTACCTGGTGTAAGGTCCCTGCCTGTGGGTGTATCACCCAGGTGCACAGCCCCTACTTATGGGTGTATCACCCGGGTGCACAGCCCCTACTTATAGGTGTATTACCGAGTGCACAGCCCCTACTTATGAGTGTTAGGTCCCTGTTGATCAGTGTATTACCTGGTGTAAGGTCCCTGTTGATCAGTGTATTACCTGGTGTTAGGTCCCTGTTGATCACTGTATTACCTGGTGTTAGGTCCCTGTTGATCAGTGTATTACCTGGTGTAAGGTCCCAGTTGATCAGTGTATTACCTGGTGTAGGTCTTTCCTGTTGATCAGGTCCCTGTTGATCAGTCCCTGTTGATCACTGTATTACCAGGTGTAAGGCCCCTGTTGATCAGTGTATTACCTGGTGTTAGGTCCCCATCTATCAGTGTATTACCTTGTGTAAGGCCCCTGTTGATCAGTGTATTACCTGGTGTAAGGTCCCTGTTGATCAGTGTATTACCTGGTGTTAGGTCCCTGTTGATCAGTGTATTACCTTGTGTAAGGCCCCTGTTGATCAGTGTATTACCTTGCGTAAGGTCCCTGTTGATCAATGTATTACCTGGTGTTAGGTCCCTGTTGATCAGTGTATTACCTTGTGTAAGGTCCCTGTTGATCAGTGTATTACCTGGTGTAAGGTCCCTGTTGATCAATGTATTACCTGGTGTAAGGTCCCTGTTGATCAGTGTATTACCTGGTGTAAGGCCCCTGTTGATCACTGTATTACCTGGTGTAAGGTCCCTGTTGATCAGTGTTTTACCTGGTGTTAGGTCCCTGTTGATCAGTGTATTACCTGGTTTGAAGGTCACATGCAACGTAAAACACAACTTTGCAGATTCTGATACCTTTGGGTATGGACTTACCGAAACAAATCATCAAAAATGCAAATTCAACTTATAAAGTTGAAAAATAACACGATGAAAAAACACGCGAAATCGTAGTTCAAATGATTCACTAATTTTCCCCCAGCGGGGCTGCGCTGCGCTGCGCTGGGCTACAGTCATAGCACATGCGCAGTGAAATAGGTTTGCGCGCAGCTTGGAAGTGGGTTGTCCGGTGAATACTCGGTGAAGGCTTTGGTGTGAGCTATTTTTCTAATGTTTTGTTGATATTTCACAGGCGTGAGCTTTTTATATGTTATGGCAGTAGATTACCGATTTAACTGTTTATATAATTTCATTTGTCTATTTCACCACACGTTCTTCTTACCGAGTCATTTTCTCAGTTGGATACTTAAAAGCAATGTCATTATTTAGCGCTGACAGAATTTCTAACTGTGATATAGATATGTCATTGTCACAGACGAAACTCAATGTCTGTTTTATTGACACCTATGTGTCTGCCTGCCTGTCTGCTAATGACAATATTCAATACACAACTTCGATCACTGACCACATGCAATTTGAATTTAACACCTATCAGGCTATACACCATAAACAAAACGCATTGATTTATGGCCCGAGTTCGGTCTCTGTCACATTATGTAATTACACAGACAGGCAGGTGTGATACTTGTACACATGAGTGACATGTTATGATGTCTGTTGATTGCAAAATGGTATGCACAATAAATGAGCATGTATTTACAAAACCCAACATCTCTATATATACACACACAATGAGCCGTGGGGGCATCTGCAAATGAGCCAGCCATTACACTTGAGTGCACACTCACCCGCTCTGACTGGGTTCGGTATCCCGGCTGTAGGGCTTCGAGTCCATTTTTTGGACTTGGAAGTACAAGCAAAGATAAGCATTAACTGGCATGACATGTGTTCGATCACACAAGTGAACACTTACTTCTTGCTCGACTTCATATTTACGCATATGTGACTAACATTTCCTATTGGTCAGAATCAGTATTTGGATGTTTACTTGTCAAATGTTGTTCGTGTACTTCTTGTACTGCCTGCAAACTCAGTGATATACGCACGATTGCGGCATTTGGTTATTTTGCTCTTTTCACTATCCAGATCAATTTATGTTTATACATGATTTATCTTTCTCCATGTCTATCAATTGTATAGTTACCTAATCATGAATAAGTGAAATCTCAAGTTGTATAATATTTATTCTCATCTCCATGCCATGCAGCCACACCTTTTGAGGTAAACTGTTGATCTAGGTGTTATTAAAAACATTATCAGATGGGTTAAAGGTTCAGGGTACATAGAACTCAGTATGTCAGTGTCAATGGCTATCAATCTTCTTTCCTCTCAACCTCTACTGGAGCTCAAAGGACTGTGTTCTTTCATCCATTACTCTTCATTTTGTATACCAATGACTGTTACTTGTCAATGTATTACCTGGTGTAAGGTCCCTGTTGATCAGTGTATTACCTGGTGTAAGGTCCCTGTTGATCAGTGTATTACCTGGTGTAAGGTCCCTGTTGATCAGTGTATTACCTGGTGTAAGGTCCCTGTTGATCAGTGTATTACCTGGTGTAAGGTCCCTGTTGATCAGTGTATTACAGTATGAGCTTTTATATGGTTATGGCAGTAGATTATCATTGGGATTTAATCTGTTTATATAATTTCATTGTCTATTACCACCACACGCTCTTCTTTTAGGTCCTGTCATTCGGTCAGTGGATACTTAAAAGCAATGTTTATTTAGCGCTGACAATTCTAGCTGTGATATAGGCTATGCGTGTCTGTCACAGACCTCGACTCTGTCTGTTTTATTGACAGACAGATTCCAGTGATCTGGCTTGCCTGTCTGCTAATGATCTGCGCACGCATACTGAACCACATGCAATTTGAATTTAACACCTATCAGCTATACACCATAAACAAAACGCATTGATTTATGGCCCGAGTTCGGTCTCTGTCACATTATGTAATTACACAGACAGGCAGTTGTGATACCTGTACATCATGAGTGACAAGATGATGTCTGTTGATTGCAAAATGGTATGCACAAATAAATGAGCATGTATTTACAAAACCCAACATCTCTCACCCGCTCTGACTGGGTTCGGTATCCCGGCTGCTTCGTTTCTTGGGAAGTAAACCTAAGTACAAATTATTGCATATTTGATTTGCGATTTTACGCTTATAATTTTGTTTATATGTTTTTTCATAACCAGCAATGTATATTATATGTCATGAATAAGTGATAACTGTTTAAATTATGATTGATTTTTTGGTTGCATGTGACCTTTAAGGTCCCTGTTGATCAGTGTATTACCTAGTGTAAGGTCCCTGTTGATCAGTGTATTACCTGGTGTAAGGTCCCTGTTGATCAGTGTATTACCTGGTGTAAGGTCCCTGTTGATCAGTGTATTACCTGGTGTAAGGTCCCTGTTGATCAGTGTATTACCTGGTGTTAGGTCCCTGTTGATCAGTGTATTACCTGGTGTAAGGTCCCTGTTGATCACTGTATTACCTGGTGTAAGGTCCCTGTTGATCAGTGTATTACCTGGTGTAAGGTCCCTGTTGATCAGTGTATTACCTGGTGTAAGGTCCCTGTTGATCAGTGTATTACCTGGTGTAAGGTCCCTGTTGATCAGTGTATTACCTGGTGTTAGGTCCCTGTTGATCAGTGTATTACCTGGTGTTAGGTCCCTGTTGATCAGTGTATTACCTGGTGTTAGGTCCCTGTTGATCAGTGTATTACCTTGTGTTAGGTCCCTGTTGATCAGTGTATTACCTGGTGCAAGGTCCCTGTTGATCACTGTATTACCTGGTGTAAGGTCCCTGTTGATCAGTGTATTACCTTGTGCAAGGTCCCTGTTGATCAGTGTATTACCTGGTGTAAGGTCCCTGTTGATCAGTGTATTACCTGGTGTAAGGTCCATGTTGATCAGTGTATTACCTGGTGTTAGGTCCCTGTTGATCAGTGTATTACCTGGTGTAAGGTCCCTGTTGATCAGTGTATTACCTGGTGTTAGGTCCCTGTTGATCACTATTACCTGGTGTAAGGTCCCTGTTGATCACTGTATTACCTGGTGCAAGGTCCCTGTTGATCAGTGTATTACCTTGTGTAAGGCCCCTGTTGATCAGTGTATTACCTGGTGTTAGGTCCCCATCTATCAGTGTATTACCTGGTGTAAGGCCCCTGTTGATCAGTGTATTACCTGGTGTAATGTCCCTGTTGATCAGTGTATTACCTGTTGTTAGGTCCCTGCCTATGGGTATATCGTAATTGTTATAGTTCTCCATTAATATTTTTAGGCAGCAGAAGAGCGCTAGCCCCCTTGTGGTCTGGCATCATCAAGGTGGCTTTCAACCACACAGACCTTGTTAGAAGATGCAAAGGCCAATGAGTCAGGGAGTTTTGATGAAACCGTCCTGGAGCACATATCCTGTCCACTCTCTAAAAAACCTCTTAGGTAAGTGTACTGCAAAAGCAGTTACAAATGTAAATGTAAGAATTTGACTTATAATTGGTAATGGTTGAAGATAGTTATCTTTCAAGCTGTCATGAATACATCTTCTAAATCCTGTCTGTTCCAGGTATGACAGAGGAAAGAATCAACTTGTCTGTGATGATATTGGTGTTGCCTACCCAATAGTCAATGGCATCCCAAACCTTATTCCAGCAGACGCCCACATGATAAAGACTGACAAACCATTACAAACAGACTGTACTCCACCTGTGTGAGCCAGACTTCCATTGTTGTCGGGTATCACCATTACCTCTCAAGCCATGTGACATGTGATCATAAACTATTCTACCATGACATTTAAGTATGTTTGTTTTTGATTGGCTGTTACTAAAAAATTAGAAGTGAAAATTTTTCAATAACCACTTCTGAGAGCCGGTTCACTGCGCGTAGTGTCAAAACACTACGTAAGGGTAATGAGTGCATATCTAAAACGCGTTTTATTCATGGTGTATATGTCATGGCAGAATGGAGATAATCCTATTGTGTTTACGCCTGAGGTTTTAAATGAAACATTTAGCAGCGTTCAACCAACTATAATCACTTCCAAAATGTAAACACAATATAGGATTATCTCCTAATTGAAAACACCTGGAAATAATATGTCACATGTCAAACTCAAAAATGTTAATCATGGACGTTTTGAGTAAAAGTCGCCATTGTGATGCACAGCTCTGTATGGATAAAGATCTACAACAGCAGCCAGTCACATCCATCTCAGTGGTGTCTGTAATTGGATTTCTGGTGTCCCCCCCCGCGATGTTGCTGGAATATTGCTAAAAGCAGCGCAAAACCAAACTCAGTCGGTCAGTCAGTAATTGGAAGCCTTATGAAACACTTTCACGCTTTGTATTAAAAGTGCTGGTTGTCAATGACCCCATTAGGGACTGAATGATACCAGTTAAAGTACTGTCAGAATTAGGCTGTTACTCTGTATCCCTAAAATTTACACAACTTCAAGTAGCATATGTTGAAATAATCCACATCGGCCTAACTGGGCCTTCAGTGAGATGTGTAATAGGATATCTAGAAATGCATGTTTACTCGTAAAATCGGGCAAAACTTAGAAAAAACACGAATAGCTGCTGAAAACAATAGATCAGACTATAGATGGCAAACCAACCCACACGGACCAATATCTTCACTTCTCATCTAATCACCCACTGCAAGTCAAGAGAGGTATAATCGCCACCCTAGCCAAAAGAGCAAAGAACATCAGCTCCACAACCCAAGCCCTTGAAGTTGAGTTAGAACACCTTCGCCATGTCTTCATAAACCTTAACGATTATCCAGCTAACCAAGTCAACAGAACCATCAACACCACAGTCAACCCAAAAGACAAACCACCACGTCAACAATCATCCCCGTTCATCATCAGTATACCATACGTCGATACAATCAGCCACCACCATATCCGGAGACTACAACATAGATGTTGTGTTCCAGAGAGGCACATCAATTCAGCATATCCTACAAGCCAACGGTAAACCACCTACAAGCAACAAAGAAGACCCTTCAGGCGTTGTCTACCACATTCAATGCGACTGTGGTGACTCATACATAGGAGAAACGTGCCGCCCCCTAAACCTAAGAATCAAGGAACATCAGACATCTGTAAAGAAAAAAGACTCCAAATCAGCCATTTCCGATCACACCCAAGCCCACCCGAACCATACCATACTTTGGAAGATCAGCATCCGAGAAGCCAACCGGTCAGATTACAAAATATAGTATGACCAGAAATTATTGAGAATTTTAGGAATTTGTTTAATTGGATTTCTAGTATAAACAACCTTGACCAGCTATCAAGTCCTTGGTTTCGTTCAAGAAAGACAACTCCGTTAATCCTTTTTCATTAGTTTGTGAAGAGTTATTCCCCTTTGTTTACTTGCAGCAGACGACATTTTCAGTGATCCTCAGTATGGATGATTTAGTGAAGAGGAAGTTGATTTTAGAGTAATATCACAAGGACATCAGATCAGCTAAAGTGATTTCAAGTAGAACAGGCATCCCTTTGTCCACTGTTTATCGTGTTTTGAAAAATAGTGCAAATGGATATGGCATTGAGCACCAGGGAGGCGCAGGTAGGCCCAGAAAATTGACAGTCGGTGACAGTCGGCGGCTTGGTATTCTTGTTTCTAAAAACAAACGAAGGAGTTTAGAAAACTTAAGGCTTGATATGATTGATAGAGGAACTGTGGCTGTCTGTAAGGAGACAATTAGAACTGATCTGCATGCAACGGGTTGGCAGAAAAGTCGAGGAATTCCATAACCGATCATGAAACCTGGACAAAAGGAGCGAAGATTGAACTGGTGCTTACAGCATAGAAACTTTAACTGGGAAAATGTGATTTTCTCAGATGAAAGTTCTGTGTGGCTGTTTCCTAATACACTGAAATTCTGGACCAAACAAACTGAAAAACCTTTGTATCAGCGCCCAAAGTACAGTTCGAAATTTAACGTATGGGGTGGCATATCTGTGTTGGGGACAACGCCCCTCTGTGTATTTGAAGGGAATATGAACAGTGAGCGGTACACAGATATTCTCGAGGGACATTTACTTCCATCTGCTCACGTTTTCTATGGAAATGTTTTTATTTTCCAGCAGGACAACGACCCAAAACATCGTTCAAAGCATTCACAGGCCTGGTTTCGGACCCAAAATATGACAAGCTATAGCCCTGACCTAAATCCAACAGAAAATGTTTGGGGGCTTATGAAGGAAAGTGTCAATAAGAAAAATCTGACAAATATTGCTGAAATGAAAGAAGAGGTGGTCCGATATTGGGACAGCATGGACCACGACTTTCTAACTTCTTTGATCAGTAGTATGCCCCGCCGCATTGAAGCCTGCATTGCTGCCCATGGTGACTTGACAAAATACTAACTGTTCACCTGTCTTTGAATCTGGAGTTATGTTCTGCTAATATTCACATTTAATACGTGAGTAATGAGTGAATTGTTTTTAAAAATTACAATCTTAAAATCTCAATAATTTCTGGTTGTACTGTAAAAAAACTCTTAGAGGCAATCAACATCAAACGACTCAATCCGGCAATCAACAGAGATCAAGGTTATTACATCCCCACGGCTTACGATCAACTAATCAAGCCTAATCAAGAATAACCCACCCTTTGTCTACTGGCTTCAATCATTCCTATCACAACAAGTCTCACGTCAACACACCGTACATCAACCTCCTCTATTGTATAAACCCAATATCCGCCATGTATATATTTCTCCTTGTGCAAATGTTGTGTATCATTTGCTTGATAACGGTGTTAGGATCTACACGGAAACGTCGCAACTACTACTGCAACAAAGAAGTTGTCTATCCATAAAAAGTGTTCCACTTCATCATACCAGCTTCTAAATGCCACTTAAGGAAGTCTCATCTATTGATTATCATCTTACGTGTCTTTCATAACGTTTAAGTTGAGATATGTAAAACAATATGACCCCCATAGAAAAGGTTAAATCAACTGTCGTAATAAATGTCTCAAAATATGTAGGTGGCAAGACCACCCCAAGATCGACAGGACTGGATATTAATATAAGTTCTCACATCGTGTCTCGGGAAATAGGGTTTTATCAGTCCCTCGTAAGGTTGTATTTCCCGAGACACGATGTGATAACGCATTTATCTAGCCGAATGTTTTTACTAAATCAAAAGAAAACAATACGCATCTTATCGACTTGTTTTTATGTATGTGAGATGCCATGTTGACACCAGCTGATCGATTGACCTCAATGCAGCGCACGTTACTAAAGGCTTGGCGATGCACGCTTTTCTCACTTCGCGTGGTCACCGAGGCATGGCGAGATAATACGACTTTTGTACTCCCTGCTCGCGGATCGTGACGGGTGTACATGGTATTTTATCAGAGTCACGTGAACCAGTCAAAACTCGACATTCTTACATGAGGCTGGATAATATTTGTTAATTGTTAAGACATGCCGTTTACTTCCCCTAGTTTAATTTCCCTAAAGAATTATCTTATCTTAGCTGATATCTCTATTCCCCAGTACGACCCAAACCACCATCTGTGACACTCGTCCTGGTTTTGCTTTTGAGACAACCCCTCCTACCTGTTTCTTTTTATAGCGATAGTGAGGCTCCATAGTAGCTACATCCTTAATAGTTTCAGTATTAAAGTTAGTATTATTTACGTCAGCTATCGTTTATAATGAAGCTAAGGTAAGTTTCAAAATAGGCATTTAAAATGTCTCCTTTTAAATACAGTATCATCGCACACTAATTTGCATAAAGCCATGCTCATTTCTGCACTAATCTCTCCTCAGTAAAGTCCTTTTTCTACGTTGCCTATCTCCCTACCACTGAGACTGTATTTAGGCCGAACTTAGTTTAACAGATATTTCACACTTTCACATATTAACTTAATGAACTGTAGATATAAATGTGAGAAAAACCCAGGTTTTTTTTCTATTTCCGACAGTACTTTAGTCTTCTGTGATCATTGTCATGATTAATATTTTTATTACCCCCTTAGGTTTAAGAATTATTTAAACAAACTCACTGAATGTGTATGTATTGTGTAAAGCATACATTGACAGAAACTGCATGTCTACCACCTATGTGATATACTTTATATTGTATTGTGGGTTAGTGACTGAATAAATGTTTCTGTCTGGTAGATTTATGAAAACCAAGAGTGTACTGTCGGTTAAGGATAGTTCCTCGGTGTTTGAATAATCCAGAGTTCTCAGCTGATGATGCATCTTTGGACGAGACTACCTTCACTGACTATGTACATAACCACCTACTGGAAACATCACAAGCATTTACTGTTTGTTGTCAATATTGTCTCACAACTGTATTCTTCATACAGGCACAGGTTTGATACACCTGTTACTCTTAATAAGACTCATCGATTGATTGATTGATTGATTGTTGTTTAACGCTGCACTCAGCAATATTCCAACTATATGACGGCGGTCTGTAAATAATCGAGTCTGGGCGAGACAATCCAGTGATCATGAGCATCGATCTTCGCAATTGGGAAATGATGACATGTGTCAACCAAGTCAGCAAGCCTGACCACCTGATACCTTGATATGAGTAGCCACTTACGCAAAGCGGGCGCCGGGGTAGCCTAGCGGTTAAAGCGTTCGCTCGTCACGGGTTCGATTCCCCACATGGGCACACTGTGTGGAGCTCATTTCTAGTGTCCCCCGCCGTGTTATTGCTGGAATATTGCTAAAAGCGGCGTAAAACCATACTCACTCACTCACTCTTACGACAAGCATGGGTTACTGAGGACCAATTCTAATCCTGATCTTCACAGGTCTTCACAGGTCTAATAAGACTCAAACATGTGAGACGATGTGAGAACTGAATATTATATTATTTTACTTCTTTATATAGAAAAAAGTGTATATTATATAGCAATCATTTTGCGGTACACAAAGGTATTCATATGACCACCTCGAACTAAAGCATCCATACAGTCACATCACATTAAAACATCCATATAGTCATGTCACAATCTGGCGTTCATACAGTCACATCACATTAAAACATCCATATACTCATATCACAATCTGGCGTTCATACAGTCACATCACATTAAAACATCCATATAGTCATGTCACGATCTGGCGTTCATACAGTCACATCACATTAAAACATCCATATAGTCATGTCACAATCTGGCGTTCATACAGTCACATCACATTAAAACATCCATATAGTCATGTCACGATCTAGCGTTCATACAGTCACATCACATTAAAACATCCATATAGTCATGTCACAATCTGGCGTTCATACAGTCACATCACATTAAAACATCCATATAGTCATGTCACGATCTAGCGTTCATACAGTCACATCACATTAAAACATCCATATAGTCATGTCACGATCTAGCGTTCATACAGTCACATCACATTAAAACATCCATATAGTCATGTCACGATCTAGCGTTCATACAGTCACGGTAAAACGTCCATATAGTCATGTCACAATCTAGCGTTCATACAGTCACGTCACGGTAAAACATCCATATAGTCATGTCACGATCTGGCGTTCATACAGTCACATCACATTAAAACATCCATATAGTCATGTCACGATCTAGCGTTCATACAGTCACATCACATTAAAACATCCATATAGTCATGTCACAATCTAGCGTTCATACAGTCACATCACATTAAAACATCCATATAGTCATGTCACAATCTAGCGTTCATACAGTCACATCACATTAAAACATCCATATAGTCATGTCACGATCTAGCGTTCATACAGTCACATCACATTAAAACATCCATATAGTCATGTCACGATCTGGCGTTCATACAGTCACATCACATTAAAACATCCATATAGTCATGTCACAATCTAGCGTTCATACAGTCACATCACATTAAAACATCCATATAGTCATGTCACAATCTAGCGTTCATACAGTCACATCACATTAAAACATCCATATAGTCATGTCACGATCTGGCGTTCATACAGTCACATCACATTAAAACATCCATATAGTCATGTCACGATCTAGCGTTCATACAGTCACATCACATTAAAACATCCATATAGTCATGTCACGATCTAGCGTTCATACAGTCACATCACATTAAAACATCCATATAGTCATGTCACGATCTAGCGTTCATACAGTCACATCACATTAAAACATCCATATAGTCATGTCACGATCTAGCGTTCATACAGTCACGTCACGGTAAAACATCCATATACTAGTAGTCATGTCACAATCTAGCGTTCATACAGTCACATGACATTAAAACATCCATATAGTCATGTCACGATCTAGCGTTCATACAGTCACATCACATTAAAACATCCATATAGTCATGTCACGATCTAGCGTTCATACAGTCACATCACATTAAAACATCCATATAGTCATGTCACAATCTAGCGTTCATACAGTCACATCACATTAAAACATCCATATAGTCATGTCACAATCTGGCGTTCATACAGTCATCACATTAAAACATCCATATAGTCATGTCACGATCTGGCGTTCATATAGTCACATCACATTAAAACATCCATATAGTCATGTCACGATCTGGCGTTCATACAGTCACGTCACGGTAAAACATCCATATAGTCATGTCACAATCTAGCGTTCATACAGTCACGTCACGGTAAAACATCCATATAGTCATGTCACGATCTGGCGTTCATACAGTCACATCACATTAAAACATCCATTTAGTCATGTCACGATCTATCGTTCATACAGTCACGTCACGGTAAAACATCCATATAGTCATGTCACGATCTGGCGTTCATACAGTCACATCACATTAAAACATCCATATAGTCATGTCACGATCTAGCGTTCATACAGTCACATCACATTAAAACATCCATATAGTCATGTCACGATCTGGCGTTCATATAGTCACATCACATTAAAACATCCATATAGTCATGTCACAATCTAGCGTTCATACAGTCACATCACATTAAAACATCCATATACTCATGTCACGATCTAGCGTTCATACAGTCACGTCACGGTAAAACATCCATATAGTCATGTCACGATCTGAGCGTTCATACAGTCACATCACGATTAAAACATCCATATAGTCATGTCACGATCTGGCGTTCATACAGTCACGTCACGGTAAAACATCCATATAGTCATGTCACGATCTAGCGTTCATACAGTCACGTCACGGTAAAACATCCATATAGTCATGTCACGATCTGGCGTTCATACAGTCACATCACATTAAAACATCCATATAGTCATGTCACGATCTGGCGTTCATACAGTCACATCACATTAAAACATCCATATAGTCATGTCACGATCTAGCGTTCATACAGTCACGTCACGGTAAAACATCTATATACTGTAGTCGTGTCACAATCTAAGCGTTCATACAGTCACATGACCAAACATATATATCGTCATGTCACGATCTAGCGTTCATACAGTCACATCACATTAAAACATTCATATAGTCATGTCACGATCTAGCGTTCATACAGTCACATCACATTAAAACAACCATATAGTCATGTCACAATCTGGCGTTCATACAGTCATCACATTAAAACATCCATATAGTCATGTCACAGTCTGGCGTTCATACAGTCACATCACATTAAAACATCCATATAGTCATGTCACGATCTAGCGTTCATACAGTCACATGACATTAAAACATCCATATAGTCATGTCACAATCTAGCGTTCATATACAGTCACGTCACGGTAAAACATCCATATAGTCATCACGATCTATCGTTCATACAGTCGTCGTCGCGTAAAACATCCATATAGTCATGTCACGATCTGGCGTTCATACAGTCACATCACATTAAAACATCCATATAGTCATGTCACAATCTATCGTTCATACAGTCACGTCACGGTAAAACATCCATATAGTCATGTCACGATCTGGCGTTCATACAGTCACATCGCATTAAAACATCCATATACTCATGTCACGATCTAGCGTTCATACAGTCACATCACATTAAAACATCCATATAGTCATGTCACGATCTAGCGTTCATACAGTCACATCACATTAAAACATCCATATAGTCATGTCACAACCTGGCGTTCATACAGTCACATCACATTAAAACATCCATATAGTCATGTCACGATCTAGCGTTCATACAGTCACATCACATTAAAACATCAATATAGTCATGTCACGATCTAGCGTTCATACAGTCACATCACATTAAAACATCCATATAGTCATGTCACGATCTAGCGTTCATACAGTCACGTCACGGTAAAACATCCATATACTAGTAGTCATGTCGCAATCTGGCGTTCATACAGTCACATCACATTAAAACATCCATATAGTCATGTCACGATCTAGCGTTCATACAGTCACATCACATTAAAACATCCATACAGTCATGTCACAGTCTGGCGTTCATACAGTCACATCACATTAAAAGATCCATATAGTCATGTCACGATCTAGCGTTCATACAGTCACATCACATTAAAACATCCATATAGTCATGTCACGATCTAGCGTTCATACAGTCACGTCACGGTAAAACATCCATATACGCATGTCACGATCTAGCGTTCATACAGTCACGTCACGGTAAAACATCCATATAGTCATGTCATGATCTGCCGTTCATACAGTCACATCACATTAAAACATCCATATAGTCATGTCACAATCTATCATTCATACAGTCACGTCACGTTAAAACATCCATATAGTCATGTCACGATCTGGCGTTCATACAGTCACATCACATTAAAACATCCATATAGTCATGTCACGATCTAACCTTCATACAGTCACATCGCATTAAAACATCCATATAGTCATGTCACGATCTGGCGTTCATACAGTCATCACGTTAAAACATCCATATAGTCGTAATGTCACAATCTATCGTTTATACAGTCCGTCGCGGTTAAACATCCATATAGTCATGTCACGATCTGGCGTTCATACAGTCATATCACATTAAAACATCCATATAGTCATGTAATCGCGATCTAACCTTCATACAGTCACATCGCATTAAAACATCCATATAGTCATGTCACGCGATCTGGCGTTCATACAGTCACATCACATTAAAACATCCATATAGTCATGTCACGATCTAACCTTCATACAGTCACATCGCATTAAAACATCCATATAGTCATGTCACGATCTGGCGTTCATACAGTCACATCACATTAAACATCCATATAGTCATGTCACAATCTATCGTTCATACAGTCGTCGTCACGGTAAAACATCCATATAGTCATGTCACGATCTGGCGTTCATACAGTCACATGACATTAAAACATCCATATAGTCATGTCACGATCTGGCGTTCATACAGTCACATGACATTAAAACATCCATATAGTCATGTCACGATCTAAGCGTTCATACAGTCCGTCCACGGTAAAACATCCATATACTCATGTCGCGATCTAGCGTTCATACAGTCGATCACGGTAAAACATCCATATAGTCATGTCACGATCTGGCGTTCATACAGTCACATCACATTAAAACATCCATATAGTCATGTCACAATCTATCGTTCATACAGTCCGTCGCGGTAAAACATCCATATAGTCATGTCACGATCTGGCGTTCATACAGTCACATCACATTAAAACATCCATATAGTCATAATCACGATCTAGCGTTCATACAGTCACATGGCGTTAAAACATCCATATAGTCATGTCGCGATCTATGCGTTCATACAGTCACATCACATTAAAACATCCATATAGTCATGTCACAACCTGGCGTTCATACAGTCCGTCACGGTAAAACATCCATATAGTCATGTCATGATCTGGCGTTCATACAGTCACATCACATTAAAACATCCATATAGTCATGTCATCGCGATCTAGCGTTCATACAGTCACATCACATTAAAACATCCATATAGTCATGTCACGATCTGGCGTTCATACAGTCACATCACATTAAAACTTCCATATAGTCATGTCACAATCTATCGTTCATACAGTCCGTCGCGGTAAAACATCCATATGGTCATGTCACGATCTGGCGTTCATACAGTCACATCACATTAAAACATCCATATAGTCATGTCACGATCTAACCTTCATACAGTCACATCACATTAAAAACATCCATATAGTCATGTCACGATCTGGCGTTCATACAGTCACATCACATTGAAACATCCATATAGTCATGTCACAATCTATCGTTTATACAGTCCGTCACGGTAAAACATCCATATAGTCATGTCACGATCTGGCGTTGATACAGTCATATCACATTAAAACATCCATATAGTCATAATCGCGATCTAACCTTCATACAGTCACATCGCATTAAAACATCCATATAGTCATGTCGCGATCTGGCGTTCATACAGTCACATCACATTAAAACATCCATATAGTCATGTCACGATCTAACCTTCATACAGTCACATCACATTAAAACATTCATATAGTCATGTCACGATCTGGCGTTCATACAGTCACATCACATTAAAACATCCATATAGTCATGTCACAATCTATCGTTCATACAGTCCGTCGCGGTAAAACATCCATATAGTCGTAATCGATCTGGCGTTCATACAGTCACATCACATTAAAACATCCATATAGTCATGTCACGATCTAGCGTTCATACAGTCACATGACATTAAAACATCCATATAGTCATGTCACGATCTGGCGTTCATATAGTCACATCACATTAAAACATCCATATAGTCATGTCACGATCTGGCGTTCAAACAGTCACATCACGGTAAAACATCCATATACTCATGTCACAATCTAGCGTTCATACAGTCACGTCACGGTAAAACATCCATATAGTCATGTCACGATCTGGCGTTCATACAGTCACATCACATTAAAACATCCATATAGTCATGTCACAATCTATCGTTCATACAGTCACGTCACGGTAAAACATCCATATAGTCATGTCACGATCTGGCGTTCATACAGTCACATCACATTAAAACATCCATATAGTCATGTCACGATCTAGCGTTCATACAGTCACATGACATTAAAACATCCATATAGTCATGTGACGATCTGGCGTTCATATAGTCAAATCACATTAAAACATCTATATAGTCATGTACCAATCTAGCGTTCATACAGTCACGTCACGGTAAAGCATCCATATACTCATGTCACGATCTAGCGTTCATACAGTCACGTCACGGTAAAACATCCATATACTCATGTCACGATCTGACGTTCATACAGTCACATCACATTAAAACATCCATATAGTCATGTCACGATCTAGCGTTCATACAGTCACGTCACGGTAAAACGTCCATATAGTCATGTCACAATCAAGCGTTCATACAGTCACGTCACGGTAAAGCATCCATATAGTCATGTCACGATCTAGCGTTCAAACAGTCACGTCACGGTAAAACATCCATATAGTCATGTCACGATCTGGCGTTCATACAGTCACATCACATTAAAACATCCATATAGTCATGTCACGATCTAGCGTTCATACAGTCACATGACATTAAAACATCCATATAGTCATGTCACGATCTAGCGTTCATACAGTCACGTCACGGTAAAACATCCATATACTCATGTCACGATCTAGCGTTCATACAGTCACGTCACGGTAAAACATCCATATAGTCATGTCACGATCTGGCGTTCATACAGTCACATCACATTAAAACATCCATATAGTCATGTCACAATCTATCGTTCATACAGTCACGTCACGGTAAAACATCCATATAGTCATGTCACGATCTGGCGTTCATACAGTCACATCACATTAAAACATCCATATAGTCATGTCACGATCTAGCGTTCATACAGTCACATGACATTAAAACATCCATATAGTCATGTCACGATCTAGCGTTCATACAGTCACATCACATTAAAACATCCATATAGTCATGTCACAACCTGGCGTTCATACAGTCACGTCACGGTAAAACATCCATATAGTCATGTCACGATCTGGCGTTCATACAGTCACATCACATTAAAACATCCATATAGTCATGTCACGATCTAGCGTTCATACAGTCACATGACATTAAAACATCCATATAGTCATGTCACGATCTAGCGTTCATACAGTCACATGACATTAAAACATCCATATAGTCATGTCACGATCTAGCGTTCATACAGTCACGTCACGGTAAAACATCCATATACTCATGTCACGATCTGGCGTTCATACAGTCACGTCACGGTAAAACATCCATATAGTCATGTCACGATCTGGCGTTCATACAGTCACATCACATTAAAACATCCATATAGTCATGTCACAATCTATCGTTCATACAGTCACGTCACGGTAAAACATCCATATAGTCATGTCACGATCTGGCGTTCATACAGTCACATCACATTAAAACATCCATATAGTCATGTCACGATCTAGCGTTCATACAGTCACATGACATTAAAACATCCATATAGTCATGTCACGATCTAGCGTTCATACAGTCACATCACATTAAAACATCCATATAGTCATGTCACAACCTGGCGTTCATGCAGTCCGTCGTCACTGTAAAACATCCATATAGTCATGTCACGATCTGGCGTTCATATACAGTCACATCACAAAAACATCCATATAGTCATGTCACGATCTAGCGTTCATACAGTCACATGACATTAAAACATCCATATAGTCATGTCACGATCTAGCGTTCATACAGTCACATCACATTAAAACTTCCATATAGTCATGTCACAATCTATCGTTCATACAGTCACGTCACGGTAAAACATCCATATAGTCATGTCACGATCTGGCGTTCATACAGTCACATCACATTAAAACATCCATATAGTCATGTCACGATCTAACCTTCATACAGTCACATCACATTAAAACATCCATATAGTCATGTCACGATCTGGCGTTCATACAGTCACATCACATTAAAACATCCATATAGTCATGTCACAATCTATCGTTTATACAGTCACGTCACGGTAAAACATCCATATAGTCATGTCACGATCTGGCGTTCATACAGTCATATCACATTAAAACATCCATATAGTCATGTCACGATCTAACCTTCATACAGTCACATCGCATTAAAACATCCATATAGTCATGTCACGATCTGGCGTTCATACAGTCACATCACATTAAAACATCCATATAGTCATGTCACGATCTAACCTTCATACAGTCACATCACATTAAAACATTCATATAGTCATGTCACGATCTGGCGTTCATACAGTCACATCACATTAAAACATCCATATAGTCATGTCACAATCTATCGTTCATACAGTCACGTCACGGTAAAACATCCATATAGTCATGTCACGATCTAGCGTTCATACAGTCACATCACATTAAAACATCCATATAGTCATGTCACGATCTAGCGTTCATACAGTCACATGACATTAAAACATCCATATAGTCATGTCACGATCTGGCGTTCATATAGTCACATGACATTAAAACATCCATATAGTCATGTCACAATCTAGCGTTCATACAGTCACGTCACGGTAAAACATCCATATAGTCATGTCACAATCTATCGTTCATACAGTCACGTCACGGTAAAACATCCATATAGTCATGTCACGATCTAGCGTTCATACAGTCACATCACATTAAAACATCCATATAGTCATGTCACGATCTAGCGTTCATACAGTCACATGACATTAAAACATCCATATAGTCATGTCACGATCTGGCGTTCATATAGTCACATGACATTAAAACGTCCATATAGTCATGTCACAATCTAGCGTTCATACAGTCACGTCACGGTAAAACATCCATATACTCATGTCACGATCTGGCGTTCAAACAGTCACGTCACGGTAAAACATCCATATAGTCATGTCATGATCTGCCGTTCATACAGTCACATCACATTAAAACATCCATATAGTCATGTCACAATCTATCGTTCATACAGTCACGTCACGGTAAAAGATGCATATAGTCATGTCACGATCTGGCGTTCATACAGTCACATCACATTAAAACATCCATATAGTCATGTCACGATCTAACCTTCATACAGTCATATCGCATTAAAACATCCATATAGTCATGTCACGATCTGGCGTTCATACAGTCACATCACATTAAAACATCCATATAGTCATGTCACAATCTATCGTTTATAAAGTCACGTCACGGTAAAACATCCATATAGTCATGTCACGATCTGGCGTTCATATAGTCATATCACATTAAAACATCCATATAGTCATGTCACGATCTAACCTTCATACAGTCACATCGCATTAAAACATCCATATAGTCATGTCACGATCTGGCGTTCATACAGTCACATCACATTAAAACATCCATATAGTCATGTCACGATCTAACCTTCATACAGTCACATCACATTAAAACATCCATATAGTCATGTCACGATCTGGCGTTCATACAGTCACATCACATTAAAACATCCATATAGTCATAATGCAATCTATCGTTCATACAGTCACGTCACGGTAAAACATCCATATAGTCATGTCACGATCTGGCGTTCATACAGTCGTCACATTAAAACATCCATATAGTCATGTCACGATCTAGCGTTCATACAGTCACATCACATTAAAACATCCATATAGTCATGTCACGATCTGGCGTTCATATAGTCACATGACATTAAAACGTCCATATAGTCATGTCACAATCTAGCGTTCATACAGTCACGTCACGGTAAAACATCAATATACTCTTGTCTCAATCTATCGTTCATACAGTCACGTCACGGTAAAACATCCATATAGTCATGTCACGATCTAGCGTTCATACAGTCACATCACATTAAAACATCCATATACTCATGTCACTATCTAGCGTTCAATACAGTCACGTCACGGTAAAACATCCATATAGTCATGTCACGATCTGGCGTTCATACAGTCACATGACATTAAAACATCCATATACTCATGTCACGATCTTGCGTTCATATAGTCACATCACATTAAAACATCCATATAGTCATGTCACAGTCTGGCGTTCATACAGTCACATCACATTAAAACATCCATATAGTCATGTCACGATCTAGCCTTCATACAGTCACATGACATTAAAACATCCATATAGTCATGTCACGATCTGGCGTTCATATAGTCACATGACACTAAAACATCCATATAGTCATGTCACAATCTAGCGTTCATACAGTCACGTCACGGTAAAACATCCATATACTCATGTCACGATCTGGCGTTCAAACAGTCACGTCACGGTAAAACATCCATATAGTCATGTCACGATCTGGCGTTCATACAGTCACATCACATTAAAACATCCATATAGTCATGTCACGATCTTGCGTTCATACAGTCACATCACATTAAAACATCCATATAGTCATGTCACAGTCTGGCGTTCATACAGTCACATCACATTAAAACATCCATATAGTCATGTCACGATCTAGCGTTCATACAGTCACATCACATTAAAACATCCATATAGTCATGTCACGATCTAGCATTCATACAGTCACGTCATGGTAAAACATCCATATACTCATGTCACGATCTAGCGTTCATACAGTCACATCACAGTAAAACGTCCATATAGTCATGTCACAATCTATCGTTCATACAGTCACGTCACGGTAAAACATCCATATAGTCATGTCACGATCTGGCGTTCATACAGTCACATCACATTAAAACATCCATATAGTCATGTCACGATCTAGCCTTCATACAGTCACATCGCATTAAAACATCCATATAGTCATGTGACGATCTGGCGTTCATATAGTCACATCACATTAAAACGTCCATATAGTCATGTCACAATCTAGCGTTCATACAGTCACGTCACGGTAAAACATCCATATACTCATGTCACGATCTAGCGTTCAAACAGTCACGTCACGGTAAAACATCCATATAGTCATGTCACGATCTGGCGTTCATACAGTCACATCGCATTAAAACATCCATATAGTCATGTCACGATCTAGCGTTCAAACAGTCACGTCACGGTAAAACATCCATATAGTCATGTCACGATCTAACCTTCATACAGTCACATCACATTAAAACATCCATATAGTCATGTCACGATCTGGCGTTCATACAGTCACATCACATTAAAACATCCATATAGTCATGTCACAATCTATCGTTCATACAGTCACGTCACGGTAAAACATCCATATAGTCATGTCACGATCTAGCGTTCATACAGTCACATCACATTAAAACATCCATATAGTCATGTCACGATCTAGCGTTCATACAGTCACATGACATTAAAACATCCATATAGTCATGTCACGATCTGGCGTTCATATAGTCACATGACATTAAAACGTCCATATAGTCATGTCACAATCTAGCGTTCATACAGTCACGTCACGGTAAAACATCCATATAGTCATGTCACAATCTATCGTTCATACAGTCACGTCACGGTAAAACATCCATATAGTCATGTCACGATCTAGCGTTCATACAGTCACATCACATTAAAACATCCATATAGTCATGTCACGATCTAGCGTTCATACAGTCACATGACATTAAAACATCCATATAGTCATGTCACGATCTGGCGTTCATATAGTCACATGACATTAAAACGTCCATATAGTCATGTCACAATCTAGCGTTCATACAGTCACGTCACGGTAAAACATCCATATACTCATGTCACAATCTATCGTTCATACAGTCACGTCACGGTAAAACATCCATATACAGTGTACTCTGTCAATACCGGCATCAGTCGGGACCAAGTAAAAATGCCGGTTTTGACAGAGTGACGGTTTAGCTAGGTTTGCTTATGACGCCTGCGCACACGGAAGTTCGCTGTCGTACTGTCACGTTAGCATTAACAAGATGTTTGAATAAGAAACAAGGCAGTGTCTGAATGCACATTCATGTTGTTTAAATCAAATAAAAATGTCTGAAATCTCTTATTAAATTTCAACTGATCATATATTATCGGCAGAATTAAAATTATAAACTATTTTTCGCAATGTTATTGCAAACAACGATTCTTGTTTATGCTTCGGCAGCGGGTCTACAATAGCATTGTCAAAGAGCAAAGTAACGATGTTTAAATAAATTGAAATCAACAATAACATTCATAAAAGTTGTCAAACGTACATATAAAATTACTATTTCCATTCTTTTGAGCGATCATGCAATGTAAGTCAAGTCACTGACAAGTTACATCTCGGCTTTCACACGATGCTTAATGTGAAAATATATGCGTGAAGCATTTTTGTCATAGGCCATAACCTAGCACGATATGTCCAATACGTTCCATGATTTACGTATAGGTAGCGATGTCTTTCTTAATATGTTCAGAATAGCATTATTTACCCAAAAACTTTTGTCTTAATCTAAAACTTTTCGTTTACGAGGACGGTATCCATTTCCATAATATGATTGGCTGCTTAGGTCACGTGTCTGATTTTGACCAATCACGACCCTTATAAGCAGGAGTGTAGTGAAAAAGCGTCGTTAGAAACCAATCTTTATCAATAAAATCGCTTCTTACAAATGTGAAAATACTCTCGGCAAGAGTACGAGTGATATTGTTGATGTTCAGAGCTTTCGAACGATACACGCCATCAAACGATTCGCCTCTATGTAAGTGACACGTGCCACTCACTAATTAACACGAAACTGATTGACACTTCCCGTTTCTGAATAATCTCGGGAGTCAATACCCGCGAATCAACAACATGTAAACACTTGCTTGTTTATACAGTTAAACTGCCCACTATATGTATTAATTACTCTGGGTAAGTGTTACGTACCACTCACTGATTAACAAGATACTGATTAACACTTCCCGTTTCTGAATAATCTCGGGAGTCAGAGCGGATTGTGTTGTTACATCATTTGGACCTAATTGCATCAAAGGGTTACGTCGTCTTTCAGGTGCCGGTTTTTACAGATTCGTTTTCATAACAACTTGTTCGTTGGGACTGAAAAACAATGCCGATATCCTGAATAGACAGATGCCGATGTTTACAGAAGTTTCTAAATGATAATAACGTGCATTTCTGCCGGGACTGAAACTTTGTGCCGATGTAGACAGAGTGCCGGTGTTAAGAGAGGCCGGTATTGACAGAGTCCACTGTAGTCATGTCACGATCTAGCGTTCATACAGTCACATCACACTAAAACATCCATATAGTCATGTCACGATCTAGCGTTCATACAGTCACATGACATTAAAACATCCATATAGTCATGTCACGATCTGGCGTTCATATAGTCACATGACATTAAAACGTCCATATAGTCATGTCACAATCTAGCGTTCATACAGTCACGTCACGGTAAAACATCCATATACTCATGTCACGATCTGGCGTTCAAACAGTCACGTCACGGTAAAACATCCATATAGTCATGTCACGATCTGGCGTTCATACAGTCACATCACATTAAAACATCCATATACTCATGTCACGATCTTGCGTTCATACAGTCACATCACATTAAAACATCCATATAGTCATGTCACAGTCTGGCGTTCATACAGTCACATCACATTAAAACATCCATATAGTCATGTCACGATCTAGCCTTCATACAGTCACATGACATTAAAACATCCATATAGTCATGTCACGATCTGGCGTTCATATAGTCACATGACATTAAAACATCCATATAGTCATGTCACAATCTAGCGTTCATACAGTCACGTCACGGTAAAACATCCATATACTCATGTCACGATCTGGCGTTCAAACAGTCACGTCACGGTAAAACATCCATATAGTCATGTCACGATCTAGCGTTCATACAGTCACATCACATTAAAACATCCATATAGTCATGTCACGATCTGGCGTTCATACAGTCACATCACATTAAAACATCCATATAGTCATGTCACAGTCTGGCGTTCATACATTCACATCACAGTAAAACATCCATATAGTCATGTCACGATCTAGCGTTCATACAGTCACATCACATTAAAACATCCATATAGTCATGTCACGATCTAGCATTCATACAGTCACGTCATGGTAAAACATCCATATACTCATGTCACGATCTAGCGTTCATACAGTCTCGTCACGGTAAAACATCCATATAGTCATGTCACGATCTAGCGTTCATACAGTCACATCACAGTAAAACATCCATATAGTCATGTCACAATCTATCGTTCATACAGTCACGTCACGGTAAAACATCCATATAGTCATGTCACGATCTGGCGTTCATACAGTCACATCACATTAAAACATCCATATAGTCATGTCACGATCTAGCCTTCATACAGTCACATCGCATTAAAACATCCATATAGTCATGTCACGATCTGGCCTTCATATAGTCACATCACATTAAAACGTCCATATAGTCATGTCACAATCTAGCGTTCATACAGTCACGTCACGGTAAAACATCCATATACTCATGTCACGATCTAGCGTTCAAACAGTCACGTCACGGTAAAACATCCATATAGTCATGTCACGATCTGGCGTTCATACAGTCACATCGCATTAAAACATCCATATAGTCATGTCACGATCTAGCGTTCATACAGTCACGTCACGGTAAAACATCCATATACTAGTAGTCATGTCACAATCTAGCGTTCATACAGTCACATGACATTAAAACAGCCATATATTCATGTCACGATCTAGCGTTCATACAGTCACATCACATTAAAACATTGATATAGTCATGTCACGATCTAGCGTTCATACAGTCACATCACATTAAAACATCCATATAGTCATGTCACAATCTGGCGTTCATACAGTCACATCACATTGAAACGTCCATATAGTCATGTCACAATCTAGCGTTCATACAGTCACGTCACGGTAAAACATCCATATACTCATGTCACGATCTAGCGTTCAAACAGTCACGTCACGGTAAAACATCCATATAGTCATGTCACGATCTGGCGTTCATACAGTCACATCACATTAAAACATCCATATAGTCATGTCACAATCTAGCGTTCATACAGTCACATCACATTAAAACGTCCATATAGTCATGTCACAATCTAGCGTTCATACAGTCACGTCACTGTAAAACATCCATATACTCATGTCACGATCTAGCGTTCAAACAGTCACGTCACGGTAAAACATCCATATAGTCATGTCACGATCTGGCGTTCATACAGTCACATCACATTAAAACGTCCATATAGTCATGTCACAATCTAGCGTTCATACAGTCACGTCACGGTAAAACATCCATATACTCATGTCACAATCTAGCGTTCATACAGTCACGTCACGGTAAAACATCCATATACTCATGTCACGATCTAGCGTTCAAACAGTCACGTCACGGTAAAACATTCATATAGTCATGTCACGATCTAGCGTTCATACAGTCACATCACATTAAAACATCCATATAGTCATGTCACGATCTAGCGTTCATACAGTCACATCACATTAAAACATTCATATAGTCATGTCACGATCTAGCGTTCATACAGTCACATCACATTAAAAAACATCCATATAGTCATGTCACAATCTGGCGTTCATACAGTCACATCACATTAAAACATCAATATATTCATGTGACAATCTGGCGTTCATACAGTCACATCACATTAAAACATCCATATAGTCATGTCACGATCTAGCGTTCATACAGTCACATCACATTAAAACATCCATATAGTCATGTCACGATCTGGCGTTCATACAGTCACGTCACGGTAAAACATCCATATACTCATGTCACCATCTAGCGTTCATACAGTCACATCACATTAAAACATCCATATAGTCATGTCACAATCTATCGTTCATACAGTCACGTCACGGTAAAACATCCATATAGTCATGTCACGATCTGGCGTTCATACAGTCACATCACATTAAAACATCCATATAGTCATGTCACGATCTAGCCTTCATACAGTCACATCGCATTAAAACATCCATATAGTCATGTCACGATCTGGCGTTCATATAGTCACATCACATTAAAACATCCATATAGTCATGTCCATATAGTCATGTCGCAATCTAGCGTTCATACAGTCACGTCACGGTAAAACATCCATATACTCTTGTCACGATCTAGCGTTCAAACAGTCACGTCACGGTAAAACATCCATATAGTCATGTCACGATCTGGCGTTCATACAGTCACATCACATTAAAACATCCATATAGTCATGTCACGATCTAGCGTTCATACAGTCACGTCACGGTAAAACATCCATGTACTAGTAGTCATCTCACAATCTAGCGTTCATACAGTCACATGACATTAAAACAGCCATATATTCATGTCACGATCTAGCGTTCATACAGTCACATCACATTAAAACGTCCATATAGTCATGTCACAATCTAGCGATCATACAGTCACGTCACGGTAAAACATCCTTATACTCAAGTCACGATCTAGCGTTCAAACAGTCACGTCACGGTAAAACATCCATATAGTCATGTCACGATCTAGCGTTCATACAGTCACATCACATTAAAACGTCCATATAGGCATGTCACAATCTAGCGTTCATACAGTCACGTCACGGTAAAACATCCATATACTCATGTCACAATCTAGCGTTCATACAGTCACGTCACGGTAAAACATCCATATACTCATGTCACGATCTAGCTTTCAAACAGTCACGTCACGGTAAAACATTCATATAGTCATGTCACGATCTAGCGTTCATACAGTCACATCACATTAAAACAGCCATATAGTCATGTCACGATCTGGCGTTCATACAGTCACATCACATTAAAACATCCATATAGTCATAATCACGATCTAGCGTTCATACAGTCATTCACATTAAAACATCAATATATTCATATGACTGTCACGATCTGGCGTTCATACAGTCATCACATTAAAACATCCATATAGTCATGTCACGATCTGGCGTTCATACAGTCACATCACATTAAAACATCCATATAGTCATGTCACGATCTTGCGTTCATACAGTCACGTCACGGTAAAACATCCATATACTCATGTCACCATCTAGCGTTCATACAGTCACATCACATTAAAACATCCATATAGTCATGTCACGATCTAGCGTTCATACAGTCACGTCACGGTAAAACGTCCATATAGTCATGTCACAATCTGGCGTTCATACAGTCACATCACATTAAAACATCCATATAGTCATGTCACAATCTGGCGTTCATACAGTCACACCACATTAAAACATCCATATAGTCATGTCACGATCTAGCGTTCGAACAGTCGCATCTCAAGAAATAATTCATAGTCACATCGCAGTAAAGCATCCGTATATAGTCACATCACAGTAAGCTATCATACAGTTAACATCACAGTAAAGTATTCCTAGTCACCTCAGTAAAACATTGATACGGTTGCGTCTCAGAAAAGCATTCATGGTCACCTTACATTAAAGCATTCATACAATCACCTCAGTAAACTATTCATACTATCACCTCACAATAATTCATCCATACAGTCAGCTCTCAGTAAAGCATTCATAGTTACCGCACAGTAAATCATTTACACAGTTAGGTCACAGTAAAGCATTCATAATCAGTATTATTCACCTCACAAAAATTCATCCATACAGTGACCTCACAGTAAAGCATTCATAGTTACCGCACAATAAATCATTTATACAGTTTAGGTCACAGTAAAGCATTCATAATCAGTATTATTCACCTCGCAATAATTCATCCATACAGTCACCTCACGGTAAAGCATTCATTATCGTTACCACAAAATAGAGCATTACGAGCGTACCTTACACTAAATCATTCATACCGAATTTTTACGTCAACTTCACAGAATAATCTGCAACATTCCTCATACCCTGACACCAGGGTGTTATTTAACCCGTGAAGATCCGGGTTAGAATTGATCTTCAGTAACCGATGCTTGTCATAATTACACTTTATTGCTCAAAGGAACCACCAACGGTGGTACACGAGTTACATTTTACACATAGTTATATAGAAGTTACAGCAAGATGGCAGACACAACATTCAGAAATCTTGACAGTTTTTCAGGACATGTATCTTATTATTCCTAACAGGTTGCTTATATTTTGACATGTTAGGCCATTTGTAATTATAATCACTGATAAAAGTGATTCGCCAATGTTTTACATCTAAATAAATAGTGGAATTCGTCGCCAATTTGTTGAGAGTTACACAATGTACAAAATCTCTTCACGAGGAATGTTCGACCAGCGACCCTGTTCTATAGGCAATTTGTGATTACTTGTTCTAAAATATAGTTAAGGTTTATAAATGTTACCTGTGTCGTAATTAGAGGCTACTAACGGGATCGGATGGTCAGGCTTGCTGACTGGGGTTGAGACATATCATCGTATCCCAATTGCGCAGTACGATGCTCATGCTGTGTATCACTGGATTGTCCGGTCCAAACTCGATTGTTTACAGAGCCGCGGCATATAGCTGGAATATTGCTGATTGCGCCGTAAAACTAAACTCACTCACCCAAGGTGTTATTTCATGTAAATTAATTCACTTTCTTTTATTCGGTTAATTCAGTGGCATTTTATGTAAGTATCAGGTGATGTAAATATCATTTGGTACACTCATGGTTATTTTAGGGAAGCTTTAGAAGTGCGACTTGGAACATGGACTTGGTTCTTCAGCTCTGGTTCCCGACGGAAACTGCAAAGTTGACGACGCACATAGAGCTGAGACCAATTTGGCGCTCTCTCGTTGCTGCAACAACAAATAACATGTGGAAACGGAGCCAAGCAAAATCGGTCCCCTGTTGCACCTCCATTTGAAAACAGTCATTTACTGCTAAATATCGGAAATAGTATGCGAGTTGTCTATTTTGGCCTTCTTCAAAAACCAAGGCTCGCTGAAAACAATGTGTATTCTTAATTAATAGACAGTATATTCCACCCCAAAACTCACTCGCTTGATTTGTTTTGGGTGAAAATCTGTTTTATAAAATCATAATTTTAGATAAACGTTGCGAAGTTCAAGAGGAGTTTCATTTGTTGTGATCATTGCCAAACATACACTGAATGTTAGACGCTGTCAGTGAAATGTAACTCATTTGAGGTTTGCTGCACGGTTGATAACGATTAGGAAAAGGTGCAGCTGGTGTGTACCCTTGAATTTGTATTAAAAATGTATCCACTGAAAAATGTATTTCACGTGTTTGAAAAAAAATAAATATTTGTCATATGTTCACAACACTTTTCAATGGTTTTACGTTATGTAGAACTTTACAGATCGTAAGGGAGGTATAGCTATAATTGGAAACAGTCATCAACCATCCATGCAATAATCAAACCATATTACAAACATCAGAATGCATTTCGCAGTGATTTCCATCTCTCCGATGTTGAACTCTGTATTATGATACTTTATTATATGTTAAAACGTGTTGGCATTATTTGTGCGAACTTGTTTCTATTTAACCTATGTCAGTAACATACGTACTAATACACTGCCCCGTCTAAGTAAACTTAGGCTCAGTATTATCCGTTATACTGCTAGCAGTGTAACGAATAATACTGAGCCTAAGTTTGCTAGCAGTGTAACGAATAATACTGAGCCTAAGTTTACTAGCAGTGTAACCAATAATACGCTGCCAGTTTAAGGTTCACCAAACTCGGTCTGCGCACCTGGCGGGTAAGCGAGAAGGGAGATAAAACAGAAACGCGCTGCTTGTGTTAAATCTAGTCAAAATCGACTTTAATCATTTTCACTTTCTCTAAACACATAATAAACAAATATGTACACATAAAGCCTCAACATGTTCATAGTCACAATACAGAATCGAAATACAATTAAACTGTCAGAGATCAGTCTATCCTTCCTAGTATATTATTATCCTATGTATGAATATATATTGAAATTCAGACATGGCTAATACATATTCTATATAGGTAAAAATAAAACCGTATACCACTTGTAAGTGTTTGGTCAAGCAAGTAATCCCATTTCGTAAGAAATGTCACCAAATGGTTTGTAGTCGTTTATTTATCATAAAGCTTTCGTGATCCTTTAATTAGTATTTGACATAAATATTTTACCCAGGACCCTATGCATCGTCATGCTGTGACGTCATGGCTGATACGGTGTGACCATGCCTGAAGTTGTACTCGGTGACGTTGCTGATACGGTGTGACCATGCCTGAAGTTGTACTCGGTGACGTTGCTGATACGGTGTGACCATGCCTGAAGTTGTACTCGGTGAAGTTGCTGATACGGTGTGACCATGCCTGAAGTTGTATTCGGTGACGTGGCTGATACGGTGTGACCATGCCTGAAGTTGTACTCGGTGACGTTGCTGATACGGTGTGACCATGCCTGAAGTTGTACTCGGTGACGTGGCTGATACGGTGTGACCATGCCTGAAGTTGTACTCGGTGACGTTGCTGATACGGTGTGACCATGCCTGAAGTTGTACTCGGTGACGTTGCTGATACGGTGTGACCATGCCTGAAGTTGTACTCGGTGACGTTGCTGATACGGTGTGACCATGCCTGAAGTTGTACTCGGTGAAGTTGCTGATACGGTGTGACCATGCCTGAAATTGTACTCGGTGACGTGGCTGATACGGTGTGACCATGCCTGAAGTTGTACTCGGTGACGTGGCTGATACGGTGTGACCATGCCTGAAGTTGTACTCGGTGACGTTGCTGATACGGTGTGACCATGCCTGAAGTTGTACTCGGTGAAGTTGCTGATACGGTGTGACCATGCCTGAAGTTGTTACTCGGTGAAGTTGCTGATACGGTGTGACCATGCCTGAAGTTGTACTCGGTGACGTTGCTGATACGGTGTGACCATGCCTGAAGTTGTACTCGGTGACGTTGCTGATACGGTGTGACCATGCCTGAAGTTGTACTCGGTGACGTTGCTGATACGGTGTGACCATGCCTGAAGTTGTACTCGGTCCCATCTCGAGTATCTACATGTCACTGTGATGTAGCTGAAATGTTGCTGTCTGTGGCTTTGTCGCTGAAGCCCTAGATGTACATTGTATATCCACGAACCCTACCATGCCTGTCACCAACAACAATATAACAAGAAACTAAGATACTGAGAAAGTGTAATCCCAAATATAACATATGTAACAATATAACAGTTTGTCGACTGGCAGTAATGTTTGCTCGCTAAGCAGCTATGCGTTTACATATAATCTTACCACGTATACATATTGATATTACAACTGGCAAAAACTTGAAAGGCACACGTGATATTTCTAAGTAACAACTATATACGCAGCTGATATTTACAAGAGCCAAATGTGTGAGAGTAGACTACGGTACTAACAAGCCTACAAACTGATGGAAATGCATCCAGCTTCAGAATATTTGCACATAATTAATCAATTTCTGTACAAAGCGTAACCCTCGCAACACCAGGTCAAGTAAACTAAGTGATAAAAGACAGACAATGTTTCTTGTAGTGTAAGTAAGATACAAATGTGCCCAGCAACGTGCCCTTATTGCATTCACCCAAATATTGAATATGTGAGGTAATGTGAACGCGGTGAGCTGGACGGTCGCTGGTTCAAGGTAGGTATTTATGTGTGTAACCGGTATACTAGGAACAGCCGTGTTTCATGTTGTTATGTAAATATAGCAGTTATATTCTGGATTTACATTTAAGTTGAAGGTGAGTGTAAAGTTATACAGGGAAGATACATCTTTGAAAAGCGTCAATATATGTACTGAATTGCACTGTACGGTGTCGTAGGTATTGTTTTACAGCACCGAGTAAGGTTTATGTAATATTGTGTTATAGATATACCAGAGAATTCGATAACAGCATCATGGCTATGTATAAACGTAAGTTGTTGAACTGCCAAACTTAGTGATATATATGTGATACAAGTAATGTCAGTGATCAAGTATGGCGTTTTGTAACACACACAGAAGGGGTGGGTCAAAGCTTTGTTAATTCTTAAGGTTTAGAGGTGTGAGGAGAGGGGTCGGTTCATAGTTTTAGTTTGTAAGAGTCAGTCGGGTGCTATATATATATTCTTTCAGTATCTCATGTCATCTCCGGCTACGGCTGCCTCCATCACAAGCTACATCCTGCTTCACGTTCCACCCGATACAGACAGGTGCGTTACTGACGACCTATCGTCTTTCACTCTCCAGGGCTGGGGATCTATATCCAGGCCTTTGTCCACATACCCAAGTCTTGTTGTAAACGCCCCACAAATCAGGACTGAATGGATACAAAGTTCCACCAATGAAACCTAGCTAGGACAGTTGCTCTTACTGTCAGCCTCCGGTTTGCCTGCATTATTTGGAGTGGTCCTGTGATGTTATACAGTCCACAAAACAAACAACGAAACAACTATAACTTCACCCGAATAGAGTTTCTTGTTGCATATGCAGATTTCTAAAACGATATATAAATATTGCAGTGAAATATGATGCCAAAGTATATATCCCCTGTGATTTATGTCCGGATCTTGGTGCCGGCAGCACACACGTTGTCATGTGACACAGTGCAGTAGCTGCAGGGCGGGGGATATTGACGAGTGTACAGCCAGTGACAGCACCGGGGCTGGTAACGCTTACAACTGCCATCAAGGTATATACATATATATATACTGTCACTATCAGGGTCTTAGTACTATCCTTGTATATACCACCTGTGAGTGACAGTTTATGGATTGCTCTAGCACATGTAAGTAGCACTGACTGATGGGTATATTGATTACAATTAGTCGCTGGTGGAAAATAAAAGCATCATGCACAACGTGGTAGGTAGCAGGAGAATGTATAGTCTCTTGGTTATTCTGTGTGTTTATGTTTTCATGTCCTGCTGTCGAATCAGTTAATGTTATAGCAATGGGATAAGTAACATCACCTAACAGGCCATTCTTTCCGTTATGCACAACACGCACTGTAGCAGCGGTATGAACATTTGGGAATCGATTCCCAGTCTACAGCATGATAGGCGAGACACAGACATCTTTAACAGACAATATGGCAATAGTTTTACAGATATCAACACTATATAAACCAGCTGTGCACGATCCTAACGAACAAAAGGCCACGCTCTTGTGGATCACTAGTCTCTCCTACAGACCCTAAGACAAACAAACCCAATACAGCCAGATAAAGTTTAGTTTATGTGACATGTCCAGATTGTCACAGTTTCTGAAAATGAAGAGAGTCTCTTCACTCCTTTTAGTATGTTTTATACATATCATTTAGGAATCGTTTTATACATATCATTTAGGAATCGTTTTTATGTAAAGTATGTTTTATACATATCATTTGGGAATCGTTTTATACATATCATTTAGGAATCGTTTTATACATATCATTTAGGAATCGTTTTATACATATCAATTAGGAATCGTTTTATACATATCATTTAGGAATCGTTTTATACATATCAATTAGGAATCGTTTTATACATATCAATTAGGAATCGTTTTATACATATCATTTAGGAATCGTTTTATACATATCATTTAGGAATCGTTTTATACATATCATTTAGGAATCGTTTTTATATAAAGTATGTTTTATACATAGCATTTAGGAATCGTTTTGATGTAAAGTATGTTTTATACATATCATTTAGGAATCGTTTTTATGTAAAGTATGTTTATTTCAGAGACGAGATGCTAGTCCAGGTGATCACAGCACAAGGTAAACTACACATATATCTACAGTAATGGTTTATGAGGGGAAAGTGCCAGGAGGACTGTGTGTTCCCTACTGTTCCTCTGATATAGAGCAGAACACGTTGCTCTGTTTGCAAGTAGCTATATTCACACCTGTATTCATATCTCAGGCCTCTGCACAATAACCCTTTCTGCATGGCTTGTGTTGCCGCGGGCATGATCGGTCCTGGTGCTTCCAGTAGATTAATGCTGGTAGCCATAGGGCGGGATGAATCACCGCGCGGCATGAGGAGATTCCTTTCTTTGTATATATTTTTATGTAGGTATAAAAGTGAATGTCTCAACAACCTACCACTTCTACAAACGTACAGAAAAGAGATTTTAGAATGTGTATGTTGTAACATTTTACAAAACGGACCAGTAACACCTCATGCCACAGTTTATAGTGAATCTAGCCTATATCTAATGTGTAGTGTTGAATACTGATGTAAATACTGTCACTGCATGAAGACGCTCCATGTTACTGTATTTACATAATGTTAGGTACACAAATCGAGCTTCTCAGTAAATGTATTGTTAGGGTTGAGAAATAATAAAGGTAAGAGTAAAAAAAACAAATGATATATGCATTAGGAACTGATGTTTACGTGATCGAGGTATAGACTTAGAATATCACAGTTTATATTTTTGATGCAATTAGAATCAAATATCTCCCAAAGACATGCATTACTAATGTAAATATACCCAAGTAAGAACGGTAATACTATACTATACTTCTGCAATCAACCTATTGAATTAGTTGACCCAAGAAAACAGAAGAACTATTACATTTCTTCCGCCCGAAGTAACTTTTATTTCTTAACAATGGTCTTAAGTGCACAGTCGAAGAAGTAATCTTTTTCGTACGCACTTCTTCTCTCTTGAACACGGAAGTACACTTTCTTCTGTTGAGTCACAATAGCGTGTAATGCAGTTACCTAAATGCAGGTCTTTTCAAAGTAGACTTATCTGATACCTTGTCGTTCTCTTGTGGACATTCATATAAAACAAGACAAGATTTATATAAATTGATTTTCTGCGGCAGCTCTTTTCGTTGCTAGGCACAACCAACACCATAACCAAATATTTATTATTCAATCATTTTTCTGAGTGTAATTTTGTCTCAGTATTATTCTTTTCTTGTCGGACTATTTCAAATATGTATCCAGCTATATGACGAGTTGTCCCTACAGCGGATGTTAGATTGCGTTGATAATTGGTGTAAACGTTGGCGTTTAACTATTAATAAGAAGAAAACTAATGTCGTTCATTACCGACCCCGTTGTTTCAATAGATCACAAGTTGTATTCAAAATTGGTGATGTTACTATTGACTATACCAGTGCGTATAAATATCTGGGTGTATGGTTGCAGGAAAACATTGATACGAACTTTACTGCTAAAGAAATCGCTAAATCTGCTAGTCGAGCACTTGGTGTTATCATGTGTAAATTCAGATCTTGTTGTGGTTTGGCTTATAATGTCTTTAATACTTTATACAATAACCTTGTCCAGCCGATCCTATCCTATGGGTCAGCCATATGGGGTACAAAACAATTCAACTGTATAAACGCAGTACAAAACAAGGCCTGTAGATTCTTCCTGGGCGTTGGCAGTAAGACTCCAAATCTAGCGGTCCGGGGAGAGATGGGTTGGACAACTCCATTTTCTAAACAGAAAATTGAAATTATGCGGTTCTGGAGAAAGCTGTGCTCTACTGAGCAGTCGAGAATACCTAGTGCTGTATGCAGATGGTCTAATACTTTTCGAAAATCCTGGAATAAAATTGTTGTAACTATTCTTAACAAATTGGATCTTCCCGTGGTTGACCTAAGTAATATGTCTAAAATGGACTTTTATTATGCCTCACTGTGGATACGATCATTAGATTGTCAGGACTGGAATAAAGAACTTTGGAACGACCGAGGGAAACCTAACGGGAATAAACTCCGTACTTACAGAAAGTTTAAGAAACTATTAACAGCTGAACCATATGTCACTGAGCTTCTGCCTAGATCTCATGGCAGTACACTTAGCAAGTTACGATGTGGCACCTTACCTCTTGAAATAGAGGTCGGTAGGTTTACACGCCCCAAAACACCTTTAGAGGATAGAATTTGTAAATATTGTGATGGCAATTCGATTGAGGACGAAGTTCACTTTTTGGTCAGCTGTCCACTATATTCAGATTTACGATACGATTTGTGGGAAAATGTACTAAATATTAACCCTTTTTTTTCTCTCTTGCCACCTTCCGACCAGGCCATATATATGCTAGGTAATGTTAAATTAATAAAACCCTTAGCTGCATTAGTTACTATAAAATGTTTAATAGACGTAAACGCACTTTGTAGTCATGTAATTAAATATACCACACTCCACTGTTACTTATAGAATTGTGATATTCTATTCTGTTTTAAGTAGAATGTAGTGGCTTGTGTCTCACAGGCCAGATGTTATATTAAGAGTCTTATGGTACAACATGTTAAACACAAATTATAATACTTTCTTCTCGGTAACCATTTGTAAACGTAGTTTGTAGTCATGTACTTAAATATATATACCACATTCCATTGTTGCTTACAAAGCTGTGATATTTTATTTACTACTATCTGTTTTAGATATAATATAGTGCCTTGTGTCTCATAGGCCATATGGCCGGATGTTATATTTTATTGAATGTTTTTAAGTTTATGTATGTTTTATATATAACATGTGACACAAAAATAAAAATATTTTCTTCTTCTCTTCTATATTGGAACCGTGTACTGGAGCGGCGTTTATATAAGCCACTAGGCTTGTTCGCCTATCCAGGTTTCTGCATTGACGGAATAAAAATATGTTTAAACCATATAAAAACGGGAACAGGTCAAAATGGCCACACGACAAAATGGCCACACTGACCCTAGTCAAAATGGCCACACGAAAAATGGCCATAGAAAAAGTCAAAATGGCCACAAATTATTTTTTTATTTTATAATATGACTGACATTTGTATTATCTGAAAACTTGATGTGTGTTACAGTTACACAAATCATATTTTCAACAAATAACAAATATATTATATATATTATCTTTCTTCATGTACATTTACTTGTTAACTATTTACTTTTACATGACATCCATATAGATAAGTTTTAATTTTTAATACTCATAGCAAATTTTGTTTTATTTGATATCAAGGTGTAAAAATGACAAAAGAATATTAATGAATATTGTTCTTGAAATGCTTTCTTATCTAATACTTTGAGCTGTTTAATTACTCTCGCAATGTTTTCTTACTATATACTTTTAGATGTTATTTGACGACCCTTTGATCACCGGGTAGTTTTTTGATAACATAACAATGAGTAACTGACTTACTTACTGGGTATGTCAATTGACACAACTCAGTGTCATGATACTTTACTATATAATGCTGCAAAGAACTTTGCTGGATATCACTCTCCTCTAACATGGCTGTCAAGCGTGTGAGGTGTACGGGTGTCTTGTAAAAGGCAGTATTTAGTATTATTAATACTGTCTATCTGTATTGTAAAAGTAAATAGTTAAAAAGTGCATGTACATGAAAAAAGAACATACATATACACGATGAAGATAATTAGATCTACCATTTCTGATATGCATGTAACAGTATGACGATCATGACATTTAGTAAACATTGATATTTTCACGCAAATACATTAATCCGACAATTTCATTAATCCGACATATTTCTCTGCAACCACAAGTGTCGGATTAACGAGAGCTGACTGTATATTTGTTATTTGTTGAAAATATGATTTGTGTATGTGTAATAAACATCAAGTTTTTGTCTGATATTACTTCTTTTGTCATTATTACACCTTGATATCAAATAATACAAATGTTAGGCATATTAAAGAATAAAAATAATAATGTGTGGCCATTTTGACTTTTTGCTGTGGCCATTTTGACTAGGGGTTTGTGGCCATTTTGACTTTTTTTGGTGGCCATATTGACTTGGACATTTTGTCGTGTGGCCATTTTGTCTAGGACCCTATAAAAACAATATACACCTCTTTCTCGAATTTCTCAAGAACAGACACAAGTCCAACCGCTGAAAGTACACGTACGGCGCAAATTAGTATTAAGTAGCACTCTGTCACTATTAATTGCGATATTAGTGTATACATCACAGGCGTAGATAAAAGAGAGGGGGTAGCCCTACTGTAATGAATTGATTAAAACCAAATGTATACACAGTTTACAGATATAATACAACACAGAACAAATCAAATCACTATGCCTAAAAGTAAATGTTTTTCAAACAGTGTTTAAACTTTGTCTCTAACATTCTTGTAAATTATTAGTATGTGGGTCTGTGTTCCTGTTAATTTATTGACTAACTGAATACATTGTCATTATATTAATTACACTCCTATTCTTTTTTGTTTCATTTTACATAACACCATTATCACACTGATTTATGTATATAAGAGACCCTCTGTCGCCCACCATCCCGATATTTGTCCCGTATCGGTGGTTTTATAAGTCGACCATGCATGGTAATGGTTGTGTTGACCGAACAATGAACCTGCGTCCGGAGATCACATCTCATTTGCATAAAGCTTCAGGCTTCTTCATCATGTTATTGTATGTTTCAGTCCGACCCTGATCTTATACAACCTGCGTCATCATATACTGCGTGAACATTTAGAATGAAACACGAAGGAAAACGAAAACTGATTATGTTCTGTTTGAGTGTGTCTCCACAAAACAAGTTCATAACTCACTGATGTTCGTATAATAGCTGAACATAACATTCACCCGTATGACAGCGGGTGTTTACTAACTAACTGCTTTTCGCTGTGATTTATTGTGTACATTTTCCAATCGTTTTGAGAAGTCCAAATGGATAAAATGCTAAATCATTCTATCTCACACAAAGCCTTTGTTCGGGTTGCGTGGGAATCAATCGGGTATGAAGCCTACAGAATACACTATTCTTCTTGAAGCCAAGATAACCGCCACTTTATGACTAAGGGAGGTAACTCATACCGGTGTGTAGTTTATCAGCTGTTTCGGGTACCCACAAAAGCGGAAGTTTTATATTTAGTAACACAAGTCACGGCTGAAATTGATCGAAAGGCCACGAAAACAAAGACAGTGTTGTTTGTTTAAAGTGATGAACTCCGCTGATAAACAATAGTGATTGACATCTTCCGATTCTCCTCCGTTTGATCGGTCAGCTCGTTAGTACTGATTGATGTACGTACAGCTGAAGAGACGCGAGCTGCAGGAGGAGATATGCCGCCAGCGGACAATGACACCTGTCATTTTCAATATCTGTTGTGATACACGGAAGTGATTGATCCACGGGATTTATCGAGCATATGAAAATAACAGAGGTAAAAATTACATTACTCGTACTATACCAATATTTGATTGATGGGTGAGGTGTTGTCATGTTCATATCCTGCACCACGCCGAAGTGATGTTTAACACTGTTATTGTGTATCCATGGAATAGCTTTAATAACTTCTGTACACATTGTTTGTAGTGGGCTATATACAGCCAGAAAGAGTGTTCACAACTTGTGGCCATGGTGATAGATATGGAGTTTGAAAATGTTGTCCATGAGATTATATACTTCCTTTTTAAACAGGTAAGATTCTCTTTTACATATGGGAAGTAAAACATTGAGCATGGACATCGGTATTTGCCCCTTTACGGACATAATTAGTGAACGTCATAAGCTGTGTCACATGGAATCTGGAGAGTACGCGTTGGTGCTTCTTGGGGTACTAGTATGTTGTTCAAATACTACCGGTAGCTTATTTCAGAGGCTTCTTTGTCCAGTTTAGTGTTACAACCAAGGACGGTCCTCTAGGCGAAGTGTGGTCAGAGACTGTACCACTGCAGGCGAAGTGTGGTCAGAGACTGTACCACTGCATGTGTGTTGCCGAATGTACACTGTAGCAAGTACTGTACAACACCACATGTCACATAACACCACACTGCTGGCAACCTAATGGACAAGAACACTAAGACATAGATCTAGTTTAATTTGTTTATGCTTGAAAGTTATCAAATTATTTTATTTTTAATTGACAAAAAATGTGCATGTGTTGACGAAATGGCTAAAACAGTGTCTCTCCCAAATCTACAGTATACTCTAATGAGTGGTGTTAGTGTCAAGCAAATCTGAGCATGTGTTTTTTCTTCCGGAACAGGGCTGACAAGACCATGGACGTCATGGACCAGGACCAGTTCCAGTTTGAGGCCACAAATCATGGGGATGTTCTGCTTGCAGGGCTGAGGCACCTGCGAGACAAGCACCAACTGTTTGATGTGACTCTAGTTGTGGACAAACTAGAGTTACCTGCACACAGGGTGGTGCTGGCCTCATGCAGTGACTACTTTAGGTACCTTTTCTACTGTGTTAAGGGACTTGCATGAATCCTCCTGTTGTTTTTCATGATGACTACCCATGTCTTGATCCAATTTGCTGTGATCATTCTGTAGAGGTTCCTGTATTCTCTCGTGCTTGGACATGTACAGTCAGGCTTTAAAAACTTTCATTGTCACTTAAATAAATAAATAAATATTTTGTTCAAATGCAGATAAGATTTCAGATTCACATCATGAATATCCTTGGAATAAATATGATAAGGAGAGACAAAGAAGTCTTAAATGTTATTGAATAGTGGATATTATATATATATTTTTAAAATATCTTTAAACCAAGAAATTGAAGAAACCTGAAAATCACTGATCTTAAGTAAACAGATCAAGCATGGAAACTGATAACAGTTCTCAAAGATGGTTAATTTTGTCTCATTCATTTTGGGGTAAATTTAACACCTTATGTCTAAATTTGTCAAACTGACACTGTTTGTTCATTTGATCAATATCTTTTATATTTATGATTACACTTAAAATCTGTTCTGGTTTTCAGAGCCATGTTCACCGATGGCCTGAAGGAATGCAGACAGCAGCAGGTTGTGTTAAATGGGGTAACTGCTCGTGGAATGAAGAATCTCCTGGACTTCGCTTACACATCAAAGAGTAACATTGATAGTGGTGGGTACTTTCAAGATATTTGGCAATCATTTTCATCAAATTAGTAAATATGTTATAAGTGGATATAGAGTATGCTGTTCTGCTTTAGCTGTTTCCAGATTGTCTTGGTTGCCAGGCTGGAACACAGGCAAAATGAAAAAGTGGAATATTTCAGGCTTATCCAGAAATTTGTTTATCTAACAAACAAAACAATTATTAACAATAGTAAAAACAAGCACATCAGTTGAATACATGTAGGAAGACTTTATCTTGAGTTGTCAATATTTCAGGCAGTTCACCCACTTGGTATAGTTGTATGTTTACCGTCTCCTGTGTTTCACACTCAGGTACTAACTGTTACTCCGAATGTAAGTGGAGTTATGACACCAATCATTAATCAAGTTTTTCACCTTGTTTCAGACAATGTGTCTGATGTGCTGGGTGCAGCAACCCATGTCCAGATTCTACCAGTTATTGATGCATGTGAGGATTTCCTGCGGTCACACTTGTCTCTGGACAACTGTGTGGATGTGGCTAGTGTGGCTGACCTGTACTGTCTGAAGCCCCTGCAGCAACACGTGCAGCAGTTTATCTGCAAACACTGGACCACCTTCACAATGTCCTCCTACTTCCACAGTATGGGCCAGCAGGCACTGGTCAATGTGCTGGCCTCAGGCTTCCCGGTTGACTGCTCCGAGCTTGATGTCCTCCTAGCTGTCCTCAGTTGGGTCAAGTACCGACCAGAGGAGAGACTGACTATGGCTGAGAACATCCTTGCACACATTCAGTTCCATAACATCCCGGAAGAGAGTCTGAAGGATGTGCTGGAGGACCAGGAAGGGAAGGAGGTGATTCTGGCAGTTCCCCTGCTTGGGAAAGATGCAAGCTAGCTTTCAGAAGGAGGCCAGGAATCATGGACTTGACATTGGTGGTTCTACAGTAAGACAGTCTATCAGCACACAGGTTCATGGGATTACAAATATGCGAGGTTTCCATAAAACAGTATTGGTGGCTGGCGGGTTCAGTGCTGATTCAGGAATGACCAATAATATTTGGTATTATCGAGAAGGAACTGACTCGGCATCTTTAAAGTATTTGACCAGAATACCTCACGTACCAGTGTAACTTTGGCATGGCTGTTCTCCACAACCAGCTGTATGTCATTGGTGGATGTTTTAATGATCAATTTGATGAAGTTATTCATCCCTATGGCTTCCGTTATGACCCTTCCAAGAGTGAGTGGGACAGTATAGCTCCAATGAATCATGAACGATGCCGATTTTATCTTGGGGTGACAGAAGGCTATCTTTATGCAATAGGGGGTGACCCACAAGCATCTGATCTTACTCTTGATGGAGCACCCTGTGAACGATATGACCCAGAAACTAATTCCTGGCAGGACATTGAGCCAATGCCTGGCAACCGGACCCAACATGCAGGCATTGCAGTAGGACAGTATTTGTATGTGTCAGGAGGCCAGCAGGAAACAGATGGGGAAATACTGAGTGATCTGCTGAGATATGACACCCACAGTAACACCTGGGACAGGTGCGCCTCACTACAGTCTCCACGTGTTGATCACACCATGGTCTGTTTCAGAGGTGAAGTTTATGTGATTGGAGGTTGGACCTATGACCAAACAAACCACCAAAGAGAGATGGTTTCTTCCATCGACTGTTATCATGCAGACTCTGACTCCTGGCTACAAGTGGCAGCTCTAAATGAAACACGTCTCTATGCAACATACACACTTTTTGACAGCTCAGTCTATGTCATTGGGGGATGGCAAGGGGGAGATTACCGCTGCAAAAGTAACTTTGTGGACTGTTTCGATCTGAAAATGAGACAGTGGAAGGACAAGAAGAAGCAGTCTCTGGAGATATGGGAGCATAATTCATGCAGTTTGTACCTGCCCAAACAGGTACAGCCCTGATCCTGTAACTCACTCCTGGTATCACCCTGCAGTCTGTACATGTCAAACTGGTACAGCCCTGACCCTGTAACTCACGCCTGGCATCTCTCTACAGTCTGTACTGGCCCAACTGGTACATCCCTGACCCTGTAACTCACTCCTGGTATCACCCTGCAGTCTGTACATGTCAAACTGGTACAGCCCTGACCCTGTAACTCACGCCTGGCATCTCCCTGCAGTCTGTACTGGCCCAACTGGTACAGCCCTGACCCTGTAACTCACTCCTGGCATCACCCTGCAGTCTGTACCGGCCCCACTGGTACAGCCCTGACCCTGTAACTCACGCATGGCATCTCCCTGCAGTCTGTACTGGCCCAACTGGTACAGCCCTGACCCTGTAACTCACGCCTGGCATCATCCTGCAGTCTGTACTGGCCCAAACTGGTACAGCCCTGACCCTGTAACTCACTCCTGGCATCTCCCTGCAGTCTGTACCAACCCGAACTGGTACAGCACTGACCCTGTAACTCACTCCTGGCATCACCCTGCAGTCTGTACCAACCCGAACTGGTACAGCACTGACCCTGTAACTCACTCCTGGTATCACCCTGCAGTCTGTACATGTCAAACTGGTACAGTACTGACCCTGTAACTCACTCCTGGTATCATCCTGCAGTCTCTACCGACCCGAACTGGTACAGCCCTGACCCTGTAACTCACGCCTGGCATCTCCCTGCAGTCTGTACTGGCCCAACTGGTACAGCCCTGACCCTGTAACTCACTCCTGGCATCACCCTGCAGTCTGTACCGGCCCAACTGGTACAGCCCTGACCCTGTAACTCACTCCTGGCATCACCCTGCAGTCTGTACTCAAACTGGTACAGCCCTGACCCTGTAACTCACTCCTGGTATCACCCTGCAGTCTGTACCGGCCCAACTGGTACAGCCCTGATCCTGTAACTCACTCCTGGTATCACCCTGCAGTCTGTACCGGCCCAAACTGGTACAGCCCTGACCCTGTAACTCACTCCTAACATCACCCTGCAGTCTGTACTGACCCGAACTGGTACAGCACTGACCCTTTAACTCACTCCTGGCATCATCCTGCAATCTGTACCAGCCCAACTGGTACACCCCTGACCCTGTCACTCACTCCTGGCATCACCCTGCAGTCTGTACCGGCCCAACTGGTACATCCCTGACCCTGTAACTCACTCCTGGTATCATCCTGCAATCTGTACCAGCCCAACTGGTACATCCCTGACCCTGTAACTCACTCCTGGTATCACCCTGCAGTCTGTACATGTCAAACTTGTAGAGCCCTGACCCTGTAACTCACTCCTGGCATCATCCTGCAGTCTGTACCGACCCAACTGGTACAGCCCTGACCCTGTAACTCACTCCTGGTATCACCCTGCAGTCTGTACCGGCCCAAACTGGTACAGCCCTGACCCTGTAACTCACTCCTAACATCACCCTGCAGTCTGTACATGCCCAACTGGTACAGCCCTGACCCTGTAACTCACTCCTGGCATCACCCTGCAGTCTGTACCTGTCCCGAACTGGTACATCCCTGACCCTGTAACTCACTCCTGGTATCACCCTGCAGTCTGTACCGGCCGAACTGGTACATCCCTGACCCTGTAACTCACTCCTGGTATCACCCTGCAGTCTGTACCGGCAAACTGGTACAGCCCTGACCCTGTAACTCACTCCTGGGATCACCCTGCAGTCTGTACATGAACTGGTACAGCCCTGACCCTGTAACTCACTCCTGGTATCACCCTGCAGTCTGTACCGTCCCAACTGGTACATCCCTGACCCTGTAACTCACTCCTGGTATCACCCTGCAGTCTGTACATGTCAAACTGGTACAGCCCTGACCCTGTAACTCACTCCTAACATCACCCTGCAGTCTGTACCGCCCCAACTGGTACATCCCTGACCCTGTAACTCACTCCTGGTATCATCCTGCAGTCTGTACCGGCCCAAACTGGTACAGCCCTGACCCTGTAACTCACTCCTAACATCACCCTGCAGTCTGTACCGGCCCAACTGGTACAGCCCTGACCCTGTAACTCACTCCTGGTATCACCCTGCAGTCTGTACATGTCAAACTGGTACAGCCCTGACCCTGTAACTCACTCCTGGTATCACCCTGCAGTCTGTACATGTCAAACTGGTACAGCCCTGACCCTGTAACTCACTCCTGGTATCACCCTGCAGTCTGTACCTGCCCAAACTGGTACAGCCCTGACCCTGTAACTCACTCCTGGTATCACCCTGCAGTCTGTACATGTCAAACTGGTACAGCCCTGACCCTGTAACTCACTCCTGGTATCACCCTGCAGTCTGTACATGTCAAACTGGTACAGCCCTGACCCTGTAACTCACTCCTGGTATCACCCTGCAGTCTGTACATGTCCTGGTACAGCCCTGACCCTGTAACTCACTCCTGGTATCACCCTGCAGTCTGTACTGGGTACAGCCCTGACCCTGTAACTCACTCCTGGTATCATCCTGCAGTCTGTACCGGCCCAACTGGTACAGCCCTGACCCTGTAACTCACTCCTGGCATCACCCTGCAGTCTGTACCTGCCCAACTGGTACAGCCCTGACCCTGTAACTCACTCCTGGTATCACCCTGCAGTCTGTACATGTCAAACTGGTACAGCCCTGACCCTGTAACTCACTCCTGGTATCACCCTGCAGTCTGTACATGTCAAACTGGTACAGCCCTGACCCTGTAACTCACTCCTGGTATCACCCTGCAGTCTGTACCTGCCCAAACTGGTACAGCCCTGACCCTGTAACTCACTCCTGGCATCACCCTGCAGTCTGTACATGTCAAACTGGTACAGCCCTGACCCTGTAACTCACTCCTGGCATCATCCTGCAGTCTGTACATGTCAAACTGGTACAGCCCTGACCCTGTAACTCACTCCTGGTATCACCCTGCAGTCTGTACATGTCAAACTGGTACAACCCTGACCCTGTAACTCACTCCTGGTATCACCCTGCAGTCTGTACATGTCAAACTAGTACAGCCCTGACCCTGTAACTCACTCCTGGTATCACCCTGCAGTCTGTACATGTCAAACTGGTACAGCCCTGACCCTGTAACTCACTCCTGGCATCACCCTGCAGTCTGTACATGTCAAACTGGTACAGCCCTGACCCTGTAACTCACTCCTGGCATCACCCTGCAGTCTGTACATGTCAAACTGGTACAGCCCTGACCCTGTAACTCACTCCTGGTATCACCCTGCAGTCTGTACATGTCAAACTGGTACAGCCCTGACCCTGTAACTCACTCCTGGCATCACCCTGCAGTCTGTACCATGTCAAACTGGTACAGCCCTGACCCTGTAACTCACTCCTGGTATCACCCTGCAGTCTGTACATGTCAAACTGGTACAGCCCTGACCCTGTAACTCACTCCTGGTATCATCCTGCAGTCTGTACCGACCCAACTGGTACAGCCCTGACCCTGTAACTCACTCCTGGCATCATCCTGCAGTCTGTACCGGCCCAACTGGTACAGCCCTGACCCTGTAACTCACTCCTGGTATCACCCTGCAGTCTGTACATGTCAAACTGGTACAGCCCTGACCCTGTAACTCACTCCTGGTATCACCCTGCAGTCTGTACATGTCAAACTGGTACAGCCCTGACCCTGTAACTCACTCCTGGCATCACCCTGCAATCTGTACTGGCCCAACTGGTACAGCACTGACCCTGTAACTCATCCTGGCATCACCCTGCAGTCTGTACCGGACTGAACTGGTACAGCCCTGACCCTGTAACTCACTTTTGGTCTCACCACACAGAATTAGCAGTAGACAATCCAGTGTTCAGAATCATGGGACGATGTTGTTAGTTACTGTTTGTTTATTGTTTAAGTATTTATGTTTTAATTTATGCCTTAACTGATCTGTTACGGTAACTACTCTGCATGAAGTGTTTTCAAGTTGTTGGGGAACTTCACTATGTTCATGGATGACTTGTCTCATTGCCACTCCACTATGGAAGTGTTCCTGTTACCTCAGCATGCAGGGATACAGAGGTCTGCAGGCATGGACACGACTGCCAGCAGGAACAAGTCTCAGTTTTGATACACAGTTTAGTTTGGAATTTTGATAAACGATTGTGAGATTGATATAATTTTTAATGCATTTTATTATTACATTTTACTTAACCCTGTGTTTTAGAAAAAGCTTTTACCTCAAAGGTAAAACTTACATTTTTATATTTAAGAGTTGTTGGACTGGCTGAGTCAGCAGTTGATAAGTGATACACTTGCTCCTGTGTGTAGGACTTCATTGTGTTACCTCGTCTACATAAAAGTGGTAAAGTGCATCAAATAATGCCATATTTATCCTCATAATGCATCCGACTTGGTATGGAAGGACGTATAATAATCAACACCCTTGTATAGGTCTAATACATGCTATAAGTTACAGCATCACATTCCCTTGAACATACAGCACATAGCTTCTGCTTCAGTATGTATGTAGCCTGTATACTTTAGAGATAATATTGTGTTTTGCTTCACCAAAAGTGTTTTGCAGATAGATAGGAATGGTCCCCATATTGTCCACAAATATAAATGCTGAAAAGGGCAAACGTGATTGGTAGAATTCCACCCAATTCTGCAAATATTCTGACATGATTTATTGTCTTTTTCGGAGAAATGATTTTTTGTAAATGTGTACATGACTGTTGGTTGATTATCAACACATCTTAATACAGTTAAGTCTATTCCATTTGGACATGGAAGGGCAGGTGTTAATCAGCAACAGCTTCAGAATGGTCTGTTTCGCCAGTTGTCAGTGTGTCACAGAACCTGCTTACTTTATGATGGCATGAAACATTGCAAAATATGACAAAACACACAATGAGTTTCTTCATCCGTATGTACCTGAGGACAGTTGATGTGAAGCTGTTTGTCTGCTGAAGATGTATTTCAGTACTTGTGGCAATGCAGAGGAAACTTCTTATTTGATCCCTTCTGTTTCATTGAAGTCAATGATTGGTAGAAATATTCCAACACAACATGGAACTTGTATTGGAATATAGCAGATGTATTTATTTCTTGATTCACATGTGTGTTTATACCTAAGTGATTATCTATCTGCATGCTCAGCTAGGAGAGATGTCTTGTAGTGTTAGTGTCCATGATATCCCAACTAAATGAATGTTGTAGTGTTATGGATTCACCCATGATGCAAGTTGTTTGCACATGGCATAAACTGTATTACCAGTTGAATGGCCGGCCACATTATCGCTTCACTGAGTTAAATAAGAAGGTAATGCTCTAATTTTGTTGCACTCTGGTTGTAGACTCTTATACAGCCATCTGTGGGGGAACAGTGCTAGTTACAACAGCCGCCCATACTGGAGACATTGGATATACTGATTCATTATGAAAGTCCAGTTTATAATCTATTAAACGTTGTTGGAGTGGAGGGGTAGCCTAGCGGTAAAAGCATTCGCTTGACACACTGAAGATCCGGGTTCAGTTCCCATTTCTGGTGTCCCCCGCCGTGATATTGCTGGAATATTGCTGCAACTGCGGTAAAACCATACTCATACCATAACATGACAAGCAAACACTTTAACCACTAAGCTACCCCACTGCCCCCTCAGACCATTAAATGTTGAACGTTTCTTGCTATGTTAATGTTCAGGGAGGATCTTTTGCTTCCTGTTTTACTGAAACAATGAAGTGTAATTTATACTTTACCCTTGAATAAACTGTAACTTCATAACCTGACCAAAATACCAGATAGTGTGCCACCTTGACAGTGGTAATATAGATTATGTCATTGTTACTTGTCCACTACAATAGAGCATGGACATTTCTGTTGTGCTTGTGTTCCCTGTTTACAGTGTAGTGGCATCCTGACTTTGTAACTTATTCATCTCTACATAACCAGAAGCCAGACAAGCTGCTTCAACATCTACATCTAGGTTCATAGTGTTGCCCCTCCAGAATCTATACATGACATCTCACAGAATGTGTTCATCTTCCATTGAAATCCTTTTACAGCTATTTTTCATTAAAATATATTCTCAAATAATTGTCCTTTATTATTTTTCATCTCACCTTGACATGCCACGTTGAGCTTATGTCATGTGCTTTATCCCCCTGGCATGTAAAGCGGGGGATATAGTCAACGCCTGGTCCGTCTGTCCGTCCGTCCGTCCGTAATCATTTTGTTTCCAGAGCATAACTCAAAACCGTTAAATATTTTTCAACAAAAATTGGTAGATATATCAAACTGAACCTTAAGTTGTGCCTTTTGCTATTTGCAGATTTTTGGCATTTTTATTTTGCCCGGTTTCCATGGAAACGATTCGGACTTAGTCCCAAAAGGGAGGGGTGTACAGTGGGTGGAGCATCAGTAGTACGGGCGTAAAGTGGGTGGAGCATCTCAGCACGGAGTTTACAGTAGGTGGAGCTTCAGTAGCACGAGCGTAAAGTGGTAGGAGCATCTCAGCACGGAGTTTACAGTAGGTGGAGCTTCAGTAGCACGAGCGTAAAGTGGGTGGAGCATCAGCAGTACGGAGTGTACAGTTGGTGGAGCAACTCAGCACGGAGTTTACTGTAGGTGGAGCTTCAGTAGCACGAGCGTAAAGTGGGTGGAGCATCTCAGCACGGAGTTTACAGTAGGTGGAGCTTCAGTAGCACGAGCGTAAAGTGGGTGGAGCATCAGCAGCACGGAGTGTACAGTCGGTGGAGCATCTCAGCACGGAGTTTACTGTAGGTGGATTCGATTCGGACTTAGTCCCAAAAGGGAGGGGTGTACAGTGGGTGGAGCATCAGTAGTACGGAGTGTAAAGTGTGTGGAGCATCTCAGCACGGAGTTTACAGTAGGTGGAGCTTCAGTAGCACGAGCGTAAAGTGGGTGGAGCATCAGCAGTACGGAGTGTACAGTCGGTGGAGCAACTCAGCACGGAGTTTACTGTAGGTGGAGCTTCGGTAGCACGAGCGTAAAGTGGGTGGAGCATCAGCAGTACGGAGTGTACAGTTGGTGGAGCAACTCAGCACGGAGTTTACAGTAGGTGGAGCTTCAGTAGCACGAGCGTAAAGTGTGTGGAGCATCTCAGCACGGAGTTTACAGTAGGTGGAGCTTCAGTAGCACGAGCGTAAAGTGGGTGGAGCATCAGCAGCACGGAGTGTACAGTCGGTGGAGCATCAGTAGCACGGAGTTTACTGTAGGTGGAGCTTCGGTAGCACGAGCGTAAAGTGGGTGGAGCATCTCAGCACGGAGTTTACAGTAGGTGGAGCTTCAGTAGCACGAGCGTAAAGTGGGTGGAGCATCTCAGCACGGAGTTTACAGTAGGTGGAGCTTCAGTAGCACGAGCGTAAAGTGGGTGGAGCATCAGCAGTACGGAGTGTACAGTCGGTGGAGCATCAGCACGCACAGGAGGAGCTTTACTGTAGGTGGAGCTTCAGTAGCACGAGCGTAAAGTGGGTGGAGCATCAGCAGTACGGAGTTTACAGTAGGTGGAGCTTCAGTAGCACGAGCGTAAAGTGGGTGGAGCATCAGCAGTACGGTAGGTGGAGCTTCAGAGCGTAAAGTGGGTGGAGCATCAGCAGTCGTAGTGGAGCTTCAGTAGCACGAGCGTAAAGTGGGTGGAACATCAGCAGTTCGTAGCGTACAGTCGGTGGAGCGTAATAATAACAGTATGTACACGTTAAGGTAGGCGTAGCGTCAGTAGTACAGCGTATTCTTTTCAAAAATCATCAAAACAAGGTAGTTTTTCTCATTTTACTAGTGAATCAAAATAACCAGTGAAAATATCCTTCTGAAAATACAACTGTTTCCATTACATCGGCCAGATATGAAGGGTGGTACCAAAATCACGCAGGAGACCACCCACAGACAAACTACAACAGCCAGTACTTATCATGATAATCAAAGTGAAAAAGATATTATACGTAATATATATGCAATAGGGTCAGAGTAATAGAAGCTTCCTTCCAGACAGTTTCGCCATACAGCTGTCAAGGCTGATGTGAATAAGGTGACTGTATGCACCTCGTGTGTAGGGAGTTAAACTATTACAGTTCCAACGAGAACAATATCTGGCATGATAATAAGGTATGAGTTAACAATGCATAATGGTTTCAATGTGCACCAACAACTGCCAGTAAAACATATATACACATACACAGGTGGTTTGTGTTTTTTAAACTATTACAATTGGGAAATATGAAGTTCGAAATCCAAACCCCGCATTATAAATAATAATTACATCATGACATGGGGTCATCCATAAAATGTACAAACTTTCTAGGTACAGTGTATACAAATATCATGTCAATATGTATCCAATTATATTATCCTTGCCCCAGCTTTAATGAAGCGTGCACAACAGTTACAAAGGAATTCATGTAGCGACTATCACCAATACTGTCGGGCATACGCGCGATTACACAGCGCCGGAGTATTGGTGTGAAACTGATAATGATGATCCGTGTCGAGGGTTGTTTCTTACGATTTATAGTTACATTGAACAATCGTGCTGTATCAGACAATGCATCGTTACATTGCATGTCGGGAGTTTGTTCTGCCAACATATCATTAGTCCGGAAAGTGGATCGGGTCTCACAACGCTGGTTAAAGTTTGGAGAGAGATGAACTGTCGACCAACTCTTTCACCATCTGTGCGGCGTCGACGCCAGTTGCCCAGCTCAAGCTGATGCCATTGGCACCATGACCGTAGTTGTGTACCACCTGTTGCACACAATAAGAGATAGTACAGTGGGATTTACCTGATTATATTATACTTCATTCAAACTCTTTAAAATTGAGTTCGCACCTGTAAGTATATAACAGTAATTATTCCTGAATACACACGCTTGATATAATGGTGATTGCAAATATGGTGTACCTTACTCATCATGTATGTCGGTTTGCGAGTAAGTCCTATTTGGGTAACCTGCCGGTTAATATTGAATGAATGATACACGTTGCTTACATTAGTTTGTTTGTTGTAGGGTCTGTTGATATCTACTCACATTCCCATCACAACAATAAACTGCTTCAGTGTGCGTCGATCTGTACATCAATGTTTACTACTGAGAAATACTGTCTCCCGTTCTTACCTTCAGCGTCCTCCCGCCAAGCATCATGTTCTCCTTCTCAACCCTGATGGGAATCCTTGTGGGGCGAAGACCGGCCCACTCGTCGATTACTTTGGCTCCCTTGAAGAACAATTGAGAAAACTTGGATACAGCTGGTGATTCAGACCACGTGTCATCAACGTGGTTGTAAACCTGCCTTAACATGTCAGCGATTTTTAGGGTCCACTTTCAGCTCATTCTTCGTTCAGTCAAAGACATAATAGTCACAAATATCAGATATATGTTCTACTAACCACTACTTCACTACCAGCTTGATGGTATGTTCTACTAACCACTACTTCACTACCAGCTTGATGGTATGTTCTACTAACCACTACTTCACTACCAGCTTGATGGTATGTTCTACTAGCCACCACTTCACTACCAGCTTGATGTTATGTTCTACTAGCCACCACTTCACTACCAGTTTGATGGTATATTCTACTAACCACCATTTCACTACCAGCTTGATGGTATGTTCTACTAGCCACCACTTCACTACCAGCTTGATGGTATGTTCTACTAGCCACCACTTCACTACCAGCTTGATGGTATGTTCTACTAGCCACCACTTCACTATCAGCTTGACAATATTTTTTTTAACTAGCCACCAAAAAGGCGCATTTTCTGTTCAGAACCCACATCCATTTACGTTTGGGAGACAAGACAGGTGGAAGGGATATTGTTAGACGGTGTGATGCAGCCTGTCAGCTTGGTACCTCAAGGCCAGGTATCTTCGCCTTGCCCCTTCTAAGGATGTCCTCCGTCAGGGCTGGATCAATTTCCTCGCTGTAATTCCCCTCCTGTCGACACCCGCCAAGCAGCATGTAGTCAGTGCTGGAACACATCCACGTACTCGTATATCACCAATACCTAGAGGTGGAGGAACACACCCACACGTATATTAATATCTCGGTAAGGAGGAACACGCACACATGTATATCAACATCTGGAGGTGGAAGAACAGGCACACTCGTGTATCAATATCTCGGTAAGGAGGAACACGCACACACGGCTATCAACATCCGGAGGTGTAGGAATACGCACACACGTATATCAATACCTACGTAAGGAGGAACCCGCGCACAATACGCAGACAACGGGGTGCGCACGCACACACAGATGTATACTGAGGGGGTTGGGAACACATACACAATCAAATAAGTACATTCCTGAAAGGTCATCTAGCATGGAAACAGAGAGGGAAAGTGGACTGTTACAAGGGGTAAGACATGACAGGCGTATGTTCAGTGGTATTTCTGCACTTACTGTGGTACTGCATATGTGCTGTAGCCATCATGCTCTATGTAATAGAATCCACGTATCCAGGGAGCTCGCATCTGAAGATATCACCACAGTTAGGTTATATCTCCCGTAAGAGGGAGGTTCTGGCACAGACGTATGAGTGCAACTTCCATACAGTCCATTGTTGTAACGCCACCGTACTGCTATATCTAGCGGACATGGAAGTCAATAAGTCAATACTGTTAATCTAGAAGTGGAAGTATTTCTGAAGTAAAGCAGACCAGACAATTCATATAATACTTAGATAGCCAACGAGTGGTTTCTTACACGGATAAGCTGTCCTCTGATGGGATAAATTGACTCGTCACCTATCAAGTACTTGGCGTTCAGGCCGCAGCAGTTGGCCACTACCTCGTACTGGCCACACAACTGAAACATTGAAGCAGTTGAATACTACACATATATTGCATACCGCACAACTGAAACATTGAAACAGTTGAATACTACACATATATTGCATACCGCACAACTGAAACATTGAAGCAGTTGAATACTACACATATATTGCATACAACTGTTGAATACTACACATATATTGCATATTGAAACAGTTGAATACACATTACATTGCACAAACATTGAAACAGTTGAATACTGCACATACATTGCATACCGCTGCTGAAGCAGTTGAATTGAATACTACACATATATTGCATACCGCACAACTGAAACATTGAAAGTTGAATACATATATTGCATACCGCACAACTGAAACATTGAAACAGTTGAATACTACACATATATTGCATACCGCACAACTGAAACATTGAAACAGTTGAATACTACACATATATTGCATACCGCACAACTGAAACATTGAAGCAGTTGAATACTACACATATATTGCATACCACACAACTGAAACATTGAAACAGTTGAATACTACACATTGAAATTGAATACTACACATATATATTGCCCGCCACACTAACTGCAACATTGAAACAGTTGAATACTCACACACATGCCGCACAACTGAAACATTGAAGCAGTTGAATACTACACATATATTGCATACCGCACAACTGAAACATTGAAACAGTTGAATACTACACATATATTGCATACCGCACAACTGAAACATTGAAGCAGTTGAATACTACACATATATTGCATACCGCAATACTTCACTGCAACTGAAACATTGAAGCAGTTGAATACTACACATATATTGCATACCGCACAACTGAAACATTGAAACAGTTGAATACTACACATACATTGCATACCGCACAACTGAAACATTGAAACAGTTGAATACTACACATATATTGCATACCACACAACTGAAACATTGAAACAGTTGAATACTACACATATATTGCATACCGCACAACTGAAACATTGAAGCAGTTGAATACTACACATATATTGCATAACGCACAACTGAAACATTGAAGCAGTTGAATACTACACATATATTGCATACCGCACAACTGAAACATTGAGGCAGTTGAATACTACACATATATTGCATGCCACACAACTGAAACATTGAAGCAGTTGAATACTACACATATATTGCATACCACACCACTGAAACATTGAAGCAGTTCAGTATGACCGAGTCTGTATGGAACTGTATCGTACTAGGAACATGTCGGAGTCAGTTCTGTATGGACATCAACACGTGTATGTTAAGAAAGACGCTGAACTGCTTCTATACATGACTCCCCTACTGTTTACAAAGAAATGAGATACAATAGTGTCCATATGTACAATTTACATGAAGGAATAAATATATCACATCTTCTCTGATATCTCACCTCTTCCAAAGACGTCAATGTTCTAAATACCACCTGCCCGCCGTTTTCTTTATATCTGAAACAAAAGTACTCTGAACTGGACAGTTGCAAGTATGATCCAGCTACATCAATGTGATTTCCTAACGTTATAACATACAGTATACCTAAATATCATCATACAAGGGTTCTAAACCACGCTATACGTCTTGCACTGCCATCAGTAACTGCGAACAATACACCTCTTGCTTTGGCATACACCCCATCCTGATACCTGCACGGTTTGACGATGGACCCTTTCATACACAGTCAGGCGTGAAGATTTGTACTAAACAGCAGGGATATTATATGTATCAACTACTATAATGACCCCCAGTTAGAGTTGTTCAGCGTTAAATGCTACATGCATGTCAATAAGGATATCATACATTTAACTAAGTAATCGGTGTTACTTATGCAACAGATATACTTATGCCTACGTCTGTGAAGAATATTGAATCAGGTTTTGACACATCTAATAGTTGAATCAGCTTATGATCCACTCCTCCACCAAGCCCAATCTATTGTATAAACATCTCATTGTAACTACATCTCTGGCTTCCATTCACTATCCTTTGTGTACTCACTGGCATCATCAGTTTACTGCTTAGCCAATCATGGCAATTATGTTGTTTCCTTTGTCTATAATGTTGTTACATTGTTATATACAGTATATATATGCAGCTCCTACACTTCATGTATCGCTCTTGCTTGACAACGGTACAAGAATCTGTATCGAAACGTCGCACTCACGAAATAAAGAAGTTGTTATCCATAAAAACTTGTTCTATATTGTTGAATCATTATACATGATTATTACAAATTCCCGACTTGTGCAACTTCTGGAGATAATTCATGTCTCAGGTCTTCATACACAAGGAACTGTAGCAATGCAGGTATTTTGTCTTCAGAAATACAGGACATCACCTTTTTCTGGACGCACCCGTCTGGATCTTTGGACGATTTACTTATTTATCTACTCTGTCAATTCATAGTCTCTAAAACCTCTCACTGTGGTACAAGACTCACAAGCTGGTTTACCTGATTCTACAAACGACACAGACATCAAAATGGTGGTACAAGGCTACTGCTTCATGGTTTGCAAAATACTTGTGGTAAATTTTGTGAAACGGTATAAAATTGTTTCCGGCCAAAGATGTTTTTCGAATTTTGGCATGAAAGTGTTGATGGTAATGATCTTACGAGCCGTTTATTATAGAACTCTTTCGCGATTGATAAGGATGACATTTCAACGTTCACTCCGCAGTTGGGGTGTGCCAAAGTATAAACCTGGCGTCAATGAGGCTGCAAATTTAATATTTTGTCCATACAAATTAACCACTGTAAACTGTGTGGATTACTATTAGTCTCAGCAGTACATAGTTCATATAACGTATCAGAAATTGTGGGAGGCGAAGATTGGGAACAGTCTTATGCCCAAACAATATTTTAAAGCTGGGGTTTTAGGGCCTCATAACAACACCTAGATATGTTAAGGAACTTTAAATGAACATGTTTCAAACACAGCGAGATTTTCGTGTCCCTCAGTACATTAGAATGAATGTGACTGAAACAGTAAAATCTAGTAGTGTTATGGTATATTTATACAAGTTATTATTGATGTAAGCAGAACATCTTCACAGAGAAAACAAGTCGCCTGTTGTTTTGAAAATTCTTACCTAGGTTGGTGTAGCCCACATGACACAACAGATAATAAAATCATGAAGGTATTTCTGAAGAGCAGAGTTTACCAAGGCAACTGGGAATTGCAATATAAAATTGGATCAGAAGGGTCCCCTTCTCAGCAATTATTGAGAATTTTAGGAATATGTTTAATTGGATTTCTAGTATAAACAACCTTGACCAGCTATCAAGTGCTTGGTTTCATTCAAGAGAGACAACTCCGTTAATATTTTTTCATTAGTTTGTGAAGAGTTATTCCCCTTTGTTTACTTGCTAGCAGACGACATTTTCAGTGATCCTCAGTATGGATGATTAAGAGAAGAGGAATTTGATTTTAGAGTTTTATAACAAGGACATCAAATCAGCTAAAGTGATTTCAACAGAACAGGCATCCCTTTGTCCACTGTTTATCGTGTTTTGAAAAATAGTGCAAATGGATATGGCATTGAGCACCAGGGAGGCGCAGGTAGGCCCAGAAAATTGACAGTCGGTGACAGTCGGCGGCTTGGTATTCTTGTTTCTAAAAAACAAACGAAGGAGTTTAGAAAACTTAAGGCTTGATATGATTGATAGAGGAACTGTGGCTGTCTGTAAGGAGACAATTAGAACTGAGCTGCATGCAATGGGTTGGCAGAAAAGTCGAGGAATTCCATAACCGATCATGAAACCTGAACAAAAGGAGCGAAGATTGAACTGGTGCTTACAGCATAGACATTTTAACTGGGACAATGTGATTTTCTCAGATGAAAGTTCTTTGTGGCTGTTTCCTAATACACTGAAATTCTGGACCAAACAAACTGAAAAACCTTTGTATCAGCGCCCAAAGTACAGTCCGAAAATTAACGTGTGGGGTGGCATATCTGTGTTAGGGGCAACGCCCCTCTGTGTATTTGAAGGGAATATGAACAGTGAGCGGTACACAGATATTTTCGAGGGACATTTACTTCCATCTGCTCACGTGTTCTATGGAAATGTTTTGATTTTCCAGCAGGACGACGACCCAAAACATCGTTCAAAGCATTCACAGGCCTGGTTTCGGACCCCAAATATGACATTATTAGATTGGCCAAGCTATAGCCCTGACCTAAATCCAATAGAAAATGTTTGGAGACTTATGAAGGAAAGTGTCAATAAGATAAATCTGACAAATATTGCTGAAATGAAAGAAGAGGTGGTCCGATATTGGGACAGCATGGACCACGACTTTCTAACTTCTTTGATCAGTAGTATGCCCCGCCGCATTGAAGCCTGCATTGCTGCCCATGGTGACTTGACAAAATACTAACTGTTCACCTGTCTTTGAATCTGGAGTTATGTTCTGCTAATATTTACATTTAATACGTGAGTAATGAGTGAAAAACATTTAAAAATTACAATCTTTAAATTCTCAATAATTTCTGGTTGTACTGTATATTGGCCTTCATAATGAGGTCCACCTTGGTCTTCTAATACCTCGTTATCATGCTGCCGTCAGTTAGCGGCCAGAAAGAATTTGTATAAAATATTTTAGGTGACGATTGATCTTACTTCTTAATGCTTCACATACGTTTCTGCTATTCTTATTCATATATTTCATCTTCCCTGCTATTTTCAGAGGCAAAAGCTACTGTGACATGTAAGACGTTTACGACGTAAACGATGTCATCCGGATCTTCCAACAACACTGTACGAACTCGGATACGAAGGATCTTACCCAGGACATCCATTGACGTTTAATGGCTTTAGTGAGGCGAAGGTGCAAGGCCGACAATAATGCTCAAGGTGGACACACTCGCTACTGGATGTGTGAACTTGCTTTGAACCTGGTGTTATGACTCATGTGCACTGTTTGATCGTTACCATACCTTGAAACATTTGTCTTTCCATGCAATTAACATTGCATGCTTAACGCCGTTTGTTTGTTTTTATATGTCACAATAACTACTGCCTTTGAATATATGTTTTCTATTTGGGTTACCGGATAGTTCCGAACGTTTAGACCGCCTATTCTAGTGGGCTTATTTACACCATCTTCTTACTCCCATTGCAGATTCTCATTGCATCTTGCTCTGATTGGAAACAAGACGTGGATGGGAATATTACAGTAGATTTTAGTTCACACCCGTTTGTCGTTGATCAGTTACTGCCTTAATCTGGAAGAACGGGGTCTTTCTAAATAACAGTGATGTCCATTGTGTTTGCTTTGTTTGGTGTTTGCAGGACATCGGTCTGTAAATAACCGAGTCTGGACCAGATTTACTGTGACAGGTATTCTGTGCGAAGCCCCAGGCCATCTGGTGCACTCGTCAAACCATAAATATACAAAGTTTCATATCCATTATCGTTGCCTGCTTCAAGCATAAATGGCTGGAGACCTGTTTTAACACGGACTCGGTGCAGAGGTATATATCCTGCTGCAACAGTTCCTATCTAAATTCTTGTGTCTGACTGCACTCACTTCTTCATAAGCCATGGTAGGTACTTCTTGGGCTCCGTCACGACAGTTGTGATGTTATACCCGTGTCTGAAATATACACTGAGTCATGTACAATCAGGGAGTGATTTGCAATAATTAACTTTGAAAATATAACTGAAATTGAATGAAAATATTTTCATCTTTTCATGTGTGTTACAGTGCTCCTTGGTCGGATTGTAACAATGTGTCTAACTTAATTTATTGCAAGAAACTGTTTACCTGTGGAAGACAAAATACTTACTTCTGATTCGAGTTCAAACGCTGAAGTTCATCTCGGGACAGCTTATGGTACGAGAAGATCACCTCGTTCAAAAACTGAGGCTGGAAATGAAAACATCATTAACGATACTGAGTGAAGCTGAAGCGCTGATATAGTTTTTTAAAAGGTTTCCATGACATTTTTAGTGACTATATTGCACAAACGTATTAACATACCTCTTCCGTATCCTGCAGCACGAATCCATTGGTGACGTTGTTTCCAGACGATGATGCCTCCGAAGACAAAGCCAGACTAGAGAAGTGTTTCCAAGAGATCTTTGACCATCGTCTGTCAATGCAATAAAATGTTGTCTATACTACAGACATCCAGTCTACTTGTCCAACAATAAGTGCTTTGTCCATTACATAAGCTAGACACAAGGTCTGACTTCCGGTCTGGGTAATGTTTTCAGGATTTTTTCTGATGTCCTTGAATATGCATCCTGTGCCTCCTTGTTGGTAAGATAAATTGCAAAGGAAATAGGTGAGGGTGAATAACTTCACTGTACACGGAATTACAAAACAAAACATATCATGAGGAATAGTGGTGAATCTAAAAGAATATATATATGTTCATTTCTCGCAGCTCTCGTCTGGCATGTCAGTATCAATATCCATGTATCTACCTACATGTCTTTTATCTTAAAACGTTGAAAACAGATATCATAGCTATATCTCACCTAACATGACCATATTGGTTGTCTTTATACATTCCGGGGCAAAAGAAATGATTTTTAAAATGATAATTTGCGTTTGGACTTTGAGTATTTATGGCTAGAAACATTCAACAAGAACCCAGAAAAGTGAACTTATTCACGATAGTTTCGTGCAAGTGCACACATGACACACGTGACAAACATTCGGTATAAAAGCACGTGAAAATGTTTATGGACATCCACATTTTACGATTACATTTGCGACCAGGCCGAGATTATCGCAAGAAGAGAGAGAAAGGGCAATTGGCATGATCCAGCTTGGCGCTATCCACAATCACGTCCCCAGGATCTTCGGTTGTAGCCGACTTACAATAACCAGGCTGATTACCCGTTACAGACAGACAGGCAGGACACAGGACAGGCCAAGGAATGGCAGACCTCGGGTTACGACCCCAGCTGACGACCGTTACTTGCGTACCCTGCGATTCCTCACTGTGACATCATCAGCATCGACTGCGCTGGGTCATCGTATCAGCCGAAGGACGGTGTCCAGGAGACTTCGTCAGCATGGTATCCGAGCCTACATCGACGTCGACGTCGACGTGTGAGATGGGCACGTATCGTTTAAGGTTGGCAGCGCAGACAATGGGACAGAATCTTGTTTACTGATGAGAGCAGATACCTCCTGAACAGACCTGACGGCAGGACACGAGTGCATCGACGCAGAGGAGAGCGGACGGCACGTTGCTGCGTGCAGGAGGTTGAGCCGTGGTGGCGTTATGGTGTGGGGAGGGATATGTGGTGACAGAAAGACAGATCTGGTCGTGTCGATGGGAATGTGAATGGGCAGCGTTATATCGACCAAGTCCTTCGGCCAGTTGTTCTACCCTTCCTACAACAGAATCCAAGAACCGTATTTCAACAGGACAACGCCCCATGTCACACAGCTCAACGTGTTCAAGGCTTTCTCAACGCCAACAACGTTGTTTGTCCTGCCATGGCCATCACGCACTCCGGATCTTTCAACCATTGAGCATTTGTGGGACCATCTTGAGAGACAGATTCGTGCCAGACAGGTGGTCCCAGTGAACAGACAAACCCTTATCCAAGCTTTGAGGGAGGAGTGAAACAGGATACCTCCTCATTTGATCAGACGTCTCACCTCATCTGTTCGACGTCGTGTTAGAGCCTACATCGATGCCGGTGGTGACCACACTCGCTATTGACTCGCAGGAGTGTCTCTGTGTCACAGACATTGACGTATCTCATCTTACTGAAGTGATCGAATACAGGAATATTATGTGGGTTTTTGCAATTATCTCAAACAGTTATTGACCTCGATTAATGAATTTGATTTTCCATGCTCCTCGCCTATTTGCCTACAACATTGATTTTCTGTTTATCTTTTGTCATCTTTTATTAATTAGCCTCAATAATATGGTATCGTTTCTTTTGCCCCTGAGAGTATATGTTACAGGTCAAACACATGGAGGCAGCAAATCAAAAAAGAAAGAGCTGTTACAATAGCCCGTCTGTTTGGTGAGACAGGGTCATTCAGACATATTCGAGTATGCATTTAAAATGGGTCATTGAAAAGTCTTTATATATCTCTATATTGTTTATACTAAAGGGACATTAAAACTCAAAATTCAGAATATCATTGCTCCCAATGTTGCCTTGAGTGATTAGCTGATAGTAGGACCAAGTGATAAGACACAGCTTATACTCACTTCAACGTATCAACAGGGACGCCTTTGATGTGACCAAGGTTGGGCCTGAAGAGGCCACCAGCTCCGGCGCTGGTTGTATCATTACCAAACTTATTGGCTATGATAGTGATCTGAACAGCCGGAATCAATCTCTGTATGTTAATGGCAGTGGACAATCCAACTATTCCCGCCCCTACGACGCAAACACGAACCATCATGGACGCTTCCGGAGACCTGTATGGGAATTAAATTATCAAGTCATTAAATATTATTTTATCCATATCACTTGTCAGTAATAATCATAATTATACATACACGCGCGCTTCTTTCATTAACGTGTCTTGCCTTGCTTCTTATACTGCTACATGTGTGCGTCAATGGTTCTTATATTCTCTGTCCTTGCTGTCTGGTATTGTGATAAATATCCCCGGCCTTGCGTTTTTGTGTTGCAACATTTGTTCATTATACTTTCTTGTATCGATACATTTGTGTGCGTCAGTGGTTCTCGCATTGCTACATGTGACCATCCTTACTTTCTTGTATTACTACATGTGTCCATCCTTACTTTCTTGTATTACTACGTGTCCCTCCTTATTTTCTTGTATTACTACATGTGTCCATCCTTACTTTCATGTATTACTACGTACATGTGTCAATCCTTACTTTCTTGTATTACTACATGTGTCCATCCTTACTTTCTTGTATTACTACATGTGTCCATTCTTACTTTCTTTTATTGCTACATGTGTCAATTCTTACTTTCTTGTATTACTACATGTGTCCATCCTTACTTTCTTGTATTACTACATGTGTCCATCATTACTTTCTTGTATTACTACGTGTCCCATAACTACATGTGTCCATCCTTACTTGCTTGTAATTCTACATGTGTTCATCCTTACTTTCTTGTATTACTACATGTGTTTATCCTTACTTTATTGGATTACTACACGTGTCCATCCTTACGTTCTTGTATTGCTACATGTGTCCATCCTTACTTTATTAGATTACTACACGTGTCCATCCTTACTTTCTTGTATTACTACATGTGTTCATCCTTACTTTATTGGATTACTACACGTGTCCATCCTTACTTGCTTGTATTACTACATTTGTCCTCCTTACTTTATTGGATTACTACACGTGTCCATCCTTACTTGCTTGTATTACTACATTTGTCCATCCTTACGTTCTTGCATTTCTACATGTGTCCATCCTTACGTTCTTGCATTTCTACATGTGTCCATCCTTACTCTCTTGTATTTCTACAGGTGTCCATCCTTACTTTCTTCTATTGCTAAATGTGTCCATCCTTACTTTCTTGTATTTCTACATGTGTCCATTCTTACTTTCTTGTATTTTTACATGTGTCCATCCTTACCTTCTTGTATTGCAACATTTGTCCCTCCTTACCTTCTTTTATTTCTACATGTGTCCATCCTTACTTTCTTCTATTGCTAAATGTGTCTGTTTCTGCTTTCTTGCTTTTCTACATATGCGCCTGCCCTTGCTTTCTGATATTGCGACATATATGTCTGTCCTTGCTTTCTTGTATTGCAACGTGTGTCCCTGGCTGCGTTCTCGCATTGCTATAAATGTGTTGATCCTTGCTTTTTTGTATTGCAACGTGTGTCCCTGGCTGCGTTCTCGCATTGCTATAAATGTGTTTATATCCTTGCTTTCTTGTATTGCAACATGTGTCCCTGGCTGCGTTCTCGCATTGCTATAAATGTGTAGATCCTTGCTTTCTTGTATTGCAACATGTGTCCCTGGCTCAGTTCTCGCATTGCTGTAAATGTGTTTATATCCTTGCTTTCTTGTATTGCAACACGTGTCCCTGGCTGCGTTCTCGCATTGCTATAAATGTGTAGATCCTTGCTTTCTTGTATTGCAACGTGTGTCCCTGGCTGCGTTCTCGCATTGCTATAAATGTGTTGATCCTTGCTTTCTTGTATTGCAACATGTGTCCCTGGCTGCGTTCTCGCATTGCTATAAATGTGTTGATCCTTTGCAACATGTGCTTTCTTGTAGATCCTTGCTTTCTTGTATTGCAACGGGTGTCCCTGGCTGCGTTGTGTCCTGGCTGTTCTCGCATTGCAACATGTGTCCCTGGCTGCGTTCTCGCATTGCTATACATGTGTAGATCCTTGCTTTCTTGTATTGCAACGGGTGTCCCTGGCTGCGTTCTCGCATTGCTTTAAATGTGTTTATATCCTTGCTTCCTTGTATTGCAACGTGTGTCCCTGGCTGCGTTCTCGCATTGCTATAAATGTGTAGATCCTTGCTTTCTTGTATTGCAACATGTGTCCCTGGCTGCGTTCTCGCATTGCTGCAAATGTGTAGATCCTTGCTTTCTTGTATTGCAACATGTGTCCCTGGCTGCGTTCTCGCATTGCTATAAATGTGTAGATCCTTGCTTTCTTGTATTGCAACGTGTGTCCCTGGCTGCGTTCTCGCATTGCTATAAATGTGTTTATCCTTGCTTTCTTGCATTGCAACGTGTGTCCCTGGCTCAGTTCTCGCATTGCTATAAATGTGTTTATATCCTTGCTTTCTTGTATTGCAACGTGTGTCCCTGGCTGCGTTCTCGCATTGCTATAAATGTGTTTATATCCTTGCTTTCTTGTATTGCAACGTGTGTCCCTGGCTGCGTTCTCGCATTGCTATAATGTGTTTATATCCTTGCTTTCTTGTATTGCAACATGTGTCCCTGGCTGCGTTCTCGCATTGCTATAAATGTGTTGATCCTTGCTTTCTTGTATTGCAACATGTGTCCCTGGCTGCGTTCTCGCATTGCTATAAATGTGTTTATATCCTTGCTTTCTTGTATTGCGAAATATCTGTCTTTCCTTGCTTTGCCAATATGTGTGTGTTGTAACCGAACTGTTTATCCAGGTTTGATTGAACAGATTTTCAATAATGTGACGGCACGTTAGCTTGTAGTGATGCCAGTTTGAGATGCTGCTGGTGATGACAAACCTAGAAACCTGGTGATGCATTAAAACTATGTGATCATTCAGGGATCCCAGTTGTTTCATTGAGCTGTGATTATGTCGTCTTGTGCCAAAAACATTCATTGACTTGTAAACAAATTGTGTCATTTTGCATCGAGGCGGGTTATAAGGGGTTTATTCTCCTGCTCACAAAGCCATGCGCTGCCTGTTTTCTTGTTGGCTGGTTAGAATGGAATCCTTCTCCAACTTGAATTTTATCAAGATCACGTGAACCAATTAAATTTCAAAATTCAGCCACGTAGTTAGGAAAAGTAGTTTGCGGGAGGAAAAACGTCATCCCACTCACATGACGATTCCTAAAATCTACTGTCCCATGGCAGATGTAAATGTTACATGACAGAGCATTTCATGTTGGTGAAACATATATATCCACGGAGACCCCTGGCTGACGTTACTTGAATTGACTTGTTTGTCTGTACACAACGGTTGACCTACATCATCCGGTGGTGGCCTAGTCACCTATATATTGACTTAACTCCACCAGCCCACATCCACAAACATACTCTCTTTCTCTCTCGCTCGCTCTCTCTCTCTCACACACACACACACACATACGCGCGCCCTCACACACACTCACGCACACACACACACATACTAACTAACTAATCACTCATACATACTTCAGTAAAAAAATCATTAAATTTTACAAAGCAGTGTGTTACGGCATATGACATGAAAATATAATCCACAACAGACATAGATTTTTCCAAACAGTGTCTAATGTCATATTTCTTCCGACTAATGTTCGTATCTAAGTTGGGAGAGAGGTGGTAGCTAGGTGGGTGAATCAAGTGCCTCAGTACATACGTGTGGTCCTCCTGACACCGTGCCGGCGAGTGTCGTCATATCACGGGTAAATGCCAGCTGACTGCATGACCTACTTCATGTTTCTGCTTTGAAAGGTCGGCTGTCTTAGAAATACTTTTAGAATTCAGTTTAGTACGGTTTTATTATCATGGAGCGGACACATTAATTAATGATTATGCAATATTAGCAATCAACACTCATAAGGGAAAATCAGCAAAGGGAGATAACTGGAATAGATAACCAGTGGTAACAAAAACTCTCATCACAGTGTCTTAGAGGTACAACATGCAACATTAAGAACACATATAGATGCATTATATGACGACTCCAATCATCCATCACCTACCTGTATCTACATACAGAGTAACTCCACTATCACATCGGACATTCTCACAGACACTGGGCCGTTAGTGGAACTGTTCCTGTAAGAAATGAGGTATCTTTAACCAATGTCATATTTCATGATGGAGCGAACACCAGATCTTCATATGGCTTTATGTATATAGTTTACAACTACGACACACACGCGTTGCCTATGTCAACGTTTGTGACTGGTTGATACAGAAACGGATTGCAGTGAAGCTTTCATTTCCTTGTGGCGTTTAGCAAGGGAGGCAACTGGGGTTAGATCGGAGAGGAAATCAATATCGGCATGGTTTGAAAAATATTAAGTGGCAAACGAGTATGTATATATATACAATCATGTGTTATTACCAGTATATGCCCATGGGAAATACAATCATGTGTCATTGCCAGTATACGCCCATGGGAAATACAATCATATGTGTTATTACCAGTATACACATAGGGGAAATACAATCATGTATTATTACCAGTATACGCCCATATGAAATACAATGATTCGTTATTACCCGTTCACACACGGGGGAAATACAATCACGTGTTATTACCAATATACGCCCATGGGAAATACAAGCATGTGTAAGTACCAGTATATAACCATGCGTATATCGTTGGGCAATATAAACATGTATATATGTTATGGGGGAAATGTATTAAAAGTGTGAACTACGCGTGCTACGTTCAGTAACACTAAAGATACGCAACAGTTGATAATATATAGTTAATGGCCATGTGTCAGTTATAGTTTAACAGTTATTGAAAATGATAGCAGTAGAGATAACTGATATATGCATATGAAATTGCCAGTGCGTGATTTGAAATACATGTGAACTACACAATAACAGCCAGTCACTGGGTCTGCCTCAACACCAGCCATTGTGGACGGTGGGACGTGGAAATCACGAAGTTAAAGGTGGGCCACATTACCATAGAGTCTTATATTCCTTCAACATCGCTGTACTTGTGCTGGGTTTAATTATGAGTAAAGAACGACAGACGGACCATCTGTACACCTGATGGAGGCCAACCTGTTCGTCCGGATGTAGGTGGTCATTCACCTTTAGACGAGATCAATACGTCCACGGTATAATATTGCCTGGACTTATTGACCTAGGTCAAGCGTGAATGTGTGGATCATGGTGTTATTGTCCTCGGATGACTGAAAAGGGGAAAATCGCCCTACACGTATATCAGCAGATCGTTCCTCACATCGGGCAGTCAGCCATGTACCAGATACTTCAAGCATCATTCGGTAAGGGTATCTTAATTATTATCAGTAATAATGTGTCGTACAAATTCTCATTTCAAGCTCCTTCAAACGAGTCGATGTAGTCATCAAATAGCAAGGTGTAAATGTTTCGCTAGGGTGCTACTTTCTAAAGCGATGATTTCGGGGTTCTAATGGCAGTGTGCAGCATACGATCTGAGGATAAAACATAACGTGTTACAATAATCACTGATACCTCATCATTTCCGTTTTCACATGAACCGTCTGTTCCGCCCTTAAAAGTTACACCAGCTGGTTCCTATTCTATGAGAACAAAAACGTATCTTCACATACTAGTATATGGAATGAAGTGAACCTGCTCAGGTCGTTGCTAGGCAACCAGCTCGAGTATCTGCAGCCCATACTCCATGGATGTATATGGGCTAGATGCTACACAGAGTTGTCAGAGCGGCGCCAAGAGTACTGTCCGTTCAGTGAAACTGAAACGTGACTGCATAAACAATTTTACAGAACATGTTTTCCCAAAATAAACTGCCGTCTTAGGATATGACTATTTCTTATTCAATCCATTGTTTAAATCGGTTAGAAAACATTCATTCATGGGCATCTGCCCCGTCCCTCATTAAATCTAGTATTCCCAGAAATTATCGAGAAAGGTGTTCGGCAAATATCTAATACGTGTATATAAACTATAGAAGTTTTACTTAAATGAATATGTTGAGATATGATTCTTACAGTCGAAGTGTCTTTTCAGTACTTGTGAGACGTCCTTGCCCTGCAATAGTTACAGGACAGAATACGCCTATAAGTACACTACCGATCAAAGTTTGTAGGAAATCATGTGACAGCGTATCCCAAAATTCGACCACTTCTTTCTTCATATCTTCAATATTTCTAAGTCCTTTTTGGTTTATTTTGTCCTTCATTAGTCCCAACACATTCTCAATAGGGATAAGATCTGGGCTGTAGCTGGGCCTGTCTAAAACTTGAACATTTTCGTCCCACAACCGCTGTTTTGTGTAACCCGCAGTGTGTTTGGGTCGTTATCATGCTGGAAAATCCAATTATCTTCATTCAGTGTTCGGGCCATTGGAAGGAGGTGATCATTGAAGATGTCAACGTATCGGTCCTACCTCAAAATTCTAGTGAAAATACTCAACGGCATCACTCCACGGGATGATATCCCACCCCACATGTGAAATTTTGGGCTACGTGTATATGGTTTCGGCGTTGGTAGATAGGTTTCACGGTATATTTTGTACACTCTTTTACACAGTTCGGGAAAAGCCAGACACAACTTTCATCAGAAAAGAGAACATTATCCCAATTTTGGTCTTCGTAAGCCCTACACCAGTTTAAACGTCTCTCATTTTGTGCATCTTTCAGCAATGGTGAGGGAATTCCGCGCTTTTTCACCCAATTAAGTCTTTGTAATTCTTGTCTAAGGGTTTCATTATATACCTGAGGACCTCTTCTATTAGTCATCTCATTTCTGATATTCTCAACGCCTTTCAATTTTCCCTACCCACAATCTAACTAAGTCGCCGGCAATCCGTAGTACTGAACTTCCTTGGCCTCCTTGCCCATGTCTTGTGCTCAGTCCCAACTCCTGACTGAATATTCTTCAAAGTTCTGTGTTCTGTAGACAGAGGAATGTCGTGTCCTCCAGCTTTTGCATTAGTCACACACCTTTCAAAATCATCGAGAAGCAGCATTCCTTTCTCTTCTTCTGTCGAGGCTGCCATACAAACAAAATTAAAGACGTCGTCTGCTACAGCAGGGGAGATAACTCTTGATGTAGTAAGGTTCATTCTTAAGCCTACAAGAGTTGTCTCCAATAATGAGTACCTTACTACGTAATTAAATGTAACATCTATTTTAGAATTCTGTTATTGGTATTAGGAAACAAAGATTTATCTCAATAATTTCTGGGAAACTGTGTAGACCTCAATTGCAAAAGCATCGAACGATATACTCAATCTATCTTTTGTACTGTTTGATACAATGGAAGTAAGCTGATGTTTGACCCTTGTTTTTCACCAGCTATTTACCCGTCACCAGCTATTTACAGTATAATTGATTTGCCTTCGTATGTGATTGTGACGGGGGCCACAGGTGGGACAGGAAACACTCACCTTTTCGCGCCGGAACACCTAGTATTATCACTATCTGACCGTAATTCACACACCAATGATAAGTTGGACAGTGTCGACGAATCACATTGAAAGGTCTGCATTAATATAATCAGTCCAATAAGATATTCAACTAATTACTGCTTTTACGCCCAATTACGATTCAATTTGAATGACAAGGTATACGTTTCGTACGACGCACAGGTGTTCGTAAAATCATGATACCTACGTTGTTGACAGTTATAATACCGTTTCATGTATCTCGATCTTCATACATATGCATGAGCATCACTAATCCCACAATAGTAGCACGCGTGATTGTGAATACTGGTCTAACAAGCACAGGCCGTGGTGTCATGTCAGAAACATCCCACCTCATTCGCATACCTAAAACACCAGGTAAGTTTATGTATGCTAGCGGGTTATTTATATGGTCCGAGACTGGATTAGATTGTACAGACTGATTGGACAGATGAGGAAAATGTCTGAATAGCATCATTTCATTTCATCTTGCTAGTGCCGAATGTTGTTGTAGTGCGTTGAACTTAAAAGGGGGTTTCTTTCCAGAACGGGATCCTTCCTGGCGAATCAGTAATTGGGTAGTTAGGCCTACCTCCCTTTTTTAAAACATATCATAAAGCAGCGAGGTTTTGCGATGGACTAGTGCACAGAAAGATGCAGAGAAAACACTTACCCTACTCTTTAATGCTTTTCATAATTAGGATGACCCTCCGCGGGTCATTATACCATTTATTCATGAACCTCCCTCAATAGACAAACTGCAAAAGCACTTGACATTGTACTATAAACATTCAAATTTATCATGACCTTATCATAGCTTCCCACCCGTAACTTAGTCTGAGGTGAAACATATACATGAAGATCGACACGCACTTCACTGATATAGACTCAATAACAAATGACAAAGTAAATAGTTTCTTTTGTTGAGCAGAGTGAAAACGTCCATACGAATGAAATACCGAATACATTACTTTCTCTGATATCGGTTCATATCGTCAAGTATTCAAATATTTGTGTAGGACATACATACATCTATGAATGTATATATTATTTGTAAATATTTTCAAACTACTCTAATACTTTGAAGAGACGTGTCCTCTGTGAACTATCCATGTGATGTTACATGTCAGATCCAGTGGTTCAAATGTTTGGTTGGATGTAGTCGTGACGCACTTGCAGTTGTCGTTAAAGAGGTCGGGGTCAAAGGAGAAATTTGCACTTTGCAGCCATCGTCGCCAAAAGCGATTAACCGTCTCTGTTGACCAGACATGCACGAATGATGCGTCAGACGAATCTACCAATGTCATCTTGTCTCAGGTTGTCCAATTTATTCGTGTGAGCAGCACCGAGGTTAGTGAGAGTCATGACAGGATGTTTAGTTTGACATTCACGTCTGTCAATGACGTCCCAGACATGGTCAATGGATCAAAGGTCAGGCCCAAGTACTTACCATGGCATGACATCGATATCTTGCTGTTGGAGAAATTACTTCACAATCAATGATATTATGTTCCAACCTTTTGGCATAACTACGACCTTAAAGACAGTGAGTGAGTGAGTGAGCGAACGCTTTACCACCAGGCTACCCCACCGCCCCTCCTTAAAGACAGAAGGGTTATTATCAAACATTGGTATGATATGGGTCTGTTCTGTGCAAGTAACCAGTATATTGACATTTTAAGCTCTCAACAGTACCTACAATATTAGTGGAACCTTTTAACACAACCACCGATTGCTTTACTGTATACCTTCCAGTTGGGAATATTGCCTCAATGAAAATTCAGTCATATGGATTAAAAATATATGTGTCACAATCTTGAAAGATCAACCGTTGCCCTGCACGTTGTGCCGATATCCCCACGTGTGGTGCAAGGGACAAGATGGACAGTTAGTCACTCATTGTGAAACCACCCATTCCAGAACTCAAATAGCCATGCTGCACGACGTTAACATTCGTAAAACGATCATTAGCACGTGTCCAAACTCGATTCCTTCGGTCATGAAGGTCGATAATTAACCTTGATTCGAAAGAGAACCCTGACATTAGCCCATCGTCGATATCTCAGTGCTATCGTTCCCATGGCCAATGACGCCTCTGATTCCAATGACGTGTAGTAAGTTGTGGGATTGCATGGCACCAGTGCATATACGTATGCGCGCCGCCTGAGCAGAGGCGTATCCAGGTTTTGGGGGGAAGTCCAAAAGTTCGGGGAAAATGATCCTCAGGGAAAAAACATTCGTCTGCAATCGATTTCTTAATGCTATCGTTCTGACTATTTTGTCCTGGGTGGGAGTTGCTGACTTTGGGCTTTCAGAGCGGCGGCGATCATGGACGTTCTGTATTTTTTGGATAGATAAATGATAGATAAAAAAACAGGCAGCTATGGGGCAACAATGTCCACCTGCAACATGCCTATGGCACATGAACGTCCAGCGGATTGCAAAGGACGGACAATCAATGCTGATCATTCCTTAAATGTGAGAAATAAAGCGTATTTGAGTGTTTGGTTCCAAGAAAAGAACCTAATGTGAGTGACAATGGTAAATCTGACTGACCACCCAGCTGCACGTGATGTCCGGGGTCACATGCTTCATGACTGTCACAATCTCCTAGCTGTTTCTTTGACTGATTTTTTCGGAAATGCCGTATAGTCTTGCCACATAAATAAGGTTCTTTCACCGACAGACTTTGGTGTATGTTCCTGTAGTTTCAACTCAAAACAAAATACCTCGTTTATAAAATATACATGTATTTATCTGTTATTGTGTAAAGATCAGTGAAAATGCTATCAACGACTAATTACCCTGCGCCAAGATAAGACGCCTACAGACATCGATCAAACATTTTACCAAATACATTTACGCAATCGTAACAAGAAATACGTACGTCGTTCCTTAAAATGATAAGATGTAGAATCTTTAGTCGAGATAAACATACAGTCATTAACAAAAGTCATCTCATTTGTTAGTTCTTCCATTAACATTTCCGCAAAGAATTCTCTCCTAACCTGGACGTGTAATCAGTATAATTATCAATCAGCACCTATATGCTTTATCTATCAGCCCCTATATGCTTTATCTATCAGTACCTATATGCTTTATCTATCAGTACCTATATACCTTATCTATCACCACCTATATGCTTTATCTATCAGTACCTATATGCTTTATCTATCAGTACCTATATGCTTTATCTATCAGTACCTATATGCTTTATCAATCAGCACCTATATGCTTTATCTATCAGTACCTATATGCTTTATCTATCAGTACCTATATGCTTTATCTATCAGCACCTATATGCTTTATCAATCAGCACCTATATGCTTTATCTATCAGTACCTATATGCTTTATCTATCAGCACCTATATGCTTTATCTATCAGTACCTATATGCTTTATCTATCAGTACCTATATGCTTTATCTATCAGCACCTATATGCTTTATCTATCAGTACCTATATGCTTTATCAATCAGCACCTATATGCTTTATCTATCAGTACCTATATGCTTTATCTATCAGTACCTATATGCTTTATCTATCAGCACCTATATGCTTTATCAATCAGCACCTATATACTCCATCTATCAGTACCTATATGCTTTATCTATCAGTACATATATACTTTATCTATCAACACCTATATGCTTTATCTATCAGCACCTATATGCTTTATCTACCAGTACCTATATACCTTATCTATCAGTACATATATGCTTTATCTATCACCACCTATATGCTTTATCTATCAGTACCTATATGCTTTATCTATCAGTACCTATATGCTTTATCTATCAGTACCTACATGCTTTATCTATCAGTACCTATATACCTTATCTATCAGTACCTATATACCTTTATCTTTTATCTATCAGTACCTATATGCTTTTATCTATCAGCACCTTATGCTTTATCTATCAGCACCTATATGCTTTATCTATCAGTACCTATATGCTTTATCTATCAGTACCTATATGCTTTATCTATCAGTACCTATATCTATCAGCTTTATGTTTTATCTATCAGCACCCATATGCTTTTATCAATCAGTACCTATATGCTTTATCTATCAGTACCTATATGCTTTATCTATCAGTACCTATATGTTTTATCTATCAGTACCTATATGTTTTATCTATCAGCACCTATATGCTTTTATCTATCAGCACCTATATGCTTTATCTATCAGTACCTATATGCTTTTATCTATCAGTACCTATATGCTTTATCTATCAGTACCTATATGCTTTATCTATCAGTACCTATATGCTTTATCTATCAGCACCTATATGCTTTATCTATCAGTACCTATATGCTTTATCTATCAGTACCTATATGCTTTATCTATCAGTACCTATATGCTTTATCTATCAGTACCTATATGCTTTATCTATCAGTACCTATATGCTTTATCTATCAGTACCTATATGCTTTTATCTATCAGTACCTATATGCTTTATCTATCAGTACCTATATGCTTTATCTATCAGTACCTATATGCTTTTATCTATCAGTACCTATATGCTTTATCTATCAGTACCTATATGCTTTATCTATCAGCACCTATATGCTTTATCTATCAGTACCTATATGCTTTATCTATCAGTACCTATATGCTTTATCTATCAGTACCTATATGCTTTATCTATCAGTACCTATATGCTTTATCTATCAGTACCTATATGCTTTATCTATCAGTACCTATATGCTTTATCTATCAGTACCTATATGCTTTTATCTATCAGTACCTATATGTACTTTATCTATCTGATAGCACCTATAAGCTTTATCTATCAGTACCTATATGTTTTATCTATCAGTACCTATATGCTTTATCTATCAATACCTATATGCTTTATCTATCAGTACCTATATGCTTTATCTATCAGTACCTATATGCTTTATCTATCAGTACCTATATGCTTTATCTATCAGTACCTATATGCTTTATCTGATAGCACCTATAAGCTTTATCTATCAGTACCTATATGCTTTATCTATCAGTACCTATATGCTTTATCTATCACCACCTATATGCTTTATCTATCAGTACCTATATACCTTATCTATCAGTACCTATATGCTTTATCTATCAGTACCTATATGCTTTATCTATCAGTACCTATATGCTTTATCTATCAGTACCTATATGCTTTATCTATCAGCACATATATGCTTTATCTATCAGTACCTATATACCTTATCTATCAGTACCTATATGCTTTATCTATCAGTACCTATATGTTTTATCTATCAGTACCTATATGCTTTATCTATCAGTACCTATATGCTTTATCTATCAGCACATATATGCTTTATCTATCAGTACCTATATACCTTATCTATCAGTACCTATATGCTTTATCTATCAGTACCTATATGCTTTATCTATCAGTACCTATATGCTTTATCTATCAGCACATATATGTTTTATCTATCAGTACCTATATGCTTTATCTATCATTACCTACATACTTTATCTATCAGTACCTATATGCTCTATCTATCAGTACCTCTATACTTTATCTATCAGTACCTATATGCTTTATCTGTCAGTACCTCTATGCTTTATCTATCATTACCTACATACTTTATCTATCAGTACCTATATGCTTTATCTACCAGTACCTATATACTTTATCTATCAGTACCTATATGCTTTATCTGTCAGTACCTATATGCTCTATGTAGGTGTTATGGTACCTGTAAGAACCTTCAAGTTCAGTGTATGCAGAAAGGAAAATACATCAACAAAGAAGCATACATTTGTCGAACAGAAAATATACTGCAGTTAGTTCTTCTGTGAATTTGCTATATAAACTTAGAAAAAACGTTCCTTTTGCCTTGTCATAATTCCACCTGATATCCTTCCTGTAGATGATATCCTTTTACCTGACACAGGCAAAGACTTGAGATTTAGGAAAAGATTAGAATAAACCTAATAGTCCATGTTTCAGACAGGTGGAAAATGTGTTTACTGTTCCCACAGTGAAGGAAACAGATCATTTTCTGTAGTATTTAAACAGGAGACATTCTACTTTTCGTGCGTTCATTATTATATATACGCGGTTAGTGATGTTATGTTTGCTATTTAATATTTAGAGGATTCGTTGCTAGATATAAACAACCATTTGGCATCGAATTAGATCTGTGTACACTGTATAAACGACTGCATTCAAATGTTAAGCATATAGATCTATAATAATTATTATATATACTCCTGATCATTTTAAGCAGTTATCTGACCAGTTATTTGTCTCAAATAATTATACTGAAACTGCTGTGAACGTCATATTAGCAATCATAAGTGCATTGCTCAGATGGGGAGTAGAAATTGGCTTGGCTGTTTGCTGTTTGCGTAAGTACATAGCACTGTGCGAAGCTTTGCCTGCAGGTAAACGGCCTTCAACCGTCCTTGACATCTGACCTTTCTTACCGTATGTTGAGTGGAAACTGGAAATCCGTGTCGCCGGGTTTTAGGGTCAAGTCGCGTCATATCTAGGACACTCGTCGTTCACTGTTGCAGACGGTTGTCCCCCCATAACCCTCACTAGTGTATCGAAGGCCAGGTGAGTCCAGTCGTTTGCTCGTGTTGTGCCTAAGCTATTTGAACGAGAGAACGAGAGTTTTGTCAGTGAAATTGTTCATTTGTCGATTCATGGCTTATCAGATGGTTTACAGAATGTTGTATCACCAACACACCGAATCTTTTGAGAAAAAAATGGTTACACGGGTTCATGCATACTTTGATAGAGTTGTATCAGTGCCCCATAGGTTATTAGCATAAGATCCTGCTTGGCCATCACTTGGAATTGATGGGAATATCTTATTGACATCACTTATTAGATCTGTACGCTTAAAAACATGGTCGTGTCATCATCATTATCATCATCATCATGGTTTACAGTTAATCAACCTGCCAACATATGCATTTGGTGAGGTGAAATTTGGTTTTAGTCTGTTCAAGATCATTGCTTGCTCACGCACATGTGGTTGTGTAAGTATGTTGCTGTAGGTGAGGACTTAATTGTGATTACCATGGTTACATGCACAAATACACTCAATCTTCCCCAACCCCCTGCTTGTGTAGCAAGTTTTAGAATTAGTGATTAGTCATGAATGCAAATGATTGTGCAGTCATTTAACCACTGGGGTTTTCTAAGATATCAGTTGTAATCATTGTTCTAAAGAGGAGCAGAGCCAGGTGAGCTTTGAAGGATTAAGAAATAATTGAGAAGTAATAAAAACATTACACTTGAATGTGTCACAGTGTATGTGTAATACTGATTTCACAAAAATCATGTTAATGTTCATGTATTTCCCATGGTCTCGGGCCGCCTCCGTGGTGTAGTGGTTAGAGTGTCCGCCAGAGAGCGGAAGGTCGTGGGTTCGATCCCCGACCGCGTCATACCAAAAGACGTTAAAATATGGTACTTGTTGGTCCCTGCCTGGCACTCGGCATTAATGGGTACAACAAGGACTGGTTGGCTCGGAGTCAGTATACTTTGTCTGAGTGGGGTATTCATGCTTCACTGCGGCATGGTATCTCAATGAGCTAGCACTATAAAACCAGCTTAAGTCTGGGCTAGTACAAGCAGCGGCACATACACATACACTCACATGCACGTCGTCATATGAGCGGAATATTCTCAAGCACGATGTTAAACCCAATTTCACCTCACCTCACCTCTCACCACAGAAATAAAGAATTCTAAAGAATTTCTGTAATCGCGGTTTGACACATATTTGGATGATAATCATGCAATATGAAAATGTTGAAGTTCAACATCACATATCTTACAAGTATCAGGTAGCACATGGTGAGAATCATCAATATTTGTAACTGAACTAAAATGTGGCCTTATTTTTACCTCGTTTGGCAAAATAACAGACACTTGTGAGACACTTGAATTTGAAACCACATTATTTCATAATTGTGTACTTCTAAATCTGCTCTGTTTAAAACTCAATGAATCACAAAAAATAGACCTCAATTCCCCTCCCTTCTAACTGTAGCACAAAAACTATCTATCAGCATATCCAATGATTTTATAAACGTATCTTGATTTGTTTCAGTGAAATGTAGAACATCAAATTCAGAAACATCTTCAGTTATTTTGGTTTCTTCATATCTCAGACTTCTTATGTTTAAATGAAATATTGTATGAACTGTTTGTGAGGCATTCTAGAAGTTGCAAGTAATAGGACTGATAAGTCTTCATGGATGATCATTTCTGATCATTACAATAGTAAGATTACCACCACATATGCTGGTTTACTGTTTAAATATACATAAACTCAGATACAATACTGAACAAGCAATGGATACAAGGATCAGTTCGTGGACATTTTGGAAATATTTATAAGAATAACAAAGAGACAACAAGCATGCAAATTTTCGGCACTTGTGGTAAGTAGGACTGTGATTGAATTGACACAGACATAACGAAGCTGTGTATAGCATTATATACTTCATGAATTACATTTGGCAACATCAATGACAAGTACTAAGAGATACGATGGGTTTACTGTGTTGACGATTTCCCTACATTGTGGAGAACAGGGATATTGTGTGGCAAACAGCAGGTACAGCATTTCTTTCGGGAGGTAACTGGGACAGTTGATTGATTATGAAACTCTGGTGCATGAGTAAAGACAGTGTGCTCTAGTAATGAACAATTAAGCAAATCAATGTATACACATATTGAGATAGAATACTAAGTGCAGTGAGTACTATGTACAGTGGAGTATGTGAGTGAGTGAGCGAGTTGAGTTTTACGCCGCACTCAGCAATATTCCAGCTATATGGCAGCGGTCTGCAATAATCGAGTCTGGACCAGACAATCCAGTGATCAACAGCATGAGCATCGATCTGCGCAATTGGGAACCGATGACATGTGTCAACCAAGTCAGCAAGCCTGACCACCCGATCCCGTTAGTCGCCTCTTACGACAAGCATGGGTTACTGAAGATCAATATTCTAACCCGGACCTTCACAGGTAGTGAAGTATGTATTCACTATGTAAGGATATGAGTACTATGTACAGTGAAGTATGTATTCACTATGTAAGGATATGAGTACTATGTACAGTGAAGTATGTATTCACTATGTAAGGATATGAGTACTATGTACAGTGAAGTATGTATTCACTATGTATTCACTATGGATATGAGTACTATGTACAGTGAAGTATGTATTCACTATGTAACGGATATGAGTACTATGTACAGTGAAGTATGTATTCACTATGTAAGGATATGAGTACTATGTACAGTGAAGTATGTATTCACTATGTAAGGATATGAGTACTATGTACAGTGAAGTATGTATTCACTATGTAAGGATATGAGTACTATGTACAGTGAAGTATGTATTCACTATGTAAGGATATGAGTACTATGTACAGTGAAGTATGTGTTCACTATGTACGGATATGAGTACTATGTACAGTGAAGTATGTGTTCACTATGTATGGATATGAGTACCCACAAACATAAGTCAGGCCTGTGTATGACAGCCACACATTGCTTGATGTCTGTGTTGAGTGTGTACACAACAGTTTGTCATATGACAAAGTAAGTGACTTCCATATGTACATACAAATCAGCAGCATATATGTATGTGTACAGAAGTCATGGGAATGTCATCATAGTTACTAGGGCTGTAACGATGCATCAAACTATTGATGGATTGCAATTGTTGTGTCTCCGATAGCAATTAATCGATGGTAGAAACGAAAAACTATTGATGCATTGATAGTATGTGTGACTATCGATAGTTTAGTAATTGACTTCCGTTGATAAATGTGCAGCGCAAAATACAGGATGTTTGGGTGCAGACTTGCAGCTTCAATGAGTTTATGTTTTAATTGTTTACTTGATCTGAGTTTCAAGTTTCTTGTCAGTTATTAAAAGAGACTAAAGCTACTTCAACTTGTTTTTATGTCATATAAACTATACATTCATTTGGCGAATGACTTCAGATGAGACAATTCCAGGAGAAAAAAACTATTGCAATAGTATTGCAATAGTTGGTCGCAGTAGACTATCTCTATCACAATAGTATGTTGTAATAGACTATCGCTATCGCAATAGTTGTTTCCCCCTCAATAGTCACCCTTAGTAATTACTGCTGATGCTGTAGATGTAGGCTGAATGGTTCTGGTCAGTCCAACACATGGCTGAAACACGCCGGAGTTGTCGTTGCTGTGTACTTCACTGTGAAATTCACAATACACAATGGCCATGGTGCTCCTCACTAACTTCTTACCTCAATATGTTATATCTCGTATCTAGAGGGGGGAAAAATATCTCATATCACCAGTGGCACAAGTATTGCAACAGTGCAAAAACAGTTATAATGAATCATACTTGATACTGTAAATATATTGCAACCTATAAGGAAGAAAGTTTACTGGATGTTGAATGAGTTGCACAAAGGCCGGTTGTATCTCAAAGATTATTTATTCGTTGAGAGGTCTGCATGTTGAGTACTGTTGACAAACTGGTAGAAAGTAAAAGACGGAATCGTATGAAAACACAAATTCCACTTAATGCGGAATATTGTATATTACATGCAGGATACTGTTACAGATGTGAGCTTCTTTATCATGAGGACCACAAGGTTTAGTGCTACAGTATTGTGTCATCAGATTAAAATAGGTGCCCTAAGCCAGGAATTAGAAATAATCTTCCAGGTCTACTCACACCTGACCAAATCATAATCTTTAATGCCAAGACATAAAACATTGTATTGTATTCCAAATGAATTGTTTGTAATCATCAATATTGAAAGACAAGTTTAGACTAGCCAGTTTATAACGTCTTGAGGCTGAATATGATAGTTATGAACCAGGATTGTTTTACTTAAATAATGGTTTGTTTAATATGAAATACTGAAAAAGTTTCAAAATCACAGGTTCTATGCAACCATGGCTTTGTATGGTAGGGTCTTAAAGGAGAATACGAGTGAATTGCAATAATTTGCTTGGTGAAAGAAAAAGTCATCAGAAACATATTCCCAAATTTTCAATTAAAAATTATGAATAATTATGTTTTAATCGCGAAAACAGTTCTGTAAATCTCAGCTTCGGCCATTATGCATATTTCGCTGGAACCCACGTGACCTTTCCGCTCGTGACATCAAATGTGCCTGGAGTCCGCCATATTGCCAAAGACCAAGCGCTACAGTAGTACAAATCGTGTTGTTTCTGTCGTTTTTTTAAATAGTACGATGGTGTATTGCATTGCCTGGGGATGCAGGGCATCATCGAACATGGGAAAGAACCACCATTTCTTCTGTTTTCCAAGTGAAATGACAGATTTCGGCAGGAGAAATGCGCCGATCATTCTGAGTCGGACGCATATGAAAGAGACATACACGCATGGGGTATGGAAATCCCCAAACTAGGCTGAAGAAGGAAAGAGTATCCACGAGATTCATTTATACTCCATCATTCCCTGTAACAACTTACTGTCAGTGGTATTTTAAACATAAATTTAATCAAGTCCGGTTGCCAGTCGAATTGCCCCCGCTACAAAATGCCCCAGTGGGGTAGTCAAAATGCCCCAATTTATTTAAAATGAATAAATATAGGCATAAATGCATAGTTTTGTCAACTTTGATATTATGTTCTTCATATATAAGTATATACATAGTTATGAGTTTACTAATGAAACATTTATCAGAAATATTACTTCCTAAAAACTTTTATATGAAGAACATAATATCATAATAAGTTGACAAAAACTATTTACGGCATATATTCAATCATAAATAAATTTGAACAAATTAGAATGAATGACCAAATTTGTTAGGGCATTTTGTAGCTGGGGCAGTTCGACTGGTACATATGAGATATATATTATATAAATCAGTAAGTGATTTCACATGAGCTTGAAAATGTTTCGCTATAACGTTCTTTTCAGTTTGGAGCCCTAAATGATGCAGTCAACTCGAAACATTGCCGAATACAACGGCAAATCATGAAGTACATGTTGCTTTCATTGTTTTCCATTTTGTCCAATTACGCACATCGGCATCAGATTCGCTATTTGTCAGTAGTGTGTGCCGTGAAAGTTGTTCTGTATTCTCATTGGCTGACAAGATGTCATTCTAAGGCTATGACTGAGTACCATAACTATTTCCATAACCAAACAATCGGGAAACATAAGTTGTCCTGACCAGTATTTTATAATTCACCAGTTTTCGGGGAATAACTTATCTGCATCACGTATATTATCTCTGCTCGACCAGGCTGGGATCTTGTATCGAGATTTGATACGTTATTAATGAGAACTAGGATCCTAAATTTTTTCTACAAAATATTTCCAGTGTAATTTTTGAAGCAGATAATTTTTATTTTCCCTCGTCTGAAGCATAATTATTTTGTTTTTAAATCCCAGACACCCTACAGTCACCCATTTGACACAAGATGAACTGTAATCACATTTTTTTAAAATAATTCTTAGTGACTGGTCATATATTTATAGGGGTGAGTTTGCTGGCTGGAACTGTATGACATTTTGCTGACAAATAGTAATCTTGTTAAATGATATGGTCTATTTTTAAATTTATTTTGCCTCCGTTTCGCTTGATTCTTCTTCTTCATCTTCAGTGGAAGATTGTTTTGCAAGATGTAAAATCGGATCGTATTGATACGTCTAACATCCATTTCAGAAATGACATCAGGAACATCTTTTACTGCTTCAGAATCCACAGACACTGTTAAGTTGTGACGTAAAATAAAAGAGAAAGCCATCAGCAACAGGCACTTATGACGTCATGTCACATGATACCCCCTCTGCTCATTAACTGTCGGGTGATTCCGTAATAGGGGGAAATACGAGTACGTTTTTGTGTTTTTATTGCTATTTTACAAACTTTTTGTTCAATTTTAATCACGGAATGTGACTTTTAGAATATCCTTAACAATATATCAAAAGTTTTATTTTCGTTCGTATTCTCCTTTGATATTTTGTTTTGATTTCTAGGTATACATGTCATTTTTGTTTTATTTGTTTTCATAGTACATATTTATTTCCAACATAGCATAGGGTACAAAATAAAAGTAGAATATTAGGGTTTTACAGTGTTCATGGTCTGTGATAAGAACATGTTTTCGTCCACTAGAAAGTTCTGATAACTTGTGAGATGTATTTTGAAATCAGTGTCATTCATAATTCACAATTCTCTGTTCCTCATAATTTTACGAAACAACTGTCAGAGAGTTTGTGTTCAAAGCAGGCGCATGTAAAAATCATTACTTCTGACAAAAACTTCTCTTAAATCAGTTGCTTCCAGAATTTCAATACTACTATCTATCCTTCAAAACCTAAATTAGGTGATAATTATCATCTATGATGATGATTTGCTGATTTAATGTGCACTTCCCAACATAATAGGTATTTCGCATACAGGCCATTTAGTGTTCGAAAGAAGGTTGATTTGACCAAAAGATACGGCAACCTGAAGGGGGCGTTAGGGTTGCATAATTAAATTTGTATGAATTTTGAAATTTGACATAGTGGTAGGGGCGCTGAAGTATGTTTGGTTTGGTTGGTATTTGTTTTTTGTTTTGTGTTTGTTTGTTTTGTTTTTGTTTTAGGTTATGTTGTTAGGATTTGATGCTAGTTGGTTGTGTGGGATTATATACAACCCAGAAGGCCAGTTTTGACTAGAAATATACATAAGGCTTTAAAGGTTTGAGTGTTGTGAAGTGGGGTTAGGAGTGTTTGTGGTGTTGGGTATGTGTTGTACGTGAGGAAATGCTACAAAGTGTTACACGTGTATGTTATAAATGCTGTAGCTTGTGTAGTAGAGTCTATGACAAGCAACATTTGTTCATGTATTCCATGTGTCCAGTGTCAGCACAGCTGGCAATACATTGCATGGTATTATGTAAAATGTGACAGACCCAGATGGTATGCAGCCTGCCCACTTACTGTCTGTCCCACCTTCACTCCCACTGGCTAACAGGAGCTGTGCTGTACGTCTACATGGAAACATAGGCAGCTGGAAGTAATGCTAATGATAACAATGTACGTACAGGAGAAAACATCCTCTGCTGCCATGTCAGGCGTTATAAGGTTAACCATCACAGTACCATCTCACCCTTACTAAATGACCAGTCACCTGTGTTGAACAGTCAGTAAGGAGACACCAGGCATGGTACGTTTACTTCAGTGTAGGGACAAAGCATTAAAAACAGTCAGAAGGCAATCTGTGGAACATGGCCTCCCATCCAACTATTCTCTGTGACTAGCTCTGCTTGACCTAAACCCGTGACCTGCACCTCCTGTGTACAGGATAGTGTGCCAACATTCGGTCAAGTATTGGTGCATATATGTAATTACCTGTAGCTAGTTTAGGTCTGTGGTGATTGCAGGATATTGTTTTAAGAACCAGTTCAACTAATTTAGGTAGATTCTAAATATATCAAGACTACTTGTTCACAGGAATAGTTTAATACAAACAGTAACATATCTTTCTATTTAGGCATTTAAATAGATAACAATGATAGATTAATGAGCTGGCATTGTGGGACCTGGTGATTTTTCATACTTTACACAGGAGTTTAAGTATGTTGATGACATCATCATATACAATAACGAAATGAGATACACAGTAGAGAGAAAACATGCTTCAGCATTGTGTTCAACAAACTATTCAAGTCCAATGTCTACAATCACCACATGAAAGATGTTTCTGACTTAGATGTAGTCAGGGTTTGGGTGTAGAATATGTATGTTTTAAAAGTTAAACTGTTATTGACATCTGTTTTGCTTCCCTATTTATGTGTTTGCCTCACTGTGGGTTAGGTTGGACAGTTCCTAGACAAAGCCACCAAAGAAGGTAGCAAGTCACTGGGTGTTTGCTTGTCTGTAAGGCATGTAATCAGTATCCTGTTTGTGAATGTACTACAGCATGATGTTGTAAGGAGGATGCTGGGTCCTGGTACATGTGGGGCATAGTCTCCTAAACCAATAGCCTTTGAGATGTTACAGTAGTCACTGATATTGTCAGGTAAATATTGAGTAGGCTGATGACTCCGGTGAAAATGCCCAGCAGGACATGAGTTCAAGACTTCACATACAATATGAACTAATGTAGCTTGTTTAATCACACTTTCCCTGTCCTTGGACACAGATGAAATAGTTTGTGAAAGTATCTGCTATTAAAAATGAAGATGTTTGAAATCAGTATCTTCCTTGTCAATCTCAGAAATAGATACATTGGCATCTAAATGTTGTTTTTAGTTACATTTACACTTTTGTATCAAAGGAATGTGTGTGTTATGTGTTTCAGCATTAGTGAGTAGTGATTAACACAACCAATACGATGGAGGGCACTCAGTACATAGTAGTGTAGTGTATTAGTGGAAGTTATGTCTAATGAATTTTAGTGGCAGCAAATGAAGCACTCATAAAATGTCATTTGTAGATTGTGTCTAAAATGATCATACAATACTTACTGAATAACCTAAACATATTATAGTTTGTAAACGTGGCAGTGTTTATTCTACACTCATTACTTTTCACAGAACCATTTTGAAATCTGTAACTAAAACATGCAGTTTATTTTTAAGCTTGAGATGTGGAATCTGAACTCCAACTTGAGAGGTAGTCATGGTTTTGATGATACCACTTTTGGTAACTGAAGTTGGTGTTGTGCCATGGCATCAGTGAGCAAAATAATAAATTAAGAAACTTCTAGAATATTTGATTAGGAAGGAACTTTAGGATGGTTCAGCTTTGGTATTGCTTTGTAAAGAGAAGTCAGACTGAGAGAAATAATATGAGGAAATTGGAATTATCACTGGCTGGACCCAGGTTCAAACATGCAGAGGTGTCAAACAATCTTGATGAAAAGTTATCTCACCTTACTTCAGAACGAAAGATTGAATTCATGAGTATTGATTTGTTTCCCAATTTACATCAGCTACATTAGAACATAGGAGTAGATGATGCATTGCCTGTGAAACAGTATCCCCATCTCATGAACCCACTCAGATGGAGAATCTCAGAAAACAAGTCAAATATAATCAGTTGAGATGACCCGACCCCAACGATCGTATGCGACACCCGTGCAGGTTTTGCTTTTGAGATGAACCTTCCTATCTGTTTCTTTTTATAGTGACAGACTCCATGGTAGTCTATTACAAATTGGGCATTTAAAAAGTGTCCTTTGTAATACAATATCAATGCACACTAATTTGCATAAAGCCATGGTCTGTTCCAAATAAATCGTTTTGGACTCAGAAAAAACCCGCATTGCTCATTTCTGCACTAATCTCTCCTCAGGAAAGTCCTTTTTCTATGTTTCCAATGTCCCTACCACTGAGACTGTACTTAGGTCGAACTTAGTTTAACAGATATATCACACTTGCACACACCAGCTACATAAATTGTAGAGATAAATGAGAAAATACATTTTTTTTCTATTTCCGACAGTACTTTAAATACAGCCTTACAGTAGAGTATACTGAACTAGACATCATCTTGAGCCCTGTGATCAAGTTCTTAGAAAACTACATAATGTCAGGAGATAAAAATTCTGTGTTTTGTTAGGTAGAGCTAGGTCAGCTGTAGATTAACATGCTCTAAATTGAATGGAACGTGTTGCAGATAGGACAGTCACCGGTACTCAACATGAGTCAATTTTGGTTGCAATAATAATAAACATATGCCTCGCCTATTATTGAGCATGCATATCATCATCATCATCATCATCATCATCATCATCATCATGTTTCCACATGGCTTGGTGGTGGTTTCTGCTGCTACAAGTCGTGCCGCAGCCAAGGCAGGTAGTGACGACAACAGTCAACACTGCTCCTTTTAGATACACAATCACCTGATTTTAAATATTTAGTTTGCTTTTGTTTTGTTCTGTTTTAGTTTAAACCATATGCTACTCAAAACCCTGCCCAAGAACCTACTGGAAACTGAAGAGCGATCAAAATGAGGAACTTGACTGGTCTTCTCCGAGGGGCCCGTTTCCTTGGTAGCCGAGCGTCCAGACAGGGTCCAAGACATCGCATACCAGGTGGGTTTTCAACTTACTCTCAGTGAAAGGGAAAGTGAATGTTATCTGCTGAGTCCTCATAGTCAGCCAGGTCACACATTGTAGTTAACTGATTCACACAGTCAGCCAGGTCACACAATGTAGTTAACTGATTCACACAGTCAGCCAGGTCACACATTGTAGTTAACTGATTCACACAGTCAGCCAGGTCACACATTGTAGTTAACTGATTCACACAATCAGCCAGGTCACACATTGTAGTTAACTGATTCACACAGTCAGCCAGGTCACACATTGTAGTTAACTGATTCACACAGTCAGCCAGGTCACACATTGTAGTTAACTGATTCACACAGTCAGCCAGGTCACACATTGTAGTTAACTGATTCACACAGTCAGCCAGGTCACACATTGTAGTTAACTGATTCACACAGTCAGCCAGGTCACACATTGTAGTTAACTGATTCACACAGTCAGCCAGGTCACACATTGTAGTTAACTGATTCACACAGTCAGCCAGGTCACACAATGTAGTTAACTGATTCACACAGTCAGCCAGGTCACACATTGTAGTTAACTGATTCACACAGCAGTCAGCCAGGTCACACATTGTAGTTAACTGATTCACACAGTCACACAGTCAGCCAGGTCACACATTGTAGTTAACTGATTCACACAGTCAGCCAGGTCACACATTGTAGTTAACTGATTCACACAGTCAGCCAGGTCACACACTGTAGTTAACTGATTCACACAGTCAGCCAGGTCACACATTGTAGTTAACTGATTCACACAGTCAGCCAGGTCACATTGTAGTTAACTGATTCACACAGTCAGCCAGGTCACACATTGTAGTTAACTGATTCACACAATCAGCCAGGTCACACATTGTAGTTAACTGATTCACACAATCAGCCAGGTCACACATTGTAGTTAACTGATTCACACAATCAGCCAGGTCACACATTGTAGTTAACTGATTCACACAGTCAGCCAGGTCACACATTGTAGTTAACTGATTCACACAATCAGCCAGGTCACACATTGTAGTTAACTGATTCACACAGTCAGCCAGGTCACACATTGTAGTTAACTGATTCACACAGTCAGCCAGGTCACACATTGTAGTTAACTGATTCACACAGTCAGCCAGGTCACACATTGTAGTCACGTTTTTCTCACAATCAGCCAGGTCACACATTGTAGTTAACTGATTCACACAGTCAGCCAGGTCACACATTGTAGTTAACTGATTCACACAACCAGCCAGGTCACACATTGTAGTTAACTGATTCATACAGTCAGCCAGGTCACACATTGTAGTTAACTGATTCACACAGTCAGCCAGGTCACACATTGTAGTTAACTGATTCACACAGTCAGCCAGGTCACACATTGTAGTTAACTGATTCACACAGTCGGCCAGGTCACACATTGTAGTTAACTGATTCACACAATCAGCCAGGTCACACATTGTAGTTAACTGATTCACACAGTCAGCCAGGTCACACATTGTAGTTAACTGATTCACACAGTCAGCCAGGTCACACATTGTAGTCACGTTTTTCTCACAATCAGCCAGGTCACACATTGTAGTTAACTGATTCACACAGTCAGCCAGGTCACATTGTAGTTAACTGATTCACACAGTCAGCCAGGTCACACATTGTAGTTAACTGATTCACACAGTCAGCCAGGTCACACATTGTAGTTAACTGATTCACACAGTCAGCCAGGTCACACATTGTAGTTAACTGATTCACACAGTCAGCCAGGTCACACATTGTAGTCACGCTTTTCTCACAATCAGCCAGGTCACATTGTAGTCACGTGCAATTCTCACAGTCAGCCAGGTCACACACTGTAGTCAATGCAATTCACACAATCAGCCAGGTCACAACATTTTAGTCTCCTGAGTCACACAACCAGCCAAGTCACACATTGTAGTCACTTGATTCACACAGTCAGCCAGGTCACACATTGTAGTTAACTGATTCACACAGTCAGCCAGGTCACACATTGTAGTTAACTGATTCACACAGTCAGCCAGGTCACACATTGTAGTTAACTGATTCACACAGTCAGCCAGGTCACACATTGTAGTTAACTGATTCACACAGTCAGCCAGGTCACACATTGTAGTTAACTGATTCACACAGTCAGCCAGGTCACACATTGTAGTTAACTGATTCACACAGTCAGCCAGGTCACACATTGTAGTTAACTGATTCACACATAGTCGGCCAGGTCACACACTGTAGTTAACTGATTCACACAGTCAGCCAGGTCACACATTGTAGTTAACTGATTCACACAGTCAGCCAGGTCACACATTGTAGTTAACTGATTCACAAATCAGCCAGGTCACACATTGTAGTCACGTGAATTCTCACAATCAGCCAGGTCACACATTGTAGTCAATGCATTTCTCACAATCAGCCAGGTCACACATTGTAGTTAACTGATTCACACAATCAGCCAGGTCACACATTGTAGTTAACTGATTCACACAGTCAGCCAGGTCACACATTGTAGTTAACTGATTCACAACAATCGCCAGGTCACACATTGTAGTTAACTGATTCACACAGTCAGCCAGGTCACATTGTAGTTAACTGATTCACACAGTCAGCCAGGTCACACATTGTAGTTAACTGATTCACACAATCAGCCAGGTCACACATTGTAGTTAACTGATTCACACAGTCAGCCAGGTCACACATTGCAGTTAACTGATTCACACAGTCGGCCAGGTCACACATTGTAGTTAACTGATTCACACAGTCAGCCAGGTCACACATTGTAGTTAACTGATTCACACAATCAGCCAGGTCACACATTGTAGTTAACTGATTCACACAGTCAGCCAGGTCACACATTGTAGTTAACTGATTCACACAGTCAGCCAGGTCACACATTGTAGTAGTTAACTGATTCACACAGTCAGCCAGGTCACACATTGTAGTTAACTGATTCACATACAGTCAGCCAGGTCACACATTGTAGTTAACTGATTCACACAGTCAGCCAGGTCACATTGTAGTTAACTGATTCACACAGTCAGCCAGGTCACATTGTAGTTAACTGATTCACACAGTCGGCCAGGTCACACACTGTAGTTAACTGATTCACACAGTCAGCCAGGTCACATTGTAGTTAACTGATTCACACAGTCAGCCAGGTCACACATTGTAGTTAACTGATTCACACAATCAGCCAGGTCACACATTGTAGTCACGTAATTCTCACAATCAGCCAGGTCACACATTGTAGTCACGTATTCTCACAGTCGGCCAGGTCACACATTGTAGTTAACTGATTCACACAATCAGCCAGGTCACACATTGTAGTTAACTGATTCACACAGTCGGCCAGGTCACACATTGTAGTTAACTGATTCACACAGTCAGCCAGGTCACACACTGTAGTTACGTAATTCTCACAATCAGCCAGGTCACACATTGTAGTCACGCAATTCTCACAATCAGCCAGGTCACACACACCGTAGTCACGTAATTCACACAGTCAGCCAGGTCACCACATTTTGGTCTCCTGAGTCACACAAACCAGCCAAGTCACACACATTGTAGTCACTTGATTCACACAGTCAGCCAGGTCACACATTGTAGTTAACTGATTCACACAGTCAGCCAGGTCACACATTGTAGTTAACTGATTCACACAGTCAGCCAGGTCACATTTATTGTAGTTAACTGATTCACACAGTCAGCCAGGTCACACATTGTAGTTAACTGATTCACACAGTCAGCCAGGTCACATTGTAGTTAACTGATTCACACAGTCAGCCAGGTCACACATTGTAGTTAACTGATTCACACAATCAGCCAGGTCACACATTGTAGTTAACTGATTCACACAGTCAGCCAGGTCACACATTGTAGTTAACTGATTCACACAGTCAGCCAGGTCACACATTGTAGTTAACTGATTCACGCACAGTCAGCCAGGTCACATTGTAGTTAACTGATTCACACAGTCAGCCAGGTCACACATTGTAGTTAACTGATTCACACAGTCAGCCAGGTCACACATTGTAGTTAACTGATTCACACAGTCAGCCAGGTCACACACATAGTAGATTAACTGATTCACACAGTCAGCCAGGTCACACATTGTAGTTAACTGATTCACACAGTCAGCCAGGTCACACACTGTAGTTAACTGATTCACACAGTCAGCCAGGTCACACATTGTAGTTAACTGATTCACACAGTCAGCCAGGTCGCATTGTAGTTAACTGATTCACACAGTCAGCCAGGTCACACATTGTAGTTAACTGATTCACACAATCAGCCAGGTCACACATTGTAGTTAACTGATTCACACAATCAGCCAGGTCACATTGTAGTTAACTGATTCACACAATCAGCCAGGTCACATTGTAGTTAACTGATTCACACAGTCGGCCAGGTCACACATTGTAGTTAACTGATTCACACAATCAGCCAGGTCATTACATTGTAGTTAACTGATTCACACAGTCAGCCAGGTCACATTGTAGTTAACTGATTCACACAGTCAGCCAGGTCACACATTGTAGTTAACTGATTCACACAGTCAGCCAGGTCACACATTGTAGTCACGTTTTTCTCACAATCAGCCAGGTCACACATTGTAGTTAACTGATTCATACAGTCAGCCAGGTCACACATTGTAGTTAACTGATTCACACAACCAGCCAGGTCACACATTGTAGTTAACTGATTCATACAGTCAGCCAGGTCACACATTGTAGTTAACTGATTCACACAGTCAGCCAGGTCACACATTGTAGTTAACTGATTCACACAGTCAGCCAGGTCACACATTGTAGTTAACTGATTCACACAGTCGGCCAGGTCACACATTGTAGTTAACTGATTCACACAATCAGCCAGGTCACACATTGTAGTTAACTGATTCACACAGTCAGCCAGGTCACACATTGTAGTTAACTGATTCACACAGTCAGCCAGGTCACACATTGTAGTCACGTTTTTCTCACAATCAGCCAGGTCACACATTGTAGTTAACTGATTCACACAGTCAGCCAGGTCACACATTGTAGTTAACTGATTCACACAGTCAGCCAGGTCACACATTGTAGTTAACTGATTCACACAGTCAGCCAGGTCACACATTGTAGTTAACTGATTCACACAGTCAGCCAGGTCACACATTGTAGTTAACTGATTCACACAGTCAGCCAGGTCACACATTGTAGTCACGTTTTTCTCACAATCAGCCAGGTCACACATTGTAGTCACGTAATTCTCACAGTCAGCCAGGTCACACACTGTAGTCACGTAATTCACACAATCAGCCAGGTCACAACATTTTAGTCTCCTGAGTCACACAACCAGCCAAGTCACACATTGTAGTCACTTGATTCACACAGTCAGCCAGGTCACACATTGTAGTTAACTGATTCACACAGTCAGCCAGGTCACACATTGTAGTTAACTGATTCACACAGTCAGCCAGGTCACACATTGTAGTTAACTGATTCACACAGTCAGCCAGGTCACACATTGTAGTTAACTGATTCACACAGTCAGCCAGGTCACACATTGTAGTTAACTGATTCACACAGTCAGCCAGGTCACACATTGTAGTTAACTGATTCACACAGTCAGCCAGGTCACACATTGTAGTTAACTGATTCACACAGTCGGCCAGGTCACACACTGTAGTTAACTGATTCACACAGTCAGCCAGGTCACACATTGTAGTTAACTGATTCACACAGTCAGCCAGGTCACACATTGTAGTTAACTGATTCACACAATCAGCCAGGTCACACATTGTAGTCACGTAATTCTCACAATCAGCCAGGTCACACATTGTAGTCACGTAATTCTCACAATCAGCCAGGTCACACATTGTAGTTAACTGATTCACACAATCAGCCAGGTCACACATTGTAGTTAACTGATTCACACAGTCAGCCAGGTCACACATTGTAGTTAACTGATTCACACAATCGGCCAGGTCACACATTGTAGTTAACTGATTCACACAGTCAGCCAGGTCACACATTGTAGTTAACTGATTCACACAGTCAGCCAGGTCACACATTGTAGTTAACTGATTCACACAATCAGCCAGGTCACACATTGTAGTTAACTGATTCACACAGTCAGCCAGGTCACACATTGTAGTTAACTGATTCACACAGTCAGCCAGGTCACACATTGTAGTTAACTGATTCACACAGTCAGCCAGGTCACACATTGTAGTTAACTGATTCACACAATCAGCCAGGTCACACATTGTAGTTAACTGATTCACACAGTCAGCCAGGTCACACATTGTAGTTAACTGATTCACACAGTCAGTCAGGTCCAGTAGTCACTGATTCACACAGTCAGCCAGGTCAACTGATTCACTGATTCACACAGTCAGCCAGGTCACACATTGTAGTTAACTGATTCACACAGTCAGCCAGGTCACACATTGTAGTTAACTGATTCACACAGTCAGCCAGGTCACACATTGTAGTTAACTGATTCACACAGTCAGCCAGGTCACACATTGTAGTTAACTGATTCACACAGTCGGCCAGGTCACACACTGTAGTTAACTGATTCACACAGTCAGCCAGGTCACACATTGTAGTTAACTGATTCACACAGTCAGCCAGGTCACACATTGTAGTTAACTGATTCACACAATCAGCCAGGTCACACATTGTAGTCAATGTGATTCTCACAATCAGCCAGGTCACACATTGTAGTCAACTGCAATTCTCACAATCAGCCAGGTCACATTGTAGTTAACTGATTCACACAATCAGCCAGGTCACACATTGTAGTTAACTGATTCACACAGTCGGCCAGGTCACACATTGTAGTTAACTGATTCACACAGTCAGCCAGGTCACACACTGTAGTTACGTAATTCTCACAATCAGCCAGGTCACACATTGTAGTCACGTAATTCTCACAATCAGCCAGGTCACACACTGTAGTCACGTAATTCACACAATCAGCCAGGTCACCACATTTTAGTCTCCTGAGTCACACAACCAGCCAAGTCACACATTGTAGTCACTTGATTCACACAGTCAGCCAGGTCACACATTGTAGTTAACTGATTCACACAGTCAGCCAGGTCACACATTGTAGTTAACTGATTCACACAGTCAGCCAGGTCACACATTGTAGTTAACTGATTCACACAGTCAGCCAGGTCACACATTGTAGTTAACTGATTCACACAGTCAGCCAGGTCACGCATTGTAGTTAACTGATTCACACAGTCAGCCAGGTCACACATTGTAGTTAACTGATTCACACAATCAGCCAGGTCACACATTGTAGTTAACTGATTCACACAGTCAGCCAGGTCACACATTGTAGTTAACTGATTCACACAATCAGCCAGGTCACATTGTAGTTAACTGATTCACACAGTCAGCCAGGTCACACATTGTAGTTAACTGATTCACACAGTCAGCCAGGTCACACATTGTAGTTAACTGATTCACACAATCAGCCAGGTCACACATTGTAGTTAACTGATTCACACAGTCAGCCAGGTCACACATTGTAGTTAACTGATTCACACAGTCAGCCAGGTCACACATTGTAGTTAACTGATTCACACAGTCAGCCAGGTCACATTTGTAGTTAACTGATTCACACAATCAGCCAGGTCACACATTGTAGTTAACTGATTCACACAGTCAGCCAGGTCACACATTGTAGCTAACTGATTCACACAGTCAGCCAGGTCACACATTGTAGTTAACTGATTCACAGTCAGCCATGTCACACACTGTAGTTAACTGATTCACAGTCGGCCAGGTCACACATTGTAGTTAACTGATTCACACAGTCAGCCAGGTCACACATTGTAGTTAACTGATTCACACAGTCAGCCAGGTCACACATTGTAGTTACGTAATTCTCACAATCAGCCAGGTCACACATTGTAGTCACGTAATTCTCACAATCAGCCAGGTCACACACTGTAGTCACGTAATTCACACAATCAACTGATTCACACAGTCAGCCAGGTCACACATTGTAGTTAACTGATTCACACAGTCAGCCAGGTCACACATTGTAGTTAACTGATTCACACAGTCAGCCAGGTCACACATTGTAGTTAACTGATTCACACAGTCAGCCAGGTCACACATTGTAGCTAACTGATTCACACAGTCAGCCAGGTCACACATTGTAGTTAACTGATTCACACAGTCAGCCAGGTCACACATTGTAGTTAACTGATTCACACAGTCAGCCAGGTCACACATTGTAGTTAACTGATTCACACAGTCAGCCAGGTCACACATTGTAGTTAACTGATTCACACAGTCAGCCAGGTCACACACTGTAGTTAACTGATTCACACAGTCAGCCAGGACACACACTGTAGTTAACTGATTCACACAGTCAGCCAGGTCACACACTGTAGTTAACTGATTCATACAGTCAGCCAGGTCACACATTGTAGTTAACTGATTCACACAGTCAGCCAGGTCACACATTGTAGTTAACTGATTCACACAATCAGCCAGGTCACACATTGTAGTTAACTGATTCACACAGTCAGCCAGGTCACACATTGTAGTTAACTGATTCACACAATCAGCCAGGTCACACATTGTAGTTAACTGATTCACAGTCAGTCAGGTCAGGTCACACATTGTAGTTAACTGATTCACACAGTCAGCCAGGTCACACATGTAGTTAACTGATTCACACAGTCAGCCAGGTCACACATTGTAGTTAACTGATTCACACAGTCAGCCAGGTCACACATTGTAGTTAACTGATTCACACAGTCGGCCAGGTCACACATTGTAGTTAACTGATTCACACAGTCAGCCAGGTCACACATTGTAGTTAACTGATTCACACAATCAGCCAGGTCACACATTGTAGTTAACTGATTCACACAGTCGAAGCCAGGTCACACATTGTAGTTAACTGATTCACACAATCAGCCAGGTCACACATTGTAGTTAACTGATTCACACAGTCAGCCAGGTCACACATTGTAGTTAACTGATTCACACAGTCAGCCAGGTCACACATTGTAGTTAACTGATTCACACAGTCAGCCAGGTCACACATTGTAGTTAACTGATTCACACAGTCAGCCAGGTCACACATTGTAGTTAACTGATTCACACAGTCAGCCAGGTCACACATTGTAGTTAACTGATTCACACAGTCAGCCAGGTCACACATTGTAGTCACGTAATTCTCACAATCAGCCAGGTCACACATTGTAGTCACGTAATTCTCACAATCAGCCAGGTCACACACTGTAGTCACGTAATTCACACAATCAGCCAGGTCACAACATTTTAGTCTCCTGAGTCACACAACCAGCCAAGTCACACATTGTAGTCACTTGATTCACACAGTCAGCCAGGTCACACATTGTAGTTAACTGATTCACACAATCAGCCAGGTCACGCAATGTAGCCTCCTGATTCACACAATCAGCCATAGTACTGGCATAGATACTACTAAATAAAAATGCATATCTGCAAATGGTCACATGTTTATTAGTGTTGCACCGATCATTCAAATAATCAGTTTATTGATCATTTGACAATAAAATTTCGATTATCGATTTAAAAACATTACAATCGATAACACTGTACACCATCTTCAAGAATAACATAAACGATTGGTGTGTACATGAAAGATTTGTAAATACCTCCTAGTAGGCTCGTCATCGCAGCCGTAATACAGGAAGTCAAGTCTATTTATAGCTTGCGGGGGAGCAGTCGTTTTCTTCTTGTGGGGGCAGTGGCTTGCAGTGTAATAACAGTTTTAGCGTGGATACATATATTATTTAGACCCATGTTTAATTGCATGTTTAAATATGCAAGCATTGACGACGGTTTCGTAAATGTAGTATGTTATGAAAATGTGGCTTTGAAAACAATATATACTCCTGAGAGATATAACATGTGCTCGAAACAAGCAGTTTGATTAGCTGGGCAGACTGTCAACAAAATGCCTGCTTTCCCGCACATGCGTTCGCTTCGAGAAAACATTTTGTATTTGTGAAAGGCTCAATTCTCGTCGAATTCACGAACAAGGTTGGAAATGGATAGCTTTATTGATACTTGTCACATCTACTCTTAGATCTATAGCCGTTCTATTCTGATTTCTGCATCGAAGTCTACATGTACATCTTGAGTTCAACTTCTCAATTTTCACACACACAAATAATTGACGTACGTATCATTTAACTGTAAATAGTGTTATCTAAATTCATATTGTCAAATGCTCCAAGATTTTCAATATCCTTTCGTCGAAGTGTTTAATCCATTTCTAAGAAGAATGGGTTACGATCTCGTGTCATATGACAGATCTTAATTACAAGCGATCTTGTAGCAGTTGTCTCATCCAGCTGGTCTTGTGTTCATAAATCCATATATACTTGTAGTCGATCATTTATCGACAATTGATCAACAGAAGACATCGATAATCGATTATAGCTTAGAGGTTGATTCCCAACACTAATATTTATGCATGTAAGTTTGAGTGATACAGGACAGCGATAAAGAAAACACTGATGAACATGTATTGTCCAGTGGAAGTAGGGGAGGGACGTAACAAATGACTTGTGCAGTAAGGTAAAGGTCACAGGGCAGTCAATATCTTGTGTGACCGCCATCAGCATCAATGGTTGCCTGGCATTGGCGTCCCATAGTTTCGATCAGATTCTGGATGAACTGTCAAGGAATATTCTGATATTCTTCCCGCAAAGCCAGAAACAGAGCAGCTGAGGTCTGCAGCTGATCATGCTGTCTCACACGTCGATCTAGTTCATCCCACAAATGTTCAATTGGGAGCAGATCTGGTGAACAGGAGAGCCATTCACGAACCTGAACGTTGAGTTGAGCAAGGGTGATTGCTGTATGCGGTTGAGCATTGTCATGTGGGAAAATGAAGTTCTGACGGTTCGTGAATGGAATGACATGAGGCCTGATGATTTCTTCACAGTAACGTTGAGCTGCATGATTGCCTTAGACGTGAATAAGATCGGTTCCTCCACTGTATTAAATGCCTGCCCAAACCATAACACTACTGCCACCAAATCTGTCCACTTCCTGTATGCCATCTTGACACATATGCTCTTCTGTCATGATGCCTGAGCATATACCGAGCACATACATAAGTTCTCCACCTTGTAATGGCCACTGGAGATGGTTTCGACACCACTGTCTACATTGTTGATGTCATGTCTACATTGTTGATGTCATGTAAGGATAGGTCCCTGCAAAGGTTTGATAGGACGAATACCAGCGTCACGAAGGCGGTTCCTGACAGTTTGGTCCAAGATTGTTCGGGGTATGGTCACCCGGAGTCTTCCTGGCCGAGAATGATCACATGTTGTTCCATGCTGCTGGTGCTGATGCCAAAACCTTCCTATGGTACCCTGGGACACATTAAATTACCATGCAACCGCTGACTGCGAATCGCCAGCTTCCAAATGACCAATCGCAGTGTTTTGCTGAGCACAATGTCTAGATTTATGTTTGTCACCTGCTGCTAAAACAATCAGACCCCCTGGTTTTTATTGCAAATGTTGCACGGATCGTGCATGCCAAAGAAAGCTCATGAATCACATCACATTCATGCTTTATTACCTTTATTGAGAAAAACAGGTTTGGTTACGTTTTGGTGACAGGTTTTTAATGGCAATGGATTCAAACTTGGAGGGAACGTTCACTGATAACGACATACTGATTAGACACACACTTATGATTCATTTTCAAAACATTACATGGAAAAATACTGGCTGTGCATATGTTTATTTAGTAGTATGTATGAGAGAGATTAAGAACAGTCTAATGACATCTGCCAACTGTTTGTCACACAGAAAGTTGTGGTAGTGAATTTCATATGAATGATACATCATGTAATATTGTACAGCCTAATGAAAACGATACAAGACTTAGCCTTATGGTTAGAGACACACCTACGTACAAATACTGCTGACTCACCTGAATGGTAGATTAGAAAACAACAAGCTTGAATGACAATGTTGTAAGTGATATACAGGTCATGTTAGCATAGCAAGATTGTGTTGTTCAGAAGGAATCTCTTGTCATTCTCGATTACTCAGCATGGAAATTTCCAGATGGACATGCTGGTCCAGTGTTTTAGTAATGACCCTGATAACTCTTGACTTTTGTGAAACTTAGCAAGGTCAAGGTCCCTACAGGGGAGAACATATGTAGATATTACTGTCACAGCTGTCCATGTTGCAGACATTTAGGTGCTGTTTGAACAGTTGTCAACTACTTCAATCCACCAATATCGTACCTCATCTTAATGGACCCATGAACAAGTGTCATGGAAAGTCATCTGCTCATCTACTTTCTCGACTGAATACAGAGTTTTTGTAGATGTTCTTATTATACAGGAATTTAAGAATTTAGTTTCAAGATATCTAACTTTAATTATCTTCTAACTGGTCAAGAAAACACAAAAAGGGGTTACAATTATGTTTGCTGATATATATTGTTCTAGATGTATTTAGTTGATGTTGATTTCCTACAGAGAAAAATGAATACTCATTAAAGACGGCAAATCACACACTCTGTAATTGACTTCCAGGCCAAACATATTCCATATAAGTTGTGGCTGAGAAATTTGTTATCTGCTGTTAACTTTTGTTCTAATTTTGTGATTAAGCCTGTCCGAAAATATTACTCTTTACAAAGCTACTATGTTGTGTTTTACTAACCCTTTCAATCTTAAACTACAGAGAGGGACGGTGGGGTAGCCTAGTGGTTAAGGCGTTTGCTCGTCACGGGAAGACCCGGGTTCGATTCTCCACATGGGCACAATGTGTACAGCACATTTGTGGTATTGTGGTGCCATGATATTGCTGGAATATTGCTAAAAGCGGTGTAAAACTAAAGACAGAGGATTAAGTAGTTTGTTAGATGGACAATTGAGTAGTTTGTTAGATAAATGAGTAGTTTGTAAGATGATTGAGTAATTTGTGAGATGAATTAGTAGTTTGTAAGACAATTGAGTATTTTCTAAGATGATTGAGTGGTTTCTAAGATGATTGAGTAGTTGGTGAGATAAATTAGTAGTTTATTAGATGGGTGATTGAGTAGTTTGTAAGATGATTGAGTGGTTTCTAAGATGATTGAGTAGTTTGTAAGATGATTGAGTAGTTGGTGAGATAAATTAGTAGTTTGTTAGATAGGTGATTGAGTAGTTTCTAAGATGATTGAGTAGTTTCTAAGATGACAGAGTAGTTGGTGAGATAAATTAGTAGTTTGTTAGATAGGTGATTGAGTAGTTTCTAAGATGATTGAGTAGTTTCTAAGATGATTGAGTAGTTGGTGAGATAAATTAGTAGTTTAATAGATGGGTGATTGAGTAGTTTGTAAGATGATTGAGTGGTTTCTAAGATGATTGAGTAGTTGGTGAGATAAATTAGTAGTTTGTTAGATGGGTGATTGAGTAGTTTCTAAGATGATTGAGTAGTTTCTAAGATGATTGAGTAGTTTCTAAGATGATTGCGTAGTTGGTGAGATAAATTAGTAGTTTGTTAAATGGGTGATTGAGTAGTTTCTAAGATGATTGAGTGGTTTCTAAGATGACTGAGTAGTTGGTGAGATAAATTAGTAGTTTGTTAGATAGGTGATTGAGTAGTTTGTCAGACAAATGAGTATTTTCTTTGACATATTATATATATGTACATATTATGTTATGTGGAAAGCCATGGTTAATTTTGAAGTAATTAGATACCCAATTTTTTCAAGCATTCTTCATTGTCATTTTTTTTGTAGAGAAGGATTCTTTCCAAATTAAACCAGATGCATATCAACATTGTGATTGAAAATAAGTACTGACAGTACATTACTGTTATGGAGCATATTTTTATTAACATATACATTTTAGGTGCTCTTCGGGCAGGTTTTAAACTGAAAAAAAATAGTCAAGTCAAGCGACAACAAAGTTTTGTGAACAAGATGAGATATTAAATTGAATTTTATATCTTTTTCAGCATGTCTATCCCAACTATCTACCATTTGTTACCAAGGGCAACAAGAAAAATCTACAAAACGAGAGTTCCTTCAAGAAACCATAAAGAGTGTCTCACATCGCAAGAGCAATATGAAGAAGGCCAAGTTGGTGATTTTCGACAAAGACGGGACTCTTATCTGCTTCCATACCATGTGGACACCATGGGCAAAAAGTCTAGCAGCAAAGTATGTATTTGCATACTTGTTGGTTTTGTTAGGCATTTCAAATATGTTTTGCTCCCCCGTGTTGTGTGGTTTTAGAGCTGTTTTGATAACTGTGATTGACAGGGATTGTGTGAAGGTTATGTCTGTCAGAGTCTAGAGCAATTCCTCAGGACTGGTTGTTGCTTTTATTATTGTTTTTTTCCCCACGTCTACCCAGATGTTAAATGCTAAATGGGAAGCTTTGTCAGGTAATCTGTGTGATGTTACCACTAATTATGTCTGTTATAAATTCATTAACTGACCATCAAGTGAATGATGACAAACATGGGTTAAGCAAGGGAGTAGTAATCAGTGTATTGCATGCAATTTTAATTTCCTAAAAAGACTTAATGGTCAACGCTATTTTGAGGATATGAAAGGAACTTAATTGTTGCATAAGAAATACATGTACGCATTTTAGTGTGCATTCACCATCTGCCAGATGTTATTCGTCAGCCTAAATTAAGTATTTGTTTTCTTGTAGTATGGCTAAGTCCAGTGGCCTTGACATTGAGGAGAAGATATTTGATACCCTTGGCTTCTGCCACAAGTCAAATCGAGTCCTACCTGGACTCCTTGCAGAAAAAACCACACCAGAGATAGCAGTGGAACTGGAGAAGGTGCTTGTTGGAGAAGGCCTGTCTCTTGAAAGAGCCAGGGAAGTGATCAAGGAAAGCTGGCTGGAGGGAGATGTAGGAAACCCTGATGTCTTGAGGACAACCACAGACCTCAGAACCCTGTTTAGGATCCTTAAGAGCAATGGGATGAAGATTGCCATCTGCACATCAGATAACCGTGCAGGTACATTGAGCACCCTCAGTCAACTGGGCCTCAATGACTATGTTGACTGTGTTGTCTGTGGAGATGACCCTAACATGCAGCCCAAGCCCAATCCCCACAATGCCTGGAAGATCTGCGAGGCGGTTGGTGTTGATCCATCAGACACAGTGATGGTGGGAGATACAGTTGCAGATGTTGGGATGGGAAGGAATGCCAACCTGGGCTGGAGCGTTGGTGTTTTGAGTGGAGTGTGTGGTACTGAGGAACTCCTGGCTCTCTCAGACCATGTGGTCAAGAATGTGAAGGATCTTCTGCCACTCATCCTGCCATATGACAGGTGGAAGGAGTACTATGCCTACTCTGCCAATGATCGCATTCTGATTGAGCCACACTCCCTGGAAGAAGCATGCAGAGATGTTAGCGATCGCAAAGTGGACAAGAAGAAAATGGACCTGGTCATCTTTGACATTCATGGTACACTGTTGTGTACACACAGTAGACACACAGAATGGCTTGAGAGATTAACAGAAAGGTGGGAACTATTTATGGTTTTCTATGTTCTTTAAGAGAAAAATGAGTGTAAAAACATTTAACAGTGTTACTAGCTTAAAGAATCCACTGGTCAAAGACTGGTTATCATTCTTCCAGCACAAGAACATGATATTGAACTGCAGGTTGTAAATTGTTGTGACACCAAAGGCTATGTGATAATGATGACAACCACCCTAATTACAGCCACAGGGTACCTACATAGACAGAGGTTTCCCATCATGAGTGACTTTGATAACTAATGACAGATGCCTTCAAGTACTAGTAACTACTTGTGTAAAGATCGTTAGCCATGGTAGTTGAGGTTAAGATATTTGTGGACTCTAAATTGCATTTGGTTTACCAGTTATAACTGGTGGCTGATGTCTAGATGATAGTTATGATATTGGACTGAATTTAGATCAGTGTCCAGGGAGTCAGCATCATATGATAAGGGTAATAATTTTTGCACATGTGCATGAGTTCGTTTATTTGTAAACCTGCTACATTTGAAGGTATTTCATGAAAAAAGGAGAACAGTGAATTAGAATTGATCTCCTTTTATTTTAGTGATATTTTTTTTTTTAAATCAGTATATCTTTCAATGATCAATATGATTGCAATGATCAATATTCAACAAAAACTATCTTTTGTGATTTATATAATATATTTATGTCATCTGTGCAATATGAAAATAAGTACAACACCAAACTTCTTTCATTTCAGGCTTGAACAAATCACAGGCATGAAGCTGGCCAATAAGGTGTTTGATGTGATGGGCGCATGCCAAAGTTCAAGGAAACTACAGAGTGGGGTGCTTGCTGAAGGCTCCTGGCACGAGGTGAAATCTGCTCTTGTCAAGTTTCTGACATCAGAAGGCTTTTACTATGAAGAAGCTATCCTTATCATGAATCAAGCTTGGCAGGACAGTGAGGTCATCTTGAATACCAAACCAAAATCACTTGATAAAGATGTGAAAGAAGTCTTTAAGAACCTCAAGCTAAGTGGTGTGAAGGTTGCTATTTGCACTGGGTCATCTCGCGAGACTGCCATCCGTGATCTCATGGGACTTGACGTGCTCAATTATGTCGACATGATGGTTTGTGGGGATGACCCCCATAGTCAGCCCAAACCTTCTGCACACAATCTCAAACTTATCTGTGATGAGCTAAAGGTCGATCCCTCTTCTGTATGTGTCGTTGGGGATACAGTGTCAGATCTACATATGGGATCATTAGCCAATGTTGCCTCAAAGATCGGAGTCTTGTCAGGAGTTGGATCACATTCCGATCTGAAACCTCATGCTGACTTGTTAGTTGATGTGGTGAGTGAGATCCTGCCCCATGTTGTGTCCAGTGGAGTTTCTGGGGTGAAAGGGTCTGGAGGTTCCACTGGCAGAAGACTCTTTAGTACCTCAGTGAACTCTTCACCTTTCACCCAAATCAGGAGAAACCTGAGTAGAGTTGCTGCCCTAAGGCTAAAAGCCTCAGAAGATAAACTCACAACCTATGACTATGTCATTGTAGGTGCAGGATCTGCTGGCTGTGTTCTAGCCAACAGACTCAGTAAAGATCCTAATAACAGAGTCCTTCTATTGGAAGCTGGACCAAAGGATAACAGTTGGAAAATACATATGCCAGCAGCTTTAATGTATAACCTCTGTGATGATCAGTATAACTGGTACTACATGACAGAGCCAGAGAAGGCTATGAACAACAGAGTCATGTACTGGCCTAGAGGCAGAGTATGGGGTGGATCATCCTCACTCAATGCCATGGTTTATATAAGAGGACATGCCTTCGACTATGACCGTTGGGAGAGGGAAGGAGCAGCTGGCTGGTCCTACGCTAATTGTCTCCCTTACTTCCGCAAATCACAAACTCATGAACTCGGACCTGATGACTACCGAGGAGGAGATGGACCACTTCATGTATCCAGAGGGAAAAGCAATAATCCTCTGTTCCAAGCCTTCACTGATGCTGGAGTTCAGGCAGGGTACCCATTTACAGATGACATGAATGGTTTTCAGCAGGAAGGGGGTTGGATTCATGGATATGACTATTCATAAAGGTAAGAGGTGGAGTGCAGCTTCTGCATACCTCAGACCAGTTCTATACCGAGACAATCTGTATACTGAGACGGGAGCAATGACAACAAAGATTGTTTTCGAAAATAACAGAGCAGTTGGTCTGGAGTACAAGCAGGGAGGGATCATGAAAGAAGTGAGGGCTGAAAAGGAAGTTATACTCAGTGGAGGAGCTATCAACTCTCCTCAGCTGTTGATGATCTCAGGGATTGGCAATGCTGATGAACTGAGGGAACTGGACATTCCAGTTGTAGCAAATCTTCCTGGAGTAGGGGAAAATCTTCAGGACCATCTGGAAATATATGTACAGCAGGAGTGTACAAAGAAGATTACGTTGTACTCAGCACAATGGAAGTTTCCACACAACATGATTAGGATAGGTTTACAGTGGTTCACCACAAACACTGGGGATGGAGCATCAACCCATCTTGAAACTGGTGGATTTATCCGCAGTCGGCCAGGGATTGAACATCCAGACATTCAGTATCACTTCCTGCCTTCAACTGTCAATGACCATGGTAGGAAGATTGGACCTTGCCATGCTTTCCAAGCTCATGTGGGAACTATGAGACCAACAAGTAGAGGCTTTTTAAAACTGAAATCCAAAGATCCAGCACAGCACCCAAGGATTGTTGCTAACTATCTGAGCACACATGAAGACATTGTTGATATGAGGAATGGAATAAAACTGACCAGAGAGATCTTTTCCCAAAAGGCGTTTAATGAGTTCAGAGGTCCTGAGATAGCGCCAGGATATAACATTACTAGTGACAAAGATCTTGATGCATTTGTTCGTAAAATGGCAGACAGTGCTTACCATCCTTCCTGCACATGTAAGATGGGTTCAGCAAGTGACCCAATGGCTGTTGTTGATCCTTCAGCTAAAGTGATTGGTGTTGATGGACTCAGGGTTGTTGATGCCTCCATAATGCCCAGTGTGGTTAGTGGCAATCTCAATGGACCGACAATCATGGTTGCTGAGAAGTGTGCAGACATTATCCTTGGACAAAAGCCATTACCCGAATCCACAGCTCCTGTGTATACGCCGACCACCTTGGAAACGCAACGGTAATCTTGACTCTTGACAGTGTGCTGACATGTGGCAATATTGATTAAGTGTGTCATACTGACGTTGTTGTTCTGCTGGTACCTGGAGAGAGATCACTGCACCCAGACATATCTGGCCGTTTGAATTTGTTTGTTAGCATATATATACATTTATATGCACATGCAAATGTTTTGACTGCTGTTTGTTTGCGAATGATAGATAAGTCGCATGTTTACAGATATTTTGAAGAGGTTCTTTTCCATTTAAGACAAATTTCTTCTTTACGTTTGTTCAGAAATGTTAGTCTAGACATCATGTTTCTTTGCAAGTTGACATTCATAGCCCAGGTTATCCTAACCCCCATACTATTACATAGACTTATGCCAGTCATATCCCTAGGATGGCTTTGTGGGATACGGCCCTGTACTCTCTGTCTTCATCATGAAGTCAGAATGCAAGTTCTGGTAGCTCTTTAGCCATGGTTATGTCACCAGATTTTTTAAATATGTCACCTTTTCACTACTATTTCATGACTATGGATCAGCAACCTCAGTAATATTTTTTATTACAATATTGTCTGGTGAAGGTTTGTTTCTTCATTTGTTACACTTTTAGTCACATTCACCTACATTGTTATTCTTTCCTTTGATATCAGTAGTATCGTGGTATCTCAGAATTTGTTATTTCTCAGTTAATTTTTAGTTAAATGTGTCAAATGTGAAGAGGTCCCACTGACACTTGTTACATTACTATGATACATATCTGGTTGTATTCCTCTCAAGGATGGGTTTCCAGTACTGTGAAAGCTTCAGTGGGGACTGAGTGGTTAAAAGTGTGATTGATGTGATCATTCTTCAATGTGTGTGTGTGTTCAGGTGAGTGTACCAGAGATTGCTTGTTGGATTATCTTGTGTTCTTTGTGATGTAGTTTCACTGACTCATTCAGTTCCCTAAGGGATATGGACCAAATGTTTACATGTTAGTCGTGTTCAAAATGACATCTGAAGAAAGATGAGAGATTTGTATCAAATCTTTAACATTGTTAAGACATACCGTATCACATGAAGTCTCTGATAGATCTCTGTTGACATGTTTAGATCACTCCTAACAAGATCAAATGGAGTCAGAAAATTTCTTTCAGAATGAAACATTGCTATCTTATTTTCAGTAATGAATAAATATGTTAACCCTTAGTGTTTGAAGTATTTTTTTATGTATCATATTACCATTCAGGTAACATAGACCTCTCAATGGGTGCTAAGGGTCAGCTTATACTAGAAATTGTGTCCATCTGAAAAGCTGAAAACAATATTGGGTGAAGACATGTTTAGTGAACAGAAGTTTGTTTTGTGCCTCACAATGCCAACTAACATGTCGCCCATCAGAATGAGAATATCACTTTTATCATGGCCTGCTGCAGGACATGAGATCAGTTCTTCTACCTCTACTGATCCCAACCCAAATCAGGATTGAGTTACGATGGCCTCTGTGATCAGAGATGAGAGATAACATGCCATCAAAGTAGAAGCATTAACACCACTGGTGTTTCTGTGTGTGATCGCAGTCATACAAGTGATGTGAAGATTGACGTCAAGGACTAACCTGGCCCACCCTGCCCACCAGCGACATAAGAGTAGATGACAAACAATTCTTTACGTGGAATGCTGCTTTTACACACACATACACGCCATGATGTTGCCAACGTCTAACGTGTGGATGAAAGTTACCCAAATATGGTTGGTGTTAAAATGGCAAAATGTTCATTTCCACATCCAGGCTTTCCTTACAGCTCCAAGCAGCATACACAAGCGCGCATACACATACGCACATGGGTGGTGGTGGTGGAATTGGGTTTAACGTCATGCTTGAGAATATTTCGCTCATATGACGACGTGCATGCGTGTGTATGTGCGGCTGCTTGTACTAGCCCAGACTTAAGCTGGTTTTATAGTGCTAGCCCACTGAGATACCAAGCCGCAGTGAAGCATGAATACCCCACTCAGACACATTATACTGACTCCAAGCCGACCAGTCCTTGTTGTACCCATTAATGCCGAGCGCCAGGCAGGGACCAACAAGTACCATATTTTAACGTCTTTTGGTATGACGTGGTCGGGGATCGAACCCGCGACCTTCCACACTTGGGGCGGACGCTCTAGTCACTACACCACGGAGGCGGTACGCACATGAGTCTTTCCCGTGCAGAGCTACTCTGTACTGGGTGATACCTTCCATCAGTGACTGTTGCCATATGACCATCATCCTTGACACATTTTTATGTGTATATGTAGTTTAAGTGAACTACATACATGAAATATCATCACCGTCACGTTTTATGTGTATGTATTAATTATACTTATAGTTTTTTCAGTTGAACTGGAACACATGGATCATGTGATCAGGGCTTTGGTCATAACAGTAACACTCACTCTCATTGTGGACATTGTTTTTATGGACAGTGTGTCTCAGTACACGGTGATCAACCACAGGTGCCAGGGATCGCACACACATCAATGCAATACTTTCCCTATAACCCAGGTATATACACGTTCACCAGTGTAAGAGAATAGCATTAATTCATTTTGATGACATAACCTGCCAGATAAGACCACAGAAGAATGTACCATGAACTGTAAATACCACGGGAAGGAGTCTTCAAAACTATTATTTTCCCATAATGGCACAGTCGAAAAGGAGAACATTGCTGTCCATTGATTACCCTTACCCTATCGTACATCGGTTTCTATAAGATCAGAATCCAATGCTGATGGGTTAGAATGTTGACAGTACATCACCCATCGCAGGGGCGAATACAGCTTCTTGAGAGAGGAGGGTGGGTCGGGGCGTGCACACTTCATTTTCACCCGTTTTCAATCGTCATTTAATAAACCTGGGGGCACCCCGCCTCTGGATCCGCCTATGCATCGGTCTCCCCATCGGTCGACGGAGTATTCCCGCAATATCACGGTGGAGGTCACCAGGAATGCGCCTTTGACGGTCAGGCAGCATGCGTTGCTCGGGATACTTTCTTACCCTCGATCCCCGCTGAAATGAACTGTATGTAAGAAAGCAGCGTCACTATACAAATACTCCAACCATACCATTACTTTTGTAGTTAAGCACAAGCAGATGATGAATGATACATTGTGATGTCCCTCGATAAAAATTCCTCGGCTGAGCCGTATCTCAATTCTCATTCTTTATCATGGAGGTGGGTGACTAAGATTTCTGCTAGGGTCAAGGAGGCAGATTGTATTGGGTGCCCCAACGTTCGTTGTTCCAGCTATCAGCTTTGGAACACGTGTATGCAAATGAACTTTGAAACCGTGGAACGTTGTGCAGACTTTGGTCCTTCAGGATGATGACACGTCAGTTTTTAAGATATAGAATGCCTACACAAAAACAATACCCACGTACCCAAGATATTAACATAGGATTTGTTTTTAATTACTTCTGAACTTGTTCATTGTGATGCACTTTGTTACATTACGCTATTGTATCAAACATGTATTGATCGCAATGCAGTTAAACGTTTTAATCTTCTCTGTTTGATTACTCGGAATTCGCTCCTCTAAGATTTGGTCCGTAGTTCATTATGGTGTTTTCCAGGTACTACCTTTTTCAAACTCTTTACAGACATGTATACACATATTAAGTTTAGTCTTCGCATGTATATTTCCATACAAAATGAAATAGTGTAAATGTTTTCTCAGATTGTCTGTATTGAAATGATATAATGGAGAAATCAAATTATAATTAAGAACCTCCTTTATTGAACTGATTGGGTGTACCTGTCTGAATGGCCACAAATGCGATCGTTGTATTGGTGATATTATGCGTGTGTGTGCGCGCGTATGCGTGTGTGTAAAGTAACTTAGTGTGTTGGTCTGAAAATCACATCAGTCATATGCCCACTTAATAGATCTTCAAATGTCTTTTGCCTGTTGACCAATCCATACTTTCTTTCAGTGAAATTCAATACTGTTTAAACTTTAAAGTATGATGTATAAGTATATCTCTTATAATAAACATGGCTGAACGTAGCTCATCCGCTCATCCCACTTGGGAGTGACAGCCCCTGGAGTGTCATGTTTGTTTGACATACTTTGTAAGATCAAGGTTACCCTGCGTACTTTCGGAGATGGCACCATCTCCATTTCACACAGGTGACTTTAAAGATTAAGATACGCTTGTTGTACAGTTAATACCCTCCGCAACCTTTGTCGACAGTCTGATAATCGTCACAAACTGTGGAATGTCCAGGGCGCGCCGACTTGCTCCCTGCTTATATACATATGGGAATTAACTAAGCCACAACCGTATTTTCACAGACTGAGCAACTTTAGTGAACTATTGCATAAAATATGTCAAAGATTTCCATATCATATGGATGTTGGAGTGAAAAGGAAGGGTTGAGGAGAAACAGAGCCAAGATTTCAATGACATGATCTGGTTTATTTGAAGATGGTACAGATTTGGAAAATACCATCATTTCATGAAAAAACATTACGAATTTCACTTTGCTTGTAGTGTCGGTACCATGCACACATCTTGTTCACGGAATTGCAAGTCCAAATACTGACTTTCCATCAGTGTATTGTGTATCCACCCTGCACCCGAACAATTCATTCAAGCCGCCTCTTCATTCCTTGGATCAATCTCCGGATCTGATTCTCACCCTGTTCCATTACTCATGCAAAGCAGCAGTCACTTCGTGTAGAGTCTGGACAGATAATTATGTCTGTCTGTCGATCACGACTGCCTAAAATGTCCCAGAGATGCTCAATGGGATTGAGATCTGGACACGTGGCTGGCCACGGGATGGCCTCGGCAGCATTCTGTTGTAATAACTGGCTGACAGCAGGTGATCCGTGAGGCATTGTCTTCCATAAAGATGGGTCTTGTGGATAGAGGATGGTTATCAAAATGTGGGGCAACAGCCCACTCAAGGATCTGTTGATACCCACTAACGGCCCATTAAGGTTACCATAATGTGTTATGATGTGGGAGCGATCACCTGCCGTAGGAGAAGTGATTTGGTGATGATCCAGGGCAACCTGACAGCTCAACGGTACTGTGACGAAATCATACGCCCACGCCTCCTTCCAATCATTGATCGCCAGAGGGAGTTGTTTCAACAGGACAATGCCAGGCCCCACACAGCACGTCACACTAGAGACTTCCTCCAGAACCACAACATCGACACCTGGCCCTCAAGATCACCGGAATTAAACCCGATCGAACATCTGTGGGATGCCCTGGACAGACGGGTGCGACGCCGTAACCCTCAGCCCCAGACACTTCAGCGACTCGCACAAGCACTACAGGCAGAGTGGGCTCGATTGGGCAACACGAGATTCTGAGACTTATTCGTTCGATGCCGAGGCGATGCCGTGCAGTTCTGAATGCCCACGGTGGTCACACGAGGTATTGACTTCAGCGCCACCACACGTCTCCATGTGACACTCAAACTAACTTTTCTCGAGTTGGTGCCAAAGACAGATAAGTCTGCATTCCCAGTGTGCAATTTCGCTATATTTCATTGACTCATAAAGTATACAAGATGTTTCAAAATAAACATAAAAATACAGTTGAAATTCCTATATGCGTTTCTTTTTTGGGAGAGTATATTAATGCTGCAGACAATGAATTGCTCACTAACGCAAAATCTAATGATTGCAACAAAACCAAATTTTACACAGTCACATGAAATCGACAGACCAACTCTGATGATTTGTCCCATAATTTTGGACACCCGAATACAAAAGTTGTATTACAAACTATCATTATTTTGTTGTCACTTTTCGCTATTTTTTACGAGGGGGGGACCACTTCCAGGTAATCCACACGCGTGTGTAGTGAAATTTCAAAATCAAATGCAAAATTCTGTTCTTACAAGGTGGTGTTTTTATTATGATTGTACCGTTTTGCTAACATGTTTTTCAATCCAACTTGACAGTTATTACCAACATCACTGTGTTTCATGATGAAAAAGCATATCGACCAAGCGTACCTAAAAATACAGACGTGGTAAAAGGTTCCGTATTACGTCGACATTTGTGAAAATGAAAATGCACGTGCATATCGTGACAACCCTACCAATGAAAGCGAGTCCCAAACTCGCCTGAAATCATTCTTGTGTTAACACAAGCGCCATACCACGATTACGAGAGATCAGAGGAACTAAGCCTTGGGACGATTGCAAGTCCAGATTGCACGAAGGGTAGCCAATCATTTTAATGTTCATGTTAGGACAATCTACTGACTGCAGGAACGGTATCAAGCCAGTAACAGCATCCAAGACCGTTCACGCAGTGGACGACCAGCAGTAACATCACAACGTCAAGACCGACAGATTGTGTGCAACCATCTGCAGGATCGCCCCACCAGAGCGACGGAAACAGCACGCCAGACCATTGGGACTCACAACAGACCCATTAGTGTCTATACAGTGCGTCGACGTTTACGCGAAAGAAACCACTGCTATCACAGACCATATCGTGGTCTTGCGCTCACTGCTCGTTACCACCAAAACCGACTGCAATGGGCAACTCAGCATCGCAATTGACGTTATCGACAATGGAGAACTGTGTTTTTTTCTGATGAAAGCCGATATTGAGTTTCGACAGCCGATGGCAGAGTGAGAGTATGGCCAAGCCGTGTGGAACGGTTTTCCAATGCGTCAATTGTTGAACGAGACTCGTGGGGTGGTCCAAGCATCATGGTGTGAGGTGCAATCGGTCTGAACCAGAGAGTTGGCCCCGTGGTTGGTGTTCCAGAATCACGGTCAAGGACGAAGAAATGGCGTGACAGCTGCTCGCTATACTGACCACGTCATAAGAACCCACGTTGTACCACATTTTGGACGTCACAGAAATCACATCTTCCAGCAAGACAACGCTTGTGCTCACACTGCCAGAGCAACACTGGACTTCCTAAGACAACATGGCATCCCAACCCTACAATGGCCTGCACTCAGTCCGGATTTAAGGCCAATAGAACACATTTGGGACCAGATTCAAAGAAGACTAAATGACCTCCACCCAAGGCCGACAACTGCGGCTGGACTCGATCAGGCATTTCGCAGAGTATAGACCCAAGTGCCTATGGCCTTCATCAACCGGCCTATTCATTCCAGACGACGCAACGCCGCCATAGATGCCCATGGAGGCCACACACGATACTGACTTTGAGGTATCTTAGTGGTACCATTTTTGGTGAATTTGCTTGTGTGAACTCTAAATGTGATTCCCGAAAATGTGTTAACCATGGGTGTCAAGTTTGAACACAATCCTCCATTTTGATTGTTAATTAGAGCGAATTAAAATGTGTGGTTTAAGAAACCTCTATCGGTGTGGCCTTTCTTTTGCGGTTCAGTATATGAAGGCAGTATTTCCCTTTATTTAAAGGAAATTATTCTACGTGAGTAAGAAGTGTGATTTATGATGCTTATCCACTGGATCCCATGTTTTCTCCCACAGAAATCGGTAGTGTTGGACCTTATCGTGGTATAGGGAGTCCAGTCTATGTTTTTCCATACACTGCCAACACAACACAACGTCATTCTTTATTGAAATATTGTAACCTTGTAATGTTTATACTGCCCTCTTATTAATTGTACAACACACAATCAAGTTCAGCGTCACAGAAATGCACACATGTACAATAGAGCATTATATTACCTAAATACTGCTTTACTGTGTCACAAATCTTTGCCGCCGAAGACCCGGGTTCGATTCCCCACATGGGTACAATATGTGAAGCCCATTTCGGGTGTCCCCCGCCGTGATATTGCTGGAATATTGCTAAAAGCGGCGTAAAACCATACTCACTCACTCACTCACAAATCTTTGCCCATCTTTTAAACAAAAACACAAAACAACCCCAAACAAATAATCAAAATTACGAACATGTAATATATGTAACGGGATAAAATTAACTCGAAATTTCAAAGGAATAGACAAATAAATGACATGTCGAAATAGTTTGTTTAAGAAAAACTGAATTATGTATATATTTTATGCATTGACCTTTCGTCCATTCTAGACTCAACCAGAAGTATTTGTCTGTGTTCGGTCCGGCCTGACCCTGACACAGCAAATAATACTCCTGATACTATAGGGTATAGGAAATATAGCATCACTGCTTTTTAAATACCACGATCTTTGACACTAATTACTGTAAATATATCTGATAATACATGTCTCCTGGTGGCCAAGAAAAAGAACCACTTGAGGGACAAAACACATGAAATTAGGTCGGGGAGGAACAATTATGTCTGAGTGAACTGTTCAGCACTGGTTTTGGAAGGATTTTACTAACGCATTGATAAAAACGCCATAGCCGTTATAAGGACAAAGATTGGTTTGTATAAGGCGGATAATACAAAATGGTCATAGGATTAGTGACTGTATCTTTATATAGTGTGAGGATAACGAAGCACGTGTGCTTGTGTGCATCTCCCGTGGAAGGTCAACTAGTCGTCCATTGATGTGTAGACACACATGTGAACGAACGACCTATTCGTTCATAATTTCTTGCTAACAGGTGAGAGGGGGTGGGGGCAATTTTGTACATAACAATATACATGTAATGCAATAAATATCATGTGTAACATAGGGTCATTGGGGGTCATTGATTTTCTACATGACTTATTTTGCACATACAATATAGGGGGAGGTAAAAAACACTTTGTATATGCTTCTCCTCCATAAACCTGATGTCTACGGGAAACATAAAGACTTTTAAACAAATCGGAAACCATGATATCTCAGTAACGTTTGGAAGCTACCCAATTAAATACACATTATTAATATTTTGCAATGTAATTGCTATTATGCATGCATGAATCTATACCCAAAGTCGTAAGTATGTTGTATGGGCCCGAGGCCTTATAAATGATGAATAAATTCTGTCTCTCTGTCTGTAGTATTACAAGATAAGCTCTCAGTTGGCTTACTAACACAGTTTAGTAAGACGTGCCTCCTCTGAAATAGTCTTTACAAACATCGTACACACGTTCTACACTCTACTGTTTTGTGTTTGCTTCACATCTGTCACATCTCCTCCACATGCTCGGTGCTCTCTGTGCTCCTCCACCGCTCTCCTACCATAGAGACCGCCTCCGTAGAGCGTCCGCCCGGAGAGCGGAAAGGTCGCAGGTTCGATCCCCGACCGCGTCATACCAAACGACGTTAAAATATGGCACTTGTTGGTCCCTGTCTGGCGCTCGGCATTAATGGGTACAACAAGGACTGGTCGGCTCGGAGTCAGTATAATGTGTCTGAGTGGGGTATTCATGCTTCACTGCGGCTTGGTATCTCAGTGGGCTAGCACTATAAAACCAGCTTCAGTCTGGGCTAGTACCGGCAGCCGCACATACACATACACACGCATGCACGTCGTCATATGAGCGACATATTCTCAAGCACGACGTTAAACCCAATTTCACCTCACCTCACCCTACTGTAGCTTGGTAGCGGACACCTAAGAATAACTTATTTTCCCGGATAATATGCAGCTTCGTTCAGCGTTAGATTTCACAAAATCCTTACCCGAGTGAGGCAGTGAGTGAGTGAGCGTGTTTAGTTTTACGCCGCACTCAGCAATATCCCATCTATATGGCAGTGGTCTGTAAATAATTGAGTCTGGACCAGACAACCCAGTGATCAAAAGCATGAGCATCGAAATCCTTACCCGACATTAATAAAAACATCAAGCTGCTGCTGCTACTGGATAACTTCCCGGCGAAAGTCTGATGAAATCTTGAAGCATATGAAGACAACGGCCATAAGAGGAATTTCCTTGCCAGGTGAGTGTACAGCGTCTGTTCTAAATCGACATGTTCAAGAGACTCTGTTCGATGTGTTTAGCTACGTTTATTGAACTAAAGCGAGTTTCTGAAGACCTGCATCGTGGACAGAAGGAGAAGCCGAGTCAGGAAATACTGATGAGTGTCCGTTTGCACAAAGCCAATGAAGTTACGACCACCTAAGGCTTACGGAGCCCTGTGTTAGCGGCGGCTTACTAGCCCTATTTCGACTTCACAATATCAGTTTGAGTTGTGTTTTGTATTTGTTTAAGAAAGGTCCTTTTCATATTTACAACTGACAGACAGTCATGAGTAAAACATTGAATCAAATTGAATGAAGATGTGGATTGTATCACTTTAACTATATTACCAACTGTCTGGTTACATGGCCTGGTGTCTGGCCACATTTTGGGGAGGGAGAAGCTAAGGTGAGGTGAAATGTGGTTTAACGTTGTACTTGAGAATATTTCGCTCATATGACAACGAGCATGCGTGTGTATGTGTGGCTGCTTGTACTAGCCCAGCTGGTTTTATTTATAGTGCTAGCTCACTGAGATACCATGCCGCAGTGAAGCATGAATACCCCACTCAGACACATTATACTGACTCCGAGCCGACCAGTCCTTGTTGTACCCATTAATGCCGAGCGCCAGGCAGGCACCAACAAGTACGATATGTCTTTTGGTATGATGCGGCCGGGGATCAAACCTGCGACCTTCCGCTCTCCGGGTCGACGCTCTAACACCTACACTACGGAGGCGGTCGGCAGGGAGAAGTACATCTTGAGCCGAAGGTTGACTGCAAACAGGGCCCCGTTCCTCAAAGCGATCGTAGCGCTACGACAGTCGTTAAAGTATGGGAGTTACGATCACCTTAGCGCTACGATCGCTTTGAGGAACGGGGCCCTGAACAGGAAGAAAGGATTTGAGGATTTTTATCTCAGGACTGATGCCTAAAGGAGAAGGGAGGAGAGATTTTACCTCACATCTCCTGTTACTGGACAATCGCCTTTAGAACATAAACTTGTTTTCTCAGCCGGCTGGAACTAGCATCACAATATAATAATTTATCTTTACTGAATGCACACTGCGGTGCATCGTAGGACAGTGAACGTGTATGTCCCAGTGAATTCACTGAAAATGTTTGTAAACTGCTTGCCACTGATGTAGTTTGTTGTCAAAAGTCCTAGGTACCCAGGAAGACACCTGTTGAATGAAAACTGAAATACTACTTACAGTGGTCTAATTATATACAATTCACTTCTGCTGCATGTGTCTTGGAATCGATGGGGATAATGACCGGGATCTGGTTGCATCTTTCTGAGGAAATAATTTAGTAAACCGTTGAGATATGAAAGGCAACTGTAATCAGGGAGACAGCTGACAATAAGCTACTGGGATAGGAACATGGTTACCTAGACATTACTGAAGGCCATCTGTTCACAACACAATGATATTTAAGGTTGGTTGAACGACAGGCTCCATTTTAGGTAATATTCTACATGCGAAGATATTTATATTAAACCTGTAATTTTCCCTTTCCCATTGAAATAAACTACCTTTATATATAGGCCAGTATTATGTTTGGGATTCCTATACGTTGGTTTCATAAAGTGGATAAATGTTTCTGTTGTTGAATAGCATGAGTAATATGGACGTATTACGCTTTCCTAGATGTTAGTAATATTTATTATCATATACATTCAACGCCCATAACCTATTTTTCCTCAAATCAAATTAACAGTATATCTCATCATGGTCTTCCATTGTCAATATATCTAAAACGTTAACTCACTACCATTTAATATACTGAGGTATACTTTATGTTCAGCATGGCTGAACACTGATCATCATTTATATTCTAGTAGGAGAACTTGAACATTCCAAGGATGAATTTCAGGATCGATATATATATATATATATATATATATATATATATACAGTATCGCAAAAGCCCATAGTATCAGTATTTTATCATTAATAATTTACCATTAACAATACCAAAAACAGGAACTCATCCAAATCTCAATTTAACTTACTATCTGAATAAACAGAGCCCCAACGAACAAATAAATAACGATAAACTGTAGTTTATTTAGAGCAGCAAGGGTGGCAAAAAACTTACTCATTTTGTAGACTATAGTCGAATGACGTTAACAAATATGGTCATTCTTTCAGATTCTACCTAACAATCCTCAAGAAATCCCATAAATACCAATACCTGAGCACAATGTGAATATCTGGTGTCACCCGTGAAGATCCGTGTTAGAACTGGTCTTCAGCAACCCATGCTTGCCGTAAGAGGCGATTAATGGGATCGGGTGGTCAGGCTCGCTGAATTCATTGACACATGACATCGTATCCCAATTGTGCAGATCGATGTTCATGCTGTCGATCACTGGATTGTCTGGTCCAGACTCGATTATTTACAGACCGCCGCCATATAGCTGCAGTAGTGCCGAATGCGGCGTTAAGCAAAAACAATATCTGGTGTAACCTCCGCCGACTGCCAGAACATCTCTGTCTCTTCTCCTCATTGACGGTATCAGACGTTTGAATTTGGCGGTCGCGTTCGGTTCTTGATGGTGCCTTTTGTCAATACACAAGGACTTTGTACTGGAGGATCTCTCTGGCGTATTGTGCGACCCATAATGCCCAAAACATGATTCAGACCAGGGTGCCGTTGTACAAAACAACCTTAGCGCTAAGGCTACCTTAAGTCTACGTTAATGAATGGGAGTTACGGTAACCTTAGCGCTAAGATCGCTTTGTACAACGGCACCCAGGGCCTCTTTTCACAAAGCACTAAGGTAACCTTAGTGCAGTGTAACCTTAGTGCAGTGTTAAAGAATGGGAGTTAAGGTTAACCTTAGTAAAGGTTGCTTCGTGAAAGGAGCCCCAGGACTCTCGGTTAATAGCTAAGGTAGAGTTGCTAGCGTCTCTTGACAGAAGGAATCATCAACGGCACGTGCCTGATGTGGCCTAGCATTGTCGTCCCTGCAGACGACTTTTGTTCAGAGGATGGCCATCGAAACTTGATACAACAACCCTGTATAGGATGTCAGTGATGTACCGTTGTCCATTCAGATTACGACTGTTCGTGACAAGTTTGAAGTTTACAGTCACGTGAGCCTAGAGGGGCACTCCCCCACCTAACGGCCCTTGCTCAAAGATTTTCCTTGTGTACATACAATATGTTTGCAGCGCCAAACTAGAGCTTCTTCTATCAGTCATGACCAAAATCGACTTTCGTCAGACCAGTGGTTCCTTCCCCGTCAAATTCCAGTGGCGTCGAGCTTGACACCAATATAGTCGCGCTGTTTTTGTGCTCTGGGATAACAACGGACGTCGGACACGGTCGAGTTGAAGCGACTTCGGACCATTCTGTTGGACAAATACCGATGTTGAACACGCCACTTGACATCACTGGATGAAGTCTTGTAATTCTGAGAATAGCTGTATCCTCGCAAGTTGAACCAACCAAAACCTTTCCGGAGCATATGTTGAAGGCACTATCCTGATCTACGTTGTTAAGTGTACTTCGGATGCAAGCGAGGCATATCAAAGGCAAGGTCCGCATACTTTGCTTGCTAATCATGTTGCTGTCAAAAGGGATAGAAAATCCAATAACAATATTCAATTAAATGGTTTTTATCAAAAAGGGCAAGATCAGGTTTGTTGGCAGGAATTTTCCTCAGGTTGTATATGGGCCTAATCCAAAGAAAGAAAGCCTAATTTTCCATGACGCCATGGACATGTTGAAGGTCGTACTTTGGATGTTCCTCGGAGTGACAGCATACATGGCGAAGACGGTAGTTGAGCCAGCGAGCCATGCCGTCATGCCGTTTAAGATATGTTGTTTGTGCCATGCAAGGGCTTCCCCTGACAAGGTGTTGAACAGTCTGGAATGTCCTTGCAAAGTCGACATTTCATGTTAATATATTCTTTAAGAATCACATTTTGGCGACTGCGAGATGGAAGTGACTGGTCCTGGGCAGTGTCAACACGTGGTATATGGTCGACTGGGGAATTAGCTCATGTTTAAGATGAAGTTTACATTCAATACGTTGACAAGACGAAGGAATACGTTGAGCTCAAACTTCTTTAGTTACATGACAAACAAATGCACAAGACATAAATGAGGTGAGCGGAGTACCTGCTCAACCCCAAGGTTTCCTACGAGCGGCATTATCCTGCTCCTGGTCGTCCCAACACGCAGACAGTTGGCATCCCGGACTTGTACCCCGTTTTTCAATCTACATGTTGATGTGAGCATATATATCTACAGTTTTTGACAACAATGGACGGGCGATGACTGAACAATGGACAGATAGAGAAACAATAACACTTTCTTGACCAGTTGATGTGATGGCAGACACGGTCAAGGGGGGTTTACCAATTAAGGTTATAAATGTCTTATACAGTAATTAATTGCCTGACAAGTCAATGTACAATGCGGAAGTGATAATGATTACATAGAATACAGATTAGCATCATATAAATAATTACAATAAAGTCTCACATGTCTTGAGTACATGTTTTTTTACTTTTTAAATATTTGGACGATGGCTGTCCTGGATTAGTCCCTATAACAGCAGCAAAAACGAAAGCCCTCAGTTTCACATTTAAGACCAGCCGACTTCATCCAGGCGAAGGAGTCGGTGGGATTTCTCTTCTGTTGTAGTTCGCTGTGCGTGAAGGTCTTGTCGCACATGTCACATTCGTACACAATCCCGGTGTGTGTCTTCAGATGCTGACTGAGGCTGTCCTTGGAGGTGAACTCCTTCCCACAAGCATGACACTTCATCTTCTCTCTAGAAACAGCTGCATCATCTCCATCTCCTGAACCACCTGCATGGGAGCTGAGGTGAGACGAGAGCTCACTCTTACACTCGAACATATATACATATATACACGATGCAGTGGTTTCTCATCGAGGTTTTGCATAAATGACCGACTCTGGGCTGACTTGGTGAAGGACTTCACCTGGTTTACTCCCATGCAAGCGTACCGTCCAGATTACGTCGCCATCATCAAAATCAACATCAAATTTGAGATTCTGTCCAACAACATTGGTGGAATTCCTTGCTTTCATCATCAAACCTCGTGAGGACGATAGTGGTGGGCTATGTTTTTGTGTTTTTTTGGATTTTTTATTGAGCCTCGGTAACCACGGGTTTACATAAACCATACAAGTCCACGTGGTCAGGGACTACTGGTTTATAGCCTTAAACTTTTACCAATTATATTTTCTATTGTAAATCTATCATGAGTGCTTCTACATACATAAACTTTACATATATATCATTCCAGAGCATATTACAAATCTACAATGAAAAGCTTCATAGAAACTTTGATATTAGTATAGTGCGACCTTTACATAGAGTATTTTACATCCAAATTTAAAAACTCAAATATTTACCAATTATAATGTTATTGTAAATCTAACATGAGTGCTTCTAAATACATAAACTTTACCTTTGAATATTTATATATTTCAAGAGCATATTTCAAATCTATAATGAAATGTTTTATAGAAACTTTGATATCAGTATAGTGAGATTTATATATAAAGTATTTTAAATGCATATTTAAAACGTAAATATAGGGTCAAAGTGATCTGTTGAACCGTACAAGAGGGATTCTATAGAAAATTGTTGCTGTGAATACTTAGAAAGAAACTTTACATAATCATTAATCATTGAAGTAATATTTTTACAATTATAGAAATAATGGGAAACGTCCTCCAAAGTTTTACAGTCGTCACATTCTGGTGATTCACTAAAGTGAAGTGAATGGGGTGAATGTTAATTTGACAGACTGGCAAAATGATTTTATTTTTGAGAGAGATATTACAGAAGTAGAACTGAAAGCAAGCTTGCAATTGAAAAGTAATAAATCTCCAGGATCCGATGGTATATCAGCAGAATTTTATCAGTTGTTCTGGGAGGATATTAAAGTCCCATTTATAAAGAATTTACAGCATACTTTTCAAGTAGGAACCATGACTGTTTCACAGAAGAGAGGAATTATTACATTGCTGGATAAACGAGGCAAACATCCCTTGCTAATTGAAAACAAAAGACCATTTACTCTGCTGAATGTTGACTATAAGATAATTGCCAAAGCTTTAGGTAATAGATTAAAAAGAGTGCTCCCAGAGTGTCCTGCCCAGACAGGATTTGTGAAAGGTAGATATATAGGAGAGAATATTAGATTTTTATTAGATTTATTGGAAATGAATGAAGTCTGAGATGTTGGTTTTATTGTTTCACTAGATTTCCAAAAGGCAATTGACTCCATTGAGTGGGATTATATGTTAAAATGTTTTAAAAATTCAATTTTAGTGACAATGTTTAAATGGATTTCAGTTTTGTATGAAAAGCCTCAAAGTTGTGTTGTTAACAAAGGCAGGGCAACCAATTGGTTTCAGTTGTTCAAAGGTGTAAGACAGGGATGGCCCTTAAGCCCTTATATTTTTATCATTTGCTCCGAAATCATAAATATGAAAATCAGGAAAAATTTAGATTTTCAAGGGGTCAGAATTAGGAGAAAGAAGTGAAAGGCATTTATTTTGCAGATGATACCAACTTGACATTAAAAAATATACACTCAGTAGCAAAAGCTGTTGAATTTTACAACAGATCTGAAAAAATAACAGGCCTTAAGATAAATGTAAAGAAAAGTAATGTTATGCCTATACAGAACAGTCCAATATCGTGTGGTATAAAAGCTTTAGACATTGTTTATAGTGGCATTTAATGTTTAGGTATCCAATTGTTTAGAAATAATGATACTTAGCCACAGAAAATCTCAAACCCCAAATTTTGAAAATAAGAAAACGATTCCAAATTTGGTCATCAAGATTTTTATCAATTTTTGGAAGAATGTTGCTTTCTAAAGGGGAAGGTTGTTCAAGGCTCATATACCAAAGAAGTATGATGCAGGCTCCAGCAAGTTTGTGTAAAGAAATCAATGTGGAATTGTTTAGATTTATTTGGAATTATAAGAATGAAAAAGTGAAAAGAACAACAATGCTAAATGTAAAAGAACTAGGGGGAGCTTCAGCTTTGGATTTTGCCAGTATGAGTAAGGCACTCTGTTTGGCATGGAAACCAAAATATTATTCCACTGATGGAAGCTGGAAATTGTTTTGAGATAAAGGTTTGATAAATGTAGGAGGGTTATCTTTTATTCTAAAATGTAATTATGACCTAAGAAAAATGCATATATTTGCACATATTTCTGATATTTGGAGAGAAAATCACCCACAGGAAACTAAGTACACTTGGAGAAAAAATAATACTATTCAATCTTGGGTTGATTTTTTTATTGTTACCAAATCTGTAGGATGTAGATGTGTTAACTCAAACATCATTCCAAGCATAAAATCAGATCACAAAATTGTTTTGCTAGAAATAGGTAAAGATAGACATTTTGCACCAAATGTTTGGAAAATGAATAATTCGTGTCTTTTAGATGAGGAGTACAGGAATAAAATTAAGGAATTTCTGAAACCTTTTAGTCAGGAAGTATCAGTAAATCCACATGTGGATTGGGAGTGGATCAAGTATTAAAATGATGCAGATTTCGACAGACCATTCTAAAAAGAAAATATATGAAATCAATAGAAATGAAAGAGACTTGATAAGAACATTAGCAATATTGGACTGTCAGTTGTCAGATGGTGAGAATGATAAAGTAGAACGACAATATCTGGAAGCTAAGAATGAGTTTGAAGATATTTATGTTAAAAAGGCTAAAGGTGCTTTTATAAGATCAATAACTAAATGGTTTGAGGAAGGAGAAAAAAGTACTAGATATTTTTACAATTTGGAAAAGCAGAATAAATATAAAATGCACATTTCTTAGATTGTAACAGAAAATGATGAAGTTGTTACAGATGAAATAAGAATTTTGCAACAGAAAGAATCCTTTTATAAACATGTGTATTCCCAAAGTGAAAGGCCAGTAGAATCTGATTTTAATGATTTCTTTAATGTGGTGGGCTATGTTATCAGACATGATCATCCTGGTCAGGCTGTCAAGACTCTGGATGTTTTGTTTTGTCCAATCAACTCCTTCAAAGAAGTAGGAAAGGAGTGGCACGGCAAAGAATTGGTGGCTTTGATCTTGTTTTAAACATTTAGCTCTGAGCTCCAGATTTTCTTAAAGCGAGATTTATACTCGGCCCGAATGTTGTCTTGTATTTGGGTATTCTGGAGCTTGTCTCGAACTTGCATTCCAAGATTCCAAGGTCTGATCTTCCACAAGATGCTCAATAACCCTCCCCTTTGTAACTTGACCGATCCCTCATCAGTTACCTTGCCACGTTTCAGATTAAGAGTATTGCATTTGTCGAGTCAAATGTCAAACCAATATCTGGACACGGGGAAACCGTTTTGTTTTTGTGTTTAGATTAGTATATCCGTGGCAAGTAGCTCGATGTCATCCATTTTAAGGAGATGAGTAAATGGTGTTGGGGATCTGCGCTGACGAGGTCCGGGATGGTAACCCTCCTCTTTATTAAGCAGAAAGGTCAAGGTATTTAAAGACAAACAAAGAAGCAAAGGACTAAAGGGGTCACGATTCCACAGTGCCATTGATTACACAATGATGACTCTTGTATAGAACCCCTACTTGGGCAGAAACAGAGTAAGTGTATACACTGCTGAAGACTCTTGTATCGAACCCCTACATAGGCAGAAAATGAGTAAGTGGTGTGCGGTGGTGTGTGGTCTTGTGCATAGAGCCCAGGTCACAAATCAATCGAAATTAAGCAACATTGGTCACGGAGAGATCTTGGGTGGGTGACCGTGTTCAGCAGCTTGACGACTGAGAGTTTCTGGGACTTCAGTCCTGTCCCACAACGAGGGTGGTCTCATCGTAGTGAGTGAGTTTGTTCATAATTGCCCCAGCAGATATTGGTATCCGGTGGGATACGCCAGATTACTATTAACCACCATAGGTTTGTTTCATGATTTGATCTCCTTAGTTCCAGGGGGCGGGCGATGGCCTAGTGGTCTTGGCGTTTGATTGCTCGTCGCACCGAGGGCCTGAGTTCGGCTCCCCACGTGGGTGCGGCGTGTGGAGCCTATTTCTGGTGTCTCCCCGCTCGTGTTGCGGCGTCGAGCTAAAACTCACTCAATCACTCACCTACTCACTTCTTAGTTCTTGTCTTAACCATGGGGGAGGCAGAACCTTCTGCTCCTTCAGAGAAATTGCTCGTGGCAACCACGGAATTTTCTTTGTTCTTAGTTTCTTTATTACCTTATGTTATAATAAAACAAAAAAACACTTTCACTTGGATACAGAAACACCATTTACGCCCAGGCAAGTTACGATTACTCTAATATTCTTTAACTATGGATACAAATAACAAAATTAGCATAGTTTCAGGTAACTGTAGAGGAGTAGCTGAAAAAGGTAAACGTAAAGAAGTCATGAATTTATATAGAAAAAAGAAATTCTCAATCATATGTTTACAGGACATACATATTTCTGCAGAGTATGAGAACACAATGAGAAATGAATGGGGTTTAGAATGTGTCATTGCTCCATATAAGTCAAACTTAAGAGGTGTTGCCATTCTTCTAAATAATAATTTTGAATATGAAATACACAATGTTTCTAAAGACGAATGTTTCTATAACTGTTGATGACATAAGATTAACCCTTACAAATGTATATGGACCGAACTCTGATGGTCCTTCCTTTTATATATCTCTATTTGATAAGATTGTAAATATGGGTAACGATTCAATTGCAGTATGTGGAGATTGGAATCTTGTCTTAGACCCCTCCATGGACCTTGAAAACTATCAACACATTAATAACCCACAGGCTCGTAAGACTGTCTTGGACCAAATAGACAATTTAAACTTAATAGACGCATGGAGAGAGTTAAACCCTAAAACAAAAAAGTATACATTGTGGAAAGAGAATCCTCGCCAACAAGCCAGATTAGATTTGTTCTTGGTAACTGAAGACCTCTTTAACATAAATAGTAATATATCCATCATACCTGGTTATAAAAGTGACCATTCTGTTGTAACGTTATCTTTTACAACACAAAAAAATAAGGAAAAGGGAAGCGGCTATTGGAAGTTTAACACATCATTATTGAGACGAGAGGAATATATAACACTAGTAATTGACTTACTTAATGAAACAAAACGAGAATACGCAGACCCTACATATTCAGATGAAGAATTAAACGAGATTAATGATGAACACTTACGTTTGACTATCAGTGACATTCTATTTTTAGAGACATTTTTAATAAAACTTAGAGGAAAATCCATCTCATACTCTTCATATCTTAAGAAAAGCAGAACTGCAAAATATAAAGAACTAAAGGAGAATATATGTCATATAGAAGATGAAATAAGAAGTAACTTCCAAAACGTTAATGAAACACTTCTTGCTGATTTATCTAAAAGTAAAAATGAATTGGAAAAAATAAAAGAAGAAGAAATAAAAGGAATCCAAGTTAGAAATAGAATCCAGTGGTATTAAGGGGGATAAACCTACAAATTATTTTTGTCATTTAGAAAATAGAAAGTATACAACTTATTAACTCCCTTATTATTGATAATGGTGAAGAAATAGCAGATGGACGAGAAATAATAGTGGAACAAAAGCGATTCTATGAAAACCTGTATAAATCAAATTGTGACATAGATGAAGACATTAAAGCTGTATTCGAACATATTGCTACTCCTTCTTTAAATAAAGAACAGTCAAATGAACTAGAGCGCGATATTAGTGTTGAAGAACTTTTGCATGATGTTAAATCAATGAAAAATAACAAAAATTCAGGTTTAGATGGCTTCCCTATCGAATTCTTCAAATTTTTCTGGAAAAATCTGAAAATTTGGATTCACCAATATATAAAAGAAACTTTCAACCAGAATTCTATGACTACGACAATGAATAGAGGAGTAATTACATGTATCCCTAAGCCAGGTAAGGATAGAAGATACCTAAAGAATTGGCGACCTATCTCTCTCCTAAACGCATTGTATAAAGTTATAAGTACTTGTATAACAAACAGGATTAAATAAACTTTGAATTTTCTTATAAACGAAAATAAAACAGGATTCATTCCAGGAAGATGCATTACGGAAAACATTAGACTTCTTTATGACATTATGTTTGAAACTAAAAGGCAAAACATAAAAGGTTTACTAATCTTAATTGACTTTGAAAAAGCTTTCGACACCGTGTCAAAATTATTCATTAAGATGGTCCTAGACAAGTTTGGTTTTGGAAGTAACATTCAAAGATGGGTTAACATATTGATTTCTAATGCATCCTCGTGTATGATAAAGAATGGTCACTTGTCCCATCATGTTGTCCCCACGGCGCTTAACGCTTGTCCTCGTGGCGTGGAGTTCAGTGCTATGTCAGTGACCTTATTATTATTCAATATATTTACTGGTGCAGACTCTTGCATAGAACCCGTACTTGGACAGAAACAGAGTAAGTATTTCACTGTGCAGACTCTTATATTGAACCCGTACTTGTGCACAACCAGCGTCGGTTCATTTATTTCATTACTTAACTTGTCTTTGTGTTTTTTCACTTGCATATAAGAGTTGTAACAGTAAACCAGCTGTGACTCCTACAGTAGTTGGATAAAGAGTTATCTAAAGGTTATTGTCCGCGGGCTGTATATCACCTCTCCAACGGGCAATATATAATTTACAAGTGGTCGGACTCCCAAGCATTTATCTTTGCTGTGTTGTTATATTTATAGGCCTGTACGTCAGTGACACATCAGTTGTGCTGGCAGAAACGAGATATCGTGGATCGAAGGCGTCATGGCGTAAGTTCTTACCACAGCCTCAGTGTGCATATGTGTTGTGAGATGCATCTCTTTCAGTATCATATATCACAACACTTGTACAGTTTCTACAGCTAGAACTGCGCTCTGCAATCTGTCACACTATATAATATATACTACAATATATCTTGTTTTATCGGGGCAGCTGACATCCAGTCCCACAAAAAAGTGTTGATAAGTTGGACATCAGTGTTTGAGTAAACTGTCTTGTTAAACCTGCCATTGTGTGGAGTTTGGTAGTGTGTGTGACTCTTAATGCAAAAATACTCAAATGCACTATTTAATTTATCTCCTCTTTCACAAGCAAGGCGTGTCTAATAAGAAGTGTCTGCCTTTACACCAGAAATCTGTCTCGTAAACAGGTCAGTGGTCAGTGTCAATGCTCAATCTCGAACACACGACGAACAAACTGTTGACCTACATATCCAACCTAAATCTTGATGTAGACACACAATGAATTTTCTCGGTCAACAACAACCACAGTCATGTCTGTTGTTGAACCACATCACTGTTTATTATTTCATACTTGAATCTCCAGTTCTACTGCATCAGTGTTTTGTTTCATCCTTCTATCGGCAGTTCTACTGCATCAGTGTGTTTGGATTCATACTTGAGTGTCCAGTTCTACTGCATCAGTGTTTACTGTGTCATCCTTCAATCGGCAGTTCTACTGCATCAGTGTGTACTGTGTCATCCTTCAATTTGGCATTTCTACTGCATCAGTGCTTACTGTGTCATCCTTGAGTCTCCAGTTCTACTCCATCAATGTTTACTGTGTCATCTTTGAGTCTCCAGTTCTACTGCATCAGTGTGTATTGTGTCATCCTTCAATTGGCAGTTCTACTGCATCAGTGTTTACTGTTTCATCCTTCAGTCGGCAGTTCTACTGCATCAGTGTTTACTGTGTCATCCTTCAATTTGGCATTTCTACTGCATCAGTGCTTACTGTGTCATCCTTGAGTCTCCAGTTCTACTCCATCAATGTTTACTGTGTCATCTTTGAGTCTCCAGTTCTACTGCATCAGTGTGTATTGTGTCATCCTTCAATTGGCAGTTCTACTGCATCAGTGTTTACTGTTTCATCCTTCAGTCGGCAGTTCTACTGCATCAGTGTTTACTGTGTCATCCTTCAATTTGGCATTTCTACTGCATCAGTGCTTACTGTGTCATCCTTGAGTCTCCAGTTCTACTCCATCAATGTTTACTGTGTCATCTTTGAGTCTCCAGTTCCACTGCATCTGTGTTTATTGTGTAATCCTTCAATTGTCAGTTCTACTGCATCGGTGTTTACTGTTTCATCCTTTAATCGGCAGTTCTTCCGTATCAGTGTGTTTGGTTTCATACTTGAGTCTCCAGTTCAGCTGCATCAGTGTTTACTGTTTCATCCTTCAATTGGCAGTTCTACTGCATCAGTGTGTTTTGTTTCATCCGTCAGTCGGCAGTTCGACTGCATCAGTGTTTACTGTTTCATCCTTCAATTGGCAGTTCTACTGCATCAGTGTTTATTGTGTCATCCTTCAATTGGCAGTTCTACTGCATCAGTGTTCAATGTACCATCCTTGAGTCTCCAGTTCAACTGCATCAGTGTTTACTGTTTCATCCTTCAAATGGCAGTTCTACTGCATCAGTGTTTATTGTGTCATCCTTCAATCGGCAGTCCTACTACATCAGTGTTTACTGTGTCATCCTTGAGTCTCCAGTTCTACTGCATCAGTGTTCATTGTGTCATCCTTCAATTGGCAGTTCTACTGCATCAGTGTTCAATGTACCATCCTTGAGTCTCCAGTTCAACTGCATCAGTGTTTATTGTGTCATCCTTCAATCGGCAGTTCTACTGCATCAGTGTTTATTGTGTAATGCTTGAGTCTCCAGTTCTACTGCATCAGTGTTCATTGTGTCATCCTTCAATCGGCAGTTCTACTGCATCAGTGTTTACTGTGTCATCCTTGAGTCTCCAGTTCTACTGCATCAGCGTTTACTGTTTCATCCTTGAGTCTCCAGTCTTACTGCATCAGTGTTTATTGTGTCATCCTTCAATCGGCAGTTCTACCCCAGTTAGCATTCATACGTTGGGCCAACGTTGGCAATGGTTTTGCCAACATTGCCAACGTTGGGCCAACGTCCGAATGCTATCTGGGACTGCATCAGTGTTTATTGTGTAATGCTTCAATTGGCAGTTCTACTGCATTGGTGTTTACTGTTTCATCCTTTAATCGGCAGTTCTTGTGTTTGGTTTCATACTTGAGTCTCCAGTTCCACTGCATCAGTGTTTACTGTGTCATCCTTCAATTGGCAGTTCTACTGCATCAGTGTTCATTTGTGTCATCCTTCAATCGGCAGTTCTACTGCATCAGTGTTTACTGTGTCATCCTTGAGTCTCCAGTTCTACTGCATCAGTGTTCATTGTTCCATCCTTCAATCGGTAGTTCTACTGCATCAGTGTTTACTGTGTCATCCTTCAGTCTCCAGTTCTACTGCATCAGTGTTCATTTTACCATCCTTCAATCGGAGTTCTACTGCATCAGTGTTTACTGTGTCATCCTTCATTCGGCAGTCCTACTGCATCAGTGTTCAATGTACCATCCTTCAATTGGCAGTTCTACTGCATCAGTGTTTATTGTGTCATCCTTCAATTGGCAGTTCTACTGCATCAGTGTTTACTGTTTCATCCTTCATTCGGCAGTCCTACTGCATCAGTGTTTACTGTGTCATCCTTGAGTCTCCAGTCTTACTGCATCAGTGTTTACTGTGTCATCCTTGAGTCTCCAGTTCTACTGCATCAGTGTTTACTGTGTCATCCTTGAGTCTCCAGTTCCACTGCATCAGTGTTTACTGTTTCATCCTTGAGTCTCCAGTTCTACTGCATCAGTGTTTACTGTGTCATCCTTCAATTGGCAGTTCTACTGCATCAGTGTGTTTGGTTTCATACTTGAGTCTCCAGTTCCACTGCATCAGTGTTTACTGTTTCATCCTTCAATCGGCAGTTCTACTGCATCAGTGTTTACTGTTTCATCCTTCAATCGGCAGTTCCGCTGCATCAGTGTGTTTTGCGTCATCCTTCAATTGGCAGTTTTACTGCATCAGTGTTTACTGTGTTATCCTTGAGTCTCCAGTTCCACTGCATCAGTGTTTACTGTTCCATCCTTCAATCGGCAGTTCTACTGCATCAGTGTTTACTGTGTCACCCTTCAATTGGCAGTTCTACTGCATCAGTGTGTTTAGTTTCATCCTTGAGTCTCCAGTTCTACTGCATCAGTGTTTACTGTGTCATCCTTCAATTGGCAGTCCTACTGCATCAGTGTTCAATGTACCATCCTTCAATCGGCAGTCCTACTGCATCAGTGTTTACTGTGTCATCCTTGAGTCTCCAGTTCAGCTGCATCAATGTGTATTGTGTCATCCTTCAATTGGCAGTTCTACTGCACCAGTGTGTTTGGTTTCATCCTTGAGTCTCCAGTTCCACTGCATCAGTGTTTACTGTTTCATCCTTCAATTGGCAGTTCTACTGCATCAGTGTTTACTGTGTTATCCTTGAGTCTCCAGTTCTACTACATCAGTTTTTACTGTGTCATCCTTGAGTCTCCAGTTCTACTGCATCAGTGTTTATTGTGTCATCCTTCAATTGGCAGTTCTACTGCATCAGTGTTTACTGTTTCATCCTTGAGTCTCCAGTTCAACTGCATCAGTGTTTATTGTGTCATCCTTCAATTGGCAGTTCTACTGCATCAGTGTTTGCTGTGTCATCCTTCAATCGCCAGTTCTAGTGCATCAACGAGTTTTGTTTCATCCTTGAGTCGAAGTTTGTAAAAGCAGTTGCGCTGTTCACATTAATATGTGATGCATACAATTACTTCTACAGCAATATAACACTGATAATGTATATATCTTCAGCTATGATTTGAACCGAAACTTGATTAATGTTGAACATAGGTGGATAGTCTCAAGATTCTTTTACAACCGTTTCAAAATCTCATTCATACAAGTTTTGTTCACCTTGACCCTGGGCCTGATTTTTAGAGAAAAGCGTCCACCCGCCCGCTCCGACCTGGAGAAAGGCGTGAATGGCCTACACCTGAATGACGTGGCCCTGGACACCAGGGCACTGCGCCCAAGGTTCCATTATGACGGCACCGTTACAGAGCCCCTCGTCCCACCCATCTACCATTCCTCTACATACAAGTTGAAGTCAGTCGATGACTTCCTGAAAGTCATGCATGAGGTGAGGTTAAAAGTATACACTACGATTACCTTTTGGTTATATCACGGATTTACGGATCATCACAGTGTATTGAAAACAGATGCTCAAGTCCAAAGGAAACAAGAAATATTTCGTGAATGTTAGCCAGTATGCCCAGTTAAGACATATTTACACTCTAATCTCACAGATTGTTCAGTAGTACAGTTGTCTAAACAGGCATAGGTGCAGCCTCAGTTCACCACGAAGATACATAACAATCTAGTTATAGTGGAATTCCGTTGTGTTTCAGGGTGGGTCAGTGTATTCCCGTCTGTCCAACATCACCACAGAATCTACCGAAAGTGCAATCAACGCCTTGGAGGGTGGGGCGGGCAGTCTGGTGTTTGCCAGCGGTATGGCAGCCATCTCCACTGTGTTTCTAGCTCTCCTCCAAAAGGGGGACCACATTGTATGTATAAGAAAACAGAACATGATTACTACTAATAGGGTCATGTTCTAAAATGTTCTACTATGTTCTACCATGTTCTAGTGACAATGGTAGGTATAGTATACTAAGACATAATTAGTCACCACGTTGTTGGTATGGTATACTAGTACATAATTAGTCACCGCGTTGTAGGTATGGTTTACTAGGACATAATTAGTCACCACGTTGTTGGTATGGTATACTAGGACATAATTAGTCACCACGTTGTAGGTATGGTTTACTAGGACATAATTAGTCACCACGTTGTAGGTATGGTTTACTAGGACATAATTAGTCACCACGTTGTAGGTATGGTTTTAACTAGTACATCATTAGTGACCACGTTGTAGTATGGTATGCTAGGACATACTTAGTGACCACGGTGTAGGTATGGTTTTCTAGTACATAATTAGTCACCACGTTGTAGTATGGTATGCTAGGACATACTTAGTGACCACGGTGTAGGTATGGTTTTCTAGTACATAATTAGTCACCACGTTGTAGTATGGTATGCTAGGACATACTTAGTGACCACGGTGTAGGTATGGTTTTCTAGTACATAATTAGTCACCACGTTGTAGTATGGTATGCTAGGACATTATTAGTCACCACGTTGTAGGTATGATATGCTAGGACATAATTAGTCACCACGTTGTAGTATGGTATGCTAGGACACAATTAGTGACCACGGTGTAGGTATGGTTTTCTAGTACATAATTAGTGACCAAGTTGTAGGTATGGTTTTCTAGTACATAATTACTGACCAAGTTGTAGGTATGGTTTTCTAGTACATAATTAGTGACCACGTTGTAGTATGGTATGCTAGTATATAATTAGTGACCAGGTTGTAGGTATGGTTTTCTAGTACATAATTAGTCACCAAGTTGTAGGAATGGTTTTCTAGTACATAATTACTGACCAAGTTGTAGGTATGGTTTTCTAGTACATAATTAGTCACCACGTTGTAGTATGGTATACTAGTACATAATTAGTGACCACATTGTAGGTATGGTATACTAGTACATAATTAGTGACCACGTTGTAGGTATGTAATGCTAGGACATAATTAGTGACCACGTTGTAGGTATGGTATACTAGCACATACTCAGTCACCACGTTGTAGGCATGGTTTACTAGGACATAATTAGTCACCACGTCGTAGGTATGGTTTACTAGCACATACTCAGTCACCACGTTGTAGGCATGGTTTACTAGGACATAATTAGTCACCACGTTGTAGGTATGGTTTACTAGCACATACTCAGTCACCACGTTGTAGGCATGGTTTACTAGGACATACTTAGTGACCACGGTGTAGGTATGGTTTTCTAGTACATAATTAGTGACCACATTGTAGGTATGGTATACTAGTACATAATTAGTGACCACGCTGTAGGTATGTAATGCTAGGACATAATTAGTGACCACGTTGTAGGTATGGTATACTAGCACATACTCAGTCACCACGTTGTAGGCATGGTTTACTAGTACATAATTAGTCACCAAGTTGAAGGTACGGTTTACTAGGAGATATATAGTGACCATGTTATAGGTATGGTTTGCTAGGACATAATTAGTGACCACGTTGTAGGTATGGTATGCTAGGGCATAATCAGTGATCTTGTTGTAGTTATGGTTTACTAGGACATAATTAGTGACTGCGTTGTAGGTATGGTTTATTAGGACATAATTAGTGACCACGTTGTAGGTACGGTATACTAGGACATAATTAGTGATCACGTTCTAGGTATGGTATGGTAGGACATAATTAGTCACCGCTTTGTAGGTATGGTATGCTAGTACATAATCAGTGACCACGTTGTAGTTACGGTTTACTAGTACATAATTAGTGACCAAGTTGTAGGTTTGGTATACTAGTACATAATTAGTGACCACGTTGTAGGTATGGTATACTAGTACATAATTAGTGACCACGTTCTAGGTATGGTATACTAGTACAAAATTAGTGACCACGTTGTAGGTATGGTATGCTAGGACATAATTAGTGACCATGTTGTAGGTGTGATATACTAGGACATAATTAGTGACCATGTTGTAGGTATGGTTTACTAGTACATAATTAGTGATCCTGTTGTAGGTATGGTATACTAGTACATAGTTAGTGGCCATGTTGTAGGTATGGTCTACGAGGACATAATTAGTGATCATGTTGTAGGCATGGTTTACTAGTACATAATTTGTGATCACGTTGTAGATATGGTATACCAGGACATAATTAGTGACCATGTTGTAATTATGGTATACTAGTATAATTAGTGACCATGTTGTACGTATGGTTTACTAGGACATAAGTAGTGACCATGTTATAGGTATGGTATACTAGGACATAACCAGTGACCACGTTGTAGGTATGTAATGCTAGGACATAATTAGTGACCACGTTGTAGGTATGGTATACTAGCACATACTCAGTCACCACGTTGTAGGCATGGTTTACTAGGACATAATTAGTCACCACGTCGTAGGTATGGTTTACTGGCACATACTCAGTCACCACGTTGTAGGCATGGTTTACTAGGACATAATTAGTCACCACGTTGTAGGTATGGTTTACTAGCACATACTCAGTCACCACGTTGTAGGCATGGTTTACTAGGACATACTTAGTGACCACGGTGTAGGTATGGTTTTCTAGTACATAATTAGCGACCATTTTGTAGGTATGGTATACTAGGACATAATTAGTGATCACGTTCTAGATATGGTATATTAGGATATAATGGGTGACCAAGTTGTAGGTATGGTATACTAGTACATAATTAGTGACCACGTTGTTGGTATGGTATACTAGTACATAATTAGTGACCACGTTGTAGGTATGGTTTACTAGGACATAATTAGTGACCACGTTGTAGGTTTGGTATACTAGTACATAATTAGTGACCATGTTGTAGGTATGGTTTACTAGGACATAATTAGTGACCACATTGTAGGTATGGTTTACTAGGACATAATTAGTGACCACGTTGTAGGTATGGTTTACTAGGACATATGTAGTGACCATGTTATCGGTATGGTATACTAGGACATAATTAGTCAGTACGTTGTAGTATGGTATGGTAGGACATAATTAGTCACCACGTTGTAGGTATGGTATACTAGTACATAGCCAGTGACCACATTGTAGGTATGGTTTACAAGGATATAATTAGTGACCAAGTTATAGGTATGGTATACTAGTACATAATTAGTGACCATGTTGTAGGTATGGTACACTGGTACATAATTAGTGACCACATTGTAGGTATGGTTTACTAGTACATAATTAGTGACCGCGTTGTAGGTATGGTTTACTATGACATAATTAGTGACCACTTTGTAGGTATGGTATACCAGGACATGATTAGTGACCGTGTTGTAGGTATGGTATACTAGTACATAATCAGTGACCATGTTGTAGGCATGGTATACTAGAACATAATCAGTGATCTTGTTGTAGTTATGGTTTACTAGTACATAATTAGTGACCAAGTTGTAGGTATGGTATACTAGGACATAATCAGTGACCAAGTTGTAGGTATGGTATACTGGGACATAATCAGTCACCACATTGTAGGAATGGTATACGTGTACATAATCAGTGATTGTGTTGTAGGTATGGTATACTTGTACATAATTAGTGACCACGTTGTAGGTATGGTATACTAGGACATAATTAGTTACCGTGTTGTAGGTATGGTATACTAGTACATAATCAGTGACCATGCTGTAGGTATGGTATACTAGAACATAATCAGTGATCTTGTTGTAGTTATGGTTTACTAGTACATAATTAGTGACCGCGTTGTAGGTATGGTTTACTGGGACATAATTAGTGACCACGTTGTAGGTATGGTATACTAGGACATAATTAGTGACCGTGTTGTAGGTATGGTATACTAGTACATAATCAGTGACCATGTTGTAGGTATGGTGTACTATAACATAATCAGTGATCTTGTTGTAGTTATGGTATACTAGTACATAATTAGTGACCAAGTTGTAGGTATGGTATACTAGGACATAATCAGTGACCAAGTTGTAGGTATGGTATACTAGGACATAATCAGTCACCACATTGTAGGAATGGTATGCTAGTACATAATCAGTGACTGTGTTGTAGGTATGGTATACGTGTACATAATTAGTAACCACGTTGTAGGTATGGTATACTAGGACATAATTAGTTACCGTGTTGTGGGTATGGTATACTAGGACATAATTAATGACCATGTTGTAGGTATGGTATGCTAGGACATAATCAGTGACCGCGTTGTATTGTGGTATACTAGTTACCTGTTTATTCCACACAGGTGATGAACGTGCCGGTGTACAGCGGCTCTCAGGTGCTCCTCAAAAGGCTTGTCCGTAAGTTTGGTCTGGGGGTGTCATGGGTACCCGCAGGCTGCTCTGTAGATGAATATCGCCGAAACATCAAACCGAACACCAAGGTAAATGGTATGATGGCCACGAACAACTCTCTCATCATATGTGGTATAAAGTGATTATTGATACATCTTATATCAAAGAGATCACATATCGATAGAGACTCGATTCCGAATTTATCCAATGTTCACCATAATTACAACACAGTCATGGAGATATACCAGTAAGTCTTAAACACCTTCATATGACTCACATCAGCAGACTACATAAGTTCTCTTTTATGAGCGTTTAATTCAGCATTCTAAAAATATAGCATGTGAAATATATATCCTGTGTGCTGAAAGAGGAAATATTATCGTCCTATATATATCAATGACATATAACCTGTATGCATCACCCGTATATCAAGCACTTGCTCCTAAGGGTACTGTTTAGTGTACAGTGTATATACTGTCTTGGTTCTGTTTTCAGATTATCTATGGCGAGAGTCCCTGCAATCCGGACATGTCCATCCTAGATTTTGAGGAGTTTGGTAAACTGAGCAGCTCGCTAGATGGTGTGATATCTGTCGTGGATTCCACATTCGGCTCCTGCTATCTGCAACAGCCAAACAAACACGGCATAGACATAAGCCTTCACAGCTGGTTAGTTGATTTATCAAGAGACGGTTGTCATCACAGTGACGAGGTATTGGCACCATGTGGTCTGCTGTCTTCACAGTGACAATAACCATCGTACATTGTGTTCCACTGTCTACACAGTGACACTGATCATTGTACATTACGTTCTACTGTCTACACAGTGACAATGACCCTTGTACATTGTGTTCTACTGTCTTCACAGTGACAGTGACCCTTGTACATTGCGTTCTACTGTCTCCACGGTGACAATGATCCTTGTACATTGTGTTCTACTGTCTAGACAGTGACGTGGGACTCATACATTAATAAAGATTGTGTGTTTCACAGTCTACACAGTGACAGTGACAGTCTGGTACATTGTGTTCTACTGTCTACATAGTGACAATGATCCTTGTACATTACGTTCTACTGTCTACACAGTGACAATGATCCTTGTACATTGCATTCTACTGTTTACACAGTAACAGTGATCTTTATACATTACGTTCCACTGTCTACACAGTGACAATGATCATTGTACATTACGTTCTACTGTCTACACAGTGACAATGACCCTTGTACATTGCGTTCTACTGTCTCCACAGTGACAATGACCCTTGTACATTTCGTTCTACTGTCTACACGGTGACAATGACCCTTGTACATTGTGTTCTACTGTCTCCACGGTGACAATGATCCTTGTACATTACGTTCTACTGTTTACACAGTAACAGTGATCTTTCTACATTACGTTCTACTGTCTACACAGTGACAATTATCCTTGTACATTACGTTCTACTGTCTACACGATGACAATGATCTTTGTACATTACGTTCTACTGTCTACACAGTGACAATGATCATTGTACATTACGTTCTACTGTCTACACGGTGGCAATGATCTTTGTACATTACGTTCTACTGTCTACACAGTGACAATGATCATTGTACATTACGTTCTACTGTCTACACGGTGGCAATGATCCTTGTACATTACGTTCTACTGTCTACACAGTGACAATGACCCTTGTACATTACGTTCTACTGTCTACACGGTGGCAATGACCCTTGTACATTACGTTCTACTGTCTACACGGTGGCAATGATCCTTGTACATTACGTTCTACTGTCTACACGGTGACAATGATCCTTGTACATTACGTTCTACTGTCTACACAGTGACAATGATCCTTGTACATTACGTTCTACTGTCTACACGGTGGCAATGATCCTTGTACATTACGTTCTACTGTCTACACGGTGGCAATGAGCCTTGTACATTACGTTCTACTGTCTACACGGTGACAATGATCCTTGTACATTACGTTCTACTGTCTCCACAGTGACAATGATCCTTGTACATTGTGTTCTACTGTCTCCACAGTGACAATGATCCTTGTACATTACGTTCTACTGTCTACACGGTGACAAAGACCCTTGTACATTGTGTTCTACTGTCTCCACAGTGACAATGATCCTTGTACATTACGTTCCACTGTCTACACAGTGACAATGATCCTTGTACATTGTGTTCTACCGTCTCCACAGTGACAGTGATCCTTGTACATTGTGTTCTACTATCTACACGGTGACAATGATCCTTGTACATTGTTTTCTAATGCGTGCACAGTGACCATCGTATGTTGTGTTCTACTTTCTGCACACTGTCAAAGATCCTTGTACATGGTGTTTTGCTGTTTGCGTAATGGCGATGATATTTGTACTTCGCCTGACTGTCTACACTGTGACGGGGGGTGGGGAGTTGATATTATTGGATGTGTTTAACGCAGTGTGGTATGTGGTATGTGACTTATAACTGCAATTTCCCCTGCAGCACCAAGTACATGGGAGGACACTCCGATCTGATCGCCGGCAGTGTCACTACCAGGACAGTGGACCTGTGGGAGAGACTCAAGACGTGGCAAACGAGCCTTGGCTGTATGTTGGTGAGATATAGCACTTCTTTGATTGGCATTCTAGTAGTTGAGGAGATGAAGAATGAGCACATTTTTTATGGATACACAACTTCTTTATTCTGTATTGGCGACGTTTCGACATAGACTCTAATGTCGTTGACAAAGACATAAGAATCTATGTCTAAACGTCGCCTATACAGAATAAAGAAGTTGAATATCCATAAGAATTGTCCTCATTCTTCGAGATATAACTCTCTCAACATGGCATTTTAGCCACCTTCACCATTGTGAAGTATGAACGTCATGCAATATGTCAACCTTTGTAGTACTGAAATACCAGATTACCACTTACATATATATGTCCACCCATATAGTAGTGAAGTCGATGGATGGATAGATGGATGGAAGAGCAGTTTTTACAGAGTATACCACATTTATGCTGGTGTTGCAGTCCCCTCACGACTCCAGCCTGCTGCTGAGGGGACTGAAGACGTTGCCCATCCGCATGAAGAAGCACAGCGAGAACGCCATGGCGGTAGCCAAGTACCTGGAAGGACACCCGAAGGTGGATAATATTACCTGTCAGTTAGGTTCAAGCAGCTAATATGTAGGTCCATCGTATTCTGTCCATGGTATTCTGTAGAACGTACTTGCAGTCAAGGCTATAAAACAGTTTTGGATAATCAATCATAGTTCCCGAAAGTGAATTGATTTACATTCCCAAGGTGAATGCGTTTGGATTTCTGAACAGTTAATCAGGTATATCACAGCGTGTGGGTTACCAACAGGAGGAACGCCAGGAGTGTCTTGTCTACCACTTTGGTGAAACCCACGGGTTGTGGCACCGATAAACCATAACCGGGAAGACACCCTCCCTCACGTTTCAGACTCCTTAGACAACTAGGTCACACGTGCCCACTACATCAGTAGGTACTTGTGTCCCGTCGTGTCTCTGCCGCTGCATCTGTGGGAATTTAGTTTATGCAATGTATATAATTGTACAAATGTTTAAATCGACATGTTACCGGAACCTCGAGTATGATATGGCATTAATATAGGTTGATAAAATACCTGTATAACATGTAACCAAACATAACGTTTGGGAAGTTTCTGTCTGACAGTTAATACAACCATTAGCTGTCAGCATGCATGGGTTGAGGCTGTCTAACGTAATGATGTATGTATAGGTAAACCGAGTGATGTATCCAGGCCTGCCGTCACATCCTGGACATGAAGTCGCAAAAAAGCAGATGACGTCATTTGGCGGGATGATCATGGCAGATATCAAGGGAGGGGTTGCAGGTGGTCGCGCTGTAGCCGAAGTAAGCTTATTTAGTCATTAGACACAAACTGTAGACCTGTTTGGTTTCATGTTCTGTCTTTGTTGCCGAGAACCATTCCAAACATACAAAAGTAAAGCACAAAGTGTGGCACCTTGTACGCCCTGCCGTTCAGACTTGGGGAAACGTCTTTGCAGTCAAGCAGGTAGGTGCCCCCATTTACCTCTTACACAAACGTGTGAATACCATGGCTTAGTTCGTAATCGTTCAGATTAGTCTGCACACAAGTATCATCAATTATTGCCTCAATCTTTCACGGACATATGTGTAATTTATTGCAAGCCTTCGGAATTAAGGTTAACTCCACTTAAAAGGTATTCTGTGGTATGACATCATGTTAGGGATTGGTCATTCATTGTGTGAGTCTGACTGGTGAGATTAGTCTTAGAGCTGTATCACGTTTAATTCATATCTTGTATCTTGCATTTAATGTGACACCTGTTTATGGTACTCACAAGGACAGTCGTTCTTTCCCGTGACACGCCCACCAGCAACACCAGGAGAAAAACACGCTGACGAATGAGAGGCTTCGAGATGAAATATTTGTAGTGACACAACAGACTGTGTACCACGACGATGTTGCTTGTTAAGGAATGGATGTAGGTGACAATGCTTGGTTTGTATATGACTGCTGTACTGCAATACATTGTATCCGTAATCAACAGAGCCTGAGGATAGTGACCCTGGCAGTGTCCCTGGGTGGAGTGGAGAGCATCCTGGAGCACCCCATCACCATGACTCACGGCTCCTACCTCCTGACTCCCGAGGAGATCGCAGAGAACAGGATAACCCCCGGACAGCTGAGAATCAGGTAACAGTGACCTGTCGTCGTGCATCACACATAATACAAACCGTTACACTACCAGCACAGCTACCCGGTGCTGGTGGAACATTCGATGGAGGACTTAGTTCGTAATCGTTAATCTCGCTTTCGAGGAACCAAACCATTTTCGGACGCAAGTGTCGTTGGTGCCCAGACCAGAAAACAAAACCAAAACAACTACACAAGATTCATCTATTTTATTTCATGCCTGATCCTAAGTCAGCCTCATTTCTGGCAATATTTATGAATATATTTACAGTATTGGTATCGAGGACGCAGACGACCTTATCGCCGACTTCAAGCAAGCCTTGGACAAAGTGGTTGTGTGAAAAAAGTTCAGCTCAGGACAAGATCAAGATGTTATGCAGAATTGATATTATACAGAGCAACCGATAAAAACATTACATACAAGTTCCCATTGCAGACAGCTTACAAATGCAAACATCCAGTCCTTGGATAGCTTCCAAGAAACCCGCACTGTCCTAGTGTCAAGGGGTCAAAGATCATGCCATCAAAACTTCATCTCAGCTTCAAACAACAGATATGAAAACAAACTTTACAATAGCGCCCTGACTTCATAATTTGCATTCATCTTAAAGCTTCTATAGAAGTATGGGATGATTAGAAGTGATGCGAGTGACTCACAACGTTGTACCTGCACTGCTCTATCTGTAACTTGGACCCTAATGTCAGAGTCTTCTACTGGTTTAAAGACATTAGTTCATTTCTGTACTCGACTAATAAAGCAGACAAATACTTTGTCCAGTATCCGTTGAAGTCAATGCTTATTTCTATTTATAAAATGCAGTCTTGTGACATATTGAATAAACAGTTTCCTTATACGAAGGACTCGGCATATGATTGTCAATTATTTATATTTGATGGGCATGGTGGGCGAGCTAGCTCGTCTGAGGCGCCGCGCTAGTAAGTGAAATGTGCCTGGATCGAGCCCCACTTGTGACCGGGTGTAAATGCCTTGGAGCTACCATTACTTGCAGGCTCTTTCAGTGTTGTCACAACCCCTAGTGAGCAGTACACAACCCTGTGCGCTTAAAAGAACCCACTCATCCGACGGTAGGTGACCAGATGGTGGACACACGAAAACGTACAGGCAGCTAGTTGCGGGTATAGGAACGTGCACTATCATTGGACAAAGTGCTGTGACTATGTGTCCCAGTTCATCCAGCTACAAATGGGTACCTTGTGAGGATGAGGATGTGTGATAACTCGCTGCACCTAACAGGCTGCAGGAGTTGAATACTCCCCAGGGAGTTGAGTTGGTTAAAAGAATGTCAGAAAAAAGACATCCGTTGATAAAGGAAACACTCAAGCACCTTGAGCATGTGCTAGTTGTGTGGATATGTGCAGTATATAAATATCCTATCATCATCATCACAGTTATATCCTTGTACCATTAATTGATTATGCCCTGTGAACGGACTAGACGGGTTAATGCACAAATACTAAACTACTTCTAGACTCGCCGAAGAAGGAAACTGTCACAGAGTGACTTTTTGACCCTCTTTTTTTTCAGAACATATTATCTTCTATTATCACATATTACAGAACTCTCACTAATGGTGAACTATTGTCATTGGGAAAATCGGGTGTTCATTAATTTCTTTTGAGTGGTATGGTAGGATTGCTGAGGCCGGGTAACGTTTCCCGCTACAGTCAGCCATTTAAAAGTATATCAGTCCAAAACATTCACTTTTAAATCTGAACGTTATTGTTTTGACACGCTGGTTATTTCGAAAATATCCATGTATGCAACTAAATTTTGTACATGCCAGAACATCATTGCATATGAATATCACGAACGAAAACAAGTATAAGATTTGAAACTGAAGTTAAAATTCTAAAACACAAGTCAACTATGTAACGTCATATATGTAACTAGTCCATGGTAATAGTTATTTGACAGCTTCTTCCTCTGCTACTTCGCATCATATGACCTGGCTAACCACTGCTTTACAGGACCATGCAGTGTCTGTATGACATCAGGGTCTTTGCATCATATGACCTGGCTAACCACTGCTTTACAGGACCATGCAGTGTCTGTATGACACCAGGGTCTTTGCATCATATGACCTGGCTAACCACTGCTTTACAGGACCATGCAGTGTCTGTGTGACATCAGGGTCTTTGCATCATATGACCTGGTTAACCACTGCTTTACAGGACCATGCAGTGTCTGTATGACACCAGGGTCTTTGCATCATATGACCTGGCTAACCACTGCTTTACAGGACCATGCAGTGTCTGTATGACATCAGGCATCACATGACCTGGCTAACCACTGCTTTACAGGACCATGCAGTGTCTGTATGACATCAGGGTCTTTGCATCATATGACCTGGCTAACCACTGCTTTACAGGACCATGCAGTGTCTGTATGACATCAGGCATCATATGACCTGGCCAACCACTCATTTACAGGACCATGCAGTGTCTGTATGACATCAGGGTCTTTGCATCATATGACCTGGCTAACCACTGCTTTACAGGACCATGCAGTGTCTGTATGACATCAGGGTCTTTGCACCATATGACCTGGTTAACCACTGCTTTACAGGACCATGCAGTGTCTGTATGACATCAGGGTCTTTGCATCATATGACCTGGCTAACCACTGCTTTACAGGACCATGCAGTGTCTGTATGACATCAGGCATCATATGACTTGGCCAACCACTCATTTACAGGACCATGCAGTGTCTGTATGACATCAGGGTCTTTGCATCATATGACCTGGCTAACCACTGCTTTACAGGACCATACAGTGTCTGTGTGACATCAGGGTCTTTGCACCATATGACCTGGCTAACCACTGCTTTACAGGACCATGCAGTGTCTGTATGACATCAGTGTCTTTGCACCATATGACCTGGCTAACCACTGCTTTACAGGACCATGCAGTGTCTGTATGACACCAGGGTCTTTGTATCACATGACCTGGCTAACCACTGCTTTACAGGACCATGCAGTGTCTGTGTGACATCAGGGTCTTTGCACCATATGACCTGGCTAACCACTGCTTTACAGGACCATGCAGTGTCTGTATGACATCAGGCATCATATGACCTGGCTAACCACTGCTTTACAGGACCATGTAGCGTCTGTATGACATCAGGCATCACATGACCTGGCTAACCACTGCTTTACAGGACCATGCAGTGTCTGTATGACATCAGGGTCTTTGCATCATATGACCTGGCTAACCACTGCTTTACAGGACCATGCAGTGTCTGTATGACACCAGGGTCTTTGTATCACATGACCTGGCTAACCACTGCTTTACAGGACCATGCAGTGTCTGTATGACATCAGGGTCTTTGCATCATATGACCTGGCTAACCACTGCTTTACAGGACCATGCAGTGTCTGTATGACATCAGGGTCTTTGCATCATATGACCTGGCTAACCACTGCTTTACAGGACCATGCAGTGTCTGTATGACATCAGGGTGTTCGCATCATATGACCTGGCTAACCACTGCTTTACAGGACCATGCAGTGTCTGTATGACATCAGGGTCTTTGCATCATATGACCTGGCTAACCACAGCTTTACAGGACCATGTAGTGTCTGTATGACATCAGGGTCTTTGCATCAGGTCTCTCTCTGTTTGGTGTTTAATTTTGTGTACAATCTTAGTGAATAAGTGCATGTACATTACTAGAAAGGAAATATAAGAATTTTGTCTATATTGCACGCATAACATATCCACCAATGTAACATGTACTTGGGGGGTAATTGAAAACAATTGAAGTTAACTTCACGTGGAAACTGGTATATTTAGTACCAAGGTATGGCAACAGGACACGTGTTTGGTGACATGCTGTCGAAAACACAGTCCAGTCAATCCGCCGCGATCACGGATAATACGGATGAAACTCCCTGTTGCTTTCACGCGCATACTGGCGAGTCATTCTGGTCTGTTCAGAGATATACCGTCAAACCAGCGCTCTTCTTCAGATATACAGCCGTATCCAACTGGTGTGTTCAGAGATATACCGTCAAACCAGCGCTCTTCTTCAGATATACAGCCGTATCCAACTGGTGTGTTCACAGATATACCGTCAAACCAGCACTCTTCTTCAGATATATAGCCGTATCCAACTGGTGTGTTCACAGATATACCGTCAAACCAGCGCTCTTCTACAGATATACAGCCGTATCCAACTGGTGTGTTCACAGATATACCGTCAAAACATGTTCAAAACTTTCGAGGTACATTCGAAGTGGAACAAGCATTGTCACTAAGTGGTCCTTCACACTTATTTCGAATTGACAGGAATCAAGGAGAATCAGCCAGAAAAAAATATTTCCAAAATTCGAACCGCATTCGGGAGAGAATGTCTAAATAAACATTTTTTTCAAGATTTGTAAGAATGTTGTTGGAATACTTAGAACGCACTTCGAACCCGCCTCGAAGTATTCTTACTCATTCCAAATGTACTAGATCACGAATGCAGTTCGAATGAATCGGAATACAGTAGGAATAACTAGAACGCCGTTAGAATACACTAAGAATACTTAAAATGAATTTCGACTGCAGTACGAGTCCGGTTCGATTGCTGCGTGAATAGCACTCGAATTTCAGTTGGAACGTACCTCGAATGCTGCACGGAATGCATTCAGAACCTTCTTGGAATGGCCCCCGAATGTGGGTTGAATGTTAAAGAATTAAAACAGAATGCAGCTCGAATATTTCAAATGTCCTTCAAATGCACTTAGAATGTAACACGAATGGCCGGTATGCATCAAGAAAGCTGCCGGAATTTTCCACGATGGGGTATAAAAGCCGGTTGAATCTGGACTATTCATCAGTCACTGCCCAACTCCCATAGAGTATGGACCACCTGGACCATGTTGCGGTGCTCCCGATTGCCGTCCTCAAGCAATCCCACATTGAAAGAGATGTTGAGAAAACAGGAGAAGACCCAGGAGATTCCAGACCAGACCATGACTGACAGAGGAAAGGAGGAGGCTGTTTGACATTACACAAGACTGATGGAAGAGCTCAGAGTTGGGGACACGCAGTCATTCTTCAACTACCTGCCATGTTTGATGAGTTGGTGCAGAAAGTGGGACCAAGAATACAGAAGCAGAATACATATATGAGAAAGGTGCTACCTCCAGGCTTGAAGCTAGCCATCACATTGAGGTTCCTGGCTTTAGGTGATACCACAGCATCATGTACAGCTTCCGTGTGGCAAGGAACACAATCAACCAGATCATCCCAGAAGTATGTAAGGTCATTGTGGAGGAATACAAGGATGAGGTTATCATCTGCCCTACCACTCCAGAAGAATGGACACCCATAGAAGAGGTATTCAGAAACAGGTGGAATATACCTCATGCCGCAGGAGCTTTAGATGACAAACATGTGACCATTAGGAACCCTGCCAAGGGCAGCTCATTGTACCACAACTACAAGGGCTTCTTTTCTGAGGTCCAAATGGCCCTTGTTGGCGGACGTTGGTGCTTACGGAAGCATGTCTGATGCTCAGATCTCCAACAAGTGCGAGCTCAAGGATTGTCTTGAAGACGGGAGCATAGGATTTCCTAATCCGTTCGCCTTACCACAAGATGACTAGCGTATGCCATGCTTTATTCTGGGAGATTATGCCTTTGGCTTAAGAGCCTTCTTGATGAAACCGTATGGGAGACGAGAGAATCAACAACTACAGGATCAGTCGGGGCCCACGGGTAGTGGAAAATGCATTTGGAATCATGGCCCACAGTTGGCAAATCCTCCGCGCCACCACGCTGTCAAGGCCTTCCGTTGTGAAGGACATCATTGAATGCTGTCTGCCTGCACAACTTGATGAGGACTCGTTATCCTAATCTCCACAATGGTATGGTGGATGAACAGCACAACGTGGTGCCAGGAGGCCGGAGACAACTTACGCAGCTTGAAGGTGTGAATGATGTCTGAAGTTTCAGTGACGTTTTTAAGGGATTCGGCGGTGTTCTGATGACTCCAGGGATCATTTGAAGAGCATTCGAGACGTTCTGACTGTATTCAAGGTGCATTCGATGTACATTCGAGCTGTATTCCAAGTGCAATCGAGATATTCCGATACGTTTGAGGAGTATTCCACCTAAATTCCACCAGCAATCGAAGTACATTCGAGGCGCATTCGGGACATTCTTGCAGGATTTGAAGTGGCTTGCTTTTTCGATTCTCCCTCGAATACGTTCAGAATATTTAGAATGCAGTTAGAATGGAGTAAGAATACTTAGAATGCAGTTAGGACGCACTTCAAATGCTGTTCGATATTTTTCCACTTCGAATGTACCTCGAAAGTTTTGAACATGTTCAAAACATTCCGGCATGTTACAAGAATTGACACGAATAGTTGGAGTGCATTCGGAATGGAGTAAGACGTTTTAGAATGCAGTTCGAATTTCCAGGAATCTCCAGGAATTTTCATTCCGACGGCATTCCGCCTCAAGTGTGAAGGGGGTATTACGTGACAGAATCCCCCGCCGCAAATTATCAAATCAAACTTAAAAAGTAATGAAAGTGAAGGTCGTTAAGATGAAGTTAAATGTCAACCTCGCACAAATATTTTCAAGACTCACTTTGACCTTGACATGAAAGTCTTAGTGTATGAAATATGCAAAAATAGTAATAACGAAATTGCTTATTGAAAAACATTCAAGGTAAGTCTTGAAAGTCTATGAAGAAAATCCAGTGAACTGTTCTTGAGATATCTCGCTGACAATCTTTACATGCAGTTTAACATGCTGAAATCTTCAAAGTGTCGCCGTGACCTTGAAAATTAAGTGAAGGTCACCAAAATCGACTTGGCCCTGCGCCTTTATTAGATAAAGCTTAGTGTTGAATATGAAGAAAATCCAGTGAACGGTTCTTGAGATATCTCGCTGACAAGGATAAATTGTTAAAGTCCCCTTGTGACCTTGAAATGAAGGTCAAGGTCACCAAACCTAAATGGGACCTTTCTTTTACTGTGATGAACCTTCGCGCTAAACGTGCAGCGGGGGATAAAAATATCGAACGGAATTTGAAGTGCATTCTAACTGCATTCTTACTGCATTCTAAGGTATGATTACTGCATTCTATGTATTCTGAACATATTCGAGGGAGAATGGAAAAGGCAAGCTACTTCAAAATCTGTCAGAATGTAACGAATGCGCACCGAATGTATCTCGATTGCTGCTGGAATTCAGGTGGAATATTCTTCAAATGTATCGAAATATTTCGATTCTAGTTGGAATACAGCTCGAATGTACCTCGAATACAGTCAGAACGTCCCGAATGCTCTTCAAATGAGCCCTGACGTGATCAGAACACCGCCGAATCGCATAAAAATGTTGCCGTCCATCACTGAAACGTCCAGATAGCATTTGGGAGTTGCCAGTAAAATATTGTTTATTTTGACATTCTCTCCCGAATGCGGTTCAAATTTTGGAAATATTTTTCTTCTTGCTGATTCCTTCTCCTTGGTTCCTGTCAATTCGAAATAAGTATGAAGGAGCCTTAAGAAAATATGGGGCCTCCTTACCTGGCAACTGCCCAAAGATGGCAATGCTGTTATCACAGGGGCTTGTAACACAAACACATGGCATCAAGGTGTATTCCCTCACTGACGGGGTCTTCACACTATATAAAAGGTGACAGTATACACCTTGAAGCCAGTTATTTGTGTTACAAGGCCCTGTGACCGTAATGACATTGTGGACTATTGCAAGAGATGTTGGATTTCACCAATCGACTGCCAGCCGATTGGCCAGAAAACTAAAGACGATAAGGATCGTCAGCGTTCGGGGGAAGGATACAGCCCTTCTCACAATCACGACACTTAATTCATTCATGTCAAGTGCCGTGTAAAACACAGAGTGGCTTCCACATTGTCGTTTGTCGTTAGTCCGCCTAAATCACCTACAATCGGCCAGGTAATAGAGTCAGACGACTTATCAGACGTCCGTTGTTAATGCCAGAGCACCAAGTCATGGGGAAATGTCCACTGGTCGGACCAAAGTCGATTTCTTTAGTTCATAGTTGATGAAACACTGCACATAGACAACGGAATATCTTGGAGAAAGTACCGTTTAGTGGGGTATACTTGATCTTATGGGGAGATCACTGACAACCTAGACAGGGCTGTTGTACCAAATTTCAATGACCATCCTCTGAACACAAGGCCAGTCTTCATGCCAGGCCACGTCGTGCACATGCCATTGGTGATTTCTTACGTCACGAGGAGGTAGCAAATGAACCGATGACATGTGTGAACAGAGTCAGCGAGCCTGACCACCCGATCCCGTTAGTCGCCTCTTACGACAAGCATAGTCGCCTTTTGTGGCAAGCATAGGTTGCTGAAGACCTATTCTACCCCAGATCTTCTAAACGATAGGGGGGTGTTTCAGCAAAGAAGTTAATGTTTTGCATTCTATTAATAACTACATGTATCCATGTGCAAGATTTTAAACTCTTGTTCCAAAGTCATTTTCATTTTTATAAAAGAATTGACTCATGTTGTTGAATCTTCTTGGTTGCATGCTATACTTTAACCTCACTTACTCCAAATGTGTCTCTTATTCATTCCTGACATTTTCCTATTCTCTGTATCATTTATAGACATGAAAGACGGATGGATAGACAGACAACGTGCATGCGTGTGTATGTGTAGGTGCAGCTGCTTGTACTAGTCCAGACTGAAGCTGGTTTTATAGTGCTAGCCCACTGAGATACCAAGCTGCAGTGAAGCATGGATACCCCACTCAGACACATTATATTGACTCCGAGCCGACCAGTCCTTGTTGTACCCATTAATGCCGAGCGCCAGGCAGGGACCAACAAGTACCATATTTTAACGCCTTTTGGTATGACACGGTCGGGGATCGAACCCGGGACCTTCCGCTCTCCGGGTGGACGCTCTAACCACTACACCAAGGAGGCAAGTTCAGTTGACACAAAACACAAACAAAAATTTGTTATGTAAATTTATACAGACAAGTTCTTCAGAAAAAATGCAAGAACTGTGCTGACAAAACATAACTTTAGATTCATCCAACCATGGTACGCTTTCGGCCTCTCATTCGAACTTCTTCCAACTTTTTCATGACTTCAACAGCCTCCTTTGTATTTGTCTGTGAATAGTATTTTAAGACAGTGTCAAACAAGTCTTCAGTGCCTGGATGTGTGCTCAGTAAGGCTCTCTCTAGCACGTACAGATCAACACCTTTATCTTCAGAAACATTTTCAAAATGACTGAGACCAAAGTCAATAAGTATGACACGTCTATCTTCAAGCATGCCCTTCAACAGCATGTTTGATGTTGTCAGGTCTCCATGGACAATGTTATTGCTGTGCATTTTCCCAAGTAGTTTGCCTATCTCAGCAGCTAATGGTTGCAGTCTCTCCACAGCATCATCAGGGTACTGTTGCTGGGTGTCTGCAATGTGTTTCCGGACGGTCATGGAATCCTCTATCAGCTCCATGTAGATGCTGTTAGCCTCCTGGTCCACCATGTACACGGTCGGTGTGGGGATGCCTGGACACAAACAAGTAATCAGAGTAACCAGACAGTGAAAACACAGAGGAATGACAAAAGTTTGGACAGATATATTTTCAAATGACAAGTGAACTTGACTGAATGGGAGTAAATACCAGTCCGAAATATTTTAGTCATGTAAATAGAATGTATGATCAAAATCTAACGCACACATATGCTGCAGCAGGACACTCTAGACACTATATCAACATCCATGTTATGTTCTAGCTTATCAGAGCTGATATGATGATGGTTTTACATTTGTATTCTGTAGCTGACGCTATGACGGAGCTTGTTTAGGATGGTGAAATAGCCACTATAGACACTGAAACGTTTGAAGGGGAGAATCGCATAGCTGAATGTCCTATACTAAATTTCTACGATTATTAGTCACTAGCAACGATTTACAGCTATCGATATATAGAGCTAAAATGTGACATTTAACATAACAATTCAATGTGGAAACCACTAAGACGGAACCCACCATGTGTTCTACATCGCAACATTGCCCGAACTTCGCCTTTAATTCTCTGAGAAGTCAGAGATTTATCTAGAGTTGGGTGTCGGTAAGACTTCGAAAATCGCTCCTTAACCATACAAGGTTGTCCATAAAACGAGCTGCTATAGAGCCTAGCTTCAGCTCCTTGTTGGACAAGTTGTCTTTCCATTTTGATAAATACCTAAGCTATTAAACATTGAATGATTGGAAGCTCTCATCAACATTCACATGCAACTTCCTGTAAGAAATCTAAACAAGGGAGAGGTTATTTATGCAGAACATATTTTTCTACAAAATATGTCTGTTGCGGATAGATCTATTTGCAACTGATTTGTTAGGTTAACGTTAACAGTAAAAATATTTCCTATCGTTATATTTGTGAAATAGCTTCATTCTAATACTCAAAATATAGCCAAGAGTGGCACAACCAAGACTCCCTACATCTACTTGTATTTCCAATACCAGAGAATCATTAAAGGGAGATAATCTGGACATTCACATGTCATTATGGAGGGTAAATCTCAAGGCAGTACAGACTTATCCAGCGATATTGATTCACAAAACATAACATGCTTCTATTTTCCAACATCCTTCTCATCACAGAAAGTGAGTGCTATGGGTTTCGCGTTCCCTTGTTGTGGGTTTAAAATGACATACGATGCATTTGTCAGACTCGCCTGCTTTCAATGTCATCATTAATTTTGTGTGCTGAATTTACAAATTCAAACACTGTTTAACACTGACTTGCTGATCGGACAGTACTATTGATGCCACCTTCCATTGAGCCAGCTCTGTGGATGATAAATGTGATTGTAAAGAGAATGTCATTAACAGCTATACAATAGCCCCAAACCTCACCAATACCAGGGGCAGGGATAATCTACAACAGGGATAGGTCACTCGCTTGCTTTCTTTACCATTTGTACTAATTTGCGTGTGCCTCGTCATGCTCCAACGCACACAGTGACTTGATTCGTTCCCAGCGCAACTTCGGCTGCGTTTAACAGTACTTCAGCCAGTTTATTGTATCAGTCGGAATTTTACAATGAATGATGAAGAGCAAGAGTTATATGTGAATGAATGATAAAGAAATAAAGAAAAAGAACAAAACAAAGAAATACAGACAGACAGACAGACATTTTATTTCAGTAATGTAGGCCCTTGGCCCATAATACAACATAGTGCAATTATAAAGAATACATACATGCTGGATATAGGATGACGATTGGAGTACAGGGTCAATTGATAGTAGTAGTGGATTTATGTTTTAGTTTTAATACGGTGGAGAGGAATGTACTTAATGATTTTAGATAATTTATGTCGTTGCGAGTAATTAAACGCACACAAGTTTCAATTGTTGCAGGGTGGGCCTGGTTGGTTTGTGAAACATTTATTTCTTATTTCAGAATATTTACCACAGATGAGTAGAACATGGAACTCATCTTCAACATAGTTTAAACCAACAGAGTGGCAGTAAAGGCAGAGACGTTGATCATAGGGTGTATTTGTGTGGCGGCCAGTTTCCACTGCTAATCTAAAGTTGTTACAGCGGGAACATAGCCATAACTTTCCTTTGATATGGGAGGAGGTCACATGACAAGTAGTGTTCGACATTAAGTAAACATTTAAATTGTGAATAATATTTACATTTAGATGAAGAGTCAAGTGAGGAACGCCAATTTTGAAGGAAGCAGTCATAAAATCGCTGCTTGAAGATGGATATAAATGTTTTAATGCAGCCAATTTCTTGTGAGATCCATACAAACCCAAAACCATACTGAAAAAGGATTTGTCTTATATGTGAAGCCCAAGTAGATTTATTATTATCATCGAGAGATTTGAGCATTTGGTAGGCCTGATAAGGAAGTCTATGATGTTGTAGCTGCAACAGTCTGCACCAGTACATTATTGATCTAGAGGTATAGTGGTATTGCAGTGAGAGTCTGCCACACTCTCCAAGCACCATGCTATTGTTGGTATTCTTGCTGACTTTGAGAAAAGTCTTACAGAACTTAAAATGTACAGTTTCAATATGTCTTTAATAAGGGGGTTCCCCATATCTCTGATCCATAACACAGAATAGGTGTATTCATGGAGTCAAATATCTTAAAAATGACCTTGTGATTAATACATCCAAAATGTTTCTGGTAATTATAGATGGAGAATATAGCTTTGCTAAAGAAATACATATGTGAATGAATGAAATAATAAATGATACACCACGGCCATCCCTCCCCAAACATGTTAAAGAACGCAAAACTATCGCTGGAACATATGTGTTAACATCAGCTGTCCTTTTAAAAAAAAATCTACTTTGATACATTTTTTTACATTAGTAATTAATTCAGATATCTTACTGCATGTGTGGAATGGCATGGACATGGACAGAATGTTAACTGACACTGTCACACACCCCTCAAAAACAGAGAGTGTAGAACTATCACAAAGCGTTGTAAACACCTTTCCAGTTTTGTCAAATACTAAGATCAACAAGAAAGAAAGCAGTTTTAGAACTATAGCACTCAAGCATCACAAGCATCAACGGCGGATCAGAACAGATCGGCGATATGTCATATTTTTCACACACCTCAAATACACCCTAACAATTTTTTTATAATTATAAATCTATCACTATTACTTGCAAACACCTTTCACCTGATGGTATATTCCCCTCACAAAAATTAAAGGTGTATGTGATAGATGTTTTAGAACAATAACTAGAAACACTCAAACAATGCCCTGTAGTATTTCAATGGCAGATTGGCGATATGTCATATTTTTCACACCCCTCAAATACACCCTAACAATTTTTTTTAGTTATAAAACTATCACTATTACTTGTAAACACCTTTCAACTAATGGTATATTTCCCTTCTAAACATTAACGAAATATGTGAAAGAACTTTTTAGCGATAGAATTTAGTCTTTCTTCGCTGTGTACCGAGAACTGAAGCCAGTGAGCTACTTGAAACTTAACTACAAATCTACTATACTAATACTGACACTAATAACAATTATTTGACTTAAAATGAAGTGACAGAATAGGTAACTTATCTTCTACATGTAGGTTTTCAGTTGTCACAACACTCAGCGAATGTAATCAGCTGTTGAAAATAAACCAAGCTCAATCTTAAAAACTACGCTGCCGCGATATTGGCTACACTGGTCACGTGACGAGCCGAGGCATACGCTAAGGGGCTTTTCGAGGTGTGACCACTCCCCGTTATATAGTCTCCCTGCCAATACTCAAGGGCCTTCCCAGATAGCATTCAGACGTTGGCTCAACGTTGACAATGGTTTTGCCAACATTGCCAACGTTGGGCCAACGTCCGAATGCTATCTGGGTTGTAACCATAATAATCTTTATAGATGATTACATGTTTCCAGACTTTTACCATGTTTACTGTTCTAATAACTAAAGATTCTTTAGTGCTTGAATTTGTTCTTTGCCAGTATTCAAGTAAGCAAGACTGAGTTCCTACAGGTCGGCAGAAATTCATGTTAACTTTTGGGAGTACTGCACTTTACCGGGCACAGGATTGTAAAGGGTGCCTAACCCTAACCCTAACCCTAACCCTAAGGATCGTAAAGGGTTGTTTGACTCTAAAGATGCAAGTGAAGGGAGACAGAGCAATTACCGCGATATAGCGAGACAGCGCTTGAGACAGTGCGGTAGGGCAAGGGCTGCGCCCAGTAAAGTGTATTCTAGCCTAACTTTTTTCAAAATGTGAATAATACAGGTTCAGTATGAAGTTTTCGTAAGAAGCGATCTGTTGTTTCAATGCCATCATATATGATAAGTTAAAACTGTTCAAGCAGGGGAGTCAAGGGTATCATCTCTGTTGCTGTTCATGTTGCAGGTGCTGTTGGCTCTCTATGAGAAGAATGTCCAGTTCAAACCCAAGCTGGTCAGTTTGTTCCATGGTCAGCACATGGAGCCATGGTATGTCCGACTAAACCCTGATGGTGTCCATGTGCCTGTGTTGAAGGATGGGACGAAGATCATCAACAACCCAGAAGAAATCATCGACTACATCGACATGATGTCCGACACTGGTAATGCTAGGCCATATTCTTTCCTGGGTTATGGTGAGGTGAGGTGAGGTTTAAATTGGGTTTATTGTCGTGCTTGAGAATATTTTGCTTATATGACGACGTGCATGCGTGTGTATGTGTATGTGCGGCTGCTTGTACTAGCCCAGACTTAAGCTGGTTTTATAGTGCTAGCCCACTGAGATACCATGCCGCAGTGAAGCACGAATACCCCACTCAGACACATTATACTGACTCCGAGCCGACCAGTCCTTGTTGTACCCATTAATATCCCTGGTTTATGGGATGTGGAGGTGTATATATATATGTTTTCAGTATGTGCCCCAACCCCACTAGTCTGCACAACTAGATTTACTTAAGGTTACAAGCCTCAGTAGCTTGCCTGGCCATATTTTACTGCTGTTGACCCTTTAGGACCAAATCAATTTTACTAGACTTGACTGGGCTTGTTGATAAATTCACACATCACACATAAGTTTTTTGAACGAAACAGATTCAGAAATGCGGTATTTTCTCATATGTTTTGTTTTCATCATTTTCATAGGATATTTTATAACTTTCACTTACAAATATCTCAGACAGTACAAGCTAGCATAGTCATGTTGAGCAAAGGCTTCATTAATGATATATGTTCATTTAAAGAGCAGTGATTTAAAGGTTTTACTTGTCACTTGTTCATTTCCCCAAATGGGTACGATGTGTTAGCATGTTAAACAGGTCTTATCATCTCTTACCGATCTGTCTATCTCTCACAACCAATAGTATCAATTTTTACTAGTCTCATCATCTGTTACTAGTCTGTTCATCTCTCGTCAGTTTACTAGACCACCTCAGTGGTGTTGTGGTTAGAGTGTCCACCTGGAGCGCGGATGGTCGTGGGTTCGATCCCTGGCGACGTCATACCAAAAGGCGTTAAAATTGGTCCCTGCCTGGCGCTCGGCATTAATGGGTGTAACAAGGACTTGTTGGCTCGGAGGCTGTATAATGTGTTTGAGTGGGTTATTCATGCTTAACTGCGGCATGGTATCTCAGTCAGATAGCTCTATAAAACCAGCTTAAGTCTGGGATAGTACAATCAGCCACACATACACACGTTGTCATATGAGCGAAATATTCTCAAGTACAACGTTAAACCCCACTTCACATATACTCACCAGTTTACTAGTCTTACCTTTCTACTCTCATCATCTGTAATGAGTATGAGAATCTTTACTAGTATCATCATCCCTTACTTCTCTTATCATGTCTTACTTCTCTCATCCAAGTCTCATCCTCCTAGTCTCATCAATTTGTATTAGACTCTTCATCTCTCACACTTGGCTACCCATGAAGGTCCGGGTTAGAATGTGCCTTCAGTAACACATGCTTGTCGTAAGAGGTGAGTAAAGGGATCGGGTGGTCAGGCTCGCTGACTTGGTTGACATACCAGTATGTCATCAGATCGATGCTCATGCTGTTGATCACTGGATTGTCTGGTCCAGACTTGATTATTTACAGACTCCTGCCATATAGCTAGAATATTGCTGAGTGCAGCGTAAAACTAAACTCACTCACTCACTCACTCACTCACTCACTCACACTTGGCTCTTTACTCTTTACTCATCACTTCCTTGGGATAATCAGAAGGAAACAAGCAATTCTTCTTTTGTTTTTTAAGGAAGTGGAAACATGTAGATATATGTTTATGTTTAACAATATACAGACTGAGGTTTGCCATACACCATTTTTTCACTCCATTGAACATCTTGAATATTGCCTGTTCCAGGTCCTACTCTGGTCCCTGACCTCAAGACCTCCCTGGGCCAGTCAGTGGCGTCGGTGCGGGAACAGCTGACTGGTATTCCTGTGGATGTCATCACATATGGCATCATCTTCCACCCCCACCTGTCGGCATCTGGCTGCCGGCTGCCCTTTGCAGTACAGAGGAGCATGAGAGGTAACCTGATGGATCACTTCATAGGAGTACTAGACAGCTCGGCATTGGCACTGTAAAGGTCACAGCATTACATCTTTCTTACCATATTAAAACTGACCACTAAATACTGTTGCATGCCATATCTCACAACACCCTCAATATGATGTCAATCACTGGATTGTCTGGTCCAGACATGATTACTTTTGGCAATTTATGACTGAGTGAGTTTGGTTTTACGCCGCTTTTAGAAATATTCCAGCAACATCACGGCGGGGGACATCCGAAATGGGCTTCACACATTGTACCCATTTGGGGATTCGAACCCGGGTCTTCGGCGTGACGAGCCAATGCTTTAACCACTAGGCTACCCCACCGCCCCTGGCAATTTATGAAGTGTATATGGGGGGAAAAAAACAATAAAATTTTTTTTTTTTCTTTAAGTTGACATTTTTGGCCGATAAAACATTAGGATTTTATTTTTTGAGCAGGGAATATTTTTATTTATTTTCTTATTCTTGAAAAAAGACATTCTTACAGGCGGATCTGTAAAACAAGAAATACAATTGGTCTGGCCTTATCATTAGTTGTAACATTTTTTTTCTTGTCTTCAGAAAACTTTGCCAAACGTCTCTGTTATTTGTCACACAAAGCAACGAGACACCCAAGTTTACGCTGATGGTTACCTAGCTAAAAGTCAGACAGCAGCCCAGAAATATGATGTCATCACTGATGAAGAGAAGGTGAAGGGACAACTTGATCAACTGGACAATATTTTCACAGACATTGAGATATTGCTGAGGAGAACAAAAGAAGGTGAAACATCATAGTATTTATGTCTAGTCAATAAAACATTGTCCCCATTTTCAAACTATTGTGGATTGCTATTGCACTAATGCAGCAGCTATGTGTGGATGAGAACAACCTTTCCACTGATTTCTTGTTTTGCTTGAGATGTCCACCACTTGCTAGCTTGTGTTACACGTTTTTCAGATTTGATTGTTGATTAACATCCCGATCAGCAACATTCCGATAACCTTGGTACTACTGGCACCAGCTCTCTCAGTTCAAACAGATGCATCCCTCATCAGCTAGGGGGGTGTTCTGGGCAGTCTGTCGGTGTCCGGACGCTGGTCCAAGACCAAAGCCCTCCTTCACATCAATGGGTTGGAACAGAGGCCAGTCAGGTTGGTATTCGAAAGCTTCAAGGATCATGTACAGGGCCAGGTGGTTCGTCTTCAGACAGACAACAGTATGGCTATGACGTATATTCTGAAGCAAGGCAGCACGGTGTCTCCAGTGCTCCTGTGGGAGAGGTGGTAGTTCCTACTGTGGTGCGACAGGTACGACTGTCAGGTGATTCTGGTATGTCTCCCGGGGTTGGAAAACATGTGAGCAGACATGGTCTCGCCGGATCCTGGTCCGCATTAGTAGATGCTCGATCAGAGAATATTCGGGGTTATTTCCCAGTTGTACGGGTCATTCAAGGTGGATCTGTTCATGTCTGGCGGGACAAATCAGATACCAGTGCTCTGCTCTCTGACACCAGACCAGAGGGCATTGGCCTCCAAAGCCTTCCTGCTGGATTGGACAGACAGGGTATTGTGGGCTTTCCCACCACTACCGCTAATCCCCAAGGTCCTATTGCAGCTGTCGACCTTGTGCTGCTGGCACCTCTTTGGCCAACGCAGATCTGGTTTCCGGTGATTCTCAGGTTTCTGGCTCAGCCTCCTGTTCTATTTATTATCTTTACGGACGGACATTCTCACTTACCGGTAGAACGGAGCGCCACACCCGAATCAACGGATTCAATGGGTGGCTTGGCCTCTGTCAGGTCTAATCTCCAGGCACGCAGAATTCCTGCAGCAGTTGCAGACACACGTCTGGCTTAGAGGCAGTATAATAATAATAATAACAGTAATGAGAATATTTACGTGCCTTTTCCAGGATTCAACAAATGTTCAATATGAAGATAGGTGGGTCCACTGTGTCCGCTGGTGTACAGATAGGGGAATTGCAGATCCCTTTTCTTCAGATTTAGTTTGGGTATTGGAGTTCCTTCAGTCCTGTTTGGAAGGTCTTGTGGCCTCGACCAATCGTGGATACTGGATATTTCCACGTTTCACATCCATGTTGATGGTGCTCCTCTGGGACAGCGCCCTCTCATACAGCGCTTCTTAGCTGGCGTGGATTGGGTTCGACCCGGCCCACCTTTGGATTTGTCAATCATTCTTGATTGGCTGTCCGGTCCTGCCTTTTCAAGCCTGTCGGCTCTCTCCCTTCAGTTGTTGATGTGAAAGACAGCCTTTCTTGTAGTGATGACCTCCAGTAGACGGGTGGGGATGTTCATGTGATGTCCGCCGAACGGGCACTGATGGTTTTTCATACTGATCAGGTCAGTATTCACCTCCCAGATAGTTACTGCCCTAAGATCTATCATGCTTTCCACTTGACAGCTCCTATCAAACTTCCCACTCTCACCCAGCCTTCACCCATTGGATGTCTGCAAGACTCTCAAGGTCTATATCAAACGAATGAAAGGAATCCATACGGGTACCCAGTTGTTCTGCTGTTATGGTGGTGGGAAGGCTGGCGTCCCTGCTAGTAAACAGACTATATCACATCGGCATGTTTCCATCATTTGTTCGGCTTACAATGCTAAGGGTAAACTTCCCCCTGAGGGGTTAAAGGCTCATTTGGTGAGGGCAGTTGCCACTTCAAAGGCATATGCAGAGGCACTGCCCATTGAAGAGATATGTTCCGCCGCTATTTGGAGCTGGCTGAGCACCTTCATTTGCCACTACCTACTCGACACGCATTCTAAGGGTCGTACTCAGTTCAGTCATTCAGTTATCTCCAGTGGGCAGTGTCCTACTCCCTTGACCGAGTGAGTCTCGTCATTGATTTGGTTCTGTGGTCAATCTGATTATCGACATTCCACTGAAGGCTCATAGCACTACAATCGTGTAACCTTACCACCCTGCTGGGTTTGGTCGGATTATATATGTACCCCAAGGAAGATCTCTTCTAAAATAGAATTAGCCAAAAAAATAAAAATAAAAATAAAAAATAAATGTTGTGGTTCCGATTACCCGACCGACCCTTGAATTCTGCTGCCGACCCTAGGTTTTTTAGAGGTATTAATAAAATAAGCTTTCAGATGCCATTGTTTTTCCGGGGACTGGTCATTCTGATAAAGAAACTCGACATGATGGCCGCAAGCTTGATTGAATAAACAATAACACATTGATAAATGTGTTATTAGTTCGTACTTTACTTCTAAAACAAAATGTAAAGAATAAAAATAATCCCTACCTACCTATCGGTACCCTAAATTTTAAAGAGGTGTAATCGGAACCACAACATTTTTTTTTGTTTGGCCTAAATTTAATACCCATCTTACATTGTTGTAGTTGATAACACATGAAATTTCTTCCAACTTCAAACCATCCAGTTATGATGTAATAACACAGGAAATAATGGCTTCAGGTATTTAATACAGATTTGAATATCTGAAACAGACGCCAAATCAACCATTTAAACAGAATAATTACAAGGGGTATAAAGTAAATCTTTGTTGGTTTTTCCTTTTCTACTGTAAATCTAAGCAACAGGGTTATTCAAGACAAAGTTGGAGTGGTGAGGCGAGTCTGATAGGGCAAGTCACAAGCTAGCATTAACTAGAGGGGGCTAATGGATTCAGATGACTGGAAAGAAGAACAAACCTACAACTGGTGAGACTTTCTTGTACTACAAGTACAAAACAAGATCAAAGATGACCTAAGCAGTCCTAATTCAAGTAAGCCAAGCCATGAGTTACAGGTTTGCTGACATGCAACAAGCCATGGAACCATAAGCTCAAGCCTTTAGTGACCAGCAACACCCTCAATCCTAAGTGCCTTTATCACGTCAAAAGAGCCACACTACCTGCTCATTGCAGCACCTCTTCAAATACATAAATGACTGCAAAGATTTCTTATGAATGTGTTTTTTCTTATAAGTTCATGCCAGCTATCTGCAAATTTCTTATGATTTGTAACTTTGAAGGGATAACTGAATAACTGTCCCTCCCATTCCCCAGCTAGCACTTTACAGTGTCACACTGGACTCATAAAGGCCTTCTTAGTGCCAAAGAATACCACCTCTCTTATCCAATTGCTTTCACAGCACACTATTGGAGATTTCTGGTCAGCACATAAATAGAAAGGGAAGTGTACCCCACAGCATCCCCTCAAGACAGTGACAGTCTAGATGAAGGCGATGTCAGCCACCTTTAACAACTGCTGGATGAAGGGACATGGGCCAGTGTTTGAAACTTTGGTGGTATTTCAGCTAGAAGATGTAACTGATGCTATCAGATAATTTCAGAAGACTGCAACAATTTGGATCAACAGCAATGACAACCTGCCAAACACAATTTTGCTGCTGCTGCTTTTTGCCTCAGGAAGAACCCATTGATGCTGACAGCAGTTATGATGACACCTTTGAGCCGTTGACAACGTCCATTTGTGATTCATTTAATGGGGCTGAGTGGCTATTGTGCCACAGAGAGAGCACTACAAGGAAGTCTACATAATACAAGCTCATAGTGTATTTTTGCAAACGAAAGGAGGAGGAATGGGACAGTTCAAAACAGACAAAAATCAGTGACTTTTTTAGGAAATAGATATTAAGAATATTTACCATTTTGGTGGTGGTTTATTCTCTGCTTTGAACAGTTTTCCCATACATATTTATCAGTAGTAATTTGAGACAGTATGACTCAACATGATTATGTATTTCTTATATATAAATCAGTATATATATATATACATTTTATATACATTACGACTTACGATCTTTTGCTTATCTCCCTTTCCCTTGCGAATGGTATTGGAACACTTGAATCCCTTGAAGTTCCCGAAGCGGACGTAAAAATACACTCACCCACAAGTTGCCTCCCTTTTGGCCTTTCCCACGCAAACAGTCGTGTGACCAGCCTTGCTTGTCACTCTCTCCCTTTTCGCCCAAGTGGATGGTTGGGCGAGCACTGGAGTCCCGTATACGGCATTATATCCTTTTTATTTAGGTCCTGTTCTTCAAAATTACACTGTGTATGGATTTGGCAATAACTACTATGTATTATAATATGTAAAAAATTTGTAAACATTATTTGTATTTGTGTCATATAATTTCATCCTTATGTAACTTTGTTTACATTTCATGAAATCTTGCAGTGTTTGCAGGCTAGGTTATCCGTGGCTGATCCTCACCCTCAATGCCCTTCGTGCATAAAACCATGTTCTTCTAGCTTGCGCTGTACTTATTATGTTGATTTATCCAATCTACAATTTAATCAATATTTGTCTTATATCTATAAGACATGGATCGGTGAGGAAGTCATCTCAAGTCATGGCTGATAACACAGGAGATCAGCCTGCAAACCGTATGTTGCTTGCTTCTGCTGAAGTTCATAATACTGGTGCTATGTTCAGTACATTGCAGGGGCAGTCTGCTGGTACAGGGGCCAAGAAGAGATCGGCTACAACGCAGTTGACTCCGACTCAAGCTAAGAAAAAGATGTCATCTTCTTCTACATCATAGAAGAAAGCATCTGTTACCAGATCGGAGGATAAATCTGGGCGGGCTAGTAAGTCAACGCATAAGAAATCCTTCAACGAAGAGATATTACCTCCACATGAAGAAGACGTTTTTGATGATCCCCCATTACTTCTACCCGAAGTACCTACGAGATCAGCGACTCAATCGACTTCTACGACTACTAGATCGTCCCCTGCAACGGTCACAGCAGGCCAGCTGTTTGACGAACTACCACCTACTTCTCAACGGAGTGAAGTCAGGGCACAGAAATCATCAGCGTTCGCGAACGCTTCTTCTATACCGCAGCAGCTTCAACCAACGCAGAACTTTGATCTAGGTTAATTTATGAGACAATTCACCAACCAGATGATGACCATGATGGAACGCAGGTTCGAGGAAGAAGCGAAGGCTCGGCAAAGCCTCTCATCTACCGACATCGTGCGCAAGCCTACGGACCTGCGTGAACCTACTCCTCAGAGAACTACGTCTCAAGACTACGTTGGCGAACGTACACCTTTGCGAAGGTCTCCACAGTCCGACGACTCTGTCATCTTGGAGGAAGATAAAAGTCATGAGATGCCTACTCACCGTTCAACATCTGCGAACCCTCAACGTTCGAGAACATCGAAGGATCCATCTCCTACACCTAGCTCTAGATCGAGATCTCATCTCTCACAGACGTTCGCGAAGTCACTCATCATGAGACAGTGGTTCGCGAAGAAAAGGCTCACATCACAGAAGTTTGCGAAGGGATACATCTAGCGACAGACGTTTGCGAAGAGAAAGCTCACATCACAGAGGTTCGCAAAGAGATGAATCTACAGATAGAGGTTCGTGAAGAGAGGATTCTCAAGATAGACCTTCGCATAGGGAGGAATCTTCAGACAGAGATTTGCGAAAGGATGATGAAGGTTCGAGAAGGGATACAGGTTCGCAGATGGATGATACGCGGATGCCTAGCTCTAATAATCAGGAGATACTGGATGAGCAAGCAGACTTCGTCTTCCCAGACGCAGAGGTTAAAGCTTGGATTGCCAACGGGTTGAGCTTGGAGTCTCCTTCTAAGGATAAAGATGAAGTCTACACTTATATGATGCGTAACGACGACTTTGACTCCGTCACTATCCCTCCGATTGAACCTATATCCAAGGTACCAGAGTCAGCATCTGCCATCATTTAATGTGAAGAGATTCCCCTTACATCATATGAATCCATTTACAAAGGCGCCTGAATGGGATGATAACATGAAGTTAGTCAACGACCCCCGGAACAAGATGTATAAAGTAGAAGATAAAAAGTTATCTCAACTTGATACTGCTGCAAGGAGATCCTTCTTCGGGTTGGCCAGGTCCAGAGCTATAAATGAAACATTGATCAATAAATTCCAGAACCCAAGTTCAGAAGAGGACAGAATGATATATTCGGTGCTCATAACTCAGAAGAAGGACCAATACTTTTTATCGGTCCATCTGGCATCTATATCTGCAGGTCTCACTTTACTACGCAGACAAGGGCTACTTGCATCCTGTTCATGGAGTGACAGATTCACCCAACCGCTACTTAGGGCTCCATGGGAGGCACCTACTATCTTTGGAGGACAAATAGACGATGCAGCTAAGGAAGCTACGCACAACTCTAGAGAAGTTATGATGATAAAATCCATAGATACTCTGGCCAACGTCATCCATCATACTTCACCAAAGTATAACAGCAAGTCCAAATATTCCGGCATACAGAAGGCAAAGGAGAAGAAGTACTTCAGCTTCAGAGGCGGCAAAGGATCTTTTCGTCGCCCATCCGGAAATTACAGAGGAAACTCAGGGAGAGAACTCACTCAAAACGATACAGAGTACAACTCAAGGCCACACCTCCGCTAACCCTCAGCTCGATGGTCTTCGACTATGCAGAGGAGCAGGCAGACAGACTACAAGAAGCCATCAACTCACTACTTACGAAGGAGGCGGTATAGATAATAGATCAGCATCATCTCACTCCAGGACAGCCTCCGTGGTGTAGTAGTTAGAGCATCCACCCAGAGAGCGGAAGGTCGCAGGTTAGATCCCCGACCGCGTCATACCAAAAGACATTAAAATATGGTACTTGTTGGTCCCTGCCTGGCGTTCGGCATTAATGGGTACAACAAGGACTGGTCGGCTCGGAGTCAGTATAATGTGTCTGAGTGGGGTATCCATGCTTCACTGTGGCATGGTATCTCAGTGGGCTAGCACTATAAAACCAGCTTAAGTCTGGGCTAGTACAAGCAGCCGCACATACACATACACACGCATACACGTCGTCATATGAGCGAAATATTCTCAAGCACGACAATAAACCCAATTTCACCTCACCTCACTCCAGGCTTCTACTCCCCAATTTTTCTAGTACCCAAGAAGAACTCCAAGGAGAAGTTCAGACTGATTTACAACATGTGCAAATTCAACAAAGACTATCTACTGAAACCAGACAGGTTCAGAATGATCCACCTACCTCAACTCAGACTACTCGTCCGTCCAGCAGATTACATGGCCAGCATAGACCTGCAGGATGCGTATCTACACATCCCCATACATCCGGAATCAAGAAAGTATCTACGATTCCTATTCTGAGGCAGCACTTCCAATGGAACGTCCTACCGTTTGGAACATCTTCGGCTCCGTGGCTATTCACAAGAGTAACCAAACATATAGTCGCATATCTACATCATCGAGGTCTACACAATGCCTTCTACTTGGACGACAGCATTCAGGTTCACCAAGATGCCAATCAACTCAGACTACAGCTGAACTTCACGGTCAAGTTGCTCACTCAACTAGGATGGCTGGTGCACCTTATGAAGTCAGAGTTGGAACCAAAACAAGATCTGCAATTTCTGGGGATAAGGTTTATCACAACACAGAATCGTATTGTCGTCCAAGAAGATCGTTGGGTCAAGATACAAGCCATGATTCCACTAGCAGTCATCTCTCCGTTAACACTACGATCATGGCAAGCTCTACTCGGTCTACTAACCTCGGCGCAGGACTTGACTCGCACAGGAAGGTTACAACTAAGACCGCTGCAACAGTTCCTGACAAAACATCTAGACAGCATAGACCCAATCTTGCTGCCAGACAACCTCAAGAGGTATCTACTGTGGTGGACACACAGGTCGAACGTTTACGGAGGGACCTATTTACAAGAGCCGGCCTTCGACACACATCTCTATGTAGACGCTTCGATACAAGGCTGGGGTGCGCATCTCAACAATCTAGTTGCATCAGGGAGGTGGTCCAAAATAGAGCAGCATCTTCACATCAATCTGCTGGAGATGAAAGCCGTGATCAACGCCTTACAACTATGGTCAAGCTCGCTGAACAACAAAATGCTGATGATCCACACGGACAACTCTACAGTGGCATTCTCCATAAATCGGCAAGGATCCACAAGGTCTCCAAGCCTGCTACAGCTCACATTCCAGTTGTTCCACATCACGGAGGAAGCAAACATCTGGATAAAGGCGTGTCACATACCCGGAGCCAAGAACGTACTTGCCGACGCTCTTTCCCGACCACTGCACCCGTCACCTACGGAATGGATGCTCCATCCAGAAGCGTTCCGGCTCATCATAAGGGAAATAGGATCCCCTTGCATAGACCTGTTTGCCACGAGGTTCAACAAGCAACTACAGACGTTTGTCGTACCAGTTCCAGATCCTCAAGCCTGGGCAACAGATGCACTGAGCATATCTTGGGAAGGACTAAACGCTTATGTGTTTCCACCCCTGATATTACTACCGGAAGTACTGTTGAAGATCAAACAGACACAGGCGCTACAACTGACCTTTGGTCGCGCCATACTGGCCAGCGAATGTATGGTTCCTAGACCTAATAGAAGATCTCAGAAGTCCAACAATCAAGTTACCAGATTGGCCCGAACCTACTCATACATCCGCACACCAAGCAAGTCCACGGGAACCCACAGCATTCCAGCTACACATGTGGACTATATCAAAACATGTTTGAAGAAAAGAGGAAACTCCGCCTGGGCATCCAAGGCAGTAATGCTAGCGTTACGCAGATCTACTTGTAACCTGTATGATGACAAGTGGCTGAAGTTTGAGACTTATGCAAGGTGGAAAAGTTTCATTGCGATGAAAGCTACTCATCCTCAAGTGGCGGAATACCTGTGTCATCTTAGACAGACCAGACATCTGAAAGGTTTGACATTATCTACATACCTCGCTACCATCAGTACAGTGATTAACATGAAAACAGGCATCAAGTTGACGAAAGAACCAGAATTACTTGCTCTGCTGAGATCTTTTAAACTGGAGGACCAGCAAAAGAAGTTCAGAGCTCCGGCCTGGGATCTGAATGTAATTCTACGTCATCTTATGAGTGATGCCTACGAACCTCTAGGCCAAACTACCCTTGAGCTGCTGACACAGAAGACTCTGTTCCTGCTTGCGCTAGCCACGGCAGCTCGAATATCAGAGATACATGCGCTGGACTTTGGTCGAACCAGTTTCGACACGGGGCAACATGCTGCAGTTCATCTAGGACTTAGATGGGATTTCATTGCCAAGAACCAACTACCTGGCCAGCCAGATAGACAGTTCCACGTACCTGCTCTATCTACAATCCTCGGACCAGAAAATATAGAGGACTTATCCTTGTGTCCGGTCAGAGCCCTGAAGATTTATCTTCTAAAGACTGAGACAAGGAGATGAAAATTCAAGTGCCTGTTCATCCTGTTATCCTCAGAGACATCAGCAGAAGTCTCAAGAACGACGATATCGTTCTGGATGAGAGCCGTCATATTGAGAGCCTATAAAGCAGCAGGACTAGAACCTCCTAGAGCTTCCAGCCCACATGAAGTCAGAGCACTGGCGTCAACACTGGCTCTGCATGGAAATTGCTCTATATCTGCAATTATGGAGGGCTGCTTTTGGAAGTCGGACACGGTGTTTGCCAACCACTACCTCCGAGACATAGCCACTGAAGACGTCTCAGGCATTCACCAATTTGGGCCTCTCGTTGTAGCACAGCAACTAACGGTTCCTCAAAGGCGCTGAGTTGGAAAATCTCACCCTTTATCACGCTGACTTGTTGATAACTTTTACTAAGGAAAAGTATTAGTTTGAAAGTCCATGCCCACAGTCTAGGACAGGCTAGCATGAGTGATTAAAGATCCTGTACGGGTAAAGATCTTACCTGTACGTGAAGGGGTCGCAACTCATTTATGATAAAGATCTTATCATAATCTATGGGTTGTTATAAGATATCTAGTAATAGGAAGATACTAGTTTATCTGTAGCCACATGAATCAACATGATTCAACTTGTCTGAGACTGAAGTAAGACAAGAAAGTGGTCCCCCCGAGTTATAACGGAAGTTGGAAGAATAGAATCACGGAAATGTCGTTTCGCAGTCCCCATGGGGGGGATACAGGACATATCTAAGGACAGCTGATGAATCCACGAAGTGGCTTGACCCACCACCAATCCGTCGGATTCTATAAGAAAAAGATCATGAGTCACGATAAGAAAAAATATGTCATTTTTCAAGTAAAATTGATATTTTTATACTTATCCTATACTTGACGAGAAGCCCTCCCAACCTCCCCACTGGAAACACTTCGGATTTCACAGCAGATCCAAGTGCATGGGCAGAAAATTTAGGAGAGAGTGACGAGTAAGGCTGGTCACATGACTGTTTGCGCGGGAAAGGACAAAAGGGAGGTAACTCATGGGTGAGTGTATTTTTACGTCCACTTCGGAAACTTCAAAGGATTCAAGTGTTCCACTACCATTCGCAAGGGAAAGTGAGATAAGCAAAAGATCATGAGTCAGGATAAGTATAAAAATATCAATTTTACTTGAAAAATTACATACTGTGTAAGTTGTTTGTGGAATGTGCATGTATCTAAGGTGCATATCTAGCAAACCAGCTGTGCTCTTTCTTAACTTTGAAACATCGTCACATATTAACCAATCACAGCCATGGTCTCACATAGGTTTTCTTACACCACCCATCTGGCTTTGTATTGCACTCTCATAGATTGATAAATCTAAGCAGGTCCTGCAGAAGGATCATGTTCTTCTTCTAAAACATCAGAATCTAAGAACAGTTTGTGTATTGTATAACATTCAGTCATTAACTAATACTATGATACATTTACTCAAGTTATTATTTTATACAGATCCACGCATTATATAGTTAGAATCATAGGCTACATAGATCTGTATATGTGTCACTTTAACTTTGAGAATTACGTTCCATTCATAAACATCATTATGTAACTTGTTGATCATCAGCTATGAATTTGTGTTTAACTATCTTTCCTAGAATAGTATTTCAGAAACATTTGAGTTGACACAAACTATATAATTTTTCCTTATCCTGACTCATGCTTATTGCTTGTCTTCTTCTTCATGCGAACATAGTGGAACACGTGTATCTCCCAATTGAAGTTCCCTTCAATTAAAAAATCACTAATTAGTACTCACCACGAGTTACCTCCCTTCCACAAGCGCGGGAACGAGGGCGCCACCTCAACTCATGTGCCTCACTCTCTCCTTCTTCGCCCAGTGAGCTGGACGTGAGAGCACCTGTGTCTCCCGACACACTATATCCTTTACTTATATTTAGTTTAGTACCTCTTATATTCATTTATAGTGGTGTAACTAGTATCCTTATTCAACTAGCATTGATTATTAGTCGTGTTTCTGCTGTTTTATTCACGGTTCGCTGTGTTTGTTCAGCAGTTTACGTTAATGAGAATCTGCACAGGTTGTAAACTACGTTATTCCGCTACCAGTCCACATTTAAAATGCCCTAGTTGCATTACTCCATGTTCTATTGTTTCTCGTTGTAAATTATGTATTAATTTACCAATTTCTGCCTTTGATAAATATTTATGTTCCGTTTTGAGACGGAAGGCAGATAAATCTCGCAAACAATCTTCAGTCATGGCTAATAGATCGGAGTCAGATATAACCTGTGTTACCTTCGGGGGATAAGCGTGGGACGCAGCCCGCTATATCTTAGAAGCGACCTGCATCCCAGGACGTTCCTTCATCACAGTCTAAGACTAGAAGAGCTTCCACGTCGTCTCAACGTACACTCCGAACCCCCAGGTCTACAGCTTCGTCAAAGGGAAATCCACGAAGGCTACTAAAAAACTTTGCTTCTGATATTCAGAATTATGTTTATATGATGATTCCGATTATCATTCCAGATGTACGTCATAAGAAGTGACCAGTATCGGCTACCGTCACTTCAGCGCAGATCAACATGCAACCAGAGATGCCTACGCCTAGCCGGAGATTATAACTGAGGGTCCCGTCACTATCACAGAGAGGACACCCTCAACGCCAGCGCAGACCATCCCAGACGACCTGGTCAACCAAATCATGAGACTGATGGAGGACCGTTACGGTTTACAGAGGCCCCAGAGCCACGGGCCCCAGAGCCCAACCCATAATAAGTCATACAGGGCCCAGAGCCCGCCTTGGCTTCGCGTAGGGCCCCAGAGCCCACAAACGCGCCTCCGCGAAGGGCAACCCAGCCCGTAGCGAACACTTCGCTAAGGAAGTCCCAGGCCGCCTCCGCGAAGGAGCTAGAGCCTCACTAGTTGCGAGGGACATCGCGGAGAAGGAGCGCTTCGCCGAGCCCACACCCTGTAGAACACAGAGGTCGTTCGCGAAGCAAGCGCTCATATATTGAGTTGCGAGGGACATCGCGGAGAAGGAGCGCTTCGCCGAGCCCACACCCTGTAGAACACAGAGGTCGTTCGCGAAGCAAGCGCTCATATATTGATCGGACTCTGACTCGATACTTTCGCGAAGGTCGCGAAGGCTAAAGTCTACTTCACCCAGAAGATCTAGAAGGGATACTTCGAGATCTTCGCGAAGTCCCCGGCGTTCGCCGAGGAAGTCTCCTCCAAGGTCTCCATATACTAGCCACTCGTCATATATAGCCACTCGTCAGTCCGTTCAAGACATCGCATGAGTTGTCTATTAACTGTATGCCATATGCCGTCTACAAGCCTACGCGAAGACAATTGCACAGGCTATTTACAACACAGAACGTCGCTGTATTAATTTATCAACAGATGAAGAGCCTAATTAAGGATCTTCAAGCCGACTACCTACATCAAGGGCATCAACGACGTTTCGTAGATCTTCACAGGAATCAACATTTCCGTATAGATTGCTAGGTATGCAATCCCGGACTACGATACGATTATCTACATGCGTGACCATTACGCAGATCTGCAGACAATTCAATAACGAAATTGAACAGCAGCCTTGTTACAGCGAGTAAAACTCATAATTGTCAACAATTTCCTGAGAAGAAATATGTACAACAAGTTCAGCTTTAACAGTCTACAAGCTGACAACTTGCAAGTTTTATTGAACCTTATATAAGGAAGTCGGAATTATCTTCAAGACTGAAGTTACTTTCACGACAGCCTGGAAAATAACCTACCCAGCATTAATATTACAGAGCGAGGTATTTCGCGCCGGAGGTTTCGCGCGTTTACCATTAACCCTCGAAACACGTGGTCACTCGGGTAACTTCGGGAAGCTACGTTGAAGACCGACGATTGTTCTAATATCAACGACGTCATTATATTATACAAGGTTCCTTTTCCTGCTACACCGGTGACATCACAGCGCGGGTACTCTACAGAATCAAAATGCCTTGTTCTGATTGGACCGAGATGGACAACGCCCTACGCAGAGGTCGATCATAGTTCACAGTTCAAGACATAGGTTGCAAGTGACAACAATATATCAGTGAACGAGCAAGCCTCCTTACAGTCCAGCTAATCTGAACCTTCATGATTGGGCTGCCTTCTTGAGGTTAGAGACCTCCCCTGTCAAGTAAGGACGAGGGGCACGGCAGTCAGGCGATTTTTTACATAAAGTTCAACGATGGCAGTCACCCCTGGTTGTGCACCTACATCGTCAAGGACTTCGCAGCGAATTTACCTCGACGACGGGATACAAATGGATCCAAATCCATAGCGTCTCAGACTACAGTTGAATTCATCATCAAGCTACTAACACAACTAGATGGTTAGTAAACCTACTTAAGTTGGACCTAGAACCTTCGCAAGATCTGCTAATTCTAGGTTTTTGAATTGTAACAGCGCAGAATCGTATAATTGTACTGGAGGACCATGGATCAAGATCCAACAGTCATTCCACAAGCCTTACTATCTCCGCTACCACTACGACAGTGACAGAGCCTGTTGGGGTTACGCACTTCAGCTCAAGACATGACAGGCAGATGCAGACTACAATTACATCCGTTACAAGTCATCATCAATTCGCATCTAGACGAATCTCTACCGTTCAATTTACCGGTTCAGGTCAAACCTCATCTACTATGGTGGACCAAGAGATCGAATGTTTGAATAGGCGTCTCGTTAATAGAGCTGGAATCGATAACACTTCTCTACGTAGATGTTGGGGAGAGGTTGGGGAGCCCATCTTGCCAACAGGACGGCATCAGGGCTATGAGCAATCAAGAGAGCAAATTACACATAAATCTGCTGGAGATGCAAGCAGTAATAAACGCCTTAATGCACTGGAGCAACTTACTACAGTATACCCAGTGGATGATTCACACAGTCAATTCGACAGTGGCGTTTTATGTGAACAAACTAAGCTCAACCAGGTCCCCGAACCTATCGACTCTATGTTTTCAATTGTTCGATTTAATCGACAATCTCAACATACATGTCAGAGCATATCACATTCCAGGAGCAAAGAATGTGATAGCAGACGCTCTCTCTCGGCCACACATACCATCGCCGACAGAATGAATGCTCCATACAGAGATATTCACTCAAATTATCAAGGAAATAGGAACTACACTAATAGACCTATTTGCCACTCGATTCAACAAACAACTGACAACATTCGTATCGCCAGTTCCAGACCCACTAGCTTTGGCTACAGACGCACTAAGCATATCGTGGGAAGGACTCAACACGTACGCTGTTCCACCACCAGCGTTAATCTCACAAGTTTACTCAAAATCAGTCAAACGCAGTCAAATTCCATCTGAATTTGGTCGCGGCCTACTGACCAGCGAGAACGTGGTTTCCAACTCTTATTCAAGAAATCGGACAACCAATACTACATCTTACAGAGTGCTCGAATCTGTTAATACATCCGCACACCAAACAAGCGCACGGAAAGCCAGATATATTCCAACTTCACGTATGGATTGTATCAAGGCGTGCCTGAATAACAAGTTATTCAGCCAGAGCGGCAAAGCAGTCTAGCTTGCCCTGTGTAACTCAACTTGCAACTTATACGATGACAAATGGCACAGTTTGTCAATTATGCTGCAAAGGAAGGATTTACAGCTAGATATCCTCAAGTGGCTGACTACTTATATTATCTACGTCAGACTAAGATTTTATAAGGCTCAACTTGTCCACCTATATTGCAGCAATAGCTCTGTCATAATTGAGAACGGGCGTCAAGTTAACCTAAACCCAGTTACTCGCCTTGCTACGAGCTTTCCGATTGGAGGATTAAAACGGAAGTTTCACGCTCCAACTTGGGATCTGAATATAGTGCTCCAACACCTCACAAGTGAGGTTTATGATCACGCTTTGATGATATACTTGGACCCCATGATACGATGAATCTATCACGATGGCCAGTAAGAGCACTGAAAATATATCTCCACCGAGCCAAACAGGAGGGAAAAATTCAAGAGATTTATTTCCTCTATCAACAAGCTACGCAGACTGAAGTCTCACGTACTACTATCTCCTTTTGGATCAGAACTGTCATACTACGTGCCTACAAGACTGCAGGACTCGACCCTCCAAGAGCTTCTAATCCTCATGATATTAGAGCGCTAACATCTACACTTGCTCTACACAAGTGCTATTGAAATACCATAATGGAGGGTTATTTCTGGAGATCCGATATGGTGTTTGCCAACCACTATCTGAGAGATATCACCACCGAGGACGTCTCAGGTATCCACCAATTCGGTTCCATGGTCCTCGCACAACAGTTGACAGTTCCTCAGAGAAGATAAGTCAATCTTACAGATTTCTACTTATCTTATAACAGTACTAAATAGCTACATGCTATATATATTTTGCTTAAGTTCTTTTATTATCTTAAGCTCAGTACTATGGTTATTATATCATACGATATATAAGCTAACAACTCTACGGAGTTTGTTATTATATATTTAGCTTAAGTTAATCATATCTTAAGCTCAGTACTATGGTTACATTATAAATGTATTAGCTAACAAACTCTACAGAGTTTTTGCTATTATATATGTAGCTTAAGTTCATTGTATCTTAAGCACAGTACTATACTCATATCATAAAAATACATTAGCTAACAAACTCTACGGAGTTTTTGCTATTATATATGCAGCTTAAGTTTATTCATATCTTAAGCTCAGTACTATGTTATATCATATAAGTATATTAGCTAACAAACTCTAAAGAGTTTTTTGCTATTATATATTTAGCTTAAGTTTCATCATATCTTAAGCATTATGGTTACATTATAACATGTATTAGCTAACAAACTCTACGGAGGTTTTGCTATTATATATGTAGCTTAAGTTTATTCATATCTTAAAGCTCAGTACTATGTTTATATCATATAAGTATATTAGCTAACAAACTCTAAAGAGTTTTTGCTATTATATATTTAGCTTAAGTTTCATCATATCTTAAGCATTATGGTTACATTGTAAAATGTAATAGCTAACAAACTCTTACGAGTTTTTTGGCTATGTAGGTAGCTTAAGTTAATTATATCTTAAGCACAGTACTATACTCATATCATAAAATATATTAGCTAACAAACTCTACTTAAGTTTTGCTATTATATATATAGCTTAGGTTTTATTCATATCTTAAGCTTAGTACTATGTTTACTTCATAAAAGTATATTAGCTAATAAACTCTAAGGAGTTTTTGCTATTATATATTTAGCTTAAGTTTAATCATATCTTAAGCTCAGTACTATGTTTATATCATAAAAGTATTTTAGCTAACAAACTCTAAGGAGTTTATGCTATCATATTAACAAGCTTAAGTCTATTAGTCTTAAGCATTGTATTAATGTTATATATACTTTTATCATAATAAGTAAATTGTAATAACCTTTATATGGCAGCTGATAAGTTAGCAGCAGGAATTCATCAGTTCAGTGCCTTTATGAAGTTCCCATAGGGTTATTACAATCATCACAGTTCAAATCACTAATTATCAAAATCCAAAGTATTATATATTCCCACCTCCTTTTCCGTCGGATTCTACAAGCAATAAGCATGAGTCAGGATAAGGAAAATATGTAATTTTAGAGTAAAATTGATATTTTATACTTATCCTGACTCATGAGGTAAGCCCTCCCATCCTCCCCACATAACACTTTGGATTTCCTGGAAATTCAAGTGTTGGGCTCAGTATATGAGGAGAGAGTGAGGCACATGGGTTGAGGTGGCCCTCGTTCCCAAGCACTTGTGGAAGGGAGGTAACTCGTGGTGAGTACTAATTAGTGATTTTTTAATTGAAGGGAACTTCAATTGGGAGATACACGTGTTCCACTATGTTCGCAAGAAGAAGAAGACAAGCAATAAGCATGAGTCAGGATAAGTATAAAATATCAATTTTACTCTAAAAATTACATTTTTATATCTAGGTTCAGAAGATGATGGTGAGCTATGGCTGTTTGGAAAAATGATCACAGCAGCTGACATATCTCTGACTACTTTATTGTCTCGTCTGTCACTACTGGGAATGGAGGCACGGTACTTCCCAGCCAAGACCTGCCCCAACATACACAAGTACTACCAGCTGTTCCAGAAGAGGCCAACCTTCCGGCGCATCCAGTACGAGATCAACGACCTGCGGTGGACGCTAGTGGTGGAGGATCTGAAGGCTGCAGCCCCCTACATGCTTGGAGCAGCTGGGGTTCTCGTAGCGGCCGGCCTTGTGGTCTGGCTTGTTAAAACCATACAGAAATAGTGTATGTGTAAATTAGTGCTGTACAAATAGCATTTCAGTCATTTCAGTGCAATAGACTAATGCATTATATAATTTGTGTTGTGAGAGTATGTTTCTTGCAATATTATAACAAATCACAGTGCATAGTTTAATTACCCAGGATGGACCCAAGATGCAATGGAAGTATATTATGTTTTCCTGTTTATTGATAAGGTACCCAAAAAACACGTCAAAATCAATATGTGTGCACTGTTCAAAGTTATATGGATTTATTCGTCACAATAAGCTGCAATTTTTAAAAGAGGGCATTTTTATTTTGAACACTGCATCTGTCTCATAAAGCCACATCAGGGAGTTACAGTCAGGGACTTGTGTACAGAGTTAAGAATAGATCATAGTTTGTGGTCGATGTTACATCTCCGTATTAACCTATATAGAATACCAGTATTATCTCAGACTTGATACTAGTAATTGTGTCAGACTTGATACCAGTGCATGGACATGGAGAGCCACCAAAGAATACAGACAACTTCAATCTTGATTCAGAATTTCTCTTTAAACCCAATTAATGGAAAACTACATTATCAAGACCAGTACTACATTGTTAAACAATATTTAACTGATGTATTTATGAAATGGTTGACTATGTTAGTTTGTTACAGTCATCACATGTCTGAAGTCCTAGTATTTTAGTGTTGTGATGTTGTGTCCCACTATCGAGTTGATGATATGTTCTGTCACCAAGTACTGATGCTGTAGATCATGATCTGCTTCTATCTCTCTTGTCACTTCATTGTGAGGCAGTCGGTGCCCACTGTAGATCTTGATCTGCTTCTGTCTCTGTTGTCAGTGTGAGGCAGTCGGTGCCCACTGTAGATCATGATCTGCTTCTGTCTCTGTTGTCAGTGTGAGGCAGTCGGTGCCCACTGTAGATCTTGATCTGCTTCTGTCTCTGTTGTCAGTGTGAGGCAGTCGGTGCCCACTGTAGATCATGATCTGCTTCTGTCTCTGTTGTCAGTATGAGGCAGTCGGTGCCCACTGTAGATCTTGATCTGCTTCTGTCTGTTGTCAGTGTGAGGCAGTCGGTGCCCACTGTAGGTCTTGATCTGCTTCTGTCTGTTGTCAGTATGAGGCAGTCGGTGCCCACTGTAGATCTTGATCTGCTTCTCCCTGTTGTCAGTGTGAGGCAGTCGGTGCCCACTGTAGATCTTGATCTGCTTCTGTCTGTTGTCAGTATGAGGCAGGCGGTGCCCACTGTAGATCTTGATCTGCTTCTGTCTGTTGTCAGTATGAGGCAGTCGGTGCCCACTGTAGATCTTGATCTGCTTCTGTCTGTTGTCAGCGTGAGGCAGTCGGTGCCCAGTGTAGATCTTGATCTGCTTCTGCCTGTTGTCAGTGTGAGGCAGTCGGTGCCCACTGTAGATCTTGATCTGCTTCTGTCTGTTGTCAGTATGAGGCAGTCTGTTCCCACTGTAGGTCTTGATCTGCTTCTGTCTGTTGTCAGTATGAGGCAGTCGGTGCCGACTGTAGGTCTTGATCTGCTTCTGTCTGTTGTCAGTATGAGGCAGTCTGTTCCCACTGTAGGTCTTGATCTGCTTCTGTCTGTTGTCAGTATGAGGCAGTCGGTGCCCACTGTAGATCATGATCTGCTTCTGTCTGTTGTCAGCGTGAGGCAGTCGGTGCCCACTGTAGATCTTGATCTGCTTCTGTCTGTTGTCAGCGTGAGGCAGTCGGTGCCCACTGTAGATCTTGATCTGCTTCTGTCTCTGTTGTCAGTATGAGGCAGTCGGTGCCCACTGTAGATCTTGATCTGCTTCTGTCTCTGTTGTCAGTATGAGGCAGTCGGTGCCCACTGTAGATCTTGATCTGCTTCTGTCTCTGTTGTCAGTATGAGGCAGTCGGTTCCCCACTGTAGATCTTGATCTGCTTCTGTCTCTATTGTCAGCGTGAGGCAGTCGGTGCCCACTGTAGATCTTGATCTGCTTCTGTCTCTGTTGTCAGTATGAGGCAGTCGGTGCCCACTGTAGATCATGATCTGCTTCTGCCTGTTGTCAGTATGAGGCAGTCGGTGCCCACTGTAGGTCTTGATCTGCTTCTGTCTCTGTTGTCAGTATGAGGCAGTCGGTGCCCACTGTAGATCATGATCTGCTTCTGTCTGTTGTCAGTATGAGGCAGTCGGTGCCCACTGTAGGTCTTGATCTGCTTCTGTCTCTGTTGTCAGTATGAGGCAGTCGGTGCCCACTGTAGATCTTGATCTGCTTCTGTCTGTTGTCAGTATGAGGCAGTCGGTGCCCACTGTAGGTCTTGATCTGCTTCTGTCTCTGTTGTCAGTGTGAGGCAGGCGGTGCCCACTGTAGATCTTGATCTGCTTCTGTCTCTGTTGTCAGTATGAGGCAGTCGGTGCCCACTGTAGATCATGATCTGCTTCTGTCTGTTGTCAGTGTGAGGCAGTCGGTGCCCACTGTAGATCTTGATCTGCTTCTGTCTCTGTTGTCAGTATGAGGCAGTCGGTGCCCACTGTAGATCTTGATCTGCTTCTGTCTGTTGTCAGTGTGAGGCAGTCGGTGCCCACTGTAGATCTTGATCTGCTTCTGTCTCTGTTGTCAGTGTGAGGCAGGCGGTGCCCACTGTAGATCTTGATCTGCTTCTGTCTGTTGTCAGTATGAGGCAGTCGGTGCCCACTGTAGATCTTGATCTGCTTCTGTCTGTTGTCAGTGTGAGGCAGTCGGTGCCCACTGTAGATCTTGATCTGCTTCTGTCTCTGTTGTCAGTGTGAGGCAGTTGGTGCCCACTGTAGATCTTGATCTGCTTCTATCTCTCTTGTCACCTCAGCATCAGCAGTTGGTGGATCATGATCTGCCTCTGTCTGTGTAGATATATGCTAGGATAATTTCGGTATACTTAAGCATTTATGGGTCTTTTTACTCTACAGATTGTTTCTTCTTTCATTTTGTACAGATTAAACTCTTGTAATCGTGTATGATACATATAAGGTTCTCTATTTCTAATTAAATGGATGTACTCATATATTGCATCCCAAAAGCTTCACAAGGTTTTTGCATGCTCTGTTTCCTCAGTTTTCCTGTCCTGTCTAATTTATCTCCATTCTGTGATGATAAATACAATCCCCTTTCTACCAAAGGTTTGTTTGAGCCTAATTCAGATGTCATGGTGCTAAGACATTCAACCAATTCAAGCAGATTACCCTCACTAGCAACTGGAAATATGATAGAGAGTGGAGGGAATGAGGTGGTGACATCAACTTCTAAACGCAGCTGTGTAAGTGGCCAGGTCCAGGATATTTGTCATAATAAGGTATAATGTGCATGATAACAAAGATTGTTTTGTTGGTTGTTGTTTCTCTTAATTAGACCCAGCTCTTGTAGTTTATGTCAATAGGACAAAAGTCCACATGATTCATGTAAACATGAATATGTCCACTAAAACTATTTTAAAACTTGTTTATGAAGCATGCATGTTTCAAGAAAGAATCTCACTTCTACACATACTCAGACATGTTCTCAGTTTGAAACATGACCAATATTGAAGATGTTAGTTTGGGCCATGAATCACTTTGATGCCTTCACATGTAATGTTTCTTAATGACCTTGTCACGTTATTGTTTGTACATGCAGCTCAATCGGAGACAGTGTCACAAATTTCTTTCTTGTACCAGTGAGCCACAGACAGTTGAATATGTTTTCAGCAAGCATTCAGGTAAAGAGCAGTTCTTGTATGTCGCACAAATGATGTCTCCACTGTATAATGGTGTATGTGAAGATTGTAACTGTTACACACTTCATGTAACAATGCAACCATTGTACAGCAAATGGCTACTATATGAGTTAATCTGTATGCACAAACCTGTATCAAGGCAACTGTGACAGTGAAGTTGAAGATGTGTACTATTTCCAAGCTTATTATGTATATCATGTTAAATCTGCACTAGACTGAAGGTCAAGGTCATCAGATCATAAGTGTATGTTTGTGTTGTGAAGTAACTGGAGGCATGGGTTTTGTTTTGAAGTTGGACTACATTTGGTGTGTGTTTTCTTAAACCAGATGTAGTATCAGCAATTCGGAAATTAACTCATTAAGGCCGAGAGACGCATATATGGGGCAAAATAATCAGCTCCTCACAGCAAGTGACGTGTTTATGGGTAGGTAATTAGCAGTTTCTCACAGCGAGAGCCACATACAGTCGTCAACAGAAAGCACCTCATATTCAGCAAGAGACGCAAATGTGTGTCATACTTTTAAAAATCGCACTGTACCTATTATTTCAACCAATTTAGTAGTACTGAGCAAATATTAGCTTTTCTTGCAAGAGATGCTGCCTTTAGTGTCAATCAGAAGAAGTATTTAAAGTGTTTTGATAACAATTGCTAATCATTATCATAGGCTTATACAGCGTTTGGCAAATGAACACATGTCGGCGAGGAAGGGGATTATGATGTTTTTACAGAGGTAAGTGTCTGGTTCTCTTCATTGGGAATGGATACTAAAATACTTTGTATGCACATTGATTGAATTAGATGTAATGGTTTAGAGGTTACTGAAGATTATTTTCTTCAACTTCCTAATAAATAGGAAACAATATACGAAATTTCAAGAACATACAAAGAATTCAAACACAATAGAATGTGTCATAGTCCTAACTGCCAGTTCACCTGATGAAGGAACCTGGAATGGTCTCGAAACGTCGTGAGAGAAATTTAAAAAAAAAAGAAATTTAATCCTTAAAAATATCTTGGACACAATAGAATAGTTTTGAATTTACTTTTTAGGTATGATTACGTTGTCATGTTTCATATAATGAAACATTATGTATAAACACAAATAATTATACATCCAAGCTCGAATAGATTAGGCATAATTTAACTTACTAATTTGAAGCTTACTCAATTGTAACTAGTTATTTTCCATAATCTAAAGTTGATAATGTTACCTTATCGAATATATAGTGATAAGTCGCGCCTTTGCATCGAATATATATGTCAGTGTTATTACAACAATGAAATCTTTTACTACGTTTGTTACAAAACACAGAAAGTTGGTAATTCAAAAAATTCTCACACCTAAACAGAAGTAATATCATAAGTTATTACATGTAAACCATACAAAGGTATTTCAAGCATTTTTGTTCAAGCCGTTGAAAGTTTCATGTTGATTTGAATTGTCAGTTTCTATGCAATTTACATGAGCATTGTGTAAAACATTTGCATTTGATCTCTGTAATTATCAAATCCGGTGTACTTATCACGTGTATCAATAAACTCAGTCTCTATCCATCGATCCATCGATCCATCGTCAATAAAAGCTGGATAGTATATCAGTTACGGTATCGATACACATGCGTATAATCATTCAATCAGATTACAGTAATGAGATAATTGAACACCTCTTTCGACCTTGAAATAACAGCCTCCGGTAGAATGCATATGTAGTTACGTCCTTATTTTTATTTTATTTTTTAAAAGGTTTGTCCTGTGACAAGTGTAAAATAAACAGATGCGCTGTTATATCATTGGACCACTTGCTTTAGGGAGTCACTCCCCTCACTCTAATGTTTATGCATGCATGCATATCTGTAATCTTATGAACCTCGTTTGCATTCAGTATAAATATAGGCATGCCCACCTTAATAAATATTTGGGTGGGGTGTTTGAACGGCAAGTTTATACACTATAATAATTCAGTATACTGTCATTTCGTGAATTCTGTAATACGTGTACTTTAGTTTGGATATTCATTCGTATCAAGGTGAAGATTATATTTACATGTACAGCAAACCGTTATGTTTTATGTAGTAGTTGTGTGCGTAAAATGTATATAAAATTAATACTATCTCTACTCAATGGTTGGATTTCAATCACTTTGTTTTACTTATCAAAAAACACTAAAATGAGGTCAAATAAACTCGCCAAAGTGTCTATCTACTCCTATTTGTCTTATGTGTATATTTCATACATCATTACCAGTGTGTATGTTTACAATACACAAACTTACATGATAGTTTGAGTTGATAAAGCCGAAACCCAGCATATCGACTGGTCAACGATATAGCCAATAATCAATCTCTATCCAAGCTGTTGAGTGACCAAACGTGCGCTTCAGAAATTTAGCCCACGCCCCATCACCTGTCCTTTCCTCTGTGACAGGTATCTCATGATACGATTGGTCACAAATAACACATGACCAGCCACTATATTGAACAGTTGAGATACTAAACGTTCTATTCGGGAAATTTGATGACGCCCTATCACGTGACTCTTTGTTTTGTGTCTATGCAAGGAATATGTAGTATTCATTTTTTATATGTATGTTTGTATGGTCATGTATGTTTTCTGCATTAAATCTAGATGAAATAAAGTGCCAAGCTATAAATGTGCTCTATGTTAGTCACAGACTAGCGTAATAGTACTTTCATTAAAAGAATTCGTATACACTAGAAATGTATCGGCAAAAGCGCTATTTTCATCGAAGATTATAAAGTATGTAAGTAAATTCTTCTTTACAGTATGCCATCGTCATAGATGTTTTGTAAATTTAAACCTCACACACTGATATGAGAGAAAGAATTTGTTTATGTGCGTCTCATCTCTTACATACAAACAATACATGCATATTGTGATAAAATATATATGTACAAGCCGTCAAAGGTCTACAAGAGAAACTTGCATTCAAATTAAATAAAACTTTGCAATACACGATATGTATTCACACATGCCTTCCTGCAACATATATTTTTACGACACAATTAAACAATCAGGACTTGTTTGTACAACTACACAGTTTCCCCGAAACCTGCCAGGGAAATCAGGTGTGATTAGCACTAATTAGTCTCGGCACAGCGAGTGGACAATCAGCGAGGGGTTCCAGGTGTTGAGTAGTGAGGTGGCTCTTGGGCTTAATGAGTTAAGGGTAGTGATGGAGCTGCTTTTGTTTATATGTTTATTTTCAAATTCTTTGTTGTGTTCAATGTTACAAACCTAGTGGTTAGTGTGACCTACATTTCATGTTGATGAAATGTATATTGTGAGTAGGTCAATACATCCACTATCCAATAATTGGATATTATTAAATACTGTCACAGTGAAAACAGCACAAATACATTTTGTTTTTGTTTTATCCATGATGTTTTATCTGATGTTAGTGTGCAAAAAATATATCATCAACTATGATTAGATTAAACACAAGTGTCTGTTAACCTTCAGTACTCAGTGAAAACCAGTTCAGGGAATGTACATCACACAAATGGAGTCAGCACCTGCCATGATGACAAGAACATTATGTTCAGTAATATTATGTGTTATTTACAGTTAAAATCAACCAATGAATTCCAAATATGAATAAAATAAGTAGGTTTTGATGGTTGTAATTCTTACAGATGCATGTTCCAATCTGTTACTGCAACTGACAATGTTGGTTGTGTGAAGGAAAGCAAGTGTTTCACTATGTAATTATAGAGTACAGCGTGGGTTCCTACAAAGAGAAGTATATCCTGTGACTGTGATGATGAGATAGGGTCACTAAGAAGTGTGGAAGCAGTATGTAGTCCTGAGTGCAGGTGTCAGCATTTTGTTGTTATATGCTGTAGGCATGAGGACACGAGGGACATAAGGGAGCATTCATAATTTAGGGATGTGTGTGTGTGTGTGTGTGTGTGTGTGTGTGTGTGTGTGTGTGTGTGTGTGTGTGTGTTTGTGGTGTGTTTTGTGTGGGTGTGGGTGTTATGATTTTGTCCACACATACTAGGTGGGGTCACTGATTTTGTACATAAAAATATGTTTAAAGTTATGCTCAGAAATTATGGGAGGGAGGGGTGCATTGATTTTGTACACATACTAGGTGGGGTCAGCAATTTTGTACATAAAATATGTTTAAAGTTATGCTCAGAAATTATAGGAAGGGGAGGGGGCATTGATTTTGTACACACACATACTAGGTGGGTCAGCAATTTTGTACATAAAAATATGTTTAGAGTTATGCTCAGAAATTATGGGAAGGGGAGGGGGCATTGATTTTGTACACATACTAGGTGGGGTCAGCAATTTTGTACATAAAAATATGTTTAAAGTTATGCTCAGAAATTATGGGAAGGGGAGGGGTCATTGATTTTGTACACATACTAGGTGGGGTCAGCAATTTTGTACATAAAAATATGTTTAAAGTTATGCTCAGAAATTATGGGAAGGGGGGGGTCATTGATTTTGTACGCGACATGCAGGGGGCAATTATTTTGTACATAAAAATATGTTTAAAGTTATGCTCAGAAATTATGGGAAGGGGAGGGAGGTCATTGATTTTGTACGACATGCAGGGGGGCACTTATTTTGTACATAATTCTTTTTTGGGGGGTCATTCACATTGTACATGCTTCTCCATAAAAATCATCATATCACTCACTCACTTACACACACACAGCCATAAATTATGAACGGTCCCTAAGTACTGTTTTCAAGTACAGTCTGATGAATGCTTCCCTGCTTACACAGAACACAGGAATGGTATTGATGGAGTGATGTATAGACTGGCTGGTGTCAAGGGTGGATGCCGCATCCTGGTCTGTATAGACAGTGACGTGGTACTACTCTCGTCCTGTGCTGTGGGGGTATAGTGTTGACTACCTTGTGTATGTAGTCCAGTCATTCCACAGTATGCATGGCTTATTCCAGAGTTTGCCAATAACTGTATACAATTTATGAATGGTTATGTACTTTTATGAAAACAGTGTGTAAGCATGTGTAATGAAAATAATAAAATCTATTAAATTCTTTCATTGTTTTTATGTACAGATATGTATTGTGATGTGATTACAGTAGATACTAATGAAGTATGAAAGCCCTCCCTATGTGATTGTGTCTACAATTGAAGCTGTGTAGAAGTCTGTCAGGGAAGTGTTGCAATCATCCACAAAATTCCTACTGGAACAAAGTGACCTACACAAAACCCAAGTCTGGACGAGGCAAACCAATACTGCCTCCATTACCATTTGGACACACCAGTATGACTGGATGGGTCTCCCGCCTTCACACAGTACATAGACACACCAGTATGACTCGGATGGGTCTCCCGCCTTCACACAGTACATAGACACACCAGTATGACTCAGATGGGTCTCCCGCCTTCACACAGTACATAGACACACCAGTATGACTCGGATGGGTCTCCCACCTTCACACAGTACATAGACTCCCGCCTTCACACAGTATGACTCAGATGGGTCTCCCGCCTTCACACAGTACATAGACACACCAGTATGACTCAGATGGGTCTCCCGCCTTCACACAGTACATAGACACACCAGTATGACTCGGATGGGTCTCCGCCTTCACACAGTACATAGACACACCAGTATGACTGGGATGGGTCTCCCGCCTTCACACAGTACATAGACACACCAGTATGACTCGGATGGGTCTCCCGCCTTCACACAGTACATAGACACACCAGTATGACTCATGAGATGGGTCTCCACATACCTTCACACAGTACATACACACACACAGTATGACTCAGATGGGTCTCCCCTTCACACAGCATTCACACCAGTATGACTCAGACCGCCACACCAGTATGCAAATGCGCGGTATAGTTTTACGCCACTTCTAGCAATATTCCAGCAATATCACAGCAAGGAACACTAGAAATGGGCTGCACACATTGTACCCATGTGGGGATCGAACCTGGGCTTTCAGCATGACGAGCGCATGTACTCAGCTACCCCACCGCCCCACAGGCAGCTTATATATTTGAAAAGACAACATGTACAAGTTGAGTATGATTGTTATATATTTTGATACCTTGACAAATATGAACAATACACAGTGACTCCAAGTCACACAGATTCCAACAACAGTTTGCTGGGCACAGATACAATACACAATAGTAAGTAAATATACAAACCTCATGTGATGTATGTACAGACATTAACACCGGCTACTTACAGTACTGGACAATCATATTGCACTCTGCATCAGTTACTATGGTTACACTATCACAACACTTCCCAGAAAACATTATATTTCCCAGTCCAATCTCTTATCTTTAGTTGCATATTTCACTATTATTGTCAATGCCTTGATATGTTTCAAACATTTGTTCATGTCAGACGTGCTGGAATGTAGACTGCAACAAGCTTTGATTTGTGTTATATAAACTGATAGCTGGGCATATTTCTGGGTTGACAATACATGCACAAAAATGTCAAATATGGCCTTGTAATACATACTTTTCTTAATTTTCAGACTGACTGAGTTTAGTTTTACGCCGCTTTTAGCAATATTCCAGCAATATCACGGCGGGGGACACCAGACATGGGCTTAACACATTGTGCCCATGTGGGGAATCGAACACGGGTCTTCGGCGTGACGAGTCAACGCTTTAACCACTAGGCTACCCCACCGCCCCCTTAATTTTCAGAATTGAAAAGGGCAATAGTAACTGATGATAAAGACAAGGTGAATTATGAGAAAAAGTTTGTAGTCTGCACTGACATTGTCAATGAGAAAGTATTATCACTTAAGACCCACGACCCCTTCCATACTGTATATTGCTGCATATACCCCAAGCTTATTACCCCCCTGTGCAGTCGCTGCAACATGATATGTAAGCCATATACAAGCACTCTTTATGAACCATGCATAGCACCTGACAATCGTCTGGCCCTGCTTAATCCCAGTCAGTGATAAACAACTGACATTTTACATACTCCCTCAACCCCATTCTCCCTCAACCTCATCAAGTGTGGACCAGGCATGTCAAGTGATTGATATGATGAAGACAGATCCCAACATAAGTGTACATTGATACACCATCAACCAAGTAAGAACGCCCACTCCATGACAAGATGGCCTCCCAGGTCCCCCAGTCACTTATCTTAGTGAGAGTTAATGTGTCTGTATGGGAAAATGTATGACCCCTTTAGCTTCTATACTTGGTCTTGTTTTTGTTATCCCAGAAATAGAGAAACATGACATACTTTGAGAGTTTTTGAATCCTAAAGCCATTGGTGGATGTGTGTTCAAAGGTTCATAACAATATATAATGTAACAAGGAAACAATGCTCAAGAATCTGAAAACTTTGCATATAATACAATACTTCATCTAGCGTGATAGAGACTAAAAAGAAATTACAATATAACACACACTGGGCAGCAAGTGATTTGATACTTGTGCAGTATTTCAACAAACTATTTCAACAGTTCTGCAGAGAAATGAATTCCATTTTCAATTTGAGCCTATCTGACATTTTTCCAATGAAATCAGTCTATCCAGAAGATAGAAGTCTATACACAGGCATTGGTTGATAAGTGAGCAATGTTATTTTCTATTTATTTTCGTAAATGTCTACAATCAAAACCAATTATGCATATGTATATGTATGTCGGATTTCTTTGACCATATAAACAAGCAGTAAGGCAAAATAAGAAATAGTCTTGTGTCATGCAAACAACAGTTATTTAATCTTTTGTTTATGCAACACTAATACTGCACAAATACTGCAAGTGTGTAGACATTAATAAGTGAATATAGCTCAATTAGGTCATAATAAATTAATTACCAGATTCTCATCCCCACTGCTCTCCAGAGAAAACACAGCACCCTGTAAAATATATATTCCACTTCTGTCTCCCCACAATAACACCTGCCAAGAACTTGTCGATCATCATCAGCATGCTCCAACTGATGGAACAGGTCTGAATGCAACCCCTGCTTTCTTTAGTAAGGATTAAATAGCTTTAATGTCAACATAAAACAGTGCAGCAGGCTCAAATTGTTTGCATTGTGACTTACACAATAGCTGCAATAGATTGGCAGAAGTTTCCATTTGCACAGGTATGGGTCTAAAAACACAGATAAAATGGGGTTAGCTATTTTGAAAATTCCCTCTGGAATTGAGTCCACACTGGTATTGGTATACCGTCTGAGACTATATTTTCCTGCTAGGTATTGCCAGTGGTGAAAATTAACAAAAAGCAGCCAGTTAAATTCAGGCATTCAAGTTGGTTTGGGCAAACATGAGTATGACTGTACTGATCTTTGGGTTTCCTTTGGGGAAAATATCATTCCTAGATGAGTATTGAGTTACATGTATCTTGATAACCATTTCATGTAGCCAGTTTTTTATTGTGTATATTATCTGCTTACGTCATCATACAGTAAGCATGGTAATGTAGTTAAATCTTTCCTGAACAATGCCATCTCCTCTTTGATAATTGTCCAGCAATAAAATTCTTCTAATGGCGTACCAATCTCCATCATCAGCCCTGACAGCTACAAATGTAGAAATTGTTGTGTTTGCTCTGAATGTTACAAACCACAAGTAAAATGAGGCACATGCAATACATAGATTCAGTGAATATTATATTCATCTGGTACTGCCTCTGCAAGTTATTACCATGTTCTCAGAACTCTGTTGGTTAAGAAGAATTTGACACATTTTTCTTCAGTTGAGAAGACTAGAACCTTGGACAAACTTACCAAGCAGTATGCTCCTCTTATGAAATGGATTCAGTTGGCAAGATGGTTGCACTCAAGTCAATCTACTTATCATAATGGACATGTTGACTGGCCGCTGCACATGTCGAGTAGGGGAACAGTAATACCTTGGTGAGCTTAAAGGTCACATGCAAACAAAAAATCAAACATAATTAAAACACAATTATCACTTATTCATGACCTTTCATATACATTGCTGGTTATGAAAAAACATATAAACAAAATTATAAGCGTACAATCGCAAATCAAAAGTGCAATATTGTGTACTTGGGTTTACTTCCCAAGAAACGAAGCAGCCGGGATACCGAACCCAGTCAGAGCGGGTGGGTGTGCACTCAAGTGTAACAGATGGTTCATTTGCAGATGCCCTCACGGCTCATTGTGTGTGTACATATAGAGATGTTGGGTTTTGTAAATACATGCTCATTTTTTGTGTATAACATTTTACAATCAACAGACATCATAACATGTCATGTGTCCAAGTATCACACCTGCCTGTCTGTGTAATTACATAATGTGACAGAGACCGAACTCAGGCCATAAATCAATGCATTTTGTTTATGGTGTATAGCCTGATAGGTGTTTATGTCAAATTGCATGTGGTCAGTGATAGCAGCTGTGTATTGAATATTGTCATTAACAGGCAGGCAGACACACAGGTGTCAATAAAACAAGACATTGAGTTTTGTCTGTGACAACGACATATCTATATCACAGTTAGAAATTCTGTCAACGCTAAATAATGACATTGCTTTTAAAGAACCACTAAACTTTGTTTTTTGTTACTCTTTTAACCATTACATATGAAAGATTTGTAGTTAGTCTTATCCGGAACACCAAATTTATTCTTTAAAAACTTGTGGTTAATTAATACCGAGCGATTAAAAGTGGCCAAAAAGTCGCCTGCTTCCCTCTCGCCCGCCAACGAAACCACAGACAGGTTACGTAACTCTGTCGCCAGAGCACTGCAGTGACGTCATATGAGGAACGATTTTCAGTTAGTTGTATAGAAAGTGTGTAGCACGCTCATCATTTTGATGATTTCTATTATCAACTACGATTTACATGCCGAAGTCGTTGCTTTGTCGCCAATTGCTCCTAGGGGTCGGGTGATGGTGTCACCATGCACAGATTTCCACAGGACCCGCAGTTAAGTGGTAAATGGGTTATGTTTGTGAGAGCTTTGCGAAGCGTTGTGGAAGCCTGAAACGATATCTTACTTGTGTTCAGATCGCTTCACGGAAGTTAAAGAATCAAAACTACTTACTAGTTATAGTAAAATATGTATATGATTGATGACCATAAAGATTTTCCATAACACAACTTGTAACATAACGATTTCTTCCTCGGAAGTGAGGTTGTGGTCGGAAGTAACAATAATATTGTAAGTAGTATTATATTGACACCCACCTGGCGCCAATGAGAGAATTGTTATGTTATATCGCTATGTCATGCAAAATCCTATTGGCCATCAATAAAATACATATTTTACTACCAGTAGAAAGTAGTTTTGATTTTGTAACTTTCGGTGAAAACAAACCTAAATAGCATTTATCCACAGACTGGCATGGATGTTCCGACAGGGCTCGCCATTTGAAAATCGTGAAAGTCTGTTAGAATTAATGAGATTATAGTTTGTTTTCATCAAGTTAGAAAATCAAAACTACTTTCTACTAAATAGTTAAATATGTATTGGAATCATAACCAAAAGGATTTTGCATGACACAACTTATAACATAACGATTTCTTCCACGGAAGCGAGGTGAGGGTCAAGTCACAATACTGCGCCGATAAATTTCTTGCTACATTCACATGGTTAATGTCCACTCACCAGTATGTAGATACTAGTCAATGTGCGTCTTTATATTTGGTCTTATAATCCTAATTAGTTTATTATCATACTTTTTATGCATTTTGAAACTAAATAAAAAGCTGACGATCTGCTGATACTTATAGTGAATTTATAACAGAACTGTAATATCTAGACATTTTATAGTTTGCCAATGTGAATCATAATTCGCACACACACCCCTAGTGTATGTTGTCTGTCTCATTACACTTCACGGTAGAAAACAATGATTCTGTTGAATGCTACTCGACAAATGAATAAAAACAAAAATGCAAATATTAAAATTAAAACAGATTAAAGTTATAGGAACAATATCAGGCCATTACCTTGTTTGAGGAATGTATCCATCAATATCAACAAAAACTGTTCCAAATGATGTGTCTTTTTAACAGTTTAATATCTGAAAAAGTGATAAATCTTTTCAGGTATTGGTGTATAGTCTCATTGGTCACCCAAGATAGCACATCTGGCAACTAATTGCATAATGTCCGCCTTTCATTAAAACAGTAATTTAGTTAGCCAATAATGGGCAATCAATCAATGTATTGCCGGTTAATCCTTTGAAAGAAGGGCGTTGTTTTACGCGAGACACCCGACCACGGCAGAGTGTATTCAGTATAGATTAGTAAATCTACATACATAAACACTACCTTTTGACAAATCCGCTGTGTAAGATAAAAGTAATTAATCAATCAGCGTGTTATCGGTTAATCCTTTGATCGATGTTTATAATGTTGAATATTTACTCCAGACACAAGAAATGCCAAATGGGAACCTTTGTCGGGTAAATCTAAGTGTGTTACCACTAATTATACCTGTTATAAATTCATTAACTGACCATCAAGTGAATGATGACAAATAACATGTGTAGGTTTATACCACCTAACACGGGTTACAACAAAAGGGAGTATTAATTGCTGTATTGCAAAGTGAAAACTTATAAATACGACACTGTTTTGAGAATTCAAACAGATTTTTACATGACATGATTAAATGCTCGAGGTAAAAAAACACAGAAATGGGATCAATTTGGATCCAGTCATTATACAAATAGGACTAACGACACCAATCAATTGTGACAGAAGCGTCTATGAAAACAAGTTGTAACTTCGGAAACTAGGCAAAGCAGGAGACAAAATTAAATGACAGTAGATTGTGAGAACATATAGCTTTCATTTTCCACAACAATTGTCACGATTTCAGGTTTATAGAAGCCTGTAAACAAGATAATTTACCCCCTAAAATGTAGATGAATTCTGCATCGGCCCTCAAAGCTATTCCTCATATGACGTCACAGAGTCACGCCGCTCTGATTGGTTGAAATTTTGTTCGCGGGTGAGAATTGTGCACTGTTGTCAAAAAGGTCGATTTAAGTCAATTAAAGGTTGAAATGAGTAGTTTTAATGATGGGGTTTCATTTATAACGATGCCAGTTAGTGATTTATGTATTTTACCCCTAGGGTTTATGTGACCTTTAAGTATCGAACTGAGAAAGTGACTCTGTAAGAAGAACGTGTGGTGAAATAGACATATAAAACAGTTAATTTACTGTCATAACATATAAAAAGCTCGCGCCAGTGAGATATCAACAAAACATTAGAAAAATAGCTCACACCAAAGCCTTCACCGAGTATTCACCGGACAACCCGCTTCCAAGCTGCGTGAACCTATTTCACTGCGCACGTGCTATGAGCGCAGCCCAACTGTTGAAACCAGTTTTCCCGAAAGTCGGGGAAAATTAGCGAAACGTTTTGAACTCGATTTCAGCGTGGGTTTTTCATACTGGGCGTTTTTTTTCAACTTTATAAGGTGAATTTGCATTTTGGCGATTTGTTTGGTAAATCCATACCGAAAGGTATCAGAATCTGCAAAGTTGTGTTTTACGTTGCATGTGACCTTTAAGCATTTTTGTTTCACTGTTGTGAAGTGAAGTCTTCTGTCTTTGGAAATATAATATACATTTTCCATATATATTTTCTCCCTAGGAAAATGTATCTAAACAAATGTATAAGAATCTCATCATGAAGTTGTTTTGGAGCACCCACAGTGAGAGAGTATCCCTTAACAATGTACATGTTCTTCAGGATTTGTCACCACATGACTCACAGAGATATCAATGACAGCCGCCGGCCCATTAGTGTAATATAAACACAGATGAGTATGTTGCACCATTAATAAACAAAACACCATGTAAACTGAGCAGCTGCTGAATACCTGACAAACCTCCAATACTACAGCATGCATTGACCCACTCAGATAGAAGCTACAGATCACATCTGATGACAGATACCCTAAAACAAATACTCTACAGACACCAAAGTCACACTTGTGACAATGATACACTACATGCCACATTGATGTTCCATAGTCCCACAAGTCCTAATTGTGATGATGATGATGAGACTGCCAGCATCCCACGGTTACAGGGGCATCTCTCTAGTAAGATGTTGAGTAGAGGTGAAGGTAAGACACAGAACACACTCCCTGCTGAACACCAGGACCTCTGAATCATTGCTGGGAATATCTGTACTAGATTTCACACTGTTGTCGTCCCTTCCCCTGCAAGCCATATCTAATGCTCATATTTTTCTGAGCAAATACAGCTGTGCCTGTTTCACAAGCATAACAATTTTTGTTTTCTGTTCCACTCAGGTGATAGCATACAGTCAGACATTACTGTCAACTTAACTACATTCTCATGGTGTCTGACAACACCAGCATCACACTGTGCAAATATATATACCAGGGTATTAACACTTATATTATCTATCTTGCATAAATTATGTTGTTTTCTAACAGTGGTTCACTGTATATTGAGTGCTTTAACTGCTGACAGCTTTAGGGCATGCTGACTACGCTTGGAATCACGATGTTTCGCCTGTACTTTGTGAAAATGAGCTAACAGTTCTTCAAAGTTTATCTTAGCTACAAGTGGCCTCTCTTCTTTTTTCTTAGGTTTTGATCTGCAAAAAAATGAACATAACATTATTTCATATGCCAGCTGTATACTGTAAAACAAAAGACATGTCATCCAATGGAGCAGAGTACAAACTACATTCTCTCAGGTTCCAGTGTAGACACTGTAAACATTTAGCAGACAGCTACAGTTCAACCCAAGTTCATTAAATGTGCCCAGTTGAACTTTATATTACAAATACCAATATTATAACAGTACTGCTTTGTAATTCATTTGTACCTATTAGAAGGGTTTGCGAGAAATGTCAGTCTCTTTAAAGCCTGAAAACATTCCTTTGACCTGTAAAATTATCAAGATCATTACAGTGTAAGTTCACGAAAGATCTCCCATAAGTCCTTTGACACCTATTGAAGAGAAAAGATGGCACAACAACATGTCATTATTAAAGGCAACAGGAATTCCACTGACAATGAATGAGACAAGGACAATGTCATACTCTACAAAGACCTCAAAGCTGACTTTCACCTTTGACTTAAACCTTTTCAAAGCTGAACTTATCCTAGAAACTTTACACAGAAAGCTTTATGTTAAAAGACACTATGTTTTGAGAGGTTTCTAGTAGGATTCATTTATATTGTCAGAATAATTCCAGATATGGATCACCTCATGGCAATAACCTTTGCACAGTTGAAAGAAGAAACTGTCATAACATCATTGCTGTTGTCAACAGTCTTAACCTTACGTTTTGTCATGGAAATGGTAGTGTGGGATGCACTCAAGTCGGTACCGCAGCAGCTTGAATGCCTCGGACTGCGGCAGCAACATCAGTAGTCCATACAGACTCTTGATCAGGTCTTCATTGTTCTCTACATCAAGCAGCTGCAGGCGTAAATCTGAAGCCAAAGGGTAACCAACCCTGAAAACCACCATGGAATCACCACAGGTAGACAGGGATGATGGGACTGGGGACATGGGATCACCACAGGTAGGACTGGGGACATGGGATCACCAAGGGTAGACAGGGATGTATGGGACAGGGGACATGGGATAACCACAGGTAGACAGGGATGTATGGGACTGGGAACATGGAGCATCACAGGTAGACAGGGATGTATGGGACTGGGAACATGGATCACCACAGGTAGACAGGGATGTATGGGACTGGGAACATGGGATGACCACAGGTAGACAGGGATGTATGGGACTGGGGACATGGATCACCACAGGTAGACAGGGATGTTTGGGACTGGGAACATGGGATCACCACAGGTAGACAGGGATGTATGGGACTGGGGACATGGGATCACCACAGGTAGACAGGGATGTATGGGACTGGGAACATGGATCACCACAGGTAGACAGGGATGTATGGGACTGGGGACATGGAGCATCACAGGTAGACAGGGATGTATGGGACTGGGGACATGGATCACCACAGGTAGACAGGGATGTATGGGACTGGGGACATGGAGCACCACAGGTAGACAGGGATGTATGGGACTGGGAACATGGGATGACCACAGGTAGACAGGGATGTATGGGACTGGGGACATGGGATCACCAAGGGTAGACAGGGATGTATGGGACTGGGGACATGGATCACCACAGGTAGACAGGGATGTATGGGACTGGGGACATGGATCACCACAGGTAGACAGGGATGTATGGGACTGGGGACATGGGATAACCACAGGTAGACAGGGATGTATGGGACTGGGGACATGGATCACCACAGGTAGACAGGGATGTATGGGACTGGGGACATGGGATCACCACAGGTAGACAGGGATGTATGGGACTGGCGACATGGGATCATGATAGGTAGACAGGGATGTATGGGACTGGGGACATGGATCACCACAGGTAGACAGGGATGTATGGGACTGGCGACATGGGATCATGATAGGTAGACAGGGATGTATGGGACTGGGGACATGGGATCATGACAGGTAGACAGGGATGTATGGGACTGGGGACATGGGATCATGATAGGTAGACAGGGATGTATGGGACTGGGGACATGGGATCATGATAGGTAGACAGGGATGTATGGGACTGGGGACATGGATCACCACAGGTAGATAGGGATGTATGGGACTGGGGACATGGGAGCATCACAGGTAGACAGGGATGTATGGGACTGGGGACATGGGATCACCACAGGTAGACAGGGATGTATGGGACTGGGAACATGGGAGCACCACAGGTAGATGGGGATGTATGGGACTGGGGACATGGGATCACCACAGGTACACAGGGATGTATGGGACTGGGGACATGGATCACCACAGGTAGACAGGGATGTGGGTTCACCACAGGGACTGGGGAACATGGAGCATCACAGGTAGACAGGGATGTATGGGACTGGGAACATGGAGCATCACAGGTAGGATCAGGGATGTATGGGACTGGGGACATGGGATCACCACAGGTAGACAGGGATGTATGGGACTGGGAACATGGATCACCACAGGTAGACAGGGATGTATGGGACTGGGAACATGGAGCATCACAGGTAGACAGGGATGTATGGGACTGGGGACATGGGATCACCACAGGTAGACAGGGATGTATGGGACTGGGAACATGGATCACCACAGGTAGACAGGGATGTATGGGACTGGGGACATGGGAGCATCACAGGTAGACAGGGATGTATGGGACTGGGGACATGGGATCACCACAGGTAGACAGGGATGTATGGGACTGGGGACATGGGATCACCACAGGTAGACAGGGATGTATGGGACTGGGGACATGGAGCATCACAGGTAGACAGGGATGTATGGGACTGAGAACATGGGATCACCACAGGTAGACAGGGATGTATGGGACTGGGGACATGGGATCACCACAGGTACACATCGATGTTTAGGGCTGAGTACTTTCAAACATCAGAGGGAGTAAGTTCAAGAGATAAAAACGTCTTAACGTCATCTATATAATTTAAATACTTTTGTTTTGATGAAATTAATTACATGCTGCAAACTCATGCAAAGAAGAATAGCTTTTGGACAAATGTGAACAGAAGAAATGTGACAAATGTGTATACCTACACACAAAGATAGGAGACTCAATGAGCTGTACCAGCTTGTCAATCTCCTTCAGGAAGTCCACAGTCACCTCAAGGTCACCACTACAGAGGTTAAGGAACATTCACCATTTCACAACATCTATATTGACTTAAGTGTTTTACATCATCTGTACAGGTGTGTGGTGAGTACCATGATGTATTGAGAGTATCTGAGTGTTAAAAGATGTATTATTCTTGGTATCTGGGTTTACCTGGGTATTCAGGGTGTTAAAGTACTGTCAGAAATAGAAAAACAACCTGATTTTTCGCATTGATATCTACAATTTATGTAGTTAATATGTGTTAGTGTGAAATATCTGTTAAACCAAGATTACAGTCTCAGTGGTAGGGAGATAGGAAACGTGGAAAAAGGACTTTACTGAGAGATTAGTGCAAAAATGAGAAATGCAACTTATTTGGAACACACCTTGGCTTTATGCAAATTAGTGTGCGATAATATTAGATTACAAAGGACAATTTTTAAATGTCCATTATGAAATTAAACTTAGCTTTAATATAAACGATAGCTGACGTAAAAAAAAGTAACTTTAATACTGAAACTATGAAGGATGTAGCTACCATGGAGTCTCACTATTAGTGTTGGTATTGGCATACAACCTCTGATACGATACATCACGATACTCAAATTTTAGTCACAATGATATATTGCCAAAATATTGTGTACTGAAGCTGCGATATGATACGAATCCCGATATAAGGGGGGCGATTTGATACGTATCACGATACTAAAATCTTCAATTTCTAACACCAACTATAAAACACCTTAAGATCAAAACAAAACCATTTTAAAGTATTTTGTCAATACCGCCAGCATTTTTTATTGTTCATTCGGAAACAAGATGATTAAGGTTATACACAGACTTTGTGAAGGTTAATAACACAGTTTTTGACGCATGAATTTCCGAGGAAAGCATATATTTTAATCATCAAACATAAGTAAGTCTTTTTTGCTTGACAGATATCGTGATTCGGCAATATTCAAAGTTAAACATTGATGTATCGTGGTCCATTTGAAGTATCGTATCGGGATATATACGACAATGTAAAAGTTTGTATCGATTCACTGTAGCGGCGGCCCATGGATCGATGCATCGATGCGTATCGATGAATCCTCACACCACTACTCACTATCACTATAAAAAGAAACAGGTAGGAGGGGTCGTCTCAAAAGCAAATCCAGGACGGGTGTCGCAGACGGTGGTTGGGGTCGAGCTTGGGGCTAGAGATATAAGCTGAGATAAGATAATCCTTTAGGGGAATTAAGCTGGGAAGCAAACGGCATGTCAATAACAATTTAGAAATAATATCCGACCTGTCGATCTTTGGGTGGTCATGCCACCTATATATTTTGAGACATTTAATACGATGGCTAATTTAAACTTTTCCATGGGTATCATACCCTTTTATGTATCTCAGCATAAACTTTTTGATCAATAGATGAGACATATTCAACACACATGAAAAAGCACAAAATATCTTTGAGATGACCCCTTGTGTCTGTAGGCAGCACATGCATTTCATGCCAGGTGAGTCGACGGTCCGTCGTCATACCTGGCTGAGCAACCTAATTGCCATCTATAGTCCATCTATTGTTTTGAGCAGCTATTCATATTTTTCCCAAGTTCTGCCCAATTTTACGAGTAAACATGCTTTTCTGGATATACTATTACGCATCCCACTGAATGCCCAGTTAGGCCGATGTGGGTTATTTTGATATATGCTATTTGTAAATTTTTCAATATTAGGGATACAGAGTAACACCCTTAAAACAGTTTTTTTCTATTTCCGAAAATGCTTTAGTATGTAACATGAGGTGTTGAGAGTATCTGAGAGTTAAAAGATGTATTATTCAGGGTATCTGGGTTTTACCTGGGTATTCAGGGTGTTAGTGTGTACCATGATGTATTGAGAGTATCTGAGAGTTAAAAGATGTATTATTCAGGGTATCTGGGCTTTACCTGGGTATTCAGGGTGTTAGTGTGTACCATGATGTATTGAGAGTATCTGAGAGTTAAAAGATGTATTATTCAGGGTATCTGGGTTTTACCTGGGTATTCAGGGTGTTAGTGTGTACCATGATGTATTGAGAGTATCTGAAAGTTAAAAGATGTGTTATACAGGGTATCTGGGTTTTACCTGGGTATTCAGGGTGTTAGTGTGTACCATGATGTATTGAGAGTATCTGAAAGTTAAAAGATGTGTTATACAGGGTATCTGGGTTTTACCTGGGTATTCAGGGTGTTAGATGTGTTATACAGGGTATCTGGGTTTTACCTGGGTATTCAGGGTGTTAGATGTGTTATACAGGGTATTCTGGGTGTTAGTGTGTACCATGGGTATTGAGGGTATCTGAAAGTTAGATGTGTTATACAGGGTATCTGGGTTCTACCTGGGTATTCAGGGTGTTAGTGTGTACCATGATGTATTGAGAGTATCTGAAAGTTAAAAAGATGTGTTATTCAGGGTATCTGGGTTTCAGGGTGTTAGGGTGTTCAGGGGGTCTGGGTTTTACCTGGGTATTCAGGGTGTTAGATGTGTACCATCTGATGTATTGAGGGTGTTAGTGTGTACCATGATGTATTGAGAGTATCTGAGAGTTAAAAGATGTATTATTCAGGGTATCTGGGTTTTACCTGGGTATTCAGGGTGTTAGTGTGTACCATGATGTATTGAGAGTATCTGAAAGTTAAAAGATGTGTTACACAGGGTATCTGGGTTTTAGCTGGGTATTCAGGGTGTTAGTGTGTACCATGATGTATTGAGAGTATCTGAAAATTAAAAGATGTGTTATACAGGGTATCTGGGTTTTACCTGGGTATTCAGGGTGTTAGTATGTGTATCTGATTACATGGTTATACAGGGTATCTGGGTTTTACCTGGGTATTCAGGGTGTTAGATGTGTTATACAGGGTATCTGGGTTTTACCTGGGTATTCAGGGTGTTAGATGTGTTATACAGGGTATCTGGGTCTACCTGGGTATTCAGGGTGTTAGTGTGTACCATGATGTATTGAGAGTATCTGAAAATTAAAAGATGTGTTATACAGGGTATCTGGGTTTTACCTGGGTATTCAGGGTGTTAGATGTGTTATACAGGGTATCTGGGTTCTACCTGGGTATTCAGGGTGTTAGTGTGTACCATGATGTATTGAGAGTATCTGAAAGTTAAAAGATGTGTTATACAGGGTATCTGGGTTTTACCTGGGTATTCAGGGTGCTAGATTTGTTATACAGGGTACCTGGGTTCTACCTGGGTATTCTGGGTGTTAGTGTGTACCATGATGTATTGAGAGTATCTGAAAGTTAAAAGATGTGTTATACAGGGTATCTGGGTTTTACCTGGGTATTCAGGGTGTTAGATGTGTTATACAGGGTATCTGGGTTCTACCTGGGTATTCAGGGTGTTAGATGTGTTATACAGGGTATCTGGGTTTTACCTGGGTATTCAGGGTGTTAGATGTGTTATACAGGGTATCTGGGTTCTACCTGGGTATTCAGGGTGTTAGTGTGTACCATGATGTATTGAGAGTATCTGAAAGTTAAAAGATGTGTTATACAGGGTATCTGGGTTTTACCTGGGTATTCAGGGTGTTAGATGTGTTATACAGGGTATCTGGGTTCTACCTGGGTATTCAAGGTGTTAGTGTGTACCATGATGTATTGAGAGTATCTGAAAGTTAAAAGATGTGTTATACAGGGTATCTGGGTTTTACCTGGGTATTCAGGGTGTTAGATGTGTTATACAGGGTATCATGGTTTTACCTGGGTATTCAGGGTGTTAGCGTGTGACATTACTGAAGGATACAAGGAGTGAAGGAGATTGCAGGCATGTGTGTAGTTCTGTGACAAGTAGCACAGACACACCGTTGCTACAGGACTGTGACACCAGCACTTGTACAGGCAACAGAACAGCGAACAGCTCTCCTGGATACAAAAACAGTTACATAAAACAACAGCAATATCCTACAAATTCTGCCAACAGGCATCTTACTCTGACTGATCCAGAAATTAACTAAATTGTAATTAAAGCTGCTTTGACACATGGAGGGTCTCTAACTGCAGGTAGAAATGTTACTCATAGTGTCAGACAGTAACATGGCTCAACAAGTTGAATAAACAAAAAATGTGTTTCTGTTTTTTTTAGTACCTCTGTTTGCAGATCTTTGAGTTGCGACCTGAGATGGAAGAGTTCCGTGGATGTGAGGAGGATGGTGTTCAGTGTCTGAACCATGGTACATACGAAGGTCACGTCCTCCTCCTGGGGCAGGATCTCAGCCAGGCACCGGAACAACGCATCGGCATTCAGATATACAGCAAGCTGTCTACAATAAAAGACAAGTTCCTATAAAAATAAACAGTTCCCAGCATGTGTATCTACCTGGTCTGTTCAGGTGTGAAGGAAACACTTCCCAGCATGTGTACCTACCTGGTCTGTTCAGGTGTGAGCCCAGTATGTGTACCTACCTGGTCTGTTCAGGTGTGAGGGAAACACTTCCCAGTATGTGTATCTACCTGGTCTGTTCAGGTGTGAGGGAAACACTTCCCAGCATGTGTATCTACCTGGTCTGTTCAGGTGTGAAGGAAACACTTCTACCTGGTCTGTTCAGGTGTGAGGGAAACACTTCCCAGCATGTGTACCTACCTGGTCTGTTCAGGTGTGAGGGAAACACTTCCCAGCATGTGTATCTACCTGGTCTGTTTAGGTGTGAGGGAAACACTTCCAAGCATGTGTATCTACCTGGTCTGTTCAGGTGTGAAGGAAACACTTCCCAGCATATGTATCTACCAGATCTGTTCAGGTGTGAGGGAAACACTTCCCAGCATGTGTATCTACCTTGTCTGTTCAGGTGTGAGGGAAACACTTCCCAGCATGTGTATCTACCTGGTCTGTTCAGGTGTGAGGGAAACACTTCCCAACATGTGTATCTACCTGGTCTGTTCAGGTGTGAGGGAAACACTTCCCAGCATGTGTATCTACCTGGTCTGTTCAGGTGTGAGGGAAACACTTCCCAGCATGTGTATCTAACTGGTCTGTTCAGGTGTGAGGGAAACACTTCCCAGCATGTGTATCTACCTGGTCTGTTCAGGTGTGAGGGAAACACTTCCCAGCATGTGTATCTACCTGGTCTGTTCAGGTGTGAGGGAAACACTTCCCAGCATGTGTATCTACCTGGTCTGTTCAGGTGTGAGGGAAACACTTCCCAGCATGTGTATCTAACTGGTCTGTTCAGGTGTGAGGGAAACACTTCCCAGCATGTGTATCTACCTGGTCTGTTCAGGTGTGAGGGAAACACTTCCCAGCATGTGTACATGTTCATATCCATAGTCTGACCAAAGGACACTTTAAAAACAAGAGTCAAAATTATTTTCGTCCAGCATTTTCTTGACCACAGTAAAACAGAAGCACACACACAAGATTTCATATAGCAGTCCAACAGTACAGTAAAACAGAATGAGCCTACCTAATAATAAAAGATCCTCTATCTTCCAACAATTGTCTGTCTGTCTTGAACAGGTCCAGCAGATGAATCATGAACTTGGTGAAATACTGATTGAGACCTTTCTGTAGATCCACCAACTGCCTCACAGGACTTGGAATTGTCAAATTTGTAGTTTCTGTGGTAAAATTGTCACCAGCAGGATTGGATGAAATTTCTGCCAAGACTTCAAGATCTAGTAACACCACCTACAAGCATATGAGAACTTTCTATTTTGGTTGACTTAGAAATAATTATAAATACATGTTAGGTTTACTAAATATAAATGACATAAGCTGCAGAGTACTCATAGCATGCAGATGTTGTATTTCCTAGGACACTGTCAAATTTGGCTAACAAACATCTTTGTTATGTTTATTTATGTAATATCTTTTCAAGCCCACCCACCCCACAAAATTCATATTAAATGTTTGTAATTGATTTTTTGAAAAAACTCCACAGTGTTCCCCCTTCTCCCCAATCTCCCAAATAAGGCACCAGTCACTCAACAGGAAACAATAAATAACATAAGAGTCAATCAAAACCATGACTGGGTACAATGGCAGCCATGTACATGTACCGCCAACTTCCAATTACAAATCAACATTCAAACAATATGAGATTACATAGAAACAATAATTAATAAAAAAACTGTTTATTTCTAATGAAACTTCATCTTTGATTTGTTTTTCTAACTTTTAATCTAACAATTAAGATCTGACTTACATCATCAGATGGGTCGGACAAAGTGTTGAGAAGAAGTTTGAAGAACTCATCTATATATCGAAAGGTCTGTAAAAGAAAACATGGAAGCTACTGACATCAGGTGGACAGTATGGACTAAACATCTAGTGTATGGAAAACCCATCTTTGCCCATTGAAAACAAATGTATATCTAACTACACCTAGTGTACAGACAACAGTTACATTGTTATTAAATACGAAAACAATAAATATGCTACAATAAGCCACTCGTGTCGACATGACAGTAATGGTGTCTCCTGGCACAGAGCGGCATGGGGTCCTGTGCACTCTGGACTGGTAACAAGTGGGTGTCCGCCCAGAAAAGCCACATTTGAAAAATACCAATTGCCGCTAAAGCCAGATTTCAAGTACAAACCTCAGTGCCGTGAATCGCCGCGAAAGCCACCCAATGAGTAAGGGAATCAATACCGTTTTTTCAAATAAGCGTTACCTATTGATCACATATGATGGGCGGCTTCTTTATTCTCATTGAAGTTTTTAGTTAACATAAGATAACATATGTTCTGAGATAAAATGATACATGCTAATGGGCCATTCTATGGAAAAGGGCAATTTAAGCTTTTGCTCTTAAGAAAATATTATTTCTATTTTCTGTATTTTTTATGCCTTCATCTAAACTACTTTGGTTTGTATGATTGGTATGCTGCATCAGAAGTTTGAACAAGAATTTTCCATCAAATGTATTGTGACGTTTCAACTTTAAATCAAAATGCAATTACTGTAACCGTGGCAAAAATACCGTTTTGGAAAATCTAGTCATAAGTTTTGCTTAAAATTCAATTGACCCTCTCATAAGTCAAAATGCTTCGAAGAATTATTGTTTGTATAATCATAAATAATTCGTAAAAGGTGTTTGAGTACCAACGTGAGGCAGCTAGTTTGCGTGATCTTGACTTTTCTCCACGAACAATTCAACTGGATTTCTAGATTTTACATAATGAATATTTCACATTAGTTACGGTAACATGGATTAGCTAATAGCGCATTGCCGGGAGAGCCACATTCAGATGATCACTCAACCATGCCCATTGCTGGTTAAGCCACACCATTTTCAACTCTATTTTTCTTAAATGTGGCTTTAACCAACAAATCAGGGCAAGTGGAGCATGACTGTGTCTAACAGCAATTCAGCTGGTGACTCCTTTTTGGGCTTCAAGATGAAGCACTTGTAGCACATGTAGTGTCTTCTTAGGGATGTCACTTGTTTTGTGATTCTGTTAGCCAGTAGGATGAGATGGTAACATGACAGTTACCTAGGACTGATTATTATTTACCTTATTGGGTGTCTTTGATAGAAGTAGGCTGAACCACCGTAGGGCTGAAACTCTAGTCTGTATAGCTTTGTGGCCTAACATTCGTTGTAAAACTTTGATCACAGATAAAACATCCAACTGTATTGCACTGAAACAGCAAAGGCACCATGATCACATCAACTCTTGCTTTCACTCAAACACTCAGGGCGTTTCTCACACGCATATGACAGTAAAATCTCAATGTAAAAAAACAGAAAGTAAACAAACCACACTGGCTGCTGTGAATCTATTATTGTTTTGCTTTGTTCTTCTTTGTTCCATGTCACCTAAAAACATTCCTCTGTCTTCGCTACTGCCTTGTGTTTGCGCTTAGAGCATAGCCAAGTGTTGTGGAGTCGAGAGCATTACAAATGACCTATATTATTATAATATATGAGGTCTGCATTCAACAGTTCATGTATAGTGAGGCCTGCATTCAACAGTTCATGTATAGTGAGGCCTGCATTCAACAGAGTTCATGTATAGTGAGGCCTGCATTCAACAGAGTTCATATATAGTGAGGCCTGCATTCAACAGTTCATGTATAGTGAAGCCTGCATTCAACAGTTCATGTATAGTGAGGCCTGCACTCAAAAGAGTTCATGTACAGTGATGCCTGCATTCAACAGTTCATGTATAGTGAGGCCTGCATTCAACCGTTCATGTATAGTGAGGCCTGCATTCAACAGTTCATGTATAGTGAGGCCTGCATTCAACAGTTCATGTATAGTGAGGCCTGCATTCAACAGTTCATGTATAGTGAGGCCTGCACTCAAAAGAGTTCATGTACAGTGATGCCTGCATTCAACAGTTCATGTATAGTGAGGCCTTACATTCAACAGTTCATGTATAGTGAGGCCTGCACTCAAAAGAGTTCATGTATAGAGAGGCCTGCATTCAACAGTTCATGTATAGTGAGGCCTGCATTCAACAGAGTTCATGTATAGTGAGGCCTGCATTCAACAGTTCATGTATAGTGAGGCCTGCATTCAACAGAGTTCATGTATAGTGAGGCCTGCATTCAACCGTTCATGTATAGTGATGCCTGCATTCAACAGTTCATGTATAGTGAGGCCTGCATTCAACAGAGTTCATGTATAGTGAAGCCTGCATTCAACAGTTCATGTATAGTGAGGCCTGCACTCAAAAGAGTTCATGTACAGTGATGCCTGCATTCAACAGTTCATGTATAGTGAGGCCTGCATTCAACAGTTCATGTATAGTGAGGCCTGCATTCAACAGTTCATGTATAGTGAGGCCTGCACTCAAAAGAGTTCATGTATAGTGATGCCTGCATTCAACAGTTCATGTATAGTGAGGCCTGCATTCAACCGTTCATGTATAGTGAGGCCTGCATTCAACAGTTCATGTATAGTGAGGTCTGCACTCAAAAGAGTTCATGTATAGTGATGCCTGCATTCAACAGTTCATGTATAGTGAGGCCTGCATTCAACAGTTCATGTATAGTGAGGCCTGCATTCAACAGTTCATGTATAGTGAGGCCTGCATTCAACAGTTCATGTATAGTGAGGCCTGCATTCAACAGTTCATGTATAGTGATGCCTGCATTCAACAGTTCATGTATAGTGAGGCCTGCATTCAACAGTTCATGTATAGTGATGCCTGCATTCAACAGTTCATGTATAGTGAGGCCTGCATTCAACAGTTCATGTATAGTGAGGCCTGCATTCAACAGTTCATGTATAGTGAGGCCTGCATTCAACAGTTCATGTATAGAGAGGCCTGCATTCAACAGTGAAGCCTGCATTCAACAGTTCATGTATAGTGAGGCCTGCACTCAAAAGAGTTCATGTACAGTGATGCCTGCATTCAACAGTTCATGTATAGTGAGGCCTACATTCAACAGTTCATGTATAGTGAGGCCTGCACTCAAAAGAGTTCATGTATAGAGAGGCCTGCATTCAACAGTTCATGTATAGTGAGGCCTGCATTCAACAGAGTTCATGTATAGTGAGGCCTGCATTCAACAGTTCATGTATAGTGAGGCCTGCATTCAACCGTTCATGTATAGTGAGGCCTGCATTCAACAGTTCATGTATAGTGAGGTCTGCACTCAAAAGAGTTCATGTATAGTGATGCCTGCATTCAACAGTTCATGTATAGTGAGGCCTGCATTCAACAGTTCATGTATAGTGAGGCCTGCATTCAACAGTTCATGTATAGTGAGGCCTGCATTCAACAGTTCATGTATAGTATGCATTCAACAGTGAGGCCTGCATTCAACAGTTCATGTATAGTGAGGCCTGCATTCAACAGTTCATGTATAGTGATGCCTGCATTCAACAGTTCATGTACAGTGAGGTCTGCATTCAACAGTTCATGTATAGTGAGGCCTGCATTCAACAGTTCATGTATAGTGAGGCCTGCACTCAAAAGAGTTCATGTATAGTGATGCCTGCATTCAACAGTTCATGTATAGTGAGGCCTGCATTCAACCGTTCATGTATAGTGAGGCCTGCATTCAACAGTTCATGTATAGTGAGGTCTGCACTCAAAAGAGTTCATGTATAGTGATGCCTGCATTCAACAGTTCATGTATAGTGAGGCCTGCATTCAACAGTTCATGTATAGTGAGGTCTGCATTCAACAGTTCATGTATAGTGAGGTCCGCATTCAACAGTTCATGTATAGTGAGGCCTGCATTCAACAGTTCATGTATAGTGAGGTCTGCATTCAACAGTTCATGTATAGTGAGGCCTGCATTCAACAGTTCATGTATAGTGAGGCCTGCATTCAACAGTTCATGTATAGTGAGGCCTGCATTCAAAAGAGTTCATGTACAGTGAGGCCTGCATTCAACAGTTTATGTACAGTGATGCCTGCATTCAACAGTTCATGTATAGTGAGGCCTGCATTCAACAGTTCATGTATTGTGAGGCCTGCATTCAACAGTTCATGTACAGTGAGGCCTGCATTCAACAGTTCATGTACAGTGATGCCTGCATTCAACAGTTCATGTATAGTGAGGCCTGCATTCAAAAGAGTTCATGTATAGTGAGGCCTGCACTCAAAAGAGTTCATGTACAGTGATGCCTGCATTCAACAGTTCATGTATAGTGAGGCCTGCATTCAACAGTTCATGTATAGTGAGGCCTGCATTCAACAGTTCATGTATAGTGAGGCCTGCATTCAACAGTTCATGTATAGTGAGGCCTGCATTCAACAGTTCATGTATTGTGAGGCCTGCATTCAACAGTTCATGTACAGTGATGCCTGCATTCAACAGTTCATGTACAGTGATGCCTGCATTCAACAGTTCATGTATAGTGAGGCCTGCATTCAAAAGAGTTCATGTATAGTGAGGCCTGCACTCAAAAGAGTTCATGTACAGTGATGCCTGCATTCAACAGTTCATGTATAGTGAGGCCTGCATTCAACAGACTTCATGTACAGTGATGCCTGCATTCAACACTTCATGTACAGTGATGCCTGCATTCAACAGAGTTCATGTACAGTGATGCCTGCATTCAACAGTTCATGTATAGTGAGGCCTGCATTCAACAGTTCATGTACAGTGAGGCCTGCATTCAACAGTTCATGTACAGTGAGGCCTGCATTCAACAGTTCATGTACAGTGAGGCCTGCATTCAACAGACTTCATGTACAGTGAGGCCTGCATTCAACAATTCATGTACAGTGAGGCCTGCATTCAACAGTTCATGTACAGTGATGCCTGCATTCAAAAGAGCTCATGTATAGTGAGGCCTGCATTCAACAGAGCTCATGTTAAGTGATGCCTGAGCAGTCAGTTAAGACACAGGGAGGAGTGAGTCAAGACATAGGTAGGAGTCGACCAAGACACAGGGAGGAGTCAGTTAAGACACAGGGAGGGGTCAGTCAAGACACAGGGAGGAGTCTGTCAAGACACAGGGAGGAGTCAGTCAAGACACAGGTAGGACTCGGCCAAGACACATGGAGGAGTCAGTCAAGACACAGGGAGTAGTCGGCCAAGACACATGGAGGAGTAAGTCAAGACACAGGGAGTAGTCGGCCAAGACACAGGGAGGAGTAAGTCAAGACACAAGTAGGACTCAACCAAGACACATGGAGGAGTCAAGACACAGTTAAGACACAGGAGGAGTCAGTTAAGACACAGTGAGGGGTTAGTCAAGACACAGGGAGAAGTCAGTCAAGACACTGGTAGGAGTCGGCCAAGACACAGGGAAGAGTCAGTCAAGACACAGGGAGGGGTCAGTCAAGACACAGGTAGGACTCGACCAAGACACAGGTAGGAGTCGACCAAGACACATGGAGCAGTCAGTTAAGACACAGGGAGGGGTCAGTCAAGACACAGGGAGGAGTCTGTCAAGACACAGGGAGGGGTCAGTTAAGACACAAGTAGGAGTCGGCCAAGACACAGGGAGGAGTCAGAGGGAGGGGTCAGTCAAGACACAGGGAGGAGTCAGTCAAGGCACATGGAGGAGTCAGTCAAGACACAGGTAGGAGTCGGCCAAGACACAGGAAGAGTCAGTCAAGACACAGGGAGGGGTCAGTCAAGATAAAGGGAGGAGTCAGTTAAGACACAGGTAGGAGTCAGTCAAGACACAGGGAAGAATCAGTCAAGACACAGGGAGGAGTCAAGACAAATGGAGGAGTCAGTCAAGAGACAGGGAGGAGTCAGTCAAGACACAGTGAGGAGTCGGGCAAGGCACATGGAGGAGTCAGTTGAAACACAGGGAGGGGTCCATCAAGACACTGGAGTCAGTTACTGAGTCAGTTAATACAGTGAGATACTACAGTTGGGATACAATGGCCACTCACCTGGAACTCTCTGGTGGGGCTGACTCTGTGTCAGGTGATGTCCCCCTGCTTGCATCAGGGTGAGAGTTGAGGGTGGAGTCTGCCAGTGACTCCAGGGTGGGTGTAGGCAGGTCATCCTGCATCTCTATCAGTTTCTGTAGACTGACATTCAGGTTCTCTGCTGCCTCCCGAACCCTAAAGAGGATCACACATGACACACTCAACAGATGTCTTAATACCTGTCTTACCTACCTGAAATGTTTAACAAGGTAAAGTGTGACTATCTATATTGCTAAAGTGTTGCTACCTGTGTTGTTATCTTTTTCACATCTGAACAACAACATTACATTGCCTTGTATCTTGAGCCTCATGATTGTACATATATATCAAACAAAGAGCTTGAACAATGAAAATTATTTGGGTAGAGTTGCAACAAATTCATTACCTTAGCCATGATGTAGGGTACATGTGTTTATCTGTATGTGTAACAGGTTTGTGAGTTCAACTTCCATTTGTCTTGATACACATAGTACCAACCCCCCTCAACAATGTTGGACTGGTGAGTCCAGAACTCACTACAGCACTACAATATTACACAGCATCTCTTTGGCCTGGCAAAAGCTGGTAAGATGAGAGACAGCACTGTACAGGCAACAAACATGTGAGACACCTGAGAATAAAGATACTGTACACCACAACAATACTGTAGGAAAGCATTATGTTTATTATCCTGTTGTTGATGAATTGTTAGGACTACACTAGGCACCTATATTAACAATGCATGTTTCATGTCAGCCAAAAGTCCTGTTATTTAAAGCAGACTATGCAATATGACCAGGAACTCACAGTTACTGTTGATTCCAAGAATACCATTTTTTCAATAACTTGTAAGAATTCTGAGAAACACATTTGATCATACAAGCAGCTTCTAGAAATCGTAATGGGAGGCAGGTGAGGGATGTGTTCTTATTATCACTACATATATAGTATACATAGCGGGGATTGCAGGCAAGGTGAGGGGAGGTGCATTATATAGCAGGTTGATGAACTCTCCTGACATCCATCAAGCCAAATACTGTAACATAGTGATGAACTCTCCTGACATCCATCAAGCCAAATAACAAAGTGATGAACTCTCCTGACATCCATCAAGCCAAATAACATAGTGATGAACGCTCCCAGCAACCATCAAGCCAAATAACATAGTAATGAACTCTCCTGACATCCATCAAGCCAAATAACATAGTGATGAACTCTCCCAGCAACCACCAAGCCAAATAACATAGTGATGAACTCTCCCAGCAACCATCAAGCCAAATAACATAGTAATGAACTCTCCCAGCAACCATCAAGCCAAATAACATAGTGATGAACGCTCCCAGCAACCATCAAGCTAAATAACATAGTAATGAACTCTCCTGACATCCATCAAGCCAAATAACATAGTAATGAACTCTCCTGACATCCATCAAGCCAAATAACATAGTGATGAATGCTCCCAGCAACCATCAAGCCAAACAACATAGTAATGAACGCTCCCAGCAACCATCAAGCCAAACAACATAGTAATGAACTCTCCTGACATCCATCAAGCCAAATAACATAGTGATGAACTCTCCCAGCAACCATCAAGCCAAATAACATAGTAATGAACTCTCCTGGCAACCATCAGGCCAAATAACATAGTAATGAACTCTCCTGACATCCATCAAGCCAAATAACATAGTGATGAACGCTCCCAGCAACCATCAAGCCAAATAACATAGTAATGAACTCTCCTGACATCCATCAAGCCAAATAACAAAGTGATGAACTCTCCTGACATCCATCAAGCCAAATAACATAGTGATGAACTCTCCCAGCATCCATCAAGCCAAATACTGTAACATAGTGATGAACTCTCCTGACATCCATCAAGCCAAATAACAAAGTGATGAACTCTCCTGACATCCATCAAGCCAAATAACATAGTGATGAACGCTCCCAGCAACCATCAAGCCAAACAACATAGTAATGAACTCTCCTGACATCCATCAAGCCAAATAACATAGTGATGAACTCTCCCAGCAACCATCAAGCCAAATAACATAGTGATGAACTCTCCCAGCAACCATCAAGCCAAATAACATAGTAATGAACTCTCCCAGCAACCATCAAGCCAAATAACATAGTAATGAACTCTCCTGACATCCATCAAGCCAAATAACATAGTAATGAACTCTCCTGACATCCATCAAGCCAAATAACATAGTGATGAACTCTCCCAGCAACCATCAAGCCAAATAACATAGTAATGAACTCTCCTGACATCCATCAAGCCAAATAACATAGTGATGAACTCTCCCAGCAACCATCAAGCCAAATCACAGTGGTGAACTCTCCTGGCAACCATCAAGCCACATAACATAGTGATGAACTCTCCTGACAACCATCAAGCCAAATAACATAGGGATGAACTCTCCCAGCAACCATCAAGCCAAATCACAGTGGTGAACTCTCCTGGCAACCATCAAGCCAAATAACATAGTGATGAACTCTCCTGACAACCATCAAGCCCAACAATGTAGTGATGAACTCTCCTGACAACCCTCAAGCCAAATAACATAGTAATGAACTCTCCCGGTAACCATCTTGCCAAAGAACATAGTGGTGAACTCTCCTGACAACCATCAAGCCAAATAACAGTGGTGAACTCTCCTGACAACCAATAATCCAAGTAACAGTGGCGAACTCTCCTGACAACCATCAAGCCCAATAATATAGTGATGAACTCTCCTGACAATCAACAAGCCCAATAATATAGTGATGAACCCTCCTGACAACCATCAAGCACAATAATATAGTGATGAACTCTCCTAACAACCAAAAAGGCCAATAACATAGTGATGAACTCTCCTGACAACCATCAAGCCCAATAATATAGTGATGAACTCTCCTGACAACCATCAAGCCCAATAATATAGTGATGAACTCTCCTGACAACCAACAAGCCCAATAATATAGTGATGAACCCTCCTGACAACCATCAAGCACAATAATATAGTGATGAACTCTCCTAACAACCAAAAAGGCCAATAACATAGTGATGAACTCTCCTGACAACCATCAAGCCCAATAATATAGTGATGAACTCTCCTGACAACCATCAAGCCCAATAATATAGTGATGAACTCTCCTGACAGCCCCCATTGTCAAAACAGTCATAAAAACACCAACATTTACAACTTTTCCCCTTCTGTATGCTTATTTCTTAAAGGTCACATGCAACGTAAAACACAACTTTGCAGATTCTGATACCTTTCGGTATGGACATACCGAAACAAATCGTCAAAAATGCAAATTCAACTTATAAAGTTGAAAAATAACGCAATGAAAAAAAACGCGTGAAATCGGAGTTCAAACGTTTCACTAATTTTCCCCAGACCTTTCTGGGGAAAACGGGTTTCAACAGCTGGGATGCGCTCATAGCACGTGCCCAAGTAAATAGGTTCGCGCAGCTTGGAAGCGGGTTGTCGGGTGAATGCTCGGTGAAGGCTTTGGTGTGAGCTATTTTTCTAATGTTTTGTTGATATCTCACAGGCGCGAGCTTTTTATATGTTATAACAGTAAATTAACTGTTTATATAATTTCATTTGTCTATTTCACCACACGTTCTTCTTACAGAGACACTTTCTCAGTTCGATACTTAAAAGCAATGTCATTATTTAGCGTTGACAGAAATTCTAACTGTGATATAGATATGTCGTTGTCACAGACAAAACTCAATGTCTTGTTTTATTGACACCTGTGTGTCTGCCTGCCTGTCTGCTAATGACAATATTCAATACACAGCTGCTATCACTGACCACATGCAATTTGAACTTAACACCAATCAGGCTATACACCATAAACAAAATGCATCGGTCTCTGTCACATTATGTAATTACACAGACAGGCAGGTGTGATACTTGAACACATGACATGTTATGATGTCTGTTGATTGCAAAATGTTATACACAAAAAATGAGCATGTATTTACAAAACCCAACATCTCTCTATATATATACACACAATTAGCCGCGAAGGCATCTGCAAATGAATCAGCCGTTACACTTGAGTGCACACCCACCCGCTCTGACTGGGTTCGGTATCCCGGTTGCTTCGTTTCTTGGGAAGTAAACCGAAGTACACAATTTTGCACTTTCGATTTGCGATTGTACGCTTATAATTTGGTTTAAATATTTTTTCGTAACCAGCAATGTATATTATATGTCATGAATAAGTGATAATTGTGTTTTAATTATGTTTGATTTTTTGATTGCATGTGACCTTTAAGTAATGATCTTGACACTGGTGACCTGATCCTGCCATTCCTTGACAAGCCAGATGGCAACTCATGCTCCTCTTGCTAGATTCTATATTGGTGACATCCACGAACATCTACTCCAGATAAGAAAGATAACTCCTATTCAATAAGCATCTTTTAAAATGGAGGTGCTTCTGTGGTGCCTGCTTGTGCCTGTTGTAAAAGTATTCAACCCCTCTAAAAACATACTTTCCTTAAAATGTCGATTTAACATGAAGTCAACTCATTTATTCTAATTGGTTCTTTTTTAAATAGGATTTCAAAATCAGATTAAAATAACTGACATTTAAAGATTTGGGGTTTAAAAGAATTTCAGCATTGAATTATCCAGTTAAGAATGGCAATTTCAATTTTGTGCTTAGCTTGCATGAAGCCACAATTTAAAACTTTTTTCTTGACTGTCTTTTCATGGATAGCATTTAACAAATAGTGATATGTGTTAAAATAAGCATTGTCACTAAGGTGACATAATCCCCCGCCGCAAATGATCAAATCAAACTTATAAAGTAATGAAAGTTTAAGTTAAATGTCAACAAAAACATGACCAGTCAACCTCTATTGATATCTTGCTCTTTAAGTGTTCAAACACACACATATTTTCAAGACTGAATTTGACCTTGACATGAATGTCATAGTGTATGAAATATGCAAAAATAGTACTAAAGAAATTGCTTATTGAAAAACATTTAAGGGAAGTCTTGAAAGTCTGAAGAAAATCCAGTGAACCGTTCTTGAAATATCTTGCTGACAATTCAGGTTAACATGCTCAAATCTTCAAAGTGTCGCTGTGACCTTGAAAATTAAGTGAAGGTCACCAAAATCAACAGGGCCCTGCGCCTTCCCTGGATGAAGCTTGGTGTCAAATATGAAGAAACTCCAGTGAATGGTTCTTGAGGTATCTCGCTGACAAGCATAACCTGCAGGTTAATATGCTGAAATCTTCAAAGTGTCTCTGTGACCTTGAAAATTAAGTGAAGGTCACCAAAATTGACTCGGCCCTGCACCTTCCCTAGATAAAGCTTGGTTACAAATATGAAGACAATCCAGTGAACGGTTCTTGAGATAGCTTAACATGCAGGTTTACATGCTGAAATCTTCAAAGTGTCGCCATGACCTTGAAAATTATGTGAAGGTCACCAAAATCGACTGGGCCCTGCGCCTTCCCTAGATGAAGCTTTGTATTGAATATGAAGAAAATCCAGTGAACGGTTCTTGAGATAGCTTTACATGCAGGTAAAACGTGAAAGTCCCCTTGTGACCTTGAAATGAAGGTCAAGGTCACCAAACCTGACTTGGACCTTTCTTATACTGTGATGAACCTAGGTACCAAATATGAAAAGAATCTAGAGAAGGGTTCTTAAGATATTCCAATTCGATGTACATATGTACGTGCGTACGGACGGATGGACGGAGCCTAATACTATATCCCCTGGGATAATAACACTACTAAGGATTGCCATATCATCATGTCTAGAGCTATATAAAAGTATTCCTTACTACACACATCTATGATGTTCTTTTTGTTGTCTTTAGTGAAGCATGATCTTGTTCTATAAGTAACACACTTGTAAATATCGACTTCCAAAAGCTTACCATAAGCTTAAGAGTACAGTAGGTACAAATTTTGTTTTGACTTCAATACATTGTTCAGCATATGGTTTTAGTAAACTGAACTACTTCCTGTACATAAATGATTGTGGACATTGGAACATATCATCTAACATGGTCTTACATGTAACAACCTCAACCGATGAAATACAGCTCTGTTATTATAGTAGCTGCAACCTCAACTCATAATTGTCAGAATTTTAAATGTTGAAGCAAATGCATGTTGCCGTTGACCGATTCAGATCAACAAGAATGTCACAAGAAAGTGTAATCCCAAATATAACATATGTAACAATGTCATGGAGAGTTGAAAGGATGCAACCACAAGTCCTTTCAGAAAATCCCTTTTAATGATACATTTAGCATGACATTAACATGAGATGATCATGCAGTGTTTCAGTTTCATATGGAAAGTTTTTAGGATGATTAATAAACAAACAAGCGAAAACTAAACCAATGCACGGTGCAGAATCAAATTGGTAAATCAAGCATGAAAAGTGAGTGAGTGAGTGAGTGAGTATGGTTTTATGCTGCTTTTAGCAATATTCCAGCAATATCACGGCAGGGGACACCAGGAATGGGCTTCACACATTGTACCCATGTGGGGAATCGAACCTGGATCTTCAGCGTGACAAGCGAACGCTTAAACCATTAGGCTACCCCACCGCCCCTCAGCATGAAAAGCATGATGAAACAAATAAGTTGATGCCATGCTGCTGCATACAGGAAGCTGGAGAGGAGGCTGGAGGGAAACTCAGTGCGGCACTGACAGTGACGGAAACTGATGGAAGTACTACCTTTCAGTGTGAATTGCATCAGGATGTCTATGGCCTCTAAGGAAAACACCAAGTGAAGATGATGAGTAACTTCTCGTCACGATTACTTACATTTATCACATCTACAGAAACTGCAAACATCACACTTTCCAAATCAAAACAACATTAACAGAAGAAAGCAACATCTTCAGTTTTGGAGTTACATTCAGGGAGGTGTCGTTTCATTTTCAGCAATTCATATGTATTCTCCTATATGTCTGGTACCAAATCAGTGATGGAAGTATGGGGTGAGTTATCCTCATATTACAATGAAGGAAACCGACAGTACATTTTCTCATTCTTATTACAATGGTTCACAGGTTTCTACCATATTGGACAAAGATTGCTGATGCTGGCGTCTCCTGCTGTTCCAGTAGGAGTTATCTTTCCTTACATCACACACATTGGAAAACTACAAAACCGTTGACTACACTCACAGAACATGGGACAGCACTACCAAACACATATAATCAAATACTGTAAATCTGAAATTAATGTGTTACCAAATTAATGTGCATGTCAACTCCAGTCTTAAAATGCGTCCTGAAATGTGTATTCATAAAGAATATGATTAGTATTATGTCACTGCCACTGAAGTTACTAGACTGGATATTTTCCCTATACCGGTGCACACTGTTTTGCTTGTAATTAATCATAAGACTAGTTGACAGTCTGCCAAGAAGACAGATGCCAAAACTAGCATAACTCCTTGAACAAGTTGAGTTAACAAACTGAACACACCTGATATAGACCTGAGTGAGAATCACAGTCTGCATTTATCCATCAATAACATTGTTTCTAGTGAGCTGTGTTACACATGCTACTGTTTCTGTCCATGTGCAGTATGTCCAACTGGACATGAGGATATACTCCAACATGTCCACACATCAATGTGTCACTTTCCACGCATGCATGAAAGGCATACTCACATATTCCACATTAAATTCATGATTTACAGTACGAAGCTGCTTAGTCCAACAAAACTATGAGGGCTATGGAAAAATAGAAACCAAAGAAAACAACAGTTTGTTTGAGAGGACATGCATATAACCATGATGCCCTTAGTTACGGAAGGTGTTCCAGTGACTACCAGCCTTGTTTTTCCTGTAAGTCAAGAGATAACCACATCCAAGTCTGCATTGTTGTTTGTCCTACCAAAACACCACAAGGTACCAGGTATTTCATCACAGAGGATATAAGGTCAACCATAGGTCTGGCTATGACTGAAATCAAACAACATTGTTGCATCTTTAGGAAAATACAACAACGCGAAATCTTCAAGAAAATACTTGTGTTACTGTATTGTAAGCTGCTGACAAGAAAAGAACAGATAGTTATATAATAAAATTGTATTTGCAGGTCCCCCACAGATAACTTCCTTCCCACCTAAGCAGATCAACACTGAACTTGCAGACCTGGATGAGGAGTCTGTTCTCTTGTTTTTTCTGCTCACATATTTTCAGTATTACACTAAGGTCTTTAGAGATAAATACTAAGGCTGATAGTCGACTTTACAACTCCACCATGCCACCAGCGAATGTCTTACTTTCTCCGTGTGTCATCATTGTAAGCCAAACAGGGAAGAATTGCGTTGAGTATTCCTGCCATATGAGGCAGCATAGTGCGCCCTGACAACACAATGAACTCCCGTAGCCAGGTTATAGCCGTGCTCTGTATCAGATCATCTGAAACACACAAACAATAACATTAGCCATCTGCATGAACACTGTAACATGAGCCCCCACCTCAACACTGAAGCATTAGCCATCTACCTCAACTCTGAATACATTAGCCATCTGCATGAACACTGTAGCATTAGCCACCCATCTCAACTCTGTAACATTAGCCCCCCACCTCAACACTGTAACATAAGACATCTGCACGAACTGTAACATTAGCGCCCCACCTCAACACTGTAACATTAGCCCCCCACCTCAACAATGCAACATTAGCCCCCCACCTCAACAATGCAACATACAACGTCTGCCTGAACAATGTACATTAGACACAAACCTCAACACTGTAACATAAGACATCTGCATGAGCTGTAACATTGGCCACCCAACTCAACACTGTAACATTAGCCACCCACCTCAACATTGTAACATTAGCCCCAACCTCAACACTGCAACATTAGCCCCCAACCTCAACACTGTAACATTAGCCCCCACCTCAACACTGCAACATTAGCCACCCACCTCAACACTGCAACATTAGCCACCCACCTCAACATACGTCTGCCTGAACACTGTACATTAGCAACAAACTTCAACACTGTAACATAAGACATCTGCATGAACTGTAACATTAGCCCCCCACCTCAACACTGTAACATTAGCCCCCAACACAACACTGCAACATTAGCCACCCACCTCAACACTGCAACATTAGCCACCCACCTCAACATACGTCTGCCTGAACACTGTACATTAGCAACAAACTTCAACACTGTAACATAAGACATCTGCATGAACTGTAACATTAGCCCCCCACCTCAACACTGTAACATTAGCCCCCCAACACAACACTGTAACATTAGCCACCCACCTCAACATTGTAACATCAGCCCCCACCTCAACATTGTAACAATAGCCCCAACCTCAACACTGTAACATTAGCCCCCACCTCAACACTGCAACATTAGCCACCCACCTCAACACTGCAACATTAGCCACCCACCTCAACATACGTCTGCCTAAACACTGTACATTAGAAACAAACTTCAACACTGTAACATAAGACATCTGCATGAACTGTAACATTAGCCACCCACCTCAACACTGTAACATTAGCCCCCCAACACAACACTGCAACATTGGCCACCCACCTCAACACTGCAACATTAGCCACCCACCTCAACACTGCAACATTAGCCCCCCACAACAACACTGCAACATTAGCCCCCAAACTCAACACTGCAACATTAGCCCCCCAACTCAACACTGCAACATTGGCCACCCACCTCAACTCTGTAACATTAGCCACCCACCTCGACAGTGCAACATTAGCACCCCACCTCAACACTGCAACATACGTCTGTCTGTACACTGTACATTAGCCACAAACCTCAACACTGTAACATAAGATATCTGCATAAACTGTAACATTAGCCACCAACCTCAACACTGTAACATTAGCCACCCACCTCAACACTGTAACATTAGCCATCCACCTCAACACTGTAACATTAGCCACCCACCTCAACACTGTAACATTAGCCACCAACCTGAACTCTGTAACATTAGCCACCCACTTCAACACTGTACATTAGCCACCCACCTCAACACTGCAACATTAGCCACCCACCTCAACACTGTAACATAAGACATCTGCATGAACTGTAAAATTAGCCCCCCTCCTCAACATTGTAACATTAGTCCCCACCTCAACACTGAAGCATTAGCCAAAAACCTCAACACTGTAACATTAGCCCCCACCTCATCACTGCAACATTAGCCCCCACCTGACCACTGCAACATTAGCCACCCACCTCAACACTGCAACATTAGCCACCCACCTCAACACTGTAACATTAGCCACCCACCTCAACACTGCAATATTAGCCACCCACCTCAACACTGTAACATTACCCACCCACCTCAACACTGTAACATAAGACGTCTGCCTGTACACTGTAATATTAGCTCCCCACCTCAACACTGAAGCATTAGCCCCCAATCTCAACACTGTAACATTAGCCCCCCACCTCAACACTGTAACATTAGCCACCCACCTCAACATTGTAACATTAGCCCCCCACCTCAACACTGTAACATTAGCCACCCACCTCAACATTGTAACATTAGCCCCCCACCTCAACACTGTAACATTAGCCACCCACCTCAACACTGTAACATTAGCCACCCACCTCAACATTGTAACATAAGACGTCTGCCTCAATACTTTAACATTAGCCATCTGCCTGTACACTGTAATATTAGCCCCCCACTTCAACACTGTAACATTAGCCATCTGCCTGTACACTGTCATATTAGCCCCCCACCTCAACACTGCAACATAAGCTATATGTCTGAACACAACAACACTGTCTCTCTGCTTTTTACCTGAATACAACATATGTCGTCTGCTCGAGTACAACATAAACCATCTGCCAGAATACACTGACCATCTGCTTCAATACAACATTAGCCATCTGTCTGAATATAACATTGAATGTCTTCCTGAATTCAACATCAACAATCTGCCTGAATACAACACTAAACATCTGCCTGAATACAACACTAACCATGCTAACTGTCTGCCTGTATACAACACTGTCTGCCTGAATACAACATTACCCATCAGCAACATCCTCTGAAGCCAGCTGTCCACACTGACCATTAATTGTGTGGTCCAGAAAGTGCCTGATGATGTGGATACTGTGCTGCATTGATGTAAGCTACAAAGTACAGGGAGTGATATGAGCACTACCCTATTTCCGGCATGCTGGCCACACAGCCACCATCAAGCATCAGATCAGTGATACAACAGGATCTACATTCTGGCACTATTTGACAGAAGTACTATGGAAACTGAATGAATTGAAATTATAAACCAAAAAAAATATTAACACAAGTACTATGGAAACTGAATGAATTGAAATTATAAACCAACTTCACATGATATGTATTAGTTCTGTAATTCACAAGGTGCCAGCACATGACAATAAAGAAACACAATGTCCTTGCAGAGTCAGGTGATACCAGTAGGACAGCCATCACATGCCACCACTGACCTGTATTCTGACTGTGAATGATGAGTATGTTTGCCATCCCTGTGAAATTGACACCATTTTTTGACTTCTTGATGCCAGTAAGAAACTCTTCCAGGACACCCTGGCACCTGTAACAAACAAGCAGGTTGAAGAAGCAACAACAGTCCCCCTTACCACAGTATCCATGTGAAGGGCAGTGGTTTACTCACAGTTTGCGTATCTCATGACTGCTGTCCCCCAAGATCTGGAATAGCCCATCTAGTATTTCTGGTAGGAGAACCAACATATTGATGTCAGGAACAGCATCCAAGACCTCCACCTGATGAGAAGTCATCGTTGTTAATACCACAATTCAGAGGTGAGAACATTTCAAGCTATAACAAATCACCATATGACTACTGTAGCATCGATGAGTGGATGTTATGGCCTACCTTGATCTGGATATTACAATCTCCCTCGGTCATGAAAGATCGATGGCTATTGCAACAAATAGTCAAACTAACAGTAAAGTTGCGTAACATGGCAAGGGGTTGTATAGCACCATAAACTGAATCCTGACTTATTTAATATTCCCCATCAGTTCTGTCCATCACTTAGACACACCCAAGGCTTAAACAGCTTTTACTGATGTTGACTGTGATAAAGCAGTTGTGATTATTGTCTCTCAACAATGTTATCTTACCCATGACACCACAAACTGTCTAGCAAAAGCATTCTTTGTGTAGATTCTCTCTCTGAGCAGTGGGATGAATGCAACTAGGTCAAAGGATGAACTTTCTGTCACAATGTCCTGAAACAGAAAGTGCAGACATCCTGAGAAAGCCATAGTATCAAATCTATGATAAAGATTAGGTGGGCACACTACCACCCAAGTTATCAAGTGAACAAAACATTTGGTTCATCACACAAACACCCAAGACACTGAGTGAACAAAGGCGTACCTTAATGAGTCTGTCGAGCAGTTCAGCTCCATTTTTGACGTTCTGGTCAGGATCTGCTGCCAACTGTATGACAACATGTAAGAGTGTGAAGAGGGATATATACATTCAATAACAGTACAGCATTGCTCCATGGTCTGTGAACCACTTAGTTTAAATAACATGCTTCACCAAAAATAGATTGCTGTAAGTTCGGTCTCCTTTAGAATACAGCATCACAACTTCTCGTGAGGACGATCTCTGCCGTTGGTCACGTGTCATTAAGACAAGCAACCAGTTTGTGAGAACCCGTCGGACGCGAACCCGTGACCTTCAGATTGTTAGCTCGACAGCTAACCGACTGAGCTACGTCCACACTGTTGCACAATGTGCAAATTTATCGAGTCATTCCTGTGACGTCGAATAGGTCACGGACAATTACGAAGGTTACGGGTAGACTTGGTGTCTCGTGATTTTAATCTACGGACAATTGCCGAAGAGATCGATGCCATTTGGCACACTTGTCCCATTCTGTAATCTACAGGATAAAGTGTGGTATGGAATGAGCCGATATGCCTCAAACTGAATAGGGTTGTTGACGTCAGGCGTCAGACGTCGATTTCACATGAAATGACGCGCCGTTATATAAATCGGTGATTTTGTGACAGAAAAGTGATGTAGGGAGCACTGTATGGATAACGTGGATCGCACGAAGGAAAGAGGGATACATGAGCATGTCTAGTGATGGCACGAGGGGGAGTTAGCCTTCGAATCATTACTGAACAAATGTTGCGTGTGTAAGAGGCTTGAGTGCACTAAGCCCTAACCCCTTAAAATAATCCTAATAAAAAGAATACATTGACCGAACCAGCACAAACATGACTGACGTGTCCAGTGTAATGCAGTATTACCGCTTCGAAAAATAAAATACTAATAAAAAACTTTTCTATCTAATAGTGCAAATTACTGAATGAAAAAATATATATATGTATGTCAGTTCACATTGGTAAATCATTTAGACCTAATAGTTACGTAGAAACCGAAATATAAAATATATTTACATAATTTAAATAATTACATTGACCAAAATTGCAAATTATCGAATATATATCATATAGACCAGTGTAACGCATTCTCGCTAAATTTAAAAAATACAAAATACAAAAATACACAAAATATAACACCTCACCCCCCCGTAATACAAATAAATATGAGTGTATTAGTTAAAAAAGAAAAATATTTCAAACTGGTGCTTGCAAAAATTGGCATCCGCCGGTATACAACTACTGGAAACTGTCAACATCGTTGGGCTTATGCAATGACATAGCTCGTAGAGATGAAACACCAGTGAGCGGAGCTTATATGCACTCGCTGAGCTGGACAACCGTGTTGCTATGCAGGCGTCATAGGGCATTGTTTCGAGAACATGCTTTAGAACAAAATCATATAAAATTACGTAAAAGGGTATTATGACGTATTTTTAAAGTTTGTGGTGCTGTATTCTAAAGGTAGGCCCCAATTCACAATAACTTGCAAAACCACAGTTTACCTGATATGCTAGTATCTCACAGAACTCTGCTGGAAAAAGATTCTACAGTTCAGAGATGTGGTGTTGTCATCTGTGGTAGTGCTCATACAAGGTTAATGTAGCTAAAAGAGACATCAACTTTAAAGAATTCATTGATTCATGTTGGCTGTGTCCACAATTTGTTTTCCTTGTATCTGAAGAATACTTAAATTACCTTACTCAAGCCATCAAATATTTCGTTGAAAAACGGTAGAACAGAACCCCTGGAGACTTTGACGATGTTGTAGAGGGCCTCACACGCGTAGTATCTCACACGACTGTCAGGGTCATGGAAGCACGCTATCACGGGTTTGGCCAGCTCGTTGATGTAGCTGCTGGAATCCTGAGGAAAATATGAAATGAGAACTGAAATCATAACAAGACATTATCTTGAGGCCTCAAAATGTTGTGGTTCTGATTACCCGACCGACCCTTGAATTCTGGTGCCGACTTTATTTTTTTTAAGCGGTATGAATAAAATATGCTTTCAGACAGACAGACACCATTGATTTTTCCTGGCCTGACGGACATCGGTCATTCTGACAGTGAAAGTTGACATGATGGCTGCAAGCTTGATTGAATATACAATTACACATTGATAAATGTGTTATTAGTTTGCACTTTACTTCTAAAAAACAATTAAAAAAAACCAAGAAGACAAAGTCATCAATATCCCCGCAACCCCAAAATACTCTTTATGAATATGTCTGCTAATAATGATTATATCTAGTGGTGGGAATCAGTTGAAATTTCATAATCGATTATCGATTGCAATCGGATTGTCCTATCCGATCAATGATTGATTGTACAATCGGTTACACTGATTAAGAATTAAATATTTTTTTACAACTTGACACCTGTGCAATTCCCAGGTAAACATTATAACTCTTTTACAATACTGCAATACTTTATGTTTGTCATTTTTAGAATTATGTGATAAATTGTGAGCATTAAATGAAATATGTCAGCTTTTGTGGTTGGTTTCTGTGAAAAACGTGACTTGAGGGTGCATCTACAAGAACTTACGAACTCCTGAATATAATATTTTTCATAAGTTTTATTTGTCATTTGAGGTCAAGACTGTACAAAATTACAAACAACCCAAGTCTACATTGATCAACCAAAAAATGTGTACAAAAATAAATACTGACAGACTACATGTACCAAGATATATAAAAGATGACTGTTCAAATCATTCTTTTGCAGATTTTACACTATCACAACAAATCCTCAAAAAAAATTCCAAATTTTGACTCACTTTTACACTAATGTACCGTATATTACCATAGCTAAGCCGAATTTTGAGGACCAAAAATAGCAGTCTGTAGAAGGGGGTCGGCTTATCTATGGGTTACACTTTCATCAAACTTTTTTCAGGGGGTAAGAAAATGGCATCGTGTCGTTTTAAATGACAGACAGACAAGATTAAGACTGACTGACTGAGTTTGGTTTTACGCCGCCTTTAGCAATATTCCAGCAACATCACAGCAGGGGACACCAGAAATGGGCTTCACACAATATACCCATGTGGGGATTCGAACCCGGGTCTTCGGCGTGAGACAAGAGAAGAAGACTTTGCAGTTAAACATCACTAGACAAGATTATTTACCTTTTCAGTTCTAATTGGTCTTGCTAGGCATTGTATTATATGCAGGGATTAAGATTACCATGTGTATTTGTCTCGTATGTAAAGCTGGAAATAGCAATCAGCTGTGCACACGTTCCCAGTGATCTAGTTTAAAACATACCCAATAATATAACGGGATGAATTTTGCCGCAGTGATCGGTAAAATATAATATAAAATATAACTATTATTTTACCAAGAGAGATATATCCTAGGATTGTGTAATTTTACTTACAGGTTTTGCTCTATAAATGTAAAATATTTTTAATCAATACTAAGGTTTTACGGACCCTCACAAACATGGTAAGCGGAAGTTCAATGTGCATGGAGTGAGGTGAAATAAGCATGCCATTTCACACGTTTTCACCGATGTTACTGTAAACAAGGGCCTCCATGGATGACAAGGTGGTAATCGGTTCGTGATTGTTGAGAATAATCTGAAACTGAAATTTCGCGGTTGGAGCGAAAGCGCACCCTCATGAGCATGGTAAGCGAAAGTTGTACGCGCATGAAATGAGGTGAAATACACATGCCAGTTTGTTGTGATCACCAGCTACAATAAATATGACATTTAGCAAAACAAAATATGTATAGGTATCCATTTTCTGTCAACTACACTTCATTTCGAGGCGTGAGTAGACACAATATGATTGTGATTTCTGTGAATAATGAGGATAGAAGTTATAATTATCGGTGACTGCCCGTTGTCTTGTGGTCTGAGTTGGGTATTCATTACTGTTTTTCTAAGAATTGTCAGCAACAATCGATTATGAAATTTTGCAATCGATTGTCGCATCGGAAAAGGGTAACCAATCAATTATCGATTATAATCGATCATCAGAACACCACTAATTATGTCAAATGTTTTGGAGTGTATATGTCGTGCGTAATATACGGAATTGCCCAATCCGCAAATTATGCAAAGGTATAGTCCCATTCCCGTCAACCGCGACCTTATTTGCTTAATCTGCGGATTGCGCACGCCTCACTGCGTAATCCCTTAGAATGAGCAAGAGTGAGTATGGTTTTACGCCGCTTTTAGCAATATTCCAGCAATATCACGGCGGGGGACACCAGAAATGGGCTTCACACATGGTAGAATGAGCAAGAAATGGTTTGATAATCAGAGACACATATTAAAACACAATGATACGCAATTTATTATAACATTTAAAATATCCTATTTATATCAACTAGCTGATAAGCTACATCGGCTGCACTCTTTAACTTCAGCGGTATTAATATGCAAAACTTCATCATGTGATCTTGACCAGTTTCTTGTTTGCATATCAATCTGACAGCAAGACTGAAACGTTTCAGACAGAATTGGTTTCACTATGACACCTTTGATGTTTTTTGTCTGTTCAACTGACAGTTTTCACAGACAGATATGAAATATCTCACCTGGTCACAAGATACATTACAAAACTTCTTACTTAGTTCATGTAATGTCCTCTTTTCGCCTCCATGTCCACATGACTGATGAGCATCTTTTATCACGCAATAGGTATTCAAACTGAACGAAATATTTAGGAGATTCCTCTGTTCCTTCTTTATCAAGCGCTTCAATCCCACCAACTTCAATTACAGCAGACGTTTTGATAAGTCTGTATTCGCGCTTTTACTTTGTTACAGTCTTTTGCGGAAGAAACATCCTTTATAACTTCTTCATATTTTACTTCTTGCAAATACAGAGAATGTACCACTGTTGATTAAACTTTCAAATCTAATTTTGTCCTCCATCTCAGTGCAACTGTCAGTCGACTACTGGGAGACAAACTATGAAACACTAATCATTGCCTAAAAACACAAGTTCAACTAGGTTTCTAAATACACAAACTCAGCTTCCTCAATCTATGGGATTACGCAGATTATTTAATTGCTCAATCCACAGGAATGAGCACTACTAATTGCGTAATGACAGGGTTTTGGCAGAGGGTCGCCCATTCTCGAGGATTAAGCAAATATCTTGCGTAATTCGCGGATTGGACAATTTCGTAAATTACGCATAACATATACAGCAAAGTAGAAGGAGAGTATTGAAAGGTTTTTAAGATCTGCTCCAGAAAGGAGCACTACTACCAAATTCAGTTGAAGCCTAACTTGTTGCCATGGAAATGCAACAAGATGACATCCTAAGTCATGTTTCCATGGAAACCACAAAAAATAAAATTCATATCTGGGTCTAACCCCCTAAAGGCACATCTCGGGATCATGCTTGACATATGTACCAAGTTTGATGAAGCTAGCATCTATAATTTGGGAGATCTGCTCCGGACAAGATAACATCCTCATAGTCACACCGTAAGTCATGTTTCCATGGAAAGAGCAACAAATAAAATTCGCATCTGGGTCTAACCCCCTAAAGGCACATCTAGGGATCATGCTTGACATATGTACCAAGTTTGATGAAGCTAGCATGTATAATTTGGGAGATCTGCTCCGGACAAGATAACATCCTCATAGTCACAGCGTAAGTCATGTTTCCATGGAAAGCGCAACAAATAAAATTCGCATCTGGGTCTAACCCCCAAAAGGCACATCTAGGGATCATGGTTGACATGTGTACCAAGTTTGGTTAAGCTATCACGAATAGTTTAGGAGATATGCTTCGGACAAAAGTGTGACTGACGCATGGACGGACACACGGACAGATGGAACTCGTTTCTATATCGTTTCTTCGTTGTTGCGGGGTATAAAAATCCTACCTGCCTACCCTAAATTTTAAAGGGGTGTAATCGGAACCACAACATTTTTTTTATTTGGTCTGATTAGTTTGTACGTTGGACTGACTGACTGACTGAGTTTAGTTTTACGCCGCTTTTAGCAATATTCCAGCAATATCACGGCGGGGGACACCAGAAATGGGCTTAACACATTGTGCCCATGTGGGCAATCGAACCCGGGTCTGACTAATACTGATATGGCAGTGAGAGTATGTACAATGCATGAAACCATCTGCAGCTAGGCCAGAACAGTGAAGCATGAAGCATGACCATAATGATGTAGAAACTTCCTCCAATATTACCAATGTTTAATCAAAGGAAAAAATAACAGTAGCTAGCTCCAGTCAAAGCAAGGGTAATAACTGGAAGCTACAACTTGCAGATATAACTTATAAGCTCCTTTCTCTGTATCTTTCTCTTATATGTAGGCCCTTTTATATCATGATATGTAACATACAATGCATATTTGTGGTAACTCATAAATCTTCAGTATGTGTGGTAATACATTTTGTGTATAACTCAGGACAGAAATTCAGATAGTACCTGAAGTCTTGGTACCACAGAGAATTTGAAATTTTGTGCTTTTCTATAGCCTACCATGAATATTTCCTGTGCGACAATGAGAAGTGTAACTATCAATAGTGATATGCAGTTTAGCATGAAGACTTGATTTGTTTTCTTCATGGGTGCACAGTACTTGCTGGCTTGCTAAGTAGCCATGCTCTTCATTTTTAATCCCTGATTTATATGCTGTAAGGTATGATTTAAATAAAAAGGAGTGTTTGAGCCTCTACAGCACCAAATCTTGTTTAAAGGCTTTAATGCTTTTTATAAGTTTTTCCTTGATTCAGATCAATGTTTTGGCTAAAAACAATTAGTTCATGTTTTAGACAGTAAATAACATGCTGTGTTTTAAGGATACTACTTTTATCAACAATACAACAGGAATATAATGTTTTTGAAGAAACTATGAAAAATTAACATTACAATGCAGCAAACGCATATAAGGGAATCAATCCCACTGAGTACATGCATAATTATAACACTACTAGCATGATTAGTGATAAAGAGGAACAATCATTCAAAATGATCATAATAACAAATGAAGCAATTCAGTTATTGTATTTTGATTACGTATCACGAAAAGCTTTCTGAACTCTTAAAAATTAAAACAAATCCCTATTTGGAAACGTACGTGGTATTTTATGACCTATCACATTCACCATGATACACATATTTCAACTGGAAGAGGTTGAAGCAAATGTCATGTTGTGGCAGCAATTAAGGACTTCTAAAATACAAACAATCTATTTTGTTTTAGCCAGGCAACAGACGACCAAGGTTTGTAAACATACTGATATGTCTGGACCATGAATCAAAGAACAGTTCTGTAGCACAAAATAAAAAGAGCATGACTCAACTACAATTCCCTTTAAAAATTTCACATATTACTGATGCCAAGTAAATGGCTTACTTTTCCCAGTGCTATGGCTGTGGCAGCAAGCCCAATCAGTCCCCCTTTCCGGGTGTTGGGGTTACTGGAATATGCGAAGTCATCACCAAGGACTTTCAGGATCCGTTTTATTTGATCAAACTGAAGGGATGTGGAGAAGTCTTTCACCATTCTGAAAATAAGTATGTTAAAATTAGGTAAACAATAATAAAGCAGGAAGCTGCATGCAAATAACATGCCCTGAATTACCACGATTATTTACAGGTCACCTCACAGTGAAAAGGCGGAGCATGATTCTTCAAGTTCTAACTCAGCAGTGACAGTACTGACACTACTATATAGGTTATTTATGAGTAATTCAATTTCTTTACATAAAAAGCATCATTTTGTACATGGAAAATGTTTCAAGGAGTTACCATGGCTAACAAACCATGTTCAAATAATTATATAGACATACCACTAAACCATTTCATCATGCACACTGTGCACAGGTTGTTTTTACCTTTATTTTAAAACACAAAGTCCAAGTTAAGAGGGTACCTACATTATAAATCCAAACTTTACAAAATTCACATATCAAAAACATAAAAATTGTGGGAAACCTAAACAAGGAAAATGCATATCTACACTATATCATACATAGTATATGGTGAATGGGGAGACGGTGATTTCATAGGCTGAACCGGTTCGTAGATGCAGTGGATTCATAGCCCAGACTGGTTCATAGACGATGATTTCGTAGACGTGAATTAATAATGGAATAATAGTATTTTGTAAACATCGCAAAGGCGATGCTGCCACTGATCGCAGCTGTCACACTGGATGGCATGTTGTCTAGGATACACTTCCTTCACACATGAAACGCATAGTGCCATGGTTGATGCTGAATGATTTCTTTTTACCTCTTGAGGTTTATGTACCATAAACTTTGTCGGCGGATTAGACAAACTTAGTCTACTCCTCATAATTTCCCGACAAGAAGAAAATAATGAAATTGTTTTCATTGTTTTCACTGTCGGTTGTGGGTGGATTAACAGGTTTCACTGAGTTGTTGTGAATGTGGATTAACAGGTTTAGCTGAGTTGTTGTGAATGTTAATTAGGAAGTGGTGAGTTGTTTTGATTGCGAAATACTGTGTGTATATTGAAGTGTTATCTTAACAAGTGTTTTCTGCTACTTCTCTGCTGGTATGCGTAGTTGAATGTTGAATGGGTTTTCGTCACTGATGATACTTACCTAACATATTTTTTAATTTCACCAAACTGAATTTAATATATTAGTGGCCTATCCTTTGTCGGAATTTGTCAGACGTGGACCGCTGTGAAGCATATTTTATTTTCATCACCGATCATACTTACCTAATATATTTTATTTATTTCACAATACCCAAACACTTTTCGTTTACATTAAAGTCATAATATCGATTTTCATCATCATTGATGTTGTACATCTATGAATCTACCGCTCAATCCGCCTACGAATACACCGGATTTCCACGTCTACGAACCAGTCTGGTCTACAAATTCACCTACAGCCTGGTGAATGTATGTACCATGTTTCCTGAAAATATCTCTCATTATATATTAGTTCTGCACTTTAGTTCTTCCATTTACAAAGTAAAGATTCATAAAATGTACATAATGAAAGCACAAAATATTCAAAGGATGTATAAAAGGCACATCTTCCACATTGAATTGTGAATATGTGTTGTAGGTTTTGTAATAGTATCTCTTATAGTTTTATATTTCTGTTCCGGAAAACATGCTCAGCATCTGCAATTTATGGATGAAGTTTGGTAAGTATAAAATGAAGTAGAACTTTGCCTGACAATTACTAAAATGAAAGTAGTACTGCCATTCAAAATGTTTCGTCCCATTTAATTGCTGCGAATATGTGCAATAACTTAGCCGTGTAGTGAACACAAACCTTTCTATTTCCAACGCTGCCACTTTTCTCTTTTCATACAGCTTGTCATTGAGTGCTCTAATACAAGAAGCACTCAACGGAGCATAGTCCCTTTCGCTCATTTTAAGTAATTCTAAATTATATGCTTTGAAAGCATGAATTTAAAGGATCACTCCCACAGTTTCCTGCTCGTTTGACGCCATTTTGACCGTCACGTGATAAAATTATGATGGGACGCTTAAAACATCACAAGTAACAAGAACACGCCGTTTTCTGAATAAAATCATGCAGCCACAGCCAAAGATTCAGAAAGGTTGAGATAACCCACACACTTAACTTTGTAAAATGGTAATTAAACATGTGAAAACGTAAAGTGTTTATACATGTGTATTAAGCGACTGTTAAAGGGCCTGTCTGCATTACTTCCGGTTTAATGTCAAAATGACGGTGTTGAATAAAATCAGTTGAGGTTTGATAATAATTGAGACATGGACGAAGAAGACGATCCTTCTCACCATAGCGAGCTAAGCGAAGAGCCAAGCTTCTACCCAAATTCAGAGACATCTTCATGTACAAGTATTTCCAATCCGCATTATGATGGGCCGTATCAGCTTCAGGATCGAGAGGTGTCCTCGAGAGAATTGGAAAATGAAACCAACTGTACCGAAATTAACACTGATGACCATGATCATGGACGAAAATCTAAACCTGAACCTAAGTATCGCGTGAAAACCCCTACAAGTCCTCCAAAAAGCAAACGGAAGAATGAAGTTGTCATGGTCATCTTTGACTTTAGTTATTTGCTCACATGTGCCGGTATTCTTCGTGTATTACAAGTCGTAAGTCTCCTTGTTATTGTGAGATCTTAAAGGTTTGGAATATTTGCAAATTATTTAGGGCTACTGAAAGCCACATAAACGGCTCCTCTACTAGCCCTAGCTCCTCTACTAGTCCAGCATATAACTAGACGACTTTGCACTATACCAAGGTGTGCTCGATGTAGGCCTAGCTGGAATATGAATTTATTTATATGAACTACCCTTACCCAGCTTGCCCTGTAAATGTTCAGATGTCCGCCTCTACAATCAGTCCCAAGAAAAGGTTTTGGGGTTTAATTCATTATAAATGTTAATTGTCTTAATGATAACTCTTGTTGTAATTTGTTGCCATCATGCTACATAAAAACCAGCAAGTTGTAATTTTTGTTAATGTTGCAGATCTTGTCATTGATGACACTGGTGTGCCTGGTAACGTCTGGTGGATATGAAGGTGGACTTCTCAACCTGCCGCTCAGCTGGCATTTCCGTATCATGATTTTTGTGCTCATCCTCACTCTACTCTTCAGCTTCCTCTCCATCCTTGCCAACATCACTAGCCTTGTTTTCGTCTTCCCTTTTGAATGGACTTTCATTGTAAGTTACCATGGCAAAGTAATCAAACATGATCCAAACACACTTACATAGGTTTGATTTCATGAACATGATGAAGCAACTGTATAAATTATTCTTAACTAAACATGTTGTAAAGCTACAATGAGGTTAACATGGTTAAAATATTTCCTTTCTCATCCACAGAATGTAGTTATGGAAACATTAATGTGAAACCCTTACAACCAACCATGAACATGATGAACGCTGAGCCAACTTTAAAAAGATGCCATAATGTCTGAGTGATCTTGTTTGCTAGCATAATCACATTATTACTTCCTCTTACAGGACTTGATACTGTATTCAGTATTTGCCTTTCTGTACCTGGTGGGAACGTCCCTCGTTGCTAGTGCTTTTGACTTCTATATCAAGATGCGGACCAATGTATCTCAAGAAACCATTCATCAACTGGTTGTGTGTGTGGTGAGTGTACTTAATCAAATACATGTGTGTTGAAAGGTTTGAAGGAAAAGCTGCTGACATGATGTTTTTGTGATCTGTAGAATATTTTAACTTCACAAAAAGATCATAAATGTCACACAAACTAGTGTCATCAATGTTGAACTGACGCATACATGATAAACAGAATTTAGCATCATATACATATTTTCTTGAGATTCCCATACATTAGATGAAGGAATCATTTGTCACCAACTGCCATGTTATGTTGTTGGTAGTTTTTAAAGATGGTAAAAGAGAAAGGTGTTATATTTTTCCTTATCCTGACTCATGCTCTTTTTGCTTGTCTTCTTCTTCTTGCGAACATAGTGGAACACTTGTATCTCCCTAATTGAAGCTCCCTTCAATTTAAAATCACTAATCAATACTCTCCAAGAGTTGCCTCTCTTTGGTCCCCTTTTGGCGGGAAAGGTGGCGCCACCACATCCCATATGCTTCACTCTCTCCTTCTTAGCCCAGTGAGCAGGATGTGAGAGCGCCTGTGTCTCCCTACGACACTATATCCTTTGATTATTCTTACTTAGTTACCTCTACAAGTCTCTTATAGAGGTTTACCTAGTATCCTTCAACAATATGGTTTGATATTTATTCGTATTTACTCGTATTTACTGCTGTTTATTCGCGGGACTCCGTGATTGTTCAGTAGATTATGTTGATGAAAATATGTACTGTTTGCAAGTTACGTTTTTCTGCTGCTGATCCGCATTTAATATGCTCTAGCTGTAATGTACCATGTGCTTTCAGTTCACGTTGCAGTTTCTGTATTAATTTATCTAATTCTGCTTTTAACAAATTTTTTCTTTGCGTCCTGAGACGCGCAGCAGATAGGTCACGTAAACAGAGTCTAGGCATGGCTAATGCTACTGAACCCCTTGCAAGTCAACTGCTGTCCGACGACCCCCTCCCGTCTGGTGTTCCGCTGGAGTTACCCTCGGAAGAGAGGCGTGGGACGCAGTCCGCCGTCTCCAAGAAGCGTCCTGCATCACCAGACCTTCCGTCGTCGCAGCCTAAGACTAAGAGGGCATCTACGTCACAACGCAGACTCCGCACCCCCAGGGCAGCGTCTACCACCAAGGGGAAAACTACGCAGTCAGCAAGAACTTTCTCAGCCGAGATTGTTCCACCTAAGAACAGGGCCTTTATGATGAGCAGCCGATCATCATACCTGATGTTCATCGCAAGAAGCGACCGGTGTCAGCTACAGTGACGTCAGCGCAGATCCACAATCAGCACGATGTATCAACGCTGAGGACTGATGATCTTCCCATGGGTCCCGTCGCTACCAACACAGATAGGGCAGCTACTACAACTTCGCAGACCGTCCCGGGCGACCTGGTTCAACAGATTATGAAGTTGATGGAAGACCGCTATGGACTGGAAAAGAGACAACCAGCCCAGGACCTGAGCCTTCGCGAAGGCTCCACCGTAGACGTCACCCCTGAGGGACCCCCCGTCAACGTAGCGGCTACTACCAAGTCACCACTGAAGGACCAGCCTGCGCGAAGGACGTCACAGTCTACCTCTGCGAAGGACCCAGACGATCAGCGTTCCCGAAGGCCTTCGCGCAGGTCACCTCATAGATCACCACGTCGCTCGACTCATAAGCCTTCGCGAAGGTCTCCAGTCAGGTCTCCTCATACGTCGCCATGCACAGCTGTTCAAGTATACAGAACTCCTCCTCAGTCACCATCGGAAGAGTTTCATCGGCCTCTTACCAACGCTCCGGATACCGAAGATGATGGAGGCATCATATTCTCCGACGCAGAGATACGCTATTGGATGGCCAACAACCTGGACCTGGCTTCGCCGTCTAAAGACAACAACCCAGCTCACACCTATCTCATGAGGGAGGACGACGCAGACACGATCACCCTACCTCCGATTGACCCTATAGCAACGGTTCCACAGAACTTGGATACAGCTTTCCAAGCAGCCACTAAAGCTCAGGCGCCGCACTTACCTCAGTTCAATGCCAAGAAGTTCTTTGCTCATAACATGGACCCATTCTACAAAGCTCAAGAAATCGACGATAACTTCAAAGTCATCAACGATGCCAAGGCAAAGACGTACAAGATCGAGGATCGCAAGCTGGCTCAAGATGAAACTATGACCAGAAGAATGTTTCTCAGCCTCAACAGATCCAGAACTATTAATGAAACTCTCATCACTAGATTCTGTGATTCTACATCAGAAGACGACAGAATGATATACTCGGCCCTCCTTATGCAGAAGAAGGACCAGCAATTCTTGACGGATCACCTTTCATCCATCTCAGCAGCTCTTACTCAGGCTCGTCGTCAAGGTCTCCTCGCCACCTGTAGTTGGGGTGAACAGTTCACAGCACCTCTATTCACAGCCCCATGGTCAACGCCTTCCATCTTTGCTGGAGGAATTGATAAAGTCTCTAAAGAAGTCATCAAGGATTCAAGAGAAGTCCTCATGATTAAATCGATTGACACTCTCACTAGCGTCATCAAGCAGACATCACAGAGATACTCCGGAAGATCCAAGTTTACTGGTCTACAAAAAGCACGGGACAGGAAGATGGCCAGCTTCAGAGGTGGAAAGGACTCTTTTCGCCTCCCATTCGGCAACTAAAGGGGAGGATCTGGAAGAGGCAGGGCACCCAGAGGCTCCCGCAACTATCGACGATGAAAGGCGGGTTCAGAACGACTGGAGTCTTCCACCCCCAGCCGTCCCTGTACAACCTTCGCAAGTGGGTGGACGCCTTCAACTGCACTGGGAGAACTGGGGAATACTAAAAGATCCATATGTCTCCAACATCCTTCAACACGGATATCGAATCCAACTACAGGCCACGCCTCTGCTTACAGTCAAGCCTCACAAGTTCGACTTCCAGGCACAACAACTACTAAAGTTACGAGAAGCTGTTTCATCTCTCCTAACCAAGCAGGCCATAGAAATCATGGATCAAGTAAACATCGAACCAGGTTTCTACTCCCCAGTTTTCCTAGTGCCCAAGAAAAATTCCAAGGAAAAGTTCCGACTCATCTACAACATGAGCACGTTCAACAGGGATTATCTACGCAAACCGCCAGCGTTTCGCATGATACATCTACCTCAACTACGGCACCTTGTTCGTCCGATGGACTACATGGCCAGTATAAATCTACAGGATGCTTACCTGCATATCCCGATACATCCCGACTCGAGGAAGCACCCATGGTTTACTCAAGACGGGCTACATTACCAATGGAGGGTACTACCATTTGGAATATCATCGGCCCCCTGGTTGTTCACAAGAGTAACGAAACCCATCGTCACTTACCTACATCGTCAAGGGCTACGCAGTGCGTACTACCTCAACGACGGGAATCAAGTAGATCAAGATCCAGAGCGTCTCAAACTACAACTGAATTTCACCATCAAGCTACTAACACAGCTAGGATGGTTAGTGAATCTACTCAAGTCGGACCTAGAACCTACGCAGGACCTGCAATTTCTAGGCATTCGATTCCTCACGACACAGAATCGTATCGTCATACCAGAGGACCGATGGCTCAAGATCCAACAGACCATTCCACAAGCCTTACTCTCTCCGTTACCACTACGACAGTGACAGAGTCTGTTGGGTCTCCTCATGTCAGCACAAGACATGACAGCCAGAGGCAGACTACAGTTACGCCCGTTACAGGTCCTCATCAACGCTCATCTCGACGACCTTCAACCATTCGGTCTACCGAATTAGCTCAGACCTCATGTACTTTGGTGGACCAGGAGGTCGAATGTTTGCGAAGGCATCTATTTAACAGAGCCGGGTTCAAAACCCATCTCTATGCAGACGCGTCGCTCCAAGGTTGGGGAGCTCATCTCACCAACCGGACGGCATCAGGGTTATGGAACCAAGAAGAGAGCAAACTGCACATAAACATGCTCGAAATGAAAGCAGTAATAAACGCCCTACTTCATTGGAGCACCATTCTACAGAATGCACACCTAATGATCCACACCGACAACTCAACAGTGGCGTTTTATATAAACAAACAAGGTTCAACGAGATCATTGAACCTATTGACTCTATGCTTCCAACTGTTCGATCTGATCGACGATCTAAACATACATGTCAGAGCATGCCACATTCCCGAGCCAAGAATGTACTAGCAGACGCGCTCTCTCGGCATATCTACCGTCACCGACGGAATGGAAACTCCACCCAGAAATCTTCGCTCAGATTATCATGGAAATAGGAGCTCCATTAATAGACCTATTCGCCACTCGCTTCAACAATCAGCTAACAACATTCGTATCACCAGTCCCGGATCCACAAGCATGGGCAACGGACGCTAAGCATATCCTGGGAAGGCCTCAACGCTGCGTATGCTTTCCGCCCATCAGCGCCAATACCAAAGGTGTTACAGAAAATCAGTCAAACTCAGAGCCTCCAACTGATTTTGGTCGCGCCCTACTGGCCAGCGAGAACGTGGTTTCCCATTCTAATTCAAGAAATCGGACAACCATACTACAACTACCAAAGCGCTCGAATCTACTTGTACATCCTCACACAAAACAAGCGCACGAAAACCCAGGAGCATTCCAACTTCACGTATGGACTGTATTAAAGTGTGTTTAAACGAGAGGTTATTCAGCCAGAGCGGCAAAAGCAGTCACGCTTGCTTTGCGCAACTCTACGCGCAACTTGTATGATGACAAGTGGCACAGTTTTGAGACATACGCTGCTAAAAAGGGATTTACAGCTAGAAATGCTACACACCCTGAAGTGGCAGACTACCTTTGTCACCTACAACAAACCAAACGTCTAAAAGGCTCGACACTATCTACGTATCTCGCAGCATTAAGTTCAGTGATAACTATGAGAACGGGTGTCAAGTTAACGAAGACACCAGAGTTACTGGCCTTACTACGTTCATTCCGATTGGAGGATCAGAAACAGAGATTTCGCGCTCCAGCATGGGATGTAAATATAGTGCTCCAACACCTCACAAGTGAGGCCTATGAACCACTGGAATCAACATCGTTCGAATTTCTGACGCAGAAAACACTGTTCCTGCTATCCCTAGCAACGGCAGCCAGAGTATCAGAAATCCACGCTCTAGACTACGAGAGAACACGTTTTGATGAGAATCAAAACACAGTGCATATGGGACTGCGATGGGACTTTATCGCCAAGAATCAATTGCCAGGTCAACCAGACAGATTATTCCATCGCCCCTGCACTTTCCTCGATACTGGACCTCATGATAAACTTTGATCTATCATGCCCAGTGAGAGCACTCAAAGTTTATTTACAACGATCCAAAACGAGGCAAAGAAAACTCAAGCGGTTATTCATCCCTCTATCTACAGCAACTGAGACTGAAGTCTCACGTACCACGATATCGATATCGATATGGATCAGAACTGTCATACTTCGAGCCTACAAGACTGCAGGACTCGACCCTCCAAGAGCATCTAATCCTCATGAAATCAGAGCACTGGCTTCGACACTCGCTCTACATGGAAATTGCTCGTTGAATACCATTATGGAGGGCTGCTTTTGGAAATCTGACATGGTGTTTGCTAACCACTACCTGAGAGACATCGCCACCGAGGACATCTCAGGTATTCACCATTTCGGACCATTGGTTTTAGCACAGCAGTTGACAGTTCCTCGTAGACGATGAGACATAGTCTCACGAGATTATATCTGTATATACTATATCAGTATTTATCAAGCTTACAAACTCTACAGAGTTTTTTTGCTAGTTGTATATCTTAAGCCTAAATTAGTCTTAAAACCCAGTACCTATGTTACATGTACTATTGGGTCGCGTCTCCACTTTGGAGTCGCTTATTCATATATTATTCTAATATTGTAGTACCCCCATCTATGGCAGCTGGTAGAACTTATGGATGATAGCAGCAGAAATTAATTTAATTACAGTGCCATTATGAAGTTCCCGTAGGGGGTTATTACATCTAAATCACTAATTTAAATCCAAAGTATCTGTTCCCACCTCCGATTCCGTCGGATTCTACAAGCAAAAAGAGCATGAGTCAGGATAAGGAAAAATATGTAATTTTCTGAATAAAGTTGATATTTTATACTTATCCTGACTCATGAGGTAAGCCCTCCCATCCTCCCCACATGACACTTTTGGATTTCCCTGAAAATTCAAGTGTTGGGCTCGTTAAACAGGAGAGAGTGAAGCATGTGGGATGTGGTGGCGCCACCTTTCCCGCCAAAAGGGGACCAAAGAGAGGCAACTCTTGGTGAGTATTGATTAGTGATTTTAAATTGAAGGGAGCTTCAATTAGGGAGATACAAGTGTTCCACTATGTTCGCAAGAAGAAGAAGACAAGCAAAAAGAGCATGAGTCAGGATAAGTATGAAATATCAATTTTATTCAGAAAATTACATTATTCGGATGTCAAGTTATACACGCATCCTCAGTAAATGAACATTTGTCGCTTCAAATGTTCCATAAAGCCTAAGATACTTTTCTCAGGTAAGGTACTGAGGTTGGTCATCATTATTTTCTTCACTCTAAGTCAGCCACCATATCAATACACAATAGGGCATGTGCAAAGTGAGTGATTGAGTGAGTTTAGTTTTACGCCGCACTCAGCAATATCCCAGCTATATGGCAGCGGTCTGTAAATAATCGAGTCTGGACCAGACAATCCAGTGATCAACAGCATGAGTGTCGATCTGCGCAATTGGGAACCGATGACACGTGTCAACCAAGTCAGCGAAACTGACCACCCGATCCCGTTAGTCGCCTCTTACGACAAGCATAGTCGCCTTTTATGGCAAGCACATGGGTTGCTGAAGACCTATTCTACCCCGGATCTTCACGGGTCGGCATGTGCAAAGACTTAAGGAGTAGGATGTAGAACAGAGTATGGAAAATATGTCTATTGTTGCACATTTAGTGAGTGGTGGTCCTCTGTTGCAGGTATTTGGCTATATCTGTATGGCATTTTATGGTCTAACAGCTCTGTGCAGCTACAGAACATGGAAGGTGCAGTATCGACTGTATCAGAGGAGGAGACTTCTTGAAGAGGATGAAATTGATATCTGAGATCTGAGAAAACAAACTGTGCAAGAAACAAGAAGTCATTTAACGTAAGAAACTGGTTTAAACTTAGGAGCTACACAGCCTGGTTTGGGTTGCATTTATTTGTTCATTGACTTGTATTATTTAAATATGGTTAATCTTATGTCCAATATATTTTAACTCCATGATAGTATGATAAACACCCAGAACCTATTTTGCTACCATGATTCTTGTGAAGTGCAAATGTTATTGCATGCCTCCAAAATAGCTGTCCAATCAAACTTCTCTCATGAGAAATTAGGTGAGAAGTTAGAGAAACACTCAGACAGTGATGTCACTGTTGAAATGAAGCTATTGTGGTGAATGTATCATGGGTGTTTATTATTATACAAAGGAGAAATAATACAGTCTGTAATTAAGGATATGTTAGGTGGCTCTTCAGATTCTAAATGTAGCTCTGTGAAATCTGCTAGCATGTCAGCAAGTACATTTCAGCAGGTGTCATAAACCTTGGCAGATGATACAGATTAATTCAGTAACCAAATCTACCTACCAAATTTCTTGGAGATTCCAACTTAGGATGGGTTCTAAGAAACCTGTTCTTGTCATAAGAGGAAATTTGCAATGATGGTTCAACTCAGTGATTTACTTTATGGCATGTCATTATACTCCTGACCACCATTAAGTTGACTCTTATGACCAGGATAGATTTCTTAGGAACTGTTATGGTTGTGTGATATATCACATTCAGACTAATTTTGAATGATGAATTTCATGACAAAATATGGAATATTTTACATTAGCAGTCATGTTTCTTTCTTTTTTCTTGTTTTACAGTTGTTTTGTTTGATGCTGATACCCAGGCATGATTCAGCCTCCCAGTCAGCTATTTACCTACAAACATGTCTCAACTTTAACAGTATTGAAGAACAAGCTTACATGCATTGTTATCATGGTTATACACCAGTTCTGTTCAGTTTGTACCCTTATCCTATATAATGCTTTAGTTGTAGTTACTTCCTGGCACATATCCTCAAAGTATGTATCTGACATATATATGTCATGAGTTTCACATACAATTTACATTGGTATTTTTTGTTTTATATATGATACAATTATTGAAAAAACAACAAACTTTACTTCTTTACCATATGTATTTACCATATAAATGTTGACATACCTGTTTGTTTATAAACAGATAAGTCCTTGTGCAATGTATGTTACTATATTTTTCATTTTTGACTGTCTTCCATCTTAAGCCTTTTCTCAGCCACCAAGTTGAAATATTTTGTAGTAAGCAACTGCTGAAGTCTCCAGTATATCATTATACATTCAGGGTATTTGTATATCCTTTGACACTGCTTGGTTCCAAAACACCATATTGTCAGCAAGGAATGAAGTGCATGCCATAAAATGAAGACGAAGGAAAACTTGTAGATGACAGATTGATTTGCTAAACATTCTGGGTTATATTGTGCAGATGTGTTACACATTTAATATATTTTCAATTTCAAGATCTAAGTACTTAATCAGAGAATCTTATTGAGTGAATCATTAGAAACATGGTTACTCCACAAGTTGGGCTGTTGTTTCAAGCCACCATGGCCTGGTCAGGACTAATGCTCAAACTATTGTCTAGTAAGAAAAAGTTTTTAATGGATCATTACTTGTTGACCAAATGGCGATTTTTGTGCCACTGTAGTAGTCCCATATCTTCAAAGTGCTCTTGTTTCTGAGCAGCAGGGCTCCAGATAAGGGCCGTATCGGCATTATGTAATCACATATTTATCTGAAAAAGTATTGTTTTATTGATTATAGACCTGTTAACACAAGAGTTGCAATGTTGTCGTGCATATATGAAACGAAACACAAGATTACTGATACTCCATTAAATTCCATTCAGTACTCTAAATGTACTCTTATGATTTTCAAGTATTCCTGTATTGAAAAATAAGGAGTACGTACTCCTGGTGATAAAAAATTATCTGGAGCTCTGGAGCATTGAGTCCACAAAGGTGGACATTTTGAGTTGTGTAGGTGTGTGTCTATTGGAGATTAATCTTTGGGAACTGATACAGTGCAGAAACTTTTAATTATAAAGTTTTACCTCTTGACAAGACAAACCTTTAATTCAAGATTCAAGCATAAATAATGGTGAATGCTAATTCTCATTATTTATGATAAACAATTATGAACCTTTCAAAGAAGACTTAAATGTATGCAGGTATTGGCTGACTGTTACAAAGAAATGAGAATGTTTTTTTTAGTTTTGGGGATTTTTTTTTTTTTACAATTTTTTTATATCATGTCAGGAAGAGCCCCACCTTTATTCATGTTATACACTATGTAATCTGCTGGGTCTTTGATTTTATAACCATTAAGCTGATGGTTACTGTGACTTTCTAGTCTACAAGCTAAATACAAAGTCAAGTGTTTTTTAATATATTTTTATTACTTACATGTGTTGCCTCTGTATTATGCTTATACATATCGTTAATGAGTTTGTTCGTTCTTGCCTTCAACGTCCAGGTTATGTTGTGATATATTAATGTACTTGACTGTTTACTGATACAGTATTTCAGCTGTAAAACTCATCAGTATTTTGTTGTGAACACATTTAATTTTAGTGTTAGACTAGGTATCGTGCTTGCAAGAGGCATGTGTCCAGTTGAGGCCTTCACCCATCTAGGGACCAATAACTGAAAATAACTAATGAGTTAATACTGATAAATGAAGGAAGGCAACTGTTATGAAGACATTGTTGTGATGGTTATCAGTTGTCGCAATCCGTCTATTTTTAAACTTATCCTATCTCACGACTTGCACCTCTCTCTCTTCATTCGACCATGAGTGGACCTACAAATTAAACTTTGCTCCAGGCCTTCCTTGTCCCTGTCCCCGTGCTGTGCATGCCTTCCTGCCTTAGCCATGCTCACTAGGCCGTGACAGCATGTGGCATGCGCAGTCCTCACCCACGTGATCACCTTCCATACTCATTCTCTTTCTTGTCGCTCGACAGAGTGGACGTGAATTTTTTCGTCTGATAATTGCTCAACATGGTTAAGCCTGTTCAGGCCAGAAACGAAGTTTTGCGCTCAGCGTAATTTGGGACCCACACACATCGTGTGTTGATTATGTAGGTTGTTGTGATTGGGACAAACGTTGTCTTTAAGTGTTCAGGACTGTCTAATGAGGATTTTAAAGCTTACAAACGTGCTTGTGCCAGACGTTTGGCAGATAGGGCCAGGAATGCTTATGCGGGATCTGGTCCATCTCCCGCTAAAAACAATGTTTACATCGCCCCAACCTACCTTCTCGCCGTTCTAAATCTCCCGTCTCTCCTAACGAAGATTTTATGGACGCTTCGTCTGATTCCTATTTGTCTGAGAATGTTAAAAGGCGTTTGGGACGCTTTCCTCACCTAGCTCAAGTTCTCATGGGCATGCAAGGGTGGTAATGACTGATATTTCCTCTACACAAGACCTGCGATCTACTTCATCTCATAGATCCGTTTCTTCGGACCGTTCAAAGTCCTCGAAAACTTCTAAATCCAAGCATTCATCATTGAAGCATGGATCGGCGTGGTTGGAACATAACCGTTCTCCTCTTCGTACGGTTTCATCCCACTGAAACAATTCACCCACACGAGTTGAGTCACCATCTGGTTCGGAGGTTCGAATTCGTTCTTCTACTGCTGGGAAGTGTCGTTCTAGATCTCGTTCACGCTCGAGCTCTCGTCGTCCTTCCAATGTACCAGTCCGAACCGATTCACCACCTCGATTCATTTCACCAATCAGAATTGGGTCTAATGCCAGTGTTGGTTCACTAGAACGGAACCATTCACCTATCCGTGTCATTGCCAAGGGTCGAACTAGTTCACTCAGCCGGGCCGGCTCACCAGACCGAACTCGAATGGATTCACCAGGACGAACCGGTTCACATTCCCGACTCAGTTCACCTCAACATAGGTTTCAGTTCGACTCACCATCTCATAGTCGAATCAATTCACCACAGCGTTTTGATTCACGTAGTCGTTCAGTCTCACCTAGTGGAAGTGGTTCGCCATTTCGATCCGATTCACCTAGCCGTACGGTGTGTTTTCGTCAAGAGTGATTCTCGTAGTCGGTCTCATTCACCTCAGGTGAATCAGGATATCCCGTCTTGTCAGTCTAGAGCTAGTGAGCATTTGCGGTCAGCACCTTTACGTGATAGTTCCCCTCATTAACATCGTTCTGTGCGGGTGGTTTCACCTGCTAGGCTGTGTTATGGTTCAGTGGATCGGCGTTCACCTTCATGCCATGCCACTTCTACTTTGCCTCGGTCATAGGTTATTGCTGAGTCTTGGAATCCTGCGCTTGAGCCCTCTCCAGCGCCGGGTTGAGATACCATGCTTCTTGCTGTTGACCCTAAGTATGCGTAATTTTGCGCACACTGTAACAATATTTACTTTCTCGGATCCCCACTCGTCATGTGTGGGTTGTATTGACCTGTGTTCCTGGAGCAAACATTGTCGGAAATGTGCTCCCTTATCAAGGACGTTTTTAGAGCATGTAGACATGCTTGCTCCCATTGGCTGGCAGACAGAGCTCGTTACACTTTAACAGTTGATCACCCGACAAACCTCAGCTTTTAATGACCGTTATTAACTGCTCGTCGTCCGGAGATTCCCATGTCGGGGATTACCGAACTGATGCAGATCACAGTCACGATACAGATCACAACACTGATCCAGATCACGGACTGATTCAGATCACGTCAACATTCCGGCTCACCACCCTGAACCGATTTACCAGCCCGACTCGTACCGTTTGACCAGGCCTAAAAGCTCCCTATCGTCGAACCAGTTCACCTGGCCGTTCAAGATCACTGAATTGTCAGCATTCATCGAACTGTCAGCTTTCGTCAATAATCCATTCCTCGGACCTTGCCAGCAATTGAGCTTATGCATGAATTGGGCGATTCACCACTCGTGTTATTTCCAACACGGCGCATCTTACCAGCCTATCAGAGCCTATGCCAAATGTGTCTGGGATGCCTCCCAAGACACTTAACCCACATCAAACCTCGTCTTTGCTTTCATGGTTCGGGCTACGCCAGGCGCCTATTAGATGCAGGAATTGTTTTGGTTGATTCAACACACATGATAGCATGGTTCGCTGACCACCTACAGCTACCTAGAGCAAGATACCAGATGTTCTATTGATTACATTCAACATGAAGGATCGGGACTTGTCAACACTGGTTTTCCACACCCTCAACAGGTTCGTGAACTTGCATCTAGATAGGGCCAAATTTGTCGAACTCTGCTAGTTTTCAACACGATCATAGTTTTCAGGGCATCTGTGAGGCGCTGAATTCCTCATTACGAAGTGGCAAGCTCTAAGCTCAACAATTTGATTTGTTTATCCGGTTTACCTTACGGCTTGAGAGGTGCTTAATGTTTTTAATCACATAACTTATCCCACCTTGTACCCCTTTTTATCCCACCGGCATATAATGCGGTGGGATATAGTCGTCGCCTCGTCCGTCTGTCCGTCCGTCCGTAATCATTTTGTTTCCGGATCATAACTCAAAGACCGTTCGATATTTTTTAACCAAAATTGGTAGATATGTCAAAAATAACCTAAGGTGGTGCCTTTTGCTATTTACAGATAATTGTCATTTTTATTTTTCTCAGTTTCCATGGAAACGTTTTGGACTTAGTCTTAAAGAAGGGTGGGCTTCGTTTCCGGAGCATAACTCAAGAACCGTTCAATATTTTTCAACAAAACTTGGTAGATATATCAAACAGATCCTAAAGTGGTGCCTTTTGCTATTTGCAGATTTTTGGCATTTTTATTTTTCCGGTTTCCATGGAAACATTTTGGACTTAGTCTCAAAAGTAAGGAATGCTTTTCGTTTCGAGGCATAACTCAAGAACCATTCAATATTTTTCAACAAAACTTGATAGATATATCAAACAGATCCTAAAGTTGTGCCTTTTGCTATTTGCAGATTTTTGGCATTTTTATTTTTCCTGGTTTCCATGGAAACGATTCGGACTTAGTCCCAAAAGTGAGGGGTGGGCTTCGTTTCCAGAGCATAACTCAAGAACCGTTCAATATTTTTCAAAAAGACCTGGTAGATATATCAAACAGATCCTTAAGTGGTGCCTTTTGCTATTTGCAGATTTTTGGCATTTTATTTTTCCGGTTTCCATGGAAACATTTTGGACTTAGTCTCAAAAGTAAGGAATGCTTTTCGTTTCCGAGCATAACTCAAGAACCATTCAATATTTTTCAACAAAAGTTGGTAGATATATCAAACAGATCCTTAAGTTGTGCCTTTTGCTATTTGCAGATTTTTGGCATTTTTATTTTTCCTGGTTTCCATGGAAACGATTCGGACTTAGTCCCAAAAGTGAGGGGTGGGCTTCGTTTCCAGAGCATAACTCAAGAACCGTTCAATATTTTCAACAAGACCTGGTAGATATATCAAACAGAACCTTAAGTGGGCCTTTTGCTATTTGCAGATTTTTGGCATTTTATTTTCCCGGTTTCCATGGAAACGATTCCGGACTTAGTCCCAAAAGTGAGGGTGGGCTTTCGTTTCCGAGCATAACTCAAGAACCGTTCAATATTTTTCAACAAAACTTGGTAGATATATCAAACAGATCCTAAAGTGGTGCCTTTTGCTATTTGCAGATTTTTGGCATTTTTATTTTTCCCGGTTTCCATGGAAACGATTCGGACTTAGTCCCAAAAGTGAGGGGTGGGCTTCGTTTCCAGAGCATAACTCAAGAACCGTTCAATATTTTTCAACAAAACTTGGTAGATGTATGAAACAGAACCTTAAGTGGTGCCTTTTGCTATTTGCAGATTTTTGGCATTTTTATTTTTCCCGGTTTCCATGGAAACATTTTGGACTTAGTCCCAAAAGTGAGGGGTGGGCTTCGTTTCCGGAGCATAACTCAAGAACCGTTCAATATTTTTCAACAAAACTTGGTAGATAAATCAAACAGAACCATGAGTGGTGCCTTTTGGTATTTGCAGATTTTTGTCATTTTTATTTTTCCCGGTTTCCATGGAAACATTTTGGACTTAGTCTCAAAAAGTAAGGATTGCTTTCGTTTCCGGAGCATAACTCAAGAACCGTTCAATATTTTTCAACAAGACCTGGTAGATATATCAAACAGATCCTAAAGTTGTGCCTTTTGCTATTTGCAGATTTTGGCATTTTATTTTTCCGGTTTCCATGGAAGCGATTCGGACTTAATCCCAAAAGTGAGGGGTGGGCTTCGTTTCGAGCACAACTCAAAACCTCTCTATATCTTTCAGCAAAACTTGGCAGATATGTGAGGCAGATATTGAAGTGATGCCTTTTGCTATTTGCAGATATTTGTGATTTATTATTTTCTCGGTTTCCATGGAAATGATTCGAACTTAGTCTCAAAAAGGAAGGGATGGGTTTTGTTTCGAACTGCACAACGAAAACTTCTTAATATCTTTCAGCAAAACTTGGCAGATATGTGAGGCAGATCCCAAAGTGGTGCCTTTTGCTATTTGCAGATTTTTGTCATTTATTTTTTTCATGATTTCCATGGAAACGATTTGCACTTAGTCTAAAATCAAGCTGGACTTTAAGTAACTGTCAGATGATTTGTTCTTTCAAAGATGTGGGGCCCGGGGGGATATGTCATCTTCTGATGACTCTTGTTCGGATGGTTGTACAGAGTACAGAGTAGCTATGTGCTTCACCATGCCAAATTGATTTACATGTGATGTCAGTAGCCCAGTCATCTAGACATATCACGCTCGGCACTTGACGGTCTGACGATTCCAGTTCTCAAGAGTCCTCCGTGACCGGGGCTCATCTCATCCCAGATTTTATCTACCATCCGATCTTCACCTTTGATGAATGATTCGGTTCAACAATTCTACCCTTCGGGTGTAGATATCAGTTCTACAACCACCCGATATGGCATTACTAGATACGCTTGCTAGCCAGGAATACTTTACGACGCTCCACTGAGTCTTGTTACTACAGACTACTCGTAACAGCGTGTTTGTGTATCGCTGGGTGCATATTGCAGATGGTTTGTCATCTTCAGCTCCCTTTGTTTTACACGATAAGCAAGTTTCTGGACAGATAACAGATGGGTCAAGTTTTTGCGCATGGTACCAGCAGTGATGTTTTGTCAAATAGCCAGCATAGCTCAGCCCGGAATTTATGGGTTGCGACTCGCCCGGTTAACCGAAGACCATGTTGTCCGTTTTTTTGTCACTCGTGTGTAACGTTTGCAAATGGCGGACTACTGTTTGTTTACCGGAATTTTGATGATTAGAGTGGCTATGAAGTGCCCTTGCAGACTTGTCTTGGTCCCACGAATCGGATACCAAGTCCAGCCTTTAAATGCTAGTAACAATGAACGCTGCCATTCCCCGGTAAAAGTGATTGTGTCGGGATTTCGACAGCCAGTCGAGAGAGATTTATCAAGGGTGACAGACAGAAACACCCGTGAACGGTTTGACTAGCTCAAGCACTGAATTCAGAGGTCACTGCAGTTATGCAAGGACTGTCACCAGGCAGCGATCTACTACCTTTATCACTCCACCTGGCGAACCATCATTTTGTTCGGCCAACCGAAACGTTCCTGAGGTCACCGATCGTAAGAATTTCTTCAATTCGTTTACAATGTGAACGTTCCTGTAGATTGACTGACAATATCCATGCGCCGAACATACTACATTGAGCAATCCCTCAGAACTGACATAGTTGCTCGACTTATTGAACGTTCTTATATCAGGAGATATCTTTTTGTCAGAGGCAAGAGTGGTTAGACCTCTCATTTCCCTCGACCTGCGAGGGCCGTGGGGTAGCCTAGTGGTGAAAGCGTTGGCTCGTCACGCCGAAGACCCTGGTTCGATTCCCCACATGGGCACAATGTGTTAAGCCCATTTCTGGTGTCCCCCGCCATGATGTTGCTGGAATATTGCTAAAAGCGGCGTAAAACTCAGTCAGTCCCTCGACCTGCGAGACGCCTACCTTCACATCCAGATACATCCAGACTATCGGAAGTATCTTCGATTTACTTTCAAGGGACGTCATTGATACCAATGGAGGGTCCTGCTGTATGGGCATATGTGCGGCCCCGCGGCTTTTTATCCCACCGGCATATAATGCGGTGGGATATAGTCGTCGCCTCGTCCGTCTGTCCGTCCGTCCGTCCGCCCGTCCGTCCGTAATCATTTTGTTTCCGGACCATAACTCAAAGACCGTTCGATATTTTTTAACCAAAATTGGTAGATATGTCAAACATAACCTAAGGTGGTGCCTTTTGGTATTTACAGATAATTGTCATTTTAATTTTTCTCGGTTTCCATGGAAACGTTTTGGACTTAGTCTTAAAGAAGGGTGGGCTTGCTTCGGAGCATAACTCAAGAACCATTCAATATTTTTCAACAAAACTTAGTAGATATATCAAACAGATCCTAAAGTGGTGCCTTTTGCTATTTACAGATTTTTGGCATTTTATTTTTCCGGTTTCCATGGAAACAATTCGACTTAGTCCCAAAAGTGAGGGTGGGCTTCGTTTCGGAGCATAACTCAAGAACCGTTCAATATTTTTCAACAAAACTTGGTAGATAAATCAAACAGAACCATGAGTGGTGCCTTTTGGTATTTGCAGATTTTTGTCATTTTTATTTTTCCCGGTTTCCATGGAAACATTTTGGACTTAGTCTCAAAAAGTAAGGATTGCTTTCGTTTCCGGAGCATAACTCAAGAACCGTTCAATATTTTTCAACAAAACTTGGTAGATATATCAAACAGATCCTAAAGTTGTGCCTTTTGCTATTTGCAGATTTTTGGCATTTTTATTTTTCCCGGTTTCCATGGAAACGATTCGGACTTAGTCCCAAAAGTGAGGGGTGGGCTTCGTTTCCGGAGCACAACTCAAAAACTTCTCAATATCTTTCAGCAAAACTTGGCAGATATGTGAGGCAGATCCCAAAGTGGTGCCTTTTGCTATTTGCAGATATTTGTGATTTATTATTTTCTCGGTTTCCATGGAAATGATTCTGACTTAGTCTCAAAAGTGAGGGGTGGGTTTCGTTTCCGGAGCACAACTGGAAAACTTCTTAATATCTTTCAGCAAAACTTGGCAGATATGTGAGGTAGATCCCAAAGTGGTGCCTTTTGCTATTTGCAGATTTTTGTCATTTATTTTTTTCATGATTTCCATGGAAACGATTTGCACTTAGTCTAAAATCAAGCTGGACTTTAAGTAACTGTCAGATGATTTGTTCTTTCAAAGATGTGGGGGCCGGGGGGATATGTCATCTTCTGATGACTCTTGTTACTCAGGTACCCAATCCGATAACAAGCTACCTGCATTGTCAAGGCGTGACATTTGAGAACTATATCGACGACTGTGTTCAAGCCCAGCAGGATCCAGTCGTCCTTCCTCTCCACAGGCAGTCCATCATCAAGTTGCTCACGCAATTAGGATGGCTGCTAAATTCGGAGAAATCGGAGGGAACACCGACCCGATGATTTCTTTTTATTGGGACAATATTCAACACGACAGGTCATGATGTTTGTGCCCCAGGAGAGGTGGGACAAGATTCAGTGCAACGGACCACTAGTGCTGGTCCAACCCACAACTTTTCGCCAGTGGCAGAAGTTACTAGGGTGGTTGACGTCGGCACAAGCGCTGACTTACAGGGGCCAGCTGCAGCTTCGCCCTCTTCAGATGTTTCTGTGCCCATACATCGGGGACGACAACCCCAGGGAGTTGATTCGTCTTCCCGCACAACTACATTCAGTCTTTCGTTGATGGATCAACAAGTGGAATGTTTGTGTTGGAGTCTCTATGGTGCCCTTCATACCGACTCAACTCCTGTTCGTTGACACATCTTTCAATCTGGGGCACTCACTTTCTCCATCAAGTGGCTTAGCAGTGGTCATCAGGAGAAAGGGCCCTTCAGTACAACGAATTGGAATTCAGCACTGTCATTCTCGCTGTTCGGCATTGGGCAGTTGAACTACGGTTCACTCATATACTGATTCAATCAGACATTTCGATGGTAATGTTGTACATAAACCATCAGGAGTCGACAGGATCAGCAGCTCTGCTTCAGTTGATGTTTCGAATTTATCATCTGATCGATTCACTCCACACAGAGGCCAGAGCCTGAGTGGAAACAACGGAGCGGAAACAACTGCCTCTGATCTTCCAATCAAAGATCTGCCTGTTATCACGACCAGATGTAGACCTGTTCGGCACTCGGGACAACCATCAGCTTCAGCGCAGATGATCACCAGTTGCGATCGTTTCCACTTTGTGTACAATCTGAATAAAATTCTGAATTTTATTTCTGATTTGTGTCTTCGATTCTTCTGGGACTTGTGAGTTTTCCGATTCAATTACCCTTTCACCCTCCACGGGACGGTGTCTGTGGGGGTTGTTTCGAAGCAGGGGCTGGCCCGATACTGGTCGTCAGACCTTGGAAATCGTGGTAATGCGACTGATTACACTCGCTAAGCTGCGTCCTTTCACTTTCGTGAAGGTAGTGACTGAACACCACATTGCTCGGGAATCCCGGTGCCTGGAGCACTTGTGCTTAGTAAGTCAATGGGTTCGAACTAACCATCGCATGTCTCGCATTTGAGACGCTGGAGGGTCGCCACCTCACTTACTGTCCTCTGCTCCACGGAGTAATTATGTCAGTGAAGTGAGTCATTCCCTAAGCGTTACACTTCGTAGCGTTCATGCTCCTAAGTACCTATACACATCTATGTGATCTTACTGTGGTAAGTAGTGGAAGTCATAAGATGATGTTGTGGTACTGAACGTTAAAATTGTGAGTTTTTCCAATTCAATTACCCTTTCACCCTCCACGGGACGGTGTCTGTGGGGGTTGTTTCGAAGCAGGGGCAGGGGCTAGTCGTTAGACTTTTATTACGGGGGTACCTTGGAAATCGTGGCGATGCGACTGATTACACTCGCTAAGCTGCGTCCTTTCACTTTCATGAAAGTAGTGACTGAACACCACATTGCTCGGGAATCCCGGTCCCTGGGAGCACTTGTGCTTAGCAAGTCAATGGGTTCGAACTAACCCTCGCACGTAGTAACTTTGGTAGTTATTGGCCTGCGTTGTAGTTGCTTCCTTCGGTTGTTCAGCATAACGCTTAGCTGTTATCACTTGAACTTTGGGTAATCTATGACCCACCTTCCTACCGTGGGATAAGTGCAAGTCGTGAGATAGGATGAGTTTAAAAATACTTATCCTATCTCAGGCGATAAAGTCCCACCCTACCTCCCCACTACTTAGATTACCACCTTTCCAGTTTTGTCCTTTTATGGCTCCAAGATCGAGAATGAGTATGGAAGGTGATCACGGGGGTGAGGACTGCGCATGCCACGTGCTGTCACGGCCTAGTGAGCATGGCTAAGGCAGGAAGGCATGCACAGCACGGGGACAGGGACAAGGAAGGCCTGGAGCAAAGTTTAATTTGTTTCCACTCATGGTCGAATGAAGAGAGAGAGGTGCAAGTCATGAGATAGGATAAGTATATAAATATACAATTTATAGTTAAAATTTCCAATTACCTTATACTACGTAACTTTGATTGCAGAGGCAGACTTACATGTCACTTGCAAAAGTTTACTGATATACAAGAATAGGCCTGTTTAGTTTCCAAGCTGTATTTCATTACATTTCCACTCTGATATTTCAGGGGAAAGTATTTTTTAGCAATGAATGGCAATGACACTAGTTATGTTCAAACAGACAAGTTTTGTCAAGCTGTGACTGAAAATGGACCATGCTCAAATGTTTATTTTAGACACACAGGTATCTTGTTGATCATACTGACAAACAGAAAAAATGTCAAACTAAATTTGATAATTGCTTTTGTGTAAATAAGACATTGATTCACTTGAGAGTATTGTACTTTACATGATTGTTACTATGGTTACAACTATTGGTGCTGACTATGCTGTATATATGTGACATGGTACACTGTTGTATACTGTAAAGAAAAGAAAATCCTTGAATGTTATGTATGAACTTGATGAATAGGTTACAGTATCTGTGAATCTTCCATTCTAAGGCTGGGAAGATGGAATTTCACTTAGGACCTCCAGATATCATAATGAGGACATATGATGGAAATTATAGTCTGAGTTTTCAACTTTCATTTGAATTTGAGTGTATAATGTCAGCTGTACCTGGAGACACAGTTTAAAGGTTTAAACATGAAGAGACTGCATGGTGCTCCAGTCGGAGCCCGACCTCACATGTTGGTATGTGATCATTTTCCCAGCAAGGGTTGGAATACGGGGGACAAAGGATACCTGTTCATTCATTTACAAGCATTCCTATTTTGTTCTTATGAACAGCACTTGGCACTTTACAAAACTAGTTGTTCAACTAAGAATGTCAGCATTTACTCATTTCTTCCTTTGACCATATACTAAGACCAGGGCCAGGGTGTATTGCCTGCTATATTTCACTCCTCTGAATATCATCTGACAATAAAAACAGGAAATACTGAGGAATGTGAGGAGGTCATGTGTGAAGTTCCCTTGCCCAGGATCTGTAAGCTGAGGAATGTGAGGGGGTCGTGTGTGAAGTTCCCTTGCCCAGGATCTGTAAGCTGAGGAATGTGAGGGGGTCCTGTGTGAAGTTCCTTTGTCCAGGATCTGTAAGCTGAGGAATGTGAGGAGGTCGTGTGTGAAGTTCCCTTGCCCAGGATCTGTAAGCTCAGGGCAAACGTAATGTCAACTGTGCCACAGGGAGACATTATCTGTGAATGATGTTGTAAATATTGTGGTAGTCTGTCTCACGTACAGTCCCTGAACCATATTATTTTCCCCAATGCTTAGCCCTCCCTGCCATGCTAAAGCCCTAAATGAATCAAGTCTAGATTTCCTCAGGTTCAGGGTCTGTTAACATCTGCAAGAAAACTAACTCACTTTGGGGGCCAGGCTACAAAGTAAACATATCTAACTGCCATGGTTGGCCGGATCAACATCCTCACCAGTGGTCTGGAATCTTGCCTCACATGTTAATCTGTCAACTCTTAATTAACAAGCACATGGGGTGACACAAGCTATAGTGGAAGCCTTGTGTACAGTTTTTGGTATTTAAAAGACAAATCAAGCAAAATCTTAAGGAAACTTTCCTCCTGAATGATAAAAAGTATTATTTCCATGACTGACTTGAGTGCACATATGGCAGGTCAACTGTGAACTCAACTGGTTGACTATTTCGCATACTTTTGTCACTACACCGATGCAGTTTTTACAATGTTTGTATACCACTCTTGAATAAAAATACCCAGAACATCCTCAAGCAGACAGATGCTGGTCTTTTCACCTCCATTGAACAGTTTTCTTATATAAAGGGGTTTGTCAATCTATATCCTCTCCTCATATTTTACAAAAGGAAACTTTTGAATTTGGAGACAAGTTCCAACTCCTAGATAATTTTGTTGGTGATCCAGATAGATCTTGCACCTTGACATCTAGCCTTCAAGTAACATTGTGGGTTGAAGTTGCCAAACATTTAGGCAGTAGGGGCTAAAATGGGCCACATGAGGTGATGACAGCACTCTGGTCAGACTCCATGGAGATGGGACAGGGCTTAACACAAGGGCCAATAAATGTGCCTGTCACATAAAACGTTATCTGATGGATGCCTGATGGGACTTCTCATTGATAATGACCCCAGCACGTGTAGCCCCAATGCAGATGTTATTAGTCCCTGAATCTCTGGTCTCAATGGGGTTTCTTTTCAATTTAAAGGGGTTTATTTGCTACTATCAAACTTCTATAGGTATTCAGGGACTAAACGTTAGTCTAATATTGTGGGTGTTGTATGCTAAGGAAACTCACTGGGTGATGTGTCATGAACGTAGTTTATTTTGTTTGCCTTTTGTGCTTACCGCTGGACAGTGCAATAACCAGGAGTTTGGGGGAACACCTAAAGACATACATGTAGCAGTAGTCAAGTATTTGATTTCATAGACAGAATCATAGGTTTACCAATTTATCTACCTGGGTTTACTCATTGACATGGCTAAAGGTTGCTAGAACTGAACACGCTGAAAGCAAAACCAAATTGTCTGTAATATTGTACTTAGCATGCACTGAAAGAATGCATGTTCCTGCACATATATTCATAATTCACCAACAATAATGTACCGGTAAACTATCACTTTCTACTCCAGCGCAGTATGGAGAAAGTCAGTTTCCAAACTGTTGAAAGGCATCAACATGTTTCTGCTAAAATTTCATAAGTACAAAGGATTTAATCATTAATGTAACTGTCAATTCTTCTTGCTATGATGTGTGTCTCTCTGTCACCTTTGCTGAACATAACAAGCAAGCATAATGATATATTAGTTAACAGCAAATCCAAGATGTAAAACTGCTTGTTAATATTTGGTCTCTTTCAGGTATCCTCAACAAAAAGACTTGTTGGGGACTTAATACATACTAAGATTGTCATTCCAGATATATTATTAATATTAAAGATGACTTACCAAAGATATTTCCTTTTTGTAAATAGTAACGTTTTCAGCAATGTTTTGACACAGGTAGTAGTCCTAGGAAGAGATTTCCATCATATCATGGACAGTATCTGAAGGGACAGTGTGCTCTTAATAGCTGATTTTACACACTTATTGGGGTGCCACTTTGTGCCAGACATACTGTGTAGCTGTTCCCTCACATAAGATTTGTATCATGTACAGTATTACAAACATGTACTTTTTATGATAAAATTAATATTTTATACTTATCCTGATTCATGCTTATTTGCTTTCTCATCCTCTCTTCTAAACGGTCAAGTGGAAACTTGAATCCCTTCAATTCCCTTGAAGCAGAACGTACAATCACTCACCCGGAATTACCTCCCTTCTCCCACCAAAACTGGCACGTGACCTCACCATGCCTTGCTTCTCACTCTCTCCGATATAAGCCCCACGCAGGTTTACAGGGAAACCCGTGTGTGAGAGGGGACGGTTGGGAGGGCTTCATCTCATGAGTCAGGATAAGTATAAAATATTAATTTTATCATGAAAATTACATATTTTTCCTTATCCTGACTCATGCTTATTTGCTTACTGAATCCGACGGAATCGGCGGGGGGATCAACCACCTAACGGGATTCCCTCAATTTCCCTGCATGATTGTATTCACGTCAGCGTTCGCTTGATATATATACCCCCTGGGAATTTTCTTCTTCTGTGGCTAACTTCAATATTTCTTGATGCTTGTCGGGGGACCACCTTATTATACATTTGTATTAGAAGTAAACTTCTTAAGTTTTGTGGATTTAGTATACTAGACGCCTGGTTGTCTAGATATCTGCAACGACCCAATATGTTACGGTAGAACTTCTCGAAACTGGAATCTCGACCATCGACCATAACTGAGTCTATGTATCACTCATGCACTGACTTATCTCGTAGTCAGGGGAACATGGACTCTCAGCCGGTGGCAATGAACAGTTGCCTGGCATCAACGAATCTGCGTGACAAGGGTGAGTTTCTTCAACGTCTGGCCGGTACAGTGAGTTGTTGCGCTACGACTAGAGGGCCGACACTGGTGTATCCCTGATACGTCTTCTGTGGAGATGTCTCTCAGGTAGTGATTAGCGAAGATAGTGTCTGACTTCCAAAAGCAGCCTTCCATTATAGATGATATAGAGCAGTTTCCATGTAGGGCAAGTGTCTAGGCCAATGCTCTAACTTCATGTGGGTTTGATGCTCTTGGAGGCTCTAACCCTGCTGCTTTATTGGCTCTTAGGATTACCGCTCTGATCCAGAAGGAGATCGTTGTACGGGATACTTCTACATTCGTAGCGGTTGATAGCGGGATGAATAGACGCTTGAACTTCCTTCTTCTAGTAGACGATTTCTGCAAGTAGATTCTCAGCGCTCTGACCAGGCATAAAGATAAATCTTGAGTGTCTTCTGGACCCAGGATGGTTGATAATGCCGGAACATAGAACTGACGATCCGGTTGGCCCGGTAGCTGGTTCTTGGCTATAAGTCCCATCTAAGGCCTAGACGGACTGCTTCCCTTCTTCCCGTGTCGAATCTCGTATGGCTGAAATCAAGGGTGTGTATTTCTGACATCCGAGCAGCAGTAGTCAAGGCGAGGAAGAATATCGTCTTTTGAGTTAATAACTCAAATGTCATCTGCGTCAGCGGTTCATATACATCACTGATGAGGTGCTGCAACACTATATTGTGGTCCCTTGCTGGTGCTCTGAACTTCTGTTGTTGATCTTCTAACTTGAAAGATCTCAGCAGGGCCACTAGTTCAGGCACCTCGGTCAACTTCACCCCTGTGTTCATGGTGATGACCGAGCTAATTGCCGCAAGTTATGTAGACAGTGTAGAGCCCTTCAGATGTCTAGTGGACCTCAGATGACACAAGTAGTCTACTTGTGGGTGTGTCGTCTTCCTGGCCGTGAACCCCTGTCGAACAGCATACTGGTCAAAACTTCTCCACTTGTCATCATACAGGTTACGTGTAGATCTTTGTAGAGCCAAGGTCAATGCCTTGGCTGCCCTAGTGGAGTATCCTCGATTCTTCAAGCAGTACGTGATATGCTCCATACGTGTAACTGGAACGCTTTTGGGTTGCCGTTACACTGCTTGGTGTGAGGATGGACGAGTAGGTTCGACCAATCTGGTAATCGTAGAACTTGTTCGCCGTGATGATCTATGAGGTCTGGGAACCATAGTCTTGCTGGCCAATAAGGCGCTACCAAAATCAGTTGTAGCACCCTCGTTTGGTTGATCTTGTGTAATACTTGTGGTAACAGGATCGGTGGAGGGAAGGCGTAAGCTTTCATTCCCTCCCAGGATATGGCTAAGGCGTTGACGGCCCATGCCAGCGGGACTGGCACTGGCGAGACGAACGTTGTCACCTGATGGTTGAAACACGTTGCAAACAGGTCGATGAGGGAACGGCCTAGTTGTGTTGTTTCCCACTGGAACGCTTCTGGATGTAACTTCCACTCTGTGGGAGACCGCCGTACTGGTCTGGATAGGGCGTCGGCTAGGACTTTCTTCGCCCCTGGGATGTGGCAAGCCCTCATCTTCAGGTTGATTTTGTCTGCGATGTCGAACAGCTGGAACGTCAGTTGAAGCAGTGGCGCTGATCTTGTGGACCCTTGCAGATTGATTTAAAAGGCCACCGTGGAGTTGTCCATGTGTATCATCAGGACCTCATCTTCTAACTGTGCCACCCAATATAAAACTGCTTCTATTACTGCTTTCAGTTCTAGCTGGTTGATGTGCAGACCCTTCTCTGTTTGTGACCACTGCCCTGCTGCAACCTCGTTGTTGAGATGTGCCCCCCAGCCTTGGAGGGACGCATCCACATAGAGATGAAGGTCGTAATTTGGCCCTCTCAAACAGGTTCCGCCACAAACATTCGATCTTACTGTACACCAAAGCAGGTACTGCTTTAGATGTTGTGGGATGACAAACTTCTGGACATCGTCTAGATGAGCTATCAGGAACCTCTGTAGCGGTCGAAGTTGCAATCTTCCTCTGTGTGTGAGAGCCTGCACCGACGTCAGTAGACCCAAGAGTCGCTGCCAGGTTCTTAAATCTAGTGTAGAGTTGAGGGCGTCTGGTATGCACGACTGGATGTTCTGCGATCGGTCGTCTGGTACCAGGATGCGGTTCTCTAACATCAGGAATCTGATGCCTAGGAACTCTAGATCTTGGGTCGGCTCCAGCTCCGACTTCTGAGGATTCACAAGCCAGCCCAACTGTGTCAGCAGGTTGATCGTAAACTGCAGCTGTAATCTGAGTTGATATGCATCTTGATGTGCCTGGATGCTGTCATCTAGGTAGAAGGCACTGCGTAGCCCCTTCTGATGGAGATAAGGGTATCAATCGTTTGGGTATCCGCGTAAATAACCACAGGGTCGACGCAATTCCAAAGGGCAGGACCTTCCACTGGTAGTGACGCCCTTCGAACAGGAATCGCAGGTACTTCCGTGATTCTGAGTGCATCGGGATATGTAGGTAGGCATCTTGCAGATCTATGCTGGCCATGAAGTCGTTGGGTCGAATAAGATGTCTCAGCTGAGGTAGATGTAGCATCAAAACTTCTCTTTGGAGTTCTTTTTGGGTACTAGGAAAATTGGAGAGGAATACCTGGGCGTGAGTCTGCATTGATCGACGACCTCTACCGCACCTTTCGTCAATAACATCTCGATAGTCTCAGTGAGCTTGTTTCGCTGTAGCTGCGGATACTTGAAGATCAACGGGTTGTTGGTCAACGCCCAAGTAGTATTACTTAGGCGACGAAAAGATCCCGAGTTGCCGCCACGTGTAGACGGGATCTTCTTCTCTTTGGACCTCTGTATACCTGAGAAGCAGGATCGTAGTTGACTGCGCTGAGTTGATTGACGCACCATGGTGTTCATTGTCTGGACCGACTTGATCAACATCAAGTCCTTGGATTCTTGAGATACTTCACGCGACAACTGCCTTATGCCGCCGTCAAACAGTGTAGGCGCTGCCCAAGGTTTCAGAGTAAAGGCTTGGTGTAGACATCTGGCCATGTAGAGGAACTCAGCAGCCCCTGACGATGTAGTAGTGTGATGCCCGCCGACATTGAGGCCAAGTGATCGGAGATAAACTCCTGATCCTTGCACTGTAACACTAGTGTAGACCGGATCATCCTTCTTCCGTCTTAGGATGCTTGAAAGCACACACCAGCACTTCGTTGATGGCTCTGGACCTTGCTAACCCGTAGAACGCCCTACGGGTTGTCGTATCAAGCTGCGCCAACTTCTTGTCTTCCACCTTGTAACTGCGAGTCTTCGAGTCTGAGACAAGGTAGAAATCTTCATCAGTGTCAAGTGGTGCATGTTATTATGCCGGAAACATCTAGTGCTGAACTGCGGAGTATGCTGCCCTTGTGTCTTCGAAGCCTTCGCAAAGGCTGTTGTTAGGTTGTCTGCCACCTGTGCAATGGGTTTCATCGGTGGTATGGTGATCGACTCGAAAGTCATCTTCCTTCATGCAGTACGTCTCTGCCGGATTGGAGTCTCTGGATGGAGACGATATCGGGAGACCATCAGCCACCCACGCCAGCACCTCTGCATCAGTGAAGACAAAGTCATCATCTTCTGTAGGTTGCTCCCGCTCAACTGCTAGGCTCTGACTAGAGATGCTAGTAAAGGACCGGTCTGCAATGTCTGCCATCATTTCGCCCTCTGCAGCGTTGTTCTCAGGAACCGTCTGCTTCTCCTCCCGCTCTAGCCTCATCTCCACAGCCTGAATCACCCTACGGGTGATGGTGTCAGCAAAATCTTCAACGTTGAGGACCTCTGCGTTCGTAATCGGACGCTGCTGCGGGTATGACTCCAACTGACTCGTCTGTCGATATCGCTGACGATGTAGCGTTCTCAAACGCCAACGGGTTCTCAGCTGACATCTGCTTCTGCTGCAACGGCTGCGGTAGACTGCCAACAGGAAGATGTAACATCTTCGACGATCTCACAGCATCACTGCCAGGGGTAGACTGCAACGATGACATTGGCGACGTTATACTTCTAATCTGCGCTGACAAGTTCTCAGCACTGGATATTCTCTGCGACGCTGCAGGGAAGACCTCCGGCTGCAACACTGGAGGTCCCAAAGGACTGGAACTATCTTCTTCAGCACCAGGCGCCCCAACATCTGTTGAAGATCGTTGCATAGGGTTATGCAACAACAACCTCAAAGATCTTGTAGAGTGGGAGATCTAGATGAATGCCTGGATGACATGGACTGCTTCCCTGAAGAGGCCGCCCTGTGTTTCTTATGCCGTCTCTGCCTGCGGGGACTTCCTTTTTCTTACAGTACGTGGGGTAGACTTCTCCCCTACTGGTGACGTCGCAGATCAGCACAGCTCTCAAGACGTAGTCGCAGCAATTCACAGCACTCAAGACTGTATCACCTTCTCACGCCGGCTGGTTGAATCTGACAACAGGTTGTATAACTTTAGTCTCAAATTTTTCAATCACATGTGAAAAATGTGTATAAGTCAGATAGTTGACAATTCAACAGATATATATATATATGAAGTCATAAATTCAATATATACACATGATTATACACAATAATCAAACATCAAGGCATATTCAAACCGTATACCAGCCAAGAAGAACACCCAGGGTGTAAATCAAGCGTTGAGACGTGATGGACTGTTGTTTACTTTGAAAAAACAGTCACCTGGAACGAAGTGAAATTGTGGATCAATTTGACAAAACGTACAAATTTTGTTATAAATATGATAAACAACATATTTAGAAACACATTCACGGCAGAATTTGTGCTATATATCCAAAATATTTGAAGTTATAAGCCGCGAAGTGACCGCACAACCGTCCGCTTGGGCGATAGAGGAGAGAGTGAGGAGCAAGGCATGGTGAGGACACGTGCCAGTTTTGGCGGGAGAAGGTAGGTAATTCAGGGTGAGAGGAATTGTATGTTCGCTTCAAGGGAATTGGAGGAATTCAAGTTTCCACTTGACCGTTTGGAAGAGAGGATGAGAAAGCAAATAAGCATGAGTCAGGATAAGGAAATTGTTTTATTTACATAGCCAATCATTCCTGCCACAGCACATATTTGTACTGAAAGTCATAGCATGTGACAAAGTTACTAATTGGAACAAAAAACATTGATCATAGTAATTATTTAGAGCTTGAAAATAATTATGTTGAAAAATACCTTTTTTTCATCAGCTCTAAAATGTATTTGTTAATATTAGCATGACCATTATTTACTACAGGCCCTTGTGTCTTTGCGAAGATTAAAGATTAAGAAAACAAATTTTTTTTAGATGACCCCCGACTCGAAATGCCTCACAATAAAATACATGTCACATGTCAGGGGGTCATCTCAAATGTTTTATATTTTTAAGATCTTTAATCCTCGCAAAGACACGAGGGCCTGTGTTATTTACTGGTAGTATTATTACCATCTATCATAAGATTGTCAAATATTCAGTTAAATATTTTTACCATCCCAACAGCAAATAACCCTGTGCAACCAAATCAGATTTTGTTCCAATTATTTGTTATTCACCTACAGATCATAACAATCTCAAATATTCAGTTCTGAAGACTTATCTTTCAAGACATTGTCTAGACTTGAGAGGTTTTTTGTCTGTTGGTAATAATGGATGTCCATATTTTGACACAGCATATCTTATTCTGTTGTTACAGCTTCCAGTCTCATGCATTGTTTATTATGTCATGTGATGTTATCTAAGTACATGAAATAAATACTGCCAAGTGAGATGCTTTTTGGTTAATTAGTTGTTTACATGTTACCCAATCCAAATAGTGTAAAATCTTTTACACAGATACAATACTTCACTGCATGAAAATCTGAGGACACCTAGACAGCATGTCATAGGGTGTTGTTATCTCTGGTATTCAAGAGAGAAGGGCTTACAGAGTGTGGCCAACAGATCCTTCCATGAGATGGCACCATAATCTTGTACCCAGGATCAGCAACAAACCTGGGCAGTGGAGTATCATGTGTGGTTGCAAATCTACCAGAGCCCCCATTTGTTGGCATTACCAAGCTAAGACATCCGAATGTAGCTGCCACACCATAAGAGACAGAAGATCCTGGGACATCGGTAAGACATCCGAATGTAGCTGCCACACCATAAGAGACAGAAGATCCTGGGACATAGGTAAGACATCCGAATGTAGCTGCCACACCATAAGAGACAGAAGATCCTGGGACATAGGTAAGACATCCGAATGTAGCTGCCACACCATAAGAAGCAGAAGATCCTGGGACATCGGTAAGACATCCGAAGGTAGCTGCCACACCATAAGAGACAGAAGATCCTGGGACATCGGTAAGACATCCGAATGTAGCTGCCACACCATAAGAGACAGAAGATCCTGGGACATCGGAAAGGCATCCGAATGTAGCTGCCACACCATAAGAGACAGAAGATCCTGGGACATCAGTAAGACATCCGAATGTAGCTGCCACACCATAAGAGACAGAAGATCCTGGGACATCGGTGACCATGTCCCTCATGCTGGGATGTGTCTGGCTCAATCTTTGATCCTTAGAGAGTCCGTGAGAGCATAGAACTGGCTCTGATCTTGTGGAGGTCTTGTTAATATACAATACTGCTAACTGTCACCTTTGTGTGGATCAAATGATCACTCTCCATTGTGTTATCACCAGGATCACTGCTAAACATTCCTGGTCACTGCCATGGAGTCTCCTATGTGTCAACCCCCATCCTTGATGATATGTTTGCATCCTTCACATGGAAGGAAACAAGAGTTATAAAATCACAACGCCTTTATTACAGATATTTATTCACTATACAAGCATCCATTCACTTCCACTTTCTACACTTGCATTCATCTGGAACAACAACTATGTGTACACTGTACAAGAACTTCACCTTCACCATCATCACTTCCCAATATATTATGAATTCTTCTCCATGCTAGTTCTGGAAATTTCTCCAGATACAACTGACGTGATTTGGACTAAAATGTTCATCTCATTAACCCATGTTTAAGAGACTACCTCTACCTTAGAGAGGAGTCACATGATCACATCCTAATGCCACACTGTCAAGATAAACAGGATAACCTGTTTACAACTCCAACAGTAGGCTTTAAGGTTCAGTCATTTGGAATATGGATGTCCAATTCACAACATTGTCAAGTGCACCTCCAGGTTTATCAGACACTGAGACATCACTTCACAATACTGAAGCAGGTGTTATCACATTACCTGCACTAGGATTAGTTTTCACTAAGCTGTTCTCCACGTCCAGGTGTGAACCAGTATCGCTATCCCTTCATTAAGCAGCACCCATGTGCATCAGATACACTCTGCTGTATGATGTTCACAATGTAGCCAGGATCCTTGTGAAGGATATAAACATGACAATGATAGTTTGACCCACTCCACACACAAGGGCATAGAATGGTGTTATGACAAAGTCTGAAGCTCGGAACACTCCTGCAATTACAGCACCTACAACAGAGAATAAAACAGAATTACAGACCTTCACTGTCTATTTGATCATTTACTCATGAATAAAACAGCAATACTGAATAGTGCTGAAACGAAAGTAACACTCAATCTATTGTGACCTGAATTATTTTAACCATTTTCACAGAAATATTGAAAGAAGAGGATGCCAATTTACCATGGTTCTGTCATGAATTTTCCAAAACATCTGAGATGATTAGATTACTTCCTCACAATGAAAATAAATACTTAGAACAATATAAAATTCTGAACATGATGAATCATAAGTAGAGAATGATAATTGGAAAGCATATTTAACTACTGGTCGGGTGACAACAACATTTCACCAATTCTGGATAAGTTTGTTATGATAATGACAACAACAATAATGGTAGAATGGGTATAAACCTACTCTGTTCAGTTGCAGTTCTTACTCTGAAACCTCAGTGTGTGTATCTCCTAATTATATAGTATCAAATTTTTCATTTTAGGTTTGTGTTATGAATAATTATCTGATTAAAACAGAACTTATCTAGAGAAGACATACATATGTTCATGATGATAACTTTGTTAACTGCATGAATGGTGTGTAAGACCTACTTGTGACGACACCGCCTGTTAGAGGAGATAAGACTCCCATTGCCACAATCACGACTGGAATCCACCGGCCTAGTTTGTGCTTCCTCAGTCTGCACACAGCAATGAGGGATGCTATGACATGGACCAACATGGAGGAGAACAGGGCCCACAAGAAGATTTGGTACCACATTTCTGAAACAATGGCGACTTCATCACAAAATGATATCAGGAACAAATTCTAGTTAAGTTAATGTTTGTTAAAACCATTTCATCTAATATAAAGGCATGAACAGAGGTAGACAATAGACAATGTTTCAGTTGAATAGAAAGTTTTGTTGTTAAAAGGCCAACAGTGTATATTTACACATATTACTCATTTTGTAATGGCTAAGGCCTTAGTGAAAGAGAAGTTAAAACATTTTTGCAAAAAGGTTAACTTACATACACAAACAAAATGCATACAAGTTTATTTGTTGGGTAATGAATAAGTTAATTCCTGATATTCTCTCTGTTTAATTAAGTTAATGAACAGCTTCACATGTTCAGCAAGATGATTGTTGCTCACTTTCACTGCAGTTCCAAAATACAATAGTATACTGCCCACATTTCAAACGTGTGTTAAAAGTTAAAAAGTTCAAATGTTTGGGGAGGAACACAAGTGTGTCATAATCACGCTAGGGGTAACCACAAATTGGCGTATTATACATCAGTTACACAATATGCCATTTACCCTAAATGATGTGTTGTCTACTATTTTCAATAGGACTAATTTCCCTCGAGGAGACATCGCCTCTATAGTAATTGATTATGTTGCTTCCCAAGTTCAAGTCAGTACAAGTAAATAAAACTACAACCTATGGATAGTAGACCATCTGTATCCATGGAGATTCTTACCCGATGGAAATGGCTAACTCGTATCTAAAATTCTCATTAGATTCACACCCATTTTGGAGCACTCATACCATTTTTGTCAGCCCTTACCCAAACTTGGATGAATCGTACCCAAATTTTAGATGATTCACACCCAAATTAGATGACCGATACTCGGGTACTTCAAGGCCTGAACCTGGATTCCATTAACCAGTACAGACCACATTAAATGACGAAAATATTGACTGTTCCTATAATAATTTATTAAGTACTGTGATAACACTTTATTCTCAGCACTATCCATTCACAAAAATACATTTATTCATTATACACATCAAACCTTCATTCATTTACCTAGAAAACATTTATCAATTTTGCATTTCAACATTCATATGTTTTCAATAATCCCTTTTTCAGGTTAGAGTCATCCATGTGCTTTGATATGAGGGGGTACGTCCAACATTTGGGTACGAGGCCACTGAAAGTATGGGCACAAATTTCTGTCGGTACAGGCTGTCCTGTTCTCAAAACTATTGTTTGTGGGAAACACTTAATACTTTTGTGTGAAATAGATGAATATATCCTTCATTACTCAGGGTTAGTAAAATAAAAACTTAAAATGATATTAAATGAGTGAGTGAGTGACTTTAGTTTTACGCTGCACTCAGCAATATTCCAGCTATATGGTGGCGGTCTGTAAATAATTGAGTCTGGGCCAGACAACCCAGTGATCAACAGCATGAGCATCGACCTGCGCAACTGGGAACCAATGGCATGTGTCAACCAAGCCAGCGAGCCTGACCACCCGATCCTGTTAGTCGCCTCTTACGACAAGCATGGGTTACTGAAGGTTCATTCTAACCCGGACCTTCACAGGTAAAATGATATTAAAGATACAAATTACGTTTTTGTCTTACATCATCGAAAACCCCTGACACCGGGATATATTTCACCTGGAGTATATGTCTTTTACCACAGTGGTGTACAATCATGATAACAACAGCTAGTATGCGATACTTCAGTATGGGAACCATATCCAAGTTTTCACTGCTTGACTTGAGGAACTAGATATAACTTGCACCAGGTTCATGTACTAAACATATTGCGTTCTGGGCCTCCTTTCACAAAGCACTAAGGTGATCGTAAGTCACTAAGGTAACCTTATTGCAATGTTAAAGAATGGGAGTTAAGGTTAACCTTAGTAAAGGTTACTTTGTGAAAGGAGCCCCAGGTCCCATCAAATTTTCTAAAGTTGAAACATAGATGCATTAACAAGCCAAAATGAAAATAAGCTCAGATATCTGATGACTGTGTCATGACTTTCACAAAAGTTAATGATGTATTGAAATAAGATGTAATAAGAATATGTGCACTTAGTGTAACCACCAGAGTTTGATGGTGAGAAGCCAAAGGGAGCATGACAAATTAGACATAACACAGGGATTAGTGATGTTGTATGGTACATAATGCTAAAAGGTACTGTGTGTGCAAAGTTGTTGTTGTTTGGGCAAGTGAGGTGAGGTGAGGTGAAATTGGGTTTTACGTCGTGCTTGAGAATATTTCGCTCATATGACGACGTGCATGCATGTGCATGTGTATGTGCGGCTGCTTGTACTAGCCCAGACTTAAGCTGGTTTTATAGTGCTAGCCCACTGAGATACCATGCCGCAGTGAAGCATGAATACCCCACTCAGACACATTATACTGACTCCGAGCCGACCAGCCCTTGTTGTACCCATTAATGCTGAGCGCCAAGCAGGGCCCAACAAGTACCATATTTTAACGTCTTTTTGGTATGACGCGGTCGGGGATCGAACCCGCGACCTTCCGCTCTCCGGGCGGACGCTCTAACCACTACACCACGGAGAGGCGGTCTTGGGCAAGTGAGGGTTAGCATGGTTAGTCAGACACAAATTTAATTTTTTTCACATACGCTTGGTGCATATAGACAAATCACTCACAATTATTAGGATGAATCTTTCAAAACAGCGTTGATGACATTATATCGGCAAAACTGTTGCCACTCTCCACATCCGGGTATTTTGTATGGGTTTTCAACGATGAGCCATACTTTTCGCTCCGCACTGCGAGGGCGTGTTGTGATCACGCGGCTTCCCATTTATATATTGCCTATCACTAGCAGACGACTGATCTTACTGAAATTTCGCTTGCTTTTATTTGTTCTGTAGGCAATTGAATTTGCATCTGAAGTGGTATTAACGATCTGGGGTAAATAATACTGATGTTTGTTTGCATTTTATATAACTTATCTTCTGAATTTCCATTGTCAATAAAACTTCTCACGACAGCGACTGGGCATCCGCCCTACCGATGAAACTGCTTGTGGATTCTGATCGCGCACTTACTCACCCGATATAGCGCGAGCAATGCAATCGTCGAAATCACCAGAACGTCGAATTCAGCTCGTCTTGGGATAACTTATAAATTTATACCCTGTCCTGCCGCTATCCAAGAACTGATATATAAATGTAAATGATGTTTGATCTTTTGTTTATATGCTTAACAAGGTTTTTTTACATGTTTTGTTTACATGTTTTACTGCAAAGTTACTCGTTGGTTCATTGCTGACCGTGAAACACCCCCAACGCAACATGAATACTGTAAACACACTCTCACCTCCAAAACTGTCCAGGTCGTTTGCAGAGAGCCACAAGACACTCAGAATTGAAACAAATTCGTCCGTTTGAAAATCTTTTGTAGCCGTCATCACAATATATTGATGCGTAACAACCGACAATAAAATGCACTTGGACAAAGTGGAATCAGCCTAAAAGACTACATTTTTCATCACTGACATTGCTGTTTCACAGTGTGTGGAGTGGCTATGTGACAGTCGACTTCCTTCTTCAAAGCCTGCGTAACACTGAGACATTCTCATGGCAAGTTTAGTTCAAGTAATTTCAATGAACACTTTACTCTGATGGATTATGGTCTCCATATTTCACAACAACGTCCACGGCGACGAAAAGCATGTAATCAATACAAACAAGAGACAGAGCTTTGAAGCCGGAAGTAAATAAAACCCGGACAAATGTACCTTTTTATGACAGCGGAACCGAAACGAACCAAGTCTCATAAAGGTCCGCAAACAAGATGTATGTTTCATGGAAAAATTAGTGACACTAAAACTCACAACCTTTTTGAGTGGCTTTGTTTAATTCAGACTTTTATGTGATAACTAGTCATAAATAATCATCAATAAAGAACACATTCTCAGAGACTTCATTCTAATATTCTTAAAACTGCGGCCGCATTGCGGGCACAAGGGAGATAACCCATCACCAAGCCCTCTTCCGCCATTGTACGGAGTGTTAGGGGGGAAATCGGATTAGAATTGTGGCTGACAGAGAAGAGATGTCAGACGAAGAAGATTACAGTTCCGACGACGATGTGGATTATGTACCGACAGGTACTTTACATATTGAACATAATCATTGTTAGTGTTGATTTTTTATGTGTCCCTGGGACCATACATAGATATGTGTCATTGCTATGGTCTCTGGTAGTGGTAGTTCTGCCATTTAGTAACCCAACCCACACCCATTGTATCGTATGGATGTAAGCAGAACGAAATTATAAACAACTTCATTTTATCTTAATGTAAATTAACGTCTCCATTGTGCTGCACTTTAGTAACTTATTTTCACCAGATCTTTTCGGTTGAATCAACATTTAGTAGCATGTTAATTTTACAGCATTTTGTGAGCATGGTTGAAGCAAAGTGTGGAAGGTATTAAAATAGCAAACAATATCAGGAAAGATTTCTCCCCATAACCCCGGAGTTTTTAAAATCATTCTCTGCCTAACAATATAGGCCTATGGCTTTTATAAAAAAAACTAACCCTAAACTTCATCCCCTCGAAATAATCCTAATAAATAGAATACATTTCAAGTGGAAGTTACAGGCGGAACTCTTACCCACTATGACTACAGAAACCTATTGTGTGAAGTACCACTGATGGTACTACCTGTAAGATTGGTACAAACGATGAGTGTCGTGCTCTCTTGTTTAATGCTTTCAGACATGTTACATAATGGCTCGCTCTGGTTGCGGCCATGTGGGAGACGACAGCGAGGCTCAGTGTATACTAAAACTTGGCATGCATTAATGTATAACATGGAATGTCAATTGACCGGAATATGGATTCTACATCTCCCTTTCTTTTTAAGTGATTTACAATATTGTAAGAATAATATAGAATCATACAGTAAGAGGGCTGTTAGAAAACTGACGATGAGATTTGCGATTATGCTTGAACATAATAGCAAACTTGGCACTTGTTGTTTGGCAAGTTTATCTGCAGAGTTCTGTTTTGACTAGCATACACTAGTGGCCATGATAGGGAAACCATGGACTGTTAATGTCTTTCTCGGTCACATTGCTTAAATTGTTTTTACAGTTATGTTTAGCACCAAGCACAATTTATGATAGGAACGACTGTAAACTTTAAAGTTCAAATCAAACTCTTCATTAACATAACTGGAGCGTTGAACACAGTCTTTGAACAGCTGTTGAACAGTGTCTGTTTCTGTTTAATATGCATATCTTGGGTTGGGTTGCACTATTCTTCCACTCCTCGTTTTTGTTAGAGTATGTTTTGTTGCAGCTGGGGATGTGTGGTCGGTGTGGGACTTTGGCGACGTCGTTGCTGGATATTTCACCGGTGGTGGTTTGATGGGTGATCTCACAGGTGGTGGTTTGCTGGGCGATTTCACTGGCGATGGTTTGGAAGGTGTTTGCTCCTCCAGCTGATGCTTTTGTTGTGGTTGCACTGGTTCTATCTGTTGTTTTTGTTGTGGAGATGTGTAGCATTGTCTCTTCTTGATATCTTCAGGCATTAGAAGTAGGTGTCTTCTGTTGCGCCGGTATGTTCTGCCATCCGATTCAACAATGTAGGACCTTCGTGTGTCATGCATGTCTTTTACAACTCCTAGTTTTCTGACTGTAATCTAACTTTGTCACCTGGAATGAGTTGTCCCAGTGGTTTTGCTGTTTTGTCGTATTGTTGTTTTTGATGTTGTCCGATGTTCAGCAGCCTGTTTCTGATTACTTGTGGATCCTTGAGAGAAGGTTCAAGTAGTGTTTTTGACATGGGGAGCTGTGTTTTAGTCCGTCTCGCCATCAGTCGTTGAGCCGAGGATCCCAAAATTGGATCTCTTGGTGTGTTGCGCTGATTCAGTATTGCTAGATATGGGTCTGTTCTGTCCATGTCACACTTCTCAAGAAGGCTTTTGGCTGATCTCACACTGGCGTTCTGCAAGTCCGTTGCTTTGTGGGTAATTAGGACTGCTGGTTTTGTGCTTGAACCCCAGGTTGATGCAAATTCAGAGAATTCTGTTGAGGTGTATTGTGGGCCATTGTCGAATATAGTGCATCTGGTATTCAAACGAAGCGAAATGGCTTTTCAGTTTCCTGAGTATCAGCGGTTGAAACTGTGGTGTCTAGTATGTTGATCTCGCACCATCCGGAGTAAAGCGTCAACTAACACAAGATGATTCTTTCCTTTCCATGTAAAACGGTCTGTTGCTACAGCTTGCCAGGGTCTCTCTGGAACACTGTGTTGTTTTAAGCGGCTCTTTCTGCTGGTGTGTTTTGCAGCTGTTGCAAATCTGGCACAGTGTGGTAAGTCTGTCTATATCATTGTTGATTTCTGGCCAATATAGGAACTCTCTAGCCTTCTTCTTGGATGCTTGGGCTGAGATGTGGCCTTTGTGTACTTGTTCCATGTATTCAGTCCTCAGACTTGGAGGTACCACAATCTTCTCAGCCTTTGTATATAATTCCTGAGTATTCAGCGAGCTCGTCCCTGAATGAGTGATATGGTTTGGCATCTGGGTGTACATCTTTTCTGTATTCTGGCCATCCGTGAGTATATGTAACGGCTCAGCAGTTGCATTAGTTGATCTTCGGCTGTTTCCGTTGCAGCTGCTCTGTTAAAAGCTGTTCTGTCATGGGCAGAACTGTCAATACCTCAAACTCTTCTTCATTGTTAGAGGTATCTTCTAAGTATGCTTCGTGAGAGTGTGTCGGCAATTATTAAGTCCTTCCCTCTCTTGTATACCAGATCAATGGAATACTGCTGTAGTTTTAGTAGCATCGTTGTAGCCTTGCTGGTGCTGCAAACAGTGGTTTCTTGCATATGGTAATGAGTGGTTGATGGTCTGTTTCAACTGTAACTCTTTTGCCATAAATGTAATCATGAAACTTCTCACAGGTGAAGAGGATTGCTAACAACTCCTCGATTTGAGCATAGTTTGTTTGTGATTTCGTCATGGATTTGGACGCATAGGCTATTGGATGTCCTTCCTGGATTATTGCTGCACCCAATCCACTCTTGGAGGCGTCACATGTTAGAGTGACAGGCTTTGTAACATCATAGAATTTCAGGGTAGCTGAGTTGCTGATTTCTTTCTTTATTGCTTCAGTTGCTGTCCTACATTTGGAGGACCACTCCCATGTAGTCTCTTTCTTTAAGAGCTCTCTCAGTGGTGCTGCCAACTCACTGAGATGGGGAATGAACTTTGCCAGGTAAGTAACCATTCCTAGGAATCTACGCAGTGATGGCAATCCCTCAGGTTCTGGCATATTGACAATTGCTCGGACCTTCTCAGGGTCAGGTCTGACACCTTCAGCTGTCAGTATGTGACCAACATAGCTCACTTCCTTTTCTTTGAAGTGGAACTTGTCCGGGTTCAGTTTCAGGCCTATTTCATCCGGCTTTGTTGAGTACTCTGATGGCGTTATTGTCACGCTGTTCTTCTGTTTCTCCCCAAACTAGTAGGTCATCCATTATACCTCACATGGTAGACCACTGAATAGACTGTCCATGTGTTTCTGAAACACTTCACTGGCTGATGTGATGCCAAACGGCATTCTTAGGTATCTATAACGTCCATATGGGGTATTGAGCGTCGTCAACATTGATGTTGCATGTGATAATGGAATCTGCCAGAATCCCGATGCATCTAGCTTGGTGAAGAATTTCGCCTTGGGCATTCTTGCTATGATTTCTTCTACTGTCCTCATGGGGTAGTGTTGTCGCTTCAAAGCCTTGTTGAGGTCAATTGGATCAATACAAATCCATTATTTTGTCTGTGTTTTTCTTCTTTGCTATCACCATAGGCGAGACCCAGTCCGTCGGTTCAGTCACTGGTGTGATCACTCCTTGTTCCACCATTGAGTCTAACTCCTGCTTGACTTTGTCCTGCATTGCCACAGGAATGCGCCTAGGTGCCCTGATCACAGGTACTATGTCGGGTCCAGCTCAGCACTGTATTCTACAGGTAAGTTCCCCAGTCTTCCGTCCGAAGAGAGTAGGGTATCCCTTCATAATCTGTGCCTTGGTCAGTGGTTCATAGTTTTGTGTGTTTTTCATTGTTAGTTCACACACACTGTATACATCCTCGTCGAAGGATAGTAGCTTAAAGCATTACACTGTCAAGTAGTCCTACTATAGGCTTGAGCTGTTGTTCTATGACATGAAAGGTTAGCAGCTCTTCTCTATCTTTGAATCTACACTTGATTTGGGTTCTTCCCTATGTTTTCAAGGAACTCCCTCCATTGCTGACCAATGTTACTATGTGTTGTTTGCTGATTTTCTCTTTGTCTCTCACCTTCTTGAACCAGGATAGTGGTAAGACATTACATTTGGCACCTGTGTCAACTTTAAGCCTTATTTCCTCATTGTTTGCAAGTAGGGTGGCATATGCTTCCAGTGGCGACTCCTCAATTCCATCCACCTCTAGGGAATCTATGAATAGAAAGCTGTCGGTATCACTATCAGAGTCTTCATAATATTCTTCATCAATGTCATGAACTGTTCGCTTTGCCTTTCTTTTTGTTTGCTTTTCATGTCTCCTGTCTCTGCTTCTTGGGTTTCCATTCTCATTATCACTGTGCGGAGCTTTACAAACACTTGCAAAGTGGTTCATTTTGTTACAGTTGTGACACTTCTTGCCACGTGCTGGAGCAGCGTCCAACTGGATGTGAGTATGTGCAGTTCCTGCATGGAAGGAGGAGATTTATGTTGTTTTCTTCTTTCATTTCTAGCACCGTGTATAGCATGTACCTCTGCTGTTGATTTGTTTGTGAGTTCTTGTAGGCCCTTTTCCATTGATTTCGTTGAGAGTGCATATGGTAACAGCTTTAGCTAAAGTTAAAGCAGTTTCTTTCAGCAAAGATTTCCTTAGATTGTCCGAATCTACACCACACACTATTCTGTCCCTGGTCATTTCATCCTTGAGAGCCAAAATTGCATGAATTTGACTTATTCACTAAATCTGTATAGAAAGTTTGGAAATGTTCACCTCTGCTCTGATTTCAGTGAAAAAAATCGAAAAGCGCCTCCAACGTAATGTTTGTCTGTGGCTTACACAGTTCGCTGAACTTATCTTTGAGGACTTGTAGGCTTGCCCCTTGATTCTGCCAACCCGTGCGTAAAAGACTTTTCCCTTTCGATTGCTTCCTTTCCTGCAATGTTCAAGAAGATATATGCCTGCGTTTTGTCATCCTTATCACCATGCGCGGCTTCCAGGAAAATGTCAAACTCCTGTTCAAACTGTCTCCAGTTCTCGGCAATGTCACCTTCAAATGAAAGCGGTTTTGGCGGTTGAATCCGTCCGCCATTGTAACTTCCCGAAGCCGCTGACCGGCTTTGAAATTTCAGTCACACTCACAGAATGTCCTAATCTTCATCCGTTGCGAAATGTCGCCTGATGAATCCTGGGAATATGATCCCGCTTCTGACACCATGTAAGATTGGTACAAACGATGAGTGTCGTGCTATCTTGTTTAATGCTTTCAGACATGTTACATAATGGCTCGCTCTGGTTGCGGCCATGTGGGAGACGACAGCGAGGCTCGGTGTATACTAAAACTTGGCATGCATTAATGTATAACATGGAATGTCAATTGACCGGAATATGGATTCTACACTACCATCGCAGCAAAGAACATCAGCTTATCTTGTATCGATCCACAAGGCGTTCGTAACATTACCTGATTACGACCAGTCATAAACATAGGAATGTTGTAGAACTACAAACGCTTTGTTGATAGGGGCCCATGTCTGTTGTCACAAGTAACATGGCCAACAGTCATAGCTCGTCAATATAAATATCATATGCTCATGTTCAATTCACACAAAAAACTTAAAATATGTTCCCTAATAAATAACCACACTCATGATGAAACAAGATGTTTATAAGAATTGTAGCTTGTAATGTGATACCAATATAATGTCAGTTGTGAGGATGGCACACGAAACAGATGTAGCCAGAGGTTACTGGATGCACCTGTTGTTGTTTACAGTGGGAGAGGAAGTGAGTGAGGAGGAAGGGTCAGGAGATGAGGAAGATCTTGATGCCCTAAATGAAGATGCGAAACAAGATGGCAAAGTTGGAGGAAGGAGAGAAAGATCAAAAAAGAAAAATGATCTAGCACCAAGGTGCAGTAAAAATTATCTACCACTATGTTGCATGTTTAGAACCTCCAGTAAAATATGCTCTGCAACATGTCGGTCAGTGCACAAAACAATGCATTCTATGATATTTCAAGTTACATCTTTGGCATTATTTGTCTGTAGCTAGCAGCTTGAGCAAGGCAGCTATATTATGAGGGCATGTCCCCTACAGCACCAACAGAACATCCCTTATGTCTGAACCCCCAAGGCACGGAGAGTTTATTAGCCTCATAGCATTTTTTTAACTCCATGTTACAGCCTGTCAGTAGTGAAGTATAGCAAGTACACTAACGTGATCATTTTATTTATGAAAGGACTGTACTGTTGTGAGAATCCCAAGGCTAACCATACAATTTTGTAATTTTGATCTTCAGATGGGTATATTCATGTGACATAATTAGGGGGTGTTTACCATGAGGGACTGCCTTTGTTTAGAAAGAGGCAAGGAGGCATCAAGCTGGATGGAGAGGAGGAGCCTGATGATCCCCCACATGGAGAGCCAGAGAGCTGGGATCTGATGCAGGAGATTGCCAAGGAGAAGGAAGCAAAGAAGGAAAAACAGGAGAAGAAGAGAGCAGACGACTTATGGTCAAGCTTCATGTCTGACATGAAAACGCCACCACCAAGAAAGACTTCCTCCACAGGACTTGGTGTCCTGGCTAGTATGGTCAAGGTGACTGTTTGCACCTCATGTTGATTACCATTGTGATATTTTAACACACAGATACTTGACCACATTTAGTGTACTTATATACAGAGAATGTTGTTTTGAGCAGTAAACTACATCATATAGCCGGAGTATTGCTGATTGCACTGTGTACCTAAAACAGTAGACCAATGTTAGGAGTAAATCTCTGCAGTCTTTACAGAACACAATGGTTGATGTTGTGATTAGAGATCTCTGTGACTATATAATCTCTTGTCTCTGCAAACATTAAAGAGTGATAAACTGCTCTTTGTCAAAATAGGACACTTTATTATGCTGTATTGAAGAAATGTTGAATGTCAATACTGCTGTAGGGATTGTCGGCCCATGCACTACAGATATGTATCCCAGATACGTTTCTGTATACAGAAACTTACAATAAACAAAGTCAAACTACAGAAACGTACCTGGTACCCTAAACGTTAGACGAGTCCATATTCCACAACCCAAAACCTTACCATATGTACTTGTTTAAGTTACTTCAACTGATTGCAAGTGGTATTGTGCATCGCGAAATATTCGTAACTGTATGTACTCAATTCTTATATAACTAATTCAAAGAAATCTAATACAACAGTATGACAGTTCTGATTAAGACAATGACACAATGCAGAATGGAATCGTCCACAAATCTGTTCAGCACATTACACATCTTCGTTTGTCTTTGTTGTGATACATTTATAGTCTTGACTGTTCAGTGTTAGGAATAGGGCACACGTGGGTCCCTAAACAGGCTGTCTCATATAAAGGGATTTGGTATCCTTTCCCTGTGATGTTTGATGCTGTAGCCATGTTTGTTGAAGCAGTGGGTAAAATAGTCCTAACAGTGAAATGGTGCACATATTTATTAGACACTATGTTTCAGCCAACCAACATCAACCCCAAACAGTCACCATCACAGGCAACACCTGAATCTGGGATCACAACATCAACAAAGATGACCATCACAAAGGTTTTTGATTTTGCTGGAGAGGAGGTCAAGTATGTAAAATGTGAATCAATGGAGTAAAATGTATTGCAGTGATAACCATGATAACAGGTTTATTGATGCACATTAAATGATTAATTATGCAGTTGAAGTTGTTGCAGTTAGAACTGCAAAGAGTATTCTGGACAAGGAGCACTCATCATACTTAGCAAACTGATAGTTACCACAGTTATAGTAAAGATATAATGTTTGCAGGTGTCACTGGTAGAATAACTTTTGAGTCAAAGTACAGGAATATTGATACATTACTTTTGCGTGACAAACCAAAAAGGGGACTGGTTGAACTTTCACAGAGTAACCAAAGAGGTTGATGTCACGTCAAGAGAGGCTCAGGAAGAAATAAAGAAACAAGAAAATTCATCTGCAGAAGCTAAGAGCAGTACACCAAGTACGTCGGAGAAGCCATCAGGGTTATCTGGCATGTGAGTACACCACTGACTACAGGAGGCTTGTCCACAGTATGTATCAGGAGAGTATTACAGAGTGTGTATTTAGTAGCCTTGGTATATGCTCAGGATACGGTTTCATCATTTTTCACTACCTGTAGCTGGTGCATCCAAGAGGATGCACCATGAAATAATATACCCGTGAAGATCCGGGTTAGAGCTGGTCTTCAGCAACCCACGTTTGTCGTAATAGATGACTATCGGGATCGTGTGGTCAGCTCGATTACTTGGTTGACACATGTCATCGTATCCAAAATGTGTAGATCAATGCCTACACTATAGATCACTTGACTGTCTGGTACAGCCTTTCACAGTATAGCTGGCATGTTGCTGAGTGCTGTGTTAAACAACAAACAGACAAACATCGACAAATGTCTACCATATCACTGTCACCAATAGCAGACGATTCCTTATCCACAGACATTCATGAGCAGCTTCACTTTCTCCTGAACAACTCTCCATACTGCATGTCTGGAGGAAGTGTTTGACAGATGGTTGCTTTGTACCTGACATTCAAAAATCACCCTTTTCACTTAGATCACAGTTGGCAAAATCAGCTTGTCCTACAAGTGACATATTACACAGTGACCACTGACATATCACAAGATCATGTACACAGAGTGTGGTCTAGTAACTGATTTGTGAGCATGAAGCAGTTTTGTTCACATTTGTTACTTCTGGTAATTGATTCACCCAATACACATAATATGAAAAGACTTATCTCTTATGGAAATTTTATACCAATAAACTGCTGCCATGCACTTGTGGAAAATGTTCCATGCACTGAGTGTAGCCTGATAATAAAAGTAACCTGCACTAGCAATATTTTATTTGTGCTGGTGCAGCCTGGATATAGCAGAATTGATCCCTGATGCAAGTTTGGACAGAGGAGAACCAAAGCTTATGAAACTTCTTATGGACATTATCGACATTTTTTGTTTATCTGACCAAAAGATTGTGTGTAGCTTTTTATGATTGCATCATGTTTTGTTGAAATCATTCAATTTTTCCTTATCCTGACTCATGCTAATTATGCTTGTCTCCTTCCTCTTGCAAATGATAGTGGAACACTTGAAATCCCTTGAAGTTCCCTTTAAAAAAGCGGACGTAAAATCACATACCCAAGAGTAGCGTCCCTTTCCTCCCTTTGGCGCCCAAATGGTCACATGATCGGACATATTTGTCACTCTCTCCTTCTTCGCCCTTGAGGACGGTTGTGAGAGCACCTGGGTCCTTATACAGCACATGTCCTTTTATATTTTCGGACCTTACATCAAAATTATTGCTGTATACAGTTTTTAGGATTATATTCTACATTACGGTTGGAAATTTGATTTAAATTTTCCGTTGTTTGACATGTGTTTTCTTCATGGTTACATTTGATGAAAACTTGTATTCGTTGTAGGTACCGAGTGTCTACGGCTGACCCTCATTTATTATGTCCTAATTGCACTGTTTCATGTTCTTTCAGCTCTCGCTGTAAGTCTTGTGTAAATTTAAATTCGGTTGAATTTAATAATTACGTTTTTTTCATCCATAGACGTGCTAAGGACTGGGTACGTAGGTATTCACAAGTCATGTCTAAATCAAGTGATTGCACTGATAACCGTGTGTTAACCACTGCTGCAGATATTCATAATTCTAGTGAATTGCTGAACGTTTCTCAGGAGCAGGTCGATGTACCAGGGGTGAACGCCGGAGGCCATGAGAGATCATCGTCTACTGAGCTGATCTCATCGCAGATGAAGAAGGCCAAATCTTCATCTTCGCAGAAGAAGAAGTCTACTACCATGAAGACTTCAGCTGAAGTCTAAGGTCAGCTCTACACAGAAGACGAGGTCTTTCTCAGCCGAGATTGTTCCTCCGGAAGAAGCAGATGTTTATGATGATCCACCCATCCTCATACCTGAAGTCACCATCGTCAGTAAGAAGACGAAACCTGCTTCTACAGCTACATCAGCATTGGTATCAGCGCAGACATTGACAGAAGACCTGCTATCAACGCAGACATCAGGTACCAGAGATAGCATCAGCGTCAACTCTTCAGCGAGTCCAGCGAGCCTTAGATGACGTCTCTTCAGTATCAAATGCATCATCCCTGCAGCAGTCTCTTCAGACAAAGCAGAACTTCAACCTGGGACTGTTTATGCAACAGTTTACAGACAGTTTACATCGATGATGTCGATGATGGAACGTCGATCGCTCAAGAGAAGGCTGTTATGAAGACCGCTACAACGTCTACTAGCCTGCGTGAAGGCTCTACAGTCTCCCCACCACATCTGGATGAAGAGGGAAGCCTGCGCGAAGGCTCACGGACACGACAATCTTCCCCATCTGAAGTAGACGCCCCAGAGAGTGCTGCTAAGAAGTCCTCGCAGGAAGGAATCGAGGCGTTCTCCCGAACCCTACAGACGTCGCAGATATGAGTCGTCATTTCCATCAGACTCTGACACCCATCAAGAGCCTGTGCGAAGACACTCCTACAGAGAGGAAGATACGTCCAGGAAACCCACCTTCGCAAAGGCCTAGAGAATTAACTCAAACCTCCAGGAAGGATTCAAGATCGCATCAGGATCGATCAGCTGCGCAAAGCTCATCTTACAGATCATCCTATAGAGACTCAAGTCGTCGTGCATCCATAGAGCGAGAGATGCCTAAATCAGAGGATGAAGGTGAAGGCATATTCTCTGATACTGAAGTTAACTCCTGGATCGCCAATGGCTTGGACTTACCTTCTAAGGACGCAGATGAGGCGTTTACCTACAAGATGTCCAACGATGATTTCGACACGCTCACCTTTCCACCGATCGACCCGATCTCTCAAGTACCAGCAACCTCTACTAACGTCAGCTGCAGCATAGCAGACCCCTCCGATGACAGTCGCCCTGCGCGAAGGAATATTAGCCATGCAAGCTCGCCCGGATGAAGGCCTGCACGAACGGTTACGTTCGCGAAGATCTTTACCGTCAGAAGTATCAGCAGTTAGAAACCTGGAGGATTCTACGAAAGCCAGCTTAGCATTAGCAGTCCACGATTTAGCCTCCACGCAGTTTCAGCGTCTCAGCAGGAAGGATTCTAACACAGAAGTAGATCCAGTCGTTCTCCAGGATTCTACAGACTGCGCAGATACAGATCTTCCAACTTGGACCTTCATCAACCTGCGCGCAGGCACTCATGGGGAGGATTATGATCAGAGTCAGCCATTCAACGATAGCAGATTTCCTCTTCATCATACGGAGCCCTTCATGGTACATCAGGGTTTGAGATTACAAGATCATCAGTGAATCCCGTAATAGATCTTCAAGATGGAAGATAAGAAGATAACGCGACTGGACACTACAACTAGATGTTGGCTATTTTGCATCAACGTGTAGCTGAAGGAAGAGACGCACACCTGAAGTAACGATGTCAGATAACATCCGATGAAACACTGAAGATGAATTTTCATCACATGCGCTTACACAATTTCAAGGGGACAGTTTGCAGCATTGTCACAGTGCCACAGCGAGACATCGGTTACGGTCAACTTTACAGAACATTTTTATAAGATGACGACTGCAGTAAAGATTATAAAGTTGAAGGATACAGTCACAACAGACAGGGAACAGTCTGCTTACATCGGTAGTACGCAGCGAAGTTTTCGCGCGCTTCCACTCAGCCATCAAGACACGTGTTCACTCGTGTAACTCCGGTTACGGACAAGGCCGAGTGTTGACAAAGAAATCAACAACTGCACAAGATTCTACGAGGATCATTTACCTGCAACACCGGTGACGTCACAGTCACGTGTCAGGAAGTCGTCTACAGTTGTAAACAACTCTTTCAACGTGGGAAAGGCTCCATTTACAGTCCAGTTAGCAGGGTACAGCATGGTTCGACTGTCTTCACGGGTCATAGAGGACTTCCCCTGTCAGCAGAGTTAATATTGGTTATCTGGGACTTGCAGCGACAAGCGTGAGACGGTTTCTGCTCGTGGCAGCTGGTCGGCTATAAATAGACTTCACATCGATGGCAGTCCCAGTACATCATACATTTTTGCTGATCTAGTGATGACGTATTATGCATCATCGCTGCACATTGTTTCGGATTCTGGTGACAACATCTTCATTACATATTACCAGAAGATTGATGAGACAAGCTTCAAGCCATGATTCCAGAATCGATCATCTCTCCGCTTCCATGATGGACATGGCAAGGGCTCCTAGATCCACGTACCTACATCGTAGGATATGATTGCAGAAGATGGCTAGTAATGTCCTAATCGGAGTTGGAACCAAAACAGGATCTTCAATTTCTGGGAATATGGCTCATCACACCACAGGATCACACGGTCGTCCCAGAGGATCGTTGGGTCAAGATACAACATATGATATCTCAAGCAATGCTCTCTCCGTTGACACTACGTGCATGGCAAAGCATGCTTGGTCTACTCACCTCAGCTCAAGACATGACTCGCAGAGGGAGACTACAGCTGCGCCCACTACAAATATTTGTGAACGCCCATCTCGACAGTCTGGATCCGCTGATACTACCGGACAGCCTGAAACCATAACTCCTATGGTGGACTCGGAAGTCGAATGTTTGCGGAGGAACCTTTTTGTCAGAGCCGGTTTGCAACACTCATCTCTACGTAGATGCATCGCTACAAGGTTGGGGTGCCCACTTCGACAACGAAGTGGCAGCAGGGAAGTGGTCGAGTCAGGATCAGAGTCATCAACTTGTTGGAGATGAAAGCAGTAATCAACGCTTTACAACACTGGTCCAGCGTACTAAAGAACACAAGACTCATGGTCCACACCGACAACTCCACAGTGGCATTCTACAAGGATCAACAAGATCAATCAGTCTGCTACAACTCAGCTTTCTCCTGTTCAGCATCGTCGACAACCTGAACATCTACATGAAGGCATGCCACATTCCAGGAGCAAAGAATGTCATAGCAGACGCCCTATCTCGTCCACTACAACCATCTCCGACGGAGTGGATGTTACACCCAGAAGCGTTCCGGTTCGTCATACAGACAATAGGATCTCCACTGGTAGACCTGTTTGCAACAAAGTTCAACAAGCAACTACCAACATTCGTCTCTCCGATTCCGGATCCTCAGGCATGGGCAACAGATGCTTTAAGCATCTCATGTGAAGGACTAAACGCTTATGCGTTTCCACCTCCAGCACTACTACCACAAGTAATACAGAAAATCAAGCAGACAACAACGCTGCAACTGATTTTGGTCGCGCGCCCTATTTGCCAGCGAGGGTATGGTTTCCCGTCCTCATACAAGAACTCGGAAGTCCAACCCAGAAACTACCAGAGTGGTCGAACCTGCTCGTCCATCCACACACCAAGCAAGCTCACAGGAATCCGGCATTGTTTCAGCTACACGCGTGGGGCGTATCAAAAGCTTTCCTGAAGACTAGAGGGTACTCCGCCAGAGCAGCAAAAGCAGTAGCACTAACTCTACGCAGATCAGCTCGCAACTTGTAAGACGACAAGTGGCAGAGATTTGAACAGTATGCACCAAGAAAAGGCTTTACAGCAGTAAAGCAACCCATCCTCAAGTGGCGGAATACCTGTGTCATCTGCGACAGCCGAGACACTTAAAAGGTTCAACAATCTCAACGTACTTGGCTGCTCTCAGCACAGTTATCACCATGAAGACGGGTGTCAAGCTGACCAAAGTACCATAGATACTGGCACTACATGCTCGTTCAAGTTGGAAGACCAACAAAAAAAATTCAAGGCTCCTGCCTGGGATCTCAGCATAGTTCTACAACATCTCACCATTGATGCCTACGAGCCTTTAGAACGGACATCCTTTGAACTACTGACTCAGAAAATGCTGTTTCTGATCACTCTAGTAACAGCAGAATGGATGTCAGAAATACATGCTCTGGACTTTGAACGAACATGATATGAATCATCACATCGTGACATCGTACATCTAGGACTGAGATGGGATTTTATTGTCAAGAAGCAACTGCCCAGCCAGCCTGACAGACAGTTCCACATCCCAGCACTATCTACAGTTCTTGGGCCACAGGATACACAGGATCTATCCTTATGCCCTGTCACAGCACTAAAAGTCTACCTACAAAGGACAAAGTAAGGAGACGAAAATTCAAGCGCCTATTCATCCCCTTATCCACTGAGACGCCCACGGAAGTCTCTCGGACAACGATGTCGATCTGGATGAGAGCCGTTATACTAAGGGCCTATAAAGCAGCAGGACTTGAGCCTCCACGAGCCTCCAATCCACATGAAGTCAGAGCCCTGGCGTCAACACTTGCTCTGCATGGAAACTGCTCGATTACAACTATAATGGAGGGCTGCTTTTGGAGCTCGAACACGGTGTTTGCCAACCACTACCTCAGAGACATTGCCACCGAAGACGTCTCAGGCATTCACCAGTTTGGGCCACTTGTTGTAGCACAACAACTAACGGTTCCACAAAGGCGCTGAGAAAATCTCACCCTTTTTATCACGTGACTTGTGAAAACCAACACTCTGGAGAGCAAATGGTAAAAGTCCATGCACACGTCTAGGACAGACTAGCATGAGTGATAGACCCTGTACTTGTATAGGACATACTTGTACATGAAGAAGAAGCGTGCATTAAGAGATGGAGTTGCAATAGGTAACTAATGGAATATTAGTATATCTAAAATCCACACGAAAATGCCAAGGGAAGTTTCCGAAGAAATCTGACAAGTTGTGGTCCCCCAATCTCATCAGAGAGAAGTTGAAAGAATCTTCAACAGTGCCGTCATATATTCCCAAGGGGGGTAGTACAGGACGTAAATCTACAACCAGTGAATCCAGAAAGTGGCTTGACCCACCACCGTTTCCGACGGATTCTGCAAGCATAATTAGCATGAGTCAGGATAAGGAAAAATATGTAATTTTCTGACTAAAATTGATACTTTATACTTATCCTGACTCATGAGGTTAGCCCTCCCAACCTCCCCTCTTATGGCACTCTTGATTTCCCTGTAAATCCAGGTGTCGGGCTTACATACGGAGAGAGTGACAAATATGGCCGATCATGTGACCATTTGGGCGCCAAAGGGAGGAAAGGGACGCTACTCTTGGGTGAGTGATTTTACGTCCGCTTTTTTAACTTCAAGGGATTTCAAGTGTTCCACTATCATTTGCAAGAGGAAGGAGACAAGCATAATTAGCATGAGTCAGGATAAGTATAAAATATCAATTTTAGTCAGAAATTACATGATTCTTTTGATTTTGTTAAACATCAACTTAAATGACGGCGATCTGTATTACTATTTGAAACTGGTAGGTGAAGGTGAGCTACTTCATGTATAGTGTATATAGATGAGACCATGTAGAAACAGGCTAGTCTGTGTAGCTGTGTGTGTAGATGGATTGGCTTTCTGTCAACAGTGGTGTGAAAAGGCCAGCTGCAGGGGCTGGGGGCCTGGGAGGGCTCCTCAACAAGATAGGCAAGAAGCCTAAGATGAGTGTGCTGGTGAGTATAGACAAACAGCTGTTGACCTCAGTGCATTCTGCTGGTTTAGATTGAATAAGTGTATCAACTTTGAGTTTGGAGATGCAGTTTTCAGAAGTCATATGTACCAGTCATAACTAGTGGTGTAATGATTCATCGATAGTATCGATGTTTGCATCGTCAACTAAGCGATACGTGTGCATCGATACAAAACACATTTAGGCAATATATCAGGATATTTATATCGCAAGGGTCTATGATACATCAATGTATCGCCACAAGAGACGATATATCCCGATACTAACATAAACTACCAAGAAACCTATTAAAAAAATAGAGAGAGAGAACGCCTACCAGATGGAATGTTAGCGACTGAGCTCATTTTGGTGCAAGGGAGGTAACTCTAAATTGAATATCAATCGTGATTTTCCGACTCGGTCCGTTTATTGACTCGGAGACATGCGCACAAAAAGCCCGGCCCGAAGATGACAGACGACACGATAGAAATAGTCGATCCACCGGCTATATTCAAAGCTCGAATTTGGTCGAGGTTTGGGTTTGCGGGTAAGAAATCTGAAGATGGAAAGATTACTACCGACAGAAAGCACGTTGTATGCAAGATCTGTAAGTCTCACCTGAAATACAGCGGAAATACAACAAATCTTCACTCTCATCTTGTTAGACACCATCCCGACGCTGTGAAAAGTTTAGAAATTCCAAATGTTCGTGCTAACGCATCGTGTAAATCAAAAGCAGGTACCATTCAATCAACATTAAAAACGTCCTTCTCAAGTGTGAATAAGAAACTTGATGTACCACAAACCACCAACATTATGGACGCAATTGCCAAGTTCATAATCAAAGATCTACGGCCGTATTCTGTTGTTGAAGATGAAGGTTTTCTTCATTTGATCAGAACTTTGGAACCAAAATATAAACTCCCCTGACGGCAACATTTCTCTGAAAATGTTGTGCCAGCTCTTTATGAGGACGTAGAAACAGCCCTTATCACACTGATGGATGGTGCCATGTTTGTTGGGATAACAACTGATGGCTGGATGTCGAGATCAAATGAATCATTTGTTACTTTCACAGTACATTTCCTTGATAAGGAATGGCAATTACACAATTCTGTCCTCCAAACACGAACAATGGCCAACAGTCACACAGGTGCAAATTTGGCCAAACTTGTCTACAATGTCCTAGAAGAATGGCACATTCCTCCCAACAAAGTCGCTGCTGTGACTACTGACAACGCTTCGAACATGGTAGTTATGGTGAGGGAAACAAATTTGACACACGTTAAGTGTTTTGCCCATACCCTCAATCTCGCCTCCCAGAAGGCTCTGAAAGTGTCTACAGCCAGCCGGGTCCTTGGCATTATCAGGCGGATAGTGAGTTACTTTCACAAAAGCCCGAAAGCCTTTGCTATTTTGAAAGAAAAGCAAGTACTTCTGAACCTTCCAAGACATAAATTGAAAAATGATGTTGCAAGGTGGAACAGTTCTTACGAAATGGTAGACAGATACCTTGAGCAACAGCCAGCGATTCAAGCACCACTCCTGATGAAGGATTTTAGGAAAACTGGTGATACACATCTACCAACGAGCCTCAATGAAGTAGACATGTCAATAGCCGAAGATATTGTGCAGGTATGTTCATTTAAAATTATTAAAAACTAGAACTTAATTTATCATTCATTCGTTTCTTAGTGTCTACTGTTTAGGTATGTTATCTGTAGATTCTTGATAAATCTGAACTGTAACTTTTCTGTGAATATTAATCTTCAAATTCCTGGATATCATGATAATGTTGAAAACATTTTACTTAAATATATTTGATCAATTTTAAAAGATTTGAATTTCATTAATTAAAACCTATACTATGAGTTTGATTGTTTATCAAAACAGAATCGGCTTAAAATCAAACAGTAGTCCAAAACATATAAAATCTGTTATCAAAAAGTAATGATAAATGAAAACAAATAAGAGCATTGCAAATTATCTTGAAAACATATCAGGGGTTATACATCTTATAATATGCTTTAGACCATCCACATACCAAGTATCTGCTCAAACGACCTAAACACTTCAAATATAATTATATCAGTATTACTTTAAATATAATTCATTCGTGTTTCATGCTAGCCAATTTTTATATTTTCTGAGTTTGTTATATTTTCAGGTGATGAAACCAATGAAGACTGCCACTACAGTGATGTGTGATGAGCAGCAACCAACTCTCTCTGTGGTCTATCCCTTGTACAGTAGTCTACTAAAGAGCACAGCACCAGCCAACTGTGATGATACAGATTCACGCACGATAAGGGAGATGAAGAGAGCCATGCACGAGGATCTTAACCATCGTTACCAAAGTGACGTAGATGTGTCCCTTCTCCACAACGCAGCTGCCATGGATCCCCGTTTCAAAGACTTGCCCTTCTTGAGTGATGTTCAGAGAATGACAGTATTCTCCAAGATAGCAGTTGAGGCTTCACATTTGGTGAATATTGCAGCCTGTGAGGTATGTTACTGTTTAACCTATGATGCAAGAAAATATGACAGTTAAGCATTATATGAAACAGATACATGTGACTTGTAAAGAGAAATAAGAATCAAGTTTGTATTAAGCAATAGGCTGTATTTTTCCTTATCCTGACTCATGCTCTTTTGCTTGTCCCCTTCCTCTTGCGAACATAGTGGAACACTTGTATCTCCTTAATTGAAGCTCCCTTCAATGTAAAATCACTAATTGGTACTCACCCAAGAGTTGCCTCCCCTGCCGCAAGCGCGGGAACAGGTGTCGCCACGCTCTGGCCTCATGCTTCACTCTCTCCTTCTTCGCCCAGTGAGCAGGATGTGAGAGCGCCTGTGTCTCCTTACACACTATATCCTTTGGTTTTCTTAGTTAGTTACCTCTTATAGTTTACTATAAAGGTATAGCTAGTATCCTTCATTAATTTGCATTGATAATTAATCGTTATTTCTACTGTTTATTCACGTGAGTTAAGTGATTGTTCAGCTAGTATTACGTTGATGAAAAACTGTACTATTTGTAGATTACGTTTTCGCTGCGGATCCATGTAGTATGCCCTAGTTGTACTTTCATGCCTTGTGCGTTTGATTCACGTTGCAGTTACTGCATTAATTTAACCAATTCTGCCTTTAATAAATACCATCTTTGCGTCTTGAGGCGTGTTGCAGATAGGTCACGCAAACTAGGTGTAGACATGGCCGATACATCCAGTTTCCCATCCAGTCAGCTGCTGTCGAAGCGATCCCCTCCCGTCTGGTGTTCTGCTTGAGACCCCATCGGAAGAGGGGCGTGGGATGCAGTCCGTCACCTCTAAGAAGCGACCGGCCTCCCCAGACATCCCGTCATCGCAGATAAAGTCCAAGAGGGCCTCAGCGTCTTCTCAACGCAGACTTCGTTTACCCCAGGGCAGCGTCATCCTCCAAAGGGAAATCTCACGAAGTCATCGAGAACTTTCTCAGCAGAGATCGTTCCAGCAGCAGAATTGGGCCTCTACGATGATCAACCAATCATCATACCCGACATATATACCACAAGAAGCGACCAGTGACAGCGACAGTGACTTCAGCAGAGATCACCATGCAGCCTGATGCCTCTACACTGATGTCAGGCGAGATCGCTGAGGGCCCCACCGCTATCAGCGCAGAGAGGGCACCATCTACTACGCGCGCAGATCATCCCAGGCGATCTAATGAAGCAGATCATGATCATGATGGAAGGCCACTACAGACTGGAGAAGCAGCCATCCCAGGGTCGAGCCTTGGCGAAGGCTCCAGCGTGAACAGCACCCCAGAGGCACCCCCAGTCAGCGTAGCAGCCACGGCGATGCGCCTTCGCGAAGGAAGTCACAGACCACCTCCACGAAGGACCCAGATGTACAGCCTTGAAGGCCTTCGGCGGCGGAAAAAGATCATCACCCTCTTCAGCGTCATACTCAGATCACGGAATCTGATCATCAGACCTCCGCGGGAAGCCTTGGCGAAGGTCATATCACCGTTCCCCAGGACGGACGCAGAGGAAGCTTAAGGCGTTCGCGAAGACACCTGAACCCAGATCGTCATCATCATCTAAAAGGACATCGAGGGACTACACAAAGAGCTTGCGAAGCTACCAGCGGTCCCCTCATAGGTCGCCAAGAAGATCAACCTATCGATGTAGATCACCAAGGCGATCGCCTCGCCGATCCTGCGCCCGATCTCCACGTACATCACCACGTCGATCACCTCACAGGTCTGCACATAAGCCTACAACTAGATCTCCACAAGCGTCAAAGCGATATAGAGATAGAGCCACACAGTCCTACATCAGAAGAGCAACAACCTCTCATTTATGATGATGGAATGGAAGATGATGGAGGAATTATTTTCTCAGATGCAGAGATAAGATATTGGATGGTCAATAATCTAGATCTCTCATCACCTTCCAAGAGTGGCAATTCGAGCAGACTTATCTGATGAAAGAAGGCGATGCAGATGCTATTACACTACCCCAATCGACCGATTAGCGGTACCACAGAACCTAGATACAGCATTCAACAAAGCCACGAAGGTTCAAACACCACATCTGCCAAACTTTCCGCGCCAAGAAGTTCTCCGCATAATATGGACCCTTCTTCAAAGCAAGACATCGATGAGAACTACAAGCTGATCTCCGATGCCAAGAACAAGTACTACAAGATTGATGATCGAAAATTGGTTCAGATAGAAACCATGGCGAGTATGTTCTTTGGTCTAAATAGATCTAGAACAATAAATGAGACACTTATCACCAGATTTAAGTAACCACGACCTCTGAAGATGATAGAATGATTTACTCGGCCCTACTGATGCAAAGAAGGACCAGCAGTTCTTAACAGATCATCTCCGTCTGTCTCAGCAGCACTGACCTTAGCTTCGTCGTCAAGGCCTCCTCGCTTCCTGCAACTGGGGTGAGAACTTTAAAGCTCCACTATATACAGCCCGTGGTCTTCCCCATCCATCTTTGGCGGAGGAATAGACAAAGTCTCCAAGGGAAGTCACCAAGGATTCCAGAGAAGTCCTGATGATTAAATCGATGGACAAGCTAGCCAGTGTCATTCGACAGACTTCACAAAGATACTCAGGGAGATCTAAATTCACGGGCCTACAAAGAGCAAGAGACAGGAAGATAGCCAGTTCAGGGGAAGAGATTCTTTTAAATAAGCCCATATGGCAACTATAGAGGAGGGTCAGGAAGAGGCAGGACACCCAGAGGTTCCCGCAACTATAAGCGCTGAAAGACAGGTTGGAGCGACTGGAGTCTTCCACCCCAGCCGTTCCAGTACAACCGTCACAAGTGGGTGGGCGTCTCCAACTACACTGGGAAAACTGGGGAATACTTCAAGACACCTATGTCTCCAACATTCTTCAGCGCTGTTTAAGTATCCCACTACAGGCCAAGCCTCCACTAACAGTCAACCCTCCCAAGTTCGAGGTACAGGCACAGCAACTACTAAAGTTAAGAGAGGCTGTTACATTACTCCTAACCAAGCAGGCCATAGAAGTAATAGATCAAGGAAACATCGAACCAGGTTTCTACTCCCCAGTTTTCCTAGTACCCAAGAAAAACTCCAAGGAGAAATACAGACTCATTTACAACATGAGCTTCTTCAACAAGACTTATCTCGCGCAGACCACCGAGGTTCCACATGATACATCTACGCGATTCACGGCACATGATTAGTCCCATGGACTACATGGGCAGTATAGATCTACAAGATGCCTATCTGCAGAATCCAGGAAATACCTACGGTTTACTCTAGGCGGGTTACATTACCAGTGGAAAGTACTCCCATTGAATAACATCAGCCCCATGGTTATTCACGAGGGATAGCGAAACCGATTGTCACCTATCTACATCGTCAAGGGGCTACGCGAGTCGCGTTCTTCCTCGACGACGGGATACAAGTAGATCAAGATCCACAGCATCTCAAACTACAGTTAAACTACATCATAAAGCTACTAACACAGCTGGGATGGTTAGTAAACTTACACAAGTCGGACCTAGTACCATCGCCAAGATCTGCAATTCCTAGGCATTCGATTTATCACCAATCTCAACCCGTATAGTAGGTACCAGAAGACCGTTGGCTCAAGATCCAACAGATCATTCCTCCAGCCCTACTCTCTCCGCTACCACTTGACAATGGCAGAGTTTACTAGGTCTTCTAACATCAGCCCAAGACTTGACAGTCATAGGCAGATTACAGTTCACGTTCCTTACAGGTCTTCATCAACACACATCTCGGCGACCTACAACCATTCAGTCTACTGGAACATCTCAGACCTCATCTACTATGGTGGACCAAGAAATCGAATGTCTGCGAAGGGATCTGTTTAGCAGAGCAGAATTCAAAACCCATCTATATGTAGGCGCGTCGCTCCAAGGTTAGGGAGCTCATCTCACCAACCAGGCGGCATCAGGGTTATGGAATCAGCTAGAAAGCAAGCTCCACATAAACTCATTAGAGATGAAAGCTGTAATCAACGCCATAAGACATTGGAGCAACATTCTACAGAATCGCACCTGATGATACATACCGACAACTTCGACAGTGGCGTTCTATGTGAACAGGCAAGGCTCAGCGAGATCGCCGAACCTTTTGACTTTAACCTTTCAACTGTTGAATTAATCCAAGATCTAAATCTACATGTCAAAGCATGCCACATTCCCGGAGCCAGGAATATACTAGCAGGCGCTCTCTCTCCATTACATCTACCGTCGCCGACAGAATGGATGCTCAATACAGAGATATTTGCACAGATAATCAAGCAAATAGGAGCACCGCTAGTAGATCTATTAAGCCACAAGATTCAACAATCAACTACCGACATTACGTGTCACCAGTTCCAGACCCACAAGCATGGGCAGCGGGCGGCTCTAAGCATATCATGGGAAGGCCTCAATGCGTGCGCGTTTCCGCCCCAGCAATAATACCTCAAGTATTACAGAAAATCAGCCAAACACAGAGCCTACAACTCATTTTGGTGCAGCCCTACTGGCAGGCCAGAGCGTGGTTTCCAGCTCTAATACAAAGAAATCGGTCAACCGGCACTAGAGCTACCCAAGCTCAAAGCTGTTAATACATCCACACACCAAACAGGTGCACAGAAACCCAGAAGTATTCAAACTTCACATTATGGACTGTATTAAAATGTGTTTAAACAAGAGGATATTCTACCAGGGCGGCAAAAAGCGGTCAGCTTTCCTTACGATACTCAGCGCGTAACATGCGGCGACAAGTGGCACAGTTTGAAAATTATGCAGCAAACAAGGGTTTTACAGCAAGAGATGCTACGCATCCTCAAGTGGCAGACTATTTGTGTTACTTACGGCAAAACAAACATTTAAAAGGCTCGACATTATCAACATATCTTGCAGCTTAGTTCTGTGATTTCTATGAGAGCGGGTGTTAAATTGACAAAACACCAGAGTTACTGGCCTTACTCGTGCTTTCGATTGGAGGACCAAAGCGGAAGTTCCATGCCCCAGCTTGGGATCTGAATGTAGTGCTACAACACCTCACAAGTGAGGATTATGAACCATTGGAATCGACAACCTTTGAATTTCTCTCACAGAAAACAATTTTCCTGTTATAAGCTAGCCACGGCAGCCAGAATATCTGAAATTCAGCTCTAGATTATGAGAGGATACAGTTTGATGACAATCAAAACACAGCACCTGGGATTAAGATGGGATTTCATCGCCAAAAATCAACTACCAGGACAACCAGACAGGTTATTTCCGTCCCTGCGCTATCCTCGATTCTCGGATCTCAAGATACATTGGACTTATCTCTATGCCCAGTCACGAGCTCTCAAAATCTATTTCGTCGTTCCAAAACAAAGGCGAAGATCGCTCAGAAGATTGTTCATCCCGTTATAAGCCTACTAATCAGACAGAAGTCTCGTACCACCATATCTATATGGATAAGAACTGTCATTCTCTGCGCCTACAAGGCAGCAGGACTGGACCCTCCAACAGCATCAAATCCACATGAAATCAGGGCATTGGCCTCCACCCTCGCCCTTCCACGGTAACTGTTCATTGAATACAATTATGGAAGGATGCTTCTGGAAATCTAACATGGTGTTTGCTAATCACTGTCTGAGAGATATCACCACCGAGGGCGTCTCTGGCATTCACCATTTCGGTCCTTTGGTCCTCGCTCAGCAACTGACAGTCCCTCGTGAAGCGTTAATATTCACCCCACACGAGATTATTATGTATATTATACATACATTATTTAGCTTATAACTCCACGGAGTTCTAGGGCTATGTATATATTTAGCTTAGGTTATTCAACCTTAAGCTCATACTGAGATTTTATGTTCAGTTGTACAGCTTTTCTATCAGAGTAGCTTGTTATATCTATAATTGGTATATCAGTCTATTAGTAATGTAATACCCCAGTTATGGTATATATAACCTATGGCTTATTATAAAGGAAATATCCTAAGTCAATGCCTTTATGAAGTTCCCAAGAAGTTATTACAGTATAAGTTATTTAAATCACTAATTATTAATCCAAAGTATTCTGTTTATGCCCACCACCACTCCGATTGGATTCTACAAACAAAAGAGCATGAGTCAGGATAAGGAAAATATGTAATTTTTGAGTAAAATTGATATTTTATACTTATCCTGACTCATGAGGTTACCCTCCCATCCTCCCCACATAACACTTTGGATTTCCCTGTAAATTCAAGTGTTGGGCTGCATAAAATCAGGAGAGAGTGAAGCATGAGGCCAGAGGGTGGCGACACCTGTTCCAGCTTAGCGGCAGGGGAGGCAACTCTTGGGTGAGTACCAATTAGTGATTTTACATTGAAGGGAGCTTCAATTAAGGAGATACAAGTGTTCCACTATGTTCGCAAGAGGAAGGGGACAAGCAAAAGAGCATGAGTCAGGATAAGTATAAAATATCAATTTTACTCAAAAAATTACATTTCTATATAACCTGGTAACTATTTCTCTTTACAAGTTACAAGTGACATTTGTTTCATTTCATGTTAATTTGTTCATATTTTCTTGTATCTGTAATCTGTAATAATTTCATCTAATGAATAATGATCAAGATTTTATTTTTTATTCATGAAATTCTTTGCAATAAGTATATGATGTAAATTTTAATGTCCATCCACCAGATGAGAAATACAAATTTTGTCTTAAATCAACTTAGTCTAATAGACTCAGTCATTACTATAGTCTGTGTTTAGTCTGATTACATCATGGGATTATGAATTTATGATTGTGATGATATGATGTTATGTTTTGAAACCTGATTGTATCTATTTATGAAATTATGTTTTCTTTCAGGTGTTGAGAAATCTGAATTTGTTAGATCAAGCAATGTTTATGTATTCTTGATTGAATTGTTTCAGGTGACTGTAAAGCAGGAGACAGATGATAAAACTGCAGCAGTACCAGCACTCCCTCTTCTCCCTGATCTTCCTCCTGTGGAATCTCCTCAACCTGAGTCACCTACCCAGACCGACTCTGACACATCACCCCCCAGAGCCAAGGTGATCAAACTAGAGCCTTCCGGATCTTCTGGATCGTCCAAGTGTGCCCAGGATGACTTGCTCGGGGATGTTTACATTATTGGTCAGGTGGATGTGCCTTCAAGGTCAAAGCTAGACATTGTCAATGAGGAAATAAACATGTATAGAAAATCTCCTTCTCTCCAACTTTCTTCCAACGCAATAAGTTGGTGGCAGGAAAATAATATCTACTATCCATATCTGTCAAAACTTGCTAGGAAATATCTGTGCATCCCAGGGACCTCGGTTCCATCAGAGAGAGTCTTCTCCACCTCCAGGGACATTGTGACTGCACAAAGAGCTTCACTGAAAGCTGCTCATGTTGACAGACTTGTGTTTTTGAAGAAAAATCTCAAGATGTAAATGGCGTCTCTTAATGGCATGTGTTTGACGAAGTCAGTTCACTTAAATAATAGTTCTTTTTATTTGAGACAATGCTAACATTGTGGACTTAACGAAGACATTCTTAGTGTGAATTAGTTAGATCTGTCTGCTGTAAAACTATTAACAGATAAAGTTTCAGCTATTTTATCTATCATATCTGTTCTGTTTTTAGAAATTGTAAAGTATCGGGATACGTATCGTATCGCCACCACTGTATCGTGATGATAATCGTCTCGCAGGTTTCTTGCCAATACTTTCATGATATATCGTCTCACCTCATTAAACTGGCATCGGGATATATCGTCTCGCCACTTAGGCCACAATACACAGCTCTAGTCATAACATACATCTACAAAAATCTACATCTCAGTTGCAACATTGTTGCTTCAGAGTGTTTAATTAATTTTCTTTGTTCTTATGTGGTGTGCATTATCAGTATTACCTTGATAATGCACAGATGTGGTAGAAACCTTTCTGTGGGGGGTCACGATGGGGATGAGTAACATCTCTCATTTATAAACATTGTATTGTGTATTATTGCTCCAATCTGATGAGAAAATATGAAAGTAGTGGGATTTTTTGGTGTGTAAGAAACAGATTACTGTACTCATGTCAGGCAGGTACTCTTTACCTTAGGAGCAAAACGTCAGTCACTTGTTTAATAATCTCTATGTCTATATTGCAGGAGAAGTCCAAGATGGACTGGAACACTTTCAAGAAGGATAAAGGAATTGAGGATGATCTACAGATCCACAATAGAGGGAAAGAGTCGTAAGTAATGTGTGGCTTGTCATTTAGGGAATTAGCAGCAGTGAGTTGTTGATATTTGCTGTGAACACATTAAAATAACATTTAAATTTTTTTGGGTAAAGGTCACTTGGTCCACTGCTACTGTAAAGCATTATGCAAGCCTCTTTGCATGATTGTTTCCCATCTTATAGCTCCCCTTTACCTTCCCTGTCCTTCCATTAGTACTCAGTTTAAATACTCACAAATGTGATATGTGAAGATCACTTTAAAATGCTATGTATGATACATGAATGAATACTGATTGACTGAAATCAAATTTCATTAAAAAAATATTCTGAAGGTCAACATGGTTATTGTAAGGTAAAAATCAAATTATCTGCTCAAGCTAATAGTAAGGTCAAGGTCGCTTCTTGTGAAATAACTACAAAATCCACATTTTTCCTTATCCTGACTCATGCTTATTGCTTGTCTCCCTTTCCTTCCGAATGCTAGTGGAACACTTGAATCCCCTTTAAAGCTCCCTTAAAAAAAGCGGACGTAAAATCACTTACCAGGAGTCACCTCCCTTGCCAGGTTTTGGCGGGAACGGCGCCACCCGTCTGCCATGCTCTTCACTCTCTCCTGATTCGCCTGAGTGGGCAGTTGTGAGAGCACCTGGTCCCCTATACGGCTTTATATCCTTTTATTATTTAGGCTTTTCTTCTAAATTAGCTGTATAAGGCTTTAGCTAACATTTACCTACAATATTGTATGGAATTAATTCTCAAATTTCTCTGTTTTTGTCACGTTTTTACGTGATTATTCACATTGTTTACAATTGATGAAACCTTGTTCTGATTGTAGGTATCATTTGTCTGCTGTTGATCCGCATAACCTATGTCCTAATTGCAAGCCTATATGTTTATCTGACACTCGTTGTCAGTTGTGTTTTCACCTGTCTGATATTGCAGTTTACAAATATGCATATTATCTGTCTAGACGTGCAAAGGACAGGTCCAGACGAGAATTACATGACATGTCTAAACCGGCTAAGTTTGCAGAGGACCGGCAGTTGGTGTCTGCGCAGATACACCATTCCAGTGGTCTACCGGGGTCGCCTACGGAGGAGGTTGCCGCCTTAGACAACGCTGGCTCGAGGAAGAGGTCATCTACATCTGAGACACCCTCTTCGCAGTCTAAGAAGACTAGGGCATCGTCTTCCGAGAGGAAGAAGGCAGCTACAGCTAAGACTTCGGCGAAGTCTCCACACGGGGCAACGCAGAAGACGAGGTCCTTTTCAGCTGAGATCGTCCCTCTGGAAGAAATAGATGTCTACGATGAGCCGCCCATCCTCATCCCTGAGATCACATCTAAGACGAAGACGTCTTCTACAATGACCATGCAGGACACCCTATCAACGCAGACGTTCGGCACGAAGGTTCTACGCCCTTCGTAAGAAGCCTGATCCATCTCAGATGCGTCGTCAGTACAACAGACAACGCAGACCTTCAACCCGGGCGCCTTTATGCAGCAATTTACCCAACAGATGTTGGATCTGATGGATCAACGGTTCGCACGCGAGAGAGCTGCGACGAAGACGACGTCTGCGACGAACCCGACATCTGCGACGAACCCGAGTGAAGGTCAACTGAGCAGCACACAACGTCCGTTGGGAACCAACGTCCTGCAGAGCATACAGGAAGATTCCAGCTCGACTACAGCGTTACTTACGACGTAATACCTGGCAGCCATACCAACATGGACTCTGCACCAACTACGTTTGACGGAAGGACCAGACGTTCGCCGAACCCACGCAGATCATCATCGACGTCAGATACGGACATTCGTCACGAACCTGCACCCAACGGTTCGTTACCAAGGAGAAGAGAATCAACAACCGTACGAAGGCATAGAGATTCATCACCATACTCCAACCCTCGACAAAGCCGTTCACCAACACGCAGGCGAAGGCACGCACGGTCATCTGTATCTCCACGCAGGTCCCAACGTAGGATGTCACGAACACATTCACGAACGTATGGTTCGCCACGAAGGTCACCACGCAGGTCGCCTTACACATCGCCACGCATGTCACCACACAGATCGTCTTACAGATCACCTTACAGATCTCCTCGTTCAGACGACAGTAGAAGACATCCATCTTCAGAGCAGGAAGATGACGGTGGAATTATATTTTCCGACTCGGAAATCAAGTCATGGATGGCCAACGGTTTGGAACTCGCATCACCCTCTAAGGAGACCAACGAAGCACTATCATACTTGATGATGAATGATGATATAGACTCACTCACGATGCCACCTATCGACCCAGTCTTAGACGTTCCAGACAACCTCAGCACAGCCTTCAAGAAGGCAGCTAAATACCAGACTCAGAGTATTCCGTCGTTCAACGCTAAGAAGTTCTCTCTACACCACATGGAACCCCTCATGAAGGCCCCAGAGATAGATGAGAATTATGAGATCATCAACGACACTCGGACTAAAGCTTACAAGATAGAAGATAAAAAACTGGCACAGTTAGACACAGTAACCAGACGAACCTTCTTCGGCCTAGCCAGGTCAAGAGCTGTCAACGAGACTCTCATCTCGAAGTTTAAGAATTCAACTTCAGAGGAAGATAGAATGATTTATTCAGCTCTACTTACACAGAAAAAGGATCATCAGTTCATGTCTGAACACCTATCATCCATTTCTGCAGGCTTAACATTATCAAGAAGGCAAGGACTATTATCTTCATGTACTTGGAGCGAGAAGTTTACCAAGACACTCTACAAAGCCCCTTGGTCAGCATCATCCATTTTTGCAGGAGAAATTGATGAAGTCGCCAAGGAAGTCGCTAAAGATTCCCGAGAAGTAATGATGATCAAGTCTATCGATACACTGGCCAGTGTAATACGTAAGACCTCCCAATGTTATTCCGGCAAATCGAAGTTTGCAGGCATCCAGAGAGCAAGGGATAAGAAATCAGGCAACGCTAAAGGAAATAAGGATTCTTTTCGTCGCCCATCCGCAGCTCCAAGAGGTCGGCCCTTTCGAGGCGCCAGAAGTTCCAGATGATGAAATACAGGTTCGGAACGACTGGAGTCTTCCACCCCCAGCCGTTCCAGTACAACCCTCACAAGTGGGTGGACGTCTGCAACTCTACTGGAAGAATTGGGGAATTCTTCAAGACGACTTCGTATCTCAGATTCTACGCACAGGTTACAGGATACAGCTACAAGCAGTACCACCAGTAACAATCAACCCTTTGGTTCACAACTACGCTGCAGACCAGAAGGGAAATCTACTAGAAGCCATCACATCTCTACTAGAGAAAGAGGCAATAGAAGAGATAAAACACTGCGTCACACAAGGTTTCTACTCCCCAATTTTTTCTGGTACAAAAGAAAAATTCAAAAGAAAAGTTCCGACTCATTTACAACATGAGGAAATTCAACAAGATTACCTCCTACCACCCGCAAAGTTCAAGATGATACATCTTCCACAGCTACGACAGCTCATACGTCCGCTAGACTGTCTCGCCAGCATAGATTTACAGGATGCATACTTACACATCCCGATCCATCAGGAATCAAGGAAATATCTACGATTCCTGTTCAACGGACGTCATTTCCAATGGAAGGTCCTGCCATTTGGAATATCGTCGGCCCCCTCGAGTGACAAAGCCCATCAATATATATCTACATCGTCGTGGTCTACGCAGTGCGTTCTACCTAGACGACGGGATTCAAGCTCAGCAAGATCCCAGTCAACTCAAACTGCAACTGAACTTCACCATCAGACTTCTCACTCAACTAGGATGGCTAGTAAATCTCCTCAAGTCGGAACTACAGCCTACTCAGGACTTGCAATTCCTAGGAATACGGCTTATAACAACGAAGAATCGCATTCTCGTTCCAGAGGATCGTTGGATCAAGATTCAACAAATGATCTCAAGTTCTACTCTCTCCGTTACCACTACGAGAATGGCAGAGCCTATTAGGTCTCCCCACGTCAGCTCAAGACATGACACGCAGAGGGAGACTACAACTGCGTCCACTGCAGAGATTTGTGAACGCCACTTACACAGTCTGGATCCTTCAAATACCAGACAGGCTAAAACCATATATCTACTATGGTGGACTCAGAAGTCGAATGTTTGCGACGGAAACTACTTAATAGAGCCGGAGTGCAACGTCCAACTCTACACAGACGCATCACTGCATGGTTGGGGAGCACACCTTGACAACGAAGTGGTTGCCGGGAAATGGTCGAAACAAGAAATGAATCTGCATATCAACATGCTAGAGATGAAAGCAGTAGTAAATGCCCTACTACATTGGTCCAAAGTACTAAGGAACGCAAAATTGATGATCCATACGGACAACTAAACAGTGGCGTTCTACATAAACAAACAAGGATCAACAAGATCTTGCAATCTTCTAGACCTCAGCTTTCAACTATTCAACATAATAGACAATCTCAACATTTATGTGAAAGCATGTCACATTCCGGGAGCCAGGAATGTACCGTATATGACCGTCTATAAGCCGACCCCATGGATAAGCCGACCCCCAAACTTGACCCTCAAAATCAGTGTCAAAATCATATCTCTCATGGATAGGCCGCCCCCCTGCGATGGGTCGCGGCCAACAGAGACCAGAGTACCCGGTAAGTATGTTCCATCAACGACGAGACACCATTACGAGAATATTACATAATAAAGATTACCGGTGTTTGTTTACCTTTTTTTAACGATCACTGCTTGCATCAACAACGAGACGCCATTTGGAAAGTGGATATACAGCATAAGTGTTGGTGAGAATATTACATAATAAAGATTACCGGTGTATTGTGGCAACATGTGTTTGTGTTCCTTTTTATATCCCGACGATCACTGCTTGCATCAACAACGAGACGCCATTTTGTGAAATCGGTGAGTATGGAAATGTGAACCCAAGAGAAAAAGTACCATCGGTAAATAAAAACTGAAGTCAACTTTTGTTTCAAAATATATTATTTAAGTGTCCATATTTCATCTATATATATATGACAATAAGAAAATAGTCCACTAACAATAAACACTTTCGACAAACTCATCCCACAGACAACTGGCAGTTACCAATAATTATAACTTTGGTCCACATTATTCAAAGAATTCACGGTCATATATATTGTGTCTACTCACGGATCGAAACGAAGTGTAGTTGACAGAAAATGCATAATATATTTTGCTTCTCTAAATATCATATTTATTGTAGCAACAAACTGGCTTGCTTATTTTACCCCATTCAACAATCACAAACTGATTACCGCCTCGTTCCATGTCACGTGCTTACCACGTTCATGATGGTCCGTATAACCTTAGTGTTGATTATATATTTTTTACATAAAAACTATTACACAATGCTAGGATATATTTCTTTGGGTTAAATAATAGTATTCAATCAATAGAATTCATCCCGTTATATTATTGTGCATGTTTGAACTTGTTCGCGGGGAAACGTGTGCACAGCTGATTGCTATTTCCGGCTTTGTGTAATACGAGACAAATACGCACGGTAATCTTAATTAATTTATAGAGCAAAAACTGTAACTAAAATTACACAATGCTAGGATATATTTCTTTGGGTTAAATGACGGTATTTTGTATTATATTTTACTGATGACTGCGTCAGGATTCGTCCCGTTATATTATTGTGCATGTTTGAACTTGTTCGCGGGGAAACGTGTGCACAGCTGATTGCTATTTCCGGCTTTGTGTACGAGACAAATACGCACGGTAATCTTAATCCCTGCAAATAAAACAATGCCCAGCAAAAACAACTTATAACTTAAATGGTAATTAATCTTGTCTAGTGATGTTTAATTGCAAATTTGACGTCTCTACTGACAAATTCGTCTTCTGTTGTTTGTTCACGCGAAGTGATACGATGTTGTTTTCTTACCCCTGGAAAAAAGTTTGACGAAAGTGTAACTCATGGATAAGACGACCCCCTTCTACAGACTGCTTTTTTTGGTCCTCAAAATTCGGCTTATAGACGGTCATATACGGTAATAGCAGATGCGCTATCTCGACCACATCAACCATCCCCAACAGAATGGATGTTACATCCACAAGCGTTCAGATGCATCATACAGACGATAGGATCTCCACTCGTAGACCTATTCGCCAACGAGATTCAACAATCAACTGGCAACATTCGTCTCTCCAATTCCCGATCTGCAAGCATGGGCGACAGACGCTCTAAGCATCCCATGGGAAGGGCTAAACGCGTACCAGCGTTCCCTCCGCCAGCGTTAATACCAGAGGTATTACAGAAAATCAGGCAGACAAACAATCTACAACTGATTTTGGTCGCCTTCTTTACTGGCCAGCAAGAACGTGGCTTCCCGTTCTTTTACAAGAAATCGGAAAACCAACAATACAACTTCCAGTTTGGTCGAACCTACTAATTCATCCTCACACCAAGCAAGTTCACAAGTATCCCAGATTGTCCCACCTACACGTATGGAACCTTTCACGAATTGCTTGTCGAAAAGAGGATACTCCGCCAGAGCAGCGAAAGCAGTTATACTAGCTTTACGCAGATCTACTCGTAACTTGTATGACGACAAGTGGCAAAGCTTTGAGAAATATGCATCGAGGAAAGGTTTCACTGCAGTGAAAGCAACACATCCTCAAGTGGCGGAATATCTTTGTCATCTCAGACAAATGAGGAAATTAAAAGGTTCGACATTATCTACATACCTAGCGGCTCTCAGCTCAGTTATCACTATGAAGACAGGCGTGAAACTGACGAAGGTGCCAGAGTTACTGGCCTTGCTACGCTCTTTTAAACTGGAAGACCAACAAATGAAATTTAAAGCGCCGGCTTGGGATCTCAACGTGGTATTCCGACATCTCACCAGTGATGTGTACGAACCACTAGAAAGAACTTCTTACGAATTTCTTACACAGAAAACGCTATTTCTGATCGCCTTGGCAACAGCGGCACATATGTCAGAAATACATGCGCTGGACTTTGAACGGTTACGTTTTGACACACGTCACAACAAGGTTCATCTAGGATTTAGGTGGGATTTCATAGCTAAGAATCAACTGCCAGGTCAACCGGACAGACAATTCCACATCCCAGCATTATCTACAATCCTTGGTCCACAGGATATACAAATATTATCCCTATGTCCAGTCAGAGCTGAAAATATATCTACAGAAGTCTAAAACCAGGAGACGAAAATTCAAACGCCTTTTCATCCCCATATCGTTGGAGACACCCACAGAGATCTCACGTACTACGATATCAGTTTGGATGAGAGCAATCATACTACGAGCCTACAAGGCAGCAGGACTTGAGCCTCCTCGAGCTTCCAATCCGCACGAAGTTAGAGTAAGGAATTATTTGTACATGGATAGGGTCACTACTCCACTTGATACGATCATCAAGAGTTGGAGTTATTTAAATCCACATGTACGGTTACAGAAGAAATGGTATATTGTGGTCCCCCCAAATTACCAAATTATTTCGACATATGGATCAACAGCAGCAGTGCCATTTAAAGTTCCCATGGGGGTATATAGGACGTAAATTCTTCACTAAGGAATCCAGAGGTGGCTTGACCCACCACCTATACCGTCGGATTCTACAAGCAATAAGCTGACTAAAATTGATATTTTATACTTATCCTGACTCATGAGGTAAGATCTCCCAACCTCCCCTCAAGGCACTCTGGATTTTCCAGTAAACCAGTGTGTCGGGTTATAATACGGAGAGAGTGAAGAGCATGGCAGACAGGTGGCGCCGTTCCCACCAAAACCTGGCAAGGGAGGTGACTCCTGGTAAGTGATTTTACGTCCGCTTTTTTGAAGGGAGCTTCAAAAAGGGATTCAAGTGTTCCACTAGCATTCGGAAGGAAAGAGAGACAAGCAATAAGCATGAGTCAGGATAAGTGTAAAATATCAATTTTAGTCAGAAAATTACATATTGGACCTTTTAAGGGTCATACATGACCTCTCCTACTGGACAAATGCTTCTTTGTGATATTTTGTGTTGTTTTGTTGGATGTTTGAGCTCCCTCTACTCGCAAGTTGTATAATGCTTAGTTAGGATGAGCTTTTGTACCTTTTGCAGCAGATGGAAACTGCACTCTTGTGTTTATCTGTCAAAGCTGGTTATAAAGTAAAACATAGATTTTCTGCAAACTGAGGACCTCTCAAGTAACCAGGCAGATTTTGTTTCTGGATAGTTTAGCTGGTGACTGATCTGTTGTTGAACAATAAGTCATTGCCAGACCTAAGCCGTAACTGAGTTGTAAAGTATTAATAGATTCCTTCAGTGAAAGTGTGAAAGTACAGAGTTTTAGTGACATGGGATACTTCTTCATCATATTTACAGATACCTAGAAAGGATGGCCTTTCTCAACCGTGCCGATGTCCGTCAGTTTGAAATAGAGAAATCTCTTCGTCTGAGTAAGAGCAAAAGGTGATGGCAGAGCTGAATGTTTGTGGGTACTGACACAATGAAATGTGTGAAATGATGACTGCTCACTCCCAACTTGTCTGGACCAGAATCAGAACCTGCTGAAGAAAACTCTCTGGATGGGAAGGACAATCTGCAGAATACCGGTTCCATAATGAGATCATGTCTCCTACAAATACAAGGATGGAGGACAGACATTGAAACCAGGATTTAGCTACAGTATTGTTTGTAAGTCTTCCTGGTATTGTTTGGTTTTCACGTACAAGTGACCTTGCATGGTTCATGCTACTCTGTATGGAGCTCAACCATCAGTGTAAGGACTTCTGAAATGTTTCATATGATTGGTCTTTTAAGAAAATTATTGTACAACATTTCACTCCATGTGGTTACAAATGATCAATATTTACTGTTTCTTCAGTCTTTGTGGATGATTTCAGCAACAGGGTGCAGGTCTACATGCTGGAAAGTTTCATTGATATTCCTGATTTGATGTTGTATGTCTGCCATGAAACAAGTAATGGGTTAGTTTGGAGTGAATGAAATAAAGGATGAATTGAACTTGTAATGACTGCATCCTCAGTGTTTCTGTATGGTCTTTGAAATGTCATCTAAAATGAGATGCCATGACGTCTTAATCATGTGTTTGTGAATAACACTTGAATGTAAGGCCACAGTGTCGCCACACTAAACTATTTATTAGATTTTCATCCATATTTAAACATTATTCATGCATCTGTATTAGCTCACCATCAGTTGAGTGATTCACATATAACATGAATGCTGGCAGAAAGGGGATGAAAATCTGATAGTTAATTTGTTTTGGCTCTCATTTTGTTTTAAATCTGTCCCAGGTCTAATGTGTGGAATAAAATCCAAAGTATTCAAAACTGTCTCTATTTCTTTGTGCTATGTATATACACCCACAACCAAAGAAACGCAAGACATAAAAATATATAGAGAAGAAGAAACAATATACCATCATTACCAGGAAAGAGAAGCACTCTCTCCCTATAGACAATCCTGAAATATAGGTGAAGGGAAAGAAGATAAGGTACAACGAGAATGCGAAACTTCTCGGCCTTATCCTGGACCCAATGCTGAGCTCAAAAACCCATATTGACCTCCTTGTGGATGCCTGTCACAAAAGGATAAACCTGATAAAAGTTATCTCATCTCAAGATGAAAACTACATCAATAGAAGCTCTACAGATTGAAGCAGATATTCCACCTCTGGATCTCTATGTTAAAGAATGTGTTGTGAAGAGGGAATGTGTTGTGAACTTCCTGGCCATTATTTTGGAAGGTCGCAGGTGGGACTTGGTGCCCCTATTTAATACAACCCACAGCATGAGGGAAGATCCACCTCAGTGGTTATGTACTAACACACATGGAGCATTGCAGCACTCTTCTTGACTTGGATGGTATCCATACAGGCTTACATCTGAAAACAAAATGTTCCACATTTGTCTGTTCCAACTGTTACAATGAGCTGTTGCAATGTGTGTGAGACGGTGTTACAGTATTGAGAGAATTTCCTGTATAATAGCTGCATGTAATCACTGCTTCTGTTAATGAGAATCGTATTGTAATGATCCTGTGGGTATCCTGTCATTCAAAGGGAAAACAAACCTCCCACCCCCACCCCCAAATTCAGTCTAAGATGTTGTTTGAACGTGACGTTGAAAGTCAGTTGTCCATATTGATCTGCAATACATTGAAATGTCCACCCAGCCTCGATATTGTCAATATGTGTGTACCTGTTGTCAGAGCTCAAGAGGGGCATGGCAGTTAATGACACTGAATGTTTGCAGCAGAATTTTCCCACACTCAAGTATACTTCTGTAAGTGTTTTGCTCATGCTACATATTATTTAGTAAATAGTGCACAGAACAAAAGGTGCATCCATCTTGAGTCAGAGATTATTACATAACACGTACTATGTTCCCCTAAGTGTGTGTAGTTCTTCATATATACTGCCCATCAAAAGTTTAGACTCACTAGTGTAAATGTAGCCACTTACTTCAGTCAACTGATCTGACTTAGATTTTACAAAATATTCCATACTGTTTAAAGGTACTGTTTACACATGAACTGATGTATTGTAAATCAAATTCGTAACGTAGAAAAGATTATTGTCATGAGTTCAATAAAATGATGAAAATTGGTGAATTCTTAACAAAACTTTACACCAAAACGCAGCTGTTCACATGCACTATATGTGCACAAATTTCCTTATGATTTAATATTAAATCTCAAAATATCAAGTGAATACCCCATAATGTTTGGGGTTTTTTCTGTTTACATTTTAGTGCAACAGACCTCCATCTAAATGTCTGAAAACCCTGAGGTGAAATGCTGGTAGCATATGTTCAGGACAATGTCATATGGGAATGCTTCAGGTTCAGCACATCTCCAGTCAGCAAACACAACAAACACATTAAGTAAACAAACAATGTTTATTAGCAAAGTTCATAGTTCACAAAACATTGACCAGTACCCATGGATAACACTGTAACCAACTTCAAACTGACCTTCATTTAATCAGTAACCCCAATGTTTTGTCTCCTAGCAAAAAACCCCAAGAATATGACATTTTTCATGTTATGTCAACTATGGTATTAACAGCTTATTGTGAAGCGGTTGGCATGACACCTTGTGTGAAAAGTAAGTTTATCAAATTTGCACATACTCCTAGGATTCCGAGCTAAGTGACCAATCCCACAACTGTTCATGCGTAGTTCTCAATATGGTTCTTTTCTTAGACTAATCCCCTCATTTAGTAGCAGGCAGACCTGTCTATATAAAGAAAGATAAAAAATAGTTACCAACACTTGTACAGCTACTCCACACTAGCCATCACTTGTACAGGTCCTGCAGACTTAACAAACACTCATATAGGTCATGTAGATTAGCCATCACTCATACAGGTCCTGCAGACTTAACAAACACTCATATAGGTCATGTAGATTAGCCATCACTCGTACAGGTCCTGCAGTCTTAACAAACACTCATATAGGTCATGTCCATCTCTCTGCAGAGGTTAACAAACACTCATATAGGTCATGTAGATTAGCCATCACTCGTACAGGTCCTGAAGACTTAACAAACACTCATATAGGTCATGTAGATTAGCCATCACTGCAGTCTTAACAAACACTCATATAGGTCTGTAGATTAGCCATCACTCATTACAGGTCCTGCAGTCTTAACAAACACTCATATAGGTCATGTAGATTAGCCATCTCTCAGTACAGGTCCTGCAGACTTAACAAACACTCATATAGGTCATGTAGATTAGCCATCTCTGTACAGGTCCTGCAGACTTAACAAACACTCAGATTAGCCATCTCTCATACAGGTCCTGCAGACTAACAAACACTCATATAGGTCATGTAGATTAGCCATCTCTCTCATACAGGTCCTGCAGACTTAACAAACACTCATATAGGTCATGTAGATTAGCTTATCACTCTGTCATATACAGGTCCTGATTAGCCATCTCTGCACAGGTCCTGCAGACTTAACAAACACTCATATAGGTCATGTAGATTAGCCATCACTTTCGTACAGGTCCTGCAGACTTATAACAAACACTCATATAGGTCATGTAGATTAGCCATCTCGTACAGGTCCTGCAGACTTAACAAACACTCATATAGGTCATGTAGATTAGCCATCTCTCGTACAGGTCCTGCAGATTAGCCATCTCTCGTACAGGTCCTGCAGACTTAACAAACACTCATATAGGTCTTGTAGATTAGCCATCACTCGTACAGGTCCTGCAGACTTAACAAACACTCATATAAGTCATGTAGATTAGCCATCTCTCATTACGGAGTCCTGCAGTCTTAACAAAACACTCCTATATAGGTCTTGTAGATTAGCCATCTCTGCATGCACAGGTCCTGCAGTCTTAACAAACACTCATATAGGTCTTGTAGATTAGCCATCTCTCTCATAGGTACCAGGTCCTGCAGTCTTAACAAACACTCATATAGGTCGTGTAGATTGGCCATCACTCATTACGGGTCCTGCAGTCTTAACAAAACACTCATATAAGTCATGTAGATTAGCCATCTCTGCATTATAGGTCCTGCAGACTTAATGAAACACTCATACATAGGTCTTGTAGATTGCAGCCATCTCTCGCATTGCAGGTCCGCTGCAGTCTTAACAAACACTCATAGGTCATGTAGATTAGCCATCACTGCGTTGCAGGTCCTGCAGTCTTAACAGGTCATAGGTCATGTAGCTTAGCCATCTCTCGTACAGGTCCTGCAGACTTAACAAACACTCATATAGGTCATGTAGATTAGCCATCTCTCGTACAGGTCCTGCAGACTTAACAAACACTCATATAGGTCATGTAGATTAGCCATCACTCGTACAGGTCCTGCAGACTTAACAAACACTCATATAGGTCATGTAGATTAGCCATCACTCGTACAGGTCCTGCAGTCTTAACAAACACTCATATAGGTCATGTAGATTAGCCATCTCTCGTACAGGTCCTGCAGACTTAACAAACACTCATATAGGTCATGTAGATTAGCCATCACTCGTACAGGTGCTGCAGACTTAACAAACACTCATATAGGTCATGTAGATTAGCCATCTCTCGTACAGGTCCTGCAGTCTTAACAAACACTCATATAGGTCATGTAGATTAGCCATCACTTTCGTTACAGGTCCTGCAGACTTAACAAACACTCATATAGGTCATGTAGATTAGCCATCACTCATTTGCAGGTCCTGCAGTCTTAACAAACACTCATATAGGTCATGTAGATTAGCCATCTCGTATCGTACAGGTCCTGCAGACTTAGCATCACTCATACAGGTCCTGCAGACTAGCTAACACTCGTACAGGTCCTGCAGACTAGCCATCACTCGTACAGATGCTGCAGACAAGCTAACACTCATACAGGTCCTGCAGACTAGCCATCACTCGTACAGGTCCTGCAGACTAGCCATCACTCGTACAGGTCCTGCAGACTAGCCATCACTCGTTCAGGTCCTGCAGACTAGCCATCACTCGTACAGGTCCTGCAGACAAGCCATCACTCGTACAGGTCCTGCAGACAAGCTACAACTTTTCAGGTCCTACAGACTGTATTTGTATAGCTGCATATATGTTGGCTTCTTGCTGGGATACACAAAGATTCTAGAAGATGCTGAAGGGAATTCTGGTCAAGTCAGAGCATTCCATCTATTTACTTCATGTCACTCCAAGAAACAGCATTTCAAGTCATACTCGTTTGAAAGAAGACCATCTGGCACTAAAGTAAGACCAGGAGAGCACCCCCACTCACCATATGTCACACAGTTCCTCTGGTGTGGGATGAAGTTGGGCAGACACTCTCACCCCAACATACCTCCACTCACCATATGTCACACAGTTCCTCCAGGTGGGATGAAGTTGGACAGACACTCTCAACCTGACTCACCCTGACCTCCACTCACCATATGTCACACAGTTCCTCTGGTGGGTTGGAGTTGACCTCGACTCACCATATGTCACACAGTTCCTCTGGTGGGATGGAGTTGACCAGACACTCACCTGACCTCCACTCACCATATGTCACACAGTTCCTCTGGTGGGATGGAGTTGGACAGACACCCTCAACCTGACCTCCACTCACCATATGTCACACAGTTCCTCTGGTGGGATGGAGTTGGACAGACACTCTCAACCTGACCTCCACTCACCATATGTCACACAGTTCCTCTGGTGGGATGGAGTTGGACAGACACTCTCAACCTGACCTCCACTCACCATATGTCACACAGTTCCTCTGGTGGGATGGAGTTGGACAGACACTCTCAACCTGACCTCCACTCACCATATGTCACACAGTTCCTCTGGTGGGATGGAGTTGGACAGACACTCTCACCCTGACCTCCACTCACCATATGTCACACAGTTCCTCTGGTGGGATGGAGTTGGGCAGACACTCTCAACCTGACCTCCACTCACCATATGTCACACAGTTCCTCTGGTGGGATGGAGTTGGACAGACACCCCATCAACTTCCTCTGACCTCCACTCACCATATGTCACACAGTTCCTCTGGTGGGATGGAGTTGGGCAGACACTCTCACCCTGACCTCCACTCACCATATGTCACACAGTTCCTCTGGTGGGATGGAGTTGGACTCACAGACACTCTCACCCTGACCTCCACTCACCATATGTCACACAGTTCCTCTGGTGGGATGGAGTTGGGCAGACACTCTCAACCTGACTCACTCACCATATGACCTCCACTCACCATATGTCACACAGTTCCTCTGGTGGGATGGAGTTGGGCAGACACTCTCAACCTGACCTCCACTCACCATATGTCACACAGTTCCTCTGGTGGGATGGAGTTGGGCAGACACTCTCAACCTGACCTCCACTCACCATATGTCACACAGTTCCTCTGGTGGGATGGAGTTGGACAGACACCCTCAACCTGACCTCCTGGTGGGACTCACCATCACCATGTCACACAGTTCCTCTGGTGGGATGGAGTTGGGCAGACACTCTCAACCTGACCTCCACTCACCATATGTCACACAGTTCCTCTGGTGGGATGGAGTTGGACAGACACTCTCACAACTCTGACCTCCTGACCATCCACTCACCATATGTCACACAGTTCCTCTGGTGGGATGGAGTTGGGCAGACACTCTCACCTCCACCACACAGTTCCTCTGGTGGGATGGAGTTGGGCAGACACTCTCAACCCTCCACTCACCATATGTCACACAGTTCCTCTGGTGGGATGGAGTTGGACAGACACCCTCACCCCTGACCTCCACTCACCATATGTCACACAGTTCCTCTGGTGGGATGGAGTTGGGCAGACACCCTCACCCTGACCTCCACTCACCATATGTCACACAGTTCCTCTGGTGGGATGGAGTTGGGCAGACATTCTCAACCTGACCTCCACTCACCATATGTCACACAGTTCCTCTGGTGGGATGGAGTTGGACAGACACTCTCAACCTGACCTCCACTCACCATATGTCACACAGTTCCTCTGGTGGGATGGAGTTGGACAGACACTCTCAACCTGACCTCCACTCACCATATGTCACACAGTTCCTCTGGTGGGATGGAGTTGGGCAGACACTCTCAACCTGACCTCCACTCACCATATGTCACACAGTTCCTCTGGTGGGATGGAGTTGGACAGACACTCTCAACCTGACCTCCACTCACCATATGTCACACAGTTCCTCTGGTGGGATGGAGTTGGGCAGACACTCTCAACCTGACCTCCACTCACCATATGTCACACAGTTCCTCTGGTGGGATGGAGTTGGGCAGACACCCTCAACCTGACCTCCACTCACCATATGTCACACAGTTCCTCTGGTGGGATGGAGTTGGGCAGACACCCTCAACCTGACCTCCACTCACCATATGTCACACAGTTCCTCTGGTGGGATGGAGTTGGACAGACACCCTCAACCTGACCTCCACTCACCATATGTCACACAGTTCCTCTGGTGGGATGGAGTTGGGCAGACACTCTCAACCCTGACCTCCACTCACCATATGTCACACAGTTCCTCTGGTGGGATGGAGTTGGAGTTGGACAGACACTCTCAACCTGACCTCCACTCACCACCATATGTCACACAGTTCCTCTGGTGGGATGGAGTTGGGCAGACACTCTCAACCTGACCTCCACTCACCATATGTCACACAGTTCCTCTGGTGGGATGGAGTTGGACAGACACTCTCACCCTGACCTCCACTCACCATATGTCACACAGTTCCTCTGGTGGGATGGAGTTGGGCAGACACTCTCAACCCTGACCTCCACTCACCATATGTCACACAGTTCCTCTGGTGGGATGGAGTTGGACAGACACACTCCTCACCCCTGACCTCCACTCACCATATGTCACACAGTTCCTCTGGTGGGATGAAGTTGGACAGACACTCTCAACCCTGACCTCCACTCACCATATGTCACACAGTTCCTCTGGTGGGATGGAGTTGGGCAGACACTCTCAACCTGACCTCCACTCACCATATGTCACACAGTTCCTCTGGTGGGATGGAGTTGGGCAGACACTCTCAACCTGACCTCCACTCACCATATGTCACACAGTTCCTCTGGTGGGATGGAGTTGGGCAGACATTCTCAACCTGACCTCCACTCACCATATGTCACACAGTTCCTCTGGTGGGATGGAGTTGGACAGACACTCTCAACCTGACCTCCACTCACCATATGTCACACAGTTCCTCTGGTGGGATGGAGTTGGACAGACACTCTCACCCTGACCTCCACTCACCATATGTCACACAGTTCCTCTGGTGGGATGGAGTTGGACAGACACTCTCAACCTGACCTCCACTCACCATATGTCACACAGTTCCTCTGGTGGGATGGAGTTGGACAGACACTTCTCAACCTGACCTCCACTCACCATATGTCACACAGTTCCTCTGGTGGGATGGAGTTGGGCAGACACTCTCAACCTGACCTCCACTCACCATATGTCACACAGTTCTCTGGTGGGATGGAGTTGGACAGACACTCTCAACCTGACCTCCACTCACCATATGTCACACAGTTCCTCTGGTGGGATGGAGTTGGGCAGACACTTCTCAACCTGACCTCCACTCACCATATGTCACACAGTTCCTCTGGTGGGATGGAGTTGGGCAGACACTCTCAACCTGACCTCGACTCACCATATGTCACACAGTTCCTCTGGTGGGATGGAGTTGGGCAGACTCTCTCAACCTGACCTCCACTCACCATATGTCACACAGTTCCTCTGGTGGGATGGAGTTGGACAGACATTCTCAACCTGACCTCCACTCACCATATGTCACACAGTTCCTCTGGTGGGATGGAGTTGGGCAGACACTCTCAACCTGACCTCCACTCACCATATGTCACACAGTTCCTCTCTGGTGGGATGGAGTTGGACAGACACTCTCAACCTGGTGGGATGGAGTTGGGCAGACTCACCATATATGTCACACAGTTCCTCTGGTGGGATGGAGTTGGACAGACACTCTCAACCTGACCTCCACTCACCATATGTCACACAGTTCCTCTGGTGGGATGGAGTTGGGCAGACACTCTCAACCCTGACCTCCACTCACCATATGTCACACAGTTCCTCTGGTGGGATGGAGTTGGACAGACACTCTCACCCTGACCTCCACTCACCATATGTCACACAGTTCCTCTGGTGGGATGGAGTTGGACAGACACTCCCAATCCCCTGACCTCCACTCACCATATGTCACACAGTTCCTCTGGTGGGATGGAGTTGGGCAGACACTCTCACCCTGACCTCCACTCACCATATGTCACACAGTTCCTCTGGTGGGATGGAGTTGGGCAGACACTCTCAACCTGACCTCCACTCACCATATGTCACACAGTTCCTCTGGTGGGATGGAGTTGGACAGACACTCTCAACCTGACCTCCACTCACCATATGTCACACAGTTCCTCTGGTGGGATGGAGTTGGACAGACACTCTCAACCTGACCTCCACTCACCACACAGTTCCTCTATGTCACACAGTTCCTCTGGTGGGATGGTGGGAGTTGGACAGACACTCTCAACCTGACCTCCACTCACCATATGTCACACAGTTCCTCTGGTGGGATGGAGTTGGGCAGACACTCTCAACCTGACCTCCACTCACCATATGTCACACAGTTCCTCTGGTGGGATGGAGTTGGACAGACACTCTCACCCTGACCTCCACTCACCATATGTCACACAGTTCCTCTGGTGGGATGGAGTTGGACAGACACTCTCACCCTGACCTCCACTCACCATATGTCACACAGTTCCTCTGGTGGGATGGAGTTGGGCAGACACTCTCAACCTGACCTCCACTCACCATATGTCACACAGTTCCTCTGGTGGGATGGAGTTGGGCAGACACTCTCAACCTGACCTCCACTCACCATATGTCACACAGTTCCTCTGGTGGGATGGAGTTGGACAGACACTCTCACCCTGACCTCCACTCACCATATGTCACACAGTTCCTCTGGTGGGATGGAGTTGGGCAGACACTTCTCAACCTGACCTCCACTCACCATATGTCACACAGTTCCTCTGGTGGGATGGAGTTGGGCAGACACTCTCAACCTGACCTCCACTCACCATATGTCACACAGTTCCTCTGGTGGGATGGAGTTGGACAGACACTCTCACCCCTGACCTCCACTCACCATATGTCACACAGTTCCTCTGGTGGGATGGAGTTGGACAGACACTCTCACCCTGACCTCCACTCACCATATGTCACACAGTTCCTCTGGTGGGATGGAGTTGGACAGACACTCTCAACCTGACCTCCACTCACCATATGTCACACAGTTCCTCTGGTGGGACAAAGCTGGACAGACACTCTCAACCCTGACCTCCACTCACCATATGTCACACAGTTCCTCTGGTGGGATGGAGTTGGATGGACACTCTCAACCTGACCTCGACTCACCATATGTCACACACAGTTCCTCTGGTGGGATGGAGTTGGACAGACACTCTCAACCCTGACCTCCACTCACCATATGTCACACAGTTCCTCTGGTGGGATGGAGTTGGGCAGACACTCTCAACCTGACCTCCACTCACCATATGTCACACAGTTCCTCTGGTGGGATGGAGTTGGGCAGACACTCTCAACCTGACCTCCACTCACCATATGTCACACAGTTCCTCTGGTGGGATGGAGTTGGGCAGACACTCTCAACCTGACCTCCACTCACCATATGTCACACAGTTCCTCTGGTGGGATGGAGTTGGACAGACACCCTCAACCCTGACCTCCACTCACCATATGTCACACAGTTCCTCTGGTGGGATGAAGTTGGACAGACACTCTCACCCTGACCTCCACTCACCATATGTCACACAGTTCCTCTGGTGGGATGGAGTTGGACAGACACTCTCAACCTGACCTCCACTCACCATATGTCACACAGTTCCTCTGGTGGGATGGAGTTGGACAGACACTCTCAACCTGACCTCCACTCACCATATGTCACACAGTTCCTCTGGTGGGATGGAGTTGGACAGACACTCTCAACCTGACCTCCACTCACCATATGTCACACAGTTCCTCTGGTGGGATGGAGTTGGACAGACACCCTCACCCTGACCTCCACTCACCATATGTCACACAGTTCCTCTGGTGGGATGGAGTTGGGCAGACACTCTCACCCTGACCTCCACTCACCATATGTCACACAGTTCCTCTGGTGGGATGGAGTTGGACAGACACCCTCAACCCTGACCTCCACTCACCATATGTCACACAGTTCCTCTGGTGGGATGGAGTTGGACAGACACTCTCACCCTGACCTCCACTCACCATATGTCACACAGTTCCTCTGGTGGGATGGAGTTGGACAGACACTCTCAACCTGACCTCCACTCACCATATGTCACACAGTTCCTCTGGTGGGATGGAGTTGGACAGACACTCTCAACCCTGACCTCCACTCACCATATGTCACACAGTTCCTCTGGTGGGATGGAGTTGGACAGACACTCTCAACCTGACCTCCACTCACCATATGTCACACAGTTCCTCTGGTGGGATGGAGTTGGGCAGACACCCTCACCCTGACCTCCACTCACCATATGTCACACAGTTCCTCTGGTGGGATGGAGTTGGGCAGACACTCTCAACCTGACCTCCACTCACCATATGTCACACAGTTCCTCTGGTGGGATGGAGTTGGGCAGACACTCAACCCTGACCTCCACTCACCATATGTCACACAGTTCCTCTGGTGGGATGGAGTTGGACAGACACTCTCAACCTGACCTCCACTCACCATATGTCACACAGTTCCTCTGGTGGGATGGAGTTGGACAGACACTCTCACCCTGACCTCCACTCACCATATGTCACACAGTTCCTCTGGTGGGATGGAGTTGGACAGACACTCTCAACCTGACCTCCACTCACCATATGTCACACAGTTCCTCTGGTGGGATGGAGTTGGGCAGACACTCTCAACCTGACCTCCACTCACCATATGTCACACAGTTCCTCTGGTGGGATGGAGTTGGACAGACACTCTCAACCTGACCTCCACTCACCATATGTCACACAGTTCCTCTGGTGGGATGGAGTTGGACAGACACTCTCAACCTGACCTCCACTCACCATATGTCACACAGTTCCTCTGGTGGGATGGAGTTGGACAGACACTCTCAACCTGACCTCCACTCACCATATGTCACACAGTTCCTCTGGTGGGATGGAAGTTGGACAGACACTCTCAACCCTGACCTCCACTCACCATATGTCACACAGTTCCTCTGGTGGGATGGAGTTGGACAGACACTCTCAACCTGACCTCCACTCACCATATGTCACACAGTTCCTCTGGTGGGATGGAGTTGGACAGACACTCTCACCCTGACCTCCACTCACCATATGTCACACAGTTCCTCTGGTGGGATGGAGTTGGACAGACACTCTCACCCCTGACCTCCACTCACCATATGTCACACAGTTCCTCTGGTGGGATGGAGTTGGGCAGACACTCTCAACCTGACCTCCACTCACCATATGTCACACAGTTCCTCTGGTGGGATGGAGTTGGACAGACACTCTCACCCCTGACCTCCACTCACCATATGTCACACAGTTCCTCTGGTGGGATGGAGTTGGACAGACACTCCTCACCCTGACCTCCACTCACCATATGTCACACAGTTCCTCTGGTGGGATGGAGTTGGACAGACACTCTCAACCTGACCTCCACTCACCATATGTCACACAGTTCCTCTGGTGGGATGGAGTTGGACAGACACTCTCACCCTGACCTCCACTCACCATATGTCACACAGTTCCTCTGGTGGGATGGAGTTGGACCTGGGTTCCTCTGGTGGGATGGAGTTGGGCAGACACTCCAACCTGACCTCCTCACCATATGTCACACAGTTCCTCTGGTGGGATGGAGTTGGACAGACACTCTCAACCCTGACCTCCACTCACCATATGTCACACAGTTCCTCTGGTGGGATGGAGTTGGACAGACACCCCTCACCCTGACCTCCACTCACCATATGTCACACAGTTCCTCTGGTGGGATGGAGTTGGACAGACACTCTCACCCTGACCTCCACTCACCATATGTCACACAGTTCCTCTGGTGGGATGGAGTTGGACAGACACCCTCACCCTGACCTCCACTCACCATATGTCACACAGTTCCTCTGGTGGGATGGAGTTGGACAGACACTCTCAACCTGACCTCCACTCACCATATGTCACACAGTTCCTCTGGTGGGATGGAGTTGGGCAGACACTCTCAACCTGACCTCCACTCACCATATGTCACACAGTTCCTCTGGTGGGATGGAGTTGGACAGACACTCTCAACCTGACCTCCACTCACCATATGTCACACAGTTCCTCTGGTGGGATGGAGTTGGGCAGACACTCTCAACCTGACCTCCACTCACCATATGTCACACAGTTCCTCTGGTGGGATGGAGTTGGACAGACACTCTCAACCTGACCTCCACTCACCATATGTCACACAGTTCCTCTGGTGGGATGGAGTTGGACAGACACTCTCAACCTGACCTCCACTCACCATATGTCACACAGTTCCTCTGGTGGGATGGAGTTGGACAGACACTCTCACCCTGACCTCCACTCACCATATGTCACACAGTTCCTCTGGTGGGATGGAGTTGGGCAGACACTCTCAACCCTGACCTCCACTCACCATATGTCACACAGTTCCTCTGGTGGGATGGAGTTGGACAGACACTCTCACCCCTGACCTCCACTCACCATATGTCACACAGTTCCTCTGGTGGGATGGAGTTGGGCAGACACTCTCAACCTGACCTCCACTCACCATATGTCACACAGTTCCTCTGGTGGGATGGAGTTGGGCAGACACTCTCACCCTGACCTCCACTCACCATATGTCACACAGTTCCTCTGGTGGGATGGAGTTGGGCAGACACTCTCAACCTGACCTCCACTCACCATATGTCACACAGTTCCTCTGGTGGGATGGAGTTGGACAGACACTCTCAACCTGACCTCCACTCACCATATGTCACACAGTTCCTCTGGTGGGATGGAGTTGGACAGACACTCTCAACCTGACCTCCACTCACCATATGTCACACAGTTCCTCTGGTGGGATGAAGTTGGACAGACACTCTCACCCTGACCTCCACTCACCATATGTCACACAGTTCCTCTGGTGGGATGGAGTTGGGCAGACACTCTCACCCTGACCTCCACTCACCATATGTCACACAGTTCCTCTGGTGGGATGGAGTTGGGCAGACACTCTCAACCTGACCTCCACTCACCATATGTCACACAGTTCCTCTGGTGGGATGGAGTTGGACAGACACTCCCACCCTGACCTCCACTCACCATATGTCACACAGTTCCTCTGGTGGGATGGAGTTGGACAGACACTCTCAACCTGACCTCCACTCACCATATGTATGTCACACAGTTCCTCTGGTGGGATGGAGTTGGACAGACACCCTCAACCTGACCTCCACTCACCATATGTCACACAGTTCCTCTGGTGGGATGAAGTTGGACAGACACTCTCACCCCGACCTCCACTCACCATATGTCACACAGTTCCTCTGGTGGGATGGAGTTGGGCAGACACTCTCAACCTGACCTCCACTCACCATATGTCACACAGTTCCTCTGGTGGGATGGAGTTGGACAGACACCCTCACCCCGACCTCCACTCACCATATGTCACACAGTTCCTCTGGTGGGATGAAGTTGGACAGACACTCTCACCCTGACCTCCACTCACCATATGTCACACAGTTCCTCTGGTGGGATGGAGTTGGACAGACACCCACATCCTGACCTCCACTCACCATATGTCACACAGTTCCTCTGGTGGGATGAAGTTGGACAGACACTCTCAACCTGACCTCCACTCACCATATGTCACACAGTTCCTCTGGTGGGATGGAGTTGGACAGACACCCACATCCCGACCTCCACTCACCATATCTCACACAGTTCCTCTGGTGGGATGAAGTTGGACAGACACTCTCACCCCGACCTCCACTCACCATATGTCACACAGTTCCTCTGGTGGGATGAAGTTGGACAGACACTCTCAACCTGACCTCCACTCACCATATGTCACACAGTTCCTCTGGTGGGATGGAGTTGGGCAGACACTCTCAACCTGACCTCCACTCACCATATGTCACACAGTTCCTCTGGTGGGATGGAGTTGGGCAGACACTCTCACCCTGACCTCCACTCACCATATGTCACACGGTTCCTCTGGTGGGATGGAGTTGGGCAGACACTCTCAACCTGACCTCCACTCACCATATGTCACACAGTTCCTCTGGTGGGATAAAGTTGGACAGACACTCTCAACCTGACCTCGACTCACTGTATGTCACACAGTTCCTCTGGTGTGATGGAGTTGGGCAGACACTCTCAACCTGACCTCGACTCACCATATGTCACACAGTTCTTCTGGTGTGATAAAGTTGGGCACACACTCTCAACCTGACCTCCACTCACCATATGTCACAGAGTTCCTCTGGTGGGATAAAGTTGGACAGACACTCTCAACCTGACCTCGACTCACTGTATGTCACACAGTTCCTCTGGTGTGATGGAGTTGGGCAGACACTCTCAACCTGACCTCGACTCACCATATGTCACACAGTTCTTCTGGTGTGATAAAGTTGGGCACACATTCTCAACCTGACCTCCACTCATCATATGTCACACAGTTCCTCTGGTGGGATGGAGTTGGACAGACACCCTCACCCTGACCTCCACTCACCATATGTCACATAATTTCTCCGATGGGATGAAGCTGGGCAGACATCGCCACTTTCCACACAGATCACACTGTACCCAAGTGGTGGATGTGTCCTCCTGTCTTGAGGGTGTGGCAGGTGGATCAAGCATCTCTGTGTGGACAGCAGGGCTTGGTTTCTTGCTGTTTTTAGATGACTTGTTCTGGCGGCGACTGTATGTTCTCACCAGGCTGGGGAGCTGTAGGGAATAGTCTCAAGTATCACAATTGTAATAGCTGCAGATGTAAATTCATTTCCACAGATGATTTTTAAATGTAGCATCTGACACTACCAAGCAACTACCACTACCACCTATCAACTCCCTGGACTCGTTAGGAGGCCCCAGCAAACAACCCAGTAAATAGCACTTGTACCTTCTTCCGCTTGAGGCTGTTCCTGGGTCGGAGGCGACTGGGCATGGGTTCTATGAGCTCCTCAACCAGCTGTCTGGCCGGGGCGTAGCGCCACTCTGGGTTCACCTCGCGGATGGCCTGAATGTCTTTCTCAAACTCCTCCCTGAAGTGAACAGTTGACACCACTGCTAGCAAACTGTTGAAAAGACGTACACAGAAAGATCATGCTTTACCGACTTAACTGATTTGTCAATAGTCTGACATCACGTCTCTCAACATGAAAGTGAAATCAACTGCCCTGTATGTGTCACACAAACTCCCAGAAATTCTTAGACATGTTTACACGTGGTTTTCTGACGATAATTCGTGAACATGGGAATCTTACTCATAGGGCTTCTTTTCCTCATTGCTCAGCTTCCTCCACTTGCAACCCAACATGCGTGAGATCTCGCGGTTGTCCAGTCTCGGGTGCTTTACTGCAATCTGCTGTCGGTGCTCAATGGAAAACCGGATGAAACCATTCTTAGGTCGCCGCGGCTCATCAACTGCAGTTTGAGACAAAGTATATTTTAGGTTTAGGTCTGGTTTATCAAAAAATAGGGGTAGGTGGTTCATGTTGATATATCACAATGGTTTTGCACACCACATAATTTGGTCACTGAAAATTACTTCAATTTTGTGTATGTTTGGTTCATTTTATGATAAATTTGGCATGAAGTATTACGTTACAAACAGTTAAATATCAACAAATGTCAACCTATTTTGTCTATAACAACAGCCACATGAATACAAATTTAGATGCCAATTTGTCTACATCCAGCACGTTTCTGTAAACATCTGGGGCATACTTAAGAATAACTAGAAGGCTTGGTGTACATGATGATCCTGACCACAATGTGGATGCCGTGTTGTATGTGTATACACTGTGTAGACCAGTGACCTTCAAACTAACTAAAATTCTAGGTCACCCACCTGCCCTCCGAACTTCCCTGACCCTCACATGTTTGCTGCTGTCTTTGGAATCGGAAGATGAGGAGACATGGTTGCTGCTGGTGGGACCCAGTGTTGGCAAGGACTTGACAGAACTGAGGGATCCATATGTTGATGCAGTTGTCTGCAACCTGTCCTCTGATGACGTCACGTGTCCCACAGACCCATCACTCTCTGCTGAATGAAGCTGGCGTGCTTCTGTTGACTCTTCCATCTCGTCGATATTATTGAAGATAATTGATATTGAAGGCAGAGTTAGACTTACATCTGGGTTACCTGAACATGCCTTTGTTGAACCGCAATTCAAACTGGTTGAAAGACTCTTTGGTAGAAATGTGCGATCTTCCTTTTGAAGATTCTGAGTGCCTAGGTTCCTTTTCCGAACACGAGTGAAGACACAATCCTCTTCTACAGACTGTTGAGGTGCCCCAACCAGTAGCTGCTGCGCTGTTTGTAAATGTACCTGAGAGTGTTCCCCATCAAGTGGCTGTATATGACCCTGTTGATGTTCCCTGCCAGTTGCCTGAAGATATTCATGTGGATGTTCCCCGCCAAATAAGTGCATCTGTTGTGGGTTATCCCTGCCAGCTGACTGCAGAGGTCCCTGCTGATATTGTTGTGGATGTTCCCCACCGGTTGTCTGTAGATATCCTTGTGGATGTTCCCCACCGGTTGTCTGTAGATATTCTTGTGGATGTTCCCCACCGGTTGTCTGTAGATATCCTTGTGGATGTTCCCCACCGGTTGTCTGTAGATATCCTTGTGGATGTTCCTCACTGGTTGTCTGTAGATATCCTTGTGGGTGTTCCCTGCCGACTGATTGCATATCTCCCCGTTCATGTTCCCCACCGGTTGTCTGTAGATATTCTTGTGGATGTTCCCCACCAGTTGTCTGTAGATATCCTTGTGGGTGTGCCCTGCTGACTGATTGCATATTTCCCCGTTCATGTTCCCCGGCAGTTGTCTGTAGATGTCCTTGTGGGTGTTCCCAGCTGACTGATTGCATATCTCCCCGTTCATGTTCCCCGGTAGTTGTCTGTAGATATCCTTGTGGGTGTTCCCTGCTGACTGATTGCATATCTCCCCGTTCATGTTCCCGGGTAGTTGTCTGTAGATATCCTTGTGGGTGTTCCCTGCTGACTGATTGCATATCTCCTCGTTCATGTTCCCCGGTAGTTCTCTGGTTCCCGGGTAGTTGTCTGTAGATATCCTTGTGGGTGTTCCCTGCTGACTGATTGCATATCTCCTCGTTCATGTTCCCCGGTAGTTCTCTGTAGATATCCTTGTGGGTGTTCCCTGCTGACTGATTGCATATCTCCCCGTTCATGTTCCCCGGTAGTTGTCTGTAGATATCCTTGTGGGTGTTCCCTGCCGACTGATTGCATATCTCCCCGTTCATGTTCCCCGGTAGTTGTCTGTAGATATCCTTGTGGGTGTTCCCTGGCGACTGATTGCATATCACCCCGTTCATGTTCCCCGGTAGTTGTCTGTAGATATCCTTGTGGATATCCACAAGTTGGGAAATGTTCCCTTGTCATGGTTTGTCCAAGACCCCACTGGAAATATGCTTCCGAAACTGCCACACAACCAGCATTGTCTGTTGTGAAGTTGGTGGTGCTGGTTGGCTGGTTGGCCCAGCTGCTGTAGATCGAGGGGATGGTGACAGAGCTGTACACAGAGGTGGTGCTGCTCCTGTTGATGGGAAGACTGCACCAGCCTCCTCGCATCCCCAGTGTGGAGACCTGCTTGCAGATAGAGGGGGATATTTTGGAGTGACCAATGAACTACTTGTGAGTGGAAAAGACCGAAAACTGTTAACTGAGGCCCCATGTCATTTGATCTGGGTACAGGTATATCAAATAATAATCAGATATACCAAAAGACTTAACCCTGCTTTGGACTGCCATTCATGAGAATTTCCCAGGTATATTTACCATAAGAAAACATATGATCCATGTACAACAATTTACTATGCCAAAATACTAAGGGATATTTTGTATTTAGGTGAAACTATACGAATATACACACCACCCTATAATGTCATGTGTTAGACAATTTTCCGTTCAATTGGGTTACTGGAGTTTTTGAGCTACACAATTTATATAATACCATGGACTTCAAATTCTACAAAATAACAAAAATTAAAATGGGATACTAATATTGATATATTCACCCACCTACTTTGCACTGTAGCCTTTTACATACAAAAGGGACAAAATAAAGACAAAATCTTCTTGACAAATATATCACTATTTGAAACACCTTTTTGGAATTATTTTGGACCAGATTTAGAATAATCTTTCTGGTTAATTCTCCTGTTATGGCCTCCCATTTCCTTTATATACTTTATATCCACACACTGTATATGCCGTGAGGGCAGCAGTGTGCTAGTTTAGACTATATTTAGACAGAGTTCCAGAATGTGCTAAAACACACCTCTGATGCAAGGATAAATGTCACAGAAAGTTATGCCTTTGCATAGACTTTTCTAGCATCTTTTTTTTGTGTATATATGGGGAGCCAACTATTTCTTCTCATTTCACATTACATCCCAAGTTACCAAAAGACAAGCATTGTGTGTGATGATCAGTTACTGCCAGGCCTAGTTGCAAGCAGGATTGATGTTACTGAGAGGTGAATATTACCACAATTGCCTATAATCACTGCTCTTGTATCATACTGTATCTGTATTGCCACTCTATTTTGTTCTGTCACAGTCATACCTATGTATTGATTTGTGAACTTAGTTAATTTAAGAAAACAATTACATCACAATTCTTTGTTGTTTGCTGGTTTCTCCACTAGTTGTTTTACGGATTTCCTCACATCTATTGTTGCATTATTGAGTTCAATATACAATTGTTACAAGACAACATTGTTTACTCTGGAGAAATATGAAAAAATTCTCACCACATTATATTTTGCCATATCAACATTTTCAAAATCCTGCAGAAACAGGTCACTGTAGAAGTCGTCAAAACAGCTGATCTGAAACATGAAGAGTACGAGTCACACTCTGGTCTGGTCAAGGTTAAATATTTTACGAAAATGAAAAAAAACCTAACAATGTATGTAAATAGTACATTACTGTGATAAGTATAAATAGACTATTTCAAATATCGCATTTCCGATGCCGATGTTAGGCTAAGTAATAAAATATATCCATGCGAGAAGTGGTTACGTTCAGATTTTCCAATGTCGTTTTTTACGATAATCACAGACGAAACTCGTACTTTAACTATAATAGCTCAGGGCAAAAGTGTACTTTATTGCACTATACAAGGGGGTAAAGCAAACTATATTTCTTAAGGATCAATATGTTACCATTAACCATAGCAAAGGAATTTAACCAAACCTTAATTTTAGTAACAATATAAATAAATTGATCCTCAGGGAATAATTAAATGGCAAATCTAAACGCAAAAACAACGAAAAACTGTAGTTTATTCATTGAAGCAAACACGTCAAAAAATAGTTGTTGTGCTGATAACTATGGTCATTACAATAGCAGCCATTTTCAAGATTGCAGCATACAATCCTCCAGACATCACATTAAAGTACTGTCGGAAATAAAAACAACCCTGTTTTTGGCTGTTACTCTGTATCCCAAAAATTTACACAATTGCAAATAGCATATGCGAAATAGCCCACTTCGGCCTAACTTGGTATTCAGTGGGATGCGTAATAAGATATCCAGAAAAGCATGCTTACTCGTAAAATCGGGCAAAACTTAGAAAAATTACGAATAGCTGCTCAAAACAATAGATCAGACTATATATGGCAATTAGGTCGCTCAGCCAGGTATGACGACGTCGACTCACCTAGCTTGAAATGCATGTGCTGCCTACAGACACAAGGGGTCATCTCAAAGACATTTTGTGCTTTTTCAAGTGTGTTGACTATGTCTCATCTATTGATCAACATCTAACGAGTCTTTCTTTCATATTGTTTATTTTGAGATATGTGAAAGAGTATGATACCTGATAACCATAGAAATGTCTCAAAATTATAGGTGGCATGACCACCCAATTGCTAAGACCGACAGGACTGGATATAATTTGTAAATTGTTATGAGTGTACCTCCCCATTATAATTGACCTTAAGGATGATCTTATCTTATATTCCCCAGGCGTCTAATACAGGAAATACAGAGAAGGATGTGTCTGTATAACTCTCCATTTTTTATGATGGAGCTGAGGCACATTGTTTCTTAAGTATGGAGCGTTATGAGGATATTACCCTACTTATATTATACTGTACGTGACTTGGTGAAACTGTCTTGATACATTTCCTACACCCCAACGCAGATATTCCCGAATTCTCGCGAAAACGTATATATTTTTACACATAATAATCGGTTAGATGCACCCCCTCATTAAGCGACTTACGCTGTTGTTGGTACCCGCTTAAAGTATACACTGCATATATCATGTGCTCAGATACAACTACTCTTCATTACTGTACTGTAGCAAATCTCCATTCATTCTCGGTGAATAAAAACATTACCGGTATACTGATGCCATAAATGTTATTCAGCGGAACCAACAAGCGATTATCTTCGGATAATAATTAAAATGAGTGAATTTCGGGGGACCAACTTGTGATCAGCGGATCCTTGTACTGCCATGAGGAAAACGCTGCACAGTGCCTCCTTGTGTCTGTTAAATGCTCTACAATGTTTAACACAACATGCTTGAGTATACACACCCTGACTCTAGTAGGTGAGTAAAGAAGTGACCTACCCATTCCTGTTTCCCCTCTTGGCCATGACCCATAGAGGATGCTAGAATGGAAACCAACACATATTAATGTAACAGACTCAACACTGTAGCTCACCTGAATATTTAGGGACTGTTCATAATTTATGGCTAGGGGTGGTGGTGATGATTTTTATAGAGAAGCATGTACAATGTGAATGAACCCCCCTAACATTTATGTGCAAAGTGACCCCCTTTCACGTCATGTACAAAGTCAGTGACCCCCCCACTCCTTTCCATATTTTTAAAGCATATTTTTTTAATATTTTTATGTACAAAATTGCTGACCCCCCAAGAAAATTGTGTACTAAATTGCTGACCCCTACCTCCCCAAAACAAAATGCGTGACCCCCTTAAAATCTTCATCACCCCCACCCCTAGCCATAAATCATTAACTGTCCTTTAGTCATCAGTTTAAAATGTCAGCAAAATGTCACTGAACACTAGTTGCCATCAGACTTCACATTCATATATATTCTGCAGAAATAATAAGAGAACACTAAGACTAAATGTTTAATGATTTGACCCAAACAAGATGTCAACATGAAGAAATACACAGTGAAAAAATGTCAAACTCCTCAATATTGCAATCTTAGATAACATCTCAGGTCCAAAATGTTACTCAAACTTCATCCAAAGTATTGCAAAACTATTATCAGCCCGTCTACTAACTAAGAACATCACAAATCTTAAATATGTCCAGCATTTTTAAATCGGACAGGAAGCTCTTGAACAAATTTAGCTTTATTCATTAGCAGGAACTAGTTCGTAATGTTTCAGCATCACTGGGCCTGTGGTTAGAGCTGCTGTGTTGAACCCGAGTTCTGGCCACATACACTAACACTTGTACCACACTTAGTTACATTTTGTGTTGACCCCTAGGGTTCTGACTATAGCATGGTGGCACCGAATGTCTCACTACAGCTGACTATAGCATGGTGGCACCGAATGTCTCACTACAGCTGACTATAGCATGGTGGCACCGAATGTCTCACTACAGCTGACTATAGCATGGTGGCACCGAATGTCTCAATACAGCTGACTATAGCATGGTGGCACCAAATGTCTCACTACAGCTGACTATAGCATGGTGGCACTGAATGTCTCACTACAGCTGACTATAGCATGGTGGCACCGAATGTCTCACTACAGCTGACTATAGCATGGTGGCACTGCATGTCTCACTACAGCTGACTATAGCATGGTGGCACCGAATGTCTCACTACAGCTGACTATAGCATGGTGGCACCGAATGTCTCACTACAGCTGACTATAGCATGGTGGCACTGAATGTCTCAATACAGCTGACTATAGCATGGTGGCACTGAATGTCTCACTACAGCTGACTATAGCATGGTGGCACCGAATGTCTCAATACAGCTGACTATAGCATGGTGGCACCGAATGCATGGTGGCACTGAATGTCTCACTACAGCTGACTATAGCATGGTGGCACTGAATGTCTCACTACAGCTGACTATAGCATGGTGGCACCGAATGTCTCACTACAGCTGACTATAGCATGGTGGCACCGAATGTCTCACTACAGCTACAGCTGACTATAGCATGGTGGCACCGTCTCAACAGCTGTCTCAACAGCTGACTACAGCTGACTATAGCATGGTGGCACCGAATGTCTCACTACAGCTGACTATAGCATGGTGGCACTATAGCGAATGTCTCACTACAGCTGACTATAGCATGGTGGCACCACTACAGCTGAATGTCTCACTACAGCTGACTATAGCATGGTGGCACTGCACCAGCTGAATGTCTCACTACAGCTGACTATAGCATGGTGGCACCGAATGTCTCACTACAGCTGACTATAGCATGGTGGCACCGAATGATGTCTCACTACAGCTGACTATAGCATGGTGGCACCGAATGTCTCACTACAGCTGACTATAGCATGGTGGCACCGAATGTCTCACTACAGCTGACTATAGCATGGTGGCACTGCATGTCTCACTACAGCTGACTATAGCATGGTGGCACTGAATGTCTCACTACAGCTGACTATAGCATGGTGGCACCGAATGTCTCACTACAGCTGACTATAGCATGGTGGCACCGAATGTCTCACTACAGCTGACTATAGCATGGTGGCACCGAATGTCTCACTACAGCTGACTATAGCATGGTGGCACCGAATGTCTCACTACAGCTGACTATAGCATGGTGGCACTGAATGTCTCACTACAGCTGACTATGGAATGGTAGCAGTAAATGTCTCACTACAGCTGACTATAGGATGGTTGCACTGAATGACTCATTACAGCTGACTATAGGATGGTGGCACCGAATGTCTCACTACAGCTGACTATAGCACGGTGGCACCGAATGTCTCACTACAGCGGACTATATGATGGTGGCACTGAATGATTCACTACAGCTGACTATAGGATGGTGGCACTGAATGTCTCACTACAGCTGACTATAGCATGGTGGCACTGAATGTCTCACTACAGCTGACTATGGAATGGTAGCAGTAAATGTGTCACTACAGCTGACTATAGGGTGGTGGCACTGAATGACTCACTACAGCTGACTATAGCATGGTGGCACTGAATGACTCACTACAGCTGACTATAGGATGGTGGCACTGAATGTCTCACTACAGCTGACTATAGCATGGTGGCACCGAATGACTCACTACACCTGACTATAGGCATGGTGGCACTGAATGACTCACTACAGCTGACTATGGAATGGTAGCACCGAATGTCTCACTACAGCTGACTATAGGATGGTGGCACTGAATGACTCACTACAGCTGACTATAGCATGGTGGCACTGAATGTCTCACTACAGCTGACTATAGCATGGTGGCACCGAATGTCTCACTACAGCTGACTATAGCATGGTGGCACTGAATGATCTCACTACAGCTGACTATAGGATGGTGGCACTGAATGTCTCACTACAGCTGACTATAGGATGGTGGCACTGAATGTCTCACTACAGCTGACTATGGGATGGTGGCACTGAATGTCTCACTACAGCTGACTATGGAATGGTGGCAGTGAATGTCTCACTACAGCTGACTATGGGATGGTGGCACTGAATGTCTCACTACAGCTGACTATGGAATGGTGGCAGTGAATGTCTCACTACAGCTGACTATAGGATGGTGGCACTGAATGTCTCACTACAGCTGACTATGGAATGGTAGCAGTGAATGTCTCACTACAGCTGACTATGGAATGGTGGCACTGAAATGTCTCACTACAGCTGACTATGGGATGGTGGCAGTGAATGTCTCACTACAGCTGACTATGAGCATGGTGGCACTGAATGTCTCACTACAGCTGACTATAGCATGGTGGCAGTGAATGTCTCACTACAGCTGACTATAGGATGGTGGCACTGAATGTCTCACTACAGCTGACTATAGGATGGTGGCACTGAATGTCTCACTACAGCTGACTATGGGATGGTGGCACTGAATGTCTCACTACAGCTGACTATAGGATGGTGCCACTGAATGTCTCACTACAGCTGACTATAGGATGTTGGCACTGAATCTTTCACTACAGCTGACTATGGGATGGTGGCACTGAATGTCTGACTACAGGGGACTATAGGATGGTGGCACTGAATCTTTCACTACAGCTGACTATGGGATGGTGGCACTGAATGTCTGACTACAGGGGACTATAGGATGGTGCCACTGAATCTCTCACTACAGCTGACTATAGGATGTTGGCACTGAATCTCTCACTACAGCTGACTATGGGATGGTGGCACTGAATGTCTGACTACAGGGGACTATAGGATGGTGGCACTGAATCTCTCACTACAGCTGACTATAGGATGTTGGCACTGAATCTCTCACTACAGCTGACTATGGGATGGTGGCACTGAATGTCTGACTACAGGGACTATAGGATGTTGGCACTGAATCTCTCACTACAGCTGACTATGGGATGGTGGCACTGAATGTCTGACTACAGGGGACTATAGGATGGTGCCACTGAATCTCTCACTACAGCTGACTATAGGATGGTGGCACTGAATCTCTCACTACAGCTGACTATGGGATGGTGGCACTGAATGTCTGACTACAGGGGACTATAGGATGGTGGCACTGAATGTCTCACTACAGCTGACTATGGGATGGTGGCACTGAATGTCTGACTACAGGGGACTATAGGATGGTGGCACTGAATGTCTCACTACAGCTGACTATAGCATGGTGGCACTGAATCTCTCACTACAGCTGACTATGGAATGGTAGCAGTAAATGTGTCACTACAGCTGACTAGAGGGTGGTGCCACTGAATGACTCACTACAGCTGACTATAGGATGGTGCCACTGAATGACTCACTACAGCTGACTATGGGATGGTGGCACTGAATGGCTCACTACAGCTGACTATAGGATGGTGCCAATGAATGACTCACTACACCTGACTATAAGATGGTGGCACTGAATGACTCACTACAGCTGACTATGGAATGGTAGCAGTAAATGTCTCACTACAGCTGACTATAGGATAGTGGCACAGAATGACTCATTACAGCTGACTATAGGATGGTGGCACTGAATGACTCACTACATTTTCGCTAAAGCATGATGGCACCGAATGTCTCACTACAGCGGACTATAGGATGGTGGCACTGAATGATTCACTACAGCGGACTATAGGATGGTGGCACTGAATGTCTCACTACAGCTGACTATAGGATGGTGGCACTGAATGTCTCACTACAGCTGACTATGGGATGGTGGCACTGAATGTCTCACTACAGCTGACTATGGAACGGTAGCAGTGAATGTCTCACTACAGCTGACTATGGGATGGTGGCACTGAATGTCTCACTGCAACTGACTATGGAATGGTCGCAGTGAATGTCTCACTACAGCTGACTATAGCATGGTGGCACTGAATATCTCACTACAACTGACTATGGAATGGTAGCAGTGAAGGTCTCACTACAGCTGACTATGGGATGGTGGCACTAAATGTCTCACTACAGCTGACTATGGGATGGTAGCAGTGAATATCTCACTACAGCTGACTATGAGATGGTGGCACTGAATGTCTCACTACAGCTGACTATGGAACGGTAGCAGTGAATGTCTCACTACAGCTGACTATAGGATGGTGCCACTGAATCTCTCACTACAGCTGACTATAGGATGTTGGCACTGAATCTCTCACTACAGTGACTATGGGATGGTGGCACTGAATGTCTGACTACAGCTGACTATAGGATGGTGCCACTGAATCTCTCACTACAGCTGACTATAGGATGTTGGCACTGAATCTTTCACTACAGCTGACTATGGGATGGTGGCACTGAATGTCTGACTACAGGGGACTATAGGATGGTGGCACTGAATCTTTCACTACAGCTGACTATGGGATGGTGGCACTGAATGTCTGACTACAGGGGACTATAGGATGGTGCCACTGAATCTCTCACTACAGCTGACTATAGGATGTTGGCACTGAATCTCTCACTACAGCTGACTATGGGATGGTGGCACTGAATGTCTGACTACAGGGACTATAGGATGGTGGCACTGAATCTCTCACTACAGCTGACTATAGGATGTTGGCACTGAATCTCTCACTACAGCTGACTATGGGATGGTGGCACTGAATGTCTGACTACAGGGGACTATAGGATGTTGGCACTGAATCTCTCACTACAGCTGACTATGGGATGGTGGCACTGAATGTCTGACTACAGGGGACTATAGGATGGTGCCACTGAATCTCTCACTACAGCTGACTATAGGATGTTGGCACTGAATCTCTCACTACAGCTGACTATGGGATGGTGGCACTGAATGTCTGACTACAGCTGACTATAGGATGGTGCCACTGAATCTCTCACTACAGCTGACTATAGGATGGTGGCACTGAATCTCTCACTACAGCTGACTATGGGATGGTGGCACTGAATGTCTGACTACAGGGGACTATGACTACAGGGGACTATAGGATGGTGGCACTGAATGTCTCACTACAGCTGACAGGTGGCACTGAATGTCCGACTACAGGGGACTATAGGATGGTGGCACTGAATGTCTGACTACAGGGGACTATAGGATGGTGCCACTGAATCTCTCACTACAGCTGACTATAGGATGTTGGCACTGAATCTCTCACTACAGCTGACTATGGGATGGTGGCACTGAATGTCTGACTACAGGGGACTATAGGATGGTGGCACTGAATGTCTCACTACAGCTGACTATGGGATGGTGGCACTGAATGTCTCACTACAGGGACTATAGGATGGTGGCACTGAATGTCTCACTACAGCTGACTATAGGATGTTGGCACTGAATCTCTCACTACAGCTGACTATGGGATGGTGGCACTGAATGTCTCACTACAGCTGACTATGGATGGTGGCTATGTCTGACTACAGGGTGCACTGAATGACTACAGCTAGGTGGTGCCACTGAATCTCTCACTACAGCTGACTACAGGATGTTGGCACTGAATCTCTCACTACAGCTGACTATGGGATGGTGGCACTGAATGTCTGACTACAGGGGACTATAGGATGGTGGCACTGAATCTCTCACTACAGCTGACTATAGGATGTTGGCACTGAATCTCTCACTACAGCTGACTATGGGATGGTGGCACTGAATGTCTGACTACAGGGGACTATAGGATGGTGGCACTGAATCTCTCACTACAGCTGACTATAGGATGTTGGCACTGAATCTCTCACTACAGCTGACTATGGGATGGTGGCACTGAATGTCTGACTACAGCTGACTAATGTCTGACTACAGGATGGTGCCACTGAATCTCTCATACAGCTGACTATAGGATGTTGGCACTGAATGGCACTGAATCTCTCACTACAGCTGACTATGGGATGTTGGCACTGAATCTCTCACTACAGCTGACTATGCACAAAAAGAAAATTGATTGATTTTCCAAGTTAACATGTTGAAGGAACATACATCATCTGTAGGGCAGTCTGTGATTCTTTAAAAAAACAGTTATTATTTTTGTAAAAAATACAGTCAAGTAAATGTATTCTTTGATGGCTGACTCAATGACAATCACTTTCCCTTTTCATATTTAGAATAGCTAACTTAAGATACTTTCAGTAGAGAATTATGAAATCAGCTGAGAAGTTAAATGTTTTACTCTTCAATATATTTGCAGCTTACCTTGCTGGCTCTTGTGGTTGTGGTCGGTGCCGGCTGGGTTGTCTCCACTCCAGCTCTGTGGGAGACAATACATAGGAAGTGCTTATCAATCCTTTAAATAAAGATCGCTTTCTCTTATTCAGCTCCAGTTTTATGTTTTCTTCCCACACGAAGCTTTTATCATTACTGAAATACTGTTCAAAGCAAACTTACTCATAACAGGTCCATCGTTAGAGAACTCTCTTCCGGTCAACATTTATTAATGTCATTAAAAAGTTAAAATTTAACAAAAGAAAGAAACCAGTGGCAAAACATATGCGTTTTGTAGCTTCCTCCCAGGATAGGCTTCACGTGGTTTTTTAAAAGGTCTTTTAGTTTTTGAGTTGTATGTCTGGTTTTGTTATTTTGTTGTTTAGACATTTTGTACTAATTTAAGATGTAAAAACCTTTACGTGAGACTATAAAAAAAATCCATTATTTTTTATATATCCACAAATATAATCATCCGTATAAATTAAAGTTTAAGCATATGGTATAGCTTCACTAGTTAATAAGTAAAATTTAAAGTCAGAACTTGGGGGACACGAAGATACATGACACATTGTTATTATTCTTTGATACTGTGTAGTATTCCTAATTCGGTGGGTCATAGGCTGCGTCAGTACAAACCAACCAACCCCCCAACCCCCGGTACCTAGAGCACATATAGCCACACCATATGGATCAGCCAAATTGCATCTATAGATGTTAACTGAAGTACGCCCATTTCCTCGTTTTGAGCCTCATAGTTTTAACAGGCCTCCGGGAACGCTCCTCCATTCCCCACAAAAAGCTTTGTCACATATCAGAAAATTAGCTAATATATTGATATCCTGAGTTATTTTGTCCTGCTAAATCTTCAGCTAGGTCTATCTTAACCTAATTCCGAAATCACTGATACAATGTTAATTTGGGTAGATCCACTTTTAACAGGTTGTCAATCAGTCCCTGGTCCCAGTGCATCCTAGCCACTCGTTCGGCTGTGTGTATGACCTTGACCGAAGGGCCTCAACCTATACAGATGTGTGACACGCCTACGTGACCTACATAGAGAGCACCATGTACAAATTATTGGATATGTGCGCACTGGGAGATGGCTTGTGGCAATAAAATACCCCATGCATTTAACTGAATATGTTTACCACCAAACTGAAACGATGTAAGGACCATACTGTAGTGAAATATTGTATCGATCGTTGTATTGATTATATGTTTTCGTTAACGCCATACATTTCAGGACGTCAGTCTTTACGAGGCGAGGCGGTTGCGTCAGACATTGAAAATGCTCGAATGATGTCTTGTGTTTAGCAAGAAATTGTCCTTAATAAGTGACATGTTCCGCAATTGTTCATGTAAATTGAGAAAACAACGGATGTTCTTAAATGCGCCCGAAAATCCATAACACGAAAATAATATAAGAACATGCACTGTTACTGTTTGCCAAGGGTTAGATCTACTGCAGACAGCTATAATTATATGGGCTGTACAAATTGCAACATTGATATACATTGATGTAGCTGGTCTGTTTGCCCTCTACAGTAACCCATAGTGGGCTTTACCTCTGTATATTTCTGAAAACAGGCCCGTAACGTTTTCGCGGAACACGCTGACCAAACTGCGCTGAATTAAGGGGTCGTCGTTAGCACGAAAACTTAATTACAGCTTTGTACCCCAGGTACGACACGTACCCGGCCAAAATGTGAAGACAGATTCTGATTACAGAAACCTAGGGTAAGGACAGCGACCCCTTCAGCCCAAATGCGGGCAGGAACACCTATCATAACCTATGGCAAAGCACGTGAAAGTGAAATGTGTCTACAGCAGATCTGCTACGTATACCTACCTGTGGCCCTATGTGGTTCCAAAGATCAGCACAGTTTCCATTTTGCCACTGTGCATCCATGACACTGTTTCCAAAGACTGTTATCTGGAACTGACCAAAAACTGAAATGGTACAGATAAACCATGCGCGGATCCAGAGGGGGGGTGCGGGGTGCCCCCCCCCCCCCAAGAGTGTTCCAAATGTACTACATGTTTTATGCCCAGGGTTCCGAGGATTGGGGTGCACCCCCCCAAACTAAAATCCTGTATCCGCCCCTGGATAAACATTAAAGATGATACTTAGTGGACTGACATGCTTGAATATCAAAAATGAGCTAGGTTGCGGGATCTGTATAAATAAACGACATATTCGAATCTAAAATATTATTTTAATCGACTGATGTATTTCTTGAACAAGAAAAGAAAATGTACACACCCTTTCCTTGTCCAGCAGCAAGGCATACAGCCTTCTTGTGCACTCCAGTTATGAAACTACGGAATGCTGGAGGTGGTCTACCCGGGTCAACAAGTGCGCGTGTTTGTCTGAGCTGTCATTGGTCACCAGCATAATGATTGACACTTTCGGACACACCAGGGCGTCATTATAACGCACAAACTGCTTACATTTTGAAACGATGTTGTTTCTGATTCTGATTGTTCATCTTGCACATTGTTTCAAACTACACACTCCAAACACAAGTACGAGAAAAACAAGTGTTCTAGTATTGTCACATTTGGTAAACACTACTATATTGAAAACAACTGTGGTGAACTATATTCATTAATAGAATCGAACATTCGCTACAGTAGGCTTCTCATGGGGTATACTGTTTAGTGTAAAATACATGTAACTAAAAACCTGTCGTAAAGGTGAAATGACTCCATTTCATGATGTGAAAGATTAACTAGATTATATTGATAATATAACTAAAGCCATGATTCAAACTTTACAGCAGATTGTAATCGTCCTAAATCTTGTAAACAAATCTTGGTATATGAAAAAAAATATGCTAAAACAAATGCTACCAAAAACGGAACTAGCAATATCAATTTCCGGGTACAGAGAGACTGCCGATCTTCAATTGCATAGAAATATTTTACAGCTTGTCTTCTATTCAAGTCTTTCTTGCTGAAAAAGTCGAAACAATAATGTCTGCATGCTGACTAAAGCCTCAAATGACTACCGACTTGAAGCAACCCGCAACCCGGGTCGTTTAACGTATCATATTTAGAAAAAGTTTATTCGGAAAATGCTTGTGATATGAAAATGATTGTGATATGCATATTTGACGCACTTTCCACATGCTATAACAAAATACCTTGAATATCAGGTGGTCAAAATAAATATGTTATTGTATATTCCATCTTAGTTGACAGCCAAACAACGTGCGTCTACATGGCTGAGACCGGGGTCAATTGTAACACTTTTTACTTAACTTCTTGTAGTTCGATCCCAGACGACCGCTCACAAAGTTAATCGGTACTAACTAGTACATTGGCTTCTTGGCTTTAAACCTCAGCGTCGTTTCAAGTTCACTATCATGTCTTTACAAAGTTATTACGTATCAAATGCAATGACTACAAGTGTTACAACTGACCCCTAGCACGGGGCAATTGTAACAGGTGGATGGGGCAATTGTAACAAAGAAGGTTCAAATGTAACAATTTGTTTATTTTCCAATAAAATCAAAATAAAATGTGGAAAGATGTTATCTTGATCAGTTGAGGTGGAAATGGATTAACAATAAACCTTTATCACCACCGACATTTCAAATGTTTTTCGTTTAAAATTCATGTATTGGTATGCCCAAAATATAATAAAAAGACTTACACCAAAAACTTTCACCCGAGGCTAAAGCTATCAACATTACACTGAAAATGTTCTACTATGATAAACCTAGTAAAGAACTAACATAAAACCTTCATCATAATTTGCTTTATTATCATAACACAAGGGAAAATTACATTGGGGCAATTGTAACACAGTGTTACAATTGCCCCGATGGCAGTAGCCATATTTCATGCCACGTCACACGTTAACAACCTTGGGCTTCTCAAATATTTCTACTTCCAAATATGTCGTAATATCTAAATTTTACACTTGAAAAGTTAATTTCATACCAAACACCATTTACTGCATTAAGAACGGTTTAATACGTTTTGTGAAAAATTTACTTACCTATGTGAAAAACGATTTTTCGTCAACTGTATCTCGCCATAAGCGAGCAGATGAAAAACGCCTGGATGAGTACCGCAGGAAAGTAAAGGGAAATAACTCTACTCACCTACACTATGCTTGAGCGAAAACTTTTAGAGTAATCGCCCTTGTTTCAATTAACCCGTGTTACAATGTGACCCCGGTCTCCCCTACTTGGTATGTATGTATGTGTGTGTGTGCGCGCGTGCGCGTATGTGTGCGTGTGTGTGTATACGGACAGACAATAGTGAGGTAATTATCCAGGAGACATAACACAGTGGAAAACAGAGGATGAACCAACAGTACCAGAGAAACACTGTCATATTAAAAAAAAATGGCCAGCAATGCTCACTTTAAAGGCTAATACCACCATCACATCACACTCGTTTTCAGTATAGCCTACGTTCTTGAAAAATGTTGGGATCGGGCTCGAACTGTGTGCGAACGGACTGGACGTATTGGCACCTGTTTACAGTCTGTCGGACTTGGGACAGAAGTAAAGGGTGCTCCAAAACGTTGAACATGTCCAACGTTCTACCCGTTCTAAAATGGGATGGAGTGACAATGTACTTGAATCGGATTGCCGTACAAACGAACGGAACTGCCGTACGGTACTTCAATCTTATTCGGGACGTGTGCGGACGCAGTGCAGTCGGGCATCAATTGCAATACGTTGCACACAGTTTCCACCACGAACATCCCGTTCGCAGACGGACCTAACTCGACCGCACGACGCGTCCTTGGCTGCTTTTCCGTGCAAGTGTGTTAAAAATCAAAATGATTTGTTCTGAAGACGTTCATACTACGTTTCTACACGGTTCTAATAGTTCGCAATGGGTTCTCATTACGTTCTACTCGTTGTTAGTAGGTCTATGTATACAGTTCTCTCGCAGTTCACACCACGTCAACACCGTGTGCAGTACGATATGACAAGGTGGGGGACTCTCGCAGTTCATACCACGTCAACACCGTGTGCAGTACGATATGACAAGGTGGGGGACTCTCGCAGTTCACACCACGTCAACACCGTGTGCAGTACGATATGACAAAGTGGGGGACTCTCGCAGTTCACACCACGTCAACACCGAGTGCAGTACGATATGACAAGGTGGGGGACTCTCGCAGTTCACACCACGTCAACACCGTGTGCAGTACGATATGACAAGGTGGGGACTCTCGCAGTTCACACCACGTCAACACCGTGTGCAGTACGATATGACAAGGTGGGGGACTCTCGCAGTTCACACCACGTCAACACCGAGTGCAGTACGATATGACAAGGTGGGGGACTCTCGCAGTTCACACCACGTCAACACCATGTGCAGTACGATATGACAAGGTGGGGGACTCTCGCAGTTCACACCACGTCAACACCGAGTGCAGTACGATATGACAAGGTGGGGGACTCTCGCAGTTCACACCACGTCAACACCGAGTGCAGTACGATATGACAAGGTTGGGGACTCTCGCAGTTCACACCACGTCAACACCGAGTGCAGTACGATATGACAAGGTGGGGACTCTCGCAGTTCACACCACGTCAACACCGTGTGCAGTACGATATGACAAGGTGGGGGATAAAACATGCGTGTTTAACAAGTTCGTCATTTGGGATAGAGATTAATTGCTACCTTCTGAAACATGAACAAGTTTGCAGCTGTCAACATGTTGAATGCTGGTTTCCTGAAATTTTTTAATGGAAGCAGAGCAAGAGTACAATGAGTTGGTAGAGCAAGAAAGTGGGAAAAGAATAAGAACTTGTTAGGTGAGGAACTGGCTTAAACTTCTGCACTTGTGGATCTTGGACTGGATTTCCCACCACCTGTTTTTCTTGGTCCCCCCTTCTTCTTGCTTGGAGGCATGGTGATGTCGATGTGTCCACCTTGAAACTGAGAACGGGAATAAGAACGTGCAAGAACGTGCTGGGTACTTATAGAAATCGGGCCAGGACGTGATTGGTATTACGATTGCACGAGTAGTGCGAACGGGAAGAACTGCCCGAAAACGAGTTGGTCGATTTAAGAAAGAGTTAAATCGGGATTATGACTGAAAAGAACGAGGTAGGTCTAATTCAGAACGGATAAAACTGACTAAGGCCGGGATTGAACTGCTTGAACGGGCAATTTCCCCCAGTCTACACGTAACACCAAATGTCTGGGGACGGGGAAAAGACTATAGGTAGACGTACTGAGAACTGTTTATGATCGAACAAGCAGTCTAGCATCGTATCTTTTACAGAAGTTACCCGTTCTTTCCCGTTCGCGCCTGTTTTACAATTATATCTTGGACGGGACAGGACGTACTAACAACTACTTTGGTGGGACTCAGGCTTTATCTTACATTTTCCACTCAAAATCAGAAGTCATCAAAATACCTCTGTTTATCGTCCTGGAATAAGACCGATACGCCTCGGGGAAAACAAGATGGAGAGTAATAGGTATACGCTTCACTCTGGTGCTTCGCAGCGTGGCGTTGCTCGTCTACTCAACGTCCAAGAAAACACCATTTGGCATTTATGGCGATGTATTCAGCAAAGCAATTAAGTTACAGGCCGTCCCCGTAGTGGCCGCCGACCAACAACCACCCCACGTATAGACCTATGGATTTGAACCACGCACCTCCGACACAGGTTCCAATCAGCGCGTACCATACCTGATATACCTGTGAGAACAGAACTCGACGTCGACGTCTGCATTACTGGTGGAGCAGACAACACTTGGGAGTGAGTGAAAAGTGAATGAAGCAAAAATGTTCTCTTTCCGAGGATTCAGGTTTCCTTGTTCACCGAGCTGACGACAGGACATCAAGTATACTCTGGTTCCTCTTAGGTTGTTTTCGAAATGTCTAATATAGAATTACTGAATTTAGTGCGTCATAGAGTAATTAACATATTGTCAACGCGTCGTATATGGTCGACTGTGGAATTAGCTCATAATTACGATGAAGTGTACGTACAATACTTTGACAAGACGAAGGAATACGTTGAGCTCAAACTTCTTTAGTTACATGACAAACAAATACACAAGACATAAATTCGGTGAGCGGAGTACCTGCTCAACCCCAGGGTGTTTCCTACGAGCGGCATTCTCCTGCTCGTGGTCGTCCCTACAGACAGTTGGAATACCGGACTCGTCCTCTTTCACAATGTATATGTGAGCATATATATACAGTTCTTGACAACAATGGACAGGCGACGACTCAACAATGGACAGATAAAAAAACAATAGCACTTCCTTGACCAGTTGATGTGATGGCAGACACGGCCAAGGGGGATGACCAATAAAGGTTATAAATGTCATATACAGTAATTAATTGCCTGACAAGTCAATGTACAATGAGGAAGTGATAAGGATTAGATTAGAATACAGATTAGCATCATATAAATAATTACACATGTCTCACATGTCTTGAGTACATAGTTTTAGTTTTTAAATATTTGGACAATGGCTGTCCTGAATTAGTCCCTATAACAACTTCCCTCTGCTCCGTAAAGCTTGGACCCCAAGCTTAAATAAATTGAGTCCAAACTGATAGGAGTGAAGCTATATAAATACCAACAGTGCGAATCAGTAAATAATCACTAAGGAATAATTCTTGATGTCGTTGAAATTCCGTGCAACAAATATATCTATGCAATTACGGTATAAGAGTGATCATCTTGCCAGCCTGACTCATCAGAAAAATAATCAAGTGATCGTTGCAATGTATCTTTCACATCCAGGTATATATTACTTTTGAAAATATCTTTGAAATCGGGAGGTGAGGCTCAGTACCAAATAATGACAATAATTAGCATCATAAAAAGTACACATTGTACATCTCAGCAAATATTTCGCATTAAGAAATTTGAAACCAGGAGCCTAACTTTACCGCGCGACTCAGACGGTACTTGTGGGTACAGTTACCCTTTTAAGTACGATGGGTGCTCTTCCCGTGTCTGTGACGGAGCTTGCCCATATAGTGTGGGTGCTATGCCCAATGAAAAAAAAATGAATCCTACTCTGGCTTCAAAACTCAAACATGCTGAATACTGCTTTGCTGTTAATGTCTTCATACTGGCACATAATACATGTATTCATATGTGGGTGGCTAGACCCAATAATATCCCTATTCTGACTCATTCTACAGAGGTAATTTGGAGCACATGGTTCACATGCAAAAATACATAATGGTATAGGCATAAGAGAGTAGTAATGTACTCGCTTGTGATTGAACATACCTGGTTGCACTTATCAACAATAACACATTGTATATCCTGAACAGAGTCCATTTAAGTACACACAAATGAGTCCTGATGAGTTCTGTTGTACACAATGTCCACCATGAAGATGTCCTTGAGGTACTTTCTGTATGAATACAGGATCTCCATATTGATGGCTGTGATCAGATCTCTGTGGGAGAGACACATGTACTTGCTTGGACTGTGGTATCTAGCTGTTTCACCCTTATCTTGTAGGTTGTCCATCAGGTGGTTGCTGTATGATGCTCCATTCAAGATGGCGGCGTTGAGGATCCATGTTGATCAAGACGTTTGCAATCTATTCAGGTAGACGTAGAACTTGGGGAATCATCCTTGATACACAATGTTAATGGTAGACACATAGAGAGGTTTCAGGATCGGGAGTAAGCTAAAAAAGTTACTCTACCCGGATCCTCCACCATATTGTCAACGCGTCGTATATGGTCGACTTGGGAATTAGCTCATAATTACGATGAAGTGTAGGTACAATACGTTGACAAGACGAAGGAAAACGTTGAGCTCAAACTTCTTTAGTTACATGACAAACAAATACACACCAGTAAATCTTTGGTTCACAATATTCAACACTCATCAAAAGTCCAGCGTTCCAGAAAATATTTTACGCCCACTTCCTATACTTGTACAGCCGCTTCCGACAATACATATTGACATTAAGGCACCCGGTAGGTCGGGATACACCTTATGCGTGAGTTTGGTTGTATCCCGTTTTAAAAAGTAGTGCAAGTATATTACGGAGTGCCATCCTGGGAGAGGGAATCCAGTTCTAAAACAGAAACAGTATCAGTTTATGGAATTCGAACCCACGATGAACGGTTGGGGTAACGTGCAATAGACACGATGAGGCCACCCATCAGTATTCACAACGGGAATATATGACGTTTTGTTGCATACTGAATAGTCTGTTCTTGTTCACTCATTAATATTTGAGCTGTAAATAATCGGGTGTGGACTAGTTGATAAAGCCTTCGTTTGTTCGATTCCTCAAATGGGTACAATGTGTGAAACCTATTTCTGGTGTCCCCCCGCCGTGATATTGAAGTAATGCAAAAAGCGGCGTAAAACTAATCTCGCTTATTCATTCGTGTAATCGTCTATGTGTCAACGTATCCTCATGAATGTTTGTTTGAAGTGAGTTATTCCGTCTCTCTCACTTGGGCAATCTGATATTCCGGATCCCTATGGTGCCATCCTGTGCGAGTTTCCGTCCGGCATAATGCAGTCAGTGAGATCTTGCATGGCGGCTGCTGAAGTATCTTCAGTTCAGAATGCTCAAGGAAGTCCCAAACTTGACACATACATGCAAGTATGTGTGAAACAAACATACACACACGATGTATTGTTAGAAATCTGTGTACAATGTGTTTGGGCTTTCAAATGTTAGGTAAAGCCACACAGAATAAATGCTGGCACAATACAACCACACATGGCCCCTACCACGCCACACAAAATATGATATTTGAACAGATCCACAGGCTGATTGCTTATCATAGAAAACAACACGCTGTTTATCGTGAGTGAGTTTAGTTTTACGCCGCTCTTTGCAACATTCCAGCAATATCACGGCGGGGGACACCAGTAATGGGCTTCACATATTGTACCCATTTGTGGTATGGAACCCGGGTCTTCGAGCGAACGCTATATACCACTATTCTACCCCACCGCCCACTGTTTATCGTCTGATAACATAGTGTCGGCGCCTTTGATCCTTCAGCTAAGCATCTTAGAAATAGTAATATTAAATGCCATCGTAAGTAATGCGCCACTGTTTACCAAACATTGATAATATAAGTTAAAACCTCCTTCAGTCCCCACACATGTAATTTGAACATATACGCGTTCCTTGTCATGTGTGATAGACACTGAATCGATTGAAGTGTCTGGGGTTTTTCATCAGCTGCTGTACAATCAATGCGAATCGCAGAACATCTGTTTTAACACGTAACCTCATCTGGTTCGCGAAGGAAACTCTGGGACCGACATCGGTTTCATCGGAAGTGCTAGTTAAATCATCATCATTATCATCCTCATCATCATCATCATCATCATCATCATCATCATCATCATCATCATTTGGTTTTTTCATGTTTTTATTCCCAGATTTTTATTTACGGACTTTATCTCAGCAGTACAGTATGGACAGCTTCATAGTACATAGGTACAGTATTCGTAGCTTCATAGAACATAGGTATAGTATAGGTAGCTTCATGGTCCATAAGTACAAAATAGGTAGCTTCATAGTACATAAGTACAGTGTAGGTAGCTTCATAGTACATAGTACAGTATAGGTAGCTTCATATTACATAAGTACAAAATAGGTAGCTTCATAGTACATAAGTACAGTATAGGTAGCTTCATATTGCATACTTACAGTATAGGTAGCTTCATAGTACATAGAACAGTATGGACAGCTTCATAGTACATACGTACAGTATAGGTAGCTTCATGATACATATTACAGTATAGGTAGCTTCATGGTACAAAAGTACAGTATAGGTAGCTTCATAGTACATAAGTACAGTATAGGTAGCTTCATAGTACATAGTACAGTATAGGTAGCTTCATGGTACATAGTACAGTATAGGTAGCTTCATGGTACATAAGTACAGTATAGGTAGCTTCATGGTACATAAGTACAGTATAGGTAGCTTCATGGTACATAAGTTACAGTATAGGTAGCTTCATGGTACATAAGTTACAGTATAGGTAGCTTCATAGTACATAACAGTACACATAGGGTACAGTATAGGTAGCTTCATAGTACATACGGTACAGTATAGGTAGCTTCATAGTACATAAGTACAGTATAGGTAGCTTCATGGTACATAAGTACAGTATAGGTAGCTTCATAGTACATAAGTACAGTATAGGTAGCTTCATGGTACATAAGTACAGTATAGGTAGCTTCATAGTACATAAGTACAGTATAGGTAGCTTCATGAGTACATAAGTACAGTATAGGTGGCTTCATGGTACATGGTAGTATAGGTAGCTTCATGGTACATAAAGTACAGTATAGGTAGCTTCATGGTACATAAATTACAGTATAGGTAGCTTCATGGTACATAAGTACACAGTATAGGTAGCTTCATGGTACATAAGTACAGTATAGGTAGCTTCATGGTACATAAGTACAGTATAGGTGGCTTCATGCATACTACAGTATAGGTACATATAGGTAGCTTCATGGTATATAGTTACAGTATAGGTAGCTTCATGGTACATAAATTACAGTATAGGTAGCTTCATGGTACATAGAAGTACAGTATAGGTAGCTTCATAGTACATAGTACATATAGTAGCTTCATGGTACATAGGTATAGGTAGCTTCATGGTACATAGAGTACAGTATAGGTAGGCTTCATGGTACATAAGTACAGTATAGGTAGCTTCATGGTACATAAGTGCAGTATGGGTAGCTTCATGGTACATAAGTACAGTATAGGTAGCTTCATGGTACATAAGTACAGTATAGGTAGCTTCATGGTACATAAGTACAGTATAGGTAGCTTCATGGTACATAAGTACAGTATAGGTAGCTTCATGGTACATAAGTACAGTATAGGTAGCTTCATAGTACATAAGTACAGTATAGGTAGCTTCATGGTTCATAACATAGGTACAGTATAGGTAGCTACAGTATAGGTATAGGTAGCTTCATGGTACATAACAGTATAGGTAGCTTCATGTACATATAGGTATAGCTTCATGGTACATAAGTACAGTATAGGTAGCTTCATAGTATATGCTTACATTAGGTAGCATATGGTACATAGTATATGGGTAGCTTCATAGTACATAAATACAGTATAGGTAGCTTCATGGTACATAAATTACAGTATAGGTGGCTTCATGGTACATGGTTACAGTATAGGTGGCTTCATGGTACATAAGTACAGTATAGGTGGCTTCATGGTACATAAGTTACAGTATAGGTGGCTTCATGGTACATAAGTACAGTATAGGTAGCTTCATGGTACATGGTACATATAGGTACAGTATAGGTAGCTTCATGGTACATAAAAGTACAGTATAGGTGGCTTCATGGTACATAAGTTCATGTACATGGGTATAGGTGGCTTCATGGTACATAAAATTACAGTATAGGTGGCTTCATGGTACATAGAATTACAGTATAGGTGGCTTCATGGTACATAGGTACAGTATAGGTGGCTTCATAATACATAAATTACAGGTATGGGTAGGTAGCTTCATGGTACATAAATTACAGTATAGGTGGCTTCATGGTACATAAGTACAGTATAGGTAGCTTCTTCATGGTACATAAGTACAGTATAGGTAGCTTCATAGTACATAATTACAGTATAGGTAGCTTCATAGGTACATAAATTGCAGTATAGGTAGCTTCATGGTACATAGAAGTACAGTATAGGTAGCTTCATGGTACATAAAGTACAGTATAGGTAGCTTCATAGTACATAAGTACAGTATAGGTAGCTTCATGGTACATAAGTTACAGTATAGGTAGCTTCATAGTACATAAGTACAGTATAGGTAGCTTCATGGTACATAAGTTACAGTATAGGTAGCTTCATAGTACATAGAGTACAGTATAGGTAGCTTCATAGTACATAAGTACAGTATAGGTAGCTTCATAGTACATGGTACAGTATAGGTAGCTTCATGGTACATAAGTACAGTATAGGTAGCTTCATGGTACATAAGTACAGTATAGGTAGCTTCATAGTACATAAGTACAGTATAGGTAGCTTCATAGTACATAAGTACAGTATAGGTAGCTTCATAGTACATAGGTACAGTATAGGTAGCTTCATAGTACATAAGTACAGTATAGGTAGCTTCATAGTACATAAGTACAGTATAGGTAGCTTCATAGTACATAGTACAGTATAGGTAGCTTCATGGTACATAAATTGCAATATGGGTGCTTAGGGTATTCATAGTACATAGTACAGTATGGGCAGCTTCATAGTACATAGGTACAGTATAAGTAGCTTCATAGTACGCAATTGCAGTGTTTCTTAGATCACATTGTCAAATATACTGTCCCAAAAAAGAAACGCATAGGTGTTTTGTATTTTCAAAAATCTATTATTTACCAGTTGTGTTCAAACAATCGTCAAAATATAGTATGACCAGAAATTATTGAGAATTTTAGGAATATGTTTAATTGGATTTCTTGTATAAACAACCTTGACCAGCTATCAAGTGTTTGGTTTCATTCAAAAGAGACAACTCCGTTAATCCTTTTTCACTAGTTTGTGAAGAGTTATCCCCCTTTGTCTACTTGCTAGCAGACGACATTTTCAGTGATCCTCAGTATGGATGATTTAGAGAAGAGGAAGTTGATTTTAGAGTATTATAACAAGGACATCATATCAGCTAAGTGATTTCAAGTAGAACAGGCATCCCTTTGTCCACTGTTTATCGTGTTCTGAAAAATATTGCAAATGGATATGGCATTGAGCACCAGGGAGGCACAGGTTAGGCCCAGAAAATTGACTGTCGGTGACAGGAGGCGGCTTGGTATTCTTGTTTCTAAACAGAAACGAAGGAGTTTAGAAAACTTAAGGCTGGATATGATTGATAGAGGAACTGTGGCTGTCTGTAAGGAGACAATTAGAACTGAGCTGCATGCAATGGGTTGGCAGAAAAGTCGAGGAATTCCATCACCGATCATGAAACCTGAACAAAAGGAGCGAAGGTTGAACTGGTGCTTACATCATAGAAATTGTAACTAGGACAATGTGATTTTCTCAGATGAAAGTTCTGTGTGGCTGTTTCCTTATACACTGAAATTCTGGACCAAACAAACTGAAAAACTTTTGTATCAACGCCCAAAGTACAGTCCGAAATTTAATTGTGGGGTGGCATATCTGTGTTAGGGGCAACGCCCCTCTGTGTATTTGAAGGGAATATGAACAGTGAGCGGTACACAGATATTCTCGAGGGACATTTACTTCCATCTGCTCACGTGTTCTATGGAAATTTTTAAACTCTTTAAATTCTCAATAATTTCTGGTTGTACTGTATGTAACAAAAGTGATGATAACATGATTTTACACAATTGCATAACTGAAAAATCGACTTTACCTGAAAATGTTGATTTTGCTGAAATTTCTTACACGAATTAAAAAGGCATCGCCACAACGCAACAGAAATCACCTTCCAGTTGAAATTGTGCAGCAAAGAGCATGCACTGTATGGCTATAAAAATCCAGATTTCTTTCGGAAATCGGCATTCGTTTTGAAGGAGTTTCAAGGTCAAATCACTACGCCACGTCTTGACGCTGCGACATGGAACTTCGTCATTGAAAGAATGCACGCTGGACATTACCGATTTTCTGTTGCCAGGCGTCTGAATGTTAGTCTGAGCACGACATCACTGTTTGCAGCTCGTTACAACCAAACAGGTATAACAAATGACCGTCCCCGTACATGCAGACCTCGAGTCACCACTGAAGTCCAAGATCGGTACATCCGGGTACTACATTTGCGTGATCATACTGCCACGGGTGGGAGGACAGCAGCAAGGGTGCCTGGACTTCGGAGGATATCCGGTCAAACTGTACGGAACAGGTTGAGAGAGATTGGACTGAGAAACAGGAGACCCGACATCGGGACCATGCTACGTGGTCACCATCGCGCTCAACGTCTCCGTTACCTAGAACCATCCACTTGACTGTATAGACATTTCCCTCTTCTAAACTGATGTAAAAAGTCATGCACTAAAGTCTGTTTGTGGACGAGTTATACATGTTAGAAAATACAACATTTTCGCAACAGATTTCTGGGTTATGCGTTTCTTTTTTGGAATAGTATATCATGCTGTTCGCAGATATGTAAAATGGTCAAACTAATCGTGTATATGAAGTGTTGCATGTTGCACAAGTCTGTTGATAAAAGTTTAATTATTGGCGAATAAAGTATGGAAGGAGGACCAGAAGCTGAATAATTTGGCATAATTTTGTTGCTTCATAATATTTAGTTATTTCTGCTATAATATATCTAATATTCAAAGTTTGCTTATTTCTGCTCTTTCTGTAATAGCTTCTTTTACCACCAAAATTACAGCATTCAGTGGATTATTGTGTTTGCCTTTGAATCCAAATAAAATATTCTCCAGTGAAAAATTAATTGTCCACAGAATGTACATAAGTGTGATTCAGATATTCCTTTCTTGTACAAAAAGCTATTTGTTGCCAAAATATATAGAGGATATTTCGTTAATGCTTTCAAATAACATGTATATTTCATCTCGTGGTCTGACAAAGTTGTGCCATTCGTGAACATATCAACCTTGTCAGACCACGAGATGAAATATACATGTTATTTGACAACATTAACAAAATATTCTATTTATTATATTTTGATCATTGTTTATAAATGATCTAGGCATCGATACATTCTCTTTAATCAGAAAATAGTTCCAGGCAAAAGCGATATTCTACTCAGTGAAATAACATGTTATTCTACTTAGTTAAAATACCATTTTTATTTTCACCAATATTTATAGTATTTCACCCTGAAGAATATAATAATATTCACTATTTTATATTGGAACCATCTCATATTCATACTCTCAGTACATCTATAAGACATCAGATTAATATTTTCTTGTTCTGATATATCAATTTTTCTATTCAAACACTTTTGACATTTTTCTTGTGCATCTGTACTGAATTCTGGTGAAAATAAAATCTGATAAAACATTTTACAACCCTTTTGTTTATTGATTATGTTGTATACATTAAATGAGAGAATAGGATCAAATATCCTTTATTGGTAATCATTAATCAAACTTCTTTTAATATATCTCACTGCTGTTGACTTGATCCCTTGATATAAGATAAAATTTGTTTCTAAGTTATGTTTCTACAAGTTTGTTAAAAGAATAAATTTCACCATTTTCATTAGACATATCCTTAATAAAACATATACCCTTTCCTATCCAGTGACTATATTCTACCAATTTGCCACCAAAAGAGATATTAGAGTTGTATCATAACGATTAAGTCTTTATGTCAGAAATATTTGTAATCTTATCATAGCATTTAACTGACTGACTGACTGAGTTTGGTTTTACGCCGCTTTTAGCAATATTCCAGCAACATCACGGCGGGGGACACCAAAAATGGGCTTCACACATTGTACCCATGTGGGGATTCGAACCCGGGTCTTCGGCGTGACGAGCCAACGCTTTAACCACTAGGCTACCCCACCGCCCCCATAGCATATAAATAGATACAAACCCCATGCCGATACAACATCCCTCCAAAACACATTTGTAATGTATGGCACTAGAGTAGTGTTCATATATAAATAATCAGCCAACCAAAGGGTATCTATTCCTGGGATGAAAGTTCCAGCATGTTTGACCCAATATGACTTACTATACAGTCTTTTTATCCATGATAGTCTTTGTGATAATATAGTTAATTTAACATCAGATACCTTAATTCCTCCATATTTAGGTGGTTGTGTCATAACACTTCTCTTAACCTTGTCTATCTTACCCCGCCATATGAAGTTAATACATTTCATCTTCTTCTTCTTCATCATCATCATCATCATCATCATCATCATCATCATCATCATCATCATCATCATCACCACCATCCACCACCAACACCATTACCATCGACTGTCTAGCCGCGGCCCATTCTTTTTTATGAACCCAAATCACTGACTCACTTAAAGTTATACAATTGAATAACGTTGTACCCAGTGTCAATGATGTAATAACACACTCGCCTTGTGACTTTCATCCAGTACATCCTGTATACCGTTCAGTTTCTAGTTTAAAGTTCATGTTCAGTTTCGTCCCTAAACCCAGAAGCCTGTGATCGATAATTTGAATCCCATCGATCACTAACACAATAGTAACAACGTTCAAGACCAACATCTTTTCAGGAAGACCCGCCACATGAACCTGATCCGCCACGACATGGCTGAAATAATGTTCAAGGTGGAATTTACGTCGTAACATTGGCGTTAACCCAAACTCGATCACTCATTTACATTCCTTGGTGTCAAATGTTGTACCCTCCCAATATTTCAATCTGCTCGTCTGCTCGGTTAGCATTCCAATGAAAATGTCCTCCATAGAAGGTGAAAATATGTTGCATTTGCAATCACGATGTTACATTTTACAAGTGTATGTTTTGTATATGATAAAAAGGTTCTTATTCGGCTGCTTTCATATACCGCACATCAATCCTGGACCCCATATGTCATCCCGCTTGCCTTTGGGGCTCAAAGTCTCGGGTTGATATGGCGTGCGATATGAAAACTGACATTTGTCAAATTCTAATGATCGTGCCAGCTTGTCTTCTCCAACATCAGGTTGATCACGACATGTTTATGTCCCTCTCAACTTTCACATGCGTCAAACAGGTGTAGCTAACTTGCAAGGCTGACGCCAATCTGGTCTGTGGAAATTTATTTTCCGCAACATGGAAACCAATCAAACGCTTGTGTATCGGTTGTGAATTCACCTTAAATGAATAATTCTAGGGTGATGTTATTACCATGCAAGGTTTACCTTTAATGAAACTATCAATATGAAGCTATCCAGTTGTTCTTGCAGATGAATCTCTTTGGTCATACCATACCTGCATTTGAAACAAGTAGAACTGACGCAACTACAGGTGATCAGCCTACCCTGAATTATAGATCAGTTTTATATAATCCGTAACGTGGCTTATATAGAAAGGAGAAAGGACTCAAATCTGTTGAGCCGGCCCGTCCCCGAGAACACGCAAGACTCGATCGCAGTAAGGTCGAAGCCAAGTGTACATATGCATAAAACGGTGAAATTACTTCCGACCTGATCTTTATATTTGCATATTTATCCGAAAATTACCCCAACGGATGCCGCTTTGATTCGTTGGCTGTTCTTGCCTATGCCCATTATAGGATGAGAAAGTACACATCAATCTCTGTTTTTCAGAAGAGGTAATGATCAAGATAACATAATATAAAACACTATAAGAGGCATAGCATGAAAGCGTCAAAGTTTTGTTTTATATTGAAAGAATTGTTTTAAACTGGAGACATTATTTGAAAACGCCGTGCGAAAAACTCCCGGACGTGTAGCATGGTCGGTTCTGATGCCTAGTGGTTAAAGCGCCCGCTCGCCACGCCGAAGACCCGGGTTCGATTCCCAACACGGGTACAATGTGTAAAAGCCATTTCTAGTGACCCGCGCAGTGATTTTGCGGGAATATTGTTAAGCGGAGTAAAACCATACACATACCCACTCACTCACTCTAATACCAGGCTATTAATCAAGTGCAGACATATAATGTCTACCTTTTGTTATTGTACCGTAATGTCGACTATAAACGCAGAAAGTGAAGACAAACTAAATTTGTATGAGTTTTTTTTATGAATTGACACCTTGTAATATTTTTCACATCGACACAGAAACACCGAACACTTTGAGTAATTTGGCTTCACTTTCCATTAACACCCCGTAAGCCCCCATTCCAACGCAGTTACAAATGGAGTCGCTAGTATTATCATTATTATGGAAATTATGTAAATTGATGAGACATGCATCCATCCCAAAATATGTTTATTCGGCATGCACCCATGCGACAAAAATTTCATCCTCCATCCATCCTCCAATGAAAAGTATTTATTTAAGCTATTACTGTCATTCATTGTTTTCTAACGATAGAATGTGTACACTAATTTACCCCCTCTGAATAAACGTTATGGGCTCTACCATTCCCAGACCACCTAATCCCGAACAATCACCCAGGCATAACATGCCTACATCACCTTATTAGTTCTAGGTGCCAAATGGGTAAAAATTAGGTGAAGTGAGAGGACACCGTCAGTACTACTCGCAACTGCGAGATTAGATATTTTGACAGTCATTATGTATTGAACCCTAGATGGGCCAGTGTCTCAGTGTTGCCCTGACAGAGACAAGCAAATGAGTGACACAAACAATGCAGCTACAGCTTGTTCAGCTTGACCTCAGCTACTCTACATATGCATGACCCGGGAGGTCAAATGGCACAAACGGCAGATCGGATTATCTTCATTAAATAGGGGTGCAGAGAATGTTATTAATGTTGCTTTCGTGCGAAGCATGCATATATAGATTCGTTACAGAACTTGTCCCGGAAAACAACACTTCTGAAAAAACAAAACAATCATGTCATGTTTTAATTAAATTGTTTATACAGTCATATGCTATCTTGTTTGGTTTGCTAACTTTACAACTTACAGACGTCAGTTACTTTCACAATCCGAGTCACTCTCTCTATCACTCTCTACACCCAGTTCAATTATCACTTTTTCTATTTCATGTTCAACTGCAACATTTCTGTCCCAGTAGTCGCTTTCCACATTTTCAATATGGGTACAGCAATCAGTCCAGTCGTTTACACCAATCACTTGACAAAGGTGCACCCCTTCACAATAATAAACCCAACCAGTTGTGACACGGTCACGCAATTCATTAGTATTCACTTGATCAGGTCAAGTTGAACAAGCTGCACATTTTGACCATCCATTCTTTCTTTCATGGATGGATGCATGGATGGATGCATAGTTTTCTTTCGAGGCTAAATGACAAACTTGAATAGCAGAAACTGGTAAACATGTTGGCTTGTCACGTCGGCCAAGGCTCGATTTCCTATCACTTGAAGTTTATTCTGCCCCAGGGATCTGGGACTCGAACCCCAAACATACGTCTCTCCTGCCCAAGGGGGTAACTCTGCACAACTAACTGCGACGCTTCATTGGTCCACCTGTGAAGTGAGTGAGTGAGTGAGTTTGGTGGCCTTTGGGTGTGTGACTGCGCGAGTCAGCCAGTCAGTCAGTCAGATAGATTTGGTGAGAGAGAATCCAGTGATCATAGTTAGTGAGCCAGTGAGTGAGACTGTGAGTCAGCCAGTCAGTCAGTCAGATAGATTTGGTGAGAGAGAATCCAGTGATCATAGTTAGTGAGCCAGTGAGTGAGACTGTGAGTCAGCCAGTCAGTCAGTCAGATAGATTTGGTGAGAGAGAATCCAGTGATCATAGTTAGTGAGCCAGTGAGTGAGACTGTGAGTCAGCCAGTCAGTCAGTCAGATAGATTTGGTGAGAGAGAATCCAGTGATCATAGTTTTGTTTGTTTTAGTTGTTGTTTTTTTATTCATTTCAGATAGGTATACAGAGACGGGGAGTACACAACTCCATGTTGGGACTGGTTACATATTGGCAACAGAGAGTTACAAATTTTCAAAGTAAGAGAATATAGTTACAAGTATACAAAGTCAGGGAGAGCACAACTCCAGCAGCAAAGTTCATGGGTTACAGGCATGTTCTAGCTAGTTATACATCGGCAATAAAATTACTAATTTCGAAGTATGAAAACATCGGTACATAAAGTCAGGGAGTGAACCACTCAAACAACAGAATCGATGGGTTACAGGCATGTTCTAACTAGTTATATATCAGCAACAAAGTTACTATTTTTGAAGTATGAAAACATAGGTACATAAAGTCAGGGAGTGAACCACTCAAGCAACAGACTCCATGAGTTACAGGCATGTTCTGGCTAGTTATACATCAGCAACACAGGTTAACTACTTTCGAAGTATGAAAATATAGGTACACAAAGTCAGGGAGTGCATCCCTCCAGCAACAGACTCTCTGGGTTACAGGCATGTAAGAGCTGGTTATACATCAGCAACAAATAGTTCAAATTTTCAAAGTGTGATAATATAGGTATACAAAATCAGGGAGTACACTACTCCAGTAGCAAACTCCATGGATAAGGCACTTGGAGCTGGTTATACCTTGGCAACAACAAGTTACAAGTTTTCAGAGTGTGAAAGTATAGGTACATAAGTCGGGGAGTACATGACTGCAGCGACAAGCTCATGGGTTACCTGCTTGTTGAGTAATAAATATTCTTGTCATTGTTGTTCTTCTTCTTCTTCTTCTTCTTCTTATTATTATTATAGGATATTTATATGATGTTAAAACCTGGTTATCGCTGACAGAAGCGTTATTAATTTCAGAGTTTAAAAGGATGAGTATAAAAAGACAGCGTGCAAACCTCTAGCAGTCAACTCATGGGTCGTAGGCATGTTGGAGCTGATTATTTATTGGCCCAGAGACTTGCAGATTTTCAAAGTTTGAAATAAAGCTATGAGGCCATTTTTGTGAAATTTGTTAAGCCTGTTGTTTTTCTTAGCTATGTATTTTTCGACAAATACAATATTCTGTATTATTTTCAGAAATCCTGACATTTGCAGCCGTCTGTTGTTTATACTTGAGATATATATGAATCGTTTCCCAGCGAGAATAATGTTGTTAATAAAATCATAGCCAGTGTTAAGTCCCAATAGGATTTTGAAATCTGAGAGTTCAATGTCAATGCTAAAGGTGTTGTTAATAAAAATCCTTAGTTCACTCCAGAACATCTGTACCTGTTCACACGATACGAAAACATGGATAATATCCTCTGGTTCTGATTTGCAAAATGTACAAATATTTTTGTCAATCAATTTCATCTTCAACAATTCTTTTTTAGTATATATAATCTTGTGGATGAATCTAAATTGAAAATCCAATAATTTAACATCCCGAGTACACTTTCTATAGTCTGCGCGAGTCAGCCAGTCAGTCAGTCAGATAGATTTGGTGAGAGAGAATCCAGTGATCATAGTTAGTGAGCCAGTGAGTGAGACTGTGAGTCAGCCAGTCAGTCAGTCAGATAGATGTGGTGAGAGAGAATCCAGTGATCATAGTTAGTGAGCCAGTGAGTGAGACTGTGAGTCAGCCAGTCAGTCAGTCAGATAGATTTGGTGAGAGAGAATCCAGTGATCATAGTTAGTGAGCCAGTGAGTGAGACTGTGAGTCAGCCAGTCAGTCAGTCAGATAGATTTGGTGAGAGAGAATCCAGTGATCATAGTTAGTGAGCCAGTGAGTGAGACTGTGAGTCAGCCAGTCAGTCAGTCAGATAGATTTGGTGAGAGAGAATCCAGTGATCATAGATAGTGAGTCAGTGAGTGAGACTGTGAGTCAGTCAGTCTTGGCCTGAGAGAATCCGATGAGAGATATCTGGTTTCTACTGCACAGCCAGTTACACAGCAAGAACCCCCTTCCCATTTGATGATGTCATATGTCCACAGGCGGATCCAGAGGGGAGGGTGCAGGGGTGCACCTTTGTGGTGAAAGTTTGTTAAATGACCATTGAAACTCGGGTGAAAATGAAGTGTGCACCCCTCCTTTTCTCAATAGCGTGCACCCCCCCTTTCTCAAAAAGCTGTATCCGCCCCTGATGTCCGCTGCAATTATGCCCACTACCAGTGCTAATGAAAACGGTGTCTATGACTTTATCTCCCCCAAAATCCCCACTCCTTCCCCATTCCCTTCCCCCGGTGCTATCAGCATCCAATACATCCGTGTTCGTCAGCCAATCAGCGATGCCCTAGTTCCGTCACTTGACCCGGAGATAAACTCAGACTCTCTTGTATATATATGTCAGCTCTGGTTACATTCATTTCAGTGTTCCAGAATACACAGTATCCCACGTGAACACCGTCCCGGCCCTTCGTGTTGTCAAGATGGGGGGTGCGAAAGTTTTCTTCGTACTGTGCGTTCTCGGATACACTGGAATAGCCAGGTAGGATGAAATCGCAACATGTATTCAATAATATGGCTTGTGCATTTGAGTTGTATTATATCTATATAACTGTTTTTCGTTTTCTCATAATGCATCATACACCATGTAAATGTGAGGTTTTCAATTGCTGTATAGTTAAAACAATACCACACTCCAAGAGTCGCATTAAATTGTCGGTTGGAATATTGTTATATTTGTATATGAAACATACCTTGTATTGTTGGAATAACTGCAATATGACTACTCTCAGTTTTGAAGCATGACATCGCATTATCATCATCGTAATTATATGATTAAAATATATGATGTTTGAAATGCTTAGTTTGTAAGACCAGTATGATGCCGAATTGCCAGGTCCCATCTTCACCAAAGAAATAATGGTAGTTGATCTACCTTCTGCAATGTTGAGTTAGTAAACACGAGAGTTTTTCAGCGTTGAAGTTTAACATGATGAAATCAAGTTCCCTTACAGTTGATACCAAACTTAAAACGCGTATTAAACCTTTTCGAATCACAATTGATGTTGAAATTACTTTTTTTACATTTGAAAGGTTAGTATGGCCGCATGGCTTCCCAGACTGTTTCCTTCAGTGTACAGCCTGTACTGTGCTAATTGGTTATTTCCCTGACAACTTAACGGACCGTATTCATGGAAACTGACATGCTGGAATACAAGACTAATGTCAAAGGTTAAAGCAGGTGGTGGTATATACTGAATATATTTGGATAATCATTTACGATACTTATTTATTTCGCGTGAAAAGGCGAAAGGTAAATGACAAACTTTAAAGTGAAAAATCTATAAAACATTTTAGTATTGAGTTGAAGTCCTGATTCAGTTTTGACCATGGGTATGTATCAAAGAAAAGCATTATTTACATCTCATCCTATCTTGGGATGGATGTAAACAATTAGCCTTGCTCCAAGGCTCTACTGAATGTTAAGCCTGCAGGTGTATAGTAATTATATCCTTTGAAGGGTCAAGTCTAAAAAAGCAGAGAGTGCAGGACGCTAGACTGTTGGAGGAAAATTGTGTTAATTTTATTTATATTTTTGAGAAATTATCTTTTTAACTAGTTCATATTTCCTCAGAGACTTGTGCAAGTCTAGTAAACAATAAACGCCAAGTTTTGAAAACGTCAGAGGAGACAGAAACCAGCTGGTGTATGTTATTGGGTCAGCCCTGTAACGCCATGTGTGCTTTGTGCGTGTTTCCTAACTTTCGCCCTGTCCTAATTTACCGTTCTGCTCAATAATGTAGATTCATCCGTCTTCTTCAACATACATCAGAATGCCCCAGATTTGTTGTAACGAATTACACGTTTGAATACATGACATGTTTTTATGGATAATAACTTCTTTATATTCTTTACACGACGTTTCAGAGCTAATTCTTGCTCCTTCAAATTACACGTTTCATAATAAGCATTTATGTCTAATTTTATCATGTGGAGACGTAAAGTGGTACTGTCTATTTCCATCTTGAAGTTCACCACTAACTGATTAACTGTTAGTATGCGAAAAAATCTCTTGAAAAAAATTGCAATATAGTTTCCACCTCTGTTGTATATATATGTTTGGTTGAGTTTGATCTAGGATTCTAAAAGCTGGCAGAGTTTAAAAAGTTCAGGGATCTAAATCAAATCGGTTCTAGTTTCCATTAACGCTTTTAAAAGGTAGTTGTGTGTACATAAACTCTTACGTCATTATATATATACGTCGCACACGCTCATTATGAAGTTAGTTGGCATGTTCACCAATGACAGTCTTAGTACGAAACTTGTCATGATCAGTCTCAGCCCTATGTTAATTACGAGATTGAGACAGACCAATGAGACACCACATGCATTATTGTGTTTCGGTATAAGGCAGGAACGACGTCGTTCAATGTCACAGGAGTCAAGCTGCCGAACACCATCCATGACTTTTCGCGTTGCTAATCGTCACCTGATTTCAGAGATCGGTGATTTAGTGTTGTGTATTTTATGCCATAACAATACCGAAACAAGAGATTGTGTTTTATGAAACTTATCATGAACTTATCATGCTGCTGTGCAAACTCTTTCATTGTTAATTACGAGATTGAGATTGACCATGCACGTTAGCCCGAGATATCAATACACATTGTGCAGTATTTTAGATAAATGTTTGTGACACATAGGGTAGCCAGAACCAGACTGGCAATTGTTCTTTGTGAATTGCATAACTGTGTCTGTTGCTATAGCGTAATTAACACTAATAGAATGAAGGGACCGAAATGCGTCTTACTAAAGCTTCCTTTGTGTGTCAATACCTTTAAACTCATACCAGTTAGAACTTTTGTGTAGAAAAACACCGACCTTCACCTTTCAAGGGCACGGTAGGGTAGCGTATGGTTCAAGCCTTAACACGTGGTATGTGTGTGTGTGTGTGTGGGGTGGGGGTGGGGGCGGGGGTGGGGTGGGTTAAGGGTGGATAGTTGCAACAATTATGCGTGGTTAGTTTGTCAATAGAAACTATAAAAGACACTGCATTTCAGATTTAGAGAACGTTATTCAGCAACAGAGCTGAGCAGAGTTCACTCTCTCTCCTTTGTGTACCCGTGAAGGTCCGGGTTAGAATGAACCTTCAGTAACCCATGCTTGTCGTAAGAGGCGACTAACGGGATTGGTTGGTCAGGCTCGCTGGCTTGGTTGACACATGTCATCGGTTCCCATGCGCAGATCGATGCTCATGCTATTGATCACTGGATTGTCTGGTTCAGACTCAATTATTTACAGACCGCCGCCATATAGCTGGAATATTCCTGAGTGCAGCGTAAAACTAAACTTACTCACTCACTCTCTCCTTTGTGCTTAAGTATTATTGTAATTTAGTGCCCTATAAGAAACTACAAGTCTACAAGTTAACATAGTCTAGTACCTATTTTGTTCACGTTTTTCTTTGCAATGAAAGAATGCATTTTTTGCCATTTTGGGACTTGTACAGGTAAAAGTTCCAAAATGGCAAAAAGCTATTCTTTCACTGCTTTTAGTATTCTTCTAAACGTTTTAGAAGGTCAAAGCTGAAGGGAATCCCAAGAAACAGGAGAGGTACAAACCACATTGGTTGAGACTTTTCAGTTGTTATATTTTCATAATGATTATTTTGCACTTTCTTTAAAAAGAACAATAGTACGTCATTTAAAAATAATAAGTCTTTAACTCATTTACTTATTTTGAAAACGGCCTTGCCAGTATTTTCTTTCTCGTAATTACAACAAGTGCATCCGGGAATGCCCAATGAGAAGCCAAATTAATATTGATAAACATTATGAACACAGAAACATGTATTATACTGTTTTCAGGGCGTTTGTTGGAGTTATTGCCCCTGGAAAGATTCGCCTTGGAACGAATCAGACCATATTTATTCTTGGACTCGGTCTGAATGATAACGAACTGGAATATAGGGTGAAACTGAATCCCGGAAGCGCTACACATACGTTCTACAGCCGCACACACAGAATTCAGAATGGTAAGAAACTCACACAAGTTTTTATAGGCGTGCCTGTAAAGCTTATTTGATGATGCTTGGTAACGTTGCAGATGTACATTGTCTGCTTGGCGGATCGCTGCTTGGCGGATCAAGCTGGCGAAATGCTTGGATATTAAAGCACTGCGTTTTCTATCTTCATTTAGCAAGGCGATTATTTTATGACTGGTGCCACTGCAGTTCAGCTTGTTACTTTACACCGCAAATGGTATCTTTGCATTTCTTTGTAGGCGTCTTAACGCCAATCCACATCATGGTCGATACTAGCCACATCGTCCCCGCGACGTCAAATGAGGTAACTCTCATTGTCAGGTCCACGCGACGAGGAGGATTTGACAGAGAAGTTGAAATCGAGATTGACAGAAGTCCTGGCTATTTGTTCGTTCAGGTGGATAAACCCATCTACACCTCCAGACAAAAAGGTGACATTTGTGGGGTATTTTTGTTTGTTTGTTTGTTTTTGATTTGAATGTTGTTTAACGCTGGGCTAAGCGATATTCAAGGTATATGACGGCGACTGTAAATATTCCTTTATTGCGGGCGGGTTTGGTTACCTCGGAAGCGTACACCATCGTCCACTGTATCATGACGCGTACGCCTCGTCGTTTAAGTGTTTTGTCGCGAGGATGTGCCTATTTAACTTACATTATTTATGCACAGGTATTTTCACAGTTTAGGTTCTCAATAAGACTCAACCTTCTCACATCATCGTTTCCAAATTCTATTTCCGGCATCGAATCCTCAATAAATTGCGGGGCGGTTGGGTAGCCTCATGATTAAAGCCTTCGCTCGTCATGCCGAAGACCGGGTTCGATTCCCCACGTGACTAGAATGTGTGAAGCCCATTTCTGGTGTTCCCCAACTCGATAAAATCAGCAAGTCTAAACACATTATATATGATTGCAGTAAAGTACCGAGTGATGGCAGTGGACGAGGACCTGAGATGGGCGCCTTGGCAGGTTCAAGTCAGTCTTCAGGTAAGTAGCTTCTGGTGGTCACAACGTACGTTCAATCAGCCTGTTGATGAGTGGAGGCTGTGTGGGATTGTTTAATGGTAACTTGGCTTGGTGGTGGTTGCGTGACTTGGTGGTCTGTTGCGGTGACGTGGCGGGGTGGTGTGTTGTGGTGTGATGGTTGTATGGCGGGATGGTGTGTCGTTGTATGGCAGGATGGTGTGTTGTTGTATGGCAGGATGGTGTGTTGTTGTGTGGCGGGATGGTGTGTTGTTGTATGGCAGGATGGTGTGTTGTTGTGGTTGTATGGCGGGATGGTGTGTTGTTGTATGGCAGGATGGTGTGTTGTTGTATGGCAGGATGGTGTGTTGTTGTATGGCGGGATGGTGTGTTGTTGTTGTATGGCAGGATGGTGTGCTTGTTGTTGTTGGTTTGTTGTATGGCAGGATGGTGTGTTGTTGTATGGCAGGATGGTGTGTTGTTGTATGGCAGGATGGTGTGTTGTTGTATGGCAGGATGGTGTGTTGTTGTATGGCAGGATGGTGTGTTGTTGTATGGCAGGATGGTGTGTTGTTGTATGGCGGGATGGTGTGTTGTTGTATGGCAGGATGGTGTATGTATGCAGGATGGTGTGTTGTTGTATGGCAGGATGGTGTATGGCGGGATGTTGTATGGCAGGATGGTGTGTTGTTGTTGTTGTATGGCGGGATGGTGTGGTGTGTTGTTGTATGGCAGGATGGTGTGTTGTTGTTGTATGGCAGGATGGTGTGTTGTATGGCAGGATGGTGTGTTGTTGTATGGCAGGATGGTGTGTTGTTGTGGCAGGATGGTGGTTGTTGTGGTTGTATGGCGGATGGTGTGTTGTTGTGTATGGCAGGATGGTGTGTTGTTGTATGGCAGGATGGTGTGTTGTGGTGTATGGCAGGATGGTGTGTTGTTGTATGGCAGGATGGTGTGTTGTTGTGGTTGTATGGCAGGATGGTTGTTGTATGTGTTGTGTTGTTGTATGGCAGGATGGTGTGTTGTTGTATGGCAGGATGGTGTGTTGTTGTGGTGGCATGGATGGTGGTGTGTTGTTGTGTTGTATGGTATGGTGGGATGGTGTGTTGTTGTATGGCAGGATGGTGTGTTGTTGTATGGCAGGATGGTGTGTTGTTGTATGGCAGGATGGTGTGTTGTTGTATGGCAGGATGGTGTGTTGTTGTGGTTGTATGGCGGGATGGTGTGTTGTTGTATGGCAGGATGGTGTGTTGTTGTGGTTGTATGGCGGGATGGTGTGTTGTTGTGGTTGTATGGCGGGATGGTGTGTTGTTGTATGGCAGGATGGTGTGTTGTTGTATGTATGGCAGGATGGTGTGTTGTTGTGGTTGTATGGCGGGATGGTGTGTTGTTGTATGGCGGGATGGTGTGTTGTTGTTTGTATGGCAGGATGGTGTATTGTTGTTGTATGGCAGGATGGTGTGTTGTTGTTGTATGGCAGGATGGTGTGTATTGTTGTATAGCAGGATGGTGTGTTGTTGTGGTTGTATGGCAGGATGGTGTGTTTATTGTGGTTTGTATGGCAGGATGGTGTATTTGTTGTATGGCAGGATGGTGTGTTGTTGTATGGCGAGGATGGTGTGTTGTTGTTGTATGGCGAGATGTGTGTTGTTGTGGTTGTATGATGGATGTGTGTTGTTGTTGTATGGCAGGATGGTGTGTTTGTTGTTGTATGGCAGGATGGTGTGTTGTTGTATATGGCAGGATGGTGTTGTTGTGTTGTGGTGTGGCAGGCAGGATGGTGTGTTGTTGTTGTATGGCAGGATGGTGTGTTGTTGTATATGGCAGGATGGTGTGTTGTTGTATTGTGCAGGATGGTGTGTTATTGTGGTTGTATGGATGGTGTGTTGTTGTATATGGCAGGATGGTGTATTGTTATATGGCAGGATGGTGTGTTGTTGTGGTTGTATAGCAGAGATGGTGTGTTGTTGTATGGCAGGATAGTGTATGTTGTTGTATAGCAGATAGTGTTGTTGTTGTATGCTTGATGGTGTATTATTGTTGTTGTATATAGCAGGATAGGTGTGTTATTGTTTGTATAGCAGGATAGTGTATTGTTATATATAGCAGGATAGTATTGTTGTATTGTATGCAGGATAGGTGTGTTTATTATATAGCAGGATGGCAGGATGTGTTATGTATAGCATGAGTTATGTTATTGTATAGCAGAGTGTTGTTGTTATATGGCAGGATAGTGTATGTTGTGTTGTTATATGGTGTGTTAGGATAGTGTGTTATTATTGTAGTTATATTGTATGTATGGCAGGATAGTGTGTGTTATTGTATATGTATATGGCAGGATAGTGTGTGTTGTATATGGTGTTGGATATGTGTGATATGTTATGTTGTTGTATAGCAGGATGGTTATGTTGTAGTTGTATAGCAGGATGGTGTATTATTGTATTTGTATGTATGGCAGGATAGTGTATTTATTGTATGGCAGGATGGTGTGTTGTGTGTTATGTTATTGTTAGTTGTAAGCAGGATGTTGTTTATTGTTTATATAGCAGGATAGTGTATTGTGTTATAGCAGTGGTATAGTTGTATATGGCAGGATGGTGTGTTGTTATATACTTAGAGATGGTATTGTGTTGTATATGCAGGAGATAGTGTATTATTGTATAGCAGGATAGTGTGTTATTGTGTATTTATATTAGCAGTATATGTTAGGGTGTTGTATAGTGGATAGTATTATTGGATAGTGTGCTAGTGTGTTATTGTATAGTTGTATAGCAGGATAGTGTATTGTTTTGTAGTTATATAGCAGGATAGTGTGTTATTATATGCAGGATTATGTGTTGTTTTATATAGCAGAGATAGTGTGTTATTGTGTATTATATAGCAGAGATAGTGTATTGTTATATGCTAGATGTATTTATATGTTGTAGTTTATATGACAGAGTATGTTATGTTATAGTTATATAGCAGAGATAGTGTATTTAGTGCTATATACTTAGGATAGTGTGCTATGTTATGTTAGTTGTATAGCAGAGATGATTTAGTGTTGTATATAGCAGAGATAGTGTGTATGTTATGTTATATTATTATATAGGTGTATTGTATGTTGTATAGCAGGATAGTGTATTGTTATATGTTAGGTTATATATAGCTAGTATAGTTATATAGCAGGATAGTGTATTATGTATAGCGTAATTGTTATTGTATAGTTATATAGCAGGATAGTGTTTGTTTAGTAGTTTATATGGCAGGATAGTATATGCTATGTTATGTTATTTATTGGTTGGTTGTATAGCAGGATAGTGTTTTATTGTAGTTATATAGCAGGAGATAGTGTATATTGTGTTGTTGTATTAGATAGTTTGTTGTATAGTTATAGCAGGATAGTGTGTTGTATTGTATAGCAGGATAGTGTGTTTGTGCTATGTTATATTTACTGTGAGTATGTAGTTGTATAGCAGGATAGGTGTTGTTTGGTAGTTTTATATAGCAGGATAGTGTGCTATGTTATGTTATGTTAGTTGTATAGCAGGGTGTTGTTTGGTGGTTATATAGGAGATAGTGTGCTATGTGTGTTGTGTTAGTTGTATAGCAGGATTATTGTTGTTATAGTAGTTATATAGCTTAGGATAGTGTGTATGTATGGTTATGTTAGTTATATAGTGGTATGTATGTGGTAGTTGTATAGGTGAGTTATATGTTAGGATGTATATATGTAGGATGGTATTTATTATTGTATAGCAGGATAGTGTGTTGTTATATATAGCAGGATAGTTATGTTATTGTGAGATATGTATTGCAGGATAGTGTGTTATTGTATATAGCAGGATGTATATTATTGTATGGTTGTATAGGATAGTGTGTTGTGTAGTTGTATAGCAGGATAGTGTGTTGTTATATGTGTTATGTTATTGTATTGTATAGCAGAATAGTGTATTGTTATATAGCAGAGATGGTATGTTGTTGTAGTTGTATAGATTAGGATAATTATGTTATTATATAGCAGGAGATAGTGTGTTATTTATGTATAGCAGGATAATTGTGTTATTATGTATAGTTATGTATGTTATATATAGCAGAGATGGTATGTTATTTAGTGTTTATATAGCAGAGATAGTGTGTTGTTATATGTTAGTTAGTATATGTTAGAGTATAGCAAGATAGTTATGTTATGTGTTGTTGTATAGCAGAGATGGTAATATTTATTATAGTATTTATATAGCAGAGATAGTATGTTATTTGTAGTATATATGCTTTATATAGTGTGTTATTGTGAGTATTTATATAGCAGGATGGTATAGCAGGATATGCTTATAGTGTGTTATTGTGGTTGTATACTTGAGAATAGTGTATTTATATTGTAATTTATATAGCAGGATAGTTATTTATGTAGTTGTATATGGATAGTGTATTATTTGTTTATAGCAGAGATAGTGTGTTATTTATAGTAGTTGTATAGCAGAGATAGTGTGTTATGCTGTGTTATGTTGAGTATAGCAGGATAGTGTTTAGTAGTTATATAGCAGGATAGTGTGTTATTGTATGTATAGAGATGTAGTTATTTATATAGCAGGATAGTGTATTGTTATTGTGGTTGTATATTAGGATATATATGTGAATTTGTATATGTTGGAGAGTGTGTATTGTTGTATGCTTAGAGATGGTGTATTATTGTATTATATAGCAAGATAGTGTGTTGGATTGTATAGCAGAGATGGTATGTTGTTTATTATATATGGCAGGATAGTGTGTTATTTGTATATGTTGCAGGATAGTGTGTTATTGTGGTTATATAGCAGAGAGATGGTATTTATGTTATTTATTTATATAGCTTGAGATAATTTAGTGTTATTTATATTAGGATGTGTGTATTTGCATGTTGGTTGTATAGCAGAGTATTGTTTAGTATTTATATAGCAGAGATGGTATGTTGTGTTGTTAGTTGTATAGCAGAGGATTGTTATGTAGTTAGTATATAGCAGAGATAGTATATTTATGTTATGTTAGAGATAGGCAGTTATTTGTATATGGCAGAGTGGTGTGTTTATTGTAGTTATATAGCAGAGATGTGTGTATGTTGTTGTATACTTAGAGATATATGGCAGGTGTGTATTGTGGATTTTGTATGGCAGGATAGTGTGGTTGTTGTATAGCAGGATGTTATTTTAAGGTATTGTGTTAAGTTATATGGCAGGATATGTTGTTTAATGGTTGTATATAGCAGGATGATGTGTATTTGTGTATTGTATGGCAGGATGATGTTGTTGTTGTATAGCAGGATGGTGTGTTATTGTGGTTGGTTGTATGGCAGGATGGTGTGTTGTTGTATGGCAGGATAGGTGTGTTGTTGTTATTTGTATATGCAGGATAGTGTGTTATTGTTGTATAGCAGGATGGTGTGTTGTTGTGGTTGTATGGCAGGATGGTGTGTTGTGTGGTATGGCAGGATGGTGTGCTGTTGTATGGCAGGATGGTGTGTTGTTGTGTTATATGGCAGGATGGTGTGTTATTGTATTTATATGGCAGGATGGTGTATTATGTGTTGTGGTTGTATGGCAGGATGGTGTATTTGTTGTATAGCAGGATGGTGTGTTGTGTTGTGTTGGTTGTATGGTGGGATGTTGTATGTTGTTGTATGGCAGGATGGTGTGTTGTTGTTATGTTGTATGGTATAGCAGGTGTGTTGTTTGTAGGTTGTATATGGCAGGATGGTGTATGTTGTGTTGTTGTGGTTGTATGGCAGGGATGGTGTTGTTTTATTTTTATATAGCAGGATGGTTTGTTGTTATGTTGTATGTGGATGATATGTTGTTGTATAGCAGGGTGTTGTTTGTTGGTTGTATGGCAGGATGGTGTGTTATTGTGTGTTATGTATATGGCAGGATGGTGTGTTGTTGTGGTTGTATATGGCAGGATAGTGTGTTGTTGTATGGCAGGATGGTGTGTTGTTGTGGTTGTATGGCAGGATGGTGTGTTGTTGATGTTGTATAACATGATAGTGTGTTGTTGTATATGGCAGGATGGTGTGTTGTTGTGGTTATATGGCAGGATGATGTGTTATTGTGGATTTGTATATGGGATGGTGTATTTGTTGTTATATATTTGAGGATGTTGTATTGTTGTGTAGTTGTATGGCAGGATGGTGTGTTGTTGTTAGTTGTATGGCAGGATGTTGTTTTATTGTATGGCAGGATGGTGTGTTGTTTGTATGGTTGTATGGCAGGGATGGTGTGTTGTATTATATGGCAGGATGGTGTGCTGTGTTGTGTTGTGTTGGTTGTATGGCGGGGTGTTGTTTTATGGTTGTATGGCAGGATGGTGTGCTGTGTTGTGTTGTGTTGTATGGCAGGGTGTGTGTTTGTATTGTATGGCAGGATGGTGTGTTGTGTTGTGTGTGTGTTGTTTGTATGGCGGGGTGTTGTTTGGTGGTTGTATGTGTGGTGTTGCTGTGTTGTGTGTTGTGTTGGTTGTATGGCGGGGTGTTGTTTGGTGGTTGTATGGCAGGATGGTGTGCTGTGTGTGTGTTGTGTTGGTTGTATGGCGGGGTGTTGTTTGGTGGTTGTATGGCCCAGGATGGTGTGTTGTGCTGTGGTGTGTTGTGTTGGTTGTATGGCTGGGGTGTGGTTGTTTGGTGGTTGTATGGCAGGATGGTGTGCTGTGGTGTGTTGTGTTGGTTGTATGGCGGGGTGTTGTTTGGTGGTTGTATGGCAGGATGGTGTGCTGTGTTGTGTTGTGTTGGTTGTATGGCGGGGTGTTGTTTGGTGGTTGTATGGCGGGATGGTGTTCTGTGGTTGTTGTATGACGGGGTGTTGTGGTATTCTGTGGTGGTTGTATGGCGGGATGGTGTGCTGTGGTGTGTTGTGTTGGTTGTACGGCGGGGTGTTGTTTGGTGGTTGTATAGTGGCATGGTGTGCTGTGCTGTGTTGTGTAGGTTGTATGGCGGGGTGTTGATTGGTGGTTGTATAGCAGGGTGGTGTGCTGTGATGTGTTGTGTTGGTTGTTTGGCAGGGTGGTGTTTGGTGGTTGTATGGTGGTATGGTGTTCTGTGGTGAATGTATGGTGGGATGGTGTGGTGTTGCGTGGTGGTTGTATGACCGGGTGTTGTGGTGTTGCGATGTGGTTGTATGGCGGGATGGTGTGTTGTGGTGTGTTGTGGGGGTTGTATGGGGGGTGTTGTGGTGTTGTGTGGTGGTTGTATAACCGGGTGTTGTGTGGTGGTTTTGTGTCGTGAATTGGTGCAGCAGTACTTTCATAACTTTGCCATCAACAGAATCCCCGAGGTCACCTGATAGACAGAGTGATGACCAATCCCTTTGAAGCTTTCACTGGTTCGGAATTCCCCTTGTCCAAAAACCCAATGAAGGAATGTGGAAAATAAGGGCTTCTTACACAAATGTAAGTATTTCTCTTCCTGGTTTCTCTTTTGTTTATCAACCAATATAAGTTGATTTCACTGCGCGAAGAAAACTTTATTAACTGACATACATGCAGCTGTTTGTAATGCAGAGTTATGACCCTTAGGTATATGATAGTGGGGTCGAATCTAAGATCCCCCCTAATTATTCTTATTGGTTTGTTGGCCCCCCTGTTAATTATTCACATGTGGTTTATTATATTAGATTAGACTTCCTGTGTTCACAATGGTCGTTTAAAACAAGTAGATTAGAAATCGTTTAAAACTTTATTTGCTTCTTCACAATACAGCTGACATGATGTGATGATATTTTAACAAAAAAACATAATGGTATTGTTATTGTATCTGTTTTATATGCTCTTGATAAAAACATGATCGACATGTACACAAGTGAGTATGTGAATGGGACGGTTTCAACGTAGACTAACGCTTTGTCTCTGAATATATTTAATTTTGATAGTGGGTGTGAGTGAGTTTGATTTTACGCCGGTGTCAGGGCGCCGTTACCGATGACAGTTGCGTATATTATTAATCACTGGATTTATTGGTCTAGACTCAAATCTTTCACAGACCGCTGTCATATTGCTGTAATATTGCTGAGAAATACAAAATAAATCAGAACATTGAATAATATTGCATATTCTGGTAATTTTCAGTTTTCTACTGTATCTGAAGCTACGTTTGAAGTGAAAGATTATGGTATGTGCTTGGTATAGTACGCATTGTTTGCTTCACATTGTCAATCCATGACTGCTTGCGTGAATACACATACACATGGTAATGCCCTTCATTATCTGCATTAACGTCTTTAAGCCCAAGCAATCTTATATGATTTTTACAATGTGGTTGGACTTGAGGCCAGCGAATTGCCAAGCCTTAGACGACTGGGCCACCTGCCCCACTGCTGGGGAGACAGCATGCAAAATTGTTTGAATGATAACATAATTGTATATCGCTTTTCCAAGAGTGGATGATGTGAAAGTACTCTTGTCTTGGTGGGTCAGTGGTTCGATTCCTGGACGAATCATACCAAAGGATTAGTTGAAACCCTCAAACTCAGGGGTTGGGGGAAAAAACATGGAATGATTTGCTAGAAGTCAGTACAACCCGTGCTTATCGTAACAGGCAACTTACGTGAACGGATGGTCAGGCTCGCTGACTTGGTTGACACATGTCATCATATCCCATATGCATAGTTCGATGTTCATGCTGTTGCTCACTGAATTGTCTTGTCCAGACCACCACCATATAGTTCTGGAATCAAACAAACAAAAATAACAATAAGCCTTGATTATACGGCGTACAACATATTTCAGTCACTCATAACAATCACACATCATATATCAACCATTTAGTGAATAAAAACTTTGATAACCAGATTAGTTAGGTTTGTTGTTTTACGCCGCACGTAGGATTGTAGAGGCGATGATAAATATTTGAAGACAAGACAATCCCGGGATTGATAAATCACGCAACTACGCTGGGCGATTCACGTTGACGGGCAATCAACCATGAATGCTTGTCTGACCACCCGATCTTGTCAGTCTCGTTCTGAATGAGCAAGTCTCGCCAGAGGGCCCCCGTGGGAATACCGAGTTATGATTGTCCCCAGCAGCCTATGCCGATTGTAAAGGGCGTTTTCTGGGGATTGGAAGGACAGACACGCTGACTTGGTTGATCCCTGTCAGGGCGCCGTTACCGGTGACAGTTGCGTATATTATTAATCACTGGATTTATTGGTCTAGACTCAAATCTTTCACAGACCGCTATCATATTGCTGTAATATTGCTGAGAAATACAAAATAAATCAGAACATTGAATAATATTGCATATTCTGGTAATTTTCAGTTTTCTACTGTATCTGAAGCTACGTTTGAAGTGAAAGATTATGGTATGTGCTTGGTATAGTACGCATTGTTTGCTTCACATTGTCAATCCATGACTGCTTGCGTGAATACACATACACATGGTAATGCCCTTCATTTTCTGCATTAACGTCTTTAAGCCCAAGCAATCTTATATAATTTTTACAATGTGGTTGGACTCATAGACTTTTGGTACACCAAAGAACGCATCTGAGGCCAGCGAATTGCCAAGCCTTAGACGACTGGGCCACCTGCCCAACTGCTGGGGAGACAGCATGCAAAATTGTTTGAATGATAACATAATTGTATATCGCTTTTCCAAGAGTGGATGATGTGAAAGTACTCTTGTCTTGGTGGGTCAGTGGTTCGATTCCTGGACGAATCATACCAAAGGATTAGTTGAAACCCTCAAACTCAGGGGTTGGGGAAAAAACATGGAATGGTTTGCTAGAAGTCAGTACAACCCATGCTTATCGTAACAGGCAACTTACGTGAACGGATGGTCAGGCTCGCTGACTTGGTTGACACATGTCATCATATCCCATATGCATAGTTCGATGTTCATGCTGTTGCTCACTGAATTGTCTTGTCCAGACCACCACCATATAGCTGGAATCAAACAAACAAAAATAACAATAAGCCTTGATTATACGGCGTACAAAATATTTCAGTCACTCATAACAATCACACATCATATATCCATGCCATTGCACTGCAGGACTGTATTTGTTTATAGCGTGACTGTAAATGAAAGAAGGCGCATTACGCTCATTTGGTGGATGTGTTCTGACAAGAAACTAGTAATAAATATTTTAAGAAGAAACTATATGATTGATGTAACTCAGTATTTCATAATTGCCACATTCCATTAAAGACACCGAGTTAGCGAAAATTAAGTGTTGCATAAAACAATATATTTGACATGATTCAGCCGTATTCAAATGGGATAATCCCTAATATTTGAAACCTGTGACTTGATTTTTCAGTTTTGCCTCGGTTCGGAGTTCGAGTGAAGTCGAACCAGACAAGCATGGTTTGGGACAACACCACGCCTCTCCTGTTGTCTATAAAAGCAGAGTAAGTCAGATAAACTTATCTTTTATTATCTAGTTCAATTTGATTTCTTCACTTTATGAGGTAACGCAGTGATTGAATCGAAATATACCCTCCGAAGTATTGTGTTATGTTTGTTTGTTTGTTTGTTTGTTTGTTGTTTAACGCCGCACTCCAAGGCTATTTCACAAAGCTACACATATACCATAGAACTAGTATTCTATGAGATCAAACTCGGCCATGTTTGCTGTAGAATAGAAGCTTCTATTGAATTAAACCGCTAAAACGACGTTTACAACAGCCACCTTACACGCCCTGCAGCTCTTTCTAGGAAAATTAGCGAGAGGGTCATCTAGCAGGGCAGGTGCTGTGAGCAGATCACAAAACGCAGTGAAAAGAATGACGTTGTCGACGTTGAAAGCCAACGTTATTCCTTGCGCAAATACTTACTCTACCAACACCTCTCGAACGACCACTTTTCATGTTTTCAAGCATCAGTATTCAAGTGCTTTTGCGCTCAGATCCATTCCCAACGTCTACGCTGTGTTTGATTATCCCATTCCTAAATGAACACAAAACATTTAATTATTATCCCCCGCCGCGCGTTTAGCGCGAAGCGGGGGGTATAGTATTAGGCTCCGTCCGTCCGTCCGTGCGTACGTACGAATTGGAATATCTTAATAAACCGTTGTCTAGATTCTTTTCATATTTGGTACCTAGGTTCATCACACTATAAGAAAGGGCCAAGTCAGGTTTGGTGACCTTGACCTTCATTTCAAGGTCACAAGGGGACTGTCACGTTTTACGTGCATGTTAAGCTATCTCAAGAACCGTCCACTGGATTTTCTTCATATTCAATGCCATGCTTTATCTAGGGAAGGCGCAGGACCCAGTCAATGTTGGTGACCTTCACTTAATTTTCAAGGTCACAGAGACACTTGAAAGATTTCAGCATATTAATCTACATGTTATGCTTGTCAGCGAGATACCTCAAGAACCATTCACTGGAGTTTCTTCATATTTGATACCAAGTTTCATCCAGGGAAGGCGCAGGGCCCAGTTGATTGTGGTGACCTTCACTTAATTTTCAAGGTCACAGAGACACTTTGAAGATTTCAGCATGTTAAATTGCTTGTTAAGATAGTCAGCAAGATATCGCAAAAAATATTCAGTGGATTTTCTTTGAAACCTCCCTTGAATGTTTTTCAATAAGCAATTTCTTTAGTACTAGTTTTGCATATTTCATACACTATGACATTCATGTCAAGGTCAAATTCAGTCTTGAAAATATGTGTGTGTTTGAACAACTAAAGAGCAAGATAATGTACACACTAAAGAGCAAGATAATGTTTTTGTTGACATTTAACTTCATCTTAAACTTTCATTACTTTATAAGTTTGATTTGATAATTTACGGCGGGGGATTATGTCACCTTAATGACAATGCTTGTTTTGACTACTTTGCCGAATATTGTAGTTAGTGATAATATTTTATAGTAATTATATATAGTAACTATAAATAATAATGGGCATTTATAAAGCGCTTGTATCCACGCACTTGTACATGCTCAATTCGCTAAGACACTTTTACCCCAGTTAATCCAAGCTGCCTGGGAAGCGCTATAAGGTTAACAGTCATATGACTTATCCCAACGGGTTCCCATTCATTGCTGGGTGAACAAAGGCAATTTTGAACAAACCCACTTGCCTAAGGCGAGACCACGGGTTGTTTCTATGAAGTTGTGAGGATTCACGCTTCCGATAGGTATTTCTTTCCCAATAACAAAATATTAGAAATTATTATATCCTACTTTTTGCACAACGTTTTCAGATACATGTATGGCAAACCCGCTCGTGGACGAGTGTCAATGTCACTTGTGGCCCGACTGCTTAATTTGGAGCTTGTTATTAAAAATAATCTTCAGCATCAGGTGAGACAATGTGTTGACGTATTCGGTATCATGATGGTGTATTTGGGGTTTGGTGTGTTTGTTGTTTAACGCCTCACTCAGCAATAGTCCCTCTATATGACGGCAGTCTGTAAATAGTCGAGTCTGGACCAAACAATCCAGTGATCAACAGTATGAGCATCTATCTGCGCAGTTGGGATACGATGATATGTGTCAGCCAAGTGAAGGAGCGTGACTACCCGCTGATGGTATCCAAACCTGTGATAACGTGTGATGTGATGATTACCCCACGTAATGCTCAGCATGAAGGGCATACGATTTTATACAAGGACTGGGTATTCATGTATTACTGTCGCATGGTATCTCACCCTGCTGGCACTATGGACCCGGCATTAGGTCGTACACGTCCATGCAGCCACTTACACACGTGGGTGCACGACGCTATATGAGTAAAACAGTACACGTGACTTTGAGTCCCATTTCAATTCACCCGAAACAGCGTGTCGTGTTTGGGGCGTTTGCTAGCTTGGTGCTAAAATCATTCGCTTGTCACGCCGAAGACCTGGATTCGATTCCCCATTCGAACGCAGTTGTTCAAACCCATGCCCTGGTTACCGCTGATATATTGCTGGAATAGTACTAAAGGCGGCCTAAGATCATATTCACTCACTTGTATTTGGATGTAGAAGTCGTGTTATCGGCAGTTAATCGACCCTCCATCTTTGCAACCCCAGCATTAGACTTAGTCTGATGTTTTTTTAATGTTATTTTTGGATATCTATACATTGTTTGTCTTTTCAATGAATAAAACAAAATGACATCACCAACTGATCAACATTCCTGTGTTGTTGGCAGCTGAATGCATCTGGACAGGCCGACGTCAGCATTGATGACAATGACATGAAAGATACATTGAGTAGTCTAACAAATGAACTATTCACCATCTACGTAAAGATCAACGTGACGGAAGAAGGTACCAACAACGTCGTGCGGGAGGAGTATTTAGTAGCCACCATGGCACCGTACCCTTACAAGCTTACTGTCGTTAACGAAAGGAAATACTACCAACCCGGCCTTCCATACACGTTTGAGGTAAATATCAGCTCCGAGAAAGGTTATCGATCACTTCATGACTGCACTTCCATAAGCTATGAGAAAACCTATTTGTTCACTGACCGACCAAACTATTGGACACTGTAATTACTTTTCATGACGTCCAGTCGTCTGTGCTCGTGCCATTCATTGTTTGCCTACAACAGGCCCATAAGAGCTATGATCACGGGTTTGAATCCCGTTTCCCCTTGTCTATGTTTCTTGGTATGCCAGCAGCCCCAGACTTGGATCTGGGAGGCGTCCCACTTTCCTCCCACGTTAAGCTGACACGCCATGTTGTAACTGAAACACTGTTGTGGAGCCTTAGGTCTAACTCACTCACTCACTCGTGGCTCGTGGCAATATTAAAACGTTGAAATGTCAAGTTTCTCAGACGATGTTGCCTTTAAACAGTCTATGGTAAATAGTACAAAATAATAAACAATGGGAATTATGGACAAGTGTGTATACCTTGTAACATACCTGAATACGACACGTACAATGCGTAGTGACAGCTGCTTTCCCTGCAATTCAAGGTAAGCGAGATGATATAATTCAAAAGAATTTTTCAGCATGCTTCAGCCTTGTTAATGTGAAATGAATGTAATTTTGGAAAGGATTGTTTTTCCTCTCACATAGAGCTGACACTCCAAGATATAACTAGAGTACAATTCAAAGGTGCGATACTCTCTTTCAAACTGTGCATACTCCGAGGTATTAGATCCACACAGTTTAATAAGAAATATAATTTTAATAAGATCTGTGTCAACTTCAGTGTTGGTCAATTTGATGAATGGTTTTGATGAGTCAGCTGTTTTTACGACAGGTGGAAGTTACAAACATCGATGGTAGCATTGCCAAAAACGTGCCGGTAGTCGTCGTTAAGACGCCAGGGGAAGAGACGACAACGTTGACGTCAGATAACAGAGGCAGAGCGAGTCGCACCTACATCGCCCCCGAGAGCGGCGACATGGTCTTTCGGGTATGTTTATACGTTAACTTATTTGCAATATACACTGGAGGATGGCACTGTGTTTTGTGCACTAGCTCTTCACAAGGCGGAGCGGTGGGGTAGCCTGATTGTGAAAGCGTCCGCTCGTCCCGCTGAAGACCCGGGTTCGATTCACCACATGGGCACAATGTGTGCCCACGCGAAGATGGTACGGGGGTGTGCTTGTTCGTAATTCAAAGACTGTGGGTCATACCCATTTGTGATACCTTATGTTTTGGCTTTACACCGTCATACGTCGTGACCCCACAACATGACCACATGCTTAGTTTACCATACTGTTTACTTCATATGACCAAATGCTTAACTTATCGTATGACAATATGATATATTTATCATAATATTATGACTGTATGATTTGTTTATGATGTTACCATATGCTTTATCACAAGACCATATGCAATGTTCGCTCACCATATGACCATATTCCTTGATTATCATGTGGCCAAATCCGGTGTTTGCTTACCACATGGTCGTTTGCTGTGTTTTGTTTAGCATTTGATCACGTACATTTAAAGTGATCATCTGTTGATACATATGTGCATGTGAATCAAGCATAGATTGAATCCGAGAAGGGTTAGAATTCAGTAACCCATGCTTGTCATAAGAAGCGACTAACGGAATCTGGTGGTCAGGCTCACTGACATGGATGACATATTGCGCAGATCGATGCTCCTGCTGTTGATCACTGAATCGTCTGGTCCAGACCCGATTATTGACAGACCGCCGCCATATGTCTGAAACGTTGCTGGGTGCTGCGTAAACAACAAACAAACAATCACATATTGTGTGTTATAATATGAAGAGGTCATGACATTGTTTCCCAATATAACAGTCATTTGATTTCAGTACCAACCGGAAGGTCACCCCTTGGATGAACGAACACTGAGGGTCAAACCCGTGAGGTCATCAAACAGCCAACATATTGTCATTGAAGTAGCAGAAAAACCGCCGGTATGTTTATCAGTTTGTGTCTGATTAGCATGGTTGTTTCATGGTGCGGTGGGGTATCCTAGTGGGTAAAGCGTCTGCTCGTCACGCCGAAGATCCGGTTCGATTCCCCACATGGATCCAGAGTGTGAAGCCCACTTAGTGTTGTACCCCCCGCCGTGATATTGCTGGAATATTGCTAAAAGCGGCGTAAAACGATACTCATTCACTCACTCATGAACATGCAGCTGCTTGTGTTGCTGATTTACAGATATCCAATCATATCTCCTCCTGTTTTGCATCTTACTGTTATATCTGTCTCCTCGAGACTGGCCATTCCTTAGCGTCGACAGTTTATATGAACGTGTCAGTTGCTTGATGACATGAACAATGATACATGTCTTCAAAGGTATGGGAGTGGAAAGTAAAATGGATTTTGGGACTGTACCCTATTTTGCTGACCCTCTAACATTTTATGAACATATTATCATGACCCCGTCACCCATTTCTCTTTCATTTTTTAAAGTTCAAATAGTATAAATCGTCTGTTTGAAAAGAAAGAGGTGTGTCCTTCTACCTGACACGTGTTAAGCCAGTTGTTGCGGGAACATTGCTAGAAGCGGCGCTAAACCACACTGAATCACACTCTCGAACGGCATGCGTGAAACCCTTGGTGTATTGACGATGCGCCTTCACATTGTACATGATCATATTTCCACAAATAAATGTCTGAATAAATATGATTACTTTTTATTTCGTTTCAGGTTAATCGCGACTTGCCTGTCCATGTAAGGTATCAAGGATCTCCCGGCCTCTATTTCATCATGGTGAGTGATGCAACATAATCCTGATGATTCATTTGTATACAGAGAAAATGACTCTTGAGTGCATACTGACCGTGATAATAAAGAAAGTAGTGCCGTGAGCATTCGCTTGATGAATGGAATTTCACACATTATGAATCATCATACTTTATCATGATTAAAGTTTCAAAGTACCAGTGTTTAAGTTGTTTGGCAACCGCTCCTTTTCTAATTTTCTTTTTCATCTTTGATTCGAGAGTGAGTGTAAGTGAGTCTAATTCAACGGCAGTTTGAGCAGTAATTTAGTATTACCACTGCATTTTAACTTGGTGTGGGGGGAAAGCACTGTATGATGCAAATCTGACATGAGTATCACTTTGGTGGACCCATAAGTAAGAATTTGATGCGGAAAGCCTCTCAACACATTATCAGGGATATTTCATTCCAAACCATGATAATTTGTTTCCGGCCCGCCAAGCTCTGCACATCGAGATGTCTTAGTGGACTGGGACGCCCGTTACCCCCTTCATTCGCATTTCATCTTATTTTTTAAATCTTTCTGTTGTGATCAAATGATGTCAATGCCATTTTCTCATCCAGTGATGATTTATCTTAACTAAAACTAAGAACAGGAAAACAGAACCTAAATAATTAGTATATATTCCCTTTTATATGTTTTATAAGGGAGGTTTCTCTTATATTTCAGGTGTCTTCTCGTGGTCAGGTGGTATTCAGAGAAAGTTATACTTCCGGTACGAACGGCCATGACATTAGAACAATCCCGAGACGGTTTCTGAAAGACATGGTACCAAGTGCCCGGATCATTGTGTTTTATGTTGCATCCGATCACGTGGTGGCTGACTCCAAGCACCTTCTTATGAAGACTTCTTGTAGAGAGGAACTAAGGGTAGGTTAACCTTGCTCTGTTTGTCTATCCTGCCAGATATGTTGATATCCTTTGAAAAATGTTTTGTGTAGAAATACATTTCAAACCTTCCGACAACGCCTCACACGCCTGCGATCTTTCGTGCCTTGTTTACTTGTACCTATATCAGTTGACTGGATTGATTTGTACCATATGTTCCTGTGTATTGTACTAGAACTATCTTTGTGTTTGCATGTGTTTGTGGCGAATCAGTGGTGAAGCAGGATACGATAACCTTCTCGCCATCAACTAGTAGCATCACTGTTTGATACTGATTCATAGACACATGCTTATGATGATGTCAAAATCGTACACTTTATAGGAGATTTATGATCTTTGAAACGGCCTATTGGTAGCTTTTTTGACTGAAATGAACGTTCATGTCACCCAGTGTCAGAGCCTGTTCTTTCTTGTAACACCACGATGAATGTCTTTAATCTAATACTTTGCAATTGACTGTGTATTTGTAAATGTTGTCGATATTCAATGTGTTTCGAACATGGTATCTTTTTGGACGGCCTTGTTTAGAGCGTGAACATACTAGCGCTATCACGAGAGGTGTGGCTTACAATTACACTGTTTATACTCAGATGAGGGCCTTTTTAAAAAGTTGAAGTTATTTTTAAAAATGAATAAGATGTTTCAACAGTTTTTCATGTGATTTGCGAGAAAAAAATGAATGTTGCCTCAGCGATCGAAAACCCATGTGACGAGGACAAGCAAGTGGTGAAGGTAGTCCGCTTCGGTGGGCGTGGCTTCGTCTATTTACAGCCATTGAGAAATGAATGCAATAACACATGCCCAGTTCAGCTGGCCAGAATGTAGGAATAACACATGCCCGGTTCAGCTGGTCAGAATGTAGGAATAACACATGCCCGGTTCAGCTGGTCAGAATGTAGGAATAACACATGCCCGGTTCAGCTGGTCAGAATATAGGAATAACACATGCCCGGTTCAGCTGGTCAGAATGTAGGAATAACACATGCCCGGTTCAGCTGGTCAGAATGTAGGAATATATAGGTTCAGCTGGTCAGAATTAAAATAACACATGCCCGGTTCAGCTGGTCAGAATATAGGATTAACACATGCCCGGTTCAGCTGGTCAGAATATAGGAATAACACATGACCGGTTCAGCTGGTCAGAACGTAGAAATAACACATGCCCGGTTCAGCTGGTCAGAATGTAGAAATAACAATGAAGACAAAGGACATTTAGTTATTTGTAAATGGCAGCCATGTGCAGTGTAATGCATGTATTGGTGTAAGTACACGTAAATGTTACATTTCTATAGCTGTCAATGTTGACAGTTATGTGCAGTGTAATGCATGTATTGGTGTAAGTACACGTAAATGTTACATTTCTATAGCTATCAATGTTGACAGTTATGTGCAGTGTAATGCATGTATTGGTGTAAGTACACGTAAATGTTACATTTCTATAGCTATCAATGTTGACAGTTGTGTGCAGTGTAATGCATGTATTGGTGTAAGTACACGTAAATGTTACATTTTATAGCTATCAATGTTGACAGTTATGTGCAGTGTAATGCATGTATTGGTGTAAGTGTACAAATGTTACATTTCTATAGCTAAATGTTACATTTCTATAGCTATCAATGTTGACAGTTATGTGCAGTGTAATGCATGTATTGGTGTAAGTACACGTAAATGTTACATTTCTATAGCTATCAATGTTGACAGTTATGTGCAGTATAATGCATGTATTGGTGTAAGTACACGTAAATGTTACATTTCTATAGCTGTCAATGTTGACAGTTATGTCCAGTGTAATGCATGTATTGGTGTAAGTACACGTAAATGTTACATTTCTATAGCTGTCAATGTTGACAGTTATGTCCAGTGTAATGCATGTATTGGTGTAAGTGTACACGTAAATGTTACATTTCTATAGCTGTCAATGTTGACAGTTATGTGCAGTGTAATGCATGTATTGGTGTAAGTGTACACGTAAATGTTACATTTCTATAGCTATCAATGTTGACAGTTATGTGCAGTGTAATGCATGTATTGGTGTAAGTGTACACGTAAATGTTACATTTCTATAGCTATCAATGTTGACAGTTATGTGCAGTGTAATGCATGTATTGGTGTAAGTACACGTAAATGTTTCGGTTTGGAGCTGGACAGGCGTACTGTTTTCGCAAAATTCAGATAATTGTTACCATATTATGTGGTTTTTTTCGGCCCAGCAGAATCTGTATCGTCGGAAAATTAAAGTAGCTTCTCACTAGCGTTGACATACATTTGCATATATATTTGCTACATAAGGTTAACTTTAGATTGATATGCATACACTCTTGTAACATTTCACGTTGTACCGCTGGGGCTTCGATGGTAGTCACGTTAATAAGTATGCATGTACCAAAGACATATTAACATGTCGTCAAGGTATTTATTGTGTGGATACCTCTGTCACTAACAGAGTGCGTGTATGTACTGTGTGGCTAACTCGCATAGCCTGTATATATTTTAGCAAATATTTGACACAATGACTACAGAAGCCTGCCCATCTTCTTTGTTATGTTATGTTACCTGTGTAGAGACACTATGTTTTTAACAATTCATGACACCAGTATGTCCACCATCCTCTAAAATAATATATTTTCTTGTCTGGCCTTATGCAAAATAAAATTTACTGAAATAAATTGTTTCTTTTTTGCAAATTAGTCCTTGGCACCAAATAATGTCACATTGTCTTGCATTACAAAATGATCATAGCAATAGCGTCAGGTGCACAGAAAGGACGGGTTCGTTTCTCACATGGTTACAATATATGACCCACATTCTTGGTGTGAGATCTTGCTTGTTGCATTGTTGAAACCTATGTCCGTACATTTGTAAAGGATATTTCTTTTCAGATTCGCATAGTTGGGAACAAAGATTCCTACATACCCAAAGAAACTGGTCAGATAAACTTGTCTGGCGGGGCGAACATGCGCATTGGACTGGTGGCAGTGGACAAAGCCGTCTACGCGCTAAAATTTGAGAAATCCTTGACAAGAAAAAAGGTACATATGGTATTTTGCCAATGCTATGATGCAAATGGTAACTGATTATGACAGAGTGAAAAACACCGACTGTACAGAAATCAAGTTGTGATCATTGATATAACATACCCGTAAAGATGCGGGTTAAAATTGATCTTCAGGAATCCATGCTTGTCGTAAGAGGCGACTGACGGGAACGGGTGGTCAGGACCCCTGATGTGGTATGTCATAGTATCCCAGTAACTCATTGTGTTGATCACTGGATTATCTGGTCCAGACACGATTATTTACAGACCGACGCAATATAGCTGAGCGCGCGTTGAATAAAAACAAACAAAATTAATATGACAATACCCAGTATTATGTTGATGAAACTAACAACTGCTGCTGCCACCACTGCTACCATCTACAACGCAACAACTTGAACTACTGCTTCCGCGACAAACTTGACAACTGCATCCACAGCTACTACCACTTCTACAATCACCAGCCAACTACCACTGCCACACTAAAACCACCACAACCCAGTTACGATACATCCATTACTACCATCAAGCTACGGTCATAAAACCTTCTCAGATACAGCTACTACTACTACTACTACTACTACTACTACTACTACTACTACTACTACTACTACTACTACTACTACTACTACTACTACTACTACTACTACTACTACTACTACTACTACTACTACTACTACTACTACTACTACTACTACTACTACTACTACTACTACTACTACTACAGAACCCGTGAAGATCCGGGTTAGAACTGATCTTCAGTAATCCATGCTTGTCGTAAGAGGCGAGTAACGGGATCAGGTGGTCAGGTTCGCTGACTTGGTTGACACATGGCATCGTATCCCAATTGGGTAGATTGATTCTCATGTTGTTCGTCACTGGATTGTCTGGTCCAGATTCAATTATTTACATACCGCCGCCATATAGATAGAATATTGCTGGGTGAGGCGTTAAACAACAAACCAACCAAACCACTCACTCACTACTACTAAAACTACTCACAACTACCATTCACAACTACTACCAACAGCACTACTGCTATTTGTACCACTGCCACATCGTCTCAAGGTTATGAATATTGCTATTAATTGCGTAAAACCATTCTCATTCACTCAACACAACAACACCTACTGCCCCTACTAGCAACTACAACTACTTCTGCCTCACCACCAGGCACTAGGCCTACTACCAGTTATAACCGGATTGTGCGCTGGTTGTGGGACCAGGGTAGTTGTTTGTTGCACATTAGATAACAATCAAATCATGTTTGATTTTTGGGTTGTGTAAATATACTGAACCACAAAAGAAACATCGCCTTCTAAAACCAAATGTAAGATTTCGTTCTTACAAAACGGTGTTTTTATTATGATTGTATCGTTTTGTTAACATGTTTTTCAATCCAAATTGACAGTTACCAACATTAGTGTTTTCTGATGAAAAAGCATATCGACCACACGCACCTGAAAAGGCAGACGTGGTAAAAGATTCCGTATGACATTCTTGAAAATGAAAATGCACGTGCAGATCGTGACGACCCTACCAATGAAAGCGAGCCCCAAACTCGCCTGAAATCATTTTTGTTTTGACACAATCGTCATGGTACGACTTACGAGAGATCAGAGGAACCAAGTCCTGGGACGATTGCAAGTTGGCCAGATAGCACCGAGGGAAGTCAATCATTTTAATGTTCATGTTAAGACAATCTACCGACTGCAGGAGTGGTATCAGGCTACTAACAGCATTTAAGACCGTCCACGCAGTGGGCGACCTTCAGTAACATCACGACGTCAAGACCGACAGATTGTGCGCCACCATCTGCAGGATCGCTCCCCAGACCGACGGAAACAGCACGCCAGACCATTGGGACTCACAACAGACCCATCAGTGCCGATACAGTGCACGGAAGAAACCTCTGCTGTCTCAGACCATATCGTGGTCATGTCCTCATCGCTCATCACCGCCCAAACCGACTGTATTGGCCAACACAACATCAAAATTGGCGTAATCGACAATGGAGAACTGTGCTTTGTTCTCATGAAAGCCGATATTGTGTTTCGACAGTCGATGGCAGAGTGAGAGTATGGTGAAGGCATGGGGAACTGATTTCCAATGAGTGTATTGTTGAAAGAGACTCGTGGGGTGGTCCAAGTATCGTGGTGTTGGGTGCAGTTGGTCTGAACCAAATAGTGGGCACCATGGTGTTCCAGAATGTCGGTCCAGGATGAGGAAATTGACGTGACAGCTGCTCGCTAAATTGACCGAGTCATAAGACCCCACGTTGTACCACATTTTGGACGTTACAGAAATCACATCTTCCATCATGACAACGCTCCTAAGACAACATGGCGTCCAAACCCTACAATAGTCTGCACTCAGTCCGAATTTGAGTCCAATAGGACACCTTTGGGACGAGATTCAAAGAAGACCGAATGACCTCCACCCAAGGCCGACAACTGCTGCTGGACTCGATCAGGCTTTTTGCAGAGTATGGACCCAAGTGCCTATGGCCTTCATCAACCGGCTAATTCATTCAATGCAAAGACGAAGCAACGTTTTCATCGATGCCCATAGATGCCACACAATACTGACTTTGGGGTATCTTAATGGTACCATTTTGGTGATTTTGTTTGTGTGAACTCTAACTGTGATTCCTGAATATGTGTTTACCATAATTGTCACGTTTAAACTCAATCTTCCGTTTTTATTAGAGTGAATTAAAGTCTTTGCTTTAAGAAACCGCTATCGATGCGACATTTCTTTTGTGGTTCAGTATATGTACTTTTTGTTACAATTTAACATATTTCTAACAATTTGTATTAAATATATCTCCAACTCGCCCTATCTCTCACTACAACTATTTACATCTTATGCCATTGCCATCACTACACCGCCAATGCTCGTACAATTTTGTCGTTGGCAGATGTTTGATGATCTTGACCGTCATGACTTCGGATCTGGATCCGGATCCGCAGTGAATAGTTTTAAGATTTTTGAGGTAAGTGTTTCACGTGCAGGCTGTTTCCCGATTTGTCCCAGTATTCATTATTCACGGAGGACGTAATTGTACAGTGTAGGCTCACTTTGTGGACCCAAGAATTTTAGCCTGAAAGATGATTTAGAGGAAACGAAATAAAACTACGGTTTTAACGAACTCAAAGGGACCACATAGTTTGTTGTAACTGTAGTTAGTTCTTCCCATTGGAACTGTGATAAACTTGAGGGCACCAAAACAACTGTCAGTAGTATCCGGCAGTATGGTACAAGCGTGTCCGTTATAAACATTGTTTACAGTACATGGCATAAAACAGGCATTATTTATCTGGAAATCCTCTTTCCCTATCCGCACAGTAAATTACAAGAACCAGCAGTGAAAAGTAAGCACCATTGTGTCCCACGTTTACGAAGATTAGCGAGGCGCGACTGAACATTAGTTTACGTTGTGTTGGCCTTTTGTCCACAGGCTGCAGGGTTCAAGCTGATGTATGGGGAACGCACAGGGACGTATGTGCCTCTGTTAGGTAAATATATATTCTTACAACACTTATATGTGGAGACGACAGCAACTGTATACATTCTGTCACGTAAAAGGGCACACGGAAAATGACACGTGATCCTTTATCTATGAAATGAGACAGGTTGTAGGAGGTTGAACTGAGCCATCACCTCACATGTAAGTATAGTCACACTGAGTGATCCATCACGTGTAAGTGTCACGTGAGTGATTACTCACATGTAAGTATAGTCACACTGAGTGATCCATCACGTGTAAGTACAGTCACGTGAGTGATTGCTCACATGTAAGTATAGTCACACAGAGTGATCCATCACATGTATAGAACAGTCACACAGAGTGATCCATCACGTGTAAGTATGGTCACACAGATTGACCCATCACGTGTAAGTAGTCACAGTGAGTGATTGCTCACATGTAAGTATAGTCACACACAGTGATCCCTCACATTATAGAAGCCACACAGTGATCCCTCACGTGTAAGTATGGTCACACAGAGTGATCCATCGCGTGTAAGTACAGTCACATAGTGACCCATCACATGTAAGTAAAGTCACAGGGATCCCTCACATTATAGAACAGTCACACAGAGTGATCCCTCACGTGTAAGTACAGCCACACAGAGTGACCCCTCACGTGTAAGTATAGTCACACACAGTGATCCGTCTCGTTTAAGTACAGTCACACAGAGTGATCCAATTCGTTTAAGTACAGTCACACATACTGACCCCTCACGTGTAAGTATAGTCACACATTGATCCGTCTCGTTTAAGTAGGTCACACAGAGTGATGCCTCACATCATAGAACAGCCACACAGAGTGATCCCCAAGGTGGAAGGTGAGTCACACAGAGAAATCTCTCTAGCCTTAATAGAGCCACACTCACGGGTAAGTTCAGTGACACAGAGCCACACTTTGCTGAGTTATACCTGGCGTGTAAGTTCAGCCATAGTGGGTCACCCCTCACGTGAAAGTGCAGTCACACATTATAGTTCATCACGTGTAGAGTAACCCTCAGTCATGCTTGACTTGTATGTAGAGTCAGAGTAGACATCCGCCACATGTAAATGAACCAACAGTGAATATTCCTCACTCAAATCATTCGTGACCCGTGAAGATCCGGGTTAGAATTGGTCTTCAGTAATCCATGCTTGTCGTTAGAGGCGACTGAAGGGAACGGGTGGTCAGGACCCCTGATTTGATTGACACATGTCATAGTATCCCAATAACGCATTGTGTTGATCACTGGATTGTCTGGTCCAGACTCGATTATTTACAGACCGCCGTCATATAGCTGAAATATTGCTGAGTGTGGCGTTAAACAACAAACCAGCCAGCCAGCAATCATTCGTCACGCAGCAGTAGGTTAACATTCATCACCCTGTGCAAATAGGTGTTCATGTAAATGCTTCTGTTTTACAGGTAAACCTCAATGTGCATGACTTGTATGACAACATGTTAACTATCTATTCAGAGCACAGCCTTTCCGTTGCAAGAGTTGGATCAGGACTCTCAACGGATGCTGCTGACAGTGCTTTGATGGAAGATCCCATTCTGAGGTCCTTCTTTCCGGAGTCCTGGCTCTTTGAAGAAGATACTCTGGAGTACGTCATACCTACTGATTCTTAGCTTTGCACATTAGTGACCCAGGTATACTCGCTCCATACCACAGGAATCGATAGTGTACTAAATCTCTTCAGATCAAGGACATGGCAGGCTAAATTCTCTGGCCCCATTACAGTGTTCACTAATCCTGGTGTACCCTTGAAAAGTACGAATTAATCTTCAGCAACCCATGCTTGAATAACGGGGTCGGGTAGGCAGGCTCGCTGTCTTGGTTGACACATGTCATCAGTTCCCAATTGCGCAGATCGATGCCTATGCTGTTGATCACTGGATTGTCTGGTCCAGACCGCCGCCATATAGCTGGCATAATGCTGCGTGCGGCGTAAACCTGAACTCACTCACTCACTATAGCTGGAATATTGCTGAGTGCGGCGTTAAACATCAAACAAGCAAACTACTCCTGGTGTAGTGTACATTCACTATGTGCACCCAGAACACCCCACCCATACGATGACCAGATGTGAAAGCTCGAATATGAACACAAACATGGAAAGTGGACATAGAGATCTTCTCGGTCCCCTTGGTAGGATGGGTTGTACACTTGAGAATATTTGGAAAAATCATATTGATCCACTTGCTGGGGAACAAATGAAGGAAAGTGACATTTGATCATATAGTAGCATCTGAATAAGTGGAGTTTATAATTGTATATAATAAGTATATTTTCAAGCAGCAACGTAGGCTCCATGGTCCTTATTGCTTTAACCCGAAAGAACACAATTAGCCATTTAGAACTTTCTCAGTTTGCCCTTTTCCTTCCTTGCAAGTTTTGCAATCAAACGATTATCCTTTCAATAGTCAAATTTATGGTTTGGGAAATATTTTTGTGCCGCCGTATTACAACAGGAAATCAGTAAATAGAATCGATAAAATTCCGACTAGACAATCCAGTGACTGAGATTTTATACTCATGCCAATAATGGTTGTCACCCCCTTCAATTGTTTTAATTGGAGAGGGGGTGTGAGGTGTGTGGGTGGGGAGGGGGGTGACAACCATTATTGGCATGAGTATATGATATGGTTTCAGAGTAAATAGCGATATTTCTTTAAAAAATAGTAAATGGTACATCTTGTATGGATCATGCCACTTCCAGTAATGGTCCATATGGTTCCTTCACTAACTTTAAAATCGAATTATCATCGTCCTAGCGTAGATACAAACGGTTGTGTACTCTGGTTTGGATAATAACACTTGTCTCTTTGGAAACAGATGCTGACTAAATATGTCTCTAATCACCAAACGGTGATACTTTTAACATCTGCCATGGAATAAAACATGATCAGCAAACTACCTAAGTACACATTTGGAACTTTCATTGTGATCTGTAGAGAGCCGAGGAAGATAGGAACTATACATGTAATATTTTCAAAAGTTCTTTTCCAGTTTGTCCCTGGTAAGTTTGCTTTGGAAACTCCGTTTAGAAATCTGTGAAACGTTTTGATGAGAACTTTGACCCAGAAGTATCACTTAATATGGCGGCCATCGAAGGGACATATCGGCACGTTTTGCGCCGGATGTGCAGAGTAGTTCCAGGACACAAAGTATGGAAAGTTTGGAAGCTCCTGAGCTGGTACTTCGAGCTCAGTACATTTATGAGCAAAGTACTGAGAAAATTGTTGAAAAACATGGCTAAAACTTCACCACGATATAGCTGTCAAACGGTGCCTTTCAGCCACATGTAGTTTCGGAGATTATTGCTTTGGAAATTAAAATGTTTGAATTAATTTTGAATTATCTGCCCTTTGCCATTGACCCTAAAGTCTTGAGATTTTTGCGTTATCGACTTGAGCACCGTGGGCACCCTTGTGTAGACTTTGAAACGATTCTGATTTTTGGTTTAGGAGCTATGTTTAGTACAAAATACAACGGAATAATAAATATTAATCCGAACGATTTCAATTCTTTATGCAGTGTTGCGGTCCTTTAGATGGAATACTGCTAAGTGCGGCGTTAAACAACAACCAAACCAAACCAAACCAAACCAAACGCATATGCTGGGTTCGAACCCCGGTTTGCCCTGGTAAAGTTTCGGTTTGTCTGTACCATACTTGTGCTTCTGTGTTTCACCGAATTGGTAAAGGTCTGAGCCCAGCAACAGTTGGGGGTTTCCTCTCACTGTCAGCTGCCACCGTGTACAACTGGAATACGGTTTTAAGCTGCGTTCAACTCAATTCGATCCCTCACTCTAACGCTGGGGATTTGTTTCAGTGGGGGCGGTGGGGTAGTCTCGTGGTAAAAATGTTCGCCCGTCACGCCGAAGACCCGGGTTCGATTTCCCACATCAGTACGATGTCTGAAGCCCATTTCTGGTGTCCCACGCCATGATATTGCTGAAATATTGCTGAAAGCGGCGTAAAACACACTCACTCTCTCACTCACTCACTCTGTTTCAGTGCCAATGGTAATTTAGTCCGCGATGTGAAATACCCCGACTCCATCACAACCTGGATCATGCAAGCAGTGGGCGTGTCTCAAGAACAGGGGATTTGCATCTCGAACGCCGCACGAGTCATAGTTTCACAGAACTTCTTTCTTGATATTCACCTTCCCTTCAAGGCCGTGAAGCTTGAGGAGGTCAGGGTTAATGTGACGGTTTCAAGTTACATCGGCTACGATACAATGGTAAGTGCGATACCTAGAATTCAATGACTGAAACAGCAACCAGACAAACATATCAATCATTACATTATATCTGATGTTGCAAATCCTACTCTACTTATCCTCCCTCATCTCTTCTACATCATACTGCTCCTTGAGTTTATATCCATCATCTCCACATCTTCATTTCATCCTCTCATCATCCTTATCTCCTTCTCTTCTACATCATCATCTCCACATCATCTCTCTTTACATCCTCTCCTCATCCACATCCTCTCTTCTCCTCTCCTTCTATCCTACATCATCTCCACATCTTCTTTACATCATCTCCACATCCCTTCTCCTTTCTCTACATCATCTCCACATCATTTACATCCTTCCTCATCATTCTACATCATCTCCACATCTTAGCATACGTCCCTCTCCTCATCTCTTTCTACATCATCTCCACTCCTCATCCTCTCCCTCTACATCATCTCATCTCCATCTTCTTTACATCCTCTCCTCATCCCTTCTACATCATCTCCACATCATCATCTCCACATCCTCATTCATTCTACATCATCTCAGCATCTTCTTCTACATCCTCTCCTCATCCATCATCTCCTTCACACCTTCTTCTTACATCATCTCTCTTCTTCTACATCATCTCCAAATCTTCTCACATCCTCTCCACATCCCTTCTACATCATCTCCACATCTTCTTTACATCCTCTCATCATCCTACATCATCCTTCTTCTACATCCTCTCCTCATCTCATTCTACATCATCTCCACATCTTCTTTACATCCTCTCCTCATCCCTTCTACATCATCTCCACATCTTCTTTACATCCTCATCTCCATCATCTTCTTCTACATCATCCATCCACATCTTCTTCTACACATCATCTCCACATCTCTTTCCACATCCTCTACATCATCTACATCATCTCCACATCTTTACTCTCCTCATCTCCTTCTACATCATCCACATCTCATCCCTTCCACATGCCTACATCATCTCCACATCTTCTTTATCCTTCCCTCATCCCTTCTACATCATCTCCACATCTTCTTTACGTCCTTCTCCCTTCATACCTTCTACATCATCTCTTCTTTTTGTGTCACATCATCTTTTTACATCCTCTCCTCATCATCCTTCTACATCATCTCCATCATCTTCTTTTACGTCCCTCTCCTCATCCCTTCTACATCATCTCCACATCTTCTTTACATCCTCTCCTCATCCCTTCTACATCATCTCCCATCTCTTTTTGCATCCTCTCCACATCCTCTCCTCATCCCTTTCTACATCATCCTCCATCTTCTTTCTACATCATCTCCTCATCTTCCCTTCTCCTCCTCATCCCTTCCATCATCTCCTTTTCTTTACGTCCTCTCCTCATCTCTTCTACATCATCTCCACATCTTCTTTACGTCCTCTCCTCATCCCTTCTACATCATCTCCACATCTCCATTACTTCCTCTCTCCTCATCCTGTTCTACATCATCTCCGCATCTTCTTTACGTCCTCTCCTCATCCCTTCTACATCATCTCCACATCTTCTTTACGTCCTCTCCTCATCCCTTCTACATCATCTCCACATCTTCTTTACATCCTCTCCTCATCTCTTCTACATCATTTCCGCATCTTCTTTACATCCTCTCCTCATCCCTTCTACATCATCTCCACATCTTCTTTACATCCTCTCCTCATTCCTTCTACATCATATCCACATCTTCTTTACGTCCTCTCCTCATACCTTCTACGTCATCTCCGCATCTTCTTTCCACCCTCTCCTCATCCCTTTTACATGTTCCCCACATTATCTCCTCATCTTCTAGACATCCTCTCCTCACCCCTTCTACACATCATCTCCGCATCTTCTTTACATCCTCCTATTTCAACATCTTCTCCACATCCGATCTGCATATTTTGTATATCTTCCCTGCACTGCAGGTAACATTATCAGCAACTGCTGACGGGCTTTGTATGCTGGACTCTGAAGGGGATGAACTCACAATTCCATCTTTCCAAGTGCCAAATGGACAAAAGAGAACCAAATCATTCTCCGTACTCCCGGTGCGGCCAGGGACATATGCCATCCGAGTAGAGGCTATCACTGCCAGCAGAGTTGACAGAGACGTAGTTGAGCGACATCTGGTGGTGGTTGTAAGTCAAGCGTTATGCATGTTTTCATTACTTATCAGTGGACCCAGTGCACAAGGGTGCCGCAGTTCCTCGCGCAGAGCTACCTCCCTTACACTTCTTATGATTGTGGCTGAAATCCCCATTTCACTCTCATTAAATGTTTTGGGTTCTTCAGCACCATATCCGTGATTGAGTTTTTGCCCAAAGTGGCTAATGACTAATGCCTGCATTACAGTCTTTACTGCAAATATCTGATGCCCTGATATGTCACTACCAAACTCACTCAATAGAACCCAACTGTAACGAAGACAGGCTTCACGTTAAATCACGACTTACTTCGCGCACAACGCGTTACGTCCGATCTTAATTCATGACACTTTTGTGTTGGAATCATGCAATATCGTATAAAACTATACACAACAAGAACTGATTATTGGGCAAACCAATCACTTGGTTTGTTTGTTGTTTAACGCCGCAGTCAGCAATATATGGTGCCGGTCCGAATATAATCGAGTCTGGAAGTACAATCCAGTGATCCACAGCGTGAGCATCGATCTACGCAGTTGCGATACGATGACAACTAAGTCAGCGATCCCGTTATCCTCCTTTTACGACATGCATGGGTTGCTGAAGAACAGTTCTAACCAAGACCTTCACAGGTCCAAATACATGGTACAAATTCTGCTTATACTGTATATCACTAGCAACGCGCACACTAGATTCCGGGTGTGAGGAGTACAACAGAACATCAAGCTTGTCGGAGGGCTAAATGGTTCGACCCGGGTTCGATTCCCCACATGGGTACAATGTGTTAAGCCCATTTCTTGTGTCCCCCGCCGTGATATTGCTGGAATATGGCTAAAAGCGGCGTAAAACCAAACTCACTTGCTCACTCTAGATTGGTCAGTACTATACCTATGTTTGCTGCTTTTACAATAAACATTATTGTAAATGGAAGTGAGGGGTTCCCGTGACTGCCATTTCAAACCTAGTTCTCCTAACAAATACATTGTAACTGCAGTCTTTGAAACATCTGTGTCGTATAGTTGTTGTAGCTCACCCATCAACTATTACTTTCAGAGTGAAGGCGAACCAAATAAGAAAACAATAACCTTCAACCTTGACCCCAACGGTAAACCCAGGAGGGATGTCACACTAACACGTAAGGAATTTCCAGGGGTGCGGGTGTGATCAGGGAATGTGTGTAATCAGGCAATGTGTGTAATCAGGTGTGTGTGTGTGTGAGAGAGAGAGAGAGATCAGGTGTGTTTGTAATCTGGGAATGTGTGTAATCAGGTGTGTGTGTAATCAGAGAATGTGTGTAATCAAGTGTGTGTGTGATCAGGTGTGTGTGTGTGTGTGTGTGTAATCAGGTGTGTTTGTAATCAGGGAATGTGTGTAATCAATGGGGGGTGTAATCAATGGTATGTGTAGTCACGGAATGTGTGTAATCAGGTGTGAGCTCTTTCCACCAGGTGATCTATCACACCCATCTTTCCACCAGGTGATCTATCACACCCATCTTTCCACCAGGTGATCTATCACACCCATCTTTCCACCAGGTGATCTATTACACCCATCTTTCCACCAGGTGATCTATCACACCCATCTTTCCACCAGGTGATCTATCACACCCATCTTTCCACCAGGTGATCTATCACACCCATCCCATCTTTCCCACCAGGTGATCTATCACACCCATCTTTCCACCAGGTGATCTATCACACCCATCTTTCCACCAGGTGATCTATCACCCATCTTTCCACCATGATCTATCACCACCCATCTTTCCACCAGGTGATCTATCACACCCATCTTTCCACCAGGTGATCTATCACACCCATCTTTCCACCAGGTGATCTATCACACCCATCTTTCCACCAGGTGATCTATCACACCCATCTTTCCACCAGGTGATCTATCACACCCATCTTTCCACCAGGTGATCCATATCTATCACCCATCTTTCCACCAGGTGATCTATCACACCCATCTTTCCACCAGGTGATCTATCACACCCATCTTTCCACCAGGTGATCTACACCCATCTTTCCACACTATTACCATCTTTCCACCATGAGGTGATCTATTACACCCATCTTTCACCCATCTTTCCACCATCTGATCTATCACACACCATCTTTCCACCAGGTGATCTATCACACCCATCTTTCCACCAGGTGATCTATCACACCCATCTTTCCACCAGGTGATCTATCACACCCATCTTTCCCCAGGTGATCTATCACCCATCATCCCATCAGGTTCCACCATCCATCTGATCTATCACATCTTTTTCCACCAGGTGATCTATGATCTTTCCACCAGGTGATCTATCACACCCATCTTTCCACCAGGTGATCTATCACACCCATCTTTCCACCAGGTGATCTATCACACCCATCTTTCCACCAGGTGATCTATCACACCCATCTTTCCACCAGGTGATCTATCACACCCATCTTTCCACCAGGTGATCTATCACACCCATCTTTCCACCAGGTGATCTATCACACCCATCTTTCCACCAGGTGATCTATCACACCCATCTTTCCACCAGGTGATCTATCACACCCATCTTTCCACCAGGTGATCTATCACACCCATCTTTCCACCAGGTGATCTATCACACCCATCTTTCCACCAGGTGATCTATCACACCCATCTTTCCACCAGGTGATCTATCACACCCATCTTTCCACCAGGTGATCTATCTACACCCATCTTTCCACCAGGTGATCAGGTCTTTCCACCAGGTGATCCATCTCTTTCCACCAGGTGATCTATCACACCCATCTCTTCCACCAGGTGATCTATTCCACCAGGTGATCACCCATCTTTCCACCACCATCTTTCCACCAGTGATCTATCATCTTTCCACCAGGTGATCTATCTTTCCACCATGATCTTTCCACCAGGTGATCTATTCACACCCATCTTTCCACCAGGTGATCTATCACACCCATCTTTCCACCAGGTGATCTATCACACATCCCATCTTTTCCACCAGGTGATCTACTTCTAACGTCGAAGATGGAATATTCAATTTCTGCTCTCTCTATGTACTGTTTCTGTAACATATTCCTCTGTACAAATAGAAACTTGAACTAAATACATCCCAATATAATTAGCACTCCTCTCTCTCTCTCTCTCTCTCTCTCTCTCTCTCTCTCTCTCTCTCTCTCTCTCACTCTCTCTCTCTCTCTCTCACTTTCTCTTTCTCAGACATCCTCTCACCAACAAAGTTTTCTTTGCGATACTATTAGAGAAACACATAAGAAAACGAAGTTAATACAAACACTTTTATTTCATAGAACAGACATTTGACCTGCTAATGACAACCTTAAGTTGCTGCAGCGTTACAGGCGGATTTGGTGAGCGTCGCAAGCGTCTTTCCATTTCATCCCACACGTGCTCAATAGGCGACATGTCCGGTGACTTATTAGCTGGCCAGGGAAGCACATCAACATTGTTCTGATTGTCTAAATCCGCCCCAGACCATCACGCTACCGCCTCCAAACCGATCAATTTCCATGACACAATTGTCAGCATGACGTTCGCCACGTCGATGGTAAACTCGCACACAGCCATCAGCTCTGTGAAGCGAAAATCGGGACTCATCCGTGAAGAGGACATGATTCAACTGACGCTTCCACTGACGCTGAGTCCATCTCACATGCTGTCTTGCCCACTGTAGATGTCGTTGGCGATGTTTTAACGTCATAATCGGGCGTCATGCGATGGTCCCAAAACGCCGTAAACGTCGACGTCCAGGGATGGTTGCTGCCGTGACTGTTGCTGGCTGGAAACGGATCCGGAGGTGTGCCTGTCGAATCCAGTTGTCTTGACGTCGGGTCGTTACCGGGGGTCGACCATTACGAGGACGGTCTCTGACGTGATTTGTCTGTTGGTGTCGTTGTCACAAGTTCCATACTGTGTTTCGATGGACATTGAATCTGCGAGCAACTTCTCGTTGTGGATTACCGGATTGGAGCATTCCAATAACTCGCCAACGTTCATTTTCCTTGACAGATGGACGTTTGGATATTCTGTCATAGTGCCGTGAACCTTTTTTATGATTTGTATTCATTAAAAAATATTCGAGTCATAAGAAAAGTTTTTGCTGATTTTATTATAATAGTATTTTTGTGAAATTAGAACATGTGTGTTATTGGCAGGACAAACAAGACCTTGTTATCCCCCGCAACGCGTTTTGCGGGGGGATTATTAAAATGGACTCCGTCCGTGCACATTTGTCTTTTCCGGAGTAAAACTCTAAAACCGTTCAATATTTCTTCACCAAACTTGGCACATACATGGATGTAGTGGTGTACTGGTGCCTTTTGGTAGTTTGGGAATTCTGAATAAAATATCTTTGGCATTTCCATGGCAACAAGATTGACTTAGACTGAAATTGGTGGTAGTGCTCTTTTCCGGAGCAGAACTCTAAAACCGTTCACTATTTCTTCACCAAACTTAGCACATAGATTGGTTTGGTGGTGTCCTTGTGCCTTTTGGTAGTTTGGATTTCTGAATAAAATATTTTTTGCATTTCCATGGCAACAAGTTTGACTGAGACTGAAATTGGTGGTAGTGCTCCTTTCTGGAGCAGAACTTTAAAAACCTTTCAATACTCTCCTTCCACTTTTCTATATACACACCTAAATTTTGACATAATCATAAGTCGTAGACATAATCATGAAGAGTATTTTGCCATTGCGGGGGATATTGATGACTTTGTGTTCTTGTTTATTATTACAATGGGCAAATATTCATCCGGACATAATCCTCATAGGATGAAAGCCTCACCATGATAAAGTTTGACAGATTAAAGAATCCATTTCAGTGAGAATCGCATTTAAGTAGGCTATGTACTTTCAGGTGTGGCAGAGTTGATGAAATATCGAACCACTAATGGTGCATTTTGCCTGGAGGAAATTGATGAAGACTTTACACCGGAGCCATCTGCATGGTGAGTGCTGCAAGTGGCATTACAGCTGGGCCTTGTCCCACGAAGCGATCTTAACGCTACGAATGTCACAATCGTCTTTACGCAAGAACTCTTGTAACACTAGCTTGCTAACTGTTGATTGCTCACTGTGATCTGTGAGAGCTCCTCAGGTCGTGTGACTGATGTTGTTCGTGTTGTAATGTGCGTGTAATGGATATATGTATTTATTGTAATTCCAGCGTCCATAACGCAAGACAAATTCCCTTCTTGGGCAATAAAGTATTATTATTATTATTATTATTATTATTATGTAATGTAGAGCGACTAACGGGTGTTCAGGATTGGTCGATCGATGTCATCTCATACTAGGTGAGTAGATCGAAGCGTTTAACAACAATGTTGAAAAACAGAATATACTATAGTAAGTCGTTGTTGGAGTATGTGATTTACATCGTTATAGCTATTTGACTACCGTAAGTCTATGTATGAGAGTTACAATCGTATGGTTGTAAGTGAGGGAGGGAGTAACATTGTTCACGAATAGCATCAGAACCTCTGACAAATCTGTCAGATTCGAGGATGGTCCGTTGGAAGTCTACAACCTGCCAGCCCCACTGTCATATATGTGACATGTGACACGTGTTTGCTGTTTATAAATCTTATGTTTGTTAACAATTCCAATGCCTATTTATATAAGAAATGTTAAATCTGAAATGTATGTTTAATTTTTATTTTATGGGTCCTGTGAATGTTCAGTAGGTCAGACAGACATCTGAAACTGTCCTGTTACTTTGAAACACCATTCATGAACACTGGAGTAAGGTGGTGGGTAAATTAGTGAGCTAGTTTGTTAGTGAGCGAGTGTGGGAGTGAGACAGTGGCGGGTTAAACAACCAACCAACCCTATCTAGTAATGGCGTAGAGAGGTTCCATAGTCTAATCATCTCCTGGTGAACACTTAGGTTTACAACGTTCGTCCTGAAGTCTCTGTGTTCCGCCGGAACACTACTAAATGTTGACGAATACATTCTGGAAGAAGGGTATGAGTGGCTGCTGAATCAGGTCAGCGGATCCAACTCAAGAGGATTCGAGATTGAAGAAGAAGATCCCCGGGTGAGTGATGGGATTAAAATTGGTGGGATTTTTTTCAGTAGGTTAGCATGGGATTAGCGCAGTGATATTGTCATGGGATAAGAGAATTGATATTGTCATGGGATTTGTTGCCCACACCCAAGCCATAAATTATGAACGGTCTCTTAGAACAGTGATGTTGTCATGAGATTAGAGCAATTATGTTATCATAGGATAAGATCAGTGCGTTAATTAGTTTAAAAACCATTAATTCGTGTATTTCAGTTCATCGATGAAGAAGAACAGCAGCTCTTGGCAGAGGTCCTAATATCGTCATTCGGCTGCTCCTATCCGATGTCTGTAAGTACCATGTCCTCGTGTGGGGCCTCGTTATTCCGTATGAGCCCGTTTAAGAGTCTTTTACACCAATCTCTGGAAGTGACCTATGTTATCCGGCATAAGAACCCTGGATAAGGTTGACTACCTCATGGTATCTCTTAAAGTAAAATATACTCGGGCAGGGCCCCGTTGTCTGGTATCACTTATCTGTAAGTAAAATATCCTCATGCAGGGCCCCGTTGTCTGTTATCACAAATCTGTATTGATCGGCAAATAGGCATTTAGCAATCAAAAATATGGTGTGAAATCACATGTTTGGGCAAATTTGTAATGCTTTTTTTTCCCTTTCAAAGCAAAGAACTTCAATAAAAAGGAACTCTTTAAAACAATGGTGGTCAAGAATGTCAAGGTCAAGGCTACGTAGGATGACCCCACTTACCTTGGCCAAAGTAGCTTATGCCAGACAGAGTCTGAACTACTTTGATTCGACGTGGGAGACAGCAGTGCGGGAACTGAAACGAAAGAGAACACGTAGTTCAGCTGGTGAGTTCAACTGAATATATTATTCCCTTGCGCACTCTGAGGGTCAAACCATATACATGTATTGTCAATAAAGGCACAGATTGATGTTGGCACTTTGAATCTTGAATCATCCTCGATAATGCAGGGTATCTCGATATTGTTACAATATATGCGATGGACCATCGACACTGAAGTTTCATTGTGGAATAGGCGTGTGGACACTGATGATGATGTTCACAGACATTTGATACGTTACTACACAGTAAGGTGGGAGCTTGCTGGTTTTAATCGTTAGAGAAAAGTGTAAAAATTGTGTAAATTGACTCAACTTGCGCATATATTACAGCACTCGAAATGTGCATGTAGATACGGTTTGGAATTGTTCCACGGATTCTATCATTCTAGAATGTAGACATAATACTCTGGATGATAAAAAACTTCATACCACAGATTTTAAATGCTTGCTTAAAGAGAACTCAGTGCGAGGTGGGGGTGTGGGGTGGGTGTGTGTGTGTGTGTGTGTTAGCCTAGTGGATTTTAGTGTTCGCTCGTCACGCCAAAAGCCCGGGTTCGATTCCCCACATGGGTACAATGTGTGAAGCCCATTTCAGGTGTACCCCGCTGGAATATTGCTAAAAGCGCCGTAAAACCAAACTCGCTAACTCAATGAATGGGGCTTTGTTGGTGGCAAGCAGTTGTACCCAGATGTACCCATTTGGTAGAAAACAACATCATGCTAGAAAATCAAAACATCTATGATGCGTTTTTGGTTTCTAAAACACAGTTCCTTGAAATTTGACACACAGGGTACTACTTTTGGTCTAATGAGTATCACGACGCCCACGAGCCAATCATGTACGAGACACGACCGCATTCAGAGACAATTGAAGCCACAGCCTACTCCCTGTTGGTGTTTGTGAAAGTCAACTCGAGACTGGCCTGCAGATCCAGACGACGACGAGGGCGTGCTTATCGTCAATGTAGAAACATGTACATTAATCCCCATGAGATCGCTGATTGGCTGATACAGTGGAGAAATGGGAAAGGATTGTTCGTTGGAGCTACGGTAAGAATAATGACAGGGGCCTATAACGCTAAAGACTGGCATCAAGGTACATGCTGTCACTGACGGGGTCTTATCAGTATTTAAAGGAAAGGGGTGTAACGAGGTCAACAAAGTTTGTTTCAGGGCGAATTAAATAATGTTCACTGTTTGTATCCCATTGAAAGTATGCACACATTTCAAGCCAATAGATTTACCTACAAAATGAGACATACAACCCAAAAACGAGCAGTAATGTGGGAGCTAGGGTCTTCGGAAGCTCGAAAAATCGTGATTTCACGATCCCGAGCCAAAATCCCAGCTCAAAATTTGTATCGCTAACTTACCAATTGTCTTGTATATTTCACCGTATACACAAACGACGTGCACCAAAACAAGCTGAATTGATGACACTGCCATGCTTTCGGAGACACTAACACCTAACTGTCATAATGAGTTTACGTACATTTATTCATCGCAAACAGGCCTGTGCCGAGCCTGTTCGCCATTGACGACCTTGGCCTTGACCTACCCCGCACTGAAAAGAGCCAGCGATGTTGTGGGGCATATTTTATTTACAGCCAATCAGATTGCGTGGCTCTTATCAGTGCGGGGCAGGTCAAGTACAAGCCCCTGTGGTCTGTACAATAGGTTTCTTTGTCACCTGTGAAAACATGAGGTCGATGTGTGGTGTCAGCTTTCACCAAAGTATGTGAGTGAGTGAGTGAGTGAGTTGTGTTTTCGACAATTTTAGCATTACCCCAGCTTTATCACAGCGCGGGACACCAGAAATGATCTTTGCAGGTTGTATCCATGTGGGGAATCGAACCCGGGTCTTCGGCGTGTAGAGCTAACGCTTTAACCAAGTAATGTTAAGCCGTTTATAACTACTGCATACTTGTCAGCACTCGCATCTATCTTTCACCTTCTTAATGGCCGCCATGAGCCAAAACAGCGCAGGGCATTCATTGTTCATGGTATGGTGTAAGTACTTCGAAAGGGTGAGAGTTATGCGCCCCTAACGACAAGCGGATAAAATTGGCTATGAAGAAAAAAGTCAGGTAATATAATATTTTCACTGCCAACACGCACATAAACTGCCACAGATACCCAGTAAAGGTCCTAGCAGAGATTATCATCCACGAAGGTAGATAGGTCGCTCTACAGAGTGAGGATTGGACGTTTCAAGCACCCGTGGGGTACACGGCAGGTCGACCAGGTACATTACATGTACACACATACACTGACAGCTCGGACATGCCCTATCGACTTACCATATGTTCGATAAAGATATCGATACATCTGATTCTCACCTGATTGATCAGATACGGAGAACAGTTTGATACTTTGCCTTTGATCATATTCATGTTGTCAACCGATCAATGTTTACACCTGTGTGATAGTTGTGGCGTCACTCGCTCTACCACCTTGTTTACACTACGACCGATCATTTTGTATTCTGCACTCCTACCATTAAGTGTACACCTAGCTGGCGATGTAGACTGAACCCAGGGCCTGTGAGTAGAGAATCGGAGGAAATACACAGTTATATTTTCAAACGGATTCAGGACTCAGAGGATAGAGTTTGTGGAGAAAACAGCTCAGTCAAAGAGGACATAAAATCTCTCAAGTCTGACATCACTACTCTAAGTAGTGACATTGACAACACTAAACAAAAACAGGATATACTTAGATTTGATATGGATGCTCTGAATGACAGGGTCATAGATACAGAAAACTACCTATGTGAGCTAGAGAAAAGGATAGAGGATCAAGAACAACTAGAGGAGTAGAAGAAATAATATGGTGTTGTATGGCATACCAGTGTCTTCAGCTCAGCAGACTGATACTGAGAGCAAGGTTCTAGAGGTACTTAACACTGCTAGAGATGTAAAGACGTTACCACCACTAACACCAAGGGACATAGAGGGCACACAGGATATTTACCTGGAAATCAGATTCTAATAGGCCTGTTATTGTGACAATGTTGCTTTGGGAGGACAAGTGGCATAGTTTAAAAATGAGGGATATTCTAAGGGAGAATGGGATTGGCATCGCCAGTAACCCCACGGCTGTACAGAGAGACAAGAACTCTCTAGGAAGAGAAGTGAACATCCTGACAGAAGGTTTTTGTAAGGGGATGATGGATGAACAAAGAGAGACCTCATCTATAGAGACCGCCACTGACAGCTCCAGAGAGGACAGCTCATCCCAGGATAACAACAGCAACCAACAGGCACCACCACCACCACAACAACAACAACATCAACAACAACATCAACAGCAGCAGCAGCAGCAGCAGCAGCAGCAATAACACCAGTACAGGCCTGCACCTCGTCGTTCCTCCAGGACAACATAGATAGAGTTTAGGCCAGTCCGAAAACACCAACAAACATTGTACAGCGCACCATGGTGAACACAACAGTGACATACCTAAAACCCCACATATATCAGATCAAGACATTCACTATATATTTGGGAACATAAACTCTGTGAATCTGGCTTTATTAGATACCTGCACAATTGTGAGACAATAGGTTAACTGAGACTTGGGCGGATGACTTATATTTATATTTATATTATATTTACATGTATTTTCAGACTACTTTTCAGTTTCCAAACATGCAGAACGAATCTCCAACTGTGGTAGACTATCTGGTGGAATATTTGTTCTGATAAGGAAAGAATTTGAGAAGTTTATACTGTGGTGAAAAATTATTGAAAATGCTGTATTTATTATGTTTGACAAAAACCTGTTTGATTGCGATCATGATCTGTTATATGCATGTGCTTATGTACACCCAGAATCATCTACCTGGTACAACAAACCATCATTATGTTGTACAATGGTATCAGTATGTTTCAAGACAGTCTCCTAGAAAATACTTAGAATAGCACATTTGGGTACAGGTGCACATTTTGTTGAAGATGATTTACTTGAACAAGTTGGAAATCAAAATTAGTCACTACTAGACTCTATATGTGATAAATTTAATCTTAGACGTTACTCTACGAATAAGATAATAAACTTTGAATTTTAAACTTTAAAAGATAACTTTGGTAGACGTTTCCTTGCTCTCTGCGCTGTACTGAACATTCACATAATGAACGGGCGATGTGGCTACGACTCTATGATTGGAGATTTTACATTCATTGGTAATAACGGTGTAAGTGTGGTTAACTATTTCTTCTCCATCTCTTTTTAATTATGTAATAATAATAATAATTGATTTATAGAGCGCCTATTTCCAAAAAGATATTGCTCAATGGCACTATGAAGAGAAAAGATTGTAGACAATGTCTATGGAAAAGAGAGTTTGAACAGATGAGTTTTGAGGGCAGTTTTGAAAGCATCAGCAGATTCTATTTCTTTCAGGGTGAGTGGTAGAATGTTCCAGAGATAGGGGGCTGCAGCAGAGAACGCTCTTGATCCCATGGCTGTTTTGACGTGAGGCTGTGTAAGCAGTAGGGAGTTTGATGAGCGGAGCAATCGGCTTGGAACATGGAGATGAATGAGGCTTTTAAGATATTGAGAAAACATGTTTTCATAGATGCAGCTGTGTGTAAGAAGAAGAAGTTTGTATTGAATTCTGCTTGATACAGGAAGCCAGTGAAGAGTTTGGAGGATAGGTGTCACAGTTTGGTAGCGTGGTGCACGGGCAACAACACGGGCGGCTGAATTCTGAATCCGTTGGAGTTGTGAAAGGAGCTGTTGAGGAATGTTGTAATAGAGGGAGTTGCAGTAATCAAGTTTAGAGAGAACAAGGCTGGTCGTTAGAAGCTGGGCGGTGTTGAAGTCTAAGAGGGTTCGGATCTTGCTAATATTGAAGATATGGTAGAAACATCCTTTGCTGAGTGATTTGATTTGATTTTCTAATGACATTGTTGATTGAAAGATGACACCAAGATTTTTTGCAGAGTCGGACTGCGTGATAACATCTTGTCCAATTTCAAGAGATAAACTGTCAGGCACTTTGGAAAGTTGATGCCTGGATCCGATGGTTAAGAACTCAGTCTTTGTGTCATTCAATTTCAGAAAGTTCAAGGTCATCCAGTCTCTTATTTCAGCAATACATTGTTGTATCATCAGTGCACAACCTTGAGCAAGGTTAGGCTCCGCTGACAGATATAACTGATTGTCATCAGCATAAAGATGAAATTTCAGTGAGTGCTTTCGGACAATGTCACCAATGGGAAGAATGTACAGACTAAACAGTAAAGGTCCAAGGACAGATCCTTGGGGAACGCCATAGTGGAGTGGTGATGCAGTGGAGAGTACAGATTCCACTTTGACGGACTGTGACCTATCAGATAGGTAAGAACGTACCCAGTCAAGGACAATTCCATCGATACCGACTCTGACCTTCAGACGCTGCAGAAGAATTTGGTGATCAACAGTATCAAAAGCACTGGAGAGATCCAAAAGAACAAGGAGAGTCACCTGACGCTGGTCCATGGCAGTCATGATGTCATTGTGTACTTGGACTAGCGCAGTCTCTGTACTGTGCTTTGACCTGTACGCTGATTGGTAGGGCTCCATCAAGTCATGTTGCTGAAGGTGTTCCACAATTCTGTTTGCAACAATCTTCTCGAGACATTTAGACAGAAAGGACAAATTTGACACTGGCCTGTAGTTTCTGAAATTGTCTGCATCAAGGGTTGGTTTCTTCAACAGTGGTGTGATCACAGCCTGCTTATAGACACTTGGTACTATACCACAACTAAGAGAAGAGTTGAAAATGTCCAATACAGCTGGTAGTAGATGAGAAAACGTGGATTTTGTGAGCCAGGTGGGCAGAACATCAAGAGATGATGTTTTCACTTTTGCTGCAGAAACGACCAGCTTCAAATCGGGACCTGTAAGAGTTCTAAATGTGGTGAGTGGCTGTCCTGTGAAAAGAACCTCAACAGAGACCATGGTGCACAGTTCCTGTCTACTTTGCAAATCACTCCGAATGTCTTCAATTTTCCTGGAGAAGAACGTCACAAACTCCTCTGCTAAGTTCTTCAGATCACTGTGTTCAGGAAGACAACAGTCGGAATTTCGTTTGAGGAGGTTACTGAGGTGAAGGTGTAGTTGGCGCGGATTGTTTTTTACTCTCCTTAATGTTTTTCGAGATGAATGCCTGCTTTGCGGAACGTAATTCACTGTTCACCATATTGCGAGCATTGCAATACATTTGACGATGAATTTCTAGGTGTGTTTTTCGCCAAATCTTTTCAGCGGTAACTGACTTTGTGATACCATCTCGAACTGAGTTATCACATCTACCGATGACTATGACATTACGCGCACTTCCTGTTAGAGAACCATGTAAATGCACACATAACAACAATTGGAATAATGCTTTCTGTGTGGGATAAAGACAAACTAGAACATTTTAAAGAACCAATAAACTTTGTTTTTTGTTACTCTTTTAACCATTACATATGAAAGATTTGTGGTTAGTCTTATGCGGAACACCAAATTTATTCTTTAAAAACTTGTGGTTAATTAATACCGAGCGATTAAAAGTGGCCAAAAAAAGTCGCCTGCTTCCCTCTCGCCCGCCAACGAAACCACAGACAGGTTACGTAACTCTGTCGCCAGAGTACTGCAGTGACGTCATATGAGGAACGATTTTCAGTTAGTTGTATAGAAAGTGTGTAGCATGCTCATCATTTTGATGATTTCTCGACATCAACGACGACATGCCGAATCGTTGCTCTGTCGTCAATTGCTCCTAGGGGTCGGGCGATGGGGTCACCATGCACAGATTTCCACAGGACCCCGCAGTTCGTGCTAAATGGGTTATGTTTGTGAGTGCGAAGAGAGCGTTGTGGAAGCCTGAAACCATATCTTACTTGTGTTCAGATCGCTTCACGGAAGTTAAAGAATCAAAACTACTTACTAGTTGTAGTAAAATATGTATATGATTGATGACCATAAAGATTTTCCATGACACAACTTGTAACATAACGATTTCTTCCTCGGAAGCGAGGTTGTGGTCGAAGTAACAATAATATTGTAAGTAGTATTATATTGACACCCACCTCGCTGCCAGGAGAGAAATTGTTATGTTATACGCTATGTCATGCAAAATCCTATTGGCCATCAATAAAATACATATTTTACTACCAGTAGAAAGTAGTTTTGATGTTGTAACTCGGTGAAAACAAACCTAAATAGCATTTATCCTCAGACTGGCGGATGTTCCCAACAGGGCGCGGCCATTTTTTGAAAATCGTAAAGTCTGTTAGAATTAATGAGATTATAGTTTGTTTTCATCAAGTTAGAAAATCAAAACTACTTTCTACTCGTAGTTAAATATGTATTGGAATCATAACCAAAAGGATTTTGCATGACACAACTTATAACATAACGATTTCTTCCACGGAAGCGAGGTGGGGGGTCGAAGTCACAATACTGCGCGATAAATTTCTTGCTACATTCACATGGTTAATGTCCACTCACCAGTATGTAGATACAAGTCAATGTGCGTCTTTATATTTGGTCTTATAATCCTAATTAGTTTATTATCATACTTGTATGCATTTTGAAACTAAATAAAAAGCAGACGATCTGCTGATACTTATAGTGATACTTATAACAGAACTGTAATATCTAGACATTTTATAGTTTGCCAATGTGAATCATAATTCGCACACACACCCTAGTGCATGTTGTCTGTCTCATTACACTTCACGGCGAAAACAATGATTCTCCTGAATGCTACGACAAATGAATAAAAAAAACATGCAAATGTTAAAATTAAAACAGATTAAAGTTATAAGAACAATATCAGGCCATTACCTTGTTCGAGGAATGTATCCATCAATATCCACAAAACTGTTCCAAATGATGTGTCTTTTAACAGTTTAATATACGAAAAAGTGATAAATCTTTTCAGGTATTGGTGTATAGTCTCATTGGTCACCCTAGGTAGCACACCTGGCAACTAATTGCATAATGTCCGCCTTTCTTTAAAAACAGTAAATTAGTTAGCCAATAATGGGCAATCAATCAATGTATTGCCGGTTAATCCTTTGAAAGAAGGACGTTGTTTTTACGCAGACACCGACACGACAGAGTGTATTCAGTATAGATTAGTAAATCTACATACATAAACACTACCTTTTGACAATTCCGCTGTATAAGATAAAAGTAATTAATCAATCAGCGTGTTATCGGTTAATCCTTTGATCGATGTTTATAATGTTGAATATTTACTCCAGACACAAGAAATGCCAAATGGGAACCTTTGTCGGGTAATCTAAGTGTGTTACCACTAATTATACCACTAATTATATCATTAACTGACCATCAAGTGAATGATGACAAATAACATGTGTAGGTTTATACCACCTAACACGGGTTACAACAAGGGATTATCAATTGTTGTATTGCATGTGAAAACTTATGGGCCGACACTGTTTTGAGAATACAAACAGATTTTTACATGACATGATTAAATATCGAGGTAAAAAAAAACACAGAAATGGGATCAATTTGGATCAGTCATTTTACAAATAGGGCCTAACGACACCAATCGATTTTGACCGAATCGTCTACGAAAACAAGTTGTAACTCGGAAACTAGGCAAAGCAGGAGACAAAATTAAATGACAGTAGATTGTGAGAACATATAGCTTTCATTTTCCACAACAATTGTCACAACAATGTTTATACAAGCCTGAAAACAAGATTATTTACCCCCTAAAATGTAGATGAATTCTGCATCGGCCCTCAAAGCTATTCCTCATATGACGTCACAGAGACGCGCCGCTCTGATTGGTTGAAATTTCGTTCGCGGGTGAGAATTGTGCACTGTTGTCAAAAAGGTCGATTTAAGTCAATTAAAGGTCGAAATGAGTAGTGTTAATGACGGGGTTTCATTTATAGCGGTGCCAGTTAGTGATTTATGTATTTGTACCCCCTAGGGTTTATGTGACCTTTAAACAAAATAGTTCATCAGATTCTGTCCAAAATATTTTAGACAAATCGGTCGATAGTGCGTTTACATGTATAGCATTGACTTTATACGCCCTTAAGCTTTGTCTAGCAGCATCAGATATGAAAAGAAAGTGTGGAAATATGAAAAATGATTTTATTGATTGGTATGATGATGAATACAGCAAAACTTCAAACTGAACGCTGCAAGTCATTGAGCAAGTTTAGAAAATATAAAGATAAATTATCATTGGAACAATATAATCTATCAAGTCATATATACAATATCTTTTGTAAGCAAAAACGCACTGTATATTATGAAGAGAAACAGAATTTAATAAAATAACATTAATGACTCCAAAAGATTTTGGTAAATGAAATGTTTAAATATACTAAATATGGTTGTCACCCCTTCAAATTTTTTTATTGGAGAGGGGGTGTGGGGTGTGTGTGTGTGTGGTTGGGGTGGGGAGGGGGGTGACAACCATTATTGGCATGAGTATAGAAAGAAAGTATAGAAAAACAGTATCAAAACACAAGAGAGGTTTCACCACTTTAGAACATTGTTTTCAGGTGAAAATGTAGATAATGAGAAATACTGAAAGTGATGATCATGATTTTGTGTCAAATAATAACCCAAACAGTGACCTTACAAAAGAAATTCATGACTCTCCAATATCCAGAGAAGAGATATTTGATATCATAAACAACCTCATACTTAACAAATCTCCAGGAATAAATGATATAATTCCAGAATTTTTCAAATGATCTGCTGATTCTTCTAACCTTATCTTGAGTTACATTTCTATCTGATATTAGACAGAGGGACATTTCACCTCCTGGTCTTTTACATAACATAAGTAAGGCAATTTGAACAATGTTGATAACTACAGGGGAATCACACTGTTAAACATAATTAGTAAAGTTTTCACCTCGATTATGAACACCGAAGATATCAACCCAAGATTTGTTTTGTTGAATAAACTAAATGACTGGATTTAGACAGGGATATACAATTGATAACATGTTTATATTACAGAGTGTGATACATAGATGTTTAAATACTCAAAGTGGCAAGGACATAAGCTATGGGGATTATGATACATGGACTTCGCCTCAAAATGACCAATCTGTTAAGTAACATGAATGGGCATGTTAAAGCTTGTGTCAGGAACGATGGTATGAACAAAAGGTTCGTCAATGTTTCTAAATACATTCAAGTAAAATAGGTGGAAACAATTTCAATATCTACAAAATGTAATTATTACTCAGAGATATTTGAATATTCTCGTGTGACATTACATCAATTCGACATTCATCAGTCAACATCTAGCTCATTTAGTTGTGTAAATAAAATAATCAGTTGATATGACTTTGTTAGACGACATTATGTGATACAACTGGTTTTCATCAATGACGACACATGGCACTGATAACCACAGTCCACTTCCGGGTAAGAATTGATCCTTAGCAACCTTTTCTTGTGGTTAAAGGCGACTATAGGGATGAGATTTTAGGCTCGCTGACTTGTTTAATGCATGTCATCAAAATCCATACACAGATCGATGTTCGTTGTATCACTGGATTGTCTGGCCAAGACTCGGATATTTCAAAATCGCAGGCTTGTAGCTGGAATATTGTGCCGTTTATCAAACAGCCACAAAGTCTATAAAACCCAATACGATTTGTTTCAAAGTGGTTTCATTACGTGCAGTTTTGCATATAATCCACTTATTTCGATTACGATATATGATAATTTGTATTTCCCGTCCCAAGGATACAGCCGTGGCTACGGAGGCTCTGGCTTCCTACAGGGAATCTAAGGTGATCCATGAAACCAATCTGGACGTCAATGTTACAGCGTCTCCATCAGAAAACTTCACACACAGAATGATGTTTGATGAAGAGGATGCCTTCCTACCCCAGTCTCTCCAAGATGTAGGTATACTATTGCCCATAATTACTTACCTCTTTTGATGGAAATTTTCTTGTCAATTTTGCAGTGGTGCTGTATGGATCACTCCTCATTCATTCGAAGATTTCAATTTTTTATCAGTTTTCACAAGCGACCCACTTTCAGTCCATAATATCTGTGAGTGAGTGAGGCTGAGTTTAGTTTGCCGCCGCTTTTAGCAATATTTCAGCAATATCATGGCGAGGGACACCAGATGCCTTCACACATTGTAAACATGTAGAGAATCGAACCCGGGTCCTCGGCGTGACAAGCGAACGCTTTAACCACCAGACTGCCCCCACCGCCCCTAAGTAGTTGTGAGCAGTAGATCATGATAATGCATTGCCCAGAAACAGGACTGTAATCCATTATAGATTCCATATATATTGACTGTGTATTCTCATTATATGTGCAACTTGTAACTATAATTACACATGATCGAATAACCAGTGAATAATATTATCCATTCAAGAAATTCTCTAGATCACTTTTCTCAGGTTCGAGTCGAATTTGAACGAGCGGACGTAAAAGTTACAGTTCAATAAAATTCCACAATCATGTGAGGTAATGTCTTTAGGAAGATCTCTTTATCACGTATGCCACTGCCGAAACAAACATTTGGTAGCAGACAGGTCAAGGTCAAGGTCAGGAGATGGAAATATAATATGCTCTAAAATCGAGGGTGGTACTTGTGGAAAATCATGTGTTTCTAAATATATGCATAGACTAATGATTATGTGTTCTGCAAACAAACATTGCTGCCATTTGTATCATCTGCAGTGAATCTGAATAGCTTGTGATGATATGTTATTCTATAATAAGTATTATCATCTTGGTTCACAAGCATAAGAACTCCGGGTTTCTTCCAAATGTGTACATATTTAGATTCAATTGAATTTGAGGCGTGTCTGGACCGTGTATATAAGTCGGTTTTAACGCTACGCTCAGCTTGTGTTTATGCTGAAGAATTATCGTGAGACTGTTTTGTTGAATAATGCCAGGATTTCTTGTCTTTCGACCATATTCTTCCGGTAAACGTGGTCTAGTGGATAGTGGCGAGATGAAAGTTTGGCCGCGTCATACAAAAAGACGTTAAACGATGGTGGTTGTTGTTTCCCTGCACGACATTGGCATGGAGGAGATAAAACAAGATTGACTTGCTGAAAGTCAGTGTGCTGTGTCTGAGTGAGGAATTAATGTTCAAACATCGGCATGGTAGCTCAGTAGGCCATCCGGAGAAATGCAAGCTTGAGAAAAGCGCAAGCAACCGCACACACGTGTAGGTGCGCGGTTTAAGAAGCAATAAACATGAACGCAACGTTTAACCATTTTTCGCTTCACCTTATTTCATGTTGTAGGTGCCCCTGGGACAAAATCTGCATGTCTTCACAGCCGGAGAGGGCATTGGTCAGATGCACGTGGACGCCAGCTACAATGTCCCAGTCGACGTGAACGCTGACTGCCAGTTTACCATGAATGTTACACGATTTGATCTGGATTATGAGAGGTAGGTCCACCGCAATGAAGTGTTTCACGGGAAGCATTTGTCCTCCGCCATAATATGGGTGGGTGGTTGAGTAGATGTGTATAATTTTAAGGCCGTTTCGTCCCTCCTTCTCAACTGTTCAATATCTCTTTAATGGCATTTTGATGACACATGCATTCGGTTTGTTTAACTGAGGGAATGTTTTTATATTTTCGGAAGCATAACTCGAAGATCGTTCAATATATCATCAGTTTTCACAGACGTGGTAGGATAGAAATGGGCATATCTCTGACCCCATGTGGTGTTCTTGTTTAACAATGTAGAAACATATGGTAAAAACATCATGCTCGGGCCCACAACTTCCCACACTTGAATTTAACAGGAGGTTGAAAAATGCCTTTTTGACCATTTTAGTTTTCTTGTGGTTACTATATAAAAACCAGAAGTCAGACAATTTCATGTGTAAGATAGAAATAAACGGCTCGTGGGCATCCATTGTGGCATAGCTGATAAATCTGGTTTCATTATTATTTAACTTGTCCGAGGGCAACAAACTGAGAATGTTTAGGCCCCCAACAGGGAGTTGGGCTGAATTCTCCCCAGGGAGTTGCGAATTTATTTGATTTAACACTGGCCTCTGTAATAATTGAATATCGTAGTCAGCCTGCTTTCGGATTTCCATAAGGTCATATATTATCAAGAATATAAGTATGTATAATAATAATCAATGTGTATCAATATAATAAATATCTATCAAAATACTTATTTATTTCACACGCGTCCTGAATAACTTTCGCTCGTGGATAAATCAAAACGTTTAAAAATATCTCGTAGGAATATTTTCCACATTCAACATCCACGCTCTGTAATCTCAATGTATGTTGATCAACTGTGATAACTACAGCAACTTTATTCAACTCGTTTCCCTTTCAGACTGCGTGAAGGCAACACTGGCGTCTGTTCGGTGTGTGGTCCACGACTTACGTGCCCTAAGGGGGACCGTTTCACGTGCTCTATTGAATCAGATGTCGCTGGCATCAATGCCCCACCCACTTACTGTTTAAACGTGTGTTTGAAGTAAGTAGTGCCTTGCTCGAGAAATCGTACCTGAATTTGTTGTATATCCAGAAGATGATATTGGCAAAAGGCGGGGATTTATTTATAAAATACTCTATATAGAGGATATTATATGAGTTCCCGTGTCATACTATGTTTACGACACCAGTACCTAAATGTTGGTATTTCCCGAGCGAGAGCGAGGATATGCCCATATTTAGGCACTCGTGTCGTAAAACAATATATGTAATCAGTTACTGCATTAAACGGCCTGAAGAAGCAGTTCATATGACATATCCCTCCGGGTACCCATACACTCTACCTCCTTGCATCGTGTAATGATGCATAGTTTTGTCTTATTGTTATGTAACAATGTAATATAATTAAAAAATGCTCTCTGTCTGACAAATTAAAGAACTCTTGATTCCTGTCAGTGCATTCCAAAATGGGGTGGGCATTCTCACAGATTGTACAAATTTGAAAATATTCTTTTGTTTAACGCGTCAAGTGTTGTAATTGATTACTTGTTGATTATCAAACTTATAATGGATCTTGGAAAAAATACGGAACATATATTTGAATATACAGAAATAGAAAAGAGGAGCATGGGTGAGTGAACGAGTGAAACTAGAATTAACACCTTGAATACTTTCACAATTATATCTACATGTATGGCCTATGGTGCTGCAGTTTGTTGCAAAGAGTTACCCATTTTTGGAGAATCAGGGACCTTTGCTATAGGGCTAGGATTTGCCGTGATTATGTTTCTAGTTTCCATGTTTTATGTGTTTTTATTGTTCCCAATAAGTTGAATACAAACATACAGAATAATATGTGTACATGACAGCTTGTGAGTTCAAATAGGCCAGATCCAAAACTTACAAACATAACAATTGTCTTATATTGTCTTATATTCATCAGATATAACGGCAACTTCAACCATGGCAAGACCTTTATCCGCGTTCGTATGCTGAGTGGCTATGTTCCCAATGAATGTGACCTTCAAGAGGTAATTGTTGAAATGATGTCCGAGTTTGATCTTCAGCAATTTATACGGGATACTCGGTGAATGAATGAATGTAAGTGTTGATTAAACAGAGATGGTGGATTGAACTACCAAGTGGTAATTGGAGTAGTAGTTGTTGAACAAGTAGTAGGTGTAGTGGTAGAAGCAGTAGTCACAGAAGCAATAGTAGTCGTAGTAGTGACCCTACAAACAAATTCTTGATGAATATGTTCAGCAAGACAATGAAAGTCCTGAATATGCATGACTCTGAAATGAATCCTTCTCTTCTCTGTGTTCCCAGATAGAGGGGGAACGCGTTGTCTCGGCTACCTTCAATGACGACTACGTTCTGATACAGCTGAGAAGGGTGAGTACACATCACAAAATCTCACGCAAAGGATATAATATACCCGAGAGACTTTCGAGCGCCATTTCAGTCTCAAAGAAAACCTAAACTGTGAAAATATATAGTGCAGTCGCATGTACATGTATATGAAGGAAAGTCTGTCTGTCTCTCTGCTCCACTCACCCGTTAAACTCCGGGTTAAACTTGGTCTTCAGCAAAAAATGCCTGTCGTATTAGGGTCGGGTGGTCAGGCTCGCTACTTGGTGGACACATATTATCGTATCCAATTGCGTAGATAGATGCTAGTGATGTTGACCACTGGATTGTCTGGTCCAGACTTGATTATTTACAGACCGCCGCCATATAGCTGGAATATTGCGAGCCTGACCACCCGATCCCGTTATTCGCTTCTTACGACAAGCATGGGTTACTGGTGAATGACACATTCTAACCCGGATCTTCACGGGTGGCATTCCTGAGTCATTAAGCTGACACGTCGTGGTGTAACTGGAACACTGTGTAGCGGCGTTAAACTCAAACCAGTTTCAGTTAAGACAAGAGTAACACAATCGGAGAGAAGTGATTGAGGGCCATTTCAAACATTGTACCCATGTGGGGAATCGAACCCGGGTCTTCAGCGTGACGAACGAACGCTTTAACCACTTGGCTACCGAACCGCCCCTCGTTGAGAAGAGGTTCTTTTAACCAGACCTCGTATTGGGCATTGTGGTTTTGGTACATGTCTCAATATTATTAATAAAGATATTTCTACCACGTGTACAGTGTGTGTAATCAGCTTGATAATGAGGCTACTATCTACTACATTGCCCAAAATATGTAAATCAACGTAAGGCGCTGGTGGAATGTCTTACAGCTTTCAATATTGATCTCTCATTGGCTGGACTAGTATGTTCCAGGCAATATCGTTCGCCATGAAGTTCAGTTGTAGATCTTGCTTATATTAAAGCGTGTGGCAGCTTTGCAACTTTATGAAATTTTAGAAACTTAGGAAACCTTCATGATGGGCAATGTGTAAATGGGCTTAGTTGCCCAAACACCTGTTACAATGTTGATGATCAATTTAGTTGCCCGAACACCTGTTACAATGTTGATGATCAATTTAGTTGCCCGAACACCTGTTACAATGTTGATGATCAATTTAGTTGCCCGAACACCTGTTACAATGTTGATGATCAATTTAGTTGCCCGAACACAATGTTGATGATCAATGTTACAATGTTGATGATCAATTTAGTTGCCCGAACACCTGTTACAATGTTGATGATCAATTTAGTTGCCCGAACACCTGTTACAATGTTGATGATCAATTTAGTTGCCCGAACACCTGTTACAATGTTGATGATCAATTTAGTTGCCCGAACACCTGTTACAATGTTGATGATCAATTTAGTTGCCCGAACACCTGTTACAATGTTGATGATCAATTTAGTTGCCCGAACACCTGTTACAATGTTGATGATCAATTTAGTTGCCCGAACACCTGTTACAATGTTGATGATCAATCAGTCGACTGACGTTTTAGGTGAGCGCAGAAGAAGAAGAGTGCGTAGGCTTCCGTATTATGAAGATCAGTGACGTATTCCGTATTAAGCCTGCCACAGTCACACTACGGAGCTTCAATGTGGACGGTGAGATCCTTGAAATATCTTTGCTTCCTCTGAATACAGAAACCTTTGATTGAGGGCTTACATCCGAGATTTCCCCAAATTGTGATCATGGATACTATTCACAGAGTGTTTTTTACCAAATGTTGAGGTCGAACATATGTTTCACTTTATACTTCCGTCCGACTTTAACTGGCTGACTGAGTATGGTTTTACGTCGCTTTTAGCAATAATCCACAACATAATCCCCGCCGTCATCCAAACATGACGGCGGGGGACACCAGAAGTCGGACATTTAACGATTGTTATGGCGCCACACCAGAAGGTTGTGAGACCACCTTAGGTTGCTGAATTGTGCCTCACTGGTTGGTGTATGTCAACAGTACGATGTTGTATCCGCTTTACAAATATATTTTCATATTTCCATACACCAATGAAATATTCGTTAATTCTGAAGTAAAGACCATATATATAGTGCCAAGTTATATCTACCAACTGTATCTGAACGTAGGACAGGTTGCACGATTGAAAACCATTCTCACTTCCACCTGACGTCACGACGTGATATAACTAAGCTATCCCCCTGCACTCAGCTGGCATGTATATTTGGGCCAGTAACAGTAGACACGGGCTTTTGACCACTTCGAACCTTTCATCATGATCATTCAGCCTTAAACATCAAACAAACCCGAACAATCACAATCCGTTCAAGATCCAGGTCTTCAGCAACCTATGCTTGTTGTAAGAGGCGATTGACGGAGTCAGTGGTCATGCTCGCTGACTTGTTTCATGCGTGGCATCGTATCCCAAAAGGTCGATGTTCAAGGTATCAATCACTCGATTGTCCGGTTCAGCCTCGATTTTTTGCAGACTGATGTCACATAGCTGGATAATTGGAGTGCGGCGTTAAACAACTAAAACTTAACAATCACAATCAGTTCATTTCAAGTTTCGTTTCAGAATGGACGTGTCCACGAACGTATGAGAGTGGGGATAACGTAGTCAGCACGCCTTTCTATTGTCCACTTCAGGTCAATGACCAGATGAGAGGATGCAGCTGTATAAACGGTCGGTATTCGAAAAGTCATGGGACCAATTAGAAATGCCTGGCATAAAGCCAGGAGCTCATGCTGTGGCATGTAGTCCGTCTTACATTTTTGACACTCATGTAAAGCTACAAGACCTGAAATTTGTCATGAAGGATTCCCCCTATTAAATTTATATACAAAACAGCACACAGAATTCCGATACCCTAACTTGATGAGCTCAAAGTTGCAACAACCACCACCAATGACTGCTCCAATGTTCTTATATGAAAGAACCGTGTGTTCCTTAATATATTTTGAGTAATATAACTGAAATACTGTGGAAACTCGCGTTCACTGATCGGTCTTGTTGTCTATGTTAGTTTTTTTAACATTGCCATCATGCTGATGTAAATACACCTTGCAATTCTCCAGATAAGTGTGTGGATTGCGGTCGGCGAAACACCCCGGGAAGGACTCAGCTCCGCGCCCTGGCGGGAGCCTCGACGTATGGTACGTGAGGAGAAATGTTTCCAAATGTCAGAATCAGAGTAATGCGTTGGAAGTTCAATCAATGTTTTGAAGAGTGTGGGATTACAAGCCAGCAGTCATTTGTTGGACCCATTTGCTTTACTGCGTACAAATCATCAGTGGAAGCAAAGGAGAACTGATATTTCGTGATTTGTTTGTTACACACAATTTAATGTTGAGCAAATGTGATATACGATAGGGTTGGAAATTATCTATGAACATCTCCTTGCTGGGACAGTGATAACATAGCAATACATACCTTCCCTTACTCCCAAAACCTGTGCTATGACCAATCCTGGAAGCTGCCAACCGATTTTGTTATGAAATATGGTAGTCATGTGAACGAGTGAAACTGTCCAAGACATCTGGGGTGCGCCGCCAGCTTTCATGCAATAAATGTGGGTCGAAGGGTGACTCCTGGGGACTATTCTTTACGCGATTTGGTGAAATGAGGTTTATACATAGAATTCATACAAAACACCTTTACAACAACGTGCATGCTTAACATGGATTTCTCAGGAATCAGTCTGTTCCAGTCTGTTTAACTAGAGTATTTCATTCCATTGAGTTTCGTATTCAAACGTGATGAGGTACACAGACCCCCAACACCCCTAAGAAATCTTTACGTAGATGAGGTCGAACTCCCATTTTGAAGATCATATCCTCCTTAATTGCCGAGTCTTTCCAGAGATATGTTTGAATTAAGTTTAGACTTGAAGATGCTGCAACTTCTACTTTAAGCCAGGCAAGGAGATGGAAAGTGGGTCAACTGGGTAGGGAGGAGCGCAAGTGAGACGCCAAAATGTTAATAGCAACAGTACCATTCCCATCCTACTTGGTAACCATTCACTTCTGGGTGAGCTGTGACATAATTTCTGGTCAGTGGTCACAGGAGACACCGGGTGTAAGAAATGTGTTTAATCCAATTGATTGTAGTCATGGGCGCACCTGGCTGTCACAATATTATTCACATCTATATCAATGTCAAAGCAAACTCAATGAGGCCGTAGCGGAAAACAACCTTCACTCGCTTACTCTAAGCTCAGCATATAATATTGTTAGCTTCCAACATATGTACATACACATGCCTGAGAGATGTAGATTACAACGCCAGCTAATGGTCAAATTCGACTGCTTCAGCCTTCAAGCTACGAGCGCTGGCAATGGAGGAACACAATGGCTACAGACATCTGATGTTTAACGTTGAAGAAGACTTAAAGCCATGTAAGTCTAAAATGAACGTGCTATACTCCGTATGGTCTTGTTAAAATCAGGTGATTGGCTGTAAGAAATGATTCAATTAAGCATTTCGGAAAGGATGGCTGAATCGCATGGTAAGGCTAGGTGACGTGGATCACAGCCTGTCATTCTACGTAGCCGATTGCGTGGGGCGGTGTTCATAATATCAGTCACGGGATTGTACGGCCAGTGGTGTGTGCGTTATAAACAGTAAGGGTTTTCCCGAGCCCATTCTAACTCCCGCACTTTCAGTACGTCACCGGATCTGACGTTATTGTATGACGTGAAGTCATGATGCATGTAGTCAGTCAGCCTTGCATAGCAGGTGGGGTAGATCCAGTCGGTAACGTCGTTCAGTTATGAAGTACTGAACTCTGTTGAACTTACCACGTTGTGAGTCCTTCCTGTGACAGTTGTGGGTTCCCGAGACAAGAACATGTCGCGGCTCATATCCAATATGTGACAGACCAGCGTCATTGAGGTGGAATATTGCTGAGTCAGCGTTTTTCAAATGGACTGTTGATATGGGTTAGTCTGCCTCCAAGACACTACAGAAGAAATGAAAGAGTAGCCCTACTCAGTCAAATGATTTTCCGAATCATGATTGCCTCAGCTCTGGCCACTGTGAATTATTCATACTTTGAACTTTATTTCTGAGACGAAATTTGAGTCTAAGTCGGCGTTATAAACCAAATACAAACTGTTGGTATGGGCATTTCTGTCTACCAGACAGAAGAAAATACATAGTAGGCCTACCGAAGCTAAGATTTTCTGGCCAGTCTAGATTGTCTTAGCTCTTGGAAGTTAAGAATTACTCTGTACCTGTACTTTGAAAAATTGTGCAAATAAAAAAAATAAAAAATAATTATTCTGGGCACCATTTAGATTTGTTTTGTAAACAAACATATTTGATGCATTTTATACTGTATTTCTGGAACGAAATGTCAGTTGGGTTATACACCAGATACAGACACAGACATGGGGTTGCCACTCTACTCCCACAATGTTCCAGGTGTCGGTGACATGGCCCAGCAACACGTGACGTTTGTGACAAGACAAGAGTGTGGGTGTCCTGTGTTCACGGAAGGAGAGCTGTACTGGGTGCTGGGAAAGGACTTCAACAGATACACAGATGAGCACGGAAATAACAGGTATATAGAGTTTGGTGAATCTCAACACCAGCACGCCCATGTACATGTGTTGTGAATACAGGTATCAACTTCACTCCCTCGTATCAGGAAAGGGCGTCACATACTTCATACAGTAAAACCTGGGGTGGTGGCTGGGGTTTTGGACTTCGGTCTTGGGCTGGGATCTTGGGCTTGTTTGGGTTCACAGCAGCTGAAAATGAAGGGGTAACTTGTAAGTAATAGTAAACATAGGCGTGTTGGATACAGCTAAATATATGATTTGAGCTGGCGTAAAGTGTTAAATGCTAGGTGTTCACTGTGGTGAGGTGAGGTGAAATTGGGTTTAACGTCGTGCTTGAGAATATTTCGCTCATATGACGATTGTGTTCACTGTGGAGCCAAATGAAATAGTGGTAAGAATGAATGACTGAGTTTGTTCTTAAGATTAAGATATGTACGTCTGTTTGTTGTTTAAAAACAATCCAGCTATATGTCGGCGGTCTGTAAATAACTGAATCTGGACCAGACAATCCAGTGATCAACATCATAAACATCCACAATAATTCCAGATATTCGTAATAATCCACAGTTTCTACCTGTTTCCCTTTGAAATTCTGGTTGTCTTTTTAATATTGATATTCATTCCCGAAGCATTACAGAACTCTTTAACAACATTTATTTTCTTCAGAAGTTGGTTTGTAGGGCCTGTTATTACCTATATGGATAGGAGGACATATGGATAGGGTAGTATTTTCCTTTATGTCCCAATGGAGGTTACACCTGGTGAACGTTGATTGGCTGATTTCAGCCAATGAAATGAAGCCGCACCACACGCGTAGGGATATGGGGATTAAATAATAGAGAAACTGATGTTTTCATTTTAGCGTTTTTAGATCGAAAAGGGATATAGGTAATAAAAACAATAACCAACTCGCCACTCGTTAGTTATTGTCTAAATCCTGCTGACACACCATCAGCATACACTTGTGCCAAAACAGAAAGACAAAAGTATCCCCCGACCCTGGGTTTAACCTCGACTCACAAGCGTGGGGTCCCGGGATCTCTAATTAGGGACCGTTCATAATTTATGGCTAGTGGGGTGATGATGATTTTAAGGGGGGGGTCACCCATTTTGTTCTGGGGAGCTAGGGGGGTGGTCAGCAATTTTGTACACACGTACTAGGGGGTCATTGATTTTGTACATAAAAATATCTTTAAAATCATGCTTAGAAATTATGGGAAGTGGAGGGGGGGTCATAGATTTTGTACATGACATGCAGGGGGGTCACTTATTTTGTACATAAAATTTAGGGGGGTCATTCACATTGTACATGCTTCTCTATAAAAATCATCATCACACACCCCCACACCCCCTAACCATAAATTCTCAACGGCCCCTTATTAGTTTTAAGGTTCCTGTCGTGTAACTGTGTAGGGAACTGTACGTTTTCATATTTTTTTCTTAGAGCCTGGAATTTATCATTGATTATGTGGACTGATGGATGAAAAGGTGCACGTAATTGCTCTGACAGAAACAACCAAACACTTAGCAAAGTCATGGCTGTGTTGTCCGTACAATGAATAATATTGTGCATCCCTCCGGACGCAGTGATTTTTTTCTGAGTCCATTTTCTACATGTGTTCGTACTGGATTCACATTTACACGTCGCGTAAAACCCTACCTCGACCACAATTTTCTTCCAATCTAGTTCCAAGTTGATTGATAAATATAATGAAGATTTGAAGGCTCTGTACACAGCCTTGACATTACAGTCCAGTAAGACGTCAGGTTGCGAGTTCTGGGTACATAGAAACTATAAGCTTGAAATGATTACGTGTGGCGTCCAATTGCTGGACATTCCTAGATAGAAAAGCAAAATTATCCCTTTAAAGTTTAGAACAGTCAATAAAGGGACCTGACAATCGCACCTTCTTCTTCTTCTGTAAGTACATTTGTACCATAGCCTGAAATGCAAAAAACTCGCTCCCTCACTCACTCAAAAGCTGCTTGTGTCCTGCGAGTTGCGAGGCTTGTGAAGCGAACATATAATGCTTCTGTCCCAGACATTTCATCTTCATTGAAAGGTTCAGTTTGCAGTGGAGGCGCGTGTTGATTTAACAATTCATATCCAAACCAGTCGGACAAGGTGATTTAGGCTCTTTAAAACTGTTGAAGATTTTCTCCTTGGAAAGGACTGTTTGAAGTCAGAGTTGATTTGCTGGTTGTCTTCACAGGTATTATCTGATTATTCATGAAAGAGGGATACATAGTCTGGAGGGGTACTGTGTTAAGCAGATTATTAAAATCATCAATTCTTTGATTTGTCGAATTATTCTGAGTAGTTGTTATCATAGGATTATGTTTCTTCAATAGATTCCTAACTGTTTTTGGACAGATCTTGATGAGAATAATACTGCCCTACTTGTTACAAAACATCAATTCCTGTTGTAATTAAGTAATTTCTCAATCTGCTTCATCTTGTCATATCAATGCCAGTATCATGTCCAGGACGTCTGTGGTGTACACCCCATATTCTCCTGCAGCTGTACCCATGTTATCACGTCAAAGATCCCTCAACAGTTCCGAAGTTTTGTCGACAGCGTCCGCATGGCTGTGCAAGAGACACCAACCCCTGCCCCTGCCCAAGAACCCATACTAGCTGGTGCCTAACATGGCAATAATGTGTTGGGAAGGGAGGTTGTATATTGTAACATGACTGCACTAGGAATAAGTGTCTGATATCTCCTGAATATGTTTCCGGAGTTTATGTTGAGGATAGGATTTAATTGGTTGGGAATATATGTCTGATATCGCTTGCATTTGTTGTAACAGGTGCTATATAGTAACCAGATCGAATCTTTCTTTAAGCCAACCTCTTATGGGAAATGTAATCCAGGGTTATGAGTTATCGTAACTATACAGATCATCATAGGCTCACAACTGAATGCTTTGAGGAACGAGCCCCATAAACCCATGTGTGTTGTAACCATGTATTTGCTCACATGAATGACGACCAGCCAGACTGATGCTATCTTTTTCTTGTTTTCAGTTTTAAGTTTTTCCTCAACGCAAATTCGTACCTTCTGTCCTCGGCGCTGTCGTCGAACTTTCCCCGACATTCTGTAGACATTACCAGAGCCTATCGTAGTACTGCGGGAAGAACATGCAACTAAAGCTCTCAGGTATCGACGCATCTTTCGAACCGACTTCATTTGGGCTTCCTTGACAACGCGACATGCGAAGAGAGCACCCAGACCTTTCGGACGCAGATCCGACTAAATACGTACATGGGATGTTGGTGTAGACAGGATATTGAAATCACACAGCTCCATGTTTTCACATACCTTTACGTACTATTATAAAGCAATAACAATTGAAAACAAGGCAATACTTGGCCGCAAGGATCCTCAAATGAGTATACGTTTGTTTGTATTTTTTACACCATAAACATGGATGACCCATTGTTTCTTTATTTCGACTTGTACACTACTTTTTATGTTGTGTAAACTGTACAATGTTTAACGGAGATGTGTGAATATAATCTTCTATTGAATAAACGTTAATGTTGCCTCTTTGTGTAATGTATCTCCCTGAACGAAGAATACTCATGGAGGGTGACGCGAGGTGAAGCAATAACCAAATCCGCGTCTCGGCTCTAAAGTTTCAAAGCGAAACCATTATTCCATCCGATGAATATTGGCTTTGTTTCGGAGGTTTTTCCGATATTTCCTCGTCGAGGTGGTAAATAACTGAATCCGCACTGTGATCATAATGGAAGACCACTATCCCTATATTAAAGGATTATTCCCTAACGCTGTCTGTGGTATTTTCTTGGAGATGAGTGTCGGATGGATAAAATTGCACATGGCCGATCGCTTCGCCCGTCATGCGGTTTTTATCTTGACTTGTCTCTTCGCTGAGGAATTCACGCTGGGTATTGATAATGTTCAACGTCATGCCATGCCTATATCCTGGCTACAACATGTATAAACTTTGATAATGTTCAACGTCATGGCATGCCTATATCCTGGCTACAACATGTATAAACCATGATAATGCTCAACATCATGCCATGCCTATATCCTGTACAACATGTATAAACCTTGATAATGCTCAACGTCATGCCATGCCTATATCCTGGCTACAACATGTATAAACTTTGATAATGTTCAACGTCATGCCATGCCTATATCCTGGCTACAACATGTATAAACCTTGATAATGTTCAACGTCATGCCATGCCTATATCCTGGCTACAACATGTATAAACCTTGATAATGTTCAACGTCATGCCATGCCTATATCCTGGCTACAACATGTATAAACCTTGATAATGTTCAACGTCATGCCATGCCTATATCCTGGCTACAACATGTATAAACCTTGATAATGCTCAACGTCATGCCATGCCTATATCCTGGCTACAACATGTATAAACCTTGATAACATGTATTAACATTATTTACAAGAGAAACTGACAAATGTGTTGTATACTATATCTCGCTCAAAATATGACACAAGTATAACCGGCACATGTACAGGTTAATAAATAGAGATTTTATGTATTGTAATTAAATATGAATGTTTCCTATCAACGAAATAATTTCATTGAATATATTCCATAAAGAACTATCTCAGACTTAATATACTAAGTATTGGTCGTTTAATCGACCAATCAAGTGACCGCCTCCGTGGTGTAGTGGTTAGAGCGTCCGCCCGGAGAGCGGAGGGTCGCGGGTTCCATCCCCGACCGCGTTATACCAAAAGACGTTAAAATATGGTACTTGTTGGTCCCTGCCTGGCGCTCGGCATTAATGGGTACAACAAGGACTGGTCGGCTCGGAGTCAGTATAATGTGTCTGAGTAGGGTATTCATGCTTCACTACGGCATGGTATCTCAGTGGGCTAGCACTATAAAATCAGCCTAAGTACAAGCAGCCGCACATACACATACACACGCATGCACGTCGTCATATGAGCGAAATATTCTCAAGCACGACGTTACACCTCACCTCACCAATGAAGTCATACATGGTTTACGAATTATTCCTCTAGTATTGTATAATAATCGATTTACCTTTGTAAATATTATATCATAAATCACAGGACGGGAAACTTTCTCCAGGAATTGTGAAATATAAATATACAGGTGCCATGTAAGCCGATGGTTTAACCTCATACGATTATGATAGCTCGTTTGAATTTTCATTTAATCTTTTATTGTATCATTTTGAAACAAGATGAAAACTACATAATGATGATAATAGGCATATACATATACAATGTTGAAATATTCATTTTGATAACTGATCAGGTAAATATCGACACCAAACAAATGCCCATTATGTCCAGGTAGGGGACACGGTCGAGATAATTGTGTTCAAGGCGATATTTACGTGGTCAAAACAGATATTTTCCGTTGTTTTGATCCAGCTTCCAATTACATTTTTTGAAGCCGTGATTTCAAATTCATCACATCTGACGAGGCTAGTATTCCAGCAACAGTGAGTGAGGAAATGTGGATTTTGCAATTTTGCAGTTATTTGAGGCTAGAACAGTGCAGTCAATATACGCCCACACAAAGTGAAGGTGCCATCTAAGACAAATTGACATTTTCGACAGGGACAATTTATAATTTGTGTTATACTCAGGTATAGTTTTAATATTGTTTTTGATAACTCATTTAAAAATATTTTTGCCCTCATTCACAAATTTCAACCACCTGACCTGAGTCATATTGTGTTAAACATGAGTCTCTTTGGTTTATGGTCGGTTTTCGTAAGTACGGGTAAGACATTTGTATTATATTCTAAAATATTCATTCGTTCAGAAACAAAGCATATTGTCCGTTCACTTTCCGCGAAGCTGTTACATAACAATCGCACAATTCCTACATTGAGATACAAGAAAAGGCTTAGAAATTTGCTCTTTCCGAACTCGTACCATGTCTGCAGATGAATATATTCTGTCAGAGGGGAAATTAATATTCCACATAAACTCGACGCACGGTTCATTGAACAAGAATCAAGAAATTTACAGCTGCGTAATTTGAACGTCGGGAACTAAATCCTTGCCTTGAGCGTATTTTTCACTTTCCTTATCGTTTTCAAATGTGCGTCGAAATCAATAAGTAATCATTCGGGGGTTAAGCCGGATTTATAGTGCTAGAACACGAATACCAGATAAGGTCAGTGTTAGTATCGACAAGCCACTGGCTGGAAATCCGGAACAAAAACTGGTTAAAGCAAAATGTTCAATTTTGCATTTTTTTATCTTAGCGCACCCATAAATGTCGTTTTCTGAATTGCTGAGCGTTCTTCTATAATTTTCAATGTACCCCCGCTTACAAGCGAGTAACATTTTCTATGTTACCCGCTTGAAATGCCGAATTGTGGGAATTCATTGGTACTTCGTGTTAGTAATTCCTTATCTCGAATAAGACCCGTGAAGGACCGGGTTAGAATGCATGATCATAGATGATGAGTATGATGATGGACAGATCTACTTGATGATACCGCAACTAGTGATGGACAGTCTGACACTGATCCTCTCTCTCATCGACGACCCGTGAAGGTCCGGGTTAGAATGCATGATCATAGATGATGAGTATGATGATGGACAGATCTACTTGATGACACTGCAACTAGTGATGGACAATCTAACACTGATCCTCTCTCTCATCGACGTGAAGGTCCGGGTTAGAATGCATGATCATAGATGATGATGGACAGATCTTGATGATACCGCAACTAGTGATGGACAGTCTAACACTGATCCTCTCTCTCATCGACGACCCGTGAAGGTCCGGGTTAGAATGCATGATCATAGATGATGAGTATGATGATGGACAGAACTACTTGATGACACTGCAACTAGTGATGGACAGTCTAACACTGATCCTGTCTCTCATCGACGACCGGTGAAGATCCGGGTTAGAATATTGATCAGTAACCCACGCTTGTCGTAAGAGGCGACTTACGGGATCGGGTGGCCAGGCTCGCTGACTTGGTTGACACATGTCATCGGCTCCCGATTGCGTAGATCTCTATACTTATGCTGTAGATCACTGAAATGACTGGTCCAGGCTCGATTATTTACAGACTACCGCCATATAGCTAGAATATTGCTGAGTGCGGCTTTAAACTAAACTCACTCACTATCTCGAATAATTGAGTCACGTATGATGTATGGAAATCACCGATGTTTTGCGAATGGAAATCAATGAGTAGTATATACACCTGGGGGTACGAGATCAAGTCCAACAAAAGCCTCTGTAAAACTTCATTTATGAAATAAAACTTTCGTCAGGCCCTTATCTCTCTCCGCTATTGTATATACCACTGTTTGAACCCCCAGTTTACTTCCTGGTCACTATGACCGCGAACCAACACTTTCCTGATCACGATAGCTCTATGTCGTGTTGACAGGAAACAGTTAGTAACAGGATACTATTGGGATCACTAAACAGTAAGTGTTAAATAATTTGCTTGGGGGTAACACTGTGCCGTGATTCCTCTTTGACGGCGGCCCGTGGCTGCCCTACATGATGTTGATCTCAGCAAAACAGTTTAACGTGAATCTCCTATGATTTCTTTGGTTTTCGTAATGAAAGCTTGCTGGGCTTGTTGTATCCCCTGTTCTATGTACTTTTTTTCTTGTCTTCGCTGATGACAGTGCTTTTACGAGACTTGTTTCGAATCTCTCGTTTCATTTCGTGATATTTTGTGAGTTCAGAGAGGACCAAACAAAACTCCTCCTCGGAGACTTTACTGTCAGTGAGTGCGGTGGAGATGTGGTCGCTTACCGTGTTCAGCTTTGCTTCGGCCAGAACCCTGATCTCGTTGTGCTTCAACGCTTTACGATGCAGTCTGTGGGATGCAAACTTAAACACCAACCCCCCCCAACCCTGACACCCAAGCTGTTATTTCGATGCCTAGCACTATTGGTGCGGCTACGATGGTGGCCAAGAACCCGACACCTACCGCCCCTAGTCCCATGCTGGTTGTCATAAGGGCGGTATCAACCCCATCCACGGCATTGAAAGCCCTATGGTACTTCTTGTACAATGCTGCCCGTGTGTCGCGGTCTTTTTCTAGTTGGCCTTTAACATCACATAACTGTTTCAACTGAAACCCGTCTATGGTTTCCGGTGTCTTCGCTACTTCTTCTACGACTGGGTACAGACCCATCCTGTGTGTATAATATATATTACAAGATATATTTTAATTGGTCGCTAGTTAAATAGTCCTCAATGTATTTGAGACTAATAATGGCTAGGTTCTCATGCAGGAAAATATGGGAAAGGTCAATAGGTGGATTTTGTCTCACATCAACCATCGGGGGGTCTACTAAGAGGGCCGATTCCTCGTGCCTGATGATATGATAACGGTTGTCTGAAGAATAAGGCTTGTTATATGTAGTTTTATAACTTATTTCCAACCCAGGTAAAATTTGCCAGTGGGAACTCAAAGCAGTGTCTCCGATAAGGACTTCTATGATGAGCGTTGAGTTTGGTTGCACAGTCATAGGATTTGGTAGGATATCAGGTAAGTCGGCCCTTAAACTTGAGGCACCAGATGAATATAACGTATTGCCTGAGAAGATTTGGTATTGGGAAATTGGTTTTTGGGTAACTCTTACATTATCGGAATCCGGAATGTAAGACGTGAGCCAGGTGCCGTTGTTCCTAATTTCGGAGACAGCCCCATTTTTGTTTATAGAGACGCAAGGTGCGGTGAGGGTCACGTTGATCAACCATTCGGGTTCCTTAAAGTCTGTCAGATACATCGGTCTATACACGTTGCCTTCAAAGTGCAGGACGTACACGGGGATGCCCACGGGGGGCCAATCGAACCCCTCTGTGTCTCCTAGGTCGTTAAGCGTGACGTTGGGTCGATGACGATTGGACATTGCTATAATACTATTACAAGATAGTTTCCAATTGTTTTTCTGATAGTAGTTCAGGGGTGCACCTCACCCCCATGAGGTGTATGTTGTCGGGTAGGAAGATCTTGGTGAGGGATATCGTGTCCTACACGGTCACGGTGACCCCCTGCAGACTGGTGTGGGAGTCGACACCCACCCGTACGTAAACAGTGCAAACGTGATACTGGTGCCGTTTCACACACGTGAGTTTGATTCCCTTCACGACTTCGACTTTGTCCTGCGATGGTTCCCCTAGGTAGACTTGGATGGCCAGCGTGGAATTTGCTGGTAGACCTTCCAGGATTTTGACCACACCGCGGAATTCAGACACCAACTGCAATTTCCACTTATTGCACTCCCGGTTTACTCGATAGCATGTGGGCCGCCATACTCGAGAGTTGGCTGATGATTACACTACGTCTCTGCTCCGGGATGTAAGCCACGAGCAGGGTTCCATTGTTCACGACTTTGTTTAGGTAGTTGTCTTTGTTCTCCGTGAACACGTAGGGGGAGCCGAGACTAATGTTGAGGGTAACAACACCGACTTGTCGTCGTCGGTGAAGACGAGTGTATATGGCTTGTTTCGGGCGACGGTTGTGCTCTCGACGTCTTCTAAGTCAAACAGTTTGCCGCCAAACGATGGGTGTACCGACCATCTATCATCACCGATGCGGACTAGGTCGAGCCGAGTGTTGAGGGCAGCTCCTGATGTATTGACTATATCACCTAGGGTTCTACCGGAAGGGACTTCAACGCATTTGTAAATGCTGTTTTTAAGTTGTAAAGCCTACAGTCGACCCTCTACTCCGGGGTCGTCGAACCCGCATGTGTCCCTGAGGTCGGAGATCCCCACATTGATGCATTTTTTCAACCTCATTCCGGGACCTTGTGCGCTAGTCATTTTATGTGCAGCATTATGCTGAGGTATCCTATATTCACAGGATTATGCTTTATATCTGAAACCGATATTACCAACTCAGGGATGGTGCCCAGAGTTAACCTCTTATACTGCCGTGGTGAAAACGACTCGGTTCTACCGTCGTTGTACTTCTCAGTTTTCACCGGTATGGCTCTCAGTATCGTGGAAGGGTGGCCCCCTTGAATGTTGTCCGTTGTGCTCAGCTTACTAAGATGAATGCACAGCTCTCGGTATGGTACTAGGTCGGGTAACTTCGTGCCTGTGACTGTAGTTGTGGGTTTTATCTCGTCCGGCGACATCCCGAGTGTCCTCACCAATGGTCGGCCGAGCCTCAAGGGGTTTATTCTGTTGTTGGTTAACACCACTGTGCCGTTTGAGTCGTTCATCTTGAGTTCGGCTCCCAAGGGTTTGAAGACCTCATCACTTAGCGAGCACACACTGTAGTAGCCGTCGATTATCTGGTTGCGGGCTCCACTGACGAAACAGCTTATTGTTGCTGGCGTTGATGTTGGTCCATCGCGGCAGGTAGGTGATATCGCAGAGTGCGACTTCGAGTTGGCCTGACGTGTTGTCGATCGCATGCATCAGCTGAACGGACTCACCGCTTGTTATCCTGGAAGTGTTACGTACATGTTAGATTATATATGTCCATTATATAATACTTTAAAAATGTACAAACCGGGAGTGTTTTACCCTAAACTGGACATAGATTTCCCGCACATGAAGATCGTGGTCGACGTGGTCAGGTTGCACTTCAGAGCCCAGTTCATAGATGTGTTCAACCGGTATAAGCTTTCGGTGACTAACGTCAAGGCAGTCCACGCCTGGTTCAACACCCCTATGCAGTTCTGGCAGAATCAACTCGACTTTGCCATCTGGTGTGCGACGAGTGGGTGTGGCTTGACATTGACCGACACTCGGCGGGGACCGCTGAGTCAGTCTGTGTTCACGTTCCACGTGTACTACCAGGTCAGGCGTATCGTCAAAGAGATCAGCGCTCCGCTCCCACAGGACAAAGCATGGGACGCAGTAAACAACCCGTACGATAGACGGGCCTACGAACGCGTTTGCAATGAATTCGAACTAGACCCGAAGACGAATTGGCGTTTGCCTGGCCCGAACCATGGGTTGGGTATCCCCATCGTTTACAATATGCCCCTCGTGGAAGCCAGCGAAAAGATGAAAGAATGGGGGTAAAAGTCGTATCATCACATCACGACGAACGAGTGGGATGACCGTTACATGGCTTTCGACAACAGCAAGGATAACCAGTCTGGAGGTTCGAGCAGCCAGCCACGGATGACTGGAAAAAGTTCATGCTGGACACGTCGGGAGGGTTCACTCGTGCAGGTGTAACCAGATTGAACGACTCGATTGAGCGTACGTGTGGGCGCTGTTGGGTGCGCAGACGCAAACGCTTTCCAACATCCTCGGTAAGGGGACTGCTTACGACGCTCAGAAACAGTTCGTTGTTAACGTCGAGGATGCTATCAATGCTCCAGTTGATCTACTGTGTGCTATCCGGCGCTACCAAGACGTTGTCGAAAGTCAACTACGTGTTCAACTTGAGATTGTACATGGCTCCAAGCGATATGCAACTGAGAGTAAAAAAAGTGGTGGGTTACAACAACGAAATAGTCATAGCCACGGCCGACCAGAAGTTGGGTGTCAATGCAGGCATCAACGTGAGTCACGTCCCACCTCCAACGGGTGAAACGGGTATAGTCGTACCGTTTTTCGATGATGGGTTTCAGAGACTCGTCAGCCTGACTGAGTTTTATTTTCTCGCGAGCGATGTGCTCAACAATTTCGTTCAGTTTCCCCATATTGTTCACGAGTTCTCCATAAATGGTTCGCAATGCCCTGTCTAGCCCTCGCAGTTTTCGAACAGGAAATTCGAAACCCGGCAAGGGTTTGTCATTGTACGTGGCCAATATTTTTTCGAGACTGTCTGATGTTTCTTTAGCACGTTGGGGTATATCACCTTCACCGCTGAGTTTGGCCCTGGCTGCTTGCAGATCTTGGACGACCTTCGGGGAAAGCTTAGGCCGTGCGTCACTGTAATCTCTGAAGCCTAGTTCATCACGGATCAGTTGCCTCCCACCAGGGCGATTGCCTGCGCAGACAAGGCAAGCGGTTTTCTCGTGTGTTTGTTCATGAGATCGATCCCCGGATGAGCTTTCAATCGCAGCGTGCCCTTCTTGTCGATGGTAAACTTGGAAAAGTCTCGTCCCCACGGATTGACGTAGTTTCTTTCTGACTTCAACGCATCGTAGTAGTCGTTGAAGGTCGATTTTAAAAGTTCGTTGCTAACGGTGTCGCCCATGAATGAGGTGTCATCACAATCCCCATCATCGAGCGCACCAGCACCCATATCAACCATCGGGATGTCCTCATGGCCACCTTCAGCCATTATTTATATTAAACTTTCCGAAGATCAAGAGAGCCATCACCAACAATCCCAGCAAGATAGACCAGAACCAAACGCTGCTGGTTAGATTCCCCAACCTGGGTGAGAATGACCTCATCGTACCAGGTACGGTTCGACTGATGTTCAACCTCACGTTGACCTCCGCAAACGACAAACGCGAGCTCGTGCGGAACGTAGGTCGAGCCATCATCAAGAAAACCACCATCAAGATCAGCGGCAATGAGGTGTTGAGCATCGATGACAGCGACATATTTTACTGCTACGGGGACCTCTGGAAAAGCGAGGGAGAACGTGTCAATGATGTGTACCAAGGTATCAGCAAATCGACTCGGTTGCGCGTGGGGTACGGCTTCACGCAAGACCAGCTAGACAAGATCTCAGCAGGTGAAAAGGCCATCGCCCAAGCGTACGGGAGCAGGTTCTGTGTGCCGCTCGACCTCGAGTTGCTCACGGGGCACGTGTCGTTTTACCAGGCCCCGCTGGGTGATAGGCTTGAATACGAGCTCACGTTTAACAACAACAGCAAAGTCGTGCGTACGCCAAACGGTGATGAGGCGAGTTACGCCATCGACAACATCTCTCTGGAGTTCGACATGGTCACTAGCCTGGAGCTGGCAAGGCAGGTTCGAAACCAGTACTCGGGGAAGGTGGCCATCCTGTACGACCGCATACTGCGGCATAGAGCGATCATACAGGATAAGAGCGACATGCTGTGGAACATCAACCTAAACCTGCTGGCGCGATCTATGAAAGGTATCCTGATCGTCCCCGTGGAGGATTACGAGCCATTCCGAAGGGACAGCGAGAAGTTTTTCATCCCCGAGATTGAAAAGGTGGAAGTGACCATCGAGGGCGTGCCCAATCAGCTGTTCAGCACCGGTATGAGGGCACACCAGCAGTGGGACGAGATAACGAAGCTACCAACCCGACACCAACACGTCATCATGGACCTGGACCTATCCTCCGTGCAGATAGGTGAATACCTGACCACCAAGTACGCGCTATGGTTGGACATGCGATCCACGGACGATGATCAATTACATGGCAGCGGTCGCCGCATCGACAACGGCAGCGAGGGGATAACCATCCAGATTACCAAGAAGGCCCAACCCGCGGGCAAGTTGAAATTATATCTGTACGTGATTATGGACGCGCAACTTAATATAGAGAATGGGAGATTCGTGCAAGCCATCTATTGATCTACCCCGCGACCCGCACTGCGCCATAGTGTTCGGGCAGACGGGCTGTGGGAAGACCATTTTCGTGTTGGATATGCTGGAGGGGTACTACCAGGATGTGTTCGACAATATCGTTATCATGTGCCCTACTTTGCACATGAATAGAACGTACACGGAAAGACATTGGGTGATGACGGACCCGGACGTACACAGAGTCGACCTGGGAACACGTCTGCAGGATTGGTTGAAAGCTTATCACAGGAAATTTAAAGGGGAGTCGATGCTGTTCATCCTGGACGACTGCAGCGCTAACAAGGAGATAACAAAAAAGAGAGGCCTTCTCCGGTCGGCACGCAAAGCACAGCATCTGGGTGCTAATGCAGAAGTTCAACTCGGTGTTGAAAGACCTCAGGGAGCAGACGCGATGGTGGCCTTATTCCACTGCAAGGACAGGGATTCGTTCGAGGAGTGCTTGAGAGAGAACGATGTGATGAGCAAACTAGAACGGGAATGGGTGAAGAGGCAGCTAGCCGAGATGAAGCATGTTAAGCTTGTGCCCAAGACCGACCAACCCGTGGACTAAAGGGTGTTTTAACTTAGCAATGCTAAGCAATGCTAAGCAAATGCTAAGCAATGTCTTAGCAATTAAAAGTTACTATTCTATATGGTTTGTGAAGTGCTCATCGTGTGCAATTTAACCTTGATCTCGCTGTGTTTCGCCTGTATCAGTTATTATATCATTAGAGTTAAGAATCACTTGTTATATTATAGGATGGAGTGCGACAACCTGCTCGACCAACTGTTGGTGGAGGGGGATAATCGAGTGATGCCTGATGACGACAAGCGAGAGAAACTAATGGCGCTGGCGGTCGGTGGCAAGGCCAAACAATACTTTGGGGACTATGCCCCAGATAAAATCTAGAAACTACCTGCCGATGAGGTCGATAAGCTGTACGCGAGATATGAGTCCGGGCTCGGGGCCGAGATGACGAAGACTATAGGCTCGACAATGGCACAGGTCTACACCGGCATAGCGTCGTATGTCCTCCCCATTCCCCAGAACGCCGGCTTTACCTGTGGGAGGACCTCGAGAAGGACCCCTTTATCCAACACGCTTTGAGCACCATCAGCTGCCTGCCGTACCATAAATACAGTATGTTCTTAGCCCCGGTGACAGCGGCGATCATCACGGCGAAGCATTGTCAATTTAAAGAGGGGAATAATAATCATAATAGTATACAAGATGGATGCTGCTCAGACAACCCCGTTGGAAACCCCGACCCCAGTACAAGTCACCAAGCAGAAGAACCCTAAAAGGGTCGCCGCTGGTAGAAAAGGTGGTCTAGCCAAGCAACATAAGAGTAACTATATATGGATTGTAGGCGCAACTGCTGCGGTTGCCGTGGTTTTCATGCTTTATAATAGGTCACAAGCACCACCCCCACAACCACAATTAGAGGTCAACCCCCATATTATGTTTTAAATATATATTTCTATATCATATACATCATGTCTGAGGCGAAAACGTTCGTTAACGAAGCATACCACGCCACCGTGGTCGCCGGCCTAGCCATAGGGTGCACTCAGTTGACCAAGATGGTCCTCAAACAACCGACTATCAAGCTCGACTTCGACCTGCAGGATATGGGCATGCTCATCATGAATTTGGGTATGGCGATGGCCACCAAGGATATCCTCGTGAAGCAAGGGATCATACCAGAGAATATTTTGAAGTAAATATAGACATATATAGGATGGCTACGATCGCTATGATGGTCGACGGGCTTTAGTCAACGCCCTGGCATTTTCCGGGAGTAATTACCTGTTCTCGAAATTACAGGAGTCGAACGCGGCCCAGGTAGAAGCTGAACGAAAACGCCACAACATAGCCGTGGAGAAACTGCAAACTGCGCAAGCTGAGTACGCAAAGAAACGTATGCAGAGCGTCAATTACATTAACGAACGATGCCGTTAAAACGTTCCATGACGTCGACGACGCAGCGAGAGAATACTACCTACTAACTGGCAAACAGCTCGAACCAATCGAGGAACCAACACTTGCTCAGTACTACAGACCATCCCCGGGGCAAAAGGACCGAGAACTGACCTTCGTCGTGCTGGGTCTAGCAGTGACTGCGTTGATCGTAAAGCAATTAAACTAGGTCCCCATATGAGTATACCAAAGATGAGACCTGCCCCGTACCAATGCCAGTACATACTTATGGGGAAGACCGAGACCTGCGGTAGGAAATGTAGGATGGAAGGGTATTGCTGTTTTCATAGGAGGTGTTTCACGAACTACACGTGTTCCGTGTGCGGTATTGGAGTGAAATGTCACTACTGTTTATGTAAAGCCCACGGGGCAAACGTAGTCAGGCACCAGCTTATCTACGAGAAGAAAAAGGACTACATAAACGAATGTAGGCGCCTCCTTAGTATGGAGGTGTAGCTCTCATTATTTTTACTTAGAGCTGGAGGAGTTACCTCCCTTCCCTAGCCAGTGACTCAATTAGAGACTGTGTACACCTAGTTATAATAATGCCTGCTATTCAATTCATTCGAATTCCACCCCCGGCTTTTGACCTGAGAAGCTGGTTGATGTTTCCGGGTAAATGTAGTATTGATGACATCAGACCTCTGGTCATTAGCAAACTCGAAGAGGAAATAAACGAATTGGGGCACATCAACTTTCAAATGATTGTTACTACAAAGCTGGATGTCTTCAGAGAACAAGTATTGACTGAATCAGCTAATATATATACGTGTATCCCCAACGTTCTGGAAATAATAAAACGGCAAAGCTAGCCTGAGCCCAGAATCGATACGGTTATTCTAAATATAGCGCTGGGCGGGGGACTAGATTCGTGGTGAAAAACTGTGCGCCTCCTTTTTTGATTAAGGTTGGAGGAGTTACCTCCCTTGTTGGCGGCCCAATTAGAGATTGTATACACCTGGGTATAACAATGCCTACTGTCCGAGAGCTCAAGCAGATTGCGAGAGAACGAGGTGTAGTGGGTTACTCCCGAATGAGGAGACCCCAATTGTTTAGATTCTCGACATACAACCCCCTCCCACGGTGAAACAACTCAAACGCCAAGCCAGAGAGCTGGGGTTGACTGGTTATTCCCGCATGAGGAAAGCCAGGCTAGCTGCACTGTTGCACGACCCCGTACGTCCCCACACTGTGAAACAACTCAAACGGGAAGCCCGAGAGCTGGGGTTAGTAGGTTATTCCTGTATGAGGAAGCCTGAGCTTGCCGAACTGTTACATCAGCACAGAGTCGTTGATCTAGAGTTCGTGCGTACTGAACATGCTGTAGGTAACTATCTGAGAGGCTGGCGCATGCATGTGGATAAGAACATAGACATCGGCGACATCAAGCCGCTGATCGCTGACAAAGTTAATGAGGAACTGAACGATTTGGGAAGTCTAAAGTTTCAAATAACGGCAAAGATGTTGCTCGATAAACAGCAGAATGGTGCCGTTGAGTACGTTCACACTTACTTCCGGGGTAAACAAGAAGTCATGACTCGTGCCGAGACTATAGACGAGTCCATCGTAGCCAGTCTTCAGCAAATACGAGAGACCCTGGAACGCTTCACGCACAGGGGTTCCGGGTGGGCCGTAGATAAAATCGATAAACTCTATCTAGACATAGCTAACTACGTACCGTTCAGAGGCGGATCATACCTAGACTTGCCCCCCTACTACAAGAAAAAACAGGCCATGGTCAACATCAAAAACAGAGGGGACGATTGCATGAGGTTAGCGATCAGGTCAGCCTTGTTTCCAGCCGACGATAATTCGAACAGGCCTTCTAGCTATCCCCAAGATGATGGGCTCAACTGGGCTGGTATAGACGAACCCACCCCCATATCCCAGGTCACCAAAATCGAGAAACAGAATGATATAGCCGTCAACGTCTTTGGACACGAAGGCAACCAAACGATCGTGCACAGGATCAGCTCAATGGAGGGTCGCCGCCATGATTAATATATTCATGATCCAGCGAGGTGACAAGTACCACTACGCGTGGATAAAACACTTCAGCAGGCTGTTGTACGACCAATCGGCACACAGAGAAAAGAGCCACTTCTGCGAACGGTGCCTGCACGGCTTCACCCGACCCGACCTGCTGGAATCACACCGGGGAGCATTGCCTAGGTGTGGGGCAGACAGCCATACGAATCGACATGCCCAAGGAAGGCGGCAATATCCTAAACTTCGACAACCACAAGAACCAGATGTCCGTACCTTACATCATCTACGCCGACTTCGAAGCCCTCTTTTAACCCGTTGACATCGGCCTGGCTCCCAACACATACAAAACGCAGGAGCACGAGGCCTCTGGGTTCGGATACGTCGTCATCCGATGTGATGGGGAAACGAACGCTCCCGTGGTGTACAGGTGTCCCGACGCGGCTGAAAAGTTTCTAAAGTGCTTGCAATGGGAAGAGAAAGCCATCAGGAAGAAATTGTACAATGTCGTCCCCATGCGTATGACCCAAGCCGATCGGTGAGCTCACGGCTGCAGCACTCACTGCCACGTGTGCGATGGCCCACTGAACGGCGATTCGGTGACAGATCACTGCCATGTCACCAGTGAGTACAGAGGCGCCGCTCACAACGCGTGCAACCTCAAGCTCAGAATCAACCCCAAAACGATCAACATCCCCGTGGTCTTCCACAACTTGAGAGGGTACGACTCTCACTTCATCATGCAGGCCATCGCGAGGGTCGACGGCAACCTGACGTGCATCCCCAACAACATGGAGATACATCTCCTTCAGCCTGAACGGCCTGAGGTTCATAGACTCAGTTCAGTTCCTACTGTCGTCTCTCGATAGTTTGGTCAAAGCCAACGATACCTTCCCCATCACTGATTGATACACCGACGCCGAGACTCGGCCCCTGCTGATGAGGAAGGGTGTTTATCCCTACGAGTACATGGATGGCTGGGCCAAGTTCGCCGAGACCCGACTACCCCCCATCGACAGGTTTTACAGCAACCTGACCGACTCGACAATCACCCAAGACGATTACTCGCACGCGATTAACATATGGAATAAACTGGGCTGCAAGAATCTGGGCGATTACCACGACCTGTACTTGAGAACGGACGTGCTCCTGCTGGCCGACGTGTTCGAGACGTTCAGAAAGACGTGTTTCAAGCAGTATCAACTCGACCCCACATGGTACTACACCAGCCCCGGTCTCTCTTGGGATGCCTTGATGAAAAAGACCGGAGTTAAGCTGGAACTCCTCACCGATTACAACATGCACCTGTTCATCAAGAAAGGATTGCGAGGTGGGATTTCCATGGCAGCCAAACGGTACGCAAGAGCCAACAATAAGTACGTGAAGGGCTACGATGCTAGCAAACCCATTAACCATCTCCTCTATCTCGACGCCAACAACCTGTATGGTTGGGCTATGAGCCAGTATCTACCCACCGGGGGGTTCGAGTGGGTGCCTGAGATAGACGTCATGAGCATACCGCCGGATTCGGTGGTAGGTTACATACTCGAAGTTGACTTGGAGTACCCAACAGCATTACATAAGTCACACAACAGCTACCCCCTGGCCCCAGAACGTTTGATGGTGAACCCGGACTGGATGTCTGACTACCAACGGAGGGTGGGGGGTAATAAGCTAGCCAACGTCGAAAAACTCGTACCCAACTTGATCAACAAGACCAAGTACATCGTTCACTATCGTAACCTGCAGCTGTAACTGTCGCTGGGTGTGAGGCTGACTAAAACCCATAGGGTTTCGACCAGAGCCCGTGGATGGAGCCCTACATCAGAATGAACACGGACCTGCGAAAGCTGGCCACCAGTGACTTCAAGAAGAACCTCTACAAGCTCATGAACAACTCGGTGTTCAGTAAGACGATGGAGAATTTGCGAAAATGCGTGACCGTGAAGCTGGTCCGGTCTAAAGAGGAAGACAAGCTCAGGAGACTGATAGCCAGCCCGGCATTCAACCGGAGCAAGATATTCACCAACGATCTGCTGGCCCTACACATAAGGAAGAGCCACATCAAGTTCAACCGGCCCGTCTACGTTGGGATGAGCATCCTCGACCTCTCCAAGCACCTGATGTACGACTTCTACTACAACGAGCTCAAGAAACAGTACGGCGACAGATGCGAAGTGCTGTACACGGACACGGACTCCCTGCTGATGGAGATTCGAACTGAAGACGTGTAGGAGGACATGACAAAACACATCCATTTATACGACACCAGTGACTACCCCAAGGACCATGCCATGAACAGCACCGTTAACAAAAAGGTCCTCGGTAAGATGAAGGACGAATGTGCCGGCACGCCGATCGCCGAGTACACAGGCTTGAGGCCTAAGATGTACTCTATCCTGAAGGCCGACAACGGCGAGATCCGAAAGGCGAAGGGTGTCAAGAAGTACGTGGTGAAACAACGCATCAAACATGCCAGATTCAAGGAAGCCCTGTTCAAGACCCGCACCTTCAGGCATCAGATGAACACGCTGAGAAGCGATGGACACAAGATATACGGACTGACGAGAAACAAGACTTCCCTATCACCGATGGACAGTAGCGTGGTGAGCCATCGACATCAAGAGACATGGGAAAATTGACCCAAGAACATAGGTGTCTATATACGATGTCACAGAACCAAAGAAAGTTTGAGGCTATTTACTACAGCCCACGTGGGTACTGGAAAGGAGCTAGTGCCATACACAAGCTTGCCAAAATGGCGAGAGTACCCCCAGACGAGGCCAAAGCGTGGCTTGAAAAACAAGCCCTGTGGCAGATCTATTTACCGGCACCACGCTACGTGCCTCGAAGAAAGTTTGGCATTGCCGTACTCAATAGCGTCCACCAGGCCGACCTCCTGTTCCTACCCCACGACAGGAGGTACAAGTATGCCCTAATCGTCGTTGACGTTGCTAGCCACTACAAGGAAGCCGAGCCCTTAACCGCGAAAGATGCGGCCCAAGTAGCCCGCGGATTCGAGCGCATATACAAACGCAGTCCGCTAACATGGCCCACAGAGCTGCAAGTCGACCCCTGGCGGGAGTTCATGGGTGCTGTGTCACAACTGTTAGCCCAGCACGACGTCCAAGTCAGGCGTGGCGCGGCCGGGGCTCATCGCAGCCAAGCCATAGTCGAGAGATTCAATCGGACTTTGGCCGAGCGCTTATTCGGTCACCAGTATGCGAAAGAGATGGTCAACCCAGAAAAACGATCGACGGAATGGGTAGCGCGCTACCTCAGGTGGTGTCGGCTATCAACCATGAAACCACCTGTCTCACCAGCAAGAAACCGGCCGCCGCTATCAAACTGAAATTAGTGATAGCCGAACCGGCGCTTGACGTTTTTCGAAAATGGCATGCATATCTATACATGAAATGGTGGTGGGATGTGAATCAACCAGAGCTGCTGTTAAGCCTTTTCAGTAGTACTGAAGTGCACCACTTACAAAAGATTGAACATCAAATAATATAGGAAAATATCGGGCGTTCATGGATCTTGTCAGCAGGTAATATTAACAGGCCAGCCATAGTCTTGGCCACAGGGCAATGGTTTCTACGCGTGATTTGCAGTTCCCAATTCCGAGTAGATTTAACCGTTGAATCTGACCTCAAAACGTATTGTTCTTTTCTCTTTTGTCACTAGTTGGTAGGTTTAACTCGAATACATGGTTCCCACCTACATTTGAGACAAGGAACAGGATATCAAATCATTTGGTGGGAGTGATGGTGAAGCAGACTAGCAGGACGCCCACTGGACACTCCAGTCGCCATTCACAGGCGGGAGCACAGGGGTTCTATCACTTTACTCCCGATACAACGGCCGTCTCATATAATTAATGAAAAGAAACAAACTAATTTCAGTATTTATTCATTAGGCAGCGACAACTTGTAAGTTTGACCTGCATGTTGCCAGGGCACAGCCGGATACACCCACTGATATGAGCACCACTATCCTATCCCAAGCAATGACGCCCAGCTGACGAGGTCGTTGCTGCTGTCACGAAGGTCATGTCAGTCCCTGATCATAAGTGAAAATTAGACGTGGATCATCGTCGTCTGCAAAATAGGAGCAAGCAGTAAAAGGAATGATTACGATGGAATACTGAGGAAACGAATATTCAAAAGAAATTAAAAGGCTGCATCTAACTATTAGACATGCGATATTTTACACATGAATACAATTCTAAATCGGGCCCCAAGGCCACACCTGTAAAATATGAATTGGGTAAATTCTGTAAACTGTTTGTTTTATATTTTGACGTGTCCCAGGTGTGGGAAAAAAAGAAATTCAGCCTTCATCGTAATACGTCGGGGAAACCAATGAGTGGAGGTGAAGTGATGATCAACACAAATTGAGGTGATTCTTGATCCTAACTCTATTGCAAAGGTTTCTGGCGCACCGAAGGGGCGCAACTCTGTGCAGACGACTGGGCTGCCACAGCCCGAAACCAGCTGATTCGTCTTTCTACATTCACATAAGGTCACTTATATTGCGCTAAACTCCACGCCGCGCGGACGTGCTCAAATCGCATTCAACTAAAAAGATAATCAATTGTCAGTGATGAGTCTATATGCCATATTTAAAAAGGCCGTCAAAAGGAAGGAGCTCGTTTGATAAAAGGTGAAGAGCGTGCCATAGCACAGCAGTAGTGTTTAAAAGATCTGGTACCAAATGTCTTCAACTTGTAGGGAGTGTACAGAAAGCTGAATGAAGGTTGATACATGCATGTCACAGAGCCGAACATGGGTATGGTGGCATCAAATTTGGCATGCCAAACAGCGATCACCGATATTACGTGAAAACTTCCTACATGATGGCTGGCATGTGACCAAGCCAGCCATCCTACAGTCCAATGCATAGTGATAAACGCCTACCACGTTGTATATGGTGCAGCCAAACTAAATCTGGGAGATTTGAATGGTGTATCGGACGTGACGTGAAGTGAAATTTATTGACCACCCGTTATAATTTGCCCCTTGAACCATGCTTTACTTTGAGCAGCGTTTCATTTACCTCTCTGTATTCCAATAATATCACCGTGGGGGACATAAAACAAGATTCACACATTTAATCTTCAAAGACCGTAGCCTGACCCTTATGAACGATTAGAAATATACATAAAAAAATTTGGACACCATAAATTGGTGGTGTGCAAAAGATAGACCTTGCCTCCTTTAGTAACACCAAAACCCGAGTTGTCTCGAGAGAGTTGTGTTGCACGTTCGAAATTTACAAGACAGGTAGAGTCATTTTGCATTGAGGGCAAGCTACACCAATTCATTCGAGCTATTGTTGTTCCATTTACTTAAAAACATAATCAACATTACACTTAGGTGACAAAATAACTGTACCTACCCATCGGGTGGTTCGTGCTCGCCAAGTTGGTTGACACATCGCTCTCTCCCTCTCCCTCTCTCTCCCTCTCTCTCTCTCTCTCTCTGTCCCCAAACAGTTTTTATTGGATTTAGGTCAGGGCTATAGCTTGGCCAATCTAATAATGTCATATTTTGGGTCCGAAACCAGGCCTGTGAATGCTTTGAATGATGTTTTGGGTAGTTGTCCTGCTGGAAAATCCAAACATTTCCATAGAACACGTGAGCAGATGGAAGTAAATGTCCCTCGAGAATATCTGTGTACCGCTCACTGTTCAACGCCCCTTCAAATACACAGAGGGGCGTTGCCCCTAACACAGATATGCCACCCCACACGTTAAATTTCGGACTGTACTTTGGGCGCTGATACAAAGGTTTATCAGTTTGTTTGGTCCAGAATTTCAGTGCATTAGGAAACAGCCACACAGAACTTTCAACTCAGAAAATCACATTGTCCCAGTTAAAATTTCTATGCTGTAAGCACCAGCTCAACCTTCGCTCCTTTTGTCCAGGTTTCATGATCGGTGATGGAATTCCCCGACTTTTCTGCCAACCCATTGCATGCAGCTCAGTTCTAATTGTCTCCTTACAGACAGCCACAGTTCCTCTATCAATCATATCCAGCCTTAAGTTTTCTAAACTCCTTCGTTTCTTTTTAGAAACAAGAATACCAAGCCGCCTCCTGTCACCGACAGTCAATTTTCTGGGCCTACCTGCGCCTCCCTGGTGCTCAATTCCATATCCATTTGCAATATTTTTCAAAACACGATAAACAGTGGACAAAAGGATGCCTGTTCTACTTGAAATCACTTTAGCTGATCTGATGTCCTTGTTATAATACTCTAAAATCAACTTCCTCTTCTCTAAATCATCCATACTGAGGATCACTGAAAATGTCGTCTGCTAGCAAGTAAACAAAGGGGGATAACTCTTCACAAACTAGTGAAAAAGGATTAACGGAGTTGACTCTCTTTAATGAAACCAAGCACTTGATAGCTGGTCAAGGTTGTTTATACTAGAAATCCAATTAAACATATTTCTAAAATTCTCAATAATTTCTGGTCATACTATATCTACTTGAGGATGCTGTAACTTACTTGTATTTGTGTAGAAGGGAGGCGGCACCACACTGTTGCTCCTCTTCATGAATCGTTTTAACGCATCACTATATTCCTTCATTTTGTACGTGTAGATGAACAAGTTCAAACATGTGCCAGCAAACGGTGACAGAAATGTGGCCTGTTTCCAGTAGTGTGTTTCCACAACGACCGCATCAACAAACCGGACGGCGACAACCGGTACCCATGATATGACGTTAAGCACTGCGATATACACAACGACCATGGGGGGGCGGTGGGGTAGCCTAGTGGTTAAAGCGTTGGCTCGTCACGCCGAAGACCCGAGTTCGGATCCCCACAAGGGTACAATGTGTGAAGCCCGCCGTGATGTTGCTGGAATATTGCTAAAAGCGGCGTAAAACCAAACTCAGTCAGTCAGTCAGTCACAACGACCATGGACTTGCTCTCCTGCTTGGCGATCCCGAACTGCTGGTCCCGCTTCAGATGTCTTCTACTGACAATATACACACGCAGGTACACGAGGAACGTGATGACAACAAGACAGATGAGAACTTGCAACTCCACGATGAGAACCAGCTGAATGTTGTCCTTATAAGATGAAGCCACGAACCCGCGAAATCCCAAACACCCAAGTAACGGCCGTCGCAGAAATGTTTTCTTTATGGTAACATGTGGTTCATAAATAAACGGAAACTGTATACCTACAAATCTTTCAATGGCAATGATAGAAATATTGTTCAGTTGCATATTTATGCAGAAGTAGAGGATGAACAATCTAACATGGCGGAACATCAAGTCGCAGAAGAGACTATTGTAGAAATCAGTGACTAAGTATATAGGGAAACCGACAAGACCGTTCAGTAAGTCACTTAGGGCAAGGTTGGTGAGAAGTAGATTACTTGGTTTACGCAGAGGACGTATGGCGACGAAGGCGGCTATGATGATGCCGTTTCCGACAACACTGACAACGCTGACAATCGCACCGATGATTGTGAGAGCGACTAACCATTCTCCAGCAATTCGCTCAGGTATCTGACACAACTTGGTGCTGTTGACCATGGCGACGTTCAGACTACACTTCATACAAACCACCTCCAATCTACGTTAAATGGTATTTTCATGTTCGGAGGGCTGAAGTAACGCTTTGTATGTACACAGCAATATGTCCGATGCGTCCTTAAAGTCTTGAAGTCGAGTACTCGGGTTACACAGTGGGTCAGTTCAAATGAGGGCCACGTTCATAAGAAGTACTTGCAGGAGGATCGAGTACTCGATATATATGGTTTATAGCGTTGTGCTATACAACATTTTGACGTACACTGCGCACTCCACACAGCCCTAGACTCCGTAGTCTGCCATATACAGATGTACAGATATTCACACAGTGTCAAGCTGGACGAACAAATTCTGAGAGACACCGGACACCGGTTTCATACAATGGAGTCAGGAGGTATCTTATATCTAGGATGTATGAAAGTCGGACACCGGACAATGGAGTCAGGAGGTATCTTATGTCTTGGATGTATGAAGGTCGGACACCGGACAATGGAGTCAGGAGGTATCTTATGTCTTGGATGTATGAAAGTCCCTTGTCACCTTTGGTCGGACACCGGGCAATGGAGTCAGGAGGTATCTTATGTCCTGGATGTATGCAAGTCCCTTGTCGCCTTTGGTCGGACACCGGACAATGGAGTCAGGAGGTATCTTATGTCCTGGATGTATGCAAGTCCCTTGTCACCTTTGGTCGGACACCGGACAGTGGAGTCAGGAGGTATCTTATGTCTCGGATGTATGAAAGTCCCTTGTCACCTTTGGTCGGACACCGGACAGTGGAGTCAGGAGGTATCTTATGTCTCGGATGTATGAAAGTCCCTTGTCACCTTTGGTCGGACACCGGTTTCATACAGTGGAGTCAGGAGGTATCTTATGTCTCGGATGTATGAAAGTCCCTTGTCACCTTTGGTCGGACACCGGTTTCATACAATGGAGTCAGGAGGTATCTTATGTCTCGGATATGTGAAAGTCCCTTGTCATGTGGTGGTAAAACTCTGAAACACTATGTTCTTGAATGCCTAAACCGATGTTAACAAAACAAATTCGAAGCATTTGGTTTTTTTATACAACTTCGAAATATCAACTTGTCTAATATCGTCTCAGAAAGCATAAAACCTAGAGAGCTGGACTTGTCGGAATATGGTTTTATTTTGGACTGACCAGACAATGATACACCTGACATGGCAGTGTTACATATGTACTCTAGTCTGTGCAGTGTTCCACGTGTAAAGTCACGTGCAGTTTACAGTTTGTATCACATGTACTCTACCGCATGTACTCTATTACATGAACTTGCCATATGCACTGTACCACGTGTACTCCACCATATGTACTGTACTGTACCACGTGTACTCCACCATATGTACTGTACTACGTGTACTCCACCATATGTAGGGTACTGTACCACGTGTACTCCACCATATGTACCACGTGTACTCCACCATATGTACTGTACCACGTGTACTCCACAAATGTACTGTAGTGTACCACGTGTACTCCACCATATGTACTGTAGTGTACCACGTGTACTCCACCATATGTACTGTACCACGTGTACTCCACCACGTGTACTCCACCATATGTACTGTACCACGTGTACTCCACCATATGTACTGTACACGTGTACCACGTCCACCATATGTACTGTCCACCATATGTACTGTACCACGTGTACTCCACCATATGTACTGTAGTGTACCACGTGTACTCCACCATATGTACTGTAGTGTACCACGTGTACTCCACCATATGTACTGTACCACGTGTACTCCACCATATGTACTGTACCACGTGTACCACGTGTACTCCACCATATGTACTGTACCACGTGTACTCCACCATATGTACTGTACCACGTGTACTCCACCATATGTACTGTACCACGTGTACTCCACCATATGTATGTACTGTACTCTCACCATATGTACTCCACTCCACCATATGTACTGTACCACGTGTACTCCACCATATGTACTGTAGTGTACCACGTGTACTCCACCATATGTACTGTACCACGTGTACCACGTACTGTAGTACCACGTACTCCACCATATGTACTGTACCACGTATCACATATGTACTGTAGTACCACGTGTACCACCATATGTACTGTATCCATACTCCACCATATGTACTGTACCACGTGTACTCCACCATATGTACTGTACTGTACCACGTGTACTCCACCATATGTACTGTACCACGTGTACTCCACCATATGTACTGTACCACGTGTACTCCACCATATGTACTGTACCACGTGTACTCCACCATATGTACTGTACCACGTGTACTCCACCATATGTACTGTAGTGTACCACGTGTACTCCACCATATGTACTGTACCACGTGTACTACTGTATCACGTGTACTCCACCATATGTACTGTACCACGTGTACTCCACCATATGTACTGTAGTGTACCACGTGTACTCCACCATATGTACTGTACCACGTGTACTGTACCTCGTGTACCATATGTACTGTACCACGTGTACTCCACCATATGTACTGTATCACGTGTACTCCACCATATGTACTGTACCACGACTCCACCATATGTACTGTACCACGTGTACTCCACCATATGTACTGTACCACGTGTACTCCACCATATGTACTGTACCACGTGTACTCCACCATATGTACTGTATCACAAGTACTCCACCATATGTACTGTACCACAAGTCACCATATGTACTGTATCACGTGTACTCCACCATATGTACTGTACCACGTGTACTCCACCATATGTACTGTACCACGTGTACTCCACCATATGTACTGTACCACGTGTACTCCACCATATGTACTGTACCACGTGTACTCCACCATATGTACCTGTACCACGAGTACTCCACCATATGTACTGTACCCCTAATTTTCTTTAGAGGCTACTCACGGGATCGGGTGTTCAGACTCGCTGACTTGGTGGATACATGTCCTCGTGCCCCATTTGCATAGAATAATGCTAACGACGTTAGCCACTGTATAGACTCCATTAGCTACATACCGTGTGCACTCTATCACGAGTAGCCGCTATGTATTTACCACTTTTATCACCAGGTGTACACCACCGTGTAAGTCCTACCATGTGTGGTTAAGGACGTGTAGTCTATCATGTGTACACCCCTTTCTTAGTGACACTTGTATTCTACCAAGTGTACTGACCCACGTATACTCCTATATTAGTTGTACTTTATAATGTACTCCATGATGTGTACTCTATTGTGTGTAATCGAGAATATGCGGTGATTTATTACATTCCTGGTTAGAATGTGTATTCAGCAACCGTTGTTTGTCGAACTTGGGGTGGGGTGGGGGGTTGTCAGGCTCGCAGACAATCACGTAGATGAATGGGTTATCTGGTCCCGACTAGATTCTTTACAGACTGTCGAGGTATTGCTAAAATATTGCTGAGTATGGCGATAAACAACAAACAAATCAAAATATACACCCACTTAATGGTTTTAAAGGAAACAAATTCACATCAACATGTCTTCGTATAGATTGAAATTTTATGTGTGTTTTTTTAAAGGCCTTTATTTAAGATATAGCACCTCGGCAACACTGTGGTTATCGCCTACTGATGTGAAATAACTGAGGGAAACTGATTTTGATATGCTTTACAATTTGCTTTATCCTTTGTTGTAACCAATACAGGCCAACTTGCACGTATTTGGCTACAGGTCCAAATGACATGAAGAAAGGTGACAAAGAGATAGAAACGGCCACCTGTAAGATTTTACCCATCAAAGTACAAGAGCCTTCATCAACACTTTTCGATGTACATTCGGCTCATGTCTTAATGATTCTCCGATATGATCCTTATATTGTTGATAAGAAGTTAAAGGCTGTTAAGGTTATATCAAATGTACCACAAACAATGAAGAGCAACCATACGCTGTAAGCTGTGATCATCAGTCGGTAGAATTCCGGCGCACTTCCGTGTTCAGATGAGAAGCATTGTGTATGAAACAGGTGTCACGTGGTCACAAATGTTCCACCAACTCATGAATGTTAGTACACTTAGCCCTGTAGGCTTAATAGTACTATACACACGTATGTCAAGGATCTGAAACTCTCCTTGCCACCACTTTTATTTTTTCAAGAGGTTAATATCCGATTTGCCAAAATAGAAATAAAAGGCTATTTATTTCGATGGGGAATGAGTGAGTGAGTTTAGTTTTACGCCGCATTCAGCAATATTCCAGCTACATGGCGGTTGTCTTAAGTAATCGAGTCTGGACCAGATATATTTCAAAATGCATCTGGTATATAAATCGTATGTTCTTTATTTGTAGTACCCTGAATTTAGGCTAATATTTTTCCCTGATCATGCTCTTAAGTTCTCTCAAAATGCTTTATGAGGTCCGTGATCAGGTTCTCTGGTTGAAATGACCTTTTTCATTGACATCATACTTGTTCATATGAGTGAGTGAGTGACTTTAGTTTTACGCTGTACTCAGCAATATTCCAGCTATGGCGGTTTGTAAATGATCGAGTCTGGGCCAGACAATCCAGTGATCAACAGCATGAGCATCGATCTGCGCAATTGGGAACCGATGACATATGTCAACCAAGTCAGCGAGCCTGACCACCCGATCCCGTTAGTCGCCTTTTACGACAAGCATGGGTTACTGAAGGCACATTCTAACCCGGACCTTCACGGGTCACTTGTTCATATAGTAACGATGTAATTGGGCCCGTATGTAGGTCACAGCACTTCGCGAGACCTTAGTACTTTCGTTGACAAACAATGTTTCATACCTTTTTGAATTGTCTCATGGATTTCAGCTGACAGTAAGGAACCGGTAATCTTTGAGAATAACAAATTCCCGATGTAACCATCCCCAAATTAGCCAACTATTACGACTGTCAACACATGTGACAGCCAAGCATGGTTGTACACTTGGTCCGGTCTAGTAAAGTCATATTTGGCGGTCGCGCAATTGGGAACCAGAACTGGCTCTTGAATATACGCTTGATACCGGAAATCTGGCACCAGGAGCAAGTCATTGTTACAGGTCATTGGTTCCCTCCCTCTGCAATCAGTTTGCGTTCTGCTGTTTATTTTGTTGACAGTTACATAGACAGATTCTTTAATACAAATGCATAAAATCGGTGATTTACAATGTGATTAGGTTGTCTGACAAAACATCCACGTGCACAGTTTGAGATCGATTGGGTCATTGGATGAAGAGATATTTACAAAAAAACGGGTCCACATGCATTTCATGCCAAACTATACAGGAAAGCTCTCTATGGGGATCCAGTAAAAGACCAAGTCATTGTCTGTGTATGTACACAGACAATAATCTCGCGAAGGCATCACTGAAACTGTAAAGATAATGTGCCCTTTCCTTATAGGCTAGTGTCTCCAGAATGCAGTTCATTACATGTATTTTATTGAATAACAAAAATGTGATTGAGCACTTGTTTATGTTGAAAAAAAAATCCGATTTAGTAAATATTACAAAGAGATGATGATTTTCAACCAAAACCCCAGCTCCCATCCACAAAATCAAATGGTTTCTCTCTCAGCGTTAGATTTAAAACTTTAAACAGGGTCACGGACGGATAACGTTTTCAAAATGTTCTGAAATGAAAGTACATTCTCCAAATTGTCATAGATAGAAAGTGATATTCAGTCATTAACAAACCCGCAGCCAAGAATGGTTGAACGAGATAAACGTGCAGGGACGTGTCATCAAGGCACGTGCACCGGGATAGCACGGACTTCACGTGGCTAAGACACGTTCGCGTGAGATGAAACATAACACAAGCGACAGACACCTGGCATCTACATGTATACAGAGTTAACATCGTATACATTCATATACCTACTGGGGTTACACAAGTATTGTTCTGAATGGGGGAATTATGAAACGCATACTTTTATTTTAATGGAAGTTCTATTATTGTGATCCAAAATTATAGGTTGTCACATTTAGTAACTCGTAGTAAATAGATTTGAACCCGTGAAGATCCGGGTTAGAATTGGTCTTCAGTAACCAATGCTTGTCGTAAGAGGCGAATAACGGGATTGGATGGTCAGGCTCGCTGACTTGGTTGACACATGTCATCGTATCCCAGTTGCGTAGATCGATGCTCACGATGTTAATCACTGAATTGTCTGGTCCAGACTCGATTATTTACGGTATATAGCTGGAATATTGCTGGGTGCAACGTTAAACAACAACCAAACCAAATAGATCTGAATAGGTAGTGTGATGTTAATGTGAATTTGTGTAGTTGTAGCTAAGGTGAAGTAGTTTGATGCTTTCCGGGCTGCGTGAGATCCAGATCTCCATGGAGACGTGTTTGTAAAAGTAAACTTATTAGCACTAGTTTGTTTGTGACTTTCTTTGGGAAATTAATGCATCCCCGGCGTGCTTGTTGCTCTTTTCTATTTAGCCATCCATAACCTGTATGTGTTTCAGATCCCCATTCTCATCTAGCAAAAGAGCGGGCAGGCGATTCCTTTTAAGAAATAACAATGAAACTATTTTTCATTGATTGTGTCACTTACTTCTACAACATTTCATAGGTTGATAAAAGTATTTTGAATGAATTTATGACATACATAGTTACTCTGATTTGCACACAAGTATACATGTACTCAAGAAAATTTAGAAATTTGAGACCCACATAATGTGTACTCGCTGGGTAATTATTTTTAGTTTGTTTTTGTGGCACACGGCAATGAAATGTAGTCGTTTGAACACGGTCTTAGCGACTGGCGTGAAAAAAAATTATCATTAGGCACGAAACACAACAATTACGTGAAACGAGTGTCGTGATCAAATTGGCAATCGCACGTGCAGTGGAATGCATGCACACTGATATTTCTAAACAGGAAAACGCATCAAATTGCAAGTTAATTATAAGGCGAGTATCCCTCACAATTCAGCAACGTGAACGTGCCACGGATGGGCAAAGTACTGTCCAGTCTGAGGATTCGTGTGCCAGAGACTCCAACCTTCATTAGCAGACATTTGTTCAGGTGCAGAGCGTCCACGCATACCATCAGTAATCAGCAGCACATCGCAGCGAGGTGTCTGAGCCAGACGACCATAGACAGGACCTGTCGTGCTCAACGTGTGCCATCGGTCCTCAATCATGCCAGTTTCAACCAGAACCAATGAAACAGGCTTGGCCGACGACAAGGTACGGGTGTAGGGATGGAAGTTGGGCCGACGACAAGGTACGGGTGTAGTGATGGAAGTTGGGCCGACGACAAGGTACGGGTGTAGTGATGGAAGTTTGGCCGATGACAAGGTACGGGTGTAGCGCTGGAAGTTGGGCCGATGACAAGGTACGGGTGTAGTGATGGAAGTTTGGGGAATGACAAGGTACGGGTGTAGGGATGGAAGTTGGGCCGATGACAAGGTACGGGTGTAGTGATGGAAGTTTGGGGAATGACAAGGTACGGGTGTAGTGATGGAAGTTTGGGGAATGACAAGGTACGGGTGTAGTGATGGAAGTTTGGGGAATGACAAGGTACGGGTGTAGTGATGGAAGTTTGGGGAATGACAAGGTACGGGTGTAGTGATGGAAGTTTGGGGAATGACAAGGTACGGGTGTAGTGATGGAAGTTTGGGGAACATCATGCACGGTGTTATGTCAAAAAGTTATCTTATGGTTACGACCGTCGTAACTCCTATATTGTAACATTGACTTACGACAGTCGTAGCGCTACGACAGCTTTGTGAAACTGGACCCGGGACCCTGAACAACAATCATGTGAGATCAACCGCTGGCACCAAATGGTCCTCAAATCATTACGCTCCACCCCTAAATCAGTCAACCTTACGAACATTACACCGTAACATAACATAACAGAGCCGGCATGCACTTCAGTACAAATTCAGGTGAAACTCAGCACAGCCCCGTACGAGTCAGGAACCAGCCGGCGCTGTTCCACCAGCCGTTGTCACCCCTCGGTATGAAGTGTAGAAATTGAACAATACTACATGATACTTACTTAAACAACTTTTTCCGTGATCGATCATAAAACGTCAGATGTCAATTTCTGTTAGGTACAGAGGTTTCAGGACCATATGTCTTATTTATGTTTTGTGCACTTATCCCTATATCGAGTTATTTAATCATTCATCGTTCTCATTTGAACCAGGAGACTGTCACACAAGTTTAAACGCCAGCCCTTCTGCAGCTACATGATTGTGGACAACGCTCCGCCCCCTACGTCAGTTCTGACCTGTAACATCTTACACCATGTTGACGTTATGGACTATCCTTCCCGTTCCCCAGACTTGAACACTGTCGAACACATCTGGGATGCGCCTGGAAGACAGCAGATGAAGCAGCCCCAGACCTTGAAAAAACTTGTGCATGCACTTGTTGACCAATAGCTGTTGCTGTCATGGCTGCCCTTGGAGGTCACCCTCGTAATTGACTTCTGTTCTAGCAGTTTCATCAGTATAGAGTTTTGCGCTTGGGGTCATAAAACGGCATGCATTATATAGCTGTGCCAAGGAATTGCGCTATTCTTCCGATATTTCTTAAGAAATAACTTAAAACACTTGGGCTGCAAACTTCAGTGTCAAACGGAGAGGTGCAATACACAAATGTCATATTGATTATGGCATTCAAATCTCACCAATAACTACAGAATAGCTACAAACTTAGAAAAATTTGTTCTACCAAAACTTTAAAAAATATCAATCGAAGATTTTTCAGATTTGGAAAATAAGTTTTTTTCTAAAGGAGAGCTACAGTGCCAAGTTCTGAGTTTCTCATTTTTGCAAGAGCTTCGTTGATTTACATACTTGATTTTAGAAACCTATAAATGGAATACATTTCAATGGATTGTTTTCAAATTTGGGGGTCACCTTTTATATCTATAGGGGTGGTGTAGTGCAAAATTGAATTATGGTATTGTTAATGCATCAATTATTTTCACAATTTGCATCCGTTGAACTCGGGAACCACGACAAATATGTTCAACCAATAACTTTTAAATCATTACGCTTGTTTTCAGATTAGGGCGACGGCTTCTTTGATCATAGCAAAAGAGCAGTGGGGATATTTTTATTTTGTCAAGAGTTAACATAATTCATATATTTTGAACTCATCGCAAGTTTGTTCAACAAATAGTTGGGAGTCACGGTCAGGGATATCAGAGAGCACTGTTTCCATTTTGTGTTTGCTCTTCCGGTAAAATGACGCAGCAACTCAATGGTCTGTATTGTTACCTGGGTGATAGCAGCAGTAGATATATTTTGTGGGATCCGATTTAACAAGTGTCAAGTTTTGAATTCGGTTGAATATATCATGGTAAGTTGGTCGTGATATATATAGTGGTTTGAACATTTCAAACAATTGTTTACATCAACTAGCAATGATGTAACGGAGGATGTAAATGCTGGCAACGAGAGTACTAATGTACGTACAAGCACACCAACTGACTTTGACCCATTGACTAATGATATTCTAGATCCACCTATTACCAGACAAGAAATTATAGATAGTATAAGACACTTAAAGGTAAACAAAGAAGCGGGTGTTGATGATATATTACCTGAATTTATTAAATATTCTGAAGATATCTTATTACCTTTCTTTAAGTTGATTTTTAATGTTATTTTAGAGAGCGGTAATTTTCCATCGACTTGGATTATTGGAATTATTATCCCAATTCATAAGAGCGGGAACATTAATAATGTTGATAATTATAGAGGTATAAATCTGTTGAGTATATTGGGAAAGGTTTTTGTCTATATCATCAACAAGAGATTGACTTTTAGGGCAAATACTTTTGATAAAATAGATGAATCCCAAGCCGGCTTTAGGGCAGGATACAGTACTGTCGATAATATCTTTATACTTAATTCAATTGTGCAGAAGTGTCTAAATACAAAGGGAAAGAAAATGTATGCTTTGTTTGTCGATTTTAAGAAAGCGTTTGATTCAATACAGAGAGAAAAACTTTAGGGGGTAATGCAAAAACATGGTATTAGCCCTAAGATGAATAGATTGCTGCAGAAGATATATGATAATGTGAAAGTTTGCATCAGAAATAATCATGAAATATCAAATACCTTCAATTGCAATGTTGGGCTTAGACAAGGCTGTATTCTGAGTCCATTCCTGTTCTCAATGTTCATTAATGAATTTGCTTCGATAATACAACAAAATGGTACTCATGGTATCCAGTTACATCCCTATTTGACACAATTGTTTCTATTGTTGTTTGCCGATGATATGATTCTGTTTGCGACTGTTGTTTGATTACAAAGGCATATTCATGGGTTGGAACATTATTGCAATGAGGCAGGATTAACTGTTAATTTTGAGAAAACTAGAATAGTCGTATTCAAAAATGGGGGCAAACTATCTAAAACGGAAAAATGGTATTATAAAGGAGAGCCGCTCCAAGTCACACAATCATATAAATACCTTGGAGTCTACTTCACTAATCGTCTTGGCTTTTCAGCACATGCTAAATATTGTTCCACACTAGCCAAAAAGGTACTTATTGGGGTTCTCAAAAGTATTCACAAACTCGTAGATATTGATTATCATTCTTTTTTTCAAAATATTTGATACAAAAATCCTTCCTATTCTATTGTATGGTTCAGAGGTATGTGGTTTCAATAATTTTGACGTAATTGAGAAAATACATTTATATACTTGCAAGAAATTCTTAGGAGTGAAAGTAAGTACACCTAATGCCATGGTATATGGAGATTATGGAAGATTTCCCATACACATTTTTGCTAAAGCTAGAATAATAAAACATTGGATACGTCTGTTATATATGCCATCTGATAGATACCCTAGACAGTGTTATGATATGATGTTAATGTACGATAACAACGGGAAGACTAACTGGGTGACTAACATTCGAGAATTGTTAAATACAATAGGTTTTGTGGAGGTATGGCAAAGGCAAAATGTTGACTTTCATACAAATTTTGTGAATAATGTTACTCAAAGGCTCAAAGATATATATACACAAGAATGGGTAGGAGCACTGTCATTGTCAATTAAATGTTTCTATTATAGAATGTTTAAATTCCATATATACAGAGAGAATTATCTGCTCTCACTAAATATCAAGAAATTTCGAAAGGCTTTTGCTCGGTTTAGGTGTTCCTCACATGACTTGGCAATCGAAACAGGCAGATATCATAAAATAGAGAGGGAAAATAGAATTTGTACATTTTGTGATCTTAATTGTGTAGAAGATGAATATCACTTCCTCTTAATTTGCCCATTATATTGTGAGTTAAGAAGAAAAAAAAAATGTCCCAAAATATTATTCTGTATATCCCGATAGGGTGAAATTTTCTTTGTTAATGTGTTCTGGTGACAATGTTCTTATCCGTAAGTTGTCAACCTTTATCTATCAAGCATTGTCTCTAAGAAATAAACATAATAATTCATAGAATGTATGTACTCATATTGTTATATGTTACGACATGATATGAAGTGGTGCGATATGATATGATATGATATGATACATGGTATGATATGACATGATGTAATATGGGGTGTTATGATATGATGTGATACGACAAAGTATGTGTAATGCGATGTTATATGATGTGATACATTTTGATGCGATATGACATATTGTGATTTGACTATTTTTATTCTTTTCTGTGATATTGTGTACTATGTTCTTGTATACTATGGGCCTGTGGCCTTCAGTATGAATAAAGATTGATTGATATATATATAGTTATATATATCAAGTCTAGACTATCTGTTTTGGTATGTATAATGGCAAGTTCAGAATCTGCTTATTAAACAGTATATCATCTAAACACTGACAATATTTTCTGTAAACTAATTACTGTTTATTTAGAAATTGACAAGAAGCAGTTTATTTAAATTGGCAATATCAAGTTTTAACATAAAGCGCATAAGTTAAAACAAACTATAACAATGTACGTGTGCGACCTAAGGACAGTAAACATCAAACGACACTTTTAGGTCGCTTTACACGGAGAGATCTAAGTTTCCTTTTTCTCGCCTTTTCAAGTTCAGTAAGTGAGTCCTTTCTGTTGGAGAAGTAGGATTTCCCTGGCAGCAGTGAGTTCCTGCTCCTTGGCCTGTAGTACTTGCCCGTATTTGGCCGATTCGGCTGTACGGGCTCCACACCAAGCTTCTCAATGTCTTTGATGATTTCAGAAGTCACGTCGGTTACAGAGCGAGGTCGCAGGTCACGGGGTTTGACGGAACTACGTCCACGACTGTAGGTTGTGTTGCCTGACTTAGGCCGTCTTAAGATTGCGTTGTTTGCGTTTATGAGTTTAGCATTATGTTTTTTCTGGCAGGTAATGCATATACGGGGCACTGGATTACAGAGAAATGATTCTATCTGTTCTTCTTGATGAACTTGCCTCGTGTAGGACTCGTACCTGTTGTCATGACAACTTCCGGTACATAATTGCTGGCGGCACAGGGTACAGGTATTTGGTTGCAGTGCCTTCTCAGGACAGTCTCCAACACATGCAGGCTGAAGGCAGGTGTTACAGCACCGTCTGTCACGTGGCTTAGCACTTGGGACTCTTTGTTTGGCCCTCTGTCGCAATCTCTTAGTCTCCCATTCGACCGTTTCACTTTGAAGTTTCTCAATGTCTATTAAGCGGTCAAGAATGGTCTCCACGACTTTGGCCTTGGGCCTCACAGACAGTATGTCACGCCAGTCGTATTTCTGCCGGGCTATCACCTTCAGATCTAAACGACCAAACGGCTCAGGCAAGGTCGATTCAAACTCGTAAGGAGGAATGTCAACGTGCTCGGCGTCAAAGTCGAACCTACGTCTATCCTTCCGATCCTCGGGCACATAGATGGCATCCAACTTTTCTGGTCGCAGTTGTAGTTGGGGCACCGGTCTGTTGCTGTCTACAGGTGGCTCGGGCTCGCGCTCAGAATCAGACGAAGAATCGTCGTTATCAGAGTTAGGACTGTCTATCCCACTGGTGCTCATATCATCATCTTTAACTCGGTCCCCAAAGCTGTGCGGCGTGATGCTGCTTTTCCCTAGGAGGTCCGCCAGGACGTTGGGGCTTAGGGTATCGAAATTCCCCGGTGTTACATCAGGGGTCTCACTTGTCCTCAGCCCATTGGAGGGGCGATAAGCCCCAGGTGGCACAGAACGCGGCCGCTGAGGGGGCCTTGGCACAGCGCTTGATGGTCGACTTGAAGGAGGTCTGAAACAACAATGAATCTGTTAAGCGGATTTTGAGTTCGAAGCCAGATTACTGCACACATACGGACCTTGTTCACTGCACGGACCTTGCAGTAAGTATTCACATGACAGGCTGAGAATACAATCCCAAATGCTTTTGTAAAATTACCACTAGCACACTAATGACCATGATGCTGCTACACGTACCGCCTGTCGGCCCTTCCACTGATGGGCCTGCATCGGGTGACTGTGGGCTCGAACTCGTCATGTTTGAGAGGCAACCACTGTTTGTGTTGGAAGGCCTTGAGGCTAGCGGCCAGGTGGCTGTGATACACCTGGTTCAGACTGTCCCCGTCCCTCCTGCTCCTCCAGCACCACCCCCTCCTCCTCCAGGTTTTCCAGAACTGTACAACTTCTGGAAACAAACAATAGTTGGTTAAGACAAACGATGGCATTTCTGGAAAAAGGTAGGTTAGCGTTGCGAAACTGGACGTTATACGGCTGAAACTTGAAATATACTAGTTTAACTCATTCGCACTGCGAAATTCGAATTACACTGTGCGAAGAATGTACATTGCCTAGGTATTGAAGCGGCCGGTGTGACCTTTTGAAAAAGCGGCCTCAGTCAAAGCAAATCAGTCACTGTTCGTTCATAGGTTGTGCATTCCATGTCATACTGATATCTTCTATTTAGTCCTGCCCAGGTCATGTGTATACGTGTGCAAAGGGCGCTGTTTCATCAATGTAACTTACATATCTCCCCGATACCGCTAGGTAAAAGCAAATAAAGTTATCACCGACTCCAGACTGTTATCGGTGAGAGACTTAGACCTTCAGCTACACAGATCGGTAGGAGTCAAGGACAAGAACATCAGGTATGTCGTCTTGTGTGTGGAGATGGATCATGTATGGGTGTAGTTTTGCTGGTTTGACAGTGTCATAGTTATATTTGTGTTACAGAAGAGGGCGCAGATACTTCATGATATGAACTGTGTTGAGTCAACGTAGCTCTCCTACCGCGACTGCTGCACATAACATTACATGTATGGTACAGGGGTGGCTGCCTGAACCCCGTTGTATCTACAATGTAGAGCGTTCTAGAAGTATGTCAGATTGGAGAGGACGTTAGCTAGTATATTCCTAACAGCAGTTGTCAGTAGCAGTGGGCCTGTGTAGTGTATCTGGGGGTGTACCCCAGTGTCCTCTGTCAGGCATGTGTAGTGTATCTGGGGGTGTACCCCAGTGTCCTCTGTCAGGCCTGAGTAGTGCTTCCTGTGTCGGGGCCGGGGGTGTTAACGTTGAACAGATGGAAGCGAAAAAATCAAATATATGAATTCGCACACATAATATCATACGTGTTCATGCAGGACTTGTAAATGCCACTGATGAGCCTCGGTGATATCAATAAGATGTCAGTTCACATTAAGCTGGTGATACGTCATTATTGTATGACTAATCCCAGATCCAGTCAAGCTGTCCACGCTGTCGATCATCTGTCACTAATGGCCCTTTACCCTGTTCATAAACCATGTCATTATCTATTATGTTATATTCTAACATGCAATAAGCAACTACACGTGATTAATGCTGCTGGTGATTGGCAGGTACCACAAGATGGCTGCATTGCTAGGAAACTGGCAGTTGGAACGTCACGAAAACATGGACGAGTATATGAAGGCTGTCGGTCAGTAGACGTGTTGTATGTCCAGTCACAAGCACTACACATGACTATTAGAACACTGACACTTACCTACTTCCAAGGAAAGGATAAAGTAAAATATATTAACGTAACTAACCACGTGAAGTAAAATTCTCTTTGGCAATCCCTGCCTGCGAACGAAATCATTTTAGCTAAAATTAATTTGGATCAGTGAACATTGAACTTCCTTCCTTTGGTTGGTAAACATTTAATTGTATTATTGTAAGTATGTGTCACTCACCACACACTAAGGGCGTTTAGTGATCACAAAGATCAGAGTGTCACTGATATTTCGGCTGATGAAAAGCTTTTGTTCAACTAACTTACAGTTAACAGTCGGGTGTGAGTAGGATATGTCATAAACAGAAATACCTTCAAAGGTTAACACGTCGTATATTTGTACTAGGTGTATCTACAGTGGCTAACCTGTAACCATGTTATTGTATGACGTCACTGCAGGGGTGAACATCATATTGAGGAAGATGGGTCTCTCTATCACGAGCTACGAGGAAATCAAGCAGGATGGCGACAGCTGGGAAATCCATATCACATCAACTTTCAAAAACGCTCACTTAATATTCAAGCTCGGGGAGGAATTTGATGAGGAAACTATGGATGGACGAAGGGTCAAGGTGTGCTGGCTGTCAAAATGATTTAAGTACACAAATATCCATTAGGATTAGATCGTTTGATTATTCAGTTAAACCAAATAGATCTTGACCAAATAGCTTGCACTGACAGAGAAACTGTGGAATATACAATGTCTAATATTCTCAGCCTTTGGTGCATTCGACAGAGCAGATCTGACAAAGATCAGTAGCTTTGTTCTGTCTGATTAACAACATTGTTTTAACAGTCAACCATTGTCCTGGAAGGCGATAAACTAATACACAACCAGACGGCAGTGAAGGAAGATGACGAGAACTCGACGATCACACGAGAACTTGAAGGGGACACGCTCGTCATCGTAAGCATGTTTTGTCTTGCGCCAGTCACGCGCCAACAATAAAGTCGATGAAACGTCTTACAATATTCGTAACGATTTGTTTTGTCGCCGCACTCAGCAATATTTCATCTATATTTCGGCGGTTTGTCAATAATCACGTCTGGATCAGACAATCCAGTGAGCAACAGCATGAGCATCCATTAACGCAATGGGGATACGATGACATGTGTCAACTAAGTCTGACCGCCCGATCCTTTCAGCCGATTCTTACGACAAGCATGTGATAATGATTTTAAAAGTCAGAAAGACTTTTTAAAATTGATACATTATTTGTATACATAACCACCACTAGTTTCTCTTCTCTCGGCCATACCCATTGATAATTCTAAGTTGTTTGAACATGCTATAGGTGAGAGCGGGCAGATAGTCACAATAGTACAACTGTATCATCTGACCACCCGCAGCAGCATGTGTGGGAGAGACACACTTCACAATGATCAGCCCGTCAGACAGCATGGTGGAAGGGGTGTTATCAGGGCATTATCATACATGCTCAATATACCGAAAGTATATGAATCATATTACAACCATATCAGATTTATGTGTTGATTATATCTTACTTTCAGACATTTGTGGCGCTGAAAAAGAATGTGACGGCCAAACGATTTTATAAACGCTACACCAAATAGTCCTGTGTGAATTTAAGGATGAGTGCCCAACACTCTGCCATCAGTATGAAGCATGTGGTCTACCCTGATGTATCAATACAGATGTCTATTCTGCATCAACGGCATCTTCAGAGACGGCACCTTCACAAAGTACTCTGGACAGTCTTGGACCATGTGCCTGTTTTCACACGTAGTTTAATGTAGTTCCTATGATTTTGTATTGGGTCAATAAATACATTTTCCCATATATACGTATTGAGGTGTGTGTATTAAACGCTGACACGAGAAATTACGTTGTGATCCATAACATTGTGACAATTCTACGTATACTTTCTGATGAAATACCATTAATATTGCGAAAAAGAGTCACAAACGTTTCGAGTCACCAGAAACGGTATATGGAAGGAAATGGACAAACGCCTAACTAGACACGACTAAAATTAACTTTAATACCGAGAATGTTAACGTGTAGACTTCAGATCGCGTGTATCAGTGTAAGCTTGAGGTGCCTATATTATTACATGCCTCGAACTTTGGCTGGCTTTACAACGTGTATGTGATGACGTTAAGGGTGGCTTTACAACGTTTAAGTGATGGCGTTAAGGCTGGCTTTACAGCTTTCATGTGATGACGTTAAGGATGGTTTTACAACTTGTATGTGATGACGTTAAGACTGGCTTTACAACGTGTATGTGATGACGTTAAGGATGGCTTTACAACTTGTATGTGATGACGTTAAGGATGGTTTTACAACTTGTATGTGATGACGTTAAGACTGGCTTTACAACGTGTATGTGATGACGTTAAGGATGGCTTTACAACTTGTATGTGATGACGTTAAGGATGGCTTTACAACGTGTATGTGATGTTCTTAAGGATGGCTTTACAACTTGTATGTGATGACGTTAAGGATGGCTTTACAACTTGTATATGATGACGTTAAGACTGGCTTTACAACTTGTATGTGACGACGTTACGGGTGGCTTTACAACGTTTAAGTGATGACGTTAAGACTGGCTTTACAACGTGTATGTGATGACGTTAAGACTGGCTTTACAACTTGTATGTGATGTGCTTAAGAATGGCTTTACAACGTGTATGTGATGACGTTAAGACTGGCTTTACAACGTGTATGTGATGACGTTATGACTGGCTTTACAACGTGTATGTGATGACGTTAAGACTGGCTTTACAACGTGTATGTGATGTTCTTAAGGATGGCCTACAACATGTATGTGATGACGTTAAGGATGGCTTTACAACGTGTATGTGATGTTCTTAAGGATGGCTTTACAACTGGTATGTGATGACGTTAAGGCTGGCTTTACAACGTGTAAGTGATGACGTGAAGGCTGTATTTTGAGCTTTTCAGTAACAACATCTAATTTGGCTTTTGAACTTGTATGTGCTGCAGTCTATGCTGGCTTTCAGATATAAACACTACCTACTGCCAGCTCGATAGGTATGTGACTTGGAGTCAGTGGACTAAGTTCATGTTCAATAGCATCCATGTATCACTACGTGTTACACGCTTGTTTCAGATCCTTGTAAATTCCTACATTTGGGGATATCTCAACAGTCGATTCTGGTGGATCAGAAAATCCACTGACTAGCATTATGAGCATCGATCGACGTCACTGGGATACGATGACTTGCATTAACCAGGTCCCCTAACCTGGTCGCCGATACTTTAGTCGCCTCTAGCATGGATTGCTGACAACGTATATCCTTACCTAGAATCAACAGGCTCATACCAACCATAGGTTTACAGATGATTGTAAATGGACAATGGATACAATTAGACTTAAATTATCTTACTCTCGTTCGCTTCCGCCTTCTCGTACTTCTCCGCCTCCTCAACCCCGACATCGCCGTGTCCGGACGGAATAACGACAAAGACTCCGTGCTCAGTCGCACGTTCTCGAAGTCGCAATGGTCATACCCACCCATGTGCTCAGTATCCACGTGAGGCTAGGGATGAATTCAGGGGCATGTGCCCTAAGCCTTCTGCATGGATATCACACATGTAATAAACGCCGTATTTTCATTTACAGTATGAAAGAGAGAATGTAATTCCTCCATCAGGCAATGTATATGTCATCTCTGCAGAACCACCGCCCCGACATCCGACAGTCCTTCACACTAGTGCAGTAAGTTCCAGTGTTAGAGGGCTATTCCTCAGGTAACATGTCACCATGGTGTTGGTAATTATGCCAACACGTCTGTGAAGCTATAAGGGTAATAACAGATAGGTCTTCTGTCCCCCACCCTTCTACAGGTCCACCTGGATGCAGACAAATGACAGGGTATGTCGTCCATCTACCCACAGACCAGGACTTGTTACGCTAGAACGTCCTCGCAGTCGCAGCCGAAGTAATCGATCAAAACTGCAGATAACACACTGTCAGTGCAGGCCTCTGTCACTGCCGCTGTCGACATGTATATCACGACAGGGACGGAGCAGTGGTCTGCAACCGTTGGTGTTATATACTAATGAAGAACCAGCAGTGGGATCGATCAGGGTTCACTCAACGTATTCAACTTATTCAACTCCACACATGGCCTGGCTGCGGTAAGTGTTGCCATCTGAAGAATGTTCCACCAGTTTCTCTGCACGGTGCCCTGTCTCTGGCCACGACGACCATTACAGTCATCAGATATGTATCATGAATCGGGTCTAATGGGCGTATAGAGGTTCAACAATTACAATGTATGAAGACTTGGACCAATGAAGTATGTCACGATATACGGTGTACATGTATATCATTTCCAACAACGAGACCGGCAAAGAAGTAATGGCGATTCAATAGGTTGTATTATCTGGATCAGGAAACATGTGGGTCCTTCCCAGTGAAGACTATTGTCGGCTAAACCGTTAGTGCTGACTCATCAGTTCCCACATGGTTACCCATGCGTTATATGTGTCCTGGGAGGTAGAGGCTGGAGACATGACTTTACCTGTAGGTGGTGACAAACTAGCAACTGGTACACAGTACACAGTACACAGAGAAGGGACAGTGTATTCAAGGGAACGCATGGACGAATTTATCAGGTTACGAGTCAAAACCAATATATTTTGAAGATGAGAAGTAGTTATATCAGCGACGTGTGCTGCACAGGGGCTCAGATATGGAAGTATGAAGTCAATTACTGACACGTCTTCAACTTACCGCGTGCATCTTCACAGGCTTGAGCTCTACTCCGGAACAAAGATGTCATATCACATAAGGTGTAGAAAAATGTCCACTTAACCTGACCAATGCTGATCACTTGTTTCTGATGGCAATCTCCTTCACAGCGACAAATGTGTCCAGCCTTTGGTTAGCGTTATGCCCATAGTTGTCCTTCATAGTTCACCCGTATATCCAGAATCAGGGACAATACTGCCGCTGTACCGGCCCATGTCACACACCGCTCTATCAACCTGCCACAATTGCTAATTAAGTGCGATTACAGCGTTTAAACAACACCTCCAGGTTGTAATTTGAGTTAACCGGTGTGCTTTATTCACGATCTGCTTTCCTTATGCTGGAGAGCTTTAATCCGCCTTCCAAGCCGGTTACTAAGTCGTACGTTTAATCGCAGTTTTTTTGGGCCGATAAGCAAAACGGTCATAGATTTCTGCAACTGAACCTTTTCAAAATTTCAAACCAGACTCTTATTCTCCCCAGTTTCTGAAGAAGTAACAATTTCCTTTCACCATAGTATCCACATAGTGGCCATATCTGCCATACTCATGTGAAAATCAATACTCTAAATAGACCAGTTTGTGGTTTCCATTGTGAGAGGAAAGTCATGTCCGCTTGTTGCTATGGTAATGAAACCATTATCTCTTTATACGGGTGGTAAAAGTTACAGCGACCATGGATCCCTTAATCCGTGTGTAATGGTTTGATGTCAGATCTGAAAATAGGAAACCCTAACATATTGGATTGCGACGAAATGTTAAAAAAATATATATATTACCCAAGTATATCTAATCTCTTCCTTGAAAACCATTATCTGCATGAGCAAGTATGTTATATTTATTATCGAGGACCAACTCACAGAGTATAGTCAACTGCAGCAAAAGTCAAATTGTAGACAAAGTATTTTCAGTCCTACTTTTCGTCTGTCTGTGATCCGATCCATACCCGAGGACTCAGTAAGCAGTTCCATATCAGACATACTCCCACACACAACATGAAACAACTTAACAAGAAAATAGTGACAGGATCTTCAGAATCACTGTGTTATCATAATAACTCTGTATAATTATTTAAACCAAAAACCCCAAGGAAGTTGTTTTCACCAGGGCGATCTTTTTCCGCTTTTGTCTCGTGGTCACGATAGCAAATCCGTTCATTTTCTACGTAACAACATTTCTTTACAAAACGAAACAAAAATGCTGACGCACGTATATTGGATAAGCAGACCGCGACTTGGAACTCGATTTTTTGTTTTTATTTCAATAATAGGACATGCCTAAAATAACAGTTTAAAGAAGTTTAACATAAATTCACAGGTCTACATATAGTGAGCATATGCAGTACGGTACGCCATGGTTACATGTTACCAGTATGGTGTCCGCAAGAGGCCTTGTTGCGACAAGTTACTATACAGCCCTACTCAGATCGCTGATTGCCGTCTCCACGGCTTTCGGCAGCGTTATAAGCTGTAACAGTATATGCTTGTCTTTGTGAAGTTGGTCACGCCTGTTGACACGTACCTTGTGGTGCAGTTCAGCTGTATCTCCAGGCAATATGTCAGTGATGTCTTGACACTGTGGCCATTTTTCCAACCAGCGCATGTAAGATGCAATTAGCACCGATAGTAGCGGGACAATATACAAGACGTTGAACAATCATGTAAGCTGTATTTGAAATGTAATAAATTTAATTATTACACGAAAGTAACCTTTCCAAATTGAACTGCTACGCAAGATTCAGTCTTACTTTAGACTCTAAAGTAATAGTACAGATATGTGTCAATAGGCTTGCCTTGTCAGAATGTAGACGTCCACATCAGATGCATGTCACCATCTCGCCCTCTCGCCCCCCTCACTATATAATACCTGGTCACCATCTCGCCCACCTCACTATATAATACCTGGTCATCATCTTGCCCCCTTCACTATATCACACCTGGTCACCATCTCGCCCCCCTTACTATATAATACCTCGTCACCAACCTTGCCTTGCCTCACTATATAATACATGGTCACCATCTTGCTTTGCCTGACTATAAAATGCCTAGTAACCACCTTGCCTTGCCTCACTATATAATACCTGGTCATCACCTCGCTCTGCCTTGCCTTGCCTCACTATAAAATACCTGGTCATCACCTCGCTTTGCCTGACTATGGAATGCCTAGTAACCACCTTGCCTTGCCTCACTATAAAATACCTGGTCATCACCTCGCTTTGCCTGACTATGGAATGCCTAGTAACCACCTTGCCTTGCCTCACTATATTATACCTGGCCACCATCTTGCCCTGCCTCACTATATAATACCTGGTCACCACCTCGCTCTGCCTCACTATATAATACCTGGCCACAACCTCGCTCTGCCTCACTATATAATACCCGATCACCACCTCGCTCTGCCTCACTATATAATACCCCGATCAGCGCCTGGCCTTGCCTCACTATACAGTACCAGGTCACCACCTCGTTCTGCCTCATTATATAATACCTGGTCACAATCTTGCCTTGCCTCACTATATAATACCTGGTCACAACCTCGCTCTGCTTCACTATATAATAACTGGTCACCACCTCGCTCTGCCTCACTATATAATACCTGGTCACCGCCTTGCCTTGCCTCACTATATAATACCTGGTCACCACCTCGCTCTGCCTCACTATATAATACCTGGTCACCGCCATGCCTTGCCTCACTATATAATACCTGGTCACCACCTCACTCTGCCTAACTATATAATACCTGGTCACCACCTCACTCTGCCTCACTATATAATACCTGAGCACCGCCTTGCCTTGCCTCACTATATAATACCTGGTCACCACCTCGCTCTGCCTCATTATATAATACCTGGTCACCGCCATGCCTTGCCTCACTATATAATACCTGGTCACCACCTCACTCTGCCTAACTATATAATACCTGGTCACCACCTCACTCTGCCTCACTATATAATACCTGGTCACCGCCTTGCCTTGCCTCACTATATAATACCTGGTCACCACCTCGTTCTGCCTCACTATATAATACCTGGTCACTACCTCGCTCTGCCTCACTATATAATACCTGGTCACCACCTCACTCTGCCTCACTATGTAATACCTGGTCACCGCCTGCCCCTGCCTCACTGTATAATACCTGGTCACCACCTCGTTCTGCCTCACTATATAATACCTGGTCACCACCTCACTCTGCCTCACTATATAATACCTGGTCACCGCCTGGCCCTGCCTCACTATATAATACCTGGTCACCGCCTGGCCATGCCTAACTATATAATACCTGGTCACCACCTCAATCTGCCTCACTATATAATACCTGGTCACCACCTTGCTCTGCCTCACTATATAATACTTGATCACCACCTCACTCTGCCTCACTATATAAAACCTGGTCACCGCCTTGCCTTGCCTCACTATATAATACCTGGTCACCACCTCGCTCTGCCTCACTATATAATACCTGGTCACCACCTCGCTCTGCCTCACTATATAATACCTGGTCACCGCCTTGCCTTGCCTCACTATATAATACCTGATCACCACCTCACTCTGCCTCACTATATAATACCTGGTCACCACCTCGCTCTGCCTCACTATATAATACCTGGTCACCGCCTTGCCTTGCCTCACTATATAATACCTGGTCACCGCCTCACTCTGCCTCACTATATAATACCTGGTCACCACCTGGTCACCGCCTTGGTCCCATCTTGCCTTGCCTCACTATATAATACCTGATCACCACCTCACTCTGCCTCACCATATAATACCCGGTCACCGCCTCGCTCTGCCTCACTATGTATATATATATATAATACCTGGTCACCATCTTGCCTTGCCTCACTATATAATACCTGGTCACCACCTCACTCTGCCTCAGTAAAATGACTTTACTGTACCAACTTGACACAAATTCAGGACGTGTCCTTCTCACGTGCTGCGTGAGAGTCGACGTCAGGCGGTCATTGTCTCAATAAATAATAAATACCAAAGAGCATTTGACCGTGAAATTACCCAAAGGCACAAGATATTTCAGTAATTTGTGAAGTGAAGGAATGCGATGTCATTGTATATTTCAAAACCTTTTGAAAGACGTCCTTCGCTTTTAACGTTGTTGTTAAAAGACCCGTTCGGCATTTAATCAACGCTAAGTAGGCCATAGCCTGGGCCAGAGAAGTACTCAGCTTAACAAACTGCCGATGTATCGACTTTCTATTCCCGTCGTCCCGGGGGAGTCTTCATTCTAGAAATCCAATACTTGTCTGAGAGATGAGCGGTAGTAGCATGACTCAGCATGCAGAGTGTCATGCAGGGTGTCATGCAGAGTGTCATGCCAGATACTCGTTACAAACAGCCCCGTGCTGCTGCTGCTGCCCTCCATACACCCATGTTTAACAACCCAGCCTACTCATATACCGTTTTATCAAGGCGAAGAGAAGGGAATTACAGATGTCTGAATCTGTGATGCGTTTCCCCACATCCGCAGCTTCTACAAACATGCTGCGGTATTTTCATCAAGGAATAGTCTACAGCTACAACAACTGTTTTCTATTCCATATTACAGTTCAAACAATAAATATATAATTTAGCATTATGTCCGTAATATTTCCGCAATAATCCCTTGAAGATATAAAGACTGTAATAACCTTACACAGAGAAATAATGCTGGCTCTTCCACCAGTAGGACATGGCCATTTGGGCAGCGAGAAACATTTACACCCTGCGAGTTTCCAATAATGAACACTGTGTTTCGCTCAGTTGCACGCTGAGGTAAGGACAACGGGAAGTAACTCCAGTCGGGAAGGGACGCATTATCCCAACGTCGCGCTAAGCTACATACAATCAATGAAAAGAATGTAGAAGAGATTATGTGTCATGGAATAAGCTAATATGTACCGCCATATAATTTGTCAATTAAAATCCCCGTCCCCGCCTGAAAGCAGCTTGTAATATATTAGGCAAACGAGGGGGTACTAAATTGTCGGTTTTGACAAAACTACTTGATAACGTTCACATAAAAATACATGTCGTTGCAAGTTAAATGGGGTCAAAAAGTAAACACGCTTATCGCAGTAAATTCGCTGTCGCAATCTTTGTAGTTTTATCTCAGCAGATACCGTTCTAACAAACAGGGCATAATTTGTGTCGTTTGCCGAAGGGAAGAAAACTATCCAGGTTCGTAATTATTGGCATTGTGGAAGGTGTATTATGTAGCAAGTGTACATTACAATGTGTCTGTAATACGTGTGTGTTTCAAGCATGACTACGTTTGATATATATGTCGATAAGCAACGACAGCACTGTTATTCCTTTCTTAGATTCCACAGTATCAGATTGGAAATGAAATTTTACTTACCTGATAGGTAGAAGAACGGAAGCGGTTCTTCAAGTTCATGCTCACATCTCGAACCTGTTCGCTGAATCGCCGAAACTCCACCTGGTCGCAAAACCAAAACATTTCATTGACTAAGCAGACGATACTGCACGTGCGATGGTTGTCAGTGTAAATAAAGAGTTGGGGGGAAGTCTCGTGACGTCACAGCAGACCGATCCAAAGATAAACAAACATTGGGGGACATGTCATGTCGAATCCAGTCCTCCTCGAATGCTTATGTCCGGGTTGGGTATTTCACGTGACAGGCAGTAGACCGGAGTGATTTAGTGTCAAAGGCTGTCCGTCTCAAGTATTAACTTGCTGCGGGTGTTATAAGAACCTCCCAGCAAGCGGAACACTTAGACCAACCATTGACTATTTTTGTTGGTACATACTACCTTACGTCATCGGATTTATCATATATAGGAGATATTTTAAAAGAGAATCAGAGCATTCGTTTCTAAAACAGTTACTTAGATATAACATTAGCATGAACGGGGAATCTGAAACACCAGCTATTCATTGCATGTATACGTGAAGAAGACTTATGAAGAAGATTAAAGTATAAAATAGAACAAATTGCTATAATTCTACCTCTGTGTGAAAATCATTGACGTAGGTATGTTAACAGTAGCTGACCCACAGCACATAGGTATGTTAACAGTAGCTGACCCACAGCACATAGGTATGTTAACAGTAGCTGACCCACAGCACATAGGTATGTTAACAGTAGCTGACCAACAGCACATAGGTATGTTAACAGTAGCTGACCCACAGCACATAGGTATGTTAACAGTAGCTGACCCACAGCACATAGGTATGTTAACAGTAGCTGACCCACAGCACATAGGTATGTTAACAGTAGCTGACCCACAGGACGTAGTTATGTTAACAGTGACTGACCCACAGGACGTAGGTATGTTAACAGTGACTGACCCACAGGACGTAGGTTGGTTAACAGTGGCTGACCCACAGGACGTAGGTATGTTAACAGTAACTGACCCACAGGACGTAGGTATGTTAACAGTGGCTGACCCATAGGACGTAGGTATGTTAACAGTAACTGACCCACAGGACGTAGGTATGTTAACAGTAACTGACCCACAGGACGTAGGTATGTTAACAGTAGCTGACCCACAGGACGTAGGTATGTTAACAGTGACTGACCCACAGGACGTACGTGTGTGAACAGTAACTGACCCACAGGACGTAGGTGTGTTAACAGTAACTGAGCCACAGGACGTAGGTATGTTAACAGTAGCTGACCCACAGCACATAGGTATGTTAACAGTGGCTGAGCCACAGGACGTAGGTATGTTAACAGTGGCTGAGCCACAGGACATAGGTATGTTAACAGTAGCTGACCCACAGCACATAGGTATGTTAACAGTAGCTGACCCACAGCACATAGGTATGTTAACAGTAGCTGACCCACAGCACATAGGTATGTTAACAGTAGCTGACCCACAGGGCGTAGTTATGTTAACAGTGACTGACCCACAGGACGTAGGCATGTTAACAGTGACTGACCCACAGCACATAGGTATGTTAACAGTAGCTGACCCACAGGACGTAGTTATGTTAACAGTAGCTGACCCACAGGACGTAGTTATGTTAACAGTGGCTGACCCACAGGACGTAGTTATGTTAACAGTGGCTGACCCACAGGACCGAGGTATGTTAACAGTGACTGACCCACAGGACGTAGGTGTGTTAACAGTAGCTGACTCACAGGACGTAGGTATGTTAACAGTGGCTGACCCACAGGACGTAGGTATGTTAACAGTGGCTGACCCACAGGACGTAGGTTATTAACAGTGGCTGACCCACAGGACGTAGGTATGTTAACTGACCCACAGGACGTAGGTGTGTTAACAGTAGCTGACTCACAGGACGTAGGTATGTTAACAGTGGCTGACCCACAGGACGTAGGTATGTTAACAGTGACTGACCCACAGGACGTAGGTTGGTTAACAGTGGCTGACCCACAGGACGTAAGTATGTTAACAGTGGCTGACCCACAGGACGTAGTTATGTTAGCAGTGACTATCCCACAGGACGGAGGTATGTTAACAGTGGCTGACCCATAGGACGTAGGTATGTTAACAGTGGCTGACCCACAGGACGTAGGTATGTTAACAGTGGCTGACCCACAGGACGTAGTTATGTTAGCAGTGACTATCCCACAGGACGGAGGTATGTTAACAGTGACTGACCCACAGGACGTAGGTATGTTAACAGTGGCTGACCCACAGGACGTAGGCATGTTAACAGTAACTGACCCAGAGGACGTAGGTATGTTAACAGTAACTGACCCACAGGACGTAGGTGTGTTAACAGTAACTGAGCCACAGGACGTAGGTATGTTAACAGTAGCTGACCCAACAGCACATAGGTATGTTAACAGTGGCTGAGCCACAGGACGTAGGTGACCCACAGCTGACCCACAGCACATAGGTATGTTAACAGTAGCTGACCCACAGCACATAGGTATGTTAACAGTAGCTGACCCACAGCACATAGGTATGTTAACAGTAGCTGACCCACACATAGTTACAGCACATAGGGGTATGTTAGCAGTAGCTGACCCACAGGACGTAGTTATGTTAACAGTGAGCTGACCCACAGGACGTAGGTATGTTAACAGTGGCTGACCCACAGGACGTAGTTATGTTAGCAGTGACTATCCCACAGGACGGAGGTATGTTAACAGTGACTGACCCACAGGACGTAGGTATGTTAACAGTGGCTGACCCACAGGACGTAGGTATGTTAACAGTGGCTGACCCACAGGACATAGGTATGTTAACAGTAGCTGACCCACAGCACATAGGTATGTTAACAGTAGCTGACCCACAGCACATAGGTATGTTAACAGTAGCTGACCCACAGCACATAGGTATGTTAACAGTAGCTGACCCACAGGACGTAGGTAACAGTGCTTAACAACAACTGACCCAGAGGACGTAGGTATGTTAACAGTGGCTGACCCACAGGACGTAGGTATGTTAACAGTGGCTGACCCACAGGACGTAGGTATGTTAACAGTGGCTGACCCACAGGACGTAGGTATGTTAACAGTGGCTGACCCACAGGACGTAGTTATGTTAGCAGTGACTATCCCACAGGACGAAGGTATGTTAACAGTGGCTGACCCACAGGACGTAGTTATGTTACCAGAGCCCATGGATATGTGTAATAGTAGCTGAAATACTATAGTGAACGGATCAGTAAACTTACCTTTGTTATCTTGTAAATGGAATCCCCTGAAACAGACAAAACACGTGGACGTTAACATCCTCCATGGGACCATTGTTACACAATCACCTATAACAGACAAAACACGTGGACGTTAACATCCCCCGCGGGACCATTGTTACACAATCACCTATAACAGACAAAACACGTGGACGTTAACATCCCCCACGGGACCATTGTTACACAATCACCTATAACAGACAAAACACGTGGACGTTAACATCCCCCACGGGACCATTGTTACACAATCACCTATAACAGACAAAACACGTGGACGTTAACATCCCCCACGGGACCATTGTTACACAATCACCTATAACAGACAAAACACGTGGACGTTAACATCCCCCACGGGACCATTGTTACACAATCACCTATAACAGACAGTCTATGCGGTGGTGGCAACATATCGGTGGACGCTGGGGGATTAAATTGCTATGTGATACGGTCATTCTTTTTAAAAATAAACAAAATCAACAACACAAGAAGAAGTCTCGGTGATTTGACACATTGGAATATTTATGACTACCGTAATTTCCTTTTCAGAAAAAGAGACAACCAATGCCGGTTTAATCGTGCCTAGCTCGCATCTTGATTTAGCTGATGTACGGGCGTGTATTAACCCCACTGGAATATCCTCCTACTTCAATTAAGGGTCGACCCCCTCGAGACGCACCAGCGTTCTTCACCGGAAGACTACGAACCAGGAGCACGGGAGATGTTTTAGTAGTTTCCTATGTACATGAAGGTGAGCATTTGGGACACAGCCACATGTGCAATGTTTGGTTTGGTTTCTTTATTGTTTCACTCAGTAATGTTCCAGGTTAATGGCGGCCGTCTTCCTATAATAAAGACTGGTTTGGATCAGGCAATCCTGTGACAGACATCATAAACATCGATCTACGTTACTGGGATACGATGATATGCATCAACCCTGACAGTGAGACCGATCTTCCGATCCCGTTAGTCGTCTCTTACGACAAGCATGGGACCAGTTCTAACCCAGATCATGTGTAATGTATAGTACATGCCCTCCAGGATATAACTAGTACTTTCCGCTGTCGGGTAGTATAGATACGGATTTTGTCAGAAAAGTAGAAACGAAAGTGGACAGAAAAAAACAAGTATAAGGGTGCGGGGATAGACAGAAGAAGGGATACAGAGTTAATAAATTAGTTGATAGGGTTCATTGTAAGAACATCCTTAATCTCAAGAACTCACGAAGAAGGGCTACTCTGGACTCTCTTCGTCGACTGAATGAAACAATGGAAGAACTAATCTGCGGCATGACTTCATCTCCATCCTGATAACGCAGCCTCGCTGTGGGCACCTGGTCAACACACACGTTACCCTGTGACCCCCAGATGATCGATGGGTCATGAAATATCTCCTCTTCATCTCACTTACGGCAGTCGGATTACCCTGTTTGTTTCCGGCAATATGTAATTGGCTGGTTAATAATGCACGTTGTTCAGCTGAATCACAAACAGCCGTATTCCGCCTAATCAGCGCCATGCTGTGTTGACGATGGACAACGTTCAGGGAGACCAAGGTAAAGAACGTGAAGTCAGTGACAAGGACCATCTTCACACAGTGAAATCAGTTTACTCGTCATACTAGTACATAATACCAAAGTTCCCATCTAGTTCACGGAGAGGCTACACAGTGTAGCTATCGTACAGTTAGATCAATTTCAAATAAGATAATAAACCTTAAAGTATCTATTGAGTATCGACTATATCAGAGGCATGTTATAATAGTAAACACACACGTAATGCATATTAGGTTGTGTTTGTATATTAAAATGCAAGTAGCTCCATACATGACAAGTACGTCCTGGGTTTGGTAGAAACATGGACAATGGAGAAGAAGAACGAATGCAAGTCCTTGACAGTATGAACAATGCTTATGTTCACACGGCCATCCAGCATATACCAGGTATTCGATCTCGTAATGTCAGACTGACCTGGTACAATGTCCGGCCGGAATATACCCATTGTGAGTATTCAATCAAGACATATGTCAACGGTACTTAATGTCTTGGGTGTATAGGGACATGGCGTGTAATCTGTCGAGTTCCCCGGCCACGATGGCCACCACAGGCCTACACATACCTGAACACGTCACCTGTCTTTCAGCTACAAATCAGGACACAGATGATTCTCCGACACAGGTTATATGTAATCCAGATGTTTCCGCCACACGCTACCCAGCAATCACGGCCGCAACAGTCCCGTTATCAGTGAAACATACCCACATTTCCTGAATACATTTCCCAGCGACGCGGAAGGCAGGATATCATCAATTGCAGTCGAGAAGGGAAACAGTTCCTGCAACTCTTTCAAAGACACCCGGTGCCAAGCAGCAGGAAAATGTACACACCACAGACTTCCAATACTCAGGGATGTCATGAACATCATCTTACACCATAGCTCCCCATCGTCTACAACATGAGCGGCGGGACGATGTATGGACAGAGTCGATATACACGGGCGTTGACTAGGGAGCACACCGCTAAAACAATGCTGATCGATTACAAACGCTGAATGGCCCGATGATGAACATATTTCATGATTTATTGATGATGATTAGTCATGATCACGTAGCATCCAGTACAGACCAGCATGGGAAATATGTGCCTTTCCTAGGGACACAAGGTCCGAGTGTCACCAAGGCGTGAGCCGACCAGCGACTTAGGCGGCAGCGCTGGTGTACTTACATAGCATATCTATATAAATAATCCAATGAACGACCCAGTGAGGTATTTCTTTTTAAATCCTAAGAGAAAGAAATATTATTATTAAAACTCAGGTAACAATTCGCGAAGAAAAAGTCCTCTCCACGCAAATACAGTCACATCTATTATACATACACAAAACAGAACAGAGGATACCTACTCGATATACCAATCATTATCTATTTTCAAACTGTGTTGTAACATGTATCATATATAGCGTTCCATCATGGATCGTTCTTGGTGACAACGACTGGTTTGTCAGGTCCAGACTCGACCGTCCACTTGAGTTGCTGACTGACATATCGAAGTGAATCATATGAGAATGTCCAAACAAGTGTTTCAGCTTTATAAAATAGATTACATACATTAGTGAGCCTTGGAGGACAGAAAGAAACCGAAATAACTTCAGTTTGTTTTTATTATATATAAACTATACATTCATTTGGGAAATGACCTCAAATGAGGCAATTCGAGGAGAAAAAAATGTTGCAATAGTATTGCAATAGTTGGTCGCAACAGACTATCGCTATCGCAATAGGTGTTTACCCCTAAATAGACACCCTCGTAGCAATCACTCAGTAGTCATTTCACAGTGAATACACACAAAGCCATGTAATAGGTCTCACAAGACTACATTACTGTACAGGACAACATACCTGCCACAATAGCTGTGGAAGTTGCATGATTCGACAACACATTTGCAACAGTCGACACAATCAGTTACATTCTGACATTCAACACTGTATGGTGGAATCGCCAAGTCAGAGCTGCATAATAAACCTGCACACAATACACGCGCACGACAGTATTCACAGAACCAGGTGGTATCTGTGTGTCTAACAACGGTGACTAGGGTCCGTGGGTAGGTGCACGGGACCACGGTCCTGGCAGCTTTAGCATACATTCGAACACCTAATTCGGTGAAGCTTTTTTTACCTTAGTCCCTATTTCTTCGAACTAACTCAGTGAGACACGAAATACGCAGCTTCACTGTTGTAATCTGAGTCACACAGGTACATTGGACCTACCCCTGTATTGTCCTGTTGACCCCGCCCCATCATTAAAGGCCTTTATGGCCGGATTGGTGAATGTGGTGAAGCTCAGCTGACTGCCTCTTGGTACATCTACCACACTACATACAGGGCAAACATACAGATGCCAAGGTCTACATCTATTTGGTACTAGGTATAACTTACTTCTCTGGCGAGAACGTCGGTACATCTACCACACTACATACAGGGCAAACATACAAATCCCAAGGTCTACATCTATTTGGTGCTAGGTATAACTTACATCTCTGGCGAGATCGTCGGTACATCTACCACACTACATACAGGGCAAACATACAGATTCCAAGGTCTACATCTATTTGGTACTAGGTATAACTTACTTCTCTGGCGAGATCGTCGGTACATCTACCACACTACATACAGGGCAAACATACACATTTTAAGGTCTACATCTATTTGGTGCTAGGTATAACTTACATCTCTGGCGAGATCGTCGGTACATCTACCACACTACATACAGGGCAAACATACAGATGCCAAGGTCTACATCTATTTGGTACTAGGTATAACTTACTTCTCTGGCGAGATCGTCGGTACATCTATCACACTACATACAGGGCAAACATACAGATCCAAAGGTCTACATCTATTTGGTGATAGCAATAACTTACTTCTCTGGCGAGATCGTCGGTACAGTTGTAACGACAAGGACATATCGCTCAAACACACTGTACCGCAGACAGAGAGGTGCGCCCATTACGGGTATCCAGAGTGACGTCCACCTCAGTTTGTGAGGAACACATCTGTCCAGCGCGAATCTCCATTTAGTCAGGCGATTCTCACCATATTTAGACCATTTACTGGACACAATAGACCGTCTGTTCCAAGTGTAAGAGACGTTGGGTATTAACGTCAACGTGATTGTATTCCAGTAATAATAATCCAACTAATCCCCATGTACGATCACGGGTTGACATAAACTAATCCCACCTGAAACAACACAACAAACGATAAGCTTTCATTACTCATTACGTCCCCGGGATTAACACTTAACAGGGGTTCAACCGGAAGTGTTATAATCCCTTACTGCTTGCAAAATGTACACTCCATTGAATCTCAGTCTGTAGGACAAACAGCATAGTGGCAACTTATTTTCTGGGACAGCAGAAACCGGAAGTGACGCCATTTTGCAAACACGGTTACTTTCAGTGGGTCTATTTATGATTTGATGCTATCATCTCGCCTGGCACGCGGTTCTACAAAGGATCTCACATTTGATTATGTATGGTCTCTTGTATCTAAACAATCTGATCCAGCAGAACAAGGAACTCTTTTGTGTAATTACTGATTGGATGATTTTTCTTTTGAACACGCCTAATAGTTAGGTCTTTTTGTCGTTGTTGTTTTTTATTATACTGTTATCCCTTTCATCTGATAATGTGTTTGAACTCAGGCACTTCTAGTTTACAGTGGTAGTTAGATGGAAAGAGGAGAATGTTGTCTTGTGTTATAACACAGAACATTCCCCATAACACCATAATTCAATATAAATTTACATTGCAATGTACCCGACCATGATTGATTTAAAGCACAATAATAATTTTGCTTTCCTTCATAACGCAATAGCAAATTCTTCACATGTCCTGTATTTAGCAGTGGCGGACAGGACACACATACTATACAGTTTCAATTCTGGTCACCCATCTTTAACTGACGACAACATTAACAAATGTGCCATTTTGTGACGGTCAAGAGTTAGTTACGCGAAGTAACAATCATGAATTTAGCAATTCTAATGAAACATTATTGCAATACCACATAGACAGTTGTAACAGCAATTTAGGCTAGAAATACGGTCTTCAAAACGCTTTGATTTCGACAAAAGGTGGAAGCATTGAAAGTCGTGCCTACTACTATACGCATACAACCGCCCATGGCTATCTGACTACAATGGCGTAATAGTATATTGTTAGAACGACACAATTTTAGGAAAACTCACCAACAGATAAGGGCGCACTCATCACTTGCATGAGACAGACAGTTTACCTCCGGCTGTAGCGCAAGGCAACAGCAGACTGAGGCACTTGACAACGGAGAGAGAACCCAACACCTTGCTTAAAGCATTGTACTGTCCCAGTTGTGGAAACTCAACATCATTGTCATGTGGTTGACGCCCATTACACAATGGTGTGTGCACTGCAACAATAGCTCAATGGAGCTCACGTTGGTAAGTGTGCATTCAACAGACAGCACAGCATACCTGTTATACTCTTACACCCAATACACGCGCTTGTTGTTTAGAAATGTACATACAAAGTATTCCCAACATGCACTACAGGCATGCACGCCCTGGTGTCAAGCTAGATCTACAAGCCGTTCCTTTACAAATGTTAAATGATAAGCACTTTCATCACAAGTATAGAATACAGGTACATGAGTGTTACGTCTGTGAGGAGATGTAAATAAGTCTGTACTGGATACTTTAGCCTGGTGGCACAACACTGCCAGCTAACTAGCACCTCGGAAACAGTTGTTGGAGATAGCAGTAGTGGCTTTAAACTATGACCTTTTTACAAATATTGTTACCAATCTATGCCTGTATTGTCGAGGTGAATGTCTGCCTAGATTATGTACGCCTCAGTAAATACACTAGACCAGATACACAGTGTACATGTTCCTAGTATTATATTCAGCATGATTATTCACATTTACTAAAGCTATATTTGAAAGATTGTTGTGTATTAATTCCTATAGTATATGTAATACATAGCACACTGAGTGTTGTATAGAAGGGCTCGTGTTGAACCTGTTAGCGCTCTGTATGCGGCTTCCATTGAATGGGTTTGTATTTCTGGGAACGCGGTTTTGAAACCGTCTCCAGAAAACCGATAAAATATTAAAATACTTTTCGTCAATTATTGACACTTACAATGTACGTCACTAGCTAGAGATCTATAGCATAACAAGAACCTGCATTAATCTGGCTATACAACGTGCAACTTGGATTATCCAGCCTATCATATCTCCATTCTACCTTGATAATACCCTGCAATATCGTCTATAACAATAGAACCTGCAAAAACTGTTGAACGCACATTGCAACATTGAACTTCATAGGTACCGAGTAGAAAGTGTAATCCCAAATATAACATATGTTACATAGGTACCGAGTGTCGAACGAGTCAAAGGAATTTACCCACAAGGGACACATTCTCGTCCCAGATTCCAACTGCTTGTTCTATAGATTTCAGTTTGCGATTAAGGAAAGAAACTATTTGTTCATCAGTGTAGACATTTACCAAATACACAAAAGTTCATTGTCATTGTCCGTTGTCTTGGCGTCCACATCTGGGATCCGTGAGTTACAAGACACCACTGTTAACCACTGGTGTTCCTGGCCCAGACTCACAGGGAAGACCCACGTCAAAGGGAAGTCCCAGGTCAAGGGAAGTCCCAGTTCACAGGGAAGTCCCAGGTCAAAGGGAAGTCCCAGGTCAAAGGGAAGTCCCAGGTCAAAGGGAAATCCCAGTTCACAGGGATGTCACACGTCACAGGGAAGTCCCAGGTCAAAGGGAAGTCCCAGGTCACAGGGAAGTCCCAGGTCAAAGGGAAGTCCCAGGTCACAGGGAAGTCCCAGGTCACAGGGAAGTCCCAGTTCACAGGGATGTCACTACGTCACAGGGAAGTCACAGGTCAAAGGGAAGTCACAGGTCACAGGGATGTCACACGTCACAGGGAAGTCACAGGTCAAAGGGAAGTCACAGGTCACAGGGATGTCACACGTCACAGGGATGTCACACGTCACAGGGAAGTCACACTTCACAGGGAAGTCTGTTCAACAACAGACTATCACATCCACAAAGTAATGGACTGATATTTTCAGGGGGTTTACTGTAGTCAGCTTGACCGGAAGGTGGTCACCCAGATGAGTATATATCGTATTGTGTTGTAGGCCACATTAACATTACTTGGCATTAACATAAATGTGCAAATGCCTCACTTATCCTGCATGAATAATAACTTCCCATTCACTTTTCTGTTTAACTTTATGGCGGCTATAAAATGTAAGAGCAAGTTGATCTACCTTCAAAGTGATAGTAACGACAGTGTGTTTAGCTATATCTACAATCAGGGCGTCATCAATTTCTGTTTCTGTCCAGCTCCAACAGCAGTTCAGGTTCCATGAAATGTGGGACCGTGAGACTATCTTCTGGGTGATCAATGGGCAGGTGTTACAACCCATAACTCCTGTTGGCGCAATGCTTGTCTAGGTTCCCCGGTTGTGTTGTCGGTGTGTGATGACATACACTACTACTGTGGACTGGTGCTGACTGCTGTTGTCGGTGTGTGATGACATACACTACTACTGTGGACTGGTGCTGACTGCTGTTGTCGGTGTGTGATGACATACACTACTACTGTGGACTGGTGCTCACTACTGTTGTCGGTGTGTGATGACATACACTACTGCTGTGGACTGGTGCTCACTACTGTTGTCGGTGTGTGATGACATACACTACTGCTGTGGACTGGGGCTCACTACTGTTGTCGGTGTGTGATGACATACACTACTGCTGTGGACTGGTGGTCACTACTGTTGTCGGTGTGTGATGACATACACTACTGCTGTGGACTGGGGCTCACTACTGTTGTCGGTGTGTGATGACATACACTACTGCTGTGGACTGGTGCTCACTACTGTTGTCGGTGTGTGATGATGACATACACTACTACTACTACTGCGGTGTGTGATGGACTGGTGCTCACTACTGTTGTCGGTGTGTGATGACATATACTACTACTGTGGACTGGGGCTCACTACTGTTGTCGGTGTGTGATGACATACACTACTACTGTGGACTGGTGCTGACTACTGTTGTCGGTGTGTGATGACATATACTACTACTGCTGTGGACTGGTGCTCGCTACTGTTGTCGGTGTGTGATGACATACACTACCGCTGACTGGGGCTACACTACTGCTGTGGACTGGGGCTCACTACTGTTGTCGGTGTGTGATGACATACACTACTACTGTGGACTGGGGCTCACTACTGTTGTCGGTGTGTGATGACATACACTACTGCTGTGGACTGGTGCTGACTGCTGTTGTCGGTGTGTGATGACATACACTACTACTGTGGACTGGGGCTCACTACTGTTGTCGGTGTGTGATGACATACACTACTGCTGTGGACTGGTGCTCACTACTGTTGTCGGTGTGTGATGACACATACTACTGGGCCTAGATTTTCGAAGCTCTCTTAGCGCTATGATAGTCGTAAGTTAATTTTAATGTATGGCACTTACGACTATCTTAGCGCAAAGAGAGCTTCGAAAATCTAGGCCCAGGTGTGGACTGGTTCTCACTACTGCAAATCATACAGGATGTAAAGTAGCACATTCTCTACATTCTATACTCATACTGCAACATGAAATAAGATCATTTGTAAGGTTTATGGAATACCTTGTAACCAACTGACAATTTGTAAGGTTTATGGAATACCTTGTAACCAGCTGACAATTTGTAAGGTTTATGGAATAACTGACAATTTGTAAGGTTTATCCCTTGTAACCAACTGACAATTTGTAACAAAGTTGTAGATATAACAAGTGGCACTGTGGCTGCTAACAGCAGGTTTCATGTGACACGGGTTTCATATGACACCTTGTGTTTAACAAAGGTTGAAGGTGTTGCACCTATATCTAGCGACGGCAGCGTGGGACGAAAGCCTAATGTAGCGCTGGTCGTAGACGGTAACGATGGTTGAGTGTCATGAGCACGGGGTGGTGATAACATACTCCCGTAAAAGTTTGTATTGTAATACATTAACAGCTGTTCTGCAGCAATGGGTGTCCAAACATGACCCCCAATTCATTAAACCATGGCTTTACATCAGGTGGGTCTTTTGTCAACGCCTTGTCTGAAATAGTTGTGTTCGGGTTGAAGGCTATATGTTCTGACGTTGACAGTAAATCAGTATCTACTCCTAGTATACTAGTATGTTACTACTCGGCAAGACGTGAGACAATCGCCCCACAGGCGTGGCTATCTTCAAACCTTCTCAAGTCAGTGTGTATTTCTTTATGAAATGTTGTACAAGTTCGTGTGATTTCATTTCCTTCGTAACCCTTCAACGTATTTATTGCTACATGCGTGTCACCTCTCTCACAGTGATCGTTGCTCGTACCTGATAACAATACAATCAAACAGTACTTACCAGCAAACGGGTGTTGATTGGGTGCGATTTTACTTCCTCTGTTCTTCCGTAGGAATGACCAGACGGACGTATTCAAATTGTAGTCACACATTACTCCGGGTATACCAGAACTCAAGTACGAAAGTATCACTTATCCAGTGTATATCTACACTCTGTGTTGACAGTTGGTGTGCTGATGGAGAGGATAACACCATATACTCCGTTTTCAGTATAAATACAAACTTTGCAAGTGTGTGATTCAAGTTGATTCACGTACACTCAGACCAACAGTACCGTAAAGGAAAGAAGCGGTAGAATACCATCCTTCTAAAGGTGGGCACTCTCGTTGTAGCGAAGACATCTACAATGACGATGTCGTCAGTCCTCCCCGACTCCTCAAACGGAGTGACCTCCATTAGACCAGGTCACTATGGGCCCAGCGAATTAGGGCATGCCTAAACGGCCGGCACGAATAATACCGATCTCTAAAAGGGTCCTTACAAAGTTCCTGAATACGCCAACTCATTGCAGAATCATAAACATCGCAAATGAGCCATTCCCCAAAGTGCGCAAAGATCGCTCTTAATGCCCGTCTTTTCTGAAGGCAAATTGAACACAGGGGTTATGAAAAGCTAACATGAATTTGAACAGAGGTGCCCTGTTCGCAATAATTGCTTGATAACAACCAGGTCGGGAAAGCCCTTTGTAGATCTTGTATACGCTCTAACAAGAAATGTATCAGTTCCTTTGCATCTAGTGAGAATCTCTTCAGCTGCTCGGTACCTGGACGTATGTGTCTTTGTTCTTGCTGTAGACATTGCGTGCATGGAGGACACTCGGGTGCCCCCGATTGTAATCGCTTGTTGTCTTACGATTGTTTGTGTGTGTAAATTGAAGACTATTGTCTTTTCTGTGTACTGTGAAAAGGTCCGTCAACTGTGGGTCCTATATACACCGGAGTTGCCAACCAAACATTGTGCTGTTGTAACACAAGTAACACAAGTCTGAGTTCGTGACAATCTGTCAAATATTCTTCACCTGAGGCCTGCAATCTTATCTCCTTTATTCTTATTGAGGCTCGCAGTTGTATGTCATTTATTCCTGTTATTGAGGCAGCTTGCAGTTGTATGTCATTTGGTTTTGTGGTTGTTGTTAGTAGTAGCAGTAGAAGTAGTAGCAGTAGCAGTAGCAGTAGCAGCAGTAGCAGCAGCAGCAGTAGCAGTAGTAGTAGTAGTAGTAGTAGTAGTAGAAGTAGTAGTAGTAGTAGTAGAAGTAGTAGTAGTAGTAGCAGTAGTAGTAGCAGTAGCAGTAGTAGTAGTAGTAGTAGTAGTAGTAGCAGTAGTAGTAGTAGTAGTAGTAGTAGTAGTAGTAGTAGTAGTAGTAGCAGTAGCAGCAGCAGCAGCAGCAGCAGCAGTAGTAGTAGTAGTAGCAGCAGTAGCAGTAGAGTAGTAGTAGCAGTAGCAGTAGCAGTAGTAGTAGCAGCAGGTAGCAGTAGCAGCAGTAGCAGTAGCTAGTAGCAGTAGTAGAAGTAGTAGTAGTAGTAGTAGTAGTAGTAGTAGTAGTAGTAGTAGTAGAAGTAGCAGTAGTAGTAGAAGGAGGAGGAGTAGCAGTTGTAGTATGTGACCATCTGATCCATTCAGGCTCCTATCGACACGCTTAGGTTGCGGATGTCGTACTTTAACCTGATTACCCGCAGGAGTCGTCTGATGGATGGAGACTATATAAAACCAGTGCAAGTCTTCCTTACTCTTAGTATAATGGTCGATTGACGTGTCTTTTATTAATATATAATGGCCACTAAAACCTGGCCTACTTCCAGTACTAGTTTATGTTTTAGCGCAGGAACGTTCTTTTTCTGTAATATACACAATATCAACAAGAGTGTAAAACTGGAATCCTTTGTTATAACGCCACCGCCATTTATTGTACAATTAGGTAGCGTTGTTCAGAATGTGTAACATATCATAAATATAATGTGTATTGTTACCAGCTTTTCATCCTCATAAATATTGAAAAATTATTAATTTTGTTTCTCATTTGAGTGGCTGAGCTGTTATATTTTAGTGTTTGCTGTTTAACGCCGCACGCAACAATATCCCAGATTAATGACGGCGGTCTGTAAATGTTTTAGTTTGGACAAAGCAATCCAGTGTTTGAGATCGTGAGGATCTGTCTACACATCTGGGATGCGATGGCATGCATCAACCAAATCACCGAGGTTGACCGCCCTGTTACGACAAGCATGGGTTGTTCTAACCGGGTCTAGTTGGTATAATGTATACGCGATGCGCGAGTTTGAGGATCTTGTTGAAGAGAGTGGACTCCACTCCAAGTACATGGATGGATGTGAGAAAGTAGTACAGATTCAACTGGCGGTTTGTGAAAGAAGTACAAACTGCATTTAAAACACCATGGCGGAGATAGGCAAGGGAGGTAACTCTCCTGCTTAGCGTGTGTTTGATGAAAGCAACAGGTAAGGTTGGTAATTACAGACGACACAAGGGTGGTAATGGGGACACAGCTGGCAACGTTGGTGCGACACATGGTTGGGGAACCCGTAGAACCCTTTCTGTCTCCATGAAGTACACCTGACCCACCTGTACTCGTAGTGCTGCCCTGACGAGGCTGAAGTCCTTGTAGCTGCCGTGGTTCGTGGAAATGCTTCAAATCGGATCAGAATTAACTGGGTTCCTTCCCGCGGAACTAGTTAATTCAGGCAATTTCCCCCATAGTGAAGGCTTCACTGCCCTCGTGGTTTCAGAGGTTATGTGGAAAATAAAAAACTTACCATTGACAAACGTGTAAAATCAAGGGAGCTCACTGCTGAGGTGACCTGCAGATGTACACAAATCTACACCTCGAGATTCAGAAGACCTCAGCCAAAACACTTACCGTCATCTTGTATTTCATTTTGACTTGTGACGCCAGTTTCGTCCTGTGACCAGCCAAGCCGATGCAAGGTATTCTTAAATATAAAATACACCATTATTGTGTCACAGTGCCATAGAGTAAGTGAAGTAACTAGCGTCTTGGAAGAAACACCTGGAAATTAGTTGGAAAGGTCAAATGTTATTCGATAAATGAAACTTAAATATTTCTAATCTAGCCTTCCCTATAGGGTTCCTCATATACAAAAGTTGAGTAAGAGTACATGACTTTGGTTGTACGCCGCTTTTAGCAATATTCCAGCAATATCACGGCGGGGGACACCAGAAATGGGCTTCACACATTGTACCCATGTGGGGAATCGAACTCGGGTCTTCGGTGTGACGAGCAAACGCTTTAACCACTAGACTAGCCCACCGCTCCTACAAAAACTGGTGCGAACTTAAAGAATTGAACTGGATGTATGTCTTAATGTCTCAACAGGACATCAATGGTTTGGGTGCACAGAACAGTGTACAATTGTATAGTGCACAATGTACAAATTCAATAAGGTAAATTGATTTGCTATAATAATATCAGATATAGTCTAATGACCGCCGTGAAAGGTGCTGCTTGTAACACGACTACACGATCTCCGATTGATTAGCTCCAGATAAATAATTTTGTTGAATCCGATATTGACACATCAATAAAATATGAATTTATTCACATCAATTCTTTAATGTCTGTAGCTCGCGTAAAGCCACTTAAGTGGTTTCAGAAGACAAATTGTGATTGTTATAAATACTCCTCCCCACTCCCCCTCCACACACGTCCTCCTTACATCTCTCTCCTCCCGACCCCCCTGTGTCACCTTACGCAATCTCAGTAAGAATGAATCATTCAATAAGATCAATATCTAATCAATCACTTATTTGTACGTGTACGAGCTGAGCTTCTCGCATGTCTGACATCTGCAGGTAATCCTGATATCGATTATCGATCTATTAATACTGATATGGCCAGAGTAGCGCAGATTAGGGTTTCAAATTGGCAATATGTGAACTATGACTACTATTTAGCTGCCAACACCTCAACATTATACACATGTCCTGGTACAGGATCACGAAATGTGTGTGTATAAATTCAACATTCTGCAAGCCTGTCGTGACGTATAACTTGCCGCCCTATTCCAGGTCTGACGACATTGATCAAATGTACCCGTCTATCAATAATAAACCACTTGTAACCAAGAACAGATCAGCGCCGCCGTCTATACATATCTCCCAAATATTCTAAATATTTGATGGTGAAACTAGAATCACGCGAGATACAAGAATCCCGCTTCAAGGCTGCAGCGCACACTGACTTACTCTGTCACCAGTTTAACAATCATCAAGCACTATGTATGTCCTGAAAGGATGATGTCGGCCAGATGTAAGCCAATGTTACTCTCCTATGAGGGTGTCTTACCGAAACGTCGACCCCTAGGAGTTGAGGGTAAAAATCCTTTGATGTGATATGTTGTTTTGATTACAACGCGGTTCGTCCAATTTTTAGGCCCTGACTATACCTGGATTTCCAAGATATTTTCATGGATTAAACTTCTTTTTTAATTTCTCTCACGACGTTTCGAGACCATTCCAGGTCCCTACATCAGGTGAACTGGCAGTTAGGACTATGACGTCGTCACTATGAGTCCTAACTGCCAGTTCACCTGATGAAGGGACATGGAATGGTCTCGAAACGTCGTGAGAGAAATTAAAAAGAGGTTTAATCCATAAAAATATCTTGGACATCAATTATACCTGGATTGTCTAACCACGCATGAGTGATTTCTCCATGGGTCAGTGTGAGCCGTGGAGTCACTGACCCGTAAAATCTGTTTGGGAGAGGCTATTGGAGATCTTGGGGGTCGGTCTCAAGATGCTTACTAATGAGATTAGATTAACTAAAGGGGTTTATCAATTAAGATATGTCCAAGTGATCTGACAATAAAGAGATTACAAGCAGTAAGTTTATTTTCTAATCAGGAAATGCAAGTTAATTAAGTAAACTAAATACATGGAGTTTCTAGTTGGAGTATAGACGAACATAAAAACAGTGTAGAGAGCTTGTTTGCAATATGAGAGATGAAGATTCAAAATCTCGGACTAAGGAGAAAGGAGATTTTTATCAACTGGTGAGCCGAGCTAAAGCCCTTCCCTTTGTGCCACTTGACCAAGTCGAAAATGTGTGGCTAGAGGCTATCAGTGAAAGTCCTGAGGGAGAGGCCTGTGTCAAGTTTATGGACTATGTGACAACAACATGGATTGAGGGAGCCTGGGACCAACTGACTTGGAACCACTTTGCTAATGATGGCCACATAACAAACAACAACATTGAAGGTTGGCACAACAAGATCAACTCCCTCACCCCATGCCACCCGAACATATTTGATTTCATTCAGCTCATCAAGAGGGAACAGTCTACAACTGAGGTGAAACTTGCACAGCAGAGAGGAAACAGACGTGAACCATCAAGAGGGAACAGTCTACAACTGTGGTGAAACTTGCACAGCAGAGAGGAAACAGACGTGGACCATCAAGAGGGAACAGTCTACAACTGTGGTGAAACTTGCACAGCAGAGAGGAAACAGACGTGGACCATCAAGAGGGAACAGTCTACAACTGAGGTGAAACTTGCACAGCAGAGAGGAAACAGACGTGGACCATCAAGACGCCGACAGTATGTGGCAGTTGACCAAGGTCTTCGTCGTGCAAAAGACGAACATTTAAGCAATGACGTCTCTGTAATAGACTATACAGTCAATATATGATAAAATATATTTATGTATATTTTTGAATAATGAAATATATATGATTTGTATATATGTGTGTGTGGTGATAAGTTGCAGATGTTTGTGCAACTAACTATAATATAAGTAAAAATATATGATAAAATATATTTCTATATATTTGTGAACGTTATATATGTGTGAGATATATATGCAAATAAGTACAGTAAAACAATAAATAATAAAAATGTTTGATGAAATATATTTATGTTGTCTTTGTTCTTATTTTGTGGTAACACCCCTGTTAAGTTTGAAATGGACTGGTCCACATGCCTACTTCGTCTAACGAGCAAAGTCACTCAACCCTGACTATGCCTGGGTCGTCTAATTACTACTGTTTGCCTGTTTTAGAAATTAGACGAAACAGGTTGATACCGTTGTTTTGGCGTTGCTGTTTCAAGGGATTAAAGTCTGGATGTCACCCGAAGTTGAACTCAGGTGCGAAAAATCAAAATGGTGTTATCCCAAAACTGGCAGTCTCCAGATGACGTAATTAGGGAGGTGTTATAATGCACTGCCAGAAATGGGACATACGGAAATTGCACTGCCAGAATTGGGACAACTACTATCACTAATTAGGACTAATAGGTCTGTGTGAAAATGAAATTGGGTTAATTTATCCTAAATTAATTCAGTGCTACCTACATGAGCAATTGCTACTTGTGCAGGTTAATCCTTTGCTCATCTAATGATTATGAACTGTTTGACTGGCATTTTAGAAGTTGGTGAGTAATAAGAAAGTAAGATTCTTTATGGATAACAATCCGGTGTTATCCCAAAACTGGCAGTCTCCAGATGACGTAATTAGGGAGGTGTTATGGATAACAACTTCTTTATTATATGAACACAGTGTGTTTGTTTCAGGACAGTTTATGGTGTATGTGGTTAGGAACACACTTTGTATTGTATTATAAGTACATTACACTGAGGGGGACGAAATGTTTTGTTTTTGTACGTTAATCGCACTTCTTTGGTACAGTACAGTCATCACAAATTACTACACACACTGCACCACACTATACTACACACACTGCACCACACTTTACTATACACACTGCACCACACTATACTACACACACTGCACCACACTTTACTACACACACTGCACAACACTTTACTATACACACTGCACCACACTTTACTACACACACTGCACCACATTTTACTATACACACTGCACCACACATTACTACACACACTGCACCACACTTTACTACACACACTGCACCACACTTTACTATATACACTGCACCACACATTACTACACACACTGCACCACACTTTACTATGCACACTGCACCACACTATACTACACACACTGCACCACACATTACTACACACACTGCACCATCCTTTACTACACACACTGCACCACACTTTACTACACACACTGCACCACACTTTACTACACACACTGCACCACACTATACTACACACACTGCACCACACTTTACTATACACACTGCACCACACTATACTACACACACTGCACCACACTTTACTACACACACTGCACCACACTTTACTACACACACTGCACCACACTATACTACACACACTGCACCACACTTTACTACACACACTGCACCACACTATACTACACACACAGCACCACACTATACTACACACACTGCACCACACTTTACTATACACACTGCACCACACTTTACTATAAACACTTTACTGCACACACTGCACCACACTATACTATACACACTGCACCACACTATACTATACACACTGCACCACACTATACTACACACACTGCATCACACTTTACTATACACACTGCACCACACTTTACTATACACACTTTACTGCACACACTGCACCACACTTTACTACACACACTGCACCACACTTTACTACACACACTGCACCACACTATACTACACACAGCACCACACTATACTACACACACTGCACCACACTTACTACTATACACTATACTTTACTACACACTGCACCACACTATACTACACACACTTTACTACTACACACACTGCACCACCACACACATACTCACCACACTACACACACACAGCACCACACTATACTACACACACTGCACCACACTTTACTTTACTACTGCACACACTGCACCACACTGCACCACACTTTACTACACACACTGCACCACACTATACTACACACACTGCACCACACTTTACTACTGCACCACACACTGCACCACACTATACTACAAACACTGCACCACACTTTACTACACATACTGCACCACACTTTACTATAAACACTTTACTGCACACACTGCACCACACTTTACTATACACACTGCACCACACTATACTATACACACTGCACCACACTATACTACACACACTGCATCACACTTTACTATACACACTGCACCACACTTTACTATACACACTTTACTGCACACACTGCACCACACTTTACTACACACACTGCACCACACTTCACTACACACACTGCACCACACTTCACTACACTACACACACTGTACCACACTTTACTATACACACTGCACCACACTTTACAACACACAATGCACCACATAACACACAACACCACACTTCACTACACACAACACCACACTTCATAACATTATAACATTTCATTTTGACCTGTGACCCCACACTTCGCCGCGCCACACCACACTACATCACACACAGCCAACACAAAAGTACACTTCATATAGCTAGAAACTATATTCCACAGGATTATCGTGTGTTTGTAAATTCATTATGTTTGCCACAAGCAACCAAGTATGTCAAGATACGCACCATCTATTCCCCGGCCTGTGTGTTTGCTGAGGTATTTATTGAGCTTATAATGCGGGCCGTTATAGCCCGAGGATATTTTTCGGTGGAATAAATTTTAGAGATAACACTCCGAGATCCGACTTCGGGCACAGACAGAACTGCTCATAAAGGCGGCATGTTTTATCGTGTTGCATATTGATATTGTATTGAAAGCGTTGTGGACATGTTGTGTACACGTTGTGTGTGTATTAGCGAAATGTGACGAAAACAGTATTTGATAAAGAAAGCTCCTTATTTGAGCTAGATTTGCTGTGATTCATCTTCCTAAATGAGCTGTGCCGGATATACAACTGGCTGTCGTGTTTCATCCCAATATGTAAAGTCATTTTAACATTATCTGTTAATTTTGTTCATATGCACATAAACTAGTGTTTCTTAAATGAGACAGTATACTGAAGGAGTGTAGGAATCCTAATTCCCTATGACAGACAAGAATCTGGTTCATACGTTTGGTTCACTTAATGGTTTCCTGTAATGTTTTGTATCCACGTCCCTCGTGTGATAAGACGTGTGATAGAACTGGCGGTACATTCTACATTAAATCTGCAGCTTTTACTCACCATATTTAGCTGTGAAAATCCGTTTCTCGCAGCCATGTCCACTCTCTGCAAACTTTCGTCTGCCTTAAAAGTGTCATCTGCTCGACCGTCGTCTGCTTGCGGTCCAGGTGTGAAGGGCAAAGAACATCGCTGTGTCGTCCGCTTCCGCTTGGTGACAGAGTTAGGGCGGGAAACCACAGGGGGCCTGCGGGATTTAAAACATCGATAGATAAGAAGAGCCGATCTATTATCAGGCTGTGTCGACATATCAGAGAGAAGGGATGATGTCTTGTCTCTTAATACAATTTCACATATGCAATGATGGGCAGTCACTTTGGACGAAAGTATTAATGAACGCCCATTCCTTCCAGTGAACTGCCGTGTCGGGACACCAGGAACTCATCACTCAATAGATTTACTGTTTGTTGCGGTCCTTGTCAGGTACAATTCGTAATTCGTACATCCTGAAGAATATTGGCATTTTCGGCGAAAATATCACGTGTTAAAATCTGGAAATGATGGGCATATTGCCAGTGAAGTTTTTTTGAGTCAGAGTGTGGTCCTTATTTAAAAACGTTCAGAGTTTCAAACATCTATCGACCAAGACACGAACACCTATGAGTGAACGTTTGTTGTAAACGTGGTGGCGCAGTAGGGCTACGATCAACATCCAACATGGCCTGAAGACGGAGCTAAAGTCTCAATACCTCATCATTGTGATCCGCGACCAAGGAGGATTTTCAAGACCAATGGAGGAGATTTATCCTTCATCAGGGCTTACGAATAAGAGGATATGCATTCACAACCAGGGCCACGGAACACATAATAGCTTAAGTTTAAATTCTCTTTCAAGTTAACGACATGTTAGTCATGGCCTGGAACTGTTCCACCCTGAGATTAATGAAGAATTTTCTTTCATCTGGTTGCAGGTCTTCACTGCAAAGACAGCTGTTACTCATGTACACAAGGAATACTAACTGTCTGCTTAACCCTGACACACACATAAAGGGCTATCTAAACAGGAGGACAGGTTGGGTGATTACACAGAACATGAAATAGACATAAAAACAACTATCCTTTGCAATCCTAGCAGCCACAGCGCGGCCATTACTTCTTTATACATGGACAATATAGCTAAACATTGTGTAGGACACGATAGACAGGACTGACGTGGAGTGAAGTTAAGGGTATCATATTATACGTACTTCCCCTTCATTAATGTTTCAAGAAAGGAGACAAGTAACCCCCTCGTCTCAGGTGTGAGTTTTGAATGTTAGATTCTCATTATATTCTCGATTATGCTCTTTTTCAGCACCATAACCGTATTCACCAATGGTAGGGACCTGCCCCCTTCAGGCGCTCCTTCCACACACTGCTGATATAACTGTGTGAGTGAGTTTAGATTGTTTACGCCGCATTTAGCAGTATTCCAGCAATATCACGGCGGGGTACATCTAAAATGGGCTTCCCACATTGTATCCATGTGGTGAACCCCACCCACACCCACCCACCCCCGATATAACTGAAATACTGTTCAACGCGGGTTTAAATTGCACTCACTCACACAGTTATTTCATGAAAGAAGACTATGTGTTAATACGCAGAATTTCTGCATTGTGCACAGGTTGAAATTATTGTTAACGCATTGAAAACCCTTCACGCCACAATTAACGGATAAATTAATACAAGCACCACCTCATTTGGGTAAAGAGGTTATTTTCAAAGTACACTGTTCACTAACAAAATATAGCCCTTCTGTAACAGATCCAATAATGTCGAGACATGGTGCACGGAATGTGGTTATATGGACACTCTAACTGCAGATGCACACGTGCACACACTCGTACACATATAGGGTGTGTGTCAGCTGAGATTCAACACTTTCTACTGGTGTATGTAGAGGAACCCTTTCCATTTGTTAACTTATTTGAGAGGCATATAAAAGTTGGAGCGCTAAGATAGGATAACAATTGCATGGGGCGTGGAAGACTGTTCCCCATGGTTGTGGTTTCTGGGTGGCTGGTGGTTTGTCAGACCGGCTTATATTACGTAAGCAAAACATCAACACCCCTCACAACCCGAATCTTCAACACTTTCTACTGATGTCTGTAGAGGAACCCTGGCTGCTCTGCTGAGATTCAACACTTTCTACTGATGTCTGCAGAGGAACCCTGGCTGCTCTGCTGAGATTCAACACTTTCTACTGATGTCTGTAGAGGAACCCTGGCTACTCTGCTGAGATTCAACACTTTCTACTGATGTCTGTAGAGGAACCCTGGCTGCTCTGATGAGATTCAACACTTTCTACTGATGTCTGTAGAGGAACCATGGCTGGTCTGCTGAGATTCAACACTTTCTACTGATGTCTGTAGAGGAACCCTGACTACTCTGCTGAGATTCAACACTTTCTACTGTCTGTAGAGGAACCCTGGCTACTCTGCTGAGATTCAACACTTTCTACTGTCTGTAGAGGAACCCTGGCTGCTCTGATGAGATTCAACACTTTCTACTGATGTCTGTAGAGGAACCCTGACTACTCTGCTGAGATTCAACACTTTCTACTGTCTGTAGAGGAACCCTGGCTACTCTGCTGAGATTCAACACTTTCTACTGTCTGTAGAGGAACCCTGGCTGCTCTGCTGAGATTCAACACTTTCTACTGATGTCTGTAGAGGAACCCTGGCTACTCTGCTGAGATTCAACACTTTCTACTGTCTGTAGAGGAACCCTGGCTACTCTGCTGAGATTCAACACTTTCTACTATCAAGAGGAACCCTGGCTACTCTGCTGAGATTCAACACTTTCTACTGTCTGTAGAGGAACCCTGGCTACTCTTCTGAGATTCAACACTTTCTACTGTCTGTAGAGGAACCCTGGCTACTCTGCTGAGATTCAACACTTTCTACTGTCTGTAGAGGAACCCTGGCTACTCTGCTGAGATTCAACACTTTCTACTGTCTGTAGAGGAACCCTGACTACTCTGTTGAGATTCAACACTTTCTACTGTCTGTAGAGGAACCCTGGCTACTCTGCTGAGATTCAACACTTTCTACTGATGTCTGTAGAGGAACCCTGGCTACTCTGCTGAGATTCAACACTTTCTACTGTCTGTAGAGGAACCCTGGCTACTCTGCTGAGATTCAACACTTTCTACTGATGTCTGTAGAGGAACCCTGGCTACTCTGCTGAGATTCAACACTTTCTACTGTCTGTAGAGGAACCCTGGCTACTCTGCTGAGATTCAACACTTTCTACTATCAAGAGGAACCCTGGCTACTCTGCTGAGATTCAACACTTTCTACTGTCTGTAGAGGAACCCTGGCTACTCTGCTGAGATTCAACACTTTCTACTGTCTGTAGAGGAACCCTGGCTACTCTGCTGAGATTCAACACTTTCTACTGTCTGTAGAGGAACCCTGGCTACTCTGCTGAGATTCAACACTTTCTACTGTCTGTAGAGGAACCCTGACTACTCTGTTGAGATTCAACACTTTCTACTGTCTGTAGAGGAACCCTGGCTACTCTGCTGATATTCAACACTTTCTACTGTCTGTAGAGGAACCCTGGCTGCTCTGCTGAGATTCAACACTTTCTACTGTCTGTAGAGGAACCCTGGCTACTCTGCTGAGATTCAACACTTTCTACTGTCTGTAGAGGAACCCTGGCTTCTCTGCTGAGATTCAACACTTTCTACTGATGTCTGTAGAGGAACCCGCCCCGTATATGTCGGCTGTGGTTAGCCATACTAAGTAGATATATTGATATTACAACATATATACATCTTTCCAAACAGTTTATAATACAAGCAGCTGAAGTGCATCAGTAATTACCAGTGGCAACGCGTTGTTTGTGACGTAACTAGGTCACCGATGAGATGTTTATGACAACACTCGTGATGAACAAGAGGGGCGTCATACATTCTGACTTGGTATTGTTGGAACAGAACTATCATAAACGTGAAAATAAAACACTTGTCGTGGTAAAACTGTCAGCGATCTGGAGAGGTATCATGTACAATTACCTTGCGGAGAAATGGTGTTTGGTTATTTACAGTGTGGCAGTAAAACTACTAAGCAGAAGTAAAACATATGCATGCAGCATGATATATTCCCCATCAAAATGTGCAGTTACATGAACAGTCCTAGATTCTGAACACTGATTAAAATACGACATCACTGAGAATTGTAACATTGCATGACGGTAGGCAATTAACACTATTGATTCCCTTGCAATGAATAATAATTCTTTATATGGATCGTGTGTAGATCGATGCTAAAGAAACACCTCGCACAGAAATATGAATAAAAATGTACTTGAAAAATAGTCAGCGTACATACGTTTCATATGTTGGAACAGAGGGTTGTGCAGCACTATAAAATAGTCTGTAAATCCTAGTACGATTTACAAGTCCCAGATAACCTGTATCATCTAAAAAGTATGATCACACGTTCACAGCGAATATGACACAGCACTTCTGTTATCATATACCATACGACATTAATCTCTCGGAATAGTTTTAACAGAGTATACCATATGATATCCATCATACACAATATCTCAATCAGAGTATACCATATGATATCCACGGAATATTTATACCAGCAAACGTGCAACAGCAGATATTCTCCTGGAGATTAATCAAACGCTACAAATACATTAAAATGACTAGTTTGGCAGTTTATCCCTGACACAGCTACATAAAGCACGTGTCACAGGAAGCACACAGTAAGGTATCATATTACAATAATTGTGTGTTTGTTACATTGGCAGACAACAACTGCGCTGTCCATGCTTCAGTTTTTGCCAGCGACCACAATATATCCCCAAACACTATTATCAATACGGATGTTTTAAGTCATTTCAGGATACGATATGTATAAATAATAAAGAACCGGTGTAACGCTAAAAGTCAAGTTTTATGCGATTAAAGCTAACTAAGGAAGTACCTTAATAGAAGATCAAGATTACATCTGTGTTGTTGGAAGTGAGACGAAGATGAACTTTATTTCTCATCGTTATGTCTTAAAAGATTTCCTTGAGGTCACATTGTCAGTATTTTCTCAATAATCACATGTCTAAATCTCTCATTCTCAAATCCTTGCACATAATGCACATTTAGGATATGGGTGGTGTGAGAACAAGTCCACTGGACTGGCCTGTGAAGATGAATGAAGATTGTGTGGTTTCATTGTGTGTTCTCGCTTATAGTGTCACCATGACATACAAATGTACTCGAATATTGCACACTACTTAATAAAACAACATTCTTCTACTTTCATTAGCATAACATAAGGGGCACCTGATTAGTCCCTGGTAGCTTAGCAGAACATACCTGTGCTATATAGAGTGAGAACGACAGCTTTAGTAGCGATCACAAAAGTAAACATCATCTCTTGATGACTTGGTCTAGAATATTAAAGATCTATAACATCATCATTCTGCATTATTGTATGGCTGCATAACACAACTGTATTGTTTGTGTTATCAGTATTTTACATATACCTCTGCAGTTCCTTCCTGCTGCGCATGTGCGAGGATGAGAATGGCCAGTGTTGCCTATAGACATCACGCACACTGTCCCGCATGTTGGCTGTTGGAGTGATGGTTGGTCTTCTCCCAGGTATCCAGTCGGTACCCGCCGCAGAAAACATGAGTACCAGATAATGCGTTCCTCTACAATGTCACTAACTGTTTAACTGATGTGGCAATGTAATACCGTTGTTAACAGTTGCTTAGATTTGTGTCGGGTCATAACACCGTTAAAACACGAGTAGGACTTCCTACGATAGAGCTAATACATATGCAGTTTACTGCATACAACTTCCCGTGTGAAACGAATGTCGAAGTCAACGTTTGTTATGTCTAAATGAAAGTCGCCACCCGAGAATAGCCCAGCTGTGTCCTCTATGTCCAAGTGCCATGGCGATTACACAATCTCACAAACACGTCTACATCCTACATGTCGTCTGGTGACAGAGATCCCTCAAGTAAACAGAGCAACTCTCTTGACTGAGATCTACTCAGTGATGGCGGTTACTACCACCAGGTGCTATGGTGTTTAACAACTTCATCAATCATCCATTTCCACAATGTTCACGCGAATCAGCAATTTGTTTCCTATGTGTAAAGGACGCTGACGTTCGCCCTATCAACCAAACATGAATGTAGACATGGGAACCTGGTATACACGACGGCAGCTACTTCAATAGGTATATGAGTATAGCCGTCATGTAGCACTTCACACTCTGCTCTCACCAGCCACACAGCCTCTCCAAAATACTCGTAAAACTACAGCAGTCTAAAAAGTACACACTCTCAAATAGAGGCCATGACCAAATGCTGGCCCTTATCTCACGTCTACAACCTAATGTCCACTCGACTTCCCTAACTACTTCATAGCCATGCCCTTCACACCTTACCTGCTAAAACCCGATTCCTGATCTCTCGTCTGATCCTTTTCATTCGCCGTCTGTTCCTCTTCCCGAGTTGTCTGTTCCTCCTCATGAACTCCCTGCACCTCCCACACGTCCTTGTACATCGTAGTGAGGAGCCCTTGGGTCCCTCCCAGTAAGCCCTCGTGCATAGACCCCATTCCGATTTATGATCATAGAATGTCTGATTTACGACATTGAGAAATATCGTGAGTATTGTCCATGGAAAACTCCCTATAACGGATCTCAGATGTTTATGTCTCACAAATTATGTCTTCGTTGAGCATGGTGACACGCTAAACACTTGCTTCTGATATGACCTACTCCTACTTAGCCGGCTGTTTGGGGACTTAATTACTGCCATCGCTAGAGTCAACCAAAACTCACTGAAATGTCAACAAATTTCATTATTGCATTGCCGTGATCGTCACCTTGGTTTGGGTCAGATTTTCTGTAGCCTTTCAATGTCGAATGCCATTCAATATCTTCAGTCCTTTCCTTCAAAAATAATGCTTACGGTATTCCATATGAACCATTTAGAGTTTCGTGTATGAAAACACACAGTATTAAATTAATGTCCTCTTTGCACTTGTATCCTGCTATTGCATGCTTGGTTCAATCAGTGTCATTGACGACAGTCATACCGATGTTGATTTGCCTGGTCGCCTTTGAGCGACGGTCCTTTCAAGAGTCACAGTGTATATTGCATTCAGTATGTGTGGCACCATCCACCTTCAATAGACTTCGTGTCACATCAGACAAACCGACAACATCAAATGTTCGCTCACTTGTTTGTTTCTCCTGCAGGACAGTACGGCCGATACACTCGGAGCAATTACTGTAGATCCTCCCGTTTATATTCATACACACAAGGACTAAACGTTGATGCTGGTGTATTAATAATTAATCCGACCCGCCAGTCTCCTTGGTATATGGTATAAAGTATCCACCATGGCTCGTATTGCATGTAATGTCAAATGATACAAGTCACCTTAATTTGGATCGTTCGAACACGATGCCTCCTTGCCTTTGTCTCCTTAAATTATTCCTTTATTTTTCGGTGCGTTTTACAAAGCAAGCTGCAATCCCCAACACTTGAGTCCTCGACATGAAGCCCGTCCGTGTAGGGCCGATATTTCCGTGTTTCCTTGATAACGTGTGTGTTTGTTACGTCATATGGAATCCCAAACAATATGATAATGAGCCACACTGAAAGTCTATCGATGCAAGGCAACACACCATTTGTCGATTGGTGTTAGAACAACAACGACCTCCTAAATACCATCAGTGAAAAGTCAGACATTTCCAGATATAATATTCCCATATGAATCATTGTTGTAAAGAAAACGGATGCGTTGTCATGGTTACGCAACAATCCCATCAATGCATAACATCAACTGATTTGCTTATGGTGCAACAGGTAGCATAGGATTACTTCACTGCCAGATCATTTTCACTCGCAAAATGTTTTCCATATCATGTGCGCATAAATTCAGAGTCCATTAAAAAGACTGCTAAAATTAGAATAGTAAATATCCCCTAATTACGTCACACATAATGTTCACGCAGACGAGTCCGGTTTTTTCCCCTCTTGGGGGCTGTTTTCTCAGTGGCAACATGTTCAAATCCAGAGGCATGTTTCAAACAGGCAGCAAGATGACGCCTCGGTTCTTAAAGCCTCCCCTCTATTTTAACCAGTTATTACCACTTGCAAATATGCATTCTTCTTCCGGGAAACGCACAATTGTAAATCGATTTTATTGATTTGCCTCTGATATAAATCCACAAGGGATAAAATGATAATATTTCTACATGAGTTCATTACGAAACAAGTGGGAAACTGCCTACTGTAAATGCCTATTGAAATACCCTCGCTAGTGAGCTTGACGGAGTCTTGATTACAAGCTGTGTCTGTAAGTCTTGCATCTGATCCCATGTAAGCAGAATATAGTCCATGTATTCTACTTTGAAGAAAGAAATGTTAGAGATAATATCCGTCAAAGTTTCAACTTGTTTCTCCATATATGAACAACGGCAATCCTGTCCACCATTATTCCCATTAACAGCCATAGTGAAACTTCGTTATTGATTGATGGTTTGGATATAATGTACGCGCTATGTTTTTGGCATTAGTTTTTCAAACCATTGCCGTTCTAGTTCCGATTGTCACGTTCTTGATAAATCAAGGAAAATGGAAATTAATCAGGAATAAATCACGACAGAAGTTATGACGAGTGTTTGCTACTACTTGACATCATGGCAAGTGTCATCAAACAATGGTGTCTGACAAATCGATGAGGAGAATATTAATCCAATAAATCAACGTGTGGCACATAGCTGCCTTGTATCTATCAGATGTCTAATGTCAGGACTGCTAATACCAGTTGCGGTTGTACTTTGTCTCCATCACAGAAGGGCATGTGAAATACGTAAACAAAGCCATTTGTATCACTGAGCCGTTGTCCTCGTCATCATACTACAACCAGCTGATTGTCCAAAACCTCCTCAATAGATAAGACAGGTGTCGATCCATTGCATCAGGAGAGTCTTATCGATTTGTGAGGCAATTTAGTTTCTTGAAAATGAATATACCTGTTCTGTTGGTCTATGTGTCTGTCTGCTCCGTGACAATTACCATTAATCCCTAAGAACTCTTCTCAATCGATATGTCGACACATCCGATATATGTCGTTCGAATTTCCTGTGCGTGTGTACCTGAATAAGAACCATTGACGACACAGCTCATTTCCTGGGTACTTCAACACCATTCCTAAATGAAGTAGATGTAATCATTTAAGCCATGGTATGACTCAACTGTGTTTATGTACCTTCTAAGAGAAAGTTGCCATGCTATGGACATGCCTTAAGACATTTTGGCAATATGACCAGGGACACCAGTGACATCGTCCAGTCATGGAGGACAGTCCATACAGAACGGGCACAGTCTTCAGAAACCATGTGAACACATCGTCACCGGGCACAACTTTCACAGTCCAACTCAGTTAAGCAGCTGTGTGTTCAGTATGCCTCATTCTTTTCTCCCTGGTTCATGCTTATTTAGGACCTCGCCCGCGTTGTAGTGACTCCGTAGCAGAATCTGTCCTTATTTGCAATGGTCATATTTTGACATGCATTAGCCATTCCAAAAACGTTCGCTGAATCCGTCATATTTGACATTGATCACACAATCGATGGTGAGGTCGATAATGTACGGCTAATCACAAATATAACGCACCCTTCGAGTGTCTCCAGTAGTCTAAGAACAAACACGGTGTCTTCAGCAGTAACGGACAGTGTCTCCAGAAGTCTAGTAGCAGTGTCCCCAGCAGTAGCAGACAGTGATTCCCGCAGTCTAGTAGCAAACAGTGTATCCAGCAGTTTAGTGGCAAACAGTATCTCAAGCACTTTAGTAGCAGACAGTGTCCCCAGCAGTCGCAGACAGTGTCTCCTGCAGTCTAACAGCAAACAGTGTCCCCAGCAGTAGCAAACAGTGTCCCCTGCAGTAGCAGACAGTGTCCCCAAGCAGTAGCAAACAGTGTCCCCTGCAGTAGCAGACAGTGTCCTAAGCAGTAGCAGACAGTGTCTCCTGCAGTCTAGTGGCAAACAGTGTCCACAGCAGTAGCAGACAGTGTCTCTAGCAGTACAGGAGCAGATAGAGTCTCCAGCAGTAGCAGATAGTGTCTCTGGCAGTACAGGAGCAGATAGAGTCTCCAGCAGTAGCAGATAGTGTCTCTGGCAGTACAGGAGCAGATAGAGTCTCCAGCAGTAGCAGATAGTGTCTCTGGCAGTACAGTAGCAGACAGAGTCTCCAGCAGTAGCAGATAGTGTCTCTGGCAGTACAGTAGCAGTCTCCAGCAGTCTAATAGCATCACCCATCCATAGCACTGTTGGTATATGTCGGCATGATCTGTGACCAGCTGCACGTTCCTCCAGTCCAACCTCCACCAGTCAGTAGCCAATCCTTAAATGCTACATGGTTTAGCTACACGTTTCTACAGGTAAGCTACAAAATCCCCAGTAATCGTACTGTATGTCCAAGTAGTGTGTCTCTGTATATGTTCATTTCACACCTGATCGATCAGAAGATTAGTGCGGTGCTTGACTGTTCTGTTGTTTCCCTGATCGCACATCTAGGAGTACACACCACCATCAGTTACTGGTGGTGATGTTCATCTCGGGGCTGTGCTGTTGGATGCATGGGGACTCGATATGTAGATGTCTTTGGAGGGGAGAACTGCTGCGCGTCTCCCGCATGTTACAACACAGCCCATGTAACATACACTGGGCATTGTAGATCGCTGTGGATATACAGTTTATGTTACAGTGCAAATCATGAGCCGACATCGCATCCCACAAATATCCAATATGGGCTACACAGTGCACTAGATCCCACATTGCTCTGGTCAACTATCAATCACACATTTGTCATCAGCCATAAACCCAGACGACGCGAATATACCGGCCTCTGCCTCTATATTATCCGTGTGGAATTGAGCGTCTCACGAACACCCAACACGTGAGTCCCGTTTAAACACCAACACATTTATTCAAGCGCAGATTTGATCCCTGATATGTCATATGTAATCGGATAGGAATCGATCTGATCCAGGGAAAATATAATCACCGTTGGACAAATATAAGTTAGGCTTGCTACTTTAGGGTTCCCCCTGAGAAACATTGTCGGGTAGTGGTTAATACGGGTGGGGACCCTCCACCCGGATACTGTTTCTCTGGGACACTTAACCCTAATCTTTCGGTTGCTCTTGAATCGTACAGATTCATGTAAAGAAGCCACGCTATTTCAAGGTTTAAACCTGGAGCATTTCAGTCGGCAAAATGTCCTCTGTTGGAACAACCCTGTCTATCTGTGTACCATAGAATACAGAGTTATATCGTTTTACATGTTTTATAACTGTCTACAACCCTGTCTATCTGTGTGCCTTATAATACAGAGTTATATCGTTTTACATGTTTTATAACTGTCTACAGCCCTGTCTATCTGTGTGCCTTATAATACAGAGTTATATCGTTTTACATGTTTTATAACTGTCTACAACCCTGTCTATCTGTGTGCCTTATAATACAGAGTTATATCGTTTTACATGTTTTATAACTGTCTACAACCCTGTCTATCTGTGTGCCTTATAATACAGAGTTATATCGTTTTTACATGTTTTTATAACTGTCTACAGCCCTGTCTATCTGTGTACTTATAATACAGAGTTATATCGTTTTACATGTTTTATAACTGTCTACAGTCCTGTCTATCTGTGTGCCTTATAATACAGAGTTATATCGTTTTACATGTTTTATAACTGTCTACAGCCCTGTCTATCTGTGTGCCTTATAATACAGAGTTATATCGTTTTTACATGTTTTATAACTGTCTACAACCCTGTCTATCTGTGTGCCTTATAATACAGAGTTATATCGTTTTACATGTTTTATAACTGTCTACAACCCTGTCTATCTGTGTGCCTTATAATACAGAGTTATATCGTTTTACATGTTTTATAACTGTCTACAACCCTGTCTATCTGTGTGCCTTATAATACAGAGTTATATCGTTTTACATGTTTTATAACTGTCTACAGCCCTGTCTATCTGTGTGCCTTATAATACAGAGTTATATCGTTTTACATGTTTTATAACTGTCTACAGTCCTGTCTATTTGTGTGCCTTATAATACAGAGTTATATCGTTTTACATGTTTTATAACTGTATACAGCCCTGTCTATCTGTGTGCCTTATAATACAGAGTTATATCGTTTTACATGTTTTATAACTGTCTACAGCCCTGTCTATCTGTGTGCCTTATAATACAGAGTTATATCGTTTTACATGTTTTATAACTGTCTACAGCCCTGTCTATCTGTGTGCCTTATAATACAGAGTTATATCGTTTTACATGTTTTATAACTGTATACAGCCCTGTCTATCTGTGTGCCTTATAATACAGAGTTATATCGTTTTACATGTTTTATAACTGTCTACAGCCCTGTCTATCTGTGTGCCTTATAATACAGAGTTATATCGTTTTACATGTTTTATAACTGTCTACAGCCCTGTCTATCTGTGTGCCTTATAATACAGAGTTATATCGTTTTACATGTTTTATAACTGTCTACAACCCTGTCTATCTGTGTGCCTTATAATACAGAGTTATATCGTTTTACATGTTTTATAACTGTCTACAGCCCTGTCTATCTGTGTGCCTTATAATACAGAGTTATATCGTTTTACATGTTTTATAACTGTCTACAACCCTGTCTATCTGTGTGCCTTATAATACAGAGTTATATCGTTTTACATGTTTTATAACTGTCTACAGCCCTGTCTATCTGTGTGCCTTATAATACAGAGTTATATCGTTTCACATGTTTTATAACTGTCTACAACCCTGTCTATCTGTGTGCCTTATAATACAGAGTTATATCGTTTTACATGTTTTTATAACTGTCTACAGCCCTGTCTATCTGTGTGCCTTATAATACAGAGTTATATCGTTTTACATGTTTTATAACTGTCTACAACCCTGTCTATCTGTGTGCCATATAATACAGAGTTATATCGTTTTACATGTTTTATAACTGTCTACAGCCCTGTCTATCTGTGTGCCTTATAATACAGAGTTATATCGTTTTACATGTTTTATAACTGTCTACAACCCTGTCTATCTGTGTACCATAGAATACAGAGTTATATCGTTTTACATGTTTTATAACTGTCTACAGCCCTGTCTATCTGTGTGCCTTATAATACAGAGTTATATCGTTTTACATGTTTTATAACTGTCTACAACCCTGTCTATCTGTGTGCCTTATAATACAGAGTTATATCGTTTTACATGTTTTATAACTGTCTACAGCCCTGTCTATCTGTGTGCCTTATAATACAGAGTTATATCGTTTTACATGTTTTATAACTGTCTACAACCCTGTCTATCTGTATGCCATATAATACAGAGTTATATCGTTTTACATGTTTATAACTGTCTACAGCCCTGTCTATCTGTGTGCCTTATAATACAGAGTTATATCGTTTTACATGTTTTATAACTGTCTACAACCCTGTCTATCTGTGTACCATAGAATACAGAGTTATATCGTTTTACATGTTTTATAACTGTCTACAGCCCTGTCTATCTGTGTGTGCCTTATAATACAGAGTTATATCGTTTTACATGTTTTATAACTGTCTACAACCCTGTCTATCTGTGTGCCTTATAATACAGAGTTATATCGTTTTACATGTTTTATAACTGTCTACAACCCTGTCTATCTGTGTGCCTTATAATACAGAGTTATATCGTTTTACATGTTTTATAACTGTCTACAACCCTGTCTATCTGCGTGCCTTATAATACAGAGTTATATCGTTTTACATGTTTTATAACTGTCTACAACCCTGTCTATCTGTGTGCCTTATAATACAGAGTTATATCGTTTTACATGTTTTATAACTGTCTACAACCCTGTCTATCTGTGTGCCATATAATACAGAGTTATATCGTTTTACATGCTTTACAACTGTATTCATCAACGATTTCATGACAAACACCCTTTCTAAAAATCTATAAAAGCTTTATGTCTATTTATGAATATATCTATTCTTTCGTTTCGTATTAGTTATATTGCAGTACAATCTCTGGCATTGAATGGCGTGCCTACCATAAAATATACATAATTCAAAATAGCGTCTCTCAATGATCTCCTATTTACTAAAACCATACTACATGCGTTCTCACATTCACCCCGGACAAACTGACCAGACTGTTTAGAGGTATTCAAGCACCACTCCTATTGACACGAAAACATGTTACGGCAGACTGTGTATAAAAGTGAAGGGAGACATAGAAATGAGTGTAGTTCTGCTCAGAGATACATTTGAGTGAGAGAAAACGGCTGAGTGAAGATATCCCGTAGAAGCGGGATATAAAACATTCAGAGGGTTAATGATGAATGGTATCGTTCATAGTTAACTGACAAATACAGATCATTATCGGCAGATCACCCGGTTACTAAAGTTTTTGTGTTGTCAAACTGACAATACGATAATGTTTCAGGGAATCTAGCAATGTTACCTCCCTATCAGGTACAGTTAGAAGGAGCTGTCAAAGGACCTGAAGTGTCCAGGGTCTAGTCATGTGATGCGATTTGTCAGTTTTCACTTTAACCTTGTTTATGGTTTTTCTTTTCACATTTTGTTCTAAACCCTGCTGGGAGAGCTGACCTCAAAGTAAAGCCTTGTGTTCTAACCCTGCTGGGAGAGCTGACCTCAAAGTAAAGCCTTGTGTTCTAACTGCTGGGAGGCTTCGACTCAAAGTAATAGGCCTTGTTCTACCCAGCTGGGAGATGACCGGTAAAGTAAAGCATATGAGGCTTCACAAATAATAGGCCTTGTTACCCAGTCAGAGATACCGGTAACTCAACATATGCACACAACAGTACTTACTCAACATGTCGTAGGATATCTCCCAAAGTCGCTTCCGCTTCCAGTTCGGTGAACCAGTCCATTGTAGACTAGGACAAGGTAGGATCATCCATTCACTCCAAGGGATATGTTCAAACACACTGGCCTGTCATTGGGGTTGATATATATTTAGAGCGCTTTCATATTTTTTCACACTGCATTTAGATATAGTGTTTACGGCTCCATTAAATACATCCATCCAGTTAGTTAACTCGTGAAGCATTTGTAGGATGAAAAATATATGCAAGGTTTAAAGTGGATATGTTGAAATTACACATTCCATGTACATCATATCTTGCCTCTCACATTTCTCTATTAACGTGTATATTATCGGTGACAAATGAACGTCAGTCGATGTTGATATCATCATACGTCACCAGGTGTCAATCATACACATCACGTCACAGTCTTGATTCAATCATTACATCTTTACACTCCGCTTTGTGTCGAAAAATAATCCTGCTGATCTAGCTGAAGAAATGAACTCAAATCCCTGTTCCTAACGTATATTTACAAGGCTACATATTCAGAGGGAATCTGCGCGAGTGACTATAGCAGTCAGTCATGCACTAAGATCCCGTCTTATCTCGCGTTTATTGAGTGACAATAGGAGGATTTATTAGTCCTCAAGCCCGTCGTCGTGGTGCGTATCACAAGAGTTGCTGTCCCGCACGGCTGATATCCTGGACACGCTAAAGTCGTTGTCTCCTCGGCCGGTGTTTACACTGTCCCTAATGTTGCCAAAACCAGAATGGTTTACACCAACCGAAGATTTGCAATGCCCTCGGTCGGTGTTGGTTGAGGAAGGACGTTGTTGCTCGGCCAGACTTCATGACAAGTGTCCATAGTTTTGGTTCCGTATTTATATATCCATACGTTAATGTTCATGTTTGATAACATGTGTGTTTATCGTGAGAATCATCAGCATTGATACATGTGGTGTAACCGTCAAACGTATATGTTAATCTGACTACGCATAGGTGGATCCAGGAATTTTCAAGGGCACAGCCCGTTGGCTCCGCCAATGCAAAACATTAACTTCAATGTGGTCTTTAGTCATTTTCAAAAGAGGTGTGGGGTCGTACCACCTGAAACAACCACAAACCCACCCATCCACCAACCTTTGGATCCGCCAATGCTATGTGTAGACTTTGACATGTGACTACGAGCAAACATCGTAAAAAAGGAACGTTTAATATTTTCTTTAAACAAATATATTCTTATAAGCGTGTACAGATATCACGGCAGAACGAGACAGAGCGGCTACTACAACATTACTAAGGTGGCTGAATGCCCAGGCCAAATACGGACAAGCTCAAATAAGGGACAGTTCTTGAAAATTATCTCTCGATACACGGCAATCTGTTGAAATCCCAAGCTGCTGAATTAACCCAGAAATCAGCATGTAATTATGAAATCAATGAATGGCCAGTAAGGTCAATGCACAGCTAACAGATTGTATAGAAACATTCAGGATCGGTTTTCCTGTCGAAAAAGGCAAAGTAGAAGATGTAAATGACAGGCCCTACGACATAGGTCAGTGCGCATCAGAGCCCGGATGTTTAGAATTTGTAACAGTACAATGTGTTGAGTGAGACACGTGATTATTTCTTGAATCAGATAGGTGTCCCGTCTTAACTTGGCAAACAGATGAGTCGCAAGTCAGGTCGTAGAAGGAGATCGACAAAGGATCATCGACAAACCAGTATTGCCGAGCGGACCAGGGTGACGTCAACACCCTGTCGGAACCGCTTCGTTCGCAAGCAACACTTGGAAGACATTAGAAAACCATGGAAGACCCCATCCTAGTGACTCGGTGCCCAGCCATTTAAACGCATGCCTTTGTGCTAGTGGTGGGCACATCAGACACGTCCTGCACGATACTGGTGTGGTGCGCTAATCCGCCAGGATACGCAGTCATCGTTGCTTTTATCATCTAATGGAGGGTGTTGTCGGCGCAATAAAGCACTCTTATAAACTTGGTATCCAAATCTGACAACTATGCAACTTACGTCAATCCACGAACTACTTTCACAAAACTCCATACACGCCATGCGAATCCTACAACGTTTTAACATTTCATTGATGACGTCGTCACGAGTTTACATTGTTTGTAAACAAACATGGCTGCCCCCATTCTCAAAATTGGTAATTCTGTAAGAATTGATGACAGAGGTTCTGGTCGTCACTGTAGTAATTGACTTTGGAAAACATGAAATTGAGTACTTCGTTCAAATTGAAGGTACGGATTATGAGGCACCACTGAAAGGCAATCGTCTAAGAAAGGTACCAACCAAGGATTTCGATCTATCGATCACAATATACAGACGACGAATCGTTTCCGTCAGGTATCAGAAACAGATATTGATGTGGTGATTACCTGCAATGAAAATAAAAACGCAGCTAAGAAAACCGTGCCCGATTTTGTTGTTCTTTTTAAGACAGAAAGATCTTATTTTAAGCATGAGTTATGTTTGCACTGTATTAGCGACTAGTCACAACCATATGCCGCCGTCATGAACGACCTTCACCTTGGTGTACCGCTAAGTATTCTTACGCGAATGCTCGATTCTCTTCAAATAAATTCACGTACGTGTTGCTTCTTTTCTTAGAGTAATTTTAAGAATGACATTATATGATAAAGACATTATTAACCTCATGTGTTTCCGTATCATTAGTATCATATATTAGGAATAAAATTATGTATTATGCTCGCCAAAGGCTCGCATAATACAATTTTTATTCCTAATATATGATATTAATAATACGGAAAGACACTCGTTTAATAATCTCTATGTCTATTAGAGAATAGTATATTTAAGTTACTTTCAACATCGTTTTATTGTCATTCATTTCTAGCGTTTTATTGTCTGTCGGTATATACTGACATTGTCAGGGGCACAACGATGGCATTGTTCCTGGAAGCAGATAACTTTTCACTACAGTAAATATTTGAATCAGTCGAATGTGAATATTCTACCCGTTGTGTAAATTCAGGAGCATAACTTTGATGAATAAACCCCACCCACAAATTGCACGTGTCGTAACAGACATTTCGAGGCAGTACAACATTGCTGTTTCGACACCTACGGCAAGATGAAAACCGTCCGCTAACGCTTGCTCAGTTGGTTATCTCTGTATGGCGTTTGAACAACGTTCCCAGCTTTCAATAATCTGGCGTTTTCACTGTTGCCTCACCTATATCAACACAAAGGTCATCCCCGATATTGACATAGTTAACCCCTCTTTTCGACCTGGGTCTTTGTCTCCTGATGCACCAGGTATACGTTTGTTTGGTTACAGCAGTGCATCGCCGTCGCATAGACGTTGAAAGTCTGTGGAATAGCTTGTCATATTCTCCGCAACTCTGCTGCCAAATGAACAACTACCGAGGTTCTCTGACGTGCACTTATCTCATCCAACAGCATCACGGAACCATCCCAAAAGCAATTCCTCTCCATGACACAGGCTTGAGCATAACGATCCCCACGACGTCTGTAGACACGTTAACATTCGTCACTACGTGAATGTTACATCTGGACTTGTCTGACACAAACAACAGTCCTCCACCACAACCGAGGTTAAACGACAACCACCTTTGATGGTTTTCTCGATGACGCTGCGTCAGGATAGGCCGTATGGCGGGACGTGTTTGTGTTCAGCGGTTCCTGAAGTCCTTGAATGGTCAGAGCAGTCTGGAACCTGTGCCGGAGATTGGTCACCCATATCCATTATTGTTCTTATGGCGTCTTAACAGTGTTGAAATGGTGTTTTGGTGGTCAATGGATATGGGCAGCCACCTGAGGTAGAGACATAGCCCTGTGACGTTGTTCAGTCAGAAGCCATGTCTTGGCGCGCAGTTCAATACCCGTTTATTTGTTTTAAGGATGAACCGTCAAACAATTTGAAATAGCTTCCAAAATCGACAGCACTTTTTTTACATTCATGCGCTCGACGCGGTGTATTGAGATGCACATGCACGAATGTGTTGCACGTCCCCACTTAAGTCACGAAACGTAGAACATGCACATGTGTTCCATTCAATTACTGTTTTATCTACATGTACACGTGACTGTATGTATTTGTACACATGTAATATCAATGTTTATTACCCACGTGGTCAACGATTTGATTGGATAACCGATGACCTCTCAATTAGGTCACATTCTGACGTAACTATTTTTTCATTCTTAACAAACACGTGAATTCATTCATTCTACAACTTAAATGCATTGTGGGAATGTAAACATTGCGAACGTTGCCGTGTCGCTGTTTAATTATGAGTCGAACTGAGACATTATATCCGTCGAAAAACATAAACGCAATGTTTCCACCAGTGATGTTAGCCGAATGGAGCAACTGCAAACCAAGAAACGGGGTGCCACGGAGTAGTTTACTGTAGAAGGCTGTACGAGGCGATGACAACTGACATGCATCGTGACGTCGGTTACTAAGGCAGTGACGTCATTACAGTGTGACGTCATGCAAATATTGTACTACAGTACAAAACTCTTCCGCAACCTCTTTATGAAACCATAAAAATATCAAAAATACGCTATTTTGTCAATTTAATGCGTGTAAGACGTGGGTAATAAATATAATACCACACTCGGTTTCATTACATACGAACAAGGTAATATAAATAATCCAAATAATTACAGAGGCATAACACTACTGAGCATATTTAGTAAAACTTTCACCTCTATAATAAATAAAAGACTTGTAAACTGGGGAGACTCAATGGATAAGATCAGCGAAGCGCAAGCTGGCTTCAGACAGGGATATACGACAGTAGATAATATGATTATACTGCAAAGTATTATTCAAAGGTATTTAAACTCTAAAGGGGGGAAATTCTACGCATTATTTGTAGATTTTTCAAAAGCTTTCGATTCAATACAACGAAAAAAAAACTTTGGCTTCTATTTAATACCCACGGTCTCAGTGGTAAAATGAGTAAACTTTTATGCAATATGTATGAAAATGTCAAGTCTTGCATTAAAAGTAATCATAATTATTCAGAAACATTCGACTTGCAACATGGTGTGAGACAAGGCTGTATACTAAGCCCATTTCTATTTTCCTTTTTTATAAATGAGTTAGCACGACAAATCGAAACTAATTGTGTACACGGGATTCAACTCCACCCTGATATAGTTCATATTTTCCTATTGCTATTCGCAGATGACATTGTTTTGTTCTCAAGCACGATTAATGGCTTACAGAATCAAATTAATGAACTTGAAAGTTACTGCGATAAATGGAAATTAACTGTAAATAGAGAAAAAACGACAATTGTTGTATTCAAAAATGGAGGCAAATTGTCAAAAAAGGAAAACTGGTTATATAAAGGTATGTAGCTGGAGTGTATTGGCTTTTATAAATATTTGGGACTATATTTCACCAGTGGCCTGTCATGGACGAGGCATGTAAAATATGCAGCGTTACAGGGACAAAAAGCATTAATTGGAATTATGAAACAGTTGAGTGTACTTGGTAATATTAACTACTCTTGATTCTTTAAAATATTTGATGCCAAAGTCAGTCCAATTTTATCATATGGAGCCGAAATTTGGGGAATAACAAAATTTGACGAAATTGAAAAAATCCATTTATACGCATGCAAAAAGTTCCTCGGAGTTAAAATTAACACTATTAACGCAGTGATTTATGGTGAATGCGGTAGGTACCCAATGCACATTCTTACAAGCATTAAAGTTATTAAGTACTGGCTAAAACTGTTGATTATGCCTTCAAATCGCTTACCGAAGAAGTGTTATAATATGATGTTGTTATATGATAAAGATGGACAAAAAATCTGGGCAACCAATGTAAAAAACTTTTATATTCTATTGGTTTTGGAATGGAATTACATGGAATACAATAATATGTCGAATCACCTACGTTATTCATACAATCCTTAACGACAAGACTAAAAGATATGTATATTCAAACATGGAGTGAAAGGATATCCTTATCAAATAAATGCATGTATTATCCATTGTTTAAAAATGCCATAGTTCTTGAGTCATATCTATCCTGTGTTAATGTTAAAAAGTTTAGAATAGCACTGGCACGATTCAGATGCTCTTCTCATGATTTGTTGATTGAAAGAGGCAGATATATGAATGTAAAAAGAGAAAATAGAATATGTACACTTTGTAATTTTAACGAAATGGAAGATGAATTACATTTTCTCCTAATATGTCCATTTTATGACCGGTTGCGAACAAAATATATTAAAAGATATTACTATGTCCCTCCAAATGTGATAAAATTCTCCCCAATAATAGCATATGTACAACAGAAGTTAACAGAGAAAATGTTTTGTTGGAGAGATATAGATACGTTCATATTTGAAAACATTCTGCTTTGCAGTAAATGAGACACCCGCATTGCCATGTAAGATACGGTTAATATCAATCAGTGTTCTAATTTTAACAATACTTTCTAAAGATTGTAACAGTTTATGTCTTTGAGTAGTATACAATGGACATTCAAGGAAGTAATGAAAAAACATTCTCCCATCCATGGCCACATTCACATGATGCGTCATATTTTAAATATTTATTCTAAATAAATCGTAATTAAGTGCACTCGTCATATATCTTAATACTGTGTGCAAAACATACAACTTCTTTGTTCCTTATGAATAATATTTAGGTTCACATTTGTCTTTATTTGATTTATATGATAGAACAGTGTCGCAATTCCTAATAGCTATGCTAATGTTTTCAATATGATGTTTCCGACTCCCGTTAGACTAGAAGGTTAAACCGAAATGTTTATGAAATAAACTGTTTTCACATTGCAGCAATAAAAATTCAAATTACTGTCTTTTCGTCCATCTTTCAAAATAAACAATATAGCTTCAGTTTGTTCCTGTGTTTTTATTTGGACTATTCCATTAGAATGTGTAGGTAACAGGTAGTAGATAATCTGTTCACTGAACCGTAAATGTTGTTGTTTTAAGGTGTCTGCGAACTGGCTGTCTGTGTAATGGGAGGACACGCTGTGGGGAGGACGGGGACAAACGGAGTATCAATGACTAACATTTACTTCAAGAAACACTCAAGACTCCAAATATTTCATACACTTTCGTATCTCAAACGAGCTAGAACTATGATTTATCAACTGACCCCGCCTTGTGTAATATATACCCTTATCAACTGTACGACTGGTGGGGGACTAACTGTCAGTCGGGTTGATATTACAGGGAGATCAAAGCAACATGGTCATGCGAACAACATACACGTGTAACACTGGATATATAACCTCTCATTAAGAAGTCATTAGATTACCACTGGTAACTACCAGAGGTCCATGGACGCAGCATATACACAACAGCAATTGGCAGTAAAATACTAATGGTTGTCCAACACATGAAACACACACGCTGGCAGGGATGGTTAACGTGTAATGGTGATCACCCGTAACATAGTAGGTGGTAGTGGGACGTCCACCTGATCCAGCTGTTAATTGTGGAGGTATTAATTAGGACAACTCTACAGGGGAGTAGAGGACTGACCGCGATTCTCTTGTTAACTGAATAATGAGAAACACATGATATTGTATCTAGCTTGACGAATTATCTTCGAAGGACAAGTGCAACACCCAGAAGTGGATAGGTATCATAAGTATGAAGTGGATAGGTATCATAAGTATGAAGTGGATAGGTATCATAAGTATTAAGTGGGTAGGTATCAAAAGTATGAAGTGGATAGGTATCATAAGTATTTGGAGGATAGGTATCATAAGTATTAGGTGGATAGGTATCATAAGTATTAAGTGGATAGGTGGATAGGTATCATAAGTATTAGGTGGATAGGTATCATAAGTATTAAGTGGATAGGTATCATAAGTAATAAGTGGAAAGGTATCAAAAGTATTAGGTGGATAGGTATCATAAGTATTAAGTGGATATGTATCATAAGTATTAAGTGGATAGGTATCATAAGCATTAAGTGGATAGATATCATAAGTAATAAGTGGAAAGGTATCAAAAGTATTAGGTGGATAGGTATCATACGTGTTAAGTGGATAGGTATCATTAGTATTAAGTGGATAGGTATCATAAGTATTAGGTGGATACACTGGATATCTATTATAAGTATTGGGAGGATAGGTATCATAAGTATTAGGTGGATAGGTATCATAAGCATTAAGTGGATAGGTATCATAAGTATTCGGAGGATAGGTATCATAAGTATTAAGTGGTTATGTTTCATAAGTATTAAGAGGATAGGTATCATAAGTAATAAGTCGAAAGGTATCAAAAGTATTAGGTGGATAGGTATCATAAGTATTAAGTGAATATGTATCATACGCATTAAGTGGATAGGTATTATAAGTAATAAGTGGAAAGGTATCAAAAGTATTAGGTGGATAGGTATCATAAGTATTGGAAGGATAGGTATCATAAGTATTGAGTGGATAGGTATCATAAGTATTAGGTGGATAGGTATCATAAGTATTAGGTGGATAGGTATCATAAGTATTAAGTGGATAGGTATCATAAGTATTAAGTGGATAGGTATCATAAGTATTAGGTGGATGGGTATCATAAGTATTCACTGGATAGGTATCATAAGTATTAAGTGGATAGGTATCATAAGTATTAGGTGGATGGGTATCATAAGTATGAAGTGGATAGGTATCATAAGTATTAGGTGGATAGGTATCAAAAGTATTAAGTGGATGAGTATCATAAGTATTAAGTGGATAGGTGTCATAAGTATTAGGTAGATAGGTATCATAAGTATTAAGTGGATAGGTATCATAAGTATTAAGTGGATAGGTATCATAAGTATTAAGTGGATAGGTATCATAAGTATTAGGTGGATGGGTATCATAAGTATTAAGTGGATAGGTATCATAAGTATTAAGTGGATATGTATCATAAGTATTAGGTAGATAGGTATCATTAGTATTAAGTGGATAGGTATTAAATGGATAGGTATCATAAGTATTAGTGGATAGGTATCATAAGTATTATGTGGATAGGTATCATAAGTATTAAGTGGATAGGTATCTTAAATATTAAGTGGATAGGTATCATTTGTCCATGCAATTTATTTTCACAGATGCAGTGAAGGCAGTGGAAACATGCTTGTAAAGTTATGTGTTACAACACTACACACAATATCGATAGACAAATTAAACGTGAAAGGGATGATCAATATTATTTTTCTTTAAAATATCATTACTAAAGACGTATTGCTTGATGAGCAAAATGCTCTAATCCATTTCACAATGCGAGAAGTAAGTAGGCGTGTATGGTTGTGTCATCATGTCGAAGAATGCAAGACAATCCTATTTGTAGGACTACTGAAGTAATATTGCATTGTTATTATATTATAGTGATACTGGCATCTGTAGTCAACTTGGACAGTTCAGCCTCCTGACCTCGGTCATTTCAACACATTTGAAACACAAAAGACAACTCATATATTAGTCTGCCATACAGACCCTGAAACAAATACATTGTATATCCAAGAAAGCCCATACAGGTCCAACGTATATGGCAAGTCCAGATGAAGAAAGTCACTGGGTTCCTTTTCATTATATACTGAGTCAAAAAAGAAACTTCACAAAATATAATTTGAAAAATAATGAATAATTTTTCTCTGATGATACATCTATGTATCCGAAATGGGATCCCTATCTTTCGAATCTAGAAAAACGTTAGCAAAACCCACTCAAACCCATCCATTCGTCGTGCAAATGACGTTAGTGCCAAATCAGGTTTTGCACGTGCAGTCGATCACGTGATCTTCGCGTCGACGTTTTCTTTATATGCACGTGTTTGCATTGGCCTCAAGAATTGAAAAAACACTTTTAAACCACAGTTCTAACGGTACTTGAAATGCCACGATTGTGCAGTTATTGACGTCGCAAGAGCAATAGGATGCAGCCGTCGTACTGTGTATGACTTGCGAGGTCGTCTACAACAAACTGGCACCACTTCTGATCGTCCAAGGTCGGGTCGTCCACGTGTGACGTCACGAGCAGACGACCGTCAAATCGTCCTACGTCACCTACGTGACAGATTTCTGCCGGCTACACGTACCAGGGCTGATATGTTAAGAGGTTGACTGTCCTCACAGACCATTCGAAATCGGTTGCGGGCTGCCAATCTCCATTCTCGACGTCCATATCGTGGGCCAATATTGACGCCGTTTCATCAACGTCAACGTCTGCTGTGGGCCCAACGTCACCTCCGATGGACCCAGAGAGACTGGAATCGAGTCATCTTTAGCGATGAATCCAGGTTTACCCTCAGATTCGCGGACGGCAGGCATAGAGTCTGGAGACGACGTCGTGAACGGTATGCCCAATGTTGTGTACAGGAAGTCGACAGATTCGGGGGCGGAAGTTGCATGGTGTGGGGGTGCTTTCTGTGGGAACAACCGTTCCCGACTTCTGGTCATCCGTGGAAACCTCACAGCTGCTGCTTACCGCGACCAGGTAACGTTCCTTTCATGGCGGCTCATGGCCCAGGTCTACAGTTCCAGCATGATAATGCTCGGCCGCATACCGCGATGTTGACACGAAATTTCCTTCAAAACGCTGGAATCAACGTCATGGACTGGCCATCGAGGTCCCCTGACCTTAATCCAACAGAGCACGTTTGGGATGCACTTGGGAGAAGGCTTCGTGGTCTTAGGAACCAACCTCAGAATTTGCAGGAACTTGGCGCTGCCTTGCAAGAGCAATGGCGATGAATCCCCAACCACGTGTTCACAAGCATCAGGCAGTCGATGAGGAGACGGTGAATGCGCGGGGCGGCCATACACGATATTGAACTGAGAAATTTCGCATTTTTATTCTTGTGACTTGACATTCTGTATACCCATGTTTTGGTTAGGCGGTGTAGCCTAATGGAACTGATTATGGCACTGTCAGTGTATCGAGTACATCACACAGACCTCAGCAATGAAATAATAACAATTTAACCATCTCTTATTCTTGTATAGTGCCCTGAAGAAAGAATGTGAAGTTTCTTTTTTGACTCAGTATATTTTATGTTTATAATTAATTAATTTTCGGTAAAATATGTTAATTTCAGAGACTAGATGTTAGTCTACTCATGTATCTCTTCAGCCAAATCGTTTACAGTGACCCTATGTGATGAACTAGACGTCTCCATTGGGGCGTGCTCATAGCGCTTACAAGAGTCAAGGAAAAGTAAAACCTTGGTAGCAGTACAAGGTCACTTTAAAAGTACAAATGGAACAGATGAGTCTTTAAGAGACACTTAAATTGTTCCAACGACTGGGCTTCTTTGATAGAGTCTGGCAGTGAGTTGCATTTAGTGGCAGCTGCAACACTAAAGTACTTGTAACCAAATGACGTTTCTTTCACTATGAATCTCTTGATTCTCAGACCTGGGAGAACGTGGTTAAATGTACCCCACACAGCTACACACTAGTAAAATATGCAGCACCAGTTCACGCGTAGTACATGCACCGATGTGGGCGCAAGAATTCTGTACAATATTCACGCGAACAAATATGTATTACAAACTTCCCACACGTTACAAACACACATATACACACCTCAGGTGGTGGACTTTCTTCCTAGTTCTCTTCAACATGGTCGTATCTTTCTTGACCCACCTGATCGGATCGACTGGCGTTTGTGCTGAAGGAACATTTTTCTTACTTCGCCAGGTAAGCGTTGCCATGACAACGTGCAGTTTGGGTTTAGAATTATCATTAAATTGTAATCGATAAATATACTCCATTAATATTTTACGCCTAGGGTATCACTTACTCTGACATTTGTATCGTCTTCCGAAACAAGCCATGTCGGTCGCTTTTCACTGAAAGTCGAATTTCTTTGTGCTATATCTGCATAAGTAACATATCGGTTTTGATTGATTTAAGTCCACTCAAAGGAATGTCACTTTATTTCTACTGTTAATACTCAGGATGACATATCAATCTTCTGTATAGGCCAACATCATTTCAGCAAATGGAACAACAAGACGCGAAATATGGTCAGAATATCACTGGTCAGTCCCTTCACAATAATGGAATCCCCAAAACGCCCATGGCCAAGTACTGTTAGCTTAGCATACAACGTTTCATGTCATATGTGAATCGGAGCCAAAACCTGAAACAGGCTTTACACGTGGTGCATCGCCATTGGCGCACAGCCAGTCCCTAGCCTGTCCACACCACGCCTAGTGGTTAAAGCGATCGCCCGTCACGCCGAACACGCAGGTTCGATTCCCCACATGGTACAATGCGTGAAGCCCATTTCAGATGTGCCCCGCCGTGATAGTTGCTGAAATATTGCTAAAAGCGGCGTAAAACCCCCACACTCTATTTGCCGCCTGTTGTAAGCTATTAACTTCACATCCTGTACTGCACATCTTGGTTTCAGACAGGCTGCACAGGGATGTTTTCGACGGTAGTTGTTGAAATTAGCCATCCTGTTATTTACAGAATTCTCTTTTGTAAACACAAGCATATCTGAATATATTGCGTTTGATAATTAATGCAGTGAGACAAATCTCGGAGTCGTCTTTAGGCCTGCAGCAACGTCCATTGCTCTTAGTCCGCCGGCGTTGCCGTTCATTTCACTAGAAATTACACTTTTTGATTTTATAGACATTTGGCTAATTTGGGATATAGAGAATCTGACCCAAGTGTCTTCTGATATCAATTATATCAACACGAGTTGATAAAGTTACAAATATCCGAGGCTTGCCGAGGATATTTTTACTTTACCAACGAGTGTTGATATATTTGATATCAGAAGACACGAGGGTGATTTCATCCAAAATCACTCTTCATTAATTTTCAATGAAAACTGTACATCTCTGAACATGATACTGCCATTACACTTGCAGTGCAGAGATGTCATAGCATTGTGATGTCATCAAGTACATGACATCATAGCATTGTCAGGGCATTGTACAAAATCTACTGTCAAAGCGATATCTCCTAGGAGATATCGTTTGATCTCACACAAGCGATATCTCCTGTGGAACACAGTTTTGGATGATAAATTAATGTCTCTTGCTATCGTACCAATGCGTCGCCATTTTGTCTTGTCTACTGTGATATACTAATTCTAAGCTCAAATGGATTTAAACAGTGTGATCCCCTGTGTACTCAAATAATCGCATGGCTTTGCATATGCACCACGTGCTGTGTTTTGCATGCTGTGAATGTATTAAATTTCATTTCGTTCAAATGTAACGGTATTCAAAATGTACACTTCAACGATAGCTACGTTCAAATAATTAGTTCCCTTGGGTGTCTTGTTGGTTGTAGACCGCCTCCGTGGTGTAGTGGTTAGAGCGTCTGCCCGGAGAGCGGAAGGTCGCGGGTTCGATCCCCGACCTGTCATACCAAAAGACGTTAAAATATGGTACTTGTTGTATTCGAGAAAGATCACGGCGGGTGACACCAGAAATGGGCTTCACATACTGTACCCAAGTGAGGAATCGAATCCAGTCTTCGGTGTGACAAGCGAATGCTCTAACCACTAGTCTACCCCACCACCACCCAAAGTAAGACATCACAGCTGTCAGATAACATGTCCCGGTGTTGTAAGATAAACTTTCAGACAAGGCTTTGTTACTTCATAAAAGTGACCGCCTCCGTGGTGTAGTGGTTAGAGCGTCCGCCCGGAGAGCGGAAGGTCGCGGGTTCGATCCCCGACCGCGTCATACCAAAAGACGTTAAAATATGGTACTTGTTGGTCCCTGCCTGGTGCTCGGCATTAAATGGGTACAACAAGGACTGGTCGGCTCGGAGTCAGTATAATGTGTCTGAGTGGGGTATTCATGCTTCACTGCGGCATGGTATTTCAGTGAGCTAGCACTATAAAACCAGCTTAAGTCTGGGCTAGTACAAGCAGCCGCACATACACATACACACGCATGCACGTTGTCATATGAGCGAAATATTCTCAAGCACGACGTTAAACCCAATTTCACCTCACCTCACCTTGTTGGTTGTAAGTTGCTATGAAATCAAATTTTGAATAAACTATTGCTTCGGTCAAAATAGGTATTGTACGAGCGTCTCTTTCAGTAATTCTGTATTACCTCCCCTTTATTTATAAGGAGTTCTGTCCCTTTCTTGTCCAATGCCGATAACCTCAAATTTACGAAGTGAAACATTGAATATTTCATGTAGGTGGTGCTTTCATCAATTTTACATCTACGTCTTTACGCTCTTCATATTCCGTACTTTACTGTCCGTGTGTGTCTTGGTTATGCTGTTTTCTAGGGTAAATCGTAACTGTAACCTTCAAGACTGTGTCACGATGTGCCCTAAATTCGCGATGCATGATGACTGGTATTGCAGCTCACTGAGATACCATGCCGCAGCGAAGCATGAATACCCCACTCAGACACATGATTTTATAACATGCAAGAAAACGTGCCATTTGCCATTTGCATTACCCAGTGAATACGGTCACAACATAAATGTACACTCAATGTCTGACGCCTGTTTTGTAGGTTTACAGATTAGTCAGTGTTTACCCTGTATCGACACTGTATCATCATTTATTACCCACGTGGTCAACGTATGGGTAGTTGCATATTAATCTCGTACGTCACACGAGTGTCGTATCGCGTTGACCTGTGTCGTAACGACTTGACCTGAGATTCTAACGATTTGATTGGATAACCGATGACCTCTCAATTAGGTCACATTCTGACGTAACTATTTTTTCATTCATAACAAACACGTGAATTCATTCATTCTACAACTTAAATGCATTGTGGGAATGTAAACATTGCGAACGTTGCCGTGTCGCTGTTTAATTGTGAGTCGAACTGAGACATTATATCTGTCGAAAAACGTCAACGCAATGTTTCCACCAGTGATGTTAGCCGAATGTAGCAACTGGAAACCAAGAAACGAGGTGCAACGGAGTAGTTTACTGTAGGAGGCTGTATGAGGCGATGACAACTGACATGCATCGTGACGTCGGTTACCATAGCAGTGACGTCATTAGTGTGACGTCATGCATATATTGTACTACAGTACAAAACTCTTCCGCAACCTCTTTATGAAACCGGTTTCAGTTTGAAACCAAAAACATAACAAAAATACGCTATTTTGTCAATTTAAATGCATGTAAGGCGTGGGTAATAAATAAAATACCACACTTTCGGTCTCATTACATACGAATTATCACGAACTTCGTGACCTTCCTATGTTATCTGACCTTGCTTTCGCTCGGTCAGATACCATAGGAAGGACACTCGTTTCGTATAATTCGTATGTAATGAGACCTCGTGTAGTATTCTCTATGTACAGCACGTGTAGCCACTGGAACATAGTGGAAGTACACTCGGAAGCTAACTTGAATGATTATTCGGAAATGTGTCATTTGATGTCAGCGTTTATTTCAAGTATACAACCGGAAGGAATTAAACAAACATTTAGGATTAATATACCAACTGTAAAACACTTTATATTTTATTACATTAAATTTTATCACCTGCAAATCAGAGAAAAGGTACTTTGGTATTTTATTTCCTGAAAATATGACTAATCAGTGGAACTCAATCATTGATAGGATAAAACACTTAAATTGTTGTGATGGTAACAATGACAAAATTCCATTTGATTCCAAACACTTATTAACATAAATGTTTCCTACAAGCTCTGGGGCAGTGGAAGACCCCGGGTTCGATTCCCCACATGGGTGCAATGTGTACAGCCCATTTCTGGTGTCCCCCGCCGTAATATTGCTGGAATATTGCTAAAAGCGGTTTGAAACCAAACTCACTCACTCACTCACACCTACAAACTCGGTTAAATTGGCAGTTCTTTAAAGTGCTGCGCTCAATAAGTGAACCTATAACGTTTGTAATGTTAGTTTTTACATGTGGTCAGTTTATGTGTTATCTTTTATTTCATGTTTCAGATTGACAAAAAAGAGGAAGATGTCTATCCTAAAAGTCATATCCAGACTGTCATCGCTTTATGTGACCCCAGCTGTCTGTCGACGTACCAGCCTGAACATAGCTGAAAGACATTCTTCAACACTTGTAAACAATTGTCGGCAGTTGCTGATGCCACAAACAGTGACTATTAGCCAGCAAAAATCATCAATATACCCATTTTGTATACCCTTGATCCAGCAGTGTCGAACATACAAAGTCCGATCCTCTGTCAAACTTCGGTGTTCAAGCTGTTACTTTGTGAGAAGACAGGGCAGACTGTTTGTGGAATGTACGTCTAAACCTCGTCACAAACAAATGCAGCAAATGGCACGAAAAAATATCTTCAAGGATGACTACACCATTGGTTCTGAAATAGCCGTTAGTAAGGCGTGCTTTTCTAAATATCAACACAATAGGCATTATGCACAGGGATGCAACAAGTACTCAAGACACAACTGGCTTGAAGGGAAATTAGGACAAAGTATTTGATGCATTTAGAGTTAGGCTGTCAAGCAGCCAAGGAATGGACAGTTCAGAAATGTAATAGACAACAAGGAATGTTATCATCACATACATGGTGTTTAAAAGATGACTAATAAAATTGCGTGAAGTAATGAATTCTTATTTGTCAAACTTTTTTTTTATACTTTTGCTTGTGGAACTTCCCACCATAGGGCATACTTCGTGAGAGTGAGTGAGTATGGTTTCACGCTGATTTTAGCAATATTCCAGCAATATCATGGCAGGGGACACCAGAAATGGGCCTTTGTGAGAGAGACATGTTTATAGAACATGTATTCAAAGAGTAGCTTGGTGGCTGAATAATCTTTGTTGATGTAATGTTTGTACACAATGTGTACAATCTAGTGGTGGTCCGATTAATTGAAATAACAAAAATTACCAGGAAAATTTCTTAAATGATGCTAACCAATTATTTTTGATGATTGATCGGTTGTAATGAACCAATCATCAATTATGAGATTTTAACCAATACCTAACACTAGTACAATGGTGACTATTGTGCCCTGCTTCTTTATCACTTAGGCCCCTTAGACATAAGCATCAGTACCCCATGCAGACTGAAATGGGAATATAGCATAGATGCTGTAGCATGGCTGATGTTTAATTGTATCCAGATGGCAGACATCTTGTTCTTTCAGTTGATAGAGCTGGAATATTGCAGATTGTGGTATTCACTTGCTCCTACCACATACAGCTTGAAATGTTTGGACTGGGGCAAGATGGGTTTACATGTGCACCAGACTTCACACCTACTGACTCCTACCTATGCGCCAGCGAGCAACTAGACAGATGGATACTGGGCGCTATAAACATGAATTATCATTATTATAGAAGGAATGCAGTAATTTTGGGTTTCAATCCAAAATAATTTTTTATAGTGAACCCTGGTTTGATGGCACTGAACTTCTGGTTGTGACTTCAACCAAAACATAAATTGTCTCACATGTGTGCTCTAAGGTTTACTACTTACTCATGTCAGATGCAGTTATAAGTGGGAGGTTGTGAATGGTCATGTAGAAAAAGCCATTACTCTTAAGATAGTATTTCCATGAGGGGATCTGATGGCCCAGATGGCTGCCTGATATGGGTGAAATGGTACGCTTTTACCACAGTACAGTATGTATTGCTGTACAAGGCCTTCGGTTTGGTCCATTTCCGTTCGTTATATGAGATGTGATCATAGTGAAAAAATTGAGCCAAAGAGCCAAACCTTACGTTGTTTAATAATATGGAAAAAAATAACCACAATCTTCGTTATTTTAAATGAACTAACTGGGAAAGACATTACTTGGACATTGACATTAGTAGAACCGTGGTATTTTGTCTTCAGTTTGGTACACCGTAATGCAATGCAAAAATTAAGTATTTTCGGTTTTCGTACCGCCATTTCTATCAGGTCTTAAAATGACAGTAGTGTTGGCTGTTCTGTAATGTCAAATTTCACCATGTCCACTGACGTCTGCTACCAATCCCCTCCTGTGAAGAATTCTCCTGCTATCACTTTGGTATCATCCTACTGGTACATGGTGACCAGTGACATTGCTGGTATGTACAGTCCTACTGGTACATGGTGACCAGTGACATTGCTGGTATGTACAGTCCTACCGGTACATGGTGACCAGTGACATTGCTGGTATGTACAGTCCTACCGGTACATGGTGACCAGTGACATTGCTGGTATGTACAGTCCTACAGTCCTACGGTACATGGTGACCAGTGACATTGCTGGTATGAACAGACCTACTGGTGACCAGTGACATTGCTGGTATGTACAGTCCTACTGGTACATGGTGACCAGTGACATTGCTGGTATGTACAGACCTACTGGTACATGGTGACCAGTGACATTGCTGGATATGTACAGTCCTACTGGTTCATGGTGACCAGTGACATTGCTGGTATGTACAGTCCTACTGGTACATGGTGACCAGTGACATTGCTGGTATGAACAGTCCTACCGGTACATGGTGACCAGTGACATTGCTGGTATGTACAGTCCTACTGGTACATGGTGACCAGTGACATTGCTGGTATGTACAGTCCTACTGGTACATGGTGACCAGTGACATTGCTTGGATGAACAGTCCTACTGGTTCATGGTGACCAGTGACATTGCTGGGATGAACAGTCCTACTGGTTCATGGTGACCAGTGACATTGCTGGTATGTACAGACCTACTGGTGCATGGTGACCAGTGACATTGCTGGTATGTACAGTCCTACTGGTACATGGTGACCAGTGACATTGCTGGTATGTACAGACCTACTGGTACATGGTGACCAGTGACATTGCTGGTATGTACAGTCCTACTGGTTCATGGTGACCAGTGACATTGCTGGGATGAACAGTCCTACTGGTACAAAGTGACCAGTGACATTGCTGGTATGAACAGACCTACCAGTGACACTACTGGTGCCTCCTGACAAGTGACACTACTGGGGTGTGGTGACAAGTGACACAACTGGGATGTGGTGACCATTGACACTACTAGGGCATGCTGACAAGTGACACTACTGGGGTGTGTTGACCAGTGACACTACTGGGGCATGCTGACAAGTGACACTACTGGGATGTGGTGACCAGTGACACTACTGGGGCGTGCTGACAAGTGACACTACTGGGATGTGGTGACCATTGACACTACTATGGTGTGGTGACAAGTGACACTATTATGGTGTGGTAACCAGTGTACATTATGGTGTGGTGTTGCAAGTGTCCTACTGGTATGTGGTGACCAGTGACACTTGCTGGATGGCAACAGTCACTACTGGGATGTGGTGACCAGTGACACTGCTGGGATGGTGACAAGTCACTACTGGGATGTGGTGACCAGTGACACTGCTATGATGTACAGTCCTACTGGTACATGGTGACCAGTGATGTGGTGGGATGAACAAGTGTCACTACTGGGATGTGGTGACAAGTGATACTACTATGGTATGGTGGCAACAGTCACTATTGGGATGTATGGTGACCAGTGATACAGTCCTACTGGTGTGGTGACCAGTGACACTGCTGGGTGTGGAGACAAATGACACTACTGAATGTGGTGATAAGTGACACTGCTGGGGTGTGACAAGTGATACTGGTAAATAGGTGACCAGTGACACTACTGCTGGGATGGTGACAGTGACACTACTGGTACAGTGACATACTGGTGACCAGTGACATTGCTGGGATGTGGTGACAGTCCTACTGGTGTGGTGACCAGTGACACTTGCTGGTATGTACAGACCTGACTGGTGACCATGGTGACCAGTGACATTGCTGGGTGGGATGTGGTGACCAGTGACACACTGCTATGTCACTACTGGTTCATGGTGACCAGTGACATTGCTGGTATGTACAGTACTACTGGTAGTGACCAGTGACATTGCTGGGATGTCAGTCCTACTGGTATGTGGTAGTGACCAGTGACATTGCTGGGATGAACAGTCCTACTGGTAAATGGTGACCAGTGACATTGCTGGGATGTACAGTCCTACTGGTACATGGTGACCAGTGACATACTGGTGATGTACAGTCCTACTGGTAACTATGGTGACCAGTGACATTGCTGGTATGTACAGTCCTACTGGTACACTGCTGGGATGGTGACACTAGTGACGAAGTGACATTGCTGGATATGGTACCAGTGTCATTACTGGGATGTGGTCCTACTGGTAAATGGTGACCAGTGACATTGCTGGTATGCAAGCAGTCCTACTGGTACATGGTGACCAGTGACACTACTGCTGGTATGACCAGTCCTACTGGTACATGGTGACCAGTGACATTGCTGGGGTGTACAGTCCTACTGGTACATGGTGACCAGTGACATTGCTGGTATGTTGGGACAGTCCTACTGGTATGTGGTGACCAGTGACATTGCTGGGATGTGATGACCAGTGACATACCATGGTTTGGTGACAAGTGACCTACTGGTACATGGTGACCAGTGACACTGCTGGGGTGTGGGGACCTACTGGTACATACTGACCAGTGATGCTGGTACAGAACTGGTATGTGACCAGTGACACTACTGGTATGTGGTGACCAGTGACACTACTGGGATGTGATGGCAAATGACACTACTGGGGTGTGGTGACCAGTGATACTACTGGGATGTAGTGACTAGTGACACTACTGGGATGTGCTGGCAAGTGACACTACTGGGATGTGGTGACCAGTGACACTACTATGGTGTGGTGCAAAGTGACACTACTATAGTGTGGTGACAAGTGACACTACTGGGATGTCGTGACCAGTGATACTACTGCTGGATGTACAGTGACCAGTTGCACTACTATGGTGTGGTGACAAGTGACACTACTGGGATGTTGTGACCAGTGACACTACTATGGTGTGGTGACAAGTGACACTACTTGGATGTGGTGGCAAGTGTCACTATTGGGATGTGGTGACCAGTGACACTACTATGGTGTGGTGGCAAGTGTCACTATTGGGATGTCGTGACCAGTGATACTACTATGGTGTGGTGACCAGTGACACTATGATGGTGTGGTGACTAGTGTAACTATTATGGTGTGGTGTCAAGTGTCACTACTGGGATGTGGTGACCAGTGACACTACTATGGTATGGTGACAAGTGACACTGCTGGGATGTGGTGACCAGTGACACTACTATGGTGTGGTGACAAGTGACACTACTTGGATGTGGTGGCAAGTGTCACTACTGGGATGTGGGGACAAGTGATACTACTATGGTATGGTGGCAAGTGTCACTACTGGGATGTGGTGACCAGTGACACTACTGGGGTGTGGTGACCAGTGACACTATTATGGTGTGGTGACAAGTGACACTACTGGGGTGTGGTGACCAGTGACACTACTGGGGTGTGGTGACAAGTGACACTACTATGATGTGGGGACCAGTGACACTACTGGGGTGTGGTGACCAGTGACACAACTGGGGTGTGGTGACAAGTGACACTACTGGGGTGTGGTGACAAGTGACACTACTATGGTGTGGTGACCAGTGACACTACTGGATGTGGGGACCAGTGATACTACTTGGATGTGGTGACCAGTGACACAACTGGGATGTGGTGACCAGTGATACTACTATGGTGTGGTGACCAGTGACACTACTGGGATGTGGTGACCAGTGAAACTACTGGGGTGTGGTGACCAGTGACACTACTGGGGTGTGGTGACCAGTGACACTACTGGAATGTGGTGACTATTGACACTACTGGGATGTGGTGACTAGTGACACTACTGGGTTGTGGTGACAAGTGACACTCATGGGGTGTGGTGGCAAGTGACACTACTTGGATGTGGTTACCAGTGATATTACTGGGGTGTGGTGACAAGTGTCACTACTGGGATGTGGTGACCAGTGACACAACTGGGATGTGGTGACCAGTGATACTCTTATGGTGTGGTGACTAGTGACTCTACTGGGATGTGGTGACTTGTGTCACTACTGGGATGTGGGGACCAGTGTCAGTACTGGGATGTGGGGACCAGTGATAGTACTATGGTGTTGTGACTAGTGTCACTACTGGGTGTGGTGACCATTGATACTACTATGGTGTGGTGGCAAGTGACACTAGTGGTATGTGGGGACCAGTGACACTGGTGGCATGTGGGCACTGGTGGCACTAGTGGTATGTGGGGACCAGTGACACTGGTGGCATGTGGGGACTAGTAACACTACTGGGATGTGGTGACCAGTGATACTATTATGGTGTGGTGACTAGTGACTCTACTGCGATGTGGTGACTTGTGTCACTACTGGGATGTGGAGACCAATGATAGTACTATGGTGTTGTGACTAGTGTCACTACTGGGGTGTGGTGACCAGTGATACTACTATGGTGTGGTGGCAAGTGACACTAGTGGGATGTGGGGACCAGTGACACTGGTGGCATGTGGTGACCAGTGTCACTACTGGGGTGTGGTGACAAGTGTCCCTACTGGGGTGTGGTGACAAGTGTCCCTACTGGGACATGGTAAGCAGTGACTATACTGGGCCATGGGACCAGTGACACGTCTTGGACCTAGTGATATGAACATAATACTGGGACGTGTATGCACTAAAGGGACATTGAACGCCACTGGGAGATAGTAACAGGAATGGTGTGAGGTCGGTGTCACTATGTGCCAATATCATGTGTTGTGTGTCCACGTGGTTTCGCATTTCCCAGCAGTGACACTCAGTAGTAATAGTTTCACTGGCTTTACGTTGATATTTCCGTAATATTGCCTCTTGTCACGAAATATTGAATGAGAAATACATGACATCATAGTAGTAAATTGAATGTTTAAGGTCATTAAGACCCGGCTACCCACGGGACCTAGTTTTCACTACTAGGTACACTTACTGGAAATTATGATTACATCCGTGTGTATTTCACTGATTGTATCATACAGTTTGACGTCACACATACACTTGTAGTAGTAATAATCTTGAAGCGCATCTAACGTGACAATGCAAAACAACACGCTTCAATGTAACATATGTTATATTTGGGATTACACTTTCTCTGTAAAGTACAGATTCTAGCACTTTTGGTGGGTTGAGTCCCATCCTGGATTCGAACCCACACCCTCCAAGTCACGCACCTAACCTTCAGCACACAAAGTCAGCCGCCTTACCCATTCAGCCACCGCGAAAAAACTTGGAGTGATCTTAACTGTGCATTAACAAATTTTCATCACTGTCAACTTTTGAATACATGATAAAGTAGTAACTGAGACCGACCATTACTTCGACACACAAAAGTTTTAAAAAGAGACACTACCCTTTTGGTTGTTACGTTCAAGTTGCAAATAATGTTATGTACTGAAACAATCCATCAGTGCCACATGTAGAATGATCTAAGTCACACGATATCAAACAGCGGACAGGTAGTGTTGGATTTGATTAAATCAATTCTGCCAGTTCATCGATGTTGTCCGCGCCTACATGCACACACGCACGCACAAGTCAATATATACACGAAAAGCATAATTGTGGAGCCTTGTGAATATCATCGGATTTCAAAGGTATGCGGGGTAATGCATCGCTCTTTAGTGGGTAAACCTGTTTAAACTTGTGTGTATATGATGACTATGTGCAGGGGTGTTGTGAGACAACAGACAAACTTCAGCTGACTAAGCTGCTTGTCAGGATCCTTTCAGTATTCAAAATGTTTAGCTATTCATTCCCTTCCGGCAAAGATTTGCCATCTATTGTTAGCATGGGTTTGTGTTTACTTAAGAAGCACCTGTGTCTTCAGGTACGCCCGGGTCGCCCCATGAATTATCGATAAGGAAGAATATGTTCAATTGTATTTAGTTTTCATTACTTGCATATCATAAGAGCTTGTGATCTTATACATCTTTATACGGATGTGCTACATTCCCAAATGTCTTTCGGTCAACAGCCTTAAAATTGTTTGCAGGATAGTATTTTATGTTTGGCATGTATTCAGCTGATGTGTCTCTCATCCATAAAATTAACACTTTTTAAAAAGGCTTTCATATTACAGGAATTAACCAGGTTTGCTGGCGAATATCCTACACCCTCGTCGCACAAGGTAGAAGATGAGGCAACTGTTTGCAATGCGGGCGAGTACAGAGTTGAATTATGTAACAATTAGTACTTTCGCAACATCCGCTGATCAGGAGTAGCTGTTTTACACCTGGACACCTGCTTTGTGCAGCCGATACCGGACCCGAGTGTCAACAGGTAGCGATCTGCATCAGTCGGATGTTGGTCAGCGTGACCATCCAAGTGTGTCATTACGTAAGTGCCAAGAACTTCTTTTGTTTCAGAGGGTATCTCTTTCTTGGTTCAGTTAAAGCAGAGGGAGTTGTTTTGTTTTGAATTTAAAAATACAAAAGTATATATACTCCTATTACTTCATGTAAACATACCTTGGGTTACATTGTCAATAAAGGAAGTGTGTGAACATGTTTTAACGAATCTTTTTATCTTTATATATTCCTGTTGGGACGCTAGACATGGGCTTCAGACGTTGTTCGCATTAACGGAATCGAACGTATGTCATCATTTTCTGTATATCAATAAAATATCAATATTTTATCCTTTCATGCGTGATCAATATATCAATAAATGTGTAACCATATATTAAAAGCCTTGTAATTGTTCAAATAACCTATTTGTCTCCTTTTAAAATCAAAAACAAATTAGACAAATACAAATAACCTGGTTTACTTTCACAGGTGCATTTATGATGGGGTCGGTGTCTACATCCAGGTAGATAACACCCAAAGAAATATTCAAAACATGTCCCGGCCTTCACCTACACCATATAGGCCTAAATGGGTGTCATGTTTCTTTACAGAAATTCCTCTCATGATATCGCTGCATTAAAATACATATCAATATTTAAATTTGTTATTTCCTTAAAGAAGGATGTTGCATTTGAGATACACCTGAATACTTGATATTTGTGCAAGGTGTAATGTCAATTAACGATTGTTAATTTAAAATGACACAGATATTTTTGTGCCTTGTCATACAATTTGTACCAATGGATGCTCTGAATAAATTTCAACCAATCGAAATCGTCCTAACCAATCTGTGCAGAGCAGTGCGTGAACGAGCAGCCATTGTTGTTTGCGGGTCCGAGAACAGAGGGGCTACAAGATTCACCATTCTCATGTGAGTAAACCCGAGGCGGCTTGTTCAGATTTACCAGGCTTACTTCACGGGATCGTGGAAATAAATTAATGCTGCTTATTCAGATTCCTTATTGCCATTTCGCCGATTGCAATTCGCCATGCTGCAATTTCGAATCGGCATCGACAAATCTCTTGTGTTCTTTTCTAAGACATAGACCTAGCATCCAGTGTTTAACACCTCATTACTAGTGCTGGAATATCGTTGAGGGTTAGGAAGCGTAAAAAAACGAGTGGAAACTGTGTTTCTTGGTTTGAAAGAGGTTAATTTACCGCATGGCGGCTTTTTAACCGGGAATTTATATGGCATTAGTCTACTTTGTAGGCCGGAGCGCTGTCATCAGTCATTTTCAGTCACGTGCAAAATGTCGGTGAAAGCTTCGCCAAGAGATGGAATCGGAATTTGCGATCTTCCAACATTGACCTACATTTTGCCTTTAGTCAGCGCAGTTAATTCGGTCGATATCTATGGAATAATTTTTTATTTCCTACTTTGAAAGCGTTCCAATATTTGTGGTATCTAATGGCATTTAAATATTATATTTTGTGTTTTGTGTTCAAACGTGTTTAGGATAATAGGGCATAGGTGTTTAGATTTCATGACATACATGTTGCACAGGAAGATTATGTAACGCCTGTAACATTCAACTAGATCATTTTCACTGTTATCTTTGTTGGCTTTGAATGGAACATAAAAAGATTGAGTTATGTGTTATTTCTTACCACATTTCAAACTGACAGGCTGCAGCTTGTTTTTATCACAAAGTTACTCAATCTTTTCTTCATTTTAATTCTTAACTTGTTGCAAATGTTACATCTTTATTAGGAGTCACATATACATTATGTATACACCTTTATTTTAAATTGATCAAACTAGACATTTTGTGTTTAACCAATCCATTTAATGTTTCAGGTTTGTGACTTTCATGTTGGTATAACACCAATGTGAGCAAACTGAGGTGAGTGCTTGATGATGCTTCTTCAACAACAGGTTTATATTTTTTAAACGGACAATTACAAATTCCATTCTAACATTACAAACTAGTTTAAACAGGACCAGTCACATTAACAACATGAATAGTTACTATGAATGTTACATTTGCAATAAGTTTGAATTGATTACTGATTTTATTAAAACAATTTTTTGTGCAATTCATTATATTCAAAACATTTGCAGAGCAGAGTACAACTGGCTGAACAGAAAAATGCCTTTCAACAAACCTGACAGACATCCATTGCATTATTTCTTGTTTTGCATGGACTACTGTTTTAGATTGTGTGTGTGAATGTAACTAATGTTTCACATTCTTGATAAAACGTCTTTGAAGTCTTACTGAGATATCCAACATCTTATGAATATATGCTGCTTGACTTATTGATCAACAACTAGATGCTCATCAGACTTGATTTTACTATGAGTATGAACCAACAATGTCAAATGTACATGCATGTGTACTTATATGTGATTTTTATTCATTTATGTCTGAGAAGAATTATATTAATTCTTATGAACAGGTTTTTTGATGATGAAATGAGTTTCAATCTGGTTGGTTTTATCATGACATGGTTGTTGGTTGATATACCATTGCCACGTTACATGGCATGTGGCACTGATAGTGTTTTGTGGCCTTTGCCATGATTTGTGTTGTGAATAGGACTGCATGGTATTACCAGTATATCACAATACGCTTTTCAAATGATACTTATTGCAAAAACCTCGATTATATACCGGTTATGTAACTATGTGAAGTTTTAGGATTGTCTCTATGGTTTAAGTTAAAATCTACACAGACTTTCAATCACACTGAAGTTTTCTATTGGCAAAACTCATTGATTGAGAAAACAGCTTACTTTACATTAAGTTTTATAAGAAAGAAAATACAATCTCTCAAAATCAAATCTAAATCCAAGGCTTCTGTTATCACAACCATAACATCTATTTTTAGGACTTTAGTATGTCGAAAATAGGCTCTGCGTGTACAATCAGTGTCACTCACTCTCAAACACTGAAGGGTGTTGGGGTAGTCCAGTGGTTAAAGCGTTGGCTCATCAGGCTGGATACCTGGATATTCACCACATGGGCACAAAGTGCGAAGCCCACTTCTTATGTCCCCTGCTGTGATATTGCTGGAATATTGCTAAAAGCGGCGTAAACCATACTCACTCAAACACTGAAGCCCCAAATATATATCGCAACAAAATGTATTTGCCAATGCACAGTCCTAGTTATGAGCATATCAGATATTAATATTGACAGTTTAATGATTATATTTTCAGATGATTAATCAGAGTAATACCATTAACTAGGATAACTACTGCTGGTCAATTGATCGATCTCACTTGCGTATCGATAGGCTCAGGAGACTAATCCATACTCATAAAAAAATGAAACACCAAAGTAAACTTTAGAAGTATATTTCTTTTGATTATGTTTGTTAAATCAGGAAAAACAACTGATGCAGATTCTTGACTTGCAAAGTGCATTGTAAACAAAATACTCGCGCACGTCTCAAAAGGGAGTATCCTTGATTGTCTTGATCGTAGTATTAATTGGTATTTGCTCAATGTTATGATTGTGTTGCATTATTCCCAACATAAGTTTTGTAGTTGGGTTTACGATTACAGTTGATTGATTACTCACCTCCGATTATGGATCTGCATAACCAGCTCTAGTAACAACTATCTTTTTGCAGTGGTTTGCACTGATGAGGCATTCTAATCAAACGTGCATTTTTCTGATTAATGATGGGTTAGTATTTATTTAATATCCATTACAGTGTCTGTACCACAGTGTCCCTTGGGTAATGCTGACATTAGTTTACACTGTATTCCCCAAACGTCTGTTTTGGATGAGTGAAGAAAAGTGAGCATTGATTTGACATGAATATCATTACATTAGATGGTTTTGTTGTTTAATGCAAAAATTTCAGCTATATGGTGGGATTATATTAGAATAAACAAATATGTTTCTGGTTTGTCCCTGAAACACTCAGTGTAGGTGTGTTGTGGTTGTTACACATCTCTGTGTGAGAACAAACTCGTTATCCCAATGTGAAGGAGCAAGTTGTAGCATCCCACTACCTCAGCCTTAGTTGACAGTCGTGTAAAAGGACCCATGAAGATCCGGGTTAGAATTGGTCTTCATCAACCCATGCTTGTTGTAAAAGGCGACTAGCGAGATCAGGTTGTCGGGTTTGCTGGCTTGGTTGACACGTGTCATCGTTTCCCAATTTCGTAGATTGATGCTGATGCTGGATTGTTTGGTCCAGACTCAATTTTTTACAGACCGCCACCACATGGCTGGAATATTGCTGAGTATGGCGTTAAGCAACAGACCAACCAACCAGTAGTGTAAATCTGGCATAGTACAAGCATAGTTCTACAGATATTAACATTATAAACAGTGTTAGCTTTGGTCAAGACTGTTAATCCTGAAATTTATCAACAGAAACTAAAAACATGATATATTAATATATACTATGCGAAGAGCAAACAGTTAATGTAGCAACAGCCATGGCATCAACTTAGCAGTGCAGTAATAAACTATTGTTAAATGGTGTTAACGGGGAGGAAAACAGGTATCACTTTCTTTGGTTTAAACCCTTCATAAACATATCTTATGATGTCAATAGATCCCAGTCCTTGGTCAAACTTAAATCTGACAGAATTTATTTCAGTTAGAGTTCTCTCAAATTTTAGAGAACTTGTTTTGAGAAAATCAGACAAGTTCAAAGTCCATCTGTTAAAAATTACTGTGAGCTCAAACAGCTTGTGCCACCTTATCAGTGGCACTGTTTGATGACTAGAAATCCCATATGAACTTTGATTGAAGTTTAAAGCTAATAGAAAATCATTCTACAGTCACAATACATGTCAACTGGCCGCTCAAATTTTCGCTATGTTTGGGGGCTATTGTCAGGATTACATGCAAATTGACCAAGATATTGGTTTTGGAGCTGCATGTCTACTGGCAAAGAAGGATAAGTTGGGCACCGACCTGACAATTAACCTGTATTAGCATGTATGAGTGCCACCCACTGGCGCTTGCCATTGTTAGCGAAGGGGCACCAGGTTGTCAGCGATCAAGGGCACTGCGATGGGCAAAACGTGTGGCCTGTCTCATCAAACACCAAGTTCGACAGTGGCAGGAATCAATTTCATCGTCATGCAATGCATGTGCACTAGCCTACATTTGCTCTACCTTTCGCAATTTAATGGGTTTGCTCATTGCCGGTCCAACTTATCCTTCTGTTTTATCCTTGTTTGCCAGTATATAACTTGGTAAGATGTAAGTAACTGGCCAATTAATCTGTTTGAGAAAATAGTTTCAATATTGTCCAAGATGTCTATTTTGATTCACGTTTGTGATGCATATAATAATTAGTGACACGTCTGAGGTAGTGGAAATATAACTGCTGGTGTGAACCATGCTGGTTAAGCTGTTCTGTACTGTTGATAACAGCTTCCATCAATGTGCATTAACAGGGTAAATCTTAGTCATTTCATCTTAGATATAATTAACAATCATGTAAACATCACTAGAAAGCTATTTGTGAGAGATGTTAGAAAAATATACATGGATTGTGTGTAATTTCTTTCTGTGTGAACACCTTACAAAGAAAACAACGTTGTCTTGGACAGAACTAAATTTCTATTTTTGTTACTGTTAAAATGTTGTCACCATGTAGCAATAGTTTTACCCTTTTTCGTTTGCTATGGCCATACAAATTCCAAAATGTATGCAAGTGTGAGCTGCATAAACATATTTGTACAGATATTTTGCCCTGCCATGTTTATGTGTAATTAAATATATCTGTAAATCAGATGTAAAAATTGTGTCCAATGGTTTTGGCATGATAGCATTCATACATGGAATTGAAGTTTGCCAAAATATGAATATTTGCTGAACATGCTGAATGTTTCTTTTTGATTATATGAAGCCTTGGAAATAGTTTCCACAGTTCAGTTTGCTAATTAGTGCTCTTCTGTGATCTTTTTTATTACAGTGGTTGAGTAATATCCTGAATTTGTATCCAAGTATTTATTGATATTATTAGAGAAAAGCATCCATTTTTGTTGTTCATAGTCTGTCTCACAGTCCCTGAACCAGTTCCCCATCTGTCCATCACTTTCTGCAATGGTAAAGCTATAGTGAAGCAAGTTCAGATTTCCTCAGGTTCGTGGGGCTCCTTTTCAGTTAAGATGAAATTATTTGTTTCTATCAAACTATATAAATTCAGAGACTTAGCTTCAGACAACCTAGTTAATTGTGTTAGGAAATAAACTCAGTCTAAGTAAACTTAGGCTTCAGTATTATTCGTTCCACTGCTATACTGAGTCTAACAAAACCTTGTGGAAGGTCGCGTCAGGTAACCTTTTCAATGGACCAATCAGAACACAGCTTACCAAATCATGAAAGTTGACATTCGCACATACCTTTTGAACTTTTACCTCGAAAAAGTTTTGTACCCGAACAATTCCAAATGCTATTTTCCGTACGATCGCTTCCGAGTGATGCACATGGAGCACGCCACAAGAGTGAGTAAATAGTCGCTGAGAATAACGTTCAGTATTCAAGGATGTCAGCTTGCGGAAATGTTAGCAAATGATAGCCATGTCAACAGAAACTCAAAAGCGTATATTCTGCAGGTCATATATCTGTGTTTTATGCGGGTTTTCATTTGTTATGAGATCAGTGTTGGCGACCGGGGAAGAGATAAACCATTTTGTAAGTCCCGCCAAACCCTAAATAGTAGCCGTTGTCTGATTGGTTAAATCCGTTTGGCCATGTCGCATTTGATTGGGCGGTCATAGGTTGCTCAAAGGTTACCTGATGCGACCTTCCACAAGGTTTTGTTAGACTCAGTATAGCAGTGGAACGAATAATACTGAGCCTAAGTTTACTTAGACTGGAAATAAACTCTGAGACAGGCTCCAAGTAAATGTCAAAGTTTTACCATTGTTAGATGCCAGTTCAACTTCAACATGAAGGATGTCATATACCCCTTGTGACCTTTTTGCTCACAGAAGCAAGGATTTATCTACTCTTGCTCAGAGGTCAATATTCAGTCTTAGATCAACAGAAGACAGGGAAAAATCATATTTCAAGTTTCCAAATTTCCCAGAATTTATAGTAATAAGAACATTAAAACAATCAAACATTGAAAATGTTATGTTTCTTCCCAATGAGCCTGCTGAAGGACCTTGGTTGAGAATAATAGATAAATCCTTTGCAAAGCAGTTACTGATAAAGGTTCTTTCAGTGAATATGATTCATTTATGAGTTGATTGAAATGTTCTGGGGCTCCCACAGAAAGACTTTCCCTGAAGATATTAACAGGATTTCATTTTTAAGCATGTCACTTTCCACATTAATGCACTTTCCACCAAAGATGTTGTTGGGATATAAGTCCAGCTTCATAGGCCTTCTCCTGGATGTCCACAACGCCCTCTCTGCAGTTGCTGTGACTTCATTATTGGAGTCAAATAGGTTCTGGCTTAAATTTTCTTCATGTTTGGGAATAGATGGTATGAACTGAAGAATTTAAAGCCATTAAGCACCACAGAATGAGACCATAACATTTGTTGCTGATGGGCTAGTCTTTGCCTTCATTTGTGGTGTTGATTTCAAATGATTTCAATGTTTAGATTATTGGACTTTGGCTGGAAGAGGTGAACTCAGGTTTTAAATAGTCACTAATCTTTTTAACTTCAAACCAAGCTAAACTATCACAAGAAGTGATAGGTTTGTCCATTTTGACCCAGTTGACTAGCATGTTTGTGTAAATACCTGTATGATGCCTTGGAAAGTCCATGACCAAATATTTCTCTATCAAACGGTTTCTTCAGTGTGATGCTCGGTACTTATGTCTCAATATTCAAGTGAACTAGGGGCTTCTAGAACATATTTTTAAGCTGAGCCTGTGTCCATTTTTGAGAGCTACATCTTGTCCTTGTCAGGATCTATATTGATTATGATGTATAAAATATCACAAGTTTCTTGCCTTTGATTTCAAGTATAGATTAAGCTCATAAACAAGTAATGAAACACTTATTAACATGCTCATTTTACCTGTATGTTTATGGTGAAAAGGTGTACTTAATGCAGTGTTATAAAATAATCTCAGTTATATAATGTGATATCTTCATTACCCTGGAAGATTTTTTTTGTTCTTGCAAAATTTGAAGTCATTTAGGAGCTTTGTTGCCAAGGTTTGAAGTGCATCTGCTCATTGTCAATTTCTTACATATAATCCAAACAAGCTGGTTGTTTGTCTCTTATCACCTCAAACATTGGCTTAAATTAGGAATGGTGAAGCTTTCTACCCTCATGACACACTCAGCCAGGGTGCACTACAATGGTGAAGCTAAGGTACAACTTGGTCTGAGTCTATCTTTTAAAATTTTAGGTTTGTTTGCACCATACCTGTTCTTTTGACATCGTGTGATATAACAGAAGGATTTCAGTTGGAAATTTGACATGTTTTATGTCATTTCGGAAAAGCTTATCTGCACAGGTTTTCACATGTTATGTCTCTCCGAACTCTCTAATCAGTGTGATTGTTACTATAGTAAAGACAGTCTTGTGAGGATCAGATCTAAAATAAGTTTGAATAGTATTTACAACAGTCAACTTAGTGAACTTCCATTTAATGGTCAACAGTTCTTAACATATCCACCTGAACAACCAACCAATAGGCCTTTGATTTGATTTGAATGTTGCAATGGCTTTGTTTTCTTTGGTCTTCCTGTAAATGATCCATTATAGTCACTGATGGACCAAGAACTTTTTCGGAACTATAATGTTTTGTTCCAGTGAAATTATATACACATCTTTATACCTTTGGATGAGTGGTTGACAGTATTTAAATTACTTTGATATGGACATTATGGAATTTACTTATTACTTTATGAATATCCATGAATACACATTCATTGATGAACATTGTGTTTTCATGTGCCCTCATTGTGTGTTAGCTCCCTAGGTGGCAGTGAGTAGTGTGGTGCTGTGCTTGCACAGGACATGGTGGATGCTTCTGAAATATTGCAGTTGGCAGCTCAGTCTACAGTGTTCATTCTTGGCCGTGCTCTAACATTTAACATGGTGCACTGTACAAGTATGGGTGAAGCATGACATCACATCCATAAATGTAAATCAAACACTTTGCAAGTTTGTTTTCACTTTGCAAAACTCCAAATTAGTAGGTCTCTGGGAAAAAAACCCAAACAATACGCCTATCCTCGCTGAAACGAGTTATTGTTGCTGTGAGCACTCTGAATTCAGTTCATGACTTTCTTTCAACCTGTGTCTTGAATGCCAGTGCAAAACCTACAAATCGGTGTAATGTGAAAAAACACTGTTTAGTAAAATTGGTTGCGATAGATTGGTTTCGTTAAGTTAATCAATCACCTTTCATGTTGTAGTTTCACACTTTTGTTGCCATGGGGGACACGGGGCGGTGGGGTAGCCTAATGGTTAAAGCGTTGGCTCGTCACGCCGAAGACCCGGGTACATGGGTACAATGTGTGAAGCCCATTTCTGGTGTCCCCCGCCGTGATGTTGCTGGAATATTGCTAAAAGCGGCGTAAAACCAAACTCAGTCAGTCAGTCAGCCATGGGGGACACAGTGGCTGTCAAACGTCAAATGTCTGAACGTCTTACATTTTTCGAGAAAAAGCAATGTATACAGGGGTGGAGATAACCCATTGCCCGACACCCCAGTCCAGTGTTTGTTTCTGTCGGGCTAGCAAATTTGTATTTCACGCTGTACCAGTGTCCAGTTGACTTTCCAATGTTTATTATGTTGTTTATTTAAAAAATCAACAAGAAAATCGGCCGGTATAGTGGAAGAATTATCAGGGCAAGTGATTTTAAGTGTGTCACTGTACCGGAGTACACTAGCAATTTTAAAGTTATTTCCACCCCTGGTATACGTGTTTGGTATATTTTAAAATATGTTGTTCAAACTTTGCCAGTGGCTATCATTCAACCAAGCAGCAAATCATAAGCAATGTGCATTACCCATCAGATAAACAAAGTGTTTACAGGGTATGTTAAGTTCAGGTTGAGAATTTCGAACCAACATTCAGGATCGGATGGTTGATAACTGGATTGTCTGGTCCAGACTCAATTATTTACAGACTGCCACCATATAGCTGGAATATTGCTGAGTGCGACGTAAAACTAATTCACTAACCCGCCAACTTTACAGGTATCCCCATGTTATTTTGGCATTCAGAACGTTTAAAACATTTGTAAACAATTGTAAAACATGTCATTAACCTAAACCATAATCCGACAACATAAATGTATTAGTCACTGTCAGACTGATCATAAGAATCCCTGTTCATTGCTGAAGTATCCTGTTGTGTTAGCTAAGACTAAGAAAACTATTCAATCTGTATTTTCTAAATGATTCACAACTGAGGGATGGTGGGTCCTGGGCCCACTCTTTAGAGAGACTGGAATGAACACTGGATATACAGGCATTGGGATGTATGCATAGCGATACTTGATTCAGGTATAGGAAGTACTAATGTTGGGGCTAAAATTATCTGTTAAACTGTGTTTTGTGCATTTGCCTATAGTTTGGTTTTAGTTGTACCTAGCAGTAAACAATGTGGCAGCTTGTCACAGCTGTTGCAGGTGACCTACATTTCTCATGTAATTAGCATGAACATATTGAATATGAAATATCATTTATGCAGCTCATGAAGTATGCATGGTTTGGTTTGTAATCTTTGTCTATTGCATGGACAGTCATTTTGCATGCATTCAGTCTATTTATTTTTGCTTGTGTGTGTAGATATGAGGACAGTATTTGTCTTCCAATCATGAAGGAAAATAGTATTTGTCTTCTGATTAAAAACAAATCATCTTGCTTGTATAGCCACTGGACCAGGCAAATTTGTAGATAAAAAAGATGCTTGCTCTTGAGGAGCAACAAACTGAACTTTCTTTTCAAATTATGTATCTGATCATTGATATTCCCTCAGTAGTGGAGATGATTACTACCTGACAGGAAAAAATATTCAATTCTAGCTTTCCCTAGCACCTTATTTTGGGAGGAGAACAATAAATAGACCGAAATGTATTTAGTGTGGCTTGGTAAATTTATCATATAGTAGGTGGATTTTACGTTATGGAATCTCTTTTTCAGATTAGAAATCCAAGTACACACAGTTTAAGACCAACAAGACAGGTAAGATCAGTGATTTATTAATAATTTTTTGTGGACCAGTCATTTGAAGAACCACAGTTGCATAATTTGTTTGTATTATGTTTGGGAACAGTATGTCAGTGAGGTATTTCATTAGAACTGAAGTGATAGTTGAAACCCCTGCAACTACGATGTTAATATGAAGCCTGCCCCTTCTGCATAGTTCCTATCTGACCTTGTTATGTTTTATTGACAGGAGCAATGAACTACCACCACAGTCACACTGGAAGTATACCTCCAGGTAGCAGCTTCCCCTCCTCCAGTGACAAGCCTGGTCTTTACACCGCTGGGGGGTTCACTACAAGCCCCTACCCCCCATCACAACCTGGCCTGCCTCCCGGGGCCCAGACCCAGCGCTACCAGTCTGTCACTCAGGCCTATGCAATGGCAGCCAATCCGGCCTACTACACTCCACCAACAGGCTACTCCACTCTATCGGCCACAGGCTACCCATCGGCCACTGTAGGGACAGGGGCCTTTCACACCGTAGGCTACCCATCACTTCAGTCTCTCCCCTCAACCACGCCCGCAGGCTACCCCACCCAGTACCCGATGCCAACATACCTCGGGGGCAGCCAACTTGGAGCCACTACAGTGCCCAGCTACGCAGCGTCTGCACTTCCAGTCACCAGCGCCATCTACCCAAGCAGCGCCTACACGAGCACGCCCATTGTGGCCAGCCAGATCCAGCCTCGGGGGTACTCTGTGTCGCCCATGGGTTACCCAAGTCAGTTGGGAACAAACCCAACCTACCCTGGTGCTTCGTATCAGTCTCAACCGCCGTTTTAGTCGGGATGGGGGCACTCACGACGACGGTTTTCAATAGGACTCAAATCTTTATAGCGAGTCATGACAAACTTAGACGTGCAGAATGCATCGGAGTTTTATGTATAAACAAGGCCACTTTTGGCCAGGCGTTCTTTTCCCAAACACAGACAGTTTTATGCAGCAGCACTTGTTACAATGCTTGAAGGGTGTTATGCAGATGGACTGTGTTTTAAATCACTTGGTGATTTCCTCTACTCTAAAGCCAGTTTCAGTCAAGGCAACAGCAATGCTGTGTTAATTGGGGTACAAAAAACGTGAGCTTGTTCCATTCTGTTGCATAATTTATATATCCATCCTGGTGCCTACAAGCCAGGCTAAGTAGTAGGGGATGTATATATATTTTTCTACTGTTTTGTTTTACCAGAAAGATCTGAAGTTTTTAGGAAATTTAGTTTACCACTTTATTTTTACTTTACTAGATGATTATTTCGAAAAGCTTTTTGTGAGAATCCCATATTCTGTACTTTATAATTTATAACAGTCATATTGTGAAAAGTATCTTTGATCAAATAAACAAATGAAGCTTTTTGTGGAGTCTTTGAGCATTTTTAGTTCATTCCAACAGGTGAAGCAACATCAACTGTTGCCATCCAAACAAACAGATGACAATACACAGATGTATAAAACATATTTTATATACATGCAGCACAAGAAATGCATATATACATTTTTCCCCTTATCATAATACAATGTGAATGGGATAATAAATAAGCTTTGAAAAATATTTACATATGCAGGACTGTCATTACCTAATTTGTTGTACTCAAACATTTGCAGTTCATTCTCCAGGGAACCTCCCTTGATTTGACATGCAAGACTTCCATCACTACCGGTGTAATTACAGTGCTAATCATTGGAAGACCTGTCTGATCTTTAGAGCCATGACTGCAATCAGCTCACAGTACTAGTCCATGAACATACTACAGATCTATGCACGATTCACTGGTTAATGGCAGAAAAGTCACCTCATCCAGGTTTCCTTACAATAAATGTTTTAATGCTCGCGAGGCATCACTTGGGATAGACTGGGTTTTGTAAAGATGCTCTGAGATAGATGTACATCATTCTCTTCATACAGTTCTCTTTAAAACATTAAATAACTGGTCACTTTTTTTCATGGATACATTTTCTTTGATATTCACATTGTTTTCATTTATCCCACCTTCACATCACAGGAATACCTGCGAGAGAAGAGAATTTCACTTCAATTCCACATATCCTTTCGTATGATTCAATGTGAGCTGGATGATAAAATTCTTTCTGATACTCAACATATCTGGTTGAGTTCACACATTTCAGTACTTGTCAGAATACGTTGGCCACACTTCATAGTAATGCTTGTGCAGGTTTCCACGTGACCTGTCACATGGGTGCCAGCAGATCCAGGTCCCTGGCTTACCAGATACTCATGGTGTCAGTTTGGAATAGACGGGAGGGGAGAACTTCTTCCGCAGATACTTCAACACATACAGGGGGATGCAGCTGACCGAGGTGATGACCAACACTTTCCACACAAAGTCCCACGTCTGGAGGAACTTAGCATCTGCAAGTAACTCACTAAATTAGAAATATGAATGATGAGGGAAAAAATGATATATTATAATGTAATGGAAAAGTTCCAAATATGGAATGTGTGAGAAAACTGAGGGCAAGATACTTTTTGACCTTGTGTAATCCTTTTATGCAGCCTCTACAACTGGGTTTTGTGTAACCCGCAAATGTGTCAAAGAAAACAATTGAATTAAGAAAAGTGATCGACTGAAGTGTTCAAGTAAACTGTGCTCTAATATTTTCATCATCTGCCAAATACCATACATGACACAAATCAAAGGGATTTGATTACTTTGTTGCTGTTTTACACTAGACCTGGGTCTACATATAACCCCTTATCTGCACTGCCGACTGCTACAATAGGAGAGGGTTGCGTTATATATTCAGCGTTCGTACATCTTAGGTGTTTGAGCACTAATACCAAAAGTATTTACCAAAGTAGTCTTTCAGGACAACTAGTGATGCAATGTAAATGGCAAGACTGAAGACTTGAGCTACAATCATCAGGTAGTGCCACGTGCGAATCGTCAAGGCAACCATTAACAGCTCTGTGAGGATGAGGGAGGTGAAGGTGATGGAGACGACATGGAGGAACTCCTCCTCAAACAGCAGAAGAGCTCCGTACATGATTATGCCCCCTGGAACATCAACAACAGTTTATCTAAATACATCTCGTGTAGTGTAATGCTATGTTTGGCTCAACCATTACACCCACCAGAGCTGATCACTAATTTTGTACAAGGACTTGTCTGATGTCTGAAATACTTAAAGTACTGTCAGAAATAGAAAATAACTGTTTCTAGGCTGTTACTCTGTATCCCTAAAACTTACACAACTGCAAATAGCAAATGTCTAAATAACCCACTTGGCCTAACTTGGCATTCAGTGGGATGCGTAATAGAATATCCAGAAAAGCATGTTTACTCGTAAAATCGGGCAAAACTTAGAAAAAATACGAATAGCTGCTGAAAACAATATATCAGACTATAGATGGCAATTAGGTCGCTCAGCCAGGTATGACAACGGACCGTCGACTCACCTGGCATGAAATGCACGTGCTGCCTACAGGCACAAGGGGTAATCTCAAAGATATTTTGTGCTTTTTATGTGTGTTGACTATGCCTCATCTATTGATTAACATCTTGCGTGTCTTTCTTTCATGAAGTTTATGTTGAGATATGTAAAAGAGTATGATACCTGATAACCACAGAAAGGCATCATATTGAATGTATAAGGTGGCATGACCACCTGATCGCGAAGATCGACAGGACTGGATATTATTTGTAAGTTGTTATGACATGCCGTGTACTTCCCCAGTATAATTGCCCTAAAGGATTATCTTATCTTAGCTGATATCTCTATCCCCCAGGCCGACCCCAACGATCGTCTGCGACACCTGTCCAGGCTTTGCTTTTGAGACGAACCCTCCTATCTGTTTTGTTTCATAGTGACAGTGAGACTCCATGGTAGCTACATCCTTAATAGTTTCAGCATGAAAGTTATTATTTTTACACCAGCTATTGTTTATAATGAAGCTATGTCTAATTTCAAATTGGGCATTTAAAAAGTGTCCTTTGTAATACAATATCGTCGCACACTAATTTGCATAAAGCCATGGTCTGTTCCAAATAAATCGCTTTGGACTTAGAACAAAAACGCATTGCTCATTTCTGCACTAATCTCTCCTCAGTAAAGACCTTTTTCTACGTTTCCTATGTCCCTACCACTGAGACTTGTAGTTAGGCCGAACTTAGTTTAACAGATATTTCACACTTTCACATATCAACTACATAAATGGTAGAGATAAATGAGCAAATACAGTTTTTTCTATTTCCGACAGTACTTTAGTCAACTCTATCCTGTATGTATTTGCAGCTCAGACTTCATGTCCCAGGTATTATACTCACAGATATCAACAACAGAAACTCAACAAATTAGGACTGAGAACTCTTTTATTAAATGTTTCCATTTGTGGTGAAATGGCTGCTTAAATCAAGGGCACGATATCCTGACGAATCAGAAATGAGAAGAGATATGATGACAAAACAGCAGTTGATAATATAATTCTCCACTTACCTTGGTAAATACTTATAAGCACCCATATGAAGAAGGTTTTGAAAGACAGTGATCGACCCTGAAACATATTTGGATTTCAGTGATTAGTGTCTTTTTGTGCAACTTTCATATCACTTTTATGAAGTGAGGTGAAATTGGGATTGAGAATATTTCGCTCATATGACGACGTGCATGCGTGTGTATGTGTATGTGCAGCTGCTTGTACTAGCCCAGACTTAAGCTGGTTTTATAGTGCTAGCCCACTGAGATACCATGCCGTAGTGAAGCATGAATACCCCACTCAGACACATTATACTGACTCCGAGCCGACCAGTCCTTGTTGTACTCATTAATACCGAGCACCAGGCAGGGACCAACAAGTACCATATTTTAACGTCTTTTGGTATGACACGGTCGGGGATCGAACCCGCGACCTTCCGCTCTCCCGGCGGATGCTCTAACCGCTACACCACGGAGGCGGTCACTTTTATGAAGTAACAAAGCCTTGTCTGAAAGTTTATCTTACAACACCGGGACATGTTATCTGACAGCTGTGATGTCTTACTTTGGGTGGTGGTGGGGTAGACTAGTGGTTAGAGCATTCGCTTGTCACACCGAAGACCTGGATTCGATTCCCCACTTGGGTACAGTATGTGAAGCCCATTTCTGGTGTCACCCGCCATGATCTTTCTCGAATATTGCTAAACGCGGCACAAAAACTCAACTCACTCACTCACTCACTCACACTTACTTTGGTCAACTCCTTATATAGTTCTGGGTAGGTCATTGCAATCTGAGGAGACACGTCCTTGTCAAGCACCAGAGAGAAAACAGGGTACATTGTGTATACTGTGGCATATCTGAAACATTTGTATATAGAGACACATTACAATTATAGGGTATACAGAGGCATATCTGAAACATTTGCATAGAGAGACACATTACAATCATAGGGTATACAGAGGCATATCTGAAACATTTGCATAGAGAGACACATTACAATCATAGGGTATACAGAGGCATATCTGAAACATTTGTATATAGAGACCCATTACAATCATAGGGTATACAGAGGCATATCTGAAACATTTGCATAGAGATACACATTACAATCATAGGGTATACAGAGGCATACCTGAAACATTTGTATAGAGAGACACATTACAATTATAGGGTATACAGAAGCATATCTGAAACAGTGTATACTATAAGTTGTATGCATCTCTCTAGGGTAATACGGTCTTATGTATGCCTCTTTGTAAGTTGAGTGTGAAAACGACTCAATGTATGAAATAGTTTAAACAAGCATTGTCACTAAGGTGACATAATCCCATGCCGCAAATTATCAAATCAAACTTAAAAAGTATTGAAAGTTTAAGATGAAGTTAAATGTCAACAAAAACATGACCAGTCAACCTCTCTTGATATCTTGCTCTTTAGTTTTTCAAACACACAAATATTTTCAAGACTGACTTTGACCTTGATATGAATGTCATGGTGTATGAAATATGCAAAAATGGTACTAAAGAAATTGCTTACTGAAAAACATTCAAGGGAAGTCTTGAAAGTCTATGAAGAAAATCCAGTGAATTCAGGTTAACATGCTGAAATCTTCAAAGTGTCGCAGTGACCTTGAAAATTATGTGAAGGTCACCAACAATTGACTGGGCCCTGCTCCTTCATTAGATGAAGCTTGGTGTCAAATATGAAAAAAATCCAGCGAATGGTTTTTGCGATATCTTGCTGACTATCTTAACATGCAATTTAACATACTGAAATCTTCAAAGTGTCGCTGTGAAGTTGAAAAATAAGTGAAGGTCACCAAAATCTACTGGGCCCTGCGCCTTCCCTGGATGAAGCTTGGCGCCACATATGAAGAAAATTCAGAGAATGGTTCTTGAGGTATCTCGGTGGCAAGCACAACATGCAGGTTAACATGCTGAAATCTTCAAAGTGTCGCCATGACCTTGAAAATTATGTGAAGGTCACCAAAATCGACTGGGCCCTGCACCTTCATTAGATGAAGCTTGGTGTCAAATATGAAAAAAATCCAGCGAATGGTTTTTGCGATATTTTGCTGACTATCTTAACATGCAATTTAACATGGTGAAATCTTCAAAGTGTCTTTGTGACCTTGAAAGGTCACCAAAATCGACTGGGCCCTGCACCTTCCCTAGATAAAGCTTGGTGCTGAATATGAAGAAAATCTAGAGAACGGTTCTTGAGATATCTTGCTGACAAGAGTAAAACGTTAAAGTCCCCTTGTGACCTTGAAATTAAGGTCAAGGTCATCAAACCTGACTGGGACCTTTCGTTTACTGTGATGAACCTAGGTACCAAATATGAAAATAATCTAGTCAACAGTTCTTAAAATATTCCAATTTGTACGTACGTACGGACGGAGCGTAATACTATATCCCCTGCTTCGCGCTAAACGCGCGGCGGGGGATAATAAAGCAGTGAAAGTCGGTAAAATAAATCTGTAGATAGTGAACTAAAAATACAGCTAATCGAACGGTTTGCGAACTCCGGCCACTGCATGCGACATATATAGAGAATATTACATTGTTCGAGGTTCATATTACTTAATTATACGAAGCGAGTGTCCTTCCTGTGTGCAACATAGGAAGGCCAATGAAGTTCGTGATAATTCGTGATGTAATGAGACCAAGCGTGGTATTTTATTTATTACCCACGCCTTACATGCATTAAACTGACAAAATAGCGTATTTTTGTTAATATTTGGTTTCTAACCAAACCGGTTTTATAAAGGGGTTGGAAGAGTTTTGTACTGTAGTACAATATTTGCATGACGCCACACCAAATGGACGCCACTGCCTTGGTAACCGCGTCACGATGCATGTCAGTTGTCATCGCCTCGAACAGCCTCCTACAGTAAACTACTCCGTAGCACCCCGCTTCTTGGTTTGCAGTTGCTTCATTCGCTAACATCACTGGTGGAAACATTGCGCTTTATGTTTTTCGACGGATATAATGTATTGGTTCGACTCACAATTAAACAGCGACCCGCAACGCTCTCGATGCTTACATTCCCACAATGCATTTAAGTTGTAGAATGAATGAATTCACGTGTTTGTTATGAATGAAAATATAGTTACGTCATTACCTAATTGAGAGGTCATCGGTTATCCAATCAAATCGTTAGAATCTCAGGTCAAGTCGCTACGACACAGGTCAACGCTGATACGCGTGTGGCACGCATTTAGATTAGTATGCAACTACCCACCGCTGACCACGCGTGGGTAATAATATGACTTTATACGATTGTTAGCGATACAACTTCTCGGTGGAGGGTTTGGCAGTTAACGTAGCCGTGGGTAATATATTTTTCAGTTGTCACCCCCTGGGAAGGGTGACATGGAAACTTGTTAAAGCGTCATTGGCCAATGAAATTAAAGTATTTCACATGAAAGTAAGATAAAGTTGCTTATCTGACACCATGTGTATACAGAGCTATATCTCAAACAGTCTTTGAAGTGATATTTCTAAAACACAGTTCAAGTTGTTAAGTCAAAATGCAAGATGCTGTACAAGCAACTCTAACAAAAGTTCACTAAAAGGGTCCTTTTCAAAAAGAATAACCAAACAAATAATCTTACGATATTAAACAATAGTCCCAGGCCAAGTACTCAGTGTCAAAACAGTCGTGATGAACTGCTGCAGTTATATGGTGTATACAAACCATTAACTTTTCAGCAAAGAACATATTACAAAGAATTGATAGATTAAACTTGGCAGGATCTGCCTTTCAACTCACCCTACAATGAGGAATCCTGGGAAGAGTGCAAGTGAGGCGAAGTAGAAAACAGAAGAGAAAACCACTTGCATGGCGCTGATGATGAGGCCTCGATGGATGACGAACTGACTGAGAGCTGCTGACCGCTTGTAGCTGTATATAGGACGTAACATGGAATCATATGTATCACTCACATATCGTCAACATACAAACAAATAACTCCATCAATCACTTTCTCAAATTCAAAATTGTCTTTCTCAAAATAATGTTTTCATAAAGATGAATCACACTAGACATGCGTATGTTTGGGATGTTAAGAGTGATTGCTAGAAACTCCACATAGTTTGTTAGATGTTAGGGTCCACCTAAGTGTGACTGAGTGAAATTCCACATAGTTTGTTAGATGTTAGGGTCCACCTAAGTGTGACTGAGTGAAATTCCACATAGTTTGTTAGATGTTAGGGTCCACCTAAGTGTGACTGAGTGAAATTCCACATAGTTTGTTAGATGTTATTGTCCACCTAAGTGTGACTGAGTGAAATTCCACATAGTTTGTTAGATGTTATTGTTCACCTAAGTGTGACTGTGTGAAATTCCACATAGTTTGTTAGATGTTATTGTCCACCTAAGTGTGACTGAGTGAAATTCCACATAGTTTGTTAGATGTTAGGGTCCACCTAAGTGTGACTGTGTGAAATTCCACATAGTTTGTTAGATGTTATTGTCCACCTAAGTGTGACTGAGTGAAATTCCACACAGTTTGTTAGATGTTAGGGTCCCCATAAGTGTGACTGAGTGAAATTCCACATAGTTTGTTAGATGTTAGGGTCCCCATAAGTGTGACTGTGTGAAATTCCACATAGTTTGTTAGATGCTATTGTCCACCTAAGTGTGACTGAGTGAAATTCCACATAGTTTGTTAGATGTTAGGGTCCCCATAAGTGTGACTGTGTGAAATTCCACATAGTTTGTTAGATGTTATTGTCCACCTAAGTGTGACTGAGTGAAATTCCACATAGTTTGTTAGATGTTAGGGTCCACCTAAGTGTGACTGAGTGAAATTCCACATAGTTTGTTAGATGTTATTGTCCACCTAAGTGTGACTGTGTGAAATTCCACATAGTTTGTTAGATGTTAGGGTCCCCATAAGTGTGACTGAGTGAAATTCCACATAGTTTGTTAGATGTTAGGGTCCACCTAAGTGTGACTGAGTGAAATCCCACATAGTGAAATCCCACATAGTTTGTTAGATGTTAGGGTCCACCTAAATGTGACTGAGTGAAATCCCACATAGTTTGTTAGATGATAGGGTCCACCTAAGTGTGACTGAGTGAAATCCCACATAGTTTGTTAGATGTTAGGGTCCACCTAAATGTGACTGAGTGAAATCCCACATAGTTTGTTAGATGTTAGGGTCCACCTAAATGTGACTGAGTGAAATTCCACATAGTTTGTTAGATGTTAGGGTTCCCATAAGTGTGACAGTGAAATCCCACATAGTTTGTTAGATGTTAGGGTCCACCTAAGTGGGACTGAGTGAAATTCCATGTAGTCTCAAGTAGCATTATTGAGTGAATATCAACCTAGTTGTTAAGTGTTTGGGGTCTACCATGACTGCGGTATTGTGAATGATCTTACCTGTTTCTGCCATGTACAACCAGCAAGTGGCCGATGTGACTGAACTGGGTGATGGAGAAGTCTGCAGCCAGGGACGCCTGTTTTCCTTCCTGAGCACACAGAAAGCATTTTTATGCAAAAAGTCAGCACAAATAAGATCTTCAGACATGTAATAGATGATTTTATACATGAAAACAAGACAATTACAGTAACTTTAACGTCCCAAAGTACATTCCATACTTTGTCATTAACAAGCATGGTAAGCACGTGGCTGGCTGACTGACCTTGCCGACGATACCAATGCCTGCATCTGCTGCCTGGATCATGCTAACATCATTGCCGCCGTCACCTGCCCGTGGAGAAACAGCTTATACAATCTTCATACAACCATACTCTGTTACATGGGCATTGGACATCCATATCTCTTACACCACAATAAAATATTCTTCAAATATTTTTCTTACCTAAATTCCACATTTATGTGATGGAAGAAGCTGACATCTCAGCAACTCATGAAAAAATGAGACACAAATTTGCTTTGTACCCCTTGCTTTTTTGACAACACAATGACAATTGTTCATTATTCTTTTTCAAGTTGCTGCCTTCAGATTGGCTGAAGTATCAAAGTGGGCACAGTCAACCAGTCCTAGCTCACCAATAGCACATGTCCTCTTGCCGGTGTGCGTCTTTAACAGCTTCACAATGTCAGCCTTCTGTGTGGGGGAACAGCGACACACCACCACTGCCGGACACTGACATGCCAGCTCCACAAACTCATGTTCATAGTACTTCAGACACACCTGTAACACAAGGAATCTACCCTTGACACACACATCACCTGTAACACAAGGAATCTACCCTTGACACACACATCACCTGTAACACAAGGAATCTACTGTTGACACACACACATCACCTGTAACACAAGGAATCTACTATTGACACACACATCATCTATAACAAAAGGAATCTACTATTGACACACACATCACCCGTAAAACTAGTTATGATCCTACATGTAACACATCTCTAGTCATGATCCTTCTTGTAATGAATCTCTAATTTCGATCCTACCTGTAACAAGTCTCTGATCCTACCTGTAACACATATGTAGTCATGATTCTACCTGTAACACATATCTAGTTATAATCCTACCTGTAACACATATCTAGTCATGATCCTACCTGTAACACATATCTTGTTATGATTCTACCTGTAACACATATCCTACCTGCAACACATCTCTAGTTACGATTCTACCTGTAAAACATATCTAGGTATGATCCTTATTGTCACAAATCTCTACTTATGATCCTAACTGTAACACATCTCTAGTCATGATCCTACCTGTAACACATATCTTGTTATGATTCTACCTGTAACACATATCCTACCTGCAACACATCTCTAGTAACGATTCTACCTGTGTCACATATCTAGTCATGATCCTACCTGCAACACATCCCTAGTTATGATTCTACCAGTAACACATATCTAGTCATGATCCTACATGTAACACATCTCTAGTCATGATTCTACCTGTAACATACCTCTAGTCATGGCCCTTCTTGTCACAAATCTCTACTTATGATTCTACCAGTAACACATATCTAGTCATGATCCTACATGTAACACATCTCTAGTCATGATTCTACCTGTAACATATCTCTAGTCAAGATTCTACCTGTAACATATCTCTAGTCATGATCCTACATGTAACACATCTCTAGTCATGATTCTACCTGTAACATATCTCTAGTCATGGCCCTTCTTGTCACAAATCTCTACTTATGATTCAACCAGTAACACATATCTAGTCATGATCCTACATGTAACACATCTCTAGTCATGATTCTACCTGTAACATATCTCTAGTCATGATTCTACCTGTAACACATCTCTAGTCATGATTCTAGCTGTAACATATCTCTAGTCATGATTCTAGCTGTAACATATCTAGTCATGATTCTACATGTAACATATCTCTAGTCATGATTCTAGCTGTAACACATTTCTAGTCATGATTCTAGCTGTAACATATCTCTAGTCAAGATTCTACCTGTAACATATCTCTAGTCATGATTCTACCTGTAACATATCTATAGTCATGATTCTACCTGTAACATATCTCTAGTCATGATTCTACCTGTAACATATCTCTAGTCATGATTCTACCTGTAACATATCTCTAGTCATTATTCTAACTGTAACATATCTCTAGTCATGATTCTACCTGTAACATATCTCTAGTCAAGATTCTACCTGTAACATATCTCTAGTCATGATTCTACCTGTAACATATCTATAGTCATGATTCTACCTGTATCATATCTCTAGTCATGATTCTACCTGTAACATATCTCTAGTCATGATTCTACCTGTAACATATCTCTAGTTATGATTCTAGTCATGATTCTACCTGTAACATATCTCTAGTCATGATTCTACATGTAACATATCTCTAGTCATGATTCTACCTGTAACATATCTCTAGTCATGATTCTACCTGTAACACATCTCTAGTCATGATTCTACCTGTAACATATCTCTAGTCATGATTCTACCTGTAACATATCTCTAGTCATGATTCTACCTGTAACATATCTCTAGTCATGATTCTACATGTAACATATCTCTAGTTATGATTCTAGTCATGATTCTACCTGTAACATATATCTAGTTATGATTCTAGTCATGATTCTACCTGTAACATATCTCTAGTCATGATTCTACCTGTAACATATCTCTAGTTATGATTCTAGTCATGATTCTACCTGTAACATATCTCTAGTCATGATTCTAGTCATGATTCTACCTGTAACATATCTCTAGATATGATTCTAGTCATGATTCTACATGTAACATATCTCTAGTTATGATTCTAGTCATGATTCTACCTGTAACATATCTCTAGTTATGATTCTAGTCATGATTCTACCTGTAACATATCTCTAGTTATGATTCTAGTCATGATTCTACCTGTAACATATATCTAGTTATGATTCTAGTCATGATTCTACCTGTAACATATCTCTAGTCATGATTCTACCTGTAACATATCTCTAGTTACGATTCTAGTCATGATTCTACCTGTAACATATCTCTAGTTATGATTCTAGTCATGATTCTACATGTAACATATCTCTAGTTATGATTCTAGTCATGATTCTACCTGTAACACATATCTAGTCATGATCCTACATGTAACACATCTCTAGTCATGATTCTACATGTAACATATCTCTAGTCATGATTCTACCTGTAACACATCTCTAGTCATGATTCTAGCTGTAACATATCTATAGTCATGATTCTAGCTGTAACATATCTCTAGTTATGATTCTAGTCATGATTCTACCAGTAACACATATCTAGTCATGATCCTACATGTAACACATCTCTAGTCATGATTCTACCTGTAACATATCTCTAGTCATGATTCTACCTGTAACATATCTCTAGTCATGATTCTACCTGTAACATATCTATAGTCATGATTCTAGTCATGATTCTACCTGTAACATATCTCTAGTCATGATTCTACCTGTAACATATCTCTAGTCATGATTCTAGCTGTAACATATCTCTAGTCATGATTCTACCTGTAACATATCTATAGTCATGATTCTAGTCATGATTCTACCTGTAACATATCTCTAGTCATGATCTTTCTTGTCACACATCTCTACTTATGACGATACCTGTAACACATAATGATCCTTACTGTAACATGTCCAGGGCCCACTTGCACAGAGCAATCTTAGTTACAATCAATCTTAGGGCCTTACAATCAACTTTACAATCACCATACAATTGCCCTAATCCACTTGCACAAAGCTGATCTTAGCGCGATTGTAAGACAGCATGGATTTAAGATCGCGATCTTAGCTAAGATCGCACTCTTCAACGGTGGAGGTGCGAATTTCTTAAACTCGACTCCTGTCTACAGTTGTCTGCAAGTGTGCATCATGCTGCGCAAATACAAAGTGGAACTGGTTACTGCACACAACACATACCTCCCTCAATTGCACCTTGCATAATTTTAATGAAAAAAAATTCCCACAAAACTTTAAAGGAAACGATTACGTGATTTATGAACTAAGAATGTGACATTGCAACCACAGAAATGCTTACCCATGTTTTATGAAAATACTGAAATACTTAAAAATACATTAATAAATTTGGGTCTAGATTTAATGAATTAATAAAATATCAACAAAATTTCCTTATGATATAGCACCTAAATATATGATTTGCCAATGGTTGCCAGTGAGACATTGTTTAATACGCATCTGTTTGGGGGATTTAGTGTAAAACCCCAAATATATCCAACAAGTATTGGTTTTGTAAAGATATGAAAAGGAACAATTACATTTATTGTTAGTAATTGTTAGTAAACTTACCTCTGGATTATGGTTGCCTTATTCTGTGGTTTCCACAGACACATACAAAATGAAGTGAAAATTTTAACACTAAGTCATAGCTATCCCTTGTGGTATGCCCTTCCAACTGACAGAGTTACCTCCCCCTGACCTAGATGTCACTGTATAGTAGTTTGAAAATCCTCACAAATTTTATGAATACAGTTTACAAAACACTTATCTTCTAGAGGAAAGGTGGGGAGGAAGGGCGGGACCTATACCCCATAATCCAGAGGTAAGTTTACTAACAATTACTAACAATAAATGTAATTGTTCCTAATTGAGGCGTAAACATTCCCTCTGGATTATGGTTGCCTGAATCCCACATACGGATGGAGGGCTCTCCCTAGAAGAATAGTCCTGAAGCATACCATACCACTAGTGAGTTATTCTCCATGATCAAAATCCTCTAAGGATAACTATGACTTAGTAGTAAATAATTAACTGGTGAAATATAATATTGGATCATTGTCCACTGGACTTCTGTCCAAATATTGAGTAGTCTCTAATTATCAATCGAATTATACTACTCTTCAGATGAATTAATATTGATAATTTCCAATTTACAACTTCCCCGAATTCTGTCATCTCATGACGTAACTTCCCATTTATGACGTCACTTCCGGTCAATATTCGGTCTATGACGTCACTTCCGGTCTATGACGTCACTTCGGTCTATGACGTCACTTCCGGTCTATGACGTCACTTCCGGTTTATGACGTCACTTCCGGTTGATTCTCCCAATCCTTAAGATTAATTCCGTAATAATTAGAGACTACTCCCTTTCAATACTCAACCACCACCTGAGTTCGGTTAGTATCTATAATAGGGATAATCGTAACTGTGACCTACCTGATAATACTTCTGTCTCTATATCTTCTCTCCATCATCGTATAATCCAGGTGTGTAACATGCTTGACACATGATCCAATCCCTGCTACTACTCTTTTAATAGGTACTAGGCGGAGGAAAGGTGTTGTGCCGCTACTAACGGACCCAGGGACTTAAGGCCTTCCATTGAAGAGGCTACATCTCTTAAATAAAATTTATAAATGTGTTTGAGGACTTCCATTGACAACTAGCCACCACTCGTTCAACTGAAACTGAACCCCATGCCGCTACTGATGATGCTAATGCTCTAATCTCATGTGGCGAGAATCTAACATTAACTGATTCTTGATCCAAGTCTCCGTAAGCATAGGCGATTGTCTTCCTGAGCCATGAAGAAATTGTATTCTTAGATATGTCCGTATTAACATTTGTTTTACAGGAGAGGAAGAGATGACGACGATTCCCTCTAAAACTAGATGTGCGGTGTATATACCATCTGAGAGCTCGGATCGGACAAAGTAGTCTTGATCTGTCAGATCTAGAGGCAGGGGCAGGCAGAGCTGGTATTCTGTAGACTCTGTGTCCTAACAAACCATGAGACGTCGACTGATTCTTGGCTGTAAATTCAGGCACCGTCCCCACAAGTCATCATCTTATACCCTTCCGAGAATGCAATAGATTTAAAGTCAATAGTGTGCAGTTCTGACACTCTTGAAGCAGTAGCAAAAGCCAGTAGAAAAGCAGTTTTAAAACTCAAGTATTTTAAGGAAGTGTCTTGCATAGGTTCAAACGGAGACTTCTGTAGAGCCTGTAGTACCAAACATAGATCCCACTTAGGAAATAATGACGCGATGACACATCCTTGATCTGGAAAGATCTAATAATCCTGTGTAAAGAATGATCAGATCCTACAGATAGTCCCTGTAAGTCCATGACTGAAGCAATCGCTGATCTATAGCCTTCAATAGTATTGTGTTTTAATTTTTAACCATCCTGAGATATATAAGAAAATCTGCTATGATAGGTATGGTGACTGGAATATTGAGTAGTCGTTGCTCTCTTCTCCACTGTATGAAGACATTCCACTTGGTGTCATACAGTGCTGCCGTTGAAGGTCTGATAGACTCGGAGATAGCCGAAATTGCTTGTTCATTAAATCCCTGCTCCTTGAGGGAACTATAGATAGTCTCCATAATGCGAAGAGCTAGTAGGTTTACATTTTTGTGGTATCTGTCCGACTTGGGCTGACTGAGAAGATTTTCCCAACAAGGCAGTCGTAAGGGTTTGTCCGTCAATAATTGAAGAAGGTCCGTGAACCATGTTCTGGTCGACCATGCTGGAGCTACCAGATAAACTACACAGTTGTGTTGGGCGATCTTGGCTAGTACTTCCGGTATCAATTTGAACGGAGGAAAAGCATATGCTATCAGATTTTCCCATGAGATTGACAGGGCATCCACTGCCCAGGCTGTCGGATCCGAACAGTACTCACAAATGTAGGTAGACGATTGTTCCTTGCTGTCACGAAGAGATCTATGGATGGTGTTTCCCATTTCTCCATTGATGAGTTTGAAAGCCTCCATATTCAAAGTCCATTCTGTTGATATCACTCTGTCCTGTCTGGAGAGAGAGTCTGCCAAAATATTCACCTTTCCCGGGATGTGACGAGCTTTTATATGACTTTTCATGGAATCTGCTATTTTGAAAAGTTCCTTCATAATCTGTAGTAGACGATGACATTTGGTTCCGCCCTGTTTGTTTATATAGGCTACTACTGTGCTGTTGTCTGTCACTAACATAATGTTCTTCTGATGCAGGTTCCAAGACCAATGAGACAGAGCTTTTACCAGCTAACATCTCCAGACAGTTGATATGGAGATTGCTTTCCTGTTGAGACCACAGCCCCTGAACTTGATGTTACGTTGACATGAGCCCCATCCCGAGTTTGAGGCGTCCGCATATAGAGTAACGCGTCTGGAGGAGGAAGACGAAAATGTACTCCTGGAAACGCGTTGCTGTCCACCGTCCACCACAAAAATTCCTGACGAATCATGAAGGGAGGGGATACCATAGTTTCTAAGTCCAGATCCCTGAACCCATTGATCCATATTTGCGGTTGGCGAAGATGAATCCTGCCCCTCATCGTGAAATCTTGGATAGACGTAAGAGATCCCAGCAGGGACATCCATGTCCGAATTGATGCGGCCTTGCTTGCTAACAGATTGAAAATCTTGGTCCGGATCTTGTACCAACGATCCTGAGGTGTAAAAATTCGTGCCGTCTTGGCATCTAGGATGGCTCCCAGATACTTGATTTTTGATGTGGGGACTAGTTCTGACTTGACCGGGTGTACAACAAGGCCTAGATGTGTGAACACGTGGAGTATAAACTTGGTCTGTTTTAAAAGAGTCTGAGTAATTATATTCCGTGCCAGGAAATCGTCCAAGTAACCGTGGATAGCTATCTGACGATGATGTAGGAACGCTAAAATGGGATTGATGATCACCGTGAACAGCCAAGGAGCTATAGAAATTCCGAAAGGTAGAACACGGAATTGAAATCTCCGTCCGTTTACCGCGAAACAAAGGTACTTCTGAGACCGAGGATGTATTGGTACATGAAGATAAGCGTCCTTCAGGTCTATGCTGATGAATTTGGAATTTGTGCACATATTGTGCTAGCCGACCCCCTATGGGAGATTGGGATACCGGTAGAATAAATTCGAATTCTGTTTCCAAATCGAGGGGCATTTCCAAATCGTAAGGCTGAGTAAACTGGACTATTTGATTGGAGTCAAAACTTCCTAGATCCCGCTCTGGTGCCACGAAAAAATCTGGTGCCCCTACCCCTGCCCCTAGAGGATGAGTAGCCCCGAGTTGAAGATGGTGCTGACGAGGAGAAATTACGCGACCTAGAGTCTCCTGCCCTGTCAAATGCTGAACGTTGCAGTGGCTCCTGACGTCTGTGAGAAGGTTGGCGGGAAATAGTAGCAGATACATCCCTCCTCGGTCTGGACTGAGGTTTATTCCTGCTTTGTGACAGTAAAGCTGAAGCCAATCTCTGATTCAGATTACGTGATGTAAAAGCATCCTTAACTTGAATAGCCTGACCACATTGTCCATGAAAAAGATTCTGAGTCCAAGGGCTGTTGAAATAAAACATCTTTAGCTGTCTCTGGTAGACTTCTAATTGAATCTAACTTGTGAAGTCTCTCCATGGCTGTTAAACGTCCAAGTGTACACAGCTGATTGTGAGTTGCGTCGGCTATAGATTGATATACCACATCTAAGAATGAGTGCGCCATGGCTACTTCTTCGGCTGACATGGATACTAATGTGTCCTTCTTTACTCCTTCATAATCTTGGAATAATGGTGGTAATAATGCCCGGACTCCCGCAGCAAACCAGTTGGTATAGGATAGTATGTCCAAGGATGAACGGGCGGCCCCATCCATGTCTAGATTTGGATTTTGATTCAGATCTCTGTGAAGATGGCGGGGATCCCGAAGCGGATTTTTTACTTTTGCTAGCCTCCGACGACGGGGAGCATTTACGTTTCTTAGTCTGAGATCTTGCAGAATCCATACTTAACCACTCAACCTCTGATAACTCTGAACACAGAAGGCAGCGATCTTGCAGGGTACAATGATTACCAGTAAAACAAGAAATGCAGAGAGAATGGGGGTCTAAATCCGACATGAACTTCTGACATTGCACGACTTATTCTTAGCCATAGCTTAAAGTTAGACAAAGGAAAAAGGGCGGAAAATATATATATCAAGTACAAACGTAAAAATAATATAAAATCACGATGTCCAAAGGACTAATGTCGACAACACTAACCTATATAGGGATGGATCAGTGTAGAAAACAAGCTGATAGAAGTCAATTTTTCACTCCACTCTATACACGTGTACAGTGTATACCATACAGAAAATTTGTGAGGATTTTCAAACTACTATACAGTGACATCTAGGTCAGGGGGAGGTAACTCTGTCAGTTGGAAGGGCATACCACAAGGGATAGCTATGACTTAGTGTTAAAATTTTCACTTCATTCTGTATGTGTCTGTGGAAACCACAGAAAAAGGCAACCATAATCCAGAGGGAATGTTTACGCCTCAATTGGTGACATGACTACGAGAGCGTTGTGGAAAATGCATGACAGGGAAACATGAATAATAAATAATATTTCGTGTTTTTAGTGTGTATTGTTAAATAGGTATTCACAGTATGTTAACTTTTTAACCATATTTTGTTGATCATTATTTTTTCTTATAGTGAAATTCCTTTTTAAACAAATTTCAAATGCCTCAGCAAGTGAATTTTCCTGTTTGATGAATATTTGTATTACCAGTGAGTCCGGTAACTCCGCGCGTCCGGTAATTCTGCGCAGCTGCAATAGCGTACTTCCGTATCGAAGGTAATATCGTCTGCTACCACATTTACGCTTGAAATCAGGACATTTCTACAAGGGACTGGCTTTTAATCACTAAAGGTAAGTAAATAACAGTAATTGACAGATAAATTGACAGTTTTATGAAAATTTGTTTTCTTCAGACTTTTAAACCTTTTTCTTCATTATTCATAATTGGATTTAATATGAAACACTCTTCCTTATAGTGATGAAGTGATTTTTGAAAATAATCTGGCCCTAATACGCTTCCATACTTCGGATCTCCAGCTGGATGTTATGCGCATCAGTTGCTGTGCAGAATTACCGACAGCAAGCAATGCCGTCAGAACGCCGGTAAGGTCAACCGTATGGCATAATGCAACGTTCGAATCTTATAGTCATCAATAAAACTTATATTTCTAGGTAAATATGATGCACACCAGCATGTTTAGTCACGTAAACCACAAACAATAAGAGACATTAGTTGTCGTGTTGTGATCGATGTGCTTAGGTGCGCGGAATTGTCGGACGGCATTGTATATCTAATATGCATACCAGGGTAGATTAAAAACCCTCGTCTCTTGTCCGACTCAATTTTAAATTTAAGAATGAGAAAGAAACTTGTTTTTTCACGTGATCTAATTGTATATTGTTTTAATTATAAGCTAAGACAAAATCAATGACAGGAAAGTGACCAAAAAAAATGTATGTGGAGCTCAGCGATGTCACAACATTAAATACACTGGGCATGATAGACTCTACGGCAATGGCATAATATTTCAAGGGAAACCACTCCAATCTTGCATGAAAAAAACTAAGATTAGCTGCCCTTGAGTTATGGAAAAGGTCATGGCCATGGCAGACACCTTTCGTTACAATCCTTCCCTTGATTATCAAAAACGGTATGTTGTTTCACACTTCTTCCAACACTGAACTGGGTGGGAATAGTACTTTATGATATCGACTGGATAGGTATGTGGTTCACTAACGCAAATAACAATGTTTCTGACGTTAAATCGGTGGTGCATTCTCCGTGTTGTTGAAGTGTTGAGGCGAACCACACAGTTTTATGCAATATAAAAGCAGTCTCCAAATGTAAAGCTGATTATTTGAGTGTAACAGACTCTAACTTGAACGCCATTTTGTCACAGACTACAATGATCTTAGCTCCTTACAATTGGTCTGGACCAACTGTAGGTTTCGATTGTAACTTACAATGATCTTAGCCTACAATCGCTTTGTGCAAGTGGATGGTGATTGTAGCCGCAGCCTAAGATTGCGATCTTTAGGATTTACAATAATTGTATGTTCCGTGCAAGTGGGCGCAGGTCATAATCCTACCTGCAATGAGTCTCCAGTAATGATAAGTGCAGCATCGTTCTTCCTGCGGAGAGCATTGAGCTCTAAGTGAGCCTCTGTTCTGTCTGTCACATTGTTGAAAGTGTGTAATGTTTGTATTCGAGACACCAGCTTGGAGCTTTTAGCGATGCATGTAGCTGTCTCGAGTTTGTCCCCCGTCAACATCCACACCTGGAAAACCAAGCAGACAAACAATATAGCTGACCAACAACTGAATTCTCACCTTACACATCTGCTGTCTGCTGTCCTGTTCTTCATCATCATCAACGGAGATCTAAACATGAATAGTATCAAATAGGGATTCAGAAGCCAAAGGACTCCAAGTTCCCAACAATGCATAAGCATGTAATTTTCTGAATAAAATTGATATTTTATACTTATCCTGACTCATGCTCTTTTGCTTGTCTCCTTCTTCTTGCGAACACAGTGGAACACTTGTATCTCCCAATTGAAGTTCCCTTCAATGTAAAATCACTAATTAGTACTCCCGAGTTATCTGTCCCCCCAAAGCGCGGGAACGAGGGCGCCACCTCCTGCCATGTGCCTCACTCTCTCCTCATATAGCGAGCCCAACACTTGAATTATCAGGGAAATCCAAAGTGTTATGTTGGGAGGATGGGAGGGCTTATCTCATGAGTCAGGATAAGTATAAAATATCAATTTTATTCAGAAAATTACATATTTTTCCTTATCCTGACTCATGCTCTTTTGCTTGTAGAATCCAACGGATACGGAGGTGGGAATACAGAATACACTGGATTTAGATAATTAGTGATTTGTACTGTAATGACTGTAATAACCCTTATGGGAACTTCATAAAGGCACTGAATTGATGAATTCCTGCTGCTAACTTATCAGCTGCCATATATGGGTTATTACAATATAAATATTATGATAAAAGTATATACAACATGACTACAATGCTTAAGACTAACAGACTTAAGCTTGTTAATATGATAGCATAAACTCCTTAGAGTTTGTTAGCTAATATACTTTTATGATATAACCATAGTACTGAGCTTAAGATATGATTAAACTTAAGCTAAATATATAATAGCAAAAACTCCTTAGAGTTTATTAGCTAATATACTTTTATGAAGTAAACATAGTACTAAGCTTAAGATATGAATAAAACTTAAGCTATATATATAATAGCAAAACTCCGCAGAGTTTGTTAGCTAATATAATTTTATGATATGAGTATAGTACTGTGCTTAAGATATAATTAACTTAAGCTACATATATAATAGCAAAAACTCCGTAGAGTTTGTTAGCTAATACATTTTATAATGTAACCATAATACTGAGCTTAAGATATGATGAAACTTAAGATAAATATATAATAGTAAAAAACTCCTTAGAGTTTGTTAGCTAATATACTTTTATAATGTAACCATAGTACTGAGCTTAAGATATGATTAACTTAAGCTAAATATATAATAGCAAACTCCGTAGAGTTGTTAGCTAATATATTGTATGATATAACAACCATAGTACTGAGCTTAAGATAATAAAGAACTTAAGCAAAATATATATAGCATGTAGCTATTTAGTACTGTTGTAAGATAAGTAGAAATCTGTAAGATTGACTTATCTTCTCCGTGGAACTGTCAACTGTTGTGCGAGGACCATGGGACCGAAATGGTGGATACCTGAGACGTCCTCGGTGGTGATATCTCTCAGATAGTGGTTGGCAAACACCATATCGGATCTCCAGAAACAACCCTCCATTATGGTATTCAAAGAGCAGATGCTGTGTAGAGCAAGTGTAAATGCTAGCGCTCTAATTTCATGAGGATTAGAAGCTCTTGAAGGGTCGAGTCCTGCAGCCTTGTAGGCACGTAGTATGACAGTTCTGATCCAAATGGAGATAGTAGTACGTGAGACTTCAGTCTGCGTAGCTGTTGATAGAGGAAAAATAATCTCTTGAATTTTTCCCTCCTCTGTTTGGATCGGTGGAGATATATTTTCAGTGCTCTTACTGGCCATAGAGATAGATCCATCGTATCATGAGGTCCAAGTATATCATCAAAGTGTGTTCTCTCGTAATCCAATGCGTGAATCTCTGACATCCTGGCAGCCGTAGCTAGAGATAACAGGAACGAGGTTATCTGAGTCAGAAATTCAATGATGTAGATTCTAACGGTTCATAAGCCTTACTTGTGAGGTGTTGGAGCACTATATTCAGATCCCAAGCAGGAGCGTGAAACTTCCGTTTTTAATCCTCCAATCGGAATGCTCAGTGCAAGGCGAAAGTAACTCTGGGGTTTGGTTAACTTGACGCCTTCGCTCTCATAGTTATGACAGAGCTTATTGCTGCAAGATAGGTGGACAAAGTTGAGCCTTTTAGATTCTTAGTCTGGATCGAGATAACATAAGTAGTCAGCCACTTGAGGATGAGTAGCATATCTAGCTGTAAATCCTTTCTTTGCAGCATGATTGACAAAACTGTGCCATTTGTCATCGTGATAAGTTGCGAAGTTGAGTTACGAGGGCAAGCGTGACTGCTTTTTCCGCTTCTGGCTGAATAACCTCTTATTCAGACATGCCTTGATACAATCCATACGTGGAGTTGGAATATTTCTGGCTTTCCGTGCACTTGTTTGGTGTGCGGATGTATTAACAGATTCAGGCACTCTGGAAGATGTAGTATTGGTTGTCCAATTCCTTGAATAAGAGTTGGAAACCACGCTCTGCTCGCTGGTCAGTAGGCCGCACCAAATTCAGATGGAGGCTCTGGCGCTTGACTGATTTTGAGTAAGACTTGTGGGATTAACGCTGGTGGCGGAAAAGCGCATTGCGCTGAGTCCTTCCCACGATATGCTTAGTGCGTCCGTTGCCCATGCTAGTGGGTCTGGAACTGGCGATACTGAAATGTTGTCAGTTGTTTGTTGAATCGAAAGTGGCAAATAGGTCTATTAGTGGAGTTCCTATTTCCTTGATAATTTGAGTGAATATCTCTGTATGGAGCATCCATTCTGTCGGGCGATGGTAGGTGTGTGGCCGAGAGAGCCGCCTGCTATTACATTCTTTGCTCCTGGAATGTGACATGCTCTGACATGTATGTTGAGATTGTCGATTAAATCGAAAAATTGAAAACATAGAGTCAATAGGTTCGGGGACCTGGTTGAGCTTAGTTTGTTCACATAAAACGCCACTGTCGAATTGTCTGTGTGAATCATCAACTGAGCATTCTGTAGTAAGTTGCTCCAGTGCATTATGGCGTTTATCACTGCTTGCATCTCTAGCAGATTTATGTGTAATTTGCTCTCTTGATTGCTCCATAGCCCTGATGCCGTCCTGTTGGCGAGATGGGCTCCCCAACCTTGTAGTGACACATCTACGTAGAGATGTGTTATCGATTCTGGCTCTATTAACGAGACGTCTACACAAACATTCGATCTCTTGGTCCACCATAGTAGATGAGGTTTGACCTGATCCGGTAAACTGAACGGTAGAGAGTCGTCGAGATGCGAATTGATGATGACTTGTAACGGATGTAATTGTAGTCTGCCTCTGACTGTCATGTCTTGAGCTGAAGTGAGTAACCCCAACAGGCTCTGCCACTGTCATAGTGGTAGCGGAGAGAGTAAGGCTTGTGGGATTGACTGTTGGATCTTGATCCATGGTCCTCCGGTACAATTATACGATTCTGCGCCGTTACAAATCAAATACCTAGAAATTGCAGATCTTGCGTAGGTTCTAGGTCCAACTTAAGTAGATTTACTAACCATCCTAGTTGTGTTAGTAGCTTGATGATGAAATTCAACTGTAGTCTGAGACGCTGTGGATCTGGATCCACTTGTATCCCGTCGTCGAGGTAAACTCGCTGCGAAGTCCTTGACGATGTAGGTGCACAACCAGGAGTGACTGCCATCGTTGAACTTTATGTAAAAAATCGCCTGACTGCCGTGCCCTCGTCCTTACTTGACAGGGGAGGTCTCTAACCTCATGAAGGCAGCCCAATCATGAAGGTTCAGATTAACTGGACTGTAAGGAGGCTTTGCTCGTTCACTGATATGTTGTTGTCACTTGCAACCTATGTCTTGAACTGTGAACTATGATCGACCTCATGTGTAGGCGTTGTCCATCGCGTCCAATCAGAACAAGGCATTTTGATTCTGTAGTGTACCCGCTGTGATGTCACCGTGTAGCAGGAAAAGGAACCTTGTATAATTTAGTGCCGCCATTGATATAAGATCAATCGCCGGTCTTGTCCGTAAGCTTCCTCGGGTTACACGAGGTGACCACGCGTTTCGAGGGTTAATGGTAAACGCCAATCTTTCTTCCGCGCGAATTACCTCGCTCTGTAATATTAATGCTGGGTAGGTTATTTTCCTGGCTGTTGTGAATGTAACTTCAGTCTTGAAGATAATGCCGACTTCCTTATATATAGGCTCAATAAAACTTGCAAGTTGTCAGCTTGTAGACTGCATACATCAATGTAGCGTCATAATTGTAGAATTAAAGCTGAACTTGTTGTACATATTTCTTCTCAGGAAATCGTTGACGATTATGTGTTTTACTCGCTGTAACAAGGCTGCTGCTCAATTCCGTTATTGAATTGTCTGCAGATCTGCGTAATGGTCATGCATGTAGATAATCGTATCGTGTTCCGGGATTGCATACCTAGCAATATATACGGAAATGGTGATTCCTGTGAAGATCTGCGAAACGTCGTTGATGCCCTTGATGTAGGTAGTCGGCCTGAAGATCCTTAATTAGGCTCTTCATCTGTAAAATAGTACTTCCCGTAACTATATAACGTTCTGTTGATAAAATAATACAGCGACGTTCTGCGTTGTAAATAGCCTGTGCGAATGCCTTTGCGTAGGCTTGTAGACGGCATGTGGCATACAGTTGATAGACAAGTACTGCGATGTCTCTGCTTCGCTGGATATTTGTGTGTAAATCGGCGAAGATGTCTTGAACGGACTGACGATTGGCTTCTATAGGGAGACCTTCGTGGAGCTTCCTTGGCGAACGATGGTGGCTTCGTATAGCTCTCGGTGAATCCCTTATAGATCTTCTGAATGAAGATGACTTGGAGCCACTTAACCTTCGTGAAGGCCTTCTTGAAGGTAGCGAGTCTGAGTCCGACTCATTAGATAGGAGCTTGCTTCGCGAACGACCTCTGTGTTCTACAGGGTCTGACCTCGGTGAAGCACTCCTCCTCCGTGAAGCCTTCCGCGAATGGTGAGGATCTAGGTCCTTCGTGGAGGCAGACTGGGACGTCCTTCGCGAAGGTTTCGATACGGGCTGGGTTGCCCTGGAGGCGCGTTTGTGGGCTCTGGGGCCCTACGCGAAGTCATAGCGGGCTCTGGGGCCCTACATGACTTATTATGGGTTGGGCTCTGGGGCCCGCGGCTCTGAGGCCTCTGTAAACCGTATCGGTCTTCCATCAACATCATAATCTGGTGGACCAGGTCGTCTGGGACGGTCTGCGCTGACGTTGAGGCTGCCCTCTCTGTGATAGTGACGGGACCCTCAGTTAGAATCTCAGCCGTCAGCGTAGGCATCTCTAGTTGCGTGTTGATCTGCGCTGAAGTGACGGTAGCCGATACTGGTCGCTACTTATGCCGTACATCTGGAATGATAATCGGAATGTCATCATCATATAAACACAATTCTGATGAAAAGTTTTTATTAGCCTTCGTGGGTTTCCCTTCGACGGCTGCTGTAGCCCTGGGGTGCGCGGAGCGCATTGTAATGACGACGCGGGAAGCTCTCCTAGTCTTACACTGTGATGATGGAATGTCCTGGGATGCAGGTCGCTTCTTGGATATAGCGGACTGCGCCCCACGCTCGAAGGTAACTCAGGCGAACACCAGACGGTAGAGGGTCAGCCCCGCCAACAGTTGACAGGGTATATCTGACTCTGATCTATCAGCCATGACTGAAGATTGTTTCGAGATCTATCTGCTGCACGCCTCAAGACGTAATATAAATATTTATCAAAGGCAGAATTAGACAATTTAATACATAAATTGCAGCGTGAAACAATAGAGCATGGCGTTATACAACTAGGGCATATTAAATGGATCGGCAGCAGAGAAACGTAATTTACAAACAGTGCAGATTTTTTATAAACGCAATCTGCTGAGCAAATACGGCGAACCGTGAATAAAGCTGCAGAAACACGAATAAATATCAATGCATGTTGAATAAGGATACTAGTTACACCTCTATAGATGAATATAAGAGGTAACAAAATAAATATAATTAAAGGATATAGTGTGTAGGGAGACACAGGCGCTCTCACGTCCTGCTCACTGGGCGAACAAGGAGAGAGTGAGGTACATGGCAGGAGGTGGCGCCCTCGTTCCCGCGCTTTGGGGGGACAGATAACTCGGGAGTACTAATTAGTGATTTTACATTGAAGGGAACTTCAATTGGGAGATACAAGTGTTCCACTGTGTTCGCAAGAAGAAGGAGACAAGCAAAAGAGTATGAGTCAGGATAAGGAAAAATATATCTACCGGTACTATAAGTTCTGGTAACAAATAAGTGGTTTGTTTGCTTGTTTCTTGCTGTTGTTTGATCCTGCATAAAGTAATATTCAAGCTAATGGCAGATAATACATGAGCTTGGACAAGATGATGTAGTGACTGATATTTTGAGTAACTATCCATGGAGATCCATTCAGTTTCCTATTTGACCAGCATGGGTTGCTTGGGACCACCTCTCATCAGGAATGCCCACAGGGGAAAGAGGAAGAGGAGCCACATGTGTTGTGAAGTCTGGTACTCACCTTGATGCCAGCATTCCTCAGGAGCTCTAGTGTTGGTCTAACATTGTCCTGAAGCTTGTCCTCCACACCGGTCAGACACAACAGGTCAAGGTCTCGCTCCAGACTCTCGATGACAGCCTGTACCTTGCTGTTCCGGTCCTGGAGGGACATTCTGGCTTGGTGGATCCGACTCTGTGAGCAGGGAGAGTGAGGAGTGAAGCACGACCAACATCAGTAACATCCTCTCCTTGTATCCGCCATCATATACCTCACGCCACTGTTATTTCCTCACAGACCAACACTACCTTGTGAGAGGTTCTACTTTCAAGTGAGACATGTACTGATAGGTTTTACATTTTTAACTGAAAGAACTATTTTGTGGTTTTACAGTTGAATCATATCATGAACTTTTTAATATGCAGTTAGCACGAATTCTTTACTGGTTTAAAGCCAAAGTTTCTATCACATGAAAATTCCATCATATGAATCTAACTTACAGTGCCACTTATCATGTCGAGCTTTGTAACCTAATGAAAACCTCGGGGTCATTTTTTCACTATAACTTACATACAAATACACAGCAGAAACCAGCATCAAGGAATAACAGATAATCTGTACTGACACACAGCATGAACTCATGAGAAACTGGAAAATCCAGCTATTGTTCTTGTAACAGTAACAATGTGTATGACTGTAATCTGATTACTAAGGAGACAGCAATGGGTGAAGATAACCTCATCATTTCAACAAGATGTACAACAGACTACAGAGTAAACATCCCAGACAAATCACCTCAAAGTCCTGGTACTGTTCCTCAGTGAGGACCTTCTTGGCCACAACCAGTGTTCTCAATCCTTCCCTCGCCATGTTCCCACACTGAAACAAAAACACAGGCACTGTAGGGCATATCTAACAGCCTGTCAATCAACATCCAGATACTGCCAGATAGTGTTGGCCTATATCATTTAACTCAGGGTTTTACACGACGCGTAAATGTGCGTCTATTATGCACAAATGTGGAGAATGGACACAGAAAACAATTCCCTGTGTCCTGAGGGACCCATATCATAATTAATTGTACCGACAACACATCTAAAACTTTGGTAAGTGCTTGGTTGTTTCTTTCAGAGCTGTTGTGTGGATCTTTTCATCCATTAGTCCACATGATCAATGATTCATTCCAGGCTCTAAAGAAATAATCAAAACGTACATTTCTCTACACTGTTACTTCACAGGATACTTATAATGTAGTCCAGGACCCTTAAAACTAATAATTGGGGGTGCTCAGGACCCCCATGTTTGTGAGTCATGGTAAAGCCTTGTAACTGTAAGCCTATTTCCTGAGTGAGTGAGTGTGTTTGGCATAACTACACCTATAATGTATATTGAATTGGGGAAGACTGGGATTTGAGCCCATTATCATGTGTTTGATACAGGTTGCACACACACAAACAAAACATGGTTTAAACATATCAAAAAATCAAAACCTTGATTTTGACACATTGAAGCAAAAATGTCAATTTAAGGTGCCGTATCTGGCCTTAAAAGGGCCTAATTCACCTTGTTACTGGATCATGTTTTGTGACAAAGTGGCTAAGTGTTATAACCAAGGCACATGACAAGACTTTGGTGTGTGGACGTAACGGTATATGGATGTGGGGTTGTGTGGATGTGATGGTGTGTGGACGTGAGGGTGTGTGAACGTGAAGGTGTGTGGACGTGAGGCTGTGTGGATGTGATGGTGTGTGGAGGTGATGGTGCATGGACGTGAAGGTGTGTGAGCGTGAAGGTGTGTGAACGTGAAGGTGTGTGGACGTGATGGTGTGTGAAGGTGATGGTGTGTGGACGTGAGAGTGTGTGGACGTGAGGGTGTGTGGACATGATGGTGTGTGGATGTGATGATGTGGTGACGTGATGGTGTGTGGAGGTGATGGTGTGTGGACATGATGGTGTGTGGATGTGAGGGTGTGTGGAGGTGAGGGTGTGTGGAGGTGAGGGTGTGTGGACATGATGTGTGGAGGTGAGGGTGTGTGGAGGTAAGGGTGTGTGGACATGGTGTGTGGATGCGATGGTGTGTGGACATGAGAGTGTGTGGATATGAAGGTGTGTTGACGTGATGGTGTGTGGACGTGATGGTGTGTGGACATGTGTGTGTGTGGACATGACGGTGTGTGGATGTGGCAGTGTGTGGACATGATGGTGTGTGGTTGTGTGGATGCGATGGTGTGTGGACATGAGAGTGTGTGGATATGAAGGTGTGTTGACGTGATGGTGTGTGGACGTGATGGTGTGTGGACATGAGAGTGTGTGGATATGAAGGTGTGTTGACGTGATGGTGTGTGGACGTGAGTGTGTGTGTGGACATGACGGTGTGTGGATGTGGCAGTGTGTGGACATGATGGTGTGTTGTTGTGTGGATGTGATGGTGTGTGGCATGATGGTGTGTGGACGTGATGGTGTGTGGACGTGATGGTGTGCGGATGTGATGGTGTGGACATGATGGTGTGTGGATGTGATGGTGTGTGGACGTGAGGGTGTGTGGATGTGAAAGTGTGTGGACGTGAAATTGTGTGGATGTGATGGTGTGTGGACGTGATGTTGTGTGGACGTGATGTGTGAACGTGAGGGTGTGTGGACATGAAAGTGTGTGGACGTGATTTTGTGTGGATGTGATGGTGTGTGGATGTGATGGTGTGTGGACGTGAGTGCCTACCTCCTCCTCCAGCCAGTCATTGTACTGGACGATGTTCTGCATCACCACATCAGCACCCTTCAGGTAGAAGATTATCTCCCCTGACTGCATGGTGCATGGACGTGAGGGTGCATGGATGTGAGGGTGTGTGAACGTGAAGGTGTGCAAACGTGAAGGTGTGTGGACGTGATGGTGTGTGGATGTGATGTGTGGACGTGATGGGGTGTGGACGTGATGGGGTGTGGACGTGATGGTGTGTGGAGGTGATGGTGTGTGGACGTGATGGTGTGTGGAGGTGATGGTGTGTGGACGTGATGGTGTGTGGATGTGATGGTGATGGTGTGTGGGCGTGATGGTGTGTGGAGGTGATGGTGTGTGGACGTGATGGTGTGTGGACATGAGAGTGTGTGGATATGACAGTGTGTGGATGTGATGGTGTGTGGACGAGACTGTGTGTGGATGTGGTGTGTGGACGTGAGGGTGTGTGGACGTGATGGTGTGTGGACGTGAGGGTGTGTGGACGTGAGGGTGTATGGATGTGATGGTGTGTGGACGTGATGGTGTGTGGACGTGATGGTGTGTGGACGTGAGGGTGTGTGGACATGATGGTGTGTGGATGTGACAGTGTGTGGACGTGTGGATGTGATGGTGTGTGGCATGATGGTGTGTGGACGTGAGGGTGTGTGGATGTGATGGTGTGTGGGCGAGACTGTGTGGGCGTGAGGGTGTGTTGATGTGATGGTGTGTGGGCGAGAGACTGTGTGGGCGTGAGGGTGTGTGGGCGTGAGGGTGTGTGGATGTGAGGGTGTGTGGGCGTGATGGTGTGTGGATGTGATGGTGTGGACCTGATAGTGTGTTGATGTGATGGTGTGTGGACGAGACTGTGTGGACGTGAGGGTGTGTGGATGTGAAATTGTGTGGATGTGAGGGTGTGTGGACGTGATGGTGTGTGGACGAGACTGTGTGGACGTGAGGGTGTGTGGATGTGAAATTGTGTGGATGTGAGGGTGTGTGGACGTGATGGTGTGTGGACGTGATGGTATGTGGAAGTGATGTTGTGTGGACGTGATGTGTGAACGTGAGGGTGTGTGGACATGAAAGTGTGTGGACGTGATTTTGTGTGGATGTGATGGTGTGTGGATGTGGATGTGATGGTGTGTGGACATGACGGTGTGTGGACGTGAGTGCCTACCTCCTCCTCCAGCCAGTCATTGTACTGGACGATGTTCTGCATCACCACATCAGCACCCTTCAGGTAGAAGATTATCTCCCCTGACTGCTCTTCCTGAAACACAGAGTCAGTTTGCACAATATGTCTAGGTTAGGGATGTCTCCTGGTGTGTGTAGTGACGACAACTCTATCTGCTGTGTTTGGGAGTTCTTGCACAACATATTTATAGTCAATGTATAACCAATATGACAAATGTTTCATGAACCATAGGCTAATGGTAAAATCATTAACAATACAGTGTTAGATATGAAGCAAGAACTGTACTCGTTCTGAATTAAAAAAACAGGTCACACTCTTTGCTAATTCTTTCTAAAAATTAATGTCATCTGATGTACCCCAATACTTGAGTAATCAATTTTTAACAGAATCCAAATCAAGGACACAATGTATGTCAAGATCCATATTTGTGAGTGAGTATGGTTTTACACCTCTCTTAGCAATATTCCAGCAATATCACGGCGGGGGACACCTGAAATGGGTTCACACATTGTACCCATGTGTGGAAAACGAACCCGGGTCTACGGCGTGACAAGCGAACACTTTAACCACTAGGTTACCCCACTGCTCCAGATCCATATTTGATAAAACATCAATGGGATGACCACAAAACTTCTTCACAAAGAATGCCACCAGGCCATTCAGAATCACCAGTATCAAACATCTGAGGATCAGTTTCCTGTAATTAGTATGGTTTCTACTTTACATACATAATTAGAAGTATGCGATGCGCCCACCCTGACAATGATGCCCATCCTCTTGGTCTCGGAGGTGAAGGGGAAGATCTGTAGGATGGAGTATGTGACTATGGCATCCTGGGGTGTGCGAAGCTGCAGTGAACTCAGGTCACGCTTTACCAGCGTAAGTTTAACACTCTCCGTCCACGACACCAGTGCTACCTGCAAACGTCAAATACACTGTATACATGGAATTCCAGTTGTGAATGTTTTCAGTTTATACATGGTCAGATCCAACACCAAAACATTTAATGGATACTTGGAAATCTAAATCTCACATATGTTTACTGACAGTTACAGTTTCGATTCAGAAATCTGAAACTACAAGCGATTATGCAAGCCCACCATGAAGCAAGAAGTAGTCAGTTATCACTTTAGTGAGTGCCTGAGTGAGTTTAGTTTTATGCCACTTTTAGCAATATTCCAGCAATATCGTCAGGGGACACCAGAAATGGGCTTCACACATTGTACCCATGTGGGGAATTGAACCTGGGTCTTTGACATGACAAGCGAACACGCTAGTAATTTAGTGAAACCCACAATAAATGTAAATGGTACTGTCAAACCAAGTAGCATAATCAATACAATCTTAAAACTCAGCCCCCAGTCAGTAGCATCCTATCACAACTAAGGTACACAACTCCCACCTAGTGAACAAGTGAGTTGGGTTTAACGCAGCTTTTAGCAATATTCCTGCAATATCATGGCGGGGGAACACCAGAAATGGGCTTCACGCATTGTAGCCATGTGGGGAATCAAACCCGGGCCTTCGGCATGACGAGCGAAACTCCCACCTAGGGTTGAAACAGCTAGTAATTGAAACTACTGGAAGACATGCCTTCACCTACTTGCGAGTACTTGAGTACTCCTCCTCAAGACTGAAGCAGGTGAGCAGAGTTCGCTATGGGGGTTAGCGCAGAAATTTTAGAAAATTAGAAGTTCTGAAACATCTATGTTATATTTGAAGCCCATTAAATAAGAAATAAACAATGGACCTGCGCTTACGTAATCAACACCATGTACTGTGTTCTGATCAGTATTTGCATGATCTACTGGTATGAATAAATGACACAAGTTAAATACAACTGCAAACTTTGGAGCGTGATTGCTCTGCAATGTCGGGGGCGACACGACTACACGTGGAGTGAGAGGGGAGAAAATTCTTCTTGGACGAGTGCTCAAGTAGTATTTTACTACTCGAGTAATGCTCCTACATGCCTCGAACTCGTTTCTCGTACGCAGTAACTGTTTCAACCCTACTCCCACCAGTGAACTGCTGAGTCTGTCATGAGTTCACCTCCCCGATATATGCCTGAATATCCCAGCATCCCTATGGCGGCCTCACCTCATCAGGGCTGGAGGCTTGGTATGTGACAGTCTGGCGGATCTGCTGGTCGGCCTCGGTATCACTGGCTCGTCACCGTTCTCCTCATACACTGGAGTCACATTGTGACAGAGTGCCACCGCTTTCACAGCCTCAAACACCCGAGTGACCACTGTCCTTCGAACTGGGCCTGATGTACGAGTGGGTGTTGCCTGGATAAGCTGACCAGATGGGGGCTGAGAAAAGGCTGTCCTCAAATGAGCCATTACCTGCAAGTGGAGAAAACTCCCAACATGACATGATCTATTCTGAAGTCTCTAGGTTCCCAGCCAAATCACATGTATGAAGTCATCCTCCCTTAACCATACAGATGCTGGAGCAGTACTATGCCCATTATGAAATTTGAATATATCATACTATGACCTCTAATGACCTTGGGCTAAACGGATACATGCTAATGAGATTTCACTGCATAAAAACATGATTAGTTTCCAAAGTGAAAAACTTGTGCATATATATACTGTGCTGTCTCACCTCATCCATGGTCTCAGCATTGAATGACACAGTGCCCAGGTGCAGCCTCTTGAACACCTGAAAGCAATGACAGTTGAGGTGACATCAGCATGGAGATGCAGCCGCATCAAAACCATAGTGTTCCTGACACCAAACCATCTGCTTTGACCCAAAATGTTCGCCATCTACACCTTCACCCCATCCTTGCATTAACACATTGCTCTGTCCCTTCAATCTACACCCCAACCTCTCCATATCCATTCATCCATCCACACCACACCCCTACCCCACATATACATCCCATCCCTACCTAACCATCTACACCCCACATCTACACCCATCCCCTATCCAACCATCTACACCCATCCCCTATCCCACCATCTACACCCCAGCCCTACCCATCTATCGACGCTCCTGACGTCCTCCCCATTACTGACACCTCACACTAACATGATTACATTTGATGATATGGAGACAGTACACTGTAGTGTATGGTCCTACCATCTACACCCCATCCCACCATCTACACATCACCCTAACATCTACCCCACACCCCATCTACACCCCATCCTACCATCTACACATCACCCCTACCCTACTATCTACACCCCAGCCATTACCCATCTATCGACGCCCTGACACATCGCCCCTACACCCCATCCCATTACTGACACCTCACACTAACATGATTACATTTGATGATATGGAGACAGTACACTGTAGCTGTATGGTCCTACCATCTACACCCCCCATCCCACCATCTACACCCCAATTCCTCCCCACCATCCCCACCATCTACACATCATCCCCTACCCCACAATCTACACCCCATCCCATCATCTACACCCCATCCCACCATCTACACATCACCCCTACCCCACAATCTACACCCCATCCTACCATCTACACCCATCCCCTATCCCACCATCTACACCCCAGCCCTACCCATCTATTGACGCTCCTGATGTCCTCCCCATTACTGACACCTCACACTAACATCATTACATTTGATGATATGGAGACAGTACACTATAGAGTATGGTCCTACCATTTCATTCTGTGTGAGTGTTCCAGTCTTGTCCGACAACAGGTAAGTGATTCTGCCCATCTCCTCAGGGATGGTTGAGCTGCGCACCACAGTGCCGGGGATGGCTTTGTCTCTCTGGATCATCCAGGAGTACACTGCCTTACCCATGTCCAGGTTCACTCTCAGACTAGGGGAGACAAAGATCAGCCATTACCTTCTACATTGCACATAACAGCCATAGCAACTTGTGGCAGAATCTCACTGATGTATTTACCATGTGCCTGTACATAACCAACATATTTACCTGAGTTGTGTCTGGTTAGCTGATGCATTACCGTAAGTTGTGTCTTTATTTACCTGGAATATTACTCTAACTTGTGTTTGCATTGAACTGATGCTTTTACCTGATCTGTGTTGGTATTTAACTGACACATTAACTGAGTTGACTGTATCTAAACAAAGTATTACCTGTTTCTAATGGATGTATTTACGTGATTTCATTTGTATTTACCTGACCAAGTCTGTATCTAACTGACATATTTACTTGAGTTTTGCATGTGTTTCACATATAGATTTACCTGATAATGTCGGTATTTAACAGATGTATTTACCTGATTGTTTCTATGTTTCTGTTTACCTGACTGTGTATGTATTTAACTGATGTATTTACCTGATTGTTTCTGTATTTACCTGACTGTGTATGTATTTAACTGATGGATTTACCTGATTGTTTCTGTATTTACCTGACTGTGTATGTATTTAACTGATGATTGTTTCTGTATTTACCTGACTGTGTATGTATTTAACTGATGTATTTACCTGATTGTTTCTGTATTTACCTGACTGTGTATGTATTTAACTGATGTATTTACCTGATTGTTTCTATATTTACCTGACTGTGTATGTATTTAACTGATGTATTTACCCGATTGTTTCTGTATTTACCTGATTGTTTCTGTATTTACCTGACGGTGCATGCATTTCACTGATATATTTACCTGATTGTTTCTGTATTTACCTGATTGTTTCTGTATCATCAGATGTATTTACCTGATTGTTTCTGTATTTACCTGATTGTTTCTGTTTACCTTTACCTGATTGTTTCTGTATTTACCTGACGGTGCATGTATTTCACTGATATATTTACCTGATTGTTTATGTATTTACCTGACCGTGCATGTATTTAACTGATGTATTTACCTGATTGTTTATGTATTTACCTGACTGTGTATGTATTATCAGATTTATTAACCTGATTGTTTGTGTATTTACCTGACTGTGTATGTATTTAACTGTATTTACCTGATTGTTTCTGTATCATCAGATGTATTTACCCTGATTGTTTCTGTATTTACCTGACTATGTGTATTTAACTGATGTATTTACCTGATTGTTTCTGTATTTACCTGATTGTGTATTTACCTGATTGTTTCTGTGTATTTACCTGATTGTTTCTGTATTTACCTGATTGTTTCTGTAGATGTATTTACCTGATTGTTTCTGTATTTACCTGACTGTGTATGTATTTAACTGATGTATTTACCTGATTGTTTCTGTATTTACCTGATTGTTTCTGTATTTACCTGACTGTGTATGTATTTAACTGATGTATTTACCTGATTGTTTCTGTATTTAACTGATGTATTTACCTGATTGTTTCTGTATTTACCTGATTGTTTCTGTATTATCAGATGTATTTACCTGATTGTGACTGTATTTCATGGACATATGGATATCTTTACCTGATTGGGATGATGTAGGAAAACAGGCAGATAAACCGAAACAGGTAGCGGTACCAAGGACCTCCAAATCCCTGTAACAGGCAGGTAACATACATCATCACAACTTGACAGTGATGCCCATTATCAATTACCCCAACATCAAACTGATGCTGACATTCTGACATATGAGATCTTACACACAGTCATATATGCTCTTGTTAAATATATTGCCATATTATAAAAAATGAAAGAAATATATTTAGCCCAACTCTCAAATGTTTGTGCTGTGATCCAACATCCATCAGTGAACATTACCTTCAGTATCATCATGACCACAGACAGGACGATGACAGCAAAGAACAGCAACTTGGTCAGCGTGTTGATCTCCAGGTCCAGTAGCCCCACCTGGTGGCACACAGGGTACAGGTGTGGTACAAATGGGGTACAAAGGGGGTTTAGGGTTACAAAGAAGTTACAGACAAGGTATAGACAGGCTTGCCACTTCTTGTTTATTGCATTGAAGATGTTTCAGTGGAGTGTTTCTTACAAAGCAATAAACAAGAAGTTATCAAAAAAGTTGTTTCTAGTGACACCTATTTTTGCTGTAATCTGCTACAGATACGTCAAATTCAAGCATGTGACCTAAGGCAGCCAATCACATTACCGCAATGAATACCATCCTCATGTAAACAGATTTAGATGAAGGTTATTACATCGTATGTCTGACCTTGCTGCTGGGTTGTGAGGTGTTCATGACGCTCCTGGTTTCTGCCCCAGTGTATATCACCACTCCGAGTGCTGTTCCTGAGGCCACCACTGTGTCAGCCCACAATGTGTTCTCAAGGCCAAGCGGGTCCTCACAAGCTGTGCCGTCAGTCTGGGGAGATAAGTGCACAGCTCATATTCAGCAGTTTCAGCAACAGGACAAAATAAGGACATATTTTGATATATCATCTCTTTATCATTGACTGGTATTAAAGTAATGGCCTTGCTTTGGTTGAGAGACAGAAGACAATGATTACATCAATTACAATCACATTCTCAGTTTAGGGTTTTCACCAATCTGTTGATACCTTGTCATCAGTCATCAACACATTATTCCTACTACTTTCTATGGAAGAAATCACACCATTGGAAACTGACTCACTCTTGTAAATGTCCCCACAAAATTGTGAATCTGTTTCTGTGGCTTCTCTGCATGGACCTGGGCACAGATGTCAAGTATGTCCTGCAACAGGAAACCATTGTCTGTCCTCACTGAGTGTTGAGGGGAAGTCCAGGCTAAATCTGACTGGGTAAGGCACCTCAGTAAATACGTTAAACAGGAGCATCTGTACCTACCGTGTTTCATGTCAGCTTCAGTAAATATGTATGAAGGCAATGTTAGTACCTATCATGTTTGAAGGGCATTCTCTCTTTGACGGATATCTCTCAAACTACCATATCTGATGGCAACCTCTCTAATCATCACATCTGATGGCAACATTTCTACCTATCACACCTGATGGCAACCTCGAGACATACCACATCTGAAGGCAACCTCTCTAATTATCACAACTGATGGCAACATTTTTACCTATTACATCTGATGGCAACCTCTCTAATTATCACATCTGATGGCAACATTTCTACCTATCACACCTGATGGCAACCTCGAGACATACCACATCTGAAGGCAACCTCTCTAATTATCACATCTGATGGCAACATTTCTACCTATCACACCTGATGGCAACCTCGAGACATACCACATCTGAAGGCAACCTCTAATTATCACATCTGATGGCAACATTTCTACCTATTGCATCTGATGGCAACCTCTCTAATTATCACATCTGATGGCAACATTTCTACCTATCACATCTGAAGACAACCTCTCTAATTATCACATCTGATGGCAACCTCGAGACCTACCACATCTGATGGCAACCTCTCTAATTATTCCATCTGATGGCAACATTTCTACCTATCACACCTGATGGCAACCTCGAGACCTATTACATCTGATGGCAACCTCTCTAATTATCACATCTGATGGCAACATTTCTACCTATCACATCTGATGGCAACCTCGAGACCTACCATATCTGAAGGCAACCTCTCTAATTATCACATCTGATGGCAACATTTCTACCTATCACACCTGATGGCAACCTCGAGACCTACCACATCTGAAGGCAACCTCTCTAATTATCACATCTGATGGCAACATTTCTACCTATTGCATCTGATGGCAACCTCTCTAATTATCACATCTGATGGCAACATTTCTACCTATCACACCTGATGGCAACCTCGAGACCTACCATATCTGAAGGCAACCTCTCTAATTATCACATCTGATGGCAACATTTCTACCTATTGCATCTGATGGCAACCTCTCTAATTATCACATCTGAAGGCAACATTTCTACCTATCACACCTGATGGCAACCTCGAGACCTACCACATCTGAAGGCAACCTCTCTTATTATCACATCTGATGGCAACATTTCTACCTATTGCATCTGATGGCAACCTCTCTAGTTATCACATCTGATGGCAACATTTCTACCTATCACACCTGATGGCAACCTCGAGACCTACCACATTTGATGGCAACCTCTGTGTGGTCTGTACAGCAAGCCGCAACTTCCAGTCAGTCTCCCCATCTAGCTGGTCTGTCCTGGTGAAGCATGCTCCATCTTTCTCTGTGGTCCTCAGAAACACCAAGTCTGCTGGCACCCGCTGGTCCTGTTCACAAATGTATAGCAAGTGTAGAGTGGTCTGGCCATAACACCACGGATAACAGGACAGATGTGCAGCAGATTATATTGAAATCTGGTATAATATTAAGATGAATTTATCAACAATGAATCTCAGGCATATGGAAAAACTAAATGCCTATACAGGACACATTTTGTTCCATGATTACTATTGTTTACAAGTGACTGTTGTTTGTTACTGCTCATCTATCACAACATCAGGGCACTTTCTAATACAGAATTGTCAACAGGAGTTTCCTCCCTTTGCAAGACTTTCCAATCGCCACCCTTCTGAAGTGAATATATCCTTCTAGGACAGATTCTCTTGTGAGCACATGGACGTCTGTATGGCAGTATCCCCTAAGTCCTCATGTTTGTATTACATATTCATTCCTCAACATTGTTAAACATGTTTTCTTTTTAGTGCCTCATATGTATATATATCCCCCTCATACTCCCTACCATTCACCTGATGAAGGAGAAAACATGCACTCCGAAACGTCGTGTTATTCACAATAAAGAAGTTATCATCCATAAATCTTTTCTTTCCAGATATGTGCACTGTCCTCACTCAACAACTTGTAATTCCAGGAGAAAACAACCACAAATTTCTTCTCCCAAGAAAAAGGTTAGCTTTTAAGAATCTAAAACTGATATTTGCATTTACTTCACATCTATATGACAATGGTCCATCCTGATTGTCTAAATATACTGGCAGCCATTAAACAGATGTATATGTAGACTGGAAGCAGCCTCTACTTTGAGAGAAAAGCATCCTGATCGTCTAAATATACTGGCAGTCATTAAACAGATGTATATTTGGACTGGAAGTCTACTTTGAGAGAGAAGCATCCCACCAACTTCGTCCACGTATGGTTACCTTTTCAACGATAATGAGATCCCCGACACGGATGTCAGAGCTGGGTATGCGGACAATGCCATCTCGACACAGCTTCTTGTAAATCTGGGAGTTGGCCTCCTTATCTCGTCGATAACGCGGCGCCAATCATCCAGAGCTTCACGACACATTGTTACAAATATTACAAAACCCTGGAAAAGTTAGAAAAACAATTTCAAATGTATGTAGGTACCTAACATGTCATAGTACACGAGTCACGGAAAAGCAGCACAACCATCATGATCAACAACATTACAGTTATATCACAGACACAGGCAAAGCAGTGGATGACAGCATGAACTACAAGCAACAGGGGTACCATGACAGCCCGTTACTCAAAACTTCAAACATTACAGTCAACTCAATGTTAGTGATGGAAAAGGTCTGTCAAACCGATTGTTCATTTAATTTCATCCTTATATATTTGAAGTAAAGACTATCCATGCAATGAGAGTAGCAATGGCCTCTCACCAGTGGGCCCCAGTATGTGTAGAGGTAGCCGATTCTAATGGCTGGGATGAACTGTGCACATGCCATTATCAAAAAGTACAGGTTGAGGAAAAACTTGAACTGCTCAAACAAAACCTGAAATAGAAGGAAACTGAGTTTATTCTTTGGAACATAGCTACATAGTAGTCTATCACAGCAGGTTATCATGTCACACTGTTACCTGAAGACTGTAGCAGGTTATCATGTCACACTGTTATCTGAAGACTGTAGCAGGTTATTGTGTAATATTGTTACCTGAAGACTGTAGCAAGTTATCGTGTAATATTGTTATGTGAAGCACGTAGCAAGTTATTGTGTAATACTGTTACCTGAAGACTGTAGCAAGTTATCGTGTAATATTGTTATGTGAAGCACAAAGCAAGTTAACGTGTTATACTGTTACCTGAAGACTGTAGTAAGTTATCATGTCACACTGTTACCTGAAGCCTGTAGCAAGTTATCGTGTAATATTGTTATGTGAAGCACAAAGCAAGTTATCTTGTAATATTGTTACCTGAAGCCTGTAGCAAGTTATTGTGTAATATTGTTATGTGAAGCACATAGCAAGTTAACATGTAATATTGTTACCTGAAGCCTGTAGCAAGTTAACGTGGAATATTGTTACCTGAAGCCTGTAGCAAGTTATCTTGTAATATTGTTATGTGAAGCACGTAGCAAGTTAACATGTAATATTGTTACCTGAAGACTGTAGCAAGTTAACGTGTAATATTGTTACCTGAAGCCTGTAGCAAGTTATCATGTAATATTGTTATGTGAAGCATGTAGTAAGTTATTGTGTAATACTGTTACCTGAAGACTGTAGCAAGTTATCATGTCACACTGTTACCTGAAGACTGTAGCAAGTTATTGTGTAATATTGTTATGTGAAGCACGTAGCAAGTTAACGTGTTATACTGTTACCTGAAGACTGTAGTAAGTTATCATGTCACACTGTTACCTGAAGCCTGTAGCAAGTTATTGTGTAATATTGTTATGTGAAGCACGTAGCAAGTTAACATGTAATATTGTTACCTGAAGCCTGTAGCAAGTTATCTTGTAATATTGTTATGTGAAGCACGTAGCAAGTTATCTTGTAATATTGTTACCTGAAGACTGTAGCAAGATATTGTGTAATATTGTTATGTGAAGCAAGTAGCAAGTTATCATGTAATATTGTTATGTGAAGCCTGTAGCAAGTTATTGTTTAATATTGTTACGGGAAGCCTGTAGCAAGTTATCATGTAATATTGTTATGTGAAGACTGTAGCAGAATATCGTGTAATACTGTTACCTAAAGGCTGTAGCAGGTTATTGTGTAATACTGTTACCTGAAGACTGTAGCAGGTTATCGTGTAATACTGTTACCTGAAGGCTGTAGCAGTTTATCGTGTAATACTGTTACCTGAAGACTGTAGCAGGTTATCGTGTAATATTGTTATGTGAAGACTGTAGCAAGTTATTGTGTAATATTGTTACCTGAAGCCTGTAGCAAGTTATCGTGTAATATTGTTATGTGAAGACTGTAGCAGGTTATTGTGTAATATTGTTATGTGAAGCCTGTAGCAAGTTATCATGTAATATTGTTATGTGAAGCCTGTAGCAAGTTATCATGTAATATTGTTATGTGAAGGCTGTAGCAAGTTATTGTGTAATATTGTTACCTGAAGCCTGTAGCAAGTTATCGTGTAATATTGTTATGTGAAGACTGTAGCAGAATATCGTGTAATACTGTTACCCGAAGGCTGTAGCAGGTTATTGTGTAATACTGTTACCTGAAGACTGTAGCAGGTTATCATGTAATACTGTTACCTGAAGGCTGTAGCAGGTTATCGTGTAATACCGTTACCTGAAGACTGTAGCAGGTTATCGTGTAATATTGTTATGTGAAGACTGTAGCAGAATATCGTGTAATGCTGTTACCTGAAGACTGTAGCAGGTTATCGTGTAAAACTGTTACCTGAAGACTGTAGCAGGTTATCGTGTAATACTGTTACCCGAAGGCTGTAGCAGGTTATCGTGTAATACTGTTACCTGAAGACTGTAGCAGGTAATAGTGTAATACTGTTATCTGAAGACTGTAGCAGGTTATCGTGTCACACTGTTACCTGAAGACTGTAGCAGGTTATCGTGTAATACTGTTACCCGAAGGCTGTAGCAGGTTATCGTGTAATACTGTTACCTGAAGACTGTAGCAGGTAATAGTGTAATACTGTTACCTGAAGACTGTAGCAGGTTACCGTGTAATACTGTTACCTGAAGACTGTAGCAGGTTATCGTGTAATACTGTTACCCGAAGGCTGTAGCAGGTTATAGTGTAATACTGTTACCTGAAGACTGTAGCAGGTTATAGTGTAATACTGTTACCTGAAGACTGTAGCAGGTTATCGAGTAATATTGTTATGTGAAGTGCATAGCAAGTTATTGTGCAATACTGTGACCTGAGGAAGTACCAGGTTAATGCATAATAATCATGTAACATTGCTACCTGAGACTGTAGCAAGTTATCAAGTAATATTGTTAATGGAGACTGTAACTTAGTGTAAGGTTCGTGTTGGACTGTGGTTATATCCTGCAGCCATTCAGACCATGGGTGTTTGACTCATCATATCAACTGCAACCATCACTATTCATCAGTGTGAAGTAGAAGCTTGTCATGGCAAATACAGCATCACATCACTGATGTCGTTCTGAGAAGCTGATTTGTCACATGTTTCATGATAAGAATTCTATTTGTTAAAATCCCAATACAGAACATGTTTATTCACTGTCATGTGTCATCAAGAACCTCTCCAGTTCTCTCCCTTTCTAGTTTACAAACTTGTTGGCTAGTCTAGATCTGTGTTGACATATGATGAACAAGCCCATGACGGGAAAGAGATCATAACTGACCGCCTGGTTTTAGCAAAGTAAATACCAACTTTGTTCCAGATCATCAGTATTACAGATGTTGTGTATCACAATACTCGGTGCCCAAGTTGATTTTATGAGGAATGTCCTTTGTTTTGGGGAGACATGGACACACAATCAACCAAGTCATCAATCATAACCAAACCTTTGTACGAACACACAAGTTATTTTGGAGCACTTCTATTACAGATGCACGCTGGCTTGTGAAATGAAAATGAAATGAAGTTTAACAAGAAAAAATTGTGTCCAGGGACATGGATTGCCCCGCTGACATTCATAAGACATATAAAGATCAATAATTGAACAAAATTCACGAACAAGTTCAATAAACATCTATGCTACTATGAGATGCACACCTTTCGAGTTCCAATGAAACACATGTATAAGCTTAATCAATTCTGTTGAGCAGTTTTTGTGGAGAAGTGGATAGACCTAATCCCCTATTTCACTATCATCAGAGAGAAATTCAACAAAATTTATCTAAGTTCAAATGTCTCTAAACATACAAAAAACTATAAAATACAAAAACAAAATACCAGATGCACACCTTTAGAGTCTCTATAAAAGACATATGTAAGCTAAATGAGTTTTGTGCAGTGGTTTTTGAGGAGAAGTGGATAAAGTACACCCCCTGTCGGACGGGACGAACAGGATGAATAGAACCAAATTCAACTAAGTTCAAACATCTGTAGAAGTGACAAAATTAAGAAACTGGATGAACAAGGTATGAGATGCACACCTTTAGAGTCCCAATGAAACACACATAGAAGCTCAATCAATTCTGTAGAGCAGCTTTTGTGGAGAAGTGGATAGACTTCATCCCCTATAACACTATATTCAGAGAGAAATTCAACAAAATTTATGTAAGTTCAAACGGCATTAACATTGGAAAAATAAATAAGATGCACGCCTTTAGAGTCCCTATAAAGCACATGTGTAATCTAAATGAATTCCATAAAGTAGTTTTTGAGGAGAAGTGGATAACGTACACACCCCTGTTGGATGGAACGAACAGGCTGAATAGAACAAAATTCAACTAAGTTCAAACATCTCTAAAAGTGACAAAATTAAGAAATTGCATAACAAATTATGAAATACACACCTTTAGAGTCCCTATGAAAGACATGTAGAAGTTCATTCAATTCTGTTGAGCAGTTTTTGTGGAGAAGTGGATAGACTTCATCCCCTATTACACTATCATCATAGAGAAATTCAGCAAAATGTACCTAAGTTCAAATGTCTCTAAACCCCAATAAAATACAAAAACAAAATATGAGATGCACACCATTAGAGTCCCAAGAAAGCCCATGTATACGTTCATTGAATTCCACAGAGCGTTTTTTGTGGAGAAGTGGATAGAGTACATTTCCTGTTTCGTACGGACGGACACGGAGGGTAATCCTATATGCCCCCAGCAATATATGGCGGGGGCATAAAAATTTGAAAGTTTTAACTATAAATTGTAAATTCATGATCTTTATCCTATCTCATACAATGGATTCCCGCCCGACCGACCCTGCTGGACAGCTTACGATTACTGCTCCAAGACAAGAATGACTACATAAAGGTGTCACATGACCTATCAGAGCACAGGCTGCATGCTTCTCAGAGGCTACCGGGCTGTCCAGGAACGGGAGCAGTAGGGGTGTGTTCGAGTGAAGGGTTCAAGAAAGGCCTAAACTTTTGTTTACAGTTCGTTTCCACTCAACTGTCGATCATTAGAGAGAGAGAGAGTACAAGACGTGAGATAGAATAAGTTTAAAAATACACAAATTTTATGATAAAGACAAGAGTTTTAAGGATGCCAACTTCTTTATTGTGAAGAGTCACGACGCTTCAAAGTATGTTCTTACTCCTCCACCTGATGAAGGAGTAAGAACATTTCTAGAAACGTCATGATCCTTCACAATAAAGAAGTTGTCATCCAAAGACCGTGACATCTCTTGTTCAGTGCTGTGTTGTGTCCCATTTAGATTACTGCAATGCTCTTCTAATTGGACTACCAAAGAAATTGATTGCAAAGCTGCAACGCGTTCAGAATTGTGCAGCTAGACTTGTAACAAAGACAAAGAAAGACAGCCACATTTCTCCAGTGCTAAAGAAACTTCATTGGTTGAAGGTGGCAGACAGAATCACTTATAAAGTGCTCCTGTTAACCTTCAAAGCAAGGACAGGCCTAGCCCCTGTGTATCTCCAGGAACTCCTCCAGGAATACAAGCCAGCCAGGTCTCTTAGATCCATTGGACAAAGCATGCTGTGTGTTCCACATGCAAGGACCACCACCTATGGAGATCGATCTTTTGCCAGAGCAGCTCCACGAATCTGGAATGATCTGCCACTAGAACTGAGACTTATAAATAACTTGGCCACTTTTAAAACCAATCTCAAGACTCACTTATTCTCAAAGACATACGCCTAGACCGAGTGGACTTTGCTGATACATGTGACATGCATTCTCTCAAAGCGCGTTTGAGCAGTTATACTGACTGGATTCTTGCGCTATATAAGTTCCTAGTTGATGATGATGATGATGATCCATAAAACTCTTGTCTTTATGTGTATCACCTCTAAATGCCCTTCAAAATTTTTGTGATGTCTTGCGTAAAAGTTGTTTCATGGAAAATAAAGAAGCATACCTTTGGTATAAAAGTGATGATGCTGTATTTTTGATTTTTGACAACATTTCTGGGGTATTTTTCCTGTGGTCCTGTGGCAAGACCAATGTAGACCGTCCGTGGCTTGTATTCCTTTCGTCGTCGACATCTACTGAATATTCTGCTCCAGCAGCTGCAAAAGGGAATCAGTCATGAGATACTGCAGACAATGAAGACAAACACCATCACAACACCATCACAACACCATTGCAACACCATCACAACACCATCAACACCATCACTACGACATACAACACCATCACAACACCAACACTACACCATACAACACCATCACTACACCATACAACACCCATACAACACCAACACTACACCAACACTACACCATCACAACACCAACACTACACCATACAACACCAACACTACACCATACAACACCAACACTACACCATCACAACACCAACAGTACACCAACACAACACCAACACTACACCATCACAACACAACACCATCACTACATCATCTCAACACCATACAACACCAACACTACACCATCACAACACCAACACTACACCATCACAACACCAACACTACACCATCACAACACCAACACTACACCATTACAACACCAACACTACTCCATCACAACACCATCACAACACCAACACAACACCAGCACAACACCAACACAACAGCATCACAACACCAACACTACACCAACACAACACCATCACAACACCAACACTACACCATCACAACACCAACATTACACCAACACAACACCATCACAACACCAACACAACACCATCACAACACCAACACTACACCATCACAACACCAACATTACACCAACACTACACCAACACAACACCATCACAACACCAACACTACATCATCACAACACCAACACTACACCATCACTACATTATCACAACACCAACACTACACCATCACTACACATCAACACCAACACTACACCATCACAACACCAACACTACACCATCACAACACCAACACTACACCATCACAACACCAACACTACACCAACACTACACCATCACAACACCATACAACACCAACACTACATCAACACTACACCATATGACGCCATTAAAACACTATATAACACCATTACAACACCAACACTACTCCATCACAACACCATACAACACCAACACTACAACAACACTACACCATATAACACCATTTAAACACTATATAACACCATTACAACACCAACACTACACCATCACAACACCATACAACACCAACACTACATCAACACTACACCATATAACACCATTAAAACACTATATAACACCATTACAACACCAACACTACACCATCACAACACCATACAACACCAACACTACATCAACACTACACCATATAACACCATTAAAACACTATATAACACCATTACAACACCAACACTACACCAACACTACACCATCACAACACCAACACTACATCAACACTACACCATATAACACCATTAAAACACTATATAACACCATCACAACACCATACAAACCTAACAGGACCCTGCTCTATGTCACATGGTGAAGGCACTTATAGTCATGTCTCTTGTAACCTTTGCATTACCTTGGTGACAGTCATGTGGATAAATAGTCATGTTTCTTGTGACCTAATGGGTACAAGGTGTGGTGAGTTATCGAGCAATAGCTGTTTCTTCTTAGTCCAATAAGGACAGTTGGTAATCCAAGTAGTGGTTTCTAAGGGGATCTAACCTGTGCTACATCTTCAGACATACAGCAGGAATTTGTAACTCACTCTACATAGCGATCACCTCTGGTGTGTCTCATCAGAACAATTTAATTTTTTCTTACCTTGCACACATATTTATCCAGCCTTCAGACAGGAAATAGCTCAATGAGCGTGTGCGATAACTGCGGTATTTTCTTTCCTTCATCAACGAGTCATTCTCGTCAATGTGGAAGTCTTGTATATTTCCACTTCCAGCCATCAGAGGGATGTCATCCATACAATCATCTTCATCAGAGGAGGAAAATCTGTAACGTAAAACAATATTGTTAATAGTTGACTACATAAACCATGAGTTTACCAGTCTTCCCTCTGAGTGGTCTGCCATACATTGCCTGCAGGAATTCACCATATCATTACCATGTATTAGGTTGTAATATCATTCTGTACATACATTCAGGAAGGCAGCTGGCCCTTCTTGGTGGGAACATTTTTTCCACAACAGAAAGAAACCTTTGTCCCATACTTAAAACTGAGTACAAATTTTTAGCTAAATATTGGAGACACAGCAGATGATACCTTAGATACCTAAACCTAATATAGACCTTGTATCACATATACCAGGAGTGGTACATAAACCTATATAGACCTTGTATTACATATACCAGGAGTGGTACATAAACCTAATATAGACCTTGTATCACATATACCAGGAGTGGTCCATAAACCTATATAGACCTTGTATTACATATACCAAGAGTGGTACATAAACCTATATAGACCTTGTATCACATATACCAGGAGTGGTACATAAACCTATATAGACCTTGTATCACATATACCAGGAGCGGTACATAAACCTATATATAGACCTTGTATCACATATACCAGGAGTGGTACATAAACCTATATAGACCTTGTATCACATATACCAGGAGTGGTACATAAACCTATATAGATCCTTGTATCACATATACCAGGAGTGGTACATAAACATATATAGACCTTGTATCACATATACCAGGAGTGGTACATAAACCTATATAGACCTTGTATCACATATACCAGGAGTGGTACATAAACCTAATATAGACCTTGTATCACATATACCAGGAGTGGTACATAAACCTAATATAGACCTTGTATCAGATATACCAGGACATAAACCCATATAGACCTTGTACATAAACTTATATAGACCTTGTATCACATATACCAGGAGTGGTACATAAACCTATATAGACCTTGTATCACATATACCAGGAGTGGTACATAAATATATATAGACCTTGTATCACATATACCAGGAGTGGTACATAAACATATATAGACCTTGTATCACATATACCAGGAGTGGTACATAAACCTATATAGACCTTGCATCACATATACCAGGAGAGTGGTACATAAACATATATAGATCTTGCATCACTTATACCAGGAGTGGTACATAAACCTATATAGACCTTGTATCACATATACCAGGAGTGGTACATAAACCTATATCAGACCTTGTATCACATATACCAGGAGTGGTACATAAACCTTGTATCACATATACCAAGAGTGGTACATAAACATATATATAGACCTTGTATCACATATACCAGGAGTGGTACATAAACCTATATAGACCTTGCATCACATATACCAGAGTGGTACATAAACATATATATAGACCTTGTATCACATATATACCAGGAGTGGTATTACATATATCACTATATAGACCTTGTATCACATATACCAGGAGTGGTACATAAACTTATATAGACCTTGTATCACATATACCAGGAGTGGTACATAAACATATATAGACCTTGTATCACATATACCAGGAGTGGTACATAAACCTATTATAGACCTTGTATCACATATACCAGGAGTGGTACATAAACTTATATAGACCTTGTATCACATATACCAGGAGTGGTACATAAACTTATATAGTTCTTGTATCACATATACCAGGAGTGGTACATAAACCTATATGGACCTTGTATCACATATACCAGGAGTTGTACATAAACTTATATAGTACTTTTATTACATATATCAGGAGTGATACATAACACTAGTATAGTCACTGTATTGCATATATCAGAAGTAGTACATAAAACTAATACCAGAAAAATTACACAAAACTAGTATAGTCCTTGTATCACATGTACTTGGAGTGGTACATAAAGCAAATATAGTCCTTGTACCACATATACCAGAAATGGTACATAAAACAGATATAAACCCAGTATACAGACTTATGGTATATCAGGTCTAATGTATAACTTACATACACCTCGTACCATGTATATATATGATTACATCAAAGAAATGCTCTGTATCAATCAACACAAATGATGAAAGCCTGTGATGTGTGAACCTGATGTGAAGATACTACACATCACCATAATTGTAGGAGTGACTGTATCAGACAAGTGACAGATGTTAACACTTCAACACAAAGCTAAAATACTAATGTCCCCTTGATAAATACATTAGTCAATAACACAAAACATCCCTATTCAATATGCATGAAACTGACTCTATGTTAGTAATATGTATAGTGGAATAATGCATGCAGTGCATGACGATCCACTCTGAGTAAATCTGGATGAGTTCCATCCATGTCTTGTGTACACCTGCATGTCTGCCATCCTGCTGCCTGATGCTCCATCACCATTATAAACCTGACCATTTACAAGGCATGGTGTTTATCAGTGCTCAGTTTGTAATAAGGGTGAAACGATAAGCTTTTACCACGGTTCGGTATATTAGATATGATCACAATGTAGAAAATTGACAAGAGCCAAACCTGACAATGTTTAACAACATGGGAAAAATAATAGCATAATAGTAGCAATAATAACATCTTTGTTATTTTGAATGAACAAAACTTCCATTTTATGACTTGACAGGAGTGAGTGAGTTTGGTTTACGCCGCTTTTAGCAATATTACAGCAATATCAAGGCGGGGACACCAGAAATGGGCTTCACACATTGTACCCATGTGGAGAGACCACTAGGTTATCCCACCGCCCCCTAGACAGAAGTAACGTTATGATAACCGAAAATATCGAAATTTTGGGATTGCATTACGGTTTACCGAACCGAAGGCAAAATACAGTGGTTCTACTAATACTGCAGTATACCGTTTCAGCCCTAGTTTGTAATAAGCTTTCCTTGTGGTGATTCCAGGTTTGAAGAAGTCGCAGTGTACTAGATGACTATTTGGTACCATGTTCAGTTTGGTGACCAGTTGAATGTGTTGCTGCATAGGATGAAAAGTACAACACAGTAGTCGTTGATCAGAAAGGGCGGTGGCGTAGCCTAGTGATTAAAGTGTTCACTTGTCACACCAAAGACCCGGGTACAATTCCCCACATGGGTACAATGTGTGAAGCCCATTTCTGGTTTCCCCGGCATGATATTGCTGGAATATTGCTGAAACCAGCGTAACGTGAAACTCACTCGCTTACTCAGAAAACAGTGGCGAATTCTTCTATGTTGAAGAACTAATGGTGGAACAACGTCTCCTCAAACATCGACAATACCAAAGTTTAATACTTCAAATTAAACTTGAATAAACTTTGTCTGTATTTGAAAGTTATTCCATTATAGCATCTTTTGATTTCAAAATGGTATTATATTTCAGTTCCAAATGGTGGCACATTTTTAGTTTTATGTCAGTGAAAAGAAATATCATATTTCAAAGCATACTACCTGTTAGATGTACAATGACACACATCAACAGACTATCTTAATACTAGTATCTTGTTACTTGTATTTCACAAGCCTTTTCAGAACAAGTGACAAAATAGGCCACAAGATGTAAAGTTGCAGCCAGTTTCCAGCTGGGTTGTTCACCACAATGCTTGTCATTATAAGGGAGAAGCACCATTCGACACAGGCTATTGATCAGAAACTCTCCATGGCTGGTCTGGTCTTGCAGATAGTGAATTGATTCACTGGCATGCAGGGAAGATATGCTGACATGTCAACAGCATGTCAACACCATGTCAATTACAGTCTCATGCTACATAACATCCACTGGTAATCCTAAACTCACACATTATCATGCAAAACATAACAAGAATCTCCCACAAGAAAATCATACATAAAATGTTAATTCTGTAACATAAATATATTGGATACCTCTTTCTAGTCCTTCACCAGGGAGGTTAAAAATACCTTCTGTTTAACAAATGTTGTCTGTTTGATGTAAAGATTTTCCTTACACGAGACCAAGCTATGTTAATCCCCATGATCATGTGGCACATACGCTGCCGTTACTAAAGCCCTATTGTAGCCCGGCCACCAGATGTTGCCCACAAGCAAGGCACTCAAACGTTTCAGGATCATTGATCTGCTTCACGAAGGTGGGCGGTTATTTCAATGTTCACTACTGATAAGTCAGTGCACGATTACAATATTAATTAGTTGACATGTAAGATTTACATTTACCTGTCTGTCTGTTGACTGTAGCTGACCTCAATGTGAGATCTGACACCAGACTACAGCCGGTGTGAATGCAAGGTGTAATTGGTGAGTATGTAAGGTGCCACTGATGTCTATGAATGGTCTGAATGTAAGATGTGATTGATGAGTATGGCTGGTTTGAATGTAAGATGTGGTTGATGAGTATGGCTGGTCTGAATGTAAGATGTGATTGATGAGTATGGCTGGTCTGAATGTAAGATGTGATTGATGAGTATGGCTGGTCTGAATGTAAGATGATGATGATTGATGAGTATGAGAATGGCTGGTCTGAATGTAAGATGTGATTGATGAGTATGGCTGGTCTGAATGTAAGATGTGATTGATGAGTATGGCTGGTCTGAATGTAAGATGAGATTGATGAGTATGGCTGGTCTGAATGTAAGATGTGATTGATGAGTATGGCTGGTCTGAATGTAAGATGTGATTGATGAGTATGGCTGGTCTGAATGTAAGATGTGGTTGATGAGTATGGTCTGAAATGGTCTGAATGTAAGATGATGATTGATGAGTATGGCTGGTCTGAATGTAAGATGTGATTGATGAGTATGGCTGGTCTGAATGTAAGATGAGATTGATTGATGAGTATGGCTGGTCTGAATGTAAGATGTGATTGATGAGTATGGCTGGTCTGAATGTAAGATGTGGTTGATGAGTATGGCTGGTCTGAATGTAAGATGTGATTGATGAGTATGGCTGGTCTGAATGTAAGATGTGATTGATGAGTATGGCTGGTCTGAATGTAAGATGAGACTTGATGAGTATGGCTGGTCTGAATGTAAGATGTGATTGATGAGTATGGCTGGTCTGAATGTAAGATGTGGTTGATGAGTATGGCTGGTCTGAATGTAAGATGTGATTGATGAGTATGGCTGGTCTGAATGTAAGATGTGGTTGATGAGTATGGCTGGTCTGAATGTAAGATGTGATTGATGAGTATGGCTGGTCTGAATGTAAGATGTGGTTGATGAGTATGGCTGGTCTGAATGTAAGATGTGGTTGATGAGTATGGCTGGTCTGAATGATGTGATTGATGTATGGCTGGATGTGGTTGATGAGTATGGCTGGTCTGAATGTAAGATGTGATTGATGAGTATGGCTGGTCTGAATGTAAGATGTGATTGATGAGTATGGCTGGTCTGAATGTAAGATGTGGTTGATGAGTATGGCTGGTCTGAATGTAAGATGTGATTGATGAGTATGAGTATGGCTGGTCTGAATGTAAGATGTGATTGATGAGTATGGAATGGTCTGAATGTAAGATGTGATTGATGAGTATGGCTGGTCTGAAGATGTAAGATGTGGTTGATGAGTATGTGGTTGAATGTAAGATGTGGTTGATGGCTGAGTATGGCTGGTCTGAATGTAAGATGTGATTGATGAGTATGGCTGGTCTGAATGTAAGATGTGATTGATGAGTATGGCTGGTCTGAATGTAAGATGTGATTGATGAGTATGGCTGGTCTGAATGTAAGATGTGATTGATGAGTATGGCTGGTCTGATTGTAAGATGTGACTGATGAGTATGTGCTGGTCTGAAGAGAAGAGGAAGGAAGTATGTAATTTTCTGAATAAAATTGATATTTTATACTTATCCTGACTCATGCTCTTTTGCTTGTCTTCTTCTTCTTGCGAACACAGTGGAACACTTGTATCTCCCAATTGAAGCTCCCTTCAATGTAAAATCACTAATTAGTACTCACCAAGAGTTGTCTCCTTCCCAATCATTTGCGCGGAGAACGAGGGCGCCACCTCTTGCCACATGCCTCACTCTCTCCTTATATAGCGAGCCCAACACTTGAATTTTCAGGGAAATCCAAAGTGTTATGTGGGGAGGATGGGAGGGCTTACCTCATGAGTCAGGATAAGTATAAAATATCAATTTTATTCAGAAAATTACATATTTTTCCTTATCCTGACTCATGCTCTTTTGCTTGTAGAATCCTACGGATACGGAGGTGGGAATACAGAATACTTTGGATTTAGATAATTAGTGATTTGATAACTGTAATAACTGTAATAACCCTTATGGGAACTTCATAAAGGCACTGAATTGATAATTCCTGCTGTTAAGCTTATCAGCTGCCATATATGGGTTACTACAATATATAGATATTATGATAAACATAAATAAACTACTCCTAATGGAGAAGTTAACTAAAGTATTTACAACATGAATACTAGGCTTAAGACTAAGATAGACTTAAGCTTGATAATATAATAGCATAAACTTCATAGAGTTGTTAGCTAATGATACTGTTATGATATAACAGACATAGTACTGAGCTTAAGATTATGATTGGACTTAAGCTAAAATATATAATAGCATAAACTTCGTGGAGTTATTAGCTATATAGTACTGTTGTGAAATAAGCAGTAAAAATCTCGTAAGAAGATTGACTTATCTTCTCGAGGGACTGTCAACTGCTGTCGAGGACCATGGGACCGAAATGGTGAATACCTGAGACGTCCTCGGTGGTGATATCTCTCAGATAGTGGTTGGCAAACACCATATCGGATCTCCAGAAGCAGCCCTCCATGATGGTATTCAAAGAGCAATTGCCGTGTAGAGCAAGTGTTAAGCTAGCTCTAATTTCATGTGGATTAGATGCTCTTGGAGGGTCGAGTCCTGCAGCCTTGTGGTAGCGTAGTATGACAGTTCTGATCCATATCGAGATACTTGTGCGTGAGACTTCAGTCTGTGTAGCTGTCGATAGAGGGATGAATAATCGTTTGAGTTTTTGTCGCCTCGGTTTGGATCGCCGTAGATATATTTTCAGTGCTCTGACTGGGCATAATGATAGATCCAGTGTATCATGAGGTCCGAGAATTGATGAGAGAGCTGGGACGTGGAATAATCTGTCTGGTTGACCTGGCAACTGGTTCTTGGCGATGAAATCCCAGCGTAGTCCCATATGCACGATGTTATGATTGTCATCAAAGCGTGTTCTCTCGTAATCTAGTGCGTGAATCTCTGACATCCTGGCTGCTGTTGCTAGGGATAACAGGAACAAAGTTTTCTGTGTCAGAAATTCGAATGATGTTGATTCCAGTGGTTCATATGCCTCACTTGTGAGGTGTTGGAGCACTATATTTAGATCCCATGCTGGAGCGCGAAATCTCTGTTTCTGATCCTCCAATCGGAATGCACGTAGTAAGGCCAGTAACTCTGGGGTCTTCGTCAACTTGACACCCGTTCTCATAGTTATGACGGAGCTTAAAGCTGCGAGATATGTTGATAATGTTGAGCCTTTTAGATGTTTAGTCTGTCGTAGGTAACATAAGTAGTCAGCCACTTGTGGATGTGTAGCATATCTAGCTGTAAATCCTTTCTTTGCAGCATAATTTTCAAAACTGTGCCACTTGTCATCGTACAAGTTGCGAGTGGAGTTGCATAAGGCAAGCGTGACTGCTTTCGCCGCTCTGGCTGAATAACCTCTCTTGTTTAGACACACCTTAATACAGTCCATACGTGAAGTTGGAATGCTTCTGGCTTTCCGTGCGCTTGTTTGGTGTGAGGATGTATTAACAGATTCGAGCACTTTGGAAGTTGTAGTATTGGTTGTCCGATTTCTTGAATAAGAGTTGGAAACCACGTTCTCGCTGGCCAGTAGGGTGCGACCAAAATCATTTGGAGGCTCCGAGTTTGCTTGATTTTCTGTAACACCTGTGGGATTAACGCTGGTGGCGGGAACGCGTTGAGTCCTTCCCACGATATGCTTAGTGCGTCCGTTGCCCATGCTAGTGGGTCTGGGACTGGTGATACGAATGTTGTCAGCTGATTGTTGAAGCGAGTGGCAAATAGGTCTATTAGTGGAGCTCCTATTTTCTTGATAATTTGTGCGAATATCTCTGTATGGAGCATCCATTCTGTCAGCGATGGTAGGTGTGGCCGAGAGAGAGCGTCTGCTATTACATTCTTTGCTCCTGGAATGTGACATGCTCTGACATGTATGTTGAGATTGTTGATTAGATCGAACAATTGAAAACATAGAGTCAATAGGTTCGGGGACCTGGTTGAGCCTTGTTTGTTCACATAAAACGCCACTGTTGAATTGTCTGTGTGAATCATCAAATGGGCATTCTTTAGTAAGTTGCTCCAATGATGTATGGCGTTTACTACTGCTTGCATTTCTAGCAAGTTTATGTGTAGTTTGCTCTCTTGTTGGCTCCATAACCCTGATGCCGTCCTGTTGGCGAGGTGTGCTCCCCAACCTTGGAGCGACGCGTCTACATAGAGATGTGTTTTCAATTCCGGCTCTATTAAACAGATTCCATCGCAAACATTCGATCTCTTGGTCCACCATAGTAGGTGAGGTTTGACGTGATTCGGTAGACTGAATGGTTGAGGGTCGTCGAGATGAGAGTTGATGAGGACCTGTAACGGACGTAGCTGTAGTCTGCCTCTGACTGTCATGTCTTGAGCTGACGTGAGTAGACCCAACAGGCTCTGCCATTGTCGTAGTGGTAGCGGAGAGAGTAAGGCTTGAGGGATTGTCTGTTGGATCTTGATCCATCGGTCCTCCGGTACGACGACACGATTCTGCGCCGTGAGAAATCGAATGCCTAGAAATTGCAGATCTTGCGTAGGTTCTAGGTCCGACTTGAGTAGATTTACTAACCATCCTAGCTGTGTTATTAGCTTGATGATGAAGTTTAACTGTAGTCTGAGATGCTGTGGATCTGGATCCACTTGTATCCCGTCGTCGAGATAGAACGCACTGCGTAGTCCTTGACGATGTAGGTATGAGACGATAGGTTTCGTCACTCTTGTGAATAACCAGGGGGCCGATGAGATTCCGAAAGGTAGTACTTTCCATTGGTAATGTAGCCCGTCTAGTGTAAACCGAAGGTATTTCCTGGAGTCGGGATGTATTGGGATGTGTAGATATGCGTCTTGCAGATCTATGCTGGCCATGTAGTCTCTGGGACGAATTAAGTGCCGTAGTTGTGGTAGGTGTATCATGCGAAACGCTGGTGGTTTGCGTAGATAGTCTCTGTTGAACGTGCTCATATTGTAGATGAGACGAAACTTTTCCTTGGAATTTTTCTTGGGCACTAGGAAAACTGGGGAGTAGAAGCCTGGTTCGATGTTTACTTGGTCCAGTACTTCTATGGCCTGCTTGGTTAGGAGCGTTGATACCGCTTCTCTTAACTTTGGTAGTTCTCGAGCCTGGAAGTCGAACCTCGGAGGGATGACTGTCAGCGGGGTGTGGCCTGTAGTTGTATTCGATATCCGTGCTGTAGGATGTTGGAGACATATGGATCCTCTAGGAATCCCCAGTTTTCCCAGTGCAGTTGAAGGCGTCCACCCACTTGTGATGGTTGTACTGGAACGGCTGGGGGTGGAAGACTCCAGTCGTTCCGAACCTGTCCTTCATCGTTTATAGTTGCGGGAGCCTCTGGATGACCTGCCTCTTCCAGATCCTCCCCTGTAATTGCCGTAAGGGCGGCGAAAAGACTCTTTTGCTCCTCTTACACTTGCCATCTTCCTGTCCCGTGCTTTCTGTAGACCGGAGAACTTCGATTTGCCTGAGTACCTCTGCGAAGTTTGTCTGATGACGCTTGCTAGCGTATCCATAGACTTTATCATGAGTACCTCTCTTGAGTCTTTAGAGACTTCTTTAGAGACTTTGTCTATGTTTCCATCGAAGATTGACGGTGATGACCACAGGGCTGTGTGGAGTGATGCGGTGAAGTTATCACCCCAATTACAGGAGGCGAGGAGACCTTGACGACGAGCCATAGTTATAGCTGCGGATTGTGCTGTCAAGTGATCCGTTAGGAACTGCTGGTCCTTCTTCTGCATGAGGAGGGCCGAGTAAATCATCCTGTTGTCCTCAGATGTAGAGTCTCTGAACTTCGTGAGGAGAGTTTCGTTGACTGTTCTTGACCTGTTCAGACCAAAGAACATCCTCCTTGCCATGGTTTCAATCTGGACTAGCTTGCGGTCATCTATTCTGTAAGTCTTGGACTTGGCATCGCTGATCATCTTATAGTTATCATCGATATCTTGTGCCTTGTAAAAAGGGTCCATGTTGTGACCTGCAAACTTGTTAGCGTTGAAATGCGGTACATGTGGTGTCTGTGACTTCGTGGCTTTACTAAAGGCTGTATCCAGATTAGCTGGCACCGCTGCTATCGGGTCAATCGGAGGTAAGGTGATTGTGTCAGCATCATCTTCCTTCATAAGATATGTGTGGGCTGAGTTCTCGTTCTTAGACGGGGAGAAAAGTTCCAGACTATTCACCACCCAATATCTTATTTCTGCGTCGGAAAATACGATACCATCTTCATCTTCAGACATCGGGTCACAGATAATGTGTTGATGCTCCTCCGATAGTGACTGAGGTGGAGTCCTTGATGATCTGTACGTGGATCGAGGAGGTGATCGATGAGGAGATCGGCGAGCAGAATAACGTGGTGAACGGACTGACGAGTGGCGTCTATAAGGTGACCTTCGTGGAGACTTGCTTGGCGAACACTGGTAGCTTCGCGAAGCTCTCGGTGAATCCCTTAATGATCTTCTAGATGAGGATGACTTGGAGCCACTTAACCTTCGTGAAGGTTGAAAGTCGGAGTCGGAGTCATGGGATGAGAGGATCTTGCTTCGCGAACGTCCTCTCTCATCAAGGTCTGAGGTAGGTGATATAGTCGTCCTCCGTGAAGCCTTCCGTGAATGCTGAGGATCAGGGTCCTTCGTGGAGGTGGGCCGGGTTGCCCTTCGCGGAGGCTTAGAAGCGGGCTGGGTCGCCCTTCGTGGAGGCGCATAAGCGGGCTGGGTCACCCTACGCGGAGACGTGCAAGCGAGCTGGGTCGCCCTACACGGAGGTATGGGGGTGGGCTGGGTCGCCCTTGGCTCTATAGGCCTCCGTAGGCCGTAGCGATCTTCCATCAACTTCATAATGTGGTTCATCAGGTCGTCTGGGACGGTCTGCGCTGGAGTAGTTGCTGCCTTCTCTACGATGGTAGCGACGGGACCCTCAGGTAGATTCTCTGACATCAGTGTAGGTGCCTCAGACTGTGTGCTGATCTGCGCTGATGTTATAGTTGCCGACACTGGCCGCTTCTTCTGCCGTAAGTCTGGTATGATGATCGGTTGATCATCATCATAGAGGCCCAACTCTGCAACGCGAACAATCTCGGCTGAGAAAGTACTGCTGGACTTCGTTGAATTCCCCTTAGACGTGGATGTAGCCCTGGGGGTGCGGAGTCTGCGTTGTGACGACGTGGAAGCCCTCCTAGTCTTTGGCTGCGACGACGGAATGTCCGGGGATGCAAGTCGCTTCTTGGAGCTAGCGGACTGCGTCCCACGCCTCTCCTCCCGAGGGTAACTCTATAATTGCAACGTGAAACAGTAGAGCATGGCGTAGTACAACTAGGGCATATTAAATGCGGGTCAGCAGCAGAAAAACGTAATTTACAAATAGTGCAGATTTTCATCAACGCAATCTATCTGAACAAACACGGAGTCCCGTGAATAAAACAGTAGAAACACAAATAAATATCAATGCATTATGTTGAAGGATACTAGCTACACTTCTATAGAAGCCTATGAGAGGTAAATAACTAAGAATAACAAAGGACATAATGTGTAGGGAGACACAGGCGCTCTCACATCCTGCTCACTGGGCGAAGAAGGAGAGAGTGAGGCATGTGGCGGAAGGTGGCGCCCTCGTTCCCGCACGCAAATGATTGGGAAAGAGACAACTCTTGGTGAGTACTAATTAGTGATTTTACATTGAAGGGAGCTTCAATTGGGAGATACAAGTGTTCCACTGTGTTCGCAAGAAGAAGAAGACAAGCAAAAGAGCATGAGTCAGGATAAGGAAAAATAATATATTTATCTACTCAAAATACATCTTAAACAGATCTTCAACTTTTTATCTCTTCAACCTGTTTGATCAAATCTTTTTGATTGACACAATCACATATTTTACACTTAATATCCACAACACTGAACACCACAAACAACATTCCCTACAGGCCAGTCAGGCAATGTACACATTTATATTCAAAGAAACTGGAGGGAAAATGCTAGGGTGTGTCACAGGGGCTTACAGAGGGTGGTAAGGAATCAAGGGGTTTCTAAAGGATCTACTGAGTGCCATGGTGGACAAGGTCTCCAAGGGTCAACTAGGTTGTGCATAATGGATGCCCAGGGGTTGGCATAGGGTACATGATGTAACAGGGTTCACTAGGCCCTGAGGGGACCAAGAGGGTCCGGGGGTGCTAAGGGTGCCAAGAGGTACAGTGTGCTTGATGATGTGCCAGGGTGTAAGACACACATCCTCTCCTTCTACCTTACCGGTGTTATGGGTTTCCAGGATCTGCCAATGGATACATACAGTGTTTGCCATGATGCAGAACAGCTGCGTATTTGACTCACAAATTATCTCAAGTATGCAGTAAATTTAGAAAACTGCGTCATTGTTGACGCAATGCTACTGGGCCCTTAGTTCAGATAATCATAATCTAAACTTCCAAAACTAAATGTTTGCCAGTTAACTGCTCAGTGCTGATTAAATACCTGACCTGCCTTACCTTGTTTTTGCCATTATTAAACAATCACAGTCGTGGTCTTGATGAAAGTTCCAAACTGAAGTTGACTCCCCAAAACAGGGAGTCATGATGACTCCTACATTTTTATGCCTAAGGAAAACACTGATACATAGGGCCTAAGGGTCTCTAGGAGTGCCAAGGGGTGCATGGAGTGCTATGGGTCTCCAGGGGATGTCAATGGATATAAGGGGTTTTATGAGTCTTCTGGGAATGCCAAGGGTCTCCAGGACTGATAAGTAAGGGGTACTCTGGGTGCTATGAGTATCCAGGAGTGATAAGGGGTACTCAGGGTGCTATGGGTATCCAGGAGTGAAAAGTAAGGGGTGCTCAGGGTGCTATGGGTATCCAGGAGTGATAAGGAGTACTCAGGGTGCTATGGGCTCAAGGAGTGATAAGGAGTACTCAGGGTGCTATGGGTATCCAGGGGTGATAAGTAAGGGGTACTCAGGGTGCTATGGGTATCCAGGGGTGATAAGGGGTACTCAGGGTGCTATGGGTATCCAGGAGTGATAAGGGGTACTCTGGGTGCTATGGGTATCCAGGGGTGATAAGGGGTACTCAGGGTGCTATGGGTATCCAGGGGTGATAAGGGGTACTCAGGGTGCTATGGGTATCCAGGAGTGATAAGTAAGGGGTACTCAGGGTGCTATGGGTATCCAGGGGTGATAAGGGGTACTCAGGGTGCTATGGGTATCCATGATAAGGGGGTGCTATGGGTATCCAGGAGTGATAAGTACTCAGGGTGCTATGGGTATCCAGGAGTGATAAGGGGGGTACTCAGGGTGCTATGGGTATCCAGGGGTGATAAGGGGTACTCAGGGTGCTATGGGTATCCAGGGGATGATAAGGGGTACTCAGGGTGCTATGGGTATCCAGGAGTGATAAGGGCAGTACTCAGGGTGCTATGGGTATCCAGGGTGATAAGGGGTACTCAGGGTGCTACTCAGGGTGCTATGGGTATCCAGGGGTGATAAGGGTACTCAGGGTGCTATGGGTATCCAGGAGTGATAAGGGGGGTACTCAGGGTGCTATGGGTATCCAGGAGTGATAAGGGGGGTACTCAGGGTGCTATGGGTATCCAGGAGTGATAAGGGGTACCAGGGTGCTATGGGTATCCAGGGGTGATAGGGCTATGGGTACTCAGGGTGCTATGGGTATCCAGGGGTGATAAGGGGTACTCAGGGTGCTATGGGTATCCAGGAGTGATAAGGGGTACTCAGGGTGCTATGGGTATCCAGGAGTGATAAGGGGTACTCAGGGTGCTATGGGTATCCAGGGGTGATAAGGGTTACTCAGGGTGCTATGGGTATCCAGGAGTGATAAGGGTTACTCAGGGTGCTATGGGTATCCAGGGTGATAAGGGTGATAAGGGGTACTCAGGGTGCTATGGGTATCCAGGAGTGATAAGGGTTACTCAGGGTGCTATGGGTATCCAGGAGTGATAAGGGGTACTCAGGGTGCTATGGGTATCCAGGAGTGATAAGGGGTAAGGGCTATGGGTACCCACTCAGGGTGCTATGGGTACCCAGGGGTGATAAGGGGTACTCAGGGTGCTATGGGTATCCAGGAGTGATAAGGGGTACTCAGGGTGCTATGGGTATCCAGGGGTGATAAGGGGTACTCAGGGTGCTATGGATATCCAGGGGTGATAAGGGGTACTCAGGGTGCTGTGGGTATCCAGGGGTGATAAGGGGTACTCAGGGTGCTATGGGTATCCAGGGGTGATAAGGGGTACTCAGGGTGCTATGGGTATCCAGGGGTGATAAGGGGTAGTTAATTAATGTCACATAAACACATTGACAAATGTTTCAAAGAAATTCAACATAAGGCATTAAATACATAAACAAAGAAAGCAGTTAGCAGTACAGTTTTACCAACTCAACATGTATCTTTATTGTATCTACTAAGCTCATGCTCATGATGAACACCCATAACATCTCCACACATACTTAATCTCCCAATCCTGTATGTCACCTCCTACATTCAGTCTGCCAATCCTGGATGTCACCTCCTACATTCAGTCTGCCAATCCTGGATGTCACCTCCTACATTCAGTCTGCCAATCCTGGATGTCACCTCCTACATTCACAGATGTCCTCCCAATCCTGGATATCACCTCCTACATTCAGTCTCCCAATCCTGGATGTCACCTCCTACATTCAGTCTCCCAATCCTGGATGTCACCTCCTACATTCAGTCTGCCAATCCTGGATGTCACCTCCTACATTCAGTCACCCAATCCTGGATGTCACCTCCTACATTCAGTCTCCCAATCCTGGATGTCACCTCCTACATACAATCACCCAATCCTGGATGTCACCTCCTACATTCAGTCTGCCAGCCTCCCAATCCTGGATGTCACCTCATACAATCTCCCACATGTCACCTCCCACCCATCAATCACCCAATCCTGGATGTCACCTCCCACCTCCTACATCAGCCTCCCAATCCTGGATGTCACCTCCTACATACAGCCTCCCAATCCTGGATGTCACCTCCTACATACAGCCTCCCAATCCTGGATGTCACCTCCTACATACAGCCTCCCAATCCTGGATGTCACCTCCTACATACAGCCTCCCAATCCTGGATGTCACCTCCTACATACAATCTCCCAATCCTGGATGTCACCTCCTACATACAGCTCCCAATCCTGGATGTCACCTCCTACATACAGCCTCCCAATCCTGGATGTCACCTCCTACATACAGCCTCCCAATCCTGGATGTCACCTCCTACATCCCACATGTCACTCCCAATCCTCCTGGATGTCACCTCCTACATACAATCACCCAATCCTGGATGTCACCTCCTACATACAGCCTCCCAATCCTGGATGTCACCTCCTACATACAATCAATCCCAATACCTGGATGTCACCTCCTACATACAGCCTCCCAAATCCTGGATGTCACCTCCTACATACAAACAATCACCCAATCCTGGATGTCACCTCCTACATACAGCCTCCCAATCCTGGATGTCACCTCCTACATACAATCCTCCCAATCCTGGATGTCACCTCCTACATACAGCCTCCCAATCCTGGATGTCACCTCCTACATACAATCTCCCAATCCTGGATGTCACCTCCTACATACAGCCTCCCAATCCTGGATGTCACCTCCTACATACAACCTCCCAATCCTCCCAATCCTGGATGTCACCTGGATGTCACCTCCTACATACAGCCTCCCAATCCTGGATGTCACCTCCTACATATAACCTCCCAATCCTGGATGTCCTCCCACATCTCCCAATCCTGGATGTCACCTCCTACATACAATCCCAATCCTGGATGTCACCTCCTACATACAGCCTCCCAATCCTGGATGTCACCTCCTACATACATCCCAATCCTGGATGTCACCCCTACATCCTGGATGTCACCTCCTACATACAATCTCCCAATCCTGGATGTCACCTCCTACATACAGCCCCAATCCTGGATGTCACCTCCTACATACAGCCTCCCAATCCTCCTGGATGTCACCACCCAATCCTGGATATCACCTCCCAATCCCCAATCCTGGATGTCACCTCCTACATACAGCCTCCCAATCCTGGATATCACCTCCTATGTCACCAATCCTGGATGTCACACATACAGCCTCCCCAATCCTGGATGTCACCTCCTACATACAATCACCCAATCCTGATGTCACCTCCTACATACAGCCTCCCCAATCCTGGATGTCACCTCCTACATAATCAGCCCAATCCTGGATGTCACCTCCTGATGTCACCTGGATGTCTACCTCCTACAGTACAGTCACCCAATCCTGGATGTCACCTCCTACATGCAATCACCCAATCCTCCTACATGCATGGATGTCACCTCCTACATACAATCTCCCAATCCTGGATGTCACCTCCTACATACAGCCTCCCAATCCTGGATGTCACCTCCTACATACAATCACCCAATCCTGGATGTCACCTCCTACATGCAGCCTCCCAATCCTGGATGTCACCTCCTACATACAATCACCCAATCCTGGATGTCACCTCCTACATACAGCAATCCCCAATCCTGGATGTCACCTCCATACATCCAGTGCAGCCTCCCAATCCTGGATGTCACTCCTACATACAATCCTGGATGTCACCTCCTACATACAGTCTCCTGGATGTCCCTCCTAATCCTGGATATCACCTCCTACATGCAGCCTCCCAATCCTTGATGTCACCTCCTACATACAATCTCCCAATCCTGGATGTCACCTCCTACATACAGTCACCCAATCCTGGATGTCACCTCCTACATACAGCCTCCCAATCCTGGATATCACCTCCTACATGCAGCCTCCCAATCCTGGATACATCACCTCCTGGATGTCACCTCCTACATTCACATTCAGTCCTCCCAATCCTGGATATCACCTACATGCAGCCTCCCAATCCTGGATGTCACCTCCTACATACAATCACCCAATCCTGGATGTCACCTCCTACATACAATCACCCAATCCTGGATATCACCTACTACATTCAGCCTCCCAATCCTGGATGCCAATCACCTCCTACATACAGCCTCCCAATCCTGGATGTCACCTCCTACATACAATCTCCCAATCCTGGATGTCACCTCCTACATACAATCACCCAATCCTGGATATCACCTCCTACATTCAATGATTCGGTCTCCCAATCCTGGATATCACCTACTACATTCAGCCTCCCAATCGTGGATATCACCTCCTACATGCAGCCTCCCAATCCTGGATGTCACCTCCTACATACAATCACCCAATCCTGGATGTCACCTCCTACATTCACTGATTCGGTCTCCCAATCCTGGATGTCACCTCCTACATGCAGCCTCCCAATCCTGGATATCACCTCCTACATGCAGCCTCCCAATCCTGGATATCACCTCCTACATGCAGCCTCCCAATCCTGGATGTCACCTCCTACATGCAGCCTCCCAATCCTGGATATCACCTCCTACATGCAGCCTCCCAATCCTGGATGTCACCTCCTACATACAATCTCCCAATCCTGGATGTCACCTCCTACATTCACTGATTCAGTCTCCCAATCCTGGATATCACCTTGGATGTCACATAAGTACAGAACAGCAGTGGTGCTGCTGCCCCTCAGAAACTCATACAAGAGTTGTTATACATCATCAATCCCTTCTTGTGTTATATACACAGTTAGCACACATATTTTACAACCAATGATTTTTTTTAATCAGGAGGCAATTCTTTAGGCATTTTCTAGTAAGTGAGTAAAAAGCAAGTCCTCAACCTGATCAAACATACAGAAAAAACTTGAATCATTACACCAGATATTTTCCATGAATGATTTAAGCATTACACATTGTTTGTTCCCATGTGTACTCAGTACTCCTTGTCGTTACTCTGTCACAACATGCTCACCTTGCTCTTCCTAGTTTGTACCCGTGAAGGTCCGGGTTAGAATACTGATCTTCAGTAACCCATGCTTGTCGTAAGAGGCGACTAACGGGATCGGGTGGTCAGGCTCGCTGACTTGGTTCACACATGTCATCGGTTGCCAAATGCACAGATCGATGCCCATGCTGTTGATCACTGGATTGTCTGGTCCAGACTCGATTATTTACAGACTGACGCCATATAGCTGGAATATTGCTGAGTGCGGCATGAAACTAAATTCACTCATTCACTCCTTCCTAGTTTGTCTCATATCTGTCCTATCATCTGGAGACAGACTGTACACTTGTACAGAAGGTTGTGTACTTCAGGATCCTGATATCCAGTCTCCCACTTACTTTACACTTGGTACATTAGACATGTTAACAGGTCAAACTGAGCGACAGTAAGGCATATGTCAAACTACATATTCCACTCATCCTGCACACAAAGTGCCTTTCACCTTCAAAGCAAAATAAGAAATAAAACAGAAGTTGACAAAACACATGCCATGTAAATATAACCAACTGCCATCCCAGTGTTAGTCGTGTTAGTTAACAATAAACATGCTTACCAACCAGTAGTCAGTGACCTGCAAACAGTCCACAAACATTGGGTATTATTTCTACTGCTAATTACTTCCAATCATATAGAGTAGTTTGTCCGGATGCTGGATGTTGAGTGGAGCAGCTGGGTGCTGCTATACAGTATCAGCACCAGCAGCAGGTACAGCCAGACACAATCCAGGTCAGCACAGTCAACATGTGGGTGGCACAACCCCACCATCAACCGTCCACAGACAATACGCTTCAACACAATCCATGCCAGTAACTGTCACACCACCATCAATAATTGTTCAGCTATTCATGGAATTATGATTGACAGTTGTACACATTCGGAAATGTGTATGCTCAGAGCATATTAATCAAACATATGGATATTAACAAAGCTTCCACAACCGCCATTAAATACTTAATGAAGGCAGGATACTCAGTAATTGAGCAATCACTAATAGAATCCCATTTTAGTCACTAGACGATATATGACAATCATATCAGACCTTTTCATATAACTTGGTTCACACAATTATCTTCTCAAAGCCTAGGTCGTACTTAGAAAATGTTTTTGACTATTTAAAACAGTATAATGAGAAATCTCTTTTTGGCATTGTTTGTTAAATGTGTCAGAAATGATAAAAATGTACATATACAATTAATGTCATAATCAATATTTCTTAAAAAATGTCATTACAATGCTAGGCAGTAACCAAAAAATAGCTTTAAGCTGATAATGTGTTCAGGACCAGCACAAACCCAGAGATGATCATCACGGACCAGCTGCACTAAAGGGGTAGAATTCTGACCCAGTTCTGTTTATCTCACTGACAATTCCCATTGTTTAGGGTCAGTGGCCCAGTATAAGCAATACTGGGTTTCAGTATGTAAGTCCCATCTATACTTCCATGATAGATACACCGATTGTTTCTGGTTGGAGCCTATACAAGTACTGCTACAAAGTTTCACAACACTGCTATTGTCTCCACACTACTGCCTATCTCGGTCAGCCAATAATGAGTCAGATTTGTTCCAGCAATCTTACTACAAGCTGCGCTAGTCTACCTACTCTTGATCAGAAATACAGGGTGTGGTTGACTGCACTACAAATATGGAATGTGTACTGAGAGAACCTGTGCCAGTCTACTTGTTTAACTACACAAGAAATATAGCACCGGCCTCATAGTATGTGCTCCATGGCAGTAACAGATTCTCTATAGTACAGACATATACCCTCAACTAGGAACATGCACTGTCCTCCATGACGGTAACAGATTCTTTTAACAGCAAATACTGACCGAGTTTCTTTTGTGTCAAACCACTGTTGAGCATGTGTGTCTCATACCAATCCATGTCTCAAAATAATAACTGCCACAGAAAGCTGCAACATATGTTATATTTAGGACTACACTTTCTAAGTACAGTACAGATTCCAGTACTCAACATGCCCTGAAAACATATTCATGTGTCCTGTTTGACATGAAAGAAATCAAAGTAACTAATACTGTTCTGCAAACTTGAAGGTATTACTTGAAACCACATCCCTGGCCACTATTAACACACCTGTAACAGGAAGCAGGAAGATATCTGTTAATCAGTGTTCACCTAAATGTACTGTTCAACATACACACACACACAACATTAGGCTTCTAAACACCCCCTGAAACCTGATAAAGAATAAACCAATAGCAGTCACACAAATGAGGTTAACCAATGAGGTTAACCCCATTAGCAAGTTGATAAGGGAAGAATGTCACCTGTGGTTTGACTCCATGTGCTGCTACATATGTAACATATAAACCAGTCTCCACGCCCTGCTACAAATGTAGCATATAAACCAACTCCATGCCCTGCTACATTTGTAACATATAAACCAACTCCATGCCCTGATCCATATGTAGCATATAAACCAACTCCATGTCCTGCTACATTTGTAACATATAAACCAACTCCATGCCCTGCTACATTTGTAACATATAAACCAACTCCACGCCTGCTACATTTGTAACATATAAACCAACTCCATGTCCTGCTACATTTGTAACATATAAACCAACTCCATGTCCTGCTACATTTGAAACATATAAACCAACTCCATGCCCTGCTATATATGTAACATATAAACCAACTCCACACCCTGCTATATATATAGCATATAAACCAACTCCATGCCCTGCTATATATGTAGCATATAAACCAACTCCACACCCTGCTATATATGTAACATATAAACCAACTCCACACCCTGCTACATATGTAACATATAAACCAACTCCATGCCCTGTTATATATGTAACATATAAACCAACTCCACACCCTGCTATATATGTAACATATAAACCAACTCCATGCCCTGCTACATATGTAGCATATAAACCAACTCCATGCCCTGCTACATATGTAGCATATAAACCAACTCCATGCCCTGCTATATATGTAGCATATAAACCAACTCCATGCCCTGCTATATATGTAACATATAAACCAACTCCACTCCCTGCTACATATATAGCATATAAACCAACTTCATGCCCTGCTACATATGTAGCATATAAACCAACTCCATGCCCTGCTATATATGTAGCATATAAACCAACTCCACATCCTGCTATATATGTAGCATATAAACCAACTCCATGCCCTGCTATATATGTAGCATATAAACCAACTCCATGCCCTGCTATATATGTAGCATATAAACCAACTCCATGCCCTGCTATATATGTAGCATATAAACCAACTCCATGCCCTGCTATATATGTAGCATATAAACCAACTCCATGCCCTGCTATATATGTAGCATATAAACCAACTCCATGCCCTGCTATATATGTAGCATATAAACCAACTCCATGCCCTGCTACATATGTAGCATATAAACCAACTCCATGCCCTGCTACATATATGTAGCATATAAACCAACTCCACCTATATATGTAACATATAAACCAACTCCATGCCCTGCTACATATGTAGCATATAAACCAACTCCATGCCCTGCTACATATGCAGCATACAAATCAACTCCATGCCCTGCTACATATATAGCATACAAAACCAAACATGATGTCTCAAGGAGGGATTCAGAGCATCCATAAAATACATATAAGTTTCTCAATGAAAGCACTACATCTGCTGTCATAGTTTGTCATGATTTTCTGACCTTGGACACAAACTGAGGATGACACATATATATATACTATTCACACTTTGCTAAGGATCAAATCATGGATTCAACAGAAACCTATGATGTGGGGTCAAATTTGGTTGAAATATCTAAGCTTATTGTAAGCATGGATCCTAGGTTTCAGTATGTCATTTCGTCTTGTGGAACCCATACCTGCTACTGACTGGTGTTGTGTACTTGTCAGTGACTCGTTTCATGATTTGAAAAATGGTTGATTGGTGCCATGAAAACCATTTTTATGGTTACTCATGTATCAAGTGCATAAGGTCAGATTAAAGTGACTGTTTGCCTGTTTAAAGAGGGGTTGCCATATTATTATCTATCCAGTTTTAAATGGATACAATTTCAAATTATGAATCTACGTTTAAGTCAAGTTGTGAATTTTTGTGATCCTTAGCAAAGTGTGAGTAGTATACATTGACCTACAATAAATCTTCTTGAGACAGCATGAAAACTTTGTATTTCAGGCACTGACCTTGTGGGCCAGCTTCAATCTTAGGATGACAAACCTAAGTGCCAAAATACAAAATATACTCCCATAGGTATGAAGGACATCTACATGATATGATACTGTTGAGAGGTCAAAGTGCTTCATTGTTTCAAAAACAGTGAGCTGGCAGCAGTCGTATTCAGGCAAAACTTTCAAACATCCTGAGTTACATTGGGAGACATAAGTTCAACATAACGTTTTGTTGTTTAACACCACTCTCCCCAATATTCAAGCTATATGACGGTTAAACATAATGTATTTTCTGAATAAATACACAAATCACCAAAGTGACCATACCTTGCTTTAATAGTACTCAAAATTATATACAAACTTGTGCAACATTGGTATAAACTGTTGATGATTTTACTAGTGGAAGAACTGACAATGTGTCAATGGTTCAAACATTTGATACATCCCTGCCAGTGCCCCTGAATCACAACAAAGTCTAGGCTTCTTGATAACCGATATACCGGTCTCTCTTACCTAAAGTGTTACTGCCGCACTTAACAACAGCACCAGCCACGTGGTAGACGACTTTCCTACCTACTGTTACTTCCACTCACCAGAAACATCTGCTTCTAGAATACACTTCGATGTACGAGACACACGGACAAATATGGTGACAGTTGAAAACACCTGCAACATGCTATATCAAGCAATAGCTGACTGTCTCCAACATAGATTGATCCAATCTTGTTGCCATTCCTTGAGTTGCCGATCTCAACGTTCTATGGAGGGTTCATTTTAGGATTAACTGTGTATTTCTTTTTGGTTCACTGAGGTAAGAATTGAGAAACCTATGTGCAGACTGTATGAATCTGTGTATCAGATTCTTACAAAAGTTTGTATGTCAGTTTTTTTTCAATTCATATCTCAATTATCAAAATAATTCAGTCAATTCTTATGATTAAAATGAACAGAAATAATATGATATCTACAATAGTTTCATTGAAAACAATCATATAAATTAGCAGGGAGAAATTATGACATTGATTAACAATCCAGGTAAATACCGAATGTGGTGTGAGGTGTAACAGGTGATTTTCTAATTCATGCACATAACCTGACATGCCCAAAACGTTAGTAGCCAATCAACGGGATAAGAAAGGCAGGCTACTTTATGGATGACAACATCTTTATTATATTGTGATGCGACATTGCGGTATAGATTCTTGTACTGTTGTCCAACAAGAGTGAAGTACTACAGCACAGAACAGACATATACACATCTAACATGGCTAAATGAAGATCACATAATGGTATGCATGAAAGGGATTAACAAACAATAATGGATTTGGTAATTCATTCAGTAACAACTGTAGGAATCCAACCAATCATGATGAAGCAAGACAAAATATAAATAGCTGATAAGATTAATTAGGAATGACAGCTGGAGTGCTCTGTGCTTTTATCACGTCATTTTAGGCAGATGGGATGCCATATCCTTTGTCTCTGTTTACTGATGTCTTGTGTCCATGGATTTGAACTGCTTTTATCAATTTTTTTCAGCAATTTTGAATAAGATGGGCTGTAACCGTCAAATTCAAACACTGGTTTCCTTAGGACAGTAGGACACAGCTGAAAATATGTGACTTAGGACTAGAACCTAAACACATGTCATTAGTGTAACTCAGGTAAGCGAAGAAAAAACATGAGAGCGAGCAGGGTAATCCTAAATATAACATGTGTTAGTTTGGTTGTGAACAAACACATTTATTCTGAAATGGGAACAGATGGGTCTAATGCAATATGGTTTTATGCCACTTTTAGCAAAGTTTTAGCAATATCATCGCAGGGAACACCAGAAATGGGTTTCACACATTGCACCCATGTGGGGAATCGAACTCGGGCCGTCGATGCGACGACCAAACGCTTTAACCATTAGGCTACTCCACCTGCAAGGAACGCTTGGCAGGAGCGTGATTGCCTTCATACAACCATGGCATATTTATATTGTTTCAGAACTGAATTTTATCTACAAGGAAAGTGTGACATAAACATTATTTCATGCATGATTTAAAAACACACAGTACCATCAACATACTGTCAGGTCAGTTTAATAAAAAGTTCTTAGCAGTAGCACTTTATGTGAGTTTCTTCAGAAGCCACTGAGTTCATGGACAGCTTGACACATAGTGACCTTGACCTTCAATGCCATTCACGTGACCACAAAAACATGAGACATATGTGTTGCACAATTGTGTTGGAAATATGAAGTAATTTGAAACATGACTTCCTGAATACAAGCTTTTACTGGTCATTTCATGACTGAATGATGATTGAATGACATTTAAAGTGAACTCGACATTTGACAAGAACATTAAATATGCTTGGTAGTGGGATAGTTTTGAGGCTGTCATGATTGATTGGAAAATGCTTTGCTTTTCCATTAATTGTTCATAAAATTCCTGAAATTGGAGCTGTTTCATTATTTGACCTTGATTTCATATTGAGTTCACCCTTTCTATGCATACATACTTCTGATAGAAACTGTAATCATTAAATTATAATACATAAAGTGTGCCCCTGACAGCAGCATGGCTCATGATAGTCTAGTGGTCTTTGGATTATGTGTAAAAGAATACTCTAGCACAAGCTTCCTCTTGTCATGTTACAATCAATAATCTGTGCTGGTAATCAGATACCACAACACCATTAGGGAAAGTTAACTGTCAGACTGAGGATGAAAGTTCATATCATTGATTAATCCGAGATGACAGATCAAGTTCCTTTAGTAAATATAGATCGTTCCATCAGCTTGTCCTATGACTGGGAGATGTGGGGTCATCAAATCAATAATAAGAGAATAAATCAGGCTGGGAAATGTTTGCATAATACAACAGGTAGATGACGTCGGCACCTGGATATGTAATCAGTAAAAAATATCAACAGACAGACACACACATGACAATCAACATTAACATCAAAATATCATAATCTGCACGAATAATATTAATTTACAAAAATATTATACAAGTAACCTATTTTCAGACATGTTATTTTATCTGTAAAGATTACAAAACGTAACACATTCATTTTTCTGATTTCATAACATTCCAAACTCTCACGATATAATATTCATATGTGAAAATCTGCTGACAAGCTGACATTAGTGTGAGGTCAAGGTTATTAAAGATGATGGACCAAGGCCAAAAGTGTATTCAAGGTGCAAATGAATTGTTTGAAATGCAAACTATAGATAAGCGTTATTTCTGAATTTCATGAAAATTAAAAGAAAATGTCTCATAAACAGTTGGACTGGATGTAAAAGATGTGGTCAAAACAGAATGCCACATGACACAGAGATCTGATTGATATTTGATATGATTTTAAACCAAAAAATCCCAAACATAATTGAAGAAGAGTCATGTATAGAGTCATATAATATTCAAGAGTGAAGATCTGCTGACATCTGACGTTAGTGTGAGATCAAGGTAAAGTGAACTTTCTAATCAGCCAATGAGTGTCAAAAGGGAGGAGTACCATCAAAGGAACAGTTGTGTTCACTATTGGGTGTTGTTTGCAAAATTTCCCCTACCAGGTTGTAAAGGAACAAAGCTGTCTTGTTTTAGAAAGATCATATGTGTTTGGCTGATGTACCAATGCTTCCTTTATAAAGAGAATTATTGTAGCAGAGTAAAAGATTTGAAATTAATAAAACTGGTTTCAGCAAATTTTATTCATCAGCTTCTGAGAAAGGTTTTCACAACTTTGTTGCACATGAGTATGGTACCAAGTTGAATGTCTTTCATTAATTATGATGAACACAAACTTTCAGCTTTTGTAAGCATTGTTGTTCTTAAGAATCAAATGGTTGAAATTTTGAATGTTTGAATGAAACGATTATGAAATTTTATGATTTGAAATCTTTCTAAAATAAAAAGCTATCAATAGCAAAACTATCGTAACAAATTATGCTGTATTCATTCATAAGTAGACATCTGATAAAATTCATTATTCTCAGGCTGGCAGCTGCACAAGCTGAAAATGCATTTTTAATAGAAATAAATGATTAAACTATTCATTAAAGATGGACCAAGGCCAAAAGTATATTCAAGGTGCAAACAAATTGTTTGAACTGCAAACTATAGCTGAGCGTTGTTTCTGAATTTCATGAATCAAAGAAATCCCAAACCAAATTGAAGAAGAGTCATTTATAGCACACAACATATTCTTTAGTCAAACAAACAGCCTGCAAGAACATGTCATAGGTGCTGTTAAGTTAAAATCATGCAAGACTCACAAAAGTTTACTCAGGAATCGCAGGTGGGGGGAAAGGAGACTGGAAATGAATTCCTTTGTTTCTCATACATTAACTAACCTTAAAACTTTAAACTACTTAATGCCTATCAAATTATCATGATTATGACTTACAAGGCATATCATTGCAATTTGTATTAAGTCCAAAAATATTTTGCCATTGCCAATAAGTAATTGTTTTCTAAAAAAGTCAATTACACATCCCACTGCTTCAAGAGATGTTAGTATATTTAGCAGATATATTTTATTGATGTGTATAATTCATATTTGATATATAAAGAAAGCAATACAGACATGGGGGGTCTGGGGTTAGAGTCGGTTCCCAGCAACTGATGCAGGCAACAAAGTGTTGGCAGGTTAAATGGTAGACGTTAATGCTGAAATATTTCTGTTACAGAGAAATAAATATCCAGCATCATTGTTCATAAACCTGTACTGACACAGTTGGTTGGTTTGTTGTTTAATGCTGCACTAAGCCATATTCCAGCTATATGGCAGAGGTCTGTAAATAATCAAGTCTGGACCAGACAATACATCGATCAACACCACGAGCATCGATCTATGTAATTGGGATACCATACCATGTGTCAACCAAGTCAGCGAGCCAGCCCAGCCGATCCTGTTAGTCGCCTCTTACGACAAGCATGGGTTGCTGAAGAACAATTCTAGGATCTTCACTCGTATTTACTGACATCTATTCGTGTGGTAATCAAAACTTTGCTGAAACAGCATTCTTTCCCAGAATCACAAAACTATTCCTATGGTGAATGCTAGAATCAAAGATGATTTATGTGCTAGGTATCATGAATAAATGTTAGATATCATTAGCATATATATCATGGTGTTTTCTTTCAGATGACATGCCAATCATCTCAGTATTTGAATGCATTCAACAGCCAACAACTTGAATAGACAAGAATCTGGTTCTATGAAATAATCAGAGTAGCCTCCCTTGCACATTTGTCTTCAATCTGCATGAGACAATTGTGATTATTTGTTTTGACATTCAGTGACATAAACTTATATAGCAACAACTAATGCTTTCAATTAGAAGAAAATTATTTCACTATTCTAGTAAAACAGAAGATACTATCAAATATATATGCTTAATATAGGGTTCTGATTCTGAATTTCTGGAGTTTATAAATAAAAAGTCCAGTTTCAGATTTCACTGTTTACAACATATTGTTTGAAACAACAAAAGTTTATAAACATTGAAACATGACTACAACATGTACAAAAAATTGTGAAAAAAGTAACAAAATCTAACCATTATATAAAATATCATAAAATTTGTTTCATAATTCATTCATCACATAACATTAACAGTGCTGCAGCTTTCTACACTTCCCGTTGATATCCTCTCTTTACAAATGGTCACATCACACATTACCACTAAAACAATCAGCCCAAGCTGGTAGTGACAGTGTTTTATTCAACCCAGGTGGGCAATATACAGTAGTTAGTTGCCATGACACCAACTGATCAGTTAGGCATTTAGACACCTGTTCAGATTATTCACCATTCATCACTCATCAAAGCCTCACTGACTGATGAGTGAGACTTCTCACTATCAAACCAAGCCTTCAATGTCAAGAGCAACCACTTCAACCAATATCCACTAGGCCATACCACCAATCATGGGCTGGTTCCAGCAGTCCTCCAGGCTTCTTGAGTGTAAACATTACTCCAGACATTGCATAAACCTGACAGCTGAGCCCGATTAGTAATTTATGGTTGCTGACTTGGTCCTAAACTATAAAAGTTCAATACTGTTCACATTAATTTCGATGAAATTATGACTGATCAAATATTTTAAACCCACCATTATTTCAAGCAACCAATACTATAACTTCTTTGAGTGGCATTTTAGAAGTTGGGAAGTACAATATAGAACAAACTTTATGGATAACAACTTCTTTTATTCGTGAGTGCGACGTTTCGATACAGATTCTTGTACCGTTGTCAAGCATAATGGAACATGAAGAAGGGGGAAGTGTATATATACTGGATGTAACAATGTAACAAAGAAAACAACATAATTAACATAATTGGCTAGGCAGAAAGCTGATGAAGCCAGAGAGTAGACAAAGGACAGGCGTGGAAGCCAATGATGTACAAATAATAATGAGATGTTACAGCAGAGTTTATACAGTGGATTGGGCTTGGTGGATGAGTGCATCATAAGCGGATGGAATGAAGTATCCTTTGTCTCGGTTGATGGTACGCTTTTGGCGTTTGATGTGGATGGCTTCGGTGAGCTTGCGTTTAGTGAAGTCTGTTTGTTTGTTAGAGAGAATGGTGATGTCAAACCACTCTATTTGATGATTGGGGCTAGCTTTGATGTGGTCGGAAATGGCTGATTTGCTGTCGGAATTGGTAACAGAGGTCTGATGTTCTTTCACTCAGGTGTTGATGGGTCGGGAAGTTTCGCCTATGTAGCTCTGCCCACAATCACAGTTTATTTTGTAGATGACAAATTTTGGGTTGTTGTTCTTTACGGTGGCGGGTTTTCTCCCATTGGCATGGAGAATGTTGTTAAGGTTGGAGGACGCGGAGAAGGTGGTATCTATGCCAGCTTGTTGTTTTAGGAGACGGCTGATTTGATGTGACGGTTTGCCAATGTAGGGGATGGATATCTTGATGGGGGCTGAATCTGGTTTGGGTCTTTTGGTAGGAGGTGACAGGGTTGCAGCGATGGTTCTGTTGACTATTTGGGATGGAAAGTGGTTACATTCTACGAAGAACCATCGCTCCATCTATTATATGGTCTCTGGTTACATCTATTTAAGCCTTGAAACGAATGTCGCTTTATAATGGATAAACATGTTAAACATTACATACTCATTAAAACTAAAAGTCATATTTACTGAAGAACATTTGTATTCAAACAAAAGCTTTTAGCAACAGAAATATCAGGGTCAAGTGAAATCTCAATGATGACTGATAAGCTGTGCTATACGTCAAAATACATCCAACAATAGCATCCAGTTCTACCAAAGTGGTATGCTTGTAATCCTAATTTTATATATATATACATATATATATAGTCAATACTGACCTAAAATAACATAACACTGGAATATATTCCTTAAGGGAACGTTCATAATTTATGGCAGGTGTGTGTGTTGGGGGGAAGATGATTTTTATGCAGAAGCATGTGCAATGTGAATTACCTCCCCTAAAATGTATGTACAAAATAAGTGAACACCTCCTCTCTCTCTCTCTCTCCCATGCATATCATGTTAAAAATCAACAAAACACATGAATAATTTTGTGCATTATCCACTTGTGAGTTGCTGGGTATTTTTGATCCTCCACAGAAATTTGGTAGTGAAGTGATTCTGGAGAGGGCTTTTCTAAGTTGGATAACTTGTGCCCAATCCTTTTCTTGAATGAATAAAATATGTTTAAAACAAGTGATTCAGATATCCGGAAATTCCTTAATCAGAAATATTTGTCATAAATGCAAGCATCCACAAAAGTGAGATTTCATTGTAAATAGAAACATATGGTGGCAGTGTTGTTTGTGCTACAGGTTCCACTAATGAAAAAGTGCTGTATGACCAGAACATTTGATTATAAACATGAATCATTGTAAATGCAGCTTACCACGATCAGATTCCACTGATACCTGCTAAACCATACTGGCATGGTAAACAACAAAACACTGATCACCAATATTCCGATCTCTGATGTGCGTCCATAAATGAGAAGTGAAGAAAAGTTGGCAATCAGAATATGGCCCCCAGAATATTCAGACCATATTACCGACATGAAAGTAAAAGACTAGGAAGCTGTTTGTTACCTTTATAGCTGTCAACATATCGAAAGGTAGTGAATCATGATTTCACAATCTGCACCTGTGACAATCGATCAATTGTAAAGGTTAGGTCATGTAATAACTCAATACATAGCTGACTAACGGACTCACTTTAATTGCGAATACCTGGGTCTTGTGGACACTTTTAGAGACCTTCTGGAGGCACCATAGACTCCACTCAACGACATGTGATTTGGAGTAATTTATCAAGATTGCTTCCTTCTTATTCATTTCCGGAAGTCACGTCACATATATCACTTAAAACATACGTTATAACTGTTACATTTTCATTCACCTGACCTAAGGGTTAGTTGCTACTATAATGTGTAGAAGACAATCACACATGTCAAGCTTTTCTCAGATGATCTGTCAAAAATATAAACGAAGTATATGTTTTGGGCATGCTTTATGCGGTCTGTTTATCAGGGAACCGGAAGCGCAACAGGTGCCTGCTTGACAACAAGACGCCGTTGCAACATGGAAGGACTTCAGGCTATGAATGACCTCAAATGACAAGAGATAAGAGACGTGAATAATTTCTGTCATCATGAAAAGCCAGGATACTGAGGTACCGTGGTGAAATCGTCTTAGAATCGTTGTGACATTTCATTCTTCTCTTACAATCAACCTGAATATTTAAAAATCTGTAGCTGGCTAAGCTGGTTTCACAGAGAAGAAATTTGACTTAATTGTTTTCAGTGAATATCTTAATGTTCCGATAATTTTAGTATTGTGCGAAATTGACTCTGCATAAAAGGTGAACTTTATGTACTAGTTATGGAATATAATTATTTGGGGCGGACAAGGCCTTATGAAAATAGGGGGTTACAACAAGATTATTTGTACTCAGGTGAATCTCTTTAAACTGGTCAAAATATTGGTTTATAGCATGCATTTGTAATGGTTTTATAACTTTGGCAAAAGTTTGACACACATCTGACTTCTTTTTTCCCCCTCATATATATCACGCCTTTGGTCCCTTTCTTTTCGGCTGGCCTTTCTTCTGACTGTAATGGGATTACAACACAGAGCCTACTGCTTCTGTAAATACTATGTCTGGATATTTTCACGTTGGCCTTGCAGTGTAAATGTGAATAATCTCCCCAAAGGTAGATATTTTCCAAACATCAAAAGTAAAGCTATAAAGTGATTATTTTTGTACTTGGGGTTTATGTTAGTAAGACTGTTGAATGCACATTTCCAAGAGCATTCCATATAACTATAACACATGCTAGTGTTTCCGAAAAGGATCACATGACCAGCTGCTAATGCATTATTGTTGGAAATTACATTTGAATCCAGTTTGGATGTGCAGAGGATATGCATATGCTTAAACTTGAAGGTAACTTGTGAAAGATTCGTTTATCAAACATTCTAATTTTAATCAAGTTCTTCGTCATGTCCATTTGAACATCAGGAAAAAAACACTATTACTAACACGTGATTGCAGGGCATAGAGCACCTAAAACCAAAAAGAATGTTTAAAATGTGTCCAGTTATGTGATACATGTATAAGAAAACAATATTATCCTTTAAGAAAATGTGATAGCAATGTCTTTGTTAAATGCTTGTCAGGTATGTTATTTCTGCTTCAGATGGAACAGGATCCCTACCTGTGTACATGTGGACCTTGCAAGAAGTTCTGGCATGACTCCTTCCATAATGTGTCCTCATCCTTGAACTTTTCACCCCAATGTCGGGCGACAGGGTCATCATTCGCTTCCCATGGTCTCCTCCGTTATGGCGACCGTGTCTTGGTGAAAGAACAGCATCCAGGTAACATCCATTGAAAATTATATTTCTTGGCAAAGCATATTGAGTCTGTTTTTAGCCCGCCGGCATGTAATGCAGGGGATATAGTCAATGCCTCATCTGTCTCTCCGTCCGTGATCATTTTGTTTTCGGAGCATAACTCAAAAACCGTTCAATATTTTTCAGCAAATATTGGTAGATATATCAAACAGAACCTACAGTGGTGCCTTTTGCTATTTACAGATTGTTGTCATTTTCATTTTTCTCAGTTTCCATGGAAACGTTTTGGACTTAGTCTCAAAAGGGAGGGGTGGGCTTTGTTTCCTGAGCACAACTCGAAAACATTTCAGTATCTGTCAGCAAAACTTGGCAGATATATGAGGCAGATCCCAAAGTGGTGCCTTTTACTATTTACAGATTTTTGTCATGTTTATTGTTCTCGGGTTCCATGCAAACGATTTGGACTTAGTCTCAAAAGGGAGGGGTGGGCTTCATTTCTGGAGCACAACTCAAAAACCATTCAATATCTTTCAACAGAACTTGGCAGATATATGAGACAGATCCCAAAGCAGGGTATGAAACTAACAAAAAATTCAACTAAACCACATGGCTGGCTACATGTAAAACTTGCCATCCCTGACCAAAACTTACCTGCCCACAAAATATCTTCATATAAATGTCTAAATTTTAACTTGACCGTGGGGCAGGTGAATTTGAGAATCAGGCAGTCTATGTTGAAAATAACCCGTCCCGGGCAGTCGGGCAGGCAGGTATTTGAACACTGCCCTAAGTGGTGCTTTTGCTATTTACAGATTTTTGTCATGTTATTTTTCTCGGTTTCCATGAAAACGATTCAGACTTATATGCTTGATTGGCATTTTCGAAGATGCTATTTGATGAACATAGAGATATTTATCCCCCACCGCGCGCTTAACGCGAAGCAGGGGATATAGTATTACACTCCGTCCGTATGTCCGAATTGGAATATCTTAAGAACCGTTCACTAGATCCTTTTCATATTTGGTACCTAGGTTCATCACAGTATAAGAAAGGCCCAAGTCAGGTTTGGTGACCTTGACCTTCATTTCAAGGTCACAAGGGGACTTTAATGTTTAACCTGCATTTTAACCTATCACAAGAACCGTTCACTGGATTTTCTTCATATTTGAAACCAAGCTTTATCTAGGGAAGGTGCGGGGCCCAGTAAAGTTTGGTGACCTTCACATAATTGTCAAGGTCATGGCGACACTTTGAAGATTTCAGCATGTAAACCTGCACGTTAAGCGGTCTCAAGAACCGTTTACTGGATTTTCTTCATATTTGAAACCAAGCTTTATCTAGGGAAGGCGCAGGGCCCAGTCAATCTGGGTGACCTTCACTTAATTTTCAAGGTCACAGAGACACTTTGAAGATTTCAGCATATTAACCTGCATGTTATGCTTGTCAGTGAGATGCTTCAAGAACCATTCCCTGGAGTTTCTTCATATTTGACACCAAGCTTCATCCAGGGAACGCACATGGCCCAGTCGATTTTGGTGACCTTCACTTAATTTTCAAGGTCATAGAGACATTTTTAAGATTTCAGCATGTTAAATTGCATGTTAAGATAGTCAGCAAGATATCGCAAAAAATATTCACTGGATTTTCTTCATATTTGACACTAAGCTTCACCTAGGGAAGGCCCAGGGCCCAGTCAATTTTGGTGACCTTCACTTAATTTTCAGGGTCACAATGACACTTTGAAGATGTCAGTATGTTAACCTGAATTGTCAGCAAGATATTTCAAGAACGGTTCACTGGATTTTCTTCATAGACTTTCAAGACTTCACTTGAATGTTTTTCAATAAGCAATTTCTTTAGTACTATTTTTGCATATTTCATACACTATGACATTCATGTCAAGGTCAAAGTCAGTCTTGAAAATATGTGTGTGTGTTTGAACACCTGAAGAGCAAGATATCGAGAGGTTGACTGGTCATGTTTTTCTTGACATTTAACGTAAACTTTCATTACTTTATAAGTTTGATTTGATAATTTGCCGCGGGGTATTATGTCACCTTAGGGACAATGCTTGTTCTGGGTTACATCTTCTTTTTATTCTTGAGTATAACATTTCAGGGCTTGTTCTGGCCCCATCCTCAGGTTTCTGAGGCATCAGAACTGATGCTTTTCTGAGGTTTCAGAACTTGGCATCAGGTTTCATTATGGTGATCATCATCATCACTGTTCAGTTTTACCTGATGATGGGGCCAAAACAAGCCCTGAAACGTTGCACTCAAGAATAAAAAGAAGATGTAACCCAGAAAAATCTCTATGTTTATTCAGACTTAGTCTCAAAAGAGAGGGGTGGGCTTCGTTTTCGGAGCACAACTCGAAAACCGCTCAATATTTTTCAGCAAATATTAGTAGATATATCAAACAGAAACTACAGTAGTGCCCTTTGCTATTTACAGATTGTTGTGATTTTTAATTTTCTCAGTTTCCATGGAAACGTTTTGGACTTAGTCTCAAAAGGGAGGGGTGGGCTTTGTTTCCTGAGCACAACTCGAAAACCTTTTACTATCTTTCAACAGAACTTGGCAGATATACGAAGCAGATCTTGAAGTGGTGCCTTTTGCCATTTACATATTTTTGGCATTTATATTTTTCATGATTTCCATGGAAACGATTTGGACTTAGTCTAAACAAAAATCAAGTTGGACTTGAAGTAACTGTCAGATGATTTGTTCTTTCAAATATGTGGGGGCCGGGGGTATATGTCATATTCTGGTGACTCTTGTCTTGCATGTCACCAATTACAGAATGTCTTGTTCAGATATTTGCTAAAATACATGTACTTGTAGAAACTTTCAAAACCCTGCCATGACACACAACCGCCAATCAACATTGTTGAAAACCTTTTCCAAAAGCATGTATGATTTTTGGACAGTCAGCCATCACTTGAACCTGTTTGTATTTTCAGGTTCAGTGCGTTACGTGGGTTATGTTGATGACCGCCTCATAGCTCCACGCTTGTATGTTGGAGTCAAGCTGGATGACAATGGTAAGATACAACTTGTTGGACAATAGGTGAGGGATGGATGGGTCATGACTGGTTGAAGGGTTATTAGTGGTTGAAGGGTGGATGGGTTATGAATGGTTGAAGGGTGGATGGGTTATGAGTGGGTGAAGGGTGGGTGGATTATTAGTGGGTGAAGGGTGGATGGATTATGAGTGGGTGAAGGGTGGGTGGTGGGTGAAGGGTGGGTGGATTATTAGTGGGGGTGAAGGGGGTGGATTATTAGGGGTGAAGGGTGGATGGATTATGAGTGGGTGAAGGGGTGGGTTATGGGGTGAAGGGTGGATGGGTTATGAGTGGTGGGTGGAGGAGTGGGTGAAGGGTGGATGGGTTATGAGTGGGTGAAGGGGTGGGTGGATTATTAGTGGGTGAAGGGTGGATGGGTTATGAGTGGGTGAAGGGTGGATGGGTTATGAGTGGGTGAAGGGTGGGTGGGTTATGAGGGTTGGGTGGGGATTATTAGTGGGTGAAGGGTTGGATTATTAGGGTGAAGGGTGGATGGGTTATGGTGAAGGGTGGATGGGTTATGAGTGGGTGAAGGGTGAAGGGTGGATGGGTTGGATGAGTGGGTGAAGAAGGGTGGGTGGATTATTAGTGGGTGGGTGAAGGGATGGATTATGAGTGGTGAAGGGTGGGTGGATTATTAGTGGATGAAGGGTGGATTTATGGGGTGAAGGGTGGATGGATTATTAGTGGGTGATGAGTGAGTGGGTGAAGGGTGGAGGGTTATGAGTGGTGGATTATTAGTGGGTGAACGATGGGTGGATTATTAGTGGGTGATGGTGGGTGAAGGGTGGATGGATTATTAGTGGGTGAAGGGTGGATGGATTATGAGTGGGTGAAGGGTGGGTGGATTATTAGTGGGTGAAGGATGGATGGGTTATGAGTGGATGAATTTGTGGGTGAAGGGTGGATGGATTATTAGTGGGTGAAGGGTGGGTGGATGAACGGTGGATGGGTTATTAGTGGGTGAAGGGTGGATGGATTATGAGTGGGTGAAGGCTGGATGGATTAGGAGTGGTAGACTGGTTATTTGTTAATATATGACAAGTGGAAGGGTGATGTGTGGATAAGTGACGAGTGGATGGGTGATAAGTTGGTAAAGTGGAACTGTTGTTCTCATATCTTGTTCTTTCTAAGTGTGGTGTATGACTGTTCTGATTCCAGTCAACTCCGTTCACAATGGTATGTACATGGGCAAGAGATACTTCACCTGCCCTCTGGGTCATGGTGCAATGGTAAAGTTGTCAGATGTACGCCCCCTTGCCCAGGCCTCCCCTCGTCCCCCGGTCAAGGGCAACACCATGTTTCCCAGCTTCAAGGAGGTGTGCAAGAGAAGAAAAGAAAGAGAAGATAAGTAAGGAAATGATGAAACATGACTTGTTAGTGTGAATACTCTGTGTTCTCTTCAGTGCAAGGGACACACAGTTGCTGAATTTGTGAGGGGAAGTCTCAGTGATGCTAATTCTGGATTAGTTCATCATTTTTCAGGCAAGTGGATGCAGTGTAGTGTAGTTGTTCTGAAATTGAGGTTCCAGTTCTTGTTCTTTGGAATACACTCAAGGACTGTTGTGTCAAAGTTAAAGTACCTACAAGAATACTTCCGAGTTGTCTAAGGTTTAACACAACCATAGAAATGATGACTAAATAAGCAATATGCAGGAACCCAGTGTTTATCCTTAGACAACCGTAACTCTGACACATCAAAGTTTGACACAACAGTGTTTCACTGGCCTGTCTAAGTAACTTTGCACAACCGTGAGTACATTGTACTTGTGCATTCTCAGAGATCATTGTTTGCATAGACATGACAGATGGTCTAATAGTCATTTTCATGTTTGTTTGATATGTTTTTCCCATGAATTTGAATTTGTGAGGTGTATCTTTCAATATGTCTTCTGTTCAAGCATGACAGAGCATTGTGATCATTTCATGTCTTTCTTTAATATATATTTATCCAAATGCACAAAAATTTATTTAAAAAATGACAATTCTTTTCTAAGGCAGAATTCTGTATACCATATGAAATACAAAGTTCCTTTATTTGTCTTACATCTTATGTGGTATTTGACAGGCTTGCAAAGCTTTATGCAGAGGCTGAACAACCCAAGTGTTTCTCTGGACGGGCTGCACCCAAACCACCGTCCATCAAACCACGTCTTACAAAAACCTGTGACCTTCGCATGTCATCCGCTCCTCCCGTCTACTCAACAGGAGACCCTCATGACATTGCTATCAAGGTGACATACTTTTATTCATAAGTAATTTCAACACCAAGTGTACATACAGTTTTGAAGATAATCATCCAGAATCCCAAATTTGGCATTAGTACCTAACACTTCTTTGATTAGATGACAAACTCTCAACTTTGGAGAGGAAAAATTATGTAACCTTTGTGTGAATATAAGTGTTCATGAATACATGAATTCTGTTTGCGAGAGAAAGCAATTAATCATGTTTGAAGGCAGAATTTCATTGTCCAAGTGGAAGAGCTGAAATCTATAACCGTTTTCCAAAACAGACTGTTTGGGGGAAGTGGCCTTGAGTGAGTGAGTTTAGTTTTATGCCACACTCAGCAATATGCCAGCTATATGGCTGCGGTTTGTAAATAATCGAGCCTGGACCAGACAATCCAGTGATTAACAGCATGAGCATTGATCTGCGCAATTGGGAACTGATGACATGTGTCAACCAAGTCAGCGAGCCTGACCACCCAATCCCGTTAGTTGCCTCTTATGACAAGCATAGTCGCCGTTTGTGAAGTGGCCTTGAGTTATATGGGTGCAGTGGTGCATGGCAAATGTTTTTATTGGCTCATAAATGGTTGCAACAACTGTCACTATGCAATCAGTCTTGCGATACTTTGTAGCTGAACATCCATAAAAGTGTACGCAGATTGTTGGGTTGGGTTTTTTTAAATGAATTTGGTGAGATAATACATATTTCCCAGGAAACTGTTGAATAAGAACACTAGTGTTTGGTAAGAATATGTTGTATGTGTCTGCCATGCTGACTATGGAAGGCCAGCCTCTTATCTTGATTTTGTGATTAATTACAGTAACTAGATTTCTTTAACTAAAACCACCTGCTGGCCTCAGACTGGAAGCATCATGTATGTTGTTACCAAGGTTTGTGGACACAGTAACCACATTCTCTTGACAATATTCAGTAATTTGACAGAATTTGGTGAATACATAAACCTGGTTCACTGGGCAGTGAATTGTATAATAGTACTCAGACGAACTTCAGTGACTTGAGTGCAGTGTTCAGTATTCCTGGATCTTGCACTGTGTAGAAACAATGTAACACTTAAATCAGTGTGATGCCATGCTGTCAGATTCTAATACAGTTAAACTCACAGCAGGTCGTTCAGCAAGTATGTCAAAAATGAAAACCCTGTACAAAAACCTGTTGTCTTGTTTCTTCACTTACCCTAAATTTCATCAAAGAAACAGTGGCCTAGTTTCTCAACATTTTAATAGGGGGTAGATTTTTCTCCGTAATTCAAATTGAATGATATTTTACTAGACTCCGCCTTCAGTCATGTAGCTGAGGTCTTACACTTACATCCTTCCCTTTTCCTCTCAAATGCAAAGTGACTACTTCCAACACACTTGTAAAGCTGCTTATAGACATTTATTCTCTCTCAGGATGAGAAACGGAAGAAGGAGAAACAGGACCTCTGCCTCCAACAGGCAGCCTTGCTGAGTCCCGAGGAGCTTCAGATGAGACAGTGGCAGCAGCTGTTTGGGGGCAAGAAGGATGGACACAAGATGGCCTCCACTCTACAGAAACTCCACCAGGCATATGAGAAGGGTCTGCATATGGCCCACAGGAAATCATCTACCAGCAGCACAGACTCATAATCATGTTTAGCTTTTATGACACTTTCATTCTCAGTACATGCTGCATTTAACAAAATAGTTTGGTTTGGTTGTTGTCAAATGAGTGCTCACTCAGCACTCTTCAAGCTATATGGTGGCGGTCTGTACATAATTGTGTCTGGTATAACAAAACAATTCATTTGTGAAATGTAAAGTCAGCACATAGCAATAAGGAGCCGTGAATATATGGGTTGGAATTGGTCTTCATGCTTGTCATAAGAGGCGACTAACAGGATTGGGAGGTCAGGCCTGCTGACTTGGTTGACACGTTATTGTATCCCAATTGCGTAGATCAATGCTCATGATGTTGATCACTGGATTCTCTGGTTCAGACTGGATTATTAACAGACCTATCTATTGATAACTGGAATATTGCCAAGTGCAGCATTAAACAACAAACAGCATAGCAAATAAAGATCTGGTCATGTGAACGGCACATGCCAAATAGATACTATTCCCTGTCATGCCAGCTGCTTAATAAGTGATGGAACAACATCAACACCTGTCATAGGCATCTTTTGGTTTCCACTGTGAAATGTGCCTTGGTGTTTTACAACTATTTATCTTGCCCCCCATCCCCACTCCCCCTGCCTTTCAAAATATTGCTTTGGCTGACTACTGTTAAAGATCATAGCAATTATTAAGGTTTTAGATGTTCATTCTTGAAGATTTGATTATAAGAGCCTAAACAAGTGTTTTGTCCTGGTATTATTGTAATTGTTGTCCTCTTGACACTACATACACTGTTATGTCTGTTGAGGTGAAGTTTATTGTGTAGCATCTGTTGCATTAATCAAACACGTTTTGCTCGACTGTGATTTGTTTCTGTTGCCAAAACATTTGTACATCTATTGACACATGTTCTTGCAGTGTTCTAGTGTGTTTACAATGTCCTATCCCAGGTCAAACTGGGGACTGACCAGGTGTGTATATTCCCTACTGTAATGTACCTATTGTTTGTGTGAACTTATTAGTTAGTGTTTTAATCACAGAATTTTATGAAATACCCAATATGCCATCCATGAATGATTCAGTTACTACGGGAATCTTCTGTCTTCCCATGAGTTGTAGTTTAGATTTTCATGTCAGAAATGACTACTACCCAGAAACAGTCTTTCAACATGTATAGTGACAGAGGGCATCACGTTTGATTAATTTGAGAAAGTTAGAAGTGAGCGATAGTCTACATCTAACTCTAGTACCCAGGAAGTTTATATCCATTGTAAACAAAATGCCTGCATGAAGTATATGATTAACTGTTTTTTTGTATCTATACACAAGCATAAATTATGTTTTGGAAACATCACAGAACACAGACACAAGATGAGTAACACTCGACTGTGGAACAGTCATTATAGTGAGTGAGTTTAATTTTACGCTGCTTTTAGCAATATTCCAGCAATATCACGGCGGGGGACACCAGAAATGGGCTTCACACATTGTACCCATGTGGGGAATCGAACCAGGGTCTTCCGCGTGATGAGCGTTAACGCTTTAACCATCTAAAGTACTGTCGGAAATGCTAGAAAAATGCTTTTTAGCCTTAATATCTTTATAAAGGTGATAAATGTACTATGTTGTCAATATATCAACTCGCCTATTGTCTACCTAATTTTTATTTCAATCGATTTAACATTCCCATGCATTTAAAGGGCAGTTTACAGGAGAGAATTTGGTACCAAAACAGCAACTTAATATTTTTTCAGAGTTCAACAACAGAAATCTGAAATAGTCTTTACATTTATGCTAATAATACAGGTGGTGTAAAAATATGAATTAACGTTTTTCCTAAACAAATAAATATTCAATGTTTGTGTTACTTTACTTAATTATCGTTTCTTTATTGAAGAAATATTATTATAAATGTTAAGTCTTGATAAATAAGTTTCCCGTCATGCATGCACATCTTTATCACAGCGTCCACTATGGCCAACGATTTGCAGTCGATTGTTGCAAAGGTTTACAAATTTTTTTCTGCTTAAAAAAGACAGAGGTAAACCTTTCATTAGTTTAGAAAGGGTTTATTACAGAACTTGTAGAGCTGTTTGCATGTCTTACCAACAAGTTTACAATATTGTAAACAAATCAGACAAGACAGGGACCGTCTCAAATGCAAAACCGGGACGTGAAAACCATCCTTGACAACTTTGACAAGGGAGTGCTTAGACTGGCGGGTCTACAAACTTTATGAGAAGAAAAATATACATATTCTAAAGAAGCTACACCAGTGACTTCGTTAAATCTTTGGCCAATGTTCACAACTAGATTAAACTGACCGAATTACATCCATATGTTTTCAATGAAATATACTGTTGACATGCAAAACATTTATTAAAACGTTGCACATTTCTACAATCAATCGATAAGATAACACAAGTGATTAGACTCTTCCAATGTACAGTAATTCGTATGTTTATTTAAAAAAAACACACATACACAAATGATCCCTTACATAACCGATCATTATACTATAATGTACACATATTCAACATTTTGCAGAAAACATCTATTGAGATGACCCCTCGCCCGAGCGCATGCTCAGGTGTCAATACCATGGATGCTGATGACGTAACACAGGCAATTAATGTTTGTATCAAATAACGTCCCACTACCCCTTATTTTTCTAAGTTTTTGGTATTTTCATCAGTAAAAACACATTTTAGGGCATGTCTCACAATTTATTCTCTCGGTCTACATTAGGTAGATGTTTCTTGAAGTGATATTTGTTATTTAAGGTAACTGTAATACCTCTGAATTTTAAATATAAGTCAAAAAGCATTTTTCTAGCATTTCCGACAGTACTTTAGGCTACCCCACCACCCCAACAGTCATTATCATTTTGTGTTATACATGTTGCCAAGGTTACGCTATGTGATAAGAACAATACACTTTTTTATAGGTTGAACAGTACAGCAGCCAGGCCTTGTTGAGATAGACGTTTCTATCACTGTTGAATACAAACTGTTAATTATGGAGGTCAAAACCTATATTATTATAGATCTGCCAGTGCTTGCCTTCTCTGATCTTCCAGCCTGGTGTCCACCAGTAAATAAATACATGATTTAGTTAGTGATAAGAATTATACATTATCCTCATTATAATGTTTTGCATTTGAGTGACTGCGGTGAATATTTTGACTTTATTGTTTACAGTTTCACATTTCTGTCAAACAGGGTTGCTGTTATTCTTCTGACTGTGATAATACTATGGAAGCTGTTTTAATTTGAATTAAATCACTCCCCTACAATATGTACTTGTTGGAAGATCTAGTGAGTGAGTGAGTTTAGGTTTACGCTGCACTCAGCAATATTCCAGCTATATGGCGGCGGTCTGTAAATAATGTTCATGAATACATGAATTCTGTTTGCGAGAGAAAGCAATTAATCATGTTTGAAGGCGGAATTTCATTGTCCCAAGTGGAAGTGCTGAAATCTATAACCGTTTTCCAAAACAGACTGTTTGGGGGAAGTGGCCTTGAGTGAGTGAGTGAGTTTAGTTTTATGCCACACTCAGCAATATGCCAGCTATATGGCAGCAGTTTGTGAATAATCGAGCCTGGACCAGACAATCCAGTGATCAACAGCATGAGCATTGATCTGCGCAATTGGGAACCAATGACATGTGTCAACCAAGCCAGCGAGCATGACCACCCGATCCTGTTAGTCGCATTTACAACAAGCATGGGTTACTGAGGATTCATTCTAACCCAGATCGTCACAGGTGTTTGACCAGCATATATCAAAGCTTTTGGTTGCAGTTGAATGTAAGATGCAAACCATGATGATGGAAAGACAACCTTACTGTCAGTCTTAAGTATAACTGGTCCACCTCTCATCATCATCATCATATTCTGAGTATCCTCCAGTTGTGGCTGGCATGTCCACATGGTCCTTCTTACCATGGTAAATGTTGGTGATGTTACCAGGTGCAGCCTGAGGTGCTCCATTTGAGAGTCCATGTTGCAGTGTTACCAGGTGCAGCCTGAGGTGCTCCATTTGAGAGTCCATGTTGGTGGTGTTACCAGGTGCAGCCTGAGGTGCTCCATGTCCATGTTGGTAGTGTTACCAGGTGAGAGTCCATGTTGGTGGTGTTACCAGGTGCAGCCTGAGGTGCTCCATGTGAGGTGCTCCATTTGAGAGTCCATGTTGGTGGTGTTACCAGGTGCAGCCTGAGGTGCTCCATGAGAGTCCATGTTGGTGGTGTTACCAGGTGCAGCCTGAGGTGCTCCATGAGAGAGTCCATGTTGGTGGTGTTACCAGGTGCAGCCTGAGGTGCTCCATTTGAGAGTCCATGTTGGTAGTGTTACCAGGTGCAGCCTGAGGTGCTCCATGTGAGAGTCCATGTTGGTGGTGTTACCAGGTGCAGTCTGAGGTGCTCCATGAGAGAGTCCATGTTGGTGGTGTTACCAGGTGCAGCCTGAGGTGCTCCATGTGAGAGTCCATGTTGGATGTGTTACCAGGTGCAGCCTGGGGTGCTCCATGGGAGAGTCCATGTTGGTGGTGTTACCAGGTGCAGCCTGAGGTGCTCGATGAGAGAGTCTGTGTTGACGGAGTTACCAGGTGCAGTCTGAGGTGCTCCATGAGAGTTTCCATGTTGGCAGTGTTACCAGGTGCAGCCTGAGGTGCTCCATGTGAGAGTCCATGTTGGTGGTGTTACCAAGAGCATATGTTGGTGGTGTTACCAGGTACAGCCTGTGAGACTCCCTCCATGTGGAGTTTCATATGGGTGATGTTACCCAGTGCTGTATGAGTTACGCCATGTAGGAGTCCCATGTTGGTGGTGTTACCCAGTGCAGCCTGTGAGACTCCCTCCATGTGGAGTTCCATATGGTTGACGTTACCCAGTGCTGTATGAGTTACGCCGTGTAGGAGTCCCATGTTGGTGTTGTTACCCGGTGCAACGCTAGGGTAGGGAGGACAATATTGTAGGTACTGTATCAAAGCCTCTCTTGTACAAAGAATGTCAGATGACAGAGAGAATCTGAAAATGTAAGCGAGTGAGTGAATTATTTGCTTTTTCAGGACTATGTCCCTGACAGAGATATAACACAGCTATCAACCTGATCAAGGTATCCTGTACATAAATTCAGTAGGTGAAACAATTACAGCATCTGAGCAGTGATCCAAGCATTCATCTCTGGTTACACATTGATGGTGATGAAACCTACATTTAATACAATGCTTTTAGTTTCAAGGATTACTATTTATTTCCATTTAATCCAAACATTGTTTGAAGAAGCATGTAGGTGTCCTGTTAGGGTAAATGTAATTCATAGCATATACACAAAATCCCAAGCCACCTGCAAAACCAGACCACTTTATTGCAGGTCAAAACAAAGATGGCTAATAAATATTGTGGAAAGGCAAGGTAACTCTATATCACAATACTGTTGAACCAGGTGAATTTTCCACAATCACTGACAATAGTTGCACCTAGACATAGCTGTGAATTCACAGAACTATAGTTTCCATGAGACTCTTGTTAAAATAGTGACAATCTCAACTGAGTTCAGAAGCTGCTAACAGGACAGTAGTCTGGACTTGACTCTCGGCCCACTTACCAGACCTTTACACCACTGACCCCTACACAGACTCCCAATAGTACTACAGCCTGAATCTACATGCTAGTAACACCACAGACTCCTACACGGACTCCCAATCAGAACTACAGCCTCAATCTACATGCTACTAACACCACTGACCCCTACACGATCTCCCAATAGTACTACAGCCTCAATCTACATGCTAGTAACACCACTGAACTCTACACAATCTCCCAATAGTACTACAGCCTCAATCTACATGCCAGTAACACCACTGACCCCTACACAATCTCCCAATAGTACTACAGCCTCAATCTACATGCTAGTAACACCACTGACCCCTACACAGACTCCCAATAGTACTACAGCCTGAATCTACATGCTAGTAACACCACTGACCCCTACACAGACTCCCAATAGTACTACAGCCTCAATCTACATGCTAGTAACACCACTGACCCCTACACAATCTTCCCAATAGTACTACAGCCTCAATCTACATGCTAGTAACACCACTGACCCCTACACAATCTCCCAATAGTACTACAGCCTCAATCTACATGCTAGTAACACCACTGACCCCTACACAGACTCCCAATAGTACTACAGCCTGAATCTACATGCTCTACATGCTACTAACACCACTAGACCCCTACACATGACTCCCACCAGTACTACAGCCTCAATCTACATGCTAGTAACACCACAGACTCCATGCTACACCAATCTTCCAAGCCTACAGCCTGAATCTACATGCTAGTAACACCACTGACCCCTACACAGACTCCCAATAGTACTACAGCCTCAATCTACATGCCAGTAACACCACTGACCCCTACACAGACTCCCAATAGTACTACAGCCTCAATCTACATGCTAGTAACACCACAGACCCTACACAGACTCCCAATGGTACAGACTCCCAATAGTACTACAGCCTCAATCTACATGCTAGTAACACCACTGACCCCTACACAGACTCCCAATAGTACTACAGCCTCAATCTACATGCTAGTAACACCACTGACTCCCAACACACTACAGCCTCCCTAATGCTAGTAACACCACTGACCCTGAATCTACTACAGCCTAATCTACATGCCACTAACACCACTGACCCCTACACAGACTCCCAATAGTACTACAGCCTGAATCTACATGCCACTAACACCACGGACCCCTACAGAGACTCCCAATAGTACTACAGCCTCAATCTACATGCTAGTAACACCACTGACCCCTACACAGACTCCCAATCAGTACTACAGCCTCAATCTACATGCTAGTAACACCACTGACCCCTACACAGACTCCCAATCAGTGCTACACCCTGAATCTAGCCCCCTTTACACCACTGACCCCTACACAGACTCCCAATCAGTGCTACACCCTGAATCTAGCCCCCTTTACACCACTGACCCCTACACAGACTCCCAATCAGTGCTACACCCTGAATCTAGCCCCCTTTACACCACTGACCCCTACACAGACTCCCAATCAGTGCTACACCCTGAATCTAGCCCCCCACTTTACACCACTGACCCCTACACAGACTCCCAATCAGTGCTACACCCTGAATCTAGCCCCCTTTACACCACTGACCCCTACACAGGCTCCCAATCAGTGCTACACCCTGAATCTAGCCCCCTTTACACCACTGACCCCTACACAGACTCCCAATCAGTGCTACACCCTGAATCTAGCCCCCTTTACACCACTGACCCCTACACAGACTCCCATCAGTGCTACACCCTGAATCTAGCCCCATTTACACCACTGACCACTACAAGGACTCCCAATCAGTGCTACACCCTGAATCTAGCCCCATTTACACCACTGATCACTACAAGGACTCCCAATCAGTACTACACCTGAACCTTAAGTGTATACAGCCATTTATTATTTACAACTAATGCATAACAAGAAGACAAAGTCATCAATATCCCCCGCAATGGCAAAATACTCTTCATGATAATTATGTCTACGAGTTATGATTATGTCAAATATTTAGGTGTGTATATAGAAAAGTGGAAGGAGAGTATTGAAAGGTTTTTAAAGTTCTGCTCCAGAAAGTATCACAAATTCAGGCTAAGACAAACTTGTTGCCATGGAAACGCCAAAAATATTTTATTCAGAATTCCAAAACTACCAAAAGGCACCAGTACACCACCAGACCAATCTATGTGCCAAGTTTGGTAAAGAAATAGTGAATGGGTTTCAAAGCTCGGAAAATATTTACTACCACCAATTCAGGCTAAATTGTTGCCACGGAAACGCCAAAAATATATTATTCAGAATTCCAAAACTACCAAAAGGCACCAGTACACCACCAGATCTATCTATGTGCCTCGGGAAGTTTGGTTGCCAAACCAAAATAGTGAATTCCAAAACTACCAAAGGCACCAGTTTACCAGTTATGTGCCAAATTTGGTGAAAAATATTGAGCGGGTTTTGAGTTAAGCTCGGAAAAGTTACTACCACCAATTTCAGGCTAAGTCAAAACTTGTTGCCACGGAAACGTAAAAATATATTATTCAAATTCCAAAACTACCAAAAGGCACAGATATATATTCAGAATTCCAAAACTACCAAAAGGCACCAGTACACCACCAGACCAATCTATGTGCCAAATTTGGTGAAGAAATAGTGAACGGTTTTAGAGTTCAGCTCGGAAAAGTGCACACAACCACTAATTTCAGTCTAAGTTGAACTTTTGCCATGGAAACGCCAAAAATGTTTATTCAGAATTCCAAAACTACCAAAGGCACCAGTTCACCACCAGATCTATCTATGTGCCAAAGTTTGGTGAAGAAATATTGAAACGGTTTTAGAGTTCTGCTCCGGAAAAGACAAATGTGCCGGACAGTTTGACCGGAAATATTACAGACGAGTCCATTTTAATACCCATAAAAGCGTTACGGGGGGATAAAAAGTGTTGCACACTAATCATCACCTGCCCCTAGGAAACCATCATCACGAAAAGTCATTTTAACTATTTGTGGCGTATTTGTCATAAAAAATATGCTGCTACACCTGTGATGGATCTATCTCACCTCTGAGGTTTTGTAGAATATCTTTGTCTGCTGACGACCATGTTTGGGCCAGGATATCAGAGTTTAAAGTCTTCTCTTCTGACAACTGTTCTATCCAATGCATCTTCATATTATATCTGTTCATAAGGAAATCTAACAGTCATGGCAGTATCTGCCTTCATCAAGATCCAGTACTCCATACTAAGCATAATCAATCATGCATTAATATCTGACACTGGTCCAATACTTAGTCTGAAACTAACTTCCATTATCATACATTAATGACATATAATGTAGGGTTTTTAAACTGCTGATCAATACAGCTGAAGGTTCTTCTCATGTAGTATGTCCTTCACCATGATAACTGATGATCCTTGATCACTTAATCCTAATCTGAAGTAGGTGTGTATTAATTTTCAACCTTCAAAATATACATATGACAAATTGTGATTTGAGAAACAATAGTATTTGTAATAATGACCTGAGGGAAGGGTATATTCAACTAAACAAATCAAATAGTCGCATAGGTTTTATCTGAACATTAAAATTCACCATACGTCAATGTTGTTTTACCAGCACATATATATAGGAATATGCTAGCTGGATCAACGCAGCTGAAAGAAGTGACTGAAACCATAAGTAACTAACCATGCAGTGGGGCACAATGTCAGACAAACTACCCAAGTCACAGGTCCTGCTAACCTGATCTTTATTTAATCCCTTCTGACAACAGGCACACATGCTGGGAACATACTCTAACCCTGGTCACAGTCCCGTTTCACAGACAAACAAAGGATACAAGTCAAAGAGCAAACATTCCGAATCCACGAGTATTTCCAACATGGCCGACATCGACGGCCATGTTGCTGTCGAGTCAGTCATCTTATACACATCAAGTTCACTGGAATGTCTCTTGTACAACTTCACACACTGGTCATGATGTCTGCAGAACTTATCTTGTTCCTCTTTCACAGCACTTCTGAAATAGGACATGTAACAGGTCTTAAGTTGTGAACTTTGATACAAATCTTGCCAATGATAAGGCTCTAAAGACAACTAAAATAGGGCTACAGATTGTTTCCCAGGGGAAAAGAAACATCAGCTTCCTAAATCCAAATTTATTTCCTTTGCTGCTTTTCCCTCCTCTTCCATTACACACAAGATCTCCAGGGCATTTCTTGATAACTTACGATGACTGTACAAGTGGTTTACTTTTCAGTACTAACATTCAAAATGAAATCTAAAATATTATTCATTTGATTACATAATTTTTAACATATCTTATTGATATACATGATTATCTGGAAATCCATTGCTATTGATATAGATATCATAACCTATCTGAGAGAACAGTAGCCAATGTACTGGCAGATTCATTTGGGGATGCAGGAGGTGCACATTTCAGACACCTCTCATGTAACACAGTGACCTTGGCCAAGTGACTTTTCAGTTTTGACTTTGGTATTATGTGCACCCTTGAATTTTCAAAATCCTGAAAGTGGCCCTACACAGCATACACATACACAACCTAAAATTAGTAAATGGTAACTTACAGCTTGTCATGTAGATTGGCTAGTTTATTATCCAACTCTGATAGAATCTTGTACAGTAGCCTCTCCTGGACATCTGGTAATACCTTCCCCACTGGGAGTGCTTCAACAGCCACGCCTTTACAGTCAGAGTACTGCTCACACAGGTTGGTTACCACAGTAACCGTACCAGCACAGTCGGCTAGCGTCTTCTCCCAGAGACAAACAACCGATTCAAGAACTTGGAATGTTTTCTGAAGCTGTTTTTGTAGGCTTAACTCGCCCATTTCCTATCGCTTGTTGACCTGGAAAATGATTTTAGTGTATAAAGAACCTCTACAAGCATGACCTGAGAGTCTGTGAGCACACAGAATTCCCTGTATCTATCTCATTTCCTTCTGAACAAGTGAGGCTTAACGCTGCAAAGACCTTACTTTCAGACAAATTACCCAAAAGGTTCACACTGAGTCAAAATCAAATTCTCTATTTGCTAAATGGTGCAAACTTGCCACCATTCCTATTGTAAATAGACCTTTGTCAATGATTTAATTAGAATCCTAGGTTGTGGTTAAATAATGAAAGTTGATAATCATGGGACCATCTAATATCGTGGAAGTTAATGTTATGGCTATAATGATTATAAAAATACAGTGAAAATACATAATCTAATTTCACTGTATTTATATTTTTAGACTATGGCATGTGGCACAAGCACATAACGTTCACTTACTACAAAGTAACATTCAGCTATAATCTCGTGCTACAGATCAACACAAAGTATTGTTGTATTAACCTGTATAGCTATAAACATTATAAAGAAACGTAAGAACCTTAAGTGACAGAAGTAACAAAGCAGGAGTGTTATTTTGTAGTTTCTTTTCATTGGGCTGTGTTTATAACTACTGTTTTAATATCAAAATTATTTTTTTATATTTTCATTGGGACAAGTAATGTATGTTTCTTTTTAACCAAAAACAATTGAACTGCTACTCATTTAGATAAAATAACAGTGCAAAATGGCTAGTAATAATCCAGTCAGTCAATTTATCACACCTCTCTACAAAAATTGTACCAGTCACAAGTTGTTGTCAAGGAAAAACCATGCTTAATCTGGGCATCAATTTGAGTACGATTCCAATGATAAATCAATTTCAAGCATTCCATCATGCCAATATTACTATTGGCAAACCAACTTCCAGCTCGAAACACACGGCAAGTATGACCCTAAATTTTGAACACTTACTTATTGAGGCCCCCGTAGCTCAATCGGTAGAAAGCAGGACTTTAAATCTGAGCATTGTGAGTTTGAAACCCCGCTTTGGAACAAACATTTGCAACAGTTTCTTCAACGAAGAAGTGTGTGAGTGATGGTGACATGTGACGTCTCTTCAGGTTGTACGTTACTTCCTTACAAATCATAGTGAAGAATTCTAAAGGTGCTCCAAAGCATGCAATATTATGGACTGATAAAAATGTTCATCATATTAGCAGCTTAATGATGAAACCTGTCATGCCGACATGAATATTGTATTCTCATCTATTTTTGTAATCTTTTGCGTAGTTTCTACATTCAAATTTCAGGCTAGTGAATGATTTTGTGGACTAGTAACTTTCAGGCATACCTAGCCTCACTGGCTAGCAAAATTTGGAAACTATTTCACACACTGCTTACAATTGGCTGTGGAAAGCATTGTGAAGTTGCATCTCTGATTATATTAGGATGGTAAATATGCAGATGAACCTATATTTGTCGAAGTATTACTCTTGAAGTAAGTTTGGTTTGTGCAAGATGTCATGGATGACTGAGACAGGGTCAAACCAGTTTCAAAATATTTCAAACCATATTGTCTATTTGCTTTCATTGGAAATTGAACTTCATCCTTACACTATCTTGTAAAATTAGTATAGGTCATGGCTTCGCAATATTCTAGAGTTTGTCTTCTTCTAAAGTTTCTTGCAATCATGATGTTTTGTTGTTTGGTCCTGTGATCTTTGTATCTGCTGAACAAGATACCATCATCCCATGGACCGCCATGCAGCATGCAGTGTCTGTTTGCCAGAAATGAGTAATAGGTCGTAAATAAAGATCGACTGGTGTTGTATACTATATAAAGAATAATTTGTAATTACATTTTACATGTATTAGAATTTGTTCTACATTTGGATTGCGTATTGATGAAACTGGAGTCTAAAAAAGAAAATGTGTTGTTTGCGACAATGGTTTACGATACCGGAAGTGATGTTTGATTGGTTAAGAGAACATTGATTCAAACTAAAGCGGAAATTTCAATATGTGAGTTTTTGCATTATAGATCAATTCTCTTTACTTGGAGTAAATCGGAATGTGATGGTAGAAACTTCTTTTCAGCAAGTAGACTTTTCTTAATTGTGAGTTTTGAATCACGAAATGATCTCGATCAAAAGACGACATATCACAATGAAGTGAACTGTCATAATTTTGATCCAAAATGCGAACAAGCCATGTAGACATGTTTGATTTTTCTTATTATATAGCATACCCACCCACTGATCTCATGAAATAAATAATAACAACCGTTTTCGTGAAATTTCATGATTTTTTAAGTCCAACAGTTCAGTATAATGTAACTGATGTATCCTCTCAGTCTCATATATTCCCTTTGCTAAAGACTTGAACCAGAGGCCGTGTTATTTTTCTACAACTAGATACACTCTTACGGTGGAATTTCGGTTGCTTAGAGGAAAGATTTCTGCCCGTAACCCCCGTTTTTTTATCATTCTATGCCTGAGATTTATAGTTAGAATAGATGTTTTTATATAGAAAGCCTACCCTAAACCTAACATAATGCTAAATCTAAACCATAAACCTAAACCCCCAACCCCTTAAATAATAATAGAGTACATTTCAAGCGGGGGTTACGGGCAGAACTCTTACTGGCGGAAGGTATCCGGTATTCTGTAATCTTACCTAAAACTTCACTAACTTAAAAATTTTCTTGAAAAAAACACACCCAACAATCCAAGATTTACAATATCTGCATGATCTATGTGACTTAACACGCCTTCTTATAGTAAACACGTCTGATGTTTGAAAACGTGATTACAAAACTGTACAAGTAGCTCTACGTGAACATACTGGATATTATTTCGACATGCCTGTGAAGGCTGATTGAAGAACACAGTGCATGCTCATGTTCTTTTACTCAACAAGGTACCAACTGAAAAGAAACATTCAATGTGCCAGTCATTTACATGTGTGAATTTAAAATGATCTTTTGATGCACATTTTCATAAGTCATTTATCTGTGATATATTTATGTATTTACTATGTTACTGTCACTCTTGGGAATGTGTCAGAATGGGTCTTTTAACAAACTATTATGTTGTAATGTTATCTTGTAATAGCATCTAATATTTCCCTATCTTAAAATGTCTTATCCAAAATATGTCAGTGTCCAATCTCGGGCATGCCCTGTGGATGTTTTATCATTAGCAAGCTACTGCTGTCAGTACTGACTTGATCACGACTTTTATACCTATAGTGTACTGTGATCAACAAAAATGTGTATGAACATGATGATGTATGCAAAAACATACATGGACATTATAATCAAGATATAATGAATGAGCAATATATATGATCATAAGGATGAGGAATATCGTTGGTACAGATATAAGATTTAAAAGAAATAATGTCATATATATTTTATGTATCAGTTTGTCCATTTTTAGCACTACATAAATCCATAATGCCACCTCGTAAACGAACAACTCGAATAAACAAGCGAGCTAAACCCAAAGCTCCTGAAGGGGATGAAGGCAAATCACTGACTGAGCAGGAACGAGAGCGTAAATTGGAAGTCTTCCTACAGGACTATGATGCCAAAGGTAGATATTCATACCCTGGAAATAGATGTCAGGAATATTGCCATGATCATTAGACATATGGTCTTGTATTTGGTAGACCAGTGCCTGCCAGCATGCTACCACCTCACCATCAGCCCACCATTTGCTTACCAGGATGACTGCTATATTAGTTCATATGGCTGAAGGAAATATCCAGCACGAATACACATGTATACTGAGTTACCATGGCTACTGTTGAATGACACCTGAATCTCGCATGTGCTGTGTACCTTCCACAACAGAAAAGATCCCCCAATACTGATTATCCATATTTCAGCTATATCATCTAAAATAAACTGGAGATCAGTGATGAATCCCAAAGCCCAACCATCAGTTTTACTCTGCCTGATGGTGTGTAGTTCTTATGCATTCCGAGCTCCAGATATGCTTCATATTATCAACACTGTGTAATTAATTACCCAGTATGTCCATTTTAACTTGTATACCTATGCTTCTTTACAGGTCTTTGTCGCAGATTTAAAATGTTTTGTTAAATATGTGTTTTGACATGTTATTTTTAGTTGAGACCTCTCTTAAGATCATGGAAGATAAAATCAATCAGCTTTGCAAGTCAGTAACTGTCCGACTGAAGGGAGAAATCATTCAGCTGCCTCAGGTAAAAATATTTATAGCATATCCATCCAATCTGTAGGTTCTAGTCAGGGATTACTCCCTTGTTTATCAAGATGTGGTTTTCTTGTTTCTATATAATGTATGTCAGTGTTTAAAATTCAGCATGATTATCAAGAGGTCCTTGTCATTGCCCTAATGGCAAAGGTTATATGGTTTTTAAGACAGTTTGTAAACAAAGTGTTTTGGCTTAATTATATACCTCTGAATTACAATATACAGTAGTATTACTACTAGTAAATTGTCATATGTACAAAACAAAGCACATGGGCATTGTTTCATAACACATTTGGAGAGCAGGCAACATAGGTGTGATGCTTTTAGAATATTGCAAACCTTTTTGAATCAACTGTAAAATCATTGACTGAATTCAATAGATTTTCATTATTTGTTGAAGATCCATTTGGATTTCCTTTTAGAACAGAATTCAAATCTTATCCTTTGACACAGGAATGCTTGTCATTTCTAATTTGATTTTATTAACTACGAGGGCGAACATATTGGGGTTCATATTTTTCATAAGATGCCCTAGGGCAAAATATCACTTTGTCATGGTGACGTTTACGACACTCGTGTGCCTAAATATCGGTATATCCCTAGCTCTCGCTCGAGAAAAACCAACATTTATGCACTCGTGTCGTAAACATAGTATGGCATGGGCACTCATATAATATTCTCTATATAATTTGAGCAAATGAAGAAAAAACTAAAGCACATCTTCGTAAAGAGTGGATAATCTGACAGAATCTACAGCCTCAATTTCAGTTAGAATTCAATTTTGTGGCATTAGATTGTAGTAGTGTCTTAAATTGCCATTTTAAACAGCCCAACTTCACTGGGCATTTCATATTAGATCTCAGTCTTTTCCTGAAAAATGTCATTATTTCATCATGCTTGTCCAGTGTTATCAGTCACATCAGTGACAAGTATCATGATACAGAAGATAAATATGTCAACACCTAACGTGGTCACTGTAATGATGGCATGGTTTGTTATTGTAACACTGTTCCTTTTTCTGTTGTCTTTTATTGGCAGTGATCTGTAATCATGTAATATTGATGTTATATGTGTTCTATTTGTTATTGCAGAAAGTACGAGAAATGACAATGGATGATTTTATTGGTAAGTCTGTGGCTCATGCCGCAATAAGGGATACTGCTGCAAGGGAATAATAAATCCAATCTATTTACAGTTTATTCATGACTAGACTCATCTATTTGATCAATACATAAAACATCATTCTTTCCATAGTTTCACTACTGACCTTGTCTAACCCTGGTGAACTAGAGATGGCAGTACAGTGTTGATGTATGTCTTCATGCCTTTAAAGTTTTGTTTTACTGAGAACATGAATTAAGCCACCATGATTATGTGTACACTCCCTTATCATTGCAGCCTCTGGGGGAACAGTTCAGTGTGCTCTGGAATATCTGGAGATGAAGAGCCAGGAGGAGGATACTGGTGGCTTTGGCAGAGTGTGTCCTATGTCAAGTCAGCTGGTTAGAACCATGTGAGTACATGTCCTTGTCAGTCATATCAATGTGAGTATGTGTCCTTGTCAGTGATATCTGTGTGAGTACATCTAAATGTCCTTGTAAGTGATATCCATGTGAGTACACATCCTTGTCAGTGATATCAGTGTGAGTACATGTCCTTGTCAGTGATATCCATGTTAGTGTGTGTCCTTGTCAGTCGTATCCATGTGATTACATGTCCTTGTCAGTGATGAGTCATGTGATTACATGTCCTTGTCAGTGATCTCAGTATGTCAGTCATATCAATGTAGTCATATCCATGTCCTTGTCATATTCATGATATCAATGTGAGTACATGTCCCTGTCAGTCATATCCATGTCAGTCATATTCATGTGTATGTGTCCTTGTCAGTCATATTTATGTGAGTATGTGTCCTTGTTAGTCATATCCATGTGAGTATGTGTCCTTGTCAGTCATATCCATGTGAGTATGTGTCCTTGTCAGTCATATCCATGTGAGTATGTGTCCTTGTCAGTCATATTCATGTGAGTATGTGTCCTTGTCAGTCATATCCATGTGAGTATGTGTCCTTGTCAGTCATATCCATGTGAGTATGTGTCCTTGTCAGTCATATCCATGTGAGTATGTGTCCTTGTCAGTCATATTCATGTGAGTATGTGTCCTTGCCATGTATGTGTCCCTGTCAGTCATATTCATGTGAGTATGTGTCCTTGTCAGTCATATTCATGTGAGTATGTGTCGTCAGTCATATCCATGTTATGTGTCCTTGTCAGTCATATCCATGTGATATGCTCCTTGTCAGTCATATCCATGTTAGATCCTTGTCAGTCATATCCATGTGAGCCGCCTGTGAAGTATTCAATGAAACATGTTATCCTTTAACCTTTTGAGTGAGACCATCATGGAGGAGCAGGGTGCCAGCCCAACACCGACCCAGAACTGCAGGAGGGTAAGACTCAACATGAACTGGATGGAACCTACCACTGTTATATACCTGTCCTTGTAACAGATCCAGGAGTAGTATACACAATGGTGGTAGGGGCCACAAAGCAAAATTCCTATGTTAAAGTAATGGGGAAAAGACCAAAGGGTGCACCTCCACTCAACATTTGAGTATATAGGGACACTCTTTGTTTGTATTTTTTTTCTTCATGGTCCCAGTAGTCCATCCAACCCAAAGACAGGTATACGGAAAGCCAAAATGGAGTCCAGCGCAGAAAAACAACAACAATATGTCGATGGGGTTTGGACCACTCTCGTGTTGTTTCTCCATCGACGAAGGTGCACTTGAATTAGAAATACACTATGTACATAGGTATAGAACACACCAAAATGCCAGGAACTAAGCTATCGTGTGAAGCCTACGCCGAGATCCGATCAGGTCGTTTGTCCCTTCCGGAAGCAAAGAGGAAGTACCACATATCGCAAGCCCGATACACGCAAATCCGTGGCAGCTCCGAGAGAACTCCCGACATGGCCGAAGTCTTCGAGAGACTGCTGGTGAAGTGTCCCCACGTATTGCTTTCCAACCGAGAGAAACAAATCCTGGAGAAATCTGGACACACCTTCTACGAACGCTACCAGATGCCTCGCCAGTTTCTGGAACTGTATTTGCTGTACTTTTGCCCATTCGCTCGAAGACGGCAAAATAGTGGATTTCGTCTACCTCTACCCACCTAACCAATTTCGCCTAGCATCGGACAAACTCCGCATCGTTCTCGCAGACGACTACTGCCACCCATCAGAACCCAAGGACAGAAGACACCACCGATGCACCGACTGCCTGGCCGCCATATCGAAACTCCCCACTCTCTTCGAGTGAGACAACTCTACGTGCAAGTGCGGCGCCATTGACCACTGCGCCGACAGCAAGAAATGAGTTCTGTGGAAAAACAAAGTGATAGAAAACTACACACCACCCCAGGAGGATCAACTCCCACTTGATGTTCCGGAAGAAATCCCAATCCACTACTTTCTCACAAACATAGAGAATCTGTACGATGACTGCCTCTCTTGGTGCCTGTGCTACCAACGCCGCGTTGGCGAGTTGTCGGCCAATTGTCAATGCAGCGAGAAAGAGTCTTGTATCTTCTGGCAACTATCGGGACAAGCAGATCTGCCATGGGGACGGGGACGGCATACCACCCCTTTGCCCAACTACGGCGGACCCAAGGATGTGGAAGTGGCAGCCCCTCCATGCAGCAAACACCGAAAAGCCACAGACGTTCCGGAAGGAGTCTACATTTTCCAAAAGTTTTCCGTAGCGAAATACGAAGGGAAGAACCTAGACTAACAACTAGTCTCTGAAATGAACATATTTTACTGAAAAAAGTTCATAGTAAAAAAAATTATATATAATGAAAAGGAGCCCTGAGACTTTCTTCATTTTCAGAGACTAAACAAATCTGCAGAGGGATAATTTCTTGGAATTTCACAACACATGCAAAGATGCTTATCACCCATTACTGCTTTAATTGTGTGTGACAGGAATAATTACTGCCCCCACCGCCTCCCGGTCCTACTGCCAGTGGTGTGGGCCGATTTGGGGTAATGAGTATCAAGTGTCGCCAAATCTATTTTGAGAGCAAGCAGGGATACCAGCTAAGGGTAGCATCTCTTGATAATCCTATGCCTGGACAACTGGATGTCACCCCAAAAAATCCAAAGTTATTTATATTCTCCAAAATCCAAAGGTTGTGTCTGCACTATATGTGGAAGTTTAATTGATGTCGCATATATATAATGTAACAAGCAGAAAAAGTCATCAATATCCCCCGCAATGGCAAAATACTCTTCATGTATATGTCAGTTAGTTATGACTATGTCAAATGTTTTGGTGTGTATATAGCAGTGAGTGAGTGAGTTTAGTTTTATGCCACACTCAGCAATATTCCAGCTGTCTGTAAATAATAGAATCTGGGTCTAACCCCCAAAAGGCACATCTAGGGGATCATGCTTGACATGTGTACCAAGTTTGGTTAAGCTATCACAAATAGTTTAGGACATATGCTTCGGACAAAGCGTGATGGAAGCACGGACGGACGGAACTCGTTTCCATATTTCCCCGCAACTTCGTTGTTACGCGGGATAACAATATGCCATCAGATCCCCATGACAATGTCTTTTCAAAGTTTATGGATAAAGTCACAAATGCCTACAACGTTGAGGTTCACTGCTTTGATACAAATGATTTATATTTCTCTGTTTGTCTCTTCATCATGCAAATCATCAAAGTTCCAATTCATTTTTACCCTGAGATGGAAAACCTTTCGAAATGATCCCCTCTCCTCGCCAGTGTAAAATGAAACAGTTAAAGAAAATACTCAGATTTTATAAGTCATCAGGTCTCTAGTGTAATCACACATGTTGTTTGTCTGGAGTGAGAGGACAGGCAGAAGCAGGAGGTCTTGGCTCAGCGTGGGGTCTTGGGGGAGGCTCCCCATGAGTTAATATTAAATACTAGTGACAGCTAGAGATCAACTGATAATTACAAGCCATATTCTGGCTTGTGAATTCAGCAGATTGGTACAGACCCTGAAGCTGAGGAAATCTAGACTTGCCACATTTTCTAGACTTGTGTGGGCTTTCTTGGATATATTTGCTTCAGGGTCTGTACGAGAGACTAGGAAGAACCCACTGTTGCTGCTACTGGATTCGCCATCGAATTCCGGTGTACAGCTACAAGATATGAGAAAAGGTTCGAGACACCGGTGGAATAGAACGTCTACGTTTGGTGGGTAGAGCATTTCTGTGCAGGCTGGGCAAAATCTGCCACTCGCACATATCGATGAGGCAAGACGATCGAGAAGTCGAGTTGCTGCTCCCACCAGAGACCGGGCGGGAATAGCTTTTTTCCTGGATATATATAGGGAGTAAGTACTCCATATTTTTTCACTACAGGAGTACTGGAAAACCTTAAGAGTACATTATTGTTTCGTTTCATATACTCATGCCAATAATGGTTGTCACCCCCCACCCCCACCCCCTCTCCAATAAAAAATTGAAGGGTGACAACCATTATTGGCATGAGTATATATGCACCACAGCATTGATAGTCTTGTGTAAACAGGTCAATAAACAATAAACCAATATTTTTCTTCAGATAAATACGTCTGTAAGTGATTCTCAGACCATACACTATTGCTGTGGTGCGTACATGCTACGTTTTCTAAATTATTTGCTACCGTATTGTGCTTAATTTTTATCCGGACATACGCCGATACGGCCCTTATCTGGAGCCCTGGAGCCCATCCTTCCCATATGTCTATATGGAAATCCCAATCCTATCACAATCCTCTCCCATTTTTTCCTGGAGTTCTTCGTCATCCTTATCTAGCCTAGACAAGATGTCGACCAAGAAATTATTTTTTTCCTGGGAGAGGATTGGGATTTCCATATAGACATATGATGATGTTGTTGGCTCGTGCGGAGCAAACCGCGAATACGTTGTCGGCTGGTGTGCAGCGAACGACAAATTTGTTGGTCGACATCTTGTCGAGGCTGGACAAGGACGACAACGAACTCCGGGAGGAAATAGAAAACGTCGAGGAGGAGGATACGCGGTCGGGTATTGAGAAGGTGCTGCAGGCGGTAGAATCAACCCAAAAGTGGACCTACCTTTCGCTAGCCTCCTTGTTTGTATGGAATGTCGTCTACAAGACCTGGAAGCATGCCAGCACACCGTCGGCCGCCGCCCACCACGCAACACCGGTCCACAAACATGTCGACGAGACGCCAAAACATATGGACCCCCACCACATGCTGTAGAGAAAGTCGATGTGTGGAATGCAGCCTGTTTTCTGCCTTCTCAGATTCCTCCAGCAACGCCCTTGCGTTTGTGTAGTAGTATTTTCGATAGAAAAAAGCTATTCCCGCCGGTCTCGATCGTCTTTCCTCATCGATATGTGCGGATGGCAGATTTTGCCCAGCCTGCACAGAAATGCTCTACCCACCAAACGTAGGCGTTCTATTCCGCCAGTGTCTCGAACCTTTTCTCATATCTTGTAGCTGTACACCGGAATTCGATGGCGAATCCAGTAGCAGCAACAGTGGGTTCTTCCCTTCGTATTTCGCTACGGAAAACTTTTGGAAAATGTAGACTCCTTCCGGAACGTCTGTGGCTTTTCGGTGTTTGCTGCATGGAGGGGCTGCCACTTCCACATCCTTGGGTCCGCCGTAGTTGGGCAAAGGGTGGTATGCCGTCCCCGTCCCGTGGCGGATCTGCTTGTCCTGATAGTTGCCAGAAGATACAAGACTCTTTCTCGCTGCATGGACAATTGGCCGACAACTCGTCAACGAGGCGTTGGTAGCGCAGGCACCAAGAGAGGCAGTCGTCGTCATACAGATTCTCTATGTTCGAGAGAAAGTAGTGGATTGGGATTTCTTCTGGAACATCAAGTGGGAGTCGATCCTCCTGGGGTGGTGTGTAGTCTTCTATCGCTTTGTTTTCCACAGAACGCATTGTCTCCCTCAAAGAGAGTGGGGAGTTCCGATATGGCGGCCAGGCAGTCGGTGCATTGGTGGTGTCTTCTGTCCTTGGGTTCTGCTGGGTGGCAGTAGTCGTCTGCGAGAACGATGCGGAGTTTGCCCGATGCTGGGCGAAATTGGTTAGGTGGGTTGAGGTAGACGAAATCCACTATTTTGCCGTCTTCGACGAATGGGCAAAAGTACAGCAAATACAGTTCCAGAAACTGGCGAGGCATCTGGTAGCGCTCGTAGAAGGTGTGTCCAGATTTCTCCAGGATTTGTTTCTCTCGGTCGGAAAGCAATACGTGGGGACACTTCACCAGCAGTCTCTCGAAGACTTCGGCCATGTCGGGAGTTCTCTCGGAGCTGCCACTGATTCACCCGATCGGATCTCGGCGTAGGCTTCACAAGATAGCTTAGTTCCTGGCATTTTGGTATGTTCTATACCTATGTACCTAGTGTATCTCTAATTTGAATGGAGAAACAACACGAGAGTGGTCCAAACCCCATCGACATATTGTTGTTGTTTTTCTGCGCTGGACTCCATTTTGGCTTTCCGTATACCTGTCTTTGGGTTGGATGGACTACTGGGACCATGAAGAAAAAAAATACAAACAAAGAGTGTCCCTATATACTCAAATGTTGAGTGGAGGTGCACCCTTTGGTCTTTTCCCCATTACTTTAACATAGGAATTTTGCTTTGCGGTCCCGTACCACCATTGTGTATACTACTCCAGGTTTCACCCTCCTTATACCTCTACTTGTAGCAGATCCAGGTTTCACCCTGCTTATACCTCTCCTTGTAACAGATCCAGGTTTCACCCTCCTTATACCTCTCCTTGTAGCAGATCCAGGTTTCACCCTCCTTATACCTCTCCTTGTAACAGATCCAGGTTTCACCCTCCTTATACCTCTCCTTGTAACAGATCCAGGTTTCACCCTCCTTATACCTCCTGTAGCAGATCCAGGTTTCACCCTCCTTATACCTCTCCTTGTAGCAGATCCAGGTTTCACCCTCCTTATACCTCTCCTTGTAACAGATCCAGGTTTCACCCTCCTTATACCTCTCCTTGTAACAGATCCAGGTTTCACCCTCCTTATACCTCTCCTTGTAGCAGATCCAGGTTTCACCCTCCTTATACCTCTCCTTGTAACAGATCCAGGTTCACCCTCCTTTTACCTCTCCTTGTAACAGATCCAGGTTTCACCCTCTTTATACCTCTCTTTGTAACAGATCTAGGTTTCACCCTCCTTATACCTGTCCTTGTAACAGATCCAGGTTTCACCCTCCTTATACCTCTCCTTGTAACAGATCCAGGTTTCACCCTCCTTATACCTCTCCTTGTAACAGATCCAGGTTTCACCCTCCTTATACCTCTCCTTGTAACAGATCCTGGTTTCACCCTCCTTTTACCTGTCCTTGTAACAGATCCAGATCCTGCTATATACTTATAATGTCAATTCTGTACTGTTTGTGATGACATTTTGTGACTAAGGATGCTACTTTGATGTTGCAGAAAGCTACAGGCAGAACGACAGTGAAGAAAAGCAAGTATTTACAGGAATCTTCTGTTTACAGACCCTCTGCTGTGATGAACTCTTCACTAAGGTCAAGGTGAGTATTGCAAGCAAGTTATTACCAGTATTTAAGGAGAGCCTTTGGTACCTGCACAAATATTGATCATGTGTGCTTGCATGTTTCTTGAACTGTTGATTCCCCACATGGGCATATTGTATGAAGTCTATTTCTGGTGTCCCCCACTGTGATATTGCTAAAAGCGGCATCAAACTCACTCACTCATTCTTGAACTGTTGATAGCAAACAGTTTGATTGAGCTAAAATAAGCTGATAATAACTTGATGCCAAAGTGTAACATTTTAAGTGTCATCTGAAATTCCTACAAGCTGTGTAATTGTTGGATGGGAACAGGATGAGATGTATTATTACATAGGAATGAACAAATGAATATTGCTTTAAGCTGCACCATTTTACAAAGGAATACTGTGGGTTTGTTTTTGAGCATTGTCTCTGTCACATCATTGAAGCAGAACCCATGTAATGTTTACTTCTGCATGCCCAGTTTGTTAACCAGCTGCTGGTCTGATCTGAATACGTCTGGGGCAGGTTAGGAAAAACAACAGGTTGGCCTATAAGTTCTGTCTCCGTGTAAGGCATTGATGATTGTACTGAAGTATGTGAGTGGTGTAAGTGGAAAATGTCTGTTTCAGATACAGAACACCTTCACAGCGGAGTATGGCTACCTCAGGATGGGAGACACCCCTCATCACACCCAAGTTTGATCCCAAGTAAGTAAAGTAGGATTACAACAAGTTTTGTGTTATAGTTACTGCTCATCACACGCCTGATTCCCTAACATTGCTAGGTGAAATGCGTGCTCAGAAACAGTTCATTCCCAACGAGTCTCTTGAATGTGTATCTCACTGAACTGAAGTCCTCCTCAAAGACTGTTTTGGCTCACTGATGTTTGGAGAAAAGTTACATCCATGTTGAGATTCCCCTCTTTAATTCCTGATATCTTCCCACTTGGAATATTGGTTCTTTCACCCATGCAATCATATTTATATTAGGGACCAAGATGATTTCACTTTTGTAAGATTTCATGTAAGACCTCTTATGTTGATGCAGTTTTAGTCTGATGCAACAAGCTCAGTTACCATTTGTCATACAAGGCAGCCAGGTTCTCAGTTACCATTTGTTATACAAGGCAACCAGGTCCTCAGTTACCATTTGTCATACAAGGCAGCCAGGTTCTCAGTTACCATTTGTTGTACAAGGCAACCAGGTCCTAAGTTACCATTTGTCATACAAGGCAGCCAGGTTCTCAGTTACCATTTGTTGTACAAGGCAACCAGGTTTACCATCACAAGGCAGCCAGGTTACCATTTTGTCATACAAGGCAGCCAGGTTCTCAGTTACCATTTGGGCAGCCAGGTTCTCAGTTACCATTTGTCAAGGCAGCCAGGTTCTCATTTGTCATACAAGGCATCTAGGTCCTCATTTCTCCCATATGCCATACTAGTGGTGTTCCGATTAATTGAAATAATCGAAGATTGGTCGAAGTCACCAAACGATCAAGCAATCGATCACATTTTCTCATAATTGAACACAAATGATTTTGGAACTGCTGTTTTAGTCTTTGAAACACTTGACGATGGAACATATCTTCAAAGTTGTCAGGCCCTGGAAACTTAACTGAAAAGTCATGACTGAATATTTCTTGAAGACCCCAGAAGGTTTATGCTCATGATATATCAACATCAATTTAAAGTAGCAAGGTGCATCATGTTATACATATCTGCAATAACAACCTGGATAGGAAAATCTGAAAATTGACGCTAACCAATTTTTATCGATGATTGTTTGTTGGTAATGAAGCAATCATCAATTATGAGATTTCAACCAATTCCCAACACTATTCCATACAAGGCAACCAGATCCTCAATTCCCCTTATGTCATGCAAGACAAGCACTGACCTGTTCCACAAAGCGATATTTTCCAAAAGGTGATCGTAACTGCCATACTATAACATTAGGATGCTACAGTCTTAGATCTAAGATCGCTGCCATACTATAACATTAGGATGCTACAGTCTTAGATCTAAGATCGCTGCCATACTATAACATTAGGATGCTACAGTCTTAGATCTAAGATCGCTGCCATACTATAACATTAGGATGCTACAGTCTTAGATCTAAGATCGCTGCCATACTATAACATTAGGATGCTACAGTCTTAGATCTAAGATCGCTGCCATACTATAACATTAGGATGCATCTTAGATCTAAGATGCTATACTATAACATTAGGATGCTACAGTCTTAGATCTAAGATCGCTGCCATACTATAACAACATTAGGATGCTACAGTCTTAGATCTAAGATCGCTGCCATACTATAACATTAGGATGCTACAGTCTTAGATCTAAGATCGCTGCCATACTATAACATTAGGATGCTACAGTCTTAGATCTAAGATCGCTGCCATACTATAACATTAGGATGCTACAGTCTTAGATCTAAGATCGCTGCCATACTATAACATTAGGATGCTACAGTCTTAGATCTAAGATCGCTGCCATACTATAACATTAGGATGCTACAGTCTTAGATCTAAGATGATGCTGCCATACTATAACATTAGGATGCTACAGTCTTAGATCTAAGATCGCTGCCATACTATAACATTAGGATGCTACAGTCTTAGATCTAACATCACTGCCATACTATAACATTAGGATGCTTCAGTCTTAGATCTAAGATCGCTGCCATTCTATAACATTAGGATGCTACAGTCTTAGATCTAAGATCGCTTGTGGAACAGAACACTGATCCTCAGGTCCCATGTGTTTCATAGAAGGCAACCAGGTACTCAGTTCCACACAAGAATAGTTTATGTGGACACTGGACTGATTTAGCTGATATTGCTGATTCTGGCAGAAACATCAAGCAAACAAAACCAACTTCATGAAAAGCCATGTATGTATTTATTACAGACCTATTGTGTAGATATACTGGATTACATTTGTCTGGCCATGTTTCTAGACTTCCCTACACACCTGCTGGAGTACGAGATCCACGCCCCGGGGAACGCCTCCTCTCTATCACTGGCAGCCCTGTTTCCAATCCTGCTGACCCTGCTGTTAAACTCACAGGAAAGGTGGGTAGCATCGCACCCACTTCACCTGAAACTGCCATCAGATTTACAGGAAAGGTATGTACCTTTGTAACTAAACATACTGGGCCCATCATCTGGCCAGGTCATAAGGTAGGTACCAGCAAAGTCTCATTAAAATCAAATCTCAATAGAAAGTTAAGTCATGTGAACTTTCTATGGAGCCATTCAGCAGCAAAACTACCGAATCTGAAAGATTTCATACAAGCAAGCATGTGGTATATCTGTATCTAAAACATGACTGATGTTGTGTATCACGGCTCCAGATAAGGGCCGTATCGGCGTATGTACGGATAAAAAATATGCACGATACGGTAGAAATAATTTAGAAAACGTAGCAGATACGCACCACGGCAATGCTGTACGGTCTTGGAATCATTTACAGATGTGTTTATCTGAAAGAGTGTTGTTTTATTGTTTATTGACCTGTTTACACAAGAAAAGTAATGTTGTGTTGCATATATGAAACGAAACACAAGATTACTGACACGCCATTAAACTCCATTCAGTACACTAAATGTACTCTTAAGTTTTTCCTATATTGAAAAAATATGGAGTACGTACTCCTGATGTTGAAAAATTATCTGGAGCCCTGGTGTATATTGTATACGTCCTGTTATTTTTGAGCACCATGGCAACTTAAACTCATAAGGTGCACTGTTCTGGGTTTATTAGAGTTGGATGACAGTTTTCTTTTGCTAAGATCAAAATGGTTGAAAGAAGTGGTTAAATAAGTGAAGATGAACCATTTTAGAAAGCTGATGTCTGGTTTGTTCAAGATTCCACAAATCTTTGATGTAGACTGGGAGGTCAAAGTTAGTTCTATGGAGATGTTGTCAAATCTTCAAGCAGACAGGTATCACATCAAAGTAAAAGATCTGAGTGGGTATGGTTTTATGACACTTTTAACAACATTCCAGCAATATCGCGACACCAGATATGGGCTTCACACATTGTACCCACATGGGGAATCAAACCCAAGTCTTCAGTGTGACAAGCGAACGCTTTAACCACCAGGCTACCCGACTGCCCCTAAAAGATCTGACAGAAGATATAATTGTTGAAGAGGGTGCAATAATATCATGATACATATCACCACATATTATTACAAAATATAATCGTTTGTGCTAATTTAGTAACGGCACCAAAACGATAGTCCAATGTGTGTGCCAGATGTCCATGTTATGTGAAGGTAACAGCAGTAATGGGCAGATCTTATGATGGGTTCTGTGTCATCAAGGCATGAGTACTGCTGGCTGACTGGCCAGTTGACATCGGGATATTACCTGCAAAGTATTGATGATGTTTATTCTGCTTTACAGGGTCTATCATTTCACATCAATGACATCGATGACTTGGAGAATGCTGACATTGATATTCCAGAAGATCATATAAAGAAAGTGCTCAGTGTGTTCACCAACATCATGAAGAAAGCCAAACAGTGAGGAAGACAGTCAAGCCTTAGAGTTCAACAGTGTCTGGAGCATGAAATGGGGATTGAGCTCATAACTCAAGTTGAGACGACCACAGGCTATTCTCAATATACATTGTATATTTCAGAACATGCTCAGTTTGCAAAACATTTTTTATGACAAGGAAAATGTCAGCGAAGACAAGTGTATATAGACAATGAAATGTGAGGTTTATTGGACAATGGCAATACTGGCAGAGGGATTTCCTGAAGTGTATGTACATTACAAGAATGGAATCACATGGCTCTACTGTCATATCGGAGCTCCGCTGACCATTCAAAGCAATACAGGTTACAAGTGTCACTTATAAATACAAACAAATGCCAGTTATGTTGTGATTATCATTCACTGAAAGGCCAAATCAAACCTGTGCTGTCCAAATTTCATTAGAGTAACATTCAACTGTAAGCAAATTGGGCCTATTGTTGTTGGTTTCTGATAACGATGTCCATTTGTCCCTGGACCCTGTTGAATAGAGTCATCGTAGTGCTGTGACTGTCTATGCTTGCTTTGTGGAACAGGAACCTGGAAGTCTGCAACTTGGAGCCAATGTTACAACCATTTTGTCAGCTGTAGAATCAGGCATCAAGAGTAGCATTCCTCCTTCCACCGTCCAACACATATCACCATCTGCATATGTATGCTTCATTTTACAAACTTACAAAATAAAACTATTAGTTGCAGTGATTAGTTTGTTGAGGCATACAGACACATACTGTAACCTATTTATTAGTTACTAAACACATAAAAAACTGGTTATATAAGTCCTCACTTTGGCTCTAAGAGTAATCCTCATAATCAATCTGTCCAAGTGTTGCATTTGCATTTGTCTGAAGTTTGTGACTCATTTACTTTTGAGGTTTATTAATTTATGTTTGTTTTGATGAAATATAATTCTCAATGTGTTCTACAAGATGATATGGAATATTTGTCACTTCCTGAAATGTGTAGTCCTGTTTAAAACAACAAAATATATACTTCCTCACAACACCTCCAGCTATACACACGTGTATGTCCAAATTGCACTGATCAATGTTCATGATGTGAATCACTGAAACGTCTGTACCTCATTTCAATTATTTTCAGACTGCTGTTATATAGCTGGCAAACTGCATGCAGTGTCAAACAAACATGTGTCCCTGAAACTGGTTGACAGAAAAAACAACATATTTAAACGTATTATTCTATTCTACTAGAAACTAAGCACTTGTTCCATTTATGTCACAAGTTTATAAACTGCATGTTTCATTCATGAGTTTGAAGAAAACTATCTATAAAGATACCAGTATTTAAATTGAATTCTGTAAAGTGTGCTCTGCAAACTGATCAAGTTAACACATCTAGTGTTATTACAACTTGACCTGTCAGACTTGCATGCAGCTAACCCTTGGGAGGTCTGTTTACTAAACAACAGTCCTAGTGCTACTGCCTATGTATGGAATTAACAACAATTATAGCACTACGTTTGTTTTGTGAAACAGAGCCTTGGTGACCAACAGTTCTCTTGTAAGTGGGGGAAACAAGATTACTGTACCATGCTCTGCAGCATTCCTGTTAATGAAGCCACTTTTCTGCAAGAAATTACCCCAAATGTACAAAGTATAGATACAAACTGTAATAAAGTGTATATCTAAACATGCCTTTTTATGCATATTTTTTTATCCAAGACGAGAACCATCCAAAATGTATGTACTAACTTTTACAGACAAAATAATACTAAATATTATCAAGACAGTATCAATAAGACTATAAAAGTCTAAAATGCATACCTAACTTGGCATCCTAATTTTGCTGTCGAGTTTGTTCCAATTATCCCGGTGGTGGGGTAGCCTAGTGGTTAAAGCGTTATTTCGTCAGCGAAGACCGAGGTTCGAATCCCCACATGGGTACAATGTGTGAAGCCCATTTCTGGTGTCCCCCGGTGATGTTGCTGGAATATTGCTAAAAGTGGCGTAAAACCAAACTCAGTCCAATTATCCCACCAGCTCCATTGCCCCTGAAGCTAAATGATCCTCTGAACATGCTGATGCAAGTAAGATCATGTCATCTGAATTGCTTCCTGTTGACTTCTCAAACAATAAATTAATACGCAACAAAAATCAAATTTGATACAAAATGTTTATTGGGATCCTCAGAGAAATAGGCAAATTTCCTATAATTTCTAAGATGCCTAGCGGTTAGAAATAATCGAAAAAAAAATACATTATCAGACAATAAAGGTATAGTCCCCTCGTGAATCGAACCATTTTACATTACGTCACAATGTAAGCGGCGTCACGATGCATGTCAGTTGTCATGCGCCTCGCACGGCCTCCTCCTACAGTAAACTACACCGCTGCATCCCGTTTCTTGGTTTTGCTGTTGCTTCCACGCAGCTAACATCACTGGTGGAAACATTACGTTTATGTTTCACGGCGGTTAAAATGTGTCATTTCGACTCACAAGTTTTCAGCGACACGGTAACGTTCAGAATGTTTACATTCCCAAATGCAATTGTGGAATGTAAACTTGACTACTCAACTTCCTCTGGATGTACTGATCTAAACTTACGGCTGGTAGTAGAAATGCAGCGTTCATATTGCCCCATATGGTTTATGTTAATGACAGATGTAATTTAAATAATTCAGAGAAGATATTTAATCCCAGCGTAAACCCGTCATCAAACTGTTATCATTTGTTTTTCTTCTTGGTAACGCTTCATCTTAGCGTAGGGGCAGACACATCAATGGGAACAGCCAGTTAGCCCTGTGCATATTCTTAATTTAGGTCACCGGCTACCGTCCGTTTGTTTTCTGCCTTAAATTAATGGCTTATTATCTTTAAGAAAGTATTAAATTTGGCATCTTAGAAAGAAATACGCCCGCCCTACTATAATAGTTCAGGGCTTGCGTCCTCGTGCTTTAACTATAATAGTTCAGGGCAAAAGTGTGTTTTATTACACTATACATGGTGGTAGAGCGAAGTGTATTTCTTAAATCATGTGGTTGTGTGTATAAAAAACCATACACATGTACATGAATCGCCTGACATATACACAATATTAAAACACACCCCACTATATTCTGCTGCTGATTCCATCACATCACGCTACTGCTAACATTCTAATACTACATTAATAATTGTTTCTTGTAGAAAACAAGATTCAAAGATATTGAAGTACATGTAATTGAATTCAAGATGTAAGTTAATATTTATGAAAACACTTCAATACTTGCTATTGTCTCTGTGAACACATTTCTAAGTGCAAAGGACTAGTAAATTGTTGAGTCAGTGTGTATTGATGAATACATAGCATACATTTACATCTTAAGATAGCATCACTTCTTGACATAATCTTAGTTTTCATATGTCAAGCCATGTTTACATAAAACATACTAGTTTTTCATTACTGATTTAATAGAGTGTGATGTGAGTTATTTTTTTCAAGGTCTCCATTTTGTGATGTTTGTGGAGGTATAAACATAAAAACTGACACACTTTGTGCAAGTCTATATATGATTGGTTGGTTTGTTGTTTTATGTTGCACTCAGCAATATTCCGGCTATGTGGTGTCGGTCTGTAAATAATAGAGTCTGGACCATACAGTCCAGTGCTCAACAGCATGAGCATCGATCTACACAATTGGTATACAATGACGTGTCAACCAAAACCTAGTCTGCCCACCCGGTCCTGTTAGTTGCCTCTTAGTCTATATATGAAACTGTGTCTCACATTCATCCCTTCATAAATGCAAAAGATTTGAAGTCTGTTCTCAAAACAAAATATGTAGCACAACAAATCCTCTCCAAATACACTTTACTTGAGAACCTGTTGAGAATGGAAATGCATAAGATCAGCATTTCAAATTCTGAAGTCTGAAGAGCTCAACCACTGAGATTTGCACAAATGCTTTAGAAGAAATCTTTAGTTTTAAACCTTTACTTTGACAGTAATATTTGCAACAGAATATCACTGGGTATTGAGTCCAAGAACCTTGATTATCTCTTCATCGGCAATACAGACTCATCAGGGAAATGTGATTAGCAAATACTCAGTAAGTGCAAGTTGAGAGCTGTTCATCTTCTCATGTTGTGTGTATATATATATATATATGTGTGTACCTGGTCACAGGTAAGGTATCTGATTACATAAGTATGCCTTGGTCTGTTTTGTGTACTTATGGATAATGATTTATAAAAATGACCAAGCTTCAAAGCAAAGAAAAACCCTCACCAAACACACTTAATCCTGCCAATTCCATGTATCAAAACTGTCTTTCAACATGTACCACAATTATAAGGAAGGTTTGGTATGTGTGTGACTGATGCATATATCCATCCTCGATAATCTCCGCTATACCCTGGATGCAGCTATGATTTTATTACCTCCCTTGGTTGGCTTTTTATCCAATCAGGTGTCTACGCAATTGATGCAGAGGTACTCTGAAAAAGGTAGAAATAGTTCTTGCATATATTTTTTTAAGTTTCTGACCTGTCAATTTGTCTGTATGATTTCCCCAAAATATGAGTCGCACTGCAACCGCTATCTTTGTTGACACTGGCAAGCTCTGTTGTAATGGCGGCTTAGCTGAATGGCTACTGTGAAAATGCAGAGCCAGCAAAGGGAGGTAATAAAATTATCGGGCCAAGCCATAGATGCATCCAGGGTATAGTGGAGATTTATCGGAACATATACCCTGAAGATTATCGAGGATGACATATAACATGACTACTGCATTTGTTCACCGTAACTTTATTTCTCCTGTTTATAAACCAGGGACACTCGAGCCACTGTTTGGCCACAAGCTGAAGTTGTCATACATAAATTACAGCACTGACCAGCTATCTTTAATAAATAAAAACAAGCTGCTTCACAAAGAATCTGTAAATGCTGGCTTCATACATCCTCAGGACATTTACAACACATCTTGTTTAAAATCTTATGAAAACTTTGCATTTTGACCGTTCTCTCTAGTCATTAATTCAGTGTCTACAGCATGTGACAGTCACTGCAAAACATTTGACAGTGTTGCACAATGTGTCAAAATAACATTTCCTACTGAGTCAACCTTTCACAAATTGTTGGAAAGGAATAATCTAGAATTGGACGGATACATCACACAGTTCATACAAGATTTCATACTTATTCACAGAAAACCCGGTTCAGAACAAATTCAAGAAGTTTTGTGAGAATATACAGGTAAAATGACAATGCTTCTTGTGTAATATAAGATAGCATGGTCTGGCCAGTGTTCTTGATGTCTCACAACCAGACAGTCCACAGATTGTAATGATACAGAGATCACATGTAGACATATTACAAACATAGGACAACCAGATTGATTGACTGCTTGAGATCTTTCACCCCATGAATTACAGTACATTTTAGTTCAGGAAACACATTCCTAACCTGTCACAGAAGAGTAAAACCTAAAACTCAATGCAGTATATTTCTCCACACACTAAGATATACATTTTGATTGCAAACTATACTCTATTCATGCTATACAGAAGAATGAGAGGTGACATGTTGTACAGTATTAGAACCAAACCATGATATAGAGTATGTACTATTCCTGCTAATACTCATTGTTTCTTAAATATAGAGCACATTATTTCATTAAAATTAAAAAAATATATCTTAATAACACAAAACAGATAACTAGACTTTATTACATTGTGGAATATATTGTCAGCTGTAATCTGTGACAGACTGTACAGCTGCATCCTGCCGAACTGCCAACTGCTAGACATGCAGGCACCATCATCTCAATACAGAAGTGGGACATCTAATGACAGCCACTGTGTGTGTAAGTAGTTGCTAAAACGTGGACGGTATAAATGAAATCACAAGTTGTTCCAGTGAATGCTAACTCCATGGGTTATTGGGGTTTCTGCATGGAATGTCCACATAATGAGAATGGGGATCCATCAAGGGACATGTCCCCTTGCATTGATTTCACAGTAAGTCCATCACTAAGGTCAACTGTCCTGCCTTCTTTGTCCTGAAATACAAAGTCGAATACAGTCAAATGATGACAACATGGAGGCAGAGGCATGTGTAGACACAACAAGGTAATAGCTGCTCACCTTTCTGTGGGGACTTGCAGACCAAGAGTATAACTCGGCCATCTCCACCTCCCCTCACCACCAACACAATACAGCAAGGTATGCCATACAGTTGCATTACATGTTTGTGAAAGTATAACAGCAAGGAACATAAAGACAGGCAAACTTATTTTCTTGTTTATGGGTGGTCCAAACATTTGAAAAACAAACAGTGTCACAGCACTATAGCTCACTTTGATATGTCAGCAGTATGATATGTTAACAAAGATGTCATTTAAAAATAAGTTGAAATTTAGGTCAAACATAACATATGTGTAACATAAAAACTGAATTTATGCATTCAGACCCACTAAATCTGATACTTAAACCGGATATAATTACATTTTGAACAATGGCTGAATAATGTCCACTGGGAGTCTCAGCCAGCAGCATGATCAAAGAGTTACGGGTCAGTTGTTATACTATCACCATCTCCCACAAGCTGCCTTGACTTTCAATCAGATGAGTCAAAGATATCTGCCATTAATGTTAAGTCCTATCAATTGTGGCTGGCCATACTACGGTCATCATTTAAAACAGTGAAAGTTTAACTACTTACTGCTCTATAATCCAGGAACATTTCCTTGAAGGCTAAAAAGTCACTAAACGTCAACAGTATTTCAAATATTTCTCCTTCCAACTCGTCTTTTCTGTCTCTGAAACAATAGAGAAATAAAACATTATTTCTTTACTTCCATTGTTTTGGAGCAAAAACCTTTTACCCATACATATTTCTACACAATTAATTATGATAAATAATGAATAACAGTATATTTATGGTTTTACCAATACATTAATTATGTAACGAACAACTAGCTCAAAGTTCATTTATTGTAGCTGTGAGCCAGGTTTGAATGAGTTGGCGCTGTCACCAGAAGGAATCTACACTATGGTGGCATAACAATGAATCTGAATCAATCAAAGCCAGTGTTAATAATATGATCTAAAATCCACACCAGCAAATCATGACACTATCAGCCAAGCCAAGCCCTGTCTACATCTCAGTATCAGTCCTAGGCACCTATTCTGTCTCCCCTCCCCTACAGTAGTGACCTCAAAGGCTATCATTCATGAGAAGCCTCTCCACCATGAACTGTTAATACTCACACAAGCTGTTTCGAGAAGTCCTGCATTGAAAAGCCTGGAATTCGTTTCGACAGCTCATCCGATAAATACTTTTCTACCAAATTAACCTGAAAATTGGTCAAATTTACTATAAAACACTTCACAGATATCTGAACAGAAACATAGGAATGGTGAATTATTTGGAGATAGGTGTGCAACAATTGATCAAAATATCATTGAATTGCAATAGTTCATGGCCTGCTGGCAATGTATCAGTTACAAGTTTCAACATCCATTGTTAACCTTAAAACACTTTCATCATTATCAACAGAAATCAAAGTAACACAAAACATTCTTTAATTCATTAGGTTTTCTATTTGTCTTTATCCACACTGTGTGAATTTAAGTTAATACACCTATTGTAGAGACAATCAACTGATCAGAGGTACCTCAACTGTTTTGCTACTCCTGCAGTGAGTGAGTTTAGTTTTACGCCACACTCAGCAATATTCCAGCTATATGACAGCAGTCTGTAAATAATCTAGTCTGGACCAGACAATCCAGTGATCAACAGCATGAGCATCGATCTGCGCAATTGGGAACCGATGACATGTGTCAACCAAGTCAGCGAGCCCGATCCTGTTAGTCAGATAGTATTGAGGGCTTGCCCACCTTTCATTTTCAAAATCATGCATAAGCCTGTGCTTTTTTTTGGATAATGGTAGCTAAACCCCTGCCTCCTCACCTTGGACATCATGGATGTCCCAGGCCTTGTAAACACAAGGAAGTCTACACTATGGGAAGAGGAAGGGTTTACTATCTCCCACTACAATGGTCACTGGTGTGTGATTACTTTACACAGTTCCTGTTGTCATTACAAACTATTGTTAAAAAAGGGATGATAACTTACATATTCTGTATGAATGTCTGTATAAACAAACTTGTTTTCTTCAGTGTCTTCAAATTCAATATAGTATTTCTCAAGAAAGTTTCTTTGCTGTGACTGAAATTCTTCTTCTGAAAAAGGAAAATAATTCTTAGTAACATGGAAAATACATGATCTTAAGACAAATGAACTAAAGTAACTTCTGAAATGGATATGACATGTTTATATATTCCTCCTCAATTTCTTTTTCATAGAAATGCATGAAGAGAGTCTTTTCTTTGCTGAATATATTGTAATGTCTTCTTGTATTTTGAAAAAGCATACCTAAGAAATAAACAAATGACATTTGTCTAACATCAGTCAAGAGAGTTTGTTTTATTGCCACTTTGGTGAACGCTTGATGTGATCCAGGTTTTTGACATTCTCCTGTTTGGTGAAACTATTGATCACTAGTATGTTTTGACAGTCTTAAAACATTAACAGGACAATCCTCACAATGCAAACACATCATCATCATAAGTTTTGGCAACCAAGTACAGTGTCTTCAGCAGCACCTCAGACAAGTGAACCACCTCAGTAACTGACATGAGGCAGTGGGGTAGCCCAGTAGTTAAAGTGTTTACTCGTCACACCAAAGACTCCCCACATGGGTACAATGTGTGAAGCCAGCGTTGCAAACTCCCGCCTGCCCGAACCGTCCGGGACGGTCTGTTTTGCGTCCGGACGGTCATTTTTAAAAAGTTGCACGCCCGATGGTCTGGCTGTTGAATCAGCGTATTTTGTAATGTATATAATGACTAAAAACATTTAAAAACGTGTTATTGTGACAATAACCTGACATTAAACAGTTCCCTCCTCCTATTTACCTCCTATATATTTTATCTTAATCCTGAAAATTCTGGACTGGTAACTTTCCAGCTGGTCTGGTAACTTTTGAGAGCTACCAGACCAATTGTCTGGCCGAAATTTTGGGGAGTGTACAACACTGGTGAAGCCCATTTCTGGTGTCCCCCGAAGTGATATTGCTGGAGTATTGCTAAAAGCGGCGTAAAACCAAACTCACTCACACCCAGATGATACTGCAATTTATTATATAAAACCAGCAGTATTAAAATGATTGAAACTTCAGTTAACAAAAACAGCAAAGAATCCTTACCCATGATAATATCTTCTATATGTCCTATTGTATTGTCGAATTTGGAATCCACAGTATTGGAGCTAAAATGAAAAAAAGTGTTTCATGAACAAAACAAAATGTTTGAGGACAACTAAGGAAAAGTATTTATCACGCTATGAACATTACCAACGACATATTACCAAATATCACAATGTTAAAACACAAATATTTATCTAAATGCAATAAACATTTATGACTGTTTCCAAGCTTCTATACCACATGAACTGTAACGAACTGTTGAAGCAGGGTTTCACTCTGTCACTCATACCCAGTATATATACTTGTGCCCAGCATCTTCAGTTGTCAGAACAATCATACAAGTGGCAATCCTCAACGTCATCAACAACTTGTGAAACTGATGACTTGTGTTCTACATGATGGTTCAAAGTGAAAAGTCATTTTCTTTCTCAAAGAAAAGAGTAAATTACCAGCTGTTCTGTAGCCCACTTGACTGTAACTGATCTTGTATTACAAGGACAGATGCATGCAGACACTACCATAACACTATCACCATTCAAGCATTAGTTCTTATCACCACCATTGACATATTGTAGTTGTATGTTTTAATCTTTCATTTTTTTATGAATTAAAATTGAGTTGTGTGGGCCAAAACAGCAAAACAGTCATAAATTTTTACCATTAAATAACATAGCAGAATATCTACACCATACATCATGTCCAAAGGGTTACAGAAGCTGTAACACTGTACACTTACTTTTTGGTCTACCTCTCAAATAGAAATGTTATTTTGTTAAGAACATTGTAAATTGACATCTTGCATGGACTCTAAGAGAGTTGATCAGGGTCCCGGTCCAAAAAGCATTTGTAGCGCTACGACATTTGTAAGCTAATGTTAACTATAGAGTTACGGCAGATCTTAACGTTACGAACGCTTTGTGGATCGGGGCCCAGGGGTTGAGACTGACCTTGATGTTGCAAGATCTTCTTCCATGAGATCTATGCCTTGGAAATCCATTGGTTCATGGTCATCTGTTAATGAATGTGATACATTTAATCAAGTACTTTCTGCAGAGATAACATATCAACATTGTTTCAAAATATCACAAAACATTTGCTGCATGACATTTTCAATCATGGTATCGTCGATCACCTGTTGAATACAGTGTGTTGTGGCACAGGAAAATCACTGTGTGGTGAATGAAAAAACCCCGAGAAGTTTGCCTCACTCATACTCATACCAGTCGCAGTAATATTATGGCACTAAATGATGTGCTTAGTGTTCTTAAGCCCTCACAAATATTTACATGTCAGCTATGTCTTTAGCGGTTTCTTGAACTGTCTGAGTAAAGAAATGATAACTTAAAATGTGAAATTGAACACGAATTTGCTTGAGGTCTTCAACTCATGTCCGATGACTTAAGAATGTGGTCTTGGAAGGACCACACTCATTCACTAGATCACAGAGATAGCAGAGGCAGTGCCACCAACACACAGAAATGATACAGTGTAAAAAGTGAAGTGACAATTTTTCTTTAACTCGGAATGGTTGGAGAATAAAGATTTCTACACAGCTCCTCCCTCTCCAACAAATATATATGGAAAGTAATGCATGATACATGATTTGTCAAAAGAAATAATGTTCACAACAACCAACTGATGGGTTCAACATTCATTCCATGAAAGTGGCAGACAAACTTTGTGGGCTTATTTCAATACCTCTGGATAACATGGTTGACATGCTACACAGTGTCAGAGTACTGATATAGTCAGTGTGAGCTGGAAAGGAATAGTCATAAATCAAGAGTACAGTAGTTTAAGTCTATCAGAAAATCATTCACAGATTCAAGAATGTGAGTGTTAGTTTCTTTAGTTGTATGTGGGCTGCCTTACGAAATTGAGTTCACCTCATATCAATTCAGGGAATTATACATGTTCTGCCTCATGTTATATAAAGGGCAAACAAAAAGGTAGTGTTTAGATTCTTCACACTGATGACCACAGAGACAGTTCAATTGAGTCAGTAGTGTTGTCTAGTAACTTGTACCAACTTAATCACAACAACTCAGTCTGTGAGCATGTGTGACATTGAAGAAACGTGTTCCGTAATTAACATCAAAGTAAAAGCTTTGTTCACAGTTAGTAGTCTATAAAAGTCTAAAAATGTCCTGCAATTTCTAGTTTCATCCAGTAATAAATTCTCTGTCTTAAAGTATCAGGAAGAAAGCTCTCAGCATAAAATGTTGTCTTAAATTGCAGTTGATAAGTTGCAAATTATCTCAGTTTTTTTTAGAATATAGGAAGATGCTTCTAAAACTCGTTCAGGAATAAGTTCTCTGAGTAAATTGGTGTTAAGTTGTGCAAAATTAAAAAAACATTGTTAATGTGAAGATTTTTCTTCTCTCAGACAGGGATTTCCATGTGGTTTCACTGTATAACTTACTGTGATTTGTATCCTGTACTGCACCACAGATGGTCATCACTGCATCTATGTGCAGTTTCTCAAGCATTTTACTTTGCTCAAAAGTGCTGTTATCCAAAATATGAGTACAATATTTAAACTTTGGAAGAATAAATGATTCGTAAATTGATTCAAGCATTATCCAATATAAACAATATTTGAAGCTATAAAGAAAGTTCACCATTGGACCAAACATATTTATTGCCGAATCTGTGTGAGTATGCGAAGATCCATCAGATCAGTTGACATTATGGATAGTTGTAAAACAGCAAGATGCACATATTTAAATATGTACAAAAATGTACATCTCAAAAAGTACCTGATTATTGTTCTAATTAATGAAACCCAGAACATAAATATATTGTTTTGCATTTGACAATTGAATTAAATGTCATTGACAACCAAAACAAACACTGTGAACATTCCAAAACCAGCAAACAACTTGAACACCATTCTTGTTTGTCTTACTCACGCATGAAACTAATGATGGTGGTCATTTTCAGTTCTTTGGAGCAACTACAAAACTGAAGAGTGATGCTTGCTACAGCGAGTGAAGATTGAATGAATGATTTCTAACTGCTTCTGAACTTATACACGAACTACGCACGTGTCCTGACAAGCATTCGAATGACAACTCGCGCGTGACCGCGAGATTACTACCCTCATTCTAAACTTCCGGTCATGACGGCTTCAAAATAAACACTTCAAACACCTCAAGCCTTTCATCAAAGTAGTTTAAAATTATCGATTGTGACATTCGTTTTCAACCACTGTAACCAGAATATAACATAATAAACACATACTCTTCAGTGTAATTTCTTCTTTATTGATCTATTACTGTTATGGTTTCCCGCGAGGAAATCCTTGTTGTTTTAGACTTGTAGAAGTGAACCCATACATTCCATATTGAATACATATATTTGCTACACGGGTGTTTGTTTCGATGACCATATAATGACATCCGCGTGTAAAGGAATATTTAAAGGCGACACAAAGGATAGTTTTTGTTTACCAACCCGTGTTTGTGTTGGAATTGGACGCCATGTTGGCTCTTCGGCGGATGTTGACATTCTGTAGTTTCCTCCGAAAATGTTAGCCTATCTTTCTATCAGGTGATAGAGTTGTATCTGATTAAAAAATATTTATATTTACATATATCTAAAAGCGTTGCAAACATTTTTAGGTTTGAAATATTGTATCCGCAGTGGATATAGATGTTGATTTCTTTATATTTTTCTGTTCGTCCCCTTTTCAATATCGCGTCGGTGGTGTAAAGGTTAGCATGGTTGCCTTCCAAGCAGTCGATCCGGGTTCGATTCCCGGCCGACGCATGGTTTTTTTTTTTTTTTCTATGTCTTTTTATCATATCTTTTCTTTGATTTTGGACATGAGCAATAAAGCTATAAGTACTTTGATGTTTCTACTGTAAAACGTGTCGAATAACAATCAAATATTTATATATATCTGTAAATCGAGATGAATAATTTGTCAACATTCAATCATACAGAAATAATTCTTTAATGACTTATTTAATCAACACAATACTCATGTTCATCGTTGTTGATTTTAGTATGACATAGTGCAGCCCTACACTCAATAATCAGTTTTCCTAACTTGGAACTTGGATAACTGTTTTCAACGGTGTACGTGGGGATTCCGCGTAAGGAAAGGCCCCGAGTAGTCCGTACTTGTCGTGCGAGGCTGGGCAGGGTGGGTGACATTTTGCATGTATTGCACGTCAGCGTGAATGGATGCTTGTTTGTGATACCAGTGGACTAAACTCGCGTATTTACAGGTTGCCATAATAAAGATGGAATCTTGTTGAGGTGCTGTTAGATCTGTTATCAGAAACATCAAACAAACAATGTAACTGTTAGATCTGCTATAGTCCGTTTGGCTCAAAAGCGGACCGATGAATTCCCATCTAACTCGAAAACTAATAAACATACATGTATAATACTCAATGAAACGCTGACCATAATCAAAACATCAGACCAACCTAAGAGTAATTTCAGGCTTTATGTCCGAAAAATGAAAACGTTTGTTTAACAAACTATCATTAAAATTGTGACACAAGTCGCTATTTGTTACGAGGGAGGAGTGGAAAGAGAGGAACAGCCAGGTGGGCGAGAAAGGATGGCGACGGCACAGCACAGGTATATGATTCAAAAACTTTGCCGGCACGCGCGCACACACGCACACACACACACACACACGCACCCATGACCATTGAAACTCGGGTGAAAATGAAGTGTGCACCCTTCCTTTTCTCAAGATTGTGCCCCCCACCCTCCCCAACCCCCTTTCACAAAAAGCTATATCCGCCCCTGGTTACATCTAACCTAAACAAGTATAAACATAGAAAAAATAGTATCCCAACGCCTATGATTTTAACCCCCTCATATAGCTATTCATATTCATATCATATTTATGTTTGTTTGATAATATTTAATTTGTGCAGCATACAATGCTTTTAGATATGTACGTGCTAAGATCAAAGGCGAGCATCACGTTCAATACGTGTGTACCCGTCGTTAAAGCAATTATCAAGTTTCAGTAAACTGTTCTTACAGCTCGATAACTTGGGACATCATTTGATTTCGTAGTTTTTAAACAAATATCTGGCCTCCTCATCTGACTCAAAATGGCAAGTTATTGGTATGCAGAATACTGGCATGTCACTGAAGATAAGATGTGTCGGTTGTCATCCATCGACTATCAGCGGATGGACTAGAACACAAAAGCAAACTTATGACATTATGGGCCGCCAACGTTTAGGTCAACCACGAGGGACAACTCCTGGGGAGGTTACAGCCCTTCACAATTTCATCCGTTGATGTCAAGTGGCGTGTTAAACACAGACCTATCAGACGTCTGTTTTTATCCCAGATCCTAAAGCAGCACGATTGATTTGGCGTCAAGCTCGACGTCACTGGAATATGACGTCATAGGGAAAGGTCTAATGGTCGGACGCAAGTCGATTTCTTTTCTTCATGACTGATGACCGATGTCGTGTTTGTTGCATCAGAAACACTGCTTATCTTGGAGCAAGTTGGACGTTGGTACATCACTGACATCCTGTTATTGTACCACATTTCGAGGACTACATTCTGAACATGATGGCCAGTCTTCATGGCCAACAATGCTCGCCACATCGAGCAACTACCGTTGGTGATTTCTTACGGCTAACCAGGAGTCCGATCCCAATCCAACAAAATGTATGGGTCGCAGAATACGCCAGAAATTCGTTCAGCGCAAAATCATGATGGAAGAAGGCCCCCATCAAGTATCGAACGCAATACCTCAACATCAAATTCGACGCCTCACACAGGCAATCAGGGAAGTTACAGCAGTTGGCGGAGGTTACACTAGACATGGGTTATTGATACACCTGTGACTGCCGGAGGATTTCATGTCCCTATCATTAAACTGACCGCACTTGTTAACGCCATACGACCATAGTTATCAGCACAACAAAATTAGTCATGTTTGTTTCTCTGTTTTTCGTTCTTTTGCGTTTAGATTTGCCATTTATTTATTCCTCAAGGGTTAGTTTATCCAGATATTAGATTAATTTGAGGTGTGGATCAGTTACTTTGCTATGGCTGATGGCAACATATCGATACTATGAAAACTATGAGGTCTTGTGATATTTTGGTCCATGTGTATGTTTAAAAAAAGCCACCGCCATTTTATTCTAATTCCATTCATTTTATTCCCATCCCTTTCCACTCTAGAAGCCTATATTCATCCACTTTTCAGCTCAAGGAACTGAAATTTAGATAGTTGAGGGTCCCTTAATACCCGAGGTTTTCTTGTAAGAATTATTTTTGTTAATCTGTATTCATAACCTCTTTCATGTACTTCTTTACATGCGCCATGCATGTGGCCTTAACTACCACAAAAACCTTCTTGTCGTCTTTTTATTTTATTTATTTTAGGTCGTGCACATTCTCTGATGCGTGATGCCAATATGTTGTCTTTTGCAAATAATTCACTCCAAACAGTGTCGTCAATCAATAATGAAGCAATGCAAAAGTCCAGGATTTATGAAGGACAACGACATGCGTGATGTATAGAGTTAATGTAGAGAGATGTACCCACAGTAAGTCAAGTGCAGCCTCAAGGCAGATATACTTAAATCGTTAATTATTCATTGTACCTGATTGGTGATCGTGGACTGAAGTGACAATTAAATGGCAGAATAAGAGTAAAATACTAAAGATTACTGAAGCTGAAGAAGTTCATAACGGCGTAACTTGTCACAGCCATTAAAGTCTTTTGTGTATTTAATCCCTGTAATAAGATTTCGAACAACAAATGGTCGCCGGTGATTACATAGCATAGCTGGAGTTAATCCAGCATACAGTTAGCCCTGCGAGATCAGTGTGTACGTTGAATCAGTAATTCATGTATGCATGAACACTAATTAGATTCAATTGCTATTCTGTTGATTCCTATCACAGTTTCTGTGCAGTGCAGTGTATCTTATAAACCGATACAAATTGTATACAAAGAACGAAACAAAACAGTTTCCATTTAGTCATTGAACATAAAATTGAAAGAACCCAATATACTTATATTGTTCACACTACCAAACATTAGCCATCTGTAGATATACATTTACTAAGTGACGTTGACAATGGCAAACATGCCACCATTATTTTGAAAACAACCGTTCCAATATGTCAGCATAGCAATGTATTCACATATACTCTGTAAAATAAGTAGGAAAGAGTCGAAATAACTTAAAAACTTGAAAAAAGGTATATGTATCTATACCGAAACGTCGCTATTGTACAATAAAGACGTTGATCAGCCATAAAGACCTGTCCTTGACAATAACTTGAAATGCCCAACCCGTCAGAAATATTAGTTTCGAGCAATTGTTGTATGATAATAATGAAGGAATTGAGGACACATTACAACGTGCTTACCTATATAGAGTGAAGCGTGACAGTCGATGTTGTGACCACCGACAATCCCGATAGGGTTGAGATGGGAAACTTAAAACCTGACGTTTGTTTATCAGTAGAGCTCTTTAGATCACGTTTGTTATTTGAAAATGCAAGATACATTGCTGCCTGACTACGTGACTAGTTTCACCTCATGAGAATGATCCAACCGGTAGACAATCTAGACATTGTTGAAAGTAATTTGGGGGTCCCTATATTTAAATACCGAGACTCTCCCGACAGTGGGTCAAACTTCCCAGAAACCTCCTACAACAAACAGTAGTACCCTGTAACCATGGGGGTAAATATCATAAATGTTGCGATACTTTATTTGTGTGTATATCTCTGGGGTCACTTCTTTCTCACATCTTTCTTGTGCGACATAAGCTTTATTTATGCAATAGTCAATGGGAACCATTCGGTACAAATGGCGCCTATCACATCTACTGTTTACCATTCTGTACAAATGTCAACTACCACAATCGCCGTTTACCATTCTGTACAAATGGCGCCTACCACATTCACTGTTTACCATTCTGTACAAATTATGCATACCACAATCAACGTTTACCATTCTGTACAAATGGCGCCTACCACAATCACAGTTTAACATCCTGTACAAATTGTGCCTACCACAATCACCGTTTACCATTCTGTACAAGTGGCGCCTACCACATTCACTGTTTACCATTCTGTACAAATTGTGCCTACCACATTCACTGTTTACCATTCTGTACAAATGGCGTCTACCACATTCACTGTTTACCATCCTCTACAAATTGTGCGTACCAAATTCACGGTCTACCATTCAGTAGAAATTGTGCCTACCACATTCACTGTTGTACCATTCTGTACAAATGGCGCCTACCACATTCACTGTTTACCATCCTGTACAAATGGTGCCTACCACATTCACTGTATACCATTCTGTACAAATGGCGCCTACCACATTTACTGTTTACCATTCTGTACAAATGGCGTCTACCACATTCACTGTTTACCATCCTGTACAAATTGTGCCTACCACATTCACTGTCTACCATTCTGTACAAATTGTGCCTACCACATTCACTTGTACCATTCTGTACAAATGGCGCCAACCACATTCACTGTTTACCATCCTGTACAAACTGTGCCTACCACATTCACTGTATACCATTCTGTACAAATTGTGCCTACCACATTCACTGTTTACCATTCTGTACAAATGGCGCCTACCACATTCACTGTTTACCATTCTGTACAAATGGTGCCTACCACATTCACTGTTTACCATTCTGTACAAATGGCGCCTACCACATTCACTGTTTACCATCCTGTACAAATTGTGCCTACCACAATCACCGTTTACCATTCTGTACAAATGGCGCCTACCACATTCACTGTTTACCATTCTGTACAAATTGTGCCTACCACATTCACTGTTTACCATTCTGTACAAATGGCGCCTACTACAATCACATTCATCTGTTTACCATCACTGTTTACCATTCTGTACAAATGGCGCCTACCACATTCACTGTTTACCATTCTGTACAAATTGTGCCTACCACATTCACTGTTTACCATTCTGTACAAATGGCGCCTACCACATTCACTGTTTACCATTCTGTACAAATGGCGCCTACCACATTCACTGTTTACCATCCTGTACAAATTGTGCCTACCACATTCACTGTATACCATTCTGTACAAATGGCGCTTACCACATTCACTGTTTACCATTCTGTACAAATTGTGCCTACCACATTCACTGTTTACCATTCTGTACAAATTGTGCCTACCACATTCACTGTTTACCATTCTGTACAAATGGCGCCAACCACATTCACTGTTTACCATCCTGTACAAATTGTGCCTACCACATTCACTGTATATATACCATTCTGTACAAATGGCGCCAACCACATTCACTGTTTACCATTCTGTACAAATGTGCCTACCACAATCACCGTTTACCATCCTGTACAAATGGTGCCTACCACATTCACTGTTTACCATTCTGTACAAATGGTGCCTACCACATTCACCGTTTACCATTCTGTACAAATGGCGCCTACCACATTCACTGTTTACCATTCTGTACAAATGGCGCCTACCACAATCACCGTTTACCATTCTGTACAAATGGCGCCTACCACATTCACTGTTTACCATTCTGTACAAATGGCGCCTACCACAATCACTGTTTACCATTCTGTACAAATGGCGCCTACCACAATCACAGTTTACCATTCTGTACAAATTGTGCCTACCACATCACCGTTTACCATTCTGTACAAATGGCGCCTACCACATTCACTGTTTACCATTCTGTACAAATTGTGCCTACCACATTCACTGTTTACCATTCTGTACAAATGGCGCCTACCACATTCACTGTTTACCATCCTCTACAAATTGTGCGTACCACATTCACGTTTACCATTCTGTACAAATTGTGCCTACCACATTCACTGTTTACCATTCTGTACAAATGGCGCCTACCACATTCACTGTTTACCATCCTGTACAAATTGTGCCTACCACATTCACTGTTTACCATTCTGTACATTCTGTACATTCTGTAAAATGGCGCCTACCACATTTACTGTTTACCATCTTGTACAAATGGCGTCTACCACATTCACTATTTACCATCCTCTACAAATTGTGCGTACCAAATTCACGGTCTACCATTCTGTAGAAATTGTGCCTACCACATTCACTATGTACCATTCTGTACAAATGGCGCCAACCACATTCACTGTTTACCATCCTGTACAAACTGTGCCTACCACATTCACTGTATACCATTCTGTACAAATGGCGCCTACCACATTTACCGTTTACCATCTTGTACAAATTGTGCCTACCACATTCACTGTATACCATTCTGTACAAATGGTGCCTACAACATTCACTGTTTACCATTCTGAACAAATCGCACCTCCAACATTCACTGTTTACCATCCTGCACAAATTGTGCCTACCACAATCACCGTTTACCATTCTGTACAAATGGCGCCTACAACATTCACTGTTTACCATTCTGTACAAATGGCGCCTACCACATTCACTGTTTACCATTCTGTACCAAATGGCGCCTACCACATTCACCGTTTACCATTCTGTACAAATGGCTCCTACCACAATCACCGTTTACCATTCTGTACAAATGGGCTCCTGCACAAATCACAACATTCTGTACTGTTTACCATCACTCACAAATTGTGCCTACCACATTCACTGTTTACCATTCTGTAGAAATTGTGCCTACCACATTCACTGTTTACCATTCTGTACAAATGGCGCTTACCACAATCACTGTTTACCATTCTGTACAAATGGCGCCTATCACAATCACCGTTTACCATTCTGTACAAATTGTGCCTACCACATTCACTGCTTACCATTCTGTAGAAATTGTGCCTACCACAATCACTGTTTACCATTCTGTACAAATGGCGCCTACCACATTCACCGCTTACCAGTCTGTACAAATGTCTCCTCCCACAATCATCGTTGACCATTCTGTACAAATTGTGCCTACCACATTCACTGTTTACCATTCTGTACAAGCGTCGCCTACCACAATGACCGTTTACCATTCTGTACAAATTGTGCCTACCACATTCACTGTTGACCATTCTGTACAAATGTCGCCTCCCACATTCACCGCTTACCAGTCTGTACAAATGTCTCCTCCCACAATCACCGTTTACCATTCTGTACAAATTGTGCCTACCACAATCACCGTTGACCATTCTGTACAAATTGTGCCTACCACAATCACCGTTTACCATTCTGTACAAATTATGCTTACCACGATCACCGTTGACCATTCTGTACAAATTGTGCTTACCACAATCACCGTTTACCATTCTGTACAAATGGGGTCTACCACATTCACTGTTTACCATTCTGTACAAATTGTGCCTACCACATTCACCGTTAACCATTCTGTACAAATGTCGCCTACCACATTCACGGTTTACCATTCTGTACAAGTGTCGCCTCCCACAATCACCGTTTACCATTCTGTACAAATTGTGCCTACCTCATTCACTGTTTACCATTCTCTACAAATTGTGCCTACCACATTCACAGTTAACCATTCTGTACAAATGTCCTACCACATTCACTGTTTACCATTCTGTACAAGTTTCCCCTCCCACATTCACCGTTTAGTATTCTGTACAAATTGTGCCTACCACATTCACTGTATACCATTCTGTACAAATGGCGCCTACCACATTTACCGTTTACCATCCTGCACAAATTGTGCCTACCACATTCACTGTATACCATTCTGTACAAGTGTCGCCTCCCACATTCACCGTTTACAATTCTGTACAAGTGTCGCCTACCACATTCACTGTTTACCATTCTGTACACATTGCGCCTACCACATTAAGAGGGGAAAAAACAATCGGTGTACAGAAGAGCATATGGTATCAACATTCAAGTCCACTAGAGACTAAAGACATACACGATAATGATATTCCAAACATTCAGATTTTAGACATAACGAGACAATAAATTGCCTATTTTGACATTTACGCTCAAACGGAGTCTATTTGGAGGCCGCTTAATTCTCTCGCCTTGACGTGTTACATTCATGTTATTGGCATTTAGATGTTGGTAGAGCATATAGAGAGGAATGCTTTTACAGGTAACTTCTTTATTAGTTTTAAAGTTACGTGACCTCCAACAAACGTCGTTCTGGGCTATCAAAACTACATCTTGGTATTGTGTTTTTGACCTGCCGAGATTTGTCTGAAGTTTTATTTCGGTTAAGATAAACAACTGGTGTTATACTTTGGTTAACGTGTTAGAAAGGAGGTGTAAGGCAGAATCAGATAAGACAAGTTCAAGTCAAGACACTGTAATAGTACCCGACCCAATTTTTAAAACATTTCAAGAGAGTGACTGGGTGTGTAAACTGAGAGTTTTACTTTCAGACTAGGATCTGCCACTGTAGCGTGTTGGTGATCCAACATAGCGGGTCCAACCGAGAACACTTTGTTTATTGGGACTCGATCTATTCAACAAGTGCTCTTGGAGAGGACAAGGATAGACTGTACAACACCATTGAATTGAATATTAAAGAAGGAATTGATTCATTTGTGCATATAATGGTAGAAGCATCGGATTGTATGAAAAGACAAGGCAGTAACAGAGTCAGGTATGTCCGGGGAGAATAGAAGACGTAGATGATCCCTGATATGACGAACCACTCCTGAGTTGCGAGTGTAGATTGGCAAGAAGAGAAGCCCGGAAAGCCTTACGCAAATGCAGACATCAACGTACAGAGCGTAATAGGAAATTATAAATTGCGTAATAACTACAAATCGGCATGCAGGAAACTCAAACAGGATTGCCAAAACAGAAACATGGCTGATCTCGTCAATTCTCTGGCCAACCCTTCAGGTTTGGAAGGAAATACGTACATTACAACGAAACAGACGTTCAACGCATAACATTACGGAAACGCAATGGTTGACTCATTTTCAAGCATTATTCTCTTCAGACAAAGCACCAAGTCTCTATGAATGTTCTAATACCGATGAGGATGGCACAGCAGGTGATTACTTAGAGAATGTGGACGACATTCTATTGGAATCCCCTATAACAGAAAACGAAATTCTTGATGCGATTGAACATTTGAAAAGAGGAAAACCGGCAGGCGTGGATAGAATTCTCTCTGAGATGAGCAAATGTTCGCTACCAGAATCATCACTGCCTCTTCTTACCAAATGTTTTAATATAATATTCCAAACAGGTGCATTTCCGGAAGTTTGGTCGAAGTCTATCATTGTTCCCATTTTCAAGAACGGAAGCGTGAACAACCCGGATAATTACAGACGGATGTCGCTTATCAATGTCCTGGGGAAACTGTTTATCAGCGTTGCTAATAACAGACTTACACAGTGGGCAAATATGCGACATTTATTACAAGAAGCTCAGGCTGGATTCCGGAAAGGATACTCGACGTCAGACCAAATCTTTACCTTGTTTGCAGTTGTCGAAAAGTATCTTTCATTTAACAAACGTAAGCTATATATTGCTTTTGTGGACTTTCGGAAAGCGTTTGATTCTGTGAATGGGCATTACCGCTGGGCTTGCCTCCAGAACAATCTACACGGGAAGATGTATGCAATTCTCAGATCTATGTACCAGAACGTAACATCGTGTGTTCGTAGTGACAAAGGCATACTAGTAACTGATTTCTTCGACGGTCCACTTGGGTTACGCCAAGGATGTGTATTGAGCCCCCTACTGTTCTCTCTGTTCGTTAACGAATTGTACAACGAAATAACACTTTCTGGAAGACACGGAGTTCAACTATTTCCAGGTATTATTAAGCTCTTGTCACTTCTTTTTGCGGATGACGTAATCCTCATATCCAGTAATAAGTCCAGTAACAGGTCTACAGAATCAGCTGAACATCCTAGCTAAATACTCGGATGGAAGCTAACAGTTAATCTGGACAAACATTGTCATATTCAGGAAAGGTGGTCGAGTCGCAGCACAAGAGAGATGGACATATAAAGGTGACACAGTCAACGTTGTAAAAGAGTACAAGTATCTAGGCGTCTTGTTTACACAAACCTTGAGCATGAATAAAAGCGTACAACAAAAAGCAACCAGAGCGAAGAAGGCAGTCTGTCAACTGCAATCAGTCCTATATAAAGTTGATGTTATAACACCCAAAATATTCTTTAAACTATTTGACGTCCAAGTACTACCTATTTTACTCTATGGCTCAAAAATGTGGCAAAGCTTTCATTCTATAGAAAAGGTGCACATGTTTGCATGCAAGAAAATTCTTACATGTTGGACTTTCAACTCCTAACAGCAAGGTGTACGGAGAGTGTGGGCGCGACCCACTGTGCATCGAGTCTTACTGATTCACATGCCAGCTCATCGCCTCCAGCAGAAAGCGTATAACATGATTTGCCACCTAAACGAAATGGGCTCGACATTCGATTTCGACTAGGCCTCAGTGAACTGGATGTCAATAAAGGAAGACACCATGATATCGAGAAAACAACAACAACCAGACGCTGTAAAATATGTAACAACGGAGTCGAAGACGAATACCATTTTATGTATCTCTGCCCAATCTATGATGAAGTCTGAATTAAATATTTGCCTACATCTAATATCATATCCGCACATAATTTTAAGAAGCTGTTATCTTGAAGAAATTCTAGCTACTACCAAATTTCACATTGCCTTATACATACACCATGCTTTAATATTACGCCAACTTCGTTTTGTTTATTGAATTACATTTTTATTCAACTTATGTATATTCCTATATTGATATATACATGTAACTCTATTGTATATGGGCCTTTGGCCTTTTGTACAATAAAGAATTGATTGATTGATTGAGAGAGAGCACATCTTGTGTGCTGTTCGTTGTTTTAAGCCACGGTAATCAATAATTGGTATATACCATTAAAAAAAAGAAACGCATAACCCAGATATCTGTTGCGAAAATGTTGTATTTTCAAACATGTGTAACTCGTCCACAAATAGACGTTAGTAAATGAATTTTTACATCAGTTTAGAAGATGGAAATATCTATACAACCAAGTGGATAAATTTAGATAACGGACACGTTGAGCGCGATGGTGACGACGTAGCACGGTCCCGACGTCAGGGTTCCTGGCTCTCAGTCCAATCTTTCTCAGCCTGTTCCGTACAGTTTGACCGGATATCCTCCGAAGCCCAGCAGGCACCCTGGCTGCTGTCCTCCCACCCGTGGCAGTATGATCATGCAAATGTAGTACCCGGATGTACCGATCTTGGGCTGCAGTGGTGACTCTTCGTCTGCCTGTACGTTGACGGTCACGTGCTATACCTGTTTGGTTGTAAAGAGCTTCAAATCGTGATATCGTGCTCAGAGTAACATTCAGACGCCTGGCAACAGAAGATTGTTAATCTCCAGCGTGGTTTCTTTCCATGGCGATGTTCCCTGTCGCAGCGTCAAGACGTAGCGTAGTCATTTGACCTTGAAACTCCGAAAGTAATCTGGATTTTTATAGCCAGACAGTGCATGCTCTTTGCTGCACAATTTCAACTAGCAGGTGATTGCTGCTACGTTGTCGCGATGCCTTTTTAATCGTTGTAAGAAATCTCATCAAAATCAACATTTTCAGGTAAAGTCGATTTTTCACTTGTGCAATTGTGTAAAATCATGTTATCAACACTTTTGTTACATATTTTGACGATTGTCTGAACACAATAGGTAATTAATAGATTTTTATAAATACAAAACGGCTAAGCCTTTCTTTTTCGGGATAGTATATATAAAGGCAAACAGTGGTTAATATTATGAACAACGACCGAGGCGTTTATACCAAATACACAAAACTAACATACGTGACCACCTAATCCAAGTTACTCGCTTCTCATGACCAGCAGTAGATTGTTTCGTATATTAACAGTATTGATTCATGTTGGTATTATGTCCAGCGTTAGCCTTAGAATTCATCATATCACTCGTCTAGGATAATCATATACTACCTTAATGAGAAAGTGCACTTCATTTGTATAGGCATTTTCAGCCTTATGACGTCACGCACGGTAGTGTTCCTTCTCAGATGCTCCTCAAAATCTGCGAACATCATTTTATTCCAGTCAAAGGTGGACAATCACGATTATTCGATACGATACACAAGATGATGCGAAATGGTGATATTTCGCGGTTGTCATTTGACAAAACGGACATGGAGATTAAAACGTTTATACAAAATATCTGTTCATGAGACATCCGTTTCTTTTAATGTACCGGAACTGAAAACTGACTTTGCTGTAAGTAAAGGTGACAAGCGCGAGCATAAACCCACATACTGAACCAGCAAACCCGGAGCCTCCGTGCACTGAACCCAAGCACAGCTGTTGGAACTCCAAAACAATACTTCCATCGTAGCAGCATCCATCGTAGTATTCCTGAAAATATATAAAGGCATAGCAGATGTGAGTGTCCAAAGTAGCATATACTTATTTCACATTGGTTGACACGTGTCCGATATGAAGGAAAATATGACACGGATACTGACAATGTCAACGTCATGAGAATTCGATTTCTCACGAACTGTGAAGATTGCTGAGCGCGGTGGCAAACAAAGAAAACGTAATATCTGTGTCTACATTTATGCCTCCAATGCTGCCTGCCATTTTCTGCACATGCTCGAAATGCCCGAATGTGTGACTGTAAGTTTTCTTCACTACAGCGTTGGACTGTTAATCTTTCCGAACGCACCATTACGCTTCCACTTAGATGACCCACGACATCGGTGCCCCCTCCCCCATATGATCAGTACAACATATGAAGCAAACGCCACTATACCAAACGGTTCTCCATCGCAGCTGACCAGTGAAGGTCCGGGTTAGAATATTGATCTTCAGTAACCCATGCTTGTCGTAAGAGGCAACTAACGGGATCGGGTGGTCAGGCTCGCTGACTTGGTTGACACATGTCATCGGTTCCCAATTGCGCACAGGGGCGTAGCTACCATTTAAAAAAAGCCCAAGCTTACACATGATTGTTACTAGAAAGGTTGGGCAAGCCCTCAATACTATCTAAATATAAAGCTTGGCAACCTATCGGGCTTACACTAGAAAAATGGCTTGCTACGCGCCTGGCGCAGATCGATACTCATGCTGTCGATCACTGGATTGTCTGGTGAAGACTATTATTTACATACCGAAGTATGTCAGCTGTCAATAAACTGTCCCAGTAACGCCAAAACAACACATCTGACGGGCCTCTGTGATGTAGAACGTCAGCCTAGAGACCTGGCAGTGTATCCCTGACCCCTCCAGTCAGAAGCTAGGACCCGTGAAGATCCGGGTTAGAACTGATCTTCAGGAACCCATGCTTGTCGTATAAGAGGCGACTAAAGAGATCGGGTGGTCAGGCTCGCCGACTTGGTAGACACATGTCATTGTATCCCAATTGCGTAGATCGATGCTCATGCTGTTGATCACTGGATTGTCTGTCCCTTCACCTTACATGTGCCCTTGAACCTGTGTCACGGTCATGTCCACAGAGTTCAACGAAAAGATCAAAGATTTTTAATATGCGTGTGCTGGAACCCTTATTGATGACGCCGTATGTGTATCTAACCTCCAAGACGTCTTAAATAGCCCATGGCTCGATTATTTACAGACTGTCGCCATATAGCTCGAATATTGATGAGTGCGACGTAAAATTAAACTCACTCACTCACTCAAATCAGAAGTAGGTAAAACTTGGTGGTGGTTGTAACCCTGTTTAGTTCTCGGCGTTAGGGGAACAATCTGGGGATCGGTTTCTCGTGGTGACGTCATCAGCGGTCATGCTGTCAGTCGCTGGACAGTGTCCAGAAGACTGCGTCGGTAACAAATCAGAGATTACAGACTACACGAGGTGTAGCCTAACCCTGGCGCTGGAACACCAACGTCTCGCCTTATCGCTTTATCATAATCTTACGTGTCGTGAGACAAGCCAAAACGTACGAAAGCCTAATGCTGCGACATTTCTTGTTGCATCGATTATTTTCTCGTTACTTCGATTATTCTTCTGTAGGTACCGTTGATAATTTATGGCGATTTAGAGGGGGGCCATCCATTTTGTTCTGGGGAGGTAGGGGGTCATCAATTTTGTACACATGTACTAGGGGTGGTCATTGATATGCATGACATGCAGGGGGGTACTTTGTACCTAAACTTGGTGGGGGAAGGGGTGTCATTCACAATATACATGCTTCTCCATAATACTCATCTTCACCACCCCAACCCACATCCCACCATAAATTATGAACGGTCCCTTACTTCAAGTTTCTTTCAAAGAATATTGTCACGTTGCTTTGATTATTTTCTCGAAAGTTCTAACATTTCCTCGTTATTTCAAGTTTCGAGGAAATAACTGAAGCAACAAGGAATCTCGCTGAAAAAAATCATTCATGCTACAAAAGTGTTAGAATTAGGCTTTCAGTAAATAGTGAACCGAGCCCCTCTCGTGGCCTTTATCAACTGGTTTGCGTCCACAGTAATTTCATAGCCATTCCAAATACCTATGATTCAGATTCCAGGTTAATGTGAGTTAACTTTTATAGGACTGGGGTTATGTAAGCGACACCGTACCAAACACCCACCCACCCCCCACCACACAGCTTAGTTTGTTCCCCTTGATATTTGTAGATTTGCGTACACCCATACATCTGCGTGTTCTAGTCCAGGTACACACGCCCACAGGGCCTGTCCCAAACTCAGATAAAGGTTGTTTACTGACTCTTTCAGACTTCGTTCATTTGGAATGACAGTGGATGCAGAATGACACTTCTTGTCTTTATGACCTGTGGTATACTTTACTCACTATTCAGGGCTTTGCACACATGCTTGTTATTGCGTCTAGTTATTGTTTAGCTCTGTTCACCACTCGCGGAGTGTGGCGCTACACTGATCCCCTCCTATATCAGTCAACCTTTTTATAGGCGCCATCCACAGCTAGTACCAGTTGAAGATTTGACCCAATGAAATGTCCAATGTGTATTTTGAATTGTATACATGCATGCATATATGGGTGCATGTGTACGTCTGTCTGTGTGTGCGTGCGTGCGTACGTGCATGCGTGTCAGTGTCGGCGTGTTTTTGTTTGTTGTATGGTTGAGACCATACATCAATTTTTTAGAAAATACATCTTGTTGGTAGAAACCTACTATCTGTCTAGAAGTTTCTAGTTCACAGCAATGAGATACTAAAGTATGACGCGAGAAATCGGTCAGTAATTTCAGTATGCTTGACAATTACAGACACGTAAACAAGTTTGTATAACGAATGCAAAAATATGGGCAGAAACCAGAGCGTACTGGTCACATATCGTTCAGATTTGTAGGTGTGTCTAAAGCCAACTCTGTCATTGGCTATTCGTCGGTGACACTCAGCATCTCAAGGCCGGACGGTTTGGAATCGGGTCATTTCGACCACTGGCAACAGGCTTTATTTGCGCTTGTTCCATTCCTGACAGAAGCACATCGTTATTTTGAACAAGCACCGGTTGGGTAAAGGTAAATATTTCTCTTGTTTATGGCAATTATACGAAATAACTATTATTATATAACAGCCGACCACTTCATGCGTGAAACATCTTTACAATATACCTATATAAATGTATAAGCATCCACAGTTTTGTATTTGTGTATGTTCGTCTGTAGGCCATGTGATAATAGTTCTGTATACAGAGGATGGTACTAACGCTTTGTGACGTATGCATGAACACAGTATTAGGTCATGTTTACCGCCCACTAGTACATGGGTCGGGTCTAACCCACTGGGTTGCAAGCTCCTCAGGCCGTGAATCACACCACGTGACGTGAGCTGTGTTTGGGTCCGGGGTCAAGGCAGGCCGGCAGACACATGTATCACCCTCTTTGAAGTATGTGTCGCGGAGACAGAGACAGACGTGGAACATCAGATTTACACGATCCCATACAACAACACTTGGTTTGAGAATGTATACAATATACAGGACCTGTTTCACTATATTGGCCGGGAAACTTGACACTGTTTCGTAGACTGAGCTGAAGGTAGCATGCATGACGTCTTGGTGTAGGAAGACACTTAATAACGGGACAAACTGTTGCCAGAACCAGAACAATGGCACTTTCTTGGAGGAGATCAGTCTTCATTCATTCAACTTAGATGTGTGCGTGTTGATACCATCATCTAGTCTGAATCTATGAGATGCCATTTTTAAAAGGGATGGCCTAAAAGTCGGGCCGGGCCGGGCCAAGGCGGACCAAATCTATTATTGGCTAATAAACCCATTAACGAAAATCATGCCTACAATTAATCAATGCAACATACACTCATGATAATAATGATCAATCGGAAGCCACAAACGCGTACCATAATAACTTTATTACCAGTAAATAGGCTAAAATCCGGGAAGACGAGAAGCCTGTGAACTGGCTGACCGAGTTTACGTCTAAATGTGGAATCGTTAAACGAAACGGGATTTAAAACGTATAAATACTTCAGCCAATTCCGATACACATGTCCGTTGGCCCGAAAATGTTTTTACATCTATATCCAATCACATACCACCCCATAAACTCACTATTCGTCGTATTTAAAGCATGCCCACATTTAAATGATACAATCTCTTCCCCACACTCTCAACATTATCTCGGCCACAAATTTCCGCCCGGCTTGGCTCGAACCGTTAAAAGCAACTTAAACTTAACACACGTATCTTGAATTGTGTGTAATTCCATAGACTGGTATTATATCTACCTAAATATCGCTTTGTAATGTTATCATAGGCAACATGTAAAGAAAACTGCTCCGCTAAAGTGAAGCCCTTGTCTCTCATTTTTCAACATATATAGCCTCAATCAAAAGTGTTTAGTCTCTGTTCAAAAACAACCTAAACCTCACACATGTACGTGTATCTTGAAATGTGTTTATATCCATAGATTAGTGTTATATCTACCTACATATCACTTCACAGAGTCTCAAAGCGTAGTATTTGAAGCAAACTCCTTGTTCAAAGTGAAGCCCTATTTTCTATACATTCTCAACAAGAACACAGTATCACAGGCTTTCAGTCCGGCTTGGCCCGGGCTCTCAAACGCACCTTATACCTCACAGATGTATCTTGAAATGTGTTTAAATCCATAGATTGGTATTATATCTACCGAAATATCACCTTGTAATGTTATCAAATGCAACATGTAAAGATCAGATGATTTGAAAATAGGCTGCTACTGCCCAGCCCGGCCAGTTTTATATGGATGCATTTGGAGAAAGTTAGGCGAGACACTGTAGATTTAATGAAAACATACTTCTCCCACTTTCCCACTTCTCTCTCTAATACTTCTATTGTCTGTATGCGTGTTCAGGAAAACAGGATTATCAGAAACACTTGAAGTTTACAACATCCGGAAACGGCATCTCCGAGTAACCTTTGGCAAAGCTCTCACAGTGAAAACAATGTTCTCCCGAGCCTGAGCTGGGCAACACAGTGTCATTGCCGTGGATGTGTTTTCATACTTTCGTATGTTCAAATTATATAACCATAACATCTCATACGGCAAGTCATTTTAGCTGATACCTTCTAATATTTATTAAATTACTGATACGTTCAAATCATGTCATGAATAGCTTCAGCCGGCTATCTAATATCTGTACTTGTATGAATTTACGCTTATACAGTCGTGCCCCGTTTATCCGAACCTCAGATGTACTGTGGAAACTGTACGGAGAACATCCTGTATTCTGAACCACTAATAAAAAACCCACGTCTTTCAAGCATTTCATGTCATATAATTAGGTGTAATATCTTCTGATATTTATTAAGTTACACAAATGACGTCATCGATCGGCCACGTTCTGGACGTCCACGTGTAACAACGCCAAGACAGGACAGATGGATAAGGGTGACCCATCTTCGCCACAGGTTTCAGACTGCAGTGATGACTGCCCGAACCATCCCAGGACTTCGCCGTATCCACCCCAACACAGTTCGACAACGTTTACGTCATCACGGGATCAGACCACGACGTCCCGCCATACGGCCTATCCTGACACAACGTCATCGACAAGCTCGCCGAATGTGGTGCCGAAATCATGTCCGCAGACCCTTGTTTTGGTGGAGAAATGTTGTTTTTTACAGATGAGTCCAGGTTTAACATTTCCCATAGTGATGGACGTCAACGTGCCTATAGACGCGTGGGAGAACGTTATGCACAGGCCTGTGTCTTGGAGAGGAATCACTTTGGTGGTGGTTCCGTGATGATTTGGGGTGGAATAACAGCACGCCAAAGAACTCCTTTGGTGATTGTTCAGGGCAACTTAACTGGTGTGGGCTACAGGGATCAGATTCTTCGACCTGTGGCAATTCCTTTTTCTGCAACGTCATGGCCGTGGCTTAACATTCCAACAGGACAATGCCCGCCCTCATACGGCAAGGGTTGCTATGGATTTCTTGCAACACCACAACGTTGACTTACTGCCTTGGCCTGCAAATTCACCGGATCTCTCCCCGATAGAGCATGTTTGGGACGAGATCGATCGACGTCTACGCCGTCTTCCTCATCCTTGCAACAGAACTTGAGAGAATCTGGCGTGACATCCCACAAGCCTTCCTTGCACGTTTGATAGGCTCCATGCGTCGTCGATGCACTGCTGTTCTCAATGCCGATAATGAACATACCCGTTATTGAGCTTGTGACATGGTCGTTTGACCCCTGTCCCGCTTGTGGACTCGTGACGTCATTGTGATTGACTTTTCAATTGAAATTCTCCCGACTTGTTATAGTTAAAGTTTATATGTACCTTTGACATTGTTATCGTACTTATCAACTGGGATAATATTTTGACAATGCACAGTTTCTTTATGTGGCTAGTATCTATCTATCTATCTATCTATCTATCTATCTATCTATCTATCTATATATATACATCTATATATCTATATATCTATGAGGCATTTGTTCTATTATATATATCTATCTATTATATATATATACATATATATATATATATATATATATGAGGCATTTGTTCTATTATATATATATATATATATATATATATATATATATATATATATATATATATATATATATATATATATATATATATATATATATATATTGTTCTATTATATATATATATATATATATATATATATATATATATGTATATATATATATATATATATATATATATATATATAATAGATAGATAGATAGATAGATAGATAGATAGATAGATAGATAGATAGATAGATACTAGCCACATAAAGAAACTGTGCATTGTCAAAATATTATCCCAGTTGATAAGTATATATATATATATATATATATATATATATATAATAGAACAAATGTCTCATTTTTAGCATTTCTAATTTAGTCAGTGATTACATGCCCATCTGTGATAAACGTTATGAAGAAACGGTGGAGTAATCAATAACACTGAAGGCCCTTGAACGGTAATTAAGGGCAACAATGGAGTATGTTAATTGAATCACAACACCTAGCTGAATGCAATTAGACAAGAGGCAATTAAGCAAGCTGGATACAGATGTAATTAACAGGTGTATTAATTTCATTAGCCCGCACAGAGCCAGATTGAACACTGGGTTTCACTTTAAACGTGTTAGATTCAAATACGTGTACAAAGCTTTGAGCCTCAATAAGGAGGTATTTAGGTAGATATAATACCAATCTATTGCTTTAAACACATTTCAAGATACATCTGTGAGGTTTAAGGTGCGTTTGAGAGCGCCGGACCGAAAGCTTGTGATACTGTGTCTTTGTTGAGAAGGTATAGAAAATAGGATTTCACTTTAAGCAACGTGTTTGCTTCAAACACAACGCTTTGAGACTCTATAAAGACGGTTTTAGGTAGACAGAATACAGTTCTATGGATATAAACACATTTCAAGATACATGTGTGAGGTTTAGGTTGTTTTTGACAGCACAGGCCAAGTCGGGCTGAACAGAGACTAAACACTTTTGATTGATACTATATTGTGAATGGAGAGAGAAAAGGGCTTACTTTTAACGGAGCAGTTATCTTTACATGTGGCATTTTGTAACATCACACATTGATATTTAGGTAGATATAATACTAATCTGTGGAATTAAACACAAATCAGGACATATGTGTGGGGTTTAAGTTGTTTTTGAGAGCCCGGGCCAAGCCGGACCGAAAGCATGACTGTGATACTGTGTGGTTGTTGAGAATGTATAGAAAATAGGGCTTCACTTTAAGCAACGTGTTTGCTTCAAATACTACGCTTTGAGACTGTATAAAGACGTACTTAGGTAGATATAACTCTATTCTAGACATATAGACAGAAATGAGGACACATGTGTGAGGTTTAAGGTTTTTTTGACAGCCCGGGCCAAGTCGGGCTAAACAGAGACTAAACACTTTTGATTGAGACTATATTGTGAATGGAGAGAGGAAAGGGCTTCACTATAACGAACCAGTTATCTTTACATGTGGCATTTTGTAACATCACACGGTGATATTTAGGTAGATATAATACTAATCTATGGAATTAAACATAAAATCAGGATACAAGTTGTTTTTGAAAGCCCGAGCCAAGGCGGACCGAACGCTGGTGATACAGTGTCTTTGTTGAGAATATGTAGAAAAGAGAGCTTCACTTTGAGCAACGTTTTTGCTTCAAATACTACGCAGTAGCAGCCTATTTTCAAATCATCTGATCTTTACATGTTGCATTTGATAACATTACAAGGTGATATTTCGGTAGATATAATACCAATCTATGGATTTAAACACATTTCAAGATACATCTGTGAGGTATAAGGTGCGTTTGAGAGCCCGGGCCAAGCCGGACCGAAAGCTTGTGATACTGTGTCTTTGTTGAGAATGTATAGAAAATAGGGCTTCACTTTGAGCAAGGAGTTTGCTTCAAATACTACGCTTTGAGACTCTGTGAAGTGATATGTAGGAAGATATATTACTAATCTATGGATATAAACACATTTCAAGATACACGTGTGAGGTTTAAGGTGTTTTTGACAGCACGGACCAAGTCGGGCCGAACAGAGACTAAACACTTTTGATTGCGGACTTTGTTTTCCGAGGACTTGATTTTCCTAAATCGTTGGGAATGGAGAGAGAAAGGGGCTTCACTTTTACTTTACTTTATGAAGTGGTATTTAGGTAGATATAATAATGTTTGTTTCATGTGTATTAGTAAATATAAGCATATGAATACGCGCTGACTATCTGATTTGGGCTGGTATTGTTTACAATGAAAACACATAAGAAATTTTGTGTTTGTGAAAGCATACTTTGTTTGATCCTTTATAACATATTACAAAATTTTGTGATTTCAAATATTTCTTTTAATATACATAATCATGTCATATTTGCCCATTCACACTCGCCGATATCCACGTCTCTTTAACATAAACATCCTGTGCTGACTCAGCCTGAGACAATAAAGGTTAATTAGGGAACCCCAATATCTTAATTAAGGAAAGAAAAACCATCAAAACACTGTCACTTCCTGCCCAGGACCCCCGGATGTCACACGCTAAGAGAAGTAAGCAACCTTCCCCCATAGACATATCAAGGAAAACACATAACAACAAGACGGTGTCTTTTCTACGGGAATCTCGGTGTGTAGTCATTGTTGTTGTGTGTGTTTTTTTCACCATTAACTATACATTTTCAATCAAACTATGCATTTGTGAAGGCAGGAAGTGTATCGACCCAAATGTGCAGGTTTCGTTTTAATATTCTGCAATCCATTTTTAGTATTACCCGGTGGCCCGGCCCGGCCCGACTTTTCTTGGCCCGACTTTTAGGCCATAAAGTTCATTTTACGTCTTGGTATATGAACACTGAACAAGCACATCACATGTGACCCGTGAAGATCAGGGTTAGAATTGATCTTCAGTAACCCATGCCTGTTGTAAGAGGCGACTAACGGGATCGGGTGGTCAGGCTCGCTGTCTAGTTTGACACATGTCATCTTATCCCAATTGCGTAGATCGATACTCATGTTGTTGGTCACTGGATTGTCTGGTCCAGACTCGATTATTTACAGACCGCCGCCGTATAGCTGGAATATTGCTGAGTACGACGTAAAACTAAACTCACATCACACGTTAACGTTTGGAGAATGTCGGTTGAAGACCTTGGTGTTAGGGGCACACATTCGTTATTTCATGCTAATGATACGAGTATTAACCCTATAGCTGCACCGATATCTACCTGTGCTCCTTGCTACCATACATCAGTTCTTGACCTCTGGGCTGAATAGCTGCCCAGCACCCACCATCAGGAGGATGACGCGTGTGGCCGATCGCTTCACTTCAGGTGTATCTTGATTACTTACAACAAATGAGCTGGCATCTTGCTGACTGTGGTGGGAGACTACAGACTATTATCCACTTTGGGCTCACAACAGTTCTGTAGTTAGTGGAACAACTTCACCGTCGTCGCATGGTGGTGGGTGGGGATCGATGTGATTTCCACCTTTTGTGTTGTTTTGTTGTGAACAGACAGGTGGACTGACTTAAGATGACGCCATGTGACGGGAAAGGGTAGTTTATGTTGTGGGTAGATTGAAGATTGAATCTGTTTCTTGAACCATGAAATGAAATTATAGTAAAACAATTCTTCATGCAGTTTCACAAGATAAAATTGCTTTCCGACGTCCTCTTTGAAACCCCAAAGAGTCATCGAAGCTAACCTTAGTGTGCATATTATCAATCAGTTTGATCCATTCTTAAACGTGTCTGGTTTAGCAGAATATAGGAAATGCCGCACTAAGCTATATCTGAAAGTATCTGCATGAAACTGTGAGGTATAGTGAACTGAAGGGTAAAATATAGTAAAGAGGTATCGTAATCATCGATTCACATAATCGGGTATGGTCACTTGAAATGAACCGTGTCGCCGAGCCAGATCAGCTAGTCCATCCACTCACATGTCTAGACCAGAGTGCCGTGCCACTAACCGATCTTATCTAAGATCAATCTGGCAAGTTACGCCAATTTTACAATCGTCTTAGCTAAAAATTACACCCGTTCCACTAACCGATCTTAGGCCGGTCGTAATGTCAGGCTAAGATTGGGATTTTAGGGGTTTACGGTTGGCGTAGGGCTAAGATCGGTTAGTGGAGCGGCACCCAGCACTGCTTGCTGGGGTTTTATAGTCTCACCTAGGATCCACAAGGGGTTGTGTGAAGGCTATGACGTATGAGTAATATCCTTTGACATAAGAAGTAATGTGAATCAAAACTATGATGTATAAATAATCTAAAAACAATGCTGGGTAATAATGTGAAGAATAAGACGAGTAAATATTATGAAGACTATAACGTGCAAATATTGTGAAGACTATAACTTGTAAAAATTGTTAAGACTATAACACGTATATATTGTGAAGACTATAACATGTAAATATTGTGAAGACTATAAAATGTAAATATTGTGAAGACTATAACATGTAAATACTGTAAAGACTATAACGTGTAAATACTGTAAAGACTATAACGTGTTTAAATATTGTTAAGACTATTATGTGTAAATATTGTAAAGACTATAAGGTGTAAATTTTGTTAAGGCTATAACGTGTAAATATTGTAAAGACTATAAGATATTTAAATATTGTAAAGACTATAACGTAGATCTCCACTTATTTCAAACAGATTCGTTGTACGTTTATTGATCTCATATTTTCTTCTTTCGATGTTTTGGTGCAGATACTAACACTGTTATCAAGTAATGTACAGACATGTGAAGTAGGAACGTTATGGGCCCGGGAATACACAGAAGGTATTCAAGCTGAATGATGGAGCTATGTGATAATACATCAATATACACGGTCTTATAATTACATCACTTCCACGGACAACACACATTGACGGACACTTGTGGACAAAGGAGAGCAATAAGCTATCAATGGACAGTGATGACTGGACATAAATGCCAAGTCAATGTTGGTGAGCCAGCAACAGGGTCACCACCACACAGGAGAGTATTGTTTACAGCTTATATACGTTGTCTGACAGTTCATTTACATAATGTGTCATTATAACGCCGCAACCTATATATTGTACAGCGTATTCTCAACAGGCCTTCTGAAAAATGCACGGTTTTTTTCAAAAGCCTTTGTGCGCTTATAAAACTGCTATAGCGCTATCTCGACATTTAAGTATGCTCACAGCTCCTACAGTCATATAAATTGAAAAATACAAGGAATACGAGACATATGTTCCACATTCAGTTTTGAGATGTCCATAAATCTGATGTATTTTAAACATTAATTATCAAACTATTGATATACTGCATGATTTACAGATATAACAAATGCGATTTATTTATATTGCTAAAGTATTTTAGATACCTCAAATTCGAAATGCATTATTATTATTTTAATACATGTATGTCACCTTTAGGTCATTGAAACAAAAGTCTCGCTGAAAATCACAGTACAGGAACTGATTAAATTGTATGTGTTTACACTGGAATTATTTATTAGAAGGTGTTGAATTATACAAAATAGATTTAAAGAATTAATGCTGTGTCACTGAGCTTGATATGACATTCTCGTAATATACATTTCTCACTCCCCTTGTCTTCAGTCTAGAAATACATTTTGTGAATATCAATAAATCATCTTATTTATTTCCAAAAATCGATTTTTGTCCATCAGTTAATCTGTTTATGTCTAAAAGTGAATTTAAGATGATTAAATATAGACAGTTACCAAAATATTTAAGTAACTGAATCAAGAGTGAACCCCATGATTATATTTAATGTGAAAACGGAGTGGACTGAGCAGTTGGCTTGGAAATGTTCTTGACAACCATGAAGCAGGTGACCTCGGACGGGATTTGCAAGACATACCAGATTTGTTCATCCAAACGCTCAAAGACACTTTGTAAAACACACAGATCTAATCAATAGAAACGTAACAGCTTGGTCATGCGACGTGTGTTACTTGCTCAACATCTTCGTGCCCCGGGCATGTTGCAGTGGGCACACGTCAGATTATTGTTTCCCAAACACTGCTAGTTTCTCAGTCTGTCATCAGCAGATTCTATCGACGCCGCTCTGCCAAATGGCAGCAACTACCAACTCAGGACAAAGTAGTCAGAACGACGACATTAAGAAATCGGTTGCAGACCGTCTGTCAGATAAGGGATTGGTTGTAACAGGAAACCGGTGAAAGAGTACATGTCCAGACGGCGCAAAAACATATGCACAGAACAGATGGCATCGGCATGACGTTCCCGTGCAATCCCACAACTTACTGCAAGTCTTTGGAATCAGAGGCGTCAATGGTGTCGGTCACATCAGCGCGAGGCTAAGGACTTGTCGCCTGTCGCCTGCTATTTGTCGGTGAATCTATATAAACTGTCATGAACGAAGTGGGTAAATACCTAACTGGTATTCTTTCAGATCGGGACCAAAGCACGTATACATGAGACAAACCTGCAATAAAATCAGGTGTGCGGTTAGATTCATTCGTCATCCACTGGTCCCTCTGGTGACATTGGTTGGTGTACCGTTCACATCTATGTTAATTTATGTTCCCCTTGCCCCTCGGGTAACTGATATATCATGACCTGTATCTCTCTTAGATGTCCCATGACGTAATGGGTGTCAAGAAATAGAATATGTTATAGAAATAGAATAATTACCCCAGTAACCAACCCCAATACAGTAAGCGACACACGTGCCGCATAGCCTGGAACCACCCCTTGAACCTGATTGGTTGATACCCCCTTAACTGCTGCCAGCGCTCCTCTTTGGTATTGTTACAACAATCTGTCTCCGTGAGGTAAGCTTTCTATGACTATTTCCGATTACTTGCGACTCAACCGAGATTAAGCTTCATGTAAATATGTTCTTACCATTTTCTTATCTCTCTGAGAATCACTCTTGGTATGAAGACGTATGTGCTCTGTTTTGAGGCAATTGTGTTATTAGGTATGTACACCTGAAACATTTTTCCCCAAAATGATAATGTCAGATTCGGCAACTCCAAACTGGGATGTCTTGTGTCATCACTAATTGTCATTGATCCATTTAATGTAATTGTTTGTCCCCAGCTTTTCTTTCATGCTCAGTGGAATCGGTTTGGTCAAACAGTCGAGAGTATCGTGTTCACCAGTCTATATTCGTTTTATTTGTCTGTTTCTAAGAATATTGATTGACTTCTAAAAATTGTACTGGCTTTCCTTATTCCATTTTTGTGAAAGCTACCTCTGGCCAGTTTGCATCTTTGGCCAGGGAAAAGTTATGTCTCCCCCATCGAGGCTAGTGCCATCGATTCATGTTTCTTAATTGGCCGTTCTGTGACTCTTGTCTCTGATGCATTAATGCTTTTATTTTTTTTCCTGTAAAAATGACCTATAAATTATGTCCATATCTTATGTGCTCATTTCTCCGTTACAGTATTTCAACTGAGCAAACGATTTGTAATGATGTTAGCTTTAGCTGTGTGAAGTTGCCGTAAACGACATGGCTTATGAATACATTTTTGACAACGCGTTTTACAGAAACCGAACAGCTTTATGGATAACGACTTGCCATTTATTGCTGAATGCAATATACCAGAAGCTGTCATCCATGAAGTGTCACGTGATCTCCAGCTTCTAGAATGCCATTCAAACAGAAAGATATAAACGGTACAATGTCCTACCATGAGACAGGATGGCTCTTAACCCTGTCATAACGACTGATTCAGGACAACCTCTGTTTGAAACAACGTTAAATTCCAAAGAGTGAGTGAGTTGGGCTTTACGCCGCTTCTAGCACTATTCCAGCAATATCACGACGGGGGACACCAGAAATGGGCTTCACACATTGTACCCATGTGGGGAATCGAGCCCGGGCCTGCGGCGTGACGAACGAACACTTTAATCAGTACCCAACCGCCCCTAAATTCCAAAGATTATTCACCACGAAGTCATACAGACCAACGGTAGAGATGATAGTTGATATATCACATCTGTTCCACATAAACATTTCATTTGTTGCATGAACACGTATGCTTAAAACCCATAACCTATCTTTTTTCATGCAAGACAAAGGTGAAAGAGACACCCAAATAAACAAAATCAGAGTAAACAAAACTTTTTAATAGTAATTTGTTAATACATTGCACATGCACAATATGCGTCATTACCGTTTTAAAATAACTTGTCTGTTTACTTATTGCTCCTCCACAGTTTTAATGTCCATGGCCACTTTATCGTGTATTTACTGGCAATGGACTGGCAGTGGCCTGTCAGGGGACCTGAAGGAACCCACCTACTTGTAGGGGGTATCTATAAAGGGTAGAGAATAGCACGAGCACGGCTACTGGTAACGCAGTGTTGGATTCAAGGGGGCATCTCGCCTATGACACCACCTACACTGAACATGTCACAAACAACATAATCAGACTGGACCCAACGCTACAACTCAACAAACACTATTTTGGAACTGTCACCTCTGCATGGACACACAGGACTGAATAATCTGCAGGGTTCTCGCACCACCCACACTTCTGTGGTGCTACGTGCTGAACTTGTGTCAGAACAAAATATCCTTCAGGAGCCAGTCGATGTATTCGTGACCTACTCGTATCGACAGCTATTTATGACATGACTGTTTTTGTTGTGTTTTTGTAATTGCATGCATGGGCTATGTGGTTGAAACGTTTAGCGCCGCATCGTCAACATTTTCTTGGAGAGAGTACACAACGTTACTACTTCGTACCGAAATGCACGAGTAACTCACAATAGTGATCTCGTTGCATTTGCCATGCCCCAGCATATCGAGGTTACAGACATGTTTTCAATTCCAGGTTCCAAACTAACGCTTGTATCACTGTCGCTATGGATGGCGGCCACATCAAGAGTTGTGTCCCCATGTACTCCCTGAAGGATGTGGCGCATCACTGTGACCTGGAGTCTTGCTGGATAGTCGTATCTGATCTGGTATATGACGTTACCAATTTTATAAGAGAGGTAAAGTGCGCGTTCATTTCTAGTCTGGTGATGGTTTTATAAATCAAGCCGGGAGCACCGGTGTCTTTACCTGGCATCATCATGTCTGAACCTATTACTTTGGGATTGACATGATCCCTTATACTCAGTAACAAGTCTGAGTTAATTTTAAAAAAAATCAATTTAACCAAGCTCAATTATTTTACTATATAAATATGTTAAGTTCATTTCAATACTATCTGTTCCGGAGAACATAAAACCGTCTATGTCCTACTCGCATCTACACCTGACGTAAATACGTCTTAACGGGGATTGTTTATTCGTGTATTTCAGCATCCCGGCGGAGAAGACATCATTCTTGAACACGCAGGGACAGACGCTACAGTGGCCTTCGTGGACAAGGGTCACTCAAGGGACGCGTATGAGATGCTCCGAGATTACCTTGTCGGTCAGCTAGTAAAGGTCAGTCACCCAGTGACGTTTTCAGCCTATGTTTCAATCGTGTTGTACAGTTAGGTGATGCATGACGTGTGTCATGACGTTGAATCAGGGAGCTTATCTACTGTTGGCGTCTTCACGGGAATGGCCAGATACCCGCCGTACACATTAACAGCTCCCTAGCTTGGGACAGTTACGTAAAGCAATGGCGGATCCAAGATTTTAAAGAACGCTGGGTTGGGGAGGGGGTATCCATTTGGACATTTGTATGTTCATTATGGTTGGTGGGTGGGTTTGAAGAAGTAAAGGGGGAGAGGGGCAATTTTAAAAAGGTGTGTGTGTGTGTGTGTGTGTGTGTGTGTGTTCAGGGGGTTCGGACACACTGACCCCCCACTGGCTCCGCCAACGCAAAAAAAAATCTTCAATGTGGTCTTAAGTCATTTTCAAAGGGGGTCGAACCCCCTGAAACACACACCCCCTCTCTGGATCCGCCATTGAAGTTACCTCTTTAGCAATCTCAGATATATTTATGTCTATATGCTAGCAAGAACATTGATTGAGAGCCATTCATTGCGTGTAAAACAGTATCTACCTTCGTGTGTACGTACTTCTGATTGTGATAAGCAAGACGAAAGCTTACGTCATGTTTATAATTCCAGGAGGACCGACGCCCCCCGATACGACTTGCCGGAACCTTCTAGTACCAACGCCATGTATAAACTGAAACATACTACAGATCTCGGATACTCGGAATTCTTTTCTGATGTGGAAATCACATATAGTTGACATTAATAGTTCTGCCACAATGGTGACTATGACAATGATCTCGTGATGCGCACATAAAGATGTGGAAAGTTGCAGCACTCCGGGCTGCTGCAGGACGAACCTGTGGTTCCACAAAATACAGGGTACGTTCAGGAACTGGTTCTTTTGGCAGAACTATCGCTAACAGATGTGGCTTATACATGACATAATTATCCATAATTGTGGTGAAGGATTAGGCAGCTGGTTGATCCTGATTTCACAGTGTGCGAGTTTGCATGTTCTGAGATTGAGCGCTGTGTTTAATGCCATGTGTATATTGAAACTCTGTCTCTATTTATGAGTGAATGGGTGAGTGAATGAGGTTTAAACCCCCTTAACACAGTATTCCAGTCATATCACTACGGCGTGTCGGTTTCATGAACGAAGAAAGCCGGAGCCGTACACGTCTAAACACCATATCAGAGCGAATGTTGTGATTCGAATCCAGGATACGGGTTTCGGTAGGCTTTAGGACTTAAATATTCCGCGTTTATGCGAATGGACCACAAGCGCTCCCTTCCTTTTCATGTGACTAATCTCTAGTTACCGGAGAGGGATACATCACTAAAGGTAACGCGGTATATTTGGTCCTTCCAGGGTTAACTCGTGATGAGTACCCTGATAGAAATGAACACATGTATTTCCCGGACAAGGTGTGTCCGAGTCCGATTCCTAACAGGAGAGAAGTAAATGTTGTTTTGTTGACCTAGTCAACTGGGAAAGCGTCATTTCTTTCATCGTTTTGTTCTCAATTGTGAATTTCGGAATCAACTGACCTTGTCGGCACTTTCATACAAGTTACGTACTTATCCCGGTGAAAATTATTATTGCTGACTGTAGACAGGATGTTTGACAAGTGTTATCCGTGCGCTGTTACCATGGGCACAAGCATTCGGAACCAGATGACAGGTTGTGTAAGTGAATGGGTCACAGAGAAGGGTCACCACAACCCCACACCTGGAACGCCCTACATATTGTCTATGATTGCATGAACAGCCAACGAATAACTGTAAAAAATGTCAGCTATGAACAATTCTTAAATGCCTTTTGAAATACTTCTGGTCTTCCATACAAGTTTTTAAATAAGTTAAAAATTAAATGATAATTAAGTTATAAAGGACAGTGATACACGTGATACTTGAGTTCACGTCTGCCAACGAGTTGTGCTTAACCCGTGAAATAGGTTAACAGTAACTCAACAGTATTTACTGGGAGTCAGCACGGCAAGGAATTTCAAAAGAAGAATGTTCTCGTGCTATTTGTGCTCTCAATGTCTGTAGATGTTTTAGGTTTGATGTTACTGGCCAGGATTCACTTGACTGTAGTAAATGTGCGAGGATTGTTTGAGTCGTGTAACTGAGATTCCCTGGTCGCCTGTGACCGGTCTCACCCAGGGGCATGGAAGGTGTGTCACAACTAACAGGACGAGTGTAGGTAGGTGCAGATGTTGAGTCTCACGTGTTATCACTGACCTGGTTGTAGGCCCAGTCAGGGCTGACCTATTTACTTACCATGACGTACACAGACGAGTTAGAGTGGAGGTGACACAGGTTACATACCTCCATGTTGTTTGTTCCCTGCTGTCTATACACAGCCTTGTTGATAGTACACCTGTTTTTGCAATGGTTTCGATCGTTATACATGTGTGCATATATAGTATATACCTGTTCATTATGAATTATTTTTCTAAATAAAAAGGAAACTGTGTGAATATTGTTTTGTTTAATGTGCTTATGCTTTCGTTTTCACCACTTTGAAGAGTATTTCAGTTACATCCCAGTGGCAAGTTCATCTTGGAGGGAACTGATTCAAGTCTTGGAGCTTAGTACTTGGTGAAACATCTACAAATGATAGCAATTCTGGGATTCGAAACCACAATCATTGATTTCTGGTACACCTAAGGGAGGCAATTCTGCATCTGTGCCCCTATCTACCAAGCCAGGTCCAGAGACAATGTACCAACACACCTAACATTGTTCACACATCTAGGACAGCTCAAGACAAAGTATTCAGTTACATAGATATTCTTTAATGTTGAAGGTAAATATATTATGACAATATTTACAGATCATCAATGAATATGGATATTTTGAAATCTAGCACTGGAATGTGAAGGTGGGGAATGGTTGAGTGGGAGGCAACTACTGACATTGAACACTACTCACCAATCCAGTCATATTACTAGTGTTAATCCTCCAATGGTTAACCAATGGAATGACAGATTAACGTCAGTAATGTGAGAGCATCAGGAGTTAATTAACTTTTTTTTATAGGTATGTACACATAGCAAAACACCATTCTTGTCAATAATGACAAATCTACTCCATTGTAATTAATGTGACATAATGTCTATGCAACCACAAATTAAACTGTGTGGAATATCTGATAACAAATCCATACTAAAAGGCATACACAAACATTCAATGTCAATATAAATGAATTGGCAAATCTACATGAAGGGATTCACATAACTTCTCCTGAATATAAAACCAACTATTAACAGAAAAGACTCAAATAAGATCTGGGGAACCTCAGGTTTGAGATTCTTGCCAGGTAGAGCAATGGTAGAGTTTACAAGAGTTACTTTATTGACAGTGGTTCTTAATCTGCTCAGCAATCAACAACAGAAACTGGTTTGTGAATTTACTAAAGCCACAATCTAGACTCAGCAATCAACAACAGAAACTGGTTTGTGAATTTACTAAAGCCACAATCTAGAAATATTATGCAATATTCAAAGGAAAAGTGGAAACAGGTCATTTGATCACATGATCTTGTATAGATTTGAGCTTTTATCAAGCTGCTTGTGTTAATTTTCACTTGCCTTTCATTGGATAATTTTTATCTTGTTTAAAAACAGTTACAACTATTTTAAATGACACAGAAGATTTAAGAAATATGAAATCACTGAAACATGTATACCTACAATGTTTTCTTGCTCACTACACCATCTGTGGCAGTCACCTTGACAGTGACCTTGACTAGTTGAACAGGCGATGGCCCAATACTTAGCATACATGTGTGCAAAGAAATGTCCAATAAGATTCATGCTGTTTACCAAAGATCAAATGCCAATGATAAGCTAAAACATTAAAACTGAAATATTCACTAACAAGGAATTGCACATATCTAAAATATGTAATAGATACATGAAGAAAAGGTGTCAAGCAGCTGAAATATAATTACATTCATAACATGGCAGTCAAGACTTAATGACTTAACAGTCTGAGAGAAAGAGACCCAACTGCTGAAGTAATATGAATAATTCAAGCTTCATAAACAATGCAGGCACAAGTAAGTTTGTCCAACAAGTAAAACATTACAACAAAACACCAGCAATGACTGCAGCTCACATGATCATCCTGTGGAGGCTGAAGAGCTCGTACAGACTCTACGGAAAACAACCTAAACAAGAAGGAAAGGTCCTAGATATCCCCATCCCATCAACCATGGGCATAAAAAACACAGTTTCAATTCACTCATACTAAAAAGAATTCATTCTTGTGAGTACAGCTGACACTTTGATCATGACTAAATGAAATGATTCCCTATATTGTTTAATGCCTCTATAACTTCCAATGACAAGAATTTGTAGCAGCAGGTTTCAATAACATAAAGCTTTTCATTTGACAGCAATATTTAAACAGAGTAAATCATAAGCCATAACAATCTACCAAATCACAAACATTTCTTGAATTGCTGTATGATGTAATATTTGGTATGTACTAAACAATGCCACCATGAAGGCGAACAACGTCGCAATGACCTCCCAGTCTAACTGGAGACCAAACCAACACATATAGCTGGAATATTGCTGAGTGCGACGTTAAACAACAAAACCAGCTTAACCAACAGGGCTGTGGGATGTAGGATATCTAATGTTTTTACAAGGTTGCATCAACTACAGAAGAGTTCATGAGTTCATGCCATCTGTAGTCGTCTAAGAAATGCAAAACCTAAACATTCGAAACATTCTTGAACAGCAAAAGGCACCAGTAGGGCATATATCTGTTGAGCATACATAAATTCCCAAAGGAATATTTTTCTTCAAGCCAAGGAAATGTTAGAAATAAAATCTACAAAACAGCATTTCATTTCCTGGCGGATGTGTGTTACTGAACCAAAATATGACAAAACTTGGTTTGACCTGCATAATGAACTAATGCATTGTTGAAAGTAACATGTCCATATTTTCCCAGAACGTCCATTCATAAATATAGTATGGGTAATAACATCAGAAAGTATCACAAAGCTGCACATAAGGCTGCAGTTAAACTGCAGAAACATCAAATGTGATATGGAGGGAATCTGGTTTGTCAGCCAACATGTCTAACTCAGACTGTCTGTCGGCCTTGTTATTATGGTGCTTCCAGATCTTACATGACTTCATAAACCAATGTGTCCAGCAGACCGATTTGACAACAGTTCCATCAGAAAGTGTTAGTTCACTTCAATAAACCAACATGTTATTTCAGTGAAATCAAAATACATACGTACTTCATCCCTAAATCAATAATAAATATGGACATGATTTCTGGCCAATTTAACTGTTTCAACGGCATGTTGGTCAATGTTTTCTCAAGCTGTCCCAAAGCACTTACTGATAACTGGAAGAGGGAATGCTGAAAAAATGCAAAAGGGACACCACTCCAATCTTTTAAAACTGGTACTGACAATGTTTCTGTTAAGGAAACCATCTAACTAATCTGGCATCAGAAGAAAATAATTATATCTGTTTGTGATTTATTTGAGCATATTTATTAACATGCTAACAAACATTTAACGCTGACAAATTTGTCTTGAACTGGCAATAGCCCAGGATATGGTAGTCTCACTTCATTGTACATGCTGTATAGGAGATACAACTCTCAGGTGGGGTTCTTCAAGCCTTTTCCACAGGTCCCAGTGTATCAGTGTTGACAAAGCTACACCAGAGTCTACAAATCTCCTTTGTGGTGTTCCCCTGAGGTAAGTCTTTGGACCAGTGTTAATCAATCTGTACATCGGGTAACTCAGCAGCATTGGATTGGACACAGTACTTCAATACCAATAAGTGGATGACGATCAAATATACCATCATCCCTCACCATAACGGAGGTCTTGGGGTCCATGGATAACCCCTGTGTTATGAGACACCCGCATTACATGTGTACTTGTCACTTACTCACAGACAAGGAATGTATGACCTACTATCTGTTATGTGTGGAAGATTCTTTACCAGAGGAAATATTATTGTGCAGATGCCAAGTTTCGGACTTGAAACTGTTGATAGTAATGTCCCAGTATAGGACAGAAATACACAGCCTGTGTGGACCAAGAGTGTCATTACTTCCTGACTTACGTTACAAAAGAATCTGAAAATGTGCTGAAATTTATTCATGAATAACATGCACTCTGTCGTTCCTTTTTCATGCAAGTATCTTTAGCACACATGAAAGTGTATAATTTATATTAAAAGAACAACCAATGTTTGATTTTTTCTTGGCAATCTTCTAAAAGTGATATGGTGTTTGGACAGATGAGGAACAGACAGTCCCCAAGGAGCACCTGCTGTTACCGGTAATCAGTACACACTATCGACACATGGCTCAGTACAGATTTATACACATGCAAGAATGAACATCCCATGCACCAGATATATTCAAATATCTAAAGGTATTGCACAGAACATTAAAAATTGTAAGCTGTGGTCTGAAATAGGCATGTAACAGTAAACAGCAACACTATGTACACAGGAGGCAACTTGCAAGCTACAGTCATTATCAAGTATTGCTTGACAACAGCAACACAACTGGCTGCTCAGCAACCTCAACAGCATGTAAAAGCAGGCACCTAGTGGCTTACAGTCATTGTCAGTGATGCTTGACAACAGCAACAGCATGTACACAGCAGGCTGCTTGACATAAACAGCATGTACAAAGCTGGCACCTTGCAAGTTACAGTCATTGTCAGTAATGCTTGACAACAGCAACAGCATGTACACAGCTGACACCTTGACATCAACAGCATGTACAAAGCTGACACCTTGCGATTTAGTCATTGTCAGTAATGCTTGACAACAGCAACAGCATGTACAAAGCTGGCACCTTGCGAGTTACAGTCATTGTCAGTAATGCCTGACAACAGCAACAGCATGTACAAAGCTGGCACCTTGCGAGTTAGTCATTGTCAGTAATGCTTGACAACAGCAACAGCATGTACAAAGCTGGCTCCTTGTGAGTTAGTCATTGTCAGTAATGCTTGACAACAGCAACAGCATGTACAATGCTGGCACCTTGAGAGTTACAGTTATTGTCAGTGATGCTTGACAACATCAACAGCATGTACAAAGCTGACACCTTGAGAGTTACACTTATTGTCAGTAATAACTAACAACAGCAACAGCATGTACAAAGCTGACACCTTGCGAGTTACACTTATTGTCAGTAATAACTAACAACAGCAACAGCATGTACACAGCAGGCACCTAGTGAGTTACAGTTATTGTCAGTGATGCTTGACAACATCAACAGCATGTACAAAGCTGACACCTTGCAAGTTACACTTATTGTCAGTAATAACTAACAGCAACAGCATGTACAAAGCTGGCTCCTTGCAAGTTACAGTCATTGTCAGTAATGCTTGACAACAGCAACAGCATGTACAAAGCTGGCACCTTGTGAGTTAGTCATTGTCAGTAATGCTTGACAACAGCAACAGCATGTACAATGCTGGCACCTTGCGAGTTACAGTTATTGTCAGTGATGCTTGACAACATCAACAGCATGTACAAAGCTGATACCTTGCGAGTTACACTTATTGTCAGTAATAACTAACAACAGCAACAGCATGTACACAGCAGGCACATAGTGAGTTACAGTTATTGTCAGTGATGCGTGACAACAGCAACAGCATGTACAAAGCTGGCACCTTGCGAGTTACAGTCATTGTCAGTAATGCGTGACAACAGCAACAGCATGTACAAAGCTGACACCTTGCGAGTTACAGTCATTGTCAGTAATGCTTGATAACAGCAACAGCATGTACAAAGCTAACACCTTGCGAGTTAGTCATTGTCAGTAATGCTTGACAACAGCAACAGCATGTACAAAGCTGGCTCCTTGCGAGTTACAGTCATTGTCAGTAATGCTTGACAACAGCAACAGCATGTACAAAGCTGGCACCTTGCGAGTTAGTCATTGTCAGTAATGCTTGACAACAGCAACAGCATGTACAAAGCTGACACCTTGCGAGTTACAGTCATTGTCAGTAATGCTTGATAACAGCAACAGCATGTACAAAGCTGACACCTTGCGAGTTAGTCATTGTCAGTAATGCTTGACAACAGCAACAGCATGTACAAAGCTGGCTCCTTGGCGAAGTTACAGTCATTGTCAGTAATGCTTGACAACAGCAACAGCATGTACAAAGCTGGCACCTTGCGAGTTAGTCATTGTCAGTAATGCTTGACAACAGCAACAGCATGTACAAAGATGACACCTTGCGAGTTACAGTCATTGTCAGTAATGCTTGACAACAGCAACAGCATGTACAAAGCTGACACCTTGCGAGTTACAGTCATTGTCAGTAATGCTTGACAGCAGCAACAGCATGTACAATGCTAGCACCTTCAAGTGACAGTTATTGTCAGTGATGCTTGACAACATCAACAGCATGTACAAAGCTGACACCTTGCGAGTTACACTTATTTGTCAGTAATAACTAACAACAGCAACAGCATGTACACAGCAGGCACCTAGTGAGTTACAGTTATTGTCAGTGATGCTTGACAACAGCAACAGCATGTACAAAGCTGGCACCTTGCGAGTTACAGTCATTGTCAGTAATGCGTGACAACAGCAACAGCATGTACAAAGCTGACACCTTGCGAGTTAGTCATTGTCAGTAATGCTTGACAACAGCAACAGCATGTACAAAGCTGGCTCCTTGCGAGTTACAGTCATTGTCAGTAATGCTTGACAACAGCAACAGCATGTACAAAGCTGGCACCTTGCGAGTTAGTCATTGTCAGTAATGCTTGACAACAGCAACAGCATGTACAATGCTGGCAGCTTGCGAGTTACAGTTATTGTCAGTGATGCTTGACAACATCAACAGCATGTACAAAGCTGACACCTTGCGAGTTACACTTATTTGTCAGTAATAACTAACAACAGCAACAGCATGTACACAGCAGGCACCTAGTGAGTTACAGTTATTGTCAGTGATGCTTGACAACAGCAACAGCATGTACAAAGCTGGCACCTTGCGAGTTACAGTCATTGTCAGTAATGCGTGACAACAGCAACAGCATGTACAAAGCTGACACCTTGCGAGTTACAGTCATTGTCAGTAATGCTTGACAACAGCAACAGCATGTACATAGCAGGCACCTAGTGAGTTGCAGTCATTGTCAGTGAGCCTTGTCAGTATTGAATTTAATGACCCTCCGCGGGAAGGGCAATGTAAGTAATATGAAGAGGCCCCAGATGATGTATAACGTTATAACAGTAGTTTCCCGTGGCATGTGGCATCGCTTCACCTCATACTTGTCATTGCTGATAGTTGCCTGAAACAGATCACATCACAAATATTAGCAGACAGTCAACTCACTATCTTATACATCCTAGTGTTATGTGCAGCAGACAGTCAACTCACTATCTTATACATCCTAGTGTTATGTGCAGCAGACAGTCAACTCACTATCTTATACATCCTAGTGTTATGTGCAGCAGACAGTCAACTCACTATCTTATACATCCTAGTGTTATGTGCAGCAGACAGTCAACTCACTATCTTATACATCCTAGTGTTATGTGCAGCAGACAGTCAACTCACTATCTTATACATCCTAGTGTTATGTGCAGGTGTTCTTTTGTGATAATCAATGGCAGCAAATCACTGAAATGTGTTCTGTTCTCTTGGCCAGATTCCAAATTTCAGGTCATATATATGCAAAACATTATATCTAGTATGCTGAGATAATATGTACTCTTTGTTTGCTAATTAACACAGATGTCACAGCTGTCTGTAAATAATCATGTCAGGACCAGACAATCCACTGACTGATATTTTAGGAATAGATCAAAACAAGGTGGATATGATGATGTGCATCAACCAAGTCTGAGCTGCCTCAAGCAAACGAAAGATCAATTCCATAATTCCATCCCAGATCTTGACAGCTAGTCAGCACTGAGTTCCAATATGTAAAAATGTTCCTTAGGCTTGTACTCACTAGAAGAAATGATGGGTTGTTTTTATTCCTCCAATTGAAGGAGGGTATTGTCCACTCTGGGACACGGCCCTTGTGGACGCGGTAACAGCCATGGTGGGTGTGGGCACTGATAACTAGCCGTGGGTCAAGCAGGCTGAACATCTGGGCACAATGAATGAAAATAGTGACGAAAATAGAAGTGACGAGGTCAGTTTTGGATGTATCAGTCCAATGTTACAGAATAGTCTAAATAGCATATCACTGAGAGATTGCATAGGTTTCCATGTACTGTAGTGACATGACTTCAGTAGCTCAGAATCTACATGATATATTCCCTTCTCCTGACGAGGCTGAAATTTGCACTGGGTGAGAAATTACTTGAACTCCTGTAAAACACAAACATTTCATAAGAAAACAGGATAAAGGTATAGATCTGTGACCAGTGGAAAATAAACAAGAGTGACTGTCTTGATGACAATGATACAATGGTGAGATTCTGTGAAGAAGAAGATCTAGCGCCCATGCTTGCTGATCATTCTACAGTCTCCATGGTACAGATAGATAGATAACACAACACGTTACCTGTTCAGTAGCATCCTGAGACAAACAGTCCCACTTGGGTTTGAATGGTGTACCCTTCTCCTCAAGAGGAGCTGCATCAGACGTATCACAGTCTATGTCAGAAGTACGGAACATGGGGTAGTGCTGAAACAACACAATCAAAGTCTGTATGTGGTATGGTATATGTGGCATGGTGTGCCTGTATATAGAATACTGTGCTATTACGGTGTATACTACCTGCATACAGAATGTTGTGTGTAAAGACAGTCTATAACAGTGAGTGAGTGAGTGGGTGAGTGAGTGAGTTTTACGCCGCTTTTAGCAATATTCCAGCAATATCATGGCAGGGGACACCAAAAATAGGCTTCACACACTACCCATGTGGGTAATAGAACCCGGGTCTTCGGCGTGACGAACGAACGCTTTAACCACTGGGCTACCCCACCGCTCCCTGTAGCTGTCACATTAAACAACAGGCAAGCAAGCAAACAGAATGTTGCATATACATATATATATATATATGCGCGCGTCCATAAACAACAGATTAAGGACCCCAAAACAAGGTGCAGCCCCTTAAGCGCTCACATCGACAAATGCACAGCAGGAAAGGAAAATAAATTTAAATTTTTCCCTTTCTATAAAATGAATACTGCTGATGCAATGCAGTGTTAAGTTGAACAAAAACCTTTTGATTAAAGAATTGTGTCCATCGTTGAATAAATAACGCAATGTGTTTGAATTATACTTGTTTTCATTGTGCTACTACTACTGTCAATTTAAAGCTGCCAATGTGATGTCATGGCAACGCCGCATCACAACATCTGTACACAGTTGCAATGTGATGTCATGACAAAGTGACGTCATAATACAGTACAACCAGAAATTATTGAGAATTTAAAGATTGTAAAGTTTTTATTTTTTTCACTCATTACTCACGCATTAAATGTGAAAATTAGCAGAACATAACTCCAGATTCAAAGACAGGTGAACAGTTAGTATTTTGTCAAGTCACCATGGGCAGCAATGCAGGCTTTAACGCGGCGGGGCATACTACTGATCAAAGAAGTAAGAAAGTCGTGGTCCATGCTGTCCCAATATCGGACCACCTCTTCTTTCATTTCAGCAATATGTCAGACTTTTCTTATTGACACTTTCCTTCATAAGTCCCCAAACATTTTTTACTTGATTTAGGTCAGGGCTATAGCTTGACCATTCTAATTATGTCATATTTTGGGTCCGAAACCAGGCCTGTGAATGCTTTGAACGATGTTTTGGATCGTTGTCCTGCTGGAAAATCCAAAACTTTCCATAGAACACTTGAGCAGATGGAAGTAAATGTCCCTCGAGAATATCTGTGTACCGCTCACTGTTCATATTCCCTTCAAATACACAGAGGGGCGTTGCCCCTAACACATATATGCCACCCCACACGTTAAATTTTGGACTGTACTTTGGGTGCTGATACAAAGGTTTTTCAGTTTGTTTGGTCCAGAATTTCAGTGTAATAGGAAACAACCACACAGAACTTTCATCTGAGAAAATCACATTGTCCGAGTTAAAATTTCTATGCTGTAAGCACCAGTTCAACCTTCACTCCTTTTGTTCAGGTTTCATGGTCGGTGATGGAATTCCCCGACTTTTCTGCCAACCCATTGCATACAGCTCAGTTCTAATTGTCTCCTTACAGACAGCCACAGTTCCTCTATCAATCATATCCAGCCTTAAGTTTTCTAAACTCCTTCGTTTGTTTTTAGAAACAAGAATACCAAGCCGCCTCCTGTCACCGATTCTGGGCCTAACCTACGCCTCCCTGGTGCTCAATGCCATATCCATTTGCAATATTTTTCAAAACATGATAAACAGTGGACAAAGGGATGCCTGTTCTACTTGAAATCACTTTAGCTGATCTGATGTCCTTGTTATAATACTCTAAAATCAACTTCCTCTTCTCTAAATCATCCATACTGAGGATCACTGAAAATGTTGTCTGCTAGCAAGTAAACAAAGGGGGATAACTCTTCACAAACTAATGAAAAAGGATTAACCGAGTTGTCTCTCCTGAATGAAACCAAGCACTTGATAGCTGGTCAAGGTTGTTTATACTAGAAATCCAATTAAACATATTCCTAAAATTCTCAATAATTTCTGGTCATACTATATGATCTGTTTAACTGTTTAATCACATCTCCCTGAAGATAAAAGTGAAACATATTGAAGAAGATCTGTGTTGTGTAATTATTTCAGAAATCTCTTGTACATATATATATATACATGTATATGTATGTGGTATGCTCTGTATATATACACATTATAAGTTGTATGCTTCTCTCGAGGGTAATACGGTCTGATGTATGCCTCTTTGTAGCAGAGCCTGTAGGCGAGGGATGATACTGCTACAAAAAGGCGTACATCAGACCATATTAACGGAGGGAGAAGTATACAACGTATTTATCTTACCGCTATGTTAAATGTACAAGATATCATTTTATTTTATTTTGAAGATCGATAAGCTCCCTACCTACCGTTAATTGTGTTTAAGTTGAGTGTGCAAACGATTTATAAAAAAGTTTAAATAAACCAAAGTCAGTCAAATAAACGTGTACATAGTGAACTCAAAAACAGCTAATGGAACGGTTTTCGAAGTCTATGCACTGCATGCTTTATATTATGATGTCATACAATTGCTAGCGATACAGCTTCTCGGCAGAGAGTTTGGTGGTTACCGTGGCAACGGGTAATATTTTTTTCAGTTGACACGGAAACTTATTAAAGCATCACTGACCAATGAACACATAAAGGTAAGATAATGCTTCATAGCTCACTGTACATACCCAAAAAAATGCTTGGCAAATTATATGATTTGACAGTGGAAGATGCTCATCTAACGGAGACAATTCCTTTGTGATCAATGGCTTTGAAACTCACTGGTTGCATCTACTGGCAGGGAGAAGTTAAAACAAGACATTGATGAAACGTGTTGGAGTCTTATGAACCTCCAACTAACACCTGCTCGTACAGAGTGAGTGAGTTTAGCTTTACACTGCTTTTAGCAATAAACACTGACTCCAGACATCACAACCAGTTCTAACCTGCAGTAAAATAGGCTTGGTGTAGGTGAACTGCTCCCACTGGTGACACACATTGTGGCTGCTGGAAGACTTTAATGGATCCTGGAAAAATGAAAACATTTGTCATGACTTGTCTTTCATTGGTCATGTCTTGCCTTTCATCGGTCATGTCTTGCCTTTCATCGGTCATGTCTTGCCTTTCATTGGTCATGTCTTGCCTTTCATCTGTCATGTCTTGTCTTTCAATGGGCATGTCTTGCCTTTCATTGGTCATGACTTGTCTTTCATCTGTCATGTCTTGCCTTTCATTGGTCTGTCATGTCTTGCCTTTCATTGGTCATGTATTGCCTTTCATTGGTCATGTCTTGCCTTTCATTGGTCATGTCTTGTCTTTCATCTGTTTTGTCTTGTCTTTCATTGATCATGTCTTGCCTTTCATTGGTCAGGCTTGCTTTTCATTTTGGTCATGTCTTGCCTTTCATTGGTCATGTATTGCCTTTCATTGGTCAGGCTTGCTTTTCATTGGTCATGTCTTGCCTTTCATTGGTCATGTCTTGCTTTTCATTGGTCATGTTTTGCCTTTCATTGGTCATGACTTGTCTTTCATTGGTCATGTCTTGCCTTTTATTAGTCATGTCTTGTCTTTCAATGGGCATGTCTTGCCTTTCATTGGTCATGCCTTTCCTTTCATTGGTCATGTATTGTCTTTCATCTGTCATGTTTTGCCTTTCATTGGTCATGTCTTGCCTTTCATTGGTCATGTCTTGTCTTTCATTGGTCATGTCTTGCCTTTCATTGATCATGTCTTGCCTTTCATTGGTCATGTCTTGCTTGCTTTTCATTTTCATTATGTCATGTCTTGCCTTTCATTGGTCAGGCTTGCCTTTCATTGGTCATGTCTTGCCTTTCATTGGTCAGGCTTGCTTTTCATTGGTCATGTCTTGCCTTTCATTGATCATGTCTTGCCTTTCATTGGTCATGTCTTGCCTTTCATTGATCATGTCTTGCCTTTCATTGGTCAGGCTTGCCTTTCATTGGTCATGTCTTGCCTTTCATTGGTCAGGCTTGCTTTTCATTGGTCATGTCTTGCCTTTCATTGGTCATGTCTTGCCTTTCATTGGTCATGTCTTGCCTTTCATTGGTCATGTCTTGCCTTTCATTGGTCATGTCTTCTCTTCATTTGTTATGTCTTGCCTTTCATTGGTCATGTCTTGCCTTTCATTGGTCATGTCTTGTCTTTCATCTGTTTTGTCTTGTATTTCATTTGTCAGTCTTGCATTGTGCTGTAATACATTACCTGAGCACATCTAACCTGGTGATGGACATAAAAAGAGCACATCTAGCCTGTTGAGCCTGTTGAAGGACATTACCACATCTAGCCTGCACATCTAAGCTGTTGAGAAACTTGTTGCAATTGGGAGACAGCATCCTGGCACAGAGAGCACCCATCTCCTTCCAGAGTCATGCTGTTGACTAGTACAAAAATATTGTCTCTGATGTGCAACATCTTCACAGAGGGTGCATTAAATGCTTTTTCAAATCTTCTTTCCTTGTGTGGCGTCATCCTTAAATGAAACCAGGAGCGTATCAATATGAAACATATATATCTGTGAATTGAATATCACTACATTTGACACCTGTAAAATTGAAAATACTGTTTCTTTTCTTGAAATTGGTGATGTTTCTTTGTTTATGGCCCCTTCACTAACTATACATGTGCTGAACAATCTTAAACGTTCAGTGGTAGTATGAGAACTACAGTGGAAACCTGATAAGTAAAATTTCAAGGGACTCGCCAAAATTGTTTACTTATCAGGTATTTTACTTATCCAAACTGATAAAAACCTGCAAATGACAACCATATGCATGTATATGTATGCATATGTAACAATGGACCACTTATCAGGGCTGGCCTCCAGCTGTCAGTGTATTGTCAACTGCATGACACCAGTGAGCTGTACGTAGGATGTTTGTTTAGCTGGAGACTGACACGTGCCCCTCACGTCGGATTATGTGGTAATCACTAATTTAGTTATCCACTCTCTTTTGTTATGTAATTTACTTCCAGGGACCGTGAGAAGACATTTAGTTAAGCGGTATTGTTTACTTATCCGAGTTTAGTGAACCAGCCTCTAATAGTGATAATTAATGAAGAAATTTGCCGGGACCAAAGAAAAGTGTTTACTTATCAGGTCTGTTTAGTTAAGCGGTCTTTACTTAGGCGGTTTCCACTGTACTTGTAAGATTTGAAAGCAGCATTAGTTGAGACTGGTTGTTGGAAATAACATAAGAGCTGATAAATAACATGAGCTTGCAGTATTTCATTGATGTTACCAGAGTCTTATGTGCCTTGTGTATTGACGTAGAAGTTTTCATGGCATTTTTCTTATTATCTTTCATCATGTCAACTCATATTGCACTTGGAGATTAAACAAATGATGCTGCTCTCAACTAACAATAACAACACAAAAAAGTATAAGTTAAAGGTATTTTGCTGGAAACAACTGTTTGATCAATGAAGGTGTAACAGGGGAACATGGCACAAGCTGTTGCAGTGCACATTGAGTTGGGAACCATACCAGAAGCGTGAAGTTGGACCATCACTATAACCATTTCAGAAGTGGAGTTACCACAAACAGATTGCCATGTCACATTGTAGCCTACAGAGTTAGAAACTGGCACATGCCTTCAACCACCAAACTTCTGCAGCTTTGGACAAAAAACAAATCACTCCCAGGACTTCAGTCAAAATGTTTTCTATAAGCTACACTCACGCATAATGAAATCCAATGTCGTGATTCCCAACCAGAACATACATGTCTGTATTTTGGTTTGTGGAAAACATTTTTTGGAATCTCTTGACATGTCTTTGGAACTCTGAGTCTGAACACCACTTTCCTTCATCCAGCAGGTCACCTAAGAAAGGAAGGATTCTGGTAAACAGTATGACAGCTGTCAGAAAGCAACAGATAGGACAATATCCCAGCTTACAAAACTGAGACCAAATCTGCAGAAACAAGTGTGAGAGTGAGTGAGAGTGAATTGAATCTGAAAATGTGTGTGGTCCCTGCTCACACTAAACTTCACAATAATTTTTATGAAATGACTGTTAATGCGATGGCATGACTTTGGGAGGTGGACATATAAACTATCTATAAAAACAAACAACTCTCAATTCAACAGAATCTAAATTCCTTCTGAAGTGTTGACAGGTTAAGGCACTAACGACATTCTGTCTGAGAGAATGGCCTTGACCCAGGCTGATTAACAAGCTACACACAAAGATCTGATGCTGAGTATTATTACCTAGAACAAAAACCACATCTGGACTGTGAATCAACATACTGGTTTGAAATGCTTGTTCCATTTGCCATTCTCTGAAAATAAGAGAAAAATCAGAAAACATGAAACATGGTTCCAGGCTGCAGATAGAAACTAAAACATTTTTCTCATGTAACTCCCTTCAACATATGTTTAGTTACTAAACTATGCATGGTTCTTGTGCTTTGTAATTATGAAAATAAAACTTTTTTATCTGTTATATCTGTTACGATTGATTCAGAATAAATTCATGAGTGACTACCAGCAATGACTAGTAAGTATATCACTAAGTTTAGATGAAGTTTGCTATTGCCTCCCACAGGGTCTTTACGGCCAGTTATGTCTTCAAGGCAGGCTGTATTGAAGGGAGAACCATCATCAACAAAATAACAAGTAACAGCAAATATTTGTATACTACAGGTCTTGTGTTGCATGTCAGTAATGTAACAATGTCTGCCTATACTGTAATCATCAACAACCTCATATTCATTTCTATAACGGCTTCTGTACACCAGTGAGTAAACAGTGAGTAAGTCAGTTGCAGGGCCCCTGTGCAACCAGGAAACTCAAGTGCATATTTTCAACACAAACTGAGCAGCTAACAGCTGCATGACTGTTGAGGTGGCACAAAGCAGATCATACACACTCAACACTGAACACCAACTTTATTCGTGCAAACAGTATACAAAACTCAACGTACCTTCTCAACCTGTCAAACCAGTGTGCATGTGGTCCCATCACATGAGTGTCTGCTATCACCATAACTCGTAGAGGGTGGAACTTTGGAGGAAGTGTCCTGTCAAACATTTCATTGTTCACCTGAGGCCAGGTGCACTGGAACAACACCACGTAGTAGTGCAGAAACTCACAGTAAAATAGTAACAAGCCAACAAAAATGATAGTCCTGAACAGTCGATACGATCTGAAGTACAGACAGAAGTTTCCAGGGAACTGACAGAACCATCCCATGATGTGGATGAGACATTCGCCTAGAGGGCTAAACATGAGGCCTGATGTTCAGTTGTCTCCCTTGGAACATCAGCCTCACTGTACCTGGTAGCAGCTTGTCTCAATCACTGATGTAAACTAGCTGCCTCTGAAAATGAAAGACAACTGACATACATTCTGACACATTAAAACATACTGTATATGCTGCAATAAGCAGAGTGGGAGAGAAAGGGAATTACATCTGTTTTCTGAGATCAAGCATAAGTGAACAAACTTTGCTCAAACATTGATGAACAATAAACTCTAAGAACACCTGATGGATACTGCCGTCTAGGATACAGTTTGGTACTTGGTCCATGCCCAAACAATCGGATTATTATTACCCCGGATAACCCAAGCAGCCTGTTAGGCGAGAAGGTTATAGTCAAATGACTTTATCCCACCAGGTACCCATTTTCTGCTGGGTGAACACAGAACAGAGGCAGTTTTAAACAAACTCACTTGCCTAAGGTGAGACCACATGTATCACATGTGATTTGTTGTAGGGCATGACTGAAGTCCTTGAAACTCTCAGGAGTCAAGCTGCCAAACATGGTCACACATCCAAGGACCCTCTACACCCATGGTTGCTTGACTTCACTTGATTTGAGACCTGAGCTCTATGCACAGGACCACGTATCCTTGTGTATTGGGTTTTCGGTCATGTAAGGATTGTCGACCAACGTAATATAAAGTGCATAAATAAATGGATAATAAACAAACCTACCTCGTTTGTTTGTTATTTATTTATGATATTCAAATATCTGACGGATTAACCTCGTGTTTCACCCGCACAGCAGGCCTCAGAGTTTGCTACGCAAAGATTGTGAATGCGGAAGTGACGTCATCTGTTTTCGTTCACTTCATTGGTTCTCCGTAAAACAGAAATCTAATAGCAGTATTCGTGCTATGCTGATATTTTTATAATATAAAGTTGATAAACATCCAATCCAAAAGAATATTTCTAATTGTTTCAATAATAATTATTAGAAACTATGGTTGTAATAATTTCATGTCAAAGTTAATCATGATAAGACTTTGTTAGTTACATCACATGTCCAGGCATGTTTCACTCTTCCGGTTCGCGCTGACAAGGGCACCAAAACTCATCAGAAGATCTCACTACACATACGGAGATGCACAGCTTGAGATGGACCCAATGACAGCATGCAGGATGAGTACACTGGGCCCATGACACAGAAATATTCATTGCAGTTTCGAAAATTGAATGAGTATTTTGGAAAATCGTAATAAGAGATGACCCTATCCAGTTTCCATATATATTTTTTACGACGGCAACGCCATGTGATAATGATATGTCATACCATAAACAAGCAGACGACGCTATACTGAAAAGGTGGAGCTGACGATATTTTAGATAGAGCATTTTGATTACATGAAAATTTATGCATTAGTAAACTCGGTTCTAAAACGTACCATTTACATGTGTTTGCAATCATGTACCTTACTAAATTTCACAAGAAGCATTTTGTTAGTCAGAGCTGAAGCAGTCGACCTCTTGCTAAAAAAACCCTGTCTGGTGACGTAATATCTCGCTAATAACCGCGAGAAAAGTGAACACGCAAACGGCTGACTGAAAACTGATGTTGAACGAAAACAGATGACTCGAGGATACCATAGTATTCATAGTAAATTACTCACAGAAATAGAAATAAAATGTTTTTTTCGGTTTATTTCATAGTTTGGAACACAAATAAAGTTTGATTGTTAAATATTCTATGACTATCATTTTTCCACTCTTTTGTTTTTAACACTTCTTGTAAAAACATCCGAAACATATGAGTTTACAGGAGAGCAAATTGTTTCATTTTCACCTCTTGAAATTTCATCAACGTCAAAATGTACATTTCTGATGCAAGCTATAAGTATGCAAATAAGATGTACTCTCCATAGGTTCACCTTTCCTTTATCCCAATTGATATGTAAAATAATTGATGTAGGGATTTTCTCAGTACATTTTTTATGCCTGTACTCTTCTTGAAAGTTTACTATTTTTACGAGTTCATTCACAGCTTAATGATTGTCAATTACACAATTGCTATGGCAACACATATGCAAATGCATCTTCCTGTCTAAACAGTGCTGCAGGTACCTTATTACCAGCCATTGTTGATTGTGAACTTAAGTTAAAACATATGTTTCTAAATTTGTTAATAATGTGCAATTTTAAAAAAAATATATACCTGTAAAATGGTATTTTGGATGATGATTAGTGGACCAAATTAAAAGGCCTAGTTGGGAAAAAATAGTTATTTCAATATTGTTGAAACTACCTATTCTAATTAAGTAATAAACAAATAAACGCCCCAAACCATTTTATTTCTATTTCCATGAGTTATAATTCAGTCCAGGACCCGTTAACCCCATGTAGACCCGATTGCAACTGGAAAAGAGCACCCGAGGTCTATGAATCAAGAACCACAGTTGACAACCTCAACTTACCCAAGCTGCCTGCATTGTTACCAAATTTTGGCAATATAAACAACTGTGTCCAAGGAGCAAAGTGCGCGCGAAAACTGGGGGAATGTTACGAGACGTTATGATTTACCTGTAACTGGATTATACACGAGATGCTTTCAAATTACAAGGGAGATACAAAATCGCAAATCTTGGTATCTTCAAGAAGACATTCTTCTATACTCTTTTCAACTAGAAGTCAAGACGCATACACCATATCAACTTCCAAGACGTCCACCACAATCTGTTCGCCAGGGCGACGCCATGTTTTACATCACGCGTGACTATCCGTAGTTTTGGACAAGTTCATTATTCACCGGGGAGAACATGAAAATATTTACAGTTACGATGGATTTACTCGTAGTATTGTCAGTTCTTGAAAAATACAAGTGCTTCAAAATATAATAAGTTGGTTCGCTCTTTTCCCGAAAAATGCCATGAATCTATTCCTGTACAGTGTACGTGATGATCTGGACTCTGGTGACTATTGCACAAAATAATAGTGTCGTCATTTATAAACAAGGTAAACGAGATGTTGTCAAGTGAACTTCAAGCTGTCAGCAAGATACAGCTGCCCATGGACTTGTTAAGTTACGAAACTGAAACCATTGCATATCCTTTCCTACGTTATTTAAGTTGTCACTTGCCAGTTTCCATCATGAGAAGATAACAGGTGTTTCCTAAAAGTCAGTTTGCAAACCATGGTTACCGTATAAAACCAATTAAATAGGTTCTGGCTAGCGAACAGTTATCGCCAATATACACCGGACAGTATCACACGTGCGCAGTTCTGGTCAATTACAATTCCGTCCTTGGATAAGTTAGCAAAATTCAAGCAAATTCTAGCATAATTCAAGTAACAAATCGTTTTTTCTCCACGGTATTTGACAATAAAGGACAGAAAAAGAAAATTCTTCACGGCAAGTAACATAAGAGAATAATTAAAGATAAAGTTATGAACCCTATCAAAAAAATTAACTTTAGGGACCGTTCATAATGTATTGCTAGGGGGAGTGATGGGGATTTTTATGGAGAAGCAAGTACAATGTGAATGGACCCACCCCCACCCCACCCCTAAAATTTATGTACAAAGTAAGTGAAGCCCCCTGCATGTCATGTATCCCAACACGAGCTGAATTCGACGTTCTGGTGATTTCGACAATTGCATTGCTCTCGCTATATCTGGGTGAGTACGTGTGCGATCGGAGTGCACAAACAGTTTCACTGGTAGGGCGGGTGCCCAGTCGCTGTCGTGAGAAGTTTTATTGACAACGGAAATCAGGAAGTAAAGTTATATAAAAAGCAAACAAACATCAATATTATTTACCCGAGATCGTTAATACCACTTTAGATGCAAAATCAGTTGCCTTTATAACAAAAATAGCAAGCGAAAATTCAGTAAGATCAGTCGTCTGCTGGTGACAGGCAATATATAAATAAGAAGCCATGTGGTCACAACACTCCCTCCCAGTGCGGAGCAAAAAGTATGGCTCATCATCGAAAACCCATACAAAATACCCGGATGTTACGAGCGGCCACTGTTTCGCCGATACGATGTGATCAACGCTATTTTTGTAGGAAACACTTGATATTTTTGTGTGAAATAGATGAATATATCCTTTATCACTCGAGGTTAGTAAAATTAAAACTTTAAATGATATTACATATAAAAATTACGTTTTTGTCTTACATCGTCGAAAACCCCTGACACCGGGATACAAATCAATGACCCCTCCTCCCATTCCCATAATTTTTAAGCATAATTTTAAATATTTTTATGTACAAAATTGCTGACCCCCCAACCAGTATATGTGTACAAAATTGCTGACCCCCCTATCTCCCAGAACAAAATGGGTGACCCCCCTTAAAATCATCATCTATTCCCCCACCACACCCCACCCCACACCACACCCCAAGCCACAAATTAAGAACGGTCCATGTCACATGATCTATATAATAGCAAGTTCATGTTCACAAGTCATTAATTGTTTCATTCCCTGTCAATCTACTGTAAAAGAAACACTCAAATAGTCACACAATCTATTATTCCAGGTTATTGTACGGTATAAATATATATATTATTTCACGAATGGGCATGATAAATTCTGAATGGCAATAACTGTTACAGTTAGTTGTGAGAAAACATCTATTTATACTGCCATGATTCCCTTCCACCGCGTTATATAAAAACCATGACGGGTCAGAAAATCGATAAACTAAGCCCCAGTTTACTATCCAGCCCCCCTACTACTAGAGTACTAGTATATAATATGTGCAAGGGGGCTGGATAGTAAACCGGGGCTTTGTTAATCGAGTTTCAGACCCGCAGTGGGGGCCTATGGGAACGGCTAGGGACACTTCAAAATGTGATAATGAGTTAAATTCAGAGATCAAGCAGTAGAAGTCAAAGTTATTTCAAATAATGATCAAACGCCTTTTTAATAAAATATACCATGTAATTATATGGTCTTATTATTATGTTTTTATTTGTTTAATACACATATAGTTTACCATTACTATTGACTTGCATACCAGCATCTCAAAATCAAACATAAACTGTAGACATAGCCATGCACACACCAAACACACCCCAAACAAACCCAACTCCTGCTTGATCATTGACTAAGACAAACAAGCACCTGTCACGTAAATTACAGTTGTCAACATTGACTGACTTTACAGAATAATAATCGTAAGTCAGTTATTCATTTGCTCAATAGCCAAAGAAAATCCATTATCCTTCATGATATAATGTCTGTCAATATGTGACATCAAACCAGTGGAAATGTGTACTTTGCAATAAGAAAAGTATTTTGACATCAGTAAATTTGTGAACATGTATTGTGAAAACTCTTGTTGGCATAATAAACAACGTATTTGGCTTGTACACTCTGTATGATTTCGACAGTTTAGTAAATCTTGATTACAATATTGTATGCGTCCTCAAAAGAAATGATCTCTTCATTGACTAATGACTGTTGTGCCTATTCATGTTTCAGTCATGTGAGGTGTTTGTTGTTTAACGACATATTCGGTAATATTCTGTCTATCTGACAGCTGTGTATAAATATTCTGGACCAGTCGATCCAGTGACTGACATCACAAGCAGAGATGTATGCTACTGAGCGAGTGTAACCACCCAATACAATTAGTTGCCTCCAACAACAATGGTTGGTGGAGACCAAGTCTAACCCTGATCTTCATGCATGGAGTCTATTCATGACCAAATCTAATACGCGCTTCTACAGATAAAATAATATACCTTAAATTCACATTAAATGTATTCAGTGTAAGACAGACAAATGGTCTCCTAGTTTGAGATAAATTCAAATAATTTGTTGGCTAAGGAAACAGAGCACTGAGGAAAAGTGTACTCTATCTTGGAAGAAAAAAACAGCATTTTCCTAGAACATTATATGATTTTTTAATGCAGATGATACTTAGAACTGTTCCGCTTTTCCATTCTTAATGAATCGATAAAGATATCTGCATAATTATGAACATGAATTATGCTAAATGTTAATTAGAATATATATGATGAGCAATATTTGTATTGAATCTAGTGAATTACATAATCTTTGAACCATTTCTTATTGTAATTATTTTAAAAATTCTATTATTTCATGGTGTTTTTCTTTTATTTCGTGAGTTTTGTAAACAGGATGTTTGAAGATTTTCTTTGATATTTGGTGACATATTATCTGAGGCAGAACCACATGAACACGTTGGAGTACTTAATACACATCACATGTGTGTGCCCTACTTTCTGTCATCCTGTTCGCCACACATGATATGTTGATTTATTGTGTAATTGATTTTGAAGAATTGTGACCCACATTATTCTTGCAGTGTTGACAAGAAATCAATTGGTTTTCTTAGGGTTCGTTGTAATTGAAAAGATCGAAGAGCGTAATTTAATTACCCGAGTGATGTACATTGGGATTTTAGCAATATGGACATCCAGTTTAACAGTACATTTCAATGTACGATGGAGGACAAGTATTGATTAGACCCAAACCTAGCATTTTCTGCTCTCACACAGAATACAGTTTTTAGTGAGGTCTGGTAAAGCTTATTGGATAAAAGGCAACAGAGATTGCCATTAGAGTACTGGAAGTAGATTGATGTAGAGTTCTGCTGCTGGGAAGTTACGTGAAGTCAACACCTGGAATGATTTACTGTTTTTCTTTTACCCAGAGTTTCGACAGAGATTGATGAGGCTGACTTCATATTTACATATTTATGAACGATCATGAGGAATAAAATGTCAGAGGTAAGTATATCTATTTACTGCAGACAGAAACATAACATTGATTTGCAGTTGCAGTGACTCACGAAGGTGGTTGTGACAGAGACTTTTTGTACAATATATACATATGTTGGGGCATGCATGTATAATACATAACATGACAGTATTTATTGAGAAGGAGATGTGAAATAGTTCCTGAAAAAGGTGCTGTGATCAATAAGGACATAATTAGCTGATGATGTGGAGATAAGGTAAACAGACGAAGATCAATGAGGCGAATTGTGGAGAATTAACATCTGCATCATTGTATTAACGATGCTGTCAACCAGGGAAATATCTTCACTCTTGCTTAAAAATATCACACATTGATTTTCGGGATAAACGTTTAAAGTTTGTTTCAGTTTTCTCATAACTTTGTGCTCAACGGAGAGTGTGAGCATTGAGCTCATGATGGTGCATACAATGTTCAAGTCCAATGTTTGTATGAAAGACACACAACAAAGTCAACAATTATTTATTTATTTTAACTATGCCTCTTTAACAAATTGTTTATCTTTTCACAACCTCTTCTTTAATTTGTCATGCTTTGAGCTCTGTGGAACTGAAAGGCAGACCCTATCATGGCACATTTGTTGTCTTCAGTCTGTCATGCTTTGAGCTCCCTTGCACTGAAAGGCAGAACATATCATGGCACATTTGTTGTTGTCTTCAATCTGTCATGCTTTGAGCTTTCCTACACTGGAAGTGCATAACAAAGTAAAGAAAAGGGACCAAGACTTGTTTTTGAAATTTTTATGTCTGAAGGCATGAGGGGAAACATCCAGCAAATCTGTCTTGTTTTATAATACGCCATACCTTTAGGGGTTCTGTTATGATCATGATAATATTCCCCTTCTCTATAGCGGGCTAAGACAAAGAGAATAAATTCCTCAGAATCAAATGTACATCACACAGTTAGGGATAACCCCTCCAAACTGGTTTAAAACTTAACCCCTCTAAAGGTGGGGTTATGACCTTATAACTATATGACCCAGTTAGCCTCCCTCCGGTATGCAAACCAGCCAAACTGCCCTGCTCTGAGGGAAGGCACAGAACCCGTCCACACCACACTTCATAAGTCATTGATGACCCACACTTAGGCTCACAGGATATATGATATATAGGATAAGTATTATTAATACACAATTCGTAGTTATAATTTTCAATTTGTGATGATGGCCTTGAAGATTCTGAGTTTGCTTCCAATTTAGATACACTTCTGTAAATGATTTTTCTGAGGATCCATTGTATACTTTGTTCATTTTATTTTTAATTAATTTTTGAGTCCAACTAAACAATTAAAACAAGTTATTTACATGGAATTAACTTGATAAATCAACTGACATTATTTCTGGCACCCTCAGTGCAGACTGCACTTTGCATGCCACTAGCTGTACTGTGTGTGTTGCTGGTCTGACAATGGGGGAACATCATTGAGGTTCCAGAGACAAGGAACCCTGACAATCATCAGAATCATCAGAAGAATGGTTTCAAATTAAATAACTGTACCAAGGAAAGATATATCCTGAATAGAACATTGATTGAAATTACCCTAACAAGGAAAGATATATCCTGTACATTGATTGAAATAACTGTTATACAGTGAAGCCCCCGTTAGTCCGGACCCCGATAATCCGGATGTCTCGCCACCCGGACGATATCAGCTTGTTACCAATCTATGCCTATTTATTTTGCCTCGATAATCCGGAAATTCGGTTTCCGGAACCGGATGGTAAGTAGCTGTAACCAATCAGTAAAATAAACAGTAAATTGCTTCACAGTCCAGACGCTGTAAGTCGTGTTCACGAACCGTAACAACACCTCCCGGTGATGTTTACTTAACTGGCCTCAAACAATAAACACTCGGTGTCATGGAGTTGACAAGATGAACAAGATGAAGGTTAAACGAACACAAACAACTATGAAAGACTTTTTGCTATGTCTATAATTTATTGTTGTGCTTGCTATTCATCGTTTTATAAGCTTTACATTAAATGTTTATTTGTTTTATTCAGAGTCGTATCGTTTTTGTAATAGTAAAGGAAGCAACTCTTGCTTGAACTTGGTGTCTTGATTCCGTAGTCCGGATGATTCGCAATCCGGACGAATTTGCTGAGAAACGCAACTGTCCGGATTAACGAGGCCTCACTGTACAACCATAGTTATGCGTACCTGTATAGAACATTGATTGATTACTTTCATCTGGGCAGGCAATGACGCAGAATGACAAATTGATTTGGACGCCAAAAAAGACTCAAATAATAGCAACAACAAAAATTCAGATTCCTTGATTCACTGAAAGCAAAGTTTAAAATTTGGACAGAAAGGAAAAGAAATGGTGATAAGAAAACTATTTCATCAAACAAAACAACTTGTTCAACACTGATGGAAACTGTTCCCTTGAGTCCAGATGCTATTACTTTACTGTTTCAAGTCTCTCTCAGATAAATCTTTCTGAAAAAGGTCAGAAGCTCCCCGAAACTTTCACACTATTACATGTCCGAATAGACAGTACCAAATATTTACAGGATGTGTGACAGATCTTGTTTCATCATACTGCACCTCCAATTATGTTGATTATATGGAACAGAATCTGAGGAGCCTGAAAGGGATGTTCCAAAACTGTACCACTTTAACCTCTCTATGTCTGCTGAAAGTCGGCGGTCTGTAAATAAAGTCTGCACCAGACAATCCAGTGATCAACATCATGAGCATTGATTTATGCAGTTGGGGCAAGTAACTCGAGAACCCATTTCTTTCAGAAGAGGGCAATTCTTGGAGTCCTTCATGGCTTTTGCTTAGCAAAAGTTCCTTGGCACTGATCTCCAATACCTGTTACTTAACTCCTTTACATGGATGATCTTGAACTGGATGATACTGAACACCCCCTGACAGAATCTCTTTATCGGGTCTTTTTCCTGTGACATGCACACATCCTTTGGGTTCCACAAATGCAACATTCTTCACAGATAGATAGATTGCAACACCCTTGTTCTTCCCTCAGTTGCGTATATTTATCAATTATAAGAGGAGGGCATGGTTTGACTAACATGGAGGCTCTTCATGACTGACTTACACATGTATTGTGCACTTCTGCTAGCATGTATTTGTCTGTTTATTCTGTGGTGAATCATGTCAAGACTCATGGTGGAAACAAGGCATTCCACAGTTTTTCTTAATGACCAAAGGGATGTTGGACAGAATTTCATAGCATGTCTTGCTAGAAAAATCAAAGTGAGCCAGACCACTGGATCCTGTTAGTTGACAAGCATGGGTTCCTGAAGACCAATTATAACTCGGATCTTCACGGGTGACTCAGATTTGGAATTAACTAATCTCTTCACGGTATATGTGCTACATGACTTGCTCAAGGAGGCAGCATATGTGCTACATGACTTGCTCAAGGAGGCAGCATAATTATCATCCCCTGCAACGCGTTTTGCGGGGGGTATTAAAATGGACTCCGTCCGTGCGTGCGTGCGTGCGTCCATCCATCCGTCCATCCGTGCACATTTGTCTTTTCCGTAGCAGGACTCTAAAATTGTTCAGTATTTCTTCACCAAACTTGGCACATAGATAGGTGGAGTACTGGTGCCTTTTGGTAGTTTTGGAATTCTGAATAAAACATTTTTGGCGTTTCCATGGCAACAAGTTCGACTTAGAATGAAATTAGTGGTAGTGCTCTTTTCCAGAGCAGAACTCTAAAACCATTCTCTATTTCTTCACCAAACTTGGCACATAGATAGATATGGTGGTGTACTGGTGCCTTTTGGTACTTTTGGAATTCTGAATAAAACATTATTGGCGTTTCCATGGCAACAAGTTCAACTTAGCCTGAAATTGGTGGTAGTGCTCTTTTCCGGAGCTGAACTCTAAAACCGTTAACTATTTCTTTACCAAACTTGGCACATAGATTGGTCTGGTGGTGTACTTCTGCCTTTTGGTAGTTTTGGAATTCATTATTGAATAAAAGTTCATTATTGGCGTTTTTTCATGGCAACAAGTTCAACTTAGCCTGAAATTGGTGGTAGTGCTCTTTTCCGGAGCTGAACTCTAAAACCGTTCAACTATTTCTTCACCAAACTTGGCACATAGATTGGTCTGGTGTTGTACTTCTGCCTTTTGGTAGTTTTGGAATTCTGAATAAAACATTATTGGCGTTTCCATGGCAACAAGTTTGACTTAGCCTGAAATTGGTGGTTGTGCTCTTTTCCGGAGCTGAACTCTAAAACCGTTCACTACTTCTTCACCAAACTCTGCACATAGATTGGTCTGGTGGTGTACTGGAGCCTTTTGGTAGTTTTGGAATTCTGAATAAAACATTTTTGATGTTTCCATGGCAACAAGTTTGACTTAGCCTGAAATTGGTGGTAGTGCTCTTTTCCGGAGCAGAACTCTAAAACCATTCACTATTTCTTCACCAAACTTGGCACATAGATAGATCTGGTGGTGTACTTCTGCCTTTTGGTAGTTTTGGAATTCTGAATAAAACATTATTGGCGTTTCCATGGCAACAAGTTCAACTTAGCCTGAAATTGGTGGTAGTGCTCTTTTCCGGAGCTGAACTCCAAAACCTTTAACTATTTCTTTACCAAACTTGGCACATAGATAGATCTGGTGGTGTACTGGAGCCTTTTGGTAGTTTTGGAATATTCTGAATGAAACATTATTGGCGTTTCCATGGCAACAAGTTCAACTTAGCCTGAAATTGGTGGTAGTGCTCTTTTCCGGAGCTGAACTCCAAAACCGTTAACTATTTCTTTACCAAACTTGGCACATAGATAGATCTGGTGGATTTACTGGAGCCTTTTGGTAGTTTTGGAATATTCTGAATAAAATATTTTTGGAAATTTCCATGGCAGCAAGTTTGATTTAGCCGGAAATTGGCGGTTGTGCTCTTTTCCGGAGCAGAACTCTAAAACCGTTCACTATTTCTTTACCAAACTTTGCACATAGATAGATCTGGTGGTGTACTGGAGCCTTTTGGTAGTTTTGGAATATTCTGAATAAAACATTATTGGCGTTTCCATGGCAACAAGTTCAACTTAGCCTGAAATTGGTGGTAGTGCTCTTTTCCGGAGCTGAACTCTAAAACCGTTGACTATTTCTTTACCAAACTTGGCACATAGATAGATCTGGTGGTGTACTGGAGCCTTTTGGTAGTTTTGGAATATTCTGAATAAAACATTATTGGCGTTTCCATGGCAACAAGTTCAACTTAGCCTGAAATTGGTGGTAGTGCTCTTTTCCGGAGCTGAACTCCAAAACCGTTAACTATTTCTTTACCAAACTTGGCACATAGATAGATCTGGTGGATTTACTGGAGCCTTTTGGTAGTTTTGGAATATTCTGAATAAAATATTTTTGGAAATTTCCATGGCAGCAAGTTTGATTTAGCCGGAAATTGGCGGTTGTGCTCTTTTCCGGAGCAGAACTCTAAAACCGTTCACTATTTCTTTACCAAACTTGGCACATAGATAGATCTGGTGGTGTACTGGAGCCTTTTGGTAGTTTTGGAATATTCTGAATAAAACATTATTGGCGTTTCCATGGCAACAAGTTCAACTTAGCCTGAAATTGGTGGTAGTGCTCTTTTCCGGAGCTGAACTCTAAAACCGTTCACTATTTCTTCACCAAACTTGGCACATAGATTGGTCTGGTGGTGTACTGGTGCCTTTTGGTAGTTTTGGAATTCTGAATAAAACATTATTGGCATTTCCATGGCAACAAGTTCAACTTAGCCTGAAATTGGTGGTAGTGCTCTTTTCCGGAGCTGAACTCTAAAACCGTTCACTATTTCTTTACCAAACTTGGCACATAGATAGATCTGGTGGTGTACTGGAGCCTTTTGGTAGTTTTGGAATATTCTGAATAAAACATTTTTGGCGTTTCCATGGCAACAAGTTCAACTTAGCCTGAAATTGGTGGTAGTGCTCTTTTCCGGAGCTGAACTCTAAAACCGTTAACTATTTCTTTACCAAACTTGGCACATAGATTGGTCTGGTGGTGTACTTCTGCCTTTTGGTAGTTTTGGAATTCTGAATAAAATATTATTTCCATGCTTTCCATGGCAACAAGTTCAACTTAGCCTGAAATTGGTGGTAGTGCTCTTTTCCGGAGCTGAACTCTAAAACCGTTCACTATTTCTTTACCAAACTTGGCACATAGATAGCTCTGGTGGTGTACTGGAGCCTTTTGGTAGTTTTGGAATATTCTGAATAAAACATTATTGGCGTTTCCATGGCAACAAGTTCAACTTAGCCTGAAATTGGTGGTAGTGCTCTTTTCCGGAGCTGAACTCTAAAACCGTTAACTATTTCTTTACCAAACTTGGCACATAGATTGGTCTGGTGGTGTACTTCTGCCTTTTGGTAGTTTTGGAATTCTGAATAAAATATTATTGGCGTTTCCATGGCAACAAGTTCAACTTAGCCTGAAATTGGTGGTAGTGCTCTTTTCCGGAGCTGAACTTTAAAAACCTTTCAATACCCTCCTTCCACTTTTCTATATACACACCTAAATATTTGACATAATCATAACTCGTAGACATAATCATGAAGAGTATTTTGCCATTGCGAGGGGATATTGATGACTTTGTCTTCTTGTTTATTATGTGCTACATGACTTGCCAAAGGAGGCAGCATATGTGCTACATGACTTGCTCAAAGAGGCAGCATAGGTGCTACATGACTTGCTCAAAGAGGCAGCATATGTGCTACATGACTTGCCCAAGGAGGCAGCATATGTGCTACATGACTTGCCCAAGGAGGCAGCATAGGTGCTACATGACTTGCCCAAGGAGGCAGCATAGGTGCTACATGACTTGCTCAAAGAGGCAGCATAGGTGCTACATGACTTGCTCAAAGAGGCAGCATAGGTGCTACATGACTTGCCCAAGGAGGCAGCAGATGTGCTACATGACTTGCCCAAGGAGGCAGCATATGTGCTACATGACTTGCCAAAGTTGGCAACATAGGTGCTACATGACTTGCCCAAGGAGGCAGCATATGTGCTACATGACTTGCTCAAAGAGGCAGCATAGGTGCTACATGACTTGCTCAAAGAGGCAGCATAGGTGCTACATGACTTGCTCAAAGAGGCAGCATAGGTGCTACATGACTTGCCCAAGGAGGCAGCATATGTGCTACATGACTTGCCCAAGGAGGCAGCATATGTGCTACATGACTTGCTCAAAGAGGCAGCATATGTGCTACATGACTTGCCCAAGGAGGCAGCATATGTGCTACATGACTTGCTCAAAGAGGCAGCATATGTGCTACATGATTTGCCCAAGGAGGCAGCATATGTGCTACATGACTTGCTCAAAGAGGCATATGTGCTACATGATTTTGCCCAAGGAGGCATATGTGCTACATGACTTGCTCAAAGAGGCAGCATAGGTGCTACATGACTTGCTCAAAGAGGCAGCATAGGTGCTACATGACTTGCCCAAGGAGGCAGCATAGGTGCAACATGACTTGCTACCAAAGGAGGCAGCATGACTTGCTCAAAGAGGCAGCATAGTGCTACATGACTTGCCCAAGGAGGCAGCATAGGTGCTACATGACTTGCCCAAGGAGGCAGCATAGGTGCTACATGACTTGCCCAAGGAGGCAGCATATGTGCTACATGACTTGCTCAAAGAGGCAGCATAGGTGCTACATGACTTGCCCAAGGAGGCAGCATATGTGCTACATGACTTGCTCAAAGAGGCAGCATATGTGCTACATGACTTTCCCAAGGAGGCAGCATATGTGCTACATGACTTGCTCAAAGAGGCAGCATAGGTGCTACATGACTTGCTCAAAGAGGCAGCATAGGTGCAACATGACTTGCCCAAGGAGGCAGCAGATGTGCTACATGACTTGCCCAAGGAGGCAGCATCTGTGCTACATGACTTGCCCAAGGAGGCAGCATAGGTGCTACATGACTTGCTCAAAGAGGCAGCATATGTGCTACATGACTTGCCCAAGGAGGCAGCATAGGTGCTACATGACTTGCCCAAGGAGGCAGCATAGGTGCTACATGACTTGCCCAAGGAGGCAGCATAGGTGCTACATGACTTGCCCAAGGAGGCAGCATATGTACTACATGACTTGCCCAAGGAGGCAGCATATGTGCTACATGACTTGCCCAAGGAGGCAGCATATGTTCGCCGACTACAACGCCAGTAAACCTTCTGACCTCGTATTTGCTGAAAACCAAAGGAAAAGACATTAAATCAAAACCAAACCATATCAGATTAACAATTGATTAATTAAATTAATTACTCTCCAACATAAATTGATAGAAATTGCCTACAGTGTGATGACTCTCAACTTCCGCAAGACAAGAAAGGTCTAATACCATTGTGACAGAGGTATTAGCATTGTGACGTCATAACTGTAAAGCTATTATGACGTCATACGTCCAGCATCACGAGATGTTATTACACAATGTGTAATAACATTGTAGATTTATTAAACAGTGATATCTTCAACTGGTGAGTAATGATACTGGATACAGGGGGTTTGCCATTGAGTAACAGAGGTTGTGTGATTGCACATTGACATTTTGAGCAATATTCTATTTCAGAATAATAGTTATTTTGAAACATGCTTTCTCTCACATATGGCATTTCTGCTATCTCCTCGCAATGAGGAGTGGAGTTCAACTCGCTAATATTGCAGTCATTGTATTTGTTTTGGAGTAGACAATGCCCCAAGCCAGTCTATTCTCTGTCCTCTGCTCTTTTGAGTAATCAAGTTAGCATAAGAATACTTGGTTTGGGGTACATGGTAGGGTTTCTTTTTCTTCCGGATCCTAGTTGAGAAGAGACAATCATCCATGTAGAGTGGTCTGATTCCAAATCATCCCATAGGTGGAGTGTCTTGTAGAATGTCTATTTGGTTAACTCTGTGAGAATCATTATTTAAGCTTTGTAAATTCATCCTGATGAATCATCTACCCATGAGGATTAAAGAGTTTGATGTTGGCCATCCTGTTTACATCCCCATGGTTCAAATTGTTTAGAAATCTGCGCCATCTGCTGGGAGTTCTGGGATAAATACAATCTGGGGGAGTAATTTCTAAATGTCCATTTAACTTGATATCTTTAAAACTTCTATCTCACATGGCCTCCACCAATCCTGCTGACCCTACCTCAGATTTGTAGCCAGTATTGCAGAACATGACTAGATTGGGGTAGGCATGGTGTTTACCAGGAAAAGAAAGGGTTGTGTGTGGGTGACATGTTATGAGGTGGGAACGTGAAACGAACATTTCAACTCAGCATCCGGGGCATCTAGCAGAAATGAATTATGTGAGATATAGTATATCTTCAAATATCAGATTTATTAGAGAGTCATAATTATTGTCAGTGGTCCATTTACAACCATTTAATCCCAATGGAATCTATTTTGGGAAATAGTTGAGACTGGTTCTTCTCTGGCATTGAAGTGTTTACTTTCAATATGACATACTTGTTGTGTTATTTCATTAATCAGTCCACTTTCATGAACATTTGATAGGGCTGTAATGATGCATCCAACAATCTGTGGTAAAACGGGTTTTCAGCTTGTGCGATTGTCCGTACTTATGTGTACTTATGAGAGTTGCAGCTTGTATATGTTCCAGTTGCGGTAGTGAGTACTTCGGATGTATCCTAGGTCAGTCAGTCAGTCAGTCCATCAGTCCGTCTGTTGTGGTTAATTCGCCACAATGTTTTCGTTTCAAGTCAGAGCGTCTACTAGGAGCGCTCAGATTGGATAGGCCTCAGCCAATCACTGATAGCCTTACTTTTCTCATCCGGGTGTTCACTAGCAGGTGGATATATAAGCACTGTGGCACTTGTCAGTATCAGTCCGTATTACGACCAGTAGCTGGTTGGAGGTGAGAGGCCCCCGCTCCTTACGTTCTGTTTAAGAACGAAATCCCTTCCTTCCCCTGGTTATGTTAGTTTTATAATAAAGTATCAGATAGTTTAGGGTAAGTAAGGTTAGATTCATCTTTGCGGCATGGTGACTCTATGCATCTTGTAGTTTTATAGAGAAAAGTAACAGTTAGGAACAATTAGGAAATTAAGTAATAATAAATCCCTTGTAGGATGTTGAGTAAGTTATTTTTGGGTTTAGGGAGGTTTTCAGGCACCTTTTTTGTTTTCATCACAGTGAATTATGTTTACTGCAAAATCTAGTCGAGTTGGCATTAGTTGTGACACATAAACCATTATGTTATCCAAAACGATCTTACTTTCTTATTGGTTGTGACACAGTTTATACCATTTGTGAGACATTGTCGCACATGGTAGTTTTGTAGCAGTGAGTTATGTTTACTGCAGAACCTAGTCAAGTTGACACCAGATGTAAGAAGTTTATCTTAACTCTTGTTACATTGTGATCTTTTGTGCTCTTGTGAATGTATTACAGTACTCTAAATATATGAAACCATGTCCGTCCAGAATGGTGTGAAAGCGTTAAGCATTATTATGTCGAACAAGTGCTTTATTTATATTTTGTTATCATAATAAATATTCTTTTTTTAACTGTACTGTCTTGAATTGTCGTTCATCCTGCAACATAAAATGGAAAGAACCTGGACCAGTAGAACGAGTTTGGCCGTTAATGTCACCATTACATCTCATATAACAAACATACTACACAACGCAAAGTCCACCATCATACATGACAGCCAGACATCGTCCTATTACAGATCGATGGATTGCAATTGTTCAGTCTCCAATAGCAATTAATCGATGGTAGAAACAAAAAGCTATCAATGCATCTATAGTACAAGTGACTATTGATAGTTTAGTAATTGACTTCCATTGATAAATGCGCATACTACTGGAAATACCAGATTCATTCACTTTGAGTTAGAGTTATCCACACCTGTTACGTACCTGTTACCTGTTATTTGGATGGTTTTTCAGTTTTTTTTGTATTTTTTTATTGTTTGGGTGCTGACTTGCAGCTTCATTGAGTTTATGTTTTAACTGTTTTAACTGTTTTATGAACAGTCAAGGTCACTCAGTATTACTTAAGCAAAAGCTATACTTGTGTGCTCACAATATTATGTACAGTCAAACATGGAAGTGTTGAAGTTGAAGGGACATTAGTAAATACTTTGATTTGTCCACGTTATCTTGATTGCTTAATAAAGGGGTGAGTTTAGTTTAACGTTGCACTCAACAATATTCCAGCTGCATGGTGGCATTATGTAAATAATCGAATCTGGACCAGACAATCCAGTGATCAACAGCATGAGCATCGATCTGCGCAATTAGGAACCGATGACGTGTCAACCAAGCCAGCGAGCCTGACCATCCGATCCCATTAGTCGCCTCTTACGACAAGCATGGGTTACTGAAGGTTCATTCTAACCCGGACCTTCACGGGTGCTTCATAAGGAATACACAGGGAATACTTCATAACAACTGTAAATTAGACACAACAAAGTTTAATGCAACAGTGTTTGTTTTGAGTTTGGCAGAGACATGTCAGTTTCAATTATTGATTAGATGCTCTGTTTAAGGTCAAGGTATCCCGATGTCATGATATCAAACAGGGTGCAAATCTTAGTTTAATTGACAAGAAAGTAAAACATTTTGAAAATCAGTGGAGACAAACTATTTACAGCTAAATTAATGCATATCTTATGTTATTGTTGTCTCAACTGTCAAAATCAGTGTAAAGGTCATTTACTCTATGAATACAACAGCTACATACTGGAAGTATAAGCAGCATGTAATACAGACCATATGTGTTATATACCAAAACTGCAGCTGCCAAATTTACACTTATCAGAGGTATACACAAAGTCTGCAGTCTAGACTACCAGTTGTCCAACTTCCATTTTTGTGGAAGTTGGGGTGGCTGAGTGGGTTAGGTGGCTGACTTTGTGTGCTGGCGATTTGGTGCCTGACTCTGATGGTGTGGGTTCGAATCCCGGATTCTAGAACTGTACTTTACTAAGAATGTGTAATCCCAAATATAACATATGTTACATTTGACCACTTTCTAAATGGCTTTGTGTAATCATAGCTTTCGGCTGTGGGAGCCGTGCCAAATTTACACTTATTAGAGGGTTACACAAAGTCTGCAGTCTAGACTACCAGTTGTCCGACTTCCATTTTCTGACATGTGTGCTGGCGATTAGGTGCCTGACTCTGAGGGTGTGGGTTCGAATCCCAGATGGGACTCAACCCCAAAAGTACTAGTATCTGTACTTTACTAAGAAAGCGTAATCCCAAATATTTCATATGTTACATTATAAATGATGTTGCAGTTTCGTATTCTGAGGGAAATTCTGTCATCTGGGGTAGGCTCTTATTGTAGGGAGGGCAAAGTCACTGTAAACTACATCGTAAATCTTTCCATTTTTTACATATTGCTAAACCACCATTCACAGCGTTACTTCATGTATGATTTGAAAGTTCACAAAAGCATTTTAGGGAATACAGTTATTTCTTATCAAATTACCAGTGATCATTCTGAAATATGAGCAAAAAAACCCTAGAATCACTAAGAATTTTTTGAAAAATATGCAAACACAAATGTCGAAGTCAACTTTCTTCCATATTAAGTAATGTTTATAAAATCTCATTACATGCATGTCGGTAAGGTCATGTCTATTACAATTCAATTCAAATTCATACTCAGCTTCCATACATGAATCTGTAAATTCTTCATACATATTACAATCAAATGACAAGGGGTGTTTGTTACCAATCCCACATGTTTAGGTGAAATCAAGTGAAAAAAAACAAGAATGAAATCAAATACTGTGCTTGGAAGACTCCACTTATTTGAAATGTAATCACAGTAGATTTGAGGTTTTATACTCTGTAACATTTACTCCTACTTTGAGAGATCCATTCATCTACTTGCTGCATTCAGCAGCTCAACATTTTTAGACTGCTGACTGACTGAGTTTGGTTTTACGCCGCTTTTAGCAATATTCCAGCAACATCACGGCGTCAACATTTTTAGAATATGCAGGGAAAGGATTATAGCAAGAATTAGGGAAGTAAACACTGACATATTTAAATGATTTGGTTAATTAAACTAATTATTATAGTTTCCGTCCAGCGTGATACCCTGATTGACACACTCGTGCACAGCGACAACGGTACTTATCAGCATTTCGACTTTTTCCCTTGATTAAACTGAAAACCAAAAACAGGAAAAAAGAACACGCAGATTGTCAGAATGTTTCTGATTACTTACTTGTCACATTTATGCATGTACGACCCCAGAATTAGCGTAAGTTCCTGCATAAAATACCACGTACCCATGGGGGTGAACAAACCATCGGTCATTGATTGGGATGTCATACGTCTGCATTGTTGAACATATTTGATATTTCCTTTGAGGTAAAGCATTATAAATGAAAGGAAAAATAGTCAGTCAATACTCACAGTTTCAATTGTTATATAAATATTGTGCATCTTTTACATAATGTTTCACACAATTTAATTCACTCTTGATATCTTTTGCATTGGGACTAGACAGCAGATGTAAGGGGGTTAACTCTTGCCTGTTTAGCTCTGACTAAATGGAGGCCTCATAATGGCATAACCTTTCAACACTTGTATTTAGCTTTCTATTTTCAGAGTGAGAAACAAGAGTGTACATTTTCAAACGTGTACATGAACTAATACTAAAATTATGTTTTGTTTCAAATATGGAACTGATTTTTGAGTGTACACTTCCCCTTTAGCATACAGCGACATTCCTTATTAGCTGAACTTCCAATCTGATGAATATGAGGCGAGTGACTTAATGTGAAAAAATACTTGTCCTCTTAAACAAGACTATAACTCAATAATATCGACAGAAAATTCTGTTTGCAGCTGTTACCTATAAAATGTGTATGTTAATAAGTATATATACAGCAGTAAAGTGTAACCTGAAAAAGTCAGCTTACAGCATAGTTACTTACTAGGAGATGGCTGCATTAGTTAATTCCTATGAGATGGCTATGTTTTTAGCTCTCACAAGACGTGTATATTATGTACTACTGTTTTCTGCTTCAGCAACAGTGAGTGGGATGTAAGGATAAGCAAGCGTGGCTCATGGAAGGTGTAATGATGTTCAGCCAGGGAGTTCAGCTGGATTTAGCATTCAGGTGTGGCTTACAGGGGATAATTACACACATGGGATAGTGTATATAATCAGGATTGCATCCAATATGTATTGCAGGTGTGAGACAATCTGGGCTGTAAATGGAGCCCGTTATCAAGCAGACATGGAGTCTCATCTTTATGCAGACTGAAAAATACAGTATCTCAACCAAGATTTCCTGTTATGGAACTAAATGATGATGGGGAGGTGGTTATCATACAACACTACAGGAAGAATAAACCATAAGGGGTGCACAAAGTCAAAATAATATTCAGTGATAGCATTAGATTTGAAGAGCTGATAAATAAAAACAAATTTGTTTTAATTAGCATTGTGACAAATGGAAAGTATTACAATATCTGCATCCTTTGGTTCACACGGATTATTCAATATTTATCTGCTGTCAGTTATCATAGGGTGGTGGGGTGGTGGGTCTGGTGACCCGGGTTCAATTCCTCACATGGGTACAATGTGTGAAGCCCATTTCTGGTGTCCCCCACCGTGATATTGCTGGAATATTGCTACAAGTGGCATAAAACCATACTCACTCACTTACTCAGTTATCATACATCTGATGTGTACATCCTGTTCTTAGTGCCATGTTTCCGATATACTCACTTATTATTGTAATAGTTTTAAGTAGCCTATCAATGGGAATCATTAGCCAGTATTCAACTGCATTAAATGTTATTTTCATAAAAGGGGCTGTGGGGTAGCCTAGTGGTTAAAGCGTTGGCTCGTCACGCCGAAGACCCGGGTTCGAATCCCCACATGGGCACAATGTGTGAAGCCCATTTCTGGTGTCCCCCGCCGTGATGTTGCTAGAATATTGCTAAAAGCGGCGTAAAACCAAACTCAGTCAGTCAGTCAGTATTTTCATAGAACTGTATTGAATCAAATTATGAGTAAATGCAGTACAATCTCCAGTTGTCATTGTTTGATAATCCCCCTAAGAATCTACACTTTACTGCATGAGTACAATGATGGTGGGCAATATGCTTTGGCTATTGAGAAATAATTCAGCTAAAATAATTAGATATTCTTCATTACTGAATTTGAAAGTCTAAATCTGCTCTATACCCCATGAGGAATATAAAACTTGTGACGACAGTTCATGGGAGTATTTCATCACAGAAGCATCATATGGGCTAGCTGACACATGTTAGATAGCTTTGATTGTTTTGTTGTTGGGAGTAATGTAAATTCTGATCAGTCCTTTTTCAAGAAAAGGGCCATGCATTGAGCAGTAAGTTTCTATTATTTAAAACAGTTTAATGGTTATGCTGGTTCCTGTACAGCTAAATGATAAAGCTTAATTGCTTGTAAATGCCTCAGTGGTGTCCATTTGTTGTTTCCCCAGTCTGCAGGCCCCCTCCTGATTAAGGTCCTGAATCAATCAATATCAATACAATTGGCCAATTATGGAGTTGGAATGAATAGAACTAGTTAGCAGGTGGATGGTTTCAGATAATATTTTGATATGTGCAGGATTGCTTACAATACACTATACAATAAGGCATTATGTATTCTGTATTATGTTCAAATGTCAATGTTTTAAAACATCATATTCAGGATAACGGCAACAACTCAAATAATGTTCAACGTGAAAATAATATTTTTAAATGTTAAATATAATAGCCTATGTCACTCCTTTGCTCTTTGGGGCGGCGGGGTAGCCTAGTGGTTAAAGCGTTGGCTCGTCACGCCGAAGACCCGGGTTCGATTCCCCACATGGGCACAATGTGTGAAGCCCATTTCTGGTGTCCCCCGCCTTGATATTGCTGGAATATTGCTAAAAACGGCGTAAAACTAAACTCAGTCAGTCAGTCAGCCTTTGCTCTTTCCTGACTGAAATGTACATTTGGAGAAATCGATGCACTCCACATGGTCCTCACACAGACAACTCTAGGTATGTTTTCATTTCCAAGAGGCCAGCAAGCCAAGTGGCAGGCTCCTGCTTGTCTAAATGTGGAATGGTGTATTGATTTCACACAAAGTCTGAAATTATATATAAATGAATCGATATACAAGTAGGAAGCTCTCAAATTGTGCTGATTGCAATGCAGGTATTTCCAACCGCTTCTTTAAATTATTCATCAGAAAATATCCTTTTCTCTCCCCAATGAACAATTTTCCGACCTACAGTGGCACTTGGTGTTTCAGCCCATGCTGAAAACATTATCTCAGTAAATTATCATTCCCAATTATCCCTGGCTTATTTTATCATATGATATAACTAAATAGGACAAATTTCCCGACCGGGGTATTTGTGGTGGAGTTTTTGCCTAATGTATAAATACTAATGCCTTGCAACTGTATTGATTGGATGCTATCAGTGATGAGAAAGCGCCCCCTATTGTATATTTGCAGGCAACTGGTCGGCAGAATAAATCTTCACCAAGGCTGGCCTGGTATTGATTTGTGTTGAGGAACTAGCCGAGTCTGTGGAAGGTTGTGTCGTCTGCTGCTGCTGCTGCCACCAGTGTGATTAGTTGAAGCAGGGGGATGAGTAGGAGCTGACTCGCAGGCACATGGACCTAAATTCATGAACTTGACAGCCCTGGTACCGGTGTTGGTGAATCGGCACGAATTCTTGCCTCCCTACCTGACATTGCCATCTTGGTTTCACTGTCTCCTTCAATCTTGCTAATTTCCTTCACAGGCTCAACCTATTCTTAAATTCTTGCATGAGTGGCTGAAAGAGGCGTACAGTTTCAATCAAGGAAATCAAAATGGATATTGGTTCAAGTGGTCGGCGGACGAGTGAAGACGATAAGAAATCACTCTCGTCAAGTTTTAGTGATGGAACATCCAAATTCTTCACTACAATGATTGCCAAGAAGAATGGACTTTTCAGTGATATGTCGTCAAAATTTGACTCCCTGATGAAGAGTGGGGCTAGCAGTAGTGCGAGTAGTGAGAACTCCAGTCCTGCCTCAAGCCCACCCCCTCGCACCCCACCCCCCCGACCACCACCCATCACCAACACACATCGGTCACTTAGTTTCAAAGGGCTGAAGGAGCGAGAGAATGTGGCTACCAAAATGTCTTCTGGTGATTTCAGACGTTCGCAAAGGGCAGGAAGTTCATCTGGTTTTTCTGATACAAGTTCAGTTGATGAGCAGTTTACAATGGATGGTATGAATGTAAGTTTTGATGAACCTTTATACAATCAACGTGAGGTACCAGCAGGTCAGAGTTCAGACAGTGGCTCCAGGTCCAATGATGGGAGGCAAGAAAGGAGAGTTATACCGGTTGCTGCACCCGATTCAAGAGATGAAACAGGATATGGGGACTCAGAGGGACCCTCAGCCTCTGTGTCTCCTCTCAACAGTCAAAACTCAGAAATCAGAAGTGAACACCGCAAAGCTCCGAAACTTACAACAAAACGTAGATCAAGCACGGTTGATGAGATGCTGTTTGATGATTATGTTGAACCAGAAACTAATGGGGACTCTGTATTTTCTGATCAGATGACTGCACCTGCAGGCGATCTAATGTCATTTGACCATGAAGCTACTGAAGGTAGAGGTAAATATCCGAGTCAGAGTAGTGCTGATTCATCCGAGCCGGGAATATGATACTCGCAATTATGCTATGACAAGCGTGGACTCTTCAGATGCTGAATTCGGAGGTGTGCAACTTCATCGCTCACAATCCATGGGGTCAGAAAAGTCGTGGAGCTCAAATTATAGTGTTGACAGCCAACCAGATGAGATTACATTGGAGTGTATGGAGTTTATGAAAAGCTTCGTGGATAAAATGTTTAATATCAAGTGAGTACTGTTCTGATATTTGTAGTTTTAAAAAACTTTCCAAAGAAGTCACTGTTTACTATGAACCATGTGAAATATATATTCCATTAGATTGTAGTTTAGTTTGAAGTATAACACAGTTTTAACATGTTGTTGTACATATGTGACATGTGACAGTATACTATTCATGTTATTTACCTCACAGTTTATGGTCAAAACCATGATCTGGTTTGTAACTGTAAGCTATTAGTAGCCTTTATTTAGTGAATTATTTGCAGAATTGTTGCGGATTGTGATTTGTGTTTGCCATTGTGTGTTCCATCTGTTCATTGTTGGTTTTATACATCCATGTTGTATGTTTGAAGACAGTCATACAGGCATAGCTGTATGGCCACGAGACATATTTACACTCATTAATATTCATACTGGAAAACCTGTTGCCTGCTATCTATATTCCAGATGATGAGAACTATTCAGTAAGTTTGATCAGATTTCCACCTGTACGCCCATCTGTGACGTACTTGTGAAAGCCTGGAGGTGAGGAGATTAGTGAGATGGTTCTGTGACTAAATGTTTAAGTGATGACTATATCTCTCCAGGGTGTAGCCAGATAGTGTCCCTCCACTTTACTTCAATAAGGTCATGCTCTGCTTCAGGACAAATCTGTAAAGTATCTACACTATCTGTACTCAAACTAGTTATCATGCCACCTTGGTATTGAAGTGACTTTGGTATTACAATAGGTCATTGAATTCCATTGAACACTGTTTACTGTATTGCTAGGCATATATGACACTGAGTGAAGTATTGGTAACTATATATGACACTGAGTGAAGTATTGGTAACCATATATGACACTGAGTGAAGTATTGGTAACAATATATGACACTGAGTGAAGTATTGGTAACCATGTATGACACTGAGTGAAGTATTGGTAACCACATATGACACTGAGTGAAGTATTGGTAACCATATCTCACACTGAGTGAAGTATTGGTAACCATATATGACACTGAGTGAAGTATTGGTAACCATGTATGACACTGAGTGAAGTATTGGTAACCATATCTCACACTGAGTGAAGTATTGGTAACCATATATGACACTGAGTGAAGTATTGGTAACCATATCTCACACTGAGTGAAGTATTGGTAACCATATCTCACACTGAGTGAAGTATTGGTAACCATATATGACACTGAGTGAGGTATTGGTAACCATATATGACACTGAGTGACGTATTGGTAACCATATATGACACTGAGTAAAGTATTGGTAACCATGTATGACACTGAGTGAAGTATTGGTAATCATATATGACACTGAGTGAAGTATTGGTAACCATATGTCACACTGAGTGAAGTATTGGTAACCATATATGACACTGAGTGAAGTATTGGTAACCATATCTCACACTGAGTAAAGTATTGGTAACCATATGTCACACTGAGTGAAGTATTGGTAACCATATATGACACTGAGTGAAGTATTGGTAACCATATATGACACTGAGTGAAGTATTGGTAACCATATCTCACACTGAGTAAAGTATTGGTAACCATATCTCACACTGAGTGAAGTATTGGTAACCATATCTCACACTGAGTGAAGTATTGGTAACCATATATGACACTGAGTGAGGTATTGGTAACCATATATGACACTGAGTGAAGTATTGGTAACCATATATGACACTGAGTAAAGTATTGATAACCATGTATGACACTGAGTGAAGTATTGGTAATCATATCATATATTGGTAACACATGAGTGAAGTATTGGTAACCATATATGACACTGAGTGAAGTATTGGTAACCATATATGACACTGAGTGAAGTATTGGTAACCATAACCACACACTGAGTGAAGTATTGGTAACCATGTATGACACTGAGTGAAGTATTGGTAACCATGTATGACACTGAGTGAAGTATTGGTAACCATATATGACACTGAGTGAAGTATTGGTAACCATGTATGACACTGAGTGAAGTATTGGTAACCATATATGATGAGTGAAGTATTGGTAGTATAGTATTGGTAAGTATTGGTAACCATATATGACACTGAGTGAAGTATTGGTAACCATATCTGACACTGAGTGAAGTATTGGTAACCATATATCACACTGAGTGAAGTATTGGTAACCATATATGATCACACTGAGTGAAGTATTGGTAACCATATATGACACTGAGTGAAGTATTGGTATATCTCACACTAAGTGAAGTATTGGTAACCATATATCACACTGAGTGAAGTATTGGTAACCATATATCACACTGAGTCACACTGGTGAGTAAAGTATTGGTAACCATATATGACACTGAGTGAAGTATTGGTAACCATATCTCATGACACTGAGTGAAGTATTGGTAACCATATATCACACTGAGTAAAGTATTGCCAACCATATATCCACACACTGAGTGAAGTATTGGTAACCATAAACTGAGTATTGGTAACCATATATCACACTGAGTGAAGTATTGGTATATGACACTGAGTGAAGTATTGGTAACCATATATGACACTGAGTGAAGTATTGGTAACCATATATCACACTGAGTAAAGTATTGGTAACCATATATCACACTGAGTGAAGTATTGTATGTCCATTGGTATTGCCAACCATATATGACACTGAGTAAAGTATTGGTAACCATATATCCACTGGAGTGAAGTATTGGTAACCATATATCCACTGAGTAAAGTATTGCCAACTATATCCATTAAGTAAAGTATTGCCAACCATATATCACACTGAGTAAAGTATTGCCAACTATGGATCCATTTAGTAAAGTATTGCCAACCATATATCACACTGAGTAAAGTATTACCAACTATATATCCATATAGCAAAGTATTGCCAACTATATATCCATATAGCAAAGTATTGCCAACCATATATCACACTGAGTAAAGTATTGCCGACTATATCCATTTAGTAAAGTATTGCCAACCATATATCACACTGAGTAAAGTATTGCCAACTATGTATCCATTTAGTAAAGTATTGGTGACCATATATCACACTGAGTAAAGTATTGTCTACCATATACCACACTAAAGTATTGCCAACTTTATAAAGTAAAGTATTGCCAACTATATCCATTTAGTAAGATGCCAACTATATCCATTGCCAACCATATATCATTGAGTAAAGTATTGTAAGTAAAGTATTGCCAACCATATAGCAAAGTATTGCCAACCATATATCACACTGAGTAAAGTATTGCCAACCATATATCACACTTGAGTAAAGTATTGCCAACCATATATCACACTGAGTAAAGCCATTGCCAACCATATATCACACTGTATTGCCTGCCATAATAAAGTAAAGTATTGCCAACTATATCCATTTAGTAAAGATGTTGCCAACCATATACACTGAGTAAAGTATTGCCAACCATATATCACACTGAGTAAAGCATTGCCAACTATATCCATTTAGTAAAGTATTGCCAATATATCCATTTTGTATATCCAACACTTTAGAAAATGTGGCCAAAAATGTGGCCAACTATGTATCCGTTTAGTAAAGTATTGGTGACCATATATCACACTGAGTCAAGTATTGCCTACCATATACCCATAAAATTAAGTATTGCCAACTATATCCATTTAGTAAGATGTTGCCAACCATATATCACTCTGAGTAAAGTATTTGCCAACTATATATCCATATAGTAAAGTATTGGCAACCGTATATCACACTAAGTGAAGTATTGCCAACTATATATCCATATAGTAAAGTATTGCCAACCGTATATCACACTAAGCAAAGTATTGCCAACTATATATCCATATAGTAAAGTATTGCCAACCATATATAACACTGAGTGAGGTATTTCCAACTATATATCCATATAGTAAAGTATTGCCAACCATATATCACACTGAGAAAAGTATTGCCAACTATGTATCCATTTAGTAAAGTATTGCCAAACATATATCACACTGAGTAAAGTATTGCCAACTATATATTCATTTAGTAAAGTACTGCCAGATATATGTCACACTGACTAAAGTACTGTTAGACCTACATAACATTGTTAAAGTATTGCCAGAAATATATCACACTGGCTAAGGTATTGTAACAAGTATATCACATTGAGTAAAGTAATGCCATACATAAATCACACTGAATATGGTATTGTCAGACATATATAGCATTGACTGAGTATTGTCAGGTATGTATCACACTGAGCAAAATTTTGCCATGCAACAGGTGGCTTTTAGGGGAGAATATGTCCCCAGTTCTCTTGTCAGTACCTTGTAACACCCTTGATGCTCTCTCTACATGCCATGAGAAGGCTTCCATGAGAGAATATGTCCCCAGTTCCCTTGTCAGTATTTAGTCACACCCTTGATGCTCTCTACACCCAGCCAATGGCTTCCAGAAAAGAATATGTGCCCAGTTATCTTGTCAGTACCTTGTCACACCCTTGATGCTCTCTACACCCAGCCAATGGCTTCCAGAAAAGAATATGTGCCCAGTTCCTTGTCAACACAGTCACACCCTTGACACTCTCTACACCCAGCAGATGCCTTGTATGGGAGAACATGTGCCCAGTTCCCTTGTCAGTACACAGTCACACCCTTGATGTTCTCTACACCCAGAAGATGGCTTCCGGGAGAGAATACCTGCCCACTTTCCTTGTCAGTACACAGTCACACCCTTGATGCTCTCTACATGCCACGAGAAAACTTCCAGGAGAGATCATGTCCCCAGTTCCCTTATCAGTACAGTCACACCCTTGACCCCAATGTTATGGAGAATTGTGTATTGTCTCATTGCTAACAACAGTGTAAAACAACCTTCAGTTGCTCCCCAGGGTGGTGGAGGTGTGAGTATTGTCACATTGTTGATTGTTCTGCAAGACAACCTTCAGTGACAACATTTTGGTTTGAAATACCTTTTGTGTTCCCCATTAGACTGAGGAAATGTTGTGCTGGTGTATGAACACTTGTTGTGAGTGAGTGAGTTTAGTTTCATGCCACTTTTAGCAATAATCCAGCAATATCACAGCGGGGGACACCAGAAATTGGGCTTTACACATTGTACCCATGTTGGGAATCGAACCCACCTTTTTGGCGTGATGAGCGAATGCTTTAACCACTAGTCTACCCCACTGCCCCGAAGACTTGTTGTAACAGAGAGAGGTTTGTTTAGTAAGTGACTGGTACATATATTCTGACACAACCCCTACAAACACCATCGTCCGTTATTACCAATACCCATACATCTTGATATAATGGAAACCAGACTTATTCCAAAAATTGCAGGTTGGTTCTGAATGTGTGTAATATATTGCATGTTTCTTTACAATCACATTTGAAGTAAGGACTAATGATAGCTTGGTTAAGTTCATTGTGTTATTGCTATCGTAACCAGAATTGAGTCTGAGGGTGTCTAACTAAAAGAGTGGTGATAGGCATTTAACTTTCACCAAAACAGGAAGGAGTGCTTGCCATAGGAGTTTCACCTGTTATTTGGACTATCATGAAATAATGAAGATATTTGCTTCAATATTGGGTGACAGATTCCGTGACAAAGCAAATATAAAATTGTCTGAATGTTTAATAATTGTCAGGCACTGGGGCTCAGTCTTATGTTTGCACTTGTGACTACAGCAATGATTGTAATCCTAAATAACCTTGAATGTCCTTTCAATGTCAAAGCTTCCCTCTTCATCTCTGACAAGAGATGCTTCGGAATATTGCCATTTGTTTTAAAGTGGGACAATGTTTGTTTGGTTATTGCTGCTCAACAAACATTTTGTGCCATTGCCATCCACTAATATCACTTCTGTGGTCATAGTCAATTTCTTCTATGATAAATGATGACACTTTAGGTCAATACCATTTATCGCACTTCCACAAATGTTTATTTTTTACATAATTAGTTATGAAACTATGTGTGCTGATCAACCAAATCACATGTTTCCTTGATTGTCATTGATATTCACACATCCTTGCCTGCAGCAGCCTTTGGGATCAATTCCAGGTGGCACTGAAATCGGAAATGCTTGTGCATTATTTTGTGAATAGCACAATGACTGCTGCAAAATTGATTATGTTAGGTCAACATCAGCTATTTGACTGTAAATTTATGTTTGTGGTATCACTAATAACAGATTGATCCTGGGGGGTGAGGGTAGGGTGGTGCTTGGGGAGTTTTTGGTAGTGAGGGTAGGGTGGTGCTTTGGGAGTTTGTGGTATCACTAATAACAGATTGATCCTGAGGGGTGAGGGTAGGGTGGTGCTTGGGGAGTTTGTGGTAGTGAGGGTAGGGTGGTGCTTGGGGAGTTTGTGGTATCACTAATAACAGATTGATCCTGAGGGGTGAGGGTAGGGTGGTGCTTGGGGAGTTTGTGGTAGTGAGGGTAGGGTGGTGCTTGGGGAGTTTGTGGTATCACTAATAACAGATTGATCCTGAGGGGTGAGGGTAGGGTGGTGCTTGGGGAGCTTGAAGATCAGGAAACTCAGAGTTTCATTGGAAATACAGCACAAGATGAAGTCAAGTTTCTCTCCTATGTTAGATATAGTACATTGCCTTTCAATGATGGCCCCATTAATCAAATGATATTTCACTTGAATATAGCCATCAGTCAGGCCCTGGAAGGATAATTCGTTGTTGCTGTTTCATTCATCTAAGCAAAGTGTCTGGACAGACAATGTCTCCCTGCCAGGGAGTCTCCAGAAGGTTTTTTCCTTCCCTGCCAGGGAACCTCCAGAAGTTAGGGGTTGCCTTTCCTGGCAGGGTGATGCCACAGGGTTTTTTGTGGCCCAGGTGGATGATTATGAGACAGGGTTTGGAGGTGATGCAACAATTTAACAGGTAATCTGAATACTGGTCAAACTCTAAACTTTGGAATTTTGTAAGATGAAAAAGCAGATACGAAAATCTATACTGTCCATCTTGTGATGAAACTAATGGATGGGGAACTAGTGCCTCGTTGAGATTTTCATGTTTTTGGTACATGATGTATCAGTACTCCTGAGACTTGTTTTGTTGTGCTTTTGTAGAATGAAGCCATAGCCCACGTTCAAATGTCACCTTCAGAGACTTCAGGTCCAGCTGCCTGACAGCTTTGTGGCAGTGTATCTAACAAAAACAAGAAGAGATATTACTTTAGTTGCTGAAAACAGATGATTACTTTTGCATTCTTGTGCTCCTATAACTAACTCAATCTGCACTCCTCACGTTATCTTTATTACACTGATATATTTTATAAGTTAAGTTCTTACTTTTGTGGACAGAACAATCATTGTGACTCATACCCAGAATTGGTGTTGGCTGCCCGTGAGACTTGTTGATGGATCTGTGTGATAACTGAAGCACACCTTTTGTCTCTGTACCAAACTGATATTTCATCCTATACAAGGACCACTCAGTCGGGGTCAGGTTCAGGATAATGGCACTGAAGAGTAATAGTGTCGCTTGCAGTGCTCCTGTTAATCTGTGATCAGTTTTGTCCGAGCCAACACTGCCAATCAACCAGACTTGACACCTTCCTGCCAATTTCATTGTGACAGTATTCCGCTGTGTCACGATCAAGGAGAGGTGACAGTGGATAATGATGACACTCAATCAAACTGCTTTCATTATGATTTCCAGTCAGTTCAGTATATTCTATCCTCTTTTGTGCTAATTGAGAGCTTCTTGCGTGAGAGCATGAGGCTAATACCACTACAATGTGATTCTCTGTGACTTGGTCTGGGCTATTATTACCCTGTATTCATCTTACAGTATTTGCCATTATGCTATTGATGAATTAAAACAATAGATTTCTATTGTTATAGCTTTCTAAATGAGTGAATGTTATTTTATGCCTCAGTGGCCAATATTCCAGCCTGTGAACCTGGCACAAAGCAGAGATAATCAACACTGCACTGCATGACTCACAGTGCCATTATCAGCCATGTCACAGGGAAAACTATTGTTGTGATGAGCGATTTCCTGTCTGAGTGTTCAGTTGTTTGTCTGCCATTCTGTAACTGGATCATGTTATTTATATAACCTAAACATTCAGATTGTACTATCTAACTCGAGTTTGCTGTTTTTGAAACTATTTAGCTGAAAAAAGAAAATTTCCATTTAAATGTGACAAAATCAAGACCAAGAATATATGTGCCAGATACACATTCAGACACATAACCTTGACACAAGCTCTTGACCATTCCAGGGTGTTTGTTGAGACAGATACCCTTGCCACAAAGGCGTGGCACCTCTTGACCATTCCAGGGTGTTTGCTGAGACAGATACCCTTGCCACAAAGGCGTGGCACCTCTTGACCATTCCAGGGTGTTTGCTGAGACAGATACCCTTGCCACAAAGGCGTGGCACCTCTTGACTATTCCAGGGTGTTTGCTGAGACAGATACCCTTGCCACAAAGGCGTGGCACCTCTTGACTATTCCAGGGTGTTTGCAGAGACAGATACCCTTGCCACAAAGGTGTGGCATCTCTTGACCATTCCAGGGTGTATGCCAAGATTGACACCCCTGCCACAATAATGCGGCAGCCGTGGGCCATGCATTCACATTCACATTCCAACATAGCTGGCTTAGTTTCCGAGTACTCTGGAGGCTAGCTTTTCCTACAGCCATGATCAATAGGTCAAGAAACGTGTAAATGTGTAGAATCTTCATCCTACGATATTGGATAGGCATTTAAAGAAACATTTGAAAAAGCATTTTCTGTTCACAAGTAATTGTTTCTTCATCTCTTGGTTTTAAGCAATTATGTTTGAAGAATGAAATGGGTTTATCGGGTTTGACCTTTAAAGGTTTCCATCCATGCTGGGACTGTTTCACACAATAGCCATAAATAATTCACCCAGGTTGTTTCTTTCTTAACATGGATGCTGCAGTAATATATTCCACAGAGTTGTTTCTTCCGTCTTCTTCTCTGGTTGGAGAAATTAGAAATGTGCTAGGTTTTAATGGTGAACTGTTGTAGGCGGATGACTCTAGTTACTTAGTTACAGGGCAGGCTTCATGTGCCGTCATTTCTTCTCCAGTGTGAAAGTCAAACTGTTAAGAATTATGTTGAAATATTGATTCAGGACGTACAACAAATCAGGATGTCCAGCCTGGTCATTATATATCACCTTTTTTGACCATGGCACATTTCACTTGTATGTTTTGTAAGCAGGTGTTCTTGTGTTTATGCTATTATTTCAAGTACATTTGGAGCTTGTAATGTCAAAACATTATTATTATTATTCAATTACACATTGACCGCCTCCGTGGTGTAGTGGTTAGAGCGTCGGCCCGGAGAGCGTCATACCAAAAGACGTTAAAATATGGTACTTGTTTGTCCCTGCCTGGTGCTCGGCATTAATGGGTTACAAGGACTGGTCGGTCAGAGTCAGTATAATGTGTCTGAGTGGGGTATTCATGCTTCACTGCGGCATGGTATCTCAGTGAGCTAGCACTATAAAACCAGCTTAAGTCTGGGCTAGTACAAGCAGCCGCACATACACATACATACACATGCACGTCGTCATATGAGCGAAATATTCTCAAGCACGACGTTAAACCCAATTTCACCTCACCTCACCTCACTAACACAGTATTCAATTTCATCTAACTGAAAGCCTGCATTGCCCATATCATATTACTTCAGAATACATCTGTTAATGAAAGAGAAGTCTTGACATATGATAAGCCTACACTTGCTCTGCTGCCATTGGAGCAGCAACTCTGCTTGTGGAATAAGACAGGCAGAGTCAAGTCAGCTCAATGGGTTTCCAGAGCTCCAGAATGGTTGACACACTGTGCAATTAATAAACCAGATAACAAACATTAGTCCAAATACGCCAAAACATGTTTGAGTGCGATATAGTGTAAGAACAGGATTAACTTGCATAATTCAATACAGATATGTTGATTGTCTATTTCTGATGACTGATCATGACAAGACAATGTACATTGGTTGTCGGTTCGGAACATATCATTTTAATACCAATTTTAAGGGTCATATTTAGGCCTTGGCTTATCCATAAAATGGTCTTATCAACAGTCACATTCAGTTATTCCTTCATTTCTTTGATTCACCTTTCTTTATAATAGACTAAATAGAGTTTGTGTATTTTCATTATGTAGCAAGATAACTACTTAATATATGACCAGTGAATCATATTAGTTTTCCCAAGCTACACATCCAGTATACAACTGCTCCGAATCATATGCATGCTACACATTATGAGGCCATCACAAGATATCAGACAAAGGGTTCTCCCAGCACCATGTAGAACCTTTGTCAAATGGTAGCACCGTCTGACACGACCCACACCATGGAATTCAATCCCCAACTCATCAACCAGCAAATATTACTATGCCCAATCCATATTTTCCACATCTCGTTGAATGATTCTACAGGACGTAATGACACCTTTGGGACACCTCTTGATAACTCAACTTTTGATGTAGACACTGATCTACATTTTCACATAAAAGCCTTGCTGCAAGAGGCCATGTTTGGAGGTGTTTGAATGAAGACCTACCTCATCATTATGTCAGTTATGTTTGATCCAATGATCGACACAGTCAACATTCTCATGAGCTAAGACATGTACTAGACATAGTTTTATTCAATTCCTGCCTTTGTTAAACTCACAGTCCAATCCAGCTAAATATTTCTGTGTTTATAGTGCACAGTTTAGGTTACCACTCCAGTTTCAGGAAATGTTGCAGTTTTGTAGGTTGTGTACAATCAATAACTATATTGTTTCATTTCAGATTAACAAACAGCTGATAGCAAACTTGGTTAAAGAAAGTGTAAATCAGAGAAAATGATCATTTGCAATTTGAATTGTGTCTCTTGCATTATTTTCAATGTTGCATGCTCAGAGTATGTCTGTGCATATATGAAACTAATCATCAGTACCTTATTGTCAACACATATATATACTACCCCCTCCTCACACACCTAAACAGCAGTGGTTGTTAACTCATGTGGTATGTTGGATTTTGTTGTGTCTGTAAGAAGATCAACATTTGTCCATCCCTCAGGTTAATGTGAAATATATTTTTGATTTTGGCGAGTTTGAGGCAATGAGGGTCCTACTGTTTTGTGAAAGTATTCAAGGTAATAAATCTGTGTTTGAGGTAATGAAACCCTGTTTTCATCATTCATCCTGTGTCGACATGTTCCAATGTTCATGCTTCAGGCAGTAGATGAGAGGGACGTGGGTGTCAGCCACTCCAGTTTATTGACAGTGGTTACGGAAACACCCACATGTGAGGTTTATTAAATCCTTGAAATAAACTGGAGGTAAAAACATTTTCTGTTAACACTGGCCTGGACGGATTGTGTGCAACATTATGAAGCACCCTATCAGCATCCTGCATCTCCCAAACATTAAGATAACCAAAAGTACAGTCATGTTCATTATTGACAAATGTTCACACCGTGGGGATTCTGGGTTAACATTGGCCCTCAGCAACCTACAGTTATTGTAAAAGGCAACCAAAACTGATTTGGTGATTAGGCTTGGTGATTTCATAATGTGAGTCATTGTACCCTGATGGTCTGGTTCATCATTCACAATATCAATCACTGCATTATCTGTTCCAGACTCAATTATTTACAGGCAGATGACAGGCAACCAGAATACAACTGAGTGTGGCAGTAAGCAACAGATCAGTGTGTTATATCATGTAAGTTGTGTCAGATGTATGGTCATCGTCCATCTTTAACTTTTACGTATATGTTAACATCTGCTCTGAAATAAAGGGTCTCATTCTCATGAACTAAGACATGTTAGTGTTAGGTTAGGGCCCTGTTCCTAAAACCTACTGTGACAGTCATTTAGCATTACCTCTAAACCTGGCATAAAAAATGACAGCAGTAAAACCTTTGATATTCAACATGTCCCTCATACTGAAAGTGTAATTGTGACCAGTTGCTTGGCTCACATATCATAACTAAATTATGTGATATTCCCAGAACAAATGGTGATTTCAAATGTCACAGTCTTTACCTATTTGGATAGCTGTGAGAGTAAAAAATCTGACAGCCATCGTGAACTGCTATTCCCAGTGAAGGTAAACAGATCACTACCTGTGTGTTATATGGCTTCCCAGTGAAGGTAAACAGATCACTACCTGTGTGTTAAATGGCTTCCTAGTGAAGGTAAACAGATCACTACCTGTATGTTAAATGGCTTCCCAGTGAAGGTAAACAGATCACTACCTGTGTGTTAGATGGCTTCCCAGTCAAGGTAAACAGATCACTACCTTATGTTAGATGGCTTCCCAGTGAAGGTAAGCAGGTCACTACCTGTGTACAGATCACTACCTGTATGTTAGATGGCTTCCCAGTGAAGGTAAACAGGTCACTACCTGTGTGTTAAATGGCTTCCCAGTGAAGGTAAACAGATCACTACCTGTATGTTAAATGGCTTCCTAGTGAAGGTAAACAGATCACTACCTGTGTGTTAAATGGCTTCCTAGTGAAGGTAAACAGATCACTACCTGTGTGTTAAATGGCTTCCTAGTGAAGGTAAACAGATCACTACCTGTGTGTTAGATGGCTTCCTAGTGAAGGTAAACAGATCACTACCTGTGTGTTAAATGGCTTCCTAGTGAAGGTAAACAGATCACTACCTGTGTGTTAAATGGCTTCCTAGTGAAGGTAAACAGATCACTACCTGTGTGTTAGATGGCTTCCTAGTGAAGGTAAACAGAGAAGTGACACACTAGATATATATCTTTATGTTAGAAGGCTGTGAGGGTAAACAGAGAAGTGACACACTAGATATATATCTATATGTTAGAAGGCTTCCGAGTGAGGGTAAACAGAGAAGTGACACACTAGATATATATCTATATGTTAGAAGGCTTCCGAGTGAAGGTAAACAGAGAAGTGACACACTAGATATATATCTATATGTTAGAAGGCTTCCTAGTGAAGGTAAACAGAGAAGTGACACACTAGATATATATCTATATGTTAGACAGGCTTCTAGATATATATAGTGTTAGAAGGCTTCCTAGAGGTAAACAGAGTGACACACTAGATATATATCTATATGTTAGATGGCTTCCGAGTGAGGGTGAAGTGACACACTAGATATATATCTATATGTTAGATGGCTTCCCAGTGAAGGTAAACAGAGAAGTGACACACTAGATATATATCTATATGTTAGATGGCTTCCTAGTGAGGGTAAAGGTCACTACCTGTGTACAGATCACTACCACACTAGATATATATCACTACCTGTAAATGGCTTCCTAGTGAAGGTAAACAGGTCACTACCTGTGTGTTAGGGCTTCCTAGTGAAGGTAAACAGATCACTACCTGTGTGTTAGATGGCTTCCTAGTGAAGGTAAACAGAGACTACCTGACACACTAGATATATATCTAGTGATGTTAAACAGATCACTACCTGTGTGTTAGATGGCTTCCTAGTGAAGGGTAAACAGATCAGTACCTATGTGTTAGAAGGCTTCCGAGTGAGGGTAAACAGAGAAGTGACACACTAGATATATATCTATATGTTAGATGGCTTCCGAGTGAGGGTAAACAGAGAAGTGACACACTAGATATATATCTATATGTTAGATGGCTTCCGAGTGAGGGTAAACAGAGAAGTGACACACTAGATATATATCTATATGTTAGATGGCTTCCTAGAGTGAAGGTAAACAGAGAAGTGACACACTAGATATATATCTATATGTTAAACAGATGGCTTCCTATATCTATATGTTAGATGGCATCAGTAAGGGAGACAGAGAAGTGACACACTAGATATATCTATATGTTAGAAGCTTGTTAGAAAGGCTTCACTAGTGATATCTATAAACAGAGAAGTGACACAGAGAAGTGAGATATATATATCTTTATGTTAGAAGGCTCCCGAATGAGGGTAAACAGAGAAGTGACACACTAGATATATATCTATATGTTAGAAGGCTTCCGAGTGAGGGTAAACAGAGAAGTGACACACTAGATATATATCTATATGTTAGAAGGCTTTCGAGTGAAGGTAAACAGAGAAGTGACACACTAGATATATATCTATATGTTAGATGGCTTCCTAGTGAAGGTAAACAGAGAAGTGACACACTAGATATATATCCATATGTTAGATGGCTTCCTAGTGAGGGTAAACAGAGAAGTGACACACTAGATATATATCTATATGTTAGAAGGCTTCCGAGTGAGGGTAAACAGAGAAGTGACACACTAGATATATATCTATATGTTTGAAGGCTTCCGAGTGAGGGTAAACAGAGAAGTGACACACTAGATATATATCTATATGTTAGATGGCTTCCTAGTGAGGGTAAACAGAGAAGTGACACACTAGATATATATCTATATGTTAGATGGCTTCCTAGTGAAGGTAAACAGAGAAGTGACACACTAGATATATATCTATATGTTAGAAGGCTTCCGAGTGAAGGTAAACAGAGAAGTGACACACTAGATATGTATCTATATGTTAGATGGCTTCCTAGTGAAGGTAAACAGAGAAGTGACACACTAGATATATATCTATATGTTAGATGGCTTCCTAGTGAGGGTAAACAGAGAAGTGACACACTAGATATATATCTATATGTTAGAAGGCTTCCGAGTGAGGGTAAACAGAGAAGTGACACACTAGATATATATCTATATGTTAGAAGGCTTCCGAGTGAAGGTAAACAGAATGTTTGTTTAGGAAAATGAACAATGAACAACCTGCCGTCCTGAGTGGTGTTCTTCATCACATGCACAGTTAGTGCGATTTCCCCACCATGTGATTTGCCGTAAGATTGCTCAAACATCTAAAGCTGATTTACCTGATCAAAAGACAAAGATCAAAGTACCTTTGATCATGCTGCTGAACCAAATCTGTGAAAGACTATTCAACTCAAGCCTGGAATAAAGAACATGAAGGAAATCAACAAAAGCAGGCACAAAGAGGGATTAGAAAATATGGCAAACTGCATTTCTGACACAATGATTATGTAGAGCAATGGACAAGAATGATAATTGTGTCATGTGAATACTGTTGTAACTATTCAGGGAATCAGGGATTACTCGTATATGGGAAATATGTCTCTTTTAACTTGAAAAGTATACTTAGAACTAGCTAAGACTAGAACACAGATTGGTACTCCACGATAACTATGAATCAATTTCTCAGCCAAACGCCCCCACACCTAATAATGCCATTGAAGGCATTGGAAGACATTGAATGTAATTCGAGCATTAGTTCCCGACTGATAACAAATCCATACACTATTGACCAAGCTGGGACCTCGTTACAGTTTGGTATTATTGATGTATTTGTGAAAATGCTCATTATAAGATTCATGCGTTTGATGAATTGTCATTATTGGAAAACTGATGTTGATGATATGTTGATATTTATGTCGGATTCATGTTGAGACACGTGTGGTTGTTATGACGACACAGTTTTAATTTGACAGCCTGCTGATCATGAGGAAAGTGTGATGCATTAATGGATTTATTTTGCTGTTTCGATGTTTCATCAGATGAGCTTACAGTTTTGCTCACTTACTGTTTGGGTACGGATTGACTGATGTTACAACAGATTCTTCTTCCTTGTCCTTGTTAATTTACTGATGTATGGTGTTGAGCAACAACTGTTGATCTTGTCTCAGGGATGTCACAATATCATTACCGCATGTAGCAATACACTTAATGTATGCTTGTTCAGCCTGAAATTCTCTCATGTTACCCAGTTAAAGTGAGTTAATTTTCATTTAGTTATAGTTTAATTTGCAGGACGGGTTAGTCCAGAATCTCTGTAATTGATTTATTCCATTAACAGTGGTAAGGCAACACTGGCTTAAGTAGTTATCATGCTGGGTCATTGCAGAATTTGGTAAAAAAAATTTTTCAAAATCACCACAGCATTCGAACATAAATAAACCAAAGTGGACCATGTATCATGGTTACAGGTGTAAAATCACAGTCCATCAATACAACCTCAAATCACGACACCTGAACCTTATCTGTATGATTAATAATTACAGTTGATCACAACATATATACCATGTCTGAATGATCAATAGGGGACCATGTATCATGGTTACGGGTGTAAAATCACAGTCCATCAATACAACCTCAAATCACGACACCTGAACCTTATCTGTATGATTAATAATTACAGTTGATCACAACATTTATACCATGTCTGTATGATAAATAATTACAGTTGATCACAACATATATACCATGTCTGTATGATTAATAATTACAGTTGATCACAACATATATACCATGTCTGTATGATTAATAATTACAGTTGATCACAACATATATACCATGTCTGTATGATTAATAATTACAGTTGATCACAACATATATACCATATCTGTATGATTAATAATTACAGTTGATCACAACATATATACCATGTCTGTATGATTAATAATTACTGTTGATCACAACATATATACCATGTCTGTATGATTAATAATTACAGTGGACCACAACATATATACCATGTCTGTATGATTAATAATTACAGTTGATCACAACATATATACCATGTCTGTATGATTAATAATTACAGTTGACCACAACATATATACCATGTCTGTATGATTAATAATTACAGTTGATCACAACATATATACCATGTCTGTATGATTAATAATTACAGTTGACCACAACATATATACCATGTCTGTATGATTAATAATTACAGTTGACCACAACATATATACCATGTCTGTATGATTAATAATTACAGTTGATCACAACATATATACCATGTCTGTATGATAAAAAATTACAGTTGATCACAACATATATACGATATCTCTATGATCAATAATTACAGTGGATCACAACATATATACCATGTTTGTATGATTAATAATTACAGTTGATCACAACATATATACCGTGTCTGTATGATTAATAATTACAGTGGATCACAACACCTACACCCTGTCTGTATGTTTAATAGTGAGGAAGCTTTTTCACTTTTTTACAGTTTGACCAACCTGTCAAAAGCCTGAATCAGAATTTTTTTTTGTTTATTTGAATTTTGTTGTTGTTAATGACTGCTCCATCTTTGATAAGAAAAGACAAGATAAAACTGCAAAACCCAGAGAAAATTTAAATTACTAATAAGTATAAAAATATGAAGTCTCTGACCACAGTGTGAGAACACAGCTTTCCTAAGGTTATTACCTGAACATATACTTAAACTTAACTGAGTCAAACACAACAAGTTCCGGTCTCTTCCTCCTCCATCATCCCCCCATCTGTCCAGCACTCACATGTACACAAACCATTCTGAGCTGAATAAATGGGTTTTATATGTTTATGAAGACCTAACCAAGATCATTTTAGCAAATATACTTAAGAAGTGTGTGTGTGTGTAGGCGTTGAAATCTAGGAGTTTCTCTTTTCGTTTTCTTCAAACCTTTTGGTCTGGGCATACATACTGCTCATGAAGAATGCAGCAAGAAGAGGTCTACGACCTGTATTTATGAATGTGTCTAAGTCTGATACCTTGCTGATTGTATGTCATCAGACCCACATAACCAGATTGGCCCAGACTGTGAACCACGTTCAACCACTGGTATCCTGCCCTGACCAAACTGTCTGTTATAGCTGCTACTTTGTGGCTCGCTCCTGCCACACACAGCAACCTAGCTACCTAGGTCACTGTTAATCGGGTCACTGTTACCAGCTTAAATCAATCAATACAGATGCCTAACAACATTTTTCTGTATATAAGTGAAAATTGTTGCAAGATGTCTTCAGACTTGGATGTAGACTCATCATGAAAACCCACTGTGCTTGATCATTGGCAATATTGATCCTGAGGTGGCCGGTCAACTTGCTGCGTCACTGGAGAGTGTTTAAATATCCATGTTATTTAGATGGTAATTGATCGCTCACTAAGTCAGTCAGTTTTGCTTAGTGGTACACCCACACACTGATGCAGATCAATTTGCTGGCTGCTCCATGTTCCTACTCCAGCATGTGACCGTCTGCTAGCAGTCAGTTCGGATTAAGTGTGACATGTGTGATGGCCAAACTGGATAGATATTCAGATATTAGATATTAGATTCGCCCGTGTTGAATAGTAACCAAAAATCAGTCGAACACATTTGTTTTAGTTCATGTCAGTGTATCTTCGTCCATTCATGTGAATATGGAGAATCTGTAGGATGCCACACCATTGTTGTCTATCAAATAATCCTATAATTGTGGGGTTTGAGTGCCAGATTCAACCTGATTACAATTCTTAGTTTACAACCTACTTGTGATCAATGCTCATTATTTCAGTCATAGGTTTGTCTGATCCAGACTTTCACAAATATCATTAATGGCATTGTTAAAGTTTGTGCCAAGTGCCAAATCTTGTATCAATAACTACAGTTTTAGCAGTCAGTGTCAGCAGGTGAAGAATAAGGTTTACAGTCATGACATGAGGATATGAAGAAAACAGATAAAGTTGCTTGTTATAGCATTAATGTAGAAAGGTCTGTACCCGTGAAGATTCGTGTAAGAATTGTTCTTCAGGTGATCAGGTGATCAGGTGGTCAGACTCACTGACTTGCTTGACACATGTCATTGTATTTCAATTGCATAGATCGATGCTTAAGATGTTGATCACTGCATTGTCTGGTCCGAACTCAATTATTGTAGACTGCCGTCATATAGCTGAGTGTGGCGTTAATCAACAAACAAACAAAAACAGACTAGAAGATTCTAGATGTGTATGTGTTGGAAGATGTCAATTTACTTATTGTGTGTTGATCCTTGTCATTTGATAGATGACTTCCACTCTTCTCTGTGTATGCCCAGTTTGGAAGGCTTTCTTCTGACTGATTAGGGGCGGTGGGGTAGCCTAGTGGTTAAAGCGTTGGCTCGTCACGCCGAAGACCCGGGTTCGAATCCCCACATGGGTACAATGTGTGAAGCCCATTTCTTGTGACCCCCGCCGTGATGTTGCTGGAATATTGCTAAAAGCTGCGTAAAACGAAAACTCAGTCAGTCAGTGTGATTGTTCAAGTGCTCTTGTTATCATGTTTGTGGCACCCTGCTCTCAGATTTATGATGCGGTTTGTTAGTTTTCGATTGCATGTTGTTTTCTGTTACTGATTCTAAGTGTATTGTAGATACAGAGAATCCATCCTGAACTAGTGTCATCAGAAGGCCAATCTCATAGAAGTATATGTACTATGTTTTCCTTGACATGGTCAGAACTGCAGCAAACATTAGATAAGTTACCTTCAGATGTCTGTTGACTGGAGTGAGCATGTGGTTTTACACCTGTGGCTTCTGTGGCCAACCGACCATACTCTTAGGTTAAATACAGGCAGCTGACCTGCACATGGCTGTGCTGACGGCCATGATAATAATCATTCTGCTGTAAGTCTTGACAGCACTGTGAACATTCAGATGCATGACTTAACTCAGGAAATGTACAAACATGTCTATACTCCCTGTAAAACCCATATCCCACCAAAGTATCTTCAATACCTGCTTCTGACTCATGGGAATTGGGATAATATATGATCATATTCCCTCCTAGACAGGTCTTACGTTCCACCACATTATCAGGAAAACACAACTGCAATGCTGATATCTTCAAACAGACTTTCATTTTCTGAGATTGACTCAAGCTTGTATGACACTTGACGAGTTGATCCTAGTGTTCGTGGCCATCAAGATTAGGTTATCCTGGTGTGGACTATTGACAGTGTGGCATTGTGACATCTTGTGGGGCACTTGAAAGGTTAATTCCAATACAGCTGATCATTGGTATTGATTCTGAAGACAAGATGCAAGGCTGCTGTCTTGAGGCATCTGATCCTCCTGACCTGACCAGCCATGATCAACCCTGTCATACCTGACTGTGCCTTCAAGCCTCTGGTCACTGCTGGTCAATTGCCTGACCAGCCCGTTCAAGTGCAGTGTGATGAGCAGCTCATATTGAAGATGTTCTGCAACTGTTAGGAAGCGTCTGCTGTGAAGCCTGTAGGAAACTCCTTGATTCCATTGGACATACAGCTCACTTGAAGGGCTGTGTATTGGCAAATACATTGTATTTCAATATATTGCGATTCAGGTACCTGTATTGCAATACGTATTGCGATATATTAGGAACTTCAGTGTTTGACACTGACTGACACTAATTATGCATGTCAATTCTATTTTCTACATTTTAAGTTCTTAAACATATATGTTATGGTTCTTATAACAGCAATATCAAAATTAGGTTGCATAGTCAGTGATTCTGTTGTCTTTTTTATACAATATATAGTATTACAGTATGCTGCTTTGTCATTGAATAATAAAGGAAAACATTTGTTGTGAATGAAAGTATGTGTAGACCATAAAGATAATCATAAAAACTTCATATATTATCTGTACTCAAACATATCGGTTCTCAGAAAAGGTATTGCAATACGTATCGTTTAAAAAGCGTATTGTGATATACTGGTATACCGGTAATACCTGCAGTCCTACTTGTTATAGGGTGATGTGACAATCCAATGAAATAGGGATGATGCTTTCTCATAATCATATGTTACCCCATATCATGATTGGTCATGTTTCAGCTGTGACATGTAATCCATGTTTTGTAAGTGGGCCTTCATGCTCTCTTAGCATTGAAAAACTCTTGCTGTGAACATTGAGACATGCTTGTCTATCTGCTCTATAGGAAGTGGGTGAGATAATGTTGTTTAATACTGCAATCATCAGTAGTATTGTTGTATCGCTGTAGCATGAAAATAATAACATTGGCGATAGACTAACCAGGGGTTGAAAGTGTAGCAGCTATGAAGTTCCATCACTGTGGTCCGACTGATCTGATGGTGGACAGTTTCTCCACATGACCGAAGAAGGAAATGTTGAGTATCCTGGTGTGACTTGCCACGGTAGTATGATTTGTGATACACACCGTAGAGTCCCACACGATGAACAAGATCATACCTTGTGGCCCCATTTGTCACCTTTGGCAAGGAAAGCTTTCTGGGTGCAGCATGGTGGACATGAACAAGCTCCACCCTCTATTTTTGTCCTGGGTAAAGTAGTGTCATGTTTAGTTCTACTGTGGGGGGAAGGACATCCTGTGTGTCATTTGTTCAATCTGCCATATAGGCAGGCTTCATTGGAACAATCGTTTTGAAAGTCAGTTTTGAGTCAACCAAATGAGATGTGGACAGTCACTTAAACAACAGTCAGACTCCTTCACATGTGTCAAATCTAATCATCTACTAATTTGGGTTATTTTAGTGGAATGGGGATGCAGGAGCCATTGTTGTCACTTTTTTTATGAAACTAATTATTTTAATTTTATATTTTTTTTGGCGTATTCCCTTGACAAGACACAATTTCTCTGCGACAGATTCAGCCAGCAGGAACATATGTGTCCTGTGTCCTTTAAGACTATGTCAAACATTGGCCATCTCGTGGTGGTAGGGAAAGACCATCCTGTTTTTCTATGGACACAGGAGGCTATGGCATTAACCCAATGTCATCTCCAGACAGAAGGCCTTGTTGTCGCCAACCCCCTTATTGGAAGTTGGGACATTTGTTTACAGGAACAAGTCATAAATCCTTGGCAAAATGTACCCATAGTCAATGTATCAGCTAGCCGATCAATGCTAATGACCATGCTAGACTGTGAGGGTGGGTAATTGCCATCACTTTAACACTGATTCCAGGGGATGTTTATTAGTGGTGGTAAATTCCTATGTCTGTGCAGCATAATGATTAGTAAAAGGATGAAAATATGGCAACTGTCATGAGCTAGCAAATCTGCTAAATTCAGATAATTTAATGGTTGGCACATTGTCAGCATTCACTGGTTCTCAGACTATGGAGTCAGTAATGACTGATGTAGAGGAGACTAGGTCCTCTGTATGTCATGCTTGTCATAAGAAGGAGACTCTAGATTGGGAATGCAGTCAGGACAATGGCTACAGAGACAGCTCGGAGCTAGGCACAGACAGTCTGCACTGATGTAAACAGCATCTTTGGATTAATATGCTTAACATTGATGATGGGTAATCAGTACCCTAGAATTTCTGATATCATAAACTGTCCAGCATGTGTCTAAATACTCATATGCTGTCCAGCAAGTGTCTGTATGTTGATAAACTGTCCAGGAAGTGTCTGTATGTTAGTCTACTGTCCAGGAAGTGTCTGTATGTTGATATACTGTTCAGGATGTGTCTGTATGTTGATATACTGTCCAGGAAGTGTCTGTATGTTGATATACTGTCCAGGAAGTATCTGTATGTTGATAAACTGTCCAGGAAGTGTCTGTATGTTGATATACTGTCCAGGAAGTGTCTGTATGTAGATATACTGTCCAGGATGTGTCTGTATGTAGATATACAGTCCAGGAAGTGTCTCTATGTTGATATACTGTCCAGGAAGTGATTGTATGTTGATATACTGTCCAGGAAGTGTCTGTATGTTGATATACTGTCCAGGATGTGTCTGTATGTTGATATACTGTCCAGGATGTGTCTGTCTGTAGATATACAGTCCAGGAAGTGTCTGTATGTTGATATACTGTCCAGGATGTGTCTGTATGTTGATATACTGTCCAGGAAGTATCTGTATGTTGATATACTGTCCAGGAAGTGTCTGTATGTTGATATACTGTCCAGGAAGTGTTTGTATGTTGATATACTGTCCAGGAAGTATCTGTATGTTGATATACAGTCCAGGAAGTGTCTGTATGTTGATATACTGTCCAGGAAGTGTCTGTATGTTGATATACTGTCCAGGAAGTGTCTGATATACTGTCCAGGAAGTGTCTGTATGTTGATATACTGTCCAGGAAGTGTCTGTATGTTGATATACTGTCCAGGAAGTGTTTGGATGTTGATATACTGTCCAGGAAGTATCTGTATGTTGATATACTGTCCAGGAAGTGTCTGTATGTTGATATACTGTCCAGGAAGTGTCTGTATGTTGATATACTGTCCAGGAAGTGTCTGGATGTTGATATACTGTCCAGGATGTGTGTGTTTAGTCATGTACTATCCAGGATGTGTCTGTTGCATGTTTGAAGGGGCTTCAGTTGTCGTTGAGAATACCCAGGCTTGTGTATATGAGCATAATGTGACACAGACTTGATATTCAATTTTCTGTTTTTTGACAGTTGAACCATAGAAAGTTCTCTTGTCCAGACTTTGGATCTTTGAAGTCAGGTATAATCTGACAGAGATAAATGAAGAGGCTTCCTTGAGAGGCTCTAATTCAAATACCCATATTGTGTACATGTATATTAATAGCATAAAACCATGTAATACTGCATTTACATTACATAATATTATTAGGTTTAATAATTTTCCTGATTGTTTATTAAAAGTCCTTGTTATGATAATCATTAATGTTTAGATTGACATTGCAAAATATACTGTTTCATTTCTCAGCAAAGAAATCAGTGAACTATTCTAATGTTACCAGCATACAAACCAAAGATGTTGTTTTGTGCATTTAGCCATAATGGATGGCTTTGAACACAGTCGTCGGTGTGAACTACTTCAAACCAGCGTAGTTTCAGGGTTTGCTTCAACAAACAAAGACTTTCATTGTAGCTCAGTCAGGACAGCTGACTTAACTTTGTGTGATGAAGCTTCTCCATTTCTTTCTGGCCATATTGATGTCCAAAACAGCATAGGATATATCCTTGAAGCAATGTGAGAGAAAGAATTCTGTGGTATGTTATTGACCTCACTTCTTCCAAGCTCACAAGATGCATCCCTTTGAAATGTGCATGTGGTGATTAAGGATGCAGCAGGTCTGAAATCTGCAATTTTTATAGCTGATACTGTAGGGCCAAAGACTACAGGAATGATATAAGGAACAGGGTATGTTCCATAAATATTAGCATTGTATGGAGTCAGCTGGTGCACTGTGTCTATAGAGAGACATGATGTACCTTGTCTATAAAGAGACATGATGTACCTTGTCTACAGAGAGACATGTTGTACCTTGTCTATAGAGAGACATGATGTACCTTGTCTATAGAGAGACATGATGTTCCTTGTCTATAGAGAGGCATGATGTACCTTGTCTATAGAGAGACATGATGTACCTTGTCTACAGAGAGACATGATGTACCTTGTCTATAGAGAGACATGATGTACCTTGTCTATAGAGAGACATGATGTACCTTGTCTATAGAGAGACATGATGTACCTTTTCTATAGAGAGACATGATGTACCTTGTCTATAGAGAGACATGATGTACCTTGTCTATAGAGAGACATGATGTACCTTGTCTACAGAAAGACATGTTGTACCTTGTCTATAAAGAGACATGATGCATCTTGTCTATAGAGAGACATGATGTGCCTTGTCTATAGAGAGACATGATGTACCTTGTCTATAGAGAGACATGTTGTACCTTGTCTACAGAGAGACATGTTGTACCTTGTCTACAGAGAGACATGATGTACCTTATCTACAGAGAGACATGATGTACCTTGTCTATAGAGAGACATGTTGTACCTTGTCTATAGAGAGATGATGTACCTTGTCTATAGAGAGATATGATGCACCTTGTCTATAGAGAGACATGATGTACCTTGTCTACAGAGAGACATGATGTACCTTGTCTACAGAGATACATGATGTGCCTTGTCTACAGAGAGACATGATGTACCTTGTCTATAGAGAGATATGATGCACCTTGTCTATAGAGAGACATGATGTACCTTGTCTATAGAGAGATATGATGCACCTTGTCTATAGAGAGACATGATGTACCTTGTCTACAGAGAGACATGATGTACCTTGTCTGCAGAGATACATGATGTACCTTGTCTACAGAGAGACATGATGTACCTTGTCTATAGAGAGATATGATGCACCTTGTCTATAGAGAGACATGATGTACCTTGTCTATAGAGAGACATGATGTACCTTGTCTACAGAGAGACATGATGTACCTTGTCTACAGAGATACATGATGCACCTTGTCTATAGAGAGACATGATGTACCTTTTCTATAGAGAGACATGATATACCTTGTCTATAGAGAGACATGATGTACCTTGTCTATAGAGAGACACAATATTCCTCAGTGACAATGTTTGTTACTTATTAAGTTTGATATGATAGTTTGTGGTGGGGGATTATGTCACCTCAGTGACAATGTTTGTTACTCTTTAAGTTTGATTTGATAGTTTGTGGTGGGGGATTATGTCACCTCAGTGACAATGTTTGTTACTCTTTAAGTTTGATTTGATAGTTTGTGGTGGGGGATTATGTCACCTCAGTGACAATGTTTGTTACTCTTTAAGATTGATTTGATAGTTTGTGGTGGGGGATTATGTCACCTCAGTGACAATGTTTGTTTTATTTGTTTGAAGAAGGTTACATTAGTTACATTCCTGATTTCCCAGTCAAATCTTGGAAAAGGTTTTCAGTGTGATATATTTTGTTTCATAAACTCTGAAACGTTGAATGAAATCTGATGTTTTTAATTGTATAAAGAATCGAATAGAAAATGATAGAATCGAGGGTCCCATATCCAAAACCGAATCGAGGTCTGGATGAATCGTTGCAGCCCTCATGTCTGTCAGAAATGAACAATAAAGAGACATGATGCTATTTATGTACCCATCATGAAGTGTTGCACATAATACATCAAAGAGAGCTTTTTTAAGCTTCAGTATGAAGGTAATTTTAAATATATTGCTATCGTATTTTCAATGGAAGAATGGATGGCGTACTTTGGATATGGAAATAGTTGACATGTCATCTTCTGATCTTTTGTATTGGAGCTCCGATCTTCAATGTACATGTACGTGTATGTGTTAATCCCGGGATGTGATTGAGTATTTGATGCTTGATCTTAGATCTTCTTAATGATGTCGGCCAGGCTGAATGTCAGATGTGAACCTGTCCAGGAAAGAGCAGCTGCTGGCTGTTTGATGTGTACAGTTCCAATCCCATCCCTATCATCATGGGGAAATGATGTAGCTGTCCAGCGTCTTATAATCTTGGTCACAGCACAGATATGGATTCACTGGATTGAAATCCCTTCTCGTACATTTTCAGTGTGTGTGTTCGTGTGTGTGGGGGCTGTACCTGAAACGCAGCAAAAAAACACCAGATTGAGTAGTCTGAAACAGTCGGATACAATGGTGTTGTACGGACTTCACCCTTCTGAAACTCCCTGTCTGAACTCCCCTCCCCTTGACCTCATCCTTCTGACCTCTACCTCCTGATTTCATTCAGTTGGTCTTGCCTCTTGTTGAATCTTCACCCTCCTGAAAACCAGCCTTGTGACCCAACCCTCCTTACAAAATATACTGAACCACAAAAGAAACATCACCTTTCAAAATCAAATGCAAAATTTTGTTCTTACAAGGTGGTGTTTTTCTTATGATTGTCCCATTTTGTTAACATGTTTTTCAATCCAAATTGACAGTTATTACCAACATCAGTGTGTTTCCTGATGAAAAAGCATATATCGACCAAACGCACCGAAAAAAACAGACATGGTAAAAGGTTCCGTATGACATTTGTGAAAATGAAAATGTATGTGCATGCCGTGACAGTCCTACCAATGAAATCGTGTCCCAAACTGGCCTGAAATCATTTTTGTTTTGACACAATCACCATACCACGACTTATGATACATCAGAGTAACAAAGTCTGGGGACGATTGCAAGTTGTCCAGACTGCACGGAGGGTAGCCAATCTACCGACTGCAGGAGTGGTATCAGATCACTAACAGTATCTAAGACCGTCCATGCAGTGGACGACCTTCAGTAACATCACAACGTCAAGACCGACAGACTGTGCGCAACCATCTGCAGGATAGCTTCCCCACTACCCAGCGACGGAAACAGCACGCCAGACCATTCAGACTCACAGCAGACCCATCAGTGCCAATACAATGCATCAACGTTTATGCGGAAGAAACCTCTGATGTCACAGATCACATCGTAGTCCTGTCTTCACCGCTCATCACCGCCAAAACCGAGAATGGAGAACTGTGCTTTATCTCATGAAAGCCAATATTGTGTTTCGACAGTCGATGGCAGAGTGAGAGTATGGTGAAGGCGTGGGGAACTGTTTTCCAATGTATGTATTGTTGAAAGAGACTCGTGGGGTGGTCCAAGCATCATGGTGTGGGGTGCAATCAGTCTGGACCAGTCAGTTGACGCCGTGGTGTTCCAGAATCTTGGTCCAGGATGAGGAAATGACGTGACAGCTGCTCACTATTTTCACCAAGTCATAAGACGCCATGTGGTACCACATTTTGGACGTTACAGAAATCACATCTTCCAGCAAGACAACGCACGTGCCCACACTGCCAGAGCAACACTGGACTTCCTAAGACAACGTGGCATCCAAACCATACAATAGCCTGCACTCAGTCCGGATTTAAGTCCAGTAGAACACCTTTGGGACGGATTCAAAGAAAACCGCAGCAGGACTTGATCAGGCATTTCACAGAGTATGGACCCAAGTGTCTATGGCCTTCATCAACCGGCTTATTCATTCCATGTACAAACGATGCAACGCTTTCATCGATACCCATGGAGGTCACACGCAATACTGACTTTGGGGTATCTTTTGCTGATTTTGCTTGTGTGAACTCTAAATGTGATTCCCGAAAATGTGTTAACCATAGTTTTCAAATTGGAACTCAATCCCCTGTTTTGATTGTTAATTAGAGTGAATTAAAGTGTGTGCTTTAAGAAACCGCTATCGGTGCAACATTTCTTTTGTGGTTCAGTATATTAGGTCTTTACTTCTGATCAACATGTGGTCAGCTGATACTGGGGTCTGTTCCTAGAAGGGTCGAAGCTGTTGGGCTCATTCTCAGTATGCTATCTGCATGAAATATATGATGATGATAATGATGATTGTCATGATGACAAGCACCTGTGGTTGTTGATGATGTTGTATGTGAATCCACTTGTCGTGATGATTGTGGTTGTAATGATGGTGAAGTGTGTCTTAGATATTATTATGAATTATATATTGAGCAACTCCAGCTGCCTTGATTAATGATTTACCTGTTCTGTGTTTCAGTTTGGATATAGCACAAACAGAAAAAGCCAAATTTGGAGAACTTTGTCAGGTAAGTACTCCTTGCTTACCATGTTTCAGAGCCAGTGTCATGGTAATGGCATCAATTCCAGCTCTCATTAGGAAAGACATTGGTAGGAACTTCATTTTGATTTTGGACCTTCACTGAATTGTATACCACTAATTGCCCGTGCGATATCATGGCACCTATGCTCCATCTGCCTCACTACATTCAGTGACATGTCCGGAACAGATTTCCACCATTTTCTCCTCAATGTTTTTTGACCAAGTGACATGTGTCAGCTATTGATTTTTCCTTTTTTACATGAAGAGTTATCAGAAATAACATATTTCTGAAATAGCTTCACACAGTTGAATGTTTAACCACACATTCAGGGAAAGTAGACCTTTTAATGGTTTTGTTCTACCTCCCTGGCTACAGCGAGTATTGTGGGAGGCTGTGCCTCTGATGCCTCTGTGTGATCACTGCTGTGCACACAGTCATGGCTACAGAATCAATAATGCCTGCTGCAATTGGGAAATGCCACACTTTATTGGGTTGTGATTAATTGTAATGATTAATCAATGAAGTTGCAGCAATTGGCTTGTGTTTGATCTCTGAGGGTGTGACCTTTCTGTCTGCCTTGTTCCATTCATTCATTCATGCATTCATTCTTTCATTCATTCATTCATCTATTTCTGTAAGTTGAATGATTTTAATTTCAAAATTTGTCTTCAATGTTGAAACCATCTGTGGAGTGTGTCTCATATCACAAGCTAGTGTGATGTGACAGGGTTCTCTCAATAACAATAGCAAGTCAAGAACAGTGAGTGAAAGATTTGATATGAAACAATGTTATCCTTATGTGAAACCACAACAAAGACACAGGAGGCCAGTGCCAGAGGGTCTCTGTCACTGTAATTGGGATTTGTGCATTGGTATGGAAAGCACGGATATTGGTCATATGCATCACCGGATTGCAAAGCTTACAGGTTCACCAGTAAATTCAGTCAAATAACTCCAAGCATGGGATAAGCAGGGATTGCATGTCTCAAGCTTACACTGTCCTGCTAGATTTCTTGTTATCTGTTTTATGCATGTATAGAGTTTTGTTTTCTGACCTAGATTAGAGTTTCAGATTCAAAGTACACACACAACTTAAGGTTATAAGGTACCCTAACAGGCAGTTTAACACGTCAGATAATATTGTCTTGTGATGTGATGTGGTGCAAATAAACTGTCCTGGTTGGTTGAAGGAATAATTAGTCATATATTTTACAAATGTCCAGGGGCTCTATTCATGAAGCAACCTTACTAAGGTTAACCTTAACTCCCATTCTTTAACATTGCACTGAGGTTACCTTAGTGACTTACGATCACCTTAGTGCTTTGTGAAAGGAGTCCCAGGACTTAAAAGCAAGTGTAGATTAATGGTACCAAACTCTATATATTCCTTCAGCAAGTCATCCATCATGAAGGGACAGAGGTGGCTTAATTGTTTCTGTCGTGTTGCGTTACTTTCCTCTACTTTGACCTGACCTCCCATGACATCGTGTAGATGCTGCGTCAGCACCAACAACTCATGCTACTTTCTATACAACAGTATTATACATTCAGTGCTTTCAGCATCATGCATAATCCTCCTCATCATACTAGGTCTGTCATCTCCATAGCAAAGTCATTTAGTAACATTCATGGATGTAACATGTAAGGGTATGATGTGTCTAAATCTGCTGACACAGATGTTGTGCAGTCACTTTATGGTTCGGTTATAGTTATCTACAGTCCACGTCCTCAAGGCTTGTCATGACTGTAGGGATGATGGTAGTGTCAGAGCATTGCAGTGGGACTCATAATATTCTCATTTTGAAAAAGAAATTTTTAATTGGAACCTTTATCATACACTGATTTCTCTATCGTTAGTATTTACTAAAATTTCAGCTCCAAATGGCAGATGTTCAGGTAAAATGAACTCAGTATTTTCAGCTATATTGATAATTTACCAAGATCCCTAAACATAGTTATTGCTTACCCAAATCACTTATTGACTGAGCAGCTCTTTGAAATGACATTGTGACAAATCTGGCGTGTGCCTCATGGTTTACAGTGTCATCAATCTGTCACTGATTACTGGTTAATGGATAAGCCATGTATACACATTATTCTTGTTGCTGTCCAGTTTCAACTCAAGCTAATCGATCATAGTAATTACCCTACAACTAGCTATTCCCTACCACCGACTTCATTATGTTTTGCTCAAGGCGACTTGCTGTATTGTGCAGTTAGGAGCTTGGTATGACCACAGGGGATAAAGTAGAGCATTCCTCACAAATGCTTGACAGTTTCAAACTATTGAAACTGTCCAAATAAGGTGAATATGAGAGGAATTATGAAATCAAGGTCCTTCAACAACTAATCCCCTCCCACATCCCCTTCCCACACATCCTCCTCCCATACGCCACACATCCTCCTCCCACACATCATCACACCCCCTCCCCCTCCCATACGCCATCCATCCCTCCTCCCATCATCATCACACCACCTCCCCTTCCATACGCTACATATCCTCTCTCCCACACCATCACACCCCCTCCCCTCCCATACCTCCACACATCCTCCTCCCCCACACACCATCACACCCTCCCCCTCCCATATATGCCACACATCCTCCTCCCACACATCATCACACCACCTCCCTCCTATACCGCCACATATCCTCCTCCCACACACCATCACACCCTCCCTCCTATATACACTACACATCCTCCTCCCACACACCATCACACCACTCTCCCTCCCCTACTCCTACATATTCTCTCCCACACACCATCACACCACCTCCCTCCCATACCTCCCACACATTCTCCTCTCCCACACACCATCACACCACCTCCCTCCCATACCCCTACATATCCTCCCTCACACACCATCACACCACTCTCCCTCCTATACCCTACATATCCCTCCTCACACACCATCACACCACTCTCTCCCCCTCCCATACCCCACACATCCTCCTCCCACACACCATCACACCACTCTCCTCCCCTATACTCCCATATCCTCCTTGCCATTAACGACATCACACATCCTCCTCCCACACACCATCATCACACCCTCTCCTCCCATACGCCATATATCCTCTCCCACACACCATCACACCCTCCCTCTCCCATACGCATACACATCCTCCTCCCACACACCATCACACCACCTCCTCCCCTCCTATATACCTCTATATATCTCTCTCCACACACACTATCACACCACTCCTCCCTCCCATAAGCACCACCTCCCTCCACATATCCTCCTCCCACACACCATCACACCCTCCCTCCTATACCCTACATATCCTCCTCCCACACACCATCACACCACCTCCCTCCCATACCCCCACATATCCTCCTCCCACACACCATCACACTCCCTCCCTCCTCCCATACCCCCACATATCCCTCTCACACACACCATCACACCACCTCCCCTCTCCCATACCCCATACCACCACACATCCTCCTCCCCCACACACCATCACACCACCTCCCTCCTCCCATACCCCCACACATTCTCCTCCCACACATCATCACACCACCTCCCCTCCCATACCCCACATATCCCTCCCACACATCATCACACCACCTCCCTCCCATACCCCACACATTCTCCTCCCACACATCATCACACCCCTCCTCCCTCCCATACCCCACATATCCTCTCCCACACACCATCACACCACCTCCCTCCCATACCCCACACATCCTCCTCCCACACATCATCACACAACCTCCCCCTCCCATACCCCCATACATATCCTCCTCCCACACATCATCACACCACCTCTCCCTCCCATACCCCACATATCCCTCTCACACATCATCACACCACCTCCCTCCCATACGCCACATATCCCTCTCCCCACACACCATCGCACCACCTCCCCTTCCTTACTCCACACATCCACCTTCCACACATCATCACACACAACCTCTCCTCCCATACCCCACACATCCCCCTCACACCACTTCCCTCCTATACCACACATATCCCCCTCCCACACACCATCACACCACCTCCACCTCCTATACCTCACACATCCCCCTCACACACATCCTCACACCACTTCCCCCTCCTATACCACACCACTTCCCATCCTATACCACACATATCCCCCTTCCACACACCATCACACCACCTCCACCTCCTATACCTCACATCCACCCACTACATCCCCTTCACACACATGCCCACACCACATCCCCCTCCAACACTTCTCTTTCCCTCCCTCCCCCTCACATTCCCCCCACATCCCCACACCACACACCCCTCCCTCCACGGTACCTATTCAGCATAATGACAGAGTATAATGTTACGATGATACAGCATCCTGATCTCTCCACTGAACAAACGGAGAATGCCTCTCTAGTGCTTTATTGATGCATCACTGATGCTTCATACCAGGGATCCAATTATGTACATGGTGGTATGTATGCTTGACCTTTATGAGAAAGGAAAATTTCATCCATCATATGCTTTCCTCCTTCTCTGGTGCTGTTTACTGAACTGACGTCTTTGTGTCATCAAGACTAATCTCCTCCCCTAGTTTCATTGTTCAAGCGACAAGGACAAGCTCAAACAGATGGCTGGCCAGACAATTTAGAAATGTGTTATAGAGGAGGTGATATTGTACAAACCTCTGACATTTCAGGTTTCCAGTGTACATACCAGTAGTTGGCTTCAAAAATAAACTCAGCACAGGAAGGATATAAAAGTTCAAGCTACTACAGTAAAAATGTAAACATATTTGAAGATTCTAAATTTGTTTAAAACCATTTCAGTGTTTCCACAGCCTTATATACACATGGACAAAAGTCTCACAATTCATAGTATCAATATACCACAATAAGTACCTTATCCAAACCTCATATCAACTTGCTATCTGGATGAATTGACCCTCAAGGAATAATTAAATGGTAAACCAAATTAGAAGAGACTGAAAAACCATATTTTTTTCATTGAAGCAAACATGGCAAAAATAATTGTATTGCTGATAACTATGGTTGTATGATGTAAACAAGTGCAGGCAACAAGAAATCAACGGTGTATCAATAACCGAGCACAATGTCAATAATATCTGGTGTAACCTCCATTAATGGCAATAACATCTCTAACCCTCTTCCTCATTGACTGCATCAGAAGTTGAATTTGACTTACATTCCAGTCTTGATGGCATGATAGTTCAAATCTTCCATGTTTTGTACCAGGGGATCTCTCTGGCATAGTTTGTGACTCATAATGTCCCAAACATGTTCGGTGGGATTGAGATCTGGGCTCCTGGCAAGCCACAGTGGATTTGATCCTGCCTCCACATGCATGATGTGGAGTATCATTGTCATCCATGAAGACTGACCTTGTGTTCAAAGGATGGTTATCGAAATGTGGTACAACAACCATGTTTGGATGTCAATAATATATACCACTGTGCATTCAGATTATGTCTGATTGTCTCAAGGTCAAGTTTACAGTCATGTGATAGGCAACTCCCATGCCATAAGTGAACCCCAGCAAACGGTACTTGCTCCAAGATATTCTGTGCTTTGTGCAGCACCAAAAACAAGGTCAGCCTCAATCATGAACAATTTGACTTTCGGCCGACCGGTTGACCCTTCCCCATGATCTCAAATTCCAGTGATGTTGAGTTTGAGTTGAGTCAAGCTGCTTTGTGCTCTTGGGATAACAATGGACTTCTGATAGGTCATCTGGCACTATGCCTGGCCCATTTCAGGAGTGAGTGAGTGAGTGAGTTTAGTTTTACGCTGCACTTAGCAATATTCCAGCTACATGGCGGCGGTCTGTAAATAATCGAGTCTGGACCAGACAATCCAGTGATCAACAGCATGAGTATCGATCTACACAGTTGGGAACCGATGACACATGTCAACCAAGTCAGCAAACCTGCCCACCCAATCCCGTTAGTCCCCTCTTACGACAAGCATAGTCGCATTTTGTGGCAAGCATGGGTTGCTGAAGACCTATTCTACCCCAGATCTTCAAGGGTCCCGATTTTAGGCGATTTCATGCCATGGACAAATGACAATGTGGAAAGCACACAGTGTTTTGCATGGCAGCACTTGGCATGATTGAATGGATGAAGTCTTGCGATTGTGGTCGCTGTATTATCCCAAGTAGTTGTCACTCGTGGTCGACCTAAACACTGACGAACCATAATGTCATTAGTTTTCTGGCCAATTGGCTGACAGTTGATGGATCTTGAACAACATCTCATGTGACATGCCAGCCCTCAGTGACATGCCAGCATTCCTCATACCAATAACTTGCCATCCTTGAGCAATCGTCCATTGAAGAGGCCCCGTATTTGCTTATCATCTACAAATAAAAAATTGATTTTCACTATTATTGAGCTGTAAGAATACTTTACAGAAACTTGATATTTGCTTAATGACAGACACACACATTGCACATGATGCTCACCTTTGATTGTAGCACATGCATATCTAAAATCAATGTTTGGTGTGCCTGAAAGGTGAAAATGATCAACAAATATACTCATGGTATAAATATATATGACTTTTGGGTTAAAATATCATAGGTGTTGCAATACTTTTTTTTCCATGTGTATATTTTCCTTATTAGGAGTTCAAATCTTTCAAAGATCATCAGATGTTTAGGCAAACAATAGTATTATTTACCTGTGAACATTGCATCACTCTGTGTTTGAATATATGTAAGTCCATATGTTGAGGTTTCAAAACATTGTCCTGGTTTTATGTTTGAATAGCTCTCCTTATGTTATCCAGATTCAGAAATATCACATACAGTAAAAACCTGCCCAAAGTTGAAATAGCTTCGATATTGGAAGTTTGTTTTCCTGCCTGGCATTAACTGATGATGAGATGAAAGTTCCAGCCTGGAGTGCATGCTGTATCTAGAGGTGGTATAGCTGGGATCTCTCTGTATGGAGGACTCTAGATTTGATGGACGACATGTCTGCCATGTAGCTCAGTGATGAAGACACTGAGGAAGGATGATGTATGGAGTTGTCACAGCACTCAGAGCAGCTAAATGGCAGCTTTTTGCACAATGTGCTCCAAGATTAAAACTTGGGAAGTTTTCTTTATTTCTCACCTCTTCTTGCTTGCTTCTCACAGCGTCTTGTAAGATGACAGATCATGAAGGATGAATTAGCACTCTTTACTTATACTTTAGTGCACACTTCATTCCATGTCCTTTCTGAAACCATGAAGAATCTTAGATGCCAATACCCAACAAGCACTTAACTACCCCATCTAACCAATTCACCTGCTTGCTTATCTGTCCTCCATGTAATCTTGAACAATGCTAGACTCCCCCATCTAACCAATTCACCTGCTTGTTTATCTGTCCTCCATGTAATCTTGAACAATGCTAGACTCCCCCATCTGACCAATTCACCTGCTTGTTTATCTGTCCTCCATGTAATCTTGAACAATGCTAGACTCTCCCCATCTGTCCTCCAATTCACCTGCTTGTTTATCTGTCCTCCATGTAATCTTGAACAATGCTAGACTCCCCCATCTGACCAATTCACCTGCTTGTTTATCTGTCCTCCATGTAATCTTGAACAATGCTAGACTCCCCCATCTGACCAATTCACCTGCTTGTTTATCTGTCCTCCATGTAATCTTGAACAATGCTAGACTCCCCCATCTGACCAATTCACCTGCTTGTTTATCTGTCCTCCATGTAATCTTGAACAATGCTAGACTCCCCCATCTGACCACTTCACCTGCTTGTTTATCTGTCCTGTATGTAATCTTGAACAATGCTAGACTCCCCATCTGCTACCATCTGACCAATTCACCTGCTTGTTTATCTGTCCTCCATGTAATCTTGAACAATGCTAGACTCCCCCATCTGACCAATTCACCTGCTTGTTTATCTGTCCTCCATGTAATCTTGAACAATGCTAGACTCCCCCATCTGACCAATTCACCTGCTTGTTTATCTGTCCTCCATGTAATCTTGAACAATGCTAGACTCCCCATCTGACCACCTGCTTGTTTTGAACAATGCTGTCCAATCCATTCACCTGCTTGTTTATCTGTCCTCCATGTTGAACAATGCTAGACTCCCCATCTAACCACTTCACCTGCTTGTTTATCTGTCCTCCATGTAATCTTGAACAATGCTAGACTCCCCCATCTGACCAATTCACCTGCTTGTTTATCTGTCCTCCATGTAATCTTGAACAATGCCTATGTAATCTTGAACTCCCCCCATCTGACCAATTCACCTGCTTGTTTATCTGTCCTCCATGTAATCTTGAACAATGCTAGACTCCCCCATCTGACCAATTCACCTGCTTGTTTATCTGTCCTCCATGTAATCTTGAACAATGACTTCCCCATCTGACCACTCCCCATCTGACCAATTCACCTGCTTGTTTATCTGTCCTCCATGTAATCTTGAACAATGCTAGACTCCCCCATCTGACCAATTCACCTGCTTGTTTATCTGTCCTCCATGTAATCTTGAACAATGCTAGACTCCCCCATCTGAACCAATTCACCTGCTTGTTTATCTGTCCTCCATGTAATCTTGAACAATGCTAGACTCCCCCATCTAACCAATTCACCTGCTTGTTTATCTGTCCTCCATGTAATCTTGAACAATGCTAGACTCCCCATCTAACCAATTCACCTGCACTGTCCTCCATGTAATCTTTGAACAATGCTAGACTCCCCCATCTAACCACTTCACCTGCTTGTTTATCTGTCCTCCATGTAATCTTGAACAATGCTAGACTCCCCCATCTAACCAATTCACCTGCTTGTTTATCTGTCCTCCATGTAATTTTGAACAATGCTAGACTCCACACTCAACAAGCTGTGAACTTTCCCTACTAACCGACACACTCCTTCAACCAACATGCAGTGAACTCCCAGACCTACTTTCTATTGTTATGTATGGGTCTTGTACATGTCATAATCGGATAAATTCATTAAGTTTACTTTCCCCTTTTGATGGGCAGAAATGTGCTTGATATAACCCAGTGTGTTGACTGAAGCAGCTAAACATACCTCTGGTTGATGATGCACTGTGGTAAGTTACCGTAACCAATTACCTGCAGTAGCTGCTGCTGCTGCTGCTGACACAGGGTGTTCTTAGCGGTCATCACCAGCTAGACGTAGTCCATTGTACGGACATTACCACAATTCTTGATCTTGGCATGGAGTGTACTGTCTGACCAACAGATACAGGGTGCATGTTGGGATTACATTGAATTGTCTTTTGACTTGCAGTTAACTATAACATAGCGGGTATATATAGCTAAAATAGAAATACTATCATGTATAATATCATGAATGAGTCTCAAAGCATGACTTGATGAAATGTAAGGTTACTTTAAATGTTTACTTCCGGCTTCAACATTATGTAAAAAAATGCATATCTATAACCTAGCTAGACTTTCAGACTGAGGCATAATAAAATAATATGTACATAATATCTTTCTTTTATGTTTAACAAAAGATATGTTTACCTGTTCTTTCGATTTGGCCCCCAATCAGACCTGACCACTGCATTTTCGTAAATGCTTAATAGAGGCTTTCTTGGCAAATAGAGTTTGAATGGAAACTAGTTAATAACTGGGTATGTCAAACCAACTGTAATCCCACCATGTGATATTTCCTGCCAGTGTTCATTGTACTCTTGCCCATCTGATCGCGGTGCATGTGTTCAAAGATAGGAAGTTGTTATGATTAATCTGTGACCTTCCCTACATTTTACCCATGTTCCTTCCTGGAGATACAGACTCTGAGTCACCTCCACCAGCAGCATCAACAGGCATGTGCTGGACACATCACTTTCTTCCAAATCAATACCCAGCACACTTTCTTCAATGTATATGACAGGTCAAATTTTATCATTCTCTCAAATAGTCTCTGCAGCTGTCAGTATTTGGTTCCTTAATGGATTCCGGCCTTTAAGTGCACATAATCAGTGTTGTAATGTCAGTAGGTCACCGTTTGTAATCCCGCCTTTGTGAGAACTGTGTCATATGAGGATTATAATCTGCTTTAAGACCAACCTTCTATGGAAGGGACAGTAATGCTGGATCAAAGATGATGATTTTTTTACTGAGGATGTGGTTCTTAATGTTTGTTCATAGTATTCACATTTTGTTACTTTAGTCACCTTAGTAAGGAAAGGTTGGATATGTTCATTGACTACAGAACACCTTCTTTTTCTTACAGGAGTTTTTATTTATCATCACCAGGGCTCATTCCTTATATTATCACCAAAGTTATCTATTACATCATCCCCAGAGCTCATTCCTTACATCATCCCCAGAGCTCATTCCTTACATCATCCCCAGAGCTCATTCCTTATATTATCACCAGATCTATTACATCATCCCCAGAGCTCATTCCTTACATCATCCCCAGAGCTCATTCCTTACATCATCCTCAGAGCTCATTCCTTATATTATCACCAAAGTTATCTATTACATCATCCCCAGAGCTCATTCCTTACATCATCCCCAGAGCTCATTCCTTACATCATCCCCAGAGCTCATTCCTTATATTATCACCAAAGTTATCTATTACATCATCCCCAGAGCTCATTCCTTACATCATCCCCAGAGCTCATTCCTTACATCATCCCCAGAGCTCATTCCTTATATCATCCCCAGAGCTCATTCCATATATCATCACCAGGGCTCATTCCATATATCATCCATATTGCTTATTCCTAATATCATCCCCAGAGCTCATTCCATATATCATACCCTGGCCCATTCCATATATTATCACCTGATTTCATTTCTTATTTCATCACCAGAGCTCATTCCATCTATCATCACCAAAGCTCATTCCATATATCATCCCCTGGCTCATTCCATATATCATCACCTGATTTCATTTCTTATTTCATCACCAGAGCTCATTCCATCTATCATCTCCAAAGCTCATTCCATATATCATCCCCTGGCTCATTCCATCTATCATCACCAAAGCTCATTCCATATATCATCCCTATGGCTCATTCCATATATCATCACCTGATTTCATTTCTTATTTCATCACCAGAGCTCATTCCATCTATCATCACCAAAGCTCATTCCTTATATCATCCCCATGGCTCATTCCTTATATCATCCCCATGGCTCATTCCTTATATCATCCCCATGGCTCATTCCATATATTATCACCAGGGCTCATTCCATATATCATCACCTGATTTCATTTCTTATTTCATCACCAGAGCTCATTCCATCTATCATCACCAGAACTCATTCCATATATCATCCCCATGGCTCATTCCTTATATCATCCCCATGGCTCATTCCATATATTATCACCAGGGCTCATTCCATATATCATCACCTGATTTCATTTCTTATTTCACCACCAGAGCTCATTCCATCTATCATCACCAGAGCTAATTCCATATATCACCTGATTTCATTTCTTATTTCATCCCCAGAGCTCATTCCATATATCATCCCCATGGCTCATTCCTTATATCATCCCCAGTGCTCATTCCATATATTATCACCAGGGCTCATTCCATATATCATCACCTGATTTTATTTCTTATTTCATCCCCAGAGTTCATTCCATATATCATCCCCAGTGCTCATTCCATATATCATCCCCAGAGCTCATTCCTTATATCATCCCAAGAGCTCATTCCTTATTTCATCACCAGAGCTCATTCCATCTATCATCACCAGAGCTCATTCCATATATCATCACCAGGGCTCATTCCATATATTATCACCATGGCTCATTCCATATATCATCACCTGATTTCATTTCTTATTTCATTACCAGAGCTCATTCCATCTATCATCACCAGAGCTCATTCCATATATCATCCCCATGGCTCATTCCATATATCATCCCCAGAGCTCATTCCTTATATCATCCCCAGAGCTCATTCCATATATCATCCCCAGAGCTCATTCCTTATATCATCCCCAGAGCTCATTCCTTATATCATCCCCAGAGCTCATTCCATATATCATCACCAGAGCTCATTCCATATATCATCCCTATGGCTCATTCCATATATCATCACCTGATTTCATTTCTTATTTCATCACCAGAGCTCATTCCATCTATCATCATCAGAGCTCATTCCATATATCATCCCCATGGCTCATTCCATATATCATCCCCAGTGCTCATTCCATCTATCATCACCAGAGCTCATTCCATATATCATCACCAGAGCTCATTCCATATATCATCCCCAGAGCTCATTCCATCTATCATCACCAGAGCTCATTCCATCTATCATCACCAGGGCTCATTCCATATATCATCCCCATGGCTCATTCCATCTTTCATCACCAGAGCTCATTCCATCTATCATCACCAGAGCTCATTCCATCTATCATCACCAGAGCTCATTCCATATATCATCACCAGAGCTCATTCAATCTATCATCACCAGAGCTCATTCCATCTATCATCACCAGAGCTCATTCCATCTATCATCACCAGAGCTCATTCCATCTATCATCACCAGAGCTCATTCCATCTATCATCACCAGAGCTCATTCCATCTATCATCACTAGAGCTCATTCCATCTATCATCACCAGAGCTCATTCCATCTATCATCACCAGAGCTCATTCCATCTATCATCACCAGAGCTCATTCCATCTATCATCACCAGAGCTCATTCCATCTATCATCACCAGAGCTCATTCCATCTATCATCACCAGAGCTCATTCCATCTATCATCACCAGAGCTCATTCCATCTATCATCACCAGAGCTCATTCCATCTATCATCACCAGAGCTCATTCCATCTATCATCACCAGAGCTCATTCCATCTATCATCACCAGAGCTCATTCCATCTATCATCACCAGAGCTCATTCCATCTATCATCACCAGAGCTCATTCCATCTATCATCACCAGAGCTCATTCCATATATTATCACCAGAGCTCATTCCATCTATCATCACCAGAGCTCATTCCTTATCTTAACTGTAGGTCATTCTTTGATCATCTGTCAATTTTATTTGGATTTTGAAAATATAATTGAAAATGTAACAGAAGGTCATTCCGTTTACTTCACATGGAGGGTGAAGAGCATTTTAATCTTAGGTTAAGGGGTTTTCTTTTGAATTATGTTTTAATCAAGAGCAATGTATGAATCAAGTTTTAAAGTTCTGTGTTAGCTTCTTTATCACAACCAGGAGAGATTTAAAAATGTTGCAATTTTGAATCGATTTACTATCTAGCTTTGTTTACAAACTGTTAAATAACAGCAAGTCAGCTAAACTGAGAGTATGGAGACATTGTCAGCTCTGGGGATATTTTAGCTGATTTATTGGGAAATTATGACAGAAATTGATTTTCTTAGGGCATTTTCCATAAATCTTTATATAATTCCTTTGCCACAGGCTTCCAGTGTAAGAAGGACCTAATGGGAGATGGAAATTATGAAAGATGATTTTCTCTGGTGTCTGTTAGTAGTGTATTTTGTCAGCCTGGGGTTTGAGGCATTGCTTTGAGCAGTGGTTTCCCATTTCTAAACAAATATCTGTTTTAAATTTTGTGTGTTATTTGTACTGGACTCTGCTTCATGATTTAGTAGCATTCTTATCTACAATAGAACTGTTGGTCTAAACATCTCCACTGGCGTACTCTTCATCATCGCCATCATCATCATCATCATCATCATCATCATCATCATCATAATCATCGTCATTCTCATTACTATTGTTGTACTTAACATCAATATCAACATCAACATCATCACCACTGGTGTACCCTCAACATAATCAGCACCAAGACTGATGTTGTAAGATACATTTTTCAACCAATCTCTTCATGGCCCACAATGATATGATATATAGCACAAGATTTTCCCTTTAGAAGAATTAATCCCATTATGAGCAGGAACGATGACCTTCTAGCAATCTGCCAGAGTAGTGATTAGCAGATATCGACACCAAGGACCTGAAATAGGAAGGTGACATTAGGACCTTGGTAATGACTTCATCCCACTATCAGCCAGTACTGTCTAGACCTTCTATATAGGTCTGTCAATCCCACACCAGAAAAAACTTGCTTTGATTATAATGGAATTGGAACCTGATTAGCAGACATCCTGTGGGAAGTTGTAGAAGTTGAGAGTGAAAATTGATTTGATTATGTTAATAAACATTTTTCTTTTATTTCAGCATGCACCGGGGAGACTGTGGTTTGCAAGATATGTCAATTCACAGGTAGGCTTTTAACTCAGTTTCATGTGAAGCCTGGGCACAATTCAGCTATCAAATAGGGATAGAGTGTGTTTTGAGTAGTGGTTTAATGATCAAACTATCGATCCATTGTGATTGCCGTTGGCCTGATGTCAATAGGCCCATGACATTAAAATATCAGTTGTAAACACCACTACAGTGCTAGTCTAAATATATTGACATTAATCAATAATAAACATATTGACATTAACCAATGCAAGTAATCCAAACTTCTGGCTAAATGCATTATCTTATTGTTCAGTTTAAAATACAGCTTGTTTGTGGAGACAAAGCACAAATGTGGTTATATCAAACCTACATCACTGTAACTCATGCATTGTGAGGAGTATTTTAGAGTTTCTCACTATCACAAGTCTAGTGGGCAAAAACTTGACATGACCATACAGTTTTAAAGAATTCTAAATAGCAATTCTAATTCAATATGAGATCAGGTACATCTTTTGTGCTCTAATTTGCTTAAACCTCTGAAACTCACATCTCTGTAGAAGTTGATTATTTAAATGACATCACTATCTTAAAAGCACATAGTTCTTCATAAGAGATCTGTGGAAAGGATGCAAGCAATCTTTTGTCACATGCTGTAAAAAATAAGATTTCATTTCTGTTTCACCACTGTCGTTTTGATAAATGACAGTAAGGTTCTTTGTCTAAATTGTTTCAAGTTGCTGTTCAGTGATGCACTCACAATGTCCACACATGTTTTTCCCTTTACAACAAAGGGAATTGGTTTCTCTGTATAGTCAAGACTTGGTATTATTCTTTACTGACATATAATATTTTTAATTAAAGGTGAGATTATTCAGAAAATAATGTATAGATCCAGACTGAGCCAATGATTAGTTTAGGCAGCTTACATCTTCATTCTATGGAATTGGTTCTGCAAAGGCTGCTACAGTTGACATGACATAGTTGATACACTGAGCATTGAGCTGACTGTCATCCCCACTAACTGATGTTCACTGATGTGTGAGTGTAGTAATAATAACATAGTATCATGTCCATTGTTCTCATTGTGATTGGCATTGATATAGATTAACTGTTTAGTTACTTATGTAAGGAAATAATGTGTTTTTTATCTCCTTGGGATGGAAAATCAGTTGGTTGTGGCAGGATCTTTGTTTTACGTAAAATGTGTTACTCACCAACCTGTATGTGATTATAGTAAAGCAGTCAAGACTTGAATACAATCATCTACAGTTAGTATCAGTATGTTATATGTATGTTCTGAAGAATATGAGACAATAATTCGATTGCCCTCTCTCATATCTCTAAAGACTTTGTTAGCAAATGATATCATGACAAATGCTTTTATGATGCTGAATAAGCACTAAACGTGCCATGACAAGGACTTTCTTGAAAACTGTCAATAGCTGTACCAAGTGTGTGTGCACTTTCTCCAATTCTCATCTCGTTGACTGAGCGTTGTGATCTTTTGACAAATGTTGATGAAGTGATAAGTACTAAAACTGTGTAATGAAGAAGGGAGCATCTGTGGAAGATGCTCTGCACTGCTCTGCTCTGCTCTGCTCTGCTCTGCTCTGCTCTGCTCTGCTCTGCCTTGTTGCAGTGGTAGTATGCCGCTAGACATGCCAGTATCTTAATGAAGGTCCCCTTGAATTGTGCTTAGGTGAAATAGCTAGAGCTGAAGAGTGTGACTGGTGGTGCCACTGACTGGAGGGATAGTACGGTGATCAGTAGAGAAAACAAAAACTCCTTGATCTCTTGTTCAGTGTGCTGCCAAATTTGCACAAGTTGAGGACAGAAGTGGCCCAGCACAACAGGCTGTGTAGATGTGTGCCCTTTGTTGCATATGTCCCAGACTGGTCATGGATTTGAGTTCCAGATCAGCTTCAACTGAAAGATTGGATCCTCAGCAGCATTCCATTATCAGCATCAATTCCAACATCCATACCAGGCTGCTGTGATACTGCAGACTACAGCCTACAGCAACATTCTCATTTACTGGCAGAATTTCTGCAGTGTTATATGTTGAAATGTCAGAGTAAGAAATTGGTTATGATTGCTGTTAGTACTGCAGTATTTGTGATCGGATTGGGGTTGCGGAAAGGCTATTGGCAAGCTTCAAGCTGTTGGAGCTGATTGAGAGGTAGTTAATATGTTCAGTGTGTCTAAGTCTGTGAGTGAGACTCTGGAACAGGTTTCTGCCAGTTTAAAATGTTAATGATGATGCACATTGCGCCCTAGGTCAACCACACAAGTCCTGGATTGATTATTGTGAAACCTGGCTTTGGGATTATTGTGAACCCAAACAGACAATCAAGTCAATGTTCACTTGCATCAGGCCACTTGAGTTGAAGTTTCTGACCGGACAATTAGAAATTGTCTGCATGTAGCTGATCTGTATGCTCAGTCAGCATGTGGTGTACCATCCTCAACAAATCCACTTTTCCTGTCCAGATGCCAGTGGTGTTTACAGTGTAAAAAATGTCTGATCCAAATTCACTGTTGTATCAGTCTGCAATATCACACAGCAATATCACACTGCAATATCACTGCGTCATGCAAGAGAGGAATGGTTTTCTCAGGATTTCGTAAAAATAGTACAGAGAAGGGATGTGTCCCTCTCCTATCTGAAACAAGCCTGATCTCCAGGTGTGGGAAGAACAGCAGCATTGGTCAAATTCCCAGTAGAAGTGAAATATTGGGGATAAATCTGTGTGAGTGAAAGTGTGTGTCGGGTATAAAACAATCCATAGAAAGCAAAATTGAGTGTGTTGGCAAAATATTTCTGAAATGGATTATTTGTAAAGAAACAAATATGTTAAGAAATTGTTGAATGCATATGTTATTTATTTGTTCACATTCTGATCTGTCTTCCAGAGAGTCCACAACAAGAAGGTTGACGAGCAGATATTTTTCCGGATGGTTCAGTTCTTTGCAGTGTGCCTGTTTGAGTGCAACGAAGCAGAAGACTTCTCCCCAGCAAAAACACTGATGAACATGTGCTTCACATTCTTTCATGAGAGTAAGTACACATTTCACATTCTTTCATGAGAGTAAGTACACATTTCACATTCTTTCATGAGAGTAAGTACACATTTCACATTCTTTCATGAGAGTAAGTACTCATTTCACATTCTTTCATGAGAGAAAGTACACATTTCACATTCTTTCATGAGAGTAAGTACACATTTCACATTCGTTCATGAGGGTAAGTACACATTTCTCATTCTTTCATGAGAGTAAGTACACATTTCACATTCTTTCATGAGAGTAAGTACACATTTCACATTCTTTCATGAGAGTAAGTACACATTTCACATTCGTTCATGAGAGTAAGTACACATTTCACATTCTTTCATGAGAGTAAGTACACATTTCACATTCTTTCATGAGAGTAAGTACACATTTCACATTCTTTCATGAGAGTAAGTACACACTGATGAACATGTGCTTCACATTCTTTCATGGGAGTAAGTACACATTTCACATTCTTTTATGAGAGTAAGTACACATTTCACATTCTTTCATGAGAGTAAGTACCCATTTCACATTCTTTCATGAGAGTAAGTACCCATTTCACATTCTTTCATGAGAGTAAGTACCCATTTCACATTCTTTCATGAGAGTAAGTACACATTTCACATTCTTTCTCATGAGAGTTCATGAGAGTAAGTACACATTTCACATTCTTTCATGAGAGTAAGTACACATTTCACATTCTTTCATGAGAGTAAGTACACATTTCACATTCTTTCATGAGAGTAAGTACACACTGATGAACATGTGCTTCACATTCTTTCATGAGAGTAAGTAAGTACATTTCACAGAGTTTCATTTCACATTCTTTTATGAGAGTAAGTACACATTTCACATTATTTCATGAGAGTAAGTACCCATTTCACATTCTTTCATGAGAGTAAGTACACATTTCACATTATTTCATGAGAGTAAGTACACATTTCACATTCTTTCATGAGAGTAAGTACACATTTCACATTCTTTCATGAGAGTAAGTACACATTTCACATTCTTTCATGAGGGTAAGTACCATTTCACATTCTTTCATGAGAGTAAGTATACATTTCACATTCTTTCATGAGAGTAAGTACCCATTTCACATTCTTTCATGAGAGTAAGTACACACTTCACATTCTTTCATGAGAGTAAGTACACATTTCACATTCTTTTAAGTACACATTTCACATTCTTTCATGAGGAAGTACATGAGAGTAAGTACACATTTCACATTATTTCATGAGAGTAAGTACACATTTCACATTCTTTCATGAGAGTAAGTACACATTTCACATTCTTTCATGAGAGTAAGTACACATTTTACATTCTTTCATGAGAGTAAGTACACATTTCACATTCTTTCATGAGAGTAAGTACACATTTCACATTATTTCATGAGAGTAAGTACACATTTCACATTCTTTCATGAGAGTAAGTACACATTTCACATTCTTTCATGAGAGTAAGTACACATTTCACATTCTTTCATGAGAGTAAGTACACATTTCACATTCTTTCATGAGAGTAAGTACACATTTCACATTCTTTCATGAGAGTAAGTACACACTTCACACTCTTTCATGAGAGTAAGTACTCATTTCACATTCGTTCATGAGAGTGAGTACACACTGATGAACATGTGCTTCACATTCATTCATGAGAGTAAGTACACATTTCACATTCTTTCATGAGAGTAAGTACACATTTCACATTCTTTCATGAGAGTAAGTACACACTGATGAACATGTGCTTCACATTCTTTCATGAGAGTAAGTACACACTTTACATTCTTTCATGAGAGTAAGTACACATTTCACATTCATTCATGAGAGTAAGTACACATTTCACATTCTTTCATGAGAGTAAGTACACACTGATGAACCTGTGCTTCACATTCTTTCATGAGAGTAAGTATACACTTCACATTCTTTCATGAGAGTAATTACATACTGATGAACATGTGCTTCATGTGTTTATGTAATCACATTCTCAACACTGTACATTTGGTGAATTGAGGCTTTATAGGTATGCAAGATTCATTTTCAGAATTTATTTGCTACAGTTGACTTAATAGAAAAATATAAGGTGAAGCTGACAGTGGGAAATCATTATGAACTATGGTTTGACCTGCACCCAGTGTGTTGGTTTGACATACACAGCCACACTGGAGTTGAGAGTCTGTGGCTAAGGGTGACATAACATGTGTGAATGGCAAATACTAACTCCCTGTATTCCTTCTTGAAAGAGCTCATGTATTTGACTCCCCCAAGTGTTTCATTTTGATGTTGAAGATGATGAAACTGTTGTACAGAATTAGGTTTACTGAAAGATTGAATCTATTCCACGTCCTCTGTGCAGCACAGCGCCATAACGAGTGCCTTTCAGATCTGTGAGTCCATTAAGTCCTCATTGTAGGTGTCCCCATGGAGTGGTGGATATCTTGTAGCTGTCGCCCCTGACAGGTCCTCACACTGTGTTGGCATTTCAGCTGATACAGGGGATGGATGTCAGCATGTTGCAGCTGGTAGCCTTGGCAGCAAGATCACATTTACCCATGCTGATTTCACTTAGGAATGGCATTTGAGTTTTTTAGGATGTTTGATGATGGATCGACCATTTGTCCTTGCAGTACTGATCAAATTACTCTGTGAAAAAGGCTTTGCTCCAAGATAATACATTACAAAATATGTAAACTGTTACATATGTCAAGCATGTCCCTCCCTCCCCATATAACAGGTAAAGAAATCAGGTGTGAATTAATAATGTTGATAGGTGGTTCCCCGTGAACTGCATTCCACTGTTAAAATTAAATAATGTACATGATGTATGACATACAGTGAAATAGGGTGGCATTTATCAAGCTGTCTAGGAACCAGTTTAAAACCAGCCTTTAAACATTAGTATGTCCATACAGATTAGTTCCATATGGCAGGATTATGTATCAGTGTTACCCTGTCTTGCATATCGCCTCTATCTTCTTAAAAAACATATGCAAGCATTATAGCAAACTGAAGGTAATGACGCTGGAAATGTATCTTGGAATGTGTAATGATTTCTGGGGACTTCTAGAAATTGTTGTCACTGTGGCTGTGCCTTGTTTTACCACTACTTGTGAAACAGATTAACAGTGTTAAGCAATATGTTTTGCAGTCTGATCCTTAAAATAAAGAGAAATAACTTTCAGTCAGTGTTTCCCCCTGCCCCCACCAATTTATATAGATTTGTTTTATTCACCCTCCTCAAATACATGTGACAGTTTTTTCATGGTTCCACTTCCAAAAATAAATGAGAAGTGTCTATGTAATGTTCAAATGTATGACTTTGTGTTTAATAAAGTATAACTGTGTAAAATTTTATGACACCCCCCATAGTCGTGATAAAATATGATAACGCCTCCTCTTTCAGTTGCATATATTCATGACCCTCCTCCCTTGTTCTCTTGAATCAACATGAACAGAAATCATTAACACTGAACAGATATGTAGGATATATACCCCTCTAGTCATCAATCAGTGGATCACATCAGCCTAAAATACCATGGAACTAAAATAATATTGGAGACATCAGCTTATAAATAGGTTGAAATGAAGAAATAGTGTGTTCACTATGAGCCATGTTACTTGGAGTGCGGCAGATTTTAGAGCACATGAAAATCGAAGGGGCTCCAGTGTTTGCGGTGTTTTATCACTTGACAACATTTCAGCTAGGATATCTGTAATCAGAGATCAATAGCTGTTCCAGCATGTCTTGAGCAGGCAGTCTATCTCTCCTGTAAAGCTTGTGTGCCCCTAGTTTGTTTTCAATTTCCAGTATTTCTTTGAAGAATTATGCACTGAACCTGATTGAATGTTGCTTTGTTGCTCTTCTTAGGATGTTGACAGTGCTATTGTACTCAAGAGAAAGTTTGTCTGACATAGTAGCACACCAGGGTTGTAGAATGTTAGTCTGACATATTCTGTTTGCAACAATGTGAGTACATCCTGCCCCAACAGTGGCACTGATCATAAATACAGGCAAAGGCAAGTAAAGTATTCCCTTAAAAAAGAAAAACATTTTGTACACATCAAGACAGGAAATTGCATTGGACATGATTTAAACATATTTATTTCATGAAATGTTTCATGAACGTATTAGTAACAAGCTATAAATATCTTATGTTAAGACTTCTCTGGAACACACAGAATACGAAATGTACACAGGAGAAATAAGTCAGGATATTTATTCTTATTATGATTGGGCCAAGATAATGCATAGATATTGTTAATTAGTCCTTCTAATGGCCATTGCATACTATTTCAAATCGGCCTGATTTCATAAAGTAAATGTGAACAGATTTCAATAGATTTTGTGAACTATCAGTGGAAAGGTGATGGTGTATGCTGGTTTGTAAAAGTATGAATTGTGTCTCAACTCAGAATAGTCATTGCAATAAAAGAAATAGTGAATAACAGTTTCCATTGGCTAACCAAGGACTGTTGGTAATGTGTCTGTGGAATTTATCGGCATTTAGACAACGACAGCAGAGAGTTATGTGACAATGTATAATCTGGCACATTCATGGACTGAAGTTAAGGTAGAAATATCGTCCATGGTGGAACTACATAAAGCATTTTTAAAACTACTGACTGATCATGATGAGAACATGAACAAAGGTTGGTAGTTGGGTGTAAGTACAGAACCTACCATGTTGATACTGATGTTGAATGTCAAGGTAGGACCTCGTCTTATCTAGGAGAACATGAACAAAGGTTGGTAGTTGGGTGTAAGTACAGAACCTACCATGTTGATACTGATGTTGAATGTCAAGGTAGGACCTCGTCTTATCTAGGAGAACATGAACAAAGGTTGGTAGTTGGGTGTAAGTACAGAACCTACCATGTTGATACTGATGTTGAATGTCAAGGTAGGACCTCGTCTTATCTAGGAGAACATGAACAAAGGTTGGTAGTTGGGTGTAAGTACAGAACCTACCATGTTGATACTGATGTTGAATGTCAAGGTAGGACCTCGTCTTATCTAGGAGAACATGAACAAAGGTTGGTAGTTGGGTGTAAGTACAGAACCTACCATGTTGATACTGATGTTGAATGTCAAGGTAGGACCTCGTCTTATCTAGGAGAACATGAACAAAGGTTGGTAGTTGGGTGTAAGTACAGAACCTACCATGTTGATACTGATGTTGAATGTCAAGGTAGGACCTCGTCTTATCTAGGAGAACATGAACAAAGGTTGGTAGTTGGGTGTAAGTACAGAACCTACCATGATGATACTGATGTTGAATGTCAAGGTAGGACCTCGTCTTATCTAGGAGAACATGAACAAAGGTTGGTAGTTGGGTGTAAGTACAGAACCTACCATGTTGATACTGATGTTGAATGTCAAGGTAGGACCTCGTCTTATCTAGGAGAACATGAACAAAGGTTGGTAGTTGGGTGTAAGTACAGAACCTACCATGTTGATACTGATGTTGAATGTCAAGGTAGGACCTCGTCTTATCTAGGAGATCTATTTATATGCAGTAATTAAGGCATCTGTATTTTACCAAAGTTCTGTTGTCATATTGAGGACAATTGCACCCATGAACAATCTGTTTTTCTTGAAAAACTAAACCTTGATGCCAACAATATGCAATGCAGTTCAAGGAGCAAGACATAACAAGGTTTATAATGAAACCCACTAAATGAAAAGATATATGTAAATAAGTTGACTACATTTTATACAATGAAACATAATCTTGTACCAGACTATGTTCATAATCTCTAACCTGAACTCACACTAACAATTATGATTTAAGAGAAAATTCAAAGTTTCAAACTATTAAGTGTAAAACTATAACTTATGAATGATCATTTCTACCTGTGGAATAAATAGTGGAATTCATTGAGCCACGTTGTACAAAATATGGGGTTTATAGTCAACAATTAGCCTTTCACGAGATAGATGATATTTTAGACATCTTAAACAGTAGAGTAGATCATTTGCTTTCTTAGTTTTATTGTAGATGTCATGGAGTATATAAGTAGATCAGGTATGGTTCTGCATTGACGTTTCTGTTGAACTGTATTGATGCTGTTTTGTTATAATTAAGACCTTCCATTTCATGAACCAGTTTGAAATTTTATCAAGGTCATTATTTTATTAGGGTCATCAATAACTACATATGGAGATGTGTCACCTGCAAATAGTCAAATATTACAAATAAAATGCAAATTGTTTGCAATATTCCTTAATGCCAAACCTTGCTGATTGTTTGTAGTTAATGCCACAGGGCCTAGCTCTCTTAGTGCTAAGATAGTCGTAAGTGCCATCATTAACATTAACTTACGACTATCTTAGCACTAAGAGAGCTTCGAAAATCTAGGCCCAGGTCTATAGCTGGAACACTCATTAATGCTATCAGATTCTTCCATCCAAAGAGGAAATATCCACTAATACAATGACATATTGAACAATTTCGTGAAAAGTGGGGCTAGAGAATTAATGCATGTTTTCAATATTTAATAGTTGTAGTATCAACTGATAACTTTCCCAGCCTACAAATCAATATCAGGAGAAACATCATCCTTTATGTAGTGAAGCCAATACAAGGAGGACTATTGTCAGTATAGATGATGCTTGACTGATTGGAAAAGAGTGAGTGAATGACTGAGTTTAGTTTTATGCCGCTTTTAGCAATATTCTAACAATATCACAGCGGGGACACCAGAAATGGGCTTCATACATAGTAGGAATCGAACCAGGATCTTCGTCATGACGAGCAAACGCTTTAACCACTAGGCCACCCCACCACCCCCATTTGAAAAGAAAGTACTCATATTGTTCATGTATTCTATTCTGTGTTGGTGTGTGCTCCTGTGTGTAGATCACAGATCACAAATCAGTTGAAGTTAAGCAGCGTCGACCTCAGACAGTCCTTGGATGAGTGACCGTGTTTGGCAGCTTGACTCTTGAGAGTTTCTAGGACGTCAGTCCTGCCCCACAATGAAGCACATGAAATACATGTGGTCTCACCTTAGGCAAGTGAGTTTGTTCAAAATTGCTTCTGTTCACCCAGCGAAAATGGGTTCCTGCATGGATAAAGTCATGTGACTATAATCTTCTAGCGCCTAACAGGCAGCTTGGGTTATCTGGGGTAAAAATAATCAGATTCTAATTACAGTATCCAGTGAGCAACCAGTCAGATGGATACTAGGCACTATATAAATGAATTATTATTATTCACATAAAACATCATCTCAAATAATTGGGGGGAAATTATTACTTGTCAATTTATTTCTTGAGTAGTTTCCACTGTTCCAGGTGAGGTCTTTATCACCATTTTATTGTTAGATACATGTTTTTCTTTGCATTTTGTACAGCTGTTTTGACTCTGCTTCTATCCAATGTAAGTGTTACACAATCAGTTAGTCTATTTAACTTTTTGGCAATTTTATGTTGCATTGGACATGATATTGCTACAACCCTTGAAGGTCCAGGTAAGAATACTGATCTTCAGTAACCCATGCTTGTCGTAAGAGGCGACTAACGGGATTGAGTGGTCAAGCTCACTGACATGGTTGACACATGTCATTGGTTCCAAATTGCGCAGATTGATGCTCATGCTGTTGATCACTGGATTGTCTGGTCCAGACTTGATTATTTACAGACCGCCGCCATATAGCTGTAATATTGCTGAGCACGGCGTAAAACTAAACTCACTCATATTGATACATCATTAAGTTTGGAAACATCCTTCACTTGTCTGCCGCAAACCTTTTCAAAACCAGCTGAGGCTTGAATACTGTAACCTTGATCAAACCACTTTGAGCAGGAGTTGTATGATGCTCTTTGTAATATTTGTAGCAAGAGGAAACTCGATTGTACTTCAAAACTTGTAGCATGTAGACAGCAAAGGCTGAAGCTGCAGTAATATCGCTCGACATAAAGGGAAAGAAATCGTTCAAATCTGCACACTGTCAAAGTATATATCCTGATATAATACAGTCGAAAACCATTATGTTCCACTTGGATGGAACTACATAAATATGTTGAGTTGCCTGATGTTCAACACAACGGAATGATAACCTAACATATGTCTACCTACAAGAAGAATGATTAACATAGAACACAAACAACAAACATTAGAGATGGTGAAGTATGTGATCAACATTACTTCTATTGATCATTAAAGGTGTTTACATCATCTAATTTACCATACACATTCTCTTACATGCCAGAGAGACTGTAGAAAGAAGAAAATCTCTTTGATCATTGCAATTATTTTAATCCATATTGACGATGAGGGACCCCTAAGTCTCTGGCATTTAGCGATTTAGTTTCAGAACATTGCTCAACTGCCATCACTGCCTCATACGGTGTCTCAATTGATTTTACTGTTAATTTATGTATTTTACATGTAGGAACATCTGATCCAGTCATCCTTCTGGTAGAACCAGGCCCTTCACTTGATGGCTCAGCCATGTTGCTTACCATGCTCATGGTGTCTGTCCGACATTGTATAACACCGGCGAAAAAATAAGATTAGAAATGTAAAGCCTAATCCACAACACATTCCACAGGTTGAAATGACAAGATAATCTTGTGACAATCACATGACTCCTTCACTTCTTGGGCTGGTGTTCATCACATAAAATACTCATCAATTTAATATTTCCTTAAAGTTACTAACAAGACAAAAGGCCTTTAACATGCTGAACTCAATGCAGTGGAGATTTCTGTCTTGTCAAGCCATGAACTGTTTAGCTTTATTAATGGTTGATGAGTTGTGTTGGGAATTAGTTTATCAGAGTAAATTTGTGCTGGAAGTACATAGCTTCAACACTTCAGATTCCACACATCTTAGGGTATGATGAAGAAGGAATATGCAGCAACTAAGCTTTACTCTGAGAGAACTGTTTGACACATGGAAGTTCAAAACGACAGTGTTTCACTGTAGCTAATTTTCACTTTGTTTCTGTTAATTATTCCATCATTTCAGAAGAAATGCAGGAAGCTAGTGTTGCACTTTCAGCAAATCTATTTTCTGGATACCTACATTAGACATTAGACATTATGTCGCCTCATTAGTCCTTTGTGTTTTCGTAGCAGGTAATCTGTTATCATTGGATAAATCATAGTTAACCAACAGTGGTCAGTGGCTAGCTCCACTGGATGGTGGCATGCTGCGATGGTTTAATCAGCGCATGGTCAGCTGCTGTCAATCAGCTGTGGTCATTGGCTAACTCCCCTGGGTGGTCATCCACTATGATGGTTTAATCAGTAGTCCTCAAGGAACTTTGGCACCTGATCATATGAGGGGTAAATAGCATTATCATATGAGGAGAGTTTTGTTAATATCACGTGGGCTGGAGATGTTGGTTTTTGCACCAGCGAAGAAGATACCCTGATGATTATGTTACTGCTGTAGTTAACTGATGGATATCTCCAGAAGTAGTGGCGACATTTTGCTTGTTAATTTGATGAAAAAAGTCAGCTGTATAACATGTTTCAGGCCAGAGATGTTACTGATATGAAATGAAACACAGGGATGTTAGTGATGCCCTGATCCTGATGTCGTAGTAGCAGATGAAAGAATGATTATGATTAGATAACAGTAGGATGGTATGTAAGCATCAGCCATGTAAACACAAAGAAATAATGAAGGATATTCGTAGGCATTGGCCTGGAAGTCTGGATAAATCAAGATGACACCATTGACACCAGGTGTGACCAAAATATGACACCATTCGTGTCCCAGCAGTAGTTCTTGGTTGGCATGTATTGAAGTTGACATCAAAAGATAGTCAACATCTGTGAAATAGTGTCTGTTTTGATGGGTGAGGGTCTTTGTGGCTGTGTGTACTCTTTGGCTTGAAAGTGTAAGTTTGGCTTTTGAAGGATGAAAAGTAGTTTCCAAAATGAAGCCAACTGATGAATGGTTTTGTGAATAATCCACATGTCTAGGAAGAAACTGAAGCTTTAACAGTGTCCAGATGATTTGAAAAAGTTCACTGGTGAGAAGAGATGGCAAGGAAGAGGAAAGCTACTAGTAAGAAAAGACAGAAAGCAAACTGGGGTCCTACGTGACTAAGAGTATAATGGCCCACTGTCAAATATTCGTACATCAAAGCAAATATCTTTGAAATATCAGAGCAGTATATGTCTGTCTGGTATAATACCGGAAGGTTTAATTATACACGGGAGGTTACCAAATGAACCCAAATAGGCGACTTGTCAGCCTGATGACCACAGCATCAGTCATCTGCCACATCAGCAGCAATGAATGCAGTCAGCTCCACTTATGGAGTAAGATAGACAAAATTATTTAGATGTTCTAACTGCACTCTCTTATTATTATGACACTTGAAAATACTGTGGGATGGAGGGCCCACTTTTATGAGTTTAGTTTTACGCTGTTCTCAGCAGTATTCCAGCTATATGGCAGCTGTCTGTAAATATCGAGTCTGGACCAGACAATCCAGTGATCAACAGCATGAGCATCGATCTACACAGTTGGGATACGATGATATGAGTTGATCCCGATCCCGATAGTCACCTCTTACGACAAGCATGAGTTACTGAAGATCAATTCAAACCCGGATCTTCATGGGTACCCACTGTTATGTCAACATGAAGAGTGAAGCACTTTTGATATTAAGATGGTGGTTTTGAGTTTTTAACTGATTTAACATAAGCGTATCCATAGGCTAATTGCTTAGCAGATGTTTAGTTTCACTTTCATTATGGCACATAGACTTTGGCCACTGTAATCTCCACAAGAAAGTTTAGCACATTTGTATTTCAAAACAAGTTCAAAACTAAGTTCAAAACTTTTACCCACTAAATGAAAAGATATATAAGTTGACTACACTATAACTTGCAAATATACAGTTACATTAGGCCTGTCTAAATTGGTTTGTAGACAATTTGCACATACTTGGACTGAAGAATTTTCTGAAAATGTTACAGACTGGCTATGGACTACATGAACTGACCTTGAATATATGCGCTAGTTTGATGAAACTAAATGGTAGCATATGTACATGGGGTCGTAAATCAGAATGGAATGTCTTTATGCCATAATCCTATCTCCATGTAAACTCTCCAGCAGGACACACTCGTGCAGTGAAGTTGGTTGAGTGAGACAGCAGCATCAATAGATGGCAGTATTGTCATGATGTGCCATCAGTCATAGATGTCTAGGAGCTGGTAGAGTATGATATGTGATGTGGAATACAATAATGCTGTCAGCCCCTGCTCCTCCTCCCACACAGACCAGCATCATCAGCTACACACAGTGATAACAGTTACACAACTCTCCAGTAAACAACCCCTGTTCCTCCTCCACTCCAACCAGCATCATCAGCTACACACACAGTGATAACAGTTACACAACTCTCCAGTAAACAACCCCTGTTCCTCCCCCACTCCAACCTGCATCATCAGCTACACACAGTGATAACAGTTACACAACTCTCCAGTAAACAACCCCTGTTCCTCCCCCACTCCAACCTGCATCATCAGCTACACACAGTGATAACAGTTACACAACTCTCCAGTAAACAACCCCTGTTCCTCCCCCACTCCAACCTGCATCATCAGCTACACACAGTGATAACAGTTACACAACTCTCCAGTAAACAACCCTGTTCCTCCTCCACTCCAACCTGCATCATCAGCTACACACAGTGATAACAGTTACACAACTCTCCAGTAAACAACCCCTGTTCCTCCCCCCACTCCAACCAGCATCATCAGCTACACACAGTGATAACAGTTACACAACTCTCCAGTAAACAACCCCTGTTCCTCCCCACTCCAACCTGCATCATCAGCTACACACAGTGATAACAGTTACACAACTCTCCAGTAAACAACCCCTGTTCCTCCCTCCAGCATCACTCCAACCAGCATCATCAGCTACACACAGTGATAACAGTTACACAACTCTCCAGTAAACAACCCCTGTTCCTCCCCACTCCAACCAGCATCATCAGCTACACACAGTGATAACAGTTACACAACTCTCCAGTAAACAACCCTGTTCCTCCCCACTCCAACCAGCATCATCAGCTACACACAGTGATAACTCCAGTAAACAGTTACACAACTCTCACAGTGAAACAACCCTCTGTTCCTCCCCCACTCCAACCAGCATCATCAGCTACACACAGTGATAACAGTTACACAACTCTCCAGTAAACAACCCCTGTTCCTCCCCCACTCCAACCAGCATCATCAGCTACACACAGTGATAACAGTTACACAACTCTCCAGTAAACAACCCCTGTTCCTCCCCCCACTCCAACCAGCATCATCAGCTACACACAGTGATAACAGTTACACAACTCTCCAGTAAACAACCCCTGTTCCTCCCCCACTCCAACCAGCATCATCAGCTACACACAGTGATAACAGTTACACAACTCTCCAGTAAACAACCCTGTTCCTCCCCCACTCCAACCAGCATCATCAGCTACACAAACAACCCTGTGATACACACCAGTTACACAACTCTCCAGTAAACAACCCCTGTTCCTCCCCCACTCCAACCAGCATCATCAGCTACACACAGTGATAACAGTTACACAACTCTCCAGTAAACAACCCCTGTTCCTCCCCCACTCCAACCAGCATCATCAGCTACACACAGTGATAACAGTTACACAACTCTCCAGTAAACAACCCCTGTTCCTCCCCCACTCCAACCAGCATCATCAGCTACACACAGTGATAACAGTTACACAACTCTCCAGTAAACAACCCCTGTTCCTCCCCCACTCCAACCAGCATCATCAGCTACACACAGTGATAACAGTTACACAACTCTCCAGTAAACAACCCCTGTTCCTCCTCCCACTCCAACCTGCATCATCAGCTACACACAGTGATACCAGTTACACAACTCTCCAGTAAACAACCCCTGTTCCTCCTCCCACTCCAACCTGCATCATCAGCTACACACAGTGATACCAGTTACACAACTCTCCAGTAAACAGGCCCTGTTCTTTCCTCCCCCCACACACACACACACATACACACTCCAACCTGCAGCAGCAGCAGCACACAGTGATAACAGTTACACAACTCTCCAGTGAACAGCCCCTGTGCACCAGTGCACCATGTGTTTTTGGCAGTGTTCTTGGAATACATTGTGAAGGAAAATCTTTTCTAATACCTGCACATAAAAATCCTCACAATGTATTACTTTATCTCAACATTATCCTAATGCGTTTCTTTACTTTGAAATTTTTCAAAATGTTTTTTGTGACCTAGAATTTTCTCATTATGCATTTTATGTGCTGTTTGTCCAATAAAACTCTTGGTTGTCCATCTGTCTTTCCGTAATGCAATTCTGGGCCATATTTCCCCATGATGTAACATTAATAGATGAACTTCTTTCAAGCAACTAGCCCAACACCCTGAAATACCGTTTGCAAGAGTTGCTTCAGGAAACCATCTATCTTGCTGTCATTTACTGCATCCAAATTTAAAGAATCTTTTTACCATGTAAGAGTTACTGCTGCTGTTGTTGTTGCTGCTGCAGATTTCTTTTAATGCTCACTCAAACACCCACACAAAATTGATTAATACAACTAATCCTCTTATAAAATACGGAAACAATCTAATTTCCTCAAATATCACACATATCGGTACTTCCAAGAATCCTGACTTACATTCTCCAACTAATGTTTGGTCACAGGCTTAATCCTTGAATAGCTGTCTGCATGACAGATCTTACAAGTCACAAAAAGAGAGCATCACTCCCCTGAGGAGGCCCCAGATACCTTGTTGCCTGAAGATCAATCACTGCCATGTCACTTTTTGGATATATTGCTGAAGCCTTCTTCATTTCATTGTTCTTCTAATGTTTCTGAAATTGTTTGAGTCTGATCATGCATGGTTCTGTTCTTGTCTACTGCCATTATCTTGTAGCAACCACAAGCTGTATACTGTTCTCCAAATATGGTTAGGTAATGACCTCAATGACCTTGTAAATTTAGAAGTGATTCTAGGTTACTGTGGCCCAGTGGTACAGCTTGTTGTACATGTTTGTAGTCACTGTTACTTAGCTGATTCTAGGTCACTGTGACCCACTGGTACAACTTGTTGCACATCTTTGTAGTAAACGTTACTTATCTGAATCCAGGTCATTATGACCCAGTGGTATGGCTTGTTGCACATGTTTTGCTAGTCTGTCTCACAGTCCCTGAACCACATTAATTTCCCTACTGCCAAGCCCTCTCTGCAGTGCTAAAGCCCTAAATAAAGCAAGTCTAGATTTCCCCAGGTTCTGAATCTCTGGTCTCCCTAGGGCTCCTTTTCAATATAAATGGGCTTGTTTGTTACTATCAAAATTATATATATTCAGAGACTAAGCCTTAGTCTAATGTTTTGCAGTCACTGTTACTTATCTGAATCCAGGTTATTGTGCCCCAGTAGTATAGCTTGTCGCACATGTTTGCAGTCACTGTTTCTTATTTGATTCCAGGTCACTGTGCCCCAGTAGAATAGCTTATTGTGCCCCAGTAGTATAGCTTATTGTGCCCCAGTAGTATAGCTTGTTGTGCCCCAGTAGTATAGCTTATTGTGCCCCAGTAGAATAGCTTGTTGTGCCCCAGTAGTATAGCTTGTGCCCCAGTAGTATAGCTTATTGTGCCCCAGTAGTATAGCTTGTTGTGCCCCAGTAGTATAGCTTGTTGTGCCCCAGTAGTATAGCTTATTGTGCCCCAGTAGTATAGCTTATTGTGCCCCAGTAGTATAGCTTGTTGTGCCCCAGTAGTATAGCTTGTCGCACATGTTTGCAGTCACTGTTTCTTATTTGATTCCAGGTCACTGTGCCCCAGTAGAATAGCTTATTGTGCCCCAGTAGTATAGCTTATTGTGCCCCAGTAGTATAGCTTGTTGGACATGTTTGCAGTCACTAATTCACGTAATGACTGAGGCATGAAACAATATTCACTCACATAACAAATGCTGCTTTGTTGAATCAGATCTTTAGAAGTGGTCATAGTTCCAGTCAAGGCAGTTAAGTGTCTTAGGTCATTGAGTTATTTGGCAGTTGTTCTGTTTGTGACAAAGAGATGCTCCTTGACTCTGAAAGAGTCAGATGAAGTGGGGGACAGACTAATGAAAGCACTGAGACTTTGTCCATGCAAAAACAACAGTTGATGTATCACAGAACAGTCGGGACATTATAAGCTGATGCAAGTGATACTTCCAAATCAGTCCTAATGATGAAATGGCAAAGAAATGATGATGATGATGATGATGATGATGATGATGATGATGATGATGATGATGATGATGATGATGATGATGATGATGATGATGATGATGATGATGATGTTTGTTTGTTGCCAGCTGGACAGCAGCTGAACAAGTCGTTCCTGTACAGCTACCTGCGTGACCAGCCCATATGGCAGTCTCTGCGCTTCTGGAATGCTGCATTCTTTGATGCTGTCCAGTGTGAGAGATCCCGGAGACCAATGCCAACAATGTGAGTAGTTGTGCTTCCTCACAAATCTAGCATTACATCATAGAGGTTAATGCTGTTGTAAGCAGTGTTCACTCACTCACTCACTCACTCAGAGTGATGTGTATGTGTAATATATGCAATGCTAAACAGATAGACCCAACTTCAGTTTCATTCAATAATGAGTACAGAACAGCCCTGCAAGAAAAGACACTACAAACTTGAATTATAAAGAAATGAAGTCTTTTACAGTTTTTCTGACTGATCACAGGCCAAAATATTGCCAGAGCTCTTTTGCAAGTATTTATTCTCCCATCAAATTGATATGCACTGACTGTATGGAGTCATGGAGAAACTGGGCATCTAATGTGAGATGCAAGATGGCTGGAATCAATAGAAGTTGAATAAATACAGCTTCCCTAACCACTCCATCCAGCATTGTTGTGTTGTAGACCTCCAGCTGGGCCCCGTCTAGTTTTACTTGCCAACTGTCTGATACAGCAGCAGTATGTTATTGTTGCTGTCTTTGTTCTCCATGTCCAGCTGGTATTAACTTACCTGAATACACCAGATACATGTATGTCTCTTTTCTCTTTGCATGAGGAAAATACAAAATGCATTAAACAGACTATATTTTCTCCTATTCGGCAGGAAATTGAGCACCACCAAACCAAAGCACTGAATTTCATATCACAACAGAGAGTTCATTAGGCAGAGAAGATAATTACATCTCATTTATGAAATTGGCGCCATAGCTTAGTGAAATAATCAATGGATATGTGAAATAGAGCTGTAACTTGATATCACACAAATGTGACTGCTTCTTTTGTGTATTATCTTGAATTATTGAAGTCATGTGACAAACAAAGGGTATGGGAAACCTGAGAGCATTGTTATGAGATGCTGAAAATGTAAAGAAATGTTGTTTAACGATTTCAGTTTGCATGCTGTTAATTCGTTTTTAACTGGTGAACAGATTAATCTGGTTTTGACTGGAATCTTTGTGTTTCTGAGTGGGAGCCTACACAATACATGTCTTTAGTATTCTGTTGAAATTGTACATGGAATTGTATGCATGCATTACCATATAAGAAAAGTTGATATCTCAATTACATCACCACCATTTCAATCTGTAAAACATAACTGTACACAACTGCTTCAAAAGCATTAATATCATACCTCAGAGAGAACTGTCTTGTGTGGATTATACTTGCTCTTTCCAAATCAAATGTTAATATTAGCTTTCTATCTCAAAATGTATGAGAACTTATTTTTGTCCAAAATAATTTCCTCAGTAGTGAATGAAGCGTTATAAATCAATATATTTGATGTGCATATTTCCATGTTAGGCATCCTTCAAAATAATCAGTGCTATCACATGCTGTTTCCTTAACCCCGTTCAGTTTGTCCTCGATCAATGCCTGTGCTCTATTGGTCCTTCCAGTGTAGGTAGATATGGTTCAACATAGAATCATTTTCTTTGCAGATCCATTCATTGTTTGTTGAACTACCTATATAAGCTATGTTAAGCTTCAGAAATCAGAAGGAAAAATAAACAGTACCTACCTGAAGTACATATTTGTCATGACGCAGACAAATGATATATTAATGACAATGTATTCTTGTTCAAGCTGCTTCAGAAATTTTTACATGAATGAAGCATCAATTATTCAAATGGATTTTTTCTGGCAAATCAAACTTCTGTAGAAAATTCCCTGATGCTAAATAATATATACAGAGAAACAGACATGCTTCGGGATTATTGAATTCAATCAGCCAACAGAACACATTCTGATAATAAGAATCTTGCAACTATACTCTCCTGAAGAAGTAGGGGATCATATAAATGTTATAAATGTGAAGGATCAAAACTGACTCAGAGGATTTGTTCCAGGGGATAAGAAAAGATCACATCGCGTGAACAAACGAACCAGAGAAGACGACTTTGTCAGTAAAGATGCCAAATTTGCAATTTAACATCACTATACAAGATTATTTACCTTTTTGTCCCCAGCCGCAACGCGGAACGGGGGAATATGTATTCAGCGGCGTCCATACGTCCCGATTCTTGTTAACGCGATATCTCATGGACTGTTGTACCTAATGTCTTCAAATTTGGTGACAGCCTACATTGGGGGATTACCCAGACACCAGTTGATTTTGGTGACCTTGACATTATTTTCAAGGTCACCATGACATTTTGACCACTTTTTAAATTCTTGTTAATGCGATATCTCATGAACTGTTGTACCCAATGACTTTAAATTTGGTGACAGCCTACACTTGGGGATTATGCAGACACCAGTCAATATGGGTGACCTTGACCTTATTTCAAGGTCACCACAACACTTTGACCACTTTTCAAACTCTTAACACGAAATCTCATGGACTGTTGTACCTAATGTCTTCAAATTTGGTGACAGCCTACATTGGGGGATTACCCAGACACCTGTCAATTCGGGTGACCTTGACCTTATCTTCAAAGTCACAACACACTTTGAACACTTTTTAAACTGTTGTAAACATGTTATTTCATGAACTGTTGTATCCAATGTCTTCAAATTTGGTCACAGCCTACATTGGGGGATTACCCAGACACCAGTTGATTTTGGTGACCTTGACATTATTTTCAAGGTCACCATGACATTTTGACCACTTTTTAAATTCTTGTTAATCACGATATCTCATGAACTGTTGTACCCAATGACTTTAAATTTGGTGACAGCCTACACTTGGGGATTATGCAGACACCAGTCAATATGGGTGACCTTGACCTTATTTCAAGGTCACCACAACACTTTGACCACTTTTCAAACTCTTAAACAGAAATCTCATGGACTGTTGTACCTAATGTCTTCAAATTTGGTGACAGCCTACATTGGGGATTACCCAGACACCTGTCAATTCGGGTGACCTTGACCTTATCTTCAAAGTCACAACACACTTTGAACACTTTTCAAACTGTTGTAAACATGTTATTTCATGAACTGTTGTATCCAATGTCTTCAAATTTGGTCACAGCCTACATTGGGGGATTACCCAGACACCAGTTGATTTTGGTGACCTTGACATTATTTTCAAGGTCACCATGACATTTTGACCACTTTTAAAATTCTTGTTAATGCGATATCTCATGAACTGTTGTACCCAATGTCTTTAAATTTGGTGACAGCCTACACTTGGGGATTATGCAGACACCAGTCAATATGGGTGACCTTGACCTTATTTCAAGGTCACCACGACACTTTGACCACTTTTCAAACTCTTGTTAACGTGATATCTCATGAACTGTCCTACCCAATGTCTTCAAATTTGGTGACAGCCTACATTGGGGGACTACGCAGACACCAGTCAATTTGGGTGACCTTGACCTTATCTCCAAAGTCACCACGACACTTTGACCACTTTTCATATCTCATAAAACATTGCACCAAATGTCTTCAATTATGTCGACAGCCGACATTGGATGATTATGCAGACACCAGTGATTTCAGGCATCTTGTATTTGACCCAAAAATAAAAGTAGTAAATATGTTATAACTATTCCATTCTTTAGTGGCGGGGGACATTGCCATATTAGTGGCAAATACTTGTTATTAGTTGCAGGGATTAAGATTACCGTGTGTAACCCATAGATATGCCGACCCCCTTCTACAGACTGCTTTTTTTGGTCCTCAAAATTCGGCTTAGCTACAGTAATATACGGTAAGCCCGCGGCAGACAGACTTTGGGTAGGGCCTTTAGGCCAATTTCCCGAGGCCAAGGGCTTACTTTTTAAAAAAAAACTGAGGAGGAGGCATTTAATTTTAATACAGTCGTGCCCCGTTTATCCGAACCTCAGATATCCGGAAAACTCGCCTTCCGAACGAAAATTCATTAAAACGAATTCACAACGCTGTAAAACTACTCACTTAACCGGAAATCCGGTTTCCGTAACCGGATGGTCATTTTCACACACTAAATGCTATATCATATGCATTTTGTTCTCGTATATCCGGATGGCTGAGCACCTGTCAGTATGTTACAAGCCGGCATTCTTTGAAGGGTGAGAGGATTAACTGCCCTTAATTCGCAAGGTGACACTGAGTTAATCTTGAGGCGTGTCAATTGTTTTTGGCAAGGCTAGACGTCCCCGTTGTTTTGGCAGTGATTTTAATCCAGAGGTTTATGTTGGGTACTGGAACAATGCAAAACTGTGGATGACATCAGAACTGTTTCGTGATTGGTGGCTAGCATTTGACAGACAGATGAGATTGAGAAGTAGGCGTGTTATATTACTGATGGAGAATGCATCAAGCCACACCCCCAATGTGAAGTTGACACATGTCAGATTGCACTTCCTGCCGCCAAACACGACGGCACACATTCAGCCGATGGATGCAGGAATCATCCGTGCTTTCAAAGCAAATTACCGCAAGCTTGTTGTGTATGTTTTTGTTATTTGTTGATGAATCAATCAAAAATGAATACGTCTGAGGCTTATTATGTTCGTTTGTTTGTCTGTCTTTTTCCTTATGGTCCTCGGTTCAGATATCCGAAAATTCGTTTATCCGAACAATTTCAAGAGAAACACAAGTGTTCGGATAAACAGGGCACGACTGTATTTGGTATTTTCTGTTGAAATCAACTGGGATGCGACTGGCAGCCTATACCTTCTCTTGCACGTGCTACCCATGTCGTGAACGTGTGCTGCCCGCAGTACCCTTCTTTGGAGGAACGAATGGTTCACACTGACAAACAATCGATCCTTCGTAGCCTAGTGGATAAAACTGCTAAGCCAGTAAACGAAGTGTTGCAGGTTCAAAACCAGGCACTGGCACTATATAATGGATGTTTTCAATATTGTGATATTTTCCTATCGTATTCAGTCATATCAAAGTAAAATAATTCAAAGTCAAGGGCTATTCCTCAGAAAATCCAAGGGCTGTGGGCAATTCCGTAGAAAATCCCCAGGATGCCGGCATTCCTTAGAACATCCCCAGGATGCTGGCAATTCTGTTGAAAATCCCAGGATGTCGTCAGTTCTGTAGAAAATCCCCAGGATGCCAGCAATTCTGTAGAAAATCCCTGGGATTTCTTGGAGAATGCCTGCGAAATTGCCTGTAGAGGTTTACCCGGTTAAAGGAGAGCCTGGTGAAACAATAGAGTGACATCACTGGAGGTTTTTAGTCTGGAGAAAGATCACACAGCTATGTTTTCCAAAGATCACAATGCCCCAACAAGCCCAAAATGTGGTGCATGAACAATGTGCACCTAGGTAAGGGGTAATTCTACATTTTGACACTTTGGTGAAAGGTCATCAAAACTCTCTGAATCATATGTGTTGGTGACACAATAACACATCAGCTCTCCACTCTTGCTTTGATACAATACTTGTATTCCGTATATGCCCTCTTCGTGATGAGAGCCCAAGGGCTGTGGACATGTTTCACAATGGTAGAACTCTGTGAGAGGCAGTCAGTGTGCTCAATGTCTCAATCTGTGATTTGCAGACTTTGGAACGCTGTGCTGCAGACACAAAATGTTAAATATCTGCTGCAAAGAGGTCCAGGATCAATAATCAGAAACCAGGCTTTAAGAAATGAAGATCAGACAGCCAATCAAATAACTCTTCACTTTCTGCACAGTTAGAATACTCTTTTCTTTACAGTTTGAGCATAGAAAGTTTGGGAATCTCCTTTGGTTTTGGATAATGTTTCCTGGTTTCTCCAGATGAACTCTGGACGTTGTGGACAATTGTGGATGAATCATGAAACATATTAAGGAAGGAAAGGCGAGTGTCAACGTAAGGTAACAGGACACCTGTGGAGTAGGGAGGAAGGAAAGGCGAGTGTCAACGTAAGGTAACAGGACACCTGTGGAGTCAGGAGGAAGGAAAGGCGAGTGTCAACGTAAGGTAACAGGACACCTGTGGAGTCAGGAGGAAGGAAAGGCGAGTGTCAGCGTGTCAAGGTAACAGGACACCTGTGGAGTCAGGGAGGAAGGAAGGCGGTGTCAGCGTAAAGGTAACGGGACACCTGTGGAGTCAGGGGAGGAAGGAAAGGCGAAGCGTAAGGTAACAGGACACCTGTGGAGTCGGGAGGAAGGAAAGGCGAGTGTCAACGTAAGGTAACAGGACACCTGTGGAGTAGGGAGGAAGGAAAAAGTGGGAGGAAGGAAAGGCGAGTGTCAACGTAAGGTAACAGGACACCTGTGGAGTAGGGAGGAAGGAAGGAAAAGGCGGAGTGTCAGCGTAAGGTAACAGGACACCTGTGGAGTAGGAGGAAGGAAAGGCAACGTAAGTGTCAACGTCAGCGTGGGTAACAGGACACCTGTGGAGTCAGGAGGAAGGAAAGGCGAAAGTCAACGTAAGGTAACAGGACACCTGTGGAGTCAGGAGGACAGGGAAAGGCGAAAGTGTCAGCGTGTCAAGGTAACAGGACACCTGTGGAGTCAGGAGGAAGGAAAGGCGAAAGTGTCAGCGTGAAGGTAACAGGACACCTGTGGAGTCAGGGAGGAAGGAAAGGCGAGTGTCAAGGAAAGGCGAAAGTGGGTAACAGGACACCTGTGGAGTCAGGAGGAAGGAAAGGCGAAAGTCAGCGTGGGTAACAGGACACCTGTGGAGTAGGGAGGAAGGAAAGGCGAGTGTCAACGTAAGGTAACAGGACACCTGTGGAGTCAGGAGGAAGGAAAGGCGAGTGTCAACGTAAGGTAACAGGACACCTGTGGAGTCAGGAGGAAGGAAAGGCGAGTGTCAACGTAAGGTAACAGGACACCTGTGGAGTAGGGAGGAAGGAAAGGCGAGTGTCAACGTAAGGTAACAGGACACCTGTGGAGTAAGGAGGAAGGAAAGGAAGGAGTGTCAACGTAAGGTAACAGGACACCTGTGGAGTCAGGAGGAAGGAAAGGCGAGTGTCAACGTAAGGTAACAGGACACCTGTGGAGTCAGGAGGAAGGAAAGGCGAGTGTCAACGTAAGGTAACAGGACACCTGTGGAGTCAGGAGGAAGGAAAGGCGAGTGTCAACGTAAGGTAACAGGACACCTGTGGAGTAGGGAGGAAGGAAAGGCGAGTGTCAACGTAAGGTAACAGGACACCTGTGGAGTCAGGAGGAAGGAAAGGCGAGTGTCAACGTAAGGTAACAGGACACCTGTGACAGGACACCTTTGGAGTCAGGAGGAAGGAAAGGCGAGTGTCAACGTAAGGTAACAGGACACCTGTGGAGTCAGGAGGAAGGAAAGGCGAGTGTCAACGTAAGGTAACAGGACACCTGTGGAGTAGGGAGGAATGAGTCGGAATGCCAGTGCATATTGTCCATGGAAGTCTTACTGGGCAGTGGTGCATGCAGGTCCAGTGTCTTAGCCACATGCCCGCCTGTCTTCCAAGGTAATAATGCTTGTGCCCACCATACATGCATCATAATATCTTGCTTCCATCACCAGAATGTGCCAGAATGTGCCAGCCATAAGTCCAGACTTTTGCTCCATAAAACACGTCTATAATATGATCAGCAATGAATGTGTATGTCAGTGTCAAAGGCCACCCTTTATGTTAGCTCAACTGGATCATGCTCTCCAAGACGAGTTGACCAAACTGCTTCAAATTGTCATTGGTAGATTGATTGGAACCTTGCCATATTATAAACAAATGTTTGGCCAATTGATGAAGTCAACTCAAACCAACTTCTAGCACAATGATGAATTCAATGAACTAGTCCATCATAGTTGACTGAATGCAGCGTATGTACTCGTCATGATTGATTGACTTCAATGACTAGTCCATAATTATTCGCTGAATTGATGTGTACTATGAATACACAGTGTCATTTAGAAAGTGGACAAATGTAACTGTTTATGTTTGGGATTACACTTTCTCAGTAAAGTACAGATTCTAGTACTTTTGTTCATTTGAGTCCCATTCGGGATTCGAAAACCAAAGCTATCGTACTCAGGCACCTGATCGCCAGCACACTTGGTCAGCCATCTAACCCACTCAGTCACAGGTTCTTCCACTAGTGTACTGGTCCATCGTGGATGACTGAATTCAATGTATTAACCCATCGTGGATGACTGAATTCAATGTATTAACCCATCGTGGATGACTGAATTCAATGTATTAACCCATCGGTTGACTGAATTCAATGTATTAACCCATCGTGAATGACTGAATTCAATGTATTAACCCATCGTGGTTGACTGAATTCAATGTATTAACCCATCGTGGATGACTGAATTCAATGTATTAACCCATCGTGGTTGACTGAATTCAATGTATTAACCCATCGTGGTTGACTGAATTCAGTGTATCAATCCATCGTGGTTGACTGAATTCAGTGTATCAATCCATTATGGTTGACTGAAAACAATGTATCAATCCATTGTGGTTGACTGAATTCAATGTATGAATCCATCATGGTTGACTGAATTCAATGTATTAATCCATCAAGGTTGACTGAATTCAATGTATTAATCAATCATGTTTGACTGAATTCAATGCATTAATCCATTTTGGTTGACTGAATTTAACCAATGTTTGCTATTTCGTACATCTCTATGGACGACCCAGCTCCATGACTGCAGGCAGTCTACATGAGGACCATTCAGCTCCTGGATGTAGCAAGTTGTGTATGGGGGAAGCACTTCTCATTCCAATGGAACCATTAGCCACACAAGTGTCGGCAGTTCTCCATGTCTAGATGGCCACAGACAACCAGATACAGACAGACAAATACTTATAGATCATTTAATAGGATCGTCAGGAGAGGCTTTATTACAGGATTCTCTCAATTTTCCAAAGCACTGTTACAAATCTTGTTAAGATCCTTCGAGGAATACATTGATTACTAAAGAGACACAGTCTAGACAGACAGTTGAGGTGGTCAGGTAACGTACAATCACATCACAACACAGTGATGGTCAGACTCAAGGCTAGTAGCATCCAGTCAGGCTCTTGTCTCTCATACACTGTTATCTCCTGTTTACCAGTCTTCAGTCATTCTCATTCTGCATACAGTATGAAGCAGCAAAATGCAACATTGATTGAGTTAACAGATTTTTTCTATAGCTCTTTCAGAATCCTGCATAATGATATAGACTGCAGCTATATCAACACTTTCTTGTGCCTGCCATCATTATTGTTGTACCTCACTCTGCAATAGTCAAGCTGTGTAATGCTACATAGTCTTGACCAGATTATCCAGTGACTGACATCATGAGCATCAATCTATACAATTCATTTGTGATATAAAAATGTTGCTGGGAAGTCAGTCTTGATATCGCTTAGACTGACAAAAAAACCAGATATAACTGTTTTTGTTGCATGGTACTAAGATGTAAATTTGTTTCGTGATATACAGTTATATAGATTATTGTCCCAAATGGTAGGGGCAGTTAATGAGAAGTATTTCCATTACAAGTGTAACTGAGAGGAAGAGACAATGACTTCTGGGCAAAGCTATTTCAACCAGTACATCCATTGTTAACTCAGGCCAATAAAGAGGCTGGTTTGGTATGGTGTAATCAAGTCCAAACTGAAATATTGGGTCATAGCAGAGAGTCCTTTTTTCTGAAGAAAGTTGTTGCACACAGTAGATGCTTGTACATTTGTCTGGAGTCAGGCTCACACAGCTATGGCTCACATCAGTTTGGTCCGAGATGGGGTTGCTGAAGATCAATGCTAACCCAGATCTTCACGGACGTCATTCACCACTGCTGGAATAATGGACTCAGCTCTTTATGGTCTAACTGTAATTGAATCCTCTCATTATGTTTCATGAACAATGTCCATTGAAATCATCCATCAGATGCCATCACTGAATATCCTTTATGACTGATATCATCAGACATCATTGCTCAGTATCTCCTATGACCGATATCACTAGTTGCCATTTCTCTATATCCTTTATGACTGATATCATCAGACATCATTACTCAGTATCTCCTATGACCGATATCACTAGTTGCCATTTCTCTATGTCCTTATGACTGATTCTTTGAGGACTGATATACATGTAATCAGACATCATCACACAATGTATTTTATGCTTGATGTCATGTGTCAAATGTCTGTATCTTTCATAACCAATATCAATAGAGCTCAGGTGACATTATATCAGTCAGTATCTTCTATGACCGATATCACTAGTTGCCATTTCTCTATGTCCTTTATGACCGATATCGCTTGTTGCCATTTCTCTATATCCTTTATGACCTATATCACTAGTTGTCAGTTCTCTATGTCCTTTATGACCTATATCACTTGTTGTCAGTTCTCTATATCCTTTATGACCTATATCACTAGTTGCCATTTCTATATATCCTTTATGACCGATATCGCTTGTTGCCATTTCTCTATATCCTTTATGACCGATATCACTAGTTGCCATTTCTCTATATCCTTTATGACCTATATCACTAGTTGTCAGTTCTCTATATTCTTTATGACCTATATCACTAGTTGTCAGTTCTCTATGTCCTTTATGACCTATATCACTAGTTGTCAGTTCTCTATGTCCTTTATGACCTATATCACTAGTTGTCAGTTCTCTATATCCTTTATGACTATATCACTAGTTGTCAGTTCCATATGTCCTTTATGACCTATATCACTAGTTGTCAGTTCTATATGTCCTTTATGACCTATATCACTATATTCACTAGTTGTCACTAGTTGTCAGTTCCATATGTCCTTTATGACCTATATCACTAGTTGTCAGTTCTATATGTCCTTTATGACCTATATCACTAGTTGTCAGTTCTATATGTCCTTTATGACCTATATCACTAGTTGTCAGTTCTCTATATCCTTTATGACCTATATCACTAGTTGTCAGTTCTCTCTATATCCTTTATGACCTATATCACTAGTTGTCAGTTCTCTATATCCTTTATGACCTATATCGCTAGTTGTCATTTCTCTATATCCTTTATGACCTATATGACTAGTTGTCAGTTTTCTATATCCTTTATGACCGATATCACTAGTTGTCATTTCTATATGTCCTTTATGACCGATATCACTAGTTACCATTGCTCTATATCCTTTATGATCTATATCACTGGTTCTATATTTCTTTTAGGACGTCGTCACGATATGGCTGAAATATTGCCGATGTGACGTTAAATATTAACTCACTCACTCACTCTTTTAGGATGGATATAATCAGACATCATCACACAATGTATTTTATGCTTGATGTCATGTGTCAGATGTCTGTATCTTTCATAACCAATATCAATAGAGCTCAGGTGACATTATATCAATCAGTGTGTGATTATATATTGGTGGGCTGTGACTGACACTGATCCTTCGGTCACAAAATCAAAATCTTATTCTTACTGCAATCGGATCAAATGTTCTCTTTCAAGGCTTCCCTTTATCATTTTGGTCTATGATGTGTGTGGGTAGAGTAATGTAATATTGTTGAGTGCTGCCTTCCACTCCCATCTCTGCGTCATGATTAGCCAGGGTTCAAGGGTATAGATCCAGGAGCTGGTCATTGTGGAGGTGCTGCTTGGTCTCACATCAAATACTGCACACAGAGCCATGTACCAGAAATTCTTTTAGATTTATTTTAATGAACCTATTTTTACAAACCTAAATGTACATGGTTCATGTAATTGTTCATATTTCAAATAGAAAGTGGAGTTTTATTATATTCAATCATTTTATTTTGTCTAAACGCTTTTTACAAAAGTTATTGGAACAGGAATAAGATAAATCTAAAACTGAAAACAGACTGCAGTCAGTTGGAATTAAATTAATAATGAACCAACCCTCTCTATGTACACAAGGTCCCGTGAAGGTCCAGGTTAGAATATTGATTTTCAGTAACCCATGCATGTCGTAAGAGGTGACTAATGGGATCGGGTGGTCAGGCTCGCTAACTTGGTTGACACATGTCATCGGTTCCCAGTTGCGTAGATCGACGCTCATGCTGCTGATAACAAGATTGTCTGGTCCAGACTCGAAATTATTTACAGACCGCCACCATAAATCTGGAATATTGCTGATTGCAGCATAAAACTAAAGTCACTCACTCACTCACTCACTACACAAGGAGTATGATGCCATCTCTCCAAACTCCACACATTACCCCCATGTGTGTCTCTGCTTCTGTTTATTGAATTGACGGACTCAGTATGGTTTTACGGTGTTTTTAGCAATACAGTCATGCCCCGTTTATCAGGACACTTGTGTTTTTCTTGATATTGTCTGGATAAACGAATTTCTGAAGATCTGAACCACGTAGCATATGTAAAAAGACATACAAAGAAACGAACATAATAGACTTAGACGTAATCTTTATTGATAAGACATCAACAAATAATAATGCTTACATAAAATCACATCATGTCAAATAAAGTAGTCAAGTCAATAACACGTGTGAACATACCTGTACATGCATCTGTCTGTCAAATGCTAGCAACCAATCAGGAAACAGTTCTGATGTCATCCTCGCGTTCGCATTGTTCCTGTACCTAACATAAACTTCCGGATTAAAGTGACTACCAAAACAACGGGGACGTCTAGCCTTGCCAATCACAACTCAAAATTAACTCAGTGTCACCTTGCTAATTACGGGTAGTTCTAAGATGCCTAGCTGTTAGAACAATCGGAAAAAAAAATACATTATCAGACAATAAAGGTATAGTTTTTTGATGACGTAACAATTGATTGACGTTATCTTGTCACTGCGCCATTCTAGTGTGCCCCCTCGTAATCGAACCATTTTACATTACGTCACAATGTAAGCGACGCCACGATGCATGTCAGTTGTCATCGCCTCGTACCCGCCTCCTACAGTAATCTACTCTGTTGCATCCCGTTTCTTGGTTTGCAGTTGCTTCTTACAGCTAACATCACTGGTGGAAACATTACGTTTATGTTTTACGACGGTTAAAATGTGTCAATTCGACTCACAAGTTTTCAGCGACAAGGTAACGTTCGCAATGTTTACATTCCCACAATGCAATCGTTGAATGTCGCTTGACTACTCAGTTTCATCTTGATGTACTGATCTAAACTTACGTTGGTAGTAGAAATGCGACGTTCATATTGCCCCGTATTGTTTACGCTAATGACAGATGTAATTAAAATAATTCAGAGAAGATATTTAATCCAAACGTAAACCGTCATCAAACTGTGATCATTTGTTTTTTTCTGGTAACGTTCATCTTAAAGTAGGGGGCAAACACATCAATAGAACAGCGCGCCAGTTAGCCCTGTGCGAGGATTCTTAATTTAGGTCACCGACACCGTCGTTTGTTTTCTGCCTTAAATTAATCGTAATTATCCTTAGAAAATATTAAATTTGGCATCTTAGAAAAGAAATACAGTTCGCTCTACCACCATGTATAGTGTAATAAAGCACACTTTCGCCTTGAACTATTATAACGTTAAAGCACTCGGACACTAAATTAATCCTCTCACGCTTCAAAGACTACCGACTTCTTTTATGTTAGGGCACACAAGGCCACTCTGTAAAATGCGTGTGTAAACATACTGACAGGTGCTCAGCCATCCGGATATATGAGAAAAAAGGCATATAATTTTGCATTTTGTATGTGAAAATGACCATCCAGTTACAGAAACTGGATTTCTGGATAAGTGAGTAATTTTACAACAATGTGAATTCGTTTTGAGAAATTTTCATTCGGAAGGCGAGTTTTCCGGATATCTGAGGTTCGGATAAACGGGGCCACCAGAAATGGGCTTCACAAATTGTACCCATGTGGGGAATCGAACTCGGGTCTTCGGTGTGATGAGCAAACGCTTTAACCACTAGGCTACCCCACAGCCTTGAGTATTGAATTGAGATACAGCAACAACTTTAGTCTCATCATAGGACCTATAATTATAGGTGTATACATTCCCTCAGGGTTGTGTTAGCCATTTCCTATTTCACTTGGTGATGTGTTACAGACCCCCTTAGATTAATTTTTTTAAAGAAATCAAAGGGAAGTTATCCTTACCTGGATAGGATCCAATCCACAATGGCGATCCAGTTTTACGGCAATGTTCATCACAACATTTTTTTAATTCATAAGGGTTAACCAAGTTTGGTTTTACTTGTTTGTTGTTTAAAGCCGCATTCAGAACATTTCCAGGTATATGAGTGTGGTCTGTAAATAATCAAATTTGGACCAGACGATGCAGTGATTGACATACACAATTGGGATACAATGACATGTGTCAACCAAGTCAGCAGGCTGACCATCCAATTCAGAAAGCTTTTATGTCAGTTCTTCGACATGGGCAGACTGGAAGCTGAAGGCAGATGCCTCTGTACTGTAACATGGTGTACGGATAAATTTACGCCGCTTTTAGCAATATTCCAGCAACATCCCGTCGGGGGACACCAGAAATGGGCTTCACACATCCCTAACAAGTGAATACACATAATGCACAGATTAGTTAATTCCATCGCCTCTAATAAGTGAATACACATCATGCACAGATTAGTTAATTCCATCGCCTCTAATAAGTGAATACACATAATGCACAGATTAGTTAATTCCATTGCCTCTAATAAGTGAATACACATAATGCACAGATTAGTTAATTCCATTGCCTCTAATAAGTGAATACACATAATGCACAGATTAGCCTCTAATAAGTTACATAATGCACAGATTAGTTAATTCCATAGCCTCTAATAAATACACATAATGCACAGATTAGTTAATTCCATTGCCTCTAATAAGTGAATACACATAATGCACAGATTAGTTAATTCCATCACCTCTAATAAGTGAATACACATAATGCACAGATTAGTTAATTCCATCGCCTCTAATAAGTGAATACCTCACAGATTAGTTAATTCCATTGCCTCTAATGAAGTGAATACACATAATGCACAGATTAGTTAATTCCATCGCCTCTAATAAGTGAATACACATAATGCACAGATTAGTTAATTCCATCACAGCTCTAATAAATGAATACACATAATGCACAGATTAGTTAATCCATCCTCCTCTAATAAGTGAATACACATAATGCACAGATTAGTTAATTCCATCCTCTAATAAGTGAATACACATAATGCACAGATTAGTTAATTCCATTGCCTCTAATAAGTGAATACACATAATGCACAGATTAGTTAATTCCATAAGCCTCCTATAAGTGAATACACATAATGCACAGATTAGTTAATTCCATTAATAAGTGAATACACATAATGCACAGATTAGTTAATTCCATCGCCTCTAATAAGTGAATACACATAATGCACAGATTAGTTAATTCCATCCTCTAATAAGTGAATACACATAATGCACAGATTAGTTAATTCCATTTGCCTCTAATAAGTGAATACACATAATGCACAGATTAGTTAATTCCATTGCCTCTAATAAGTGAATACACATAATGCACAGATTAGTTAATTCCATTGCCTCTAATAAGTGAATACACATAATGCACAGATTAGTTAATTCCATCGCCTCTAATAAGTGAATACACATAATGCACAGATTAGTTAATTCCATTGCCTCTAATAAGTGAATACACATAATGCACAGATTAGTTAATTCCATCGCCTCTAATAAGTGAATACACATAATGCACAGATTAGTTAATTCCATTGCCTCTAATAAGTGAATACACATCATGCACAGATTAGTTAATTCCATTGCCTCTAATAAGTGAATACACATAATGCACAGATTAGTTAATTCCATTGCCTCTAATAAGTGAATACACATAATGCACAGATTAGTTAATTCCATTGCCTCTAATAAGTGAATACACATAATGCACAGATTAGTTAATTCCATTGCCTCTAATAAGTGAATACACATAATGCACAGATTAGTTAATTCCATTGCCTCTAATAAGTGAATACACATAATGCACAGATTAGTTAATTCCATTGCCTCTAATAAGTGAATACACATAATGCACAGATTAGTTAATTCCATTGCCTCTAATAAGTGAATACACATAATGCACAGATTAGTTAATTCCATTGCCTCTAATAAGTGAATACACATAATGCACAGATTAGTTAATTCCATTGCCTCTAATAAGTGAATACACATAATGCACAGATTAGTTAATTCCATTGCCTCTAATAAGTGAATACACATAATGCACAGATTAGTTAATTCCATTGCCTCTAATAAGTGAATACACATAATGCACAGATTAGTTAATTCCATCAGCCTCTAATAAGTGAATACACATAATGCACAGATTAGTTAATTCCATTGCCTCTAATAAGTGAATACACATAATGCACAGATTAGTTAATTCCATCGCCTCTAATAAGTGAATACACATAATGCACAGATTAGTTAAATTCCATCTCTAATAAGTGAATACACATAATGCACAGATTAGTTAATTCCATCGCCTCTAATAAGTGAATACACATAATGCACAGATTAGTTAATTCCATCGCCTCTAATAAGTGAATACACATAATGCACAGATTAGTTAATTCCATCGCCTCTAATAAGTGAATACACATAATGCACAGATTAGTTAATTCCATCGCCTCTAATAAGTGAATACACATAATGCACAGATTAGTTAATTCCATCGCCTCTAATAAGTGAATACACATCATGCACAGATTAGTTAATTCCATCCTCTAATAAGTGAATACATACACATCTGCACAGATTAGTTAATAATCGTGAATACACATAATGCACAGATTAGTTAATTCCATCGCCTCTAATAAGTGAATACACATAATGCACAGATTAGTTAATTCCATTGCCTCTAATAAGTGAATACTAACAGATTAGTTAATACACATAAGTGAATGCACAGATTAGTTAATTCCATTGCCTCTAATAAGTGAATACACATAATGCACAGATTAGTTAATTCCATTGCCTCTAATAAGTGAATACACATCATGCACAGATTAGTTAATTCCATTGCCTCTAATAAGTGAATACACATCATGCACAGATTAGTTAATTCCATTGCCTCTAATAAGTGAATACACATAATGCACAGATTAGTTAATTCCATTGCCTCTAATAAGTGAATACACATAATGCACAGATTAGTTAATTCCATTGCCTCTAATAAGTGAATACACATAATGCACAGATTAGTTAATTCCATTGCCTCTAATAAGTGAATACACATAATGCACAGATTAGTTAATTCCATCGCCTCTAATAAGTGAATACACATAATGCACAGATTAGTTAATTCCATTGCCTCTAATAAGTGAATACACATAATGCACAGATTAGTTAATTCCATTGCCTCTAATAAGTGAATACACATAATGCACAGATTAGTTAATTCCATTGCCTCTAATAAGTGAATACACATCATGCACAGATTAGTTAATTCCATTGCCTCTAATAAGTGAATACACATAATGCACAGATTAGTTAATTCCATCGCCTCTAATAAGTGAATACACATAATGCACAGATTAGTTAATTCCATTGCCTCTAATAAGTGAATACACATAATGCACAGATTAGTTAATTCCATCGCCTCTAATAAGTGAATACACATAATGCACAGATTAGTTAATTCCATCGCCTCTAATAAGTGAATACACATAATGCACAGATTAGTTAATTCCATCGCCTCTAATAAGTGAATACACATAATGCACAGATTAGTTAATTCCATCGCCTCTAATAAGTGAATACACATAATGCACAGATTAGTTAATTCCATCGCCTCTAATAAGTGAATACACATCATGCACAGATTAGTTAATTCCATCGCCTCTAATAAGTGAATACACATCATGCACAGATTAGTTAATTCCATCGCCTCTAATAAGTGAATACACATCATGCACAGATTACATAATCCCATCGCATCTATTGTACTACAAATTTGTGATGGGTGTGGGGAATCGTCCTACTGGTTACAACACAGGTGTGGGGAAATGTCAAGATGGGGAAATGTGGGGAATTGTCCTAGTGGGGAATTGTCCTGATGGGGAAACGTCCTACACTCCTGTCACACACCATCATGAGTCACAGCTGTTATATAGTTTAATTAAAGGGCAAAATACAACTAATTATTTGACGAAGTTCAAGAAAAATTATATAAATTATTAACCTCCAAATTTGACAATTCATGTGGGTGCAAAAGGATCATCTTTATGATAGGCCCATTTAGAACTGCATACAATATAAAGTGTCTGTTTCAAGACCTAATTGGTCCTGTGTTTGACATGGATCTGAGAATTATATTGGCTGTGTTTCAGAGAGGCTCCAAAAGATGCCAGAACTGATGACCGGCACTTTCAAGAAAATATCACATTTGGTCAACTTGGGTAAATGTTTCATCTTCTTTTTTGAGTCATCTTGGAAACATTTTCCTGCAGGGTATCCTGCTATCCTCGTCGTGCTATCCTGACTTGAGAAGTATGGATAAGGCCATGTGGCAGCCTGTCACATCATGGGCAGATAATGAAGTAACTGAAATTTGAACCAGGATGTGTACTGGTATAATGAATATGTCTTTATAATGAACAGCACAAGAAACGCATCTCTTTTTTTTTTGTCAAGTTTTTAAATAGAAGACATAAACGTAAATGCTTACTTTATGCGATTTCATTTTTATCGAAACTTGCTTTTCTTTTGCTGTTCAGTATATATAGATGTATCAATTTCTGAGTTGACAATTATGTTACAGAACATTCACCTGCAACATGAGAGCTTTTGGACTCAGCAAAGATTTATGCCTGGAGTTTGTTCGGAAACAGTCTATAATAGCCAATCTCCGGGAAGGTGAGTGTGTGATGAGGTTGCAACCACATTCAATAGGTTGAACCCAGACAAGAGTTTATCTCAAGGTTGATGTGCAAACTCTGATATTTGTTCAAAGGAATTTGTTTCTGCTTAAATTGCATTCAAAATGATTAAGATTGGTCCAGCTATGTAGGCATTTTTTCCAGAAAATTAATCTACCTTGAAAACACATTAAAATTTGGAAAAATCCAATTTTCTGTGGAAGTGATTGGACTTAAAAAATGTTTAAAGTGTCAGTAATGTTTGAATTCAGTTAAATGTCAAATTGATATTTTCTCAGTTGTAACTAGTTGGTAGAATGTTTCCATTTGTGTTAATGACCAACACCAGTGAGGTTCCTGCTTTTGACTTGCAGGAAGCATGGAACAGTATATATGGAACATATATGGGTTTGTGGTTTTGATCATTACTTACTTACGTTATTTTTTTCCAGAGCAAGTACAGATGCTGCGGGATAATGTGGAAAAATCAAAAGAGCATTGACATTTGTGTGATACGGCCTGTGTAGGAATACCTTAGAAACTAGTGCATAGATTAGCAGTGAGCAGGTTGTACAGGGATGAGAGGGCGCCACACCACCGGAGTGACCATACTTGCAGGAGCATGGACATAGGCTGCACAGGGAACACTTCAATATTAATTTGTCCGTGACATCTGTTCAAACATTTATGTTTCTGAAATTGCCCAGATTTCAAATTTGATTAAGGTAGCTACTGATCCTGGCTGACACTGTACAAGTCCAGTGTTAGATTGATGGCTGGTGACCCAACCGGGTTGATTTGAATGAAAACCTGTAGATGGCTTTGGTTTGTTGATTTGTCAATTATCTACAAACTGACAGGAGGAAACTTATCATTTTGATTCATGATGATGATGATGATGATGATGATGAGGAGGAGGAGGAGGAGGAGGTATATTTTCCTATTTATGTTATGTTAACATGCCTCAGTCTATGTTCTCCATGACTGAAACAATTTAACTTGCTTTTATTCAAAGTACGAGTTATAGCCATTCCCTCAGTCACATGAACCATCCATGTCCCATCTTAAACCCTGTTCAGTGTTGTTGACTGGGTGAAGCAGGAAGCATATGAAGATTGCCTTCGTTTTGTCATTTTGTAGAAAATGGTTGATGGTGTTTGATGGATGTTGGGTGTCAGGGTTGTTTGTTTTCATTGATATATGCTGACAGAAGGCAAGAGGGACACTTAAGGGGTCATTTGTATAGCTGAATCATATATTTATTAGAACACCATTTACTTCTACTGTTTACGTTTGTTGGGTGTGTACACCTTAAGGAATGGCAGTTTCATATTTCACATTTATTTGTACAGTATAAATATTTGTAGATTTGCTTGTAACATTGTTCCATATGGCAAGAGTGTCTGGTAAAAGGGATTTATGTTTCAGGTTTTAAAAAGAATATTTTGTTTAGAATGTACTGTGTGGATCTAACATTCAAGCACACATCTGCTGAAGTAGAAGTATGTGTATATGATTGTGAGTAGGGCTGGGACGGGTACACGGGTACTCGAATCCGGGTCGGGTACAGATGGAATCGAGTATTATTTCTAGGAATCGAGTACCTGGAAAGGGAGAGAACTATGTAATGACAAGGGCAGATAATAACTTGCAATTTTCATTATTGACGTAAAACACATTTACATCATTGGTAATGTCCGATTAATGGAGGTTATTATTAACGACTGTAATTTATCTGCGAATGAGCAGTGAGTAGTCAAGTTAAAGTAACAGTAGGAACGAAAAGTTTATTTTAACGAGCAATGTAAGTAATGGTGTTACTCTTTATATTGGTTAAACAGACGTAAATTATATAGCTTGAGGTAATTTTTAATGTCTTATTGCCACCCTTATAAGTTTTCTATAATAATTTCTGTCAAATCGTGATTGAATATTCAGAAAGTTGACAGAAGCGCTGTATTCCTTACTTTTCCGGGTACTCGATTCCGATTGGGGTAAGTACATGCGGGTACTCGATTCCATTTTTCCTACCCGTCCCAGCCCTAATTGTGAGAGAGTCCACGTGACAAGAACACGAGCTGTACCGACACTGAGCAATGGGAGGGAAATCCATCATGAAGTGAAGTACTCCTGGGGTGACGAAAAACACAGAACAAGGGATGCCCAGGCACCTCATGGAGATCCCAGTTGCCGTGATGAGCAATCCACATGTGGAAGGACTTGTTTCATTACATTCACTTTCTTCTTATTTGTTACCATTGTTTCCACAAATTGATGATGTGACAGGGAGATGTTCACACATTGTGTAGCGCAACCATAATATGTTCACTTTGTCAGCCAAATATTGAATTACCCCCTTGTGTGGGTAGTGCATCATGTCCAGCCTCATTGTTGACTTGTTCCACGGTGTACATAGCTTACAACATAGGGATATAGCAGTCTCATTCACACTTGGATTAGGACAATCGTGAAAGTAGATAGTATTGAGTAGATTTTGAACGACATACAAATAGTACAATATAGTTTAGTATTTTACTCTTGTATGAAAGAAATTAGTCACATATTCACAAACCTGTGTACTTAAACTTGTATGTGTCGTTGGGACAGTGATATTATTATTGAAGTATGTTTAGGCTAGAGTTTAGGCATCAGATTCATTGTGATATCAGTGATCATGAGTATCCTGTGCTCTTTGAAATGGAAGTACTTTCTGAATGTCTTCTCCACTATAGCCCTGATAAGACCTTGACAATTACTTGTGTACTGTGGCTTGTTGATCACAGATTGCAGTAAAATTAATTGGCCTACGCGAAGGTAGGGTGCCTCTATGCTGAGCTGTGTGTACAAAATCTGAACTATTCTGAAGTGAGGAGACAAACAGGGCGTTATGGAGACAGCTTCCTTCATCATCTTGAACTTCACATAGTTAATCTCTTTGAGTAGTCTCCCTTTGGCTTGATGTCGATATTTGTAACCACGTCAGACGTCCAGGCTCCAAAATGACTTTTCTCAGAAACAACTTTCCCTTTTTGTCATAAAGACTGTTTGTCAGTTAACCTTTAATACCAATCATGGAGCATATGTATATTAAGTTGATGATTGTTTGTGCGTTAGTTTTTCCAGCAGTTTAGAACATGGTAGTTTGTCTGTGTTGTACACACAGTGGTGCTGGACCTAGATCAGCATCAGCCAGGTGGCAGGCTTGCATAGGTGGCTTGTAAATTGAGAGTTCCGCTTGCATAGTGACAAACTGCCATTTTTAACTTAAAAAGAGTTGTTAATGTGACATTGTACAGAGCATGTACAAATAATGTTCTTAGAACTAATACTTTGATGTGAGCATATATATATATATATAGACACTACTAGACCGATACTGTGATTTGAGCACATATAGAAACTACTAGAACTAATACTGTGATTTGAGCATATATAGACATTACTAGACAGACACTGTGATTTGAGCATATATAGACATTACTAGACAGATACTGTGATTTGAGCATATATAGACATTTCATGTACCTAGACCACATTAGAGCTATAGAATTAACACAGTGCCACAAATCAGGATTCTTCGTCTTATCAAAGTAATGGGTTGAATGTTTAATGTTGACTTGGACTTCTCAATACCAAAGTTAAAACCCTACTTGGGTTGTCAAAATGCGACCTCCAAATGTCTTCTTGTTGGGTTTTTACTGTGAACAATTAATGTTATCAACTGGAGAGCACACCTCAAAATGTTCTAGCATTTACCACTAGCTGGCATTCCCTGTGCAGGGCCGGTTTGTCTATCTGATATCAGCTGCAAGACACAGATTTGTCCATCTGGTATTAACCGTCAGATACAGGTCTGTCCATCTGGTATATACAGGTCTGTATTAACCATCAGATACAGGTCTGTCCATCTGGTAGATACAGGTCTGTCCATCTGGTAGATACAGGTCTGTCCATCTGGTAGATACAGGTCTGTAGATACAGGTCTGTATCTGGTAGATACAGGTCTGTCCATCTGGTAGATATTAACCCGTACAGATACAGGTCTGTCCATCTGGTATTACCCGCCAGATACAGGTCTGTCCATCTGGTAGATACAGGTCTGTCTTCAGATACAGGTCTGTCCATCTGGTAGATACAGGTCTGTCCATCTGGTAGATACAGGTCTGTATTAACCACCAGATACAGGTCTGTCCATCTGGTAGATACAGGTCTGTATTAACCCACCAGATACAGGTCTGTCCATCTGGTAGATACAGGTCTGTCCATCTGGTAGATACAGGTCTGTATTACCACCAGATACAGGTCTGTCCATCTGGTAGATACAGGTCTGTATTAACCACCAGATACAGGTCTGTCCATCTGGTAGATACAGGTCTGTATTAACCACCAGATACAGGTCTGTCCATCTGGTAGATACAGGTCTGTCCATCTGGTATTACCCGCCAGACACAGGTCTGTCCATCTGGTAGATACAGGTCTGTATTAACCACCAGATAGGTCTGTCCATCAGGTAGATACAGGTCTGTATTAACCACCAGATACAGGTCTGTCCATCTGGTAGATACAGGTCTGTCCATCTGGTATTACCCGCCAGACACAGGTCTGTCCATCTGGTAGATACAGGTCTGTATTAACCACCAGATACAGGTCTGTCCATCTGGTATTACCCGCCAGACACAGGTCTGTCCATCTAGGAGTAATTGCCAGACAAAGGTTTGGCATGCCCTGTTAACTCTGTAGCTCTGATGATCTTTACAGATTATGCAATTGATGTGCTAGAAATTAAACACTGTCTGCCTGACAGCAGTTGACATATTGTTGATTCCAGTTGACATGCTGTTGGTTGAATTTGACATGCAACAGATATGGATTGGACGTACTCATGGCTGCATTTGAAGTGCTGTTCGTTGTTATGGTATCTTTCTGACATGGTGTTGTGTCAGTTAACATGCTGTTGGTTTCAGTTAACATGCTGTTATGTAAATTAACATGCTGTTGTGTCAGTTGACTTGCAGTTGTGTCAGTTGACAAGCAGTTGGTGTCAGTTGACATGCTGTTGTGTTACTTAACAAGCAGTTGTGTCAGTGAACATGCTGTTGGTTTCAGTTGACATGGTGTTATGTAAATTAACATGCTGTTGTGTCAGTTGACTTGCAGTTGTGTCAGTTGACAAGCAGTTGGTGTCAGTTAACAAGCAGTTGGTGTCAGTTGACATACTGTTGACTGGTGTCAGTTAACATGCAGTTGGTTTCTGTTGACATGGTGTTATGTAAATTAACATGTTGTGTCAGTTGACTTGCAGTTGTGTCAGTTGACAAGCAGTTGGTGTCAGTTAACAAGCAGTTGGTGTCAGTTGACATGCTGTTGACTGGTGTCAGTTAACATGCAGTTGGTTTCAGCTGACATGCTACTGTGTTGATGAGATAAGTTGACCAGCGGACACTGGTATATTTCTCCCTTGTGTTGACACAAAGCAACTGATGTGAAATCTGTTAATGATATTGTTACTCCTGTTACTGGTATTCTGGATTTTACTGGTATGATCATTTGTTACTTGCCATTTATGGCACTGAAGGTTTTCTTATTGTGTTATTACATATGCCTGTATTTATACAAGTTTAGTGATATTTGTTGAGTGAACATGTTCTCCTATTTTGTTGTCATATGCTTCTTATGTTTTGTGTGTTAAGCACATTGTTGATACTTGGAGCATTGAGTCTTATCATTCATATATTAGCTGCATTCAGCTCAACATTCACTTTTCTTTGTAAGCTAAATCCTAACCCCACAATGCAGATGTGCTTGTAAACATACTGGACCAGTCTTAGGGCATTCTTGTTTACTGTTGTCAGAGTGGCAAACTGCATCATATACTTTAACTAATTAGGATCCCCATATACAGAAACAACAAAGGTAACATTGATGAAGAAATTTATGTGTCACTACAACTTTCCGGTACTCAAGGCTCTGGGAAGGGCAGCTTAAGTAATAAAGGGCCAATACCATTTCATTCCATTCCACTGCCTGAAATAAGTTTATTCCACTTTCAAATATGGGTTCATTATCTTTTCACAAATATGCCTTCACATTAGGGAGAGGTCAGACTGGGGTGGACTGGTGCCCTTGCACTGAAATGATAATAATTGATAATGATAATTGTAAAATGGCTCATTGTCTCTGCAAGGTAACCCATATGGTTGTTACGGCCCCTTATTTTATACATATAGTTATATTGGCTAGTGGTTCACACAGATAACCCATATGGTTGTTATATTGACTAGTGGTTCACACAAATAACCCATATGGTTGTTATATTGGCTAGTGGTTCACACAGATAACCCATATGGTTGTTATATTGGCTAGTGGTTCACACAGATAACCCATATGGTTGTTATATTGGCTAGTGGTTCACACAGATAACCCATATGGTTGTTATATTGGCTAGTGGTTCACACAGATAACCCATATGGTTGTTATATTGACTAGTGGTTCACACAGATAACCCATCTGGTTGGTATATTGACTAGTGGTTCACACAGATAACCCATATGGTTGTTATATTGGCTAGTGGTTCACACAGATAACCCATATGGTTGGTATATTGGCAAGTGGTTCACACAGATAACCCATATGGTTGGTATATTGGCTAGTGGTTCACACAGATAACCCATATGGTTGGTATATTGGCAAGTGGTTCACACAGATAACCCATATGGTTGGTATATTGGCAAGTGGTTAACAAAGGCTTAATTTAACATCACTGTACAACAAGAATGCCCCTTTGTTTTGAGGAAATGAAACTCAAAAGACATCTTTAGCCTACCACTTTGTATTTAAAGAGAACTGTAAGTCTAAGACATGTCAATAGATATTTCTCCTCCTAGGGCTGGGGAGCCTGAGCTGGGGCCAATCTCATGAAAAGTATGTGTGTTGGCTAAATATGTGACTGGTCTAACTGAATTCCAAGATCAGCAATTCATGGTTATTCTAGTTTTCTTCCAACAAGAAAACACTGTTTGCATGAATATTTGGATTGATTTATGATTAGAGTCTAGATATTGCCAAAATTGGTGTTTTCTAACTCTTCCAAACATTCAGTAAACCAACAAGACAAACGTGTCGGTAGATACGTGGAGTACCTGGCTGCAGATGGACATGACAGTTGCCAAGTGCATGGCTGCCCCTCAGTATACGTAGCCCCAGCCCTAGCGACCCTCCCCTCCCCAAGACAGTACTACACTGAGAATGTTGCTAGTTGTGTACAGTTACTGTTGTTAGTGTTGATGTTGTGCAAGCTGCGACTTGCCTTGTTACATGGAGATTCACACCGCCAGCAGCCAGCTGCAATAACTTGCTGTAGAATATAAGACTAATAAAGCTGAAATCAAACATGTTTCTTGTCCTTCCTCTACTGACAGTTGTGATTCAGATGAGTGACTGTTGATTTACACAATAGTCAGCATATCTAATCTATCACAGCAGCCTGTTTGTAACATACAGGCAAGGTAGGGAAACATCAACTCCAGGATATACGCTACTCAAACAAAGTAGGGGATATTCCATTTTGGGGGATATTATTTGAGAACTGTGATTGTATATGGATTTAGAAAATGAATATTCCATTCATAACATGTTATGAATTTGTGCAAACACGCCAATTTTCAACATAGACCTAAGTACAACCTTCTAATCAATGAATTACAACCTGGAAAGTAGTCCTTCATAATCTGACCTGAGGTCATCAGCCTTGAGTAACCAACCACTGACCTGGAATTAGAGCTGACATATATGTTTCTCACATCCAAATGTGCAAGAAATGTCACCACAAATAAGCAGCAGATACCATGTTTATAAAAATACTTTTAATCACTTGATTGTTTCAGCTGCTCACAAGTGTTTTTGACTTGTTAGTAGTCTTTCTCCATGTTAAGGTATCCAACACAGATATAGATAGCCCCAACACATGCAGGTGAACAAGTTGACGTACGGTTCATCAAAGACATTTGCTACAACCTGAATTGTACAGACCAATTCACTAGAGTATCTAGTGGCTCTTCTAGTGATATATCATGGCAGGGGACTAGACAAGTCAAATTGCATTATTTCATCATGTCATTATATCATGTTAATTGTAAACAGTTTCATGTTAATGAAAAATTCATAGAAGTATTTTGGAAAGTATATCTTGCTTAAAAACACTTTGGTAAATGAAGAGAGAAATACATCTATATAATCACAGCACTGAGGTTTGCTCATCTGTAAATGTTTTATTTTTGCATTGAGTTTGCACTAACATCAACACCACATTTGGTGGGAACAACACACCACCACCATTCCAGTTTGTGCTGACAATGGATGACGATTAATCAGAAATCTACCATGAAGTTGGAAAAATGCCCAATACCAATTGGTGAATCAGGGGTTACAAATTACATTAACCACCTCTGATTCACACAGCCACAGAAGTTGATTTCTGTATAGAAATGTACAGCTTTCTCCATTATTGTCAGTAAGCATTTTGAATAATGTAATATGTATGACTCCAGGTTACAGAGTGCATTCAGGAACTACAATATTTAAAGTATGTGTACCAATACAGACTAGGTAGAAACCATGATGAACATGACCAGAGAACGTGTAGTTCAAATTTTAAGGAGACCTTAAAATTTGGTCTTTAGAATGGATGCTAAACCTTCAAGTAACTTGATTCTACGCTGAAAACACAATAATGTTTTCAGTTAATCACCAAACAAATTCAGTCAGCCACACAGTTGTCTCCCTTTCATCCTCACAGACGCCAAATGTGGATTCATGATCATGAATACTGATTCTTTTGAGATAGTTGTGAAGATGGTTAATAATGTAATATATTTAAATAAATATTAGAGCCTATGTCGAACAAAGCATATTGAAACATGACATTTGGCACAACCTCATACGCACTCTTGATCTTAATGTAAGGGGTACCACCAACATGCTGTGGTTTGTTAATAAATGTACCTGAGGCTTTGAACAAATTACCATAAAGTATTGTTATCAAACAATATAACTCAAATCACTGTATATGAAAACATACCACATATACAGGACAAAACAAAACAAGAAGACATGGTCATCAATATCCCCTGCCACAGTGTTCTGTTCCTATTTGAACTCCACCATAAAATTCATGTCCTGAAAACATCAAATTTTGTTTCCCTATCTGTAACGTGTTTTGAGAAAATCTGTCCCCATCATCTCGGACAGATGGAAGGACGGACAGATCTCAAACCAATATCCCCCTCCCACTTCATGGCAAGGGATAATAATGATAGTATAAAATAATGTACCAGTAATTACCGTAGACTGACTCAACGTTGCCAGCACACTGGAATTTGATTGGAAGATCTATTTGTCCCAGAAAATGATGCACATGTAGAGCTGTTTTCTGCATATAACAGTAATTCAATGTACACAACAACGTATCTTCCAAGTACTCCATGTTGTACTTGTTTTTGAGATTAAGCAAAGTTAAACAATCATTTTGTAGGAACATACAGTTCCCATCTAGAACTTATTGCCCACTAGGGCAAGTACCCACAGTGGAATCTTCAGAAATCCAGGAATCAGGCTTGCAAACCAGGAGGCTCCAGAGTAAGCCACCAGGAATTTGATCTGTCGGGGATTCGGTGGGGTCTTGCCTGGTGACAATGAAACAGCATTACCTTCAGCTCTTCACAGATACATGGCTGACACACCTACATCAGGTACACAGCTGACACACATATCTCTGGTACACAGCTGACAGATATATCTAAGGTATACAGCTGACACACATCTCAGGTAGGCAGCTGACAGACATATCTCAGGTACACAGCTGACACACATATCTCAGGTACACAGCTGACACATATCTCTGAGACACAGCTGACACACATATCTCAGGTACACAGCTGACACACATATCTCTGGTACACAGCTGACACATATCTCAGGTACACAGCTGACACATATCTCAGGTACACAGCTGACACACATATCTCAGGTACACAGCTGACACACATATCTCTGGTACACAGGACACACAGCTGACACACATCTCTCAGGTACACAGCTGACACATATTTCAGGTACACAGCTGACACATACCTCAGGTACACAGCTGACACACATACCTCAGGTACACAGCTGACACACACATCTCAGGTATACAGCTGATACACATTTGTCAGGTATACAGCTGATACACATTTGTCAGGTATACAGCTGATAACAACTTGATGTACACTCATGCATTGATTCTTTCAAGAGAAAAGTACTTGAAAATAATAATGTTTAGAAATTCTCACCATCAATGTCTACAAAGCCATATTCATAACCGAGATCTGTTGATATGAAAATCCGCCCTGTTTTCTTCATAATGTTTGGATCTGAAACATGTCACAGTACATGAAGCCAAAGTCACGTCACAGTGACACAAAGGAGATGTTGTTACTGTGAGGACCGATTCTTACACTCCAGAGAAACAGACATAACTTTTTATTCATAATTATGAGAAACAGTGATAATTTGATACTAGTCTACAACCCAAAGTGTAGCTACATGATATAGATTAAATTCTTTACTGATTCAAATACTGCAATTGTGCAATGACAAATTACAGCGTGAGAATCCCATGACCATGGAATCCCCACTTTTCCTGACCGGGGCTACTGGACCAAATTTACATGAAAGGAAACACATACTACTTAAAATCTGAAGTATAGAATTTGGGTAAGGGAGGTAACTTACAAGATTCAGATGTCCGGAAATTTGTTTATCCTGACAAAAAAGCAAGGTATTTAAATGAACCAAGCACGCCCTCACCTGTAGCCAGACCAACAACACATTTGCCGGCATATTCCACAGACTCCCCATTCTTGAAGGTTTCTTGGAATTTGCTCTGAGTAAACAAAAAACTTTGTCCTAAGATGTGCATGTTACTGAAGATCATGGAAGACATGTCTACTGGGTATCACACAGTTTACATCTGTAAACCACAAGCTGATGAGATGTGCATGTTACTGAAGATCATGGAAGACATGTCTACTAGGTATCACACAGTTTACATCTGCAAACCACAAGCTGATGAGGTGTGCATGTTACTGAAGATCATGGAAGACATGTCTACTGGGTATCACACAGTTTACATCTGTAAACCACAAGCTGATGAGGTGTGCATGTTACTGAAGATCATGGAAGACATGTCTACTGGGTATCACACAGTTTACATCTGCAAACCACAAGCTGATGAGGTGTGCATGTTACTGAAGATCATGGAAGACATGTCTACTGGGTATCACACAGTTTACATCTGCAAACCACAAGCTGATGAGGTGTGCATGTTACTGAAGATCATGGAAGACATGTCTACTGGGTATCACACAGTTTACATCTGCAAACCACAAGCTGATGAGGTGTGCATGTTACTGAAGATCATGGAAGACATGTCTACTAGGTATCACACAGTTTACATCTGCAAACCACAAGCTGATGAGGTGTGCATGTTACTGAAGATCATGGAAGACATGTCTACTGGGTATCACACAGTTTACATCTGCAAACCACAAGCTGATGAGGTGTGCATGTTACTGAAGATCATGGAAGACATGTCTACTGGGTATCACACAGTTTACATCTGCAAACCACAAGCTGATGAGGTGTGCATATTACTGAAGATCATGGAAGACATGTCTACTGGTATCACACAGTTTACATCTGCAAACCACAAGCTGATGAGGTGTGCATGTTACTGAAGATCATGGAAGACATGTCTACTGGGTATCACACAGTTTACATCTGCAAACCACAAGCTGATGAGGTGTGCATATTACTGAAGATCATGGAAGACATGTCTACTAGGTATCACACAGTTTACATCTGCAAACCACAAGCTGATGAGGTGTGCATATTACTGAAGATCATGGAAGACATGTCTACTAGGGCTGCACAGTTTAACCCAGACCCAGATTCAATTCGATTTTTGATATTGGGCCCTCGATTCGATCATTTTCAATTTGATTCTTCATACAAGTAAAAACATCAGATTTCATTTAGCTCTCAGAGGTCAAGTGAGTCGGCATTTTTTGTGTGAAATCCATCGTCAACTTGGCGATATCTACTAATGACAATGCTAATTGGATAATTAGCCCGGTGTCAACCAATCATGTTTCGCTTTATTTCAGCACTCAAAACTGCTCAAGTTGGATTAAACATACGTTTTCGATGTGTGGAAACAACTGAAATAGATATTCAAATATCGAACCGAAATAGTGATAATAGTTATCGAAAATCAAAACATAGGTGTCAGATTCGATTTTCGATGACGTACCTACTGGGTATTACACAGTCTGCTCACAGCAGAAACTCACAACAAAATCTGCAAGCTCAATTCACTGTTTGACTTGGTGTCTTCATGTTGGTCCAGATAGTATGGAATATTTCATTTGTTTAGTTACTGCCCCTTTAACTATTACAGTTATTTCCTACACTGTTGTTTAGGATATATATATGCATAAATTATGGCACATCAGGTACAAAGACTCATTTACTGCAGTGAAACACTTACAAACATGGAGTTGGTTTTTTTCTGATTCATCATCCATGAAACGTGTGACGGTCTCTGTCTTTACTGCCCCTGGCCACAGACTGGTAAAGGCCACGTTGTGTCGCTTTAGCTCCACGGAGCAGTCTTTGGCCATCCGGGTCACACTGAATCAGACACTTGAACATGTTAACACACACACAGAGTTTCTCTCTGCATCACTATCATTTGGGAATGTTCAGTTTAATATAACTTATGAGAAACTAGTTAATCAGATCATAGGAGCACAAATAAGGTAACCAGTAACATGTAACCAGGCTTTTTATGGCAATAACAACATGAAAACATCTTCACCACATCTGTTTAAATTACGAGCTGACGTAACGTAGATACAGCTGACAGTGACACAAACATGACACAGATGCTTCCCTGCGACTCACAGCTTCTTTGCCAATACCATACGGCACATTGAAGAGGTACGACAGTCCTCCGATTGAAGATATGTTAATGATGAGGCCCTGTTTTCGTGGTACCATCATCCGAGACGCCAGCACAGAGCAGATGTAGTGGTTCCTGACGGGAAAATAGTCAGTCACTTGAAGACATGTAGGTCAGGATTTAAAAACAAATTAGCACCTATTTATAAGAATTTGAGGATAGTTCTTCTGCAGGGTGTTTAACTGTTTTAAACTTCATAACTCACTTCTCGTGGCATGTCCATGGATGTATGGTATAGACTAGTGTTTCAGTCAATACCTCTCTATAGCAGACATGTGCAGGATGGACAGTTTAGACTAGTGTTACAGTCAAACCTCTCTATAGCAGACATGTCCATGGATGTATGTTATAGACTAGTGTTACAGTCAATACCTCTCTATAGCAGTCATGTCCAGGATGGACAGTATAGACTAGTGTTACAGTCAGTCCTCTCTATAGCAGACATGTGCAGGATGGATGGTATAGACTAGTGTTACAGGCAGACCTCTCTAAGGCAGACATGTGCAGGATGGATGGTATAGACTAGTGTTACAGGCAGACCTCTCTATAGCAGACGTGTCCAGGATGGACGGTTTAGACTAGTGTTACAGGCAGACCTCTCTATAGCAGACATGTGCAGGATGGACGGTTTAGACTAGTGTTACAGTCAAACCTCTCTATAGCAGACATGTGCAGGATGGACGGTTTAGACTAGTGTTACAGTCAGACCTCTCTATAGCAGACATGTCCAGGATGGATGGTTTAGACTAGTGTTACAGGCAGACCTCTCTATAGCAGACATGTGCAGGATGGACAGTTTAGACTAGTGTTACAGGCAGACCTCTCTATAGCAGACATGTCCAGGATGGACGGTTTAGACTAGTGTTACAGTCAGACCTCTCTATAGCAGACATGTGCAGGATGGACAGTACAGACTAGTGTTACAGTCAGACCTCTCTATAGCAGACGTGCAGGATGGACAGTATAGACTAGTGTTACAGTCAGACCTCTCTATAGCAGACATGTCCAGGTTGGACGGTTTAGACTAGTGTTACAGTCAGACCTCTCTATAGCAGTCATGTCCAGGATGGACAGTATAGACTAGTGTTACAGTCAGACCTCTCTATAGCAGACATGTGCAGGATGGACAGTATAGACTAGTGTTACAGGCAGACCTCTCTATAGCAGACATGTCCAGGATGGATGGTATAGACTAGTGTTACAGTCAAACCTCTCTATAGCAGACATGTGAAGGATGGACAGTATAGACTAGTGTTAAAGGTAGACCTCTCTATAGCAGACATGTGCAGGATGGACAGTATAGACTAGTGTTACAGGCAGACCTCTCTAAAGCAGACATGTCCAGGATGGATGGTATAGACTAGTGTTACAGTCAAACCTCTCTATAGCAGACATGTGAAGGATGGACAGTATAGACTAGTGTTACAGGCAGACCTCTCTATAGCAGACATGTGCAGGATGGACAGTATAGACTAGTGTTACAGTCAGACCTCTCTAAAGCAGACATGTCCAGGATGAATGGTATAGACTAGTGTTACAGTCAAACCTCTCTATAGCAGACATGTCCAGGATAGACGGTATAGACTAGTGTTACAGTCAGACCTCTCTATAGCAGACATGTCCAGGTTGGACGGTTTAGACTAGTGTTACAGTCAGACCTCTCTATAGCAGTCATGTCCAGGAAGGACAGTATAGACTAGTGTTACAGGCAGACCTCTCTATAGCAGACATGTGCAGGATGGATGGTATAGACTAGTGTTACAGGCAGACCTCTCTATAGCAGACATGTCCAGGATGGATGGTATAGACTAGTGTTACAGTCAAACCTCTCTATAGCAGACATGTGAAGGATGGACAGTATAGACTAGTGTTAAAGGCAGACCTCTCTATAGCAGACATGTGAAGGATGGATAGTTCAGACTAGTGTTACAGTCAAACCTCTCTATAGCAGACATGTCCAGGATGGACAGTATAGACTAGTGTTACAGTCAGACCTCTCTATAGCAGACATGTCCAGGATGGACAGTATAGACTAGCATCAGATTAAAATGAAATAGCAGATGTGAAATTATCTCTATGAAACAACATTGAGAAGATGTATCATTATTATCGTTACCACCATACTGACCTCAGCCCCACGTTGTTCACCCGATCCCACATGTCTTGCCCCTGCTCCCAGAATGGGACTCTAAAGTTCTTGGCAATGTCCTAGAATAGATGACAGATTGACAAGTGATGGCAAAGCTGTTAAAGTCTTGAGGACCATACCTAACTGAATACAACATAGCTGTTGGTTGTTAGAAGTCATATAGTCAAAATCTGATGAATATTGTGGAGCCAAAGTGTGACTTGATTGGCTATCAACAGAACCATATTTCACACAATCACTGAGATGTCTATACAATACAAAACTAAGCATGAAACATTTGGTTAGAATCTCCACAACATACAAGTGAGAGTCAAAACATAAGTGAGGTTTTAAACTGAGCAAGTGCAGGCATGACTCACACTGACTGCAGCGTAGGCGTTGTTGACCAAGACATCCAGCCGACCATCCTGTTCCCGACCTACTCGCTCAAACAGCTTCTCCACATCCTCATCCTTTGAGTGGTCGCACTGCACCGGGATGCACTTGCCTCCTCGTGCCTCAACCTACACAGGGGAGATCACTCATACATGATTACTGCAGCACAACATCATAAGTGCTATGAAATGGAACTTGTACGTTATTATTAAATTAGAGGGTTTGGAAGTATAATAGAACAGAATCAACTACTTAATTAAAATGCTCAAAGTCCAACTATTTAATACAACACAATTTATTTAGACATCCTTTCACTTGTTCCCATCACTATTTGACAGAAATACTGCCAAAGTTTGACTGATTCAGTCATTTACTTCCAGACCTTGACTTAAGTCAACTTCTCAACATGCAACTTAACCACTTACATACTCATGATTCAGTAAATTCCAGTAAATTCAATGTACACGCCTGATGTTTTCCAGCAGCAACCTACCTCAGTGGCAGTATCTGTAAGGCTCCCTGACACATCAGCATCTTTTGGAGTTGTTAGCGTCCGGCCTGTCAAAGTATTAGTATTTGAAACAGATATATATATACCCTGTGGCAATGTCACACCAAACAACAATGGCTCTGGACTGAGCCCAACTGAGGAGGTCCATCACCCTATCGCACAGCACTTACTGATGAACAATTTGATATACTTTGGGTCTTTTTACCTTCTCCTTACTTCAGTATCTGCCCAACTTAGGACAGTGTTTGCAATACTTGAATTTGCCACTTGGCCACCAGGGCCTGCTGCTGCCTGCAGGCCCTGAATGAAATCTGCAGGCCCATAAAAACAACATAGACTACCCTGTACACAGTTTCACACTGTTTCTACAAAATCAATTAGCAAAGCCTATGGCGCAGAGAGAAGTTTTTTCTTGTTAAAGACTGGTGTTGACATTCCCATGCGCAAAGTACTGAAATACCAGGAAGTGAAACTGTAAGTTATCATAGCATGATGGATCATGGACGATTCCCGAATGTTAATAAAGAAAAAAATTATTGGAAAGATTCCAGTTGAAAAAAGAAAATGGACAGATAATTTACTGAAGGCCACAAGGGCCTGCAAATATTTGAAACTGCCGGCCCGATACAATAACAACCGGCGCTGGGCCTCTGGGCCGGCGATTATTTCGAACGCTGACTGAGGAGGTCCATCACCCATCAGTTACTGAGGGGGACTATTGCACAGCACTTACTCAGTTTTCAAGGATTGAATTTCTGTTCTGTGAGTATTACTATTAGCCATGCTGAACCAGTGGAGTTAGACACACTTACCTGTAATATATACTGTGGCTCCAGCCTCACCCAACTGTAGAGCGATGCCACGCCCAATTCCACGTGTTGCCCCGGTGACAATACACACTTTGCCAGCTAGGGTCTTCATTGTCAGCATAGACCTTTAGAAGCCAAGTAGATCAAAGAATCTAGTTAAGTTATCTTAAGCAAATTACTTGTAACATGTAATATTTGGAATTACTTTCTTAGTACAGAAGTACAGATTGTAGGACTATTGGTTTGGGTTCCATCCTGAATTCTCACGCACTCTCTCAGAGTTAGGCACAAACCAAGCTATCTAATCCATTCCACCAAGTACTGCAGTTTCAACCAAATATGGAAATCTGAAAACTGGTAGTCATACTTTGTGTACCCCTCTGACAAGTATTAAGAGGCCGAAACATCACTTCCTAAAAAGCACTGTGTATCAGTTTACATGTGATTAACATGTGCATTTATGCATACTCTCATGCATGAGTGAGTGAATAACTCATTCAGCAATATTCCAAAGACATGATATTAACTGACTCTGGACCAAGCAATCCTGTGATTGATAAAGTTTGGTTAATTGGTAGTGAAACAGTCAGGTAGTAAATTAGGACTCTTCCCAGCTCCACAGATATTACACACTATTACTGGCACAATACCATGCTCTTCAACATCCCTCCATACACACTGAAATGTTATTCTTTTAAAACAAGCAATGGAATTAATTTCTAAACAGGTTTAATTACTTGGAGAGAAAAAAAGTGAGAAATGGTCAGGCCATAATCTCGCTGAAATCGTATCTTGTGTATTTCTACAGCTCTCTGCATGACTAAGCTAAATGCATATTATGTATATTCCTATGTATTAACATCACGGAATCAATTATTGATAGCTCAGTTCGTTACATGAATAAAGAATACTTATCACACTACTGTCAATTACACAACACAGATACATGTAACATATACCAGTTGTATATTTGGTAGGACAGGTTTATTACTGAGAAGCGTTCACTAAGAAGGAGCAGAAATGAAGTCTGCATATAGACTAAACAGAATGAGTCGCTGACCATAAAAATAAAATATCACGATGCAACTCACTGGGATGACAGTTTGTTATGAATTGCAACAAATCGAGCATGGTATATATATAGTGATATGGGGATGAGGTGTTGTGTTATCCTTTTCATTATACTCACACAAAGGCGATCACGTATCCAGATGATGACAGTCAAACCAACAGCATGAGCGGTCCAAAGTCAATGAAGGGAGGTAATTCAAAGCGCAAGCGGAGGTAACTCTAAATCCCGCTCCTGCTTCCAGTAGGGAAAGTATCAAAAGTAGATAAGATAATTACACAACTGTTACATAAACTCGCGAATTTATATATAAGTGATCAGTTTGCGGGTTTTCTTTGCAGCTTTTAGCATTATCTCATCGATAATTTTACTAGTTGCAACACAGAGCCAGACTCATCTGACTGATTGGCATTTTAGAAGTTGATGAATGATAAGAAACAGTACGATACTTTATGGATATCAACTTCTTTATTTTATTGTGATGCGACATTTCGGTATAGATTTTTGTACCGTTGTCAAGCAAGAGTGAGGGTCTATACCGAAACGTCGCATCATAATAAAACAAAGAAGTTGTTATCCAAAAAAGCACTTTTTCTTAACTATTACTTGATAGTGTAAACTTCTACCCATTTAGTATATGATTACAATTTGTGATAAATTCAGAAACTTATTACACTTAGAATAATCAATTAAACATATATCGTGCTATATACTTGGGTACCCGTGAAGGTCCGGGTTAGAATGAACCTTCAGTATTCCATGCTTGTAGTATCGGGTGGTCAGTCTCGCTGACTCGGTTGACACATGTCATCGATTCCCAATTGCGCAGATCGATGCTCATGCTGTTGATCACTGGATTATCTGGTCAAGAATCGATTATTTACAGACCGCCGCCTTATAGCTTGAATATTGCTGAGTGAGGCGTAAAACTAACCTCACTCACTATATACTTGGGAAGATTGGTTGGACTAAGATTTTTAAGACTAATAGTATGAACTGTTGTAATATTGATGACTGTATTATATGTACTATAAATATATCATTATCTCTATAAATGTTTCAGGGTGAATTAACAACAAATAAATACTCCTTGGAGCAATATCTCACACCCGTACCATGTGCTGGTAGTTGTTTGTACATTCCCCGCCCTGGTACACTGGCACATGTGGCACAATCCCAGTGTTTGGAAATGGGTAACAGAAGTACTGGCAAAGAGAATGACAAAAACCTAAATGGATAATTCAACATCATCCCGTTTACGTCAAGCAATATTCCAGCAGCTTCAGCCTTAGGCGTCAATGTAGCTTTTTTGGTACAATCATACATGCTCTTTCTATAGAGATTTCAAAGATTTTAATCCCCATAAACAGTGATGATGGGATGTGTTCATAAAAAAGCTGAGCATATCTTGGTCCCAAATAAAATGTTTTGAAAGCTTGACTGAGGACTTGACCTTTGCCCATACTACCAGCCGCCATTTCTTTCAATGCTCAACAATTTGTAATTTATTGTACAATTGTTAAGGTTGGCACTGGTAAGAAAGTGCATAATGACACAGGTCATTAGTCTGTTTGCAGTGAAAACGTACCAAATTTCACTTTAAACAAAAAAGTAACTCAAATAAAGTGAAATTAAGATTGCGAATTCTCGTAATTTTACCTTGCCAATTGAACATTTAAATCTCAGATTTTTATTCAACTTAGGATAAAAGTTGTTTAACAAACGATCATAATTTCAAATTGCTATTATTGGTTTGTATTACAAGTGGGTAAGCGCAGTTGTTGGAAAAGTGAAACAAATGCACTTGCGGTGCTTGATGAGCGTTAACTTAACTACCGTTGAAACCAACCTTTCTTGTTCTGGGGGTTTCATTTAATGTGCATACCCCCTTGTAATACAAGTAATACCAGTAATAGCGATTTGAAACTATGATCGTCAAATTAAAATCTGTTTGAATTTTCCTAAAACAATATCTACCTGTTCACATTTTGCGTCATATTTTTCCTAAATTTCATAGTGAATCTTTAATCACTTTCAAGTTATTGTTCAGATGGACGGACAGACAGACAGACGAACATCACTCACTCATGAAGCCACCTTTCACTTAGTGGCGGAAATAAGACCGATACGTGAATTTCTGTCAAATACACATGAAACACTCAATATTACATTGAAATAGCAAAATATTTACCTGTACGTTCTTCGTAAGATCATAATATTTAGTCCTCTAGATGTCTCAATAAAAAGACTTACATTTCTTTCAGTTAGAAATTAATAAAAGTTATTTTCAACGGTTTTTCTTTTACTAATAGTTTTAATGCAAGCTTTTTTGCTGATATAAACTTCATTTATCCATGTCAGCCATACACCATCATTAATAACTGAACATGTTTTATTATCTAACTTATGTAATTGAAATTTTCAAATAAAAATTATCGCTAAAAAGTGAAAATTGAACACCAATGAAACCCAATTGCAGCCCAACAATTAAAGCTACGATTTGAGATGACCCCTGCATGATAATCCATGTGCGAATGAATCTTCCCGTCTCCACAGTGATCCAAGCAGTTGATGTCATTCATTATTTAAAATGCGTATTATTTCAGACTTGATCTCGTCACTATATGAGTCGTTTAATGCTACAGGAAAGACAAATCAGAAGTTTAAAGAGGATCTTTGTATAACATAACTTATATCTTAACATATTCTTAGGTGTGAACCTGTCACACTTTTGGTTCAATATGTTATGGTTATACAATGTGCAAAACAGATGACAAGTGATATGTTTCTTCAATTGTTACAGTAAAGAAGTTGAAAGAGGATCTTTGTATAAAATATGCATATATCTTAATATACTCAGAAGCAATAAAAAACGTCAGTACGAATTCAAAATGAGATAGGCACTGTTATCAAATCGTTACAGAAACTGACATAATAAGCGGATCAAAAACATTTTTGGGTGTACAATATCCTGACACATCAATGAATAACTCTGCACAATTAAAGACATTATGTGAACGTTTGCAGTCCTTTCAGACCCTTGACTTTGGTATCTAGTGTGACCACCACGAGCGGCAATAACTGCAGCACAGCGTCTATGCATGGAGTGCACCAATTGACTGATGAAGGCCATTGGCACCTGGAACCACACTCTGAGAAAGGCCTGACGCAATAAATCGGCTGTGTTCGGCCTTGGTATGACATTATTCAATCTCCTCTGAATTTCATCCCAAAGATGTTCAATTGGGTTTAAATCAGGACAAAGGGCTGGCCACTGCATAATGTTGACACCGTTCTGCTGTAGGAAGTCCCGTGTAGCTCTGGCAGTATGAGCCCGGGCGTTATCATGCTGGAAAATGTTGTTCCGGTGACGTGAGCAATGTGGTATGACGTTGGGTCTGAGAGCTTGGTCGATGTAGCGCACCGCTGTGATGCCGCCTCCTCTCCCTGGGCCAAGGTTTTTGAACACTACAGGACCCACTCTCTGGTTCAGGCCTATTCAACCCCATGCCATGATGCTTGTACCTCCCCACAAGTCTCTTTCCATAACACATTGGTCTGTGTAACGCTGGCCACATCGTCGCCATATTCTTATTCTGCCATCTGCAGTTGATACACAGTACTGACTCTCATCTGTGAACAGAACAGTTCTCCATGGCCTGTATCGCCAGTTTTGGTGTTGTAGGGCAAACTGTAGACGTTCACGCCGATGACGAGGGGTGAGGATAGGTCCACGGTAAGGTCTACGGCAATGGAGGTTCCCGCTGTCTGGCGTGCTGTTTCGGATGCCTGCATGAAGGGATTCTGTACATGCTGTCGCACAACATGGCGGTCTTGTCGTCTTGTGGTCACCCTTGGTCTGCCAGTACAGGGGCGATCAATTGTGGTGTTGGTGGCCCGGAAACGTTGCTGCAGCCTGTAGATGACCTGGAAGTGACTGGCAACGGCTTGTGCAGTGTGGCCAGCTTCAAGTCTTCCTAGCGCCTGGTTCCTCAGCTGTCGTGAGTCGCGGCATCCTGCTGACGTTGTAATGTGAAAGTTTCAACCAGGTTTGGGGGTGCGTTTTACAGGGCTGGGCCTTGTGAACAGCACGTGCAGCATGAGTTGCATGAAAAACATGGAGAACACCGTACCATCTACGAGATCAGGTTGCGTTTTTGAGACCATTTCCTGGGTTCCATTCTGTGTTTGGGAAGGAATGTCTTTGCTGTTGGAGATGTTGTAAAAATATACAATCAAAATATTAAATGAGTTTACAGTTATCCGTTTCTGCGAAGGAAAATTCCAAACTGACGTTTCTTTTGCTGCTTAGTATATATTCTTAGGTGTAAACCTGTGTAAACTACACTTTTGGTTCAATATATTGATGTTCATATTATGTGAAAAACATTATTAATCGACATTTTTGTCTTTCCTGTAACAAACATATCTTTCCCGTAACAACAATATTTTTTATATTATTTTAAGGTTTTAACGAATCATATTGATTTAAAAACATTGCATATAAAGTATGAATGTTTTCATTACCATTGATGTAATAAAACATTTTCTTGGGTGAAGTTTTGCTGAAAAATCCAAAATGGAAACTTTCTTCTATGTGTTATTTTATGAAAAGTATGCATACAAATCTATTTGAGCAAAGAAATCAATGCAAATTCAAACATTTATGTGGATATACATACAATCTAAGCTGATCTTCATGTCTGTCATACAATATTGCTAGAAATATCATATTTTATAACATGTTACATCATCTATGTGTTGTTACGGGAAAGACATGTAAATTGGTAATTCGTGAAAGCAAAAAAAAAAAATAATTGCAATTAAGGCTGAGTTCTGTTATATTTAGAAAGAGCAATAGCATATGATGCCATTTAGAGAATTAAAAAAAATAACTTTTCAATCATTTCATTTTGTCATTTCATGAGAACCAAATCTTGACATTTTTTTAAAACGACTCATATGGCTGGAAAAATGCCGATGCGACGTAAAATTCAACTCAACATTATCTCTGATTGTGTCAGTTGTAATCTGTTTCTTAAAATCGGTTAAATATGCAATATTTTTTACCTGTGAAACGACATTTCCATAATATATTACCAAAGGGAGGGTGAATACTTTTGATACAAATTTTGAAACAGGTCTTAATGATGTACAAATGTGGGTAGAGGAATTAGATGTAGATATTAATGAAACCGAGGTCTCCACTGCTGTTAAAAGGTTGAAGTTGGGTAAGTCAGCTGGTTATGATGGCATTATCAATGAGTTTCTGGTTCATGGCGCATCACTATTGATTCCCGTACTGACGAAATTGTTCAATGCTATTTTTAGAACAGGGCATTTCCTACCAGGATGGCCTAAATTAAAGGGGTTATCGTTCATACCGGCACTACCGGATAATTATAGACGCGTCAAATTGATGTCGTGTTTGAGCAAGTTGTTTACTTGTACTGTTTTGGTTGAAACATATTCACATATACGTCAGGGAGACGCGCCCCTCTGATTGGTTGAAATTTCGTTCGCTGGAGAAAATTGTGCACTGTTGTCAGAAAGGTCGAAGGTATAGCTTTCGGCAACAGTAGTCTCCTATTCAGCGTCGTCTTCCAACAGTTATCACTAAAATGATCTGAGCATAATCGCGAATACTTGTTAAATTGACACCACGAGCGCTTCTCTTGAACAAACCGCATCCATTTTTCTCGGAGCACTGGATCGGACGGAAACTGGTGCAAACTCCGAATGTCAGTTTCAAGTCTTGCATTGTACTTGGACGAATGACAGTTTCCAGCCACGCAGTAGTTCACCATCTCAGTATTTGGTGATTGAATCGAACGCAAATGCAGAAAAAATGAGCATGTATTTACAAAACCCAACATCTCTATATACACACAGATGAGCGTATCGGCAAATGAACCAGCCAATGAAAAGTCTTCGTTACACTTGAGTGCACTGACTGGGTTCGGTATCCCGGCTGCTTCGTTTCGAGGGAGGTAAACCCAAGTACAAAATATTGCACTTTTGATTTGCGATTGTACGCTTATAATTTTGTTTATTTGTTTTTTCATAATCAGCAATGTATATTATATGTCATGAATAAGTGATAATTGTGTTTTAATTATGTTTGATTTTTTGGTTGCATGTGACCTTTAAGTTAATGAAATGTCGAAATTGCACTTATGCCAATAAATGATTTATGTATTTGTACCCCCATAGAGTATATGTGATCTTTAAATATTTCTTCACTAAACTTTGTACATAGATAGGTCTGGTAGTGAACTGGTGCCTGTTGGTAGTTTTGGATTTCTGAATATAATTTTCTGGCCTTTCCATGGCAACAAGTTTTACTTCGACTGAAATTGGTGGTATTGCTCTTTGCTGGAGCAGAACTCTGAAACCTTTCAATGTTTCTTCACCAAACGTGTCACTTAGATTAGAGGGCTAATTTTGTCTGCACATTTGGAGAACAGAATTCCATTTTGTATGGCTCTTGTTACATCTTGCAGGCTAGATTGTATCAATGCCGCTTATTGATTTTTAACGTGTGGCAAACCTCATAAAGACAACTCCCAAGGTTACTGCCAGTGAGTGCCAGGTTGATACACTTCCATAATACTATACTGTCTGCTTACACACATTTCAACAGTATCAAATGTCAATCTAACTTTAGACAACCTTCAATATATGGATTGTTTTATTTTTACTTATTTTTCTTCTATTCTGTATATACATATATTTAGGAGTAAGTTAGTTAAGCTGTAGCTCATGTGTCCTTCGAGCCCATGCCATGACCTGCTCAACTGATTGGACAAGTTAACCATCTCAGTTAACCCTTTGTCAAACAGGTTGCACTCAGTCTGCACAGTCACTGCACAGTCAATCCAATTTCCATCTTTATTAACCTTAAGCTTTTAACTGAATTTATTTAAAGGAGAATACGAACGAAAACAAAACTTTTGATATATTGTAAAGGATATTCTAAAACGTCACATTTCGTGATTAAAATTGAACAAAAAGTTTGTAAAATAGCAATAAAAACACAAAACGTACTCGTATTTCCGCCTATTACGGAAACACCCGACAGTTAATGAGCAGTGGGGATATCACGTGACATGACGTCACATGTGCCTGTTGCTGGTGGCTTCCTCTTTGATTTTACCTCACAACTTAACAGTGTCCATGGATTCTGAAGCAGTAAATGATGTTCCTGATGTCATTTCTGAAATGGATACAATCCGATTTTACATCTTGCAAGACAATCTTCTACTGAAGATGAAGAAGAAGAATCAAGCGAAACGGAGGCATCGCTTGAGGTCAAAATAAATTTTAAAATAGACCATATCATTAACAAGATTACTATTTGTCAGCAAAATGTCATACAGTTCTAGCCAGCAAACTCACCCCTATAAATATACTAGGCACATAAAGAAACTGTGCATACAAAAATTTAAAATCTAAATTTATCAAACCTGTGTAGACACATAAGGATTTAAACTCAGAGATTAGTGACATGTATCCAACATGCATGCACGTGCCACGTTCCGTGACGTCAGTGGGTTCGTCCATGAGACGTGCAATACGTTGTTGTCACGTGCATTCCGGGAAAGAGAAACAGAGCAAATGAATGCCACACAATACTGTCACTTTGGAAATCTCAAACCCTGCCCTTGCGATCGTTCAAAAACTTAAACGGCTATTGAAACGCATACCATGCCAAGGCTCACGTCTGTACAACGTCATTAGGCCATTGGGATGGTCCGTGGGGGAATGTCTCAACGACAAGTGGCTACACATTTCCACTGCCACCGGAACACCATTTCTGCACTGGTGAGACGCTACCAGAACACAAATGACGTCATCGATCGGCCACGTTCTGGACGTCCACCTGTAACAACGCCAAGACAGGACAGATGGATAAGGGTGACCCATCTTCGCCACAGGTTTCAGACTGCAGTGATGACTGCCCGAACCATCACAGGACTTCGCCGTATCCACCCCAACACAGTTCGACAGCGTTTACGTCATCACGGGATCAGACCACGACGTCCCGCCATACGGCCTATCCTGACACAACGTCATCGACAAGCTCGCCGAATGTGGTGCCGAAATCATTTGGTGGAGAAATGTTGTTTTTACAGACGAGTCCAGGTTTAACATTTCCCATAGTGATGGACGTCAACGTGCCTATAGACGCGTGGGAGAAAGTTATGCACAGGCCTGTGTCTTGGAGGGGATTGGCTTTGGTGGTGGTTCCGTGATGATTTGGGGTGCAATAACAGCACGCCAAAGAACTCCTTTGGTGATTGTTCAGGGCAACTTACCTGGTGTGGGCTACAGGGATCAGATTCTTCGACCTGTGGCAATTCCTTTTCTGCAACGTCATGGCCCTGGGTTAACATTCCAACAGGACAATGCCCGCCCTCATACGGCAAGGGTTGCTATGGATTTCTTCCAACGCCACAACGTTGACTTACTGCCTTGACCTGCAAATTCACCGGATCTCTCCCCGATAGAGCTTGTTTGGGACGAGATTGTTCGACGTCTACGCCGTCTTCCTCATCCACCAGATAACGTCCTTGACCTTGCAACAGAACTTGAGAGAATCTGGCGTGACATCCCACAAGCCTTCCTTGCACGTTTGATAGGATCTATGCGTCGTCGATGCACTGCTGTTCTCAATGCCGATGGTGGACATACCCGTTATTGAGCTTGTGACATGGTCGTTTGACCCCTGTCCCGCTTGTGGACTCGTGACGTCATTGTGCTTGACTTTTCAATTGAAATTCTCCCGACTTGTTATGGCCTCATGATCCCTCCATTAAAGTTTATATGTACCTTTGACATTGTTATCGTACTTATCAACTGGGATAATATTTTGACAATGCATGTGGCTAGTATATATGACCAGTCACAAAGATTTATTTTTTTTAAGAATGTGATTACAGTTCACTTTGTGTCAAATGGGTGACTGTAGGTTGTCTGGGATTTAAAACCAAAATAATTATGCTTCAGACGAGGGAAAATAAAAAATACCTCCTTCAAAAATTACACTGGAATTATTTTGTTGAAAAAAAATTAGGATCCTAGTTCTCATTAATAAAGCATCAAGTCAGAGATAATATTCGCGACGCAGATAACTTATTCCCCGAAAACTGGTTAATTATAAAATACAAGTCAGTAGGGCTTCCACGGGTACTCGAGTACTCGAGGACGAGTCGGGTTTAGCTGGACTCGAGTCCATTTTCTAGGACTCGAGGACTCGAAAAGGGGAGATAACTCGAATTATTGGGTTACGTTGAGAGATAGTCTGTCTGCCATGTGCAAAGCATGAGCGGCCGTTAACGTCTGATATTAGATAAGATATAACTTTATTATCCCGAAGGAAATCTTATACATCCAAACTGTCTCAAAATGAATATGTACACAGTTCACAAAAATGTACACAATAATTACATGCACAAAACGAAAGCTATTTACACAATTAAAGTGACATGATATAATTCAATTAACCATGAAGGTAAAGAGGCTGAATAATTCTAGTTGTAATCACATAATGACAATTCAAAATATTTGTTGCATTCACGAATACCTGATAGTATGAAAGACTGTCGAGCTCTGTTCTGAGGGAAGGTAATCGACAGCAGCGTCCAGAAAGAAGTAGTTCAAAATGGTGAGATAAAATGTGTTAACTATCAAATCTAATTTTAGTTGCGTTTTTGACAATCTGGCGCTCATAGATAAAGGGAATATACTCGAAAGACACTCAAGCAATTTTGCTGGCAGTATTAACAATTTTGAAAAATTGTTTTTGTTGCGATCAGACAGACCCCCATACCAACATAGAAAATTGTAGCTCAACACAATAAAGATTTGATAAAAAAACTGTCATTACGGTTTTGCCAATGCCTTGGTGATAATAATGTTCAGAATGGGAAATTAGGCCAGTAACAGTGGCGTCATCTGCGAATTTCACAGTAAACAAGTCATTTATTGACAAGTAACAATCATTGGTATACAAAACGAAAAGTACGGATGAAGGAACACAGCCCTGTGGAGCTCCAGTAGACGTTGAGAGAAAAGTAGATTGATAGCCATTGACACTGACATACTGAGTTCTATGTACCCTGAATTCTTTAACCCATATGATAATGTTTTTATTAACACCTAGATTAAATAGTTTACCCCTCATAAGGTGTGGTTGTGTGGTATTAGTTGTTACAAGTCTGCAGATGAGAGTAAATATTATGCATCGTGTGAGATTTCACTTCTTAAAATGATTAGGTAACTATCTTAATAGACATGGAGAACGTACGATAAAAAATCAAATGTATGGGCGTATCTTGATCTGGACAGTGAAAAGAGAAAAATAACCAAATGCCGCCTGTGCGGTATATCACTGCGTTATGCAGGCAGTACAACCAGTACGATGAAAAAACAACAACATTTGGCAAGTAAACATCCAAGTACTGATTCTGACCAACAGGAAATTTTAGTCACACGACGATATAGTCGGAATGATGTAAGTGTTCACTTTGTGACCGGAACACGTGATGCCGGTTACGTTATCGTTTGCTTGAAAGGTATGAATTTCGAGTACTCGGGTCCGAGTCGAGTCTCGCCCCTCGAGTACTCGAGCCCAAGAAAATGGACTCGTTGAAGCCCTACAAGTCAGGACAACGTATGTTTCCCCATTGTTTCGTTATGAAAATAGTTATTGTACTCGGTTATAGCCTTAGAATGACATCTTGTCATCCAATGAGAATACAGAACAACTTGCACGGCACACACTACTGATAAATAGCGAGTCTGATGCCGACGTGCGTAATTGGACAAAATGGAAAACAATGAAAGCAACAAGTACTTCATGATTTGCCGTTGTATTCGGCAATGTTTCTAGTAGACTGCATCATTTAGGGCTCCAGACCGAAATTATAGCAAAACATTTTCAAGCTCATGTGAAATTCTTACTGATTTTGATAATATATATATATCGGACTTAGCTACAAAATGCCCTAACAAATTTGGTCATTCATCCTATTTGTTCAAATTTATTTATAATGATTGAATATATGCAAAATGTATAGTTTTTGTCAACTTATTATGATATTGTGTTCTTCATATAAAAGTTATTAGGAAGTAATCAACATGTATATATATATATGAAGAACATAATATCAAAGTTGACTATGCATTTATGGCCTATATTTATTCATCATAATAAATTGACATTTTGACTACAAATTTGCGCAATTTGACCAAATTTGCTGGGTCATTTTGTAGCTGGGGCAATTCGACTGGCAAACGGACTTGATTGAATTTATGTTAAAAATACCACTGACAGTAAGTTGTTACAGGGAATGATGGAGTATAAATGAATCTCGTGGGTATTTTTTCCTTCTGCAGCCTAGCTTGGGGATTTCCATACCCCCGTGCGTGTATGTCTCTTCCATATGCGTCCGACTCGGAATGATCGGCGCATTTCTCTTGCCGAAATCTGTCATTTCACCTGGAAAACGGAAGAAATGATGGTTCTTTCCCATGTTCGATGATGCCGTGCTTCCCCAGGCAACGCAATACACCATCGTACTATTTAAAAAAACGACAGAAACAACACGATTTGTACTACTGTAGCGATTGGTCTTTGGCAATATGGCGGACTCCAGGCACATTTGACGTCACGAGCTGAAAGGTCACGTGGGTTCCAGCGAAAATGCATAATGGCCGAAGCTGAGATTTACATAAACTGTTTTCGCGATTAAAACATAATTATACATAATTTTTAATTGAAAATTTGGGAATATATTTCTGATGACTTTATCTTTCACCCAGCAAATTATTGCAATTCACTCGTATTCTCCTTTAAAAACAGATGTATTTTTCTCAGTAATATGGCTTACATATAAAGGACAAATCAAAACAAAGGGAAACTCATCTTCAGTATTAAAATGACAATTGATATACTTTCTTTCATTTACATTTATATTTTTGTATCTTCCACATTCAGTTGATAACTTATGGGCAGACAAGCGAAATTTTGATAAGTATTTCCATAAATTAGTTGAGTTTGTTAAATAATATTGCAAAGTACAACAATCTATGATGTGCTTATAAATAACACATTTAATACAGTCAACTTTACAGTGAACCTTACACATCAGGTCAGTCCAATATGTCTCCATATATTTATATTGTATATTATCACATTTATATGTTGCAGTTTTCAAACCTGTTCTATTAAAGTAAACTAAGTGTTTAATATAATCAACCAGCTTCAACCTTAGGCGTCAATGCAACTGTTTCGGTGCAATCATACATGCTCTTTCTATAGAGATTTCAAAGAGCCTCAGGAAGTGATTGCTCAGTAATCGCCATTTAAACAGTGATGATGGGATGTGTTCATAAAAGAAAGCTGAGCATAATCTTGGTCCCAAATGAAATGTTTTGAAAACTTGACCGAGGATTTGAAATTTGTAGCCTGAGCAAGTCGCATGATGCTCTTCCTAGATGGAGGTTGTTCAACTGTACCTCGAGTGCTCTTCCTAGATGGAGCTTGTTCAACTGTACCTCAAGTGCTCTTCCTAGATGGAGCTTGTTCAACTGTACCTCCCTCAAGTGCTCATCCTAGATGGAGCTTGTTCAACTGTACCTCAAGTGCTCTTCCTAGATGGAGCTTGTTCAACTGTACCTCAAGTGCTCTTCCTAGATGGAGCTTGTTCAGCTGTACCTCAAGTGCTCTTCCTAGATGGAGCTTGTTCAACTGTACAAGTTTTCAAAGTGTTTAACAGTAAAGCTTTTCTAAAAGTTTTATAGTAACTGTGTGGAGCATATTTCCAAATTTGACTATCATTATCAGAATAATGTCCCATGCTATTCTGCTGACATGTAATGTTATCATACGTTTTCAGGTGACCACTTGACATGCCTTTGCATACCAGGGCAGGTTACGCTCCCCTTTTAATGATATACAGTCATCCCTCGCCATAATGCGGGTCTTGGGGTCCATGGATGACCCCCTGCATAGTTAGACACCCGCGTTATAGTAACTATTATATAACACACAATAAAGGCCAAATAAAATCATATTTTCCATGGACATACCAGAACTGCTAGTCTGTAGTGAGAATTGTATAATGAACCCAGCCTTAAAGTGAAGATATTTCTCATGATTATAGAAACGGATTTGTCTGTTATAGTTATGTCCACAAACTAAGGCCCATGAGTGAGTGTCTTCTAAAGGTACTAACATATCACTTTTGGTGCTAGATTTTCTTTCACCAACTGCTTGGTGCTGATGTGTGTCAGCATGTGTGTTGAGGAATCTGGTGTTCTGTGGTTCAGCAGCTACAACAACAAACCCGGAGTTGGATGGAAAGTCTCAAAATTTATTGATATTTCAGAAGCATCATTTCCAGGAAACATTAGTGATGGTCTCTCAACTAATGATGAACCTACTAACGTCCAATAACCCACTTAATAAACAACCTACATGAAACTCCATGTACACAAACTATAACATTACAAAACATAAAAACTGAGGACTTAACATTTGAAAACAATATTAAAATCTTATTAATCAAATCTAAAATTGATGATAAACAACATTTTGTAATAATGATCAAATAATATTCTTTGATTTACAGTGAGAAATGATATTCCATAATCTTGGCATCAAACAGAGGTTAAATGAGAGACATCACCAGTGTACTTCCATTCAGTTCCAATCTTCTATGGCCAGTGGAATACATATATACTGTAACGTCTACAGAACACTAGAGTATTGAGTCTGAACACAGGTGGTGGTACAACCGAGCAAGCCCAGCTGCTCTTCCAGACATACAATGTACAACACTACACCATCAACTTGGAGAAAGTCACAACAGCTACAACAATAGTTTGCACAAGATTCCATAGCTTATCATCAAAATGGCAATGTTGATTAAGTCTTGAGTCACATATCACGTTCATTTACAGAGAAACCTTTTGAAGCTAGCCTTCTATTTCAGGGTTTTCTTTAACTGTACACCTGCCTAAGTGTACGCTCTGAACAAAGACAGTTCTCAAAATTACAACATTTTTATTCCTGTATTGAATATTATATAAGACCCTCATTCAAATGGCTGATCACCATGACCCTGACTAGAGTTGTATTGAATGCCCTTAGATTGACACAACTCTTGTTTTTTGGTAGATCAGCATCCTGAAGCTTTACATCATTGTTAAGTTATCCCAATATGTCCAGTGCTACACCAGACTACATAAGACCTGGATACTGCCAGGAGGTCACCAGGAGGCAGACAAGTTGATTCTACGTCACTTATTTACATACATGCCTGGTCTAGCTGCAGGCAGGCAGGTTCCAGCACAACACATGAATTGAGTACAGCCAACAACTAGAACAATATACACACATTCAGTCTCCACAAGGTTACATTGCTGCACACCGCAAAATGAAAACCATTCTAGCTTATTGCAGATTCTTGTACAATAGCCATTTAAATACTGCCATAAACATCAATTGTTTTGGTTTACTAAGTAAACATAACACAAAGCCACTTATACATATTACTATACTGTATCAGATTTCAGAACTATATACCAACAAGGAGACTCGGACAAGAAATGCTGTATAGTTATAAATATCCTTGATTATGTGATGAATGCACATTGTAAATAGAAAGTAACAAATGAATAAGTTATCTTCATGGTTAATTACATATTGCAATGATGACAACCTTCACTACATGACGGCTGTAACAACACAACCAATATCTTCTTATTTTCCAAAGCATGAAATATTTATGAAACTGACATGACTTTTTAAATAAAAGCAACACTTCTCACCTAAAGCAGAATAATCATCATTCAAGTAATCCTGTCTTTTTGTTCCATTTGAACAAACTCATTCTGAATATCTTACAGAAGTACCACAAAATAATGTCCTGATTTCTACTCAAAATTTGTATCAAAAGCATTCACCCTCTCTTTGGTAACATAACACTCAGCACCGTGTGTGGACTTTTCATAAGTAGTCCAAGCTAATCCTCTCCAAGACAAAGTTCTAGACATCTTGGTATTTTGTAAACACAACCCAAGAATAATAGGGGCACCTCCAACTGGGTTTGCTAAAATTTTCATAATGAAATTGCATTATCAATATGATAAAATGCATGTCATTGGCAACTTAAACAGCTATATATCAAAACTGTTTGCATTGAAAACTGGCTTGCAGTTACTGTCAGTCTGAATGTTGACTTTCAGAGATGATGCAAACACCTAGAGCTACCAGCAGTTTGCTTGCATAGGATGTAGATGATGTCTCAGTGCTACTGATGTCAACACCAACCACTGTAGGGCTAGGGGAACCCACTATAGGAAGTGGTGTGTCTCTAGATATCTTAGAGATGACGTTATAAATAGGCCTGATGCCTAGGACTTGAGAATCTGGAAATGTGGACTACAATAAAACATGTAGTACAATCAAACAATTCAAGATGTATGCTGTGCTGTCTTGATTTCTTTCCTTCCTTTCCCCAGTTAAACCATCCCTGTAAGAACCTGACATGCATTAACTAAATGTAAATGTAACCCAACATGGTAGGTGTCACTGTGTACAAGTAGACATCCTCTGCTAATTTCCGATGCTAGTCTAGCTATCAGTTCTTGATTGATGTCTAATACGCATCTTAGTATCAAGTTGATATGATGATTGATATCAGTATGTTTCATTTGATGAACAGAACACCTCTCTATACAAGTATCATAGTATTAATCAGTGTGAATATCACCAATATTTTATAATGTACATACAATACCATGTCACTATCAGTAATATGTAGAAACATGTGACCATCAGAGCTCCAGGAAAGATTAAATCTGTACGTAACTTGTCCTCAAATATGCTAGTTGAGCATCTTTAAATGATAAAATGTTACAAAAGTGATGATTTGAACCAAAGGCACGAAACATGTTTTGCCCCAGCAGATGAAGACACTGACGTCCTACATACAGACATTGCTTCGGTCCAGTACCTCGTCACAACAGCGTCGCACAACCACAGTGCTACACATACTTACATTGTGCACATACAAACCACTTGTCACAAGCATTTCATTACATACACAGTTTGTAAATAATGAAACTTTTGAGCCTTTGTTTATGATTCTGTGCTTCTCACCAACATGCCTTTCACAAGCATAACGACCGCCTCCGTGGTGTAGTGGTAAGAGCGTCCGCCCGGAGAGCGGAAGGTCGCGGGTTCGATCCCCGACCGCGTCATACCAAAAGACGTTAAAATATGGTACTTGTTGGTCTCTGCCTGGCGCTCGGCATTAATGGGTACAACAAGGACTGGTCGGCTCGGAGTCAGTATAATGTGTCTGAGTGGGGTATTCATGCTTCACTGCGGCGTCGTATCTCAGTGGGCTAGCACTATAAAACCAGCTTACGTCTGGGCTAGTACAAGCAGCCGCACATACACATACACACGCATGCACGTCGTCATATGAGAGAAATATTCTCAAGCACGACGTTAAACCCAATTTCACCTCACCTCACCTCACAAGCATAACACTTTTAAACACATATTTCAGTTTCTAGTAAGAAATAGCACACACCAAATGAATCCATTTCTTAGCAGCAAGTTCACTTATCTTACACTGTAAAAATCTTTCTGTACCAAATACAAAGGCGCGTAATGACGCAGTAGATATCATGAATCAAATCAAAACTTTATAGCTCATTTTTCAGATGCATTTAATTGATCCTTAATTTTTTAAAAATAGTTTCAAGAGAAATTCCAAACACTAAATTGTAGCTGAATTTAAATTATAAATTCAAGTCAAGCAAATACAGCATACAACACCAGAAATGAAACATTCATTTTTGAGATGATCCCCATGGAAGCCAAGTATTGTTCTTGTCAATTTGTCATTACACTGAAAAACACTGAATTAAATGCTGTGTGTGGTGTCATACCACTGATGGATATACTCATTGAGGGCACTTTATTATTGCATATGTGCCCTTAACAAGTATTGTCATCAAGTTTTGTTGTCAGCAATGGTCTTGTATGTATGATCACATGATTCTTATGTAATATAATAGGATGAAATAAGTTGCTCACCATTGCAATGGATACAATAATGATTGGCCAACATTGTGCCAAATGGACTAAACATTAATATCAAAACATTGTAAACTCTCTCAAAATGTGCAGTGATGATTCAATGCAGATAATATCGATCAGTAAATCAAATACAAGATAAAGACAGAAAGACAGAAATATACATATACTGGGGTTGTAAAGGCTAAAAGAAAATGGTTCTGCAGCAACAATGAATAATTTAAACCAAGGCATTTTGTCCTGCTTTATAGACAAACTAATAGTTTACAAACCATAGGGGCTCATATTTTCACCAAAACAAGGGGTCCCCCTCAACGATTTTTCAGGATTACTGACAGAAAACAAATTATTTACTCATTTCATAAAGTTTCAACACAACAACACAATATACATGTATCATGTTAAACATCACTTTGAGGTTACTAACTGGTTTATATCTAATAACCTTGCCCAATAATGAAAAAGTCTTTTTGAAATCCTGATGTGGTTTAGTGAAAAATGAATGATTTTTATTGGCAATACATCCAGGTATGAAAAATCCTGAATAACAAACTTCTTGTTAGTGCCACTTGGCAACAAAAGATATGTACATAAATAAGTATAATTATCATCATCATCATATACATCAAATCTGGGCAAGACAATACTTGCATTGAAGTATTCCTGTGATAAATGACAGCTAAATGACAGTGTAACACAGAGATTCCATATCCTTTGTGACAACTGTCCCCACTTCTAACAGATGAAGTCACAGACACAGACTTCATAATCTCCCATTACATAGAGACCTTCACCTTAAGAGTTAAGAACTTTAGCCTCTTTTCCCCAAGAGACTTTTACTTCAAACACATTAAGAGGAACTTTGAGTATAACAGACCACTGTGGTGTTCAATGTATCTGACCAAATTGCACTTTAAAGAGTTGTCATTATTCCAAGACAAAATGGAAGAATATTTTCATCTACACTTTTCAAAGTTCAAAGAAAGAGCTACTCATATTCATAGCAACTGTTTTCGGTGATGGATTTCTTTGACCGTTGAGATGGAGGGGTCCTGAACATGGCTTCAAGGCGAGCACGGGAAGCATTGGGGGATGCCCTGGGGGTAGATGGGGGTCTGTAGAGGGAATCACTGGACACACGGCTGGATGTGGAGGGGGAGATAGGAGATGGTGGGCGCTTGTACAGAGAATCACTCAGAGGCTTGAATGAACTTTGACCATCTTTTGGCAGGTTGGGACTGCGATAGGGCGACTCCATGTTTGATTTGAAGGTGCCGGGCATGATGACTACATCACGATTGTTTGATAAGCTCCGATGAGGCATTTCCGGGGAGGCACGGAAGGACCTGTGGGGCATCTCTGGTGATCCTCGGAAGGACTTGTGTGGAGTTTCTGGTGATCCTCGGAACGTGCGCTGCATGTGTGGACTCCGATAAGGAGACTCTGGTGGAGAGCGGTGGATTCCAATCATCTCTCTCACAGACTGGGGGCTTCGATAGGGCGACTCAGGTGACGACTTGAATGAGTTGGTTGATGCCCGAGGTGACATAGGGGGCTTATAGTTATAAAACCCTTCATTTGACCGGAAGGATTTTGTAGACTCTCGTGGAGAATTGGGCACCAATGTGTCATCAGAGGCCTTGAAAGAGTTAGTCCCTGATGACTCCCTTGGGGAGGGCGACGGTGGTATCCGATACACTATGTCACTTGCAGTCTTGAAGGAGTTCATGGAGTCTCTCTGGGACTGAGGGGTGCGGTAAAAGGCTTCAAAAGTTGCTTTAGTGTTCGCAGCCCCATCAATATCTTCATAGTCATGGTAACCAAGGTAATCTCGGGTGTCAGAAGGCTTTTCAATGAACTCAGACTTTGGAAGCGGTGGCGGAGCGACATAGATGTTGGGCATCATGTATCGTGATGCATTGGCGAGGGCAAGACTCTTCCGGGCTTGTTTCTGTTGGCGCTGATACTGTGTGTACATGAAGATGACCATACACAGGAACACAAAGCCAAATGTGCAGGCCGTGATGATCAGGAACTTACTCATCTCATCAATGGAGGGTAACGATACACCTGGAACATGATAGTGAAGATTCACAAATAGGAGCTACAAAATGAAATGAAGTGTTATTTATGATTAAATTACTTGTTATTATTATGAAACAATCATTGCATTAGCAATGGCTCCACCTTCAATGAGAACTGAATCAGCTCATGCATGAGAGGATCACCATGATCTGTCAAACCTCTTTAAACATGAAGAAAAAGGAGACATGAGGACATTACTCTACTGCACTGTCTGAATATCTTGGAAAGACTACTCACTTTCTGTAGTCACCAGTAAAAAGGATAGAAATACTGCGAATACAAATAAACCAATACCACCACTAGCTATTTAGCCCTGCTATGTCACTGCATCAGCTTGTTAATGTACCTGACACTATTTAGCCCTAATTCTGTGCCTCCCAGCTGATCTCATGAAAGAGCTGCTTACATTGAGGATGGCCCACTGCACCCTCCTCCTTGGTGAATCCTTCCAGGCAGCGCTGGCACTGAGTCTGCCTCTCCTTGTCCTGGTAGTACCCCCGGGGACACAGAGCACAACGGCCTGTGCTGGTGTTGTGTAGGGTTCCCACTGGGCACGACACTGTGAGGAGCAGGCGAAGATACCAGTTACTGTTATATGTTGGGTAATCAAGCAATAACAGATAAACACCAACCCTACCATCATTGTCCTTTGAGTTTCTGCATAGTATGATTTCAAGTGATTTTATACTCAGAAATTGTTCAAATTGTGGTGAAACCTTTAACTGATGATGTGGTTGGTGGGGCCTGTACTTACAGAACAGTAAATTCCTTCACATACAAATATCAGCTAGACATGTAGATATTTATAACTCACCACAACCCTCATCATAGCGCATGGCACCAGTGAGACACACCAACTGCAGGGGAGTGGTGCGCACAGCTCCTGGGACAGAGGTGTACTGCTGTTCACCCACATTGAAGGACAGGGTGTTAGCCAGCTTGACCAGCATCAGGTTGATGTTCATCAGGACAGACTCCACATGGGCCCGGTTGCTGGAACACACAGACAATGGTGGCATACGCAGTCTCAACATAACACATACAGTACCTGAAGGTTAAGTCACATGTAACAATTCTGCTGGATACTAAACGACCTTCCGTGTAATACGAGTTAATGATTTGGTATCAAACAAGCGAAAGCAACCTATATTTCTCAGATATTAAGCTCTGCAATGGCAGTACAAAAACTGATAATACCTACTCTACAGTAATAAATAATGAATATGACGCCAAGTAAAAAAGTGCTAAACAAAATCCACATCCTGTCATGTTCTAAAACAGTTTCAGTGTCTGTACCTGTTGTCGATTGTGATGTTCCACTTGACATAAAACTGATCCTCCACGTAGCGGCGTTGTTTTGTGGTGGTGGGGCCGCAGTGGATGGTGACGTTCCCAAAGGTGCACCTCTGACAGAGGTTGAGGTTATCCAGGTACTCCAAGACTGATACGGACAGCTGAGCTTTCAGGCTGTTGTCATCAGGGTCACAGGGGCCATTGAAACTGAGGCTGAACTCCTGCCTCACTACTGGAGGTCGTCTCTTACCTGCAGCCAGGGGACAACATTCAGTGAGCATGGTTAGACACATCACAACATTCCTTTACCATGGATGTTATTTACTTATTTCCTGTCCTTTATGTTGTTGATGTCACATTCATTGTTGCTGAGCACTGTAATTACTCTGATGAAGCTAAACTGGGACCCTGGACTGTAAAGATCAGAGAAGATGTTAGTTCTGCTATTCCACATTTAAATGAATTTCACGTTTTTGTGTTAAGAAAGTGATGTTATTGCTAGTTCTAGCTGTAGCAGTCCAATCTTCCCTCAGTGTAACCCGAATCTGGGACAAACATTCTCCAGGCAAACTGTATATGTTGCCAAGAATGATAATCAGTAACAATCTTGGAATCAAATCCAAATTGATCTTGGCAGCTAAGGTTAGCAACTCTACCCAACAAGTCACAGCACCTCAGACAACTGGGACATTTGCTCCCATATCTGAAAGCTGTCGCAGGAAAAAGTTGTCTCAGATGTCTTTGTGTTCACTATACAAACATAATTGTTAGTAGATGACAGCAGACTTACGTAGACATGGCTCGTGATATTGCAGCAAGCTGGTTAGCTGAACTATGTCCTTGACCACCATACAGTTGAAAGGTCGTGAGAAGGTGATGACAGGGTGAAGGACAAAATCCTTGTCACATGCAATGTAGCAGTTGTCGACCTTTGTGTGGTCATGGCCACACACAAAGGCACCATTATCGATGGAAGGAAGGGTACAGCTTTGTTCTGAAACAAGCATATGTTTAAGATCAAGTCATTTCAGAGAAAAAATTCATTGTAACATCAGTTCCTGGCATTTTCTATCTTACAATACTTATTGTTGAAAAGTAATTGTTAATGAGCATTTTGGCTGCAATCACACAAAAACTAATATTCAGAATTTTCAACAGAAGTCACGGTCACCCTTACAGAACTAGTTCTCGAGATAATATTACCACCAATCAGGATCCAAGGTGGGAAAAATCTTGCTAGTGCAAGCATAAACTTGTGATTTGGTTATTTCTCCAGCCCTTAGGTCATGTAGTCACACCAGGTAACTAGGATTCAGCTGGATGATATCTGCTCTCAATGTTTTTCAATACTATAAGCAGAGACCATATACTCTGCTATAAGTCAATGGTTAGATGTAGGTACAATAACACAAGTGGTTCACAGGAAAGTATCAAAAAATGTTGTAGTTTTACAATGCATTTTTTTCAAAATTCTGCAAAATATAGGATTTATGACCATGATAGAGACAGAAGACCATAAAGAATTATATGTTGAGTTTGCTGCAGATGTTATTGGTCTGCTTACTTTGAATGACCATTATGGTGAAGTTGCATACAGCTGTGTTGCCTGCCTTGTCTACAGCGGTGTAGTTGACGATGGTGGACCCTTGTTTGAACTCAGTATCAGGTTTGTGTGACCCTGTCACTGTTGGCACTTCCACATTGTCAGTGGCCACTGGGATATTCCATGTGACTTTCTGGCGGTGGTGGTTGGTATTGATGGGCTTGATGTTCGGGCAATAGGTGAACTTTGGTGGGATGGAGTCTTCAAAAACAGACAAAACATGTTTTATCATTGAAATGGAGTTCGCATAATGATTGAATATGTTTTCACTGGGATTAATAAGAAGAGTTTCCACTCAGGGATCACAAGAAGGAATAATGCAGTGTCCGAAAATATAAGAACAAAGTAATTTCATGAACTTATCCTTTCTACATTTCAAAAGATGAAATGTCATAGAGGAATTCATGCTGACCAAGAACAGGTTAATCTTTCAGCTATGAGGAAAATAAACAAACTACAAGTTGTCTGTAGCTATATGTCCACTATGTAAGTGACAAGCCTTGGGATTACCAGACAGGTCATAAAGATATCTAACTGAATGATACTCATCTTGAAGAATATCCTTTAAAGAGAGAAGCATCATGTGTGTGTCGCCAGTGCTGACTCCTGACATGTCCTCACCATTGATGATCACCTGGAACTGACAGGTAGTCTTCTGCTTCCAGTTGTCCTCAGCTTGGAACAACACTGTGTGCTGTCCTGATTTCCCATTGGCTTGCCACGGCAGTGTGATGTGGCCATCTGTGATTGGATAGTTGGAGTTGATTGGGAGTAGGCTGCCATAGGAATCCATAGCTATGAGTGAGTCTGTGGACAGCTTTACTGTCTTGCTGTTGGAGTCTAGTTCCATGAACTTCAACTCCCCCTGGGGGCATCCCCTCAAAGTAAGGCCTTCCTGCAGAAGAAACAAGGCCAACAATAGTCTAGAGATGTCAAAATTTCAAATCTACACAAACAGACTAAATCTTAATAACAATCCTGTCCTGTTTCTCTTATTATCTTATACTATATTTGTTTTCAGTTGTCTCCAAAACCAGATCCCCTTTGTATTTCTTTAATAATAGTTGAAGACTTCAGTTTGGAAAATTTTCAGGTAAATATCACTAATCTGGAGTGACCTAACTGTTACCAGAAAGAGAACTCACCTCGAGCAACTTGCACCTCCTGGTTTTTCTCAGTAATGATCATAACTGATGCAGTTGTCACCTCTGAACGAACAATACTTGGAGCAGTGGTCACCAAGCTGTCCGTCATTTCAGCCGTCACCTCGTCCATTGTCACCAAGTCGAGATCATCTTCAGTGACCTCTTCAGAGGTCATGTGTCTAGACCTTTCAGTCGTTGCATCAGTTGCTGCCTTGGTTTCTGCAGATGATGAGACAATGATCTCAGCAGACGTCATCTCTTCTGATGTCATGGCAGCTTCTGTTGTCATGACAGGAGGTGGAGACTTTCCTGGAACATTTACAACTGAATTACTTAACCAACAAAGCCGCACATAACACTGAATGTGGTAGGGCATCAACATATGGCCTGTCTACACTGCTATTAAAACCACTAGGCAAGGAATGTGCTGAGGCAAGGGCAAACTGAAAGTCTTAGAATTTTGTGTGGAATTGATTTATTTGGTAGAATGATTTTGACAAGCCCTGAGAATGAGCTTGAATGATCATATAATGCAGCCAGACACCGAGGACCAGGCCCCGATTTCTCGAAACAAACTGAAGTCTGAGTTTTTAATTAGTTACAGTTTTAACTCAAATTTGAGAAAAAGCAGGAAAATGCATTTCCCAGAATAAACTGAAATGGATATAAAACTCAAACACAATTTGAATTAGGTAGATAGGTTACATGAGTTGTTTTGTATTTTGGGTTTTAGAATTGCGACTCAGCTGTTTTAAATTGTCAAACTCAGTGTGAAATTTGAGGAAAAACTTGAGTTCGTTTCGGAAATCAGGGCCAGGACACCCAAGTATGTTACTATTACCTGGTTTATACATTGATTAGGAGCAAAGGTTCTACTCACCACAGCTCCCCTGATACTTGTCTGCCAGACAGGCATGGTGTGGTGTGGACACCCTCACATTCCCAGGGATGGTGGAGTACTGCTGCTCATCCAAGCTGACCTTCAGGGTCAAAGCCAGATCCTCCAATTTATGCTTAATATTGACCAAGTCCTTGGTTATGGCATGCCCATTCAGACCAGTGCTGAAAGAAAAATGAATAATTCTTGATTGTACAATATCCAGTTAAACCACTTACCACTCTTTAAAAAATAGATGCATCCCAAGTTACGGTACATTCAATTGAGGTTTAAAGCTTTACAATCATTTTACCAGTGTACTGTCCATATTATCCAAGTTTTATTGTCTGTATAATTCCAGTTTTACTGTCCATATCATCCAGTTTACTGTCCATATAATCCCAGGTTTACTGTCTGTATAATCCCAGGTTTACTGTCCATATAATCCAAGTTTTACTGTCCATATTATCCCAGTTTTATTGTCTGTATAGTCCTAGTTTTACTGTCCATATCATTCCAGTTTAAGGTCCATATAATCCCCAGGTTAATGTCTGTATAATCCCAGGTTTACTGTCCATATAATCCAAGTTTTACTGTCCATATTATCCCAGTTTTATTGTCTGTATAGTCCTAGTTTTACTGTCCATATAATCCCAGGTTTACTGTCTGTATAATCCAAGTTTTACTGTCCATATATTCCAGGTTTTATGGTCTGTATAGTCCTAGTTTTACTGTCTATATAATCCTAGTCTAACTGTCCATATTATCCCAGTTTTACTGTCCATATTATCCCAGTTTTATTGTCTGTATAGTCCTAGTTTTACTGTCCATATAATCCAAGTTTTACTGTACATATAATCCCAGTTTTATTGTCTGTATAGTCCTAGTTTTACTGTCCATATCATTCCAGTTTAAGGTCCATATAATCCTAGTTTTATTGTCTGTATAGTCCTAGTTTTACTGTCCATATAATCCCAGTTTTATTGTCTGTATAATCCTAGTTTTACTGTCCATATTATCCTAGTCTAACTGTCCATATTATCCCAGTTTTACTGTCCATATTATCCAAGTTTTATTGTCTGTATAATCCTAGTTTTACTGTCCATATAATCCTAGTTTTACTGTCCATATAATCCTAGTTTTACTGTCTGTATAGTCCTAGTTTTACTGTCCATATTATCCCAGGTTTACTGTCTGTATAATCCTAGTTTTACTGTCCATATTATCCTAGTTTTACTGTCCATATAATCCTAGTTTTACTGTCTGTATAGTCCTAGTTTTACTGTCCATATTATCCCAGGTTTACTGTCTGTATAATCCTAGTTTTACTGTCCATATTATCCTAGTCTAACTGTCCATATTATCCAAGTTTTACTGTCCATATTATCCAAGTTTTATTGTCTGTATAATCCTAGTTTTACTGTCCATATAATCCTAGTTTTACTGTCCATATAATCCTAGTTTTATTGTCTGTATAGTCCTAGTTTTACTGTCCATATTATCCCAGGTTTACTGTCTGTATAATCCAAGTTTTACTGTGGATATTATCCAAGTTTTATTGTCTGTATAGTCCAAGTTTTACTGTCCATATAATCCCAGGTTTACTGTCTGTATAATCCAAGTTTTACTGTTTATATATTCCAGGTTTTATGGTCTGTATAGTCCTAGATATTTTTATGGATTAAACTTCTTTTTAATTTCTCTCACAACGTTTCGAGACCATTCCAGGTCCCTTCATCAGGTTAACTTGCAGTTAGGACTATGGCGTGTCACTATGGCGTCATAACTGAGTTATGGCGATCACAATGCAAGTGACATCACAGTACACTAGGGAGAGTACTGTATAAGTGAGTTTGAAGAGTTAATTACATAATGATGAAATTCATGCTAATACACAACAACTGCTAATAACACAAAGGTTCCTTGATAGCAGGCTTTCCAAAAAAAGAATAGTAGACTCGTTTTTCTTGTATCTAAAGTTCATCAAAAGTTCATCAAAAGTTAATCAAGAGGTCCCATGCACTTGGCAGGTATACACCTTGATCACGATTAATTGCTGGTTTATGTTTCCTTATCTCGACAGCTTCCTGTAGTTTTCACCCGACGCCAGTCATTGTTATTTCTCGAAATCACCCTAATATCGTTCCACATGATTACATGACTTGGGATATTTGCCTTGTGCTCCGATATAGCTGACTTATCATTTTGTTTGCATACTGATGACTTGTGTTCAGCAACCACAGAAAACTACAGGAAGCTGTAAGAGATAAGGAGACATCAAAACCAGCAATTACCTCTTGATTGAACTTTGATGAACTGATCAAGGTGTATACCTGCCTGCTAAGTGTAATTATTAGGTGTTAATATTAGCTATGAATTTCATCATCATGTCCTAACTGCTTCAAACTCACCTGATGAAGGGACCTGGGAGTGTACCTTCCGCAAGCAACCTTTACTAAGGTTAACCTTAACTCCCATTCTTTAACACTGCACTAAGGTTACATTAGTAGACTTACGATCACCTTAGTGCTTTGATGAAGGACCCTGGAATGGTCTCGAAAGGTTGTGAGAGAAATTAAAACTAAGTTTAATCCTTAAAAATATCTTTAACATCACTGTACAACTTACATAAATGACTTACTGAAAGACATTGTATAGTCCTGTGTTTTACTGTCCATATAATCCTAGTCCAACTGTCCATATTATCCCAGTTTTACTGTCCATATTATCCAAGTTTCTTGGACATCAATAGTCCTAGTTTTACTGTCCATATATAATCCCAGTTTATACTGTCTAGTATAATACTAGTCCATATAGTCCTAGTTTTACTGTCCATATAATCCTAGTTTTACTGTCCATATTATCCCAGTTTTATTGTCTGTATAATCCTAGTTTTACTGTCCATATTATCCTAGTCTAACTGTCCATATTATCCCAGTTTTACTGTCTATATTATCCCAGTTTTATTGTCTGTATAATCCTAGTTTTACTGTCCATTTTATCCTAGTTTTACTGTCCATATAATCCTAGTTTTACTGTCTGTATAGTCCTAGTTTTACTGTCCATATAATCCTAGTTTTACTGTCCATATTATCCCAGTTTTATTGTCTGTATAATCCTAGTTTTACTGTCCATATTATCCTAGTATAACTGTCCATATTATCCAAGTTTTACTGTCCATATTATCCCAGTTTTACTGTCTGTATAATCCAAGTTTTACTGTGGATATTATCCAAGTTTTATTGTCTGTATAGTCCTAGTTTTACTGTCCATATTATCCCAGGTTTACTGTCTGTATAATCCAAGTTTAACTGTCCATATTATCCCAGTTTTATTGTCCGTATAGTCCTAGTTTTACTGTCCATATCATTCCAGTTTAAGGTCCATATAACCCCCAGGTTAATGTCTGTATAATCCAAGTTTTACTGTCCATATTATCCCAGTTTTATTGTCTGTATAGTCCTAGTTTTACTGTCCATATCATTCCAGTTTAAGGTCCATATAACCCCCAGGTTAATGTCTGTATAATCCAAGTTTTACTGTCCATATTATCCCAGTTTTATTGTCTGTATAGTCCTAGTTTTACTGTCCATATCATTCCAGTTTAAGGTCCACATAACCCCCAGGTTAAAGTCTGTATAATCCAAGTTTTACTGTCCCTATAATCCAAGTTTTACAGTCTGTATAGTGAAACCTCCACCACATCTAACACAAACCTATCCCAGTTGTCCTCTATCAAACACATACCAGTCATTGTAAGTGATGTTCCACCTGAGCTGGAACTGCTTTGTGTTGAACCAACGTTTCTTGGTGCCAGTCTCAATACACCTGATAGTGAGGTCAGTAAATTGACAATGATGTGTGAGACATAAGCCATAGCGAGCTAAATAACGCAGCGCTGCATCCCTCAGTTCTGTCTTGAGATAGTCGTCACCAGGGTCACAGGGACCGTTGAAGCCAATGCTGTACTCTTGCTTCACTTGGGAACCAGTCTTACCTGTTGGAGACATTCACAAGTTCATTATCAAAACATTTCCAGGGGGCTTTTCACATCTTTTCAAACATCACAGTTTCTGGGTTTTGTTTCTCATGATGTTATTCATTCCTTCACCAATGGGAACAACTTGTATCACAACAGAAATGCCTTCCTGTGAAATCAGATTCCCCTTCAATTGTTACCTGGTGTGCCCCATTTATCCACTATTTGTAAACAATTTGTATCTTACACAAAGAATTATATTGGTATTATAAATATAAGCAACATTCATAAACCACTTTCCCTTACATATTATCATCCATATTAATGTCACAGAACAGACTAGTATTGTTTGTTTATAAGTCAGTATATTTAGCAGAGGCATAATACAAAGTGAATCTTTCATCCGTAAACTGTATGTGAAAGTTGTGCATTAATACTGTTTGACGCTTTACTGTTAAGATGTTTTGATGATGGAAATGTTTGGCACAGATTTGTTGGATTAGATTTTATCAATACATAATATACTTACAGACACACGTTCCATTGCTGTTGTGGGCATACCTGTCCTCACATACACATTCTGTGGCGGAGGTAGCACCGCGGGTCGTCATGCCAACAGGGCACTGGATACATGTGCTGTTGCCAAGGAATGCCTTGAATGAGTCTTGGCCGCATGCTGCAATTACAAATGTCATTCAAAATTAATAACAAAAGGTACTGTTGCATCAGCAGAGTAATGCAAATATGCAAGTACTGTAAGTAGTCTTACTGCTGATTGTATTGTGCACAAGCTTTGATGACATCATCACTTATGAGGTCACTTCTGCTAGTCAGCAAACATGGCCGCTGCCTGTATATTCAAGGTCATATAAAAACAGCTATCAACTGCCAACCCTGCCTCCATCATCAATCTAACAGGTACAACATGTGAATCGTCATCTGGAACCAGCCCTTAGAATCACTTTGACAGTTTTCAAGTTCAGTTCCCTTGATAGCAACCTAAACCTGACTGGCTACTCACATTCACATTCAAAGCCGTCTCCCTGATACCCTCCCTGACAAACACACTGGTACTTGAGCTCCGGGATGAGCTGTGCACAGTGAGCCTTGTCACCACAATCTTGGCCACACCGGAACTCCTCCGTCATCTCCCAGGGACTGGACACTGAAACATAACAGCCACATGTGTAGATATCTGTGGTGACGTATCACACATTATCATGGATCATATGTTTTACAGATGTTTGTATTATGTTTATGTCACCGACGGCCTTTTATTTCTCTCTTTCCATCAGAAGGCTGCTTCTCCACTGTGTTATATAGGGAGGTGTACGTGCTACCCGTATTTGGCTTCACCACCAAAATCACGACCTTCTACACCTGTGACGTATGACAATTTGAATTCACATTCACACATGTATGGCTGACACAACATATTACTAATGTTGTATTATTCACAATTCACAGGCAATAAACAAGATGTTTTTACACAAACAAGGATCTCCGTCCTATGTTTTGTCTGCTTGGCAATACTAAGGCCTGAACCCGCGACATTCAAGACACAACTTACTCTGTATACAATTCTTGCCGTCTGCTGCCAGCTTGGACCCCACATCACAGGTACAGTGGTATGAGCGAGGGACAGGCACACAGATGTTGCTGCACACACGCTCCTCCTCACTTGATGTACACAGGCTGTTTTCTGTAATACAAGTCAAAAAGGTTGTTCCAACTGCACTGAACAATTATGATGCTCGGCTCTCAGTGTCATACAAAACCAGTCATAGTCACATAAGATTGACCAATACAGGTCCTTGGTTTAACACTCCCTTGTACAGCATTTCAATGATAACCAAAAGTGTGAGGAAGATGTAGACGTTCATGGATATGGTGCTGATCACAATTGGAGCCAATCTGGTATTGAAACCAAGTATCTGAAGATCCCGCAAGGGACACAACTCTCCAAGGCAAAGTTCTGGCACCATCAGAGACACCCGAATGAAAGCGAACATGGACCTTCCATCTGAAGTGAATTTGAATGCTGATGTTTTAGACTGATACAGAAAAAAAACACTAGTTTTCCTAGTCTCTTGTTAAGATTGGGTGTGATGAAAACTCATCCAGAGACATCTTCAGGCAATTAAGAATCCTATCATGCTGTACATGTTCTAAAACATGTTGTATGGCAAATGATTCCTGACTCACTTCATTCAATAACCCACCAGTCACAAAGTTAAAACCTGCAAATATTTTAAAATGTTACCAAACATAAAATAAAAGGAATATACTTATTTGGTAGTGCATTCTTTACAGGTCCACAATACCTTTGAGGCTTGCAGGATGGTAGATGACAACAGCTGTAGGTCTGGAGAGATGTGTTGCTATGGTTTCCTGGTCTCCAGTCACCATGTCAACCATGTAAACACTGTGTGTGTGCCAGTCTGAGTAGAAGAGGGCGTTCTCAAACACGACCATGCCAAAGATGTGGAAGGAGGCTCCAGTGAGAAACGTCAACTCCTTCACGTCGTTCCCTGGGAGATGAACAACAAGGCACAGGATAACTTCCTGACGCACACTCACGCATGCAGGGTTCAACAGGGATGTCACAGTTGACAGGCACAGCAGTGAGAATTACATTCTATGCAACAACGGACTACACTGATCAATGGGCACTTCTCCAATCCAATAATAACAACAGCCTGCTTCTGTTTCCAATTTTCTGACTTTTCATGACAGCAGAATATTAACATTTCTTGAATGATTGAGTCCATGACAACTCCCTTATTGTCAATGTTTACACTGCCCAAGTTTGTAATTCAAACACAGAAGTTAATATCAGATAGTGTGACTGTGGATTCTCTCACCATCAAACTTGAGCGTAAAGACCTTTCCCCATCCATCCCCCACAAACAGCTTGTTCCCCTGCACTGTGAGGGCATTGGGCCAGACAAGGCCCTCGGACATGATCACCTTGTGGTGCTTGCCATTGGCCCGAGACTTGTGGACACTTGGAGGAGACTTCTTTGTACCATACTCAGTCCAAAATAGCAGCCTGCAACAGGGAGGTTAACTCTTATATGTTCAGCATCAGTTAAAAATACACAGCTGAGAATAGTACAAAGGAGTTAAATACTTCAAGGAAGCAACTTCAGCTCCTCACTGTTTGTAGTCCACACACAGTAAACTATGTTTATAACGAACACCCCTAATGAACTATGTTGTAGCCCTGACTACTTTCAGTGTATTTTGGTCTAAATGCCTATAACAAACTACGGTTATAACACACTCAAATAATGTTGTCTTAGGACTTTATGAACAAACGCTGACACTTCCGATGCACTCACTTTTTCTTGGGGATGTGTAGAATTGCCCTGGGACTGTGAAGCCCGGTGACTATCTCATGGTAGGATGACTTCCCTCGCTGGAGGTTGATGCGTGCAATGACGCCAGAACCGTTATTGAGGTAGCCGGTCCAGAACAACCTCTGACGATCACCGTCAATGGTCAGCCCATCAACATAGTGGGTGCTCTGATACACCAGCTTGGGACTGATGTCATTGAAGGGAGATGAGAAGATAGCTCTCCTGAAACAAACCACATTGTCATGGGATGTTTTATGATGTGTTACTTTGTACTGACATCTTCTACATTCAAGGTCAGGGGTCTCAAATCATATTGGTTGGTAAGTCATGATCATAAAGATTTATATCTTAACTCTTTATTTCCATGGCTAATTGCTCTTAAACTGTCACTTTAGAATTTTCCCCAGTATTTGAGATTCTCCAAACAAACCACCCTGGTTACAGTTATACAAACAAAAACCTGTGTTGAAAACAGTATTCAATTAGATGACTATTGTTGTTGTTAAAGCAAGTTTTATATAGATGGCCCAGTGACCTTGCCCTGTTGTAGATCTAAGATCTACATTGATATTTATACAGATGATCAATGATGACCAAAGCTAGCAGACTGACTTGTTGACGTCACTCCAGTAGATGGTGTCAGTTCTCTCATCATAGGCAACAGCAATGAAGTTGCTCTTGATGTCGCTGTACAGCAGCGTGTGTGTTGCTTCCTCTGAGTCAGGGTCAAGGCTGTTGAGTTTCAAGGTGTTAAGGTCAGCATACAACAGGAAGTTCTGGGGTCCTGTATGGGGCAGAGGAGACACCACACATACATGAACATTTCATGGTATCACTCCCTACAGTTTCATATCTCTAGAGACAAGATTGGTAATGGGTGTATTTGACCACAGTACCCATGTTTCTAGTACTTCCCATACAAGAGTTTTACACACATTGACACATACTTACAGACATTTAGAAAGGATGTTATATTTATTTAAACATAGTTTTCCAACGCTTGCTGTACTCACTGTCACAGGTGACTTTGTTGCTGGTGAGGATCTTGGCTGACTCGTCAGGGCACATACACTGCATAGGGTGAGCAGGTGATGATGGAACTCGGACACACTCATTGCTGCATCCGGTATGTTCACATGACCCTTCAGCAGCTTCTAAAAATTAACATGGCAATTCAATAATTACTCTGATGAGAAAAACCAGAATCTCATTACAAATGGTACTCATACACGGACTCTTAAATCCTTTTAAGTAACTCATAAAAAACAAGGACAAATGTTTCAACTTAGATTAAAAAGCCTCATTCTAGTGATAAAACCTTGCATTTGGGTCTCAAATCTCAAAAAAATAACTTGTATGTGCTCTATCCAACATAAATATACAAAACCTAAAGAAGTATCTCCTCTACCAAATACAGTTCCTACAATCAAACATTTTCCCAGGATGTGTTCTGTTTTTTATATGTTGTGTTCTACAGCATGTCAGATTCTGGTGCTGCTGATGTGAGATAGCCTACAGCTCACCTTGTCTCCGTCTGGCCAGAGGGGAGTAGTGGAGACCAGTAGGCTTCTGTCCGGGTCAACATCACGGTGTTGTCCACCCCATACCGCAGGTCATACGACTTGAGGTAGCCAGTGGAACTCTCCATAGAAACCCAGTCAGTGTAGTACAGAGTGTCTCCTCGCACAGCAAGACCCATCGGCAGCTAAAACAAACACTCAGTGGTAAGTATTCAATGCCAGTTTGCATTAATCTGTCCAAGCACCAAACCACACCAACCTTTTGGCAACAAACTAGCAATTCCCTTACACATGTAATGATGACCATATGCTGAGAGGACGTTGCTGACACCTAATGCTGCTCCAGTCCATTTACTGAGAACATGCAGTTTACTTACTGACACATTGGTGCTGAGCTTCAGTTGCTGCCATGTTGCTGTGTAGACGTCATACACCATGAGGTGAGGGGAGGACGTGAGGTTGTTGAAGTTGGAGTCAGCAACGTACAAGTGACCATTGTAGAAAGTCAGCCCATTGGGGTTGGACAAGCCACTGTCAAGGATTATCTGCCCCTTTGAGCCATCCAATAAGGCTGCCACAATTTTGGGCTTCTTGCCCCAATCCCCATAAAACAAAAATCTGTAAATAGACAAAGTAATGATACAAAATGTGTGATATGAACTTGATCAAGACTGACGTTCATTTATTGGCAATACACTGAAATTCTTTCACATGTCTGACTGCAGGAAAAACATAATCAGTAGTTCAGGTAACATTCTTGATACAAAAGCTTGTATTTTAACTTATATTGGTAATATAATATAATTAGTCGGCAAGTCCATTCTAAAATGGAACATACAAGCTGGCAAAATCCACACTTTTGTTATAGTCTGAATGGCTTACCCATTCCTGATATCCAGGTCCAGACCGCGAGGACTCTCAACATCTGTGACCACCGTCTTCCTGTTGCGGCCGTCCAGACTGATGACCTCAATGCGATGCCAGGAGTAGACAACTCCGTCAAGGCTCGGGGTAGAATGCCCCATGTTGGTGAAGTAGAGTCTGCGGGCCTCCCAGTCCACTGCCAGCCCTATGTGAGGGAAAACACTTGGTGCTCATGTATCAAGTAAGAGGGTAGAGATCAAAACATGACCTTTCAGACTATCTACACCAGTTGCGTTTTTCAGCTGTGTTACACATGATACTCACCATCAACAACACCCACACCATGAGAACAGTTGAGGAACACCTCCCTTTCCAATCCATCCAGACATGATACTCACCATCAACAACACCCACACCATGAGAACAGTTGAGGAACACCTCCCTTTCCGACCCATCCAGACATGATACTCACCATCAACAACACCCACACCATGAGAACAGTTGAGGAACACCTCCCTTTCCGACTCCATCCAGACATGATACTCACCATCAACAACACCCACACCATGAGAACAGTTGAGGAACACCTCCCTTTCCAATCCATCCAGACATGATACTCACCATCAACAACACCCACACCATGAGAACAGTTGAGGAACACCTCCCTTCCGATCCATCCAGACATGATACTCACCATCAACAACACCCACATGGAAAACAGTTGAGGAACACCTCCCTTTCCGACCCATCCAGACATGATACTCACCATCAACAACACCCACACCATGAGAACAGTTGAGGAACACCTCCCTTTCCGATCCCATCCAGACATGATACTCACCATCACCACAACACACCACACCATGACAACAGTTGAGGAACACCTCCCTTTCCGACCCATCCAGACATGATACTCACCATCAACAACACCCACACCATGAGAACAGTTGAGGAACACCTCCCTTTCCGACCCATCCAGACATGATACTCACCATCAACAACACCCACACCATGAGAACAGTTGAGGAACACCTCCCTTTCCGACCCATCCAGACATGATACTCACCATCAACAACACCCACACCATGAGAACAGTTGAGGAACACCTCCCTTTCCATCCCATCCAGACATGATACTCACCATCAACAACACCCACACCATGAGAACAGCTGAGGAACACCTCCCTTTCCGTCCCATCCAGACATGATACTCACCATCAACAACACCCACACCATGAGAACAGTTGAGGAACACCTCCCTCTCCGACCCATCCAGACTTGTTCGGTAGATGATGTTTTCTTTTGTGTCACTCCAAAAGACAAACTGTAAAGTCATCATCAAAATACAAAATCATCAGTGTAACTCATGACCACATCATCTGATTATGAGGCAAGCAATAATATGATGCACTGAATGTAAGGTAGCATAATTGGTTTGTATGGTTCTTCAGCATGTGGAATAAGACTTATAGCTTTTACAATACCCCTTTGGTTGGACCAAGAGAAACCCATCTGTATTAGGTGTCACATACAACATAGGTACATACACAATCTCACCCAAGTGTCTACTGAGATCAATTATATCAACACGAGTTTATGAAGCTACAAATATCCGAGGCTTGCTTACTTTTATCAATGAGTGTTGATATATTTGATATCAGAAGACCCGAGGGCGAGATTCTATTTATCATAAAAAATCACTCTTCATTAGTTTTCAATTAAAAGTGTACATCTCAGAACATGGTACTGCCATTAGACTTGCAGTGCAGCAATGTCGTAGCATTGTGACGTCATCAAGTTTATGATGTCATAGCATTGTGCATCATGTAATTGATGATGTCAAAGTATTGTGATCTCATGGTATTGATGACATCTGGGCATTGTACATATTCACTGTCAAAACGATATCTCCTAGGAGATATCATTTGATCTCACACAAGCAGCATCTCCAGTGGAACACAGTTTTGGATGATAAGTGATAGTAACCTGTTCAATAGGGTCATAGCTGACAGCGCTGGGACTGGGGCTGCGACCGACAAGGGTCAGGTCAGGTGACTGTCCACCAGTCAGAGAGATAAAGCCAATGTCCCCCGAGTTCTTCAGGGTGAAGAACAGCAGCTCACTTGGCACTGGAAACAAACAGCAATAATTCACACAACAAAGTCAAACCTGAAGTAAAAACATGACAGTTTTGCTGTACAGTGGTAAACTCAGAAAGATATTCAACATTGAATATTAATGAAATGTAACAGAATGCACTGCTACATGTCAAAACAACATGAACTTATCTTACAAGAATTCTTCTGCTTCTTAAATGAATTCTCACCTTCACAGCTCTTGCTGTTGGAGCTGAGTGCAAGGCCCCCAAAGGATGGACAGGCACACCTGTATGAGGTCCCCCTTGTTGGCAGACACAGGTGAGAACACCCACCGCGATCCTCCTGGCCACATGGGTGGTTACCTAACAAGTTTCAACAGGCTGTTTAATATCTAATAGTCAAATGCATACTTTTCTAGTTCATATGATATCCTAACCAGTGAGATGGGGATTGTAAACAGTAACATTCCTGGCACAAATATTGAGATCTCTTTTTCATATCAACACATTCTGTCCAAATGGGATCAAAAGCATGTGATAGTTATTTCAACTACTTTTACAACTTATGATAAATATAAAAAAGATATTTCAAATGATCACTGTAATGAAAGACTTCAGATTGTCATTCAATCCCATCCAACCATTATCAATTCCATCCCTTTTTTCCTTGATCAAGGGAGGCAACTCTGCTCATACTCACTAGGTGGCTGCATGGAATGAGTGGTGGCAACCAGACTGAAGAGTTCTCGACTTCCAGACAGTGTTGCAATGGTTTCATCCCTCCAGCTGAGTCGCGTAGCTACAAGGGTTGAGTGGATCCCAGCACTGAACCATGTACTGAAGATAGCAGTGTTACCAAACACCACCAGTCCAAAAACTGGGTCACTGTTGGCAATCTTGGACAGGTCTCGCTCCTTGCTGATATCCTTGCCATCAATGTTGCAGGACATGATGTGCTGTTTCCGTTGGTCAACCCAGTAAAGCCGTCTGTCAACCACACACAACATAGTCATATACAGGCCAGCACAGTGACTAAAATCTATGCAGGACTAACTGTAATCACTAACTGTAATGAACCTCTGAACAAATCTTTCTGTGTGTTCCGGGGTATGAAAATACTGTACATGACACTTACAATGTACACTGTTGCAATATTCTGTCATGGCTGGGAACACCCGAAATAGGTTTCACACACCATACTGACAGGGGAGCCTAATCTACACCTACATGTCCTGTTGAGTCATTAACCACTAGCCACCACACCAGATCAATTTAAACACTCAAATGACAGATTTGTGTTGTTTGCATGAACTACCACCTAGAGAATGCCCTGTCACTGTGTGTCACCATGATCGTTGAGTCAGGTAAAAGGATGATTGAATGATGAGATGAATCAAACTTACCATTACTGAAAATTGGGAAAAGTCAGAATGTTCTTGTTTAAAATGATCTGAAGTGTATATACAATGTTAATGTGTTCACAAGTCAGACTAATACTCCTGAAGCATACAAACTTTCATCATTAAGCTATCATGACTGAAGTGATGGCGTATCTCATCTTTGAATTCCACAACTATGATGTACATCATGACAGACGAGAAGATCCTCCCAGCTCCATCATGCAACATTAAAGTCTCCTGAACTCACTGGGTCCGTTTAATTAATACTTTGTCTGTAAAAACATTCCCACAAAGAAACAAAACCTCAGTTTTCCCAATTTCCTGGCCACATGTGTTACAAGCCTGATATCAAAACAGATCTGCACATCCAGGAGTCAGGTTAGGTAAACTTCATCACGATTTGGCAGGATGTCAACACACTGACTCATCAAGAGGTCTCACAGTGAGAGAAGCATAATTCCAGCTTTATGAAGCTGACATAAAATCTTATAACAGATGCACTCAGATGCTGTGAGGTGAGGTGAAACGGGCTGTGACATGGCGTCATGTAAAAGATCAACTCACTTCTGTAGCAATGTGCATGCATAGTCCACACTTGTGCTTGTGGTATGGTGGTAGCTCACTGAGATACCATGCCACAGCCAACACTGATATCCCACTCAGATACCTACAGTACCTGGCCATAAGTATTCGTGATTTTGACGTTCATGATGTCATGCGCATGGGAAAAGGAGGGAAACTCAAAACAGCGTAACTTGATAACGCTTGAAAGTCTTACCTTAGTATTTTGTCACTTGACCCTTCATATGCAGCACTTCCCGTACACGCTCAGGTGAAATCCGATATAAGTCTCTAATATAATCCAGTGAGAGATTTTCCCACACACGCAGAATTTCCGTGTAAAGTTTGTTGATGCGATGTGCGACGGGCTTCAACCGCCTCTTAATTTTTAACCAGATATTTTCAAATATATTTAGATTAGGAGACTGTGGGAGCCATTCTGTGTCAATAATACCATTTCCTTCTTTGTAGTTTTCCACAATTCTGGCCCGATGTACGGGAGCGTTATCGTCCATGAATACATGTGGCTCGTTCGTATAATGACGGGCTATAACTGGCAAAAGATTGTTTTCAAGGATGTCTATATACTTTGCAGCATTGATGTTACCATTTACTGGGGTAAGAGTTCCAATCCCCTTGAAGGTGACACCCCCCCCCATATCATCAAAGACACTTTACGTTGCGAGGGCCGACACACTAAATGCGGCCGGTTTACTTCATCGCCCTTTCTCCACACATACACACGCTTGTCACCTCCAATAACAACCTGACTTTCGTCAGAAAAAAATGTATTTACTCCAGTTATTATCAACTGTGAAATTCCTGCGTTCCCGACACCACAATCTGCGTTTTTTCAAGTTAACTTCCCAAAATGGACACTGATTTTTTGGCAATCCGTCGTTTATATCTTTCCAAATTTAATTTTCTTCTGACAGTTCTCCCACTGAATGTTCGAGTCTTATTTTCGTTAAATTTGTTTGTAATATTTCCCAATGTTGCCCGACGATTGTTTTTGACACACCTGATCAACGACGTTCGATCACGATCAGTGAATAGTCTTCTTCGTCCGCTTTGCTGCTTGTTTTCCACTGAGCCAGTCGCTTGATATTTTGTTACCACACTTTTTATAGTTGACCAAGATCTATCCAACAGCTGAGCAATTTCTGTAATTTTTCTGTCTTCTTTGTTTAATTTTCAAATCAATTCTTTCGTGTCAGTTGTCAATTCATGTGATTTACGACCAATAGGCGCAGATGATTGCCAGAGCGGGAAGTAAACAAGCAGATGATAACTTGTAGGCATGTCACGTGACAGGCACATGACAGGGAATCTATTTTTAGAAAATCAGCGTTTCTGAACACTGAATGTGTCTCACGGTGCGAATCTAAATGGCCCATTCGTTTTAGCAAAAACGTCATTTCCAAAATCACGAATACTTATGGCTGTATCACTGTAGGTGACTGTATCACTGTAGGTGACTTGAGCTGACCAGTCCTTATCTTACCACCTTACTACCAAACACCAGACAGGGAAACAACAAGCATCATCTTCAATTGTGTTTTGGTGCAAGAACAGAAAGGGAATCTGACCTGCACTTCCACTCTCATGACAGATGCTCTATCCATTACTACACATGACTGGTTTTACCCAAATCTCTAGGTCTTACACGGGTGTAAATGACACATGAGTGAGTGAGTGTTTTTGGAAACAAATCCCTAATAATGACGTTTCTGTTAAAAACAAAGGACTATGATTGGAGGATATATGAAAGAATATTCCACAAATAGTCAATTTTTCGAAAGAGGGAAACGCTTGTGCTATAAAGGATAATGATTGGAGGATATATGAAAGAATTTTCCACAAATAGCCAATTTTCGAAAGAGGGAAATGCTTGTGCTAAAAAGGACTATGCGTTCCTAGACCACTGACCTCGTGCCATAGCTAACATCCAGCTGGTTGGGCCAGTGGAGGTTGTTGTTGACCAACACAGTCCGGTGACTCCCATCCAACCACACCCTCTCTATCTTCTTGGAGCCTTGGTCTGCCCAGAACACATATCTGAAACAAAACCATGAACAATACATACACTGAGTACACAATACAGAGATGTTTAGGTACTTAGTACACAATACAGAGATGTTTAGGTACTTAGTACACAATACAGAGATGTTTAGGTACTTAGTACACAATACAGAGATGTTTAGGTACTTAGTACACAATACAGAGATGTTTAGGTACTTACTAAATATTACAGAGATGTTTAGGTACTTAGTACACAATACAGAGATGTTAAGGTACTTAGTACACAATACAGATATGTTTAGGTACTTAGTACACATTACAGAGATGTTTAGGTACTTAGTACACAATGCAGATATGTTTAGGTACCAAGTACACAATACAGAGATGTTTAGGTACTTAGTAAATATTACAGATATGTATAGGTACTTAGTACACATTACAGAGATGTTTAGGTACTTAGTACACTTTACAGAGATGTTTAGGTACTTAGTAAATATTACAGAGATGTTTAGGTACTAAGTACACAATACAGAGATGTTTAGGTACTTAGTACACATTACAGAGATGTTTAGGTACTTAGTACACAATACAGAGATGTTTAGGTACTTAGTACACATTACAGAGACCTGTGGAGCTTGACCACAGAATACATCAAAAGACTTTTGTTTGTCCCAAGTGCACAATGAGTATAAATGTGTTTTTCTACGTACACTAACTTACGGAGAGTACATTATACATTAGAAAGAACCCCAACAACTGCATCCATCACAGAACCAAAGAAGTGACCAGACTTGCTTTGACACAAGCTTTGTGACAAGCTTAACACTGAGTGCTGAATGGAAGTGGTGTAAAAGTTCCACTCTCAGGGTCTCATGTGACAACTTCAGGCCTGTCAGTGGATGATAGCATCCTCAAACAGCTCCAGATGGGGAATACAGGGGGCGGACGTTACTTTTAGTGGACAGCACCCACTCTCAGATGCACCTACATTAACCTTGGATCTTTAGTACTTTTCAATAAATATCATAACTTTAAGCACGAAACAAACAACAGCAATCATAATCATGCATCTGTAGTACGGTGATCTCCTTTATTCTTTATTGAATGTACCTGTGGTGATATATAGAACCAACCTGGCTGTGTTTCCAGCCCATCAAACCTACCCATCAGGCAGTCATCGACACTGAGGCCTTGGACATATACTGATGTCCTTCATCAGACAAAGTCAGTACTGGCATACAATCTCTCAAACAAACTTCTCCAAGTGCAACACATGAACATCATCTGGATTTGAGCTCTCTTAAACTCTCTTCAAGGAGTGTCATTATGAACCATTATTTATGTATTACCACCTCCAAAAAAACAGTATCCCACACCATGTTTCACAAGCCAAAATCACTATTCTGTCAGTGTTCTAACATAATGTTATCTATTCAGGTAACGCTTCCCAACCTGAAGGACTAAAACAGAAAGATGCAGAAAGAAATAACTCAAAAAACTTTCCTGACTGATCAAGAAAACACCTTGTAACAAGCCAGCTCATATTCCCTGTTGTAGGGCTCTGTGAGAAATGCACCAAATGAGCAGTAGAAGGCCTTTGAAGCCCAGTAACAACTGTGAACATATCTGAGGCTCCCCTTGTGGCAAAAAACTTCTCTCCAGGTAAACACACATACCTCAAACATGTATTTTACACGTGGAGAAATGGTTTGGGTGGATGCCAACCTCTTGTACAACTGACTGAAATAACTTCTTTCAATTCTCTGTTAATTGATATTTACTGTTGTGAGATGTGACTCTGCACACACGGTAATGGCAATACGCTCAGGTTCAAACAACCTTGTGCTGTGTATCAGTCATCAAGATCTCCTTAGCTTCCTTTTGAAACAATGCCACTGAAAGGAAAGGTACAGTTTAGTACCCTACATTCTTTTAGTATCGGCCTCTATTTACGTAGCTGGCTTGGTACTGAGGTGCTGTTTGGGCCCAGGAAAAATGTGTAATTGGACTCAAAACTGAATTCCAAAATGTTGTTTTTCTACTTTTGCTAACCTCTTATCTGCATCAAAGTTCATCATCTGAAAACTCAGTGCAGGTGTCATATTTTCCCAAGCCCATCCATTCAAGACAGAAGTTGTTGATTAGTGTGTACATATGGTTTGTTCATCATCTTGATGCAACAACCACACAGAATCTCCTCCAGTCATGACAGCAGTGGTATGTGGCTTATGCCTCCCATGTGTACCTGCTTCAGTCATCTAGTAGGGGCAGCTACCTCCCATGTATACCTGCTTCAGTCATCTAGTAGGGGCAGCTACCTCCTATGTATACCTGCTTCACAGTCATCTAGTAGGGGCAGCTACCTCCTATGTATACCTGCTTCAGTCATCAGTCATCTATTAGGGGCAGCTACCTCCTATGTATACCTGCTTCACAGTCATCTATTAGGGGCAGCTACCTCCCATGTATACCTGCTTCACAGTCATCTAGTAGGGGCAGCTACCTCCCATGTATACCTGCTTCAGTCATCAGTCATCTATGTAGGGCTTCAGTCAGCTACAGCTCCTCCCATGTATACCTGCTTCAGTCATCTAGTAGGGGCAGCTACCTCCCTTCCTAGTCATCTAGTATCCCATGTATACCTTTCAGTCATCTAGTAGTAGGGCAGCTACCTCCCATGTATACCTGCTTCAGTCATCTAGTAGGGGCAGCTACCTCCCATGTATACCTGCTTCAGTCATCTAGTAGGGGCAGCTACCTCCTATGTATACCTGCTTCAGTCATCTAGTAGGGGCAGCTACCTCCTATGTATACCTGCTTCAGTCATCTAGTAGGGGGCAGCTACCTCCTATGTATACCTGCTTCAGTCATCTAGTAGGGCAGCTACCTCCCTTCATGTATACCTGCTTCAGTCATCTAGTAGGGGCAGCTACCTCCTATGTATACCTGCTTCAGTCATCTAGTAGGGGCAGCTACCTCCCATGTATACCTGCTTCAGTCATCTAGTAGGGGCAGCTACCTCCTATGTATACCTGCTTCAGTCATCTAGTAGGGGCAGCTACCCCATCCCTCATACCTGCTTCAGTCATCTAGTAGGGGCAGCTACCTCCTATGTATACCTGCTTCAGTCATCTAGTAGGGGCAGCTACCTCCCATGTATACCTGCTTCAGTCATCTAGTAGGGGCAGCTACCTCCCATGTATACCTGCTTCAGTCATCTAGTAGGGGCAGCTACCTCCCATGTATACCTGCTTCAGTCATCTAGTAGGGGCAGCTACCTCCCATGTATACCTGCTTCCTGTCATCTAGTAGGGGCAGCTACCTCCTATGTATACCTGCTTCAGTCATCTAGTAGGGGCAGCTACCTCCCATGTATACCTGCTTCAGTCATCTAGTAGGGGCAGCTACCTCCCATGTATACCTGCTTCAGTCATCTAGTGGGGGCAGCTACCTCCTATGTATACCTGCTTCAGTCATCTAGTAGGGGCAGCTACCTCCCATGTATACCTGCTTCAGTCATCTAGTAGGGGCAGCTACCTCCTATGTATACCTGCTTCAGTCATCTAGTAGGGGCAGCTACCTCCCATGTATACCTGCTTCAGTCATCTAGTAGGGGCAGCTACCTCCTATGTATACCTGCTTCAGTCATCTAGTAGGGGCAGCTACCTCCCATGTATACCTGCTTCAGTCATCTAGTAGGGGCAGCTACCTCCTATGTATACCTGCTTCAGTCATCTAGTAGGGGCAGCTACCTCCCATGTATACCTGCTTCAGTCATCTAGTAGGGGCAGCTACCTCCCATGTATACCTGCTTCAGTCATCTAGTAGGGGCAGCTACCTCCTATGTATACCTGCTTCAGTCATCTAGTAGGGGCAGCTACCTCCTATGTATACCTGCTTCAGTCATCTAGTAGGGGCAGCTACCTCCCATGTATACCTACCTACCTCCTTCAGTCATCTAGTAGGGGCAGCTACCTCCTATGTATACCTGCTTCAGTCATCTAGTAGGGGCAGCTACCTCCTATGTATACCTGCTTCACAGTCATCTAGTAGGGGCAGCTACCTCCCATGTATACCTGCTTCACAGTCATCTAGTAGGGGCAGCTACCTCCCATGTATACCTGCTTCAGTCATCTAGTAGGGGCAGCTACCTCCCATGTATACCTGCTTCAGTCATCTAGTAGGGGCAGCTACCTCCTATGTATACCTGCTTCAGTCATCTAGTAGGGGCAGCTACCTCCCATGTATACCTGCTTCAGTCATCTAGTAGGGGCAGCTACCTCCCATGTATACCTGCTTCAGTCATCTAGTAGGGGCAGCTACCTCCTATGTATACCTGCTTCAGTCATCTAGTAGGGGCAGCTACCTCCTATGTATACCTGCTTCACAGTCATCTATTAGGGGCAGCTACCTCCCATGTATACCTGCTTCAGTCATCTAGTAGGGGCAGCTACCTCCTATGTATACCTGCTTCAGTCATCTAGTAGGAGCAGCTACCTCCCATGTATACCTGCTTCAGTCATCTAGTAGGGGCAGCTACCTCCCATGTATACCTGCTTCAGTCATCTAGTAGGGGCAGCTACCTCCCATGTATACCTGCTTCAGTCATCTAGTAGGGGAAGCTACCTCCCATGTATACCTGCTTCAGTCATCTAGTAGGGGCAGCTACCTCCTATGTATACCTGCTTCAGTCATCTAGTAGCAATGGAAAGTGACTATAATGCAGACACAAGTATTGCAGCAAACCTGGAAAAAATGTCCTTGTTCCTTGTGTGAGGAGATCATGGCCTGATTGTGACTGCAATACCTATACCTCTGTGTACTATGTTGATCAAGTTTTCCTACTTCACCTAAAGGAGGCTGACAGTGAGACCAACTAGTGTGTGCAGTGTGTGCAGTGTGTGCAGTGTGTACCTGTGCCTGCACTACCTGGATATGTTTGTTGTTGTGCTGTAACTCTCCCAGCAGGTTCCCTCAATCTACCTTTCAGCTGTAGTTAACGCAACATGTATCACTGTTTCCCCGGACCAGTATCAGTGTTTATTCTAAACACGTTTCACCCAGTAGGGACTCTGCCACTCAAGGCTGTTTCGTTCTTTGCATTGCTCACATAAATATTTTCCATCAATGCACTGTACTGCTTACATATTTTTACTATATTTCTGATACATATGTAGCGATACAAACATTCTGTAAACATATACATTCTCCATTACTTATTAATACACTCTCCTTTGCTGACATGTATGCTCTCTCTACCATTAACATAATGGCTCTCCATTGTTTACATACATGCTTGCCACTGCTCAAATATATGCTGTCTATCGTTCACACAATGGCTCTCCATTGCTTACATTAGTTGCATGGTTAGGCAGATGTAAAAATGACATACTATGAAGACCAATGTTTGAGGTATCATGGATTTGCTTCCGGATGAAGCAAAAATACTGAGTTTATTATTCCCATATGTGATCAAATTTTCAAAATGTAAGCAATCAATTGAAAGCTGCTTCTACACAATCGGGACCAGTTGGTTGCAGCTCTGTATGAGGACTAGTCTCTGAAAGAGAATGATCATGAGACAATCCAAACAGCCAGTGATAGAGAAGGACCATGAGACAATCCAAACACCCAGTGATAGAGAGAGATCATGAGACAATCCAAACAGCCAGTGATAAAAAGGGACCATGAGACAATCCAAACAGCAAATGATATAGAAGGACCATGAGACAATCCAAACAGCCAGTGATAGAGAGAGATCATGAGACAATCCAAACAGCCAGTGATAGAGAAGGATCATGAGACAATCCAAACAGCCAGTGATAGAGAAGGACCATGAGACAATCCAAACAGCCAGTGATAGAGAAGGATCATGAAACAATCCAAACAGCCAGTGATAGAGAGAGATCATGAGACAATCCAAACAGCCAGTGATAGAGAGAGATCATGAGACAATCCAAACAGCCAGTGATAGAGAGAGATCATGAGACAATCCAAACAGCCAGTGATAGAGAGAGATCATGAGACAATCCAAACAGCCGGTGATAGAGAGAGATCATGAGACAATCCAAACAGCCAGTGATAGAGAAGGACCATGAGACAATCCAAACAGCCATTGATAGAGAGGGATCATGAGACAATCCAAACAGCCAGTGATAGAGAAGGACCATGAGACAATCCAAACAGCCAGTGATAGAGAGGGATAATGAGACAATCCAAACAGCCATTTATAGAGAGGGATCATGAGACAATCCAAACAGCCAGTGATAGAGAAGGACCATGAGACAATCCAAACAGCCAGTGATAGAGAGGGATCATGAGACAATCCAAACAGCCAGTGATAGAGAAGGACCATGAGACAATCCAAACAGCCAATGATAGAGAGGGACCTTGAGACAATCCAAACAGCTGGTGATAGAGAGAGATCATGAGACAATCCAAACAGCCGGTGATAGAGAGGGACCATGAGACAATCCAAACAGCCAGTGATAGAGAGGGATCATGAGACAATCCAAACAGCCAGTGATAGAGAGACAATCTAAACGTGACATGATAAGAGCCTTTATTGCCAGCTTTAGGAATAGTTCAACTTTCATTCCAGACAAGCAATTGTTCCTTTGAAGACCTTCTTGGTGCCAATCTCTCCTCCTGCATGGGACACCAGACTTTACTGGGTCCCATTTCCCCTCTATTCTAGATAAGGTGGTCAGTCTGACAGAGCCTACACACTAGACAGGAGATAGATGGTTGAGAACAAGACCACATTGGAAGACTAATTCTTAGCTCACTCAGCAAGGTGCATCCTTACTCATCTTACCCAAACATTGCCTGCAGTTTCAAACAAAATCTATTTCCCTCCAACCTGAAACTAGAGATTTCCCATACATAAGAAAATACAACCTCATCTCCCATGGATATAGTAAACTAACCGCAGAAAATGTTCAAATGACTTATTTCACCATTTGAATGTTGTATTTTAAATAGGAAGACTCTGACACGTAATAATGGTAAACTGTAAGACAAATTGGCTCAGAAAATCTCTTGACACTAAGTGGAACATAAATCTCCAAGATTAAGTTCAGATCAATATTTATTCCCAGATATATAAATATCTATTACATATGAGAGGTGCTGGTAATTTTGCAAGTGCCATATGACAGAACAAATAGCACCATTGAGATTCACCAGGTCACTCAGAGCCACGCCCTAGTAAGCGCCTCCATAAGCTTTTTATGCTGCCAACATCATTTATCTAACAACTTGTGCAGTCAACATCATGGTGGCTCACATTTGCAAATGTGGGGGTTGTTTTATAAATGGTTTTCTCATATAGTTTATCCACTAACTAATACAAAATTCTAGTTCTAAAATAACATATACATTGTTTTATTGAAGTTAAATCGATAAATGTTTTAAGCACTAAAGGTTTACTGACTTTCCAACCTTCCTCCTCCTTAAAATAACCATTGATCCTTCCAAAGATTCTGGGCTGCATTTGAATAATGACATAAACAAACCTCTCATTGTTTTGCAGATGATCACTTTTTACATAACTGAGGTGAAAAAACACAACATTTGTTCCCTGTAATGTCCGACCATGCAAAAATATGTTATTTGGGATAAGGCTGAACTAACTGCAGATTTGTATATATCGAATAGATCCTTCAACTTACAATAGTTGTGGAGCTTACAGCATCAACATGGATAAACTTGTCTGGGACACACACAATATGTACAGCTACAGTAAAGCTTAGTTTCATAAATATTCATCAGTTATTTACACATGAAATTAAGGTGACAATAGAATTGCTGATCCATACATACTTCTGCCTACATATATCATTTCATTGCACAAGAATTATCTCTATTGTCTCACATAAAGATAACACAAAGACACTGTTTGTGAAGACAAACATTTCAGTCACGGTTATGACTGGAAACATGATCAAGTAACATTTTTAAGTGAAAATAACATTCCAAGAAATAGGAATCGATATGACCATTCATTTAATGCAAGGGATCTGTATTAAACATATATAGTCAAGGCTCCACAAATGACTTCAAGTGAGTGGGTGAAGTAACTGCAAGGGCTATTGACAAAATGCCCTCATTCACATCTGCATATTCTCTACAAACACATCAACACTGTGTCTCTTTTGGGGAACAATACTGATTCCTGAAATAGAACTTCAGTGGGACATAAATGGCTCCAGTCATCATAGATGTGACAAGGTATCAGCATGAAAAATGTCCCCCATGATGGAATCAATGCTTACAACCATGCTTCCTTTATTGTAATCAGTGTATTGACCTCCCTAAATAACTCCGATACCATACTGAAATAGTATCTTTAGAAGCAGCCTGTTCTTGAACTGACATTTTACATGAGAGTCTGTAAGTTTTTATTCACAATACAAACATCCAACAAGAACATAAGTGTGGAACCTTGATGTGTTGCATTGCTGTTGTCTTGAAGTACAAGCTTGGTCCCTAGGTATTCCATATATTGTCATCATCTGGGGCTGTGTGTAACCTCGGATATCTGTCCCGCCAACATAGACACTACTGTTGTCTTGAAGTACAAGCTTGGTCCCTAGGTATTCCATATATAGTCATCATCTGGGGCTGTGTGTAACCTCGATATCTGTCCGCCAACATAGACACTACTGTTGTCTTGAAGTACAAGCTTGGTCCCTAGGTATTCCATATATAGTCATCATCTGGGGCTGTGTGTAACCTCGATATCTGTCCCACCAACATAGACACTACTGTTGTCTCGAAGTACAAGCTTGGTCCCTAGGTATTCCATATATAGTCATCATCTGGGGCTGTGTGTAACCTCGGATATCTGTCCCACCAACATAGACACTACTGTTGTCTCGAAGTACAAGCTTGGTCCCTAGGTATTCCATATATAGTCATCATCTGGGGCTGTGTGTAACCTCGATATCTGTCCTGTCCAACATAGACACTACTGTTGTCTTGAAGTACAAGCTTGGTCCCTAGGTATTCCATATATAGTCATCATCTGGGGCTGTGTGTAACCTCGGATATCTGTCCCGCCAACATAGACACTACTGTTGTCTCTGAAGTACAAGCTTGGTCCCTAGGTATTCCATATATAGTCATCATCTGGGGCTGTGTGTAACCTCGGATATCTGTCCTGTCAACATAGACACTACTGTTGTCTCGAAGTACAAGCTTGGTCCCTAGGTATTCCATATATAGTCATCATCTGGGGCTGTGTGTAACCTCGATATCTGTCCCACCAACATAGACACTACTGTTGTCTCGAAGTACAAGCTTGGTCCCTAGGTATTCCATATATAGTCATCATCTGGGGCTGTGTGTAACCTCGATATCTGTCCCACCAACATAGACACTACTGTTGTCTCGAAGTACAAGCTTGGTCCCTAGGTATTCCATATATAGTCATCATCTGGGGCTGTGTGTAACCTCGATATCTGTCCCGCCAACATAGACACTACTGTTGTCTTGAAGTACAAGCTTGGTCCCTAGGTATTCCATATATAGTCATCATCTGGGGCTGTGTGTAACCTCGATATCTGTCCCACCAACATAGACACTACTGTTGTCTCGAAGTACAAGCTTGGTCCCTAGGTATTCCATATATAGTCATCATCTGGGGCTGTGTGTAACCTCTGTTGTCTCGGTACATATCTGTCCCATCATCCAACATAGACACTACTGTTGTCTCGAAGTACAAGCTTGGTCCCTAGGTATTCCATATATAGTCATCATCTGGGGCTGTGTGTGTAACCTCCGATATCTGTCCTGTCAACATAGACACTACTGTTGTCTCGGACACTACTGTTGTCTGGAAGTACAAGTACAAGCTTGGTCCCTAGGTATTCCATATATATAGTCATCATCTGGGGCTGTGTGTAACCTCGGATATCTGTCCCACCAACATAGACACTACTGTTGTCTCTGAAGTACAAGCTTGGTCCCTAGGTATTCCATATATTGTCATCATCTGGGGCTGTGTGTAACCTCCGATATCTGTCCTGTCAACATAGACACTACTGTTGTCTCGGAAGTACAAGCTTGGTCCCTAGGTATTCCATATATAGTCATCATCTGGGGCTGTGTGTAACCTCTGATATCTGTCCCATCATCTGGGGCTGTGTGTAACAACATAGACACTACTGTTGTCTTGAAGTACAAGCTTGGTCCCTAGGTATTCCATATATAGTCATCATCTGGGGCTGTGTGTAACCTCGATATCTGTCCCTGCCAACATAGACACTACTGTTGTCTTGAAGTACAAGCTTGGTCCCTAGGTATTCCATATATAGTCATCATCTGGGGCTGTGTGTAACCTCGATATCTGTCCCACCAACATAGACACTACTGTTGTCTCGAAGTACAAGCTTGGTCCCTAGGTATTCCATATATAGTCATCATCTGGGGCTGTGTGTAACCTCGATATCTGTCCCACCAACATAGACACTACTGTTGTCTCGGAGTACAAGCTTGGTCCCTAGGTATTCCATATATAGTCATCATCTGGGGCTGTGTGTAACCTCCGATATCTGTCCCACCAACATAGACACTACTGTTGTCTCGAAGTACAAGCTTGGTCCCTAGGTATTCCATATATAGTCATCATCTGGGGCTGTGTGTAACCTCCGATATCTGTCCCTGGGGCTGTGTGTAACCTCGATATCCAACATAGACACTACTGTTGTCTTGAAGTACAAGCTTGGTCCCTAGGTATTCCATATATAGTCATCATCTGGGGCTGTGTGTAACCTCGGATATCTGTCCCACCAACATAGACACTACTGTTGTCTTGAAGTACAAGCTTGGTCCCTAGGTATTCCATATATAGTCATCATCTGGGGCTGTGTGTAACCTCGATATCTGTCCGACCAACATAGACACTACTGTTGTCTCGAAGTACAAGCTTGGTCCCTAGGTATTCCATATATAGTCATCATCTGGGGCTGTGTGTAACCTCAGATATCTGTCCTGTCATATCTGTCCCTAGGTATTCCAACATAGACACTACTGTTGTCTCTAAGTACAAGCTTGGTCCCTAGGTATTCCATATATAGTCATCATCTGGGGCTGTGTGTAACCTCGATATCTGTCCCACCAACATAGACACTACTGTTGTCTTGAAGTACAAGCTTGGTCCCTAGGTATTCCATATATAGTCATCATCTGGGGCTGTGTGTAACCTCGGATATCTGTCCCACCAACATAGACACTACTGTTGTCTTGAAGTACAAGCTTGGTCCCTAGGTATTCCATATATAGTCATCATCTGGGGCTGTGTGTAACCTCGGATATCTGTCCCGCCAACATAGACACTACTGTTGTCTCGAAGTACAAGCTTGGTCCCTAGGTATTCCATATATTGTCACCATCTGGGGCTGTGTGTAACCTCGGATATCTGTCCTGCCAACATAGACACTACTGTTGTCTCTAAGTACAAGCTTGGTCCCTAGGTATTCCATATATAGTCATCATCTGGGGCTGTGTCGTCAACATAGACACAACAGTGTTTGACTGTCCATGGTGCCAGGTGAATACACAAACCAGTATCTTGTACATTCATTCCATCCCCTGATTTCACGTACCTGACTTATGTTGGCTATATATAGATCAAACAACTTCGCAAGTATAGTTTTCAAGAAAACATAACAATACATATCTATGAAAATAGAAAAGCAAATGAAGTCCAACAGATGTTGCGTAAAATGTACCTTTGATATTTCTGTGTAATCCCAAATCGTGGGAAGATTTTTATAAGAGTCCAAGCCAGCAGCAGACCATTGTGTTGTCTTATTACTGGTAGTTACACCCTGGAGGGATGGCTCACAGCAGTGTACACTCTTATAACACATGACCAGCACCTACACACTCCGGAATATCACATTTCTGTGGTTTCAATGTATCTATCCCAGCTCCAGCAGCTATCAGTCACATTGTTGAAAATCCATTTAACACCTTGTGTAGCAGATTAGAGTGGTTCTCCAACACAGCGCATGTAATAACCTTGTGAAACAATATTAGATTTACTTAAAAGTGCTTACAGCATCTTACTTTGAAGTCCTGAAATCCTCTGATGGATGCTCAAAGACACGGTAAATGTGACGAAAAATAATCTTGCTCCTGATAAAAACGCAGGAGGCAAAGTTGTTTTTAGAACTGATATTTGATAAAAAATAATGTTTGGAAGAGTGCCCTAGGCTAACTTACCAGTTTTACTTGACTCTGTCTAGGAAGTAAAAACATAGCACAGAAAACCTGACCACATCAGTGTCAAGCCAGCTGACCTCCATTCAACATCAGACCCATGGCTACTGATCCCAAAGCACCATCAAACCTTGTCATATTACAACAGTTTTTCTAGAGTTCTACAGTCAGGCAAATAACATTTCACACGGACCAATTTGATTCAGAAAACTTGCTTCAAGAACTCAACAACACACCACAACATAGAGCGACAATGTATGAGTCAAATCCAGCCTTACGATTCTCAAAAACACTCCTCCTATGGAACAACCACCAATCTTCAGAACTATCTCAATCAGACTGACTGACTGAGTATGGTTTTATGCCGTTTTTAGCAATATTCCAGCAATATCAATAAATGAAAAGGATCTCTGTCAAAAATCGTCACCTGAATCAGAATCTCATGTTACCACATTGTCCCAGCATGAAGAACCGTTTCATGCAAAACAACTATTTTAATCAGCCAAACTCCTTGAGCCTTTTTCTGAATAGGACACTTAGCATCCTCCTATAAATGAAACAAGCTCCCACCAATCATCACGGTACATGGGGTGGGATTATCTGTTTCCCCAGCTTCCATCTACATATTGCTCAAGTGTTATGGGGGCCCTGAGCATCTGCACAATGAATATTTCATGCAATGTTGTTCCTATCATTCATGATTGAATAATAAATGTACAGGAATTATACCCTAAGGGGCTGTAGGTTGATGGTACGATAATCACGAAAAAAAAGTTTCTATTTTTGTACGATTGAAATATTTTATTCGGCTGTTAACAGGCGGGATCCATGTTTTCCTAGTGCAGGAGGATGGATTATGCATGTCAGTGATGTGTGTGCTAGAAGCCCCCTTAAATAACACTTTTGTCGTGTCTTGACGGTCTTCCTGGCTCACAACAGGATATGTTGGACTACACATCAGCTCAGGACATCCGATAGTCTTTAAATGACTTCATGGTCAGGTATATGTTCATGTGGTACCAGAACAGGAAACCTACTGTAGAGCGCTACACCAAATCTACACCTAGCTGCTTTGGGTACTTTCCGTTATCACAAGTAATAACTCCCAGATTGCCACTTGTGCTATGGGGACTTCCTTCAAAATTGGCCATTGTCAACCCTATTCACCTCATGGTTCATCACTGGATGAGCAGATGACACCAAACTGCAATGCTGGACACCCTTTTCTCTTTTACTGAACTTCCATACTTCACAACAGACAATGTGCTGTCATCAGAGGCTGAATATGGAAATACTTATATGCACTTCGACATCCATGCTTCCACCATAACCATAACACATTACTGTGCACACAGAAAACCACTGAAGTGATAAGCAAAAGCTTAGTTTTATTGTCAGTATAGCTAGATTTATTTGGTGTTTTTTTCATGCATCAGCTTGACATGTAAATAGAGCATCTTCTCATCTGAATGAACACAGACCATGATCAATACTATCCATTACGCCTGCAAACACTGCTGCTTGGTGTGTATCTATAACGACAACATCTGGAACAACACATACTTACAGAACTGTCTTAGATATTGTACTGTTCTTGTCATAGAATTTGTCAACTGATGCTGGCCAAAGTCAATCACTGTCATGTCATAGAATTTGTCAGCTGATGTTGGCCAAAGTCAACCACTGTCATGTCATAGAATTTGTAAACTTATGTTGGCCAAAGTCAACCACTGTCATGTCATAGAATTTGTCAGCTGATGTTGGCCAAAATCAACCACTGTCATGTCATAGAATTTGTAAACTTATGTTGGCCAAAGTCAACCACTGTCATGTCATAGAATTTGTCAGCTGATGTTGGCCAAAGTCAACCACTGTCATGTCATAGAATTTGTCAGCTGATGTTGGCCAAAGTCAACCACTGTCATGTCACAGAATTTGTCAGCTGATGTTGGCCAAAGTCAACCACTGTCATGTCACAGAATTTGTCAGCTGATGTTGGCCAAAGTCAACCACTGTCATGTCATAGAATTTGTCAGCTGATGTTGGCCAAAGTCAACCACTGTCATGTCACAGAATTTGTCAGCTGATGTTGGCCAAAGTCAACCACTGTCATGTCACAGAATTTGTCAGCTGATGTTGGCCAAAGTCAACCACTGTCATGTCATAGAATTTGTCAGCTGATGTTGGCCAAAGTCAACCACTGTCATGTCATAGAATTTGTCAGCTGATGTTGGCCAAAGTCAACCACTGTCATGTCATAGGGGGCGGTGGGGTAGCCTAGTGGTTAAAGCGTTGGCTCGTCACGCCGAAGACCCGGTTCGATTCCCCACATGGGCACAATGTGTTAAGCCCATTTCTGGTGTCCCCCGCCGTGATATTGCTGGAATATTGCTAAAAGCGGCGTAAAACTAAACTCAGTCAGTCAGTCATGTCATAGAATTTGTCAGCTGATGTTGGCCAAAGTCAACCACTGTCATGTCATAGAATTTGTCAGCTGATGTTGGCCAAAGTCAACCACTGTCATGTCACAGAATTTGTCAGCTGATGTTGGCCAAAGTCAACCACTGTCATGTCATAGAATTTGTCAGCTGATGATGACCAAAGTCAATCACTTTCTTGTCATAGAATTTGTCAACTGATGTTGGCCAAAGTCAATCACTTTCTTGTCATAGAATTTGTAAACTTATGTTGCCCAAAGTTATTTACTTTCTTGTCATAGAATTTGTCAACTGATGTTGGCCAAAGTCAACCACTGTCATGTCATAGAATTTGTCAACTTATGTTGGCCAAAGTTAATCACTTTCTTGTCATAGAATTTGTCAACTGATGTTGGCCAAAGTCAATCACTTTCTTGTCATAGAATTTGTCAGCTGATGTTGGCCAAAGTCAATCACTTTCTTGTCATAGAATTTGTCAGCTGATGTTGGCCAAAGTCAATCACTTTCTTGTCATAGAATTTGTCAGCTGATGTTGGCCAAAGCAACCACTGTCATGTCATAGAATTTGTCAGCTGATGTTGGCCAAAGTCAACCACTGTCATGTCACAGAATTTGTCAACTTATGTTGGCCAAAGTTAATCACTTTCTTGTCATAGAATTTGTCAACTGATGTTGGCCAAAGTCAATCACTTTCTTGTCATAGAATTTGTCAGCTGATGTTGGCCAAAGTCAATCACTTTCTTGTCATAGAATTTGTCAGCTGATGTTGGCCAAAGTCAACCACTGTCATGTCACAGAATTTGTCAGCTGATGTTGGCCAAAGTCAACCACTGTCATGTCACAGAATTTGTCAGCTGATGTTGGCCAAAGTCAACCACTACCATGCCACACTGTTTTTCAACTGATGATACTCAACATTCAGCAGTTCCATGATAATGACTATGTAGACAATGCTCATGTGTAGACTGATAAAAAATTCCTAAGAAAATGGAAAATATCTATTATATGTTAGCCATAAATCAGTGTAAGAAGTATCTGTATTGATTCTTATCTCCATAACAACCCTACAGTCCTTTCTGTTATCATTGTCAGTAGCCACAACCTTCATAAAGCACAGATAAGAAACCAGATAGACAATCTGCATATCCAGGCCATCATGTCCACCATCAGCTAGCTGGGGCCCACACAGTCCATCCCCTATCTGCTGCTACCAGCCACAGGGTGGACCTATGCTTTGGGGCTCATTTGTCAGTGCAAACAGCCAGCATCCGTATCTTCTTTGTGTGTCAGGTCTGATCGGGTCCATGGTTTGTTCTATTGATTTTGTAGTGTACCACAGCACTCCATTTTATGTTCCCTGGTTATTCCTGACTTGACATGCAACATTTTTTAAAATCCTTGCAGATGAAAACTCTGACTGGATGATAAACGACATGTGTTGTAAATGTGACTCAAACATTAATAAACATTCACATGGCTTCGGTGACTCCTGTCTGAAGTTTCAGAGTTACACAAATCATTTCATTTATTGAATTTGCAGAGTATCAAATGTCAACGGTTTTTCTCCAGATCAGGGTGAAGTTATTAATTAGTCATTAGATTTCTGTAACACTGCACATAAATTTGTAATACTGCCATCTTATTCCATTTCAAGAGATCTTGCGATTAATAACAGTGAGTTCATAACCATCAGTTGTCTTTGTTATTTTATCTGAACTAATTACACCAATAATCTACAGATATAAAAGTTGGGAATTTTAAACAAATTTATAAACTGCAAACACAAACCATTAATGTAATGCTATTTTTTAAGACCCAGTATTTACAGGATAACATCTGATCACTATAGCAACCTCTAATGGCTGATGAAGGGTAACAGGCTACATTTTCAGACATTTGCCAATGGTGGCCAGTAAACAATAAAGACATGAAGCAGTCAGATAGACTTGATCAGGTTGTCAAGCTGAGCCAGTCATCAGTGCTGGAATCTTACAACATAATAACCAACTTCCTCATAAGAACAACACAAATTGTGGCAAGCAGAAATATACAAAATTGTTGAAACACATGTAAACAGCAGTGATGGTAAAATTAAAAGAAATTGCTAGTGATCATGACATGCATTATTCAAGTAGAGCCCAGTGAAGCTGTGTATAAAGTACTACAATCAGCTCATCTTGTGAGGTACAGGCAAGCATATTTAATAACTGTCATTTTGCCTAAATGTTAAAGGATGCCAAGATGATGTACGACACAGCTGTGAATGTAACTGCAGCATTTCTCTCTCTAGTTGTCTCTTTGCAAGACAGACAAGATCAAAGATGTGACAGTCACCTACTTCAAACCTCTCTCTCCATATCTGCAATGACTCATAAACATTTCACAAGACACTCAGTTTACTGTCAACCACATGATTGGTGTTTGATTAGGGAACTGACAGTGCTTAACCCCATCAAACACTTGGCCCCTATTACAAACTCAATCCAGTTCTTGTAGAGAATATGTACTATGTCCAAAAACAGTTCTATTGTTAAGTAAATTAAAAGTAATGTTCATATGCAAATAAATTACAGCAGACCTCATTTCTAAAGAGAAATAGTAAGCTCACATATATGGTAACTTATTTTCAGCACTAAGCTAACCCAATGAAGCTTGGAGACATACAAATGTGGAATAAATTTTATCATCAGCAGTAGATTTCAAAACCATTGTAAGGTTCATATTCCATTCAGCATACCACAACTACTTTGTGGGCCCAACTGTAACCATACTATTCAGAAAATTAAAGTGGGGAGACTAATATTCATAAGCTTTTAATTTTGTTGGCATAATGCACTTCTTAGAACAATTACACATGAAAAGATGAAAATATAGTATATTCATTCAGCACAGAATATCATTTCCCAAACAGTTGCATCCATTTCTAGCACAACATGAGTGACTGTGTTTAGCTTTACGCAGCCTTTAGCAATATTCCAGGAATATCATGGCGAGGGACACCAGAAATTGGCTTCACACAATGTACCCATGTGGGGAATCAAACCCAGGTCTTCAACATGATGAGCGAATGCTTTAACCACTTGGCTACCCCAGGAAGCCCTAGCACAATATGAAAAGAATCAAGGGTAGACATCTTCCTGTATGTGTAACATAATGTAACAAAATAAGATAAACACTAGCATAAGGTTCTGTAGACAGTAGCTGGTAATATCCTCAAACCCTCCATGTGATATGACAATCCTTCCAAGATCACATTACATCTCCACCTGTACACAGAAGGCCTCTCCATTGATCTATTTATACATTCAACCAGCTATTCATATGCACATACTGACACCAAATGTCTATGCCAAAAGAAACGCCATCCATCACACTGTTTACAACAAATCCTATTTTAAAGCTTGTGTATCAAAACTTCTTTAACCATATAAAACAACAACATATGATACTCTGCTTACGACGTGCACCAAGTTCTATTGCCAACAACCACATGAAGTAGGTAGAAGCATAATACTGGCAGAGATTGCAGACATCAGATATTGTTTGTGAATCCAACCACAACATGACCATCACTTTCAGCCACCATGAACACAATACAGCCTGGAGACAATCGTCAGCACGTCCTCTTCCGGCCATGCAACCCACACAAGTGTCTTATCACAATTGCCTTTCTCAAGCATCTGATCACCTGCGAATGGTGAAGAGGTATTTTCCAGGGATGCCAATTCCTGTCTTGATAATGTAAATGGATGCTAGGTGAAAAAGTCATAAGAAGATTAAGGCCCAGTATCTGCCGAAAATAAGTTCAAAGTTCCTTTATCTGATTGGCATGTGTTCATGTGTTGACAGCACACAGAAACCACCTGACTGTGCGCTCTTAAAGGGATTCTCCTGGTGTTGTTTATACGACATCTAGAGTAAATATTTGTATCACCTGTTCACACATACATTTTGTAGAAAACATGACACATGAGTGTGAAGCCTGCAAGAATCTCTGATATGAATGTTAAAAACTCGCAAAGCCCTTGAATGCCACAAATAAGATATGTCTGATGTTATGTTATTATGTATTATTCAGCTAACATATGTAAAAAACTGAAGTGGTAAAAGTTATCAAACTGTTGCAATATAACCATTTTGTTAAGCTTCAACCTTAAAAAGTAGTACCATATAGCATACCAGCTTACTAGGAGATGTAGTCAATGGTTCCAATCTCAACAAAGACAAAGTAAGTAGACAGCAATGGAAATGATAAAAAGAATAGTTCTGCAAAAATACTATGGACTAAAACCTAGCATTTTTTAAAAATGTCAAAATTATTAAGACATTAAAAATCAGAACATGTGTGTTGAAACTAAAGAAATACCAAATTTCAATACACTTTGATATTGCTGAGTGCATCATTAATAGAAACAAGAAACAAATAAACACAACAGTACATTTTGAATCCAGAATGACTTAGAAATGGCCATAAATAACTTTTTCAATACAGCAACCACATTAAAATTACAATTTGAACCTCTTAAGCAAGCTAGGGGTGCAGTCATCACTGAAGCTTCAGCTTCACTTGTTCTGTGTGTTTTGAAGAAAAGATGCTTTCAATGCACAACAGATATCCCATAGACTGGTTACGACATAAGTTCACTTTGACTATCAGTCAGTCAATTAAAAAAGCGGTTATTTTCCCATCCTTCAGGCAACAGAATATGCAAAAAACGTCTTACATTTCAGAACTGCCAAACCCGAATCTTAAAAATTACACTGCAAAAAGATATCTCCAAAAGGTTGCACATTGGTTTCCAGACATCCCTGAAACAAGTTTGCTGTGTGGAAATTATCCTGAGCCATTAACATTAGAATATGTTTGCACATTGAAGAATGCTTGCAATCCTCCTTTACAGTGATCACCTTGGTTAAATATACTGCATTATCCTCCACACTAGACAAGGTATGCCATTCTGTCAAACCAATATGTCTTCCAGCCCACATACTGCCAGTTGACCCTTCTCCAAGACAACATACTAGACAATCTGCATTATCAGTGGCAACTTCAACAATTCCAGCAATAAATCTCCCTATACTAAAGGCAAACAAATGTGAGGAAATTCTCCCCTGAAAAGTCATAAGGTCATGACCCCTCCCTGCCATAACATATACAGAGTAATAAATGCCACTGACTGGGGTTCCTGGTCTCTTGGACAAATTGTCTGGAATCATGAACAAACGTTTAGCTTGCCTTGCAAACAATGAGGACAGGTCATTAATTCATATCCATTAATTCAGACATTGCATGTTACAAAGACAAATCACATGCAGGTTTTGCCACACGCGACAAGGCTTCCCTAATGGAATCATAAAAGACTCTTGTGTCCGTTGGCGCCAGTCTGGTGGAAATGGTTGTGATGGGTTATCAATATTTGAAATGGGGAAAAACCCCAATAATGTGGCAGAGCCCTTGGACACTTCAACCCTGTGTAATGTTATTCCATTTGGGATCCAATATCAAATGGATCTGATCTTATGACAATAGTAGTGTGTTTTGAAACAGCATGTTTTCCTGGAAAACCAATATGAGATACCAAGAATAAGTCCATTCATCGAAGATCATTGATTTCTCATTGCTCCTTGAAGAGTAAACCAAGTCTTCTTCACATGTTTGTGAGAGTATAACCATCAGGAGGATAGCTGACACAAATACTTGAGATGAGGCCACAACAAATCACTTTTATACATGTGGTCTTTTCAGTAGTGTATATGTCAACAATCAAACCTGGATCTTCTCAACAAAACAAAACCATCACAAAGCCAACCCACTAACATGACAACACTAGATGACTTTAAACTATTTGAAAGTCCAGACACTCTATTTTCAGAAAATACTCAAAACTATCAATATCACAAGCTTTCTGGATTATCAATAACTTACCCCAGATGTACTCACAACATTACAAAGTAATCTTAAACTTATTATTAATTTCAAATATCATAGGCTGTAGATGTATCCTGAACATTTCCAGATCCAATCAGCATCTTGCCTTACACTGCCCAATTAGAAGAGGCTCTTGGTAAGCAGACTAACCCATCTCACATCAATATTTCATCTCCAGGTCTTTAAATGGCAAACATTTTCTTTCCAAATTAGCAGCAAAAGATATGGAACAAAGGAAAGACTGAGATGATATAATGGAACAAAGAAACCAAAAATTCTTTAATTGCTTTGTGGATTCAGTCTTAAGCCAACTGATTCAATATTCCAGTGGAGTGTTTAAATATGCATCTGTCCTGCTTTGTTGGGTATTGTCCCAGTCAATGTCTGTGAGTATCATTACTCAAGTATGTGAATAGTAGCAATAATCAATAACGGTAAGTTAATGTGGAATTCAGCTAGTCATCAACCTGCAGAGACTTAACAAAGGAATGTGTGATTACTTGTTAGAAATGACATTTCAAGTCAATTCAGTCTGAAAGTATTGATTATATGAATGAAATATCACATTTTTATTCAGGCAATATTACTAAAATGTGGTAACTTTCAAAGTTCCAGATAATAATTGCTCATTTCTATCCACCATGACTACAATTAGCAATAGAATAACCTTCAGAAGAACACAATAATGACTGTTATAGCTATCAATAATAGTAAAATCTTTGAAAAAATCAAATAGAATCTCCATATTCCAGATTCATATTTTATTATTTTTCTAATACTTTTTCAGGAATATTTCTAAATCATCAAGTCCCCCCCAAAATAACCATAAAACTTTGAAAAGGTCATAAACTGAATTATATTTGAAAACTAAAGAATCCATTATGATGTGTTTTCAAGTGAGAAAAAGCTGTGTTTATTTGTCAGTGTGCCCTTGAACCTGTCTGGCCTGGCACTGTTGGTATAAGCAGTGGAGGCCTTGTTTGGCCATATGTGTTTATTTGCCACTATGGAGGGGTAACAAGACACGACCTACTATGTGTTAAAGTTCCACTGACATGTATAAGTCAGGGATTTTTTCTCCATTTTTATACAGCAATATTTGAATGATGTTTATGATCAACTCTTTGCTGTTTTATAGAACAGCAATGTTTTCTGTTTTCAGAAGGATGAGATTTTCAAAACATGAACAATATTGCACTAGCCAATTTAAGCGATTTCTTTTGATGACTTGACTGTTTGGTTGTTTTTTCTTTTCATTAATAAAGTTAAAAGGCCAAAGCAACAAAAGCAACCTATTACAAGTGGCACAGAAATGTATGTTAACACTGCATTAAAATATGTCTAAAACACATGTTTTTATTAGTCTTAAGTATGAAATTGTAGTAATCCCTCCAACACATCAACACATGCACATCTGACCGTGAACCTAACTGCTTCACTGAAAGTATTTTCCAGGTATTAATTCCTTTTATTCTATTGACATAAATCACATAATCAATCACTAAACAAGGTGTCCTGACAAGACCCAGCATGCTACACAAACACATGTCTCCTGACTGCCCCTCCTCACAGGCCCCTTGCTGCGGTGGCACTACCTAGATGCTGCAGCAACAGCAGCAACAGCAGCAACAGCACTCACACCTCCTGCAGCTGGGTATCTCTGTCACATGGCATGCCCTGGGAGACTTGTTTATTTCTCTGTCCAAGCTTGTTTGCTGAGAGAGTAAATTGCTTCCATGACAGAGTTCATCAATCACATGTTGGTCAATATTATGGCTGACTAACACAATGGTATTCTTCCTATTGGACAACCAGAACTTAGATTGGTGCTTGTCAGCAGAGGTTGCCATTATGGCTAAGATGGATATTTGACAAATAACAATGAAACATGTGAATATGAGCAATTTCAGTAGTTGTTATTCCAGTAACAATCTGTTCAACTGCAAGGTATTCTGACTTGCCAATAATCCCAATTACCAATAAATGGCTGACATTACATGAAAGATTCACATTCATCAGTCTTATGACAAATAGCTCTGAACCCATGCTTATTGTTTTGGTGATGCAGCAGATATGTGCCATATGTGAGTTATGACACATGCATGTCAACAGTACTTCAGGCTGACTCCTGTGACCAGTAAAATACTCTGCACAGCAGTATCCAGCTGTTTGGTGACACAAACTGTAGCCAAGCTTCATCCCCCAAAATCTAAAGTCACGTTCATTGTTGTACTCGGTGACCAAATGCAATACGTTTCCCAAGAAGTGCCTGCCTATCACTGCTGTGTAAGCAATGCAAGCTAGCCTAGCCAGTGGTGTGTTGATCTGCAGTCATCTGTTGATGGGAGGCGTGGATGGAGGAGCATCACACTCAGCACGTCAATATGAAAAGCCCATGTTGACTGCAGATTCAACGAGTGAACCTAATAGCAGCTACAATCAGAAGTCAATCCTGTGGTGTGTACAGATTTAGTGCTTAAACTAGCTTCCTGACCATTATCCGGTCACACTTAGATGAAAAGGGAAGTGAACACGAAAAAGTCGTGCTATGTGAAACAAAACGGAATTTTATAATTAGTAAATATATCAGTTTTTGAAAATTTACACTCATTTATCTCATACTGAAAGTACAAGGATCACTATAAGTGTTGAAATGTTATGCCATTGTGAGTCCTCTGTTTTTCCAAGCTAAACTGGCCAGAGTTACCCTGCCCTTAGTGTATGATGTAATTGGTGCCAATTGATACAGATTTGTCTCCTGTCTAGTCCCAAAGCAAAAGATATCCGTAGTGAATTTAATCACATGAAAATGTATAAAAAGGCCAGGAAAGATGAAATGTGAATCAATATGATGCAAACAGTACATGATTTACTTGTGGTACCTCTACTGTTTCACATGGGTACTTGTCTTGGACACAGTTTCCAACACTGACACAGGGGCAAGGAATTGAAATGCAAACTTGTTATGTGAACGAAAACTGACTGTCAAAAGATCATCTTCCAAACATCTTTCTCATCTGCAGAATCTGTTGGTGAATGTTACACAGGGCTGAGCAAAAAGCTTGCCACTTTGCCTCCTTGAGTGAATGAAATCCCCATTTCAATTCCGTGTTTAAGAAATGTTGTCAGTCCCAACAAGTCAATCTATTTTTTGCCACTTTACCATCTGCTGTTAAAACAGGGAACCCGTCACTTTGCGTCAACTTTTAAAAAATTCTCAATCTGAAAATTCAATTTCTTGGACTGTTGGCAATGTCAGACAGCTTTTAAGTAAACAGATGATTATTTAGACAGGTCACCCAGCATGCTTTGAGAGGAATACACAAACTCCTCACAGCATGGTATGATGCTGGAGAGAAGTGGAGTTTAAAGTAAAGACATCAAATGTTGTGACACATTGACATTCAACTTGGCGTGACTCCCAGTCAGTTCAAGTAATTACCTAGTTATTGAGTGCTACTTCTCTCCTGATCTGTCAGTGATTATTTATAAGTTATCTGCATTTCTGCCTAAAAATATACCTTGTATTCTACAATGACTTTAGTAAATAGTGGATTGTGATTCGTTAGGTAAAGTCATTCAGAGGTACATAATCATGTCATATACCTCTGATTTTCCAACAGAGTATGTATTTTTTGCTAAAAATCTTAATAACGCGGTTATGGTAGAATGGAGATAAACATACTGTGTTGGAAAACGCTATGCATTCATTTTTAAATCAAATTTAGAGTTATTATAATTTTGTTATATACCTGATTTTTGACACATTATGTTTATCTCCTAATTAAATATATTTGTTCATAAAACTTTTATATATCACTTAAGATATATTTTTTGTTGCCATTCATGGATACACAATGAGAACCTCTTTCAAAAATTGCATCATACCCCGCTTGTAAATAATTCTGTAACTAAGTCAAATTCTGATAATATATCTTGAACAACAGGCATCCAATTTTCCCTTTTGTACGTAGTTTAAAATATAGTTTCTGCCTCTTGACAACAAAGCAAGAAACCAATGTCTCTAGAGAACCACACAAGTCTGTCCTGGTCTATCAGGTTTTCAATATCAAACAGAAGCACCAGTCATCAGCTTCCTGCACCTGCTTTCTTTGAGAAGGAATCTCTTTCAGTGAGTCTGCTTTATCAACAAGGATCTGAAGTAATACAAGTCACTACATATTGTTCCTGAGAGGGCTCAAATCCCAACTTCTTTAACACAAATTTCTTTGAGTTATTCTTTCTCTAGAAGTCAGTTTCAGTTTCTATTTTTTCTCTATGATCAAATCGGACTTTTTCTCCTGAGCCTTAACAACTGACACCTAAGTGAGAATCATAACAAGCCTGGGGTTATTTCCAGCCCAAACAAACGTAATGACTTCCTCAGGAATTAACAGCAGGCCTATCTGACTTGTGAAGACCTTGGATGACTTCTCCATATGGACAACTGCCTTCCTCCAGCCCAGGGAATGGTGGCCCCTGATTGTTGTAGTGGTGTGTATTTCATCCATGTTGACATGACATGACAATGAGCCAGAACAAGTGACATGCACATGACTTCCATGTACATTTCACTGAATGCTATTGACACGGGTTGTTACAAGGCTTCGTTTCACTAATAAGCAATGTTTCAAATTCATGTCATTTTTTAACTTTAAATGTTTTCCAGGCATTGAATTGAAAAGATCTGAAATGGATAGCTGTGTAAAAAGTTCAGTTCTTCAGACAAAAGGAAAAACATTAAGCAATGCACCAACACTGTGTAAATATCATGTGATGTCAGGACAGTTTGAAATAGACAAACACTACTGGAGGAATGCTGGGCACACACACCCCTTTATGCAATGAATTACCGTTTGTAAATAATAAGGAAGACAACCTTCAAACCACGAAGTACAACCTACTGCTATTAATTTCAGCCTTTATTAAAATAAACAACAAAAGCCAGAAATAATTTCTATCTTTTTTCAGTGAATAGTTCTGCCATTTTGAATATCACATTCAAGTAAACAAGCCCAGAAAGAGTTTTAATCAATTTGTAATGTACAAGCCACATCTTGATGACTCCTATTGTGTTATTAGCATGGTGGGGCTATTGTGTTATCAGCATGCTGGGGCTATTGTGTTATCAGCATGATGGAGCTATTGTGTTATCAGCATGGTGGGACTATTATGGTATCTGCATGGTGGGACTATCATGTTATCAACATGGTGGGGCTATTGTGTTATCAGCATGATGGAGCTATTGTGTTATCAGCATGGTGGGACTATCATGTAATCAGCATGGTGGGACTATCATGTTATCAACATGGTGGGGCTATTGTGTTATCAGCATGGTGGGGCTATTGTGTTATCAGCATGGTGGGACTATCATGTTATCAGCATGGTGGAGCTATTGTGTTATCAGCATGGTGGGGCTATTATGGTATCTGCATGGTGGGACTATTATGTTATCAGTATGGTGGGACTATTGTGTTATCAGCATAGTGGGGCTATTATGTTAGCAACATGGTGGGGCTATAGTGTTATCTGCATGGTGGGACTATCATGTTATCGGTATGGTGGAGCAATTATGTTATCAGCATGGTGGGACTATTGCGTTATCAGTATGGCAGGGCCATTATGTTACCCGCATGGTTGGGCTATTGTGTTATCAGTAAGCTGTGGCTATTATGTTATAAGCATGGTGGGACTTTTGTGTTATCAGTATGCTGGGGCAATTATGCAATTAGCGTGGTGGGACTATTATGTTATCATGGTGGAGTATCTGTATGGTGGAGTTAAAGGTCTACCCCATAAAGCCTGACCTAGGTGAACCTCAGTCTGCTTGGATGGTGATACCCAAACCTACACAGACAGATGACAGCTAACACCTCCCATACATCACCTACTGCATGTTATGATACATAATACTCTGTGTAAGTCAGCCATACAGCTGTTGGGTCCCTCCCTGCCTGCCAGAGAACCAGTACATCACCACCAGTCAGTAGTAGGTGCTGAACAGGTGGGACGCCAACATATCAACCTGGGGAATCTAGTCCTTATCACTAACTTCACTGCTTATACAAATTACAACAGATGCATGTGTGAAATGGGACATAAGGTGATGACACCATGTGTTGATGCTATTCCACACTACCATGAGAAGTTGCATCTCAGATGAAATACATATGACATAAAAGACAACATACATATATATACATATATATATATATACACACATACATATATACACATACACACACATATACACATACATAACTTCAATGGTGTTTTGTAAGGTTACATATGACATAAAAGACAATATACATATACATACACATACATAGAATTGCTTATTGAAAAACATTCAAGGGAAATCTTGAAAGTCTATGGTTAAATCCAGTTAACGGTTCTTGAGATATCTCGCTGACAAGGGTAAAACGTTAAAGTCCCCTTGTGACCTTGAAATGAAGGTCAATATCACCAAACCTAACTTGGACCTTTCTTATACTGTGATGAACCTAGGTACTAAATATGAAAAGAATCTTGTCAACAGTTCTTAAGTACGGATGGACCAACGGACCGGACTGACCAGATGAGCCCTAATACTATATGACCAGCTTAGCTAAACGCGTGATGGGGTGGGGTGGGGTGGGGTGGGGGCGGGGTGGGGTGCGTAAATAACAAAAGACACAAACATTCTTTCCCTGACAGAGATGGTTCCTGGAAGTTTTACTGCACAAATATGGCATGGGGCACCCAAATAAGCTGTGATTAGTGTGTCAAATACACCTAATCCTCATGTTTGGCCAGTGTACTCTAGGTGATACAAACACAGCATGGGCAGCAGCATGTCAACAACACTGGTTTGTATCATGATACAGTTCTTGTAGATCACAAAGGCCTAGTACCGTGTCCATCACCATCACTCCCTGGCTTCCTGGATTGTTATACATTCCACTGTTTCTACAAAGTTATCAAACTTTCACCTTTTTATTCAGTATTTTATTACTTCCAATCATCAAATCAACATTGTTTTTTATTTGTCATCACTTTGTAAAGTAGATTTGAGAACAACATATTAGCCCCAAATTGATATGGTTTTCATCCAGACTCAATTAACCACTGCATGGGTGTCCCGCTCTTTTCTTGTTGTCTTGACAACCACTGCTATTTGGCTAAACTTTCATGAGCATCGAGCATGGATATTTTACATGTGTATTGACTGGCAACTCATTTCCTCATTTAGTCAATTGATTTATTCAAATTAAGGCATAGGAAGGCTCCTGTTCCGACATGTTCTGGCAAATCAGGGATTACCTTCCTGGGAGATTGATCTCCTCACTCTGACAGAACACAGACATTCCTGGCATCACATCAAACAATACAGTTTCGTTTCCGCTCTTCCTATTTGGCCGTATATCAGGCTGCCTCCACTGACTGAATGAGTGAGGCTCCTGACACCCATTGTGGCTGCTGGCAACTTGCTGGTGTGAAGCTGGAACACTGGTTGTTGCCGCCAGCCTTGGCTGATCAGTTTAATCAACACCGTCTTACAACAGCTTGCATCAGTGGAGCCAGGCCATGAGGGAAAGTGGGGTTTTCTGCCCTTCTAAGCACTATCTCATAAAATAAATATATACTTGGAGGCAGAAGCACCCAGCCGGCGACTCCATCTACACCAACACATCAATGTAGTAGTCAGGGATCATCAGGGAGTTGCCTCCCTTTCCAGATGCTCATATATCTGGCTGTTTTGAACACCCAATTTCATATCCCATCTAGGTCAACGTTTGCACCATAAATCTCCAACATAAAGACCATTCATTTGACTTTGCTGACCCTGGAAGGCAATAGTCTGTCTCGGTCACCACCCTCCCCCGCCCTACCAGGATTACTTTGGCCTACATAACACTGGTCCACTCTCTGCAGACTGCAGATTACACAACTTCACATCATGGCAAGATAATCACCTGCTACACAAATCAACTTTCCAGTGGTTGTTTCTCACTCACACAAACTGTGACCAACACCGTCCTCTATTTGCAGGCAGTGCGACTTTGATGATACTGAAATAATCTACAGTATGCACATTTTCAAAGATTTATAAGAAATCATTTTCAGTGTAGGACATGCTCAAATTGGAAAATACAGATTATGAGTAACTGTTCATTTATTAATTGTCTCCCAAACCATAAGCTGACAAATATCCTGTTATCTTAAGAAACCTTTTCAGATGATGGCATGAAAGAAGTAATTATGTCTCACACAGTCTCCACAAAAGCCTTGTAAACTATGATTACACAAATCACAAAAGACAGCTGTCTCCTTGGATCTAGACATTATATCCACTCCTTATGACATCACAACCAGAATCTAAGTTCTGCGAGTTCAGTAAATAGGGTTGTTTGATGAAGGTATTTAGATGTGATACACTTGAGCATGGAAACACCCACCTGGAGTATCTTGAACTACCAGTAATACTTTTATTATCCTCTACTGTCCTGGTAGCACTGTTCCAGCCAACATAAACATGCTGTACATATACAATGATCCTAATTAATCTTAAAACAGAGACACTGCAGCCAAGAACCATTCCAACTGACACTCAAATGACAAAAGTGATGCATGCAAGACTTTGCATGATAATGGAACATTTTCCTGTCTGCTTAGGCTGCCATTAATGTTTGATGCTAATAGAAATCCCATCCATTTACCTGCAAGACCCATGCAGTGACAAGGCCTTTTCCCTTACTAATAGGAAGCATCCTCAAGTCAGCCTGTATTCTCCTTAAGACACTGCCCATATTCTCCATTCTCTTTAGATTAAAAACAGGCAATTTACCCTCTTTCCTGAAGATCTATTTTGTCACAACATTTTTCAGGATCAATGTTCGTGGATTTTTATAGCCCAGACTAAGCTTAAAAAACATCTTGGATAAAGATAATGTTCCAAGTGACTTTCTCAAACATTTTAACCGAAACGAAGGAAAACAAAATGTTATGGCACCAATTACATGCCCTTGATATCAGGCTCATATAATTCCAGACTGTGTGCTTATTTTCTAAATCCAGGCCAAAATCCTTAATAAAAAGGTAATTTTCAATGAATATTAATTAAGATATCGGTTCTACGATTGGCAGCAAAATAAAAGCAGGTTATCATGCTTAGTCACATTCGTTGTTTCAAGGCCCAAATCTAAACAGCATCTTTGTGGCATCTTTTGAACCCAAGGGCATTAAGTAAGAACCTTGATGAAATGTTCAGTTTATTTCCCTATTACAAGTTCCAAATATTGTCAAGGACAGTTTTTCCATTTCTCTTACACTTCATAGTTATTATCATTAGTTATATATTAGTTATTATAAATAAGGCAATAAACATATGCTGACATTATAAGAACTATGACTTTTCAAAGAAATACACCTTGAACTTGCAAGATTATTGGGGAAATTAGGCATTTCTCAAACATATTTGTCCTTTATATGTTCCTTGCAAACAGATGTGACAAAAACAAGCCAGCAAATGAAGCTGATGAGTTAAAGGTACCCCAGGCATTGTTATGTATATGTACACTGAAACACGCAACTGGGACATTTCTACCATCCAGTTTGGAACAGCCTGGGCAATCTCTCACTACTCCATGGGAGGCCTGGGCTGCTTCATTACCACAGAACGGTCAGCACTATAGGGACTTAATTCAATGAAGCCATTCCATCATCAGACCACTACGAATAAACCAGAAAGAAATATTCAACACCTTACACAATTAGGGTCATTACAAACAGGTATTTTGGTACTCAATCTTGTAGTGGGTAGAAAGAAATCCCTTTTCACCCTGGGTCAGAAAAAACAGTTATGTACAGTATAAGTGATGAACCCATTGTATTAAGGAGTTATACAATCTTCTACAATTGTGAAAAGCCCCAGTCAAATAAAAAAATAATTCAGGAATGTGAGTTAACATAGACAGGAAAGTAGTGAGAATAAGTCAAGTATTGTATAAATAGAATGTTGCTGTTTGGGCACTGGTTGATGAACTCATGATGAATTTGTACATCTAGAAAAAGATATCTCTGGCTAACCTCAGTATATTAGAACGGATGGTCCCTAGGTACTGTGCATAGTTAACAGCATTAAACACCCGGCGATCATAATTTTGTTCTGATTACCGACCATAATGGTCGCTGATATTTATTCAGCCTGCAAGAAAACATCCTGAAGAAATCTGAGACAATGCCTTTACAAGGTGAGCTTCACTGGCTAATTCCTCTGTTGAAGGCCCTGATCCTAAAACTGTGAGGTTAGCACCTCAAGTAGATGGATTACTTGCGGATCTATAATGATACTTAAACACAAGCACGGAAATTAAGTCGCAGATCAAATATTTATAGAAACTGCCTCCACAGCTCAGAACTGTCCAAAGTGGAGAGAGGAGCCATGCAATTAGCCCTAAATCAAACCCACCAAGGAAAGAAAGGGTCTCTTGTCTCACCCAGGTAGCAACTATAGTGTGGCTTGGTGCTTCTAATGAAATTTGGGTTGGTTCCTGATAAATGTTCGACCAACCTGAAGGCAATATCTTCCCATTCTAGAAGTGAAAGGTCTCAAGTATTTGTATACATCACAATCTATTGCCAATATTTTCTCATCCTAGTGAAAAGTGTTCACAAGCAAATATTTTTTTCACTGGCTCTTGTTGATGTCAGTATTGAAAAGGATAGCAAAGGCTTATTGCAGTCTCCACTTATAAATTATATTTCAGAACCACTCCTGGTGAAGCCAGATGAAATGATATGATCCCATCAGCTTTGATAACCCTTTTTGTAATATATTCAGTTCCATTAATCCTCAGAACACATCAGAATCAAAGAGTTGAGACTGCACTGACTGAACACAAATCTATGCCTGTCAGAGCAGCAGAGCAATATCACACTAGGATTCTACCTCATAAAACGGTATCCCAGGCCTTGATCAACTTTCTCCTTAGCTCTTCCATCACGAAAGAAGGTTATAGCCATATTATGTCACAGCAGTGGGACTGAATGTCATCAGAATATATGTCAATACACACTTCAAAGGCATCAGTGCCCCACACAGGCCTCAGACACACTTATAACCCATTACCTCAATAACATCTGTCATCTGCAAGTGGAACCACAAACACTTAGCTGTCACATATTACCATTTCAACATTTGTTTTAGAGAAGGTATTAATGGTGTAGATTGGTATGAGAAGAACTCCCCCCTGAAGTATAGTTTTTATCATTACAAACATGTCTGTAAGAAGTCACCACCAGGAGCTAACTGTCTTCACCATCTTATCTTCACAGATACTGTTTCTTGTCATGTAGAGTTCCATAATGACAAATCTTGTCACCACCATTACACACCGACATCCATGTATCATACTCATCATATGTTCCTGAAGCCTTCAGTGATGATGACGGTGAATTTTACCAGCCTTGTAACTTAGGTGATAGGGCCAATTGCGTTGATACCCTGAGTGTTTTGGTAGCCTGGTGGCCTGTGAAGGTGAGAATATTGATATCTCAGCAGATTCCTGGATGTATTCTCAGTCTCTTCGCCTTCCTTCCCATTGACCATGTTGGTCAAGTATTGTCAACTGTTGGCCAATATCAACCTGAACAACAGCAATGTCCATGAGGAAGCTTTCACTGAACTAAGAGTCCAAATCAGACAAAATGTGTGTGGCCCCAGACTGAGTTTTCATTAGTGTATGTGTCACACTGATGTTTGAGGTGAGGTGAAATGGAGTTTAATGTCTTTCTTAAGAATATATCGCTCATATGTGTATGTGTGGCTGCTTGTACTAGCCCAGACTTAAGCTGGTTCTATAGCTTTGCCACAGTGAAGCATGAATATCCCACTCAAGACACATTATACTGACTCCGAGCCAACCAGTCCTTGTTGCACCCATTAATGCCGAGCACTAGGCAGGGACTAACAAGTACCATATTTTAACATTTTTTGGTATGACGCGGTCGGGGATTGAACCCATGACATACTGCTATGCATGAATTCCGGAACATATTTCATAAAATATCAGTATGATACACATGCTTTCTGTGTTTAATAAACTGCACTAAAACCTCCATGAAAAAATCTTCAACAGTCATGTCACACTACATCCAGCTTAGTTTCTGGCCACAACTGCAGTCAAATGCCCAAAACCATCATAGCATGTGTACACCTTATTATCTCTCATGTGGAACTCAAGGACAACAAAGTAGCATATAAGCATTTAAGAACATGAAATTTTTGTTATCAACATGATCAACAAACTCCAATCCTTTCACTGTGTGAGAGAGTGTAAATATCACACTACACCACATCACCAATCCTGCCGACAGTGACTATGAGCACTGTTTTTACGACCCCAGCTGAACAATTCATTGTGGACTAGTCACAGTGGTGATGGGGTAATGAGCTGACAAGGACCAATCAGCTGCCTCAAGGCCCAGGTGCTGTAGATCGCCTGTAATTAACAAGGCTAAGGATGGCGATTTCCTTTGTCTGATGGATGCGTGTGTATTACAGATGCAGCAGCAGCATCCTCAGACAGTGACTCACCCATTGTCACCAGCAGGATCCCTGATGAGTGGGAGGACACTGACTATCAGGAGGTGTGTGGTATTCTCAGGGTGTACCACTCACTGATAACCATCAGCTGTGGTGCTGGCCAACCATATCATACTAGGCTAACAGAAAGCCTTCAATTAGTTTAGACATGTTTGACTGAATCAGGATGTCCTTGATAAGCAGGGTACACACTTATCAGGGGATACTTGGTTGTTGCCCAAGTGGGATCTGGTGATCTAAACTGCTGCTCATTATGAACAGGCAGTTGACCACCTGTAATTACTACCCAACTGGTTGACAGATACCTCATCATACAAATCACTGAGTGAGGTATTGTGAGGTAATCACCCAAGTGACCACTTTAGCAGAGACGGGCTGGTTGAATGAGACTGCCATCAAACTCTTTGGCCTTATTAGCTCAAACATGTACTCACCATACATTAGACAACTACTGTGAGATTTCTCTAACCATCTTGTTTTAAATTATTGTTCATACAAGAACATGTTGCTTCATTAATTGGGTTCTCCAAACTGAAATACCCCTTCTCACCACAATCCTGCTTGTAGAGAAATGAGACATTTCTTTCACTATATTGCCTTACCACCAATCATTCAAACCTGACATGATACTGACATGTTATTTTCTAAGAACTCTCGATGGTTAGTTCAGGCAAATTACATTAGGGCCTCTGACTGTCACGTTAACATCAGAATCTGACTTTAAAGGACATAGAAAATAATTGACATTTCTGAAAAGATTATCTGATTACTTCTTCTGTATCAGGTCATGTCATGTAGACTGGTGAAACCTCATGTCAGACATTAAATTTGTGTCAGGCCGGCTCTTTTCACAGGTCAAACAACTTCAGGTCATGTCATGCAGACTGGTGAAACCTCATGTCAGACTTAAGACTGATGTCACGCTGGCTCTTTTCACAGGTCAACAACTTCAGGTCATGCATGTCATGCAGACTGGTGAAACCTCATGTCAGACTTTAGATTGATGTCAGGCTGGCTCTTTTCACAGGTCAACAACTTCAGGTCATGTCATGCAGACTGGTGAAACCTCATGTCAGACTTTAGATTGATGTCAGGCTGGCTCCTTTCACAGGTCAAACAAATTCAGGTCATGTCATGCAGTCTGGTGAAACCTCATGTCAGACTTTAGATTGATGTCAGGTTGGCTCTTTTCACAGGTCAAACAACTTCAGGTCATGTCATGCAGACTGGTGAAACCTCATGTCAGACTTTAGATTGGTGTCAGGCTGGCTCTTTTCACAGGTTTCAGGTCATGTCATGCAGTCTGGTGAAACAAGACAAATTCAGGCTCATTTCACATGCAGTCTGCAGAAACCTCATGTCAGACTTTAGATTGATGTCAGGTTGGCTCTTTTCACAGGTCAAACAACTTCAGGTCATGTCATGCAGACTGGTGAAACCTCATGTCAGACTTTAGATTGGTGTCAGGCTGGCTCCTTTCACAGGTCAAACAACTTCAGGTCATGTCATGCAGACTGGTGAAACCTAATGTCAGACTTCAAATTTGTGTTAGGCTGGCTCCTTTCACAGGTCAAACAACTTCAGGTCATGCCCTGCAAACTGGTGAAACCTCATGTAAGACTTTAGACCAATGTTTGGCTGGCTCCTTTCACAGGTCAAACAACTTCAGGTCATGCCTTGCAGACTGATGAAACCTTGGGTCAGACTTAAGACTGATGTCAGGCTGTCCAAATTATGTTACATGTTGCCACTTGGCAATCAGTGTCTGTCAACTCACGGTATTTTGTGATAAACAACACCTTGACAGCTGTAGTTGGTAGAAAACCTTCATGGAAATGATGTAGGTAGGCAGTCACAGATGCAATCACAGTTCAGTTAATACTATTGGCAAATAAAACCGCATACAATGACAGTTAGCAGGCAGGAATGGTAACAGTTAACTGATGTTTCTCTGTGTAACAACTGTCATCAGGAATGGTAACAGTTAACTGATGTTTCTCTGTGCTATAACTGTCATCAGGAATGGTAACAGTTAACTGATGTTTCTCTGTGCTATAACTGTCATCAGGAATGGTAACAGTTAACTGATGTTTCTCTGTAAAACAACTGTCATCAGGAATGGTAACAGTTAACTGATGTTTCTCTGTGCAACAACTGTCATCAGGAATGGTAACAGTTAACTGATGTTTCTCTGTGCAACAACTGTCATCAGGAATGGTAACAGTTAACTGATGTTTCTCTGTGCTATAACTGTCATCAGGAATGGTAACAGTTAACTGATGTTTCTCTGTGCTATAACTGTCATCAGGAATGGTAACAGTTAACTGATGTTTCTCTGTGCTATAACTGTCATCAGGAATGGTAACAGTTAACTGATGTTTCTCTGTGCTATAACTGTCATCAGGAATGGTAACAGTTAACTGATGTTTCTCTGTGCTATAACTGTCATCAGGAATGGTAACAGTTAACTGATGTTTCTCTGTGCTATAACTGTCATCAGGAATGGTAACAGTTAACTGATGTTTCTCTGTGCTATAACTGTCATCAGGAATGGTAACAGTTAACTGATGTTTCTCTGTGCTATAACTGTCATCAGGAATGGTAACAGTTAACTGATGTTTCTCTGTGCTATAACTGTCATCAGGAATGGTAACAGTTAACTGATGTTTCTCTGTGCTAAACTATAACTGTCATCAGGAATGGTAACAGTTAACTGATGTTTCTCTGTGTAACAACTGTCATCAGGAATGGTAACAGTTAACTGATGTTTCTCTGTGCTATAACTGTCATCAGGAATGGTAACAGTTAACTGATGTTTCTCTGTAAAACAACTGTCATCAGGAATGGTAACAGTTAACTGATGTTTCTCTGTGCTATAACTGTCATCAGGAATGGTAACAGTTAACTGATGTTTCTCTGTGCAACAACTGTCATCAGGAATGGTAACAGTTAACTGATGTTTCTCTGTGCTATAACTGTCATCAGAAATGGATGTGTTAACTATCTTTCTCTGTGTAAAAACAGTATTCAGGAATGACGATGATTTTGACTCATGTTTCTCTGCCATAATATTGTTGCAATTTTCTTTTGGTTTAATGAACCACATTTACAGTTTTATTATGCTATTCAATACTTGTTGGTGTTGGAATGGTTACTAAAACAATATCTTTTATTTTAGAATTGAAAGTTTTCTGCAAATAAGTTCAAACAAATGAAATAATAAGTGTCCTCTTTATAGAAATGATCTAGAAGGAACCAAGAGGAATCAGCTCAGATCAACGATATGTAATGTGTCTGAAATCATCACAGTTTGGGTAGAAAAAATACTGTACATCTCACACATGCTGACAAAATTCTGACGTTTTTAAGAACTTTATCAGAAAAAAGGTAAAGACCTACATCTCAGAAAAAGTTTCTCCTCTCTTCGGGGCGATTCCCCAGGAGAGTGGTTAGTTTGTTAGTTATCACCCTGAGAGTATTTGGCCATCTGTTTGTGCCATCAGGAACACGCTAACAACAAGCAGCCAGTCATGTGAGGAGCAACACCATGTTTTTAACCACTGAGTTGTTGACTACAGCAATCTCATTGCAGGCACACATGATTATATCAAAGTTTGGAAAATGAATATTCTAAATCTTCATGATTAACATAGTAATATCTTATCTACTTGTATTTGACTTAAGAATAGTGTTTTTGAGGAATCTAAATAGTTGTTGTGTTCAATGCATCTCAATTCATGTTCCTTTTTTCCAAAGTCATTGTGTAAGGTAATGTCTCCCCCAGTTGTTTCCCAGTGCATTGAGCTGTTATATTTATAAGTTATGATGTCATGACATATCCATGACGTTGTCAGCTGTGTATGTCAGTGGTAACAGCTCATGCCACAGCATCATGCTCACTGACATCATCTTGCATACATTGCAAACAAATGGTTCACATCTTAAAAAGAAACTCAACCACTTATGGACATTTCAAGATACTTTACATACACTTTCATGAATAAGTTGTGTGACATTGTATCAAATATACCATAAACACACTTCAATATACCACCACTTTCAAGTCACATACACATGTCAATATACCATAGGCTACATGTCACAAACTTCAATATACCACTCCTTACATGTCATATACAAACTTCAATATACCACTTCTTACATAGCACAGACACAGTTCAATTTTCCACTCCTTACATAGTACAGACACAGTTCAATATATCACCCCTTACATAATACACAGCTCAATATACCACTCTTTACATAATACACAGTTCAATATACCACTCCTTACATAGTACAGACACAGTTCAATATACCACTCCTTACATAGTACAGACACAGTTCAATATACCACTCCTTACATAGCACAGACACAGTTCAATATACCACTCCTTACATAGCACAGACACAGTTCAATATACCACTCCTTACATAGTACAGACACAGTTCAATATACCACCCTTACATAGTACAGACACAGTTCAATATACCACTCCTTACATAGTACAGACACAGTTCAATATACCACTCCTTACATAGTACAGACACAGTTCAATATACCACTCCTTACATAGTACAGACACAGTTCAATATACCACTCCTTACATAGTACAGACACAGTTCAATATACACAGTTCAATACACCAGTTCAGACATAGTTCAATATACCACTCCTTACATAGTACAGACACTTCAATATACCATCCCTTACATAGTACAGACACAGTTCAATATACCACTCCTTACATAGTACAGACACAGTTCAATATACCACTCCTTACATAGCACAGACAGTTCAATATACCACTCCTTACATAGTACAGACACAGTTCAATATACCACTCCTTACATAGTACAGACACAGTTCAATATACCACTCCTTACATAGCACAGGCACAGTTCAATATACCACCCCTTACATAGTACAGACACAGTTCAATATACCACTCTTACATAGACCACTCCTTACATAGTACAGACACAATTCAATATACCACTCCTTACATAGTACAGGCACAGTTCAATATACCACTCCTTACATAGCACAGACACAGTTCAATATACCACCCCTTTTAACATCATATACACCACTTGAACATAATCCCAGAACCAAGCTGATTGATTTCAGTGAAATGTACACTCTCATTAGATGTAAATCAAACAGACACATCATCCAGGGAATCAGACACACCTGTTTTGTATGCATGGGATCGACAATGTCGATGAGCTTCGCTGATGTGAATTTCAAGCCTGATGTGCTAGAGGTGTTGAATTTTGGTTAGAAGGACTGGTGTTCATCAAGGGACACGACTCTCCATATACATTGATTTTCCCTCCTGCCAGTAATCTGATTTCCACATGACTAAGAGCCAACAAACTTGCTTCTAAGTGTGCAAAGTGAAAGCAAATACTGATGCTAATCTCTCCTACATCAGCATTCTGCTGCTGGCTGGGACTACTACAATGACTTTAAACAGCCACTGTTTCACCTGTCATAGATCACTTATTATCAATTTCATTTCAAAAGTCTCCATTTGCCATCTGATGACTAAATGTTCAAGTTTATTTGCTCCCAAAATACTTGGTCACCAACAGTGAATTGAATCCTTGATTGAATTGAATATATCTGACTGGAAAAGTAAACTGTTATTACAAATACAGAGAAATCAATCAAAGTTTGAGATGAAAATAAAATATTTCTCTTTGAAAGACAATTATTACCAAATACATTTCATCCATGCTAGAACAAGGGTAAATTCTAACGTTTTCCTCACTTCAAATCTCCACCAATGTCATATTTTTCAAATTATTATATGAACTAAACTGATATTGATAACCCATCACTTTGTTAATTGATGAGATTGACTTACCAGTCCTTTTGTTCTTCGACATCACTGAATCATGATGCAGTTACCATGGAAACTAGAGATATCCATGATGACAAAACAAATGATGATGTTTGTCCACTGCAAACAGAACAGGAACAGATTCCCCCCCTGAGATCAACCAACATTAATAATGCATCTGTGAAGATAAACATGACCCCAATTACAATAATTGTTCTGACACTACAGAAACAAACAAGACAACAAGTGTTCCTGTTTGTTCCAAGATGTGAAATCTAAGGCCACATTTGTCACATCCATGCATTCCAGATCACAACTAGATAGTTTGAGCATGTGGATAGAAGATTTGTTGTTGGGTTCAAACTTTCTTTCTTTTGGGTCTGGTTCGGTTGACCTGTTCAGAAATATGAGATACTGCTAGTCTTGAGTGAGTGAGTGAGTATGGTATTACGCTGTTTTTAGCAATATTGTAAGTGCTTGAAGTGCTTGATGAAGTACTTTACTGACATGCATTTGTTTCCATACAATGGGAATTTGCTGTGGCCACAGAATATATACACTTTATGTTTATATGGTCACCAGTTACTTTTTGTTTGATTTTTGTACATTTCTGGTGCATCGAAGCAGAAGTGCAATATTTTAAATGCATATTTTAGACAACTGAATAGCACAGCATAATGTTTATCATCAATAGTTATATTGGTTTTAAGAAGTAGAACAGAGTTTTCAGAAGTTCAGTGGTCAGTGGTTGTCAGTCAGCACACAGCCATGTTACAGACTTCACACAACAGTATTACTTCAAGAAAGAATAGATTTCCACAGATTTTAAAAATACCCAGCAGTTATGTTCCTAAACTTCCTGTTTCACCTGTATCGTCCCAGCTGTTGAGGTGTATAACTCACTCTTAATACCAATCTGTCTTCACACTCTATACACACATATGCCTATCAAAGCATGATAAAGATACTCATTGTAGCCTACCAGCATATTGTATTCCAGCTCATTAGACGCTCAATGTCCACTATTTCTCACATGCGATATGGCACTCAAGCCAAAAATCAATGCATTTTGTCATATAAATTGTCCTGAAATGATATCCACTTGAATTATTGAGACTGGGATACCAAACCTATCAAATCAATTTCCTTTCATATGAACAAGAATTGATTTAAGTCTATTTCATGTGACCCCCACAGAGAAATCAACGACATTAACCTTAAAATGGCACTGCAATCTACATGCCACTGTGCTTATCAAAATATTGTCTTTGGCAGAACGACTATCGATATCTGTGCTGACTCGACCTGCCCATGTCTCCTTCATCTTCCAGTGATATTGATGATGTTGGCACAACAGTGGCTGTTTCCTAATGCAATAAACATGAGGAATTAGGAAAGTGATTGTCAGACTTTCAAATTTGGACCATAAATTCTACCTGCAATCAGAAAGAATCCTGCAAAGAGTGACATTTCATGTGCAGTCTGATGCTGAAAGAGAATGTCACAGAAACTGGTGACTTTGCCAGGTTGTAATGGTCCTCCATAGCCCAACATTAACATCTGACAGATATACAGGCTATCACAAACTACACACATTCGTATTCCAACCCAAACACTGTAGTCAAACAGTGAAACCCAAGCACAGATGACATTGATTTAGTGTGTCATACAGACCCTGAAACAAATGTATCCAAGAAAGCCTCATGCAAGTCTAGAATATGTGGCAAGTCTATATTTCCACAAGAACGTCTCTGGGCTCCTTTTCATTACATTTTATGATTATTATTCAAGAACATTTTTTTCCCTGTAAAATATGATCATTTCAGAGACTAGATGTTAGTCTAACAGTGTTTCTACACACAGTCAAACCCAAACACCTGAATCAAAGCGTCACAAAAAATTCTAAAGCACAGAGAGACCAGTCAATCCTGCACCCTCATTACTGACCCTTCAGTTGTGCAACACACCAGACAATTTAGGCTATACGGTCTATTAGCCGACCTAATGATTCTACTTGGAATATTCATTACACTCAATATATGGTACACTCAGTAATGACATTCTTTTGACTGCGCATAATACCCTATTGAACTGACATTTGGAAATGCAGGAACCTGCAGCTATATATATAACCTAGAGCTTCATGGTACATCCTTTGTCTGTACAAGTAGTACTATAGCCAGTAGGGTGGTCAGGAACCATTTCATAGGGAAATATCATATAGGAAACCCTGGCACAAATCATTGGACTGGATGAAGTGACCATGTTCAGCAGCTGGCCACACAGTCCTTGGTTCATTACCCACAGGCAACCAAGTCATCAGCCTTGGACAAAACAATGGGCTCTTTGGATATTGAAACCTTGCTCAAAAACAATACCATCAAAGAAATCTGTTCATGAATAAATATCAAAAGCAGTCAGAATATTCCACCAGACAGCAGAATGTCATCTTGCGTGAGGGTGCTGCATGAAAATATTGATCACATGGCAAATTTTCATGACATCAAAGCAATCTGGTTTGAGCAAAGAACGTTGGTCATTGGGAAGTTGGGGCCTTTGGAGGTCCGGGGAGTGAAATGTGAAAGCCCTGGACCAATCCTTTATATCTGCACTGGGGTTGAAAGCTTAACATGTCTGAGATTAATATTAGTAAGCAAATTTATGAACATTTTAGTGTTTGGAAAAAAATTGAATGTAAGGAGATGTTGATGTATTCTATGCAATGTTTACAGTTACAATAGGTGGCAGTACTTCATACTGTAGGTAAATGCAAACAATGGATACATAAAGATACTGATGATATATATGTTTAAATCTGGGGGACTGTAGCTCACCTGACCAACACAACAGCAGCAAACGTTAAACAGTCACTTTGGATACATGTAGTCAACATCATAATGTGAGCTACAAATACATTTCTCCAGCTTCATCAGCTTCATCATGCAGCTTTAGGGCAAAATTAGACTTGCACAAGTTTCTAAGGTTATAATTAATAGTTTATATGACAATTTCTAAAAAAAATATAGATGACAGACATGGATCATTAGATGCTTATCTAGACTTGCCTCTTTACAAGATAGAATTACTACACATCCATGGCTGAGCACTCGGTACAGCCTTCAAGCAAGGCTAGGGCAAAAGGTGAATAGATGGATGACAATAAAAAAAAAAAAGGAAATGGCTGCACAGGAAACAAGCATAGTTGGGGTGAGGTGAGCAATTCCTTTATAAACTTCAACTGAAACTTCAGTATTCATCATTCAAGCTGCATTCTGGCTTATTCCAACTGGTGTGCCAAAGTTGACATCCATGTATTTACAAAAGGTATGAGGCTGCAGAGGATGCACTAAACAATACGTACCCATACACAGGGTCCACAACGATCCCACCTGGTTTGTCCAGGCCAAAGCCAATCAAAATCCTGCGGCCACTTCAGTCGTAGTTGGCAACTTCAATGGTTTGTTTCTGTGCATCAGTCCAGTAGACATGATTTGAGAGCCAGTCCACAGACAGTCCGTTACATTCCTCCACATCTGCAGCATACACAAGGGGAAATCATTGTAAGGTTAATCAAACTGGGCGTCCCATCGATTAAAGGATGAACTGCTTGCAATGTCAAAACATCAGAAACATGTTAACATAGACTAAGCTGAGATAGATACTCTATCAGTGTGATGCTAGAGCTATCTGAATATTCTCATAACAAAGACGACGAATGACCACTATGTCCAGTTGGATATTCACACAAACACTGAACACTTCCTGCATCTGTTCTGAATTAAGATTGAATGTAATTCCAGTGCCATGATCTGTGTGAAAGAGTTCACACAATTAGGGAGATAGTTATATTCTGTATCTACCAATGTACAGTTCCAGCAACTGGCGATATGAGGTATTTACTCCATTTATCTTCAGACACTGATGTCCAGAGGAACTTCCCAGTGACAGCAATCAACAAGGTATCTTTATACATGGAAATTCTGCTTGGGCAGAATCTACAGTACCATCACGAAGAACATCTTGTAACTCACTGAATATCATGTCACACCTCACATCATAGTTTTCAAATAAATGTAGATTGTGAACACATGGCTAGTTCTGTGGTAAAACTGAATTTCTTCCTCTGTATCTCAGAAGACTGTCAGTGAACTAGCATGTTAGGATTTTCCTTCATAACATGAATATTTAGCCCCCCCCCCAACACAACATACCCATATATCAACCCAGTACACCCCTGGAAGTTGAGTACTGAAGGAAATATCACAAACAGGAAAGGCTTATTGGCGGCGTTGCTGGTCCGAGTTATTAGATTCTTAACCAGTTTACAATATGAAGATAATGACTGACAAGTAGCAGAATGTAAATATTGTGTATTTTGAACTGTAGTCTATAATTTAGCAAAGTATGGTAGCAGTTCTTCATACTACTACTGACGTAGTGAATGCATAAGGTTTATAGTACTGTGTGTATGCATGAGTGTGTGCACATAACTGTGTGTGAGAAAGTATGTGATTGCATGCATGTGCATTATACAATTTACTGCCTTTTAATAAAAAGTGAGAGAATGTAATCACATTCTTATTGGCAGCTTCACCATAGAGTGCTGTTTCCCTGAGACAAGATTGGTATAAAATTTTAAGTGCCAACATTTGTGTGTGTGTGTGCATGCATGTTGGCTTTAATGTCTCCAGATAAGAAGCAAATATTAGAAGACAATGTATGGTTCCTCATCCTTAAACTGAAAAAAAATGACAAAACTTAAGTTCTGTGTTTGGTAAAACAGATTTTGCCATGTAAGTCAGCTCTTCTCCACTGTAAAGTCCACCACTGATAGTACAGTGCAAGTGGCCATGGGTTGTCCCGTCCCCCGTAATGCTGGTCAGTTATTGAACCTGAACAATCATACCCTCTCAGACCAAGCTGGGTCAAAATGTTCCCACTCTCATGAAGAGATTTCACTACACTGTAACCTGTAACCCGTGTTAATATATATCCCCATAAAAACTATCACTATAACACTACTTTGTTGTGAGTTTCAATACTTCTACAGAACATAAAAAACCCTTGATTTACATGGTCATAAAAATGTAGTGTTATGCTAAACTGACATTATGTGAACTATAGCCACTGTATGGCTTATTGATGAAAGATTTAATCATGTCCTCACCCCAATACTGAGCTCATATCAATCATACCTCTATCCATTACTCTATTACGTAAATTTCCATACGACACCTGTCAAGTTGAAATGCACCGTGTATATTGCCCATGTAGTGTAGTGGAGATGATTAATGTAATCAATTTCCCCACCATCAATCAGCGACCCTGTGACCCCCCTTATCCAACTCATCAGAAATTGATCTCCTTTCAAGCAGCATCTTGTTCATGGGAAGTCACTGGGGCTCCTCACTCAAAAAATGTCAGACATCCTCTCCAAATGCTCATAAAGTCAAATTTTTCACACGGCTAAATCACCCACATTGTTGACACATGGCCTTTGCATACGAGCTGAATCAAGGAGGCAAGTCCCTTCTTTCAAGCCATATCACATTCAGCATCAACAAGCAGCCAAGAGTTTAAACTGCCATGTCTGTGTCACAAGTACCAAGACTATGATAACTTAATTAACTCAATGTTTTCCTCATGCTAGAAAGTTCTAAGTGAAAAAAGCAATTTTCACAAATTAAACACAGCAGCACTTGATTTCAGAGCAATATAAATTGCTGCAAAACATATCACATGAGGAGGACATACCAGTAAATTGAAATGACCTCTCCCACTATATTTGAAGTGAAGCATGGGACACCGAACTGTGCATCTTGCTTTCTGAATGAGTGAGTGAGTGAGTGAGTTTAGTTTTACGCCACACTCACCAATATTTTCCAGCTATATGGCGGCGGTCCGTAAATAATCAGGTCTGGACCAGACAATCCAGGTATCAAAAGCATGAACATCGATCTACTCAATTGGGATATGATGACATGTGTCAACCAAGTCAGCGAGCTCGACTATCCGATCCTGTTAGTTGCCTCTTACGACAAGGATGGGTTGCTGAAGATCAATTCTAACCCGGATCTTCACGACTGAGTGAGTGAGTGAGTGAGGAAGGAAATAATCTTTTCTAAAAATTCTTTGGTATCGAGTTGTTTCTCTATTCAGGGACCTTTAAACTATTTTCTATTCAGCAGGACCTTTGGCATCAAGTTGTTTTTATATTCTGGCACCTTGACGATGCACAAACAATTCCTCTATTTAACAGGATCTTTGGCAACAAGTTGTCTGTATTCAATCACCTTGAGGATGCACAAACTTGTTCTATTTAGCAGGATCTTTGGCATCAAGTTATTTCTCTATTCTGGCACCTTGAGGATGCCCAAACTATTGTTCTATTTAGCAGGATCTTTGGCATCAAGTTATTTATCTATTCTTGAGGATGCCCAAACTATTGTTCTATTTAGTAGGATCTTTGGCATCAAGTTATTTATCTATTCTTGAGGATGCCCAAACTATTGTTCTATTTAGCAGGATCTTTGGCATCAAGTTATTTATCTATTCTGTCACCTAGAGGATGCACAAGCTATTGTTCTATTTAGCAGGATCTTTGGCATCAAGTTATTTATCTATTCTTGGGATCCCAAACTGTTGTTCTATTTAGTAGGATCTTTGGCATCAAGTTATTTATCTATTCTTGAGGATGCCCAAACTATTGTTCTATTTAGCAGGATCTTTGGCATCAAGTTATTTATCTATTCTTGTCACCAAGGGATGCCCAAACTATTGTTCTATTGGCAGGATCTTTGGCATCAAGTTATTTATCTATTCTTGAGGATGCCCAAACTATTGTTCTATTTAGTAGGATCTTTGGCATCAAGTCTTTGGCATTTATTTATCTATTCTTGAGGATGCCCAAACTATTGTTCTATTTAGCAGGATCTTTGGCATCAAGTTATTTAGTAGGATCTTTGGCATCAGGATCTTTGGCATCAAGTTATTTATCTATTCTTGAGGATGCCCAAACTATTGTTCTATTTAGCAGGATCTTTGGCATCAAGTTATTTATCTATTCTGTCACCTAGAGGATGCACAAGCTATTGTTCTATTTAGCAGGATCTTTGGCATCAAGTTATTTATCTATTCTTGAGGATGCCCAAACTATTGTTCTATTTAGTAGGATCTTTGGCATCAAGTTATTTATCTATTCTGTGAGGATGCCATCAAACTATTGTTCTATTTCTCTAGTAGGGATGCTTTGGCATCAAGGATCTATTTTTATCTATTCTGTCACCTAGAGGATGCACAAGCTATTGTTCTATTTAGTAGGATCTTTGGCATCAAGTTATTTATCTATTCTTGAGGATGCCCAAACTATTGTTCTATTTAGCAGGATCTTTGGCATCAAGCTATTTCTCTATTCTGTCACCTTGAGGATGCACAAACTATTGTTCTATTTAGTAGGATCTTTGGCATCAAGTTATTTATCTATTCTGTCACCTAGAGGATGCACAAGCTATTGTTCTATTTAGTAGGATCTTTGGCATCAAGTTATTTATCTATTCTTGAGGATGCCCAAACTATTGTTCTATTTAGTAGGATCTTTGGCATCAAGCTATTTCTCTATTCTGTCACCTTGAGGATGCCCAAACTATTGTTCTATTTAGTAGGATCTTTGGCATCAAGTTATTTATATCTATTCCTTGAGGATGCCCAAACTATTGTTCTATTTAGTAGGATCTTTGGCATCAAGCTATTTCTCTCTATTCTATTCCTTGAGGATGCCCAAACTATTGTTCTATTTAGTAGGATCTTTGGCATCAAGTTATTTCTCTATTCTGGCACCTTGAGGATGCCCAAACTATTGTTCTATTTAGTAGGATCTTTGGCATCAAGTTATTTCTCTATTCTGTCACCTTGAGGATGCCCAAACTATTGTTCTATTTAGTAGGATCTTTGGCATCAAGTTATTTCTCTATTCTGTCACCTTGAGGATGCACAAACTATTGTTCTATTTAGTAGGATCTTTGGCATCAAGTTATTTATCTATTCTTGAGGATGCCCAAACTATTGTTCTATTTAGTAGGATCTTTGGCATCAAGTTATTTCTCTATTCTGTCACCTTGAGGATGCACAAACTATTGTTCTATTTAGTAGGATCTTTGGCATCAAGTTATTTCTCTATTCTTGAGGATGCCCAAACTATTGTTCTATTTAGTAGGATCTTTGGCATCAAGCTATTTCTCTATTCTGTCACCTTGAGGATGCACAAACTATTGTTGTATTTAGTAGGATCTTTGGCATCAAGTTATTTATCTATTCTTGAGGATGCCCAAACTATTGTTCTATTTAGTAGGATCTTTGGCATCAAGTTATTTATCTATTCTGGCACCTTGACGATGCCCAAACTATTGTTCTATTTAGTAGGATCTTTGGCATCAAGTTATTTCTCTATTCTGTCACCTTGAGGATGCACAAACTATTGTTCTATTTAGTAGGATCTTTGGCATCAAGTTATTTCTCTATTCTTGAGGATGCACAAACTATTGTTCTATTTAGTAGGATCTTTGGCATCAAGTTATTTCTCTATTCTGTCACCTTGAGTATGCACAAACTGTTATTGTATTTAGCAGGATCTTCAGCAATATATTGTCTATATTCAGGCATCTTTAGGAGGCAGAGACTATTGTTCTATTAAGAGTAATCCATGGTATTGTGTTGCACAACAAGCAGCCCATATATAACAGTCAGGGTGATGGATGTCTACATTAGTAGTGTAGCTCCATTAAGACCACTTCCCAGTGGTAGCTTGTATTCAAGCAATTCCACTATAAACTCCACAGCTGTGAAATACAATAATCAAGTCTCGTTTTAACATTTCACAGATCCATAAATATTCCAGTGAATATTTCAAGCAGGAGTACATAGGGTATGAGAACACAAAACTAATATATTGTTATCTTCACAGAGTTAGGTCACACCTAACAAGATACATCTGTACTACAAATGTACTACAACTGTAGGCTTGTACCCACCCAGCTGCAATGATTGAGAGTTTACTCAACTAAGCGATAATACTGGTTTACTCCACTCAGACATAATACTGGTTTATTTCAGTCAATGATAATACTGGTTTATTCCACTTAGTGATAATACTGGTGTATTCCAGTCAGTGATAATACTGGTTTATTCCACTTAGTGATAATACTGGTTTATTCCACTTAGTGATAATTAAGAAATACAGTTCGCTCTACCACCATGTATAGTGTAATAAAACACAACACAAACACAACTTAAGAATCCTCGCACAGGGCTAACTGGCGCGCTGTTCTATTAATGTGTCTGCCCCACTACGTTAAGACGAACGTTACCAGAAAAACAAATGATAAACAGTTTGATGATGGTTTACGTTCGGATTAAATATCTTCTCTAAATTATTTTAATTACATCTGTGATTAAGGTAAACCATGTATCAGTACATCCAGACGAAGCTGAGTTGTCAAGCGACATTTCACGATTGCATTGTGGGAATGTAAACATTGCGAACGTTACCGTGTCGCTGAAAACTTGTGAGTCGAATTGACACATTTTAAAAGTCAGAAAACATAAACGTAATGTTTCCACCAGTGATGTTAGGTGAGTGAAGCAACTGCAAACCAAGAAACGGGATGCAACACAGTAGATTACTGTAGGAGGCTGTATTAGGCGATGACAACTGACATGCATCGTGGCGTCGCTTACATTGTGACGTAATGTAAAATGGTTCGATTACGAGGGGGCACACTAGAATGGCGCAGTGACGGGATAACGTCATTCAATTGTTACATCATCAAAAAACTATACCTTTATTGTCTGATAATGTTTTGTTTTTTATTGTTCTAACCGCTAGGCATCTTAGAATACTGGTTATCCCACTCAGTGATAATACTGGTTATTCCACTCAGTGATAATACTGGTTATTCCACTCAGTGATAATGCTGGTTTATTCCACTCAGTGATAATACTGGTTATTCCAGTCAGTGATAATACTGGTTTATTCCAGTCAGTGATAATACTGGTTATTCCACTCAGTGATAATGCTGGTTTATTCCACTCAGTGATAATACTGGTTATTCCAGTCAGTGATAATACTGGTTTATTCCAGTCAGTGATAATACTAGTTATTCCAGTCAGTGATAATGCTGGTTTATTTCACACATTGATAACACTGGTTTATTCCAGTCAGTGATAATGCTGGTTTATTTCACACAGTGATAACACTGGTTTATTCCAGTCAGTGATAATGCTGGTTTATTTCACACAGTGATAACACTGGTTTATTCCAGTCAGTGATAATGCTGGTTTATTTCACACAGTGATAACACTGGTTTATTCCAGTCAGTGATAATGCTGGTTTATTTCACACAGTGATAACACTGGTTTATTCCAGTCAGTGATAATGCTGGTTTATTTCACTCAGTTATGATACTGGTTTATTCCAGTCAGTGATAATACTGGTTTATTCCACTCAGTTATGATACTGGTTTATTTCAGTCTGTGATAATACTGGTTTATTTCACTCAGTGATAATACTGGTTTATTTCAGTCAGCAATAATACTGGTTTATTCCACTTAGTGATAATAATACCAGTTTACACCACTTCAGTGATAATATAGATACACATTTACCTAGCTACAACAGTTTAACCACACAGATGACAAAAAGTTTCCCCAAATTCAGTGGTGATAACCTCTGACATTCAGTGCTACTCCCAAATCAACAACATTCATTTCTACATTTCTCTGGCATTTTGAGACCTCCTCTCCTGAAGAGTAGTCTTAGCTGATGCCTCGTTAGATGGCACTAAGGATTCTTCAGCATTTATTTTGGTATCTATGGAACTAACAATGGTCTGAGATGAGGGCATCAGCCTGTCTTCCATAGTGTGATTACACCAGATTATCGGAAACAAGACGTATGATATGGCACTGCCAATTCCAACCCACATTTCCAAGATACCTGCTTTTGGCGCTGAGAATAATCTTGTTATGTCCTTAAAAAAATTAACAAACATTACCACATTTTCCTGACCCAGACAGGCTAATATTGACGCCATTTCGTCCTAAATTAGTTTCGCTGAAAGAACTGGATTAAACAAATGGATTTTTCCAGCAATGGCCACAAGACGATGGTATGTGAGATCTTTGTGATAGGTCACAGTACACACAACATCCTTGAAAAAACTTACAGCAGTTGTCATATAGACATAGTTTCAACAGATTTTAGATGTAATATATTCTTTTCCCCAGATTTCATTCCATATTATTTTCATACATTTTTTGCAAGATCATGTATGACCTCCAACTATTTACAAAAGACATGATCGGTTTGATACCATTGACACATAATGCAAATTTAGATGTCAGATAGAGATTACTAAACGAGTGTCTGTCAGATACCATTTGTCTTACAATGAGTTGTAAGATAAATGGTATCTGACAGACACGAGTACAGTAATCTGTTTCTTACACACCATAAAATCGCACCATTTTATGGTCGAATAGATTCAAATTTCATATTTTCTCATCGTAGCTGCGCAATAATACACAACACAACGTTTATGAATGAGTGACATCACTTGGCTTCCTAATCACTACTCATGCCCATGGTGACCCTCCACAAAACAGTTTCTGCCACCTTTTAGCATCATCAAGGCAATAGTGATAATGAAAACTAGATAAGATCACAGAAAATTAATTAAACCCTCTAAAACAATGATGTTACCATGCAAATGTGGATGATTTTAATTCTTGCAAGCGTAAAATATTTGAGTGTGTGACGTCATCGTTATCGCTGGGTGGTTGTCGTCAACGGAAGTTTGTTTTGGATATCTCTGCACATTGGGGATCTGTACTTGTGTACCAGGTTACGTTCAATGTCCTCCCATCGACCGGAGCCAAAACTATTGAGTGTGTGTAATTAGGTGCACTCAGTGTGCTTCAATGTGACATTGCTGAGGTCACGTTCACTATCAATGGGGGGACTACTCTTCTTTGCCACATCCTCCGCGTTTTCCCGGGCCAGAAACTGCCACTTGGAATGTAACGGAATTTACCGAGTTGTCAGTATGAAATGTGAGTTGATTACATCCTGTATGTTATCAGGACATAAACTTTGCATTATCATGCATCGGAGGAATATCTTGAGCAATGACTTATGTGTAGATCAACCGTTCCTGTACATGTTCGATTGAATAGAAAGGACGTGTGACGCCATTTGCACTCATGATGCCTTGCAAAACATTCCATGTTGATACATTGTTTCAACGAGTGTGTTTTGGTTCCGATTGTCATCAGTCAATTTGATAACATTGGAATCACACAGTAGCTCGGAGCTGGAAGAGGATCTTCATCCTACTGTATCAGTTAAACATGTCATCTTCATCAATGCATCAAAGAAACAACGAGGCAAATCGTTCTAAAAAATGGACAGGCACTGACGTTATCGTGTCAGGTATTTTTGCAAGACGATACATGACACTTGTCGCATCTCTGTCCAGTAAAAGTACCAATGTTGTACATTTTGAATATTCGGTAAGGGAATCCCGTCATTATTTCTAACGGCGATTTTCACATAATTGTTTACACAGGTATCACTGATTGTTCGAGCCATTTTGAATTCATGACTGGAAATCTAAAGTGTTAATAAAGGAATTAGAAAATAAATAGATTCGTGTTATATTCATTCTAATTGTGTTTCATTGTAACGTACCTGTTTATGTTGCAATCGTGGAAAATAACAGGTAGGTGTAAATGTGTTTTTGGGCACGAGTAACAGGTTTCTGTTCCATTGAAGCACGAGGAACTTATCAATGAATTTTAATCCGGAAAGTAGTCCGTCATTACCTGACCCTAGGTCATCACCATGGAGTAGCCAATCATGGGATTAGAAATCGATCTCAGACATATGTGTGATACCAGTTTTCTCACATGGGTTTCTCACCCACGGGTGTGTAAGAAAAAAAAATGGATCCATATATTGCAGGGCTATACATTGACTGGCAAAGTCAAAAGGTACATAGATATGTTTTGTAGTGTGTTCACAGTTGAAACCATGGCAAAAGTATCCAGCAAAGGCATCCAGCAACAAAACACACGGTTACTCTTATGACTATTCAGGTTTTAAACATAGTAAAAGCTGCAACTCAAAACAAAAATAAGAATATATTATTCCTAGTAACATAGTAGTTCCAAAATAATATCTTCTCCTTCCATGTATAATTATTTGCAGTCACAATACTGATTATTTTGAACATAAATCAGCAGTAGATTGGAGTGGAAATATGTGCCCAGTTGACAGCTGTTTCTGGATTATTTACCAGATGATTACACACAGTGATCTTATCTATATAAAACAATGCCAAATACACAATAAATCACACTGAAATTGTACCTCATCATGTCCAGTGGGGTTTTAGAACAAATCTCACATTTCACTCACAAAATCTGACAGTCCTTGTTTGTTCACTTAAAGCTATGTGATGAAGTTTTTCATCAAAAGAAGATATGGAACAGCAATTATCCCCCAAACCTGTAGCCAAGAATAGGGTGTGTGCTTGTCATGGAATCTCACAATATACAAGAAAATATGGTATCCTAGAATAGGTTCCTACCTAATCTGTTAGGTTTGCTAACTACAGATGTGGTTGGATGCTTGTGTTTATGTGTGCTATTTTCTATGAAAGTCCTGCCTCTAGAGTGCATTATGCCAGCCTGTGTGTGATCTCAGAGTAGTACAGCAGTAACCACCTCCTCCAACACGACACAGGCCTCCTTCCCTCCATATCTAGTGTGGCACCTACTGACCTCGTACCCACCTGAGAGTAGCTTCAATTAGCGCTTCCCCCATGAAACATCTGATGGCATCTTTTACTCTTCATGGCAGGATGCTCCCCTCCCACATGTGACATACCTCATCTTTATACGCAATATCAACACCAACTTCTCACCTCACATTATCAAACAGCCAATAGATCCTTTATTGTTGAATCCTTTCCAACAATTACGGAATCCTATATATTCCTCACTATTTGAACCTCTTCTCTAATTAGTTAAACCTATATATAGCTTGTTATTAAACACATTCCTCCAATTATGGAATCCTATATACAACTTATTGTTTGACTCTTCCCTCTGAATACTGAAACCTTAATATATCCCTGATCATTTAACCTTCTCCATCAACTAAATGAATCACATAAACCCTAAATTCATTTTACCTTTCCTCTGATTACTGAATCTTATGTATGCATCCTTTACTGTTTAATCCTTTTGTTCAATCTTGAATCCCATATATCCCTCATCATTTCACCCTGTCTCATATCAGCAAGTCCTGCATATCTTCATTGTTCAACCCTTCTCTCCAGTTTTGTCCTACATGTCCTTCATTATCTAACCCTTTCCTTTGATGACTGAATTCTATATATACCTCATTCATATAACCATTTCTTCTAATTATTGAATATTAAAAATGTCACATTATCTAAACTTTCCTTCAGTTACTGCATCCTGCATGATTTAACCCTTTCCATTGATATTGAGTGCTATATATCAGTCATTCATTTACCCCTTACTTTCATTGATATTGAGTGCTATATATCAGTCATTCATTTACCCCTTACTTTCATTGATATTGACTGCTATATATCAGTCATTCATTTACCCCTTACTTCTGCCTTCTGAATCCTATGTATCCCTTGTTCATTGAACCCTGCCCCTTGATAACCCATATATCACACCCATTCCTTCCTGCTTTCCCCATAACCCTCATCTACAGCACTGAGGCCACTGTGCAAGGTTCTTCCATGACACCCTGGCCTAAAATCTTATCACCGAGTGTTGCCTAATTTTACATATCTGGTACAGTTTAGGGTCCCCGTCTTCAGTGATAAGAGGCTGTGTACTTGCTTACATCGGTGAGCTGGGACAGATAAAATGAACCCCCTGCTCTGGATGAAAACACACTGCTGTAATGATATCAGCTGGTGCATCCAATATCAACACCCGGACTACAAGGGAAATCCCTCTCTCAGTGATTCAAAAGAATATGGCCTGTTTAAAAGTAAATACATGCATCGGTCAACACAAAGCCTCATTGCAAGGGAGTGGGACAGGTGACTTATCAAAACTATACCTTAAAATGTACATGCATCCCTACATTTGAAAGTGACAGGCATCAAATAAGGGAAATATTTGTTTTCTGCAGAATAAACTTTAGTTTTCCAGTAAATATTAAGAAATTCATATTTTGTAATGATCCACCCAAAGTATTCAACTTTAACTGCCTGGAAAAATCTTTGTAGTAAGGAGTGAGTGAGTGAGTTTAGTTTTACGCCGCACTCAGCAATATTCCAGCTATATGGCGGTGGTCTGTAAATAATCAAATGTCTCATCATGTGTATTTACTTGTTTGAAGAAAACTTGCAAATATTTAAAATGGTTGGTTGCTTGCTTTGTTGTTTAATGCTGCACTTAGCAATATTCCAGCTATATGGCGCCGGCAGCGGCAGTTTGTAAATAATCGAATCTGGACTAGACAATCCAGTGATCAACAGCATGAGCATTGATCTGCACAATTGGGAACCGATGACATGTGTCAACCAAGTCAGCCAACCTGGTCACCCGATCCCGATCACCCGATCCCTTCAGTCGCCTCTTACGACAAGCATGGGTTACTGAAGATCAATATTCTAACCTGGACCTTACCAGGTCTTGTAGTAGGGATGTGATACAGACTGGTATGAGCCCTTTGTAGCTCATTGTAAATCTTAGATTCATTAACAAATGGAGTGACAATTTTTTCTCAAATCCATGGAAATCTGGCTTGTTTCCTGGTACTGTTATCACTTATTATTATTTATTATTACCAAGTTGTAAATGTAGATAGGTTCAATATTAAAGTTACCAGGCTGACATTGCTCTTGAAAAATTCAGGCTATGCAATTACCCTGAAATATTGATGTTCTTTTCATAAATGAATTTCATGAACTTACCAGATATAATTTTGCACATTTTAACAATTTGAAAAGGCATTTCTAGGTGTTTCCTACTGAGATACAGTCTGTCAAGCATTGTTCACAGGATTGCGGTCAAACTGGTGCTCATTACAACTTTTGACTATATTTCTTGCCAGACTTTAAAATTAACCAATATAGAAACCATAGCAATCTGACATTTCATGAAAAGGTCCAACAATATTTGTGCAGTTCACACAGTGTTACCTTTCTCTTTAAACATGGGCTTCTAGTTTACAATAGCACATTCAAGTAATAACACTTAATGTTTCTTCTCATCCGAAATGTTACAATCATACATCTGCTGGCTGGCATTACTGGGCTCCTTACAATGATAAGAAGCATGAAGCAACTAATCACTCAGGTTGGGAGACAGCTGAACATCGCCAGCTTGCTTCACATTCTTCTGTAACCTCCCCCTCCCAACACTCCCATGCCAGCCCTGATAGCGCAGGTCTGGCCAGAGGTCACAAGGTCATCGCTATGGCTGGCAGCATCAGACTGGCATAAACCTGCAGGAACACCAGATGTCTTGGAGTTACCAATTCAAGGAACCATGGAACCTCGGCTGGTTGCAATTCAATCAGCATTCAATGAGGCCTCTACCTTTCATCAGAGGACATTAACCTTGATTACAGTAGTGGCTATCAGAGAAAGTTGGTGAGCTCAGACTCCGAAGTGTCTGTAATAAATCCTGTGTTCTCCAAGATCTTTTCCCCAACACTTGTTGCTTTACTGCAGAAACAATAACTGTCCGTATAAACCAAGCCTGGAACAATGGAGATCTGCTGCTGTGACATTCAACAAATACAGATAACAGAGGAAGTGAATACTAGATGTTGTGTGAACCAGGCTGCCTCTGCAACTACTACAACCACCATCTTCAACATTGATATCAGCACTCATATTAATCTAGTCATAGTTTCTCATATAAACAGTTTTGTTTAGTTATAAAAACCATACCAAATTTTTTTCTGATGAAAAAATAAATAGAACATCTTTCTCAACAGAGCTTGTTCTTTAATTTGCTTGTTCTTTAATTTACTACATGAACATTTTCATGGAATCGGAAATTATAGAACGAATTATATTGAAATTGAAAATAACTATACATTTGCTGTAGCTAAATAGTGGTTCATTAAAAATATGCCAAAACATTTTTGGGATAAACCTTGAAATATTTCACACCCTGACATTGAAGTGCAGATCTTCTCAGACTTCTGTAACACTTACATTTATGTTACTTTATCTCTCTGTCACAGTCAATTACATTACAATAATACTGATACTTTCCACCATTCTCACATAGTAAGGGGGCGGTGGGGTAGTGAGGTGGTTAAAGCATTTGCTTATCATGCCGAAAACCTGTGTTCGATTCCCCACACGGGTACATTGTGGGAAGCTGGTTTTGGGTGTCCTCCGCCGTGATATTGCTGGAATATTGCTAAAAGCGGCATAATACTAAACTCACTCACTCACATAGTAAGTATAACAACCCCGTCCCCCATCCATCACTGGCTAACAACAACACACTCCCCAGCAAAGTGTACATGTGTCATGATCTGTCATTAAACATACATGACTGTATTATGTACACCTCAGTAGGAAACAGACTAGCACGTATAGCATCCATCACTGGGTGATAACATCATTATTCCATAACCGTGTGTCACTCACTGCTTGTCTGCTGCAGCAGCAAGCAATGACCAACATGAATTATTCACAAAGACAAGTGATAAGTGCTTGATTGAGGTGAATAATTTATCACACAAACCACTGGGTACTTGCATCACATCCTCGATGAGAAAGCCATTGGCGGTGTGCCTTTGAAGTGCTTTCATCATTAGGAGGAAATAAACACATTCATCATTTTCATTTTCAGCAATTTTGTTCTTTCTGCCCATCAATCATCTATGTCAGCATCTAATCCTCCTTGTGGAAACATTAAAACGCAGCATGGACACTATCGCTTGAACCTGATTCATTAATAACCATTCTTGCTGCAATGACTGTCAAAGAAATCCTATAAAATTAAAAATTGGGAAATGAAAAATCTCATTTAAAATATACCTCTGTTTCATGGGATTGCTGTCAATGAAATATAGTGATACAGGCACCCTGTCATCAGCTGGACTCCAACAGAGAGAGTGAGAGAGCTGAGATAAATGGATGTTACCGTGGTTGCTGTAGATAATGGTGAGTTGGTGCACTGTCGATAACTTCACCCGATCTCACTGAACTTAATGCAAACATTATTTAATGAAATTATGAATAATATAAATTAAAGAGATGAATAAAATATGTGCAGAGATACAATGAACACTATTTATAACAAGACAGGCAAATCGTATGATTAAATAGCTTATCTTATTTCATATTTGTTGGCATGGTATACCTAGTGTTATGTGCTCACACTAATGACTGTGCTTTGGGAAAAACATACATATTCATTATTGTGTGTATAATGCACACTTCCCTTAACAAAGATATGTTTTTGGAAAAAATGTGTGTTCTAGAAAATACAGGAACTGGTTCAGTTATTGTGAATCCTGACCCTTACACTGGACAAGCCAGCCACACATTGGTTTAAAACTTCTTTACAGGGAAGTTGTGAAGCTGAGTCACACAATTCACTGAAGTACATTGAAGTGAGGGGACAGTGCTATTGATGAATGATTGAGTTTGGTTTTACGCCACTTTTAGCAATATTCCAGCAATATCACAGCAGGGGCACCAGAAACAGGCTTCACACATTGTACCCATGTGGGGAATTGAACTCGGGTCTTTAGTGTGATGAGCCAACGCTGTAACCACTAGGCTACCCCACCACCCTGCTAGTGATGAATATAATGTTTCATTAACAACAGTATTGACAACAATGTTACAGAAAAGTGATATTCTGGTGCTTTTGATGAGGACTGTCCAAGATAGTTATCATGACACAGGTAATGATAGAGGGCAATACTAATGACAATGACACATGTAATAATAATGATCAGGATGATGATGGTATTGGTTTGTTGCTTTGTTTGTTTGTTGTTTATTGCTGCACTCAGCAATTCTTGACAACTGGGATTCAGTGACATGCAGGATTCAGCCAGCCTGACCACCTGATCTTGTTAGTCACGTCTTGTTACAAGCATGGTTGGCTGAAGACAAATTGTAACACGACTCTTCATGGGTCTTATGATGGTAAAGACATAATGCTTATTGATATTTAGAGATTACATGTTACATTCTTTTAATGATGCTTCTTAAACCAGAACATCAATGATGGAGGTCAATATATGGCCCATCCACTCACCTCTGAGGATAACTGTGACATCAGTTCCATCCAGTCGAGACCGATATATTGACTTCTGTCGTGAGCTGATATCTGACCAAAAGAGCCAGCCGTCGTCTATGTCTGCCGCCAAGCCGATTATCCTTCCATCATCCTGAAATATACAATGAGAACACAACTGATGACAGAAGACTAGATGAACTACTGGCACATGTCGGGGTTTCTATGAAACAAGTTGGATTAGTGAGTGAGTGAGTTGGGTTTTATGCCACTTTTAGCAACAGAAAAGGGCTTCACACATTGTACCCATGTGGGAAATCAAACCCAGGCTCTCACGGTGACGAGCAAATGCCTTAACCACAAGGCTACACCTCACCGCCCCCATTGAGTTGGATTAGAGGTAACCTTTGAGAACATATTTTGCTTAACACTGAATCTTAATAACATGTCAATTGGTAAATTGAACACAAAGACCTGTAAAACAAGAGTCAACAGGAGATGACATATTCCCCCTTGTCTGTTGCAGTTAGGAAATGTAGTTTGACTACTTATACCCTACTTTTGGTTCATTGCCATTGGATACCTACACTTCAGCGTAGACAAGACATACTTCAACAGATACTTTTAACAAAACCCAACTGATCTGTGCAGCTAGTTTCATCAAGAAATATTGAAAGGTTTTGGATTTATGCCCTTGAAACAAGCACTAACCTAAGTTTCAATAAAGTACAACATGTCATCCTAAAATGAGGGCAAAAAAATCCTCAATTATCTAAAATTATCCCCAATTATCCACTGGTAGCTTTGCAGTGCCATCACTAGCCTGATTTGTTTAGCAAGTATCATCCAGAGATATTTTATTGTTTTGTGGTTCAGCTCCAGAAAACATGCATTTCCCATTCAGTCTGTTGTCATGAAAACATCAAACAAATTTATCAACAAAATATAGACAAATATTTGACAGAGCTCCAAAGGTTGGAGGACTACTTGGCCCCAAGAAGAACTTCATTCAATGACCACCACTGTACTTGGATCCACTACCCAGAATGTGTTCTATGACAGAGCTCCAGGTTGGAGGACTACTTGGCCCCAAGAAGAACTTCATTCAGTGACCACCAGTCTACTTGGATCCACTACCCAGAATGTGTTCTATGACAGAGCTAAAGGTTGGAGGACTACTTGGCCCTGAGAAGAACTTCATTCAGTGACCACCACTGTACTTGGATCCACTACCCAGAATGTGTTCTATGACAGAGCTAAAGGTTGGAGGACTACTTGGCCCTGAGAAGAACTTCATTCAGTGACCACCACTGTACTTGGATCCACTACCCAGAATGTGTTCTGTAATAGAGCTCAAGGTTGGAGGACTACTTGGCCCTGAGAAGAACATCATTCAGTGACCACCAGTCTACTTGGATCCACTACCCAGAATGTGTTCTATGACAGAGCTAAAGGTTGGAGGACTGCTTGGCCCTGAGAAGAACTTCATTCAGTGACCACCACTGTACTTGGATCCACTACCCAGAATGTGTTCTATGACAGAGCTCCAGGTTGGAGGACTACTTAGCCCTGAGAAGAACTTCATTCAGTGACCACCACTGTAGTTGGATCCACTACCCAGAATGTGTTCTGTGACAGAGCTCCAGGCTGGAGGACTGCTTGGCCCTGAGAAGAACTTCATTCAATGACTAGCAGTGTACATGTACCTGCTATAACAGGCTGTAGGCCAGGATTGGTATGGTACCCACACAGGAACAAGTGGTTGCTGGTTCCTCATTTTCCAATATTAATGCCTTTGAAGCAAGTCTTGACATTGTTCAGGGTTATCCGCCTCTCCTACCTGACTATCAAACTCTTTCATCTCTACTTCAGAGACTTTCTGGAAAAAAACTGACATAATCCCTGTATTGATCAACAAGAATGAACAGTGAATTGGGACACACTGAAGAGTGCAAATCGCTTTGTAGTGCCACATAACTCACTGAGATGGTTATCAACTGCTGCACCCACAGTGTCAAGGAAGCAGAACCAGGCTGGAAATGACACATACATCAGCATAGGTGTTATACAAGTAACAGCAACACTCTCACAATGGGAACACCTCAATGTAGCTCACCTGACTCCAGGCTGATTTCCAGCATCCCTTGTTTGTTTTGGGGTACTGACCATTGAACATTGAATTGTGAAATCTAACTGCTGTGTATATAATCATATCCTGATAGCATGGATCGGTGTTCTTGATATCAAGCACTAGTTTGCTAGGGCTAGTTTCCATTGCTTGTCATGCAACATAAACTGACAATTACTCACTCACATATTATGATTTTAAGAATGTAAGGGCCTAATTTATGGAAATGAAACCAGCCTGCCCCAGTCAAATCCTTGATGCACCTCTTGCTCTATATAACATTATATATAACGCTGATGATGTAATGATGATTTAGTACCAAACTTATTCTGGGTCTGACAAGATCAAGTTTATCTGACTTCATTCGACCACTGTCCATGTAATCATTTGATCCAAGCCAGCTCCTCCTTGTGTTTTCTAGCTCAAGTCTGTGTTCTTTGAGCCCTGCATGTGATTAAAGAAATCCCTCACTACTAAAAACACACCCTCTTTGGCAAGTCCCTATTTTGGTCACACTCTTATTTTCCATGGCTTTCAGATCTTTTCAAATTGATTTCCTTGGGATGTCAACATATAAAGTTATTGTATGTGCAAATGCATTTGATCAATTTTCTTTTAAAAAATATATGTGACTTTCTGTTTCTCCAATCCATCAAAAATGGTGCAATTTGGCAAAAGGAAAATGTATTTAACCTAGGCATGTTTCTTGTACCTTCTGATTGTAAATCCATAATACACCTAAACCAGTGAAAGCCCACAGTCCAAGAACCAAAAGTTGATAAAATCAAGAAAAGATCTGATAATATGTGACAGTATGTGCCCACCATTGAGAGGTGAATTGCTTAATCATCATACACCGACCCCAGCATTAAACATAGTAACTCTGTGTGATAAAGAACATGGTGGTGTGTGTATACAGCTGAAATGTGAAGGTATGTGAATGACTGTGCAGCGCTCATGTGCAATACAGGTGCACAGATGCTGGATCTGCAAGCATGTTGCTCATCATGTAGACATGAATATATGTCTGTACATACATATGGCACCACCTGCATCCAAGAGCCTGTGACTTCCTTGTCCAAATTATACCATGTTACGCAGCCATTTAAAAATCATCTACTCAGTTCTTCTGCTTTTACATATTCAAATATACTTCCGACACAAAGGTCTTTGAATGGCATTTAGAAGTGATACACATAAGGAAGAGAGGTTTATTAAGGAAGTCATTTCCCACATAAACTATCACCATCATCTCATAGCAAACACTAAACATCGTAATGACTACGGATAGATTTGCCTGTTCACCTTTCAAACCATTCCACTGAACTTAAGTCTACTAAAAAGCCAAGACATCACTTCAACTTTCACTTCAAATGCACATCCCTTCCTATCATAGAGCCAGTGCTGAACGGTTCCTGTATGAGAATCGATTCTCTTTAACACATTTTGGATATATAATAGAATTACACTCTCTCCTGAGCTTTAAAGGTGCCCAATGTGAATTGATGAGGCCATGTGTGGCAAGGAAATTTACATATCGTGTTTCTCTCCTTCATTAGCAAGATGTCACATCAAGGTCACATGAAGGTCTCCTCACATTTCAATTTGTGCCTACACATGACACATATATATATTTTACTAAACAATGTCAATGCTATATTACACAAATTTGTTGCTGAAAACATACAATCTCCAATTTCCATGGAATACCAGAGCACCAAATATGTCATGAGACGGTCACACTGACCTGACTGCATGATCATGATTATGTTCGCTGCCTGTCAGTGACGTGGCCTCAGTATATCAACCACTGGCTTGTTTGAACCAAACAGCTCAGAGCATCCACTATTTCACCAAACAAACATCTCACTCAACATGTTCCATGGAACAACACACTCACAGCCTATGGCAGTATATCTGAAAATATATCAAGAACGTTGAAGGCAGTTTGATGAAACTTGAAAATCATCCATATTCTCCTGAATGTGAAGAAATAGTACACAAAGGTACATGATGTTCATGGCCAACTTGTTACTTGTTAACAGTGCAGTTAACTATAGTCAGAGTCCAGAACAAACATCAAAATGATTATGGCAGAGTACAAAATGTCCGCCTGACACTGTACTTACATCCATCCATCCATCCATCCATCCATCCATCCATCCATCCATCCATCCATCCATCCATCCATCCATCCATCCATCCATCCATACATACATACATACATACATACATACATACATACATACATACATACATACATACATACATACAAACATTTGTATAGCGCCGATATCCAGTACAACTGCTCAAAGGCGCTTTGTTTTCCCTCGATCATTGGATGTCCATCACAACGGCACATCTTATTTTCAATCTGAACTCCCTGGGGAGCATACAACTCTTGCTGCCTACAAGGCGCACCGAGTTAATGTGGCTTTCCCATCCTTACGATACTTGTATTTCATTGTAACATGGAAATCAAAAAGACATGTAGAAATTTGAAACTTGTACAAAAGACATGTTCCCCTAAAGGGACCATTATAGTCTTATCACCCCAATGGTACATTGGGGAGACAGATACTCCATTGGGACACTGTCTTGGTCTTGCAGCTGACTAGACAGATACACACTGGGACACTGTCTTGGTCTTGCAGCTGAGTAGACAGATACACACTGGGACAATGTCTTGGTCTTGCAGCTGAGTAGACAGATATTCCACTGGGACACTGTCTTGGTCTTGCAGCTGAGAAGACAGATACACTCTGGGACACTGTCTTGGTCTTGCAGCTGAGTAGACAGATACACACTGGGACACTGTCTTGGTCTTGCAGCTGAGTAGACAGATACACACTGGGACACTGTCTTGGTCTTGCAGCTGAGTAGACAGATACACACTGGGACAATGTCTTGGTCTTGCAGCGGAGTAGACAGATATTCCACTGGGACACTGTCTTGGTCTTGCAGCTGAGTAAACAGATACACACTGGGACAATGTCTTGGTCTTGCAGCTGAGTAGACAGATACACACTGGGACACTGTCTTGGTCTTGCAGCTGAGTAGACAGATACACACTGGGACAATGTCTTGGTCTTGCAGCGGAGTAGACAGATATTCCACTGGGACACTGTCTTGGTCTTGCAGCTGAGTAAACAGATACACACTGGGACAATGTCTTGGCCTTGCAGCTGAGTAGACAGATACACACTGGGACACTGTCTTGGTCTTGCAGCTGAGTAGATATTCCGCAGGGACACTGTCAGCCCATGTACATTGATGGAGGATCACAAACTACCTCACAAACATCTAATGAATATCAGGCTTTCAAGACCACAGTAGGACTTTACATGATTAAGTGCAGAAAAAGGACACTCATCTCACATGCTTATGTAAAAACAGACCGATTTTAAAAAGTTCGTTTTATCATGATTAAAAGGAAACACCACTTGGACCATAATATTCTCCCATCATTATCCAATATGCTTTAAATTTAAAACTGAAGTTGGTGTGTCAGCTGTGCTGAACACAGGAGCTGAGTGAATGAGGCTGGAATTAAAGGTTGCTGGTGGAAGGCAGGGCTGTTCACACAACAGGGGCCCTTTTATCTCTCGTCCTCCTGCCTTGATAAACACTCCATTGCAAACACAACACAAGAACATTGTTCTTGTCAAACTGGGATGCCACGTTTGAAGATATTTGAAATGCAATTCTACTCTTTGTCTTGGTGGGGGTTAATTTCCAGTTGGTATTACTCATTCATATATTAACATACAACACCATGAATATTTCACTACAGTTTTCTAGACAAAGAGAATACAAGAGAAATCCATTTACATCAAACACTGTGGCATTGTGGCTGTATGTTTTCTTTGTATTAAGTTGACTGACACAAATGAGAATTATCTTTCCACACACCATCAGCTGCTCCCAAGCAACACTGAAATCAGTTCACCATAAACATAGTGAACGACAATTTTAATTTGAACAAGAACAAATTTTAAATGTATCACCAAAAATAGCATAGCTTTTATCAAGGAATTGTCATACCAGTTTAATACTTGTAATCATGCCATGTTCTGGTGTCATAATTGATAAATCAACAGATCATCATGATCAAATGACATATCTTCTGTGATTGTGAATATTCTTGATATCACTGTTTCAAATCAGTCACATCAGTTAAAGAAATTTTAGCTTCACAATTGGAACCATATAGCTGGAAGACAAAGTACAGTCCTGTTTGGTCAAGGGGCATTAGTATGATTATCAAACATTTGTGAGCTTCTTCTTCAAGTTCCAATGTCCACTGTTGATTCAGGCTTCTGTTCATCAACCTGACAACATTTCTGATATGGCATCATACATCCGGAGTTGATCTCCAGTTAATCACATCATGTAAATCACACATGCAGTTTCAGCTCTTTAAGACAATACTTCGCCAATAAAATGTGCATCTCCCTGCTAGCTACCAGGAATCTTTACCATGGAACATTATATCATATCCCTATTCAGCCCATCTATCTCCCCAGGTCTCCTCCTTACACCTTTGCTGGCAAGGATAAACACTGCAAGGAATTCACACATCTTTAATATCAAAGCTCAGGAATATGCTTGGTTCTGCATTCCTGCTGAAAGCATTCTCCCTTTCCTCTTTTACCCCCCATCTAGATTATTCAGAAAACCATAAACTCCCCTGTGTCAGAGAGATCACAAATATCTGTCTCGTTCCTTCTCAAGTCAGAATTGTCTTGTGTTATCAGTTTCTTTGCATCATAAATCTGCAGGGGTGAAGTACCCTGGCAGCCATTTGGAGGTTGAGGAGGGGAGGTGCAGCCAGACCAGGACTGCAGGGAGAAGCCTGATTCAAGTCCTGTTTTCCAACATTACACATCAGGCTGGACTTTCCGTGCAATATTCATTTCACTCCATCATGAGGTATTATATAATGTTTCTTCAATGCAATAGCCAATTGTACTGCAGACCTGTGGCATATCTGCATGGTAAGGAAATAAATCAGAATGATAGATGGTACAGTCTGTCCTCATTACTTACTTGTGCCTCACCCCTGCCAATACAAAATGGATTGTGTGACTCAGAAAAATGATGTACAAGCTAATGTGTCATGTTGATTATTGGATTTTTAAATTCTTTTCCAGTTTTTCAATCATCATAATTATAACATGGTACAATATGAATCCATTCCATAACATCAACATAATGCCACATACTCCTATCTAAATCTGACCATGCATCTTCATTATGGCCTTCAAAACGTTGGAAAGCCTGTTAACTGTAACCCTGCCATAACACCTACAGTGCTTACTGTATGCTGAGTGATGAGCATGATCGTGTAGTAACAAAACTGTGGCCATTAAACACTCACTAGAAGTACTCATCATCATATGGATGTAAATCTTGTACAGCCTGTGTTCTAGAAAGCCAAAATCAGTCACCAACAGTGAATTACCAGTAATGCAACAGTTTGGTTTACAGCCTCAGACATAATCTGTTATCCAAGTTGCAGCTCCTTCCTGTCCTTGATTTGCTATGATTATCACTGATTGCTACTTCTTCCAGCATAAGGGTCGTTAGACTAACAACTAGTCTCTGAAATGAACATATTTTACAGAAAAAAAGCTCATAGTGACAAAAAAATATAATGAAAAGGAGCCTTGAGACTTTCTTCATTTTCAGCCTGAAGCTGTGGAAATCTAGACTTGCCACATTTTCTAGACTTGCGTGGGATTTCTTGGATATATTTGCTTCAGGGTCTGTATAACAGACTAAGGGGCCATGTGTTAGCCTAGTGGTTAAAGTGTTCGCTCGTCACGCTGAAGACCGGGTTCGATTCCCCACATGGGTACAATGTGTAAAGCCCCATTATGCTGTCTCCCCGCTGTGATATTGCTGGAATATTGCTAAAAGCGGCGTAAAACCAAACTCACTCACTCACTCAAGCATACCTGTCAAATATGGGTGTTGAGATTGTAGAGATCTACTGCTAGTGAAAGACAAACAATGTTACTACCTTACAGAAAAACAACATTCCACAGGAAACAGTCATTCTACATGTTTTATTTCCTGAAGGTGAGTGCAAGTCTCCCTTGACAAATTCTCTTGAAAGATAACAAGAGAAGAACTTGAGAAAAGTAAGCCATAAATACCAAACTATTGTCTCAGATGTACAGAATCCATGATGTCTGTCAAACCATCTAATGCAACATGTCTATCTTTTTCAGTTTTTTTCATTTACTACTCATCATTGTTTAGAACATATTCAGTTTATCTTGTATCCATGACAACAAGCAAATGATAACACAGGAAATGTGAAAGTTTAATGACTACCACTTGGACAGAGAAAGGCCTATCTTACAGCAGTCGGAAGTTGTTATGATACCAGATTTTATCTTGAACCCAACATGAACCAGGTGCAGGTTGTGGTGAAATAACCAGCCCCTCTACAGTAGAGGTATTACAGGTACGTCCATGTACACATACATGCTTGGGGGCACCTGCTGGCTCTGGAACATCAAACTGCTATATCACCAGTGAGGAGGAACACTTGAACGTGACTGTCCTTCTCAAAGAGGAGGCTGATATAAGTTTGACTCATCTGAACATTTTACACATTTCGAAACAAATTCTAAAAGCCTGTTGTAATACAAAAAATGATATCCCATGTTAATGTCACTACAATGGAGAACAGCACATGCTAAACAAGCAATTGATAATGAAAAGGACAAAAGTATTACATTTTCCAAACATGATATACCAGGGCAATTATGTAATTGCATTTGGGATTACAACATAAGTTGGAGCAAAATAAGGGAAAATGAATCTGCCAGACCGGACAATCAATTGGAATTTTAACAGAACACTGTGTCAACTAAAGTAGTTGAATGTTAATAGCAGTATGATTAGTTGTACTGAAGAGGTGCCAGTAGTAGCTCTGTGGTGGTGGTATTTCTCTTTAATGAAAATAGTCTTTGATCATCTTGGTAGTATTCAGTGTTGTAGGAGATGGAAGTGTGTCATTGTGATAAGGTTGAAGTAAAATGATGACTGTGAGACAAAACCCTGGTTATCTGTTGGCAGTGATCACGTATGACAGTGGTGGTGGTTGTTTGGTTGAGTTGAGGCAGGGTTATGGTTGTGGTAGTGAGAGTGTTATGATTGAAGAATGACAAGGTGCTGCAACTGTGAATAAAAACAGGCTGTGTGTTTTTGAGAGCTGCTTCCAGACCAGCATGACTTTATATTCTTACATCCAATACAAACCATTCAATTTCACAACTCTGTGTATCCCTATTATTGCTGCAACCAAAGCAGATTTATGAGCACATAGCATCCACTCCATCCAAGTTGCCTACTTGAAGCCACGGTTCTCATACAACAACTGAATAGAGCAATAACTATACATCATTCTATTGATCACAGACTAAGTGCATGTCTTATCTACATGCAGCAATAACATGCAATCTGATGACCCATGACCTCAGCTCAAACAATCCACTGTCACAGCACCACACCATGTGTAGACCCACAAATACAGTCCAAAGTTACAGCACCACAGCATGTGTAGACCCACAAATACAGTCCACTATTACAGCACAACAGTATGTGTAGACCCACAAATACAGCCTACTGTTACAGCAGCACAGCATGTGTAGACCCACAAATACAGTCCACTATTACAGTACAACAGTATGTGTAGACCCACAAATACAGACCTACTGTTACAGCAGCACAGCATGTGTAGACCCACAAATACAGTCCACTATTACAGTACAACAGTATGTGTAGGCCCACAAATACAGACAACTATTACAGCACCACAGCATGTATAGAACAACAAATAGTCTACTGTCACAGCACCACAGCACGTGTAGACCCACAAATACAGTCCAAAGTTACAGCACCACAGCATGTGTAGACCCACAAATACAGTCCACTGTCACAGCACCACAGCATGTGTAGACCCACAAATACAGTCCACTGTTACAGCACCACAGCATGTGTAGACCCACAAATACAGTCTACTGTTACAGCACCACAGCATGTGTAGACCCACAAATACAGCCTATTGTTACAGCACCACAGCATGTATAGACCCACAAATACAGACCACTGTTACAGCACCACAGTATGTGTAGACCCACAAATACAGTCCACTGTTACAGACCACAAATACAGTCCACTGTTACAGCACAACAGTATGTGTAGACCCACAAATACAGTCCACTGTTACAGCACCACAGCATGTGTAGACCCACAAATACAGACCACTGTTACAGCACCACAGTATGTGTAGACCCACAAATACAGACCACTGTTACAGCACCACAGCATGTGTAGACCCACAAATACAGACCACTGTTACAGCACCACAGTATGTGTAGACCCACAAATACAGACCACTGTTACAGCACCACAGTATGTGTAGACCCACAAATACAGACCACTGTCACAGCACCACAGCATGTGTAGACCCACAAATACAGACCACTGTTTAGTGTTACACCACAGCATGTGTAGACCCACAAATACAGACCACTGTTACAGCACAACAGCATGTGTAGACCCACAAATACAGACCACTGTTACAGCACCACAGCACCACAGTATGTAGACCCACAAATACAGACCACTGTTACAGCACCACACACAAATACAGACAGCATGTGTGTAGACCCACAAATACAGACCACTGTTACAGCACCACAGCATGTGTAGACCCACAAATACAGACCACTGTTACAGCACCACAGTATGTGTAGACCCACAAATACAGACCACTGTTACAGCACCACAGCATGTGTAGACCCACAAATACAGACCACTGTTACAGCACCACAGCATGTGTAGACCCACAAATACAGACCACTGTTACAGCACCACAGCATGTGTAGACCCACAAATACAGACCACTGTTACAGCACCACAGTATGTGTAGACCCACAAATACAGACCACTGTTACAGCACAACAGTATGTGTAGACCCACAAATACAGTCCACTGTTACAGCACCACAGCATGTGTAGACCCACAAATACAGACCACTGCCACAGCACCACAGCATGTGTAGACCCACAAATACAGACCACTGTCACAGCACCACAGCATGTGTAGACCCACAAATACAGACCACTGTCACAGCACCACAGCATGTGTAGACCCACAAATACAGCCCACTGTCACAGCACCACAGCATGTGTAGACCCACAAATACAGCCCACTGCCACAGCACCACAGCATGTGTACACCCACAAATACAGACCACTGTCACAGCACCACAGCATGTGTACACCCACAAATACAGCCTACTATTACAGCTCCACAGCATGTGTAGACCCACAAATACAGTCCACTGTCACAGCACCACAGCATGTGTAGACCCACAAATACAGCCTACTGTTACAGCACCACAGCATGTGTAGACCCACAAATACAGTCTACTGTTACAGCACCACAGTATGTGTAGACCCACAAATACAGACTACTGTTACAGCACCACAGCATGTGTAGACCCACAAATACAGTCCACTGTTACAGCACCACAGCATGTGTAGACCCACAAATACAGTCTACTGTTACAGCACCACAGCATGTGTAGACCCACAAATACAGTCCACTGTTACAGCACCACAGTATGTGTAGACCCACAAATACAGACCACTGTTACAGCACCACAGCATGTGTAGACCCACAAATACAGACCACTGTCACAGCACCACAGCATGTGTAGACCCACAAATACAGTCCACTGTTACAGCACCACAGTATGTGTAGACCCACAAATACAGACCACTGTCACAGCACCACAGCATGTGTAGACCCACAAATACAGTCCACTGTTACAGCACCACAGCATGTGTAGACCCACAAATACAGTCCACTGTTACAGCACCACAGTATGTGTAGACCCACAAATACAGACCACTGTCACAGCACCACAGTATGTGTAGACCCACAAATACAGTCCACTGTTACAGCACCACAGTATGTGTAGACCCACAAATACAGACCACTGTTACAGCACCACAGCATGTGTAGACCCACAAATACAGACCACTGTTACAGCACCACAGCATGTGTAGACCCACAAATACAGACCACTGTTACAGCACCACAGCATGTGTAGACCCACAAATACAGTCCACTGTCACAGCACCACAGCATGTGTAGACCCACAAATACAGTCTACTGTTACAGCACCACAGTATGTGTAGACCCACAAATACAGTCCACTGTTACAGCACCACAGTATGTGTAGACCCACAAATACAGCCCACTGTTACAGCACCACAGCATGTGTAGACCCACAAATACAGTCTACTGTTACAGCACCACAGCATGTGTAGACCCACAAATACAGTCCACTGTTACAGCACCACAGCATGTGTAGACCCACAAATACAGTCCACTGTCACAGCACCACAGTATGTGTAGACCCACAAATACAGTCCACTGTTACAGCACCACAGCATGTGTAGACCCACAAATACAGACCACTGTCACAGCACCACAGCATGTGTAGACCCACAAATACAGACCACTGTTACAGCACCACAGTATGTGTAGACCCACAAATACAGTCCACTGTTACAGCACCACAGCATGTGTAGACCCACAAATACAGTCCACTGTTACAGCACCACAGCATGTGTAGACCCACAAATACAGACCACTGTCACAGCACCACAGCATGTGAAGATCCACAAATACAGCCCACTGTTACAGCACCACAGCATGTGTAGACCCACAAATACAGTCCACTGTTACAGCACAACAGTATGTGTAGACCCACAAATACAGACCACTGTCACAGCACCACAGCATGTGTAGATCCACAAATACAGACCACTGTTACAGCACCACAGCATGTGTAGACCCACAAATACAGCCCACTGTCACAGCACCACAGCATGTGTAGACCCACAAATACAGACCACTGTTACAGCACCACAGCATGTGTAGACCCACAAATACAGCCCACTGTTACAGCAGCAGAGCTGGTCTAGACCAACAAATGACCTACAAAACAGCTTGATACAAGGCTGTAAGGCCAGCAATTATCTTCATTACCACAATTATTCTTATCATACAAAACAAGGCTGACATTAGCATACAGAATCTACTTGCATGATAACAACTTCACACAAAGAGGCAAAAAGGCACAGCACTGGCAGAGAGACAAGCCAGGGCCATTTCATCAATTTCGCAATTTCTCTCAGGAGATTTTGCAGACATGATTATAGTTTTAAGAAATTTATTCACTGTACTGAATACACTGGGGAACTCTAAAGGATGATGTGTTTTGGTGTGAAAAATGTTATTTTGAATGTGGCTGGATGGGAGGGCTAGGACTGAGGGCAACTCCTGAGTTGAGTTGAAAGGTCCCCGTAGTATTGCCGGTTGCTTCTACAGTGAAAGATGCACTGAGTGCAGGTTGTGTCACAGCCGCCACTCACCTGCAACCTTCTCAACAAGATTCATGCATACACGAACACTTTTACTGGTTATGTTTCACTTCCTGTTTGAAACTAGCTTAATACCATAAACATTGAAAACAAAACATCAAAAACATTATATATGACTAATTAGAAAGCTATTAATTTTTTCAACATCTTATTCCAAAACTAAATCTGTCACTCAAATACATTTTCTTGCTATAATGCAAGTCTGTAATACTGCCATGGTGATTCAAGCCAAACATTTGTGGGTTTTTAACTTATGAAGGAAGCACACATTTTATGAGCAGGATATCCACAACAAAAATAAATACACATGTTCAAATTGGGAAATTGCATCCAGTCAAACTGTTACAAGTACTTCCTTTACAACCACTTTGAAAAAAGTAGAAGCCATGACCCCTGAGGATAGCAGACGTCAACCAGACGACATGTTTACTTTGCACTGATGATTACTTTAATTCATTTGAAATAAGGATATATTTGTTGGTGGTGATATAATGTTTGTAAACATTGTATCATTCTAAAAGCCCTGCCCAGACAATTTCAGACAAATTTCTCTCAACGAATTCTATTAATACAACAGTGTATCTTCTGAACATAAATATTTGCTGAAACAAGCAATTATACAATTCAATGTTTTGAAGGGAGTCGACTCCTCTTCTACCAGAAGAGGTGATTGGAGAATTAAGGACACTGGCTGTCTGTGGTACCTGGTCTGTCTGTGTCAAAACAACATCATCAGAATCACTCTTACAACCAGCATTAAGTACAAACACATACATGAATTTTCCTCATCATTACTTAAGGGACCCGTGAAGATGGATGTTAGATTTGATCTTCAGTAACCCATACTTGTCATAAAGGACTACTAATGGCATCAGGTCATCATGTGTAGATGCTCATGACGTCAATCACTGGACAGTCTGGGCCAGATTCGGGTATTTATGATGGCCGTCATATAGCTGGAATATTGCAGGACTCTGTTTCATAATGATAGATAACCATGATAATGTTTGATGGTAAACCTGCATGTTACCCTGATCAGTGTTTGAGCTGTACGATGAAAGTGCCTGTCAATATTCAGGCTAGACAAATCAATCGGTCTCTGGCAGCATAATCAACAATCAGTGGTGTCAGGGCACAATGACATGTATTCTTCATCAACTGGCTCTTGTAACAATGATATTGGGATAATGGGACCTCTTTCGCATTCCAGTAGAGAACTGATCCCTGGAAACCTAAATAGACTTGTGTCACCACTCCACCAGGCTTTTGGTTTTTATCAACTACATGCCTCCTGGTACAAATTCAACTATTACAGGTCAGATGATTCCTATTGGAGCCTGTGCCGCAAAACTACATTCACTCACTCACTCATTGTCATTGAATGTGTATTGTTTCAGTATCATCCCCATGTCAGTCTGGAAGCTATAAAGTCTCAATGCAAGTGAGTGAAGCATCAGTATCTGAGATACACTACATTGTATAAATACACAACTTTTCAAGTGTCGTAAATATGACCAAAATTGTACAATGAACATTCACTCATTTTAAAAAACAACAACAAAATGTAAATGAAAAATTACGTCCACAAATGCAGATACTTTCTGGCAAACCAAACCATAAGGACAGTTCAGGTGCAGTAAACTACAGTGAGAATTGTCCACCTTCTACCCATGTAAACCTTGCAAGCAGCCATTATTCAGTGAGTAATCTCCATTACAAAGAAATGAGAAATGCTACATGTAACATAATGTGATAGAAATCACTGCACCAGCACGACAAAGATTGACACTCGTTACATGTGAAAACATGACACCATTTATCAACCTTTTTCCGCTGTTTACCCCAGAGATCCTGTCAGAAATGGGCCTGCACTTTCATTGCCGGCAACCCCCAAAGGACCCTGTATCCTAACATGGAGCACTTCCTTCCTCCGTGTTTCTGCCAGAGATATTAGCACACCCTCGTGACCTTTTCAATCCAGTATTACGACTGCTTGAACCGTTGTCGGGACAGGAATCTTGTGAGACAATTACCTGGCTCATCTGTTTTGGACATGTCTGATTTGTCCACGCTGACGGCAGCATTTTTTTGTTACCTTTGTTCTGATTACACATGCTTACAGTCAACTGACTTCATACATGGCATCCAAGATTGCTGTTCAGATGGTATTTATGTTCTTTTCACCCATGACCTTCTGATGAAGATTGCTGATCAGAAATAAAGTGTGTTTTTGCGACAACTTTGTCATGAATCCTTTGAACATCTGAATAGTTTGATCAGGACTAAAATTTGCATTGAGGTCAAAGAAGAAATGAAAATATTTGAAATTTTGTAAGTTTGAGATCAAAGATCATGACTTGTGAAGACAGAGGGCCTCAGTTGGGATCTACTTTGCCAACAGTCATTACTGCACAGGGAAACAAAAAGAGGCCATTGACAGTTCTGCTGGAAATATGATCAGGTAAATTACTAAGTTCACTTTCCTGATACCATACATCATTATGACCTACTCAGCATCTCAATGATGTGACAGTTACTCCATCACTTAATATCCACAGTGCTTTTCATGTTTCCATATTCACAGAAACATGTCAATGTTCAAACAAAACATATTGGTATTTCCTCCACCTAAAATACCTCCTTCCACACACAAAATATGACTTAAATAATATGTGAGTTTTTATAATTTACATCAGAAACACTCAGCCATATAGATTAGTTTATTACTACTACTCTCCTGACTGAATCCTTTAAATGCTGGAATTAATTGCTGTTTACCATCATCTGTGTGTTGGATGAGTGTAACTGTATGTCTGTTGATGAGACAGATCTTCAATAACACAATACACAGGCATTTATTGGGTTGACATCGGTATCTTCACTGGTTATGAATTACAGCTATATCTCACCTGGTAGAAGACAGATGCCATGGCTCCGTTGAGTCGGTTGATTTTGATAATGTTGGTGCCGTTGCTCACATAGAGGAAATTACCTGAAACACAAAAAGAGCCAGTTTACATGGAATTCTATAAGTCCTTTGAGGGTGAACACATGACACTGTCATCTATGGTGCTGCTATTTTCTTGCATAGCGGGGCATGCAAGAAGTTAGACTTGCACAAATCTCTAAGGTAATAATTTTTAGTTTAAATGATAATTTCTAAAATCCATATCTAGCAAGAAGTCAGTCTATGGATGTAAGTTCGAATCATGGTGTTTCTAGTTTTGTAAGCACTGTAACTGTGCCCTTGGGTTTAACCAAAGTCTGGAACTTGCATCACTTCCATATGTAGCTGACTTGCCTGTATGTAACTAGAATACTGTCCAAAGTGGCGGTAAACCAAACTCACTCACTCCATATATGTAGCTCACTCGCCGGTATGTAACTAGAATACTGTCCAAAGTGGCGATAAACCAAACTCACTCACTCACAATACTTCTATGAAAAATGTCATTTTGTGTATTATTTATGATCAACAGAAATTAGAAAAAGGGAAAATTCTAGAAGATTTGGTAACTATGTCATTTGAACATAAGACAATAAGTTTCAGTTTGAAATGTAATGCCCTCAATATATAGCTGAACACTTTCCATAGAGTGTATGCCTAATTCATAGAAATGAAGACAGGTTTTTGATGAAACAAACCCTGAAACTTTTCAAATGCAAATCTGTCCCAGAACTGCAGATAACTTTTTAGGTCATTGAGTTATGTACTCGCTTGTTGTAATCTCAATTGGGTATCCTAATTTTCCTTTGAGTAACCAAATAAATTGTACCCACCTCACTCAAACTCAATTGGGTATTTTGTCATTTTCCATTTATTGTTAAAATATAATAAAGTTAAAATGTGAGTGTTTGTTATTTATATTTGATCTGTAATATGAGAAACAATAAGAAAGACCGCAAGTTGTCAAGTTCATGTCCTGAAACAGAACCTCAGTTATTTTATCTATCCACTGGTACGCAAGCTAAGATTTGACACTTTTGTGTGTACGCATGTAACATCACTTCTATTGAGTATTTACAAAAATTCAAGCGTACTTGTACGCAATAGACTTAATAGGAATTGAGTTTTCACATAAATATTTGCGTAATTTACGCAGATACGCAGCTTATCTCTACCTCTGCTGTCCCACTTAGCAGAATGAGTTGAAATACTCATTTTTTAAAAGGTAGGAATGTTTTAATTGCCTTTTTTAATATCCTAAAAGGATAGGTTTTTTTAAGAAGGAGAAGAATCATCTTTTCAAAGTTTGAAATGTTTCCACATTTGAGGAGGAGCCCCATCTTACACATCAGCACTAGCTGCACTTCATTGATACATGAATGTCATGTACCCAGCCACTTGAGGTGATAAACAAGCCTCTTTAACTAGAGTTGTGAGATTGTCTTTTGACATGATGTTAACAGCAGTGTAATGTACATTTCTCCTCCAACCTAACCCAGTGTAATAAACATTGTCAGCAGCTCTGACTGGACTCACCAGCATGATTACCTCATTATTTATTACTTACACCAATAGCCGGGCAAGTCCCTGGCCGCAGACCAGCTTAGCTGTACCAAGATCCACCATAAACCCAATTGACTTCCCAAGTGTACAAATAAACCTGTCAAGCTGTCCCTTCTCAGTATATCTATGACATTCACCATTGGTCAATTTGATCTCCATGCACCTAGTAAGATCGGATCTAACTGCACAGGTGTCTAGACCTGGTAAATTAGACAATACTGATCGTATTGGTAGCCATGGCGACTCTACAGGTGACAGTACAGGTGACATGAATGAAAGATCAGACAAGATTCTGGTTGAATGTCAGGAAGTTCTGACCCTTGGTAGGAATTTGGGGATTCAAATGGACTAATAATATATAATAAAATAGCTGGAAGATTATCTCTACTAATAGTGGAAAGGTGATTTTAACCAAGAATCTTGAAGTGTCAAGAACTTGGCTTAGTATACGACCCAGACTTTAATGAACCTATGACAACTGAACAGAGCATGTGCATAGGACTCGTTCAACAAAGCAGACTTACTGCTTCTGCTATTGTAGTTGAGAGAGTCATGGACTAAGATCACTTTGTGCAATGGAGCCATTAGGGCTTATTTTTCACCTGAAACTGGCAGCCAACACTGGCAGTATACTGATTACAAGTGTTCTAGAACCAATCAGTTTCAGTAAGCATGTGAAAATGTTTCAAATGGACCAGGATTCTTGTTTCAGGACTGTTTAGAAGTGTTATAATTTCTCCTCAACCTCCATGAACTGAACATTCTTGGACATATTTCACTGCGTACCTGCAACAAATCATTCCACACTGTCTGGCTGATGGAAAGCCTGCTCTGACATTCCAAGTGAATTATTGGCTGTTTACACAGTAATTTCAGCCACTACTTACAGATCTGTGGGTTTATTGGAGGTATTAAATAAACATCCCTGTGAGGGATACAGTGTATACTGGAGTTTCACAACATGATGCAAACACGCTAGCATAATTGCCTGTCAATCACCTGTCAATCAGATGCCTTGTGACTTAATTAGTTGTGTGAGTAAGTATTTCATTACAAGACTCCAGAAGCATTGACCATCTTAATTGACTGGCCTGAAGTTACGCATCCATATTGTCTTCAATTATCTGGTTGTGTAAACTGATCAAAAGAAGTACTGACTTAATATACATGAGCTGATGTCTATAATCCAATATACATGAGCTGATGTATATAATCCAATATACATAAGCTGATGTCTATAATCCAATATACATGAGCTGATGTCTATAATCCAATATACATGAGCTTAAGTCTATAATCCAATATACATGAGCTGATGTCTATAATCCAATATACATGAGCTGATGTATATAATCCAATATAAATGAGCTGATGTCTATAATCCAATATACATGAGCTGATGTCTATAATCCAATATACATGAGCTGATGTCTATAATCCAATATACATGAGCTGATGTCTATAATCCAATATACATGAGCTGATGTCTATAATCCAATATACATGAGCTGATGTCTATAATCCAATATACATGAGATGATGTCTATAATCCAATATACATGAGCTTAAGTCTATAGTCTATACATGAGCTGATGTCTATAATCCAATATACATGAGCTGATGTCTATAATCCAATATACATGAGCTGATGTCCATAATCCAATATACATGAGCTGATGTCTATAATCCAATATACATGAGCTGATGTCTATAATCCAATATACATGAGATGATGTCTATAATCCAATATACATGAGATGATGTCTATAATCCAATATACATGAGCTTAAGTCTATAATCCAATATACATGAGCTGATGTCTATAATCCAATATACATGAGCTGATGTCTATAATCCAATATACATGAGCTGATGTATATAATCCAATATACATGAGCTGATGTCTATAATCCAATATACATGAGCTGATGTCTATAATCCAATATACATGAGCTTAAGTCTATAATCCAATATACATGAGCTGATGTCTATAATCCAATATACATGAGCTGATGTCTATAATCCAATATACATGAGCTGATGTCTATAATCCAATATACATGAGCTGATGTCTATAATCCAATATACATGAGCTGATGTATATAATCCAATATACATGAGCTGATGTCTATAATCCAATATACATGAGATGATGTCTATAATCCAATATACATGAGCTGATGTCTATAATCCAATATACATGAGATGATGTCTATAATCCAATATACATGAGATGATGTCTATAATCCAATATACATGAGATGATGTATATAATCCAATATACATGAGCTGATGTCTATAATCCAATATACATGAGATGATGTCTATAATCCAATACTGGAAGGGTTTCATATCCTGTATTTGTGTTATACCTTTAATACATGTATGTTTGTCTAGGTGTAAGGGACCGTTCATAATTTGTGGCTGGGGGTGGGGTTTGTTTTTTTATGAGGATTTTAGGGGTGTGTGTGTGTGGTTCCACCCATTTTGTTCTGGGGAGCTAGGGGGGTCAGCAATTTTGTACACACGTACTAGGGGGGTCAGCAATTTTGTACATAAAAATATGTTTGAAATTATGCTTAGAAATTTTAGTGGAGGGGGGGTCATTGACTTTGTACATGAAATGCAGGGGGGTCACTTATTTTGTACATAAATTTCTGTGTGTGTGTGTGTGGTGTGTCATTCACATTGTACATGCTTCTCCATACAAATCATCATCACCCCCTAGCCATAAATTATGAACAGTCCCTAATGCTGCTTTGATTGACTGCATGTTAGTTATATCATGGTATTACAGCTCAGTATGGTAGGAAGTCCTAAAGTGATGGAGGTGTCAGATGTTTACCACTTTCATCCAACTTAAAGCATTGGTATGGAACTAACCAACCAAAACATTCAACTGGTTCTAGCCAGGCAGACACACTCTGGGTCATCGGAACACTGAAAGCTGAATATTCATGTTACATGGACAGTGAGCTAAAAACCACGCCAACTAGCTGTAACAAGAGAATTACTGAAGAAACAACTATTTATAACACATGAAATAGCCAACATACAATGTCATACTGCTCATGAAATAGCCAATATACCATGTCATACTGCTCATGAAATAGCCAATATACCATGTCATACTGCTCATGAAATAGCCAATATACAATGTCATACTGCTCATGAAATAGCTAATATACCATGTCATACAGCTCATGAAATAGCCAACATACAATGTCATACTGCCCATGAAATAGCCAATATACAATGTCATACTGCCCATGAAATAGCCAATGTACAATGTCATACTGCTCATGAAATAGCCAATATACAATGTCATACTGCCCATGAAATAGACAATGTACAACATCATACTGCTCATGAAATAGGCAATATACAATGTCATACTGCTCATGAAATAGCCAATATACAATGTCATACTGCCCATGAAATAGCCAATATACAATGTCATACTGCCCATGAAATAGCCAATGTACAATGTCATACTGCCCATGAAATAGCCAACATACAATGTCATACTGCTCATGAAATAGCCAATGTACAATGTCATACTGCTCATGAAATAGCAAATATACAATGTCATACTGCTCATGAAATAGACAATATACAATGTCATACTGCCCATGAAATAGCCAATGTACAATGTCATACTGCCCATGAAATAGCCAATGTACAATGTCATACTGCCCATGAAATAGCCAATGTACAATGTCATACTGCCCATGAAATAGCCAATGTACAATGTCATACTGCCCATGAAATAGCCAATGTACAATGTCATACTGCCCATGAAATAGCCAATATACAATGTCATACTGCTCATGAAATAGCCAATGTACAATGTCATACTGCTCATGAAATAGACAATATACAATGTCATACTGCTCATGAAATAGCCAATGTACAATGTCATACTGCTCATGAAATAGCCAATGTACAACATCATACTGCCCATGAAAATAGCCAATATACAATGTCATACTGCTCATGAAATAGCCAATGTACAACATCATACTGCCCATGAACTAGACAATATACAATGTCATACTGCCCATGAAATAGCCAATATACAACGTCATACTGCCCATGAAATAGCCAATGTACAATGTCATACTGCCCATGAAATAGCCAATATACAATGTCATACTGCTCATGAAATAGCCAATGTACAACATCATACTGCCCATGAACTAGACAATATACAATGTCATACTGCCCATGAAATAGCCAATATACGTCATACTGCCCATGAAATAGCCAATGTACAATGTCATACTGCCCATGAAATAGCCAATGACAATGTCATACTGCTCATGAAATAGCCAATATACAATGTCATACTGCTCATGAAATAGCCAATATACAATGTCATACTGCTCATGAAAAGACAATATACAATGTCATACTGCTCATGAAATAGCCAATATACAATGTCATACTGCCCATGAAATAGACAATATACAATGTCATACTGCTCATGAAATAGACAATATACAATGTCATACTGCTCATGAAATAGCCAATATACAATGTCATACTGCTCATGAAATAAACAATATACAATGTCATACTGCCCATGAAATAGCCAATATACAATGTCATACTGCCCATGAAATAGCCAATATACAATGTCATACTGCCCATGAAATAGCCAATGTACAATGTCATACTGCCCATGAAATAGCCAATGTACAACATCATACTGCCCATGAAATAGACAATGTACAATGTCATACTGCCCATGAAATAGCTTATGTACAACACATGTGCAAATACACATGATATAGCTTACAGTGTGTGAAAACCAAAAACACTACATCTCATCACTTCAGCCTTTTTGGAAGGACAACACATAGACAAATGGATAGACAATGAACAGCATGTTATACTGGTTTAGACCTTTATCCTGGTGAGCTGAGATGAGCGGAGACTAAATCTGAGTGAAGCCGTGGAGTGACATGCCAGCCACCAGAGTTCTGTGGAGGTAGACTAAAGCCAGCAAGCCAACAACCCATGTCAATCAACCTGGGGGTGTCATTCCCAAATTAAGCTTTTCTACCTCTGGCATTTCAAACACTGACATTGAAAGAGATAGGGGATTCTGTTTTAGAAAAGTGGTAAGGCAGAGCAGATGGTCATCAGATTATTTAATTAGTCTTGCCGTCAACATTTCAATTTTGGTGAGGAAATATGCTTGATGTACAAACCAATCTTTACATACACTTGCAATATCCCCATAACAACAGGCTTCCAATTTCTTCCTCCACAAATCAGTTAGAAGGAACTGAGGACATGATACAGTATTAAGACTATCAGAAGCCAAGTCAACACAAACATCTCTCAAAAACACTGCCACTTTTGCAGCAGACTCTATACGGAAACCTACACCAACAATATCCCCTTGTTAATTTCCCTCTTGCACCATCTGGAAGAGGTTTAATGAGCTAGGAGCTGTAAATATTAGCTAAATAGCGTGGGATTCATTACCAGGGGCTTCAAAGTAAGTGATACAGAAATGTTCACAAATGCAGGCTGAAACAGTGAACACCCTCATCAAGGTGCTTCAAATAAGTCCTGGAAGGAGTGTATGGGGTACAGCTGGGTGGTGGGACGGGGCAAGAATTGACTTGGCCAACATCCAGGCTTCACCGTTTTTGATATTTACAGCTAATCCTGTCCAGAGGCACAGAAGGTTTTACAATGGAACCTTGCATGTTCATTGTCCCAGCTTTTGGGGATTTTTTTTATCAAATCTGTTGGATCAAAAATTTCAAATCTGTCAAATGGGGTGTGGTCGTATAGACAATGGGGTGTGGTCATATAGACAATGAGGAATTGATGTAATAAGCATGGGAACATATAAAGATTTTACACATAACCTGGAACACGATAAGGATAAGGGATCTGTTCAGTATTACAGAACACAGTAAGCACACTGACATCTGTATATAATGGTGATTGTGGGCAGAACCGGTCATCAGTTTGTCTGTTTCAGACATTTTGACAATGTCAAACAACATGCACTCTCCGTCTATTACATCAGTTATCTGCCCATTCTACCTGTGCTGGAGAGTAATGTCCTTTGCTATCAAAGTATTTGTTACCAAGATGCATACAGAAACCTCTGAATCAGATGATGATGACAATGACAAAGATGATTATTATTAATATATAGTAGTGGTGGGGTTAGGGGTAATAGTTTTGCACCACACAAGCTGTGATTTGAATCAATATTCTTTTTCAATTAATTCATTGAATAGTTTGAAGTGTTTGAATTGTAAAGACTCATAAATGCCAAAGGCTGTTGGAGTAGTATACACAATGGAGAAACTGGACCAAAGTTGTCTATTGTGTATACAACTGTTTGTAATTTTCACAATGCAGACCATTTTCCCAGTCTTGTTCTGTCATGCCCATTGTATTTGGAAATTTGTTTGAAATACTGAAACAGAAGATGAATTCAGATGTAAAACATAAACACTAGCAGAGGGTTTACAGTGACAGCAGCTCTGTGTACAGCTGCTACAATACAACATGGATGACTACCATACAACATGGATGACTGCCATACAACATGGATGACTGCCATACAACGTGGATGTCTACCATACAACATGGATGACTGCCATACAACATGGATGACTACCATACAACATGGATGACTGCCATACAACGTGGATGACTACCATACAACAAGATACCTCTAATATCAGTAAGCTGACAGTCTCACTGCCCATTGGTTGTACCTCTTCAAGTATACCTTTCTGTATCTCCCTCAACCTGCTTACTTTATCACCTGAACCATACTAAACTCCACTCTGGACAAGTGGCTGATGTCATTGTCAGACTCCAACAAACAGAGGAGAAAGTGTACCATACAAACGGCATCCTACACCACCTTGGTCCACTAACACTGATCAACTTGGTCACGGAGTCTGACCACCAGATCCACTAGTCACCACAGATTGTTGCAGACCTACTATTACCAACACATTATTTGGGAACAAGTCTGTGACTGAGGTGTTCAAATAAGTGCTGTAGGAGTGAACAGTGTCCCATCTTTCAGATGTCCCTGCCATAACTATTGGCACCTTGATCATAGATCTCAGGCATTAAACTGTGAATGGTGTGCCTGTACCAGGTTTAGTTATGCTGGACCACCATTTGTAACCGGTACTGGGGAGGTGTTACTAAGACCAACATCTAGTCTCTAAAATGCACATTTTTATAGAAAAAACCTTTTCATAAAAACTAATTATAAAATACAATGAAAAAGGAGCCCAGAGACTTTCTTCATTTTCAGGAACTGTGGAAATCTAGACTTGCCACATATTCTAGACTTGCATGGGCTTTCTTGGATATATTTGTTTCAGGGTCTGTATTACAGAATAGGTGTTACTGTGAAGTGAAGGACAGCTCTGAACAACTCACTGGCAGCCATGGAATTGGTTCCGGGAGGAGGTGTTGCTGTGAAGTGAAGGACAGCTCTGAACAACTCAATGGCTGCCATGGGTACCGGGGGGAGGTGTTACTAACTTACACTTCCTGCAAGTTTTACAGAAATATTGTAATATATTTGGAGTTCATGATGTAGTAAGCAGCAGTGAAGAGATATGAAAAATTCATCACTGAAACTTGTGAACAATAGTTTTTGGTGAGTTTACGTATGTAATTGGTTGTGCCCCATGGTACTGGTGTTTATACTGTGTTGATCATCATAACGTGCTTGAACTGGAATGGACGGTCAAGCTGTGTGAGTTGGTTGTGAGTCATTACAGGTATTTGATCATGCCTACAGTGACTGGATTGGCTCGTCTGCAGGCCATTATCTACAAGCTGGTGTGGTATAGCCAGAGCAAACAACAACAAACAACATACAGAACACACACAAGTAAACAAGTCCCTATCAGTCTAAGGCATGTAGTCATACCAGTAAACATCCAGCAGTAATCTCATCCCCATAACACACTAACAACACTAATCACTATAACATTATGTACATTTCATGTACCATATATTACCGTCAATAAGCCGATCCCATGGATAAGACGACCCCCAAACTTGACTCTTAAAATCAGTGTCAAAATGGTATGTTTCGTGCATAAGCCGATTCCCTCGCGATGGGGTCCTAATCGCGGCAAACACAGACCACAGACAACTGGCAGTTACCAATAATTATAACTTTGGTCCACATTATTCAAAGAATTCACAATTATATATATTGCGTCTACTCACGGATCGAAACGAAGTGTAGTTGACAGAAAATGCATAATATAATTTGTTTCTCTAAATATCATATTTATTGTAGCAACAAACTGGCTTGCTTATTTTACCCCATTCAACAATCACGAACTGATTACCGCCTCGTTTTCCATTGACTGCTAGTTTACAGTAACATTGAATTTAAATGGCTTCCGTATTTTACCCCATTCCATGTGCGTACAACTTCTGCTTACCACGTTCATTAGGGTCCGTATAACCTTAGTGTTGATTATATATATTTTACATAAAAACTGTAATTACAATTACACAATGCTAGGTTATATTTCTTTGGGTTAAATAATAGTACTCTGTATTATATTTTACTGACGACCGCGTCAGAATTTGTCCCGTTATATTATTGTGCATGTTTGAACTTGTTCGCTGCTGATTGCTATTTCCGGCTCAAATACACACGGCAATCTTAATCTTAATTAATTTATAGAGCAAAAACTGTAATTAAAATTACACAATGCTAGGATATATTTCTTTGGGTTAAATAATAGTATTCTGTATTATATTTTACTGATGACTGCGTCAGTAATTCGTCCCGTTATATTATTGTGCATGCTTGAACTTGATCGCCGGAAACATGTGCACAGCTGATTGCTATTTCCGGCTCAGATACACACAGTAATCTTAATCCCTGCAAATAATACAATGCCCAGCAAAAATAACTTAGAACTTAAAAAGGTAAATAATCTTGTCTAGTGATGTTTAATTGCAAATTTTACGTCTCTACTGACAAAGTCGTCTTCTGTTGTTTGTTCACTCGAAGTGATATGATGTTGTTTTCTTACCCCTGGAAAAAATTTGACGAAAGCGTAACCCATGGATAAGACGACCCCCTTCTACAGACTGCTTTTTTTGGTCCTCAAAATTCGGCTTATAGACGGTAATATACGGTACATTTCTCCATGTACATTGCACAGCTCCACCAGCCCTGCCAGTGTACTGGTCCCTCTACCCTCTGTACATCACCTTCATCCCACCTCAGCCATAATCTACACCAGTGTCTTCTGCAAGTGGCTCAGTATTTTCCTCCATAAATATGTGCGTTTCTTTGTGTGGAGATGTCGCAGACAATCTGCCCCCAGATTGAGGTCTAGAGCAGTAAAAGATGGTGATCTGTTGACAAGACAGACTGTGACTGATGTCCCTCTTGGCATCTGAGAGAAGTTAGTTGAAGACACCCAGCCTGACATCCCATTGTTTGTGTGCTTCCTGCTGTGTTTTTACATCACATATGGTGAAGGCTTTCAGAGAAACTAACATGCAACACAAATAAATAAAGCATGTTGAGCTGAACTTCCCTGTTGGTAGTTTCCGTATCTGCCACTGAGTACATGCCAGCATAACCTGCTGCTTTTGTCAGTGATACGAAACACTGTTGATAATAATTTACCTCTTTGGAAAAAATATTCAAACTTAATTTTAGCTATAAGTTCTTTTTTATCAAGTTCTAAACAAAAAATATACATTTACAGGTATTACTAAAATTATAATTTCTACTAAATATCAGTCTCATCTTCAACAAGTGGTTGGTAACTTTTCGAACTCATGACCACCATTAGTCACATAGCAGACAACACAACCCAGTGACAAAGCCAGTCACTGAACGTGTGAATAAATACATATACCTATACCATAGCACCGACAGCTAAAATACATAATCATCAGCTAAATGATAAAACCATCACCTAAAAGATAACACGGAAAGCCTAACGATAACACCAACAGGTAAACAATAAAACCATCAACTCTACATGATAACAACCTCAAATAAGTAACTAAACCATCAACTAACTAATTACAGCTAAAAGACAACAGGATTCAAATGGACAGAAAAAGAGAACAGTATATATACTTGTGGGTCAAGAGACTTTAAAACAGTTTCACAAGTTCTTAGCCTCTTAGTATCCTTAGCTCCTGAACATGTACTATCAAGTCCAGTGTTTCACGAGAGAAAGAACAATGCTTTCATATCACAACAAGTACAGTAGAATACTTTTTATTATATAGGTAGTATTTTTCCTGTACCACGATTGGTCAAAATACCGTCACATGATTGACTACAAAACACGATATTGACTTGGGGTTTTCTGATAAATTACGATATTGACTTGGGTTACTAAAAATAGACAAGGAATCCCATAAGAAGGGGCTTTCCCCGCTTTTCAGCCAATCAGATCACTCAGATAGATGGCACAGTGTGTGCATTAAAAGTTTATGTTAAAACCCGTTTCTCTTTCATTATATAATAAAACAATTATAGACTCTTGTAGAGGTCGATATCGGTTTTTATTGACCTGAGAAAAACAATATCCACCTCGCAAGCTCGGTCGATATTGTTTTACTCAGGTCAATAAAAAAAAAACCGATATCGACCTCTACAAGAGTCTATAATTGTATAATAACGAACACGAATATAATGAACTGACGGCTATAGTGAACTGTTTTAAAAGTCCCTAATAAACCTTATATTATCATATAAAAAAGTGAATAGCGAACTACGGATATAACGAACTAATTTCAGTGGTCCCTTGGAGTTTGTTATAAAGGTATTTTACTGTACTACAATAAAAATGTGTATTCACGTCCATTTTTAACCAGAATCTGCCACTTTGAACACTACAACCATTTCTGATGTAAGAATTGTACATAGACTGTCCCTTCCACTTATTACAGGAAAACAACAACCATGGATGGTCTCGAGCACCACCAACACAAGAAACTAAGTTACCATAAACAAATAACTGCATCAGGCAAGTGGTACCAATACCATTACCCCTCGGAGAGTTCATCAAGTTGAGTGTAGCCCCATCTCCCCTTCCCCTCAGTCAGCTCCCCATCACCAGCATCAGCTAGAGAGATTGAGCAGAGTGGGGAAGCTTCTTTATGACCGGTTCAGAGATAATGACTCAAGATAGTCATCTCTACTATCAACCCCTGTAGACTTTCACTGGGGCAGCACGTGCTTCACTCAACACCTTCACCTTCATTAAGTCTCTCACTGCACAGTATATACCACTATATACGACTTATTGTCGACAGCAAACTACGTTCTTCTACCTGAATTCCTGTGAATTACTATTGTGAGTTTGATATTATCATCACAGTAAATATAATCTATGTACATGACAGAACTTATTCATGAGCACTGGCCTAATCCATTGATATTTTTCACAAACACATTTCAACATAACATGACCTTTGATGTTTTATGAATCTTCCTAGGTAAATATTAATCTGCCTTCAGATGACCTTAATTTTAAAATCTGTTTTCACAACCACTTCGATGTATCCAAGGGACAAGCAGGGGACGGAATACACCACTTTGATTTTTTTAAGCCAACAGCTACAGCACAGGGAGGCTACACATTGTGTTCATTCCAGGGGATATTGGCTAGCCAGCTGCTGCCCATCACAATCTGCAGGTGGAGACCATGGGAGAATTGTTCCTTAATCTCCATGGGTGTAACCGATGCAACTTCATATCTTTGTCTCATGCTATCAACCACAGACTGGTATGCCAGGGTGTTCCTGGATCTATACCTGAAAGCTGTTTAACGCTGTACTCAGCCATATTCCAGCTAAATGGCAGGAACAAATGTCTGAACGAAAAAGCCTCCCTGTAATACACTACAGAACAATCTTAGTTACAATTGATCTTAGGCCTCTACAAGCAACTTTACAATCACCATACACCACTCCACTTGCACAAACAAATCTTAGTGTGATTGTATGATGACTTTGATTTAAGATTGCCAAATCTACAAAGATGGAGGTACGAATTTCTGAAACTCAACTCCTGCACACATTTGCACACTGCGGACAGCTTGTTGCATATACTAAAGGTGGAGGTGATCACTGTACACAACATATGCCTCCCTCCATCACACCTTGCACAGTTTTCATGAAACACAATTATTTGAAGGAAACGAATACTGTGTTCATAGAATATAATTTTTTTCTCGACATTTAAACTGTTATGATCTCTTATTCAGGAGCTGATATCATTTGATATTGCAACAGGAGTTATATCTACCCATGTTTTATGAAATACTGAAATAAGAGTTTATACATTCCTACATTTGGGTCAAGATTTAGTGACACAATAGTTATGAGAATTACCATAAGAAAACCCCAACAATAATAATGTCTTATTACACAGCACATAAATGTATGATCTGACAATGTTGTCAGTGGGTTGTTGGTAAAATGCATCTATTTGGGGGTGATTTTAGTAAAATACCAAATATATCCCTAAAGGATACGTCTTGTTGCTGTACGAAAACAAATGTGCTATGGTTATGGGCGTTGTGAAATATGTATGGCAGGGAAATAAAAACAATAAGTAACATTTTGGGAGAGCAGTTGTTTCATTTACTCTATTACGCTGATAAATATTTTCTTTAAATGTGACATTCTTTCGCTTTTCATAACATATTTTACACAAACTTCCAATGTCTCATCATTTGTATTTACTTGTTTGATGAAATTTTGCAAATATTTAAATTGGTTGGTTGCTTGCTTGCTTTGTTGTTTAACGTCACACTTAGCAATATTCCAGCTATATGGCACCGGCAGCGGCAGTCTGGAAATAATCGAGTCTGGACCAGACAATCCAGTGATCAACAGCATGAGCATCAATCTACGCAATTGGGATACAATGACATGTGTCAACCAAATCAGCGAGCCTCACCACCCAATCCCGTCAGTCGCCTCTTTCGACAAGCATGGGTTACTGAAGACCAATTCTAACCTGGATGTTCACAGGTATTATATTTAAATTGAATATATAAAAACCCTTTGTTTTCCATTGACTCTTCAATTGATTTCAAAATCAGAAAGAAACGTGTATGACTTTGCATGATAACTGGCATCTAACTGAAGAACATTTTCATGATAAACTAAAGACAAAATCACTGACATGAATGTGGCTGAAAAGATAGGTGGATCCCAGCAATTTTACAACAATAATACATTGGGCAAGGCAAATTTAGAGGGCATATGAAAACATTTCCATCTTTAGCCTACAATTACCTGCCCTTGAGCTATCATAGGTCACGGCCACTACTAATCACTTGCAGACACCTTTCGTCATTATGATTCCCTTGATTATGGCAGAGACCATATACCGATATATGGTCTCTGATTATGGTAAAGCTATGTTGTTTCACACTTCTTCCAACAAGGACAAAGGTGGTATTAGTACTCTTGCTAGTCTAGTGGTTCACTACCGCAATTAAGGATGTTTCTGATGTTAAATCAGTTGTCCATTCTATGTGTTGTTGGAAGTGTCTATGTGAATCATACCCAGAACTGACGTGGCATTCTTTGAATGTAAAGTATATTGTTTGTATGAAACAGACCCAAACTTGCCACCATTTTGTCTAGTTCATTCACAGACTACAGTCTTAGCAAATAAAGACTGCCCCGGACCAGTCTCAAGTTTTGACACCAGCTTATAATCTTAGCCTACATTCGCTTTGTGATAGTGGATGGTGATTGTAGCCAGTGCCTAAAATTGTTTTGAGCAAGTGGACCCTGGCTGGTGACACATGACACGTGATTTACAACGATTGTATCATCATTGCTCAGAAGCCTCAAGTGTTTGGTGAAAGGGATTTTAATGGCAGATTCATAATAATCAACCCTTCTCACTTAACCCTGAGTGGAGTCCAAACCAGACTAGGAATATCCACCATTCTGAACAGGTTCCATAATTCAAACAGACACATTTTTATCTCCCACTGTACTTGCTTTGTAAAATATATATTCCATTTTTATGAGGATATGAGGCAACATTTTGTATCTTGTATGATATAGGTTTAACATCGGTGTAATACTGAAGACTGCCTGAAAACAATTTTTACTCATTCATTTCACGTGTGTTTAAATTTAAGGGTTTCTTCTGCATGAAACGGTTGGGTTAATGTCTAAATAACTTTTAAAAAACCTCTGAACATCATGTTTGCAAACCACCATGTAGATTGACAAACTATTCTATGAAGAAGTCTTTAAAATAAGTGTACTATTGCTTTTCAAGAGAAAATGTTTTCATTTGCAATGGACTTGGTTTCATTTGATATAGACTTTCCTTGGCTTTATAGTACATATTGTTTTCATAAACATCTAGCTTCCATAGCCACTGCAGAGGACTACTGTTTACCATAGGATGCCCAGTGAGCATGTTGTTGGTAATATCTGGGGAGGAAAATCTTCATTACATTTCTTGATGCCCATAGGTTAACATGTTCTGAAGACTGTCAGAAACAGGCTGATACAATCAATACAACTTGTAAAAATAACTGATCATTTTGTTAATTTATCTAATATTAATTGAAAATTTGAAAAAAAATAATATTTGAAATATCTGCAATATTACTTTCAAAGATCAATATTTTTGTCTAATAAATAACTGGTAAAATAACTATAAAAATACATTATTTGTGATGAAATTTAAAATAGAAAACAGTAATTGCTTATGATAAAGTCTCAACATCTTGTAGAGGTGATGCTGAATGGATTAATCACTGAATCTACTCATCACAAAACTGAGCTTTTCAAATAATAGATTCTCAACATTTTGCACATAAAGAATGACATTCTGGTACACATTTCTGACATGGCCAGACAACAGTAAATGAGGTTAGGATTTAATTGAAAGGCAAACCATTTCTTTTGATTAAAACTCCAGAATTTTCGACATTAACTGTTTGAAAGAAATTCCAACATGAGAGATTGATTGTTACTGGATAATTATTCCGACAGGCCCCCCATGGTGGGTTCTAGGGAAAAATCTATCGGCCTGTTGCATCAAGGCCTCGTGTAGTCATCTCTCAATAAAAGGCGTCAATGTCCTTCGAAGAGTGAGCTAGGGTGAAATAGACATGATGACTCATGCCACGAAATACATTACACTCTGTTACTGCTTTGGGCCATAGTAGGGATGAGCGTTGACACACACTAGAATGGTCAATTTCATGCGATAAAGGATCGCTGGTGACGTAAAAATGTAGCGAATTATTAGGCGAAACATGATAATTCTGATCTGTTTTCTCAGAATCTATTGCTGTCAGTAAAGATTTCAGATTTAATACATTTACAATTTGAAACAAAGTAGCTAAATTTCCATATTCTTGCATGTAACAAAATCCTTTTTAATACTATAGAAAAGAATGCTGACCTCAACCAAATATTTGCTACCTGCCTGAGAAACAATCTCTGTCTTATCACCCTCAGCATTCAGTGCATAAACTCTATTCAATGTTGGCATTATCCAATATCATTAAATTTGATTAGGCTGTCATTTAATTAACTTCTAGTGCAGGTTTCATGAAAAAAGTCACATTATTTTGTTAATGATACAAATTGATATAAATTATGGATAACAAAGCAATTTGCATAATTTAACAAGTTTTTGCACCAACAAAGAATTGTACTAAGAATATTAATTGTTCAGGAACAAAAGTCAATATCATGTACTTTTTGGTGTATTGTACAGTTGTCACTAGACTGCACACAGTATTACTTCCAAATCACACACAGAGGTGACACAACAGTTCTAATAAAAACAACATGTAATTGCAATCTGTTGGGCTGACTGCTATAAAAAGTAACCAATTAATGGAGTGGTGTTGATTGCAATTAACAGTGGTAATTAGATAATTGGCTTGATGTCTGTCATAACCTATATCATCTGTTATTGTTAACTTACAGACGTTTTATTTCATATTGAATAACATAATTCTTTGACAGATTCTGACATGACCATATAACCCGCAAAGACAGTATCAATCACTTAGTTGCCATGGAAACCATTCAAGCCAAACTCGATTAGACTTTAGTTCATTCCGAAACACACGATATCTCAGAGGAAATCGACAACACAACTTTCGCCTGTATGCCATCTGTTAGCTGATAAAGTTGGGGAGCTGTATAAAATTTCAACTACGACGCTTTGAGGTAAATTGGAAAATCATTCAATTGGAAGAAACATTCAGATTTAAATATCTCACCATTTGCAGCAACATCATTGAAGAAAATTGAAAATCCCACGAATAATATTCCACAGAGTCCTTTTGGTAAAGTTGAAAAGCGGCCCATAGTGGTATGATATCCCAGGCCAAACTTGGCACCGTTTTACATATCCTCTTCAGTCGAAATTGTCGACCCTTACTTGAATACAGACACACATTTCAGAGGTATATTCCATTCACAATCGCGTCAAATCGTAATCCTAGACTGTGTACAATCCATCGCAAGTTTACATGGCACTGCTTCTGCGTTGAACGGTGCTTACTTCGGCTTAACTGTCATGCGAAGACAGATTCACAATCCGGGCATTCATTTCCTGACACGGAACAGTTCATAGTGAGTCAGGGGGCGTTGGGACCATGCCAACCTATTTCAACACGCGTGAAACGCTTAGAAAATCGATCGAGCTCATGCGACACAACAGGGAATTATGTGTGCAATTACGTCAAGTTTGGCGTACTCACGGACCTCTTTGTTATAGAAATCTGTAAACATTCAACATATGCACATCGGGATTTTATAAATTTCTTATTTGTTTTCACCCATTGAAATAATGGACTGCGCCACCGCTGGCTCGTGGAACGGACACATGGTTGTGTTTTGGAATAGTGTAGCTGTCTGCGAGTGTCGACCGTCGGCCATCGAGGCAAGAATTTCGTCGAGAAAATCAAATTATTAACTTGAATGCACGGGCTTTATGATGGCAATGCCTTTCATTGATAAAAAAGGCGTATAGCCTGAGGAAAAAATAACGTGTAATGGGTCACGTGCATTATGATTAAAAGGATGCTGCTAAATTGTATGAATCGATTTTGAGTTGAAATTGTTCTTTTTGGCAAATGATTGAATAAAAGTATCTATTATTAAGATATTCATTCATATTTAGACATTGTTCCATCTGATATTATTGATTTCATATTCCCAGACAGATACATGCATCCTACCCATGCTGGAACGATGACTCATGTGTGCGTGCATGTGACATTTGGTATCTCTTTGTATGTAAAACAAAGAACATTTATTGAGAAAGGATAGCCCGAGCTAATGGTACTGATGTTGATACATTTTGGTGACAATGTTGCAACAGATAGTTAACATCAATATTAAATATGTTGACTTTTATACCGCTTGGTGTTGCAATATGAACAGTTCAATCATAGAGAAAATTACTGTTATTTAGCATGCAGGTTGTAAGTGATTTATATCCTTGGTTTTAATACTTGTCACACTTTGAATAGTATATTGTGTCAGTTTAGATCAGAAATATCACAGTAACCATTAAATGTTATATTTGTTATACAGTGTGTTTGCTTTGGAAATTTTATACTCATAGATAATGAATATTTCTACAATTGTGTACATGGTGTATTTCATCAAGCATGGATGTTTGGTAAGATTTGGTACATGGTGTATTTCATCAAGCATGGATGTTTGGTAGGACTGTGTACATGGTGTATTTCATCAAGAGTGGATGTTTGGTAAGTCTGTGTACATGGTATATTTCATCAAGCATGGATGTTTGGTAGGACTGTGTACATGGTGTATTTCATCAAGCATGGATGTTTGGTAGGACTGTACATGGTGTATTTCATCAAGCATGGATGTTTGGTAGGACTGTACATGGTATATTTCATCAAGCATGGATGTTTGGTAGGACTGTACATGGTGTATTTCATCAGCATGGATGCATGGATGTTTGCATGGATGTTTGGTAGGACTGTACATGATTTGATCAAGCATGACTGGTGTATTTCATCAAGCATGGATGTTTGGTACGACTGTGTACATGGTATATTTCATCAAGCATGGATGTTTGGTAGGACTGTACATGGTGTATTTGATCAAGCATGGATGTTTGGTAGGACTGTACATGGTGTATTTCATCAAGCATGGATGTTTGGTAGGACTGTGTACATGGTATATTTCATCAAGCATGGATGTTTGGTAGGACTGTACATGGTGTATTTCATCTAGCATGGATGTTTGGTAGGACTGTACATGGTGTATTTCATCAAGCATGGATGTTTGGTAGGACTGTACATGGTGTATTTGATGGTACATGGATGTTTGGTAGGACTGTACATGGTGTATTTCATCAAGCATGGATGTTTGGTAGGACTGTACATGGTGTATTTCATCAAGCATGGATGTTTGGTAGGACTGTACATGGTGTATTTGATCAAGCATGGATGTTTGGTAGGACTGTACATGGATGTTGGATGTTTGTAGGACTGTGTACATGGTGTATTTCATCAAGCATGGATGTTTGGTAGGACTGTACATGGTGGCATGGATGTTTGGTAGGACTGTACATGGTGTATTTCATCAAGCATGGATGTTTGGTAGGACTGTACATGGTGTATTTCATCAAGCATGGATGTTTGGTAGGACTGTGTACATGGTGTATTTCATCAAGCATGGATGTTTGGTAGGACTGTACATGGTGTACATGGTGTATTTCATCAAGCATGGATGTTTGGTATTTCATCAAGGATGTTTGTGTACATGGTGTATTTCATCAAGCATGGATGTTTGGTAGGACTGTACATGGTGTATTTCATCAAGCATGGATGTTTGGTAAGACATGGACATGGTGTATTTCATCTAGCATGGATGTTTGGACTGACTGTACATGGTGTATTTCATCAAGCATGGATGTTTGGTAGGACTGTGTACATGGTGTATTTCATCAAGCATGGATGTTTGGTAGGACTGTACATGGTGTATTTCATCAAGCATGGATGTATTTCATCAAGCATGGATGTTTGTTTGGTAGGACTGTGTACATGGTGTATTTCATCAAGCATGGATGTTTGGTAGGACTGTACATGGTGTATTTCATCAAGCATGGATGTTTGGTAGGACTGTACATGGTGTATTTCATCAAGCATGGATGTTTGGTAGGACTGTACATGGTGTATTTCATCAAGCATGGATGTTTGGTAGGACTGTGTACATGGTATATTTCATCAAGCATGGATGTTTGGTAGGACTGTACATGGTGTATTTCATCAAGCATGGATGTTTGGTAGGACTGTACATGGTGTATTTCAGCCCCTGTAATGCCATCATATCCCAGTTGCCTAGATTGATGCTCATACTGTTGATCACTGGATTGTCTGTCCTGACTTGGTTATTTACAAACTGCCGCCATATAGCTGGAATATTGCTGAGTCCAGCGACAAAGACAAACCAACCAAACACAGCTAAACAGTTTGCTAGACTCTATACTAGACTTGATGTTACCCCAGCCACTGAATTACAGATTGTTGGAATCACACCAAAATCCAGGCTTCAGCGGCACCCAATCTTAGAGAGAGAGAGACCCAGACACTGACTGATACATCTGTAAATTACACTGTTTTTCTGTTTTTGTTTATTGGTTATTATATTATTTAGTATTGATGTTTGGCATGGTCATGACCAACAGATTTGTCTTCCCTGATTAAAATGCAACCCTGGTTATAATGCCATACATCTTCCAGGAATAGTGGTGACATTATAGCCAGGGTGCACTGTTATAATAGCTGGCTGGAGTAATCTTTATACCAACACTGTTAATCACTCCAGCAGACTGACTGTTTGAGAGCATCAGTACACAACAAGCGTTTACTTGAATTACACTCCATGCAGCTCAAGCGAATGTGCAGCTTCTTCTAACATGTATATGGTGCACTGATCTACTAGGAAGGCTTTGAGGAGCGGTGGAGGGATAGTTTGGGTGCACTGATTTATTGGGAAGGCTTTGAGGAGTGGTGGAGGGATAGTTTGGGTGCACTGATTTACTGGGAAGGCTTTGAGGAGCGGTGGAGGGATAGTTTGGGTGCACTGATTTACTGGGAAGGCTTTGAGGAGCGGTGGAAGGATAGTTTGGGTGCACTGATTTACTGGGAAGGCTTTGAGGAGTGGTGGAGGGATAGTTTGGGTGTACTGATTTACTGGGAAGGCTTTGAGGAGTGGTGGAGGGATAGTTTGGGTGCACTGATTTAGGAGCGGTGGAGGGAAGTTTGGGTGCTTTGAGGGAGCCTTTGAGGAGGCGGTGGAGGGGATAGTTTGGGTGTACTGATTTACTGGGAAGGCTTTGAGGAGTGGTGGAGGATAGTTTGGGTGTACTGATTTACTGGGAAAGGCTTTGAGGAGCCGGTGGAGGGATAGTTTGGGTGTGATTTACAAGGCTTAGGGGAATGAGTAGAGGGTATTTGTACATTTACTGGGAAGGCTTTGGAGGAGTGGTGGAAGGATAGGTAGAGGGAGTGGAGGGATTTAGTGTACTGACTGATTTACTGGGAAGGCTTTGAGGAGTGGTGGAGGGATAGTTTGGGTGTACTGATTTACTGGGAAGGCTTTGAGGAGCGGTGGAAGGATAGTTTGGGTGTACTGATTTACTGGGAAGGCTTTGAGGAGTGGTGGAAGGATAGTTTGGGTGTACTGATTTACTGGGAAGGCTTTGAGGAGTGGTGGAGGGATAGTTTGGGTGTACTGATTTACTGGGAAGGCTTTGAGGAGCCGGTGGAGGATAGTTTGGGTGTACTGATTTACTGGGAAGGCTTTGAGGAGTGGTGGAGGGATAGTTTGGGTGTACTGATTTACTGGGAAGGCTTTGAGGAGCGGTGGAAGGATAGTTTGGGTGCACTGATTTACTGGGAAGGCTTTGAGGAGTGGTGGAAGGATAGTTTGGGTGTACTGATTTACTGGGAAGGCTTTGAGGAGTGGTGGAGGGATAGTTTGGGTGCACTGATTTACTGGGAAGGCTTTGAGGAGCGGTGGAGGGATAGTTTGGGTGTACTGATTTACTGGGAAGGCTTTGAGGAGTGGTGGAGGGATAGTTTGGGTGTACTGATTTACTGGGAAGGCTTTGAGGAGCGGTGGAGGGATAGTTTGGGTGTACTGATTTACTGGGAAGGCTTTGAGGAGTGGTGGAGGGATAGTTTGGGTGTACTGATTTACTGGGAAGGCTTTGAGGAGTGGTGGAGGGATATTTTGGGTGTACTGATTTACTGGGAAGGCTTTGAGGAGTGGTGGAAGGATAGTTTGGGTGTACTGATTTACTGGGAAGGCTTTGAGTAGTGGTGGAGGGATAGTTTGGGTGTACTGATTTACTGGGAAGGCTTTGAGGAGCGGCGGAGGGGTAAGTTCTGTGATTAGAAAGTAATATAGAGGGTTTGGGTGTATTGATTTACTGGAAAGGCTTTGGGGAGCGGCAGAGGGGTAAGTTCAGTTATTAGAAAGTAATATAGAGAGTTTGGGTGTACTGATTTACTTGAAAGGCTTTGGGGAGTGGTGGAGGGATAGTTTGGGTGTACTGATTTACTGGAAAAGCTTTGGGAAATGGTAGAGGGGTAAGTTCAGTTATTAGAAAGTAATATAGAGGGTTTGGGTGTATTGATTTACTGGAAAGGCTTTGGGGAGCGGCGGAGGGGTAAGTTCTGTGATTAGAAAGTAATATAGAGGGTTTGGGTGTACTGATTTACTTGAAAGGCTTTGGGGAGTGGCAGAGGGGTAAGTTCAGTGATAGGAATGTAATATAGAGGGTTTGGGTGTACTGATTTACTGGAAAGGCTTTGGGGAGTGGCAGAGGGGTAAGTTCTGTGATTAGAAAGTAATATAGAGGGTTTGGGTGTACTGATTTACTTGAAAGGCTTTGGGGAGTGGCAGAGGGGTAAGTTCTGTGATTAGAAAGTAATATAGAGGGTTTGGGTGTACTGATTTACTGGAAAGGCTTTGGGGAGTGGCAGAGGGGTAAGTTCACTGATAGGAAGTAATATAGAGGGTTTGGGTGTACTGATTTACTTGAAAGGCTTTGGGGAGTGGTGGAGGGATAGTTTGGGTGTACTGATTTACTGGAAAAGCTTTGGGAAATGGTAGAGGGGTAAGTTCAGTTATTAGAAAGTAATATAGAGGGTTTGGGTGTATTGATTTACTGGAAAGGCTTTGGGGAGCGGGGAGAGGGTAAGTTCTGTGATTAGAAAGTAATATAGAGGGTTTGGGTGTACTGATTTACTTGAAAGGCTTTGGGGAGTGGCAGAGGGGTAAGTTCTGTGATTAGAAAGTAATATAGAGGGTTTGGGTGTACTGATTTACTGGAAAGGCTTTGGGGAGTGGCAGAGGGGTAAGTTCTGTGATAGGAAAGTAATATAGAGGGTTTGGGTGTATTGATATATTGGTAGCCTTTCATGGGATTTGAGGTGTACTGATGTACTGGAAAATCATTTTTGGTGTGGAGACGTACTGATGTTTTGAAACGTGAGGTTTGGGTGAACTGATGTGTTAAAAAGTCATTCAGGATTTATTCGAAATTTGGATGTACTACTTTATGTACTGGTAAGTCTTTAGATGACCGAACTAATATATTTAAAGTCATTTAGGGAGTAAGGTGCACTGTGGTACTAGAAAGTCATTTAGTGAGTTCAGATATACTGATGTATTGTAAGTCATTCTAGGGATTTGAGCATTCTGACTTATTAAAGGGTTTCCAGGGGTCAGGGTGTACTGATGCATTGCAAGTCATTTAGGAGATTTTGGCTGACTGATGTATTGGAAGTTGTTTCTGAGGTTGCAGTGTACATTTTCATCTATTTCATGAGAATGTTTATGAATTACTGTCAAAGAGTGATGATATCAGGTGTTCACAAGCACATCCTGACCACTGGTGGAGTGAGGGTAATGTTTGTCATTGTGAGATTGTTTATGAATTACTATCAAAGAGTGATGACATCAGGTGTTCACAAGCACATCCTGACCACTGGTGGAGTGAGGGTAATGTTTGTCATTGTGAGATTGTTTATGAATTACTATCAAAGAGTGATGATATCAGGTGTTCACAAGCACATCCTGACTACTGGTGGAGTGAGGGTAATGTTTGTCATTGTGAGATTGTTTATGAATTACTATCAAAGAGTGATGATATCAGGTGTTCACAAGCACATCCTGACCACTGGTGGAGTGAGGGTAATGTTTGTCATTGTGAGATTGTTTATGAATTACTATCAAAGAGTGATGATATCAGGTGTTCACAAGCACATCCTGACTACTGGTGGAGTGAGGGTAATGTTTGTCATTGTGAGATTGTTTATGAATTACTATCAAAGAGTGATGATATCAGGTGTTCACAAGCACATCCTGACCACTGGTGGAGTGAGGGTAATGTTTGTCATTGTGAGATTGTTTATGAATTACTATCAAAGAGTGATGATATCAGGTGTTCACAAGCACATCCTGACCACTGGTGGAGTGAGGGTAATGTTTGTCATTGTGAGATTGTTTATGAATTACTATCAAAGAGTGATGATATCAGGTGTTCACAAGCACATCTAATGTTTGTCATTGTGAGATTGTTTATGAATTACTATCAAAGAGTGATGATATCAGGTGTTCACAAGCACATCCTGACCACTGGTGGAGTGAAGGTAATGTTTGTCATTGTGAGATTGTTTATGAATTACTATCAAAGAGTGATGATATCAGGTGTTCACAAGCACATCCTGACCACTGGTGGAGTGAGGGTAATGTTTGTCATTGTGAGATTGTTTATGAATTACTATCAAAGAGTGATGATATCAGGTGTTCACAAGCACATCCTGACCACTGGTGGAGTGAGGGTAATGTTTGTCATTGTGAGATTGTTTATGAATTACTATCAAAGAGTGATGATATCAGGTGTTCACAAGCACATCCTGACTACTGGTGGAGTGAGGGTAATGTTGGTCATTGTGAGATTGTAAGTAGGATTTAATGTTGCTTTGACCAACTTTTCTGAAACACAAGGGCCAGATAATGAACATCATCAGGGTCAGGCTTGGATTCAAACCAACATGAAGGAATGATAAAAAGAAGGGAAGCAACTCTATACAGTGAATTGCAGTGACTTTGGAATCTGGTCAACTGTTGTTTAAGACAAGTGTTTCTATTGAGCTTGAAATATGATCACTGTTCTGAAACTGTATATTAGTAAATAGTGGATCCTTTGTCATTACAGGGGAAGTGGGGTAGCCTAGTGGTTATGCTCATGCCAAAGATCTGGGTTTGCTTCCCCACATGGGTACAGTATTTGGAGCCTAATTCTGGTGTCTCCACTGTGATATTGCTGGAATATTGCAAAAAGTGGCCCTAAAACCATACTCACTCACTCTGTCATTACGTCTGTACACAAGAGCTACTGATCCCTCCTCATAACACTGACTTGACACAGTCAAACAGTCCGCTGGACTCTTTACTAGACTGATGTTTTTCAGTGTCTGTTATCCAGTCATCAGCCATCACTTTGATATGTTAATTGAGTTAACAGACTTTGAAGCCACAATGGTCAATATTAAGTAGGTAGACAGAAATTAATGGATTTCAACCAAATTAGCCCACCAAATCTGTCAATGGTTGTATAAGGGTTACTTGATGATTACTGAACCTGTCTCAAGACTGAGATCTGGATGATAAAACTTGGTTAAATTTAGACGAGTTTCAGACATCACATGCGTAAACCAGAAACCTGTGTCACTATTAGTGTTTATTTCTGACGTTTCTTTACTGTATTGTCTCAGATGAATCTTTTCCAGTTTCAATTTATGATTGAAGTAAGTAGAACCAAGTAAAATAAAATAATAATTATTCTTGTTTATGTTGAAACATATGATCATTCGTTGAAGTTTGCTGAAAGTTACTGACAAATAAGCCTCCTGACATTTCCTCACAACATCCTTAATGTCTTTTGTGTTCTTTTATCTTTCACTGAATATAACGCTCTTCCGAGGAATCATTTCTTGGGGTTCACATTATATAAATACATGAAGAACCGCTGCTATGATACAGTATGCCGGTGTATGATGTGGATGTTAATGTTGGAGTTATGTTAACTTCAGCCATTCGTAGGAAGTTAGTTTATTGATTGCCATGACATGCTGTTGATAAATGATATCTGTGGTATAATGTTAGTTAATCAATATCTATAGCATGATGTGGTGCATATCAGAGGCTGTGACATGTAGTGTATCCTCAAGCAAGGGACTGTCACATGTAGTGTCACCTCAGACTAGGGGATGTGGTGTATCCTGAAGCAAGGGGCTGTCACATGTGTCTTCTGAAGCATTTAGGGGTTGCCACATGTAGTGTCACCTCAGACAAGGGGATGTGGCGTATCCTGAAGCAATGGGCTGTCACGTGTCTCCCGAAGCAAGGGGTTGTCACATGTGGTATCACCTCAGGCAATGGGATGTCACATGTGGTGTCACCTCAGACAAGGGGATGTGATGTATCCTGAAGCAAGGGGCTGTCACGTGTCTCCCGAAGCAAGGGGATGTCACATGTGGTGTCACCTCAGGCAATGGGATGTCACATGTGGTGTCACCTTGGGCAAGGGGATGTCACATGTGGTGTCACCTCAGGCAAGGGGATTTCACATGTGTCACCTTTGGGCAAGGGGATGTCACATGTAGTGTCACCTTGGGCAATGGGATGTCACATGTGGTGTCACCTCAAGCACAGGGATGTCACATGTGGTGTCACTTCAGGCAAGGGGATGTCACATGTGGTGTCACCTCAGGCAAATGGATGTCACATGTGGTGTCACCTTTGGCAAGGGGATGTCACATGTGGTGTCACCTCAGGCCATGGGATGTCACATGTGGTGTCACCTTGGGCAAGGGGATGTCACATGTGGTGTCACCTTGGGCAAGGAGATGTCACATGTGGCGTCACCTCAGGCAAGGGGATGTCACATGTGGTGTCACCTTGGGCAAGGGGCTGTCACATGTGGTGTCACCTCAGGCAATGGGATCTCACATGTGGTGTCACCTCAGGCAAGGGGATGTCACATGTGTCACCTCAGGCAAGGGGTTCTCACATGTGGTGTTGCCTCAGGCAAGGGGATGTCACATGTGGTGTCACTTCAGGCAAGGGGTTGTCACATGTGTCACCTCATGCAAGGGGTTCACACATGTGGTGTTGCCTCACAAGGGATGTGGTGTTGCCTCAGGCAAGGGGATGTCACATGTGTCACTTAAGGCAAGGGGATGTCACATGTGGCATCACCTAAGGCAAGGGGATGTCACATGTAGTGTCACCTTGGGCAATGGGATATCACATGTGGTGTCACCTCAGGCACAGGGATGTCACATGTCGTGTCACCTTGGGCAAGGGGTTCTCACATGTGTCACCTTAGGCAAATGGATGTCACACGTGGCATCACCTCAGGCAACAGGATGTCACATGTGGTGTCACCTCAGGCAAGGGGTTATCACATGTGGTGTTGCACCTCAGGCAAGGGGATGTCACATGTGGTGTCACCTTTGGCAAGGGGATATCACATGTCGTCACCTCAGGCAAAGGGATCTCACATGTGGTGTCACCCAAGGGGATGTCACATGTGTCACCTCAGGCAAGGGGTTATCACATGTGGTGTTGCCTCAGGCAAGGGGATGTCACATGTGGTGTTGCCTCAGGCAAGGGATGTCACATGTGGTGTTGCCTCAGGCAAGGGGTTGTCACATGTGTCACCTCAGGCAAGGGGTTCTCACATGTGGTGTTGCCTCAGGCAAGGGGATGTCACATGTGGTGTTGCCTCAGGCAAGGGGTCTGTCACATGTGGTGTTGCCCTCAGGCAAGGGGTTCTCACATGTGGTGTTGCCCTCAGGCAAGGGGATGTCACATGTGGTGTTGCCTCAGGCAAGGGGATGTCACATGTTGTCACATGTGGTGTCACCTCAGGCAAGGGATGTCACATGTGGTGTTGCCTCAGGCAAGGGGATGTCACATGTGGTGTTGCCTCAGGCAAGGGGATGTCACATGTGGTGTTGCCTCAGGCAAGGGGATGTCACATGTGGTGTTGCCTCAGGCAAGGGGATGGCAAGGGATGTCACATGTGGTGTTCCTCAGGCAAGGGGATGTCACATGTGTCACCTAAGGCAAGGGGTTGTCACATGCGGTGTTGCCTCAGGCAAGGGCTTGGCACATGTGGTGTTGCCTTAGGCAAGGGGCTGTCACATGTGGTGTCACCTCAGGCAAGGGGATGTCACATGTGGTGTTCCTCAGGCAAGGGGATGTCACATGTGTCACCTAAGGCAAGGGGTTGTCACATGTGGTGTTGCTTCAAGCAAGGGATGTCTCCTCAGGCAAGGGGTTGGCACATGTGGTGTCACCTCAGGCAAGGGGTTGGCACATGTGGTGTTGCCTTAGGCAAGGGGTTGTCACATGTGGTATCACCTCAGGCAAGGGGATGTCTCCTCAGGCAAGGGGATGTTACATGTGGTGTCACCTTTGGCAAGGGGATATCACAGGTGCTGTTGCCTTGGGCAAGGGGATGTCACATGTGGTGTCACCTCAGGCAAGGGGATGTCACATGTGGTGTCGCCTGAGGCATTGGGCTGTCACATGTCGTGTTTCCTGGGGCAAGGGGCTGTCATGTGTGTCTCTTGAGGCAAGGAGCTGTCACATGTCGTGTCTCCTGAGGCAATGGGGCTGTCACATGTGGAATCTCATGAGACAATTGGCTGTCACATGTGGTGTCTCCTGAGGCAAGGGGCTGTCACATGTGTCTCTTCAGGCAGGGGGTCACATGTGGTGTCACTCAGGCAAGATGATGTCACATGTGGTGTCTACAGGCAAGGAAGTGAAATCCCTTGGTAACCAATAGGATGTCAAGTCTTCATTCTCAGGTTTGCTCACAGTGTCTTTCCTGTGAATCCTGGCCATGTAAAGGATCAGTGTTACTGTTCCATGACCAGTAAGTAATAGTAATGGGTCTGGAAGGCTCTCGTCACACTTGTTCTTGATGTGGTTTGAATGACAGATGCTGTACTGTGTACAGTTGAGATGAGCTATGACAAATTGTACAGGGTGTTTATAATTTACAATGTCCTAATTGCTCAAGTGACTTTGGCAGTAATGTGAATATTACCCACCCAGGCACAGAAATTGGAGAATTACTTTCTATGGTTTCAACTGAGATAGATAATGCTGCTTCATGGTAAAAGGGTCATGTAAACCTATTGACAGTTGAAAGCAGTCCAGGGGTGGTGGGGTAGCCTAGTGGATAAACATTAGCTCATCACACCGGAGACCTGTGTTTGATTCCCCTCATTAGTACAATGTGTGAAGCCAATTTCTGGACTCCTTGCCCTGATATTGCTGGAATATTGCTAAAAGCAGTATAAAACTACTCGCTCCCTCCCTCACTCACTCACCGACCCACCCACCAACTCACTCACCCACCCACCCAATCACTCACTCACTCACTGAATGCAGTCCATATCAAGATAATCTATACATTGTTGTAAATAATTTAAGATCAGGCCAAGTTTCCATTCTTCATGACATCACAGAAACTATTTGTGAAAATATCATGAGAAGAAATGGTTAACTTACAAGTCAGGCATTGGTGCCCCTCTGTGTCCTTAAATTGTATTTAAAATTATAAATTAACTATGCATGACAAAAAGAACCTGCTCCTCTTAAACCTATGGATTGTAAGTCCTGGGTGAATACTTGTTGCAGTGTTGTCAAGTCACAACCTAATTACGTTGATTCACTGAGACACATAATCTGTTCTGGTCTAAAGCTTCATCTCAGGTTAGAAACCACTCCATTTGCTTGAGTAGCCCAAACTGTCATTTCCATGTTCTCAAACAGACACAGGCAAAAATTATCAGATATTTTCATGTGTTGGGACACAGTTTTATGTATATGTGACCAAGGCCTAGATGATCTAGATTCAGCATTGATTTTGTTTTTGAGACAAATAGGAATAAAATATATGATTGCCACTGAAATTCTAGGTCAATCGTAAAAGAGGGAATGGCATTTTCTCAGCCAGAGGTTCATTACCAGCTGTCTCAGCTGAGACAGTCATAAATTATATCAAATGGTCTTGCTGGGGTTTTAATGTCTACTGTTAATGTCCTAATGATGTGGAACATTATGAACATAATTTTCAGAAATATCTCCATTATATTGATATGAGCTGCCAGAAATTGAGATACAATTATACTTTCAGACAGGATTTAGTACACTTTGTCTCTGGCATTGAAGGTCTTCTTATAAAGCCTTCAGTTAATGATATGATTAGTACTATAGTTACACACAAGACTCTAAGGTAATAATTAATAGTTTCAATGATAATTTCTAAAAATGTAAATGTCCCTCTAACAGACTGGCATCCTGTCCCCTTATCTAGACTTGCCTCTTAAAAGGATAAAATTACTATACATCCATGAGCTTAGCCTTCAGTACAGCCTTGGAGCAAGGCTGTATTATAGTCAACCTGTGGCCGTATGCATATGTCGGGCGTAAATTCTAGTCCGGGCGTAAGTAAAATGTGCGCCCGGACGTAACGTTAACCGGTATGCACATAGTAGACGTAGTTAAAGTTACGCCAGTCGTAGCGCTCTATATTTACGCCACCTACCCAGCAGGCGTAGCCTTGTAATGGCGGCACTGGATGCCGAGTTTTTTATCAGGCGCACATTTTCAAAAGTTTTTAAAAGTGAACGTTGTGCGAGAATTGCGCTCGCGTGGTCCTGGATCTGCGTACGGCTATAAAATTACACAGAAATGTAGAATATTTAATTTCATATCTGTTGGTATAAATATAAGTGCGACTACCTCGGCAGTTTGAGAAATGGACACTGCTAAATGTTGTCTAAAATTTTGTTACGTGTTAAGAAACTGTCAATTTCTCCGCTTTTTGTCGTGCACCGATAAAAGCACTCTGCTACGATTTTTAATCTGGCATCTTTACAGAAAGTGTGAGCCGAAAAATACAGCCTGATATCTGAACGACATAAGTGTATATGAATTGGGTTTATGTGCTAATGCATAACGTTAGACGCTCAACATTAAAAATGACTCGCAATAAGTGTCAAAAATGGATTTTCTTCTATGACGTCAACTGACGACAGAGAGGTCATACACGTATAAAAGATAAGGGGGCATAACTGAGTTATGCTTAACACTAGGTCAATGTTACTCAGATCACTTGGAGAAAAGTTGTTGTGGATACTTACGCTATATTTTCGTTATGTTGTGTTCACGGTGAACCAACCTATTCCATTACAAAGTTCCCCAATGTGAGCGGATACGCTTTGGTAGTTTCACAATTTATAAGAAAAGATGGCAATGTACTACTTGAGAAAGCAGAATAGCGATTTGGATGGCCCTATCCGATATGTAAGTTAGTTCTTAGATTCCCATATTCTCCTGTTTGTGTAGATGTATATTGACTAATTTTGCATCATTATTAACGGAGTACTAGCCATATCTTCAAATGTACTGAAATTACTGATAATAATACAACATTTTAGTTGACGCCATGGCTTGTTATATGCATTTTGCGACGCCTGAAAAGACGACATTGGTTTGCTGATTAGTATATATCTTACCTAAATTCCATTAATTGTATGAAAGGTCTCGGCTTCTATGTCTGAGTTTAACACTCTTTAGACCAAACATAAAATGAATGATTTTACCAATTAAATAGTGTCCTGAATATATCAACAATTAGACGGTTTGACTCATGTGATCTTATTGTGAGCAACACGCCGACCTGTTTGGCATCAATTTAACGTAAATGAAAAATAATATTTCACAACACCCAAATATTTTGCAGTTATGGCTACGCAGTGCCAATTTCTTATGTAAATATTATTCAAACAATCAAAAACTTTCAAAGAATAAAAAACGCCTACCCTATATCCAGGTATAATATGGTATTAAACAAGGCTAAATGTATATACTGAAAATAGTTTGATGAAAAAATATCTGAACGATACGCAAAGTATACATCAAAATACTGAAAGTGTAATCGGAAGGATAGGGCGATTGTGTTTACACTTGTTCAACCGACCTTCACCTCAAAGAAATTGTCTAACATGTACAACAATGTTGACGTATGACATCACTACCACCGACCGATTACTTATAAAATGGCGGCCAGGCTGACAAGGGTACACAGGATTTTGCGAGGACCCTTCCCTTGATTCAGGGATCGTTTGTACTTAAATATGAGATGTAAGTAATCAGAATGATTCTGACTATATGTGTATTGTTATATGTTTTATCGTTTTCATTGTAAGTAAGAGAAGAAGCCAGAAATGCTGATAAAAACCTTTGTCGTTCTGCGTCAGTCATGGCGTCACGCTGCACGGACACTTCGACAATTTCTTATGAAATATCAAATGATTGCATTGCTTCTTTTTTTAATTTCCCATTTCTTGCTACGATACTCTTTCCATGCATATTCTAAAGCTATTGAGCCATTGCAAGCAATGAATAGACGGCTGCATGTCGGAAAATTTCAGAAAATGCTACGTAGTGTAAAATCGGAATTTTTCTTTCTTTACAAGCGCAGCCTTTTCGAGCACAGCGTTCATTTGGACTTTTGACACTCAATATCTTTCGTTTCATTTTATCCAGACAGTTGATTTGATTCTAAAATGTATGGGGAATTCAGTGATGCATTTGTCGCAGGTAAATGTGATATACACGTGATGTAATTGGCGTCTCATTACTGTCCTCCGCGAAACTTGATTTTGTAAACACTATCCAATATGACGGAAAGCGCACTTCGGCGTTCGTGTTTACAAGTGTATTTTCAGAATTACCATTAGTGATTTCATCAAAACCTGATATCAGTGATCATTAATATGCTATTTTGAAATTCAATACATCTGAGTAGTAATTATCCGATTTGAACATTTGAAAACATACACCAAATAACGCTGTGAATCGTTGATTTCGTAATGTGTCAAATATGGCGACATTTATGGTGAAGCCCATTTTGAAAGTCCATGTTATTTCTCCATCAGGATCCATCGGTAAAGTTGGGTTTTCTCGGTTTTCTTTGGCTTTCCATGATTACGGCTGCAAGGGATTTACCACGAAGTTGTTTCGCGCCTTTTACCGGTGGTTTAAAAACGTTCGAAAATCTAAAAATAGCACACCACGCCTTGACGTAAATCCGTTAAGCCGGGCGTAGTAACGCCTAGGCTTAACCGACGTTGTGCATGACGTGTAAGAGGAGGGCGCTGCTAAGCCCGACGTAGTGTGTTACGCCTGACGTTAGCTACGCCCAACATGTGCATACGGCCACTGAAGTATTGTAGGATTTAGATATGCTCTTCTGAAGTGCTTCCCTGCATTACAACTTGCAGTAGATGCCAGTTGAGAGCAGGAGTATTTACTTCTCATTTACAACATTGTTTCTGAACCAGGCTGATTCTTTGTAGACATTCAGTATAAATTATGTACTTATAACACCCACTTCCAGTCTGGTTGCCATGGTTTCTCTTCTTTAACCTCATATGTATTAGCTGATATGAAGGTTGGCTTAACTATCCTAGTCTAAACTATCCTATACCTACAGTTATGTGAATGATGTGTTATAATTCCAGGCTTGAGGTCAAGAGAACATCCCTGAGTTGTCCTGCTGCCTACCCCTGTCCCCAGGGATCACTGTGGGGAATGACATAGTGGAACTATTTCTGTTTTAAGGAAATTTTGTGTGACACTTTAATGTTTTCATGTTAGGGTTGTCAGTTGTGATACTAAACAAGAATTAAATATACATATTGTAACTATATATTCACAATACACAATTTAATTTGCCTTCATTACGTATAGTTGATAAGCATTCAATGTGATCCTCTGTTTTCAACTCACCATGGGCGGATCCAGGAATTTTCAAGGGGAGAGAGAGAGAAAGTTTCAGGGGGTTTGATCCACTTCAATGTCTTTAGTAATTTTCAAGGGGGGGAGAGAAGAAGGGAAGGCCAGAAACACACACACACACACACACACACACCAAATCTGCCAATGCTCACATAACTGGAACAGCAATATGCTGTACTTGGTTGGAACTTATCATTGGTTGGAAACCCTTATGTTGGTATGTATGTAAGTATGTTGGTTATTATTTCTACACCAGGTATGCAAAGGTATCCAAACACCAGATACTTCATTTTGTGAAATTCCTGTTAAGATGGACATAATTTTTCAAATAGTTACAGTGTGCCCCTTACAATGCATTTAACTATGTGTCACTTGATCTGAAGGATCAACTCGTATATAAGATTGTAATGTTTTCAACCAATGGAAGTACTTGGCAGAAATTAAGATGTTAAACCTGCATGGGTGCTTTATAGGTGGACTGTACTGCAGGTATCTTTGTCTGTGCTTTATAGGTGGACTGTACTGCACGTATCTTTGTCTGTGCTTTATAGGTGGACTGTACTGCACGTATCTTTGTCTGTGCTTTATAGGTGGACTGTACTGCACGTATCTTTGTCCATGCTTTACAGGTGGACTGTACTGCACGTATCTTTGTCTGTGCTTTATAGGTGGACTGTACTGCCCGTATCTTTGTCCATGCTTTACAGGTGGACTGTACTGCACGTATCTTTGTCTGTGCTTTATAGGTGGACTGTACTGCACGTATCTTTGTCTGTGCTTTATAGGTGGACTGTACTGCACGTATCTTTGTCTGTGCTTTATAGGTGGACTGTACTGCACGTATCTTTGTCTGTGCTTTATAGCCGGACTGTACTGCACGTATCTTTATCTGTGCTTTATAGGTGGACTGTACTGCACGTATCTTTGTGCTTTATAGGTGGACTGTACTGCACGTATCTTTGTCTGTGCTTTATAGGTGGACTGTACTGCAAGTATCTTTGTCTGTGCTTTGTAAGTGTGTTGATTTTGTAAATAAAGTCATATGTAAAAATACAATAATATTCACAATACAGCAGTTTGAAAGGTGTATTGATGTTTTGTGTGATGTCCAGACATTAGATACATTTCAGAATGATGAGAACGAGGAACTGCCTTGTGTCTAAACCTGTGACACTGTGACATCCGATACCAGGAAACTGTTGTGGCTGATAGTGTAAGCAGAGGGCCATGTAGGCATCCAAACATGTACTGGTGCAACCAACTCGCAGGAGATTCTGCCTCAAAACCACGTTGCATAATCCCTAACAACATCCCTCAAGCAGAATCTAGTTACACTGGGTTACAGTAGGTTACAGTGTTCAAGTATGTATGGGAATATAGCAGAATTTTACAGGTGCAGTGCATGCATTTACATGTGTGTTTGCTCTGTCTGTTGTATGGCTGTGGGGCAGTGGGGTAGCCCAGTGGTTAAAGTGTCCGCTCATCACGCCGAAGACCCGGGTTCGATTTTTCCAGATGGGTACATGGTGTGAAGCCTATTTCTGGTGCCACCCGATGTGATATTGCTGGAATATGGCGTAAAACCATACTCACTCACTCACTTAGTCTGTCTCACAGTCCCTGAACCACATTAATTTCCCTACTGCCAAGCCCTCTCTGCAGTGCTAAAGCCCTAAATGAAGCAAGTCTAGATTTCCTCAGGTTCACTCACTGTTTGGCTGAACTTAGTACCTTAGTACTAGTGAAAGGACAAATGGATGAAACACAAGTAAAATGGATCCCGGCAAGTTTGTAGCATTGTAAGTTCATTGGTAGAGTGCTCTACCTCATCAGGAGTGTTTGTTGAGCAGAAATCCTGGACAAATGCTGGATTGTGCTGGGCCCCAAATATCGTTATTGTAAAAAGGCCTAAAGAAATCATGATGATATTCATTTGATTGCATTATCAAATTATCCATGCACATTTGCAACGTATAAAGCATATGTTAATGAAACATTCATAAAATCTCAGTTTTCTGAAACAATTGAATAAAAGTGTTGTAAATTTTGAAATTATCTTCATTTTGATACAGTTAAAGGAACATATAACACATTGATGTACTTGGTTTTTACTAGTTTAAAGTTACAAAAATGTTAAATAAATGTGAACTGTGCCGTTCAGTTGTGTCTGCTAACCAAATGTTTCGTTCTTGGAGATACCTATCCTGTCAATTACCTGAACATACTGAGACATGATTAAGCATTTGTCCTTTAGTTTAGAGAACTCTTTTAACAACAAATGCTTCAGCGTCATACATCTTCATGATTTTCTCTGGCTATAATTGAGTTTGGGCCCAATTTGTTTTTCTTGTGTTTGCCTTACCCCCAAGAACATACCCAGGCCAGGACAGCGGTGAGGAGAGTCTGTGTTTGGTCTACTGGCAGATACTGTGACAGAGGAATAATACCACAGTTGCAGGTGTGTAAACAAAACAGCATTACTAAATATCTGTATGCTCTATATATGTTTTGGCATCGCTAAAAGTCTGCCGCAGGTGAGTTGAGTTCAGTCTGATGGAATATGCATTGTGAAAGAGTTTGGTTTACACACACATGAACTTTTATTGTTTGGCGAAAGTGTTTGTTGAAATTAGTTTCAGAAATTATTTTTTTCATGTTGGGTGTTTTCGATATCAGAATCCACATATTAGAAAAACTGGAAAAAAATAAAATTTTATCTATTTTTGGAATGGACACCTTTTACACCCAAATTTGCTGAAATGTGCTCTAATTGTATCTGTTTGAATCTTTTGACTTTTATGAATATAGGTTTGTACAGGATATCCCAGCTTTGTGTTGCAAGAAAGTCCAAAGTGTTATAGGCCAAGTTCCATGTTTACTACTTCGGTTTACAAGCACCTGTATGGTACAGACATACCTTGAAACATGATCAGGAGGAAATAGGGATTTGAACAGATGATCACTGATGTCTGTCATGTGTAAGGAGTACAGTTCAGCCCTGGACTGTGGCACTTTTGATGGGCCTCTTGCGCTCAGTGGAGAAATGAATAGTGCCCTGGACTGTGTACACCTATCAGATAACATTACTGCCAAGTTGGAATAAAGTAGATGAGGCTTATCTTTAATTGCAATATTTTTCCTAGGAAATAAACCTGAAACTGACATTGACAGCATTTTTAATGAATGCAGTATCTTATCAAACAGTCCAAGACATCTTAGAACAAAAGGACAAATTCACCTTGCCTGACCTACTTTATCCCTTAAAACTTTACTTAGGTTGAGTTGACCGACCCTGAATACAATATGTATTTAGTTGTTATCTTTTGTTTTCATAAACAATGCAATGATATATATGTTTCTGTTTTTATTCCATGTATTTTAATCAGCAATGTAATTCAACTGCCAGGGTGTTTACAATGTTTACTCTGCAGCCAGTAATTGTCTTCTGTTTTAAGATTTTGTGTTTTGTAATTTGTGTTTTATGGGTTGCCTGGTCCAGGTGGGGTTTGAGATGCTGGGGCACCATAGTTCCCAAGTAACTGTGGGTGAGGTCTAACTGAGGATGTTTCTCTATACAGTTATATCTGATCCTCCCTGAAAAACCAGGAGGGGTTATAATGACTGTCGTCACATGTTTTGGTACTGTGGATGCTTTCCATTCTGTGATATAACTGGAATACTGATTAAAGCAGCATTAAACTTAATCTTAACTTAACTTAACTTCACTTACTAAAACTCGCTCGCTTGATCACTCTCTCCCTCCCTCCCTTACACTCACTCACTCACTTAGAGCTCTCGATTTTAGCCTCAGAAAAAATTGTTAGGTTGAGCTGAAAGGGTCTTGAAGTTCAAATTCTGAAATCAGTGTCCAGATCTTTCAGAGATAAATTGTTCAAATTGTGTATAGTTTTTAGGTCACATGAGCTAAAACCTTTGAAACTGTAATATGATTGGACTCTTCATTTATTCTGATGACGATACAGAGTCAGCTAGATGAGAAAGAATATAAATGTATCTTTTGGGCAATTTAGGAGTAACTTTAAAGCTATAATACAGTATTGTTGAATAAAGCAATTACCAGACCTTGAACTTGTACTCCTTGCCTGTGTGTTGAATCACTTGAAACAACACAGGGCATTGATGAATCGTTCGTCACTTATCTGGCAGGTATCCATGGAGTGTCTTACTATAATCTGTGCACATATGTATGTACACTGGCACAAATCAGTCAGTGATATTACATTAATTGCCTAATATACTACACATCAAAAGTTTAGACTCACTTGAAGCACTCACTATATGTTATGTATATATATATATACAGTAACGAGCAGAAAAAATGCGCATTTTCACAGATGTAGTTTCAAAATTGATTTACTGATAAATTCAGTTATATTTTTCATACATCCACTCTAGATACTGAAGTTTACATTTATGCAAGTCAATAGTCTGTTTGTCCACCGTTTTTTTCAATGCACTGCTGAATACGGCATCCCATGCTGTCAATCAAATTGTCTATGTAGTCCTGGGGTAGGCCCACCCATATTTGACTGATGAGATTAGACCACTCAACGACACTCTTCGGTTCCAAGTTTTCTAATTTGTCCTTCATAATCTGCCACACATTTTCAATTGTTTCAGGTCTGGTGATGCCGCTGGAAATTTCTGTAAGGTCACGTGACTCGTTTCAAACCAGTTACAGGTGTGTCTTGCCTTGTGCACAGGTGCATTGTCCTGTAAAAGTTTGAAAGGTATTCCACTCTTTCCTATATGGGATTCCACTATGCCTTCTTGTATAAGTTGACAGTACTTGCGTGAATCCATCCTTCCTGTAATAGTTAGCAGCGGCGTTACCCCGAGCAGCTACGTCCACCTCTTGACCACCTCTTTCTTGTGATCCTATAAAACTGAAACTTTGATTTGTCCGTAAAAATCACATTTGAAAAGTCTGTACCCTGCATTTCCCTGCACCACTCGAGCTGTTGTCATCAATGGAACTTTCTTCGGCACTCGCTTGACATATCCAGATTGCTTTAAAGATCTTCTGATTGTCCATTCTGATACCTTAGGGGTTCCTTGACTTGACGCCTTCATGGCAAGCTGTTTTGCAGACCAGTTTAGGTACGCCACCGCGAGACACGCGATACGTCGTCTGTCATTTGCCCCAAGAGTAGCACGATGTCCTGATCCAGCCTGTCGCTCTGTCCATATCCCTGCGTCAAATTTCTTCAAATTTCAGTAAACAGAGGCCCGATACAGTCCTGTCAGTTTCACAAGTCTAGTTACGGATGTAATACCTGCTTCATAATATGCCAAGAGTCGATTTCTGTTGTTTTGTAACGTCATGGCAAAGCTTCGGTATCGTCTGCTAGCAGCAAGATCACGTGATCAAGCCATCCCTGAACCCAAGGGAGATAATTCCATATCAACGAGGCAAGCTACTTGTGGCTAGAAACATAATATTTCGGCCTTTTTGATAGTAGGATTGAGTCTACAGAAAAAAGTTTTTAGTCGCATTTTTTCGTTACTATACATATGGTTACATCGAAGATGAATTTCTCCACTAACTTGGGGAAACTAACTGCAAACCTTATGCAGATGAATTGCATCAATTTGCTGAAAAACATGTGTTCATATAGTACATGTGAACAGCAGCAATACATCAGTTCATGTGTAAAGAGTTCCCTTAAAATTTAGTTTTGAACAGTTGACTGAAGTTAGTGCTACATTTAGACTAGTGAGTCTAAACTTTTGATGGGTAGTATATGTTGTATAAAAACACTTTCAGATATTGTTAACACACCTTCAGATATTATCAGCACGCTTTCAGGTATTGCCAGCACTCTTTCAGGTATTGTCAGCACATTTTCAGATATTGGTACACATTCAGATGCTGTCAGCACACTTTCAGATATTGTCAGCACACTTTCAGATATTGTCAGCACACTTTCAGATATTGTCAGCACACTTTCAGATATTGTCAGCACACTTTCAGATATTGTCAACACATTTTCAGATATTGTCAGCACATTTTCAGATGGTGTCATCACACTTTCAGATATTGTAAGCACACTTTCAGATGCTGTCATCACACTTTCAGACATTGTCAGCACACTTTCCATTATTGTCAGCACACTTTCAGATATTGTCAGCACATTTTCAGATGGTGTCATCACACTTTCAGATATTGTCAGCACACTTTCAGATATTGTCAGCACACTTTCAGACATTGTCAGCACACTTTCCATTATTGTCAGCACACTTTCAGATATTGTCAGCACATTTTCAGATATTGTCAGCACACTTTCAGATATTGTCAGCACACTTTCAGATGCTGTCATCACACTTTCAGATATTGTCAGCACACTTTCAGATATTTTCAGCACACTTTCAGATATTGTTAGCACACTTTCAGACATTGTCAGCACACTTTCAGATATTGTTAGGACACTTTCAGATATTGTCGGCATACTTTCAGATATTGTCAGCACACTTTCAGATATTGTCAGCACACTTTCAGATATTGTTAGGACACTTTCAGATATTGTCAGCACACTTTCAGATATTGTTAGGACACTTTCAGATATTGTCAGCACACTTTCCATTATTGTCAGCACACTTTCAGATATTGTCAGCACACTTTCAGATATTGTTAGGACACTTTCAGATATTGTCAGCACACTTTCAGATATTGTCAGCACACTTTCAGACATTGTCATCACACTTTCAGATATTGTTAGGACACTTTCAGATATTGTCGGCATACTTTCAGATATTGTCAGCACACTTTCAGACATTGTCATCACACTTTCAGATATTGTTAGGACACTTTCAGATATTGTCGGCATACTTTCAGATATTGTCAGCACACTTTCAGATATTGTCAGCACACTTTCAGATATTGTTAGGACACTTTCAGATATTGTCAGCACACTTTCAGATATTGTTAGGACACTTTCAGATATTGTCAGCACACTTTCCATTATTGTCAGCACACTTTCAGATATTGTCAGCACACTTTCAGATATTGTTAGGACACTTTCAGATATTGTCAGCACACTTTCAGATATTGTCAGCACACTTTCAGACATTGTCATCACACTTTCAGATATTGTTAGGACACTTTCAGATATTGTCAGCACACTTTCAGATATTGTCAGCGCACTTTCAGACATTGTCATCACACTTTCAGATATTGTCAGCACACTTTCCATTATTGTCAGCACACTTTCAGATATTGTCAGCACACTTTCAGATATTGTCAGCACACTTTCCATTATTGTCAGCACACTTTCAGATATTGTCAGCACACTTTCAGATATTGTCAGCACACTTTCCATTATTGTCAGCACACTTTCAGATATTGTCAGCACACTTTCAGATATTGTCAGCACACTTTCCATTATTGTCAGCACACTTTCACATATTGTCAGCTCACTTTCCATTATTGTCAGCACACTTTCAGATATTGTCAGCACACTTTCAGATATTGTCAGCACACTTTCAGATATTGTCAGCTCACTTTCAGATGTTGTCAGCACATTTTCAGATGTTGTAAGGACATTTTCAGATATTGTCAGCGTACTTTCAGATATTGTCAGCACACTTTCAGATATTGTCAGCTCACTTTCAGATGTTGTCAGCACATTATCAGATGTTGTAAGGACACTTTCAGATATTGTCAGCACACTTTCAGATATTGTCAGCACACTTTCCGATATTGTCAGCACACTTTCAGATATTGTCAGCACACTTTCAGATATTGTCAGCACACTTTCCATTATTGTCAGCACACTTTCAGATATTGTCAGCACACTTTCCATTATTGTCAGCACACTTTCAGATATTGTCAGCACACTTTCAGATATTGTCAGCACACTTTCAGACATTGTCAGCACACTTTCAGATATTGTTAGGACACTTTCAGATATTTTCAGCACACTTTCAGATATTGTCAGCACACTTTCAGATATTGTCAGCGCACTTTCAGACATTGTCAGCACACTTTCAGATATTGTCAGCACACTTTCAGATATTGTCAGCACACTTTCCATTATTGTCAGCACACTTTCAGATATTGTCAGCTCACTTTAAGATGTTGTCAGTACATTTTCAGATATTGTCAGCGCACTTTCAGACATTTTCAGCACACTTTCAGAGATTGTCAGCACACTTTCAGATATTGTTAGGACATTTTCCGATATTGTCAGCACACTTTCAGATATTGTCAGCACACTTTCAGATATTGTCAGCACACTTTCAGATATTGTTACGACACTTTCAGATATTGTCAGCACACTGTCAGATGTTGTCAGCACACTTTCAGATGCTGTCAGCACACTTTCAGATATTGTTAGGACATTTTCAGATATTGTCAGCACACTTTCAGATATTGTCAGCACACTTTCAGATATTGTCAGCACACTTTCAGATATTGTCAGCACACTTTCAGATATTGTCAGCACACTTTCAGATATTGTTAGGACATTTTCCGATATTGTCAGCACTCTTTGAAACATTTTCAGCACACTTTCAGATATTGTCATCGCACTTTCATATATTGTTAGGACATTTTCAGATATTGTCAGCGCCCTTTCAGATATTGTCAGCACACTTTCATATATTGTTAGGACATTTTCCGATATTGTCAGCGCACTTTCAGATATTGTCAGCACACTTTCAGATATTGTTATGACATTTTCCGATATTGTCAGCACACTTTCAGATTTTGTCAGCACACTTTCAGATATTGTCAGCACACTTTCAGATATTGTCAGCACACTTTCAGATGTTGTCAGCACACTTTCAGATATTGTCAGCACACTTTCAGATATTGTCAGCACACTTTCAGATATTGTTAGGACACTTTCCGATATTGTCAGCACACTTTCAGATATTGTCAGCACACCTCGTCAGATGTTGTCAGCACACTTTCAGATATTGTTAGGACATTTTCAGATATTGTCAGCACACTTTCAGATATTGTCAGCAAACTTTCAGATATTGTCAGCACACTTTCAGATGTTGTCAGCACACTTTCAGATGTTGTCAGCACACTTTCAGATATTGTCAGCACACTTTCAGATGTCAGCACACTTTCCATTATTGTCAGCACACTTTCAGATATTGTCAGCACACTTTCAGATATTGTCAGCACACCTTCAGATGTTGTCAGCACACTTTCAGATATTGTCAGCACACTTTCAGATATTGTCAGCACACTTTCCATTATTGTCATCACACTTTCAGATATTGTCAGCACACTTTCAGATGTTGTCAGCACACTTTCAGATATTGTCAGCACACTTTCAGATGTTGTCAGCACACTTTCAGATGTTGTCAGCACACTTTCAGATGTTGTCAGCACACTTTCAGATATTGTCAGCACACTTTCAGATATTCTTAGGACACTTTCAGATATTGTCAGCACACTTTCAGATATTGTCAGCACACTTTCAGATATTGTCAGCACACTTTCAGATATTGTCAGCACACTTTCAGATGTTGTCAGCACACTTTCAGATATTGACTTTCAGATATTGTCAGCACACTTTCAGATGTTGTCAGCACACTTTCAGATATTGTCAGCACACTTTCCATTATTGTCAGCACACTTTCAGATATTGTCAGCACACTTTCAGATATTGTTAGGACACTTTCAGATATTGTCAGCACACTTTCAGATATTGTCAGCACACTTTCAGACATTGTCATCACACTTTCAGATATTGTTAGGACACTTTCAGATATTGTCGGCATACTTTCAGATATTGTCAGCACACTTTCAGACATTGTCATCACACTTTCAGATATTGTTAGGACACTTTCAGATATTGTCGGCATACTTTCAGATATTGTCAGCACACTTTCAGATATTGTCAGCACACTTTCAGATATTGTTAGGACACTTTCAGATATTGTCAGCACACTTTCAGATATTGTTAGGACACTTTCAGATGATTTGTCAGCACACTTTCCATTATTGTCAGCACACTTTCAGATATTGTCAGCACACTTTCAGATATTGTTAGGACACTTTCAGATATTGTCAGCACACTTTCAGATATTGTCAGCACACTTTCAGACATTGTCATCACACTTTCAGATATTGTTAGGACACTTTCAGATATTGTCAGCACACTTTCAGATATTGTCAGCGCGCTTTCAGACATTGTCATCACACTTTCAGATATTGTCAGCACACTTTCCATTATTGTCAGCACACTTTCAGATATTGTCAGCACACTTTCAGATATTGTCAGCACACTTTCCATTATTGTCAGCACACTTTCAGATATTGTCAGCACACTTTCAGATATTGTCAGCACACTTTCCATTATTGTCAGCACACTTTCAGATATTGTCAGCACACTTTCAGATATTGTCAGCACACTTTCCATTATTGTCAGCACACTTTCACATATTGTCAGCTCACTTTCCATTATTGTCAGCACACTTTCAGATATTGTCAGCACACTTTCAGATATTGTCAGCACACTTTCAGATATTGTCAGCTCACTTTCAGATGTTGTCAGCACATTTTCAGATGTTGTAAGGACATTTTCAGATATTGTCAGCGTACTTTCAGATATTGTCAGCACACTTTCAGATATTGTCAGCTCACTTTCAGATGTTGTCAGCACATTATCAGATGTTGTAAGGACACTTTCAGATATTGTCAGCACACTTTCAGATATTGTCAGCACACTTTCCGATATTGTCAGCACACTTTCAGATATTGTCAGCACACTTTCAGATATTGTCAGCACACACTTTCCATTATTGTCAGCACACTTTCAGATATTGTCAGCACACTTTCCATTATTGTCAGCACACTTTCAGATATTGTCAGCACACTTTCAGATATTGTCAGCACACTTTCAGACATTGTCAGCACACTTTCAGATATTGTTAGGACACTTTCAGATATTTTCAGCACACTTTCAGATATTGTCAGCACACTTTCAGATATTGTCAGCGCGCTTTCAGACATTGTCAGCACACTTTTCAGATATTGTCAGCACACTTTCAGATATTGTCAGCACACTTTCCATTATTGTCAGCACACTTTCAGATATTGTCAGCTCACTTTAAGATGTTGTCAGTACATTTTCAGATATTGTCAGCGCACTTTCAGACATTTTCAGCACACTTTCAGAGATTGTCAGCACACTTTCAGATATTGTTAGGACATTTTCCGATATTGATATTGTCAGCACACTTTCAGATATTGTCAGCACACTTTCAGATATTGTCAGCACACTTTCAGATATTGTTACGACACTTTCAGATATTGTCAGCACACTGTCAGATGTTGTCAGCACACTTTCAGATGCTGTCAGCACACTTTCAGATATTGTTAGGACATTTTCAGATATTGTCAGCACACTTTCAGATATTGTCAGCACACTTTCAGATATTGTCAGCACACTTTCAGATATTGTCAGCACACTTTCAGATATTGTCAGCACACTTTCAGATATTGTTAGGACATTTTCCGATATTGTCAGCACTCTTTGAAAGACATTTCAGCACACTTTCAGATATTGTCATCGCACTTTCATATATTGTTAGGACATTTTCAGATATTGTCAGCGCTCTTTCAGATATTGTCAGCACACTTTCATATATTGTTAGGACATTTTCCGATATTGTCAGCGCACTTTCAGATATTGTCAGCACACTTTCAGATATTGTTATGACATTTTCCGATATTGTCAGCACACTTTCAGATTTTGTCAGCACACTTTCAGATATTGTCAGCACACTTTCAGATATTGTCAGCACACTTTCAGATGTTGTCAGCACACTTTCAGATATTGTCAGCACACTTTCAGATATTGTCAGCACACTTTCAGATATTGTTAGGACACTTTCCGATATTGTCAGCACACTTTCAGATATTGTCAGCACACTGTCAGATGTTGTCAGCACACTTTCAGATATTGTTAGGACATTTTCAGATATTGTCAGCACACTTTCAGATATTGTCAGCAAACTTTCAGATATTGTCAGCACACTTTCAGATGTTGTCAGCACACTTTCAGATGTTGTCAGCACACTTTCAGATATTGTCAGCACACTTTCAGATGTCAGCACACTTTCCATTATTGTCAGCACACTTTCAGATATTGTCAGCACACTTTCAGATATTGTCAGCACACCTTCAGATGTTGTCAGCACACTTTCAGATATTGTCAGCACACTTTCAGATATTGTCAGCACACTTTCCATTATTGTCATCACACTTTCAGATATTGTCAGCACACTTTCAGATGTTGTCAGCACACTTTCAGATATTGTCAGCACACTTTCAGATGTTGTCAGCACACTTTCAGATGTTGTCAGCACACTTTCAGATGTTGTCAGCACACTTTCAGATATTGTCAGCACACTTTCAGATATTCTTAGGACACTTTCAGATATTGTCAGCACACTTTCAGATATTGTCAGCACACTTTCAGATATTGTCAGCACACTTTCAGATATTGTCAGCACACTTTCAGATGTTGTCAGCACACTTTCAGATATTGACTTTCAGATATTGTCAGCACACTTTCAGATGTTGTCAGCACACTTTCAGATATTGTCAGCACACTTTCAGATATTGTTAGGACACTTTCAGATATTTTCAGCACACTTTCAGATATTGTCAGCACACTTTCAGATATTGTCAGCACACTTTCAGATATTGTCAGCACACTTTCAGATATTGTTTGGACCGTTTTTAAAAAGTAATTTGCCCAGTGGGCTTTTTGGATGAGGCACTGAAAGTTAATATACCTACATCTCTTGTGACAGCTCGACACTAGGAAGTGTATTGCCTCCAGAAATCCCAAATATATATATGTAAACAATTTGTGATTCCTCTGCTAGAGACTGACCATGACTATTTTCTCTTCTACACACACACACACACACACACACACACATATTTTTTATATGCAGGAAAATGTAAAACACAAAACATCCATATACTGTTGGAGGTTTTCAAATTGTACATTACTGGTTTTCTTTGATGAAAGTATGACCTGATATTTCAAACAATTTTCAACTGAAACATGTATTTTACACTTAAGTGAATATTTGAAAACTTTGGATGGGGTGGAATATTGTTTTAAGACTTTACTACCGGTTTCCTTTCATTGTCTACTTGGAGTTAATGCGTTTTTAATAATTGTTAACTGTTCCAGGCACAGGTTTTTTTTCTTCTAATCACTTTGTGATTATGGTTCAAACCCTGATTTAAGCTTATTATGTTTTCTCATTGGTTAGCACCAATGGGATTCAGAAAAGTGGTAGACAGACGAGCATGCACTGACTAATTTCTTCCCTCCAGGATAACTTAAGCAGGATACACTGGTAACTGAAATATTTTTCCAAGCTGTGTTTAATGGAATTCACCCACTCAGTCAAATATCTCCTGGAATACATAATTTTCTTAACTATTTTCAAATATTCTCCTTACCCAAATTCCTTGAGAAGTCATTTTCAACAATATTTTTAAAAACATCCAAAATTCCAATATGTGAAACAATCCAATTAAATATTTATTTGTAGATAATCGTGTAAAATGCTTGTTACATTAGCATCATGTATAAATGAAGCACCACTGAAGTAATTCATTGTAATGATAATGACCTTTGGACACTGACATACCACTCCTGAATGCTGCATGGTGTATTTCAGGCAGTTTATCACCACTACCCTCTCCCACCATGACAAGAGTTATAGACCTGGTGCCACCTTCAAGACCTGCCTATTGTGTTGTGAGTGGGATCAAGTTTCCCCCCTAGCCAACATGTCATCATTATCTGTGGGCAGATAGTGTGTGGGTCCCACCACTGCCAGGACTAGACGCCCTCCCTCACTGCAGCAAGTGAGTACCAGTGTTACTCTGCTCAATTTGTTATAGGGTTCTGATTTTCTGTGAATAATTTGGATTCCTAGTCAGGATCATTTTTAATATATGTTTAATATCAATTTTTAAGTATTTAAATTAGATGTTATGACCAAATATTTCTTCAGTTTAAATCTATTGGTTTTGGAGAATATGTGTATTATGTAACAACCCAACCAACATGTTCCAATGTATTGAGATGCTGAATTTCAGCAATATCTCACAAGGGTACTACATTCTGAAATGTTATAATGTTTTGAGATTGGGAATCCAGCAATATTTTACCATGGGGAATAGTCAAAGTCTTTTTATTGTCTATAGGTCACAGGCCCGTATACAACATATATACATACATTTACACATGTATACAATAACAAAGGTTGAGTTTACAACACATATATATAATGACATAGTACATGGAGAAATCATACAAAAATATATAATATTACCCTACTGAATTGGCAGGTATTCTCTTATTTCATATGCATGGTATAAATATGTGCATAATTTTCTTAGAAGTGTTTCTATATTAGTAGTTAATAGGGATTTCAACTTATGATAATTAGATTTTTGACAATATACAGATGGTAAATATTTTGATCTAAGAGCATTATAGACATTACAAACAAATAAAAAGTGGTACTCATCTTCTATTCCTAAATTGCACAATGGACAGTTCTGTTACATTAATATTTTGCCATCTACCTTCATTATATTTTAATCTTAGCAATCCACATCTAAATTTAATTAATAGTTTACAGAGTTTCTGTCGACAATACATGATAAATATTTGTCAGTAGCTAAAAGACTTTTAAATTCTCTATACATACAATATCATGAGCTGTTATTTAATATACACGTCCATGACTGGAAAAACATATTGATTGCAACTGATTTGAATTCGTTTATAAAAGAATCTGAAATGTTATAATGTTTTGAGATTGGGAATCTCAGCAATATCTTATAAAGGAGAAAACAATCTGAAATGTTATAATGTTTTGAGGTGAGGTGAGGTGAGGTGATTTTTGGTTTAACATCGTGCTTGAGAATATTTCGCTCATATGACAACGTGCATGCGTGTGTATGTGTATGTGCAGCTGCTTGTACTAGCCCAGACTGAAGCTGGTTTTATAGTGCTAGCCCACTGAGATACCACGCCGCAGTGAAGCATGAATACCCCACTCAGACACATTATACTGATTCCGAGCCGACCAGTCCTTGTTGTACCCATTAATGCCGAGCGCCAGGCAGGGACCAACAAGTACCATATTTAACATATTTTGGTATGACGCTGTCGGGGATCGAACCTGCGACCTTCCACTCTCCGGGCGGACGCTCTAACCACTACACCACGGAGGCGGTCTATAATGTTTTGAGATTGGGAATCCAGCAGTATCTCACTATAGGGACTACAATCCCAAATTCTTGTAAAAGCATAAATCTTGAAGATCAAATAATTAATTTATTCCTCCTCAAAATGGAAAAGATCTGATAATACAGCATGCTTCCTTGACACCTGGTCGCTCTGGTCAGTGGAGTGACCATACAAAAACAAGAAGCATGAAGAGTTCTCTACCAATGTTATCACAATAAATGTATTATTTATGTCAGTCAGGCATATGTCATGGTTTCACATTTGTCATGAAAGGTGTTGTCCAGTGTCTGTGTCAGGTGCAGAGTTCAACATGCAACTTTGCTGGTTTGTTTGGGACTGTTCTTTTCACTTTTTAACCAATAATTATTGCAGGTTCATGCCTTTTATCATTATGTTGGTTGGTTGGTTTGTTGTTTAACGACACACTCAGCAATATTCCAGCTATATGGTGGCAGTCTGTAAATAATTGAGTCTGGACCAGATAATCCAGTTAAACACCAGAATTGGGCCAAAGTGTATCATCAGTGGTGAATAGCATCATTCTCAAAATGATACAGACACAAAGCTACCTGATCACATGTGTAGAAATATATCTGACATTGTTGTCATGGCAATTGGTAACTTTCAGTATTTTCTCACTGGAAGTCAAATTTATTGTGGATTGTAGTTCTGGACATGCTTGACTTCACGTTTAGTTTCATGTCAAATATGTGAAGAACAGACTTAGGTTTATCTGTTTGAGAAAATATCACTTACTGTGTTCGTTGATATGTCTGCGATATCATTATTTTTGACCATATCACTACAAGGGGTGCACAGGTTGAGGGGCCAATAAGATTGCTGAGTAGTTCTTCATTTGGAAGTCTATATAGGTAGGATCTAGTCTCTGAAATGAACATATTTATGAAATATAACAAAAAGGAGCCCAGAGACTTTCTTCATTCCTGAAATTGTGGAAATCTAGACTTGCCACATATTCTAGACTTGCATGGGCTGTATTGGGTGTACTTGTTCTAGGGTCTGTGTTACAGACTATCCATTTGGCAATGATGGCAAATACAGCAACTATGTCCTTCTATCTAATTCCATCATTAAGTCTGTTTACTTGTTTACTTGCATTAAACTTGTTAGATAATATTTTACAGAGCAGATGGTATTGGATATCTGTTGAACAACTTTGCTGTGTATTTGTGTGTTTAAAAAAAGTTATTTCAGTTTAGTCATTAAAAAATATCAAAATAATGTGTCAGTAATATCTAATTGACTCTGGTTAATACAATTGATGGTTCCAATTTACAATCAAAAACATTTATGGACATATATCATAATGAAGTGACTATAACATAACAATAGCAACAACAATAATGAGAAAAACAATAACAATATAAAACTGAAACACAAGTTGTCCCATTTCCCAATATCTTGTGACATACAACATCAGTTAGTCTGTCATACATCCCGGAAACAAACATAGCCGAGAAAGCCCATGCAAGCCTAGAAAATGTGGTAAGTCTAGATTTCCACAGTTCCTGAAAATGAAGAAAGAGTCTGGGCTCCTTTTCATTATACTTTATGATTATTTTTCATGAACTGTTTTTTTTGCAAAATATTTTCATTTCAGAGACTAGTTGTTAGTCTAAACATCAATATGTGTCACCTTATAACATGTACTCAGGATGGAAAAAAATCGGAATGCCGGAGTCATTTCAATATTAGACACCATGATTAATTTATAGGAAACATGTAAATTACATGTTGATTGTTTTGATGTTGTTGAATGTTTACAAACACCACCTGTCAACACTTATGTGATGTGTGTCAGCTCGTCACTAGCACGTCACTAGCACGTCACTAACAGCCTGTCTGTGATAACACATCAGGAGGAGGGGATTGTATTCCTGAAACATGACCCACTCCTGATGCAAGTACAGGCTATGTATCATGTTGATCGCGTCTACACTCGGACTAACTGATTGTCAGACATTAATTAAAACATTTGATTGCAGTTAGCGGACCAAGCCAACACAGACTATTTAGATAAATACATTCATTTGAAAATTGCTTCAATTGTAATTATTGACATATTTAAAATGTGAGGTGAGGTGAAATTGGGTTTACCGTCATGATTGAGAATATTTCGCTCATATGACGACGTGCATGAGTGTGTATGTGTATGTGCAGCTGCTTGTACTAGCCCAGACTGAAGCTGGGTTTATAGTGCTAGCCCACTGAGATACCACGCCGCAGTGAAGCATGAATACCCCACACAGACACATTATACTGACTCTGAGCCGACCAGTCCTTGTTGTACCCATTAATGCCGAGCGCCAGGCAGGGACCAACAAAGTACCATATTTTAACGTCTTTTGGTATATGACACAGTCAGGGATCGAACCTGCGACCTTCCGTTCTTCGGTCGGACGCTCTAACCACTCCACCACGGAGGCGGTCCTATTTAAAAGGTAATTAAATAGGTGGTATTTGTAAATGGTATATCAACAGCAGTATATGTCAACAATAGTCAATATAGTATGTGCTAGTCTGCATTAACTATAACATGCTTGGAGTGCACACTCGAAGGTTTCTAGAGATAAGTTGGTGGAAGATGTGAGTGCAAATGACAAGGTGTAATATGCAGAAATGTTCGTCTAACTGATTGAACTGTACATAGTCAATGATCCATCAATATCATATAGACTACCACTGTATAAAATCATATACCGGTTTCCTGGACAGGTTTTATAACAGCTAATAATATACTCATAAAACAGCTTGTGTGTCATTGACAGAACATGGCCACATGTCAGAGCCACTGATATAGTTTGTGAGATAATAGCACCCATTTTGTCTAGAGAAGTGATAATGGTCAAATTGCTCTATCACTTTCTTTTCAAGAAAGAACATGAGTCATAAATTTTCTCTTATAAGCAGAGAGACTACCATTTGATTCAAGCCCATTCTCTAGAACTTCATCAGGGCAAGACTGTTTCCATGGCAGACCTTGAAAACTGTACAGTATTTCTTCAAAGTTGTAAAAGTTATAAGAATGATCAACAATGAAACCTAATATATAAGTGATGAGGTTTATAAATAGTGAAGCCTTGAACAGAAGTGATAGGATGTATGAACGGTGAAGTTCTTTACAAAATTCTAATATTTAAAACTATTACCATAATTGAATACAAAAGTGATGAAGACTGAAATGGTGTTCCTGAAGATGGAGTTCAAACATTATGTTTTCTAAAATTGTCGATATTTTTTTGGGTGAAACAAAAATTACTTCACAAATGCCATACCATTTTATGGCAAACACTGCAACAAGTTTACATTTTGCCATTGCAGGGTTATCGATGACTCTAGTTTGGGATATTTTTCTGAGATGGTGTGCTTAGACTAATAGCTAGTCTCTGAAATGAATATATTTTACAGAAAACAAAAGTTTTTAAATTAAAATTAAATACAATAAAAATGAGCCCAGAGACTTTCTTCATTTACAGAAACTGCTTTAATCTAGACTTGCCACACATTCTAGACTTGCATGGGCTGCATTGGGTATATTTGTTTCAGGGTCTGTATGACAGACTATGGTGCGCTCAAGTCTTCACTTAATATATGTATCTACAAAAATATTCATGATCCCTCATTTCATTTTGCTCAATATCTGTAATTAACATAATTAAACAAAGTAACTTTCCTAAATGTTTAATATGTCGGGCAGTATTTTACCTCCTTTGACTGAGATAAAGGAAGACAATAAAGAAGACAATATAACAAACAACAGACTGGGAAAGTGACACCTAGTTATCTGGGCTGGAATGTCAGGCATGTAAACACTGGCGTTCCTCATTGGTGCAGCTCTCCTTCCCTTCCTATTGTTCCATTGGAGGAGTTTCTGCTTCCATCACTCCTTGTTTCGCAATTTTGTTTTATTGGGATATGCCGTCATGAGTGCTATGCGCAATAACAATATCTAATTTCTTTAGGGTATTTTTCTTTTTGGTCAGGCTCACTGGCTGGGTTGACACATGTCATCATATCCCAGTTCCATGGATTGATGCTCATGCTGTTGATCACTGGATTGTCTGGTCCAGACTCGATTATTCACAGACTGCCACCATATAGCTGGAATATTCCTGAGTGTGGCATTAAATGACAACCAACCAACCAATCTTTATGACCATCTGTGTTTGTGTACTTTACCCTACAAAACGTCTATATATTGCGTCTGTGTATGCATCTAAGTCCTTGTCTGCTTTGAAGCAATGGTCTTTCAAAGCTGTGGTTGTATGTATATGATCTGGAACAGAAATGGCCATAGATAATATCCTGTGTCATAATCATGGCTGTCACAGTAGCCATATTAAAAATATTGTTTTGTTGTATTTCTCCGACATTTCTGCATGTATTGTTATGACATTTGATGTGTACAGGCTGTGCTGATCTGTAGACTGTCATGCAGACCCTGAAACAAGTATATCCAAGAAAGCCCATGCAAATCTAGAATATGTGGCAAGTCTAGATTTCCACAGTTTCAGGAAATAAAGAAAGTCTCTGGGCTCCTTTTCATTAAAACGCCTCCGTGGTGTAGTGGTTAGAGCGTCCGCCTGGAGAGCGGAAGGTCGCGGGTTCGATCCCCGACTGTGTCATATACCAAAAGACAAAATATGGTACTTGTTGGTCCCTGCCTGGCGCTCGGCATTAATGGGTACAACAAGGACTGGTCGGCTCGGAATCAGTATAATGTGTCTGTGTGGGGTATTCATGCTTCACTGCGGCGTGGTATCTCAGTGGGCTAGCACTATAAAACCAGCTTCAGTCTGGGCTAGTACAAGCAGCCGCACATACACATACACACGCATGCACGTCGTCATATGAGCGAAATATTCTCAAGCACGACGTTAAACCCAATTTCACCTCGCCTCACCTCCTTTTCATTATATTTTATGATTATTTTTTTAAACTTTATTTTTCTGTAAAATATGTTCATTTCAGAGACTAGATGTTAGTCAATGTTGATCTGTTTAGGCCCAACTGTGAGTTCATACTCTGATGGGCCTCTGTGATACCATAGATACCATTTTGAATTCATGTCTGCTACATTTAATTTTATGTCAGTATGTGATTCAGTGGTGATTAGTTTTAGATTATAAGTAATTAATTAGCATTATTGATCTTACAAGTTCTGAGCAGTGAATGCTACTTTTTCAAAATCTATGTCAACAAATATCTACAGACCTACTGTGCTAGTTTCTCAAAGATCGTAATTTAAAAAAAAAGAGTTTGGAATCCTCAGGAGTGATGCAGAGTTGTATCCCTTGAGAGAATCAGGATCTGATAACCATGGGTTTTGAATCCAAGATTGGTTAGACATTTCAGCTCTATACATATGCTCATTGGTTTCCCCACATGTAAAACCTGATCTTTAGAAATATTATTTTTGGTCTTCATAGATGATTCCCAAAAATGAGATCACAGTTAATTTTGACTTGAAGTAGAGGATACACCCCCTAAAATTTAAAACATATCATTCACAACATTCTAATAATCATGTTGTTTTTTTCTTCAGAATTTCAGAATGAGTCTGAGGGAGTGTGCATATCTTGGATGTGTTTTATATTTGTGTGTGACAGTCCACTCTATCTCGAGTGAGAGCACTATTGTCTCACAAGGTAGAGAGATGGTTGAAGGCTTCTACGATAGGTTTAGCTCTCGAGAAGTGGATCTTGTTTTTATTCTAGACCGTTCTTCAAGTGTTCCAAGATCTGGATGGGAGGCCATGTTAAATTTTGTTCGTTCTCTGTTGGAATTTTTCACCCTCAGCCATGACAACACTCGCATCGCAATAATTTCCTTCAGCACAAGGGTCAGCATTGACATAAATGACCTTGATGAAGGTCGTGAAAGCAAATGTTCAATGATGCTGAAAATTCAACTTCGTTTAGGTCAAAAGGTAATGTCTGGATACACTGCAACAAATGAGGCTTTGAGAAATGCTAAGGCGATCCTCTTGAACTCAAGACGTGGTGCTAAAAAGGCTGTGTTTGTGTTGACTGATGGTAAGTCCAACATCGGTCCAGCACCAGTCCAGGCATCCATTGAACTGCGGTCTCTCCGGTGGGACACCGGCTGGAATACAACTGCCCATGGCCCCCAGCTAGAGATATATGCCTTTGGGGTGAAGGACGCCTACATGCCAGAGTTACGGACCTTGGCGTCGCCGCTAAGCAACCACACCTACTTCTTGCCTGACTTTAGGACATTCGAGGAGCTGGCCAGATCACTCCATAATGGTACATCAATGCTGGTTGCTCAATTTTTCAATATTTAATTTTTCAATATTATTTATATGATGACTTGTATTTGTGTTTTCTTCAAGTGGATCTGTGTTGCTGCAGGTGGCTTTCTCATTCCCCTGTGACAGACATAAGAGACATCAGATAGCTTAAATATTTGCATCTTCAGTAAAAAAAGATTGATTTGCTTCTATAAACCTCCCTCTGCCTGAGATACATCACTCCAATTTTATAAGGATGTTACATCTGATCTGGTTCTTTCGTTACAAGAAGTGGTTTAACTAACAAGAAATATTTTTCTATAAAAAGCTTTTCATTATAAATTATTGTATTATTATAGTGCATTGCTGTTTCTAGTGCTGTAATACTATGAACTTCTTGTGCTGTGTAGATGAGCAGCGAGAGACTTGGGATGTGGTCAGCAACATGATGCTGTGTGAGAACCAGTGTTCCGCCAATGCTGTGTGTACCTGCACCACACGTTCAGGACAGTACCTCTGTGTGTGTAAGGCTGGTTACTATGGAAATGGATTTACCTGTGCCGGTAGATGTATTCAGATTTCAGCTAATGATGATATCCCTTTTGAATTTGATAGATTACACAAATATACCTAAGATGTTATGCCATTAATCTAGTTAGGAGGATAGATGTTAATAGACAAATTACTCATTCCATGGTAAGTGCATGTCTTGTGTTTATGTGTAGTGAATGTGTCTAAACACCATGTGAGCAAATGGATAAAAATGCACATTAATTTATTCAACTCACTGATGACATACAGCATGAAATAATTTAATGAAAATATATTATTCCATATCAGCTAGAGAGTGATGTTAACTATATCATTAGAGTACACTAAAACTGTAACTACCACACAAACAGACCAATACGCTGTATGTTTGTATCACTAGAGTGTCCCCTAGGGACATACAAGGATACCCTGAGTCCCCACCTGTGTGTCCCGTGTCCCTCCAACTCCACCACGCTGCTCCCTGGGGCCATCAACCACGACCAATGTGTGTGTCAGCCTCCATACCACCAGGATTCAGTCAGGAAGACGTGTCAATGTGAGTAGATGAGACTCGGCATACTGGCAACACTGGAGACACGGCAGTGAGCAGCACAACAGTAAACTGAACCCATCAACGCTTCAGTAGTAAACTGGTGTAACTCTTGGAGAATTTCAAGTATTGTGTGACCTCCATTAGCTATTGTTTTGCAAAAATAGACCTGACATACAAATACAATGCTCTGAATCCATTTCTTACTTGCTCAAGTTACTCTTGTTGGACTTCCTGTGACAATCAGATGATTGTTTTTTCGAAGGAGTTGTCATCTTCTCATGACTCCTTTGTTGTCTTTCCTAGATGGAGTCATAATATCACATCTATGGATGTTCTTTCAGTGAGATCATGTCCAGAACTCCCCGAAATAGCTCACGCCCACAAGTTCAATGTGATTGGTCGAATACGAGATGAAGTCATCGACACTGGGTCTCCATGTTACAACACTCCGGAGACCTCATGTCACTATAAGTGTGATGTGGGATATCGACTTGGAGGACATCCAGGTCTCATCTGTAACATGAATGGTACATGGTCCGGACAGGTGCCTCAGTGCCAAGGTGAGTGTTGAGTTGGTGGAATATACTGCTTGTTGCCATCTGTAACATGGTCGGGACAGGTGCCTCAGTGCCAAGGTGAGTGTTGAGTTGGTGGAATATACTGCTTGTTGCCATCTGTAACATGGTCGGGACAGGTGCCTCAGTGCCAAGGTGAGTGTTGAGTTGGTGGAATATACTGCTTGTTGCCATCTGCTTGTTGCCATCTGTAACATGGTCAGAAGGTGAGTGCCTCAGTGCCAAACATGGCCAAGGTGAGTGTTGAGTTGGTGGAATATACTGCTTGTTGCCATCTGTAACATGGTCGGGACAGGTGCCTCAGTGCCAAGGTGAGTGTTGAGTTGGTGGAATATACTGCTTGTTGCCATCTGTAACATGGTCGGGACGTGATTGTGTTTATATGATGTTCCAGTGGTTGATTGTCGGACATTGGATTACCATGGAGACCAGGTTACCCATGGAGAGGTGAGCTACGTCAACTCCACTACCACCTACCTGTCTGTTGTCCATGTACGCTGTGATGAGGGCTGGAGGCTATTTGGCAGGGCCACGCGGCAGTGTACCACCAATGGAATATGGTCGGACAGAGCTGCTACATGTATAGGTAAACTATGGAACCTTGACACTCAGAACTAGGTGCACATAACTGGTCATTAACCCTGTGACTAGGATGTGTAGCTATGTACACTAACTGGTTAGAACTGTATCAGCTTGATATCTAATGTTAGTAGATGTTGTTAATGTGACTGGTATCTTTACATGTGTAGAACTGTCTTCCTCTCTTGTCAAGCCTGAAAAATGAAAAGACAAACGTTTCCTATAAATTGGTAAAATTTCAAAGTTTGAAAGTCCCAGAGAGGACCCTGTATATATATTGCCCTTGTAGAGGCCCACTGCCCAGCTATTCAGCCACCACCTGGGGGGGCAGTCGAGGGGGTGGAGTGTTCCATGACCCGGCAACTTCCTGGTACCGTGTGCACCCTCTCCTGCAGAGCTGGATACACCCAGACAGGCCCACGCCGACGGACATGTTCTTCACATGGAACCTGGGACACTGTGGAAGATACTATTTGTGTAGGTAGGAAAACAACCCATTTGAAATTTACTCCCAAATATTACTATTGTATATTACTGTATAAACGAAGGAAGAAAATATTTTTATGAATTCAGTATCTAGCAGTTTCAATATTAATTGGAATGTGTCCTTGAAAGAAACTCATTATGATGCTCTCACTATCAACCACAAGTTTATGTGGAACAGATGTGATGCCACAGTGCAGGCTGCTGACTCACTAAGCTTCCATTTCAGACACTGAATCCCCAACAATCTCCTGCCCCCCTGATATCCGGACACCGGTCACTACAGCCAACTATGCCATTGTCCACTGGGATGCCGAATCCCCACAGTACTCTGACAACTCAGGGGATGCCAACCTTCGCCTGCTGGTGATCGGACTGAGAACATCCCCAGCTCATCTGACAGTGGGCTATCATCAGATCAACTACCAGGTGCAAGATGCTGCAGGCAACGAGGCCTTCTGTACTCGTGGCATCCATGTTGTGGGTGAGGCAATTGCACTTCAATCTTAATGCTCTCATTGTTTGTTTGTTGTTTAACACCCCACTCAGCTATTTTCCTGCTGTATGATGGCATAATTAATAATTAATCTGGCCCAGACAATCCAGTGATTGACAGCAGGAGTATTGATCTAAGAAATCGAGTGTGATGTGTACCTAGAAATTCAGTGAATCTGACAATCTGCTCCAGTTAGTTGCCCCTTACAACAACATGGGTTGCTGAAGATCAATTCTAACCCGGATCTTTCTGGGTCAAAACTCTGATTAGAAAAGTCTTGCTGAATAGGTAGGCAGTATTCAATATACCAGCCACAAATAAGTTTAAAAGCTTCTTGTTTCATGGGTTTTTTAATGCGATATTGCATATTTCAGAGAAGATAATCAGGATGGATTTTTGTCCGGAGAACATTCTGAAGACTGATGTTATAGGGTCTGGTCAAGTGGTCAACTGGACATCGCCTGTTTTCAGAGACAACAATAACAACACCATTCCCTTAAGCTGCTCCATTCCTAACGGATCGGTGTTTCCGATTGGAACAAGGAATGTCCGCTGCACACCACAGGACACTGTGCAGAACCTACCTATCTGTGTGTTCTCTGTGACACTGGAAGGTATGTGCAAACTTTCAGGAAGGAAACATAGATATGCAACCAGGTATTTAGAAGGATATGGCTGGAATAATATAGAGCAGTTGAACATTCAGTGTCAGACATGGTTGCCAAAGCACAAAGTTAGAGATTTTCAATTCCATGTTTGTTGTTTTGTCATCTCAATGCTCAGCTTCAGGGAAGACTACTGATAAGTTCTCAGGTATGTCCCAAACTTGTTCACAGATTAATGCCTGACCTCGAAAGTTTAAAGCTGATCATGAAATTCCAAAATGCTAAAAAAGTTCAAATATTTTTCTGTATTAGGAGTGTAGAGCCATTAGTTGAAAAAGCAGTGATATAACACACATGTGTTGACTGAAATAAAATGACCATCGTTAGCATTGAAACATTAGACACCTGGTCCTTGTCTTCTCTCTGCTCTGTCTGTGAACATCTCCTAGTGTAGTTCTGATTCCTCTTTCAGGTGTTGTGTGTCACCATCCACGGGAACCCCTGCACGGCAGCGTCACATGCTCGCAGTCATCGGATGCACTGACGCTCTGCAGCGTCAAGTGTAACAGCAACTATGACTTCTACCGCCAACCTCAACTCATCTACCGCTGTCTCAATGGACAATGGGCACTTCACCAGAGGAACACATGGTGGCCAGACTGTTCACGTATGTACAGAGGAAATACCCCTACAGTTGCACTGTGACATGAGGTAGTAGCAATACCCTGGCTGACATTGTGACTGGTGTTGTAGCCAGGAACACATAGGTCAAGCTGTAGACTACTGGTGTTGTTGCCAGGAACACGTAGGTCAAGCTGTAGACTACTGGTGTTGTAGCCAGTAACACATTGGTCAAGCTGTAGACTACTGGTGTTGTAGCTAGGAACACATTGGTCACGCTGTAGACTACTGGTGTTGTAGCCAGGAACACATTGGTCAAGCTTTAGACTACTGGTGTTGTAGCCAGGAACACATAGGTCAAGCTGTAGACTACTGGTGTTGTAGCTAAGAACACATAGGTCAAGCTGTAGACTACTGGTGTTATAGCTAGGAACACATAGGTCAAGCTGTAGACTACTGGTGTTGTAGCCAGGAACATATTGGTCAAGCTGTAGATTACTGGTGGTGTAGCCAGGAACACATAGGTCAAGCTGTAGACTACTGGTGTTGTAGGCAGGAAGACATTGCTCAAGCTGTAGACTACTGGTGTTGTAGCTAAGAACACATAGGTCAAGCTGTAGACTACTGGTGTTATAGCTAGGAACACATAGGTCAAGCTGTAGACTACTGGTGTTGTAGCTAGGAACACATAGGTCAAGCTGTAGACTACTGGTGTTGTAGCCAGGAACACATTGCTGAAGCTGTAGACTACTGGTGTTGTAGCCAGGGACACATTGGTAAAGCTGTAGACTACTGGTGTTGTAGCCAGGAACACATTGGTAAAGCTGTAGACTACTGGTGTTGTAGCCAGGAACACATTGGTCAAGCTGTAGACTACTGGTGTTGTAGCTAGGAACACATTGGTCAAGCTGTAGACTACTGGTGTTGTAGCCAGGAACACATAGGTCAAGCTGTAGATTACTGGTGTTGTAGCTAGGAACACATTGGTAAAGCTGTAGACTACTGGTGTTGTAGCCAGGAACACATTGGTCAAGCTGTAGACTACTGGTGTTGTAGCCAGGAACACATAGGTCAAGATGTAGACTACTGGTGTTGTAGCCAGGAACACATGGGTGAAGCTGTAGACTACTGGTGTTTTTGCTCCAGGCTGACATCTGATTATTCTTCTGAATAAAACAACACTCACAACAAATTAGGTGTTAGGAGTATCCTCTTTAAAATTATATGTAGTGTTTATGTGATTTATTATGTAGTTTCTTTTTTATTCTAAACTATATATAACAACAGGGTAGCTCATTGCTGAATAGGGCATGTACAGTTTATTGATATACTGTTTGCCAAACTATTTGCAGGCACCAGACATCCAAGTCGTGCAAGGATGAAGCCATATGCTGAATATTTCTACTATGGTGGGGCATGTGAACAGAAGAAGAATGTGATTGCCCGGAAGTTTGAGGAATGGATTCAGAGTCGTTCATGGCAGGTGTGTGGCTCTGATTCCTGTCCTCTAGATGATATCAAGGTGTCCTGTGGAGTCGACTCACGGAGGCGCAGGGAGGTCAGGTTACCAGGATACCAAACAACCAGGTCAAGAGACTCACCATCTGGCCAAGTGTATTTTGAAAAGATACGGGGCATCAAAAATGGACAATTCGAGGTGAATAGTCAAGGTGTTTCCAGGACTTTGTTGAAGGTTTCAGGTGGCTCAAGGACAAGACAAAAGAGGAACAGTAAGGCTCCAGACACTTTTCCAAATCCCAAGGAACGTCATTTTCCAATCCATGTTGGTAAAAGGAACTTAGGGAGTATGTTAGTGAATCCAACTGTATTTATGCCATCTGGAGGTGGTGAGACATATGCTGACAACATCATGGTTGATGAGCCAAATCCTGGTGCTGGTGCTGGTGCCTCCACAACAGTGGGAGTTCCATATGTCACCAGTATTCATGACGGCACTACAGACAAAGACAATGGTCCAGATGCTCTGGCTGCAGATGAACCTAATGATGGAGTTGAGGATGATCCCCTGCCTGTAACAATGCCAAGATCTGGTGATGAAACAACATCACTCAGACCTGAATCTCAATCAACCGATTTTGCATCGTCCCAACCAACAAGTCAGGAGTACTCAACCAGGGATAACTCCTTACCAACAACACCATCAGTACAATCAACAACATCTGCATTGCCAACTAATGCTGGAGATTCTCATGTGACTGTGAACACTCCAAGTGGCAACACAACTGAGAGGGTCAAGATCCAATTCACTCTGACCCTGTCCTCTAACATCACTGACATGACCATCCAGGAACAGCTGGTGGTAACAGACCTCCTGTACAACATAGCTGACAATCTGGGCCATCTGCTGAATGAAAGCAGGCTTGTTCTGGACAACTCCTCAGATGTCCTCCTGCCAGCAGCACGTATGTCCTACGCCGAGCCACAGTTTGATGACTGTGAACCTGGATTCATCACAAGGGACTCGTATAGCAGCAAGACATGTAGTAAGTCCTTTTCCAGCTTGTGGCTTTAATCCATCAATCTGTCCAAGCATTCAAATTTTTCTCTACCAACTGCAGAGATGAGACTGATAAGGTAGTAGGAATAGCATGGTGTCAAAATGAAATTGTTCATTTGATGATGAATTTATTGTCCATTTGCTTAAAACTATTTTGTTTGGGGAAATTATTTTGTTATTGTTCTTCATACAGTAATGTGCCCTGTGGGAACATACAATGCAAACAGAACTTGCACTGACTGTCCAGTTGGCCAGTTCCAAGACCAGGAGGGTCAACTGGAGTGCCAGCAGTGTCCAGACAACACAACTACCATGGCTGAGGGGGCCAGCAACAGCACGGACTGTAGAAGTAGGTGAAGGCAGCGAAGGCACTGGAATAAGTACAATAGTCCTTAATGTGCTAGGATCCACTTATTATAGGTTCAAATCACAAATAAGGATACTTCATTAATCATTACCTTCCTTGTGTGCTTCGATTTCACCAAAGTAACTGATAAGCATCTATAATCTGTGTCAGTTTGAGTTGACACCCATTGTCATTGAAGTAGTGTTCAAAAATTTGCATTAAACTAAAATTGCATACTCTCTGATTTGAAAACAGCTTCAGGTTGTGAAGGGCACTGTTAGGGAGTGGTTCCTATTTCAAAACTGTGCCATAGTTGATGGTCTTGTTATAAGATCTGTTACAAGATGTCACTGGTAGATTACATATGATTCCTGTTTGAGAATGGTGATTTAGTTGAGGCCTTAAAATTGTTGTAATGGTTATTCTGTTGAAAGACATGTTCAGGTTGTTATGCTGTTATTCAGGCCACGTTGCACTTTCTGATGTTGCACACATGTTCCAGCTCCATGTACTCCTGGGTACATCTCTTCATCTGGACTTGCTCCCTGCATTCCGTGTCCAACTGGAACCTACCAGGTCGTTCTGGCAGCCAGAACATGTCAGGACTGTCCGACAAACATGTCCACTCTCCACCAGGGGTCAGACTCAGTAGGACAATGTCAGCATGTCTGTTTACCAGGAAGTTATGGTCAGGGTGGAATTGAGCCTTGTGAGTTATGTCCTCTTGATTCTTACCAACCACAAGGTGGCAGCACAGACTGTCTCCTCTGTCCAGGAAAAAAGATGGCAAATGTCACTGGTGCCATTTCTGAAGATCAGTGTCTTGGTATGTACTACATGTTCTGGACATTGCAAACAAACATTGATCTTCACATTGCAGGAATATTGCCAAGTTTGCTAATTCTTATTCAATCTTATTAATTTCTCAAGTATTCTGTGAAGGCTGATGGCATCAATCTACTTTGAATACTTTCACCTAAATCTTCTGCATTTTTTCAGATTATGACCCCTGCCTCAGTAATGCTACAGTCCCATGTGAGAACGGGGGTCAGTGTGTGTCCGTTTCCCAGAATGGGACAATGTGTGTGTGTCCAGCAGGGTACATCGGGTCATGGTGTGAGACGGAGGTCTTGGAATGTGTGTCCAGCCCATGTATCAACAATGGGACGTGCACAGAAGGGGTTGGGAACTTCACATGCAACTGTTCCAGTGGATATACAGGTACTGTAACAAGATATACAGGTACTGTAACAAATAATACAGGTACTGTAACAAGAACTATAGGTACTGTAATGAGAAATAAAGGTACTGTAACAAACTATAGGTACTGTAACAGGATATACAGGTACTATAACAGGATATCTAATGACAGTAGTAAGATATACAGCGAAGTTTAGTTACTGATAGTCAACTGTATTTTCCAGGTATATTTTGTGAGCTGGACATTGATGCCTGCATATCATCACCATGTCAAAATGGTGGGTCCTGTAGGGATCTTGAAGGAGCCAATGGCTATTCGTGTTACTGTCAGAGTGGTTACCTAGGAGACAACTGTGAACAGCTGGATGAATGTCATGAATATAACTGTTACCATGGCTACCCGTTCAATGATGGCGGAATCTGTAGATGTAACTGTCAGGGAGGTTTTGCAGGTATGTACAAACCATGGAGCAAGTACAGACGGTTGTGTCATTATATCTACTCTACTGCCATTGTAACATGAGAAACACACTGGCTCTTTTACTAGATGGGTGAGTTAGTCACTGTTTAGGTAGATGGTCAGTAGTGAGTGAGTGAGTGAATTGGGTTTTACGCTACTTTTAGCAATACTGCAGCAATATCACAGTGGGGGACACAAGAAGTGGGCTTCACACATTGTACCCATGTGGGAAATCGAACCTGGGTCTTAGGCGTGATGAGCGAATGCTGTAACCACTAGGCTACCCTACCGCCCCTGATGGTCAGTAGAAGTGGGTGAGCGATTAATGTTATAAATGTCTGACATGCACTATCCTATATATCTTTATACTCCATGCAGTACCACTCATCTTGTATCTTTGTTTCTAAAGCGAAATTTCAAATCATGCACAAAAACTTGATAACCTAATTTACAGCATATATAATGACAATGGTAAAGATTAAAAACTGAGTTGCTGTATAGAGTGTCTGTCCTTGTGTAAATATGTATGTAGTATAGGAGTATATATCTGGTATATATATAGTGCATTTCTGAAATTCATAATATTAATTGGTGTCTAAACAAGGGCTTGTGGAGTGGGTAGGTAGTTAGATGGGTGATGTTGGAAATCACTTGGGGGGTAGGTGAGTGGGGAGATAAGCAGATGCCTCTAGTAGATGCCTTAGTTCGTAGATGATTTGGTACAAAGGTCCATGAGTAGGTAGTTGATGTGTGAGAGGGTAAATGTGTCAGTAGATATGTGGTTGGGTAGATGGGTGAATCAGTAGATAGGTACATTGGTAGATACTTAGGTAGATGGGTGAATCAGTAGATAGGTGCATTGGAAGATACTTAGGTAGATGGGTGAATCAGTAGATAGGTGCATTGGTAGATACTTAGGTAGATGGGTGAATCAGTAGATAGGTGCATTGGTAGATACTTAGGTAGATGGGTGAATCAGTAGATAGGTGCATTGGTAGATACTTAGGTAGATGGGTGAATCAGTAGATAGGTGCATTGGTAGATACTTAGGTAGATGGGTGAATCAGTAGATAGGTGCATTGGTAGATACTTAGGTAGATGGGTGAATCAGTAGATAGGTGCATTGGTAGACACTTAGGTAGATGGGTGAATCAGTAGATAGGTGCATTGGTAGACACTTAGGTAGATGGGTGAATCAGTAGATAGGTGCATTGGTAGACACTTAGGTAGATGGGTGAATCAGGATAGGTGCATGGGTGGGTGAATCAGTAGATAGGTGCATTGGTATATACTTAGGTAGGTGGGTGAATCAGTAGATAGGTGCATTGGTATATACTTAGGTAGATGGGTGAATCAGTAGATAGGTGCATTGGTAGATACTACTTGGTAGATGGGTGAATCAGTAGATAGGTGCATTGGTAGATACTTTGGTAGATGGGTGAATCAGTAGATAGGTGCATTGGTAGATACTTTTAGGTAGATGGGTGAATCAAGTAGATAGGTGCATTGGTAGATGCTTAGGTAGAAGGGTGAATTAGTAGATAGGTGCATTGGTAGATACTTAGGTAGATGGGTGAATCAGTAGATAGGTGCATTGGTAGATACTTAGGTAGATGGGTGAATCAGTAGATAGGTGCATTGGTATATACTTAGGTAGATGGGTGAGGTAGATAGGTGCATTGGTAGAACTTAGGTAGATAGGGTGAATTGGTAGATAGGTGCATTGGTAGATACTTAGGTAGATGGGTGAACTTTGGTAGATGGGTGAATCAGTGGTAGATAGGTACATTGGTAGATACTTAGGTAGATGGGTGAATCAGTAGATAGGTGCATTGGTAGATGCTTAGGTAGAAGGGTGAATTAGTAGATAGGTGCATTGGTAGATACTTAGGTAGATGGGTGCATTGGTACATTGGTAGATACTTAGGTAGATGGGTGAATCAGTAGATGGTGCAGGCACTGGTAGATGGGTAATTGACAGACACTTAGGTGGATGGGGAATTAGTAGATAGGTAGATTAGGGTAGATGGGTGAATCAGTAGATTTGAGGTAGATGGGTGAATCAGTTAGGTAGATACTTAGGTAGATGGGTGAATCAATAGATAGGTGCATTGGTAGATACTTAGGTAGATGGGTGAATCAGTAGATAGGTGCATTGGTAGATACTTAGGTAGATGGGTGAATCAGTAGATAGGTGCATTGGTAGATACTTAGGTAGATGGGTGAATCAGTAGATAGGTGCATTGGTGGATACTTAGGTAGATGGGGGAATTAGTAGATAGGTGCATTGGTAGATACTTAGGTAGTGGCCAGATTTTCAAGCATATGGTTAAGTTGGTAGATATTTTGGTATATGGGTGGTTTGGTATATGGCTTGGGAAATGTGACAAAAAGTGTGAAAAACATTTATTAAAGGTTTTCAAATTATTGACGACTGTTTTTTCTTTGAATGTCAATTTTTTGTCGTTTATTGGTTTCACCAAAGTGGTATATGTCTCGTGTTTTCCCCAAGATTAGATTGAGATGCCTTGATACATCAGAAATATTGTTACAAACAGTGTGTTTAAATTAAACTCACTCACAATTACTTTTTGTCACAGGTGTGTATTGTGATATCCTGATTGACCTCTGCTTGACCTTCCCATGTCAAAACTCCAGGAAGTGCCGCACATTTCAGAATGATTTTGAGTGTGATTGTCTCCCAGGCTATGTTGGTAAGTACTGACATGTTTATAGTCAACTGTTTGGTGCTCCACATTCAGTACATAACACACTCTCATTTGCTCATGGAAATAGAAAATGGGCGACAACAGTGCCCTTATTCGATTAGATGTGAAACTTTTCAATTGGACAGAAATTATTTCTATATAAATTACCTTGATGTGTTTTTGTTTGCAGGTAAACAATGTTTGTTTGTTTGCAGGTAAACAATGTTCTTTTGAAATTGATGAGTGTGCCAGCAGTCCTTGTCAGAATGGGGGAACCTGTTTTGACCGAGTGAATGGTTACTACTGCAACTGTCCAGGGGGCTTTATTGGTGACCACTGTCAAGGAGGTACAGTTGTCAATCTGATAGAAATCAATCTGAATGATGTAACAAACAAACTATATGTTAACTATAAAGTGTATATTTATAGTACTTTTTCTGTCTCATGCAATGCACTTTCTGTTGCTCTTTTGGACCCGTGAAGATCTGGATTAGAATTTGTCTTCAGTAACTCATGCTTGTCGTAAGAGGCGACTAATGGGATCGGGTGGTCAGGCTCGCTGACTTGGTTGACACATGTCATTGTATCCAATTTGCTCAAGCTATTGATCACTGGATTGTTTGGTCCAGACTCCATTATTTACAGACAGCCGCCATATAGTTGGAATATTGTCAAGTGCGGCGTAAAACTAAACTCACTCACTGTTGTTCTTTTTACTGTGGAGTGGAAACCTGAAATGAAAATAGTTTTCAGCCTCTTTAAACACTTCACCCAAACAAACCTGCTGTTGTTATTGATATGCACTAGAATGTCATGCAGAGCATGCAACTAGCCCAGGCTTTTTCATGTGACAGCCAGTTCAAGTCATGTCTTGGAGCCGGAATCATCTGGGTTGGTTGGGCAGGAAACCATCGTTTGAGATAGGATAAGTCTTGTAAATATACAATTTATAATTAAAATTTTCAAACTTAAAAACTTATCTCACATTATGCGTTATTTGACATGGACCGGTAATCCCACGCATCAGCCAGTTGTGTGTGAAATGTGCATAATGTCTGAGAGTGCGTGTAAAATCTCCAAGTATCATCCGCAAGACAGGCAGATTGAGTATTATCTGTGAAGTATTGCCTTGAGTGGATTGTGGTCTGTAGGAGTAAGGTTCTGCCCTGGAAGCATCGGAGACAGGATAAGTCACCTATGGGTCTCGGCTACAATAATACTCTGAAGGAGTATCTCAAGGATGTGTCTTTGGCAGGAATCAGCCAAAGTGAGATTTGTTGAGCCATCTGAGAGGCTCCTTTTTATGATGGGACCAAAATATTTTGAATGTGACTAATAAACTCTGTCCTTTGTCCTCTGAGAACTGCCTTCATCAAGACTGCAGATCCTGATACAATCAATGTAAGGTGAATGAGGTGAGGTTAGGTGAGGTGAAATTGTGTTTAACGTTGTGCTTGAGAATATTTCACTCATATGACGACGTGCATGCGTGTGTATGTGTATGTGCGGCTGCTCCAACCAGTCCTTGTTGTACCCATTAATGCCGAGCCAGGCAGGAACCAACAAGTACCATATTTTAACGCCTTTTTGGTATGGCGCAGTCGGGATTGAACCGCGACCTTCGCTCTCAGGCGGACGCTTCAACCATGGAGGCGGTCTAGGTGAATGAGGGTGATGGAAAAGTCCATTACATCTTGCACAAATTAGCCCAATGGGTGGTCCACATATCTGCACCCAACCTCTTGATTATTTCATTATCGTTCTTAAAAAAAAGTTGCCTTTATTCTTTCTACTATTTCTTATGTCTGTTTTTTTCAAGATGAAACAAAATCCCAATATCTGGACTGGATATTTGGTGGTGTTTGGGCAAGGTGTTAAAAAAGGCTGAAAATGTTATTTCAGGTCTATATTCAGGTGATAATGTGATATGGGATTAAAGTTTTGGGGATCCTAAAGTGTGTATAACAAACTACAGTTATGATGAACTAAAATCAATGGTCCCTTGGAGTTCAGTATAACCATACAATATGATTCTACACAGCTTCAACCTGTGAAGGTCTGGGTTAGAATACTGATGTTCAGTAACCCATGCTTGTCGTAAGAGGCGACTAACGGATCGGGTGGTCAGGCTCGTTGACTTGGTTGACACATGTCATCGGTTCCCAGTTGCGCAGATTGATGCTGATGCTGTTGATCACTGGATTGTCTGGTCCAGACTCATTTATTTACAGACCGCTGCCATATAGCTGGAATATTGCTGAGTGCGGCGTAAAACTAAACACACTCACTCACTCACTCTCTCTACACAGCTTCGTATTCGGATAATCAGTTACTCAGGTATATATGCTTGACATGAAAATCTTGTGTATTAATAGTAGAAAGATCACTAAAATATGAGTAGGTACATGACACCATACTGTACATAATGCCAACATTGATTTATTTCCTCACAAACTTAAGAGACAGATAGTTGGTTTATGTTTATCAACTCCATAAGTAGGTGCTCATTTTGTACTTCAATTACAAGTACTGATTCTCCAAAGATGCATATACCCCTGAGACCTGCACTTTAATACCTCAGATTCTGACCCAGTAACATAATTAGTTACAAAGTTATGAAGTTGAGTTGTGTGAGTTCTTTTGTGTGGGTTAACAGTCTGACTAACTGGAACAGTCTGAGAGTTGAAGTCACTGAAGATATAGCAGGCAGACAAGGTTGAGTTGTACACTTGACAGGACCCTCATGTTGTTATACCAATGTCAATCAAACACTGCCATGACACACTGTGAGTGTTAACACTGACAGCCATAATGTGACACTGCCATGACACACTGTGAGTGTTAACACTGACAGCCATAATGTGACACTGCCATGACACACTGTGAGTGTTACCACTGACAGCCATAATGTGACACTGCCATGACACACTGTGAGTGTTACCACTGTCAGTGACATCCATAATGTAACACTGCCATGATGCACTGTGAGTGTTAACACTGTCATCCATAATGTAACACTGCCATGACACACTGTGAGTGTTACCACTGACATCCATAATGTGACACTGCCATGACACACTGTGAGTGTTACCACTGACAGCCATAATGTGACACTGCCATGACACACTGTGAGTGTTACCACTGACAGCCATAATGTAACACTGCCATGACACACTGTGAGTGTTACCACTGACAGCCATAATGTGACACTGCCATGACACACTGTGAGTGTTAACACTGACATCCATAATGTGACACTGCCATGACACACTGTGAGTGTTACCACTGACATCCATAATGTGACACTGCCATGACACACTGTGAGTGTTACCACTGACATCCATAATGTGTTAACACATCCATGCCATGACACACTGTGAGTGTTAACACTGACATCCATAATGGGACACTGCCATGACACACTGTGAGTGTTACCACTGACAGCCATAATGTGACACTGCCATGACACACTGTGAGTGTTACCACTGACAGCCATAATGTGACACTGCCATGACACACTGTGAGTGTTACCACTGACAGCCATAATGTGACACTGCCATGACACACTGTGAGTGTTAACACTGACATCCATAATGTAACACTGCCATGACACACTGTGAGTGTTAACACTGACAGCCATAATGTGACACTGCCATGACACACTGTGAGTGTTAACACTGACATCCATAATGTGACACTGCCATGACACACTGTGAGTGTTAACACTGACATCCATAATGTGACACTGCCATGAATGTGACACTGCATCCATAATGTGACACTGCCATGACACACTGTGAACACTGTGTTACCACTGACATCCATAATGTGACACTGCCACACTGACACACTAATGTGAGTGTTAACACTGACATCCATAATGTAACACTGCCATGACACACTGTGAGTGTTAACACTGACATCCATAATGTGACACTGCCATGACACACTGTGAGTGTTAACACTGACAGCCATAATGTGACACTGCCATGACACACTGTGAGTGTTAACACTGACATCCATAATGTAACACTGCCATGACACACTGTGAGTGTTAACACTGACATCCATAATGTGACACTGCCATGACACTGCTGTGAGTGTGTTAACACTGACATCCATAATGTGACACTGCCATGACACACTGTGAGTGTTACCACTGACAGCCATAATGTGACACTGCCATGACACACTGTGAGTGTTACCACTGACAGCCATAATGTGACACTGCCATGACACACTGTGAGTGTTAACACTGACATCCATAATGTGACACTGCCATGACACACTGTGAGTGTTAACACTGACATCCATAATGTGACACTGCCATGACACACTGTGAGTGTTAACACTGACATCCATAATGTAACACTGCCATGACACACTGTGAGTGTTACCACTGACATCCATGTAACACTGCCATGTTACACACACACTGTGAGTGTTAACACTGACATCCATAATGTGACACTGCCATGACACACTGTGAGAGTGTTAACACTGTCATCCGTAATGTAACACTGCCATGAGTGTGTAACACCACTGACATCCATAATGTAACACTGCCATGACACACTGTGAGTGTTAACACTGTCATCCATAATGTGACACTGCCATGACACACTGTGAGTGTTAACACTGTCATCCATAATGTAACACTGCCATGACACACTGTGAGTGTTAACACTGACATCCATAATGTAACACTGCCATGACACACTGTGAGTGTTACCACTGACAGCCATAATGTGACACTGCCATGACACACTGTGAGTGTTAACACTGACAGCCATAATGTAACACTGCCATGACACACTGTGAGTGTTAACACTGACAGCCATAATGTGACACTGCCATGACACACTGTGAGTGTTAACACTGACATCCATAATGTAACACTGCCATGATGCTCTGTGAGTGTTAACACATGACATCCATAATGTGACACTGCCATGATGCACTGTTAGTGTTAACATCTGTCATCCATAATGTAACACTGCCATAACACACTGCCATGACACACTGTGAGTGTTACCACTGACATCCATAATGTGACACTGCCATCACACACTGTGAGTGTTAACACTGACAGCCATAATGTGACACTGCCATGCCCCCCTTAGAGTGTTAACACTGACAGCCATAATGTGACACATTCCCCATTTCTTCTCTTTCAGAAGTTAACGCCGACTTTGACCTAGTTTTTGCTCAGAGGTCATCATATGGTTTTGTTTCAATGGAAAGGGAGGTAATCCCGGCACTGACAGCAGTCAGCGTCTGTACCTGGGTGAGAACCAGTCAAGTCCTGGGATCAGGAACTATTTTCTCCTATACAATACCTGGACATGAAGGTGATGGCATCATTGTACCAGAGTTTGGACTGAGTGATGATGGAGTATTGAAGGTAACAACCCTTCTACAATTGTTTGTAATAAAGATGAAGCAAACAGGAATATTTCAAACAACTTTGTTTGGTTTGGGAAAAACATATGATATGCATATATATTTTTTTACATCTTTGATTCCGAAATGAGTAATTGTGAATTTTGGAGAACAGAATATATTGCACGATCTAATTTTCACATATAAATGAAGTGCTGAAGCAAATAGAGAACTTTAAGCTAATTCCACCTCTATCATACATTTTATCATATCTGAAGAAATATTTGGAGATGAAAAGATGTTTGGTATCAACTGATTTGAGAAAGTCAATTTCATGATAACACTTATGCATAGTGGTAAACTATATGAATTATTGATAACAGAAAATATGCATAAAAAACACCTCATGAGTGTCTCTTGTGACCAAGCGTTTGTGAAGTTCACATACAACTCACCATCACCTTTGATTCCAGCTGTCCCTGAGGCAGGAGAGTGTGTCTAGCAGTGTAACACTGGCACCCAACGTGTGGCAACATGTCTGCGTCACCTGGCGCGGCGACGGTGGAGCATGGAACATGTACATCAATGGAACAAGACAAGCAGCTGGAGTGGGACTGGCAATGGGGTATGAACTGATTGGTGGAGGCACCTTGGTTATTGGTAAGACAATCTCATGGTCAGGTTGACTTTGTAGGAAGTTCATCCATGATGTTTGGATTGAAATGGCTCACAAGCAATGGTGGTTTAGGTTTTCTATTGACATTAGAAATTCATTCTCAATACTACTGGTTATGATGCCCAAAATCTTGTAAGGTGTAGTGACCAGACGATAAATATTTTTTCTTCAGATTTTCATAATTTGTGGTATGGCAAGAATAGTATTTTTCTTTAATGGATGAGACCAGAAATTTGATAAAGAGAAAATAGAATACTAAAGAACATGGTCCTGTTCAGTGGCCAAAGGGAATCCATTATGGTGCCATTGTACAAAACAACCTTAGCGGTAAGACTACCTTAAGTCTATGTTAAGGTATGGGAGTTATGGTCACCTTAACGCTAAGACTACCTTAAGTCTATGTTAAGGTATGGGAGTTATGGTCACCTTAACGCTAAGACTACCTTAAGTCTATGTTAAGGTATGGGAGTTATGGTCACCTTAACGCTAAGATCGCTTTGTACAGTGAGACCCAGGTAAACATACACAGGAGAGAGTAGGTGTGATGGGCGACTACATTCAGAAGGTTGACAATGAGAGTTTGCTTTGAAGGTTTGCCATCTGAAGTCACCTTATTTATATTCATCAAACATATGTGGTGGCACGTGGTCCTGTTCATAGGGGTCAGGTCACAAATCAGGTGAAGTTAAGCGATGTTGGGTGCAGTCACAGTCATTGGATGGGTGACCATGTTTGGCAGCTTGACTCCTGAGAGTTTCTAGGACGTCGGTCCTGCCCCACAATGAAGCACATGTGGTCTCACCCTAGGCAGTGAATCTATTCAAAACTGCCTCTGTTACCCTGCAGAAAATGGGTACCCGGTGCAATAAAGTCATGTGACTATAACCTTCTAGCCCAAGGCAGCTTAGGTTATCCAGGGTAATAATAATCAGATTGTTTCAAGCATGCATTGTGCATGGAGCAATGCGCATGATATATGGACTATTATTGTATGTAACCTTGTCTATTCTCTTTCTAAACAGCCTACAGTTATACCTTTGTAAATGATATTATTTACAAATCAGGTGATGTTAATGGAATCAATGTATATCCTTCAGGTCAGCAACAAAATACTCAGGGCAACATCTTCAACTTTTGGGAGTCCTTTATTGGAGAGATAAGCCAATTTAACATCTATGGTGAGCCTCTTTCTGAAGACCAGATCACTGTGTTAGCCAATCAGAGCAAGTGTGACATGTCGTATGGTTCTGTGTTGTCATGGACACAAGTCGTGGATGGAATCTATGGACATGTTCTTATCAGAAACCGATCGCGATGTTTGGGTGAGTTGTTTGTATTCTTTACTCTCAATTTGAGGAGTGGGGATTACAGGGATGAGTGCTGAGACGTAACACATGTTATATTTGGGATTACACTTTCTTAGTAAAGTACAGATTCTTGTACTTTTGTTGGGCTGAGTCCCATGCGGGATTCAAACCGACACCCTGAGAGTCAGGCACCTAATTACCAGCACACAAAGTCAGCCCCCTAACCCGCTCAGCCACATACAGTTTCATCCCCACTAATTCTTGTTAGACGGAACTCATTTCTATATCCCCCGCAACTTCGTTGTTGTGGGGGATATAGAAACGAGTTCCGTGCGTCCGTCCGTGTGTCCGTGCGTCCATCACACTTTGTCTGAAGCATATCTCCTAAACTATTTGTGATAGCTTAACCAAACTTGGTACACATAGCAAGCATGATCCCTAGATGTGCCTTTTGGGGGTTAGACCGAGATGAATTTGGTGGTAGTGCTCATTTCTTGAGTAGATCTTAAAAACCTTTCAATACTCTCCTTCCACTTTGCTGTATACACTCCAAAACATTTGACGTAATCATAACTAGTAGACATATTCATAAAGAGTATTTTGTGGTTGTGGAGGATATTGATGACTTTGTCTTCTTGTTTTATCCTATATAGAACAAACTTTATGGATAACAACTTCTTTTTATTCGTGAGTGCGACGTTTCGATACAGATTCTTGTACCGTTGTCAAGCATTTATGCCTGAAGGATATACATTGATTCCATTAACATTACCTGATTTGTAAATAATATCATTTATGCTTGACAACGGTACAAGAATCTGTATCGAAACATCGCACTCACGAATAAAAAGAAGTTGTTATCCATAAAGTTTGTTCTATATTGTACTTCCCAACTTCTAAAATGCCACTCAAAGAAGTTGTTTTATCCTGTTGTGTCATTCACTGGAACATGTATGCAAACATCCTTCTTGGACTCCAGTATCAACCTGGCAGACAATTAATGGTAATAATAGTATAAGACATCCTGCAGACATTGATACATGGTGATGTTTTACAAGGTACACCATTCTTCTCTTTGCCAGGGTCCGTTTGGGCCATTTAGTGGCATTTTCACCTCGTTTCATTTGATGTTGACAGCAACCTAATAAGGGCAGTTTATCTGTCTTCCTGACCACAAGGTTTCATTTCCAGATGCCAGCGTTCTGTGAAGTGGTAGGAAAAAAGTACCATATTGCCTATAATAGATGCCCACACAACATATAACTTAATGTAATCCATGCATTGACATGGCATATCTTGGAGGATGGGGTCTGTTTAATGCTCTACCCTTGACATGATTCAACGACAGAGACACATGGGGATACTGGAAGTGAAAGCCAGTGATCATTACATGTGAAGTATGCTGTTTTGTGACAGGAATAATAACTTTCACTGAATGATAGACTTTGCTTCTTTTAGATGCTTAGCTTCTAACTAAGCTACCCTACTGCTTGCTCACCACTGTCAAGTACCTGCAAATTTGCACATTTTTTGCACTAATAGTGAAACAATTATTGGTCAAACAATAGACACAATTTTCTAAATTTATCACCATATTATATACCATGGCAAGTATGCAGGATAAACTTGTTCCATCTGCTGCAGATGTCAATGAGTGTAAGATGACGGACAACTACCCCTGTCGGCCAAATCATATTTGTGAGGATATGATTGGAGGATACAACTGCAGCCGTTGCCAGTATGGTTACCAAGGCGATGACTGTGATGAACCAATAGATGAGTGTCTGTTGGGTATTTGTCAGAATGGGTCTTCATGTACAGACGGCCCAGATCCATGGGACCTAGCCTGTCACTGTCTGCCTGGCTATACTGGTAAGAGATGGCCAACCGCAGCTTATAATGCTGTCTGTATTTGTTGGTTTTACATGATTAAGTAAGAATACCAACTGGCTCACAGATAATGAAGCCAGATGTAAAATGAGGATTGAAAGGACAGAATATACTCCTCTTCACTTGGTTGTTGTCACTCCAGCTTAGTAACAGTGTAAGAATCTCCACTGAAACATTACTACCCAGATAGCATTAAGACGTTGGCCCAATGTTGGCAATGGCTTTGCCAACATTGCCAACGTTGGGCCAATGTCCGAATGCTATCTGGGTAAATGCATTAAACCCGAAGTTTATCCATAAAGTTGTACACCAAGTTGTTTCCAAACTAAAGCTAAACAGTTCAGTTACCATTTTTATCAGATTTCTAATCCATGAAGATCTGGGTTAGAACTCATCTTCTGTAACCCATGCTTGTCATAAGAGGCGACTAACGGGATCGGGTGGTCAGGCTCGCTAACGTGGTTCACACATGTCATCGTATCCCAGTTGTGTAGATTGATGCTCATGCTGTTGATCACTGAATTGTCTGGTCCAGGCCTGATTATTTACAGGCCGTATGCCATATAGCTGGAATATTGCTGAGTGCGTCGTAAAACTCACTCCGATTTGTGTCACCTGGATTCCTTGTGGATACCACTGGATATGGCGTCAGGAAAGATGTCTGCTGATACAGATACTCGGACAAAGTAGCCAGTGGTACCCAACAGATATCTGACAGAAGGACAGCAGAAACAGATATTATCAACAAGTAACTGTCTTATTGTCTCTCTTCATCAGGTGCAAACTGTCAAAATACCATTGACTATTGTGAATCCAACCCATGTTTGAACAGCGCCGTGTGTGTGTCTCGAGTTGGTGGTTATGAATGTGAGTGTAGGTCTATCAACACTGGGCCACACTGTGAGGATCTCGGCTCTTCGTGCTGGCCCAATCCTTGTCAAAATGGTGGAGCCTGTTCTTCAATCGGTGACACATTTAATTGCAACTGTCCCGAAGGCTATAATGGCACAAGATGTGAAATCCACACCCGCAGATGTCGAGAAAACCCATGCCAAAACGGAGGGGCATGTACAGTTGAAAATGGCCGCCATGTCTGCTACTGCAACCTTCACTGGAAAGGTCATAGGTGTGAGGTGAAGGTTGTGACAGACTGTTCCTTGGCCCCATGTGTCAATGGTGGGACTTGTGAGGCTGAAGACAGTGACATTGGCTACATCTGCCACTGCCCCACACGGCCAGGGGTCCTGCTGGACTCCAACTGTGGCTATGTGAGCCCGTGTGATGCGTACCCATGTTTTGACCGAGGAGTTTGTGTGTCCATGCCTAACAACACCTTCATGTGTGACTGCAACCTGAGCTACAGCGGGAGGCAGTGTGAGATTGATGGCACTCTGGGACCGTCAACACCAACAACTTACACACTTGAGTCCACAACAACAGGTTGGTCATTCTCATCATCGGTGTGTTAATTGCTGACCTCCTTGTTACAGATCTGTGCTCATTGTCTGTGTGTTAATTGATGACCTCCATGTTACAGATCTATGCTCATCATCTGTATGTTAATAGATGACTTCCATGTTACAGATCTAGGCTCATCATCTGTGTGTTAATTGGTCACCTCCATGTTACAGATCTGTGCTCACAACCTGTGTTAATTGATCACCTCCATGTTACAGATCTATGCTCACAACCTGTGTTAATTGATCACCTCCATGTTACAGATCTATGCTCACAACCTGTGTTAATTGATGACCTGCATGTTACAGACCTGTGCTCATCATCTGTGTGTTAATTGATCACCTCCATGTTACAGATCTGTGCTCACAACCTGTGTTAATTGATCACCTCCATGTTACAGATCTGTGCTCACAACCTGTGTTAATTGATGACCTGCATGTTACAGATCTGTGCTCACAACCTGTGTTAATTGATCACCTCCATGTTACAGATCTATGCTCAGCATCGGTGTGTTAATTGCTGACATCCATGTTACATATCTATGCTCATCATCTTTGTGTTAATTGATCACCTCCATGTTACAGATCTGTGCTCACAACCTGTGTTAATTGATCACCTCCATGTTACAGATCTATGCTCATTATCGGTGTGTTAATTCCTGACATCCATGTTACAGATCTATGCTCATCATCTTTGTGTTAATTGATCACCTCCATGTTACAGATCTATGCTCACAACCTGTGTTAATTGATCACCTCCATGTTACAGATCTATGCTCATTATCGGTGTGTTAATTCCTGACATCCATGTTACAGATCTATGCTCATCATCTTTGTGTTAATTGATGACCTGCATGTTGTATGGATCTATGATCTAATGACCTGCATGTTACGGATCTATGCTCATCAGTTTTTGTGTTAATTGATCACCTCCATGTTACAGATCTATGCTCACAATCTGTGTGTTACAATGGTGGCACATGTGTGGAGCAGTCTGGGGTATGTGTGTGCCCCATGGAGTATACAGGGGCACGGTGCCAGGTGCAGAAGCACACAGGTATGAAGTCAATCATTCTTCCTGTCTTCAGAGGATATTTCTTTCTATTTTGTGATGGTACACTGACGTGACTGAATGCCAAATGAGAGTATGCAATGCCTTTGTTATACTGGACATTGCTCAGTCATTTACACCCACAAAGTCATGAAATTTGCTGAAACATGAAACCTAAATTGTAATGAAATTTGGTATTGGTTCAGTTGTTCTGTTTATGTTATCCATCACGGTAGCCATGAAACCTTTTATCTCTATCCCTGAACTTGAACATGTTCTACTTGTGATGACATACTTTCTTGTTATCATTAGTTCTGTATCAAGGCAGAATATATTTGAATATCAACGCTGACAGCAACCTTTCTTCAGTTGACAGTTTGTTGACTGTTGACTGCACATGCAGGTGCGCTGCAATGCCATGTCACAACTGTATCTGAGGTTGGGTGTTTTCTGATACAATAAAAAAGGCTGATGTCACAGTATGGCATGATCATGGATATATACTGAGGGGAAAAAATAAAGGATCACATGAAAGCACAAGTGTTCCATATTTGTTTCCAGGTTTCTTTACAAGCTATGCAATACAAAGCTTGTGAAGAAACCTCGAAAAAAATAAAGGAACACTTGGCCTTTCATGTGATCCCTTATTTCTTTCCCTCAGTATATCTTGCAGGTGCAGAGCCTGTAGTTATATTATGTCAACTACGTTTTCTTGTAAGTAGTCAAATAAAGAAATATATTGAGTACACCTTCTACTGTTTGGATGAAAAGTTTATTTGCTTTAGCACTAAAAACACCTACCCCTTGTTGCGTACTGCTTGAATACACATATTGTTTAGAAAAGACTACTAACCTGTCCCTTTCTTTGGCAGTACTGTCCAGCTATGAAGGGCAGGTGACAATCCTGATGCCCTACACCACCCGCAACAGACAGACGGTACTGGCTGACTTCAGTAGACAGGTGAGGTTATCCCTCGGTTATATCGTGACCAGAAGCCATTAGGATCCATAACTTTAACATAATAGGAAACTTGTAACAAGGTAGCTGCCAGCTCAAGCAGTATCGTATTTCAAATGTCATTATGCCTAGCATTTTTGCTTCAGGTTGAACATGTAATGTCGGCATTGAAAAGTACTGGGCAGCTGGATATCACCATCAAGTCTCTCAGGTAGAACCCTGCTGTCTCGCCATTCCTCATACTCAGAGCATAATTTGTAATTTAATTTGTCTTACATGTGGATGATATTTGAACTGTGTTGATAAAATAAGCTTTATTGTTCTTTTCCATAAGCAGATGTTTATTTCTAATAAGTAAATTGTACAGAATTGTTAAGCATGTAAATAAGCTCTTATACTGTGATATTTTTTACAGTCCATGAGTGTTTTATCAATAATTCTAATAACACCCATTTGCTTTTAGATTAGACATGATTTACATGAAAGGTTTTAGTATCTATACTTCAGTGTTGACTGATTCTACTCAAACTAAAAGATATTTGTGTATTAGGCCTTCAGCTGACAAGAGTGAAATGGTGGCTGAGTTTGAGGCAACTTACACCCAATATGTGACAAGTATGACTGAGAAGATTGGGTACATGACTCTGAGAAACGTTCTCCATGACGCAGTCAGCAGTGGCCATGTTGGAAACCTTCAAACCAGCATCAAGGGTTTCCACTTCCAGGAAACTCTCAAACCTGGTGAATGGCTACTCTTTTATAGCTATCACTAGACATAGATTTCAGGTCATGTGTCTTGGGTTCAGGCCTTGAGTTGTCCCAAGGACAATAAATGATGAGACGTCGCTTAAGATGAAAACCAATTTATTGCCTGTGAAATAATGAGATTACAACATTAGAAATATGTTGTGTATGTCCGACATGGTTGGATGGTGACATCAAAGTCTCTTTTTGTTATTATATGAATATATATATTGATGAAATAAACAATACAATTATAGATATAAGCTTTGTATATAATAGTTATACTTTAAACAAAAATTTCTCCCTCTTCTAATTCTTGACTGATGACAGCCCTGAAGTTTGTCACGAACTGATCACTCTGCAGGATGCGTTCTGAGTCGGATAGGCCTCTCTAACTGCAGAGCGTCCATCTGGGCAGGATGGGTTCTGAGTCGGGTAGGCCTCTCTGACTGCAGGGCGTCCATCTGGGCAGGATGGGTTCTGAGTCGGGTAGGCCTCCCTGACTGCAGAGTGTCCATCTGGGCAGGATGGGTTCTGAGTCGTATAGGCCTCCCTGACTGCAGAGTATCCATCTGGGCAGGATGGGTTCTGAGTCGGATAGGCCTCCCTGACTGCAGAGCATCCATCTGGGCAGGATGGGTTCTGAGTTGGATAGGCCTCCCTGACTGCAGAGCGTCCATCTGGGCAGGATGGGTTCTGAGTCGGATAGGCCTCTCTGACTGCAGAGCGTCCATCTGGGCAGGATGGGTTCTGAGTCGTATAGGCCTCCCTGACTGCAGAGCATCCATCTGGGCAGGATGGGTTCTGAGTTGGGTAGGCCTCCTGACTGCAGAGAATCCATCTGGGCAGGATGGGTTCTGAGTTGGATAGGCCTCTCTGACTGCAGAGTCCATCAGGGCAGGATGGGTTCTGAGTCGCGGCCTCCCCTGACTGCAGAGCATCCATCTGGGCAGGATGGGTTCTGAGTTGGATAGGCCTCTCTGACTGCAGAGCATCCATCAGGGCAGGATGGGTTCTGCGTCGGGTAGGCCTCTCTAACTGCAGAGCGTCCATCTGGGCAGGATGGGTTCTGCGTCGGGTAGGCCTCTCTAACTGCAGAGCGTCCATCTGGGCAGGATGGGTTCTGAGTTGGATAGGCCTCTCTAACTGCAGAGAATCCTTCAGGGCAGGATGGGTTCTGAGTCGGGTAGGCCTCTCTAACTGCAGAGCGTCCATCAGGGCAGGATGGGTTCTGAGTTGGATAGGCCTCTCTAACTGCAGAGAATCCATCAGGGCAGGATGGGTTCTGAGTTGGGTAGGCCTCTCTGACTGCAGGGCGTCCATCTTGGCAGGATGGGTTCTGAGTGGGATAGGCCTCTCTGACTGCAGAGCATCCATCAGGGCAGGATGGGTTCTGAGTCGGGGAGGCCTCTCTGACTGCAGAGCGTCCATCTTGGCAGGATGGGTTCTGCGTCGGGTAGGCCTCTCTAACTGCAGAGCGTCCATCTGGGCAGGATGGGTTCTGAGTCGTATAGGCCTCCCTGACTGCAGAGCATCCATCTGGGCAGGATGGGTTCTGAGTTGGGTAGGCCTCTCTGATTGCAGAGCGTCCATCTTGGCAGGGGATGCAGGCTAGTTACAAACATCGGGGCCATAATCTATCAAGAATAAGAAGATGAAGAAGTTTTTTTTAAAGTTCTTGTACATAGTTTACCGGTATTTCATTTGTTTGGGGTTCGTCCATTTTGGTTTGTGTCTGTTTGTTTCAGTGATTATCTTAGAAAACTTTCCTTGGTGAATTTAGTGAAATTGTTAAAAATTTGTTGTAAATGGAGGTGTTTTAAGATTGGGCTGTTACAATGTGTGACCTGATCATCTGTGTACGATCCATGTGATGTATGTGTGTTGAGACAATACTGGGCTGGTTTTATGGGTGTTGGTGGATCTACTAGTTAACAGGCCAAGTTGTGGAGAAGTTGGACTGAAGACATCTGAATTTATTTGTGTTGTTTGTTCCAGACTCCATGGGGAAGGACAGGACTGACCACATGACCATCTACTTGTCCCTGGGCCTGGTGTGTACCACCATCCTGATGGTATTTGTCATAGCCTGGGTAGTGTGCAAGATACGCAGACGCAGGAAGAGGAGGACCTCCATCAAGTGAGTGTGTAGTGTGTCTTGTGAAGTGTATCATGTGAAGTGAGTGTCTTGTGAAGTTAGTGTCTTGTGAAGTGTATCATGTGAAGTGAGTGTCTTGTGAAGTTAGTTTCTTGTGAAGTGTATCATGTGAAGTTAGTGTCTTGTGAAGTGTATCATGTGAAGTTAGTGACTTGTGAAGTGTATCATGTGAAGTTAGTGTCTTGTGAAGTGTATCATGTGAAGTGAGTGTCTTGTGAAGTGAGTGTCTTGTGAAGTTAGTTTCTTGTGAAGTGTATCATGTGAAGTTGATGTCTTGTAAAGTGTATAATGTGAAGTTAGTGACTTGTGAAGTGTATCATGTGAAGTTAGTGTCTTGTGAAGTGTATCATGTGAAGTGAGTGTCTTGTGAAGTGAGCGTCTTGTGAAGTTAGTGTCTTGTGAAGTGTATCATTTGAAGTTAGTGACTTGTGAAGTGTATCATGTGAAGTTAGTGTCTTGTGAAGTGTATCATGTGAAGTGTGTCTTGTGAATTGTATCATGTGATGATAGTGTCTTTTGAAGTATATCATGTGAAGTTAGTTTCTTGTGAAGTGTATCATGTGAAGTTAGTGACCTGTGAAATGTATCATGTGAAGTTAGTGTCTTGTAAAGTTAGTTTCTTCTGAAGTGTGTCTTGTGAAGTTTGTGTCTTGTGAAGTGTATCATGTGAAGTAAGTGTCTTGTGAAGTGTATCATGTGAAGTTAGTGTCTTGTGAAGTGTATCATGTGAAGTTAGTGTCTTGTAAAGTTAGTTTCTTCTGAAGTGTAGTGTGAAGTGTGAAGTGTATCATGTGAAGTAAGTGTCTTGTGAAGTGTATCATGTGAAGTTAGTGTCTTGTGTCTTGTGAAGTTAGTGTCTTGTGAAGTGAAGTGTATCATATGAAGTTAGTGTCTTGTGAAGTGTATCATGTGAAGTAAGTGTCTTGTGAAGTGTATCATGTGAAGTTAGTGTCTTGTGAAGTTAGTGTCTTGTGAAGTGTATCATATGAAGTTATTGTCTTGTGAAGTGTATCATGTGAAGTTAGTATGTTGTGAAGTGTATCATGTGAAGTGTGTCTTGTGAAGTTATTGTCTTGTGAAGTGTATCATGTGAAGTTAGTGTCTTGTGAAGTGTATCATGTGAGTGTCTTGTGCAGTGAAGTGTGCCATGTGATGTCAGTGTGTCAAGTGAAATATGTGTTAACTTATGTGAGTAGTTTATTGAAGTCATTGTGCAAAATTTGACTGCAAAGTTGTGTATACAAAATAGATAACAAAGTTTGGTTTGTTCTATCATTTCCTTGGCATACATATCTGTGTATGTCATGATCAGGGTGTTCAGGTTTTAAACTGTCAGTCTTAATACACAGAAACTGTATAACTTTTATTGAGGGTGTGAAAGTAAGGATTTTTTCAATGTGAATGCCATTGTCCTATCTGTCATTACTTTATCATAATGTTAAGTTTTGGATTAAACTAGCAACAGGTGGTAGGATGAAGAGTGATTAACCTCTGTCCTCTGTGCCAAGTTTTACAATGAACATTTATCCCTCCAGTCTGATACCAAGCATGAACAACGCTCCGGCAGTGAACATGACGATGCTGACCAACCCAGTGTTTGACCACTCTGATGAAGACCATCGAAGAGCACATGGCAGCATGACTGAGGGTTGGTGTTCACACTAGTGTTGGGAATTGGTTGAAATCTCACAATTGATAATTGCTTCATTACCAACAAACAATCATCGAAAAAATTGGTTCGCGTCATTTTTCAGATAATCCTATCCAGGTTGTTATTGAAGATATGTATAACATGATGCAACTTGCTACTTTAAAGTGATGACTTATATATCATGAACATAAACTTCCTGGAGTTTTCAACAAATATTCAGTCATGGCTTATCAGTTAGTGAAGTGAGTTTTCTAAGTATTAAACAAGTTTCCCTGACAACTTCTAAGATATGTTCCATCATGTTTCAAAGACTAAAACAGCAGTTCCAAAATCGTTTGTGTTTGATTATGAGAAAATGTGGTCAAATGTTTGGTCATTTGGCCCCTGGACCAATCTTCGATTATTTCAATTAATCGGAACACCACTAGTTCACACACATATGTTATAAGTTGTTGGTTTATTCTGACGGGGCCACAGCCTCCTGAACACAGTGTGTGACCATATAGCCAGCCACATACACTGCATACCTGGAGGGATAAGCCAACATTAAACATATCTATCTACTCTCCTCATACCTTACCACCATTAGAGATTGTCATGCATAGTGTTAGTGTGATGCCTTATTACCAGACAACAATTGTTCTTGTTTGCTCTGTGCATCACCTTCGGTCACAGATCCTTTTCACACACTGCTGCGGTCTTGTGGAACTCTTTACCCTTTGACCTGAAGCTCGCACCAACTCTGGACTCCTTTAAAAGCCATCTCAAAACGCACTTTTCATTCAGTTCTATGACTCATAAACAGCTCACTCTTACTGTACATATTGTTTTAATTGTAGCGCCATGAGCATGCTTACGAGGGTGGATTTATGCGCACTATAAACAGGCACTATTGTAATTATTATCACATACTCAATAGTCAGCGTTACTACATATTATGTGATGCTTGCTCACTGTAGAGCTGTTCACACCCAGATACAACCGGCCTCAGAAGAATGTCTGTTGCCATAAAAAAGGGGTTACCATTTGCAAGCTGCTGTAGCAGGGCACACGTATATGTGACACAATGCCAGTGATCAGTGCATTTCAAATATTTCACACATGAGACTGATCATTTGTTGCTTGTTGCCCTTCATTTTCTGTATGTAACATCATTTCATTTGACATCTTGAACCATCAGAAGTACAAGTATTCTAACTGAGACATTTTTACATAGAATTATGAATAAACCTTCATCATCGTCAAGTACTGGACATGAAGTAAATCTTGAAACAATGCATGTGATATTTCAGATAACACCTATGCTGAATTTGGAGAAACCATCATTCCATACGAGGTGACCTACTCCACCAAGCAGAATCTCAAGGAGTGTAATCTGGTGCGGGCTGCAGCCAGGAAGAACTCGGAGGTGTCATTCTCAACTCCGCCACCAACCCCAGCTGGGAAAGACAAGGGACATGACTCTGCTAAGCCCCTCCTTGACAAGGATTACCTCAGTCCTGTTGTGTCAAAGAATGAGCTCAGTCAGATGGAAGAGGTGCCAAAAGATGAAAAGAAATTATTGCCAAACTTGGGCAAGAATGGTCATGGGAACCCTGCATTTGACCAGAACGATTATCTTGAACCTGTAAAGTCATGTCCAAAGCCAAATTATGTGAAACAGCCTCAAGATCAAACTTCAGGATATGCAAATGAAGGTCATAATGAAAATGTAGGTCAAGGTGAACAAAGTCAGATGAAGGGATTAAGTGAGGGTGAAGCTAATCGTGATCAATCACCAAACAGTCATCAGTATCTAGACATGAAGGTTTTGACAGAAAAAGATAAAATGCACAAGTTACAGTTTGTAAATGAATCTGAAACAGGAGTGCCCCAAACCACTTCATTGTCAGAGAATCCAAGTTCACCTATTGACAGATTAGCTTATATGATCAACAAGCCAGTGAGGGGGGAGATAACTGCTGAGTATATAGAACCAATTCATGAGCGTCCCCCAGAGTACTTAGACATATGTCCCCCCAAACCTTCTGAACTTCCACAACCAGATCTGTCAAAAAGAAAGTTGCCTCCTCTGCCCAAAGGTGCTGGAAAGTAATAGAAAATTGTCCATATAATCCCCTGGCTTTGTAAAACACTGCTGCATATTATAAGACTGTTGATCTGTTGCTAATTTCACGTGTACAATCTTTAAAGATTGACAATTTTATTGGAGGAACCACAGAACCACAGAGGCAGAATCTTTGCATCCAATGGCTGTAAAAGACTATGTTCAATATTTAAAAAACAACAGTTAGAAATTAAAAGAAGTTAGTTTTAGCCACCAGTTTAAGTTCTGTACATACCATAAATAGCCAGAGTATGACAGATAAGTTCTGTTTACGCTGTACTGAGGCAAGTTTCCATTCCGTCCAGTTTAATGTCATGCTTTTGTCCTCACCAATAACAGTGGTGGATCAGCTGTTCCCTGAACCAAACTTACATCTGGGAGTTGGCATGGAACAACTTATGACTAAGGGTTATTTTGGCCCAATTTTCCAATAACTGTAATGGTATCTGATGTGTGGATGATTGTGAATTATGTTTCAACATATGCAGAATATTGGAGGGGCTATTATTGTGTCTTTCTTGCTGCCCCAGCATATAAACAAGATGTCCTGCTTTCTGTATATAGTAATAAAACACAGTTCGAATTTTGTTTTAGATTCATGTATATATATTAGAAACTGTAATATTCAATACGTGTACAGTTTCATCTATGAAAGGTTAACATCATATTCCGTGCACATGTCCGACACATGAACAATCTATTAATACAAATGGTTTGTGTACATTTATACCCAGTGAATGACCAGATGAACCCCGAAGGACTGTGATATATCTCAGTTTTAGATGTCTATCATGCATATATATGTTGTATATGAACACAACACGATCCATTGTCATCTTTTATAATGTTTGATGGCACCAATAAAGCCTTAATAGGCAACATTGATATTGTTGTGTGGTGGCATTTGGTCGTAAAACTGCAGTAGATTCAGCTACATAACAACTCGTAGACTGAGTTACAAATGAGCACGTAAATTCAGCTACATAACAGCTCGTAGACTGAGTTACATCTGTGCACATAGATTCAGCTGCATATCAGCACGTATATTTTAGCTAGATTCCAACTTCAAGATCCAGTTTCAAAGATTCCCTGATATAACAGCACGAAGGTTCAGCTACACATCAAAATACAGTTATATATCAGTAGGTAGATTCAGCTGCATGTGCAGATTCAGTTAGACATCAACGCGTAAATTCAGCTACCCATGATCGCGTAGATTCAGCTGGATATCAGTACAGTGGAAGCCCTCTAAACCGGCATTCGTTGGGACCAGCCAAAAAGCCGATATAGAAGGCGTGCCGGTTTAGAGAACTTTTCCCTTTTCAACCTGAGAATGATCTTCCGTGTGCCGTACAATACGACTGAACAACGTGTTGATAGTCATCATATTCTTTATTCATCAATAAAGATTACATCCGGTAAAGTACGGAAAAACAAACTCTTCCCAGTTAAAGACATCCTCAGGCGCATATCCATCAATTGAACTGTTTGATGTCGTATCGTGTCTTCCAACGTGCCAGCCAACTATCTGATGCCTTAAACTCGTTGACATTTAATTCTGAAGCAAGCTCTTTACCTTTCTCTTTCAAAATAGGGCCAGAGATTTACATTCACCTGTATTTAGATTCAGCGGCAAATCCGCACCTATACTACAGCTTCATTTATGCATCATCATATAAATTCAGCTACATGTAGATTAAGTTAGATACCAGCACGCAGATTCCGTTAGAGGCCAGTTCCATTAGAAGTTGTAAGGTACCTCTGACAAGTAGTAGTTGCTCGTTGCTGTAACTAAAACTGTTGGACGTTCTTATCAAACCAATGAATATCAAAGTAGATGAAGCGAACGTAATATACTTGTATGCGTTGTTAAAAGAACCACCTCCATGCGGAGTAATAAATAAATCAACAGAACAGCTGATCTCGTCTGAACATGCGACAAATGATTTGTGGGTATCTTCTTATTAGTGCAAGGACTTATTAGCTATCAGTTAAATACACTTCAACTCTGTATATGAGAACTGCTAATACAGTTTGTCAGGACACTTTTTAAGTTTACTTTTTCAGAACAGTTCCCATGTGGCCAGGATTGTTTTGTTCTTGTTGTTTTGATCCGTCACATCTGTGACAGAAGGTGAAGGAGCTGTGTTCCTGAGACCAAGAATAAAGTAATGCTTGAAATGAGGTAAAAGTTCAGTTTATTTCTATGAGCAAGTTGTATCAATAGACAACAATATGAAAAATCGAAAACTCTGACAACGATCACTGATTAATTAAATCAGAATATATACACAAGCTAAATCAACACTTTGACCAGATATTGACAAGGCAGGGACCTTGTCCAGCAAGCTAGTATCATGAACTGAAGTCTCGGCCACTTTGACTATAGGCAGGGGAATTGTAAACTTTACAATAATACAAGGTGATTGCAACATAGCTACTGTGCTGTATTATTTTGTCGGATAAGTCCTGTGAAAATATGGCATGTTATCTTGTCTGATGTGCTCATATGCAATATGGTGTGTTATCCTGTCTGATATGGTCCTGTGCAAATGTGCCCTGTAATCTTGTCTGATGAGCTCCTGTAGAAATATGGCGTGATATCTTGTCTGATGAGCTCCTGTGGAAATATGGCGTGATATCTTGTCTGATGAGCTCCTGTGGCAATATGGCGTGTTATCTTGTTTCATGTGCTCCTGTGGAAATATGACATGTTATCTTGTTTGATGTGCTCCTGTGGAAATGTGGCGTGTTATCTTGCCTGAAATGGTGCTGTGGAAATATGACGTGATATCTTGTTTGACGTGCTCCTGTGGAAATATGGCGTGATATCTTGTCTGATGAGCTCCTGTGGCAATATGGCGTGTTATCTTGTTTCATGTGCTCCTGTGGAAATATGACATGTTATCTTGTTTGATGTGCTCCTGTGGAAATGTGGCGTGTTATCTTGCCTGAAATGGTGCTGTGGAAATATGGCGTGTTATATTGTTTGATGTGCTCCTGTGGAAATATGGCGTGTTATCTTGCCTGATATGGTGTTGTGGAAATATGACATGTTATCTTGTCTGATGAGCTCATGTGGAAATATGGCGTGTTATCTTGTCTGATATGGTGTTGTGGAAATATGGCGTGTTTTCTTGTTTGATGTGCTCCTGTGGAAATATGGCGTGTTATCTTGTCTGATATGATGTTATGGAAATATGGCGTGTTATCTTGCCTGATATGGTGTTATGGAAATATGGCGTGTTATCTTGCCTGATATGATGCTGTGGAAATATGGCGTGTTATCTTGTCTGATGAGCTCATGTGGAAATATGGCGTGTTATCTTGCCTGATATGGTGCTGTGTAAATATGGCGTGTTATCTTGTCTGATATGGTGTTGTGGAAATATGGCGTGTTATCTTGCCTGATGTGGTGCTGTGTAAATATGGCGTGTTATCTTGTCTGATATGGTGCTGTGGAAATATGACGTGGTATCTTGTTTGATGTGCTTCTGCGAAAATATGGCGTGTTGTGTTGTCAGATATGGTCCTTTGTGTTTCCTATGCAATACTATGGTCTGTGAAAATCTCAGCAGCTGAGCAGCTCACAGGGAATATACTTTGAATAGTCTTCGTTCACTTAGATGAGACACAGCATAAAACACGACCCTTGTGTTTCTGATGTATTCAGTCGTGCCGTTCCATGAAGATCAGGCTTACGAAGCAAACATAAAATATGATGCACCTCTCAACCTCACAAGGATATCTCTCTTTACTGCCAGCTGAACGTGGATGTGTCAATACTAACAGTCTGGTTCTTATTAGTGAGTGGTACATTTTCGGTCCCTAAAATAAACCTTTTAAGACTAATTTTTAAGACTGATAACAGTATCACGTGGTGAGTGTTTTAGAATGAATCTACTCAATTTCAGTGAATAAAAAGAAGAGTGAAAATAATCGAAAGGCTCGTATTGGATCATAATCGGGTTATTGCTTGCTTCGACTCTGTAGGGATACTGCGAAACACGACAGCATCATGTAGCAAGATCTCCCCGTAATGATAGCCACAGTGTGTTTCCTTGTATGGCTGCCATCTCCCATTATGGCATACGGCGTTTCACATGCCTGATCACACAGAACTAACGACTGAATATAGCAGAGATCTAGCGAGTGACTGGGACTCTATGGAGAACAATGGCTCTCACTTGCAGTGATCTGCCTGTCCTGGGGGTGCCCGCCCCTTCTCTTGGCATCCGGCAGACTGTATAATATATGTATACACCCAGATTAAGACTTCTTGAGTTGTATCAGTTGTACAAGTAATTCATAATGCATAACGATTTCTACCCATATGTTCTAAATTCTTCGGAGGAAAAATTATACTTCAACATTGAAATGTTCGCATCCGAGTTCCAGATGAACATTTCATGTCGTCCAGCCTTCTGCACGGCAACCTCCGGAACATCATTTATCAGGGTTCGGCATCAGGCGGACCTAAGGGGGTTGGCTTCCTCCGCCCTGTGTTATTCTGGTTTTATCATTGCCCAGAGTGCAAGGAATTGATTTCTTACTGCATAATCATTTGATGTCAAATTAATGGCTTAATTCCTTAAGTTTGGGAGTGGAGGTTTACCAGTCAACAGATAACAGCATTACATTTATATTTGACGCCCTTATTGCAGTCTTAATCGAGATGAAATTCGAGAAATATCTTTCAAAAGGGTTATACAGTTGTTGCTTGGATAATTCCGTTTTGCTGTTTTCATGTCATTTATTCAACCGTATTGTGAGGATTGGGATTTTCGTTCTGCAACTTCCTTTGTGCAAAACAACAGTTTTACAATAACGTTGTAGGCTTGGTGGTGTATGGGAAGTTGGTGTTTTTGTGCGACATGAATCTTTTGAGCTGCTCTGTGAGTGACCTTGCAGTCAGACACTGCTTTAAACCTGCTTTTGAAAAAGATCATGGAAAGCAACCTTTTGTATGTTACCACAAGGCTTTTTGCTAGGACATAGCCAAAACATCGGTACACATCTCATTCTACTGTCAGTCCTGGATGTGTTACAGGGTAGTCATCATCCCTGCAGGTTCTGCGTCCTCCACATCCTGTCCCGCTGGTTCGAAACCTGCAGTGTTTGATTTATTAACCAGCCAACCGGTACTACTCAACATACGAACTTGCATATGCCATGTCATAATAATCAGTGTCCTTGCCCATACACATTATGACGATTACGAGGAGAGCTCACAGATGTTGACACCCAGTCAGGGGATTAGAGAAGGACGCCGTTAACGTGACGGGAAATCTATTTGACCTAATATAACTTTAACCAGCGTAGACTGACATGTTGGCATGGAAATACAGTTCTTTAAAGAAGTATGTGCACGAAAATAAAAATAAAATCGGAAAAGAGCAAGAACAATTCCTAATTTCAGAATAGACACAATCTTGACACTTAACACTTAGCTTACCTGGACGGAGTTTACTTCAACGTTTTTCAGTCATAACTGCATTCAACTGACTTATCTTACATCACACATAAATGTAGTTTTCTGATTTGCTGAGTAAATCAATGTGTCCCGCTTATAAGAGAGTAACATTTTCTGTGTTACTCGCTAGAAATCTCGAACTGTGGGAATTCGTGTTAGTAGTGTTTGGGCTGTTGCCTACGTCCGGTACTCCTTATTATGATCCGATACCTGTGCTTCAAACAGTACAAAATTAACATTGAGGTGTTCGGTAAGATAAATGCGTTGTTCACTGGTCCTTCGGGACCCATGGGTTGATGAACCCTCTATGTTTGTCTATGTTCCTTTCGGCTCAGGGAACATAAACAAACATAGAGGGTACATCAACCTGTGTCTCCCTCGTGACCAGTGAACAACTTATATTGTTCTGTGCCTGAGAGATCCCTTCAGTTTGCTCAACTTCAGAGTTCCCATCTCGAGGACAGCTTGCTCGTGTTGAATGTGGCAATTAAAACTGATCTCAATATATTTGGCTAAATGCGTAATTGTAAAACGTCTGTGCAGTGATTTGAAAGCGCACCTGCTTGAACGGCAAATTTCAGTTGAGCCATTCTGCTCCTGTGGTCACCCCTATGAGGATACTTTACATAACTTCTTTACTTGTCCCAGTTATTCCAACATCAGATATCACATGCATTTTACGAACATGGATATAATTTAAAGTCTGTCCTAAATGGTAATCCAAACTAATAAATTCTTTTATGCTAAAATCTGTCCATACTTTTATAATAAGTTTGCATAGGTTTGATAAATGATTAATGGTGTTCAATACGCAGGTTGCTTGCTCTCCTATCATGCTGCATATTATTTAATATTTGTTTTATTCATGTATCAATGAAATGGAGAGGTATTCAAATAAGCCATTACGGCTTATAAATTAATTATTAATCCTAGTTAATTTTTTTTGAATAAAAAATGTTTACACTAAAACGTCTGTGACTCATTACCCCTTGACTAATGTCTTCTTTCAGACATGACATCTTTAGGAGGTCAGAGGGTCTGAGGTCAAAGTAAGATTCAAAGGGACATAATTCAAAACTACAATCTGCAAGTACAGTCACTTCCACTTGTGATATGTAGCTCACCTGAAACAGTAGCTCACCTAGACGGACGTTCAACTGGTTCCCGTTTGCGGACAGTTTGCTCATGTTGAGTGTGTCGGTTCAGACAGTCATAACCCCTGCACCAGTCTCCACCTTCAGACATGGCATCTTTAGGACTTCTCAAGCTGACATGATCTTTTTTGTAGTACTTCGACCTGAGAAGTACATTTCCCAACCAAGGACCACGAAGGGCAGTCGGTGAGAGTGCCCATCTCATGTTCTCCAGATCCAAACTTCAGTATCTTTAGTCCAGGATATTTGTGGCCACCTTGGGTCGCGAAATCTCCATCGTTTCCTTGTCGTAGTTGTAGATATTTGACTGACTGACTGACTGAGTTTGGTTTTACGCCGCTTTTAGCAATATTCCAGCAACATCACGGCGGGGGGACACCAGAAATGGGCTTCACACATTGTACCCATGTGGGGATTCGAACCCGGGTCTTCGGCGTGACGAACCAACGCTTTAACCACTAGGCTACCCCACCACCCCTGTAGATATTTGAAAGACGCAGAGCACGTAAGTCGTATTTCTGCCCATATGTTCTGTTGAATTTGTCGAGTATCTCGTTGCACATAGGTAAGAAACATTAACGCCGAAAGAAGCACTTTGTTTGAATAGAGCTGAGGTTAAATTTGTTTAATACACACAGAGAACTTGGTTAAGCACACTCTGACATATCACACGATTGAATGAGCTCCGATCGTAACCCTTTGGAGCATATCTGGGACATGATTGGTCGTCGTGTGCAACAAAGGGATCCTCCTGTACAGAACCTGGCCCAGTTGGAAGCTGCTTTACACGAGGAATGGTGTAGACAGCCCCTTCAAAGGATCAGGGGGTTGGCAGGGGGTATGAAGAGGAGGGTGCTGGTTGTCATACAGTCACATGGAGGTCACACTCGGTATTGTCATTGAATCGTGTAAGGCACGTAAAATGACATTTTGATCAGTCACCAATAAATTCAACATTACACAGACACACATTAAACATTGTACACACATGGTCTTGTATGAAAATCAGTGGGTATTTATGAAATGAGCAATTATCATCATAAAATCAAAATAGATTCCAGTCATTTTGTCTTTTTTTATGAGTCAAAGGATCATACAGGTCAGATAAACTCATATTCACCACGGGATGTTATGGGCATGTTGAACACCTGTCATTGTAACAATTCAGGGGTGCTTAACTAATGTGTGTATAGTTTGTTATATTGCCCATGAAGAAAATGTATTGATTTCCTCCAAACAAAATGTCTGAACGGACAACGAATGGCGAAGGCAAATTATTACTGAAAAGTTACAAGACTCCTGCTTACAGTAAAATATTTTTGTTCGATGTATATTTGTCACCCGGTGGACTCACGGTGTGGACACTATCAGTTAGAGACCGTTTCACTTCACTTGATGATGTGTACTGAGCACATTAGAAGAAGACCAGCACCCAAATCTCAGCAGGAATCGTATGGCGCTATTTGAGAATATTGGTAAAAACAGTATGCTCGATTGTACTTCAGTAGTTGTGTAAACACCAAATGCTAGAGTTGATGGAATATTGCTCGACATGAAGTTGAAGTTCTTCTTGTCATACAGTCTTGTGTTTTAACTCTCTGAATCTATATGCATGGATTTAAACAGGAAACGGATGAGGTATTCTTACAGGTTCTCATATTTAAGGGAATGCCTGCTTGTTGAAATGTCTGGGAACCACTACACACGTTTTTTTTGTAAGGCAGAATGTCGTTTTCTCCAAGTCTGTCTTTTTTTAAATTCGTGCTTTCTACCAATGATAACATGACGCACTGACGTATCCAACTCTGACAGACGTACATCAGGTTCCACTCTTCTTCCGGCCTACGTTTGGAACGTTTCAACAGAATCCATACTGATGTTTAAGTTGTGATCCCAATCAGTTAGAGGTTGCTCACAATATTTTGGTCTATATTTACACCTGACAAAACAGTTTGTTGTTAACAATGGGGAGGTGGCATGTGATAACGCGACCTGAAGGCTGGTATCAGTACAATGGTTTTTAGCAGCCACAAATAGTGGAACGTACATAATGAGCCCGTTCAACGTTCTGCCTCACGTTTTTAACAGAGCAATCTGAAAGAAATGGTGTACCGTGTTTGAAAATGAAATGAAATTTGAAATATGTGGGACATGAGAAGCTGCTGTTTGTATATTATGGTAGCAATTCCCATGTAAGTAAATGCCAAGAATCGATTTTGGTCCATGTCGCGTGCGAAAGGGGTGAAATACCCAAAGCCCACGTCGTGAGCATTCATTCATTCGTCAACATGTATTGAAAGTGGAAAGAAAAACATTCGCGACAATTTTCGATTTTAGCCTGCCTTTCCACCTGCATTCTTATTACAAAGTTACAAACTGAGAAATGGTGGAGTTATCGATCTGTACCACAAATAATACATGTTAACATAGTCGAGCGCTTTGCGATAATCAACGAAAACTGCAATGAGTTTAAGTGGACTGACTGACTGAGTTCGGTTTTACGCCGCTTTTAGCAGTTTAAGTGGAGTATTAAAGAGCTTGTGTTATTACTCTCCCTAAAACCCGCTTGCTCTTCAGTTAATATGGAATACTTACAAATAACTACTGACAAAAACACAACACGATGCCTCTATACAATGCACAATGTTCACAGTAGTGAGATATATTAGCAGAAAGCAAAACTGTTACATCGGAAAACAATTTTGTTTTGGAAAACATCACAGCGTCATGTTATGACTAATCACAAGGATCTCCGATGTATGTTGCAGGATTTGAAGCACTACACTTAGGTTCATAATATTTAGTTTATTCCCTATTTTTCAAATGAGGAAAATGTGTCGGAAGATCACTACCCTAGAGCTTTGACTGTTTGACAAATAACGATTAACATTTCTTTAATGCTATATTAATGCGAAAGTGAATTATTGAAATGTCATATATCCCAGGAAAGCGGTGATATTGCTAATATTTTCTGATTGTTACAATCACGATGTTCTTGAAGGTCAAATGTTGTTTCAGTCGGATCAGACTGAATTCAGCCCAAACGAAATTACATAGAAAACAGCAAACCAATGGGTGATGCGATAGTGTTTCTGTATGAGACATGAAATAACAGGATACCGTTGACTTCAAGCATGCCTATATATAATGAATCCGAGTAAACGGGTGTGAAGTACAGATCTCCAATATAACGACATTCCTGTGTAACGTGTCTTGTTTGGTTCAACGTGAAGTGGGGCGGTGTGAAGCCTATATCTGGTGACACCGCCGTGATATTGCTGGAATATTGCTAATAGCGACGTAAAACTATACTCACTTACTCACCCAACGTGAGGCTTTCTATATGCGTAGAACTATCCCGTCCTCGCGCGTTCGAGGCTTACAGCTTTGCTTGGGACTTCGACCGTTCTAAACTTTGAGAAGTCACGTCTAACACTCTCCCAAATACAGCAAACTGTTCACTTCTGAACATCACAAACGAACAGTAATTTAGTCTTTTAGCAAATTGGTGCAATTCCACTCACGGGCGAAGCGACCGTCTGCAAGTCAACACTAATTCATCAAGTTATTGATGGGCATAACATAAAGTCAAACATTAATTTCCGGGAGTATGAAGAAAGCCAGTGTTATAACAGCCTAATAACATCACAGGCAGACAATGCAAACAACTCAGACAAGTCATTGAGGCTGGCTGGTGACGTTGCTAAGTCTGTGAAACAGTTCCATGTACACAACGCTGCCAAGTACGTTTGGTTACATTACCAGGATGGGATTACACCATGTGAAAGAAAAACTCTTCTTAGGATATAATATCGTTAGTAGATGGTGGAGGTTTAATTAACTTTTCACTTAGTAGGAGGCTGAAAGCATAACCAACAAGAAAGAAAAAATCTGCGATTATTATATTAACTCTAAACAATGTGAAGGCAGCTTGGGTAGTGCTAAACATTTCCAATAGTGTAAGATGTATTAGTTTTTAGTTATAGTTGTATTATTATAATGAACGATTTTGGAACACACCACAACCGGTTGTGAAGTGTCACAGTCAATGTTATGACCGCCAACGTTATTGTGGTAACACTTAAAACGTAATGTAGCAACTGTTTGTCAAACATTCATTCGCTCGACGAAGCATAGTACATCTGTACATGTAAAGATAATGATTGCGTCATTTTACTCTGTACTTGTACAACCGTACAGGTTTTAATGCTAGCTTATGCATGCCCTGTTTTGAGCGGAACATTGTGTAAGGACACGCTATTAGAGGAAATACAGTTTAGGAAACTTCGAATTCACTTTGACTTGTAGGTCCAAATCTAAGATCGATGGTTATCATGATTGTGAACTGAACTGATTCAGATGATGATATTTTACAAACAGTGCGCCTGGTGTAAGGCTGACTGCTTTGGCTGTAGTCGTATAGTCCGTCAAGGGACATCACTCTCCAAGAAAATAATCTGCACGTTTAGTTCCAGCAGCCCTGGGACTCTTCCAAATCGCTATGCAAGAAATAGTATGGTGCTGGAACGAAGTCAACTATTTCATGAGATGTGATTGTGCGATTCGTTCGTGACCTCACCTCCACGATAGGCTCACATGGCCAATTTGTGAAGTGGAGGCACATGATTGATTGGCCGAAGTTCCCCGGTGTCCGTTGTGAGCCACTCCGACCGGGATGACCACGGAGGTTCAGAAGGCTACGACTGGCTAGAGATGTAAATGACTCTAATCTTTGACCCTCTGCGGGTAATTCGTTGCTGACGATTCCTTGATATTAACAAGAAATTTGCATAGTGTCTTGTCGCTCTGCCTATCAGTCATTCCTTGGGCCGGCTCTGGGCCAGTATAATTGATTAACTTTAGAAGTAATAGGAACAGTTGGAATGGCGAAGTTTTCAATATGTAAGCAACTTCACTTTAAGGCTACGCATTCAGAATGATTCAGTGCCATTTCTAAGGGGAAGGGATCGTGGGTTTGAATCTCAGAATATGCCCACTTGTTTTGTCAGCAGCATACCCTTCTGTCTTGACTTACTGCGGCGTTCCGACAACACCTAGCTGGTTATGATTAAAATACTGCCCCCTTCGTGTGTTTGCATGCTCCACGTTCCTCTATAAATCTGAGAATATATACTTCTGTTAGTTATACACGACAGACAGCATCTGGACCGTCCAGTTGACTGGTGATCAGGGGACAAAGGATTGATGATGTGTGGAACCACGTGCAACCATTGCTATAGTGTCCCGGAAGTGTATTTTGTAGCGACAGTTTGCCCTGACTCTTGATGTGCATTCATGTATACCTTGGAATTGATATAGAGTAATCAATTATATTTTAAAGTTTGAATATAAATAACAAAGCCTGTATTTGGAAAATATATGCTGTTATATTGAACGATGATCACAATACATACGAACAATATCTAATGAGAGATCTTACTTTATATGTATTTTCTTGTGGCAGACAATGTATACTTTTCAACAGTTTAAGATATAAATAACTTTTTCATGCATTATCGCGGAATTTAATGTTTTGGGTGAAATTCCTGCTTCCATGCAGAAATATTTAAAGATCAATATCTGCAAAACTTCCGCGGCTTCGTATGAAAAGCACACATGATTTGTATTACGAGAAGAACAAAGGAACTTTGTCTTTTGAAAAGTATATCTCCTCATATAAAATTGCATAATTATCCTATTTTCAAATGCGTGGTGCATATTTCTGGTGTCCCCTGCCGTGATATTGCAAAGACTAAACTCACTATATTCATATTTAGAACTAATGAACTCATCTTGCCAAAGCTGCAGGACACGGAATGGAGCTTGAAACAGATGAATTCATGAATAAAAGAGTAAATAAGGGATATACATCAATTGAATACTCCAAGGAATCTGTTTCAGTTTAATTTTCTTTTCCATTTTGTCTATTCCAACTCTGTATACGTGCTAACCGAGAGACATATACAAAGGGAAATACAGGGGTTATAGATGAGTCACCGAACCATGGAGTGTGTGTATTGGAACAGCAGCCTCTACACCAGGATGCATATGTGTACTGTGGTGGATTGTATAATGCCACTGCAAGGACCGATGGTATCCACTAATACTCCAAATAAGCATATGTATTCAATAAAACACCCGTCTGAGGACGACCTTTGAACACACAGACAAAATACATTGACACGGATGATACTTTAATACGTTAACATGGTCCACGGGGTCGGTTGTTACGCTGTTGTGTAACGCTTCACTCAGCAGTAGCCCTGCTGTAGGACGGAGATCGGTGGATAATCCAGTCTGGAACAGTCAAACCAGTGACTGGCATCATAGACAGCTTTCTACCATTTAGGATCCGATGGCATGCATGCAAGTCACGTCACAGAACTCGGCTCAATACAGGAAATACGAGGTTGAATACAATCTGAGGTATGAACGTCCATCATGTTTTGTTGATGTGTGTCAGTCACGTCACAGAACACGGCCCAATATAGGAAATACGAGGTTAAATACAATCTGAGGTATGAACGTCCATCATGTTTTGTTGATGTGTGTCAGTCACGTCACAGAACACGGTCCAATATAGGAAATACGAGGTTGAATACAATCTGAGGTATGAACGTCCATCATGTTTTGTTGATGTGTGTCAGTCACGTCACAGAACACGGTCCAATATAGGAAATACGAGGTTAAATACAACCTGAGGTATGAACGTCCATCATGTTTTGTTGATGATGTGTGTCAGTCACGTCACAGAACACGGCCCAATACAGGAAATACGAGGTTAAATACAATCTGAGGTATGAACGTCCATCATGTTTTGTTGATGTGTGTCAGTCACGTCACAGAACACGGCCCAATATAGGAAATACGAGGTTAAATACAATCTGAGGTATGAACGTCCATCATGTTTTGTTGATGTGTGTCAGTCACGTCACAGAACACGGTCCAATATAGGAAATACGAGGTTAAATACAATCTGAGGTATGAACGTCCATCATGTTTGTTGATGTGTGTCAGTCACGTCACAGAACACGGCCCAATATAGGAAATACGAGGTTAAATACAATCTGAGGTATGAACGTCCATCATGTTTTGTTGATGCATACAAGGCGATGCGCGATGAGACCAATGCCAGGTTGGGTCGTTTCCTTTCTCTGTGCGTGTGTTAATCCTTGAACGAGGATCTGATAACATGTATAGGCAGTAATAACCTGGAACATGGTCATTGGAATTTATTAACATTGTACAGACATTTGGTTAATGGTTCTAATCTGTCGATGAGAAGTTAATTAAACCTTCATCCTCATGAAGAAATTACATCCCAGTAAGAGCTTTTCTTTCACTGCGTGTAATCTTATCACGTCCGTCATCTCCTGGCAATGTAACAAAACGTATTTGGCAGCGTTGTGCACGGAACTGTTTCAGAGACATAGCAACGTCGCCGACCTGTCACAATGACCTGTCTAAGTTGTTTGCATTGTCTGCCTGTGATGTTATTAGACTGTTATTACACTGGCTTTCTTCATTCTCCCGGAAATTAATATTTGACTTTATGTTATGCCCATCAATAACTTGATAAGACTGTCTCCCGTACTTGGCGGCCTGGTGGCGACACAGAGACTCGCTGGAAGTCCGAGAACGCCGCTTTACTGGTTTCTTACAAGGCGGACCAGCTATTTTCGTTGTCATTATAGAAGTTCATGTTGTACAAAGAACCTTCATAATGCAGACATCCCTTTTTTCACACACTCGCTAGTATGGATATCAATATTCGTTTAACCGGGACAACGCGGCTCTCTCGTATTTCTGAGCCTGACAAGAAATATGTCACAGTCAGAACAAGTTTTAAGTCCCTCAAATCGCGGTCCAATTTTGGCATATCCAAAATGAAACAACTATACAAATCATTCTTTTAGTTGCAGGTAACTTAGTTTGTCATCAGTAAAATTCATGGTATCTCCCAGACATGGATAGATTGTGTGAAGCCCATTTCTGGTGTCCCCCGCCGTGATATTGCTGACAGCGGCTTAAAACTATACTCTCTCACTGTATGACCAGAGATCGACATTTTCAGACTTCAGGGAGCGGGGAAACCGACGGCGAGGCCTCTTCAGCTCGTCAAATTTCCACATATCCTTACAGCTGAAGTGGGAAGGCACTATTGAGCCCGTACCTTTTTCGACCTCGACCATAACTCACCTCCTTCAGTCGAGATATGAACTATTAGGAATATTTGTAGATGACTTCATCCGGTTCAATCAACATTACTTTCTCGAAGACGAGTACAGATATTTCATGATTATAGCTCAAACTGCCAGCATTGATTTTATGTCTTTGTTGTATATATTGGGCTAACCCCGCGAAAATACTGGCCACGTTAATCATAGCTATCGATTGGAACCAAATTTCATTGTCGACAAAGATAGCAACAAAATTGTTTGCCTCCAATTCTAACTTCTCCCTGTTCTTTGAGTTGGAAATAGCTATTTATCACCATGACACCTCTGGTTTTTGACAGTGAGTGTTTGTGTTCATGGAACTGTTTTGTAAGTCAATAGGAGTTTGTTGTATGCGTATATGACTTTATTATACGGGACTGTGAATAGTTTCTTCCAAGTGGCCCCAAAAATACGGAGCATTCCTATCAATACGAAGCAATTCACTTTGTCTTTCAAATGGACGCTACCCTTCTAGGAGCAGCTGCCATGCCTATCTTACTATCTAAAAAAATCCATTTGCAAAATAATCAATTTGTATTTATATACGGACGTACTGGGGACTATTCAACATCAAGTAATAGAATAATTCATAATTCGGTCCAGGCAGAGATCACTATTTACATAAAAACACCAGCCACACTCTTGAAATTCACACGTTGTTTCAACCTAAAATTATTCTTTATGCAAATGGCACTGTTCAGTAATCTAAAACCAAATCGGTAGTAAAAATAACCCACAAAATATATATTACCCTCTATAGAAAGTGAATGTAAATATGTCAAAAAACGGAAAGTGCATTATTAAGTAGAGGCCGAGTTATAATCTCTGGACTGTCATTTAAGGATAACATTACACAGATGATGAATAACTCGAATAAAATCAATACCAGAACTGGCTAAACACTGTACTGTTTATTTATGATGTCGATACCACTAATTCTATGATACGGCTCATACACAGGGGGAATCAATACACATTGGGGGTATAAACAGAGTCCAATAAGTGTAATTAAAGCTTAGAATCCTAACTTTATAATCTACGGTGAATTTGGTAGCACCCCTTTAAACATGCAGATATAAAAACACATTACATGGCTCTGACCAGCGTATTTACTTGCACAGCTCGTCAAATCTGTGAAAGTCATATGATGTATTTTAAGAAAACTACTTTAAATCCTTGGTTAAAATGTTACAGAAAATATCAATGAGGTCGGACTGCAGTGAATCACGCAACTGTATGTACAACGCCTTGGCTTCTATCACATATAGAGCAGATATGTTAAAGGACCAACTATTTGAATTTTTTTGGGAGCTGTATACTTCAGGGAGGTAGTGATTCTTCTGAAGGTGTATAAAGCTTCATATGTTATATTTGGGATTACACTTTCACAGTATAGTGCAGATTCTAAATCCTTTTTAGGTTTGAGTCTCATACAGAGTAAGGCACCAACACATGTCGGAGGGCTACACGAAGTACGTGACCCAGACTATCAGCTGTCAAGCTTCAATAATGTGGACGGTGCGCTGGCTGAGTGGGTTAGATGGCTGACTTTGTGTGCTAGCGATTTGGTGCCTTATAGCCGCATATGATTCAACCCCCACCCACACCCCACACCCCACACCCCACACCCACACCCCATCCCTCAATATTCGAATCTGTACCCAACTATGAAATATGTTGCATTTGACGAGTTTCTCAATGACATTGTGTATGCATGTATGAAGCCTGTCCCTGTTTTACTTGAACAAATCACTAACCATTACGAGTGTTTTCTTCAGATGGGAAGTTTTCCCCCAACAAAGATTGTTGTCCAATGTTTGAAAAGCTTCCATTTTATTTTGAAGGAATCATTAGCAAGCCATATCCAAAATATCACATATGTGGTAAATGAGATATAATAATTAGTCATCACAACACATTAGGGTATAATATTTCTTTAAAAATTGCGGAAAGTGAAAAACGACCTGTCATTTGGTACCTCTTGGATAATGGTATTCCCTCAGATAATGTCACATAAAATATGTTCCGTATAATGTTGGATGACTTCCCGTCATAATCAACAGTGAAAGATTTGGATTGCTTGATTTATACTTAGACGGGGGCTGTTTTTAAGGACACCCCCATTTTAATCTTTCAAACACATTGTGTCCAGATAGTCAAGCTGGCACTGTTTACAATATATTGACAGCTGACACTTGTGTGGCCATTCAGTATCTAGTTTGAACCATTGGCATCATGTATTAATAAGTGAAAATATGATAATAAATTATGTCCTTATGATTACGTCATCTGAAAGGGGTGGGTGGGTGTAGGGTTGGGGTGGGTGGGTGAATAATGCTTCCAAAACAAGCTCTTTCAGTAAACATGAAGGGGGTGAGTCACTTTGACAAGCGATTGTAGTTTCAAATTGCATTTTTATGTACTTTAATATCTATCTAAGTTTGATTCTAGCGGACGTCTACCTATCTCAAACACACAAAATATTTCTTGCATATTTTGTTTCCTGAAGTTTGGGATGCATTTATTGCAGATTTTGTGTTTTTGGGGGGTACCAAGATAAAAAGTAAAAAAATGGGATAGTGAGGCTGGAACATAGCAAAACTAATTTGCTTGAGGTTGACAGATAATATGTAGAAAAACAAAACATAAAAACGGCTGTATTTGTACCTTTTCTAGGTGGAGTTTAGAACTTTTTGAACGCCCCTCGTATATGTATAGTTGGACTACAGCAAACGTGCATGCTTTTAGTGAACACAACTTTTGCTTGGCACATAACATAAAAAGTGGAGAGAAAATTGTATATGTATTGTGTAGTAATTTAAAATGTAGTTAGAATTTTACCCCAAAATTTAAGGACGTAACAATGCTAAGAATCACTGGTCATAAGCTGAAGAAACTGAAACAGGTCGTCACAATGTTACGGTGATCACTGCCAACATCACAATGTAGATGTAACCGAAGAGGAATATCACTTTCTGGCGGAGTGCCCAAATACCGTCTTACTCGAATTAAGTACAGCAGTAAATATCAAATGAATAAATCACATGAGCACTATAGGACTGTTTTAGGTCTTTTTCCCTATTGACAACACAGTTTCCAGCTCTCCCGGAAGGCCATACCACCACCTCTGTCAGGACCACCCCCAACCCCGGCTTTCATACACTTCGTGTGGAGTATTTCAACACATCAATACAAAATGTGTTCTGAAAATTTACCCTAAATGGTTTAAACTTAATTGTAATCTCGTCTTCAACCCACTCTCAATTTTTTCAGTAAAATATGCACCAGGATATATACTTTCCCAAATAAGAAACGCATATAGGAAATTGAGCTGTATTTTGATGTTTATTTTGAAACATCTTGTAGGCTTTATGAGTCAATGAAATATAGCGAAATTGCACACTGGGAATGCAGACTTATCCGTCTTTGGCACCAACTCGAGGAAAGCCAGTTTGAGTGTCACATGGAGACGTGTGCTGGTGCTGAAGTCAATACCTCGTGTGACCACCGTGGGCATCCAGAACTGCACGGCATCGCCTCGGCATCGAACGAATAAGTTTCAGAATCTCGTGTTGCCCAATCGCAGCCCACTCTGCCTGTAGTGCCTGTGTGCGTTGCTGAAGTATCTTGGGCTGAGGGTTACGCCGTCGCACCCGTCTGTCCAGGGCATCCCACAGATGTTCGATCGGGTTTAAGTCCGGTGATCTTGAGGGCCAGGGGAGCACATTGATGTTGTGGTTCTGGAGGAAGTCTCTAGTGTGACGTGCTGTGTGGGGCCTGGCATTGTCCTGTTGAAACAACTCCTTCTGGCGATCAATGATTGGAAGGAGGTGTGGGCGCAGGATTTCGTCACAGTACCGTTGAGCTGTCAGGTTGCCCTGGATCATCACCAAATCACTTCACCTACGGCAGGTGATCTCTCCCTACATCACAACACTTTCCTGTCCACCTAGGGAACGCAAGCGTCGGCGAAACGTTCACGTCGACGTCTGTACACCCGCATTCTTCCATCGCGTCGTTCCAATAGAAATCGTGATTCATCACTGAACCAGATTCTACGCCAATTCGGTAGGTTCCAGGCCTGAACGTTGGTGCACCATTGAACTCGATGTCGACGATGTTGTTGTCGAAGCACAGGGCCAAAATAAGGTCTTCTGGCACGTAAACCAGCCTCTCTCAACCTGTTCCTGACGGTCTGTGCAGAAAGCCTCCTCAATCCGGGTATTTGTCGAGCGGTACTGGTCGCCGTAGCTGTTCGATGACGCAGGTGATGTACCCGGATGTAGCGATCCTGCGCCGCAAAGGTCGTTCGTGGTCGCCCACTTCGAGGGGCATCTGCTACCGAATTCTGCCGGCGATATCTCTCTCAGAGCCGTTAAATGGTGCTTTGGTGAACATTCATGCGTCGGGCAACTGCACGTTGAGACTAGCCAGCTTCAAGCAAACCAATGGCGAGACTAGCCAGCTTCAAGCAAACTAATGGCTTCAATTAGACATGGCATTTTGCGTTCGTAAACAATATTCCAAATACAGTGAATAATCGACAGACAGCTATCAACCTTTTATACCCATCATTGAGACTATCTGATCCCCAACTTTCACGTGCATTGCATGTGAATTGTGTATTCTGTGACACTACACGCCGAAATTGAAAATCATGCTGTTAAATACGGGTATTTAACGGATGGTGCGTTTTGTTGTGATGTTTCAAAACATAAACACCATAGGACTCATAAACAGTGCAAAACCTTTTGTAAAATGAATCACGTTTTAATTCATTGCTACATGAAATTGCTATTTTCATGATGCGTTTCTTTTTGGGGAGAGTATATATATATATGTGTGTGTATATGTATGTATGTGTGTGTGTGTGTGTGTGTGTGTGTGTGTGTGTGTGTGTGTGTGTGTGTGTGTGTGTGTGTGTGTGTGTGTGTGTGTGTGTGTGTGTTTTACAGGTTGCCACTACCATGGAATATCTTACTCCACATAAGGATACATCCCAGGGGCTCCTGTCACGAGGCAACCGTTACTGAGGTTAACCTTAGCTCCCATTCTTTAACATTGTACTAAGGTTGCCTTAATGGCTTACGGTGCTTTGTGAAAGGAGACCCTGGTCCTTTTCTAAGGCCATGTTTGCAGCATGAATGCCACAGTGACGACCAGAAAACCTTGCACATTGTCTGGACATGTATGTGGTGTTACTTATCCCTGAATGACTATGAATTAAAACCAAAACATGTACGAAGTATGCTATTCCATTATTCAACCAAGGTAGCATACAATCCATGAACCACGTATTTGTGTCTGTTGAAGCTGGGATGATATCTAGTAATTAGCATGCGATGGACCATGAAGTGTGTGTTTTGAAACAGTAGTAACACGAAGCCTCTATCAAAACATAGACTGCCTGATTCACTAATTACAGCTTAACATGTATCGCAGTCACAGCGCCACAAGATGTTACAAGCACATCTGTGTTCTGCATGGATACCTGTCAATCAAGTAGAGTATCTCATAGATCGATAGTAGACTGGTATACAGAAACCGGCGGAGTGGCACTCAACACTCAATAAATGGTAAGCGCGTCCCATTCTGGATGGTTACTATGGACAAGAAAACAAATATATCACGTGTTATCACTACTTGCCCCACTACTTGGACTGTCCAGTTTTCAAGAAAATGTTTGCTTACCATCCTCCCTCCTGCGAAACAAGTACACATTGAGGTGAGACGTTTTCACCCGATATTTTCGATATGATCAATCAAGTCTCTTTGCTTCGTCAGTTTGTAAGGCTCATCTTTTCATATGTATAGACGAAACTGTGCGCATAAAAATGTCTGAAGAAATATAACTTAACACTTAATATTCAATTTAATCTGTGTAATTGATTCAAAGGAAGTTATTTTAGTCAACCGGTGGAGGTGTAAGTCCGTTACAACGAAAATTTAGGTTCGATTCTCCATTTGTCTGAATCGTTTCCGTTCTATTAAACTGGCAAGATCGGGGTTACAACTTCATCAACTCATGCTTGTCGTAGGAGGCTACTATTCGGGTGGTCAGGCTCTCTGACCAGTTGCGTAGATCGGTGGTCAATATGTCTATCAGTTTATTGTATGGTCCAGATTACAGATTACCTCGACTGAAATTCCCGTTCATTATATACCTTCATCAGTCACAGTTTTGTTTTATAAGCTTTAAAGTACATTATACATTTTAAGCTCAACTACATCAACATTGGCTTCAACATATGAAAATCATATCATTTTAAACATGTCATATAACGTCAAAATGATAACATCGTCGCATCTATAATAACACCTACTCACGATGCATTGCTATATCAAGCTGTGTGTATTGATGATTATGTCAACTGGATAGGTAATGTATTTTTCGGAGGATGATGTATTATATCGTGTCACATCTCTTGACACAAGTGAGTAATATATCCGTGCCAGCGCCATATGTCGCGTGTTCGTATATCCTGGAAACTTTCACTGGAAGAGACGGCTGCTTGTGACCGTGACTGTTTGTGACCGTCCTGCACTGTTGATGATGTATGCTGATGATCACAGCTGTGGTTCAGCTCACCATTATAGATTCAGAGCACCGATTTGCACCATGAAGTTTAATCTACGTTCTACCAACCATACACAATAATTAAGTGTAACGTGTTTGGCCAAACGGATACTCTATCAGTATAACCATGGTTACACAGAGAACAATCCCAGTCAGATGGTTTCTCTGGGAACGAGCAATCATAAATCATAATAATATTCATAAATATACACAAATGTAGATAACAGCTGTGAACATAGTCCCAGTTAAATAACCGTGATGTACAAATGCTGTGATGCGATGGAGAAGGCACAGCCAGGATGCAACTCCAGTACATGGGTACAACAACTGAAGACGATTTCTATTGTCCCCCATCGTGATATTAGTGGAATGTTGCTAAAAGCGGCGTAAAACTCGAATCACTCACTACCAGTGGTATGATATGCAACTACGATCAGGCAATAGTATAAGAACGCACAAATATAATCAAAGTAAGCATTATACATTAACGCACGGACATGCTCATACACTCCCACAAACGCACACCTTGTACAGTTCTGAAATGTCGTGTCGGAGGAGATTATATCTCGATCTTTGTTGGGACAAGGGAAATGGGCTTACATTGATGTCTGTTGACTTGGTTATCAGACCAGAGTGGTGGCCGTAGTTCGTGAGCCGAACGGACAAAGCCGTGCTTCATGTGGGTTTACACTTGCTACAAGCTCTCCATCTTATCAATGTGTCCGTTATGGCTGTGAAGGCTATAAATCTTAAATGTTAAATATGGGTTTTGATGCAGGCTGGATAAAGGCATTTTCAAGTCTAAAGTTAACTGAATTTCAAGACTTTATTGTGTGACAGAGATGTGGCTGCCCGCGGCTTCGTTGATTACATCACTAACACTCACACCGGCCACTTTGTTGACCTATTGTCCAACCAGACTACCACCACCTGGCGAGTCGTGTGAAGGTCATCTGACTGGTCAGGTAAATTGATGCGTGGACATTACACAGGTATTTTACGTCTTGTGTCTTCAGGTCGAAGTCATAATTTAGAGCAGATATCAGAGATATTTCACTTATCACAACATTCAAATGGAATCCATTCTGTCATTTAATGAACAACAGGCACATCAGTTTGTAGTTGTCCATTTACGACTTTGATTACACATATCCAACGACTTTACTTGTTGTTGTAGATGTGTAGAGGTTTCGGTCACCCAGACTTGATTACCAACAGGCACCTTGGAAAGGTGTAATATTGCTGACTAGAACATAACACTACAGTTACATCGATAAACACCTTGTCATAGCCATGAGACAGCTCTGGTGTGGGATGTAGACACTGAAAGCGAGAGCTTCTAGAATATTGCTTGATATAAAGGGAAAGTTGAGTTTTGGAATGTTGACGTCATCTCTCTTGCCAGACAAGACATGAAAGTGATCGTTTCCTTCATACAGTTTAGGTATGTGGCACTGGACTGTCTATTCGACCGTTACAGAACGATGTCAGATGGTTGTTACACCTAAGACATATTGTAAATTTCTTAGTAATAGTTTCGTGTTTTGAGTTTACTCTCGATGTCAGATTCTCGAATAAATGTCCTATCTTCAACTTCCACATACACGTTATGAGTCAAGCGTCTCACTCCTGATTTACCGAGCGGACATCACCCTGAACCTTTTGAAAATGTAAACTGGCAGGTGTTCAATCGAATTGGAATTAATTTGTTGCATGGTATATTGTTGGTGTATACAGTGTTTATCAAAAACGTTTTTGGAAACGCTAAAAATCATGCAAATCCTTGGAATATTTGAAAACTTATGCATGAACAGCGTGTGAGAGATTCAGTAACAGTACCACATGTCAGGACGGAGGATGTCAGTTCCATCTGACTGTTGGCGTAGTACTTCCAAGTCTAAGATTCGACTGAGTTCGTCTGAGATTTAACAGGACTGACAGCTTTCCCGTCCGAGGCAGCGAGGTGCGCGTGAGGGAGCATGTGCAGCTGGTTCGTTGTTCTCGACAGAGATTCCAATCCTCTATTGTAGGCAACACATTTTTCAAATCTCAGCTGCTAGCCTTGTCTGATGGCGTAACGTGGGCCTATGCAAACAATGATGATGGTGGAGATAAACCAAGTGGCAGATCATTTCTTCAGAAGATTCAGTCATATGCCTTTACCTGTTAATACATTATCTATACGGCTACCGTTTCTCTATACGGCCGTAGAATGTAAGTGGCTGTTATGCTACTGGGGTAGCCGCTGGTTGTACCAGGTCCTCATGGTTGTCACTGCGGCGTTAAACAACATAAATTCAACCACTTTTCAGGAACATATTCCGGTTAGTTTCCATGATAGTCCGATGTTCACTGCACACAATCTCTCTCAGGCACAGGTGTTGGTGGTATCTATGTTATCTTATGGCTCAGTATATCCTGACAATTTCTTACTGAGTACCTGAAAACTAGGTGTTTGATGAAGTCGTTTGACATCAAACTCAGACCCCTCCTGTTTTCTGCTTATATCTGTTCTATTTTTATGGATTTACAAAACATCGGTAAAACAATAATCAGTTAAAACAACTTGTAAGTAAATACCAAGCTATATCAGTTTAAGATCTGTTTATCGCCGCCATATGGCTGGAATATTGCTGAGTTCGGCGTAAAACTAAACTCACTCACTCACTAAGCTCTGTTTAAAAATATTTCTGAATATTCCAGGAATATCCTACCTTATAACTAATACATTTTGAATAGCTACGGTAGAACATTGTATTAGAATTTAAATGTCTATACTGATACCAGTGATACCAGTCTTATTGCCAGTACTAGAGACTGTCATTTCAGTTATGATTTGATGGTATACTTTAACAGATGATAAATACCAAAGAAAACATGTTGGTGGTCTTGAATATTTTTGAGGATATTTTTTCATAGACATATCCACCCAAATATTCTCCACCCTTTTTTGTTTTGTTATCTGCAATGTTAAAATCGCCGACATCATGTTTTTCTTGAAGGGTAACAGGGAAGACTATTATCACAGAAGTAAAGTTTCCTTGTTTTATAGCTAATTTATCAAATACAGACGATTCGAGGTGTTGCAAAAATGAGAGTGTCCTGCCCTGTCTGTGGCAACCTTCATAACACATGCGAGAGAAGGCAAATTTTCAACTAAAAATTCGGGAACGTGGTACAAATCACAATTCGACTGACTTCGTTTATCTTACTGATAATTTGGAAATGTAATCTGCGTCTACCATAAAACTTTGGGAGGCTTTACTGAGGCCTTGAAAGTTGAAACCTTGATCAAACAACCTTTGAGCGAGTGTTGTAGGACGCTCTTAGAACATTTGGTAGAAGAGCAAGCTCAATTGTGCCCCAAATGTTGATACCAAACACTGTAGTTGTTGGAATTCGACATAAAAGGACAGTTGACAGTTAGAAACTTGAGGCCATCCAAATTTGTTCAGCAGATTTGTTGAGAGTTTGCAGCACTCTGAATCTTTATCACTAGATCTAAATAATTAAACTTAGTTTACAGGCCTCGTAGGATCCAGTTCAAGTGTCACGATGTCAAACCAGATATCGGTGTTAGCATCTACACCAAAACGTCGCTTACATTAATAATAAAGAAGTTGTATATCCATAGAACTTACCCCATTGCCCAAATGTTCTGATGAAGTTAAATACACGTTACTTATGTTACTATAAGCGATTAAAACTGAGGCTGAGTGGTCAGACTGGCGACTGAGAACGAGCATCTCAAGATTGTGGATGATGGAATGTTATCGAAACGTTTCACAATCCTGTATACACCTTTGTTAATGAATACACTGTACATTGTCGAAAACTATATCTACTCACTCACTCAAGACAATGTGAAGGTTTACTATATACCAACAAAGAATATATTGGTCTGATTAAGCTGAACACATAAGTGGAAACTTTCTAAATGAGTACTTCATCATAATCATCCACACCTTGAAGCCACAGTCAGCTTATCAACCGTCCAAGTCAATCACAGAAGTAATATCTGGATAGCGGAAGAATACGTCGGTCAGCGCCGATGGGCCATATACACCCACCCCCCCCCCCCCACCCCCACCCCCCCAGGAACTCAGTTGTCTCCGCACAACTGGTGCCTTTCCCCTGGATATGTACATAGAGTAGTAATAAAGAAGAATGAAATCGGAAGCTGGCAATCTGTGTCTGAGAGAGAGTTTCAAATACCATTCTGTCAATGATACTCCTAAACGTCATGCGGTAGATAAGTAAAGAAGGCGGCACCAGAAATTGAACGGGCGCTGTTTTTTCGCGCCAGGTCAGTGTTAGCTGGGGATTAAATATAATGAAACATAGCAATTGGTCAGTTGGGCATATTGCTTGGTTTCGCACCGAGAAATATGACAGGATACTGCTCCTTTTTGCATACCATAGTAATTGACCATTATTGCATTATAATTATGTATGTATGTATGCTACAAACATAACACATTAATGCATAAGTGGGAATAGTAGAAGAGTATGGCTAGAATTAAACATCAGTGAATTACACTTGAGCCGTTACAACCCTTGAACATCCGGGTTAGGTCTTCAGCAACCCATGCCTGTCATAAGAGGTGGCTAACAGGATTGGGTGGTCAGGCTCGCTGACTTGGTTGACACATGTCATCGTATTCCAATTGCGTACATCGATGCTCTTGTTGTTGATCACTGGATTGTCTGGTCAAGACTCGATAATTTACAGACCGCCGCCATTAAACAACCAACCAAACACGTCGTGTGTCAAAACTCCCACCGTTCTAAACCGACAGATATATCAACGAACACTACAGAAGCAATGAACAGTCATTCGCCATGCTGTTAGTTAACACCTTGATAATCGATAACTATCTGACACTTGACACCTGGGCAGTCGGTGTATATCTCACACATAACACCTGGAAAACAGGTGTATATCTCATAAATAACACATAAAAAACCCGATGTATAAACAGTGCATCTCGCACACATAACGCATGGTGAATCGATGCCTATTTCATACATGACACCTGCAGAATAAGTGCATATCTGAAACATGACACCTGAAGAATCGGTGTATATCTGAAACATGACACCTGCAGAATCGGTGCATATCTCATACATGACACCTGCAGAATCGGGGTATATCTGAAACATGACACCTGCAGAATCTGTGGATATCTGAAACATGACACCTGTAGTATCGGTGTATATCTGAAACATGACACCTGCAGAATCGAGGCATATCTGAAATATGACACTTGTAGAATCGGGGTATATCTCAAACATGACACCTGCAGAATCGGGACATATCTGAAACATGACACCTGCAGAATCGGTGCATATCTCATACATGACACCTGCAGAATCGAGGCATGTCTGAAACATGGCACCTGTAGAATCGGGGTATATCTGAAACATGACACCTGCAGAATCGGTGTATATCTGAAACATGACACCTGCAGAATCGAGGCGCATCTGAAACATGACTCCTGCAGAATCGGTGCATATCTCATACATGACACCTGTAGAATCGGGATATATCTGAAACATGACACCTGGAGAATCGAGGCATGTCTGAAACATGACACCTGCAGAATCAGGGTATATCTGAAACATGACACCTGCAGAATCGGGACATATCTGAAATATGACACCTGCAGAATTGGTGCATATCTCATACATGACACCTGTAGAATCGTGATATATCTCAAACATGACACCTGGAGAATCGAGGCATGTCTAAAACATGACACCTGCAGAATCGGGGAATATATCATACATGACACCTGCAGAATCAAGGCATATTTCAAACACGACACCTGCAGAGTAGGACATATCTCATACATGACACCTGTAGAATCGGTGCATATTTCATACATGACGACTGTAGAATCGGGATATATCTCAAACATGACACCTGGAGAATCGAGGCATAGATGAAACATGGCACCTGCAGAATCAGGGCATATATCCCACATTAACAGCTGATGTTAGGTGTCTCACATCAAGTACAAAGAGCACTTTGCCGCTGTAACGATCTGTAAGCCTCGTTACACCAATCAACAGTTTGCATCATGCTGGGCTAGAAAATAGATGGGTCTATCGACACTCTTGTTTGTCTTCATCATTCTCTGGACAGAAGGGATGGAGGTAATTCATCTCTTGGCAACCACTTTTCATCCATGCCTCCTAAGACGCCTCGTCGGAAACAATGCCTATCACATATCAACGATATGTTGGCCATCCCGGTACAGATTTGATCACATTGAAAAGGACACGTTATTGACATTTTCCACGCCTCAAGGTCTAAATGTCTTTTCAATTCACCGACCTGCACGTCTATTTAACGGGAAAACCAACCTGTTTCTCATTCTGAGCAACAAGACACAATGGTTAAATAGTACTGGGGTTTTTTGATTGGTTTTGGTGAGCATGGTCCGAAACACTGAAACGGACAAAATTTAAACATTGTCAATTAAAACACCCCGAAAATATATACAATTACGAAATCAAACTGACATACAAAAAACTATCATTAATTATATTTTTAAACCTCAGGATAATCTTTTAGATGAAATACTAACATTATCTAAAGATCCCCTTTACACTTGGGTAATGAAATAGAATAATTCAACCGAATACTAGGGCTACTTATACATCTGGATAAAACTGCCTCCGGCGCTATTGGAGCGCTGTCTTCTAAGTATGCAAAATAATCTCTTGACGATATAAAGAGGTATTTTCGAAGTCCATTCACAGAAATCCAATAAATCTAACCAAAATGGCACAAGAATGCCCGGCTAGAATAGAAATCGTTATTGTTTCGGTATTGGTAGTGGCCGTATATAAACTATTCCACCAGAAAAACTGATTTGAGTAACTTTGCTGGTCAACTCTGTAACCGCTGGCAGTTTTGTCTGCAACAGGTTCTGCGTTCCTCACCTCGGTGGGACGGACTTGGCGCTCACACAGACATGTAAGCGATGCGAGATCGAAGGCGCGGGCTTCCAAATGTCGTATTTATCTGAGAATCCAGTGAGTGCTTTCTCTGCCAGTGATTAGCCGGATCTGCACGCACAGCAGGCAACAAACAGTCCGCGATCGCACAGTATACCAGCTGTGCTTCCACCAACATGAGCGGACGGTTGTAACAACAGGCGACAATAAAAGAAACTCGCCCGTCCCGTTGTTTGTCACGGGTGACCCCCACAGGTGGGTTGTACTGTTTTCCACGTGACATCTGATCGATCGATAAACTCTGTGACTGGGTGTCGGGTGATTTTGTCCTTACCGTCAATAATTAAGTCCATACAGGAGTTGAGAGGCTCTAACACGTCCACAATACCACTCGGATAGTACTTGCTCCGGAAGCAGTGAGACCATTTACTCGGTTGTTTGTCAGCGATAGCTAGTCGGTAGAACAAGCTGGACATGGGACAATAGCCGAGGGGATCAGCCTTTGTTGAGGCACTACGCAATGAATGTTGCGCAACGTCGAACTCCGATACGCCCTACGAGGAAATCTTTACTTGGATTTGCATGTAGCCAAAGGCGATGCGGTCCTTTGTTGTGCCATTATGTGTGATCTAATGGAATGTTTCTTGACTTCAAAAAAGACTTTTTAAGTCCATGATTTTGGGGAACATTTGTGTAATGACCAACGAATTTCCTGAAGGTGATTCAGTGTGAATGTTCGATCTTCGACAGACACTTGGACGTGCAGATGAACGTTTAAATTGAAGGCAATGTATTGACCCAGAAGGAGATGGACCATGCGCCAAGAAGGTAGTGTTCCCTGGGAAGATACAGATAATAAATCAGTCAAGTCTCTGTCACAACTAACGACATTTTGGGTATATGGTAGCAGAATTCTAAAACCGTTTTCAGATTAGTTTTCAGTTTGAAACACGGGTCCGTCCAAATATATTGCTATTCCTTGTTCCTTTGGCATCTGCGACAACCCAGACACGTAACCTACCCCGTCTTGATACCCTAGTTGCAGGCACTGACGGGAATGGTGATGACGTTTACGAAATTGGAAATATGAATTATCGATGATATAACTGTGGTAGATCAATCTTGACGGTGTTCAGCCCGCCTTTCGATACATTGTTCCCATGTCACGGTTGCATCTGTCAACGGGCACGGCATCTAACCAAGTGATACACCTCAACGGTAGCTGTTGTCATTCAGTATTTTGGTCATTCCAAACGTAACTATCGATTGTCGTACAGTAAGACTGTACACAGTACGTGCAATCACCTTCAGCTCACATGTGTACATGTCAAACTGGATTACAAGGTAATCAGGGGTAGAACCTCATGATAAACTTCGTGTGTGACTCATTCGTATATAGTTCTGTTGTTAACTTAAGTTTGTAAATTCAGTAAACACATGTCACCTAGCCTGATTTAAAATTCCAAGTTTTGAGCTCATCAGATCAGTGCTGTGATTTCATTCCCTAAACTATTTGGCACTTAATGGTCGATGGTCGGACGGTAAATGGAAAAGGTGTTAATATCAGTGTTCACTAAGTAGCCGAAACAATATTCTCAGTGAATTATATTAAATATTGTCCAGAAACAGGAAGCCACAGGTGACATCTGGCATTTTACCGTGAAACTGACATCGCCACGCTGACCTGATGGAGGATCTCCATGCTAGATTGGAGCACGAGTGTGAAATGTACATATCCTGAAATGTACACGGGGAAAACGTGTGTCCGTGAAATATACAGCACCGTGGGATATTGACAGCTGAACGAGATACTTCTTTCATTAAAGAGACCATGAGTGGAATATTGTTTTTTTTGTTAGGAAATCGTGTTCACTCACGATGTAATAGAATGGATATGTGTCACAGGTGGAATTGCCAACTGGCCATGGATTCTATCGAGGTTATTTTACGTCGCAATATAATGAGTGTCGAAACTTCATGAATAGATCACTCGTAGCAATAGCTCTCAAAAAGCAATAAAATATTTTGATCAGTGGCCTGTTAAGGTAGCATTGTGCAAAGTTTGGTATTTTGGCAAAACAGAACAAGCTGGCTCTGGAAGGTGTGAATCTTTATTTGTCAATGTCTGTGTGGACCAGCTGTAGAATTACCAACAGTGATCGCAGCATTGGATATATACGAGGATAAACATGTTTAATCCGGGAGAAATAGCCAACAGAAGAAGGAGGAGAAGGGGTAAGTGATTTTCTCATCTCTCGTAGTGTTCTAATACCATGGCAGCGCTTCGTGCGCAGCGTTGAACATCGCACGAGAATCACGTGCATCTGCAGGGATATCGTCGACTCTTGTACATTTCGGTGTGCACGACGGTGTCTTCAATCACCGACGCCCTTAATCTGATATACATGTATCCCCTTACTGATTCACTGCTTCATCTTTGAGTATCACACAAAGCTAATGCGAATATTTGGTGTTGTGGGGGTTTTGCTTCTTTTTAGACGAGTAGTATATATGTCATTGTGTATACTACTAGACGTATTTGTACTTTCATTTTTACAGGTGAAATTTCATTAATACTTTGTTCATTTAATTTAAGCATATAAGATTGTCTATTTAAATTCCAAATTCAGAAGTTGTCAAAAGACACGTGTATGTAAAACCTGGCTTCGACACTATGGTGATGTGAACCCATACGTTTGGCCTTCATATTAACATTTGTCTAATTATTACCTAATGCATTAAACATCATAATATCAGGAACCAGATTACGACCGTTTGCATATGTTGTTTATGACACAAAAAGACAGAGGTAAATATGTCCACCCCGAGCCTCCGCGTATTATTAGTGGACATTGTCCAAAATGAATAATTTAACACGAACACTTTCATGTAGGTAAACATGTACGTATGATAAAGGGCCAAGATGTTTCACATCAGTACTTGTGGCAACGTTTTGTCAGACCCGTTAGATGGAGAAACATTTCCATCACAGGTACAGTTGGTTAGCATTGCACCTGAATGTGAAACCACATTAAACGACTAGCGATAAATATCACGCTTGGACTGGTATATGAAACATCGCTAACCCTTCTGGAAACTGTACAGGCAACCTGTCACTGTGTTGGTGCACTCGGTTTTGGGCTTGTGTTTGTCAGAGAGATGTATCTACTTTCTATTTGTGTTTGTCGGAGAGATGTTTCTACTTTCCATCTGTTCCTATCCTCAGCTTCAGTCAGTAACTGAAATGATTTTCATCAACAGTCAACGTGATAGCGGTGGTCTGTGTATATAAGTAAAACTACCTCCTCACCTGCTGCTGTTGTTGTGTAATGGAACGAAGGTGTTAGATTTAGTACATTATAAAGCTAAGCGGTTTCTTTATCAACACCTTGCATTGTTGTAGTTTCGACGTCATTTAACAGCTGGGCGCTATGTGGAGTTTGGTGAATGGGTGCTTATTAACGACTGATACAGCCAGTGCTTCTTTGAGTGAGGGTGCTACCCACATGGTCCTCTGAATCCCCACTACCGCTGGTTAATACTACTTGACATAAATCTCTGGAACCGAGTCAGAATATAGTCTACATAGGGGGATAGAATATAGTCTACATAGGGGGAATGTCGATCATAGACACACACATATACAACACGTTTATACTTCATAAAAGATTACGACTTGAAGTTGATTTACAGAAACGATATCGACAAAAATATAAAGGAAACTTGTAGGTACAACAATAATATTTGAAACTGTTGGTTCTGTGTACTAGATGTCATAAGATTTGCGTCCCACGGTCCACACACGGCTGAGTCCAGAGTACCTGCTACACCGAGCCGATGCGAGGTTATATACTACCCATCAAAAGTTTAGACTCACTTAAAGCACTCTCTACATGTTATGTATTATATATGTGGCTACATCAAAGGTGAATTTCTCCACAAACTTGGGGGAATAAAATTGCAAACCTTATGCAGATGAACTGCACGAGGATCAATCATCAAATTGCTGAAAAACATGTGCAAATATTGTGCATGTGAACAGCTGCATTTTGCTGTAAAGTTTTGTTAAGAATTTCACCAATTTTCACTGAGTTTCATCATTTATTGAACTCATGACAATATTCTTTTCAACGTTACGAATTTGTTTTACAATACATCAGTTCATGTGTAAATAGTACCTTTAAACAGTATGGAATATTTTGCAAAATCTAGTTTAGAACAGTTGACTGAAGTAAGTGGCTACATTTACACTAGTGATGGGTAGTATATTTTATGAGCTCACTCATTCTTAATAGACTCCCGAACCAGGAACGTGTTTGGTTGTCTCATCAATGGGTCTTCGGTTACTATGTTATTAGCTGAATGAACCGGCGTCTGTTGTCGGGCTCAACGTTGTGCACAACGTCTTTGACAACCGATTCATCTGAAACAAGACACGTGACTAGATTAGTTCCATGTCATGTTCGAAATCTAGTTTGTTTCTAATTGGTACAACAGGAGGCGATTTGTGTACAACGTGACTTAAACCAGATTAACACGCTCAATCTGTCACAGAGCTAGAATCATTTGGTTGTCACAAATTCATAAGGCGTTCAGTATTTCTCTGAAGTGGAAAATCTTTAATGCATATCTTAGTTCGATTGTTTAAGTATAATAACTGAAGGGTAGTATACCGACTTTGTTTTTTATGTCAGTGAAAATGAGAAGAACTGAGGTTATATTTGATTATGTCATTTAACCATCACTCATTCCTGATTTCCTACAACAGTTTTGAAAATGTAATACATGGTTTCATGGATTTACAGTTACATGACTGGCCCCTAGATATTTTAAATGAGAGTTGATTTGTGCCGAGAAACAAATTACCCATAAGCGAATTTTGCTTTTAATGTTTTGAATAAAATCATATGGAAGTTATATTGAGTGTTTACTAAACAATAGCATGTTTCATCTTTGTATAAAACATTTCTGAAAGTATTTGGATAATGTGTTCTCGTATAGTGACAGCTGGTTAACATTGTCGTCAAGTACTTTCACTAGGTGCCAGACAAACCATTATCACATGCCCCATGACGGAGGGTTTTATCGGTGGTCAGTGACGGTGTCAGGACAAAATCAATGTGTTATCCCATGTAGTTCACACATGCTGTACCATATGCTAGCTGAATGGGCGAGGTAATGTGAAGACATGTTGACGATACGGCCTCATCACCGTATAGCATGATAAAGTTAGTGCCCGAGACGGGTTGTATGTACGTGTGTGTACTGGGCTTGATTAACTGTGTCAGGTGGTTTCATTAATGCCTGGCGCTATGTGAGATGGCTTGATTGACGACGTGATGCTATTATTTTTCAATATCCCTCCTACTTGTTGGCAGGTCACAAGAATATGGCTGGGGGGAAATTATGTGATGTGACTCATGCTACAGGAATCTTCCTAGTAGTTGGTCAAATTTTCTTACGGTTTGACACTGTAAGGTCGCTTGATGAAAGACTTCACACAGTGAATCAGCTTGATAACGTTTGGCACTATATACGGTGGCAATATCACACCATGACTCTGTCATGTCAACAATCACTGGATTGTTTGGTCCAGACTCGACCGGTACCGGACCACCTCCATTCAGCTTGAACATTGCTGAGTGTGACCTTAATCAACAGTACCCCCCCAAAAAACCCCCCAAAGCATGCAAAAGAACAAAAACACCCCTCACCCCCCCAAGAAAAACAAAACCAAAAAACCCCAAACAAACAAACCCAAAAACATACAAAAACAAAAACCAAACAAACAAAACAATAAAACAGCAACAACAACAACAACAACAACAACAACAAAAACAACTGAAAAAAGAAAAAGGTTAAAATCACGAAGTTAAACGATGCTATGTCAACATCTGCCTCCTATCAACAGTTATGTCATTAAACAGAGGCGTGTTAATAGGTGTACGATATTTGATTTTCACCCTGTCTCTGAATGTGTTGATATGTTAAGTGTAGAGCGGACATCATGGACAGTAGTCACAGATACTGTTAACCGACGGAAGGATAATGTATAGTTAACTCCACAAACGAATACACGAATGGTTACAATGTGTAACATGTCTGATTACACCCAAATCGAATATGTCGGTTGTGATGGATGCTCACGTTATCAATCACTAGTTTTATAAATCAGAATCGATATTCACAGGCTATAATACTGCAAACCGCCTGTTAAAAGAACTTGCATTCCGTTTGCAGATGTAAACGTGGGGTTTTGTTTTTCTAACGGTAAATATCCAACCAAATCAGAAATCAACGAAATGTTTCACCATAGGCTTTGGTTGTCATAAATACTTCATTTAATTAAGACGATATTAGGTTGCATGTTCGTTGTCCAGTTTCACGAACCAGCAAAATATATGACAGTGCTGAAATGACATTTGCATCGACAGTAGCACATCTCAGCCTCTGGGGTAATATTGCTTTTAATAAACTGACACTCTTTCCCAACTGTACGTTATATACGAGCAGTCCTCGCCCTGGGCGTCCTTTGTCTTGCACGTAGGACTAACTAAGATCAATACCAAACACCGAGCCCTCCGAGACATATCAATAACTGTTTCTACCGACACCCCATCTTCCATCTTAACAGTACACGCCAAGTGTCACTTGGTCAAACACACCGGGTCTGTACCAGAACCCAAATACATGTACCAAGGTATTTCTTAATCGATTTTTAGATAGGACAAAAATCCATGTTACAATAATTTAAGAGAGAAGGAATTATCAAAATCTGTTTAACACTCGCCGATACTAGATATATATCCTGGTTTGTAGATGGTGTTACTCGTACATCATGATCCTATTTATCAATATAATGAATATACAAAGGGTAGTGATAGTGGACCCCAAATCGACAACATTTAGTGCCCCGAGCGTCGTAAGTATTTATTTTGTGTAGATGTATCAGTTGTGTGGTTAGAACCTCTGTGTATGTTGTGGGTTGTCAATATTGATTGGATGGATGTGGGAGTCAAGATGTCAAGATGTGATGATATTCCAGGCACACACGAAGCAATATATACGGGCCTTCCCACTTGGTGACGTCAGTCACTCTGTATGTCTATGATGGGCATTAGGAGAGATGTACAGTGAAACTAAGAGGATGTATTGCATCCAGCCTCACTCACTCACCCACAGTATTGTTCTCATAGGCCTAACGGTGGAGGTCGCCGACGCCTATGATCAGTTATCTTCGCATTATGACGCACGCCATTAGGCTTCACACAGGCTTGTGAGATTATTTGTATAAATGCGAACATACTTTGGATTTGCTTCGCTGCCTCAGTCTAATGGTTTATCATAGCCAGGAACTGAATACATGTATTACGATACGATGTTTTTCGCATATCAGTCCTCCACTTGATCTAGTGTTGCTCCCATCGACGAGCTGACGAAAGTAGAAGTAACGATTCCTACACACTCTCTTTCAGAATGAATCTTTCTGTCTCAGTAAACAGTCACATAATATCGACTGCTTGGGCATGTAATCCAAATAACTGACACATTCTAGCATCAAAGCAATTATTCACAATCATATCTAGGACGCGTGAAGCCAAGGAATAGAACAAAGGAATTGAACATAATCAACGACATCAACTCAACCAGTATCAAGTGTAGTGAGTGAGTTTAGTTTTACGCCGCACTCAGCAATATCCCAGGTATTTGGCTGCGGTCTGTAAATAATCGAGTCTGGATCAGACAATCCAGTGATCAACAACATCGATGAGCATTGATTTACCCAACGGGGAACCGATGACATGTGTCAACCAAGTCAGCGAGCCTGACCACCCGATCCCTTTAGTCGCATACGACAAGCATAGATTACTGAAGATAAATTCTAACCCGGATCTTCACGGGTGTATCAAGTTTAAGTGAACATACGAGGTTATTGCGTGCCAGGAGATGTCCATGGTATTATTATTTTCAGTTTTACATTAAAAACACAAAGTGAAGCCGATTTCGGATGGGGTGTTTATGTCCCCCAGATCTCCGATACAACACGAGTGAAACTCAAGAACAAGTTATATATCACCGACAATTGGACCAACCCAACGACACACATAAAATCGCTATCTTCCGTACAAAGCAGCCACAGATGAAGATGTTCAAGTGAGATGCTCCTACTGAACAGCTCCATCATTTGTAATCCTCAATTACACCAGAGACGTATATTTGGTGACCGGGGAATTAGACAGGTTTGATAACACGGCATCCCTTCGCCCATATCCTAGATGCACAATTAATACACATCTTGAAATGGATGCTGTTTCTGATTTCCTTCTGTGGAAACACTTCAAAGCATCGTAAATTAACCTTTCCTATTTGCTATCGTACCTGTGTGTGGCATTTATGCCACTCGATCCGCCGCTGTGAGAACAGTTTTCCAGGAATTGAAAGATTCTTTGTGGTGCTGCTATTCTTCCTACTCCATAGCATTGGTTTGTCGCTATGGGAATTGCTGCCCTTACCCCAGCATTAATGTGTTCGACTGGAATCAAGTGTGTGAGCGTCTCGACTTATTCAAATCATGTTCTCTTCATATGAATTTAATAACAGTGACTGTGTCATTTTTTGCAAATTCCGAATCTATACAACAATTCTATACATTTACTTGAAATACGTGTAATGATTATATACTCGTGGAAACGAATAAGGGAACACATGGAAGTAAAGTGTTCCTTTATTCTCTTCAAGATTTCTTCACTCTGAGTGAAAATCTGGAAATAAATAAGGAACATTTGTACTTTCATGTGTTCTCTTATTCGTTCCCTTGAGTATAATAGGTAATACAGCATATGAAGAAAGGAATAGTTTCACGTTTTGTATAGTATCACGTTTGTCCAACATGTTTCTATCATCTTCATAACATTACACTGAAACGCACGATGTATGCTCCCACACAATTGATGAAAGTGTACAAAATTAAACCTTTCTCTTCTTTAGGCTTTTTTACATAATTCAAGAAATAAAAAAACGATTTGTATACATGTTTACGCATTTGTAAATGTTTAAATCGTTTGGTATGAATAATAATATTATATGGATGGTTTACGTTGTATGACTTCGACCTGAACAGTATTGTTCCCTCATGCAATAGGCTGCAACATCTGTGTGTGACATATAATACAACTGTTAATTAACGGTAGTTTATGAGTTTATTTCCCTACATTTACAGTATCAATGATGATGACAGTGTTGTGTGTGTTGCGTCAGTGCAAAGGTGTCCAGGTGTCGAAGTCTGATAACATACTTTTAGTACTGTATAATCGATATCAAGTGTTAAAACAAACAGGACATGGCGCCCCGTTTGCAAACACACAGATCTGACTGTGGACGAGAAACATGTGTTTCCGTGTCACAACGCTTCGCTGGAACAATGTCTTTCCTTCCGAAGACACCATCACCTGGGAAACTTGTGTTCGGCGAAATACAATTTCTAGTCTGGGTTAACAGGTTCATGCACATGTATTCGAACCCTACTGATTTCTTCCAGTGGACGTTTTTGTGATAAAACCTCTGACAGTATCTTATGAGAAACCCGTCTAAAATGGGTATTAAGGTAATGTGAGACCATTCAGATCAGCTCAACATGTGACAATGCGTATCATTTTTATGTGGTTGTAATGTGAGACCATTCAGATCAGCTCAACATATGACAATGTATATCATTATTATGTGGTTGTAATGTGAGACCATTCAGACAAGTTCAACATATGACAATGTATATCATTATTATGTGGTTGTAATGTGAGACCATTCAGACAAGTTCAACATATGACAATGTGTATCATTATTAGGTGGTTGTGATTTGAGACCATTCAGATCAGTTCAACATGTGACAATGTGTATCATTGCTCATGGTATCAACCCCAGGTTTGCCTGAACGAAACTCGAATCCATATGCTCACTACAGTAGCCTAGCTATTAATGGTATATTGCAGCCAGTCTCGTCAAATCACATCTTCTGTCTGACCGACTGACTGGATCCCACGCTCTCCTTTAGCCTTTCAATCGCCCAGTCATTTGTCATGAAGGTTTTGACATGTTACCAAAATGTTCCTGGCAAAATATGCCAATTGCAGACTTACGTTTAATGCATTACATACAATTAGAACTCTTTATATCTAAATTACATATTCTTCATGCGAACGTAAAACTCATCAGTAAGTGTTTTACATCAGGTTAATTATGAATCAGTGCATATGGGCAGCTTGTAGGATCTTGTGAATACAGAGCTTCTAACGCAATGCACCGAGGTCTTCAAACTAGCGAGACGTCGAACCTGTTATAACTTCGAGATAATCGTGCATTCGAGATAACGAGTTAGAGACATCCAGGCTGATCAAGTAATACATAAAAAGGTCACATACACGCGATGGTAAACTGAAATTGTGTCGCGGGCAATACTCAATAAACGTGACTGATTATGTACATTATTATATGTTACATATACCATGTGTTGCATGTAGCAAATGCATCTGTTATCTTGGGCATAATAATATGCCACGACAAGGAATGGTAATGTAAGTGGAACTGATGACATTAAACTGATAAAGAATGGTATAACAATGGTAAAGGGTAGCATACTAATAGTATGGGCACGAGATACAATAGCTAAATATGACATTACAATGCAAAAGGATGATATTAAAATAGGAAAGGATAACATTAGAAGACTAAAGGGTGACATGAGCATGGTAAAAGATGGTATAAAAGTGGTAAAAGCAAACAACTACAATCTTAAAAGATGACATTACAAGGTCAAAGGATGACACATTATAATGCAAAGGTAAAGATTACAGTGGTAAAGGCCGGTATATACTTGGTAAAGGATGGCATACAATTGTTAAATAATGACATTAAAGTGACCAAGAATGGTGATATAATGGTGAAGGGTGATAAAATTATGGAACAGGCACACATTACAATCGTAAAACTGACATTACAATATTGAAGTCATTGCAGTCATAAAAATGAGGCATTACAATGTCTAGACGTTTAACTATGCTAAGTATACGTCTTGTACACAAAATGTACTTCAACATACCAGCTACATGACGGCGGTATGCTCCAAACCTAACACTTACTAGGAATACTCCTGGGTATAGACATGCAGAGAATCACGTAGTACAAACCACATTAATTAAGTAATACGCATCTGTGAGCCATTACAGATACGTTGGCGATTTACGTGTTGTAGTCGATAAATAACTTCCGGAAATTCATTGGATTTCCTACTGACAACAATTATTGGTGACAAGTGATCCGTACCCACAGATTGTTTTTATGGTTTTATGGTTATCACCTTTGTTGACATGACACTCTGTTACAAAATATAATTGAAACTGTAGACTGGCTTCAAGCGGAAATGTCCGTACCATGTGATGTCATCATGACACTCTGTTACAATATATAATTGAAACTGTAGACTGGCTTCAAGCGGAAATGTCCGCACCATGCGAGGTCATCATGACACTCTGTTACAATATATAATTGAAACTGTAGACTGGCTTCAAGCGGAAATGTCCGCACCATGTGAGGTCATCATGACACTCTGTTACAATATATAATTGAAACTGTAGACTGGCTTCAAGCGGAAATGTCCGTACCATGTGAGGTCATCATTACAATATATAATTGAAACTGTTGTCTGGCTTCAAGCGGAAATGTCCGCACCATGTGAAATCATCATGACACTCTGTTACAATATATAATTGAAACTGTAGACTGGCTTCAATCGGAAATGTCCGCACCATGTGAGGTCATCATGATACTCTGTTACAATGTATAATTGAAACTATAGGCGACCATATATGAAACATTTGGCGATCCAATTACCTTTGTATTCAATCAGCCCCGACAATAAGCTTGAAGTTAAGGATTTGGTTGATATATGAGAGCGTTATCATTAGAGAAGGTTTAGAGAAGTTGACCCTGCATAGTATTGGACAAGTTTCCTCAAAACCCCCGTCTCCTCGACTACTGATTCCCAGTCATCAGTTGTAGCTACCGGGAATGTGGAATGAGAAAAAAGAAGAAAAACTCCACTCTCTCGATAATGAAACTCTGTAAAACGTGAATGTGGCTGATGCGTGTTGTATTTGGTGATGCTTACTAAAGGCATCACTGCACTCAGTACCTCCCCGCTAAGTGGACTAACTGACACACACACTGCGTCGGCAGCTGTTGGCGATCTTAGTCACAACACCTGGCTAAGACCACAATGATATTAATATTCCATGACGGAGATACATGACACATGTTAGTATGATAGACAGATGTATGATATCATTGGGGGTATGTGTAATAATCAGTCATCTGTGTCTACGGTACACATTTTAACTGAAACTGCTTTTAGTCGGCGGTCGTGTATTTGAGTATTTCTAGACAATACTCAACCTCTCCGACACACGCACCCCGCGACAAAATCCCATCAAGTCTTAAGACATGCCATGCTTATGGACCATTCACCATTCTCTTTCTAAAACATGTGTCATTTCGGATATCGATTCACTCATAATTTGTTTGGTGAAATTGTCTTTATTGGTTTATCGGGTCAAAACTGGCTTGTTTAGAGCCCATCGTCGTGTGGAGGGAGTACTGCTGCCCAGACAACAACCCTTATCCTATCTCATGTAAGAATGTCCATCTCTGATTGGTTCACGTGACTTTGAACAAATTACCATGTATGCTCGGTGCACGGTCGTACACCCCCCAAGCTGGTATATATCTTTGCGACTGAGAATAGATCATTTATACCCCGCTACATGGAAAAAGCCTGCATCCACGACAGCCAGTGAACAGTGAACCAGTGATTCGGATCGACTAGTCAGTACCATGCTAGTAAAACTGAATTAGTAGGATTGAATTTCAGGTTGTTTTAATGTTATATTGACATAATGAGAGATTTTAACATTCGTTGAGGTAAATTTGTTGCAGCATTATGATTCGTGGTGTACAGAATTTTATGCGTCCCTCGTTAGGTATTATCCTAAAACCTAACACGGGACGCATAAAACCCTGTATACCCCTCATCACAACGCTACAACTTATAATATTTTAACTGCTGGCTGTCTGAGCGGCAGCTGCATCCTATACGGTGTCGGCCCGGGAAAGCGAAATTTCAATATTCCCTATTCCCGGTAAAGCGAAAACCAAAGTTGTGCTAGAAGTGCCGCGAAAGCGAATTGTTATGAAAACATCGGATTACCGTATTTCAGATTAGCGCGCGACCCCAATACTCGATCTGCTAGCCTCTTAACTGAAATGAAGTTTCAGTTGTTTCAAGTTTCAGCACTTGATCTATGACAAGTTTAAGCATCGGTGTAGGAAACCCCTCCGAGAAAAGAAGTATTGGAGCTGTGTAGTAAAATTTGTTTGTTGTTTGACTTATTTGACTATTTTATTTAATCCACCGTGCAAAGACGGTTGTTCAAGCAGATGTCACTAATTCTCAGTTAACTGGGGCAATTATTGCTGTCGCCGACATGTTGGCTGTCGGTGTTTTCAAATTTGATGTTAAATCTAGGTGTATCTGTGCAGGTATTCTAAATAACACTAAATTTACAATAAGTATCAACCTTCATTAAGACATTGATTTTTCTTACAATATTGAAAAATATGCTCGACATCAGTAGAGATTTTTTAAGCAAGTAATCATACGTTACCGTTATAACTCAAATCTAGCATCCCATTAATAGTCTTCATCACTGTACATTTGGGGTCCGGAGGTCTGTTGTTATACATGTGCCCCAAACAAGCATTCTGTATTTATTCATCTTGCCATAACATTATTCATTACCAGAACTAATTTACGTTACTATAATTTACGCTACCGCCATATTTGGAAATTTGGAAAGTTTCAGGAAACTTTTGTGTTTTGTTGTCTGGCATTGCCGAAATATCAAATGTGAATCAAACTTTGACAAGTGAAAGTAGTTTTAGGTTGTTATCGCCCTATATATATATAAGTAGCGTAAATTACATTGCGGCAACGTAAATAACGTCAATGAATGCTTCACGATGTAAGGTGTCTATGCACGATATTTTCAATTCCACCTCACCATGATCCATCCATGTGACTTATCGGTGAACAGTCTGTGGCTCAAACATTTATTGTTATTTATATATTAAATTTCTACCATGACTACGGTATCAGACGACGACTCACACTTCTTTGTTTTTTCTTGTGTATTGAGAGTCCCGGGAACGCGAAATTCAGTGTTAACTGTAGCTTGACCGTTCCCGCGAAAGCGAAACCTAAATTGAGGAGGTTTAGTCCAGATTTCGCTTTCCCGGGCCATAACCTCCTATACAGCGGGACATGTCTGCCCTCTCGCATAGTGCAACGTAGAGAACACGAATGATGTGTGTGCACTAATTAACGTCACATAAAGTTATTGACTCCGCTCTCAATCGAACACAAGACAGCCGGGGGGACACGCAACCTTATACAAGGAGGCGCAGGATTACATGTGCAATCACGCTTCCCATTGAGTCGACCACTTGCATCACGATATGATATAGACCACGGGACCATATTACGATTTCTAATTGGAGATAGTGACGCAGTACAATTCACCATGAAAAACCACATCCTTGTGCTTTGTTCAGATCATTTGTCACGCCAAACATTTATCAAATATCACGTACTCCGTTTCACCGCGTGTCATCTAAGACCCGTGCCAGATATACCCCGACACTTGACGTAATTTCCATAGACTTACATGTTATTTCAGTGTAGCATAGATAATTTTCATGAAGTGAGTTTAGGATGGATCTTTGTAAAATTTGACAGGCAAATTTGAAATCATCTCTGCTCTGTGCACATAATTTTAGTTCAATTTTCCGGCCACTATTTAACTAATGACATCACATTTATCAACTTACGTATGCACAATCCGATAAACCGACATGTTAAAAGAGTTCACGGCACTGTACATATGTTGATTAATTTTTTTGCCATTCTATCTTACGATAATTACATTCATGAAAAAAAGTATTTATGCTACACTAAATTAACATGTAAGTCTATGGAAATTACTTCAAGGGTCGGAATACTTTTTGCACGACTCTGTAATGATAGGAATGTAACACGTGTTTGTTACATTGACGACAGAGGTGGGGTAGACTGATGGTTAAAGCGTTCGTTCGTAAACCTACAGGAACGGGTTCGACCACCCCTCGTGAGTGCAATACGTGAATCCCATTTCCCATGTCCACCGTCGTGCTATTGCTGGAATATTGAAATTCACTCTCTCCCTCACTCATCCATACCCTCCATACCCGCCAACCTACACACTCACTCACCTACCCACCCACTCACTCACTCACTTGTACTCACCAACCAACTCGCCCACTCAATGGTCCACAACTCTCTTATAAAAGTACTAGAATCTGTACTTTACTGAGAAAGTGTAACATGTGTTACACCATACAGTTGTTTATCTGGTACACGTCTTACAGTGTAATTTCCAGGGCGTTATTTTGTGCGCCAATGTGATTCATCCTTGACCTACAGAAAGCCTTGCAGAGCATCTGTAACGGATTTTTCCAACGATCTTGTTACAACACGTCATACAAGGACAGACTGTTGTTCCTTTCACTTCCCACAATACATAAGTGTCGGGGTCTCTTGCACACGTACCTACTTTCTCTTCAATCACTTTCAACGTAGGACAGGTGCACTTTTCAGCTTTGACAAGCACTGTGAAATAAACAACTTATCAGCCTAAGGATCCAAACACAAGGCAACTTTCTCTTGATACTGCCAGGAATTGTTTAAATGTTAATGTTATATTGTGATATTATCTTGTAACTGCTGGTGTTAATATGACCCCTTCGGCCGTTTGGAAAATGAGTACATGTATCTACCCTTTTGAAACAGAGACCATAGGACATGCTTTTACTGTGAAATTAGATGTGGAGTTATATTTGTATATTCGTACTGATTTAGTATTGATTTCGATCATTTCAATGAGAATATTTTTATTGAAACTAACACGTTCCCAAAACTACGTATAACGATTAATTTGTACTTAAAGTATTTGCAGGTAAAGGAGGTACAAACAAATACAACTGGATTTGCAGATAAAACACTGGGACAACACATTCATCGAAGAAAAACAGGTTTTGAAAAACGGCAATTGTTGAAGCTTGAGGTTTATGATTTTCGATGAATTGCAAGCTTTGAGAAAAACGTTGGAGATCTAATTGTAGTGTTTACTTGGGGGGAAAAGAAACACTTTTGATAATGTCAAAGTCAGCCGCATGATATCTGATATGGTGAGGTGTCTTAAGTACAAAATAGAATACCTTACCAAATCCATCACTACCAGGTGTTGGTTCTCGGCTACATGCTAGCATCTCCCGCCAGCTCATGTTCGATACACGGTCGCATTAAAGAGAAAACGCATTGTGTTTATAGAAAACAGTTGAGCACGCATGTTCAACTCCAAACAATGAAACGATGAAGTGCTATGGACAAACTAGTAATCGTATTTCATATGCATAAAATGGACGTTTTAGGACGTACACAATATGTGACAAACTATACTTATATTTTATGGATCTAATACACACTACTCTATACAACCACTACCAAATGAGGCGGTGTGTGTTACAAGTATTGATGATCAAAGGTGTTCGCCAGTGAGTGTTTATAGATGGCTGCCAAACAGTTGTAATCCAAGGTGTTCGCCAGTGAGTGTTTATAGATGGCTGCCAAACAGTTGTAATCCAAGGTGTTGTCCAGTGAGTGTTTATAGATGGCTGTAATCAAACAGGCTGCCAAACAGTTGTGATTGTAATCCCAAGGTGTTGTCCAGTGAGTGTTTATAGATGGCTGCCAAACAGTTGTGATCCAAGGTGTTGTCCAGTGAGTGTTTATAGATGGCTGCCAAACAGTAAGGTGTTGTCCAGTGAGTGTTTATAGATGGCTGCCAAACAGTTGTGATCCAAGGTGTGTGAGTGTTTATAGATGACTACCAAACAGTGTTGTCCATGAGTGTTTATAGATGGCTGCCAAACAGTGTTTATAGATGACTGCCAAACAGTTGTGATCCAAGGTGTTGTCCAGTGAGTGTTTATAGATGGCTACCAAACAGTTGTAATCCAAGGTGTTGTCCAGTGAGTGTTTATAGATGGCTGCCAAACAGTTGTGATCCAAGGTGTTGTCCAGTGAGTGTTTATAGATGGCTACCAAACAGTTGTAATCCAAGGTGTTGTCCAGTGAGTGTTTATAGATGGCTGCCAAACAGTTGTAATCCAAGGTGTTGTCCAGTGAGTGTTTATAGATGGCTGCCAAACAGTTGTGATCCAAGGTGTTCGCCAGTGAGTGTTTATAGATGGCTACCAAACAGTTGTAATCCAAGGTGTTGTCCAGTGAGTGTTTATAGATGGCTGCCAAACAGTTGTAATCCAAGGTGTTGTCCAGTGAGTGTTTATAGATGGCTGCCAAACAGTTGTAATCCAAGGTGTTGTCCAGTGAGTGTTTATAGATGGCTGCCAAACAGTTGTAATCCAAGGTGTTCGCCAGTGAGTGTTTATAGATGACTGCCAAACAGTTGTAATCCAAGGTGTTGTCCAGTGAGTGTTTATAGATGACTACCAAACAGTTGTAATCCAAGGTGTTGTCCAGTGAGTGTTTATAGATGGCTGCCAAACAGTTGTAATCCAAGGTGTTGTCCAGTGAGTGTTTATAGATGACTGCCAAATAGTTGTAATCCAAGGTGTTCGCCAGTGAGTGTTAATGAATCACCATCTATGACTGACAATCCCAGGTGTCCCCTACCATACTGGCGTACTAAATGCCCGCCGAATCAGAATCACAAGCAGATTAATGTTTTTCTCCTAAATTTTATTCAGTAACAGATTAATGTTTCCATCTTTCAAACCCAGCCACCTGCCGCCATCAAATATGCCGCCCACAGTCATGTACATTAAACACTTATATGTGTCCTTCTATTAACCTTCAAGTCAGGACAATCTGCATATTAGGCCGTCACCTTTACCATGAGCAAACATCCATCGGCGAAATCTACATTTTCTTTCCCATCACTCTCTGAGATTACCCCAAGGACACCTGTCGTCTAACTCTGGTTCCATCGGTTCGTGATGCGCCATTGTTTCCAGATATGTTCAGCAACTGCGTCAAACGGCCGACACATCAGTCACAATAAGTGGTCATATGGTTGATTTGCTGTTCTGATTTGCCATTACAAACACTGACGGTGTCACAGGAAGAAATATAAGCCAAGAAACAACGGTATTTACTGTCGCAAAGCTTTTCAAAATGGCGTATTTTGAAATTAAAGTAGGAAACCTTTGTTGTTGAGGGATTATGTGTCTGGTTGTTCTGCCTGATGAAAAAATAGCCGGCTTGCCTGTACGCTAACGATTATATATGTGTATCTGATCAAATCTATTCCAGTAAAATATGTCAGTTGTTATGTAGAGTGCACACAAACACGCACGCGCGCGTGCGCAAACACACACACACACACACAAACACATCAACAACACGCACACACACAAACACGCACGCACGCGCGCGCGCGCACACACACACACACACACACACTGTTGGTTGAGTGGTCTAATAATTATCCAATATAAGTGATTCAGAATCAGAAAATGCCCTATAATATTGGATGAAGATGAAGGGAAGTACTGTCTGTTGGACTGAGTCTACCTGGATCCGAGTGGATCCCACAGCACACGTCACTACTTGCCAGAAGTTCTCTCTTCACGTTTGGGAAGAGGTGAATACGGAGGGTCTATTGAACGGAGACATGACGACTACATACTTGTGCATACCTTCGCTGTTACAAGACAATTCACTGTGTTTCACCTTTTACCCTTGAAAAGCTCACGCATTTTCCAAACCAGATTCTATGAAGCATAGTATTGTACATATTGCGAGGTAGCCTACAAGTAGTGTACCTTCGGAATCCCAGAAAACAGACGCTGTTATCTTGTTATCTGATGGAAAAGACTTTGCCTCGGAGACGCCTGAAGTTTCTCTTGTTTTGACTGTGGTCTGGTTTTTGTCTGACTAACCTAGTTCCTTCCCCAGACTGTTCCCAACTCACTAATAACAGATCCCTACTGCACTGGCTATGAGACAGACATATCATGTATTTTAAGGCCGTCCTGACCTTGGGCAGTCGTCGACGCTCTCTCTTCTCCTAAGCCCTACTGTCCACCTGTGACAGTGTCAGAGGAAGGACCATCTACACTGAAGCTGACACCGTGTCCACGCAGAGGAGCAGACGGCACGGTAGATGCTGTGTCCATTTTCATCAACAGAGGACACCCAGACACTTTATGCCTCCAGAAACATGTTACCTGGGTATGTGTGTGGATCAGCTTCCGCCTGCAGGTATGGGCAATGCTGTACATTATGCATGCAAACTCTACAGCCATCTCTCGTATGTTACACCTCAGATGACAGTACCATTAATACAACTGACAATGATAGATTAACCTATGGGAGATTGGCAACGTGCTAAAATGATTCAGTTGTTAATCCTAAAAAACATCATCTGGATAAAAAAAACCTCCACAATATTACAGCACAACAAAGGAGTTCTTTGTCAACCCGATTTGATGACATTTTCCTCATTTGATTACGTATTAATGCATCATTTATTGTCAAACTGGATTTAACAATCTATTGCCGATGAGTATACACAAGGAACTAACGGGTATTTCTACTGGGAAGCAACTAAAGTAAATATACTGTGGCGACGGGCGGGTTATTGTGGCTGTCGGAGATGCTTACAGTAACTAAGCAACAAAACAAATGCGTCCATTTACATATGTAAATAATTAAGTACACCAAACAATCTTACAACACAAAAAAAAACACCTTTTGTAATAGGTATATAATCCAGGAAAAAAGCGAAAAAACGCCGCATAAACATATTCTTTCACTAGTTACATTCAAACATTTTAGAATCGGATGGAAGCTTGAATTAATCAGAAGCGACCCTTTGAATAAACTATAAACTATAGTGAGATTAATCATTGGTAATCCCCGGGGAGGTGGGTGCTGTACATCAAGCGAGCGGGTTCACACCCATAACCCCTACATGCCACTACCCCTACACTCCAGTACCCTACAGCTAGTTAAAACAACACCTGTAAGCTGTAGGGGTAGTGGCATGTAGGGGTAATGGGAGGTTACCAGCGAGCGTTGTCACGATATCCCGGCGAGAGCCGGGTCATCAGTGTGAACCAGGGCGGAAAACAAGTTCATGTTTGTCGAGACGAGTGTTGGTGATATAGATGATTATAGGGCATATGTGAAGAAAGAAAGGAGAAAGTGACTTTCTTAACCGACTACAAGATTACACTAAATCAATATAGCTGTTTTCTTGTCTAGAACTGATGGGACCGTCTTCGTGGTCTTGCGGATAGAATGTCTGCTCAAAGAATGGAAGGGCGATGGTTTGATTCCCCGTCAACACCACTCAAAATAAATAAATAGATAAATAAATATAAAATAAACCCAAAAGAATGAAAAGAAAAACGTTGCAAGTGGTCCATTTTGTTTCTGTCTGCTTGAAATGTAATGGGAGAAGGGATCGCACGGCTGGAAGTCAGTATTCTGTGTCGACCCATGTCAAGGTTATACCACACCAAACCAGAATCAGTCATTTAACAAACAGGTTTCTCATTCGATGCCAACGGAATCATCTGGCAGCTGTGATTGGATTATTTTGTGAACGATTCTTGTGTTTTTTAAATGTACACCCATCCAGCACCCAGTAATTAACACTGGCCATGTTTTTCAATATTCAAGGGTGTTTTTTCTCAACACAATGACTTGTGCTAAATGTAACGACAGGAAAAAAAGGGAATGGTCTGCTTAGCTTAGTTAATTTAAAAAAAATTGTGTAACGTTACCATAGAAATCAATAGGGACATATTTGTTGTTTTTCTTAAATTTGGTCTGATATGAAATGCGCGACTCCAACGTTTTGTATGGTAATGCTAGCATTATAAGGGTTGAGAGCATCACTAATAAAAAACGACGATTACGAAGCTCCATCACTTCACTGATCAGCCCAGTCTGTCAAACACTGGCAGCTACAAGATCAAGTACCGTGTACAATAAAAGGATGTAACGGGATCAGCACAGCACGGTCGTTCTCGGGTGATATCGACAATGATAGCTATAAATACACTATAATCTTACACTCATCTTAAGCTAATTAAGGACTTCGGAAGCTCAAGGTGTCATGATATTTTATATTTGGAGCAAACTCCCAACTCAGACTTTGTACCGCTAACTTACCGATTTTCTTGTGTATTGAATCGTGAAAACCGACGTGCGACAAAACACCTTTATTTGATGACGGCTATCAGCCTGTCGGTCGTCCCTCAGTGTAACCAGAATAGCATAATGGCGGGTTGTACTCATCTTAATCGGTCCTTTGCCGTACTCCCTCCTCCACAGACAACATATTCCACAAATCCCTGAACAATATTTTATGTATATCCTCTCAGATCGCTGGGTATTTTCAGTGCGGAGGACACCAAGGCCAAGTTTTGAAAACGGTTTGAATCCGGGACTTCTTTAATAATGGATCTATATCGCTCACGCCAACATATCAGCTGTGATATGACTTGATACGGTCGTGGGCTAAGTCCCTGGTGTTCCATTACTTCAGGTCACTGAAAACAAATTCCCTCTCAATACCAACAGGGGATTCAAACCCGGACGTGCTTGAGAGACTCCCGAACACATTACTGTTCATCTGTGTAATACTGGTGTCTAGTTATGTATCAAATCATGTTTTCTTACATACACCTTACAGTTTATCCATCTTAAGAAAACTTTGTTTCGTGGAACGTTAGATACAGACAACTTCTGGACCTACCTTATGGCCATTTTGGCCACGAGGAACTTTTTGAGGATATGTTGGTCATGACAATGGACGTAACTACCTTATTCAGACCTTTGCACGAAAGAAATATGACTATATCTGTGTTATGAAGAACTGAACGAAGATATATCCTGGTCTGGCCCCAGATCATTAACAGCTGGAACCCAGTTGCACGAGGGATATATATAGGTTGTTCCAGTTTTATCTCATCCTATTCTTTTCACAGGAGTTTAACGACTCTTTTAGTACTTAACTGATAAAAAACACCAGAGATATATAACTGATATCATCTTCCCAGTTCATCATTCTCACCGGCTGAAGTCCCCTGACGCCCATTCAGTGGTCTTGTACGAGAACCGGAAGTACTTGAGAACCTCCTCCACGTCGCAATCACCATCAGGGTTGGAGGACAGAAAGGACAGCGTTAAACCAATACATCCATTCACATACAATGTACAGATAATATGAATGGCAACCTTTCTCCAGACATTTCACGATTTCATGTCTTGTGACTGGGTTTGATTTATAGTATGTCACTCATGATATGATTGCAAATAACTGACAATGAGACTTAATAAAGGCGTTAAGCACCAATTCGTCAAAATTATTAGAGATACTAGTAACTAACATTAGCGGGTTCGTATAATCTACATCAAATATACGTTTATTGGTTCCACATCTGCTTGTAAAAATGTTATCTAAAATATGTCCCCTATGAATATTCATAGCCGTTACTGCGGAGTCTTGCCCATGCATTAACAGCCGCGGGATAAAATTAGCCCGCGTACATGAAGATGCATTGATAACCAAATCACGGCCTTTAACAGTTTGATCTGCCGTCGAGCCTTCTCATGCATAAATAGAACAAATAACTGTATGCGTCTGTAGTAGCATGCCTTATGACAAAAAGAATATGAGCGTTATAAACCACGGATGTTTTTCTTATTCATGTTTGCATTTCTTGCAAGAAATCACCATGGCGATCGATTCCCAGTAACATTTCTGGCCAAAGTTCAGACGTTCACTAATTTCTTTCCCCATTCAAGCTGTCCTTTCTTCCGGACCAACGTGCCCGTAATAAGACCACGTGGACCTCTTCAGGCGGTGCCGATGCTGATTTAAAACATCGATTTTCAGACGTCTCTTAGAAATACATGTCTTTTACTGGTCTTGACAAATACTGCTCTGTGACAACAGATTTCAGCATCTGGAACAAGATTGTCAGGAAGCATGTTCCAAGGAGATATCTACTACGTCCCTCTCGTGAAGCATTTTGGGATGTCGATGAGACGAGGTAACTATGCTCGTTGTTTTACCGCAGGCCGGGTTTCAGCTTGGCCATCTGTGTGTTGGTATCTGGTATTATGATATAACTTTTGTTATTAATTGTTAATTTTAGGATCTAGGATCACGGTGTTTAAAATCGATTTATAATGCGCAACAGTTGGGCCTGAAAATGTTTCATATTTTTCAGTCTGTTTGAAGTAATCTTAGACAAGCATTGTGTTGATTATATTGTCATTCTGCAGTCTCTACTGCAATCTAGTATTAAATATGTTATGCCTCTCTTCTAAGATTGGAAACTGTTGAAAAACGTCGTTATTTGATAACAAATACAGGTGTACCCGGGTCTGTAGAGAGCACTGTCAGCCACGATATCTTGCTGTTCGCATCAGTCCAAAGTTTAAATTGCACAACATACAGCGTCGTCTACGTATTTTTGGTGCACAGTTTGTTGTACAGGTGCGTTCTTTAGTCGATACTGTTTTTATGACCATGGGTTCGAATCCTTGATTCGTCTGTTTTGCTTTGATTTGTAAGCAGTATAAAAGGTGCTCGCTGGTTCAAGTAAAAAATGTCACCGGCTGACGTCATGTTGCTTTCTTCCCACATTTAACGGACACAATGTCATACACGCGTCATGTACACCCTATTGAAATTACAGAGCATGTACACTTCTTTATGCCGGTGAGCAGAAGGGCTAATTTTACGTCCTTGTAGCCTTGGCAACCAATTGGTTTAGTCAATTAGATGGTAATTGTGACACCATACTTTTCCGTGGAATTCTTATTATATTTATTGACTGTAGTATGTTAGTCTGTTGCTGTCAGTTAATACATATATTTGCAAATGATATGAATATTATTTAAAAAATCGATCCGGTTGTGTTCATAGAGGAAACACGTAATGGGCATCTGTAGTGTACGTTCTCTGTTGAAAGTAATTATGTGGATAGCCTGCATATACTGAAACCAGTAGAGAGAAGACTGTGAGAAGAAACTGGATTTCTTCGTTGATGAGATCTGCCGAATATAAACTTAACTAGTTAGAATTGGTCTTCTTGCAAGTCGTAAGAAGCGATTAAGTGGATCGGGTGGTCACGTTCTCTGGATTTGTTGATGCATGTAATCGAATTTCAATTTCGTAGACCCATGACGTCAATCAGCGGATTGTCTGGTCCAGACTAGATTATTTACACATAGCTGGAATATTGTAAACAACATACACACATAAAAGATACATTCTTGTTCCCAACGTGAGTTCAGTGTTCAATTCCAAGTTGTACGAACTGCGAAGAATTACTGTAAGTCAAACTTATTCTGAAGTGTTACTTCCCAATCCTATTACTTACTGTAGGGAGCGGTGGGATAGCCTAGTGGTTAAAACGTTCACTCGTCACGCCGAAGATCCGGGTTCCATTCCTCACTTGGGTACAATGTGTGAAACCCATTTCTGGTGTCCCCCGCCGCGATCATGATGGAATATTGTTATATCCCTCAGTTGTATAGTTATTCATTAACCTGCTCTTCGTTTCACGAAATGACTTACTGCTAAGGTCGCTTTACGTAACGGGACCCAGTAGTATTGTCAAGGATCACTTACCCTGACGATCCGGGTTAGAGAGAATTGATCTTCAGCAGCCTATGTTTGTCGTAAGCGGCGAATAACGGGATTGAGTGGACAGGCTCGCTGACTTGGTCGACACGTCATCGTATCCCGTAGATCGATGCTCATGCTGTTGATCACTGGATTGTTTGGTCCAGACTTGATTATTTACAGACCGCCGTCATATAGCTGGAATATTGCTGAGTGCAGCGTTAAACTACAATCAATCAATGTTGTTGTTGCTGCTGCCTATTGTAAGTCCACATTTCATTATCTAAACTCACTCATGGATCACAAATTGTCAGTTGACCACGATCTATACTGCATTCGATTTCATAATGTACGGATGTACACACGAGTTAAACACTGAAAGCACCGTGAACCATATTTCAGTGAAACTCTTTGAACACCACCAAGCCCTAACAAAACGTGGAATCGGTACCTGAGATTAACGTACAGGCGGTATTATTCACGGGTAAAAGACCACCCTTCAGTAGCCAGATATCACACATCACAAACCGTATCAATATGACGCAGGTGACATTTGGTATCCGCCTGAAGCCTGTGACCTTGTGGCCCAAACTCGATGCCCATGTTTGCCACGTGCAGACCGTCTCATTAGTACCTGTATCAGTTTGTGGTTTGTAGGAACCCCCCCGGCTCACTTCCGATGCCTTATACAGCTCTGGCTGCGAGCAACACGTGGCATACACGCAATTTCGAGTTCCTACTAGAAAAGAAGAACTGCATTTTAACAATAGTAGATACGACAAAAAGGAAGTCCAAATGTACGGTGGCTTTACTTGGCCCAGGGGATCGGTTCTTCGGAAATGACTTAACGAAGAATGGCAAGGTAGGGATTGCATTGAAACACGTGTTAAGACTGAATACTAATTTACCGTTATCTTATATAACTGTACACACCTACGAGTGAGTGTTTTCAACACCGTCTTGGACACAGTTTTGGTTTTATTATGGTTTGTAGTTTTCATGTCGGCAATAACATATGACGTATGTATAGATCGTCACTACTTTGCTCAACCTTCTAGCATCGATATGGATGGTGTAGAGGACCTTGGTTCATGATAGTGCTAATTTAATGATCACGAAAGGCCACTGATAACAGAAGAAATTTAGGCCTTCAAAATATCCCGCTCCTCCTTTATTTTCAACATGAAATATCATTAAGAGTCTAATTGACCAAAACATTACGAACGTTATGAACACGTTGCTGGGTTATGACGAGTCGTACACACTGCAGACGTAAGGTGAAAAACACAACTATGATTTCCTTATAAAATACATCATCATCGAACACTAGTGATTATTTCATGTTTGTTTTAAGTTCACCCTGGACCTAGCCTAGTGGTTAAAGCGTTCGCTCGTCACGCCGAAGACCCGGGTTCGATTCCCCACATGGGTACAGTGTGTGAAGCCCATTTCTGGTGTACCCCGCCGTGATATTGCTGGAATATTGCTAAAAGCGGCGTAAAACCATACTCACTCATTCACTCACTCATTTTAAGTTTAGCGGCCATCTACCATGAATGTATTCTCTCTTTTGTCCCTGCAATTTAGGTATCATCCCCTTTGCATAAATTGCAAGTATATATTTTGACCCAGCCTGAATTTTTTAAAAGGGACCTTAGAAACTCGATTAAGTAGCATGGTGTCATCCGGGTCAATAGTGCGCGTGCTGATGTTGAGTAAGCGCCAGACTGGGATGGCAACTTCAGACAAAAAGGCTATACCAGTGTGTATATGCTGCCAGTTGGCATCACCATACTACACTCTCATGCTGGGAATCCATCACAAACTAGTTGGGATTAATTACACTCTAACAGTTCAGAGACAGTTGATAAATCTTGTTTACAAATATTTCCGACGGGACGGAACGTATATCGCCTCACCTAATTAAACCCGTTATCTGTAGTAATTTCATATGCATGCTCACAAATTGGCTCTTTCGCAATCGTGATGAAACCGGAAGGATCCGAGGGAATGTGTACTTAAGTGAGGTTCATGTCATTATACAACCCCCACCAGCACTTATACAACCCCCACCAGCACTTATACAACCCCCACCAGCACAATAACAACTAATATCTTCTGTAAACCACTGGAGGCGAGATGTCATTCCCTGAGATTACTTTGTTCTCGAGAGGCATGAATACGAGTGTGCTATATCTATTTAACACCGACATGACCTTTGCTCATTGCAAAACCATGATTCATAAGCGGCGAATTTATCTAATTGACTTTGATGGCTATTTAAAAAATCATATGTACTGGATAGGGGCTTTTACGTTTATACCTTACTGCCCTTACCGAGCGTTAAGTATATATTTGGTAATGGAACCGGAGTGCATCAACGAATGTTAAACAATACCGTGTACATACACACGGTCAGGTGTCGGGTTAACGTCAACTCCGAGTATTAATGATGAACTTTATGTCTCTTTCATACCTACTTCTATATCCTCATGCCCACCGTGTCATCAACAGTCATCAGCAGATCGTGATGGTAGTTAACCAATTATCTGTGGGCGTATTATCTCCAAACAACACATACAATCTATCGACACTCAGTACTGGTAGACTTAATGGATCTTTCTGTCTATAGTGAACAATCGATCTGTCTCTCATAGCTTCCCCTTTCTCTGGACAGCTGTAACGACAACAGTCGACTGCTGTGATTCGTATATCTGGACCTCTCTCATCACATTCACACTGTTTGTGTAACATATCCGTCATCTTGACGCCACCACTCGGGATCTATGTGTTCAGAAAGCCTTTGAAATTAACGAGGATAGCACATCATTCAAATTTGACTCCTAAATGTAATATAATCATAATACTTTGTGATATCCCATGGCGGTAATGGAAATGATATTCGATATTGCTGCATGATGAGATATTGAGTTTTTTCTTGGTTATAAAATCACAAGAATATTGAACATCATTCTATTTATGGACAAAGCGCCGTGAAAGGACTGTTTGACTCATATCCAGTCCTAATCGAGAGTAACTAACTATTTCATGAAACATATTCTAGTCTTGGAGATTCATGATTCAGTTCTATGGTGTGTTTTTTAACTGCCCGCAAAACCGCCAAAGACGCATTCCGACGTGCGTCATGCGCCATGTTAATGGCGACTGTGTTATCAACTATCGGCTATAGCTTGTGGTTCAATAGCCCAGTCTATTAATTCTTCAATATCATTGTTCAATATTCTCCCCTAATTGCTATTATTCAACTTGGGAAGAATCAACGTACTACATTCAGGCTGAAACCACCTAGTGATGCTTCCGTTGGATTGTTGCGTTACGGCCGCAAACATCAATGCTTCCATCTTGATTGACTTTCGGTATTTTATTCGTCAAAGCGTGCATTATTCCATATTTCTTAAAAACGCGTCTTAATGTTTTAACTATTTTTGCAGATTACTGTCGACATCACCTTCTGAAGTGTTTGTTTCAGGTTGAAGGTTTTCCTTCATGATACGAATTATGTCAATGCCGGTATTCACATTTGCTTTAGAACGATGGTTGATTTTATTTCTCTGGAGGTGACGTCTTTCAGTTCCCCGTGTTGCCGTGTTTTCCTGTCAGCGCCTGTCCTCACCTTAATTGGTGGACGCAAAGTGGAAGGAAAACAGCCATTGTTCTTTAAGCTCTGGGACGTAAAACGTCGCCATTATTTTAGTTACAACGGTTGTAGTCTGCCTACGACGCTATCTATCTTGAGGCCTGTCAGAGTAGGGACATTCTCGTCGTATATACCAGCAATTGTGGCCATTAAAACTGACAATATTCGATTCACACGATGGTATTTACGGCCATGCTGTCTCACACGGGCCACCATCTAGATATTCTCCAGAGAATATGTGGAGTATTTGATATAGATGTATTAAACCCAATTTCGCTCCCGCAAGTAGAGACAGAACACCTTACATACGACATCTCGCCTCTCTGGGGATGGTACAATAACATAATGTAGTCAATCACCGTGAACCAGGGAGTATAAAGTATTGGCCATGTCACTGACAATGAGAATGGTTTGCTTGACTGTAGCTATCGCTGTGATGCTTTGTGATGTGACAATATCGAGTTTAATGTCTGTAATAAAATGCAGCAGAAGCCTACTAGTCGTACACAGTTGTCTGGACACTGTGATATCTTTACACCCAGTGCTACTGAAGCCCGTCTGTCCCTTATTCAGCGGTTTGGGGTCGGCACTCTATCTACAGCGATAACGTCAATCTTAAAGTAAACCTATTAGGCCGTCCTGGAAGAGGATATCTTCGTGAAAAGGCTTCTCAATGGGGGTAATGCAGCGACACAGAGTGATCTCCGCGAAGGATCGAGACCAGTGAAGAACCACGTAACGAGGCACTCTCGGCAGCAACCATTACGGCCAAGTTATTGGAAGAGTTGCTAGAACCTCCGAGGTCGACCTCATTGCTGCCAATATTTGCCATGCTAGCTAATACCCAAGGCGAATAATTATGCAAATATGTGTCCAGCAGGAAAGTCATCTATCCTCTTCTATTACGTATTCGGCGCTAATGTTGTCCACGGCATGTAAAGGTCAACTTAACCGGTAATTAGGACTGGAGAGGGGGATTCATCTGGGGGGAACTTTTCTAGACATTTCTTGAAATAATATGTTTCGTTTACTTTCGGTAATGATAATGGACCTGATACAAAGAGTTATCTCCTTACCCAGTGCAACTGTTGATATTGTACAGCAAAAGATGTGTTAGTATCCAAAAACTTCTTTCAACCCTACTTTTATCTTCCCTAACGGGGTATATATTTAGAATATATTTACCTATGAGGTTTGAACAATAGATGCCTCGCTGATGGAAGCACACAAATCGATTTATTGGTCAGGGTCTGTGTTAATCCAGTTCCCCGCACATCAAGTAATACACACTGTACAGGTCACACAAAACTCTTATGGTGCACAAACTTGAATACGTCCCCACTATAACCCAACCATAACCCCTGCTCCCCACTACCTCCCAACCATAACCCCTGCTCCCATGTACCTCTCAACCATAACCCCAAATCCCATTTACCTCCCAACCATAACCCCTGCTCCCGCTACCTCCTGACCATAACCTCTGCTCCGATCTACCTCCCAACCATAACCCCTGCTCCCGCTACCTCCTGACCATAACCACTGCTCCCGCTACCTCCTGACCATAACCCCAACTCCCATTTACCTCCCAACCATAACCCCAACTCCCATCTACCTCCCAACCATAACCCCTGCTCCTGCTACCTCCTGACCATAACCCCTGCTCCGATCTACCTCCCAACCATAACCACTGCTCCCGCTACCTCCCAACCATAACCCCAACTCCCATCTACCTCCCAACCATAACCCCTGCTCCCATGTACCTCCCAACCATAACCCCTGCTCCCATGTACCTCCCAACCATAACCACTACTCCCATGTACCTCCCAACCATAACCCCTGCTCCCATCTACCTTCCAACCATAACCACTGCTCCCCACTACCTCCCAACCATAACCCCTGCTCCCCATTACCTCCCAACCATAACCCCAACTCCCATCTACCTCCCAACCATAACCCCTGCTCCCATGTACCTCCCAACCATAACCCCTGCTCCCATGTACCTCCCAACCATAACCACTACTCCCATGTACCTCCCAACCATAACCCCTGCTCCCATCTACCTTCCAACCATAACCCCTGCTCCCCGCTACCTCCCAACCATAACCCCTGCTCCCCACTACCTCCCAACCATAACCCCAACCATCCCATCTATCTACCTCCCAACCATAACCCCTGCTCCTGCCTACCTCCCAACCATAACCCCTGCTGCCCGCTACCTCCTGACCATAACCCCTGCTCCCCACTACCTCCCAACCATAACCCCTGCTCCCCACTACCTCCCAACCATAACCCCAACTCCCATCTACCTCCTAACCATAACCCCTGCTCCCATGTACCTCCCAACCATAACCCCAACTCCCATCTACCTCCCAACCATAACCCCTGCTCCCCACTACCTCCCAACCATAACCCCAACTCCCATCTACCTCCCAACCATAACCCTTGCTCCCCACTACCTCCCAACCATAACCACTGCTCCCATGTACCTCCCAACCATAACCCCAACTCCCATCTACCTCCCAACCATAACCATTGCTCCCCACTACCTCCTGACCATAACCCCTGCTCCCACTACCTCCTGATCATAACCCCTGCTCCCACTACCTCCTGACCATAAACCCTGCTCCAACTACCTCCTGACCATAACCCCTGCTCCCCACTACCTCCCAACCATAACCCCTGCTCCCCACTACCTCCCAACCAAAACCCCTGCTCCCCGCTACCTCCCAACCATAACCACTGCTCCGATCTACCTCCCAACCATAACTCCTGCTCCCAACTACCATCCAACCATAACCCCTGCTCCCCACTGCCTCCCAACCATAACCCCTGCTCCCCGCTACCTCCCAACCATAATCACTGCTCCGATCTACCTCCAAACCATAACCCCTGCACCCCAATGCCTCTCAACCATAAATTCTGTCTCATCTACCTCCCAACCATAACCCCAACTCCCATCTACCTCCCAACCATAACTCCAACTCCCATCTACCTCCCAACCATAACCCCAACTCCCATCTACCTCCCAACCATAACCCCTGCTCCCCACTACCTCCCAACCATAACTCCTGCTCCCCACTACCTCCAAATCATAAACCCAACTCCCATCTTCCACCACCAACAAACCCCTCTGTCCTCTAGCACTCTAATCCTATCCTCTGCTGCGTACTATCGCCCCAGCCATAACACTATGTTCCCAACTCACACCCCAGCCAGAACACTATGTTCCCAACTCACACCCCAGCCAGAACACTATGTTCCCAACTCACACCCCAGCCAGAACACTATGTTCCCAACTCACACCCCAGCCAGAACACTATGTTCCCAACTCACACCCCAGCCAGAACACTATGTTCCCAACTCACACCCCAGCCAGAACACTATGTTCCCAACTCACACCCCAGCCAGAACACTATGTTCCCAACAAACACCCCAGCCAGAACACTATGTTCCCAACTCACACCCCAGCCTGAACACTATGTTCCCATCTCACACCCCAGCCATAATGCTATTTTCCCAACTCACACCCCAGCCATAACACTATGTTCCAAACTCACAACCCAGCCATAACACTATGTTCCCAACTCACACCCCAGCCATAACGCTCTGCTCCCAACTCACACCCCAGCCATAATACCCTAGTACCTACTGCCCACATCATGATATATGTCTCGGGCAATGCTGGGGTAGTTTTCACATATTCGATGAACCCATCAGATTGATGGGCGTCAAGTATGCTTGGATGAGACACAATGTCTGGAGCGTGTCTGTACATTGTCTGAAGCTTGGATAAGACATATTGTCTGCAGCGTGTCTGTACGTTGTCTCATGCTTGGATGAGACACAATGTCTGGAGCGTGTCTGTACATTGTCTCATGCTTGGGTGAGACACGTTGTCAATGTCTTTTTCGTCCCCTGGCTGTACACGTTGTCTGGGGCGTGTCGTCTCCAGCCAGGTTCCTCTCTACATGACAAGACTGCTGTTTCAGAACCGCTCAAGACTGTAGCTGTAGATATTGGGCCTTCGCGCGTGAATAATGTGTCAATTGCGGCATTGATTTTTATTATGAATGATTTTCCCCTTCATGAAATGTGCCACCAGCCCACAGTAGAAACTCGTTAAGTGACCATCAAATCAGCCAATTAAATGCATTTATTTCTGGCTGAAGCTTTGCTTGAAGCCGAGGAGATGAGTTGTTTATTCAATGCATATTTCTTCTTGTTCCTACATCAGATGATATGCTTTAAGAACTATTCAGTGTTCCTGATGAAGTAAGACGCGAGTGTACCATTGCGCTTGTGGGTATACAGTCTGCGGGAGCCAAATACTCCAGATCAAAGCAGTGAGTGAGTGAGTTTAGTTTTACGGCACACTCAGCAATATTCCAGCTATATGGCGGCGGTCTGTATATAATCGAGTCTTGACTTGAGTCTTGACAATCCAGTGATCAAGAGCATGAGCATCGATCTACACTACTGGGAACCGATGACATGTGTAAACCAAGTCAGCGAGCATGACCACCCGATCCCGTTAGTCGCCTGTTACGACAGGCATCGTTATTGAAGATCAATTCTAACCCGGATATTCACGGGTATCATCAAAGCAGTGAGTGAGTTTAGTTTTACACCGCTTTTAGCAATATTCCAGCAATATCACGGCACGGGACACCGGAAATGGGCCTCACACATTGTACCCATTGGGGAATCGAACCAGGGTCTTTGGCGTGATGAGCGAACGCTTTACTCACAAGGGTACCCCACCGCACAGAGACGGAAAGATCCTGAGACCTTCCAAACAACAATGCACGTAATGTTTGTAATAGATTTTAGGATTATGTTTGCTGGAGTAGACAATTACAATACAAAATTAGATTTAAAATATTATATGTCTACCACAGCTGTAAGAGCTACCATAGCTCAGAAAGACATAAAGTAAAGGATTACAATTATTTATACTTACCGTTGACTATTGTTCCTGTACGGCGAAATGTTTGGAATCCTGGAATTGAATATGTCACATTGTCACATTGTCGCGTTGTCGCCCTCTCAAAAACAAGCAAAATGAGGCAAGCTTAACCAAAGCGCGACAGTGCGACAACGCGACATTTCGGCCATTTGTCGCATTGTCGCGAAGGTTAAAACATGTCGCGTTGTCGCTTTGTCGCCCCATCTAAGATGTGTAAAAAAGGCTAAAAATGCGCGACAACGCGACAACGTGTTCAATATGTCGCATTGTCGCGTTGTTGCCCTCTCAAAAACAAGCAAAATGAGGCAAAATTAACCAAAGCCCCACAATGCGACAACGCGACATTTCGGCCATTTGTCGCATTGTCGCATGTCGCGTTTTGAATAATATTTCAAGGTCAAAATATGTCGCGTTGTCACATTATCGCCCCATCTAAGATGTGTAAAAAAAGCCTAAAAATGCGCGACAACGCGACAATGCGACAACGCGACAACGCAACATATTGAATATGTCGCATTGTTGCGTTGTCGCGTTGTCGCGACCATAGAAATGGGAAAGTAGAAATGAATGAATACGGTGTTATCTTGTTTTGAATACGGTGTTATCTTGTTTTGAAGCCGTATTTCAGCAATATCAGGGCGGGGGACAACAGAAGTAGTAAAAAATGTTATAACTAGCTTTCAATTAGTATTTTAAGATGAACAATAGTTGATATTTTCATTAAATCATAAATGTAATTTAACTTGCTTAAACATAAATTAAATTATTTAGTGTGACGAGTGGATTTATATAATTCTCAAATTACTCACTTTGTTATATCTACCAATCACTTTTTATTTCAACATAACCTCATTTTCCACTTAACCACTGAGTTTTCTACTGAGTTATGTGGTTATATTTTAGGGTCATTAACCAAATATCTGAAACGACTGTTATAATCCGGTCAACTTCACATTCAGGCATTCAGCACAATTGTGTTGCGTGAGTTTAACTCGAGATGAGATTAATTCGAGAACGTTGGACACTCTTTCAATATGAGGGTTTGCTGTTCAACTCAACAATATACAATCTTTGTTGGGGTGGGGGTCTGTAATAATTGTGCCTGGACCAGACAATCCAGCGACATCATGAATATTCACCTTCGTAACTGGGATACGATGACGTACATCAACAAAGTCACCCATCGGACCACCCGATCCCGTTAGTCGCTTCTGCCACAAGCATGGATGTTTAATGACCCGTTCTAACCAAGACCTTCACGGATCCAATAGTCTGAAGTCAAATAAAACATTGAATATACATTTTTTACATTTATTCATGTCAAAGAAAAATGAATGTTTTCAGGCTGTAACGACGTAACACAGGCATTTTTTATTTGAAAGTGGGGAAATACATAAAAAAATCATCTATCTTTTTCTCTCGCTGTTGCTTCATAGTCCATGACGTTTAAACACTTCATGGTTAACGTGTGAAAGTGAAACATAAAATCGTTATTGTGCTTTTCTGAGATTCACCATCATTCTAAAATCAATAAGCTTTCTGTTAGCATGGGATGACTTGTCAAACATAGTTAGCACGTGGAAGCATATCTGCGGTTCAGTCATTCCATCCGGAGCGCCGCTGTAACTGACCCGGAAGTGGTCAACATCAACACCGTCAAGCTTGCCTGGGTGAGGGAAACACGTGCGTGTATATCAGTTCCACAGCTGTCAGTAATCAATACTCAGCCATTTCATGTCGATTTCACATGACAGGATGTATATTTCACTCTCATTCCCCTCTTGCCATATGCTCATATAACCATTACCGTTTCAGTGCCTCAGCTGAACATGCTTGCTTTCAGAACCAACTCATTTAATTGAATGTGTTATTAAAACAAACACAATGCCCACCATTGGATTCCTGTCTCCAACATTATGAAATATTCAACTGTCTATGTCCACGGGACAATAACATATATTGTGTCACACACATAAACCTGTCAGAACCAAACCAGTAAACTGATCGGAGGGGAAACACCAGTACACATTACTCATTGATGATGGTTATCATTCTGAAGTGGAATTTCCTTAACACAATGTACATGATGACAGCGTGTCTGGCACATTTAATATCTAAAACAGAAACAAAAAATATTATAAATGATTCAAAAGTAAGGGGATAATATTCTTTCAGACCACAATTGTAATTTGCCATGTCCTCGCGGTAAGACCATGCGTAATATCCCTCTTTAAATAAATCCACAATTATGTTTTTATTGTGATGCCAGTTCTTCACGAATATAGATTTTGATGAACCTGCTTTGAACAAGTTGAAGTGTATAATGAATTTTGTTCAGAATAATTTGAAATTTCCATACGATAAAGGTTGTTCAACAAGAACTGAAAATATCACTCTTTACTTTTTAAGGCGTGCTAATACAGAAATGACTTGTCCATTTAAGCATCCCTTTGGGGAAGGATGTAATGCTGCTATGGTAATAACTTGTAAACGGATCAAAGTGCTTCTCACTAGATCGTGACATATTATGAATAATTTGGAAAGATGTTCAAAGTGGTATTGATCTCGTCAAAACGAAGTTCATAAAAATACAACAACGGAAACTGTTTGACTGACATGGCGATATATACATGCCGCTGATCAAAGCACAGCACCTCATAAGCATCTAATACAAACGAGTGAATAGTCACATTTGAAGAAGTGATTTCATACTGGATAATTTCTGCGGTTTCTTTATATGGCGGCAGATATTCAGCTGTGATTGGGTGACTTGGTAGTATCATTCCATTTGGCTTTTGTTCTCAATATTCGTCATTTGGATATTTTTCTGTCAATTTCAGGGTGCTTCGGAACTGGACATTGTTGCGTTGATTTGATTATAGATTCTATTCCTTGCATCATTCACGCTTGTTATCTCGACCACGAACTATTCTTGTCTCGAAGTGGACCAATGAAGTGCGTCAAGATGATTACATGTATGTCGGAAACAGCGAACAGGAAGACTTCCCAGATTGTTGTAGGAGGTGTTGGAATCGAGGGTTGATTTTCAGTCATTACCTTATTTCGTTCTTTTCTGAAGTTTGTTTTCACATCAATCATTCTACATAGAAACCTGGTGATATCACAGTGTTAAGGGTAGCAGTGATTAAAACTTGATGTACCTCCAGCCGTGATGAACCATTAAAACTGTTGATCCCAATAGGCCTTTTGTATCACATACGGTACTAATTTTATATGCTATTTTTGAACAACCGAATATTATCATGGAGTAGTGTAGCCCAACTTACAGGACAAAGCACATTTTTCTCAAAGTAGTGAACAAGCTGACTCGCTTTCCACTAAACACGTTTGATAATATGTGTAGAAGGAAAATTTGCTATAGTGTCAGGTGGAGAGTCGAATACGTGTTATCACTTTGGCGTACAATAACGAATGGCACGGTACCGTTTTAATAACACGTGTTTCGTATGAATAAAAACAATTGCCTTTTCCTTCAGCTGTTTGGATATTCACTGTAACATTGCACGTGCTAAATAACATTAACTTTATCAGGTTAGCGAAGATGCAGCTGGATGATATTGATTCGTGTATGTACTTCCTCCCAGTTCGGGGGCTTTGGTGTATTCAGGGGAATACGTACATTTCAAAAAACATAACAGTATGTTCTAAGACTAGTCACCTTCACCTTTGTGGACATTTCGTGACGTTGGAAGGGACTGTTTCATGTCCACGTCAGTGAAGCTTGGCAGTTATTGTTGTCCAGGTCCGCGTTGTGAAGTCAGGCTATGTAACACGGGACCTGTCAGATCTGGGCGTACTGACTTCCAGGGATAATGTGTCATGTGTGGATCTGAATGTCTAGTGCCTGGGCGTGTGCGTGTCCGTGTGTGTGTACATGTGAATAATCTGTAAATAATCGAGCCCAGACAATCCAGTGATCAACAGCATGAACATCGATCTGCGCAACTGGGATACGATGACATGTGTCAACCAAGTCGGAGACCACCCGATCTCGTTAGTCGCCTCTTACGACAATCATGGGTTGCTGAAGATCAATTCTGACCCGGATCGTCACAGGTCCATGTGATATGTGGGGTGCCAGTACTATGGTGATAGGTGTAGGCTCTCGTTTGTGTACATGTGTGGTGTATTGTTCTGGTTGTGTTGGTATTTTAAGATACCCATTTTGTAAAATCCCGTGTTCACATCCGGAATGAAGCGGTAGCGTAGCCAAGTGGTTAAGGGTTCGCTCGTCACATCGAAAAACCGGGTTCCATTCCCCACATGGCTATAACGTATGAAGCCCATTTATAGTGGCAATATCTGGTGGCTTACCCACAACTGTATCGTTGGTACATGATCTGGGTCAGATTGGGTACTTGCTCCAGGCTTTGCGTTTGTAATACATCTTCATCCTAGTTTACAGAATGGTCTCACACCTTAAGTCATACTCACACCATGACATTCAAAGTCCAATTAGACATGTGCTGTGTGGTAGCATATTGGCTATAGTGTCGGCTCGTCGATCATGCCGAGGGCCCATTGTGTCCATTGAAGTGATTCTGTTGAACTAAAAGCGCAGTAAAACAACAGTCACTCACTATAAATAGCAAACTAAATAAATCGTGTGGATAAAACACGAATGTAGCTATAGTTGCAATATGTGTCAAAACTGAGAGCAATAGGTAATGTTTACACGGAGTAGTATTCCTGGTTTCAGTGTCAGACTCAAGTGTTGGCATATTGAAATACATCTTTTTAATTATCTGAATATCATTATCTTCAATCATGTCAAACACATGTCATACAAACGAGGTCGATATATTACGTTCTTATCTTCAAGCTTTCATGCAAATTTTAGAATTCTTCAAACTTTGTTTTCAACTGATGCTTCGGCATTCGAATGTTTTTGTAATCTTTGCCAAATCCTGGAAGCAATTCCCGTTCTTAATCCTCCTAGCATTCAGTCCTGTTGTTTTGAGGTCGACCCAGTTTGTACACGTAACGGCACTTCAACTGACAGGAATAAATACAGAAGCATATGTCAATTAGTGTGTGGTGAAATCAGAAAGGTTTCAGAATAACAAAATCGACCTTGGTTCAAATACTTACAGGGTATGTCCCGAACACATTGGCAGTCAAGGTCGATAAAGCAACGTAGTCCATTAATTTTGACAATCATCATGCATCACATAGTTGTTATATTTCTAGCCGGGTATTTCTTTGTTTGAAAATGAAAATCGTACACATGCAAATTTCATGTCACACCAATCACTAATCATCTTACTGTACAAACGACTATGGTCACAAGGAAGATTAAGTAGTGATGCACTCTCAAAGTATTCATTATTATCATATCAACAATATATCTCCCAATTTTTTCAATCGTAAATTAAAAATAAAGTTCCCCTACTTTTTTTAAGAGTATATAAGATATTTTTCAAAGCTAGGTTCCAAGACTTGTGAATCGCTCGTACTCATCATCTCTAGAGACAACTTACGTCGTTGTGATCGATGTGTAACCATAGCCTTAGTTCACCACATTCGTTCAGAGACTAACCAACAGTCACATGAACTCGACTGTTCCCCTAAAGAATTTCAGGTCCATCAGCTGACAAGGTGATATTCAGGTTTTCTGGGATTCCACAGCACTCCTATTGGTGGACTACCTACCTCAGACACGCCAGATCATTCACGGCCAATACTATGCTGATCTGACTGGGATATGAAGGCTGAACGTCGTGGAGGACTCACTAAAGGTGTGCTGATCCTCAAAGAAATGAAACCGCAGCGGAAGTCTGTAGTAGCCATGCCTAATAGAATGACTGTAGATTTCTATTCATAGTGCATCTTCCTTTGTATTTTTTTCTGAAACTGGATGAAAGAAGTGTTACTTTCTGGCAGCATCATGAACAGCCGTCGATTCTGCTGTGGGCTACATTTCACACCACCAGGGTGGTCCAGCATCATTGGAGGAAGTGTGTGGAACTCGGTGGGGGTCATGTTGACAAATAACCAGCATCATATTCCATCAACGCAGTCCATCATGATCCAGCTGAGAACTGTTTAGTCACCCTTCGTATCAACAATCGGGTCTTAACAATAGACTTATATTGCTAGAGGGAGAAACGCCCCATGACGTCTGGGTATTATAACAGGCCATCATAAAGTCATCGATCGGGAACCCCATTATAGACTATGCTATGGGTGGGGACGTAATAACGTAATACTTTGTAATCCATTGTCACAGCTAGAAACGTCCATAATCCTAATATCTGGACCTTTGATAGTAATATCATCAACATAAGTATATGACAATTTCTAGACAGACAATGTGGACCTTTAATAATAACAATAAAATAAACATGATCATAAGGCAAGGACTATCGTCATTTTGCCGCATCTGGCCATCAGCATATGTATGATGAGTAAGAAGGAGGCTTGTAAAACAAGGTCATTCTAAATCTTGACCTGCTTGTCGCCAAGACGGCGAAGTGCTGTTTTATGTGGTTTCTCTCCAATTCCAGCATAAGTTGCCAGTGTTTCTGTGGTTACATTCTAGCCACTTTCATAAAGTTTGATTTAGTGGAACTAAACCTGAACCTTATATTGCCTCTTTGAATTGTGTACCAGATGATGCTGATTTATGAATGGAAAGTACAATGTTGGGGACTCTAGCTGGGAACCAATGCATGTAAACAAATTGGATAGTCTGACAGAAATTGCCTAACAGTGTTATGTCTATTTTGCTCAGCGTTTATTACTGTGGTTCACCTTTCCGTTGGCGTCTATTTCACTCAATCATATGTTCAGGGGAGTGGTCAGGAAATGTACATCACTGATGAATTGTACATCAAAAGTGAAATGTACATCAGTGATGAAATGTACATCAATAGTGAAATGTACATCAGGGATGAAATGTACATCATAGTGAAATGTACATCATAGTGAAATGTACATCATAGTGAAAAGTACATTAATAGTGAAATTTACATCAATAGTGTAATGTACATCAGTGATGAAATGTACACCAATAGTGACTTATAGTAAAATGTACACCAATAGTGAAAGGTACATCAATAGTGAAATGTACATCAATAGTAAAATGTACATCAGGGATGAAATGTTTTTGGCATAAATGTTTTCAGTTCGTATATGCGTTCAATGTTCAGAAACAATAACCTCTGGACAAGCGCAGTCAAACACCGTTGTCACCAGCTTGGATGTGTCGAAATTACGGCTGTCTCGAAGTATAAATTTGGTGTTAAGTATGTACAATCAATCGCTATTGTCTCGAAGTATAAGTTTGGTGTTCCTTCTTTAAGAATTCGAAGTATGTACAATCAATCGCTGTTGTCTCGAAGTATAAGTTTGGTGTTCCTTCTTTAAGAATTCGAAGAATGTACAATCAATCGCTATTGTCTCGAAGTATAAGTTTGGTGTTCCTTCTTTAAGAAATCGAAGTATGTACAATCAATCGCTATTGTCTCGAAGTATAAGTTTGGTGTTCCTTCTTTAAAAAATCGAAGTATGTACAATCAATCGCTATTGTCTCGATGTATAATTTTGGTGTACCTTCTTTAAGAATTCGAAGTATGTACAATCAATCGCTATTGTCTCGAAGTATAAGTTTGGTGTTCCTTCTTTAAGAATTCGAAGTATGTACAATCAATCGCTATTGTCTCGAAGTATAAGTTTGGTGTTCCTTCTTTAAGAATTCGAAGTATGTACAATCAATCGCTATTGTCTCGAAGTATAAGTTTGGTGTTCCTTCTTTAAGAAATCGAAGTATGTACAATCAATCGCTATTGTCTCGAAGTATAAGTTTGGTGTTCCTTCTTTAAGAAATCGAAGTATGTACAATCAATCGCTATTGTCTCGAAGTATAAGTTTGGTGTTCCTTCTTTAAGAAATCGAAGTATGTACAATCAATCGCTATTGTCTCGAAGTATAAGTTTGGTGTTCCTTCTTTAAGAAATCGAAGTATGTACAATCAATCGCTATTGTCTCGAAGTATAAGTTTGGTGTTCCTTCTTTAAGAAATCGAAGTATGTACAATCAATCGCTATTGTCTCGAAGTATAAGTTTGGTGTTCCTTCCTTAAGAAATCGAAGTATGTACAACCAATCGCTATTGTCTCGAAGTATAAGTTTGGTGTTCCTTCTTTAAAAAATCGAAGTATGTACAATCAATCGCTGTTGTCTCGAAGTATAAGTTTGGTGTTCCTTCTTTAAGAATTCGAAGTATGTACAATCAATCGCTATTGTCTCGAAGTATAAGTTTGGTGTTCCTTCCTTAAGAAATCGAAGTATGTACAACCAATCGCTATTGTCTCGAAGTATAAGTTTGGTGTTCCTTCTTTAAAAAATCGAAGTATGTACAATCAATCGCTGTTGTCTCGAAGTATAAGTTTGGTGTTCCTTCTTTAAGAATTCAAGTATGTACAATCAATCGCTATTGTTTCGAAGTTTGATATGTTGAACATATGGTTATCTGTAAGTAAAAGCTTTTCCTCTGCGCATTCCTTCTGTATTCATGTGTTTTCGTTTGTGCCGAATAACTCGATTTGTTTACCTAGGCCCCTTCAACATGGACACACGACGTTGCATTGGTCCAAATGGTCACCACAATGGAGACGGAGTGTCTTGTCTCGGCTCATACGTCGTATTGAGTGAGTGAGTGAGTGAGTTTAGTAAGTTTTGCTCAGCACTCAGCACTATTCCAGCTATACTGCGGCGGTCTGTAAATAATGGAGTCTAGACCAGACAATCCAGTGATCAACAGCATGAGCATCGATCTACGCAATTGGGATACAATGACATGTGTCAACCAAGTCAGCAAGCCTGACCACCCGATCCCGTTAGTCGCCTCTTACGACAAGCATGGGCTACTGAAGATCAATTCTATCCCTGATCTTCAAGGGCCATACGTCGTTTTGACCATGGACTGTGCGTATTGTTCTGTATATCGCCTGGGTGTTGCGTGAAGAAATGAATGTTGTAATGTTACGAAAATATGATCCTGTGTCATTTCTGTGATCCTGTGTACTAGTATAAATATGCTAATATTGACATAGGAGAATATTGCGTGGGCGATTTCCCTGCATTACCTTTGCTGTTTTCGCCATAGTGATTGTACTTTCATGAGTTTCAGTAACTGATATGAATCATTCATCATTCCCTGACGTAAATGTATACGCCCGTTCCTTTACGTGGGATCTGTTATACGCTATGATGAAAACCTGAATAATGAATTCTGGTTATCTTCCCTATATGAATTAGCTCCACATATGATCCCTTCCTTGTATACAAAGGTCATTTCTATCTTCTCTTGACAGTGACACAAGTGATGACAGTGTTGTTTCCATCTCCACTATGCCCCAAACAGTACAGATCACAATCTTTCATCCTTTAACTGGTGTACATTTCCGGAAACGCACTGCGATACTTGCTAAGAATTAACGCTGAATGTAGGCGGATTTTTTAAGCATAATTATTTATACGTACAAAATTGCTGCCCCCCTCCCCAGAACGAAATGGGTGACCCCCCTTAAACTCTACATCTCACTCACACACACACGCACGCACGCACGCACGCACGCACGCACACATGCACGCACGCACACACATATACACACAATAATAAATTATGAACGGTCTCTAATGTCGCGAAAGTTTAACAGAGAAAAGGTTAGGTATTTTTTATCAGTATTATACCCCGCTCGATTCTCTGTACTGGAGGCATTTCTCACGCGTCGTTCTGTAACAAGCATGAGTGACTGGTTGATTGCGTGACTTAATATCCTAAGTCAGGTATCACCGTCTGTCTGTAGTCCTCACAACATGCCCTGGAGAGAATATTGGTGTTCAGACACGGTTAACACTACCTTGATATAAAACATATCTCGTTACCTTGTCATGTAATAATCTGCTAATTTGCTTTAAAAACGTCCACGTCTCTTGTTTCATTGCAACTGTCTCATATCTATTGTCAGAGTGATGTATTATTCTAAGTGTAGTTTTCAGGTTATCAAGTGATCACCAGGCACAAATCGCGGTGATTACTTCTCCAGCGAAATATATGATTGTGATCGATGTATTTTCTCTGGTAAATGTACTGCACTCTCTCTGTATTTAATCCATTTTTGTTGATAGACATGTTCTCGGACATCCTTCGTGTTTTCTGCTCGGCTATATTCCTTTCTCATTAGCATTTTCAGTTCCAATTTGTGAAGGGTCTTCGTATATCGACGTATCAGTCTTGTATGCGACATCAATATTTCTGTTTGAATCCAAATAAACATAAGGAAATTACCTTTGTTAGTTTGTGTGTAACGTGTGATCTGTTTCACGCTAATGAGTGGAAGGCAATGGGTTATTTCAGCTGTGTCTCGTTGAAAATGATACATCACAACGACCGTGTTGTTCTCTCATATGTGTGATGCTTTGTCAATGTAAATAGACACCTAAAGCTTAAACAAGTTTCAAGTATACAGAATCATGTGCATCTGACCATAAATTGTGATCCTCTATTAACCGTACATAGGTGGAAATAAAAAAATTAAATAAAATTAAATATCTATAAAACTAAACTAACAGGCCTTTTTGCAGTAATGACGTCACACTTTCTTTGTCATCTCTTTGTCATCTATTTGTTATGGCGACACAAACTGATAACATCAATATCTATCCCTAACGATTTAAGTGAAGAATCTGCTGTAACCATGGACGACGTTCATGCATTCCACAGAACACAGTAATCCGTAATTCCTTATACTTTTATCTCTTTATATATATATACTGATATAATGATTAAAACATTAAAAGAAACAATCTTCGTAGGAACAAACTTTATAACTGCCACGTTAAATTAAATTATGCGAAAATACATAATTAACCAAAGTAGAAAGTAATCTCCCTGTATACCACCAGCATATGGTATTGTTGGGTTTGCACTCGTACACCCTTCCGCGTGTTTTTCACTCTCAAGGTGCGTCATTTCTTATTAATGGCTGTATTTTAGAACGGGATTAACTTCATACCACAAGATATCAACTGATTATCAGCAAACGTTAATGTAATGGTTTTAAGGAGATCATCGATTATGTAAATATCCCGCTAATATGCCGCTTAGTTTGGTCACCAAGGATAGTGCCAGATTACAATCACTCGTACTATAAGACCAGAGAAAAGATACTTGACACTCATAATTGCCAGCATAAACCGAAAATGTCATTTATGAGATGACCAGCAATAAGAGCGTTTTCTCCGTAAGCTTATTTGAAAGTAATCAAGTGGTTATAATAAGACCCACACAGACATCAACTGCACACTGTCATTAAGCTTTAAGGACTACAAATGGCATGGGACACCCTTTATAGTATTGTAGAAGTCCTTACGTGCTGGACCAAACGGATACATTAGACAGTAAATTATGCTATTGTGTATGGTTTTCCCTCCTGGACAATATTGCCAAGGTACTTTTGTGCTGTGTTTATGATAAAGAGCCTTTTTTATTTGACCCTCATGTATAACTATAATATTAAGACCCATGCAATTAATATTTAAGTACGGTGTCCCTCCACCCCCCATTCAAACATTAACAAATAAGTGTTGGTTTTAACCTTCTTAGAGTTAGTTATATTTTACGCCTCTTTTAACATCAGTCAAATCACGGCGCGAGACACCAAATATAATTTCTTGCTCACCACGTCTTAAATCAATGACGGCAACGTGTAGGTGATCTAAGAACCAGACTACCCCCAACTCTTGGCGGGTGACACTGTTATGGACAAAATAATGAAAATGAAGACCTGCCACATGCTTCTGATAGTGGATCAGTGCTATACGAGGCTGGCAGTTGTTTGCAGTTACTCCTGGGATAGGGCAATAATTGTAAATCACAGACATGCTAACTCGGAACACATGAAACGCACCTTAGAGATTAGTCAATGCAATAAGGCTTATGCTCTTGTCATGAGAGATATACTGAATGAATGCCACTACCTCGCGTGTCCTCGTGCTCTTAAACATATATTAGACTCAGGTCAGGTTGCACACACATCCAGGTCAAATATCAAGACATTTCGGTCATTTAATAACACATATTCCGTCTCAAATATTCAGCATAGACGATAATTATTTTTAATTACATCGAATTCAAAGACCTTAATTTGCCACGACAATTGAACCCAAGTACTCTCTACTCATAAGCAACCGAAGCGGTTATTGGGTGGAAACAATGGCTGCTGAATGTGTGTGATACAGTGCCCTTAGCTGCTGGGTCAGAGTTCAAATTTCACGTTGGGTTGTCTGCACTATAACTATAAGCGGTTTGTGGCCACGGCCTTCATCACATACGTTCCCCCCACTTAGAGAAGACTCGTCCTCTTGTCATATCATCCTGGGCCGTGTCAACTGGTCAGCTGTTATTATTTACACCACGTGGACACAATTAACATGACCTCCGAGCCTGACCATCAGGTTCATTCACCCTCCTCACGTCACACATAACGTCGCTTGGGGGCCATTCTAACCCTGCATCACAACGGGGCATCCATGTGTTGTATGGACTGACTGACCAGTGTATTCTCGGAGACTGCTCACAGACATGGAAAAGTCATCTGGTGAAGCGCGAAGTTGCCTCCCTTAGTTGTGTCAGTAGGCGCTGATTGTGAATTCAAATCTTTATCTTTCCTGATATTTGACCTACTGGCATCATACTCATTGTCAAGGATTTCACAAAAGCTGGGACAATCTTTCGTGACTTGGGTTGTATGGAGCGGCGTTAATCCACCATTAGACTAACGCTTAGTTTCTGAATATACATAATTTTGATAAATAATTCCTTTTGATTTGGAAAGGAGCCCCAGTGAGATGGGAGATTCAGAATATTGGCAGAGAATCCTTACCAGGGCAGTTTGATATGTTCACTTTGTAACCCGAACCCTGGGTTAGTTTTCTTGCAGATGATAACAAACAATGAACCTGAGGAAATCTGGACTTACATCATTTAGGGCTTTAGCACTGAAGAAAAGGCTGGGCGGAAGGGAAAATCATGTTGTTCCGGGACTCAGGCAGACAAACCCAGCAGAGGCTGTCATCCAGGTGCATCCTGTACCATCCCAACCACACAGCCCTACAAACTAAACTCACACCAAGGTAAAACATTCAGAGGGAATAGGAAGATAGAAGGGAAGCTATACATCTGTAATATGATACCTGAGGAATGTAGGTTGATTGTGGGATTGCTACCTCGGCACAAACAGGAAGCGCTTTATCTCCAGATTATAAATTCCCTTCTTTTTGTCAACAGTCGACGGGAGATATGTTTTTTTTCTTCTGGCGTTAGATAATTAGGACTTGTACAATGCATAGCCATGTCAACGAAGTTGTTCTCAATAAACCTTTCCCTACATTCCCGCGGTAACCATTGTAGAACCTCTGCTTCCATAACAAAACAGAAAAGAAAAAGAAAACAGTTGAAGCTAATATGAGCCACGTGCCTGTATGAGCTATGTCAGGCGGGAATTATATTTCTAGATACTTAACGGTTCCAAAAATGATCAAGCTTCTGTTTTCCTAGACAATAAACTTTTATCTTATCTCACACATAAATGTCGCTTTCTGATTGGCTGAGCGCTCGTCTATTATTTTCAATGTACCCCGCTTACAAGCGAGTAACATTTCAATGTACCCCGCTGTCAATGGTAACTCATTTGGTACTTCGTGGTAGTAATTCTTTATCTCGAATAACATTGAATCACGTATGATGTACGGAAATTACCGATGTTTTGCGAATGCAAATCGATGGAAGGCAGATAACTCTTAATCTGCTTTTCTTGTCAGCAACATCTAGCGATGGCTACAAAAAGATTTGTACCCGTGCTTCAAACAATTCAAAATTAACAATAAGATAAATACGTTGTTCACTGGTCCCTCGGGGCCCACGGGTTGATGTACCGTGATGATGAGGGTACATCAGTCTATGTCACCCTCGTGACCAGTGAACAACTTATAATATATGCCTCACATCGAAGGAAAACTAATATATTTTGTGTAAAATAGTTTGTTATTTTTATGCATTTAAACATGAACATGGATCGGAAATTTGCGGATTGGCAATGTCAAACAGTTATCTGCACAAGGTGTTTAACCGTAGCTTCCGACGATCTCAAGGTAGAAATGTAGACGCATCCATCACCTCAAGTCCTGCAAGCTTGGTATATTATTTTGTTGTTGTTTAAAGACGCACTCAACATTATTCAACTGTTTGATAGCTGTCTGTGAATAATCGCGTCAGGACCAGACAATCCACTGATCAACATCATTGGGATAATATGACATGTCCAAGTCAGCTAGCTTGAATACCAGTCCCGTAAGTCGCCTCTTAAGACAAGCTTGGGTTGCTGAACCAGTTGTAACCCGGATGTTTAGGGGCACAAAGGCCGGAAGTCCACCTGTATGCACATCCTGTTGACCTCTATGCCCAACGATAACGTGGACATATAAATCGACCTTGTTGAAATGAAGAACGTTATGTGCCTTTCATGTGGATGTGTGTGATATGCGTGATCAACTGGGATAACACAGACCAATCTGTCACATATCAGTTGCTATGGTAACAGCATGTACTTGTCTTCGGTCTGTGTAAAGGTCATACCAGTTAGTTTGGTATTACGGGGAAGACAATTCCTATCCCAGTGTCCTCTCGCCGTACAGGCATGTTACATCATTGCCTCCCACGGATGATATCTGTCAGACAAAACTATGGAATACATGTAGTAGTCTATAGAAAATTTCGAAAATCTTTTACCACATGTTACCAAGATTACGGAGATGAAAGGACTTTAACACAACGCATTGGGAATTACTTTGAAATAAATTAAATGTTCTTTATCGACGAATAAATCCATTTTGCTCTTTTGATGACAGTATTCGTAAAAGAAAATATTAATCCAACTTTGAAGGTCGATAAGACCTCTACCTATTACATTTACACGTCAAAACTAAAACACATTATCTTCCAGATAACATTTCATTATAACATTCTAATCGGCCGTACTGGTCGATCTCACCAGGCGAATCCCTGTAAATCTCACAAATTATTGCAAGAAGCCAATTACATAGCCCAGATGAAACACTCACATATTGATTGCCATGCAATATCGTGCTGCAAGTTGGTTCACTCTCATATTGACACAATCCCTTATGTTTACTTGAAATTGACATGCCATTAATTATTCAAGTATATAACAGGCCATGAATAGACTCCCACATTAGGGATGACAGTGGCCTTCGATTCTTGTTAATACATTATTTAATTGTTTTGTTTACTCAGCTACCTAAGCATCTAGAAATTATACGACATATAGCATGAGGTTAATGTGCGAAAATGGCTCCCCTGTATACATTGACGTTGGGTGAGGTGATGTAACACGGTTTTAATTGAAGATGTGATGAAGTCGTTATATGTTGTCATGCAAATGTGATGAATCTGACCTGTATCGCAGCTGCTACACGAATGGCTGCCATTAGCTGCAATACATAATGTATGACGAATAATTGGTGATCCATGACGTTAATGGCGTCGACGAGGTACGCCGGGCACCTTGTCAAATGTCAGTAGATCAGGGCCCCTATATGACCCGTGGTCCCAGGTGGCAATGAGCTACTCACCTCTCAGTTGCTTGTCGTTAAAGAAGATTACATATAGAATCTGGCGATCGACTCACATTTTGTGTGCGTGTGCCAATACTATATACATGTATGCGCCGTCATTACTTTACTTGAAAGTAATTTTAAGGGGGTCACCCATTTTGTTCTTTTGTTCTGGGGAGGGGGGTAATTGATTCTGTACATGACATGCAGGGGGAGTCACATAGTTTGTATATAATTTTTATTTTTAGATCATCATCACCCCCAAGCCATAAATTATGAATGGTCCATAATGTGGCAAATAGATCCGTTTTGTAAAACTTGTATCTACGGAGAACTAGTGTGGTGTGAAGCGTAGTGAAGAGCTGGAAATCTGGAATATTGCTGATTGCGGCATTAAACAAGATGCAGACTACCGCCCTTACCTTTCACTTCAAACGGAATTTCAAATTATAGATGTACCAGTGAATTCAGCGTATAATGTCGAACTTCTGAATATTTCTAAAAGTAAGACTCAACTCACCCACTGAAGCGTTCTAGATTGCAAATATACTGAGGACAGTTGAATTCAGTTTAATTGCGGTCAATAGAATTTAAAATGTACAAGCATATTTTCTACAATGGTTGTTATGATGACCATCCAGATTAACTAATTACATGCAAAGTACACTTCGACTGATATCTATACTAGCCACATAAAGAAACTGTGCATTGTCAAAATATTATCCCAGTTGATAAGTACGATAACAATGTCAAAGGTACATATAAACTGTAATGGAGGGATCATGAGACCATAAGAAGTCCGGAGAATTTCAATTGAAAAGTCAATTACAATGACGTCACGAGTCCACAAGCGGGACAGGGGTCAAACAAGGTCAAGGAAGTTATCTGGCGGATGAGGAAGACGGCGTAGACGTCGATCCATCTCGTCCCAAACATGTTCTATCGGGGAGAGATCCGGTGAATTTGCAGGCCAAGGCAGTAAGTCAACGTTGTGCTGTTGCAAGAAATCCATAGCAACCCTTGCCGTATGAGGGCGGGCATTGTCCTGTTGGAATGTTAACCCAGGGCCATGACGTTGCAGAAAAGGAATTGCCACAGGTCGAAGAATCTGATCCCTGTAGCCCACACCAGTTAAGTTGCCCTGAACAATCACCAAAGGAGTTCTTTGGCGGGCTGTTAATCCACCCCAAATCATCCCGGAACCACCACCAAAGCGATTCCTCTCCAAGACACAGGCCTGTGCATAACGTTCTCCCACGCGTCTATTGGCACGTTGACGTCCATCACTATGGGGAATGTTAAACCTGGACTAATCTGTAAAAACAACATTTCTCCACAAAAACAAGGGTCTGCGGACATGATTTCGGCACCACATTCGGCGAGTTTGTCGATGACGTTGTGTCAGGATAGGCCGTATGGCGGGACGTCGTGGTCTGATCCCGTGATGACGTAAACGTTGTCGAACTGTGTTGGGGTGGATACGGCGAAGTCCTGGGATGGTTCGGGCAGTCATCACTGCAGTCTGAAACCTGTGGCGAAGATGGGTCACCCTTATCCATATGTCCTGTCTTGGCGTTGTTACAGGTGGACGTCCAGAACGTGGCCGATCGATGACGTCATTTGTGTTCTGGTAGCGTCTCACCAGTGCAGAAATGGTGTTCCGGTGGCAGTGGAAATGTGCAGCCACTTGTCGTTGAGACATTCCCCCACGGACCATCCCAATGGCCTAATGACGTTGTGCAGACGTGAGCCTTGGCATGCTATGCGTTTCAATAGCCGTTTAATTTTTTGAACGATCGCAAGGGCAGGGGTTGAGCTTTCCAAAGTGACAGTATTGTGTGGCATTCATTTGCTCTGTTTCACTTTGCCGGAATGCACGTGCAACAACGTATTGCACGTCTCAAGGACGAACCCACTGACGTCACGGAACGTGGCACGTGCATGCATGTTGGATACATGTCACTAATCTCTGAGTTTACATCCTTATGTGTCTACACAGGTTTCATAAATTTAGATTTTAAATTTCTGTATGCACAGTTTCTTTATGTGCCTAGTATACTGGCCTCGGGACCCCAAGTTAGCTATTTCAGTTTGTGCTGGGAGACTGTGCGAGTGATTTGTATTTACCTGAACCTCATAGAAGTTCACACGGCAGAGACGAGATGCATCTCAACCAATGGATAATATATACGACAGTGTGAGTTTAGTTTTACACCGCACTCAGCAATATTCCAGCCATGTGGCGGCGGTAATATATACGAAGGTGTTGATTAGATGAACACCAGATCTGGATAACCACTTAGTCTTTGCATCTGAAATACAATACTAAACATGTTGAGGCCTGTAAACGCCTTTGATAGTCAAACAAAGAGAATGCTTACATTGTTTGTTTAGGATCTTAGCACATATTTGTGTTATTGTATGAGCTGTGGCAATATGAGAAGTGCATTATCTATTGAGCTCTTCCTGGACCGGGTAAGATTATGTGCGATTTCGTTGAAACGAAAGTAGCACCACCTTGGTTCTTTGTCGATTCCTGCAATAGTGCCTGTTTAATATATTGCATGACCTTTAAATGAAATCCATTCAGATGTCAAATCCGTGACTGAAACAGCTGTTTATTGTATGCGGCAAAAGTTCGTGAATTTTCTATTAAATTGTTTAACACACCGTCCATTACACTAAGCACACCAGTTCCTTGTCAAAACAAAATTAAGCTGTACGCCTGTAATGTTAATCTTAGCAACGGTATATCGTGTAAATTGTAAATACGTCAATCAACTCGTTATACAAGCTCAAACATTGATTTATCTTATGTGATATTGATTTTTGCCGCATGGGTTAACCATTGCATTCGTTTCAATGGGGAGCTGAGATGTATTTGATCACGTGATCAGTTCCTGAGTATAACGTTTTAGACGGCGCTGTTTGGTTCATTGATTTTCAATGATTTCAGAATTCTTAGATGTGATTTATAGCTCGGTGTTATGAAAGGAATATAAGTCAGATTCTAAGAAGTTGACTACAAAAAAGATATTTCCCCGTTATCTGAAACAGAATACCATTGTTGATGACAAAGCCTGTTTTAGATAATGCACAATATTGCGACGGCCGTTAACTTTTCTTTTTGCGAACATGTAAATTTCAAATTTCCTTCTCTTTTTCTGTAAATCGTATATAATTCAAAGTAATTTAATTCCAGTGTTATTTCGGTTCTTTGTTTCAATTTTGAATCACGTTTTTAATTTCCATTCATTTTTGACTTGTATGGACCATACACATTCAAAGAAATATTAACGATATCAATTTCGTAGATCTATTCAACTTGTAACTAAAAAGGCCTCATGCAACAGGAAACACCTACGTAATATCACACCAATCAGTAGCCCTAATAATGCGAACCACTCTCCCCAAATATTACGAGGAACGCCTATAAAGTATGTCATTTCCCTTTGTCTCTACTGTTACAAGGTACACCAGTGTGATATCTCATTTCTCCGTATCCCTATTATTACGAGATACACCTATATGATATCTCATTTCTCTGTATCCCTATTGTCAAGAGATACACCTATATGATATCTCATTTCTCTTTATCCCTATTGTCAAGAGTTACACCTATATGATATCTCATTTCTCTGTATCCCTATTGTCAAGAGATACACCTATATGATATCTCATTTCTCTGTATCCCTATTGTCAAGAGATACACCTATATGATATCTCATTTCTCTGTATCCCTATTGTCAAGAGTTACACCTATATGATATCTCATTTCTCTGTATCCCTATTGTCACGAGGTACACCTATATGATATCTCATTTCTCTGTATACCTACTGTCAAGAGGTACACCTATATGATATCTCATTTCTCTGTATCCCTATTGTCACGTGATACACCTATATGATATCTCATTTCTCTGTATCCCTATTGTCAAGAGATACACCTAATTTATATGATATCTCATTTCTCTGTATCCCTATTGTCAAGAGATACACCTATATGATATCTCATTTCTCTGTATCCCTATTGTCAAGAGATACACCTATATGATATCTCATTTCTCTGTATCCCTATTGTCACGAAATACTCCTATATGATATCTCATTTCTCTGTATCCCTATTGTCACGAGGTACACCTATATGATATCTCATTCTCTGTATCCCTATTGTCACGAGGTACACCTATATGATATCTCATTTCTCTGTATCCCTATTGTCACGTGATACACCTATATGATATCTCATTTCTCTGTATCCCTATTGTCAAGAGATACACCTAATTTATATGATATCTCATTTCTCTGTATCCCTATTGTCAAGAGATACACCTATATGATATCTCATTTTTCAGTATCCCTATTGTCAAGAGATACACCTATATGATATCTCAATTCTCTGTATCCCTAATGTCACGAGGTACACCTATATGATATCTCGTTTCTCTGTATCCATATTGTCACGAGGTACACCTATATGATATCTCATTTCTCTGTATCCCTATTGTCACGAGGTACACCTATATGATATCTCATTTCTCTGTATCCCTATTGTCACGAAGAAGGCTGCTGTCCGGTACAAAGTGGTTCCTCCGGATAAAACTGTTATAAGGAAATTGAACAATATATTCCCGGCATGACAAATTGGTATATAATGCTACCTTGGTTATAACGAGCAAGGTTATAATCTCTGAACTGTGGCAGATTCAGTGGACGTCATTACTTATGTGAAATGAATCGGATATATCTTATTGAACAGATTGGTCCCTTGTCATTCGTGACTGCCGGAATTGAGAGTACAAAAAGAGAGCACGTAGATATGTGTAATAATGATGAACATGCACACTGGTGTCGGCAACAACACTTAAGCTCCGTACAATGCTGGGAAAGTGTCCAACGCAGTTAACAATTGATTTTCTGTAATCGCATCATCTCGCCTGGCAGTTCTTTGTCGTCAGTTTCTAAAGTTGTCTAACAATTTTAATGCATTTCAAATCCGCAAAAACCTCCGAACACGAGCTTGGATAACAGATTACATGATTTCCTGGACAAACGCGATCTATTGATCCACAGCCTACGAAAATAATTTAACTGACTGTGAAATGTTATCTGCTGATCGGAGAAAATTCAAGGCAAACGAGGGTACATTTAATTAATTTATTGATTTTTCTGTATTGCCAGCTTCATTTACTCCCAAATTTGATCACTTAAGTCAGTGTCCATTACAAATAGACAGGTTGTCTTGAATAATAGGGTCAATGGGTTTGTAAATGGAATATGCATGGATACATTGTAGATATCCTTTCCTTAAAATGTTTCAAGTCCTTGTTACGTCACGGCAATGTGTATTCTCATGAATGAGAAGGGCGAAACAATTCGCGTCAACCTTGATGTTTTCTTTCTATTCCCCCGCGTTGTTTTAAGTTAAATAGATTCAACGATGGACGTGTCTATATACTACGACATACTACCGCAGTCGAGTGTTTCTTAATCTGGTTACCCTAGAATCTAAATCTCAGTATAAAATATCAGACAGTAATCATTATATAATTTAAGTAGAAAAACGGTAGTTTTTAGAAATCGCGTATGAATATAGCGCTTGAACAGCCTACTTCAGTATGCGAGCTAAATGGCGTGCAGACATGTTTTTGACAGAAAGAACCTTCTATTAAAACATATTGGAGAGCTTCAACAATGGTTAATCTGGCAGCGTATGGATATAAGAGGGCAGCGTATGGATATAAGAGGGCAGCGTATGGATATAAGAGGGCAGCGTATGGATATAAGGAACCTACGAAAAGTGTGCTCTGATAAGAGACCTCATTTGCATATGCGACTGGTTTATCGTGTTGATGGCCCTGTAATGGTATGTTTCAAATAACAACGTTACAACTGAGATGCACAAAGTCATCAAGTGATATCTAGGCGCCGTGTCTGGTCACACAGATTCATTCATACATCAGTTCAGCTTTCATTCATAGCAATCAAACTGATGTGGGATTTCAGTACGGAAGCAGCTGCGCAGATTACTTCATTACATCACTTCCTGTCAAGGCCGACAATAATAGCGATCGTGTTCAAATAGTCTCCGTGCTCGTTGCACATGTCCAGAACGACATACGGTAAATTTCACGACACATGTTAGGTAAGTGTTTTGTTTTGTTTGTTTGTTGTATATTGCCCATCTGAGCTATGTGACGGCAAGCTGGAAATAATCTATGTTCATCGAGACAGTTCAGTGACTGACAACAAGAGCATCGATGTAACCAGTTGGAACACAGTGATATGCGTCAGCGAGGTCAGTTAGCCTGACCACAACATCCCTTTCCGGCTTTGATACAACAGGTATACAACTTAACTTAAGTATACTGCATGATTCCTCAATCGTTGGAAAATGGCTGATATATGAAGGAGTTCTAAGGCAACGTGCTGTTTGTAAATCGGTAAATTGTACGTCATCCTGAACAGCTGCCTATATATAACGCTGGTCAGTAATTTACGACCAGAACAACGCAAACATGGAACAGGAATGTATACCCGCTTGCTTGTCATTAATCTTTATAATTACTTTGATATACATGGATTAGTTTGACAAAACAATTACTTTACTGAAAGACATACACTACAAAAGATGATTAGTAATTAATTCGAACGTGGTTGTTCACAGAGGCACAGTTGGCAGTACAAATATAAAGTTTTTAAAATCTGCATAATATATTCGTCTTTTGTTAAAGATTTTACGAGCGCTTCTAGTGGAGCCATATTTGCAGTTGAAAACCGAGTATGGCGGCACAAGGTCTTGTATGCGGACTGCAGGAGAAGATAGGGCAACGGACCGCATTTGATACCACCCTAAATATATATAATATACATGCTCTGGGGCGGGGAGAAGGTCACCATGACGGAGGTCATTCTGTCAGCTGACTACAAAACGTGTTCTGTCATAGGGGTCCTGGGGTAGCACAGTGGTTAAAGCCTTCGCTCGTGACGCCGAAGAAGCGGGTTCAATTCTCCATATGGGTGCAATTTGTGAAGCCCAAATCTGGTGTCCACCGCTGTGGTATTAATGAAATATTGCTAAAAACGTCGTAAAACCTTACTCATGATCATTCACCCCAATGTTATGTCAGAACATATAGTATGACCATAAATTATTGAGAATTTTAGGAATATGTTTAATCGGATTTCTAGTATAAACAACCTTGACCAGCTATCAAGTGCTTGGTTTCATTCAAGAGAGACAACTCCGTTAACCCTTTTTCATTAGGTAGTGAAGAGTTATCCCCCTTTGGTTACTTGCTAGCAGACGACATTTTCAGTGATCCTCAGTATGGATGATTTAGAGAAGAGGAAGTTGATTTTACAGTATTAAAACAAGGACATCAGATCAACTAAAGTGATTTCAAGTAGAACAGGCATCCCTTTGTCCACTGTTTATCGTGTTTTGAAAAATATTGCAAATGGATATGGCATTGAGCACCAGGGGGGCGCAGGTAGGCCCAGAAAATTGACTGTCGGTGACAAGAGGCGGCTTGGTATTCTTGTTTCTAAAAACAAACGAAGGAGTTTAGAAAACTTAAGGCTGGATATGATTGATAGAGGAACTGTTGCTGTCTGTAAGGAGACAATTAGAACTGAGCTGCATGCAATAGGTTGGCAGAAAAGTCGAGGAATTCCATTACCGACCATGAAACCTGAACGAAAGGAGTGAAGGTTGAACAGGTGCTTACAGCATAGAAAATTTAACTGGGACAATGTGATTTTCTCAGATGAAAGTTCTGTGTGGCTGTTTCCTAATACACTGAAATTCTGGACCAAACAAACTGAAAAACCTTTGTATCAGCGCCCAAAGTACAGTCCGAAATTTAACGTGTGGGGTGGCATATCTGTGTTAGGGGCAACGCCCCTCTGTGTATTTGAAGAGAATATGAACAGTGAGCAGTACACAGATATTCTCGAGGGACATTTACTTCCATCTGCTCACGTGTTCTATGGAAATTTTTGGATTTTCCAGCAGGACAACGACCCAAAACATTGTTCAAAGCATTCACAGGCCTGGTTTCTGACCCAAAATATGACATTATTAAATTGGCCAAACTATAGCCCTGAGCAAAATCCAATAGAAAATGTTTGGGGACTTATGAAGGAAAGTGTCAATAAGAAAAATTTGACAAATATTGCTGAAATGAAAGAACAGGTGGTCCGATATTGGGACAGCATGGACCACGACTTTCTAACTTCTTTGATCAGTAGTATGCCCCGCCGCATTGAAGCCTGCATTGCTGCCCATGGTGACTTGACGAAATACTAACTGTTCACCTGTCTTTGAATCTGGAGTTATGTTCTGCTAATTTTCACATTTAATACGTGAGTAATGAGTGAAAAAAAAAAAAAAATTACAATCTTTAAATTCTCAATAATTTCTGGCTGTACTGTATTTGATATTACTCTCTCATAACCACACAGTCTCTATCTAACTGATGAGGCGACACATGAACCGGTGTCGACATCATCAACGTTATACATCAACGTTTTACTCACCACGTCGAGTGGCCATTTGACCAGCTTGAAGCTCAGCCCTGGAATCAATGCCCCTCTTTCATCTCTAATTCCTCACAGCTTTAACGTGTGGAGATCACAGGAACATCCCAAATACAAGATTAGTCAAGAGCACGCGCCTCTGATCACTTTCCCATCTCCTAAAATAAGGGTCCCAGAGTTAATCTTCCCCAACAATTGAAAGATTGGGACGAGTCAGCAGTAATTATTCGATCTAACTGATTGCATTGTATTTGATTGCCCTCCCCCTGTTTTGAAGAGGCCCAGACCGCGGTCTCAGCGTGTGTCTTGCTGAGTCACTTCAGTGATTGAAACAGAACACCATGTCTGAACTTTTATAAATACCACACAACTCCGACACGAGACTATTTTATTGGATCCGCTGACTAATTCTTTTTAAATATTGTAAACTCATGTTGCTTTTTGTGTTGGAAATCTACAGGTTGGTTAACTATGGTTTCAGGTTAACAATGCGATGGGATATTTGTCGGTATCATTGCCCCAATACTGAATTATCTCTTCGTTTCGAATCTAAGAGGAACCGTTCTACAGGAAGGTTGAATACATCTTTTCTCTGTGGAATACTTTAATATCTAATTTCAAAATTTATTGTACATATTATCCATATTTGACTTAATACCCAATGGCATGCATTTTATTCGAACTGGTTTAAATTCAAACATATTTCTTATTCTAAAGATGTTCAGATTACCGGTATGAGGCAATTACACAGTGATGTGCAGTGTGTTTGTCCTACTTACATTTTAACACTCTGAACATCTTTACACGTGTTTGAATTGTAAATGTATATATTTATAAATACCCAGATACTGGAACTGAAATGGTTTCCATATTCCGAAGTATTCAATTGTTATTTCAGTGATATATACATTTAATGTGACATTGATAACGTCTGTGACATGATGCTACGAGTCAGTGAGTGAGGTAGTTTTACGTACATCGGGTTACACGTGTTAACCCCATGGGTAAAACAGGCTTTCAGTGATTGTCAGCAACCCATCGTACACAGGTTAAACAGTTCATCGTACACAGGTTAAACAGTTCACAGTTTGTTTATTCTCAGAAGAACCCACCAACGGTGGTACATGACAAAAATACAATATATATTCGCATATGATAAAATAATCAAGATGACAAGAATATAAGGTAAATACATATAGTGAGTGAGATTTTCAATGAAATTAAGTTAACATGAATCTCATACATCTGCGACTAATCTAAAGATGATTTTACTCTAGTGCTAGATAGATAGTTTTTTAGCTTGTACATATTAGGCCATTCGTAGAGATCTGTATGAATGTATAAAGACCGCCACTGGAGAAGGGCTTCACACCTGAAATGGTAGTGGAACTCGTCACCAACCGCCGGGGATTTGTATAGATTGCACAAACGTTTCACTCTTGGGTTATCAGACCAGCGTTTGATTTCAACTGGTAAGTTGTGATTTGTTGTTCTAAATTTCAAGATTGGATAATAGACGTTTTTAGGTAGGTACAGGTATTTTTCAAAACTTATATTTTCAACAATTTATAGTACACACATTTCGGGCTTTCAGTAATGGAACTATGCCAGTTCTGCAGGAACTGGTCTTTCAATATTTCTTCAACTTTTGAAGCTAACCACGAGGAAGAACACATAAACGGATTGTCAAATATTTCACCGATTCCACAGTTATGTATTATTTTCTCAACAAACGTTGTCCATAATGTTTTTCAGAGTTGCCAGCGAAATTACTGGCGATCATTCTATGAATAATATTTGTTAGTTTTGGAGTTTCATTATGACTTGACATTTTGTTCCAGAATAGAATACAATTTAGCACATTTGTATATTTTGATATAGAGGGGTTCCCTTCCAGTTCTGCATAAATCATATGGATAATCCCAACATACATGTAAGCAGCCGGATAGAAGATTAAATACGTCTTGATAGACTAGTAATAGGTTAATCACGTCTTGATAGCTGGTAACGTCTTGATCGGCTACTCACATATTGATAGGTTAGTAACGTCTTGATCGGCTACTCACATATTGATAGGTTAGTAACGTCTTGATCGGCTACTCACATATTGATAGGTTAGTAACGTCTTGATCGGCTACTCACATATTGATAGGTTAGTAACGTCTTGATCGGCTACTCACGTCTTGATAGCTAGTAACGTCTTGATAGGCTACTCACATCTTGATAGCTTACTGATAGGTCAATCACGTCTTGATAGCTGGTAACGTCTTGGTAGGCTACTCACATCTTGATAGGTTAGTAACGTCTTGATAGGCTTATCACGTCTTGATAGTTAGTGACGTCTTGATAGCTAGTCACATCTTGATAGGCTAATCACATCTTGATAGGTTAGTAACGTCTTGATAGTAACGTCTTGATAGTTAGTAACGTCTTGATAGTTAGTAACGTCTTAATAGCTTAGTAACGTCTTGATAGGTTAGTAACGTCTTGATAGTTAGTGACGTCTTGATAGGCTACTCACATCTTGATAGGTTAGTAACGTCTTGATAGGTCTTGATAGTTAGTAACGTCTTGATAGTTAGTGACGTCCTATAAAGGCTACTCACATCTTGATAGTTAGTAACGTCTTGATAGTTAGTGACGTCCTGATAGGCTACTCACATCTTGATAGGTTAGTAACGTATTGATAGTTAGTAACGTCTTGATAGTTAGTGACGTCCTGATAGGCTACTCACATCTTGATAGGTTAGTAACGTCTTGATAGTTAGTTATGTCTTGATAGTTAGTAACGTCTTGATAGTTAGTGACGTCTTGATAGGTTAATCACGTCTTGATAGTTAGTGACGTCTTGATAGGCTAATCACATCTTGATAGGTTAGTAACGTCTTGATAGTTAGTGACGTCTTGAAAGGTTAATCACGTCTTGATAGGCTAATCACATCTTGATAGTTAGTGACGTCTTGATAGGCTAATCACATCTTGATAGGTTAGTAACGTCTTGATAGTTAGTAACGTCTTGATAGTTAGTGACGTCTTGATAGGCTACTCACATCTTGATAGCTAGTGGCGACTTGATAGTTAGTGACGTCTTCACAGGTTAGTGACGTCTTGATAGGCTAATCACATCTTGATAGCTAGTGGCGTCTTGATAGTTAGTGATGTCTTGATAGGCTAATCACGTCTTGGTAGGTTAGCAACGTCTTGATAGGTTAGTAATGTCCTGATAGGTTAGTCACGTCTTGATAGGTTAGTCACGTCTTGATATGTTAGTAACGTCCTGATAGGTTAGTAACGTCCTGATAGGTTAGTCACGTCTTGATAGGTTAGTAACGTCTTGGTAAGTTAGTAACGTCTTGATAGGCTAGTGACGTCTTGATAGCTAGTGGCGTCTTGATAGTTAGTCACGTCTTGATAGGCTACTCACATCTTGATAGGTTAGTAACGTCTTGATAGGTTAGCAACGTATTGATAAGTTAGTAACGTCTTGATAGGTTAGTCACGTCTTGACAGGCTACTCACATCTTGATGGGTTAAAACGTCTTGATGGGTTAGTAACGTCCTGGTAGGTTAGTCACGTCTTCATAGGTTAGTAACGTCTTGGTAAGTTAGTAACGTCTTGATAGGCTAGTGACGTCTTGATAGCTAGTGGCGTCTTGATAGGCTAGTGACGTCTAAATAGCCAAGTAACATCTAAATAGCCTAGTAACGTTTTGATAACGTTTGTAATTGTTTTGTCAAACTCAGTTTTCAAGTGTATACTGTTTTCACCTGACACTTAATGTCAAATTGTTGAAAAGAAAGCAGTTTACTTGAACATACAAATATGAACAACCACACACATCTTTGCATGTCAGACACGTATGAAAGCCATATATTGGTCAGCGTGTGCGTTGTTGGTTTTGGGACGTAGTCTTCCATAAAAGGACACAATATGTACATTGAATTGGAACCAGGTGTTGAAATATTTCGTCATTTTCTGTTATTACCGAAACGCATGCTTTCTCCATCTAATCACGAGAGCAGTAATTGGGTTTATCCCCTTTAAGCCAGTACTGATTGAAAACTGTCAACCCAGATTTCCTAATCTTGGATCATGAGATATAAATGTCGATATCACTTGCAAAGGAAAACTGTATGTTTAAAAGACATCGATCAATGTTTGATTACACTTCACACTGATCATGCTAAATTCTCATTAAAAAGTGTAAATAAATAAAATTCCCGTCAACATCGATTTCCTGCCCGCGCCCCAAGCGAGTCGTGACTGACAGCTATTGACAAGGTACCTATCTGCAATCGACACCATTCCATCGGCCGAGTCAGCATACGTCACGTGCCTATCCTTCTCGTGATAGAAGTAAGAGCCAAGTTAATCATGGGTAATTTGCAGGATACATGGAAATTTAACTCGCAGTCAGGCCATTATCTGAAAAAGTCGAATTTCATTTCTCTTATTTCTCCGCTGATTCGTTTCATTCCCGTGAAACTGGTTCCCAGTAATTACCAGTACAAACAACACCGATGCTATATCGAAACTGAGAGACCTTTGCGCAGACACATCCAATTTATATTTGATGTACTGAGACATCACACTATTGTTTGTCGTTTACATTAGATACGTGAGCACATTTACATCTTTTATTTCAATTGGAACTTGTTGATATCTCCGGTCGTGTTCATTTCAACTGTTTCCTCCGACGTCCGCGCCGGCTAACCTGTAGATAAATGAACAATAATGGTAAACATTAAAATTGATTTTTTTTTGAGGTTATTGACACATATATTCATATCAAGAGAACAACAACTCTTGGACACATCAGGCATAAATATGGCGCCTTTACAAGCACTAATGACAGTGACAGGGAGATGATTGTCGTGTCGTCGGTGCAAAGACTGCTGTCACTAGGGAACGCCCAAATCCGAGATTACACCAGCCAGCTGGGATTAAGGGCCGACCTACCAACCTTACAAATCCCAAGAAAGATATAAATTGGTGTCTAGGGTTACAAATTAATAGATCAAGTACAACAGATCTAATCATCTTGCTAACTACACGGACAATACACGGTATTGACATCTCTGGGGGGTTGAATACCAGGGTTGGAATTAATAATATCTTGGAATTGTACACCGTTCTCACTACCACTTTCATATTTGAAAATCTCGATGTACATGTGGTCCTTCTTGCTGGAGTGTGCAATTATATCTTGATTTCCGATGGGATGTCGTGTTGTTATCTATTAGATGGTAAGAGGTGGGGCGGGGTGGGGTGGGGTTTGGGGTTGTTGTTGTTGGTGGGTTTTGGTTGAGGAGGGCGGTAGGGGGTGCAGCGGGGGATATTTTGGCGAATAGTTCCTCTCATGAATTGACTGCCATCTAGAAAACGTTTCATTTTTTACATTTCTATTTTTCTTGTGTATATACAAAATTAATTGCAGTTGACATGTGCGGTTCAAGTCCATGTCCCCAACGGTCAAGAAAAATGCATGTACCTCATTTGCCATAACCAGTGACCAGCTAGTCTTTCCCGTTCGCGAGAAGCACGGGTGTGTCAAAACTAGGGAAATCTATACAATACTCATTGAGATACTCGTGGAAAACTTGTTATACAGTTTACCAAACGTGCAGTGGTGTGATGGCTTTACCTTAATTCTCTACGTCAATTCATCCAATATTTGTGCCTACTCATCGTGTGGATTTCACCTCTAAGGTTATAAGTTAGCAATACTAGTTACTGAAAGACATGTTTACCTTTCAGATTTTATATAGCGAGCAATATATCGATGAATAAGTGTTCATATTATCATTTGAGTAAGCGAAATTGATATATTATATTTGTTTGATTATCACACCCAATCATCTGAAATAGAAATGCCAGCTTCAAACATTAACGCCATGCTTTACACATTGCACGAAACGCCCGTGCAATCATCAGATGCGAGAGCGGAGCTGAACGTATTCGGCGATAGAGCGCCCGAACCTTCGCAATCTTCAACGCCAGCCAAGCTTGGGAAATATATGTATTCAACATTCCAAACATTTTCACATGTTTCCTGATATATGTGATATTCAATTTACATAGAAATTAGGACCCCCTAATACTCTAGAGTTCCCAGGCATCCAAAGCAATTACGATGTGTTAGATTACAATATGCCCTGCATCTCATTTAACAATACATTCGTACACACTCGGCCAAAACTTCTGTTCCCATAACAACAGAAAGAGGAATTGTATTCTTAATTGGTTTACTGAGTATGTATTGAACACCCCGTGATACTACATTCCCAGCCTGTAGAAGTAGCTGGATTGCGATGCCAATATGTTTTATCGATTTAGAACAGAATAGAACAGTGTTCCTGCCGGACAGTTTCTTTCCTCATACGAAAGGATGGGTGCATAATGTGACATTTTATGAATAACGATTTCGAAAGTTGGGATTGTATACACTGGTAAATATTTCACGAACATTATCAATAATCGTGTGTTGCCTACAGAACGAACCTTTAAAGAGTAAACGCCTATGGCTGTGGTTAGTATTTGGCGTTAGAACACAACACGGCCCACAATCACATCCATATTTATACTCATATGACATTCACGCGTACATCCACATGGACCCTTACCCTAAACATCCACACCTATCTTCACTCTCACCCACACCATTACCCTCACCCCCACATCCACATTTAGTTTCACCCCCACTATAACATTTAGTTTACATCCACACTCATCCTCACCCTCACGTCCACCTTCACACACCCACACATCCTCACTCACCCTCACGCTCACATTCACCCTCTTTAATTCACACTCACATCCTCACCCTCACCCTCACACCCACAGACCCTCTCTTACCGTCATATCCACACTCATCCTCACCCTCACATCCACCTTCATAAGTCACACATCCTCACTCACCCTCACCTTGACATCGTCACCTTCATATCCACACTCATCCTCACCCGCACATCCACACCCACAAAACTCTCTTACCTGTATATCCACACTCACATCCTCACCCTCACCCTCACACCCACAAACCCTCTCTTACCGTCATATCCACACTCATCCTCACCCTCACATCCACCTTCATAAGTCACACATCCTCACTCACCCTCACCTTGACATCGTCACCTTCATATCCACACTCATCCTCACCCGCACATCCACACCCACAAAACTCTCTTACCTGTATATCCACACTCAGATCCTCACCCTCACCCTCACACCCACAAACCCTCTCTTACCGTCATATCCACACTCATCCTCACCCGCACATCCACACCCACACAACTCTCTTACCTTTATATCCACACTCACATCCTCACCCTCATCCTCACCCACAAATCCTCTCTTACCGCCATATCCACACTCATCCTCACCCTCACACTCACCCACACACCCTCACTCTCCCTCACACAAAACCCTCACCCTCACATCCACACACATCTTCACATCCTCACACTCACAGACATTTACATCTACACAGTTACATTTGTATCTTGAGTATTTTCTGCATCTGTCACAACTGTAATCAGATTACCAACAACATATTACACCATGTGTGCATGCTGTTTATCAAACATCGGCCTCAGCAGTGGAGCAGAACGCCCTGAATACCGTCGCCCAGGTCACCGGTAACACGAGGCTAGCAGGTACACAGCAATATACCTGCTTTATCTCGTTAATATCTCCGTAATTGACGATTTATTGGTGTACAGTTGGTGCAGTATATCTATTAACAATTTTCACAACATGTATGTAGAAACAAACAACATTTTCAACATAATATCATGGCTGCGAAAATATTCTCATATGTTCAGCCACATTATGCCAATATATATGTAATCAACACATATTAATATTTTGTTACCAAAACATATTCGAGAAAAATGAAAGAAATATTTAACATTTTTTTAATAATGTGGCTCGATCCAGCTTTGTGCATCTGTATCCAGATCAGCTCCAGTCTCTGCGCTGTCATGACAGGATTATCTCCCTTAGTATGTCATCCCGACATTTTGTAGATGAAACGATGCACGTTAAAGATTTAAGAAAAAATATTGATTTTATTCTTTCACAAAGGCACAGCAAAGACAAGCCTCTGTCAGCTTAGTGGTGTGAGCTTTAATTGCCATTTGGAAATAGAAACAAAACACACGAGGATTGACCATTATTGGTCGTTTAGAATTGTCGCTGCTGCATAGGCGTATTCAAATGCAAGCGACGAAAACCTTATTTCACATGACACATATTCTCCATCCCTCCTCCATGTGGCGCCTATTAGGTAGAAGAAGCAAGATAGGAGAAGTCGAATACGAGAAGGAAGGAGATAAAAATCAAAACAGAGAACTGAAAAGAGCCAAGGCTGTGTGGGTTGTCAATGCGATGATGCGGGCGGTGTAAGTGGGGGATTGATGTTTATTTGCAGATGGATTTAAAGAAACAATATTTAATACTGACAATAAAATACATATAAAATACAAATGTTTATTTAAATGAAGTTAATGCCATACATCTTAACAGAGCTGTAGCGGGGTAAATAATAAACATAATTATACAATATCATAATAATATTAACTAAATACAAACAAGCCAACTATAGCTATAATTTTGTTTACGTTTCGTATAATAACTACAGATTACATGCATTGGTAGTTGTGCGGTATTCACGATGAAATGTATAGTTTAAGAACTCAGTAACGAATAAAGGCATTGGTTTTAGAAATCATATTCTATCGTAAATATTAAAGCGTTGGCCTTGGAGACAATGTACACAAATGCATCTATACGACCTCCCTGGCCTGTACAACACACGGTTTAATGGGTGTAAAGACCCAAAGGCGTGCTCAGCCCAGTCAGGTAAAAAATAGAGAAAAAAATAATTATAACAGCGTCCACTGTATTGCCAAAAACAATACCTGACAGCAGCACAAAGATGCCCGGGAAAATGCAGGGTGGGATGTAAATGTACCAAGCAGCTAGAGACATGCAGAAATCAGAGCGTCTATGGAACCTGCCAGACTAGAGACAGTAAGGTGGGGCTTGGTAGGAGCGTCCAAAAACCACTGAGCCTGAAAATCGACACTTACGGCTCATCGCATTGCGGGATGGGTTTAACTACCAAACAAAAACAAACAGTAACTTCAGGGCTAATATTGCTCGTGTGCGAATCAGTGACTGAACTGTGAGGAATCGCCTAAACGCTGCAGGATTGTAAGCGCGACATTTATTGATTAGAGTCAGGGTGACGCGAGGGCACAACATCGAATAGCGTTGGCTATTACGTCACTGGTGGTATACCATCTCGATCTTACAGCTGGTCGAATCTGTGTATGGAGACGCCGACGTGAACGATACATGTACCGCCTGACAGCGTGATCAATATGGTGGAGGATCATTAATGTTATGAGGCGACATTACCTTCGATGGTCCAAAGGTGGTGATGGTGGAATTTGGTTTAACGTCGTGCTTGAGAATATTTCGCTCATATGACGACGTGCATGCGTGTGTATGTGTATGTGCGGCTGCTTGTACTAGCCCAGACTTAAGCAGGTTTTATAGTGCTAGCCCACTGAGATACCATGCCGCAGTGAAGCATGAATACCCCACTCAGGCACATTATACTGACTCCGAGCCGACCAGTCCTTGTTGTACCCATTAATGCCGAGCGCCAGGCAAGTACCATATTTTAACGTCTTTTGGTATGACGTGGTCGGGGATCGAACCCGCGACCTTCCGCTCTCCGGGCGGACGCTCTAACCACTACACCACGGAGGCGGTCGATGGTACAAAGGAACCTCTACGTATAGATGGACACATGAAGGTCTTGGCTTTCGTGCCTAGGTAGCTGTTTACCCTTTCAACACAGGGTTGGGCGGAACATTGTTTCAACAAGACAATGCTAATCTTCCTACCTCGAACATTTCTAGAACGTCAGTAGTTGTCAGGTCAGGGATCGGGACGTCATTGATGTCATGTTCCACTCCTCAGGAAGAGTGGCGTGGTGTTCCACAGACTGAAAGCCAGAGTGTGCCACGCAGATGTCATGATATCAGGAGACATGGGGAACACACAATACGTTGACCTTCTCATTCTGGCTTGGCTTAATGTTTTAATCTCTGTTCCCTTAGTCGTTTCCATCAGCATATGCACCCCTCCTACTGACCGGAAACATTAAGCAGAGACAAATACATTGTCGGCTGAGCAAGAAGAAATCAGCTTTGTAAAACATACATCAAGAATGTGAGCATCGCAAAGTGCATTGTAAGCGATTCTAAATTGGTACAGAATAATGGACAGTTACATTATAAGCTTAGCCTCTTATTTCCCTCGATTAACAATATGCTTGTATTAAATAATATATATCTACCACTGATTTTAGAAACTATTCCCTTTGCAGTCTCAGCAGCCATATCCTTGTGAACATGGCGATCACATAGGGAGCGATGTGAGTTTCATACAACTACGCGGTGGACTGCCAAAAGTACTTTTTCGAAATCGATGCCCCAAAATGAACATCGGCATCATGTTAGATCCAATCAATAAATATCTCTTGGACATAGTCAGCGCTACCGAAATGTAATGGTCAGGGGAAAAAGTAGCAATTTTCTTATTTCAATTTGAAGAATTTGCCATCGCTAAAATAAAAAGTGTTAAAATCAGTTGAAATCAGATGAGTTGTGCGTCTTCCGCGATTACCTCGGCCTGCCAACGCACTCAGCGAGAGGCAAGTTGTCTTGTGAAAAACGTCTATAAATACTCACTGACTGTAATTAAGTATCTGTCTTTTGTGGACTAAGAAAGTCAACCCGTGGGATCGATTCTTGCAAGGAGATGTGGTTTCCAAATTTACCCTTCTCAATGACGTCATGGGCAATCGCAGAGATTTGGGGCGGTGGGAGAAACGACAAATACCAATTCTGTGAAATGTTTGTACGGATGTAGTGCCGTGTTTGGAACACGCGACTTCTTCACTTGAACATGTTTTGAATATAATGAGATCACAGGGTACTCAACACCCAAATTTTATGTTGCTGGGTTGAAGCGTTTGAATTCAAATTAATTAACACTTTAACTCGAACATGATACGGAAATTACAAAAACAAACAAACCATTGTCTCTCTTTAATAATGAACAAATTAACAACTAATCAGTGTTGCTGTGTAGCATTCCTCCAGTACATACGTTGTCTTGTCGTATTTAACTCCGTATTTCACATAAACAATTAAGTAACAGCACATTTGAAAATGAAAATAAGACTGACGAAGAGATTCCTGCATATCGATCAGGTTCATCAGACGCCAATACACCGATGTCTATAACACGACCTAACACTTTTAAACAATCTCCTTTCACCTTCAAACTGACCTCTCTTCTCTGTCTCACTTTCCAGTGTTTCCAAAAAACACAATCCCCGTCGCCGTTAGGTGGAAATCTATTCATTCTTTCCACTTTAAAGACTTAAATGATAGGTTTTCCTGACACTGAATTCAGGGCCACTTGAGCATGAACAAAAACCAACCGACGTACATCAACAAGAACCTTGTCTTGGATTGAAATAAACCAGTGTTCGAAATAACGCAAAAAAAGGTTTTGGATTTGTCATCAATCAAGGCATCTCGTTCTTCTCCATCACATAACGTGGCGAGGAAAGGATAGGGGTTTTAATCAGTTTTGAGTCAACTAGCAATCACAGTGTACGTCTGGATTAGTTTCGGGAGGGTTCCCCCCTACTTTATTACGTTGCCATCGACCGGGGTCACTTTGGTCATTAAACGGGGCATATATCGATGTCTGGAAACTCCCACTATTCAAGTGGACAACGCTGAAACCCATGACAATGTATTTAGTATATGATTTATTCAAATCAATATGTTTGGCAATGGTGATGCGAGGTAATTGCCCCGTTATAGAGGACTGGGGATTGTCAGTCTAGGGAGGTTTGAAAGTACATCTCCTTTGATGGTAGCCTTGTAGAACGTCTACATCAACCCCCTTCCCCACCCCCCTGTAGTACATGTAGCGTCGTACCTCAATAATACCCGCCTACGGAATAAACAGCGTGATTTACAAGCATTGAGCTATGAGTACTGAGAAACACATTCATATGTCTGCTCGTCTGTGTTGGGGACAATTCCAATATGGTGAAGTTCAAAAAAACATTTTGTTTTGAAAGTCGTAAATATTCAGCATTTTCATAGTTTTTTAAATTTTAAACTATCATTTCGATCGAACTGAAAACATAACAATATTTTCATATGAAAAACCAACCCCATCTACATGCACATTAATGTGGACATTCTAAACATTTACAAATGTATGTGCATACAGAGGTATCGTTAAGAAATAGGTGACACCGACATGACTAAGTAGGTTTTGTAGTTGGATTGGTTTGATGGTTGATTAAGAAATTACAGACGTATTTTCGCCAATAATACCCTTAACCTGACCCTTGGCTCAGCACATTGAGCAATTATGATGATTTGCATGAAATCTTCGCCCTGTTCAGTAAACCTTGCTCGTCTGTAACTAGGCTTTAGAAATATCCGGTTTTTATTAAAGAAAAATGTTCCAGCACGAACCAGTACGGAGTTTCGGCACAGCTTTTGGTGCAACGTTGTCGTGTGAAAACACCGTTACATTACTTCCCATACATCTGATGCCATTTGACCATGATTACATTGTGGTCACTGCACACTGAGATGACATTCACGCCGATGGCCCTACACCCAAGAGGATACACTTGATTTATTGCGTGAAGACTGGGTACAGATACATGTCGTGTTATAGTGGGGAAAACATAAAGTAATGCAGGGCTTAGGTGAACTGACCAGACAAATCTAGTAATAATCACGACACACCAGTATTAAACCTACTATAATAATATGATAATAGTCCGTTTATCATGCGTATTGCTCCATGCACGATGCATGTTGGAATCAGATTATTACTACCCCGGGTAACCCAAGCTGACTGTTAGGCGCTAGAGGGTTATAGTCACATGACTTTATCCCACCGGGTACCCATTTTCTGCTACTAACATAGGTTGAGAGGTAGGGGAGCGATGTTTTAAGTCAAACCATTCCGAAACTAAATTTTAAGATTAACAAATTCAAACCTATAATGCTTGTAGCTTGTAGTTGGCTTTGCTAAATAGTTATTAGGCTTTACAACCCTGAAACAGTTTACAAAAACAATTGTAGTCAAATGGATGTTAGAGACTGTGTTCAATCATGGACACACTCCATACACTCTGTTATAATTGGGTGTGGTTGGTACCGGAACTAACTTGATGCACTGAACTTTGATCCTTGGTTGAATGAATACAAAGAATGGAAGGAGCAGGTAATTAGAATGTTTCACAAATCGATATCCGTTATGAAGACCACTTTGAATTAATTTCCTGCTTCATAAATAATTCATATTCAATATCGAAATTATTAAAAAATGTTATTTAGTGCTAGTGTGTTTCCTTATCTTCAGATCGATTGGTAAAAAGCGCAAACACGTCAAGGGAAGGGTGTCCAGTGTCCGTTCACGACTGTCTTATGTCCGTCCCGTGTGTCTACTGTCAGACCAGTGGGACCCGTCTGTCTGTCTGTCTGCACGTCCATGTTATTGAGACAGGGTGTCCGTCCGTGATGACTGAGAAATCAACTCTCGGTGACGGGGGTGGGTGGGTGGGTGGTGGTGGGGGTTCCTGTGATGATGGAGAAATCAACGCTCAGTCCTCAGTCAGTGGGTGCCGTTACTATGGTGACGGAGTACCCGGAACCGCGACAATGTCCGGAAAAACGTAGGGACTTTTTAAAGTACACAACAGTTGATGATTTTGCAGCTGAAATCGTCAACAACATTCAGTTCCATATATTGTGTAATCTAACGACTCCTCTGCAGTGATACACATGTCATCGTACAACCAACAGATATTAGTAAACAGGCAAGACATATGTCCCTCGTCAAGACTACCCGGAACTGTATGTGTGAAGTACTGTTATAACACACCCGGGAAGGTCCGGGGTAGAATATTGATCTTCAGTAACCCATACTTGTCGTAAGAGGCGACTATCGGGATCGGGTTGTCAGGCTCGCTGACGTGGCTGACCATGTCATCGGTTCCCAATTGCACAGATCGATGCTCGTGCTGTTGATCACTGGATTGTCTGGTCCAGACTCGATTATTTACAGATCGCCGCCATATAGCTGGAATATTGCTGAGTGCGGCGTAAAACTAAACTCACTCACTGTTATAACACGCAACAAATAACTCACTCACTCACTTCACTCACTGATTTTGTCTAATGCGTTTCTGAGTGCCCGTTGCCTTCCCTGGGACGTGGTGTCACTTGGTCGTCAATTGTATCAGGTAAACTAAGTTCCCCTAAGCCTTTGATGGTCAATATGTCCAGGCATTAACGTCGTGACCGCAATTCAATATGAAAGCTTTCTTGGACAAATCAAACTGTTAATGCTAATACAAACTTTCTCACTGAAATCTCCACCGTCGACTGTGAGACTCTGAAAGCAGGTAATCAGCCAGTCAATCGCTCAGTCAATCATTCAATCAAACGTTGACGTGACAAAGTCCCTGTCTGTATTTCGCGATAACTCTGAAGCTAGATCAGATACGAAGTTCGTGCAGCAAGTGTTATTATTTACATTTGCCGTGTTGGTTTCGATAAAGACAAATGTCATGTATAACATGTTGGCATTCAAAGGCTGATGTTTGCTGGCTATAGGTTAATACTGGGGGATATTGTGGATGCCCTGGACACCCGAGAGACTGCCATGATACTACCTTCAATAACTGGATATAGCCTCGTCGTTATCAGGTTCAAGCCTGGAATATTGCTGTTTGTCAATGTAATCAGTTGACAAATATAAACTCAATACTTGTTAACGTGTCTTTATGTAACTTGCAAAATCTCAGATTCCTGAAATCGATTCTTTCATAAAATCATTATTGAAAGAAAAGATTATTTTTCTAATTACACCATGATTGCCTTCAAAACATAATTGAAGCTAATTGAAAGTCATGTTTAAAAAGTGATTTGTTAGTACCTTAGGTATCCTTGTCATTGCTATATTGATTTAAATTTATATGGTGCTCCGCTTGATCACGTTAAGAGGATAGGGTGGCATTGTCTGGTGAGTTTAACGATGAAAGGGGTGGGGGTAGGGGTGTTGGTGAAGTTTTGAATGTATATGCATTTGTTTGCTTAGTTGCTAGAATTACACCACCACTCCATAACTCATTCCAGCATTACAAGTTTCGTCATCACACATTCTCATATTACAAGTGTCTGTCCCCCACACATTCTCATATTACAAGTGCCACTCCGTGACACATCCTCACATTACAAGTGCCGCTCTGTCACACATCCTCACATTGCAAGTGTCTGTTCACCGCACATTCTCACATTGCAAGTGTCTGTCCACCGCACATTCTCACATTGCAAGTGTCTGTCCACCGCACATTCTCACATTACAAGTGCCTCTCCGTCACACATCCTCACATTCCATGTGTCACTCCATCAAACATTCTCACATTCCAAGTGTCACTTCATCACGCATTCTCACATTCCAAGTGTCACTCCATCACACATTCTCACATTGCAGGTGTCACTCCACAACACATTCTCACATTGCAAGTGCCTCTCCATCACACATTCCAAGTGTCACTCAATCACACATTCTCACATTGCAGGTGTCTGTCCACCACACATTCTCACATTCCAAGTGTCACTTCATGTCGCATTTTCATATTCCAAGTGTCACTACATCAGACATTCTCACATCCCAAGTGCCACTCCATCACACATTGTCACATTTCAAGTGTCACTTCATCACACATCCCCACATTGCAAGTGACGCTCCATCACACATTCTAACATTCTAAGTGTCACTCAATCACACATTCCAAGTGTCACTCCATCACACATTCCAAGTGTCACTCCATCACACATCCTCACGTTACAAGTTTTGTCATCACACATTGTCACATTGCAAGTGTCACTCCATCACACATTGTCACATTCCAAGTGTCACTTCATCACACATTCCAAGTGTCACCCAATCGACCATTCTCATATTCCAAGTGCAGTTCCATCACACATTCCAAGTGTCACTCCATCACACATTCTCACAATCCAAGTGTCACTCCATCACACATTGCAAGTGTCACTCCATCACACATTCTCACTTTCCAAGTGTCACTCCATCACCAATCTCACATTGCAAGTGTCACTCCATCACACATTGTCACATTCCAAGTGTCACTCCATCACACATTCTCACATTGCAAGTGTCACTCCATCACACATTCTCACTCCATCTCACATTCACACATTGCAAGTGTCACTCCATCTCACATTCTCAAATTGCAAGTGTCACTCCATCACACATTCCAAGTGTCACTCCATCACACATTGCAAGTGTCACTCCATCACACATTGCAAGTGTCACTCCATCACACATTCTCACTTTCCAAGTGTCACTCCATCATACATTGCAAGTGTCACTCCATCACACATTCTCACATTGCAAGTGTCACTCCATCACACATTCTCACATTGCAAGTGTCACTCCATCTCACATTCTCACATTGCAAGTGTCACTCCATCACACATTCTCACGTTGCAAGTGTGACTTCATCACACATTCTCACATTGCAAGGGTCACTCCATCACACATTCTCACATTGCAAGTGTTACTCCATCTCGTATTCTCACATTGCAAGTGTCACTCCATCACACATTCTCACATTGCAAGTGTCACTTCATTACACATTCTCACATTGCAAGTGTCACTCCATCACACATTCTAACATTCCAAGTGTCACTTCATCCCACATTCTAACATTGCAAGTGTCACTCCATCTCACATTCCAGGTGTACATCACTCCATCACACATTCTCACAATCCAAGTGTCACTCCACCACACATCACACATTCCAAGTGTCACTCCAACACACATTGTCACAATCCAAGTGTCACTCCATCACACATTCTCACATTCTAAGTGTCACTTAATCACACATTCCAAGTGTCACTCCATCACACATTCCAAGTGTCACTCCATCACACATTCCAAGTGTCACTCCATCACACATCCTCACGTTACAAGTTTTGTCATCACACATTGTCACATTCCAAGTGTCACTCCATCACACATTCTCACATTGCAAGTGTCACTCCATCACACATTCTCACATTTCAAGTGTCACTCCATCACACATTGTCACATTCCAAGTGTCACTCCATCACACATTGTCACATTGCAAGTGTCACTCAGTCACACATTCTCACATTGCAAGTGTCACTCCATCTCACATTCTCACATTGCAAGTGTCACTCCATCACACATTCTCACATTGCGGGTTTAACTTCATTACACATTCCCACATTCCAAGTGTCACTCCATCACACATTCTCACATTGCAAGCGTCACTCCATCTCACATTCTCACATTGCAAGTGTCACTCCATCACACATTCTCACATTGCAAGTGTCACTTCATCACACATTCTCACATTGCAAGTCTCACTCCATCACACATTCTAACATTCCAAGTGTCACTCCATCACACATTCTCACAATCCAAGTGTCACTCCACCACACATTCTCACATTCAAAGAGTCACTCCATCACACATTCCAAGTGTGACTCCATCACACATTCTCACATTGCAAGTGTCACTCCATCACACATTCCAAGTGTCACTCCATCACACATTCTCACATTGCAAGTGTCACTCCATCACACATTCCAAGTGTCACTCCATCACACATTCCAAGTGTCACTCCACCACACATTGTCACATTCCAAGTGTCACTCCATCACACATTGTCACATTCCAAGTGTCACTCCATCACACATTGCAAGTGTCACTCCATCACACATTGTCACATTCCAAGTGTCACTCCATCACACATTCCAAGTGTCACTCCATCACACATTCCAAGTGTCACTCCATCACACAGCTTTCATCAATGAAGTAATCGTTAAAACAAAATCATGCTACCCGTAAGGCAATGTACCTTTTGAATAAAATGCATGAATAAAAAAAAACAGGTTTCCATCCCAACCATGAGAACTTTCTGACGTCAGCGTATATATCTATCAATATCGTATTCATATACTTAAAATTTATTTTAATCTTTAGCAGCTAACGTCATAACTAAGGCTCCGTAGGCGGCCAAGAAGCCGGTAATTATGAAACTGTCGGATTCAATCCGGAGCTCTCAAAATGTCAGCCGGAGTTATGAAGTCCGCGATCCAACCACATTATCTACAGTGCCATTTTACACACTTAGCGGGACAAGCATTCTGTCACACCGGCCCCTATAATGTATATGTATAATCAAGTCACTTCACAGCTGTCAGCAGCGTCCATAAGTCCACAGAATTTGGTTTCCCCGGGGAGACAACGGGCTGCCTCCAGTCTGACAATGAGAATGATTTCAGATTGTAATTCCACCAGCCATCTTGGACTCATCACGCACCTTGCTCTACATGGGTCGCTGATCTGTATCTAGGATCTGTCGCTGTTTGAATTCATTTATTGTCAATTACAAAATGGAAGTCGCATCTCCATTATCAGTCGCTATTTCCGGACTGAATAAGTGCACATTGTTTTGCAAAATGCTGTCGCGCTTACCAGCCCAAATCGAACTGATGGCTTACACTAAAGTCTAAAAAAGTAAAATATGAATATGGGAGCCGGCGTAGCATTTTGTTCAACACATATTGTTTAGAAACCCTCCCAAATGATATACGTGGGTCGAGCATATACATGCTGATACTTATCTTGGGGATACTGAATATAACTCCATATATAGTTGTTGCCGAACCTTATTTATTAGTTTCAAAACGACTAGACATTCATTTGGGACTATTAAAGTTATCCCTAAGTATACAAAACTGTCAGATTTCATCAGTCGAACCTCATTTTTTACGTAACTATACGCAAATGAAGCTACCACGTTTGGTCAAAAACAATAAATGTTACAATAACACATTCCTCTAGAGGTATCGTCACAGCTTCCGTGTCGCAACTGAGAGTATTGAAGAGGATAACGCCATCTACAGTAGTGAACCAACATTGTAAATACATTATATTTACTTCATGAATTCATACAACGTCTTGCTTTTCAAGTCAGATTTAAATGTCCAAACATATCACATTTGTTTGTACACCACATTTGGATGGCGGAGTAGCCTAGTGGTTAAAGCGTTCGTTCGTCACGCCGAAGACCCGGGTTTGATTCCCCATTTGGGTACAATGTGTGATGTTTTGGTCACTCCCGCCATGATATTGCTAGGATATGACTAATACTTTCCACGTTGACACGATACATTAACCAGAAGTTTGTACGTGAAAGAATTCGATGTGAATCTCACGAACAACAAATACATCAGTACTACTGTCCGCAAAGCACTGACAGTGGCATTACTAAACTCAGTGGCAGTCATATTCAGGTACTGCAGTTAAATGGTAGTATTAAATAAAACAGCAGCTGTCGTGGCAATGACGTCAGTGATGATAATATTCAACTGGCAGCAACAGTGATCAAGCTTAAAACCCCAGACCTGAACTGGATAGCTATGGTGAACATGACGATCTTCACAGACTGCTGTTTTACTGTAATCTTCGATGAGTGAGTGCACGTACCCACTTACATGAGTGAGTGAATTTAATTTTGCCACACTCCGCAATATTCCAGCTATATGGGGGCGGTCTATAAATAATCGACACTGGACCAGACAATCCAGTGATCAACAGCATGCGCCTCGATCTACGCCATTTGGATACGATGATCTGTGTCATCCAAGTCAGCGAGCCTGACCACCCGATCCCGTCAGCCGCCTCTTACGACAAGCATGGGTTACCGAAGATCAATTATAAGCCGGATCTTCACCGGTCGCCCACGTATATAATATACATCTCCTCTAGAACATTACATAATGTTGGATTAGACTCTGCTGGCTAGGTGGAAGCTTCCGCATTAGACATGATTCGAAGTCCAAATATAGCAGCTAGCACACCACGGCTCTCTTCTGAATCGTCACATAAACAGTGTCATACAATTACAACGCTAACAATAAACGACATTGCCACAGAACGAGATATCTTATTGCCATGTTTGCGCGAGTAGATGGTGGATATAGCGTCATATATACTGTAAACTAGAATATGAAGGTCTACCATTCTGATGCAGGCATGATGGTCACAGAATTAAATCGTCACTATGTTAAAGCTGCAAACCATGATAACTTCGGTCGTTACTAACTTCTACATTTGAACCGTTTTGTACCAAACACGTGAAACTAAAATATTATTAAATGAAAAATAAGCTGCATATAATGACCACCAATTGAAATGCTGTCATTACATCTTTCATCAAGATTTTAGTAACCCAATGTGAATAAGGAAACATGGTACACCCAGTTCTAGCCTCGGCATGACAGCGAGGTCCTAGTATCAAGCCTGTTATTGACTCGGCATGACAGCGGGTTCCTAGTATCAAGCCTGTTATTGACTCGGCATGACAGCGAGTTCCTAGTATCAAGCCTGTTATTGACTCGGCATGACAGCGAGTTCCTAGTATCAAGCCTGTTATTGACTCGGCATGACAGCGAGTTCCTAGTATCAAGCCTGTTATTGACTCGGCATGACAGCGAGTCCCTAGTATCAAGCCTGTTATTGACTCGGCATGACAGCAAGTCCCTAGTATCAAGCCTGTTATTGACTCGGCATGACAGCGAGTCCCTAGTATCAAGCCTGTTATTGACTCGGCATGACAGCGAGTTCCTAGTATCAAATGGCTCTTGACTCGGCATGAAGCGATCTCCTAGTATCAAATGGCTCTTGACTCGGCATGAAGCGAGCTCCTAGCATCAAATGGTTCTTGACTCGGCATTACAGCGAGTTCCTACTATTAAACGGTTCTTGACTCGGCATGACAGCGAGTTCCTAATATCAAACGGTTTTTTGTAGAATTAAATGTGTAGAGTAGAGAAGGGTCAATATCCATTGAAAGCTGTACTGAACCTCTGACCACCAGAGTTAGCCAACATTAAGACTGATATACGTCATGACAGCATTAAACACCGTGATCTATTCATTAGAATATAGTAAATGTACCGATAAGATATGCATGTTTATTGCCAGACTATCTTTCCATTATCTTATAGCGACTCTTTTAAATCTCCCCTTAGTGCCCTTCGTGCTGCATCTGGACAAACATACTCCAGGGGGATGAAGATGTGCGATAAAATTGACAAAATATGCCCCAAGCTCCGAATCTTGGCCATCACAATTAACAGCGTACCACTTTAACAGACCATTATATTGAGCAAGCTCTTGTTCGTACTGCTCCCACGATACACCCACCCCCTCTGCTAATTACAAGGGACGTGTATATTTTGAAAGGGTTCTTTAAACACGTGGTTAACCTACTTTATCCCAAATCGAAGCCTGTGTAAAATGTCCTAGCAATATGTGATAACCCGAGACCCATTCTGCAACAATTAATACCACGAGCTTCTGGTCCAACCAATTGGCGTCAGCCATGATGTATGATTGAGACGAGCATGTTATCTGTTTGCGCTCGTCGGTTGCTAGACAGTCTCCCCAAATGTCTTCTCCTAGGATTTAAAAGGGCCTTAAATGCCCATATCACATCGTCAAGTTCAATGATAACTGATACCTAACTTATCTCAATAGTTATCACCCTGTCCACTGACAACAGGCGGAAATCACTGTTGCAGCCTTGTTGGTAGACACGAGACAGCACGAAAGGAAGAGATCTTTGTGGAGTGTTCACTGCGAAATATAATATTATTCAAGTTAAACCTCCTAAATTTGATTGACCTCGCTATTTTTGTTCCGGAGCAGCACAATCTGAATGAACACTGAATCACTGTCCGAAATGTTCAGATCCCCTTTCATGTAGGCATCGTTTTAAAACATGATCTTGCAACCATACATTCTGCAACTATTTTATAATCTCTGTCGACCATGTTGATAGTGTTGTTGCCTGGACATTTGGCACGCTTCACTTATTCCACTTTATACCATAACAAAATAACCATTAGATATACAATGTTCTGGTGGATGCCATGACTAAATCAACAATTCTATTGATAGTGTAGTTATTGGTCGTTCCCTCCTGTGTTGTGGTCGAAATGTCATAAGGTTATGCATCGATGCTGAGTATTCGCCATGCAAGCCTGTCATGCTGTTGTCAAGATGATGTTGATTTGTCCATACACGTCTTACTTCCCATTTTGGATGAACATCCTGTATCCCTGGTGATGGGAGTTTGATGGTCCAGCAATACAGTATATTGCTTGTCTGTCTGCATGTTGATCTCGAAAGAGATATTATCTATCATGCGAAACATCCGACGGTTCTTTTTACGAGCATTTGCTTTTAACAGCTACAGAGTTAAGAGATATGGCATAACAAATTGTAAATCATTGTGATTTCGCATATATATGTTCTCACATGTCTGAACCGGTATTAGTTTGCTGATGAAGGATTATTACATGGCTTGAACGTCGTTTTCCTTCTTACTGAATTTGCCACGTACAACGAAACCTCGTTAATCCGAACCCCGTTAATCCAGAAGTCCCATGTTCAGGATGTTGGAATGCTTATATGCATGAAAAATGACTACAAAAGAATCAGGACTAGTTAATCCGGATATGCTGTAATCCCCATGTTTTCAATTGGAATATTATCTTCCGTATTAAAGAGGTATCCCTATACATACATAATCACCGGTTGCAAATGCGCCCTGGAATTGACCCATGGTTTCTTAGGACCGTATATGTGCTTCAGGGTTTTACGTCAATACAATACACCCGCAAATTACATCATTTAGTCTTTTCCTCACATACAAAGCAGCTAAACGATGACGAAACTGAATTCAAGAATGTAACTAATCAAATAGGCTCACTCGTTCATGTATTAAAATGACTTACTGTCTATATTTTGCTTTCATGATTTGATCAAAACCACAAACCCAGAGATAACATTGTGATATAGATTGTTTAGATTGTGAACTGGGTTTGATATTTGTTTACAATATGTGATTGCCTATAATCTTGCATAATCAATGGTGACTTATCACAGATACATTCCCAGCTGATTGCTGTGAAGAATGTACACATGTGCATGCCTTAAAGGCATTATATCACACTACACTTCTCTAAAAATAAATAAAGCATTATCAGGCCTCAGGGAAGCTGCCATGTAATTTATTCCAATATCAAATTAAAAAGTTCGAATGAATTAATACAACGTTGCATTAAATTGACTCTCTCGCCCTCTCCCGGCCGAACATTATTTCAACCGAACCCCATATAGTTATGTCTCTTGGAGCGCTCTTTACGAATATCCTACGCACAACGTGCGATTGAAACCAGTTCGGCAAACACCGACAACACCGCGTGCGACAGTTTTCAATGTACAGAACAATTCTTTACATTCCATCATGGCATGTGTTCTCAGTTTGGAAGCTGTTCGCCTCGAAGTTTCAATTATCGATTTCAGGCAATTCGTAAGGGATAATAAGTCTTTTATTGCATCAATAGGAAGCTAAAGTGAGTGCATATGTGCCAATATATAATAACGATATAGGCCAAAATATTGTCGAAAATGTGTGACATTGTACCTGTAAGGTATGATCCCACGTCTATAATTGTCTAATGACGAGATGATGTAGTTATTGTCATATATTTAACACCAGCTGTATCCGTATCCAACAGATGGTAGTAACGGCGGACGTATAGTTGTATGCATAAATGCTTTTTGGTTTTTGTATGTCAAAGCTTTCATGCAACCATTAAACCTGGCATTTGAATTACATAGTCCAGGTATATATGTACGTACAGCGCACTTAAGTAGCACCCCGTTATCTTTGTGTTTAACAATAGCTGCTTGTGGAGCATTTATTCAAAACATTTATATTCCTATAAGCAGTATGCCTCGTGCCAACGATACCAGCAACACTTTTCTTTTGTTTTTGCAGGTGTTATATATTAAGATAGCCCAAAGCAAATGTAATTAAACAAAGCGAGCAGAATGTAATCCGTAGCAAAGAGCCATCATCGGATCTAGTATCGATCACGAACATTTCTGCGAACGAATTTCGTAATTTCACTCGTACAAGACCGACATTTGTGACAAGAAAGATTAAAGCGTCTTCATAGAAACAGATCAAACTTTAAAAAACAAGAACTTGGCAGCTAAAACATTGATTTTCTTGCTAAATGTTGCTCATGAACAGTCATATTGTGCGAACTGGTGTTTGCACGAACCGCCCTTAGCCAACTGTGTCTCTATAGTAACTTGTTGCCCCCCTCTATCAGAAAGAACAAAAACAAGTTTCTTGCCCTTGAGAATATTAAAACCTTTGAGTGCTCTGACAACATACTTTCTGCGAAACGTCTTCTTGAGGATTATCAGGAACTAATATTGAATTTCTGATAACTTTATAATGCTATTCACCAAGATAATAACACCGGTTAGATTTGTTACGCGCAAGAGATGAAGACGTTTCTTTCAGACTCTCGGTCTGAGCTTTAATTGGTCCTCTGATGTGGCGTGTTTTTATACTTAAAATTATATCATTTTGACACAGTACAAAATGTCAAAAGTAATGTGGTGTAAAGACTTCGATCCGCTGTAAAATACTTCTTTAAAATCTCCGTTATCGCTGTGTGTATGTATGCTGGGAAGCTTAACGAACTACATCATTTGATTCATTAGAGTTTAGCATTGTAACTAGCAATATTGCAAACCTTCTGTTTGTAAACAGGATCTAGTGTGGAGGTATTACTGAGGTACATGTATGTTCACTCACAACCGGCCATGTCACGGCTCTTCATATGCAATGTTTCTATAAGAGAAACTTCGGTCCATATATTGTCTTATAGAAACAAACAAATCAAACTGAAAGGACCCCTGTGAGATGGAATGGTCAGATTTCTGGAAAATCTGGACTTGCTTCATTTGGAAGAACAGCGTCACAGTGAGGCTGGGCAGAACTACTATAGCTCGGAGACTGTGAGACAGACTAGACCATAACCGTAAAACCTCAGCTAATCTACTTTCCATTAACCAAAGACATGGAATTCAAGAAGGTAAGCATTTAGTCCACAAAGTCCTCGTTGTATATAACTTAACGTCTTCACAATGATCACATTTCCAAGTTTTCTCATGACTCGCACTGGATATCAAGGCTTTTTCGTTTTGTCAGACACAATAATTTATCTCCACCAAGCTAACTTCCAACATTGTTTGAAGACCGCAAGTACAGATTCGCCTGAACACGTGACATGGTGGTCTGTCAATGGGCAACTCGCACAGAATTAGCGGATTAAGCGACATGTTGCTTGGCGCCTTCATGCCCCGGAGGGCAACTGCCGAAGTTCCCTAACCACCTATAGATCTGTATGATGACATCTTGGTGCCCTGTTGGCCATGTGGCAGCTATAACATTAGTGAAGGAGCAGGAGAGGTTTTTTTTGACACATTAGTGTAGTGCATTTCTTCAGGGAGTGCGGAGGTGATTGTTGACCCATTTCCCCGCGATGATTGCTATAACAACCTTCTAAATTAGCATTCTGACCCTACTGATCTAGATCCATCTCCAGGCCTGCCGTGAAATATGGACAAGGTGGAATTAGTGACAACAGAATAACGTATAGAAAACCTTGCTCAATATGGTCCTCCCCTCGAACGCTGTCTTAACAATATTATCAGTACTAAATTGATATTGAACATATTTCATGTTTCAGTGACCGCCATTACTATTCAAGTTGAAGTTGGTTATGCCCAAAACTGAATAGCTTCCTGTTGTCCGAGTTGTCAAAATAGGAATCGGTATTTAAAGCTAAATGTTTCTCACCCAGACAATGACTACTGTCCTGATGGTACTGAGATGTGCTTTCTGATTGCTTCATATAAATGTAAAAAACCCAGGAACTAATATTGTACTACTGGGAATAGACCTATCTTCTCAGCATTCATTTCAAATATAAATCATGGTCCAGCATTATGTATTTAAAAGGTTAAATATGTCAGCAATAAAGTGTAAACAAAAAAACTCAAACAAACAAACAACAAAAAAAATATTAATCTGACTTATTATTTAAACAGCTTTTACATGCTTGTATAAATACTAAATCCCTCTCTGAGGTCAACTACCAACTATACTCTCCTAAAATAGAAACGCATAGTCGATATTGATCTGTGAAATTTCTAATATTTTTCCAAATTATTGTTTGTGTGTTATGATTTCGCCATTATAATTCTAGTTTGTGTATATGGAACGAATGCACAGCGCAAAAACGCGTCTTCGGAAACGTTAATGCACGTTTACGTTCGAAAGTGTCAACTTGCATGAACATGTCATGGAGAAAACGTGGTTCGCGATATGCACGTACAGTTCTGAGGAATCGTGAGCAGGGACATTGCCTATATAAGGCCATTTTGCTTTTAGACAGTCATTGGAATTTTGGTAGTTATGCCGCCTCACTGCTGTAAATTGAAACATCGCCATTTGACGTCCGGAAGCTGGGAGTCTCAATCTGCCGTTGCACGTCACCTCAAAGTTCATAAGAGCACCATCAGTCGTTTATGGAAACGATATCAACAAACCAATTCTACGTAAGATCGGCATCGAAGTGGTAGGCCTCGGATTACCACTGCAGCGCAAGATAAGTGCATCCAGGTACTAAAGCAACTACAGTGCCTAGTTTGAAGAGAGTTTCGGCGCCAACCATTCGTAATCGTTTACGTCATGCTGGACTTCGAGTCAGAAGATCCAATTTTGGCCTAGTGCTGCGACGATTACATAAACGTCGACGGGTCCAGTGGTGCAATCAGGTTCGATTCTTTCTGCTTCAGTGACGGACGAGTACGTGTCTATCGACGTCGAAATGAACGTTTTGCCCAGAACTGTGTCACTCAGGTTGCCCGATATGGCGATGGCCCGTTTCCTTTTGAGATATATGATTTCTTCCAAAACTGGCGGAAACAGAATATTTAAAGATATGCTTAAGGTAACTGTTTGATATCTGGAAGCAGTTACTGACCGACATTTTGTGTAAGTTATCACAAACCAGAATAACAGCTGGCTAGTCCACTTTTGTTTATTTCTTTATTTTACTAAACGCGTTATGAAAATATGCTAATTTGCCACAGTATTTACTAAAATGCCAAAGGTATACATTATCGAACGTTTCAATTAGCAGACCACAGACTCCACTATTCTAAATCCCTACTTATGATTGCTCTCTACCTATCCACATCAAAGAGCGAGAAGTCCTGTAGTGTGTCCCCCTGTACGCTCATTATAGCCGCAGTGTGGCGAGGGAAGTGTCCAGCTATTTTATTGTCGGAGAATAACACAGTAAATTGTTCTTTTTATATGAAAGATATGTATCTGCTCACCATCAATGTCATACGGGCGTCAGGGTTTTCATTTAAACAATCCTGTCCTTTTGGGCATGTTTGTTGGGAAACATCAGACAAACAAGAAATATACCACGCTACCAGATTTTCTACTTTCACAAGTGTACGATTTTCCATAGATGACATGACAGTTTTGAAGTTTGAATTTCTAAAGTACTCGTTTGAAACACTTAAAGCTACAAAGTATTTTCTTGAGGTTTTCGTTTTCAAAGGAGTTACTTGAAACCTTTGTCAACGACTATTTATCTCATGCAGGTGTTTTTAGATAACAGCTGAGTGCCCTTTCGGTACACATCCTAATTTGAGAAAGAGCCCATTTTTGTCATTATCAGTGTATTATGAAATTGACAAGTTGCCTAATGAAATCAACATGCTGGTCTGTACACTGAAAGCATGAGAACCGCCTACCTCCGCACAGCTGTCGGTGATGAACATCGGTGGTTACGAAATGCATATGCTGCAAGCTAATACGGGCTAATCTTGATGGCAACACTGTTTCCAGAGCAGATTATCAGTTGATAGCCTGTCTAGAATTTGTCACTGGAAAATGTCATCGGGCATTGATATTGAAAAGAGCTGGTTTCATTTAAAGGCCATATGGAATTGGGTTACATGGAAAGGATAGTTTCATTAACAAGACCGTTCGCTTCAAGATATTCCCATGATTAGTTTGTTCAGTGACGTAAAGCAAAGCAGGAATAGATGGAGAGAAGAAGAGAACTGGATTTAGGAGATAATTATATAGAACTCATACTTAAGGAGAAAAAGCACAGCAATCGACTAAACGAAACCAAATCCGGATGAGTGCAGAGTGAAAGAGTCATTGAATATTGCGTAAGCACACCGAGGAAATTTCTGAGAAATTTCGATGATAGGACAAAAATGGAAAGAGAGAACAAAAAAGAAAAAAAGATAATCGATGTTTAAGAGAAAAAAGAACTGACTATTTGAGGTATTAGAGGTATTAGAGAATGAAGGGATAAAAATAACCGATATATGAGAGAAAGAAGGGTAACCGATATATTAGAGTAAGAAGGACAACCAATCAATTAGAGAAACACGGAGAACCAATAAATTAGAGAGAAAAAGATAACTGATATATCAGAAAAAAAGGATAACTGATCTATTAGAGAAAAAAGGATAACTGATCTATTAGAGAAATAAGGATAACTGATCTATTAGAGAAAAAAAGGATAACCGATCTATTAGAGAAAAAAAGGATAGCCGATCTACTAGTGGAGATTGAGTATAGGAGAACATGAATAGTTATTACATCCTCCATAGGCCGAGTATAATTACTAACTGGGCTTCTCAAGGTCATCAGAGGGAGACAGAATGTGAACGGCGCCTTCAATGAGACCGTCACTTCTCAAGTGTTTGCTCTTTTGGTCTTCTCCATGTGAAGAAGTTTTGTTTTTTTCAATACCCGTGGATTTGCCCGAGGGGAATAGCTAATTTGACTGCAAACTTATACACAGCGCCACGTTTGCGTTGTCATTGACCTTTGAGCGGCCGTGACGTAAACACCCCTGCCGCGCATTAATTAGGTTATAGCTGGTAGCTCAGCCATATTTAGTGTCTCTTGCACAAAATGAACCCTCTTTCCACAGCCCCGAAACGAAACCTTTCACGGGAATAATTCTTTGAAGACGTGCAGGGCTAAACTATTGCATACTCTTGTTTTTAAAACGTATTCACATATTTTGTCTTACTTCTTGTAGGTGCATACACTCAGGGGCAAAAGAAACGATACCAAACTTTTTAGAATGATAATTTGTGTTTGGACTTTGATATTGTGAGTATTTTTGGCTAGAAACATTCAACTGAACACAGCAAAGCTGACTCAATGAAACAGCGATGCAAGTGCAAAGCAAGAACCCAGAAAAATTAACTTATTCACGATAGTTTCGTGCACGTGCACGCATGACACACGTGACAAATATTCGGTATAAAAGCACGTGAAAATGTTTATGGACATCCACATTTTACGATTACATTTGCGACCAGGCCGAGATTATCGCAAGAAGAGAGAGAAAGGGCAATTGGCATGATCCAGCTTGGCGCTATCCACAATCACGTCGCCAGGATCTTCGGTTGTAGCCGACTTACAATAACCAGGCTGATTACCCGTTACAGACAGACAGGCAGAACACAGAACAGGCCAAGGAGTGGCAGACCTCGGGTCACGACCCCAGCTGAAGTCCGGTACTTGCGTACCCTGCATTTGCACAACCGATTCCTCACTGTGACATCATCAGCATCGACTGCGCTGGGTCATCGTATCAGCCGAAGGACGGTGTCCAGGAGACTTCGTCAGCATGGTAACCGAGCCTACAGACCCTACCGTGGTGTAGCACTGAGGCGCCTACATCGACGTCGACGTGTGAGATGGGCACGTATCGTTCAAGGTTGGCAGCGCAGACAATGGGACAGAGTCTTGTTTACTGATGAGAGCAGATACCTCCTGAACAGACCTGACGGCAGGACACGAGTGCATCGACGCAGAGGAGGGCGGACGGCACGTTGCTGCGTGCAGGAGGTTGAGCCGTTTGGCGGTGGTGGCGATATGGTGTGGGTAAGGATATGTGGTGACCGAAAGACAGATCTGGTTATTATCGATGGGAATTTGAATGGGCAGCGTTATATCGACCAAGTCCTTCGGCCAGTTTTCCTACCCTTCCTACAACAGAATCCAAGAACCGTATTTCAACATGACAACGCCCCATGTCGCACAGCTTAACGTGTTCAAGGCTTTATGTTCTAATTCTCTTTAGATCAAACGAACATAAATTATATATTTATGTTCAATAAAACACTTCGCATGGGTAATGCCTACCGCAGGTCACAGGCGAGCAGGTTTATTGCGCAGAAAGATTATACATAGAACCGACAGATTATTATAGTACGTATCTGCACCTCCAGCCATCCCTGCAAAACAAGTTCAACAGCAGAAAAGACTACTTACACATACATGACGTATACTACAGATGTTTACGCAATATTATAAATATTTATTTATTTAGTTTATTTTTAAATATTTATACACGTAAATTATACATGTAATTATGTTAATATGAGAAAACCTAAAGTACTCATCTCCAATTCCTTGCATCCCGACATAATTCCCCGCTTCAGGCCAGGTCACATCTCCAGGTCACATCTCCAGGTCGCTGCATGTCATGTCAGATCGCGCCAGGTAGGACCACTCCTCACCTTACATCAGAAGCTTAGTACTTCACTGCTGATACAGATCGCAATACTGCACACATTAACCATTCGGCTTGTAATCCTCCATACGGATTAAAGATTCAATACTGAAACTTTCCTTCATAACTTCCAATACACTTGACTGAAAAAAGCTGCTCGCTGTGTAGTGCGAAGACCTCGAATGGCTAAACTCATATTCAATCTCACCACGTCACCTTCGTCACGTGGCTTCTGCACAACTCGCACGTGCAAAACACGCTCACTGCAGTAGGCAAGCTCTACCGTGTTTAACCTAAAATAAACTCATTTATGTTCTAATTCTCTTCGATCAAACGAACATAATTATTTATTCATGTACATCAAAACACTTCGCACGGGTAATGCCTACCGCAGCCCGAAATTAAAAGACAGGGCAAAGAAACGAGAATTATTTATTACAGCCCAGGAAACTTACAAGCCTAACATACAAGTGACACTCAACAACTCTTTTATGTCATCTTTAACATATCCGTCTTTTCCCGTGTCGGAAACCCAGCTGCCATGTCTCTTAAACAACAGATCAGGTACACCTGCACTCGCAGCGGCTGTTGCTCCCCCAGAACGAAACCTATGCAAACCAAAACTGTTCACATCTATTCCTATTTCATTACATTTTCCCCTGAAAATTTCTCTTGTTCTCGTGTAAGAGATTGGCTTATTGCCTCTGAGAACATACTTCTTTTGTTTTTTACAATAATTCACTTGTCTGAACAAGAACTCATGGGAGTCTTCTTTGATATTTGCTAATAACATGTAACGGCGAAGCATATGCACTGGGCAGAGTTCGGAATCAAACGCCGCAATCACAACAAATCCACCGTCTCTATACACGTCTGTCTTACTCTTTTCTATGAAAATACGAACATATCCATCTCAGAGCGCCTAATTACGGAAACTTCAGAAAATCTTAAAAAGCCAGCATATGAAAGAATGGACATTGTCAGAAATCTTAAATCTACAAGAGAAGAGTCCTCTTTGCCAAATCTATCAACTAACCGTTCCAAAATACCAACATCTATAGGGTCTTTCTTCTTGACAGGGTCACTGTGACATCTCCTAGCTGCCTCTTTAATGTTCTTAATTAGGTCATGTTGACATGGATCTGGTAGACCCGCCACTCTGTGCGCCAATCTTATACCATACACAGCTTCCATAATAACAGGAGACATTTTACCCGACTGAATCAATGACGTAAGGTATAAGCCTACATGAAAAGAATTTGCAGGCAAAACACTTATTTCTTTAAACCGTGAGGCCCATTTTTTCCAACATGTCAAAGCTCTTCTATATTTTATAACTGTAGTATCTGCTTTAGATTTTAAAACTATACCAGGCATTTTCGTAGATACGTCAACTAAATCTTGGTGCACCAGAGCATCTTTCTCTCTCCATATACCAACGGAAAACATACCTGAAAAGATATATAATCAATTGTCAAATCTGAGAGCTAACACGAACCCCTTGAAATTATTAAATATAGACTGCTTGCTCCCACCTGAGACAGCGCTGCTGCCACTGAACTGAATCATATCTGCAATGAAATTTCTGGGTTGACCTTCCAGGAACAGCGTATGGAGCGGATGGCCACATAGGCACCACTAAAGTAGTAGGAGCATTGCACGCTAAGATAAAATGTACAGTTTTACACACCAAATGTACAAGAGGGACTGCCCAGTTGTTCTCCCCATGCCACTGCTGAGTAAATGCATCAACTGCCTCCGTATCCGGTACCCACGATCTGGAATTAAACCTTTCTAACTTGGTATTCAAATGGTTAGCAAAACGATCTACAGAATGTGGCCCGCATCTTCCATCCAAGAGTTTGAAAACATTATCTGTAACTCCCCAATCATCTGAATCTTCAAATCTACTCAGGGCATCAGCCTTTCCATTTTCTGATCTGGGAATCCAGCTGAACTTTAACCTTATGTTGTACTGATTGACTATCACAAAGATGGAGGTGGCAACTTGTTGTAGATGCTGTTTAGAACTACCACATCAAGCTACACGACAACATGGCTTACTATCTGTAAACCACTTTACAGTCTTGCCACTTAGAACCCTGGTAAATGCAATGAGAACTAATTCTATGGCCTTCATTTCTCTCCACGTCGAACTACCACGTGTCTTTTGAGAGTCCCACACATATTGAAACATGATAAGAATCTGCAACATCACCTCCACAACCTATGTCACTTGCATCTGTGAACACAGACAGCATAGGTTGAATAACAGTAGACAACACTCTTGGTTTTAGACTACGCAGGTTGTCTCTCCAAAACAGCAATTCATACACACAATGACAATTTTCTAACCTAAGAAATCTATCCCAGGAAGAGGCCTTATGTACCTCCGAATACATATGCCTTGTGAAAAGTCTACAAACATCGCCAAACACTGGAGTAAGAGCTATAACCTTCCCTGCTAAAGCAGCTAAACTCCTTGCTGTGAACCTTGGCAAATCAGATGTGAATGCTGAAAAATAGGACACTATATCTTCTATTTTCTTGACAGGAATGGAAAGAACACTAGAATCTAAATTCCATGTGAATCCAAGCCACTCTAACTCTGCAACAGGGTGCCATACTGACTCAACATTAACGACAAAACCTGATTGTTCTAGAGTATCTCTAACAATGTCTGAATGAAGAGAACACAAGTCCTTCGATTTAGCATAGCCAAAGCCATCGTCAAGGTACACTACAATATAAACAGATTGCCTTCGCCAATAAGTAACTAGAGGACGAATGCAAAAATGTAAGGTGCAGATGTTAACCCAAACGGCAAAACTGTGAAACAGTAGTACCTAATAATGCCGTTATCATTCCAAGCAAAACCCAAATACTGCTGTTGACTAGGATGTATATCAATGTGATGATAACCAGATTTTACATCAAATTTAAACATAAAACCTGTATCTTGCACAAAATCCACCGCTGTTTTATAGCCCTCAAAAACAGTCTTTCTTTTATAAACAAACTGATTGACATACCTAAGATCAAGGATAAGCCTCTTTTTGCCAGAACGCTGTGTAGCTACCGAAAGAGGATTAACAACTAAAGGGGGATTATCAAGCTCGACGATACAAGAGTTTCTTAATAGTTCTTCAATAGCCTGTACAACGAAAGTATCGTTCCTCAATGCTGATTGGTTATTTTTAGAAAAAGATGGAGGAGGACTATCAACAAATGGAATGACATAACCATGAGTAATAGTATCGATTGCAAACTGAGGGGCTCCAATATTAACCCAAAAGGAAACATGCTTCTTTAAACTGCCTTTCACGATGCACGAAGTGTTGGATTCAAACTCGTAAGACCTTAGTTGAATGAATTCAGAATCTAAGTCAGTACCTCCTAAACCTGCAGAATTATCAATGTCAAAATCTGAAGCACAGGTAGCATCCCTCTGTCGTATCTTGGTTTTGTGGACTGCTGGCACCTGAACATCGGAACTGCAACTTCCCACAGAAACTCGACCTGAAGTGAATTCTCTACTTCTTGACAACTTGGTTGGACAGTATTGAATCTGAGCTGGCTGACTGGGCTGCACGTAGTGAAGCTGCCGCAGGACAGGAGATCCTCCAGTGGCCGAAACCTCCACAGAAGTAGCACTGCTGGTTGGGAGATGGACCTCGTTTGACCATGGGACGAAAAGGCTGGTTCTGACAGGCAGTAGATTCCCTAGAAGCATCAACCATGCTAGCAGAAGACACAGTAGCGCTTGTTGAAACATAGCTAGGTTTTCCTCTGGACCGGAACGAGGACGCACGTCGTTTACGGAGGACTTTCTCGAATCTACGTTCTTCCTCGGACCAAGGGTCAATATCGTCTCCCTCTAGTTCAGCTACAACGGCCCAGCCAGATGGTGAACGATCCGCTAAGCGGATATACTTGTTCCTCCTCGAGATTTCTGAAGAGAGATCTTGGAGAATACCCACACAATCAGAATACTTGCTGCTCTTAATATATCTGAAAGCAGTGTCAATCTTATCCAAATAACCAGAATTAAATTTATACTGAAGTTGGTTGCCTTTAAACCTAAAATTAGGAATCTCTGAATCTTTATGAGCCCTTTTGAACGCTGAGAATGACCTTTCTTCACTCTCTTCAATAATGTCACGTTTAAATGTCTTTAGTTTGCAATCCATATAATCATTAAATAATTGAAATGTTTCATAACCTTCAATGGGTTCCTGCTGCTTATTCTTGTTAGGTGTATGAGAATCCTCCGAATGGTGTGAAGGGGAAACCGAATGGCGACTCATAGCAGAATGTAGACTGAAAAAAGCTGCTCGCTGTGTAGTGCGACGACCTCGAATGGCTAAACTCATATTCAATCTCACCACGTCACCTTCGTCACGTGGCTTCTGCACAACTCGCACGTGCAAAACACGCTCACTGCAGTAGGCAAGCTCTACCGTGTTTAACCCAAAATAAACTCATTTCTCAACGCCAACAACGTTGTTGTCCTGCCATGGCCATCACGCTCTCCGGATCTTTCACCCATTGAGCATTTGTGGGACCATCTTGGGAGACAGATTCGTGCCAGACAGGTCGCCCCAGTGGACAGACAAACCCTAATCCAAGCTTTGAGGGAGGAGTGGAACGGGATACCTCCTCACGTGATCAGACGACTGACCTCATCTATTCGACGTCGTGTTAGAGCCTGCATCGATGCCGGTGGTGACCACACTCGATATTGACTCACAGGAGCGTCTCTGTGTCACAGACATTGACGTATCTCATCTTACTGGAGTGATCGAATACAGGACATATGAATTTTATCTGTTTTTTTTTCAATTATCTCAAACAATTATTGGCCTCGATTAATAAATTTGATTTTCCATGCTCCTCACCTATTTGTCTTCTAATTACAACATTGATTTTCTGTTTATCTTTTGTCATCTTTTATTAATTAACCTTAATAATAAGGTATCGTTTCTTTTGCCCCTGAGTGTATATTGAAAAGCATACATGTATATGTAATGAAATGTGGTTCCATGGCTGAATTATTTAGCTAAGCCATACTATAGCCTTTTTAAGAAATATGTGTTGTCGTGAGTAAGGGAATATTGTTATAAAAACGCTGTAATATAAATTTTATGTCACAGGGTATCAGCATGTTTGTAGGAGGCTTAAGGCACACAGCCTGATGTTTAAACCACCTCGGTGAACCTGTGGGTAAAGTCGTTATGTCAACAGGTGATGGACCACTGGACATGTTTGAAGTTCAAACACATAATAAACGGATTCTGACAGATACCGGAAGTTATAATGCAGTAGATTAGCGGGCCAACAATGTCTGCAGTTTCATATGAGCAAATATAGTCTAAAAAAGATCCCGCTAGGGTGAACTTGTAACGCTTATAAAATACTACATCCGCCATGTGGACATCCAACCCTCCGACCTACGACAATACACAACTGGAGGCGGTGGTGTAGCCTAGTCGTTAAGGCGTTCACTCGTCACGATGAAGACCCGTGTTCGATTCCCTACGTGGGCACATTGTGCGACGCCCATTTCAGGTGTCCCCCGCCGTCATATTGCTGGAATATTGCTAAAAGAGGCTTAAAAACCCAACTTACTCACTCACTCAATACACAACTGGCAGGAACCTCCAGATCCCTGTGGTATAGGCCGTCAACTGAAGCATGACATACCAGTTTGTGTTTCATAATCGCTCTTTTCTGTGCATGACCTTTGCCCCCACTAAAACAGTGCAGAACAGTTAAGTTTATAAATCTTGGCATCCTCAAATGCGTTCGATAATAAATGTATTTCTGGTGTGAAAGTCGTATTATTATCCTATTTTCCTTCTCTTACTGAGACTACATCGATCAAATTAGCACTCCTCAACTCCCCTGTGAATTCCTCTAATCACGTCTCTATTGAATTCCTCTTCCAAAGCGTGCATCCGTCACAACTAATTATAAACACCACCTTGTTATAGACGTACCTTAAACGAAATATGCTAGTAACATGTCATGCACAATTTTTTTTACAGATTGAATAGATTGATAGGGTTATCTTTTCGACAGCTTTAATGGAATCATGATTTGTTTTCTGACGTTAATGTCCCACGAAAAGAAAACGTCAAACGGTCAACAAAATTGAAAGATTTAAAACTCGTTTGAGAAACAGAACTGGAATCAGAAACTCTGGTAATTACCTATACACTCTACAGCTGGTGTAATGGCGGGGAGTTTCCGTGAACACATGCGTCGTTGGAATCTATCATACTGCTTAAAATACTGTTATATACATATCACTTAATGTCATAAATATGTTACTGACTGAGTTTGGTTTTACGCCGCTTTTAGCAATATTCCAGCAACATCACGACGGGGGACACCAGAAATGGGCTTCACACATTGTACCCATGTGGGGATTCGAACCCGGGTCTTCAGCGTGACGAGCCAACGCTTAAACCACTAGGCTACCCCACAGCCCCCAAAAATATGTTATCTATTCCATGAATATAGACTTATCGATAAACTGGCATCGCGAAGAGGTGTTACCATAATTCTCCATTCGCTGAATAAATGACTATAAAAGTATATCACTAACGCCATGAAACTCGCAGAAGTCATATATTGTGGGAACACCAATCAGCTATAACAGGATATGAGAGACCAACTGTTTAATATGTTTCAAGTATAATTGTGATGAATAAATAATTTATTGTAATAAATATCAAGCATAATTGTGATAAATATGTTTTTGTGTACAATGAATCATATCTAACCTACCATATTTTCACATTACTTCGATACTATTAAAAGGGCATTTGTCAAGGATATGGGAACCTAACCTGTATAAGGTTTTACATATAGATTAATGGAAAAGTGTGTGTGAAATGTACCCTACTCCGTGCCAGAGCGTACATGTTTGGACAAAAAATGGCCATTGAACAAAGTAATTGTCTTTTCATGCTTGGCTCGTGATGTTTGATGTCACGTGTGCTTATTAAAACCCACTATACCTTAGACCAGACAGCTATGCATACAACATTACACCAACTTTAAACCAGACAACGATACATTGAAAAAACACTACACTTTAGACCAGGCAACGATACATTGAAGACACTACACTTTAGACCAGACAACGATACATTGAAGACACTACACTTTAGACCAGGTAACGATACATTGAAAAAACACTACACTTTAGACCAGACAACGATACATTGAAGACACTACACTTTAGACCAGACAACGATACATTGAAGACACTACACTTTAGACCAGACAACGATACATTGAAAAAACACTACACTTTAGACCAGACAGCGATACATTGAAGACACTACACTTTAGACCAGGCAACGATACATTGAAAAAACACTACACTTTAGACCAGACAACGATACATTGAAGACACTACACTTTAGACCAGACAACGATACATTAAAACGACATTGACACTACACTTTAGACCAGGCACGATACGATACATTGAAGACACTACACTTTAGACCAGACAACGATACATTGAAAACTACACTTTACTACACTTTTAGACCAGAGATCAGGCAACGATACATTGAAAAAACACTACACTTTAGACCAGGTAACGATACATTGAAAAACACTACACTTTAGACCAGACAACGATACATTGAAAAACGATACACTACACTTTAGACCAGGCAACGATACATTGAAGACACTACACTTTAGACCAGACAACGATACATTGAAGACACTACACTTTAGACCAGACAACGATACATTGAAAACTACACTTTACACACTTAGACCAGGTAACGATATATTGAAGACACTACACTTTAGACCAGACAACGATACATTGAAAAAACACTACACTTTAGACCAGGTAACGATACATTGAAGACACTACACTTTAGACCAGACAACGATACATTGAAGACACTACACTTTAGACCAGACAACGATACATTGAAGACACTACACTTTAGACCAGACAACGATACATTGAAGACACTACACTTTAGACCAGACAACGATACATTGAAGACACTACACTTTAGACCAGACAACGATACATTGAAAAAACACTACACTTTAGACCAGGTAACGATACATTGAAGACACTACACTTTAGACCAGACAACGATACACTGAAAAAACACTACACTTTAGACCAGGTAACGATACATTGAAGACACTACACTTTAGACCAGACAACGATACATTGAAGACACTACACTTTAGACCAGACAACGATACATTGAAGACACTACACTTTAGACCAGGCATCAACATGACAAGTTTGCTGTTGTAACACATAATATGGTTCCACATTGCTTACACATGTCATTCGCTGGCTGCAATTGTCTTGCTTTACTTGCGGCTGGTGTATTTGTCCAGTTGCTTGTGTTTTCCTCACTCGATAACCAAGTGGTGCTATTGATATGCGCCTGCTGAAACAGGTCATTAAGTTTGACTGGCTTCCTATGATTGATGTCCGAAATGTATGATTTCGGACCTCGGCCGCAAGGCCCTGTGGATTTATATGAATGCAGGGCAGATGGTGGAAGGCTATAACGAACGAGACAATTGGGAATGTACCAGAGCATTGTATGTTTAGAGGTCGCTTGATCATTTACGCACTGAACTATTTTTGCGAGCAAAACGACAGAATATTCCCATTTCTCTTTAGGCTAGAGATTCTGTCATTATTTAACTGTCTGAACAATTCAACACAGTAATTACTTCATTTCAAGACATAAAAACAATTTTTTTCCAATTTTGGCGAGGAGCACATCTTACACAAAACAACAAAATCCAAAACCTACAGAGAACTTTGAAATATTCTTAGAGACGAAGCCATTCGACCAATGTTATACTAGAAGACGGGATTCTGTATGTTTCTACCTTTGCCTGGCATTCGGCATTATAAGGACAAACCCAGGACTGTTCAGCTATGCAGTATAGTGGTATACACGTTACACCTCCCAGTAGGCTGTGTTAATGGACTAGCCCTATACAGCCGGTGAAATTCCGGACAAACAGACACACAAATGCACGTATGTCACCATATACATGTAAGTGAAACAATCTAAAATGCGACATTAAGCACTATTTCACCTCACTACTGTCCCTCTCACATTGTTGAAACTATACCAGAAATAAAAGATTTTTAACAGTGAGCCTGTGATATTACCTATCTCCATGACAACCTTACATTTAGTATTTCTGACATCAAATAAATACTATATGGCCACTCTAATGGATCTACTAAAGGTAATCTTGAATTATTAGAATCTATCCATTCTTTCACTGTACTGTCAGGCAGATTTGTGTTGTAATAGTAAAAACGAATTTTCCGACACTAATGGTTCTAAGGTTATAAGCGGCTATATTACAGTTTTTTATTGTAACATTTCCAGAAAGCTATTGTTTATTGTTTGTTAATATCATGCTTTTCTCCTCACGATTGGTATGTCTATAATTTATCTGTATTCTGGAGCGGTATTCAGATAAGCAACATACTGCTTGTTTACCAATCCGGTTCCTATTTTGGAAATAAATATGTTTAAACCAAGTATCTCTATTAAGACAGGACAGATGGAAACTTGGCAATAGCTTCTTTCATGCACATACTTTTTCAATTACATGTAATTTATTTCAAAATGATGCTTGTTATATTTTCATAAATAAACAACAACATAGCTCACCCCTTCAAAAAAAACCACCCCCCCAAAAAAAACCCCAACAACAACCACACACACACACACACACACACACACAAACAACCCCCCCCAAACAACAACAAACCAACAACAAAACAACAACAAAACAAACCAAAACCCACAAAACAAAACAAAACAACAACAAAACAACAACAAAACAAACCAAAACCCACAAAACAAAACAAAACAACAACAAAACAAAACGAACAAACAGAAATAAAACCCAAACAACCCAAAACAAAACCCAGCATATATAGAGATTATTACACTAGCAAGTGTGTCATACCACTTATACGAAACGAGAGTGAAATTTTGTATTTGATATTGTTTCGTATAAGTCCTATGCCACACTTGCGAGTGTAATATTTTCTTTATTATCCATTTTATTCATGTACAGTAAAACATGGTTAACAAGTGTAATGGCCCTCATTTACTTCACGTTCAATTGTTTAATGACGTCACAGACGACGAAATACAGAAACCATGGATGCTAGGCGAAAGTGATATGTGCACAAATGATAGTTATGACACTGGTTATGTTTCACCATATCGGTAATAAACAGAATTATTCACAATACCGTAATCGATCGTCAATCGCCATTTAGGTGTTAAGCAAAAGATGATATTTTACATAATAGAGAGTAATATTCAAGGAACGATACGGCAACTATAAATATTCGAACCTGAGCACGAGTGATTCTCAGCGTGAACAACGACCTACATCTACTGGATACCATCCTACAATCTGGATACTGCCTTAGCAGTGATAACAATACTTCGGTATGACACATTTACATACTTTATAGGAAAAATGCTCGTTTTAACACAAACAACACTTTGTATATCGATAGCGTTGCCTGTAATTATTATTCCATTCTCTTCGTTGATGCAGCCAGTGGTAGCAGGTGGTGAGATCGTGCTATTGTGTTCACTTTCACATAATTATAAGAATAGACAGTCATTCGCAAACGTTATGTTTTGAACATTTGAATGTATTGGACATTCATCGAAACGGTTTTGAAACAGCTGTTGATATTCATACATACATTGTGATACCAAAAGTGTATAATATTTATTTAACTTTACTTATATTATATATTTAACAGTTTTTGAGGGTCCTTTCTATTGAAATATTTATGAGATAGTTACACATTTTGCATTACTAATGGAGTTATGGACCTCAGCGACGCATTTGAATATGTTGTGAAAAAGGTACATGTCAAATATCTGAAAAGTGTCAAAGTCACACAGATGATTTATGGTGTTCACTTTTGATGCCACGACAGAACACGTGTGAGTCATGGTCACGTTAAAACGACAAGTGTGATGTCATGTATTGACCTGTGATGCCTTGCCTTGATAGAACACGTGAGTCATGGTCACGATGAAACGACAAATGTGATGCTAGGTATTGGCATGTGGTACCTTGCCTTGATAGAACACGTGAGTCATGGTCGCGATAAAATGACAAGTGTGATGTTACATATTGGCATGTGGTACCTTGCCTTGATAGAACACGTTGTGAGTCATCGTCATGTTAGCCAAGGAAATTCGCTTGATTTTCCACATTACATACTCTTCTTGTTACGCTATTGGCAATATACACGCCAGTGACAATGCTGTTGTGGAGATAATCATTTCTTACATTAGTGAGTAGTTAGTAAGTTGGGTTTGACGCCGCTTTTAGCAATATTCCAGCAATATCAAGGCCAGAAATGGGCTTCACACAATGTGCCCATGTGGGGAATCGAACCGGGTTCTTCAGCGTGACGAGCGAACGCCTTAACCACTACGCTACTCCAACGCCCTTCTTACACTGGTAGCAGGATAATGTATTGAGTGGAGCAATAGGAAAGTCAAAGTGCATATTTTTGACGCAATGTGACACTATATTCCGCCAATGAATCGTGACCACAAGCAAGGTACAGCTATATCAAGGAAAGCTTCTGTCAAATAATGAAAACTCTACCTCTCTGCTCAAAAACGGCCCAATATGTCTTGTATTTGCTCATTAAATTATGCGGTTCAAAGTCAGTGTTTTCATTATCGATCAATTTATGGTCATATTGCCTGAATGGACAACAAAAATTGGATATTCCTTCTGAAATCTCTTGTGCTAATGCGTTCCGTCTGCAGACGTACAAGAGCAAAACATCTTGCGATTGATTCTGTAAATCTTCAAGGGAACATTAGTTACTTGCTGTTAACAAGTACCGTCTGGGGTCAGTCTGACCTCGTTATAACGCCTTACTTACCTCATGCACTTATTTACAGTTCAGATTCTCTCACTGCCGCCATCTGATCTTTCATTTCATGTTGCCCGTATGCGAATGCCTCTATGCCACTGGTGGAATATATTTCTCTAAAATGAGCATGGAAAATAGAAAGATCTGTTTGAACAGAAATAATATAACAACAACGATATTAATATAACTTCCGCCAAAGTACATGTGCAGATGCTTAGTAAAAAATATAAATTGGGCGTCTTACAGATCCTGTGTCATCATGCTGCACTCCATACGTTGTTATATATATTCCGTACATTGTTATATATATGCCGTACGTTGTTATATGGAAAAGAAAGCAGTCTAAGGGGGTGTTGGGGTTTTGGTTAAAACATTATCATTGAAGAGGCACACACTTAACACTGTAACCTCTCAATGTGTTGGATGGGAAAGCTTATGATTTTCTTCCTCATGAATGGATTTTGGGATCAGTGGAAGGTATTGATCCCCTCCGAGCGATTACTTGTTTTTTTTCAAGCGATTACTTGTTTGTAATAATTCCGTGGACTCTGTGATATGTAATGGAAGGGCCAGGTGCTGACGTCGGAACCCTTTTCTGTTAAGAGAGGAATGCTTCAGAACGATTCTTTTACTCCTTTATATTTCTGCTTGTCGCTGTGTTCTTAACACTTATTGCTTAACCCCCCTGGCATCTACAACACAGATCCCCAACACCTCTTACTCACCTCCTTTACATGTTCTTGAACTTTGTGCCAAGGGAGAATCAACACTGAAAGGAAACCTAGATCCTTTTCCAGATATTGGCATGTCCTTTGGGCTCTGGAATGTGACAAGATGGAAGAAGAAGGAGCAGTCTTGGAGATGGACTTATTGACCATATCATGGAAAGACAGGCCTATACGTATTTATAGGAGATGAGACAAACTCCAGAAAGTCGATATAAAGGACAACCGTCGGGCAGAATACAAAAGTAATCTTAAACAAATATGCAGTTCAGACTGAACGCTTGCAATATTAGTACTATATATAATTCCATAGCTCTCACCCATAAGTTTTGTGATACTTTCATAGCTCTCACCTATATGTCTATTAACAGACTCTTGCCGCATTGTTTACTTAATAATGTTTAAGTCTACTTATATTGACACAGCTGCGTCATGACCTATGGTACCAGTTTGAGCAAACAAGAGTGGAGATACCTTTAGGCGTCATCGTTGTAGGACGAAAACGAAAGTAGGCCTGAGAAGAACGTTTAATGTGTTGTTTAACGCTGCACTCAGCAATATTCCAGCTATTTGACTAAATAATCGAGTCAGATCAGACAATCTAGTGATGACATCATGAACATCGACCTTAAACATCTGGGATACGATGACATGTGTCAATCAAGTCAGCGAGCCTAACCACCCGATCTCGTTAGTTGTCTCTAACGACATGGCATTGGTTGCTGGGATCAATTCTAACCCGGATCTTCATGGGAAAAGAACTTTTAGTTCATGGATGTCGTTGTTAACGTACAGTAGTATGTAAGGGCGGAAAACACTGAATTTCGCACCAGCAACTTTGTGGCGGAAATAATTCGTAATATGAAAAATAAAATGTTTAAACAAAATAAATTTACCTCGGACACGAATTACTATTTTATCATGAAACGTAGTGTGTTAACGAGTCATTACATACACGCATTTTTGAGTTTCTACGAATATCAAGGTTATGCTGAACAGATGACTCTGTTGGACGCAGTCGCGGTTTTTTCAGCGCGACATCTCATTATTGTTCGATTTTATTTTTTAAAATTGAATGAGACTCCTAATCAATAAATACATTTGTGAAAAAGGCCATATCAACAGAAAGAACACTAGCTTGATATTATATGTTGTTGCATTGATCGCCTGCATTTGTCATGATTTATTGATAACATCAAGCAAGCTGGCGCAATGAATGTGTAATTTAAAGACGGTATCAGCCATACGCAGCGGCCAATTAGAGTAATGAAACCCGGAAGTTACGTAGACCACACAGCAAGGACCACTACATGGCATATCGAACCAATAATCTGTGCTGGATATGAAGCTGTGCACGTTCATGAGTCCCATCAAGCTCTAATTTTGGCGTTCCCGGCTGTAATGTGGTACATCCGCAACAATTCCCCATCTTCCACCTTCTACAAATCGAAACTTGTAGGCGATTAACGTATTGATCTAATCATTGATTGGTCAGTCTCCGGGTTAATTGTCCGTGAGATGTCCAGTTCTTCCCTCATATTCTAAATTCACGCAAACTAGTCAAAGCTTGGATCAACATTCGATCAGGTAATAGTACATCCCAGCTCCGATTCCTGCGTCAGATAGTTACGTGCCTCCCCCCGCTTAGTCCGGAGGTTCCGCAGACACACAACCTCGTCATTAAGAAACCCTGCAGCTGAATCGTGGCTCTCCTTAAGTTATGGCCATATATCGATTATTATGGCAAATACACTTGGTTCCTCAGCCATTCTGAATAAAGTAACCATATGTGCCTAATATTTCACGCTTGTGTGTATCAAACACAAGTCCCCGGGATTGGTTCTGCTCGCATAGCATCATCTGAATGCTAACAGAAGGATTTGTTGACGGGATTGCTCAGCGCCTTACCTTCAATTTGCGAACAGCAACAGGAGGTTGTATGTGGAGCGCATGCGCAAGGGGATGTCGTCTGCTCTAGAACGGCGACACAATTCAAACGATCCGTTTCTAAACAGCTGTAGCGGACACAGCAGCAGATAAGCTCTGATCGTAAATATCAGAATCAACAAGAACTAACCTATCGCACCACAGCTGTGGCTAGTTGACATATAGCCAGTCTGTGTACATTGCTTCGGGGATAAGGAGTATCGACAGTGGTACGAGGATATTAGAGGTGGCAAACTTTACAAGTGTTCAAAGCCAACAGCATGAGCGGGCAGACGAGAGTAGTGCTGTTATTCCTAATCTCCCTCTCCTGAGTTTCCAGCTGGCATAATGGTTCCTTAACTTGTTCACTCCAAAGGAATATGGAGTTTCCGTGTTTCTGAGGGGATACATACGCTTGCCTTCGATGTCTTGGAAATCTTCGAATAGTGGGAGTTGGAAAGAATATCGTTATGAAAAACTCCGCCGATTTGATAGTAATTCAGGTAGGTTTGACATACGGTTTTGTTTCCCGATTTTCAGACTATTCAGAAAGCGTGCATTCTTTAAAGGTATAAGCATAAGAAATAGTTGTACTGAATATTGTCATGCCTATCTAAAGGGGCTTTCTTCTGGATAAACGAATGCCGGTGGTCGCGATACGGCGACGTTCCGAGTCAACATTTATATTTATGATCGATGTGTCCTGACTAACAATTTATCCTTCATAGCACTCCTATGAAAAGAAAGCCTGTCATACTGATGAAGAACTTTATCAGTGATCACGAGTGATCACATAAGTCGTGTCCCTTCCTCTCTTCTCTCTTTTACTTTCCTTTCTCTTCTCTGTATTCTTTCCTTAGATGTATATAATTGAAATTGTATGTATGTAAATATTAGGGAGCGGTTATTTTAAGTTGGATAACCTGTCCCCAATCCCTTTCACATTTGTGAATAAAATATGTTTAAATCAAACCAAGAACTTTATCTCAGTCGATACTGTAATTACTGCTACTTACTAACACAGATTCAAGACAGTGGCAAGTTTTGCTAACATTTGTGTATGGTAAGATGTACTTTTCCAAGCGGTTAGCGCTTAGTCGTTGATGCAGACTTTGAACAGAACACAGATGCTATCCATTAATGAGAATCTGTTCATCATTTTGAATACCAATTGATCTCATTGACAATTTCACATCCCCAACAATTGAAATATGAGATCGCAGAACATATGTGGATTATATTACACATATATTCCGTCGAGAGAATATTGCTTACATGTAGGTTCAGTAGATCTGGTTTAATTAAGGTCAGGTTTATATAGAACATACTGCGATATATCTACAACCACCACATCACATTTACTGCATTTGTTTATTTCAAAATATGATCACAGTTATAAAAGCAAGCTTGTACATGTGATATGTGAATATTTTGGGGAACAAGTGTGTACATTCAGATAATATTGTAAATAACGTCATATATTTTGGCTGTTATTAGTTTAATGAAAATCTCATCATATAACTTCCAGCTGTTTCTGTCCTTGTTACAGCAGTGACAGTGATGGTCCTCGGCGCCGCAATCCGCCGCTAGACCGAGTAATGCCCCTTAGCCTTTCGGAGATTCGCCGATCATTGGTTCGAATCCCGGATTCGCTTTCACAGGTTTCTTAGCACAAACCCTTTGCCCGTAAATTTCCCGAAAGTGGAAAAGCTTAATTCAGGCTTAGCACTCACACAAGTCTGACACAAAATTGAAACAGATTTGGAAGCAGTTCATATTGTTAGTGTTATCTGCACAAAGCTAAGCAACAGCTAATTACATACACATGGAGACAGGTCACATTAACTTCCTTTGTGGAGAGGTTTTTATATGTTCTTAATGTATTTAGTAGGTTTTACCTTATATAATAATGACATGGCTGAAATATTGCCGATGTAACTCTAAATGTTCAGTTCCACGCCAAACTTAACATGTACGGTATTTTTGGTACATTATATTACATGATTTGAAAAATCGACCTTGCTTGACTTTTTGACCTCATTTCATCAGCTTGATAGATTCTGTCAGTTGTTTCGTTTTATAAAATTGATATCGCCCGCAGGAGATATTAGCTGTGGCGTTCCCGCTGTTTCTAATTCAAATTGTGATTGTGGTGTTCGTCAAAGGTTCTCGAAAAAGGACACGTTTGTATTCAATATATATAATACGATCCCAAGAGACTGCACAAATCAAATTCGATATATACGAAAATGTATATCCCTGCTCCAAGATGCGAATTAGAGCTTCAAGTTCATCTCGGTGGAATTTGAAAGCTACGGAACTGCTGTAACAGGAAGACATGTCGGATGCTTGTTTAGAGGCGATGATCTTGTAGCTTATCTGTACTATACTAGCCACATAAAGAAACTGTGCATTGTCAAAATATTATCCCAGTTGATAAGTACGATAACAATGTCAAAGGTACATATAAACTTTAATGGGGGGATCATGAGACCATAACAAGTCGGGAGAATTTCAATTGAAAAGTCAATCACAATGACGTCACGAGTCCACAAGCGAGACAGGGGTCAAACGACCATGTCACAAGCTCAATAACGGGTATGTCCACCATGGGCATTGAGAACAGCAGTGCATCGACGACGCATAGAGCCTATCAAACGTGCAAGCGAGGCTTGTGGGATGTCACGCCAGATTCTCTCAAGTTCTGTTGCAAGGTCAAGGACGTTATCTGGTGGATGAGGAAGACGGCGTAGACGTCGATCCATCTCGTCCCAAACATGCTCTATCGGGGAGAGATCCGGTGAATTTGCAGGCCAAGGCAGTAAGTCAACGTTGTGGTGTTGCAAGAAATCCATAGCAACCCTTGCCGTATGAGGGCGGGCATTTCCTGTTGGAATGTTAACCCAGGGCCATGACGTTGCAGAAAAGGAATTGCCACAGGTCGAAGAATCTGATCCCTGTAGCCCACACCAGTTAAGTTGCCCTGAACAATCACTAAAGAAGTTCTTTGGCGGGCTGTTAATCCACCCCAAATCATCACGGAACCACCACAAAGCGATTCCTCTCCAAGACACAGGTCTGTGTATAACGTTCTCCCACGCGTCTATAGGCACGTTGACGTCCATCACTATGGGAAATGTTAAACCTGGACTAATCTGTAAAAACAACATTTCTCCACCAAAACAAGGGTCTGCGGACATGACTTCGGCACCACATTCGGCGAGCTTGTCGATGACGTTGTGTCAGGATAGGCCGTATGGCGGGACGTCGTGGTCTGATCCCGTGATGACGTAAACGTTGTCGAACTGTGTTGGGGTGAATACGGCGAAGTCCTGGGATGGTTCGGGCAGTCATCACTGCAGTCTGAAACCTGTGGCGTTGTTACAGGTGGACGTCCAGAACGTGGCCGATCGATGACGTCATTTGTGTTCTGGTAGCGTCTCACCAGTGCAGAAATGGTGTTCCGGTGGCAGTGGAAATGTGCAGCCACTTGTCGTTGAGACATTCCCCCACGGACCATCCCAATGGCCTCATGACGTTGTGCAGACGTGAGCCTTGGCATGCTATGCGTTTCAATAGCCGTTTAATTTTTTGAACGATCGCAAGGGCAGGAGTTGAGCTTTCCAAAGTGACAGTATTGTGTGGCATTCATTTGCTCTGTTTCTCTTTCCCGGAATGCACGTGCAACAACGTATTGCACGTCTCAAGGACGAACCCACTGACGTCACGGAACGTGGCACGTGCATGCATGCTGGTTACATGTCACTAATCTCTGAGTTTAAATCCTTATGTGTCTACACAGGTTTGATAAATTTACATTTTAAATTTTTGTATGCACAGTTTCTTTAAGTGCCTAGTATATATCGGAACATGAAACCCGAACTAGGATTAAACGATCCTTAGATAAGCCATAATAAATTTTACGTCCTGCATTATGCCAAAGTCTTTCATCAACAGGACATACAAAAGCAAAGGACGATGGTATGGCCGAAAAGAGCAGGGATATTGATTACATTGTATTCAGTAATTCTGATTGAGAACGTAGTTTTTGTTTCATGTTGATTTGTTAGTTCATGCCCAATGGTCAAAATTTTACCACTGATTTGTTTGTCATAGACGACATCTTTACGGGGAGCATTTGTCTCCATGTTTGTAGTTCCCAAGGCCTCGGATGATGATAGCTTACATATAATAGTTATGTTATTTCATATCATCTAATACTTAAGATAGTGATGCTTTTGAGCACCAGTACTTTACTTATCTGATAAAGAGGAACTTAGTATAAGTGACAAATCAGTTGATGCTTTATATAAGGCCAGTATATATACAGAAATGTGCCCAAACCATGCTGCAGTTCCAACGACTCTTAAACCTGAACACATGTCCATTCCAGTATGGTACTGGTCATCAAAGCTCCATACATATCCGAACAAAGAGTGATACAAAGAGCTTGGTCCAGCAAATGTACCTAAACAATCTCTGTCCATAATCTTTAATGCAACCAAGGAAGGGTTTTCTTTTTATCAACAGGGTTTATATAAAACTAGTGGAAAAATACCACGCTAATTCTCTAAACTTCAAAGAATATGAGTGACTTTTTACAGTCTCAGAAAAGAACCAATTCAGTTCACACCTTTCACAAAAAATGTTTTCAACATTGTAAACCCACATCCAACATGGCAAACTTCAGGTTAAACTTCATTCTGTAATCCAGGTGGCTTTCATAACAGAACGCGGTAACCATAGACACATTTGCACATCTGTCCTTAGAGCGCCGGAACAACTTGTTAAGAACGAAAGCAAATGCTATCTGATGTTTTCTGAAATAAAACCAATATGTGAAATGTCGGACATTCTTATTGATACCATCGATGCACAAACATAATCGGAATAATTTCAGCACAGATTGACAAAATCAAAATTATCTAATTTAGTCAAGAATTTCAGCTTAAACCTCAGTAATAACGATGATCTAGTCATTCAATAACCACCAAATACCAAACTGCCTTCTCCGGATTTCCCCACCTTAACTAGAATAAAGGAGATCAGTCGTACCGCCCGATCTGTTTCATGTTTAGACCTATGCACAGGATTGACAGTGACAAAACACTCGCCACAAGACTGCATGTCAAGAGTGATGACTGCAAGTTTTAAGTAGTCAACTTTCCCTTCATGCCCAGCAATATTCAAACAGCTCGAGCCTTTGGTGTTTAGATTTCACAACTTTTGGGCATAACCAAACATGCTGTTATTAACAAGATTTTAAAGAGCATCACACAGCTACCTCTTGCTCAGAAATTGTTTGATCAATGTTACAACATTTAAGGATAGTTAAGATTTTAAAGTGTTTCATGTCGACACATGGAGGACACATTTTTCCATTTTTACCAAAGCACTAATTTAAATGATATATGATTCAATTTCTTGTTTTGACGAACCCCACGTGTTCACGTGAGAGAGAGAGGGTGTGTGTGTGTGTTGGGTTTGGGGGTTTGTAGTAAGGGAGTGTGCAAGCGTGAGAGTGAGTGAGCGCGTGTGTGAGAGTGTGCGCGCGTGCGTGTGTGAGTGAGTGTGTGAGTGGTGGGTTTGGATGGTGGGTAGCTGTGGTGGTTGTGTCGGTTATGTTTAAAGCACATTTTCTCAGCTATAAATGTGAGGTATGTACAAAATAGTGGGATAAAATGGAATTATGGACAAGTTTGGATAATATTTAGCTTCCACTGTCCTTTGGCAAGTTTTCAGCATGAGATTTGCCTTAGTGTACAGGTTATACACGATACAGGTTACATGGCGGAGAGCATATGTCACCTCGACTCGGCTGCTGGAAGTGTATAGGTTTCACATGACTTGACGTACGTAACAGCCAGGTTCACTGAAGCACGCTGATACCAAAGTGCCATGGTGTCGTTTTGTATATAACACTCGTTCTAACAGGAGGCTTACGTATTGCATCGGACAATGACAATGTTGAATGAATCGTAACCAATTTTCATACATCTGTTTCATATTATTGCAAGCTCTAATATAATACACCATGCCGATACCATATCGCCATGGTATCACATTATCGATCTAATGCGATGATATGTACTTTTAAGTTAATATCGGTATGTGTGATCTGTTTCAAGTGTAGCCAGTTAGGGAATTCATGAACAGAACGTGTTGAATGTTTATTTTCCTCACATGTATTCCTTAATGGAGTTTGTCATTTGGAGAGTCTTTTATAGAATTAACTACAAACCCCTAACAACTTGACAGGGGATTCCAACAGTAAATCGTTCAGCAGGAGCATTCCTGTACCAACACCGGCTACGGGTACTCTCGGGAGAAGGAGAGGGTAGTGTGATTGTGCGAGACCAGAAATAGTCGTTACTGAACAAAAAGAAGTACTCCCCGCTCGCTTCTATAGACGTAACAGAAGGAAACTGTTCACATTGCATAAAGGAAATAATTAGTAAGAACTCGTGTTCCACGTTTGGATGGCAAGGTTCCAATTCAGATATAGGCTAAATTTCCTACAAGTTATGTCGGGAGGGAGCTGTTTCTAAATTGATCACGTGATCATCGCTACACATAGGTCTAGACATTGTAACCAATGCAAAATGTGAGATTTAGCTACTGTTGTATATAATACGGGTCAACAGTTGTTGGTAGATTGAAGTAAGTAATACACTTCTAGGTTGCAGAAGATCCATGTGGTTGTTTGAATGACCTCATTAAGAAATGCTAAGAATTGATTAGAAATTGGTATCACCAACGTCTTATTTGCCTATACGAGACAGAAATAAGACTATCCCTCTGCCCCTTGCATAGAGAGACCTGATAGTAACTGAGGAGTTGTGAACAGGTCAACATTTTGTTTATGTTACGACTCAAACCGAACCAGGTCATCATGTAATCCTGACACCTAACTTTCATGTAAGCATTGCAACACCTGTCTTGAAAAACAATATATTGACATTTTGAGAAAAAGAATATCCTTCTTTTACTGTTTGACAAAACTCAATTCAAATTTCAGCTACGTATTATAAGTTCGTGTTGTAAACGTCACCCAGAGATGGAGTGTTACGAGAATATGTAATTCATCATGGTCATTCTTGCTTAGTAAATACGCATTAAATACATATCTACTGAGCCTAACCATCTATGAACATCCCTTTCGTGTTGCTTAGATTACAATGCACCGACCAAGAGGAGCGCTTTCAAAGCCTGCCTTAACACAATTCTTGTCGCTTACCAAATCACATCCTGACCATGGTAACCTATATCACCCCATTACCATGGGAGGAAGCGGAACCATATCAATGTCTGTCTGCCAATTCTGCAGCACTGCAGGGTCAAAGATCTATACATGCAATTAATGAGTCTTGGATTCCGCCAGTCGGACAGTGGACTGGATGTCGAAAGCCAATTATCATGTTCTTTTCGGACTTTTGCAAGTGAAGAGTTTGGGAATGACAACCTTATTACATCTATTTTCAGATCTATTTAAATGGAATTTGAAAAAATTCTGAAATTCTCGGGAATGCTGTCTCTTCAGGTTCCCCTATAACGTCTTCAGGAGGGCCCTTGTTAAAAGATTCAGAGTTTCTGTTGGAAGTGTTCTGTGTGTTCTTTGGAGCAGTTTGCGTCATGATCGTCATGCCAGTAAATTACATGTACAATGACGGTTGTAAGTGTAACACTTACGTATATGAGAAATGTGTTGATATGTCAGTAATAATGGATTAGGATTTGACAATTGAGATTGAGTGTGTGTTTCATGTTATTACAGCTGAGGCCCTATGCAAACTGTGCTGGTCTGTATCATTTTGATATACATATTAATGAAACACGATTATATGTGTCACTTCAAGCATGAGCCTGGATTTAGTACATTGTACCTTAAACGTTCAACAAGTTATCTCAAATTGTTATAGGAACATTTTCAATTTTCAACGAAAAGCGAAACCCAAATGATACGAGCAACATTTGCTTCATAAAAGGCTCTCATAGAGTTTAACAATGACAAATATCAACAAAGAAACTTAAAGAGAGAAACAAACATCTGCCCACCTGTCTTGAAAGGAAACTCAACCCGTACTTGTTCGATGCCCGCTGTTTGAGCCATTGCCTAGTCTACATGTACTCTGCTACGCTTTGGAACTCTATCAATAGTCACCCATTCTGATATTCACTTTTGGAATCGAACCCGTGCCTTTGGGCGCAGAAAATTAACTCTAGCTCCACTGGTCCACCACACCTATATAGTATACAATGTTATGTTCTTTGTAATAATGTGTTTCGTAAAATGTTTGTCAAAGTTTATTTTAAATATCTGTTCACTTTTGGAATCGAACCCGTGCCTTTGGGCGCAGAAAATTAACTCTAGCTCCACTGGTCCACCACACCTATATAGTGTACAATGTTATGTTCTTTGTAATAATGTGTTTAGTAAAATGTTTGTCAAAGTTTATTTTAAATATCTGTTCAATAATATGTTATGGTCTTGTTCAATTCGTGTGAAACATTCCATTGTCCGATCTGCTACTATTTGAAAACGTACCCGTCCGCATGAACGAGGTTATCTTTTTATACGATTACTGCACAGAAATCTGATATGTGATCTTTTGATGACATCTGCCTTATCGACTCACATTTGTTTCCCAGAAGCCAACATCATGCCATTCTCAAACTAAGATTATTTTTGGGGTCATAATCGATCGTTGTGACGTCATAATATCCTTCTCAAAGTTTAGTTTTTTGTCACGATTTATTGATTTATCAAATGTAAGAAAAACATCATAAGGTTTAAAACTGATGCATTCACACAGATGCTGTCAAGTGTCCTGCTTCCCAAAACAGTTGAACGATGATGTTCTACTGCTATTGTTGACAATGCCTCCCATGTCCTCCGCCGTCCAAGTCGGCGTCTTCCATATTCACTCACGTACTCCCATTCTTCCTATCATTGATAGTGTGGACTTCATAGAATGCACAGCTATTAACCACGAGATGGTTTGCATGTAGATAAGATACCGATTTAAGAGATCATAGAGACAGATATCACCAAGGTGTTTTTTAGGACAACCCAGTTCTTTATATTTAAGCTGTGTTATGATCTCATGTAAATAGTTATGAATCTATGGTTCTGGTTCATACATTGACATTTATGCTTAAATTCCTTTGTAACATAATATATTTAGATGGGTTTAAGAATAGCTTGTTGCTAAGTAGCTGTGTTCGTGATGGTTGGAGTACACTCCTTCTAGCAAACATACACTAAATCTTAATTCATGTAACTTATGGCATCTCGCTAAAACCCTATCTTCACTACCAATGTCATGTTCTGGAGGAAGAAACAGGACATGTCAATACACCTGTTTACGGATATTTTACTGGAAATAGCTGTCATGTTATCTTGTTTACACTATGTTTAAATATGGATGAGTAATTCCTGCATCGCACCTATGTCCTTTAACAGGCCCCTAGCAACCTATGTTTGTCAGAAGAGGTGTCTGAATGGATGGGGTGATCAGACGTGGTAACTTTGGTTTGGTAATCCTGGTTTCCGAAAAGAGTGGATCGATGTTCAGGATGTCCTGGAATGCCAGGACTGGATACTCCACACACCGCCATGATATAGCTGGGATGTGCTGAAGCGGGGTGAGACAAACACCCATACCCACCTCGTGACCAGTGAACAACTTATATTATCACTCTTATGCTGACATGGTGTTTGCCTTGTTGGCCCCAGAACATCAACATCTTACAACAGACACAGATCATGTTACAAACCACAAAAACTTATCCCCCTGATGTTGACATGGCGTTTGCCTTGTTGGCCCCAGAACATCAACATCTTACAACAGACACAGAACATGTTACAAACCTTATCCCCCTGATGTTGACATGGCGTTTGCCTTGTTGGCCCCAGAACATCAACAGCTTACAACAGACACAGAACATGTTACAATACACGTAGAAAATATACATAGGGAAGTATTATATCAATTGAAGGCGAATATAAGGCGCCATTGAGATATTAGGACAAGCACGTTTGAAGATTCCACAACGATATGTCCGGGTCCTCATCTTCTTGACGTGACATATAGGCCGCTGAGACGAAGCTTAACATTGTATAGGCACACTATTGAACAAGTCATTGAGTTTAATAGTCTGTTATCTCTCAAACAAAGCTCTTTCGGTGACAAGACGGCACAAAGCCTGTAATTTATGGAAAAGGTATCGATTGTTCAAGACAAAATCAAGTCTTATCTTCCCTACCTGATTGACAGATGGATAAAATACCTCCTCCAAGTTTGGAAATCTCACATACTGGAATTATCCGTGGTGGCATCTCCAAAGTGGAACGAGTCTACTGTGTGACAGAATTGGGGCGCGCGGGTCAGATTGCATTATATCGTTTACACGAGAATCAGTCCTGAAACCAAAGGAAATACTAAATCTTGTTAGAAAACCAAACTTGTTACAGTGTAAGCCCGTTAATTCGAACTGTATCGTTCGACAAGAAGCTTGCAGAATTAACAAATAACCGGATACATTAATCATTGTTGAAGGATCCCAACCGGCGTGTTTGTTTGTAAATATATTGTTACAGTCTATTCTGTTACAAATTCAATTTCAAAATGATTGCCTTCCACGAACCAACCTTATTACGCAATATTTGAGTTAAAGTATCGTGCATATTTCATTCTGGGTTCTGAAGGCGTTGTAAATTAAGGATGTTGAAGTCCAATGCATCCAGTATCAGTTGTATAATTGTTGGTTCGCTCACCTTTCAATTATATACACCCCTACATATATTTACTTCCATGTTTATGCTGGCATGACCTTGGCTGTTTTTCATTAACACTGTTCTTTAAAAATAGCCCTGACAATTGCAGATCAAACACGTTCAATTACTACTCTGCCGCGAGCCGAACGTCATTGCAAAACACACATTAATTTCATTCCTCTGAAGTGCGTATTTCATTTTCAAATACATGTTCGTTCATAACAACCCTTAGCTTTCACCATAATTGTTGTAAATAACATCATTCCCCGTCAGGGAAATAACAGACAACACCGGCTATTTTCAAACCTCAGACATAGATGTGAGTGTTGATTCTTGGCACGTTTAATCCATCAATGTATTGCTCACATATCTGGAGTCTAACTAGGTGCAAGTATTAGCTTCGCAGGAAACGTGTGTCTACAAAACGAATGTTTGAAATTACGGGGGAAGCCAGTTGGACAGATGAAACAGGAAAATTTAATATATATTCATACTTTTCCTACATTACTAACACTGTTCTCAAAGAAACACAAATTTTAAAAACGTAAAGATGTTAAAAAGGCGTCCAAGACACACTGAAGATCGGTCTCTTCGAGATCTGATCATTATCTTCTGACAGTTGATAGCTCAAAACAGGTCATTATTGACAGGTGATTGTTGAATTGTTTCGCTGAGATAACATGCTGGTATTTTTCACTCTGACATTATAGAGGTTGTGGGCATCTGACCTGGTGGTAGACATTTCGTGTGGTTACAAAAGTAAAATACTCTGCATAGCGACATGAAAAGACGTGTGTTAGCATCATGTTCAGCGCAAAGGCAGCAGACAATCCACGCCCGAATCCACACCCGGCTGCTTCAGATATTCGGAGATATGATTGAGTTAGGACTTAAACGTCATGACCTGACCAGGAGTTGAGTCATACACCTGGGGTTTAGCGGAAGGAAAACCTGAAGTGATTCTAGCAGCAGATCACTTCGGTGTCACCAGCAAGTAAGGTATGGCGCTGAGGAACCAATGTGAAAGATAACAACTTATTGACAACAACTTACGTCACACTGACAGTTGGATGGGGAATTTTAAAAAACATACTACTCAAAGACGCTTATTTAATGTTTCATGTTCGTTAAAGGCTTTGCACGAATTGGTAATTCAGTTTTACCAACATGCTGAACAATGTTTTACATGTATATTTACAATATTTACCAAACTTTATCGATAACAACTTCATTATTTCGTGAGTGCGACGTTTCCATACAGATTCTTGTACCGTTGTAGAAGAATTGAATCTGTAGCGAAACGTTGCAGGAATGCTTGACAACGGCATAAGAATCTGTACTTCCCAACTTTTAAAATGCCTCTCAAAGAATGTATATCTACATGACTGTTATATTTGCGTCAAATACTTTTCATGAATTTGGATTGTGTTGTACAAAGTTTCAAACAAATACCAAGGTACAGGCTGTGCTATATCCCTTGTGTATAGACGATGAAGACATGTTTAATTATTTGCAATACCAAACGGCATGTAATGCCAGATGTGTTATTTCTCAATGGCTGTCACAGTTAGTTTCTTTACCTTGTTGTTCACTCCTGAAAACTGCAAACACTTTGACCAAATGTCACCATTATTTCCACAGTACCGGTGAAGCTATTCCAAATGCTTTGATATTGAAGTTTTACACGAACAGAACGTCTCTGCTGTCAAAGGCATTTTGTTCGATGAAATATAATGAAATCTCATTATATGTATTATCTAATCAAGTTGACGTATAAAACTATATTGAAGTATCAATGTGTACTTTCCTATTCGGCCGCAACCTATGACCTTCTGTTCATGATTTCAAAGCCGAGATGAATTCAAACGAATTGTCATTCACATCTAGAAGATTGCTATGTTCAACGAATTAGTATCTGTTTGTCAGACTTGAAAGGTAACTTGAAACGTCGGTGTGCTCCAGCGTCGCTGACATCATTACCTGACGTGTGCCGATAATGCATCAATGAAATAGCTCCGGTCTAACATTATGAATACAGATCAGTTCTCAATACAGATTAGGATCAATAGCAATTATTTATTTATAAACTTTTTAGATTTTTCCAAAAAAATATAGATTCCTACGTTATTTTAGAGTAGATATATCACGTGAAAAAGTTTCCGCTGAAAATGCTGACTGGTTGAAGCGATATGACGTGACATATAGAATTATATAATATGACGTTAGCAATATTCCGTGACGTTACGTCATCTGAACAACAACCTCACGTCAGTTTTGTTTCTCGGCTGTGTTGAAATATATTCTTCTCTGAATGCTTGACTGGCATCTACCATAGAGTATAACCTTTCGATTGAGAACGCATTGTGTTAGTTCACTGTGGGCAGAAATTCCTTAAACCATCAACTCGCTGAGAATATTTTGCCTAATAAACATTACTGAAGCATTGTTGATCACCCTGAAACATCAGACTCCCCGCTGTGTTTCATCGCACTGACACAACACCATTCCGTGTAACTTCAAGTACACTATTCCCACATCCATCTGTATATAACATCCTTTATGGTCTACCTGGTACATATCACTTGCGATGTTCTTAGGGATAAGTATCCTGTGGCATGTTGTAGTTGGCGTTTCTTAAAAGTGAACATTTGCTTCATCAACTGTGAGAGAATTGTGTTATTCTTGTTGAAGACTTTTTGTACGTCTCTTAAGTTGCAAATATATTAGAGGCTCTTTCTCGCCATGTAAAAGCATCTTAACACTCATGGAATGAATTCATGAACTAATTTCTCAACCCAAGAGTATTATTTATGTAATATCACGAAAAACATTTCTTTTATCACTTCTACATATAGACACGCGCAGTGCAAACCCGAACTATGGAAAATAATACAAGTCTCTCCGAAGACATCACTCCGCTATCTCTGATCACAAATCACACGTCGTTTCCTTTTCACTCCGTGTGTTTTAGGGATCTATCACTGCTTTGAAGATTTCTTCATTCATTTCACAAATACTGATAATATTCAGCATATCCCCTTACATGTTGGCGTGTTTGAAGTGTCTATAGATGGCAGATATGGTTTAAACGTCATCAGACATGTTCCTTTTCTCTGGTTCCATATCTTGAATTATCTCTCGCCAGCTTCCGTTCTCTGTGTATGTATGAAATTGCCCTTCATTGGAGACCCCGGAAGAGAACGTTATTGGCTGCACATGTTGTCGTTGAGACAACACCAACATCCACACTGCCTCTGTTGAAGATATATGGCATACTATTATTCTCTGACTGACCCTTGATTAAGGAGGTCCCCAGAAAAAAAATCGATACACCAGTCTGATTGTTTTATATAAGGACACTGTTAATGTCAGTAATACAGTTGTTTCATGACTTTTGATGGCCATTGTATCAGCTATCGTAACTGAACACTTTGAGTAATGTGACGAAATAACGTAAAACAGGAACCAATGAGGCGACAATGCAGATGATGGTGATGATGGCTCTGATGGCAATTGAGGCAGTTGTGAATGTGACAAAATGTATGAAATTGGTAACCACGGTGACTGTTGTGATAGTGACTGAAATTATGACATAGATGACAACATTGATGACATTATGACATAGATGACAACATTGATGACATTATGACATAGATGACAACATTGATGACATGACATAGATGACAAAAGTGATGACATTATGACATAGATGACAACATTGATGACATTATGACATAGATGACAACATTGATGATATAGATGACAACATTGATGACAACATTGATGACATTATGACATAGATGACAAAATTGATGACATAGATGACAACATTGATGACATTATGACATAGATGACAACATTGATGACATCATGACATAGATGACAACATTGATGACATTATGACATAGATGACAACATTGATGACATTATGACATAGATGACAGCATTGACAACAGTGGTGTTCAGTGACTCAGATCTTGATTCCTGTCAGTGGCAGCAGGATCCGAAACGGGTACGACAATGGTGACAGTGTGATTGTGAAGCATGACCGTGGCGAGAAATATGACAATACTACACCGAAAGGACACTCGATGTTCGGACCCATGGAGTGAGCGAGTTTATGACCAAAGCATCAATGTGCTTATTATATCTGTATAAATATGAAGTCAGCATAGTCCTTTTGCATTAATCCTACAAAGGTTGTGTTGCAACTTACTTTACTTAGACCGATGATTTGAATATTCCTTCAAAGTCAAATTTGATAATACCGTGACAAATGGAAGTTCTAAAATGCTTTTAACACACACTTACTAAAACCTCAAATACTATCTCATGTGCCGCTTTATATTGCCTTGCCATAATATTTATGATGTATTGATGTTCTGCTACCACAGCAATAGTTAGTCTCTTCATCTCATGTTGCTTACATGCATTGGGCTTGAAGGGAAAACGTTTCATAGGGATGAAGATACATTGTCTTTGAATATCATCTCATATGGAAAACATATCTTGTTTTTTTTGTATGTCATTTACTTTTGAGAAGTATATTTGGAATTCAAATCCCCCATTGCCAGTGGAAGGAACTTCAAGAATAACTGGTACCAACAATTAATCAGTCTGTTAGTTGAATTAATTAAGAAGAAATTCACTGAAAATAGCTTTGGTCTTGTTCTCGTTTTCTGAGCAAAAGCCTTAGTTGGTTTCGCCAAATTAGAGACTTCTTAGACCTGCATTACAGAGATTCCTTCCCACACCAATCCTGCATCATGTGACACAATTTAAATACTGTTAAAAGCGCGGCGTTACCCGAACCGTAGTCACTCGCATACTTCATTGTTTCGTGGTGATACCAAATGGGCTGTTAGAGATGAATACTTTCCAGTTTCAGAAGATAGCACTACAATAAACGTTGACTGGCTGCTGTGTGATATGATCGTCCATCATCAAATACTGAAAATGTGGGTCACTGCTCCTGACATTAACTAATAGTTTTGAGTGAGTGAGTGAGCGAGCGAGTGAGTTTGGTTTTACGCCGCTTTTAGCAATATTCAAGTAATATCACGACGGGGAACACCAGAAATGGGCGGGCTTCAGACATTGTACCCATGTGGGGAAATCAAACCTGGGTCTTCGGCGTGACGAGCGTACGCTTTAACCACTTGGCTAACCCACCGCCCTAATAGTTTTGAGAGTTGCGACTAGTTGCAGGTCGGCGCGAAAAAGCTATTTTCTGCGATATTAAAAAACCCAATGTATGTCCCACACATGAACATTTACAGAAAGTGCGACCATCTTCTCTGGCTTCATCTGCCTCTCATTGACGCTGTGATTCATTTCAAAAAAACGAAGTTTTGATTTTAAGTTACTATGCAGACTGTGGGCAGAGCGGACTCCCATAACATCAATCCAATAAAGATATCACTGTTTGTACCATGCTTTCATTCATAACGACACTACCGAATCAATTGGGCTCTCGGGACTTTTTCCGGCTTCAACAAGAACCAATGCCTGACATGACGGCAATCTGTTATGCCGCTGAAGGAGGCAGTTCTGAACCTTTGTAGCAAAAGCTATCGTTGCAACTATATTTATACCATAAAACATCAACACCAATTTTCTTAAGTGATCAAAATATCGAAGTTTAGTATGTGAGAATGTTTATAGTGTTAGAAACTTCACAAAACCAGTCGAGCCAAAAGTTGATGAAATAAACAGTTTCTTTTCCGCTGAAACATATTCAAGTCTTCTTTGAAAACAAGAAAGAGCCATTTAGATTCACATAGTATAGAATGTTAGGACTTTCAGACATTGTATTCCAAAATGTTACTTTACTGTTAACAACCCAACTTACGCTGGAATATTGACAAGGGGCATAAACGGGTGTTTGACGGCCACATCGTCTACTCGGTTAGCTTAAGAGATGTCGTCAGTATGGAACCTCAGTGCATGGTAAACCTCTACCGAGAGAGAGTTAGTGAGACTGAGTTTGGTCGTGAAAAATGTTTATTGTACAACGCTAACCTAGAACTGTTAAGTGAAACGGAAGTTCTCAAATGCTTTTAACACACACTTACTAAAACCTCAAATACGATCTCATGTGCCGCTTTATATTGCCTTGCCAAAATATTTTGTAACAAATCATGCAGAGCATATTTTGCCCGTTACTAAGTAACATATCTCTCCGTCAGTTCTCATTCGACATTTCTACCCTCCAGCTGATACCGACACATCAATGACAATTCATTTCAAAACGCACATCATCCCTCTGTCCGCACCAACACAACATAACGGCTTCAGCTGGCGCCAGGCTTCAAATCCAGGGATAAATGAAATCCCTTTATATTCTGTGCTAGTACCGTAAGGCAAGGGTCACGTTCAGATGACAACAACAAATAAAGAGGAAAACTTACTTTGTCACTGACATGGTGTGATAGACTAATGAACATGAGAAACTTGATTAGGGAGCATCTGTGTTGAGAGTCATGTTTCAAAAGAATCGATTTTCACCTTTTTGTCCGTGTGTGTTAATCTTGACGAATAGCCCACCTTCGAAAGGCGAAAGGCGAAAAACCGAGTTGAAGTAAATAAGTTGCAATTTATCTCTTATTCTCCTGGAAATCATCGAGAACATTATGGAAAAAGAATTGAGATGAGCGTCCCTTGGCTGCAGGTAGCACCCCAAGACAGAAACATGCATGATGTTACAATCTCTTTCCTGAAGTAAATGTAATCAACAGTTTTATTAAAACTGGCATTTGAACCACCCAAGACTTTAAACACAAATCGATTTCTTTTCTGCATTTTTATGACTGTCGTTAAAATGTCAAGCAATATTCAAATTGACTTTTTATGACTGTGTATGTGAGGATGTTTTTGCTGTTAAAGGAAAACCTGTGAAAAGGTCACGGGACATATTTCCATAACAATGCCTGCCATCTGTGGTACGACCATCCAGTACATGAGGAGCCTGACAACATGATTTTATCTGATGCCGCGTGGATGACCCTGTTGCAGCATTACTTAGTTAAATACGGCGAAACCTCGTTATTTCTTGGAATGAAAAAAATATACTTGTTGGTCCAGCAAAGCTGATTGATCCCAGTGTACGGAACACATGTGTAAGAAGGCATCCTTGTGCCTGTGTAGTGAATGTATGCAAACACATAGATGACAATTACACAGGTAATTGTAAAACACGGTGAAGATTCCATGATACATTTATACTATTAAACATGTATTTAAAGATCTACCTATCGATGCATACATGTACAATATGAAACATGGCTCCACAGGTTTGAGTATCAAACAGTTTATATAAGCTCATTCATGTACAATATGAAACATGGCTCCACAGGTTTGTGTATCAAACAGTTTATATAGGCTCATTCATGTACAATATGAAACGCATTCATACAGTTTTTGTACCAAACGGCTAATGCTGAATCATACCATATGAGTTATTTGTTCGTGAAGGTACATATGTAGAACGTTCATAATAATCATAAAACCAAGTACAATGAAACACAATTTCGTACAGGTAAGTGTACACTGGTTCAGATCCAAGGAAATTTTATTTTCCTTATAGTAAAATATTCATACGGGTCAGTTTGAATCATATGAAACAAAGCGCATTTGTGATAGGTACATTTAAAACGTATGATACTGAAAGAGACAGCTGTTTGTACTGCAAGAACCACAAGGTAGCATGACCAGCGTGGAGGTCAAGGATAAAATGCATGTCTCACATGTATGATGAGATCTGGGCACATGGTAATCTCCCCGGATCAAGTGAGGCATGTCATACCACGGACCCTTCCCACCAAATTCCCCGGCGCCACCTCGTTATTGATAGCGCACGGGAATAAATCCCAAGTCTCTTCAAAGTCGGTTTGTCATAATCGAATTCCAATGTTGTGGGCTCGGGTCGACCTCAGTAAGATATATAAAGCCCCATTTCTATTCTCGAATTGAGCCTGCTCGTTTCCTGAAGTGCTGATGCCACACACCGCGTGTGACTCGACCAGTTGCATGTTTATTTCGATAATATGATTATTCCGCTCTCCTGCTGAGCAATCAATACCTATGCTTTAAATGTCTCAGCGTTGAACAAGTTTCTCTCTTTCGGTCTCAACAGCAGAATTGAACATCATGTGAAATGTAGGATGACAGAGTACAATTTACATGCGAAGTCTTTTTTTACGAATTCATACTATGCTCAGAAGACATTATCTTTAAAAAGAACATCTTGGAAGCCAAACTACTCACTTTATCATCTTTAAGCCTATATGGACCGATTCCTACATGGCAGGGACCGCCTCCGTGGTGTAGTGGTTAGAGCGTCCGCCCGGAGAGCGGAAGGTCGCGGGATACCAAAAGGTGTTAAAGTATGGTACTTGTTGGTCCCTGCCTGGCGCTCCGCATTAATGGGTACAACAAGGACTGGTCGGCACGGAGTCAGTATAATGTGTCTGAGTTGGGTATCTCAGTGAGCTAGCACTATAAAACCAGCTTAAGTCTGGGCTAGTACAAGCACTCGCACATACACATACACACGCATGCATGAGCGAAATATTCTCAAGCACGACGTTAAACCCAATTTCACCTCACCTCACCTACATGGCAGACATCTATATATAATATAAACAGATTATAGACAGGACAAAGGCAAGAAATACTCACCCTCTTCGGGAACACCTGATATCTACACAGATATTCAGTGCTCCCTTCGTGTGATTTTACCCTTTAACGCCAAATAGAGTCTATTTGTCAGGTTAGTCAAAACTGGGTATTCTTTTGCACTGACAACATAACTATTGTACATGTTAGATTACAATTATTCTAATTCAATTTATTCAACTTTGTTTACTCGTTGGATATTTATTTTTTGGAAATCAAGAATGATCAACATTGAACCTGCGTATGCTGTATTTATAGTCAGAACAATGTTACAGGTTGGATAGGTCTTGTTCATCTAAATAAAATGCTTCGTTTTTCGTAATTTGTACTTCACATAAAAATGACAAGTTCCATTTCTTAAGCAAATGTAACAATCAGAACACCATACATGTATCATGTTAACTTAGTTCACGTTTAACAATACCTTGAATTACACTTCTTTTTAGAAACCACGTTGGTCCCAATTAAAAGGTGGTTGTTGTCGTCATTCAGGTGACAGGAACCTATATAAAACATGTAGATGAACGGAAATGTAACCAATGACGTATTGGATTCTGGACATGACAGTCTAGTTAGACGAACACGCCATATGGCCATACGCAGCTATCGGCAATCATTCAACAATAATTGAAAAAACGTCACGTTTTTTTCTGGTGTACACGCCTTATATGTCACTGTGTGTATCTGTTTCGCTTAGGACCGGTAGGAACGTCTGAGGCACAACGTTACTTGGACAGTGTTTGGGGACGATGCCAAAATGGTAAACGAGTTTCTTTTTCAGAAGATGATATGCTTGTATATTACAGACAGTTCAGCGTGTACTGACAACCACACACACTGGATTGAATTTTTCTGTCTTGCTAATATCTGTTCTTCATTCAAAAAATACAATTTGGGATTTGCTATTTCTTCTTACTGTCGTGTCAGGCAAGCGATATTTTTCTTCTCTCTGAAGCTTCAATCTTAATTTTATCTATATCTCTGAAGCACACTGTTATCATGTAGATATCTCTGAAGCACACTGTTAACATGTAGATATTTCTGAAGCACAATGTCAACATGTAGATATTTCTGAAGCACACTGTTAACATGTAGATATCTCTGAAGCACAGTGTCAACATGTGGATATTTCTGAAGCACAATGCTTACATGTAGATATCTCTGAAGCACAATGTCAACATGTGGATATTTCTGAAACACACTGTTAACATGTAGATATCTCTGAAGCACACTGTTAACATGTAGATATCTCTGAATACAATGTCAACATGTAGATATTTCTGAAACACAATGTTAACATGTAGATATTTCTGAAGCACAATGTCAACATGTAGATATGTCTGAATACAATGTCAACATGTAGATATTTCTGAAACACAATGTTAACATGTAGATATTTCTGAAGCACAATGTCAACATATAGATATTTCTGAAGCACATTGTCAACATGTAGATATTTCTGAAACACAATGTTAACAAGCAGAAATATCTGAAGCACAATGTCAACATGTAGATATCTCTGAAGCACAATGCTTACATGTATATATCTCTGAAGCACAATGTCAACATGTAGATATCTCTGAAGCACAATGCTTACATGTATATATCTCTGAAGCACAATGTTAACAAGCACATATATGTCCCTAGCCTTGAGTGCTAATGTTAACTAACTAAACGATACCTCTGTGGCGGGGTGGTGGGATAGCCTTGTGGTTAAAGCGCTCGCTCGTCACGCCAAAGACCCGGGTTTGATTCCCCATATTGGAACAATTTGTGAAGCCTATTTCTGGTGTCCATCGCCGTGATATTGCAAAAGGCGGCGTAAAACCATACTCACTCATTCGCTATCTCTGTGGCACGTTGGCCGTCTTGACCATCAGTTGAACTGAAAGGTTGAGTACTCTGCTGTACTGGTTCAACGATATTCAACCCAAAGGTTATATAATTGTGGCTATGTGTTTTTGTGTTTATCTCTTTAAATTCACTCCAAGTATTTTACATATATTTATTATAAATACTTAATTGTTAGTTTCATTTACCTTTCCAAGAAGCAACAGGTATCTGTTTTTTCTGTGTCACGTGCGTTTTCGTAGTTGTTCGTCGTGTTGTCGGACTTACAATACCACAGGCTGCAGAAATGTAATGTTGGATGGTGCGCCTGAACATAGACTGACTGCTGAAGTGAACAAGATGACGTGGTGTGCGGTGGTGTTACGTGGTGTGCGGTGGTTTGACGCGTTGTGGTTGCTGCATCCTGTTCTGAAAGTATGGAATATCGCTAGGCTGCAGTTGCCCGTCTTATAGAAAGTCCGAGCTATCATTATATGTATCGCCATTCAGATATCTACCACATCTATGCATTCCCGTGAAAACCAATTATCCATTTTGACTAAACACTGGCTGGTAGAGAAGAAGGTCACGTGACTTGACATAAAGATGCGCGGATGACGTATAAATGATGAGTTAAAGTGTACGTATTAGCATCATACTGCGTGGCTGGTGAGCTCCTTGCATAAAAACAATCACATAAGAATTAATGTAGACCGTAAATAATCTAAAATAATGATTACAGAGCACACTTCATTGATGATTTATTCTCTCTATTTTGTCTGGTGAAATGGCACAGTCAGTAATGTTATACTCAAACCAACTTTACCTATATAACGTCGAACTGTATATACACAAGTCGGTGGGTGGTAGGACCAACATCTTTTGGTATGAATAGACACGTGCAGATGTCACACAGACCAGCCTCCTGGGGACAGCGTCGGCAGCCGACTCTCCTGACAAGCACTATGAACTTGTCATACCTATTGGAGTAGAATGAGAATACATCTAGAAGTTACAGTTAACAACGTTGTGTCATAAATCAGTTTAAACCCCACAGTCGTATAGCATGATTACTAGTGTGATTACAGGAGCGGTGGGGTAGCCTAGTGGTTAAAGCGTTCGCTCGTCACGCCGACGACCCTGGTTCGATTGCCCATGGGTACAATGTGAAGCCCATTTCTGGTGCCCCCCGCCTTGATATTGCTGGCATATTGCTAAAAGTGGCATCAAACTATACTCACTGACTAATGTGGTTACAATCTCCCGGCGTCCACATTTGTGTAGTTCATTTTAAAGATCACGGAAATATACAAGCCCTGTGTGTGGAGACACTGTGTGTGGATATAACGGAAGCCCTGTGTGTGGAGACACTGTGTGTGGAGACCACGGAAGCCCTATATGTGTGGAGACCACGGAAATATACAAGCCCTGTGTGTGGAGACACTGTGTGTGGAGACCACGGAAGCCCTATATGTGTGGAGACCACGGAAATATACAAGCCCTGTGTGTGGAGACACTGTGTGTGGAGACCACGGAAGCCCTATGTGTGGAGACCACGGAAATATACAAGCCCTGTGTGTGGAGACACTGTGTGTGGAGACCACGGAAGCCCTATATGTGTGGAGACCACGGAAATATACAAGCCCTGTGTGTGGAGACACTGTGTGTGGAGACCACGACTTCCGTCACATAACACCAGCGGACGCCAATATACAAGAAAAAACAACATTTTGGGACAATAAATACACACTGATACAGTGAATCCTCGCTGTTCCAAAAGTTTGAATTGTCCGGATTTCGGAGTAAACACATCACTGTAACGGGGATGTAATTACTTCAAGAAAATAGTCACTCTCGAGGGTTTCCGGCTAACTGGGATTAAACGTAGTTGAAATATATTTTCCAGTTTGTGCAAACACAAATTGCACTAATATCACTGTATTATAGTATATACGGTAGATGTAATGTTGTGAAATGATTTGGATAAAGTGTTCCACTTTGTTTCCTGATCGCCCTTCAGTCGGCTCATGTCAGGGTCATTCCGCTCAGACTAGATGAATATACCCTCTACCAGTTCTACTGCCCGTATTTAGTATTTATGACCGGCGATCGCTGAATTCGACTATGATTCATGTGATGCTGTATTCTTATTGGATACATTAACCGATGTTTATCGTAGTCTCTGACCAGGGGTCATTCGCCGTCCATCTCTCACCGAGACCTGTAATTATTCTTTCCTTCTCGGTCATTGTGGGTAGTGTTGGTCATTATTAAGCTTATCTGTACAGTTTCTGACGGTCTAGGAGAAATACAGTACACTGGTCCTGCATGGAGGTATTGTTTGCCCAGGGATCTGGAGCACCACGATGTTTCTCCTAGTCGTGCCATGAACCATCGGTCCGAGGTTCGCATCATAATCGTCATTATTAGGAGTTTTGCTCGCTCTGTCAACTCAACACTCGTATTCACGGCTCTCACTGAGGTGATGAACGTCTGAATATAAGTGTCTTAGGTGCCGTGCCACTTAGGCGCGCCTTAAACGTTAATCCGACCTGCTTTATATAACTGCAAGGGTATAAGCAATATTCATCCCGAATAATTAATTCTAATGTCCGTGTTAGGGAGTAAAATGCTTTAAAACTCAACTACTTTTTCTCCGAAAATATACATACAATAAAAGAGACACAAACAACACGAAGAGGTAATACCACTTTCGATGCCAGCATCAGTGTCATGGCCAGTTTTAATGTAACCAAATATAATGAATGATAAGTCTCATTTATCCAGACCTCAATGATCACGTTAATGAAATATTTATATACACAGATGAAATGTGCAAGGCAGCACATCAGCCATTTAAATTTGATAAAACGATGCCTATATCAGGATGATCAGGCTGGGTCCAACATGTTATCCATCGCCAAGAGACCTCGTTTGGAGATCTACCAATAAAGTTGATTCTAACTTCAGCAGACAAACCAGGGAATAGATACACACCTTACCGACCTCCATCGAGAAGACCCTTGATGAAGTTACACAGACGTAACCGGAAACAGACCTACAGATGTGAAAAGTGAAGCGTCATAAATCGAGAAAAAAATATCTTACAAAAAACACTGTGTTCACTCAGGCCATTTCAATTTACATGTCCGAAAACCACATAGCAGTCGTCATCAGACAATCCTTTCGGGGGTTTCATCAGATGCTTTTGTTGCTTTGGCATCCGTCCGCTTGGAGCCAGAGGCTTTGGCTTGAGTCCAACGTCATGATTGTAAATGTGTTATTCCTTCACAAATGGGGATGAAGCCAAGTAATAAAAAACAGTCATTCCACATGCATAATACGCAGGCGTCTCAAAATGACTTTCTTACGACCCTTGTACAGTGCGTCTATCAGGTTTGTTTCGTACCGATGTTCCAGTTGGATTTGCTTTCTGATGTAGACAGTGCCAGGGAATGAGACATTGAGATTATATCAGGCGATCTGGGAGCACCGAACGGAATTATGCTTTGAGTCTTTGTCAGCAAAGTTCCAGCTATAAGACGAGGACGGGCGAGGCGATCCAGGTTCGGTAGCTCCAGAACGTCCCAAACTGATGAGCAGGACGTAAAGTATGGAACGAAATTTGAAATGAACCAATGGAACACATCCTATTTTAGACAAGTGTCTGATATAATAAGCTTAGATGGTTTGATTAACACACGTCACGGATATATGGCAGATAAGTTACAAGACGTGTGTCCGCTTCTCTCCTCTGCCATTGTCCACTTCAGTCCTGAGGGAGAGGAGACGAGCAAACAGGTTATTTAACTCTGTCATCTAATGACTTATGATTTCTTATATGCAAGATGACCTATTCCATGTTATCTCATTCCTTATTCCATTCCAGTATTTCAAATTTCACGACAAGCACGACACGACACGCTGCATTGCATTACTGTACACCCCACCAGAGCGCAACACAAAACACGCCACACAACTCACCAACACTCTATACACCGCGCCGCACCGCACACAACGCCACGCCACACCAAACCTCAACCGCCATTAATAACCCTGGACCCTATTTAAGCAAAAACCCCAAACCTAGCCTTACTGCATGGCTGCACTGTATGCTGAGCCCATCCTTCAAAGAGGCAAGTCTAGATAGGCGAACAATACAATCTAAGGATGCCAGTCTGTTATGTATGTAGATTTTTAGAAAATATAATTGAAACCATTAGTTTTACCTCATAGACCTGTACAAGACAAAGGACGCCAGTCTGTTATATATATGTTTTAGAAATTATCATTTAAACTATTATTTTCAACTTAGAGACTTGTGCAAGTCTACCCCAAACTCAAAGGCAATAGTTATTGTTCGATGAAATATCAGTTAGTAACGATCTTCTACGCGTTTGTTGACAGTATAGACAAAAATGCGAGTAGACCTTCTGAGTGCAGGGTAAGGATAACAGTGTTACACTAACTACATACTTCTGTACGTCAGTGTAGGCCTCAGTACACCTGACCAGTCTGTCACCCCAGCACACACGTGTAGCCATTCCTCGTGCCCTCAGTCCGGATATTGAACGCGTATTGGTCCGTAAGCCCCGTTAATCTGGTCAGTCATTGACGTCACTTCCTGGCCCTGTCACTGTCTGCCGTCAGTTAACGCCCGGTATCAACATCTGAAGGCACCAGGCAACCTTCTCGGCAGATTATAACACGAACTTCGTTTAAAACTGAACGAATACATGTTTTTAATCATGTTTACCAATAACTGTCTCCGTGATCTGACAGTACTTCCTTGTTGGAAACATGTGCCAGCTTTTAAAACTTTGTGCTATTATTCGTTACAAAACGAATGTTAAACTAGACACGATGAAAGAACCCGGATCGCTAAATGTAATGTAATACTGACACACTCATGTCAAACCATATCCACGCACAAATCGAATTCACCAACTTCCTTGTCTCACAGAGGACACGGGTGGTCCAACCATGTAAGACCTCACAGAACTGCGTTCTTTGCACACTCCAAAAACCTCTAATTCGTGGATTCGAAACCCTGTTTGTCCTGGTCATGTTTCTAGAATAAAAAATGTATAACCGTGGGTTTTCACTAAAGTGGTAAACGTATTAGGCCTGCATCACCTCCAGTCTCCCCCTCCCCACACACACACACACAATAATAGGCTGGCACACTGCGAATGTCTGGAATGATGATCAAGGCCACGATAAACCCACTTTATTCACACCCCTACGTGAGACCACAACGACCCTTACGGTTATTGACGAGTCGATTAGCACCAGATGGTCTGCTGTTTCTGTGGCGTGTCCCCATTTCACAATAAGACAGAAAATGTTTAATTAATGGTTTAATATTTTGATCATTATTTAAGTAAACATAGTGAAAAAACTGTTTCACGCCTGAACGATATGAAAATTTAATATTTTACCCGGCGTTTGTACATTGTACTCCAGTCATTTTCATTCCAGCGTTCCTGTATGGCTTCCCATTTCTGGTGTCCCCCGCCGTGATATTGCTGGAATATTGCTAAAAGCGGCGTAAAACTCACTCACTCACTTTTGCATGGTTGTTTTGTTCTGTATTGTGACGGAACTAGTCACTAGTAATATGTATCAGATTCGTCTAGTTTCTGACCGAAGTGATTGTGCTTCAATATTGCTGATGGGGCGTAGATAACATTCACCGCTAATGCTGCATTGATAACTTAATTCCTCCAATGATCGGACCAGTCAATATAATGTCATTGTCATTTAAACTCCAAAGGAATGTAAACGACAGAAGACAGTGTGAGGACATACAGTCGACATACAAACTGCGAGAAGACGTTCAAGACGTTTTGACTCTAGCCGACATGCAATTAACGAACGGTTTGATCAGTCGCTGAAGACCAGCTGCGGTAGTTACGATTTTACTATCTAACGGTGTATGGCAGGCTTCGTTGTGTTCGTTAGGAACTAATTCAGGAAATAACGATCACGTGTGGGACTTGTCAGTTATCTTGATGTTGTAATACGTACCAAACCAGACTCCAAACAGATTAACTTCGTTCCTCCGTAATTGTCACGATGGTGTAACATGTCCATGAAACTTGTACCGGAAAATGTTCGGACACACTTCACCCAGGTTTTTTTGGCACCGGAATTGACTGACAATACTACTGACTACAGTATTCAAGTGATCGCATAATATAACTTCCTGACCAGTGCCACATGAGTGCCAGGGTGGTTGGTCCGGCTGATCTCGTGCTATCATAACGTTAACATGCAGATATTTGCTTCACTTATGTCGACGAATCTCCTGCTTATCAAATATGAGACAAGTTAAATAACCAGAAAATATATTCTAAGTACATCAACATATTACGCCGTAATGAAATGTATTTTGATACAAAAAGGACTTACAGATGCCCAAAACGACTCAGACGCTAAGATATCTGTCGTTGTGTTGTATAAGTCTTTAATGTCCTCGTTCATTAAGTCCATTTTTACTCTGGACTTTCAAGGCTTCTAGTATGAACGCTTTCAGTTCGTCCCTATCCGAGTTGGCCGGTACTGTAATGGCTGCCGGGGTGGTCGGCATGTTCACCTGGTCTCTCGGAGCTTGTTCTCGCTCAGGTTTGCATATATTCTTCCATACTGGGCGCAACAGACTTGGATGGAGTATCCGTGTTCGTTTTACCTTTATTCCCTTTCTCAGTGGACATTATATTTCATTTATTTAGGCCGGGTTCGGAGAGCGTGAGTGACTATCGTCCTCTCATGTAGGCAGCGCCACCTAGGCCGACACCGAGTTCGATGTTAAGTCATGGCAGCGGTTACTGGGAGAGTAACCTGTGCTCAATACTGCCATTACTAGTGTAGAGTTAAGAATTCCCGTGGATTCCCCAAAACGGTAGCATTATCTAACCCCGACAAAGGAGCGCAGAACACATTAGGAATATTACCGCTTGGACTGTAGTTGCCATGGATTGCACAGCAGCCGCCAGATTGAGTGTCGATGTACGAGACCGACGTACGTCATCATACCAAATATATCGATGGTGACCTTGCATCAGACGCCGCAGGGGCCCGGGCGCCGTCATGTGCCGTTCAAATATATCTACCGCTGGGCGTGCTCTTACAAGAAAAGATACGGCACGATCTATTGTGTAGATATATTATAGGGTCTAGCCTTCAGCCACGATGGACCGCTGCTTTCAATCATCGGTTTGTCTGGTCAGGGCGGGATTAGGGACGTGACCCCTTGATTCAGATTCCATGTACAGATGGTTACAGTGATGACCCTTTAGTCATCAGCATCCCATGCTTGACGCAAGGGGCGATTAGCGGGATCCGGTGATCAGGTTCATTGAGTGGTTTCATTCATGTTATCGTTTATTAACTTTGTATTCACTGGTTTGTCGGGTCCTTTCTAGAATATTTACGCGTATATAGCTGGGGTATTGCTGTGTGCGGCGTTAAACAAAACAAAACAAACCCCACAAAAACCCCATCCTCATCGTCACAATAATCAACTGCACTTTGTAAAGGGGCGGACTAATAATTAAAGAATGAGCGGGTATAGATTCTCGGATGTTATATATTCGGAGCATCAGTCGCTGTGAAGAGCTGCGACTCTTACGAGTACCAGGATCCTATGGTTTTGAATCCCAGATTTGTCTTTAATATAATTCGTGATTAATCAGCTCCATATTACGCAGGTTCTCAACTGAGCTCGATCTGCATCGCGGGCTTCCTCCCATACTGACACGCCGTACTATAGCAAAGAGCGTTAACCCTGACCCCAATCAAAGAGATTTTCATCGTCAAGGACGATCCACTTCTATCAACCATTGCGACTACTGATCCCTTGTTAAGATGTCATCACCTACAACAAGAATTAAGTACCGAAGACCTGCTCTGCTGTACAACTCAGGGAGGTTTTTATTACAGCAGAAACTCTCAAAGTAACGATAACGGGTCCTTACAGCCCCAATTATACCCTAAAGGTCGCGCCAGCTCGGACGGAAACACCCACAGACAGCGTAATGCTTCCACGGGCAGATCTGTTGCAAGTTACTCTCTTTTCGACAATAACCCAGCGTTTGGAAACGACCAGTGCATGATAGCGTGGGCGCTTGTTTAAAGTGAGTTCGGAATCTATTACACTGTAGACAGAACTGTCGACAGCATAATTTGATAAGCTGGTATTGTTCGCTTTCACAGCGTAGATGGTCATGACTGGAAGTTTGATAAGAACGGGATGGTAATGGATAGTGTATCCTGGAAGTAAATACAGAGTACGGCTGCTCACAGTCCCTGAACCTCAATATTTTCCCTATAGCCACTGGGCGAAATAATTTCCAAATTTTGCTAGCCAGTCGGGCTAGCTATGTCTGAAAGTTACTAGCCTACAAAATAATTCATTATTCCGAAATTTGAATGTAGACACGGGTTTCATCATTTTGCTGCTAATATGAAGAACTTTTTTATCAGGCCATTATCCTGCATGATTTAAAAGTGTCTTATAACTTAACAATTGGGAGAGACTGATATACTGATATACTGATATATTCGCTAGCCAGTCGGGCCAGTAGAGATTTTCTGGCCCGATCGGTTTTTCAATAGGCACATTCTAGCGGGCCAGTGGCTATTTCGCAAACTGAATACTGCCCAGCCCTCCCTGCAATGCTAAAGTCCTTTATGAAGCATGTCTAGATTCCCTCACGTTCGGAACTGCCCATATAACTGTGATTCCTTTTCAATTCAAATGGGTTTATTTGTTACCATTAAAATTATATATATTCAGGGACTAGTCTAAAGCCAGCCCCACGCTGTTTCGTTAAACATACAGGTGATGATGTTGTTTGCAGACACACTGGAACATCATGGGTGGGATGTGATTGACAAGCATACACTTTTATCAGAGAATTTCAATGGTCCTTTGACATATTGATTTCATATTGGGTATTATTTCCAACCTCAAAGAACAGGGATGGGGTTAATGTATCCAGCACCGGCAGTAAGCAATATATGGCAATGCGTCAAGTATACTCTGCAAGCGATTTATGTGCGGTCACTCTCCGTGCTGCTATTCTATTTCCAGTTCTTTTCAAGAAATCTGTGGTGGATGGTTTACGTCCTATATTCGCCGCATAGTTGGCTTGTCATTTCCAGACCCTTGCTCGGGGATTTCCCCCATGTGGCCCAGTGACCCAATATTCGCGGTGTTGTATCCCCTTTGTGAACCAGACTCTCTTTGTGGAGGCGACTAACGGCATCGGGTGGTCAGGCTCGCTGACTTGGTTGACACATTATCGTATCCCAATTACGTAGATCGATGCTCCTGATGTCAATCACAGGATTGAATGTAACAGACTATAAAACTTCTCAGTGCGACGTTAAACAACCAGCCATCAAACCAGATCTCGAGTCGTTTTGTCGCTGAAATAATACCGATGCGAAGGTTCCCCACGCCAAAGGTTTGAAGTGTTAGACCCGACTTACTTTGGATTTTCTAAACGTGATCGGACTAATAGGATTCCCACTCACACCCCCACTCCTATAACCTAATGATAGGTTGAACTGTTATGAAGTTTCTGCCGTTCTTTGTATTCAGGACGTGTGTCTGTCTAGCATTGTTCAAATATGGCTTTCTTTGACAAGCGTTGTCACAGTGATAAGAAAACGTCATTCGTGTCTCGGAATTAAAGCTTTATCTGGTTTATATGCAGCAAAGGTCAGATCTTCTTTTCTTTAGAACAAGACATTGATTTCGCCCGGGACGGGTAATCTCACAGTGTTATTCTTGTATGAAAAAGGCACCCTTACCTCCATCCACTCAGACCGCATTGATCTCGGGAGTATAATGGAGGCATATGTTACCATGTGCCGACAGATGAGATCTTAGTGTACAGCCATTGTAAAACGTACGTCCGTCCTCGCGTTTGTGGCGACCTGTCATTCGAAGCTATTCACCTGGCACGTAACGACAAATAGTCTGAGGCATTGTTCAGAGTTTGGTCAGATGGTCGCATGGATCGAATTGTGTTGATAAGCACGGTAAAGTTTGTTACCATCCTCGATAATCTCCAGGATATATGTTCCGATAAATCTCCACTAGTACCATGGATGCATCTACGGCTCGGCCCGATAAATGTATTACCTCCCCTTGCTGGCTTTTTATCCAATCAGGTGTCTACGCTGGGAAGTTGAGCGTACCAATCACAATGCTTCTATAACTCAATTCCGCTTCTTTTATCTAACCGATTAAACTTGGCAAAACATTTGTTGCAGGGGTACCCTGAACGAGGTAGAAGGAGTTCTTGCATATATTTTTGAAGGTTTCAGACCTGTCAATTCGTCTGTATGATTTCCCCCCTAAATCTGAGTCGCACTGCGAGCAATCCTTCGCGGCTGCGGCCGCCATCTTTGTTAACACTGGCAAGCTCGGTTGTAACGGCTTATCTGATTGGCTACCATGAGAAGGTGGAGCCAGCAAAAGAAGTTAATACAATTATCGGGCCGAAGATGGGATAAGCTGACTAACCTTGGCGTAACTGAGAAACTGCTCAACAGAAAAATGCACTCACTGTTGCTACGGCCGTGCAGCTTTAGCTGTAACTGTAGATGGATGTTACAAAATGTGCTTCTAGTTACATAATGTTTGTTATGCAAAACCCACCAGCTGTTGCTTGGCTAAATGTACTTTACTTCCTCACACCCTGAACAGGAATATATAACGTTTGTGATCATAACAAATAATAACAGCCTTCAGTGTTATTCGTAACAAAGCTCAGTGAAACTGGACGTCAAACTATCTATCTTCTCTGAACAGGATGCCGTTATACAAAGCGATCTTAGCCCTAGGGTGATCGTAACTCCTATACCTTAACATCTAGACTTACGACTGTCGTAGCGCTAAGGTTGTTTTGTACAACGGCACCCACATAGGGCTGAGAAAACAGTTATACGACCGTACAGCGATTAAAAAAATAAGACATTCTTGTAATTGTGAGTCGAGTTAACACATATAAAAAATATTTGAATCTTTCACAATTTACAAGAATTTAGATTCAATGTATTTACATACAAATCACGTTGACTTCTAAACATGTTAGGGAACAGTCAACTCGTATATGTCAACGGCGGAACCAGCTTAGTATCAAGACGAAGAATACGTTGAGTTCAAATGTGGTGTATCGGGTTCAGCAGACTTGGAGATGATGTGGATTCTCAATATATTTAATCTGGTGAATCGAACATGCCGCATCGGCCATTACAGCTCATCCCAAGATGCCTTGGGGCAGGGAGCGGTCACTTACTTCCGCTCCGAGGGGACCGTTAATTTACAGTGTCGTTCAGCTACAGAAGTGATCGACTGTTATACGCTACAACAAACTTCTGTAGTTAGTTATACAAATACCCAAATGACAAGACAGCAACGAGTGGAGTTACAGCTCAACCTCGAGCGTTTCCATCCTGCTCATGGTCGTCCTTACACGGACTACCTAATAATACAAAATGTAAACACACACACACGTGTTGGCTGGCGGGTCAATATACGATGCAGTGTTGAGGAAGATTATGAATGGAGATGGAATGGAGATTAGCGGCATACAAAATTATTGCATTTTGCTGATACATGTCTTGGCTACAGAGTGTTTGACCTTGGAATTAAATGTGTATTCGAACATCGAGTGTTCTTAATCAGTCGCTATGGCAGAATGTGAATTTAGAATTTTAACATGTTAAAGGTAATTACGAAAAAACGCATTTCATAATGCATGTTCCTAATATTGTTAGGAAATAGAAAGATGTTTAAATTTAATAACGTGCATATCACTATGCATTGAGTCAAACAAGGTTGAGATGTGTCCTTTATGTTGAAATAATATGTACAAATCAGGTTTACGGACACATAACGTCTATGCCAGCTGGATGTAATGGTGAACTTTCAGTACTATACAGTACAATACTGACATGGACAAGGTACATAACATGAATCTGGGAATATTGACGTTTGTGGCGACAGGTGGTTGGGCCAAAGGTAACAACATGAAGAGGTTGCAGGTCCGTATCCTTCTGGGTTTCTGAAAGTGTGGTGATCATGACGTTGTTGTTGCTTTGAAACATATAGAAATTAAATTTTGAATGTCTAAAAATTATGTCAAGTATGTGTTGATGATTGGGGGTTGAGGCTGGGAGAGATGTAGACCGTTCCCACAACTCAACCCTAAACACGATGTTAAACATGCTCCTCAAAAGGTTTAGACTCTAACCACATCAAATTTAGATACAAAGAACGTGTTGTGTCTAGGATCTGAACACGTATTTTTATATCGAGTCCAAAATATTTAAAAAAATAAAATAAAAAAAATTAGAAGCTTGAATATACGTTTTTGAATTGCTTACTTAAGTTCTTAATGGCTAACTTGATCCACGGTACTGACAGCGTCAGTGATACGACATCTTAATAAATAGTATATAGTCTTGTGTCTTAGTTTATGACAAAAAATGGACAATATCTAAATAGGCGAAGACTTCGTCTCATGTCCGTTCCCGGTTGTTGTTCTTAAGTCTGAGCCGTAGCCGATGTTGGTCGTGTCGGAGTCGGGAGTGTAGATCGCATGGTTGTCAACGTGGCATCACGTGCCAGACATTCGCCCCTCTCTATTCCCAAGTGTTGTTCTTCCATCTGAAGGTGCCAGAGCTAATGTTGACTGTGTCGGTGTCGGGAGTTTAGTCACCGTGTTCACTACAAATGAATGCCCGAGCATGTCAATTTCCAGCGGCGATAGAGGGCGTCTTTCATTACGTGGTATTGATCTGGGTGCACTGGGAGATGCTTGACATCACGGCGTTCGGCACTCTGTGGAGACCCTTGTTCGCTCCCGGCATCGCCAACATTAAAACAGTTTTTCTTACTGAAAACATTAACTGAAGTAGTGACATGTTGGTAGCAAATGTGAGCCTATAAAAACATTCTTCAATGCCATTGAGATATTTGTAACTTTCTAATTGCCCACACATAGAAACACCCGCATATTGATGTTGTGTCACACCGCAATGTTAATCATGTAACATCACTGCAGTTAACATCACGACAGTTAACATCACTGCAGTAAACATCACGACAGTTAACATCACTGCAGTTAACATCACGACAGTTAACATCACTGCAGTCTACATCACGACAGTTAACATCACTGCAGTTAACATCACGACAGTTAACATCACTGCCGGTAACATCACGACAATTAACATCACTGCAGTAAACATCACGACATTAACATCAGTGCAGTTAACATCACGACAGTTAACATCACTGCAGTTAAGATCACTGCAGTTAACATCACGACAGTTAACATCACTGCAGTAAACATCACGACAGTTAACATCACTGCAGTTAACATCACGACAGTTAACATCACTGCAGTCTACATCACGACAGTTAACGTCACTGCAGTAAACATCACGGCAGTTAACATCACTGCAGTTAACATCACGACAGTTAACATCACTGCCGGTAACATCACGACAATTAACATCACTGCAGTAAACATCACGACATTAACATCACTGCAGTTAACATCACGACAGTTAACATCACGACAGTTAACATCACTGCAGTTAAGATCACGACATTAACATCACTGCCGGTAACATCACTGCAGTAAAGATCACGACAGTTAATATCACTGCCGGTACCATCTCGACATTAACATCACTGCAGTTAACATCACGACATTAACATCACTGCCGGTAACATCACGACTGTTAACATCACTGCCGGTCTCCGTAGGCCTTTAATGATACTGCTTACCACCACACTGGCACCGATAATATGTGAAAATGAAATAGGAGACATCTATGTAAGCAGATTTACGTGCATATGAGTGGGCGGCTAGCAAGAATCGGTGAGGACCTTTGTACATGATGATTGCATGAAGAACGGCATATGTCCACGTTTGTCCATACAATACGTCATTGCAGGAGACGGGAAATCACACGGTGTCGTGTTGCTTCTGAATGCCAATAATACTGGGCTTCAAAAATAATATTTGTCTGTTTCAGTATTGAATCAGATGTTAGGCATGTAATTGGACTGTTTGATCTACTTGGAGTTAAACATCTACCTTTTATGTGTCCTGATTGTGAGCTCTGAACACACCGCATCGTGTCTGCCTGCCACATACTGTTTGTCATGATGTATCTCTGCAGGAGAAGCCAGTGAGCTTGTTTCGTGTTTCGGAAACGTTCGTACAATCACAGTGTTGTTGCCTTGTATGTCGTGCATGTGGCTTGCATTGCTGGTTGTCTGTGTCCTGCCTGAGTGCCGCAGTTACTGGGCAATTATAGTCTGTTTGCAGTGAAAACGTACCGATGAATTTCACTTTGAACAAAAATGTAAATCAAATAAATCGAAATTAAGATTGCGAATCCTCATAATTTTACCTTGCCATTTGAACGTTTAAACCTGAGAATTTCATTCAACTTAGGATAAAAGTTGTTTATCAAACGATCATAGTTTCAAATCGCTAATATTGGTTTGTATTACAAGCTGGTATGCACATTAAATGAAACACCGAGAACAAGTAGGGTTGGTCTAAGTTAACGCTCATCACGTACCGCATGTGCATTTGTTTCACTGTTCCAACTACTGCACTTACCCCTTTGTAATACAAACCAGTAATAGCGATTTGAAACTATGATCGTTTTTATCCTAAGTTGAAAAAAATTCTGCGTTTTAAATGTTCAAATGGCAAGGTAAAATTATGAGGATTCGCAATCTTAATTTCACTTTATTTGATTAATTTACATTTTTGTTGAAAGTGAAATTCGTCGGTACGTTTTCACAGCAAACAGACTATAGAAGTTTCATTCAAGTCATCTTGTTCCATAGAGCAAACGTTTCAAATGAAACTTTCAAAATTTTAGAGGAATTTTTGTGTAAGTTATTTTTTCAGATTGGTTTGAATTTTAAGTAAGATGTACTGATCTTAAGTCTTGGGGGGTCACCAACATTTTGTGCACATTTTGCTTATATTTAACCATCTCTAGCGGAATGCGGGTTGGCCGGTGACGGAAACTAGGTTTGATCGTTAACATCAAGCAGCCTGTATATGTTCAGTTTTGCAATGTAAGGGCCTTTCTTGTCGTGTTCGATCGCACAGCCGTGGCAGCAATAGACGATGACTGATGTACTTGTTGTTACCTAGCCTATCTCACAGTAACTGAACCGCATTATTCCGCCTTCTGGCCGGTCCTTTCTGCCCTGCTAATGCCTTAAATAAAACCAACAAACGGAATTATTTGTTTAAATCAAAATCATAAATATTTAGAGACTATAAGTGATAGTGTAGTTGTTACCCTACAGGGGACTTGCTGGCTCCGAGAATATTGCATTGATGATAAATCTACTTTGTGCTTTACAAACATCCTAAATCTGAAATACTACTGGTGTTTTGGGGACGTTTGTGCTTTGCAACAAAGTTCTTCCGGAAATAGTGTAACAGATAATCATGGAGTGTTAAACATATGGATTTAGCTTCGGAGAATAAGACGCACGAATATTAAAGAAATGAAAGGACATAGAGTAATTGACTCTAAAAATGAACTTGTAACACATACACCACATTTTCACCACATCATAACTGTGGTGAATGTAGTTCTCCATTTAAGCACGGTATGTTCCACACTATCGCTAGAAGGATACTTCAGTCTCGATGGTATCCACCTTGGAACTTAGTACTCACTGCATCTCCTCAACCCTATATGTGGATATGAGCGCCATATAAGCGGACTATTACTAGTTTTATTATTACTATACTGTTCAGACCACCGTCATCGCCCGGCCACTTCTTACGGCAATGTTACCACCACTTGAACAGTTTGGGCTAAGCGGGCGGCGTGAAGTAACAAATGAGGGTATTGAGAAGTCTTCAGTGACACAATAGGTACATTGGTATGGCCATTTATCCCTACAAAACTTTTGTCCACAAGCAGCAACTCTGGCGGATGGCCAGCCGCCTGTGTGACGTCATGTGATCCTAACGCTCTTCCAGGTCATGCACTTGAGCTGTATTGCTCTCAGCTAGGTGGATCTAGTGCCGTTAACTCCTTGTCATAATGTTCTTACGAACAAGAGACAGACAGATAGATAAATGCTACATAAACTACACACATATACTTGCTCTTCTTTGAAGAGCTCGGCCAGTTCCATGAGACAATTTGATTGGGGATTGTAATTGATAGGAGGTTGTAATTGATTGGGGATTGTAAGGTTGTTGTTATGACCTCATCTTACAAACGGTTTGAGTGAGTGACAGAGTGAGTGAGTGAGTATAGATTTACGCCGCTTTTACAAACGGTTTGATTTTCAATGGTACGTTTAGGTTGAATATACTTGTGTTTGTTATTTCCATAGAATATTATCAAAAAATAATTTTACAAACCTATTGATTTGAAGTCATTGACGACACAGCATGCCATTAGCCAGAAACTGAATAAAACCAATGTGTGGTCAATGGACAACTAGTTATCTATGGGAAAACATTTAATGGTATTCATAATTTGAAGTCCCTGGTGTCTCTCATGACGTTAAACAGTGGAAAACGTACTCAGAATGTATGCACACAGGTCATTGGGACAATTCATATTGTCGAGATACAGGGCCAAGAGACTGACGGGTCCACAGGGGTTGTCTCGGTCGTACTAGCTAATCTCCAGTAACAATGGTGTTCAAGGTAGGGATGCATTATGGCAACAGCTTGTCGCCCCTGACGGGTCTCGCGGGTGAATTGGTCAAGGCTTTACGGCGATACAAGCCGTGTCGGGATTTTAGCGACCAGAAACACAATACCCCGCTCCCTTGGAATGTACCGACCACTAATTACCCTTCAGATCGCCATCTGCACTTATAATTTTCATCACCCGGGGACAAGACAGTAAAAGGCTGAGGCATCATTTTACTCTACAAACTTGTTGGGGCAGAGCCTGTGGTGTTTTGGATACTGAAATGATCAGCTCGTACGGGCTTTCATACTTCCTGGAATTTAATGCATAATTTTCGTCAGTTGGCGGCAAACATGGAATCTGTTTCATGGAGGTTTACAACGTTTTGGACAAGCATGGCAATTGGTATTTCCTGCTGAAAAAATATGACTTTCTACAGCCCAGCAGGACTTCATTCGTTCTGTTTCATGGGAGGTGAATGTGTTTCCTGTGCCAGCAATGTCGGTTATACTGATAAATACAAGCTCTCCCGTCCGTAGTGTTTTATTGCCCTGGCTAGATATCGAGAACAGCGGATCACATGCAGTGTTGTCAGTGTCTAGTGACGTCATAGCACCACCGGACAGTGTCCTGGACATCGTTTAATCATAGAACTGTGTTAAAGTGATGGGCATGGTTGTCATGGTAATGAAATGTACAACGTGATGGATATGTACATTAGCGCGTGTAAATCGCAGATTCAAATATCACTGTTGACATCAACAGTGTGGATTTTTCAAACGGAACTCGATGCATCTAAGATGGCCTGCCACCAGAAACCACTACTGCAAGTGACAGGTTCAGGGAAGTATCGGCTTCAACTGCCATCTACCCATGACAAATGTACATGAAACTGAAATGCCCGTAGGCCTACGTTGATATAGCTATTATTCTCTCCCTAGTCTGGACGAAATGATCAGCGTGTGACGGCTTTCTGCACACTGATTGCATGATACCAGCGGATCTGGGCGTCTTGAAATTATATGGATATTGCAAACTGAAATATTAGTGTGAGAAAGACATTAACCTACAACCATCAAAGTACTATAGTACCACTCTCCTGGCAACAAACTGGCTAGTGTTCATCTCGCACCAAGCATTCTTGATTAACATACAGGTTTCTGTTATTTGATTCTCGTTTGGGTGATGAGCTGTTAATATGTTGCACGTCATACCTGGATCAGTTGCACTAAAAAGGGGTCAAATGCCGATAGAAGTGGGGAAAGTATTCACCATATACTTGACCTGCCATGAATATAACACAATGTGCTCTATTGGTATATCCAGCGTACACAGGCTGATGGCATGAGAGATACCGCGCCATATGTTAGTAGGTCCTGGAGTTATTATTGTGATATATACGCCTCCACTAGTGCCATATGGATATCATTTAGACATCGGTATATATTCAAATACGTTGCCGGCCAATATCATTCATTAAGCTAAGAGTTGGATCCATATTGAAATCTACAGCACTGTGCCATACATACATTGAATCTTTTAAAGGGAAATTGGGAAACTGACACTGGAACCAGGAAACTGACAACCACTGGATGAGTGACATGTGGTGTACATTGTTTATGAAACAGGTGGGACTTTGGAACCAGTCCGTGACATACATCACAATGGATGCAGTCCACACCTCCTAATTCAGAATTCTTGTGAAGGTTACAGAATGGTACTAAATACCCTAACAACAGTGGTTGGGAAAATATGAGAAGACCGTTACCCGTGATTGGATACATAATCGTGAAAACCTGAGTACATGCAGAGGCACATAGGCAATCATCTTATGAAACTGAGGCTCATAATTATTTCTCGGATGTGTGATAAACCTCTAATATGACACCATGTGGTAAACACATGATGGCGGCGTGATGGCTGTGTTCTGGCCTTTGTCACCGACTGTGTAATTAACAAGCCTGCCCTTGATGTCCCGCACAACAACAAAAGGTGACGTTGTCACTGACGCAATAGACAAAGCAGAATATGAAGAGTGTAATTAGAACCCAGTGTCATAGTTCATCCAGCTGGCCAGGCATTTAGGCTGGCTGACAACCAGTGATCCTGACAATAGACTGTAGTCACCTTTTGGTCATTAGCATCGGGAACTGTTACACGCAACTAGCCATCCAGACTGACCATCCAGAGAACAGTTGAGTACAATCAGAGACCCAGAAAACAGTTACGTACAACCATTCATCCAGATTCAAAATCCAGAGGACATTTACTTACATACCGCCACCCGGAGAACAGTTACGTACAACCACCCATCCAAAGAACAGTTGAAAAAACCAGCAAGAGAACAGCTACGTAAAACCAGCCACCCAGAGAACATTTCAACCAGCCACCCAGAGAACAGATACGTAAAACCTGCCACCCGGGGAACAGCTACGTAAAACCTTCCACCCAGAGAACAGTTACGTAGAACCAGCCTTCCAGAATACATGCGTATACTATTCCGTCACCTGGACGGATCTGGGAATACCAGTATAGTTGTAGACATCTATAGAACTTGGCAGAATGCAATTAAGTTCTGTCGTGGTGAATTGACTTCAAGTCGGCGTCCTGTGAAGCACCTTACTGATCTCACTTGCAGGAGCGTCATTTGCCTTCACCGTAGAGAAAGTTTACGAAATTCAGTGTTCTTGTGTGAAATTACACTTGGAGGCAATACAGCGGATGTATTCACGGAACCACCCCAGCTATTTCTGATTTTTTGTTGAAAGACGTTATACAGCAAAATTTTGATAACTGAAATTGATTGTGCTTGTTTGAAACGACGTCCCACCACTTAACGAAAGAGCGCAGGTTTTGTATGTACGTGTGTTACGGAAGTGACAATTGACGCTGATTGAAACTGTTGATGCCGATGCACATCGCAATGACATTGACGGATTTAGCATCCTTCTTCGAGTGTTCGGACTGTGGACAGGCGTTCACATCAGTGGACGTATTTAATAAACATATCTGCTTAAAACCAGAGACCCGTGAGTATTAACCAAATTTATTAACATAAACACTTTAAGAGTATATGTACGTGTTTTGTTTAAACAAGGACGCATGCATACAAATCAGTATTATAGAGAGTCGGGATGTTTTAAGGTACGTGAGTTGTCTCGGGTTGGTTACCGTATCCTCCCAATCATGCATCACTGTAGCAGCTGATGAACGTCCACGATATAAGGGATCGATCTCTTAATAAGTCTGCCAAATGTGAACTTTCAGTTAAACGGAACGTCTACGTCTTTGGTAAAAATGTATCGACGAATGTAAACTTTCATACAGATTTCGAAACGAAAAGGGTGTCGTTTTTCAAAACAAAACAATGTTTTTAACGCGTAGAAGAAATTAGCCGGAGGCCTGTAAATGTGTTATGGGCGCAAACGCATTCTACTTTGAGAAAGATTCACAATTCCAAATTTGAGAAAGGTCCACACAAAGATGCCAGCAACGGTTATAGCATTGGTAGAGTATGATGTTGTTACCAGGGTACCGGTTGTAATTGAGGAATTATTGATAATCTAGTTCAGGCGATAGTGCTTTGTTGTGAACAACCCAACAATCAGATGACCATCAGTGCTGACCAATAACCATGTTATGCAGTAGACAACAAGTGTGAGCTGTTTCAATAGAACTGAAACACATAGCGTTGTCTTGACATTTATCATTGTTTGTTTATAGATTGAGTGACACATGCTCTTGAAAACACACCTAGCCTTTTGTAACATATATTAGCTACTAACAATTAGTGCTGGTATTAGCATTCAACCTGCGATACGATACATCAAGATACTAAAAGTTTAGTTACGACGATATATTGCCAAAGTATTGTGCACTGAAGCTGCGATACGATACAAATGCCGATATAAGGGTGGCGATACGATACGTATCACGATATAAAACCTTTAATTCTAACACCAACTATAAAAGACCTTAAGATCAAAACAAAAGCAATGTTTATATGAAACTTTATTTGAAAAAAGTCACATTATACACTTTTTAAAAACAAGTACAAATTAAGTAAAATATAATACTGTTATAAACAGAATAGATAAAAAACACCTTTAATGTCTGCATGTTGCTGGATGCAGTCAGTGCAGTCACATAATAGAATGAAGATTGTGCTGATTTTAAAAACAGTATATCTTGACAGATATCGCGATTCGGCAATATTTAAAGTAAAACATCGATGTATCATGGCCCATTGGAAGTATCGTATCGGGATAGAGGACAATGTAAAACTTTGTATCGATTCACTGTATCGGCGATCCATGGATCGATGCGTATCGATGAATCGTCACACCACTACTAACAATATCTGAAACTTTCCACTTCTTGGCACTGAGAAACAGGGTCTAGAACATTCATATAAAAAAATATGACTTGCAGTGACGCAAAGGCATTTATTCATTTTTGAAAATGTAATTGATATTTCGGATTCCAGTATGCTCCAGCCATACAAAATCAGGGCTTTCAAATCACAATAACACATCAGCCTATTTGGTGGCCGCATAACCGCTTCACCGCTTCATCATCATCATTGTTCTACTTGCGAATTGTTCTTTCAACAACTGTTTGTAATCAGCTTGACAGTGTGATACACATCACGCAGTAGGTGAGTTTAGTTCTATGCCGCTTTTAGAAATATTCCAGCAACATCACTGCTGGGGACACCAGAAATGGGCTTCACACATTGTACCCATGTGGGGAATCGAACCCGGGTCTTTGGCGTGACTAGTGAACACTTTAACCTTTAGACTACCCACCGTCCCCGGGTGAAAAAAAAAACATACTTGACGTCATCCTAGTTAAATGCAGATAAAGAAACTAAACTTGGAGTCATGGTAGGCCGTGGAGTTTGTAGGGATTAATGATTGTATGTAGATTTGCTGGAACGAACGTAAAGTACCGTATTAAACAAAAAAGGTTCAGTTCAACTGACTCATTCAGCAAAAGAGAAAGAAGTTGAATTAAATATATATCTAGAGATCTATAGCTGGATCACAAGCACTTTGTTTGCACATTTGCATAAAATAATCATAGCGCTGCGTCTATCGGGCAGCCATACCCGTGGTTGATCGTAGGTTGACGAGATACGATGACAATTACTGAGGCTAGAGTCTTTGCGGCAGGGATCATAGTAACGGACGTCATGCGTGTCATGATCACCCTGATTTCAGTAACCCATTACATAATATACCGAGAAGAAATTATGTCGCACATCTGTCTCCTTTCCCTGCACCTAACAGAAATGTTAAACTAAAGTACTGTCGGAAATGCTAGAAAAATGCTTTTTAGCCTTAATATCTTTACAAAGGTGATAAATGTATTATGTTGTCAATATATCAACTCACCTATAGTGTACCTAATTTTTATTTCAATTGATTTAACATTCCCATGGATTTAAAGGGCAGTTTACAGGAGAGAATTTGGTACCAAAACAACCACTTAATATTTTTTCAGAGTTCAACAACAGAAATCTGAAATAGTCTTTACATTTATGCTAATAATACAGGTGGTGTAAAATATAAATACGGTTTTTCTTAAACAAATAAATGTTGAATGTTTGTGTTACTTTACTTAATTATCGTTTCTTTATTGAAGAAATGTTAATATAAATGTTAAATCTTGATAAATAAGTTTCCCGTCATGCATGCACATCTTTATCACAGCCTTCACTATGGCCAACTATTTGCAGACGATTGTTGCCAAGGTTTATAAGTTTTTTTGTGCTTGAAAAATACAGAGGTAAACCTTTCATTAGTATAGAAATGGTTTAAAACAGAACTTGTAGAGCTGTTGGTATGTCTTACCAACAAGTTTACAATATTGTAAACAAATCAGACAAGACAGGGACCGTCTCAAATGCAAAACCGGGACGTAAAACCATCCTTGACAACTTTGACAAGGGAGTTCTTAGACGGGCGGTCTACAAACTTTAGGAGAAGAAAAATATATATATTCTAAAGAAGCTACACCAGTGACTTCGTTAAATCTTTGGCCAATGTTCACAACTAGATTAAACTGACTGAATTACATCCATATTTTTGCAATGAAATATACTGTTGACATGCAAAACGTTTATTAAAACGTTGCACATTTCTACAATCAATCGATAAGATAACACAAGTGATATGATTCTTTCCAAGGTACAGTAATTCGTATGTTTATTTCACAACAAACCCACATACACAAATGATCCCTCACATAACCAATACGTATACTATACGTACACATATTCAACAATTTGAAGAAAACATCTATTGAGATGACCCTTCCCCCGAGCGTGTGCTCAGGTGTCAATTTCACCTGTCGATACCGTGCATGCCGATGACGTAACACAGGCAGTTAATGTTTGTATCAAATAACGTCCCCCTACCCCTTATTTTTCTAAGTTTTTGGTATTTTCATCAGTAAAAACGCATTTTAGGGCATGTCTCAAAATTTATTCCCTCGGTCTACATTAGGTAGATGTTTCTTAAAGTGATATTTGTTATTTAAGTAACTGTAATACCTCTGAATTTTAAATATAACTCAAAAAGCATTTTTCTAGCATTTCCGACAGTACTTTAGTTTCCCCCATTGAGGGCGTTAGTTAGCAAGGGATAGTAACAGTCGGAGTATCTTGACATTTCCATAACAGAAATTAAAACCCTATGATTACCTGGCAAAATCCAAAATAACATTACTTTGAAGAAATTGTTCACGCAGATGATGATATGCATACTCGTATTTCTAACATTCGTGGTCTAAGGGAAATACATTTGCTATGCAAATTGTGATTTAAAGTAAATGCGAAAGTTAGATTTTACAAATATATGTTATATATATTCAACCAAGCGGAGCCTATGCTCTTGTCATGACGTGACTGCGTGCCCCTGCATCATTGTTGCTGATCGTTTTCAATCTTCGACTAAATCAAATTTAGAATCAATTTTGTTTATAACTAACGACATGCAACCGGTCCATTCAGCTTACATAATGCAATTATTACTTCCCCTTTAGTCCATGGCTCTCAGCAAGAGTGTATAATGTCATTAGATTAGTCGTCATACAAGTGTCATTAAGTGGAAGTCAAAAGCTTGTCACGGGCTAATCCTGCCTTCAGAAGTCCCCGACACTTGTCGCTGTGCGCTGTATGTATTATTCATGGAACCAGTTTGGGCAACATCGCTTTGACCTCATGGGATCATCATTTGCATAGGTGGGGCTGTAATAGTTTCCCAGCTTTCCTTAAGTGGAAACATCTCACCTACCATTAAGAAAGTGAGGTACTAGGATGGCATACGACAGTGCTTTCTATCAGCCACGAATGGCTCGGAGACATATGGTTAAGAGAGCTCTTCACATGGAAGTCCTGGAACTCATGGCAAAGGGTAAGTTTAGTTATGTTCAAAATGTCCATTTCATTGTTAATATCAGTATCCAAATGATAAAAATACAACGAATTGTTGAAAACGTCAGCAACTTTTATGATATATAATTTACAACTGATTCCCGTAAATACTATTACAATTGGAAAACACAGCAATGTAAAGTCGTTATGTTTACTCGCATTTTTGAAGTAACAATAAAAAATTAAATTTTTGGAAGTGACAAACATTATTTTAAGTACTTTCAAAGAGATGCAATAACTAAGTCAAATGTCAACTAATGCCACCATACTTCCTTTGAAGAATATATTTTACTTGAATATAAATATTTATACAAATTCATTGCATCTACAGCTGCTACATAATTAATTGCAATTGTCGAGAAGTCTGTAGAGATTGTTGCTTCACAGCTGACAGGTATTGGGTAGTTGTGTGGGTTGATGCTGCATATATCGCGTCTTGTGTTCTGCTGGGCCATACAGTAGAATGGTTATACTGAACCGTTGGTCTGACGTATAATATTGCCCCAAAGTGAACCAGAGGCTATCGCATTAGCCGACACAGAAAGCCTGATGCTAATTGTCACGACATTTCCCCTTTCCTGACTTTAGCAATTATATCATCTGTAATCCCGATACAAAATTATTCTGTTTAGGTCAATTCTGTCGGATTTGCTTATTGTAACAAATGTCCTATTTGACGTTGCTTTTGGTACAATAAGTACTCATATAATTTTTATATCAAGTTTTTGTACAATATGTACAGTCAGACAAACCTTTTCATTAAGGCTTTTGTTACAATATGTACATTCTGATCAATATTATATTCAAAGAGACTTTTAATGGAATAAGGGAAACTATCAAATACTCTTTCTATAGCGAGTTCTCTTAAGATGTGCACATTCTGACCATTATTTCATATATAGTGGATGTAGTCAGAAAAGGAAAATCCTTTAGACAGATATCCTTTTTATAGCGGGTTTTGTTACAATTAGTACATTCTGACAGATATACTTTTTAAAGAGGGTTTTGTTACAATAAGTGTATTCTTACAGTTATTTTCTTTATGAAGGCTTTTGTCAGAAAGTGGTAATCTGACCAATATCCTTTTTACAGCGAGCTTATCAGAATAAGTGCATTCTGTCATCCTTCAAAATGCAAACCGAATGAATATATACGTCATTACTCTGGAAGCTCATTTGCAAGGATCGTCATGAGGATCACTGTTCAGAAAGTCATCTTGTTGATAAGCTGTTGATAAATGACTTTGATACGTACTGCATTGGTTATGTAAACGAATCGACACTATAGAATATGCCAAAATGTTGGGCATAGTGGGAACCGTTAAGGCATATCTTGATCCATATGGTATTTGCAAAAGGAAACGATATGATCATATCTGTTAGGGAAATGATATCTAATGGGTTCTAATGGTTTGTATGATGAGATGAGGCGTACCAGTCGTTAAAGAGGTTGGGGGTCAAATTCGAAAATTGTCTTTTTCAGCCAAGCAACGTGTCTAATATCCCTGTTGGCCAGACATGCTTGAGTCCTTAGATCCCTGTTTCCTATGAGTCGATCCATATTATCCTGACTCGGGCTATTCCACTCATCAGTGAGAGAAACACTGAGTTCATTGGTAGTGGTATGTGTATTTTGACAGCATATATTCATCTGCCAATGTCGTCCCACACATGTCCAATGGGGCAAGGTCAGGGATGGATAACATGGCATGGATGTCTGTCAGGAATCGGTCACAGACCTAACATGATGAACTGCGTTGACTGATTCATGACGATAGCATACACGTGTGAGTCTGCCACTGACAATATGAAGGGCAGTTCGACCAGTCATTGTCATATCACCATAAGGGAACCGTCACAAAACAGATCGTCCTGTATGACGTTAATGTCCGGCAACGTCCCTTAACGACCCTATCATATCGTCTTCAAACTCGATTCCGTCGATCATGGAAGTCAGGAAAATGAACCTCCATTCTCCAGACAACAGGTCGTTACCACAACGTCGTGTATCCCTGTACTGACGTTTACTGTACCATTGACACCACTGATGTAAATGGCGTTCAGTAGGTTGTGGGGTCATACGCGAACGCCGTGCACATGGAACCTGCACGTGAAACGTTACAAAGCCGGAGAACTGTTGTCTTTTCCCCACCGCACTCACTTTAATCCATGCTATTGATTTTGTATCCAGCACCTTGTTCAGAGACAAGGCCAGTGCCTAACTGCCCTCGTGGGTTGACCCGTCTGTAGCGTCACTTATCTGATGGATCACAAGTTGATGCAAATACTCACTTACTCATAGCTGGACGTTCGGCACCAACCATCACCATGAAGGGTGAGTTAACAGCATCTTCCAACAGCAACAGAAAACATGAAGTATGGTTGGTCATTGTACAACAGTAAATCGCACCAGCAATCCATTGTGGTCAAGCAGAAATCATTTGGAATGTCACAATAAGGGAAGTAAATACACAAAGTTAAATTCTGACCCCCACTGACTAACTATACCAACCAAATGTATTTTCCATGGAATCTCTTTTGTTTTTTTCCTGAAATCACTGACTAAAGAGATAGAAAGAGCCGGGTTGTAAAGCGTTTGGTGGTCACAACGCAAACATTGGTTCGATTTAACGTTTGGTGCAAAAATGTTAAGCACACTTCCACCCTTGGCACCCGACGTCGTGGTATGGCATGAATATAATTCTAACGACTTTAAGAAAGACTGAAAAGACAATGTTTTATGGTTTATCGACATTATCCTCTTTGGAGACGTTATCGACAGAGTTTACGTCTGACGTCACTTCATGTCAATAAGACAAATTGTTAATGAAATTATCACACTATCATCTTTTCGGTTATGTCACCTGTCACAGACAGTGAATTTTGTTAATGCATTTAATATGATAACAAAAACTGATCGGATGAATAGGATAAGGTTAACACCAAGCACAGTTAGTTTTCCCGTTTGTATATTTATCATAATATACTTAAAGAACTTATTGAGCACCCCCTGTATTTTTGCAATGATAGGTTTTCAACACGTACATAAAATTTCTCGTGTTGACCACGATGGAAAAACATGAGTTTTGCTGACCCGTATGATCCTTTGACTCATGTTATGATGGTAATTGCTCATTGTACAAGTATGGCCCAAGAATGTTTATGAAGCCCATTTCTGGTGTCCCCCACCGTGATATTGCTGGAATATTGCTAAAAGCGGCGTTTTAAGCCATACTCACTCACTCAGCAATGTTGAATATATAAGTGAGTGAGTGAGTAAGGTTTTACGCCGCTTGTAGCAATATTCCAGCAATATCACGGCGGGGGACGCCAGAAATGGGCTTCACACATTGTACCCATGTGGGGAATCGAACCCGGGTCTTTGACCACCCTATTGTTTCCTCTTATTAGAGTTAATATGGTATGCTGTGACAGATTAACTTACTATTGGTATATGTAAGCATCACTTTCTTCAGTGGTATATCCATGTGTTAAATGAGACTGCTCATATCTGTTTTTCCCTTTGGCTCGGGTCTCGTAGGAAATTGTCATGTAATCCATTTCATGCAGAGATTCGCGAACTTCCTGTCATACATACTAGTATTTCACACAAGCTGATTTACCAACAGTCGTGTCACGAGAAGGCCAGGGGAGGACAGTATCATTGTTTGAAGATACAAATACAATGTCGTCCGCGCACCTAAGCACATCGATCGCAACACGGCAACAAACGTCTCTTATTTTTTGTGGTTTACGTGACTAAACATGCTGATATGCATCATATTTACCTAGAAATATAAGTTTTATTGACGACCATAAGATTCTAACGTTGCATTATGCCATACGGTTGTCCTTACCGGCGTTCTGACGATATCGCTTGCTGTCCAGTAATTCCGCGCAGCAACTGATGCGCATAACATCCAGCTGGAGATCCGAAGTATGGAAGCGTATTAGCGCCAGAATATTTTCAAAAATCACTTCATCACTATAAGGAAGAGTGTTTCATATTAAATCCAATTATGAATAATGAAGAAAAAGGTTTAAAAGTCTGAAGTAAACGAATTTTCATAAAACTGTCAATTTATCTGTCAATTACTGTTACTTACTTACCTTTAGTGATTAAAAGCCAGTCTCTTGTAGAAATGTCCTGATTTCAAGCGTAAATGTGGTAGCAGACGATGTTTACCTTCGATAGTACGCTATTGCAGCTGCGCTGAATTACCGGACTCGTTGTATAATAATGACGCTAGGTGGCGTTAGGCGATACCGAAATGCTGTACAGATCGTCAACACAAATTAATAGGCGTTATCTTGACGGTCGATAACAATTGATTACTACGTTTCGTGTTTGATTAACGTCGAATCATATACTTATGCCGTAAAAGGAAAAATAATGGTGAAAAATGGTAAAAATAGTAATAATGTGTCCATTTATATAGCGCCAAACTCCACACCAGGTACGCTTATAGCACTGACAATGAATAGCACAGTACATCTTTACCCAAGTTGCCTGAAGTCGCTAGAAGGTTATAGTCATGTGACTTATTATCCTACCGGGTACCCATTTTCTGCTGGGAGAACTGAGGCAATTTTGAACAAACTCACTTGCCTAAGGTGAGACCACATGTATGACATGTGCTGCGTTGTGGGGCAGGACTGAAGTCCTAGAAACTCAGGAGTCAAGCTGCCAGACACGGTCACTCATCCAAGGACTCTTGCTTAACTGCACCTGGTTAGTGACCTGAGCTCTATGCACAGGACCGCACCACCAAAAATAGGCATGGATCAGTGAACATCAGTGACAGCACCAGGTGTTCTAGATAATGGTAAGCATGAAATGCTCAGCCGACGCTCCAGCACCCGTCACTCGGACAATTTGCTTGATGAAGCACGCCTGTCACCCAACGGTCTTGCAGGTCATGTGACAACAAGAGATGATCTTTGACTGTACACACATTGGGGCAGCAAGGGGGAGGAGCATCCTGACATCAGGCCGCTTCTCCTTGCAAATCCATGCAAGACACATGATGTAAAATTATATCCATCCGTGTAAAAACGGTTATGAACGCTTCCGTGAATGATAGATATTTTAAAAACACACTTACACTGACCTTTCCACTTTGATAAACTGCCATTTCCTATTTGTTATCTATCATTGTGTATATTTGGGCATTACATTTGTGAGTGAGGTTGACAAGAACATTTCTCATAGCAGTGTGTGAGTTTAGTTTTACGCCGCTTTAAGCAATATTCAAGCAATATCACGACGGGGGGACACCAGAAATGGGCTTCCCACACTACACCCATGTGGAGTCGAACCCAGGTCGACGGCATGACGAGCGAACGCTTTAACCACTAGGCTACCCTACCGCCCCTCTCAGCATGTTGTATCAAATATCTTAAATCTATAGGGGCGGCGGGGTAGCCTAATGGTTAAAGCGTCCGCTCGTCACGCTGAAGACTCGGGTTCGATTTCTCACATGGGTGCAATGTTTGAAGCCCATTTCTGGTTTTCCCCGACGTGATATTGTTGGAATATTGCTAAAAGCGGCGTAAAATCATACTCACTCACTCATAAACTGTCTTCATCTTGTTTCTCTGGCAGTGTCTGAGCATCATGTCTCAGAATGTGTGTAGAGTTCAGATTATAATGACCCGTACATGGAGGCAGTATCCCCCTGTGTGTCGCGTCCGGGAAGTAAGGATGCGAATTGGCCTGTTTGTGTTCACATAAGGATTTTAAGAGGTTGTACTGAATGAGTCATGTAGCAAAACAGCCTTTGGCGGTGAGATCAAAGGATAGACTTGTCTTCGCGGAGTTGTTAATAACTACTTGTGTATGGCGTACATATTCAATATTTGGGTTTCGTTTTTTCTCAAAGATTATGAAATTGAAAGAAATGAAATCTTTTCAGCATCGTTCTCATGTGTTGCTGCTCCAGCGTCATTGCATGTGTAATTGGCTTTGTAAAACACATGTATGTTGTTGGAAGTGTTTTTGTGTGTGCATATATAACGCCATATACGTAAATAGTATGACATCAGTGAACTCTCAGCGGGACTGTGTCATTTCGGAGGATAGACAAGTTAACTGCCAGTCTGACAAACATTCTAAATTCAACAACCTTCGGTCACCAAAACCTGTGTTCATTCAGTCATCAATAAAAGCCAAAATGTTAGCTATGAAAGAAACACATAAACAAACAAACAGCATCCACACATACAATTAGGTGTACCAAAGGTTTTGTTTCATCAAATTGCAAAACAAAAGTACGTTGTTCCGCAGTTTCAGTGGTTGAGAAGAGGTGCTCAATCGCATCATTGTAAAAGCAGGCATTGTGACTGCATATTTTACCCAACATAAATATATATACAATCGTATTCGACTAGGCACGGGCCATTTCTGGTGTCCCCCGCCGTGATATTGATGGAATATTGCTAAAAGCGGCGTAAAACTAAACTCACTCACTCGACTAGGCACGTGAACAAATTGTACATTGTAATGGTATATTTCCTGACAAATAACCTTCATGGAAGTTATTTTGCTTTTATATCTATTGCCATATATTAATACGAGTGATTATGAAGAGTTCCCCTCCAATGTAGTTCCTAGTACAGTTCGATATGGTCATTTTAACCATACGCCTGGACGTCCGTCAGACACGCGGTTTCACTGAGACGATGGCTCCCTGTGATTCGCAGGCATGAATCTCTTTGATTGAGACAGTGAACCCTTGTCAGTCCGCACCCCCTTAGTCCAGACATCTCTCATTTTTATGTACATAAAAGGTTTTATCCATCATTTCTTTCGTTTTTCTAAAATAAAATTACCCATCGAGGTCACATGAAACGGAACAGTCTGGATTAGCGAGGTTTGAATGCATGAATGCAATAACTTTGAATATCAGAATATTTATATGGGATCGTTTTGGGGTTTTGTAAGAATTCGAGTCGAGGCCATTCAACATTTTCTGAACATAGCTTATGACTCCAACCTCTACACGATGTACTATGCTATAGGCACAGGCAGGCTTAGGTTGAGCTGATGTATAATGAGGAACGACACGACAAGGGTCGGAACATTAAGTTAGTAACACGCTGGATAATCTCGGCATTCTGTATTCATTCAAAGTGACAGGAAGGGAATCTTTCCAAAAATAGAAAAATGGTAGGATTTGTAATCATTTATCAAATTGAATGAAAAAGTTGCAGCCAATATTTTTTGTTTATGGGAGATCCCAAGAGAAAACGATTCATACAGAGGTACGTCATTTGAATGCATCGTAAAAGTTTCTCGTGGAACATTGCGTGATCCAGAACACGTTTAATACATGTCAATACATTAACGTCGTGTTAGTCATGCAATGTGGGATGTATACCTTAAACAGAAGAAGCAACATTGACAAAGTTGTAGTCTGTCTCACAGTCCCTCAACCACGTTATTTTCCATGCTGCCTCGCCCTCCCTGAAATGCTAAAGACTTAAATAGAGCAAGTCTAGATTTCCCCAGGTTGGATCTCATTGATCTGCCTGGCCCGACTGTTTCCCGGCTTCTCTCCACTTGTGGCTGACATATTGCTTACTGCTTTGAAAGACAATATATAGATTCCAGGGCATCCGTGTGTTCAAGCTTGCAACGGTTTGCCAACAGGACGTAAGTGCCACAACAATTCCTTGTCTCTAATGGCTTCAGTCAAGCACCACATTACTCCTAAGGCGGTCTGATCCGTTAAAACCAACTTCTTCCGTAACGGAAAACCCGCGATTACTTGGCTACAGTTATGTTCTAGTGTAGAACGACAGGGGGCATGGAGTGGTGCAGCACGACACCTTGGAATATAAGGCGCTCCATGCACGTAAAGTCTTACACGGAACTATGTGCTTAAGTGGCAGTGTCTACTTACGTAGATGGTAGACACCGCTGCTGTAATAAGTATCTATCTATCTAGCTATCTGTATATGTCTAACTGGGGTCTTATTGTACCTCAGAAGTTGCTTGAAGTAGACACTTAAAGAATGGTGCTGCTGGAATATCGCTGGAAGTAAAGTTGCCTATTGGAGAGTTGAAGTCACCCTCTTATCATGCAAAGGTGAATCTTTATGTAAGATCAAAATGGGCATTAGATGAGACGGTTTCCCTGATATCTTACTCAGGTGGGTGGAAGGAAGTCTCAGTTTGACCATTAGTGAGCTATATCAGGTACATCTATAAAACCCCTGCCAAGCTTACGTTGGACGTCAGAGCCAAATTACCTTGTTTTGATTTTGACAATCCAAGCAGAAAATCAAAAGAACGAAAAACTTTGGGTCAAACTGGGTGAAATTCGGTGAGGTAAAACTTGAATATTAACAACGCAAGTCTTAATATGGGCGGATCTGTGTTGTAGTAACGTAGCAACTAAAGCAGATATTGATTAATAGGCAACGGTTATATATCAACAGGTAGCAGGTCGATATGAGCCGGGCCAAACGGCGTCATGTTTTACAAAGGTTACAATACGAGGACAATGATCTGAGGAACGTGTCGCGGTCCACTTTGAACTTGCTGTAGTGATTCTGGTTATCGTCGTCGTGAAGATACAGATATGTAGTAAGTGCTGTCACTGTCGCCTTCAACTCACCTTGCGCTGAGTGCTTCTCGTGGGCACTGGCCTTGGAGAGCGAAGAGAGTGATCAGCTTGTTTCATTTACGGCGGAAATGAAAACGGATTTGTGAGCTGTTGTTTCATCGTAGAACAGAACGAACGATTTACAATGGGAATTGCATGTTGGTGGATCAGAATGTTATTGGATCTGAAAATCTGAAAATACCTTCACGGACATTGTTTCACTGATTGCCCCTGTGCCATTGTTAATGCATGGCTTACGAAGACGTGTCTTCAAGTTACATCACTGGATTGTATGGCCTTGGTCGGGGGACACATGGTGCCAAATCTTCAGTCAGACACTACAGGTCGGACCCACTTCTTTTCAGAACTGCTGGTAAGGAGAAAACAATCGTGTTGTATATGTAGCGCTAAACTTGGAACCATACACATTAGGAGATATATTTGTTCTTTAACTTCTTGATCTGCAATTGGTTTCACCGTTGAAAGCGATATAACGATGTACTACTGTACATCCGTTATAATTTGATTTTTTGTCTAGAGAGACTAAAGTCATTGTTGTTGTATGTGCACGATAAATCTGCTTTGAAACTTGTAACCTGTTGATTGTCAACAACATGTAGGTAGAGGGGTTACATTAGTCAAATAAGAGTATATACTGGATATAAAAGATGTCTTTTGAAAACAACATCACGGGTCCAAGGTTGCTGGATTTGCGACAGGAGTCACCATATCAATACTGGTACATTATCATGCAGGGACTCTGCAGTCAAGACAGTAGTCACTATATCAATACCGGTACATTATCATGCAGGGACCCTGCAGTCAAGACAGGAGTCACCATATCAATACTGGTACATTATCATACAGGGACCCTGCAGTCAAGACAGTACTCACCATATCAATACTGGTACATTATCATGCAGGGACCCTGCAGTCAAGACAGTACTCACCATATCAATACTGGTACATTATCATGCAGGGACCCTGCAGTCAAGACAGTAGTCACTATATCAATACTGGTACATTATCATGCAGGGACCCTGCAGTCAAGACAGGAGTCACCATATCAATACTGGTACATTATCATGCAGGGACTCTGCAGTCAAGACAGTAGTCACTATATCAATACCGGTACATTATCATGCAGGGACCCTGCAGCCAAGACAGGAGTCACCATATCAATACTGGTACATTATCATGCAGGGACCCTGCAGTCAAGACAGTACTCACCATATCAATACTGGTACATTATCATACAGGGACCCTGCAGTCGAGACAGTACTCACCATATCAATACTGGTACATTATCATGCAGGGACCCTGCAGTCAAGACAGGAGTCACCATATCAATACTGGTACATTATCATGCAGGGACCCTGCAGTCAAGACAGGAGTCACCATATCAATACTGGTACATTATCATGCAGGGATCCTGCAGTCAAGACAGTACTCACCATATCAATACTGGTACATTATCATACAGGGACCCTGCAGTCAAGACAGTACTCACCATATCAATACTGGTACATTATCATGCAGGGACCCTGCAGTCAAGACAGGAGTCACCATATCAATACTGGTACATTATCATGCAGGGACCCTGCAGTCAAGACAGGAGTCACTATATCAATACTGGTACATTATCATACAGGGACCCTGCAGCCAAGACAGGAGTCACCATATCAATACTGGTACATTATCATACAGGGACTCTGCAGTCAAGACAGTACTCACCATATCAATACTGGTACATTATCATGCAGGGACCCTGCAGTCAAGACAGTACTCACCATATCAATACTGGTACATTATCATACAGGGACCCTGCAGTCAAGACAGTAGTCACTATATCAATACTGGTACATTATCATACAGGGACCCTGCAGTCAAGACAGTACTCACCATATCAATACTGGTACATTATCATGCAGGGACCCTGCAGTCAAGACAGTACTCACCATATCAATACTGGTACATTATCATGCAGGGACCCTGCAGTCAAGACAGTACTCACCATATCAATACTGGTACATTATCATACAGGGACCCTGCAGTCAAGACAGGAGTCACCATATCAATACTGGTACATTATCATACAGGGACTCTGCAGTCAAGACAGTACTCACCATATCAATACTGGTACATTATCATACAGGGACCCTGCAGTCAAGACAGGAGTCACCATATCAATACTGGTACATTATCATACAGGGACCCTGCAGTCAAGACAGGAGTCACCATATCAATACTGGTACATTATCATACAGGGACCCTGCAGTCAAGACAGGAGTCACCATATCAATACTGGTACATTATCATACAGGGACCCTGCAGTCAAGACAGTACTCACCATATCAATACTGGTACATTATCATACAGGGACCCTGCAGTCAAGACAGGAGTCACCATATCAATACTGGTACATTATCATACAGGGACTCTGCAGTCAAGACAGTACTCACCATATCAATACTGGTACATTATCATGCAGGGACCCTGCAGTCAAGACAGTACTCACCATATCAATACTGGTACATTATCATACAGGGACCCTGCAGTCAAGACAGGAGTCACCATATCAATACTGGTACATTATCATACAGGGACCCTGCAGTCAAGAGAGGAGTCACCATATCAATACTGGTACATTATCATACAGGGACCCTGCAGTCAAGACAGGAGTCACCATATCAATACTGGTACATTTCAAACCTTATCAGCAACTAATCACAAGCATCATTCCTGTGCTGACTGACACGTATGGATGACTGATAACTGTGTATCGAATGTCTGTCTTAAAAGGCAGTATGTATTTCATAGTTGTAAAGAGTGACACTTATGGCTCTCTGACACATACATCTCAATGCTGTACTGACTGACAAGAGTATATGCCGAGGCTGTGCATACTCATACCTGTGTATCGTGTTGACTGACACGTATATATCATGGTCATGTTGGCTGACACGTATATATCATGGCCGTGTTGACTGACACGTATATATCATGGCCATGTTGACTGACACGTATATACCATGGCCGTGTTGACTGACACGTATATATCATGGCCATGTTGACTGACACGTATATATCATGGCCATGTTGACTGACACGTATATATCATGGCCGTGTTGACTGACACGTATATATCATGGCCATGTTGACTGACACATATATATCATGGTCGTGCTGACTGACACGTATATATCATGGACGTGTTGACTGTCACTAATATTTCATGGCCATGTTGACTGTCACTAATATTTCATCTCCTTGGTGACTAACACGTATATGTCATGGCCTTAGTGACTGACACGTATATTTCTGGGCAGTGGTGTATGACACGTATATTTCATGGCCGTGCTGACTGACACGTATATTTCTGTTTACAATGAGGCTCAGGCAGTTTTCGTTGGCCAATAAAATGTTCTGTCTCTAATCGGATGTATCATCAAAGCAACGTTCTGCATTTGTAAACATGAATTTCATGAATGATGAAGGTTGCTTTACAAACGAGATAAACTAATGAATACCTTGCCAACGTCTCATCATAGGGAATCAAGATCCATCTTGCAAGATAAGACCTGCTTGCTATCAGCAGCAGAGGACGTTGTTGCCACTCAAAGCCTTCTTATATTTTCCACACATATTTTAATATTACCTTCGCGCACTGTGAATGTTTCTGAAGTACGTTTCTGACGTCGTCTGCTGATATGCTGGAGCACATTCTACACTTATCTTTTTTAAGTAGCATCTGACAACTTGACTTTCACACTATGTATTTGTTGGCAAGACATTATCGTGACGTTAGCTTTATCATTACGTCCGCACGTCTATATGAATGCATTTAGAAGCTGCATATACATGTAGGCGTCATTTATGGTAACACATCCTTGGTGTTTCTAAGTTCTTGCAGTGAATTCTGGTCGTTTAATATACAGAATGGGATCCCTCAGTACATGCAGTGCGAATGCTGGCAGTAAATTGGTATCTATGAAGATATGATGAGATACTTATAATATTATATGTTTGAGTGTTCATCGCCAATGAATACAATGTTGCGTACTAAAAATACTTTATGTTAACGTTAATATAATAATAATAATAATGGATATTTTTAGCGCGCCATTTTCCACCCACTGATACATGCTCAAGGCGCTACATAAAAGCATACATACAATGCATACAGGGGATAAAATAGCAAAATAAATATACATTGAAATTGATGACAGAAAGATTGATTTTAGGGATAGGCTTTGGAAAAAAAGAAAGTCTTCAACTTAATTTTGAAAGTTTCCAATGTGCATGACTGCTTTATGTGGAGAGGGAGAGAATTCCACAGAGTAGGACCAGCGTACTGGAAAGACCTCTTGCCAAAAGAAGAAAGGAGAACTTTGGGGACGGAGAGAAGACATTGGTCTTGAGATCTGAGAGTTCTGGTAGGGGAGTACACAGTGAGAAGTTCAGAGAGATATGAAGGAGCTTGATTATGCAAACATGTATACACAATGCAAAGAAGTTTGAAGTCAATCCTGAACTTGATTGGAAGCCAGTGTAATGATGAGAGTACTGGGGTGATATGGTCTCGTTTAGTGGTAAGGGATATAATACGTGCTGCTGTATTTTGGACTTTTTGGAGTTTATTGAGATGTCCGTTGGTGAGTCCGTATAGAAGGCTATTACAGTAATCCAATCTGGATGTTACAAGGCATCTCACAAGAGTGTGGGCACTTTCCATTGTGATGTGCTTCCTAATCGTCCCAATGAGTCTGAGGTGGTAATAGCAGGTATGACACAACTTATCCACATGCGAATACCATAACGTTACCATTACGTTATATAAAATTAAGTACAATTCTGATGTTTACATTGTTGCTTTAATAAGACAATTAATCATAATTTAAAAATAGTTCTTGTGTATCATAATGTGCTTATTAAAGGGGTGTTGAAGATTAAAATACTTGTTCTATTGTATTTAATTATGATAACCAAATAAAGACTAATCTCAAATGTTTACTAAAGATAAACACATTCATATACATGAAACGGTAAAGAAAATATCAAAATGAATAAGCACTTATGTATCTTCTCTTTTTTAAGTGTTTTGTGTGTGTGTGTTTATGCGGTAAGCGTCTTGCCAATTGTCGATTGGGTGGACTACTGTACATACAAAGAAACAATCCTAAAAAGTAATTTCAGCACAGTTATTATCACCGATTTTTAGTTTTCAACTGAAATGCTGTTTGCTACATTCCTACTACATCTGAAATGTGGTTTGCTACATTCCTACTACATCTGAAAAGTAGTTTGCTACATTCCTACTACATCTGAAATGTGGTTTGCTACATTCCTACTACATCTGAAATGTAGTTTGCTACATTCCTACTACATCTGAAATGCGGTTTGCTACATTCCTACTACATCTGAAATGTGGTTTGCCACATTACTACTACATCTGAAATGTTGTCTACTACATCTGAAATGCGGTTTGCTACATTCCTACTACATCTGAAATGTGGTTTGCTACATTCCTACTACATATTCACACAACCGTGTCAGACACAGGTCAATGTGTCACCATGACCCTTCAAAAAGGTGAACAAAATAAGCGTCAGTCTTGGGGGAATTATGTTTCTAAAATAAATTCACGTACACCTATGTCAAAGGTGTGGAACATGATTCAAAGAATAAAGGGCAAAGGTTCTAAATCTACCGTTCACCATCTGAAGGATGGTGATAATTTATTATCTCATAAAGTTGAAATAGCAAATAAAATTGGCGAAACACTCGCCAAACATTCTTCTTCATCAAATTATGTCCCTGAGTTTCAAAAGTTTCCAGAAACAACAGGAGAAGAAAAGATTAAATTCTAACTCAGACAATGGTGAAGATTATAATGAATTATTTTCACTACATGAGCTACATACCGCCCTTGAGCAAGCTCATGATACAGCCACAGGGGCTGATGGTATCCACTATCAGCTCCTGAAGCATTTGCCCGAATCATGTTTGGAAACGTTGCTAAATATATTTGATATGATATGGACTACAGGGAATTTCCCAACTTCATGGCGTAATGCCATTGTAGTTCCCATTCCAAAACCTGGCCGGGATCATACTGATCCGTCTAACTACAGATCAATCTCTTTAACGAGTTGTGTCTGTAAAACCATGGAACGAATGGTAAATAATAGATTAACATGGTATCTTGAAACCAATAACCTTATTACAAATATTCAATGTGGTTTCAGGAAAAATCGTAGTACCATGGATCATTTGGTACGTTAAAAATGCTATAGTAAATAAACAGCATGCAGTATCGATATTCGTTGACCTCGAGAAAGCATACGATACCACCTGGAAGCATGGCATTTAAAGGATTTTACTGACTTTTGGTTTGAGGGTCGTTTACCTCTTTTTATATCACAGTTTTTAACAGACAGGCAATTTCAAGTCCGAGTGGGTTCAACCCTGTCTGACCATTACAATCAGGATCAGGGTGTCCCACAAGGCAGTATTTTGTCTGTAACATTATTTAGTATTAAGATCAACAGTTTATCCAAGGTTTTAAATGATTCAATTGATGGATCACTTTTTGTGGATGATTGTAATATTTCTTGTCGCGGTAAGAATATGCATACTATTGAACGGCAACTGCAGTTGTGTTTAAACAAAATAAATAAATGGTGTCTTGAAAACGGCTTTAAATTTTCTAAATCAAAAACAAATTGCATACATTTCTGCCGTAAATATAAACCACACAAAAACCCAGAACTGTTTTTAATCGGCACTCCCATCAAAGTTGTCAAAGAGGCCAAATTCTTGGGTCTAATTTTCGACTCTCATTTAACTTTTCTTCCGCATATCAAATCCTTAAAAACTAAATACCTGAAAGCACTCGATTTATTGAAAGTCGTTTCTAAATCAAAGTGGGGAGGGGATCAATCTACCCTCCTTACACTATATAGATCACTGGTCCGCTCCAATCTTGACTGTGGCTCTATTGTGTATGGTGGAGCCTGTAACGGTAACAGCAACCTCAGACTATTAGAATCTGTCCACCACCAAGGTATAAGACTTTGATCCTTTAGAACATCTCCTGTTGACAGTCTCTATGTCGAGGCAGATGAACCATCTCTTGCACAACGCCGTATGAAATTATCATTACAATATATTACAAATACATATTCTAACGAATCGAACCCTGCTTTCAACTGTGTCTTCAATCCCCCTCTATGAGGATTTATACAACAAGAAATCTTCCCTTGTTCCGCCTCTTGGGCTCAGAATTAAACCATTTATTTCTGCTGCTGGCATTGATCTTGAAACAATATCTCCTTCCCGTCTTCTTTCTCCTCCTCCTTGGCAATTGGTGAGGCCAGACGTTGACCTAACACTGACAAAGTTTAAAAAATCAGAAACTAATGACTTACAATATAAACAAGAATTTAATCAGTTAAAAAGTAAATATAATACATACAAATCCTTATTTACAGATGGGTCCAAGGACGGTGGCGCTGTTGCTTGTGCCACTGTCATTGGATCCAAAACAATATCTTCTCGAATACCAAATAGCGGCTCTAGTTTTACAGCAGAAGCAAACGCCATACTAACAGCCTTAAAATATATTCAAAAACACCCCAAATACAAACAATACATAATCTTTTCAGACTCTCTTTCGTGCCTTCAGGCTATTAAAAATCTTTCTTGCAAACATCCACTTTTAATAGAAATTATTGAATAATATAATGATCTTGCTACTGACCAATACGACATCGTCCTCTGTTGGTTACCCAGCCATGTTGGCATTTCTGGGAATACAATGGCCGATCTTGCTGCCAAGGCAGCACTCAACAAATCTGTGACACCACTTCTTATTCCATACTCTGATTATAAAGCTGTCATTAGATCTTATATCTGTGATCTAATGCAGAAGAAGCGGGACACCCAAGTAGGTATCAATAAATTACATGAAATAAAACCCTACAGTGGTTACACCTACTTGGGTTGTCAGTCCAGATTTGAAGAGGTCATCATACGACGATGTCGTATTGGCCACACAAGATATACTCATGAGTACCTATTGAAAGGTGAGGATCCTCCGTTTTGTATCCCTTGTGATGAAAGAATCACGGTCAAGCATGTCCTGCTTGACCGTGTTGAATATTCCATCACAAGGGATATCTATTTCAAATCACGAACTATGAAGGATCGTTTTACTAATATAAGTCCTCATTTAATTATTGCATTGTTAAAAGAATTAGATTTAACAGATTTGTAAATATATAAATATTTTATGATGGTAAGTTTAAATTAATAACTCAGGTTGTTAGTGGCTGTACCCTCAAGGGGGTTAAAGTATTGTAAAATTATTGTCCTCCCGAGAGGGTACGTAAGTACCAAAACTCTCCAAGTAAATTTCAAACTTACCAGGATTTTAAGCGTAGAATTTTTGTGATTTTAATTATGGCTAAATGTGACTACAATCGTCGGCTCCTGAAGGGATGATGTAAATCCAACTAGGGTCCATGTAGGTAGCAAAAGAAACTGTAATTCCCCATGGTCCTTAGTATGGTGATCAGCCTCAGTTGCTGGTGATCTATAGCCCGTTCTTATATTGTATTGTCTTGTATAGTTAAAGTGTTTCAGATTTAGTTACTAGTTTTAAATTTGTAACTGTGATAATCTAGTTGTTTACTGTCCTTCGTCGACAGGTTTTTATAATTTACCTTTAATTTATATTAATGTATAACTTGATTTAGTCACGATATGGCTGAAATAATGCCAAAGTGACTTTAAATTTTAACTCACTCACAAAAAGGTCAGTGGTCTTTATCCACTCAAATGTATATATTTGAATAGGAACCTCCTCTTCCCACCCTCCACATGTATATTCCCATAGATTCGCAGACCCATCTTTAGATCATGGTACGAAATGAAACATGATATCTTACATACATACATACATACATACATACATACATACATACATACATACATACATACATACATACATACATACATACATACATACATACATACATACATACATACATACATACATACATACATACATACATACATACATACATACATACATAGAGTTCCTGACCATCACTAATTGTGCCTAGCCGTGGCAGATGAAGTTGCAGCGGTGACACCACCGCTCATGTCACGTCGACCTTAATCTGGTGTAATTACCCTTGATTCGCACTGGTTCCCCGTTCTTAATGGTAGGGCACTGTGTAGAAGGGATCCTCATTCGCTGTCTCGTCCGATGGTTCTATAAATTGTCCATCTTTCATCTTTAGGGGACTGTTCTCAATGAAGTCATTTGCAGGGTAGAATAGTTTGAAGGCTTTGTAGTGACGTCTTCAATAAAATATTCCAAAAAGACAATTTTCGACTTAATGCTTAAAGTCATGGGTTTCTATCAGTCTTGACATTCAGGTTTCACATTATGATTGCTTTTGGAAACAAATCGCACTGTGCACATCATAACTTTAGTTTCGCTCCAATGAGTATTCCTTTCTCTTCAGATGCCCGTTATCATAAAATTGGATCCGCAACTCAGTATTAAGTCAGTATCTTTATGTATTAAAACTGATTTGCTTTGCACAAATAGTCTTGGAATTTATTACCCGATTCTATTTCTTAAAAATACATAAAAATATACGAACGCGAGGCAGTCTTAAATTGTGTCAGAATTGAAAAAAGAAATACGGAATTCGATTCTTGTTTTTCTGCGAACCAAGAAGCAGAAGGAAGAATTTTTTAATTTTTGTTGAGGAATATGCACATTGCAGGGATCAATTATCCTTGCCTTTTAGACTTTTCGTATTCAATTAATTTCGCTTCGCTGAACGTTTTATTATGCTTTTCTCTATTGCAAAATCGTTTAAATGACGACCAAATACAAACGATGATCATCATTCAAAAGGTTGACTGTATTCTGGGGACGAAGAGACGCATCACTGACAAATGATTGTGAGCGGGTTTCCTGACCAGAAAGTTCCATTACAGAGAGCTATCTTATCTATAGGAGCAGTAAAACTGCATTATGTCACTTGCATAAAATGCAAAAAGTTGCCCCGGAGACATAACTGCCAAAGCCTACTGATGAATACTGGGGCCGACTTCAAACAAGTTGCTGTCGTAACGAAAAGTTGGAAAAGACATCACAGTAATATCGCAGGCAGCAATCTTTGTCTTCCTCCTCAGCTTCCAGTCAATCAGATATGGTTTTGAAATTGTCAAATCGAAAAATAATCCGAGGATATGACTGGACGACTTGATCTGCCAACCTTACCCTTAACCTAGCAGCAGACACTGCCTTCGATCGTGGCAACACTGAACATGCTATCGTATGATCCAGGTGATGAAACTCGAAAATTAGCCTGCCAGGAATCATCAAGAAAGGACTAGCAGAAACGTCTTGACTTCGTCATTAACCACTTACCCTTCAGTGCATTCAAGTGTAAAGATATAAAGGAGGCCTCACAGAGTTGTAGGGTTAATTCGAACTGTAATGAATGCAGTAGTGTGCCACTAAAGAACGCAAGATTGGTGACTATATTCTGAACGATTCTATCGTGCTCCATTGACCTGTAGTGGACAGGACGGTCAACCAGAAGCTCTGGCGCTTGAAATTAAATCATTTGAGCGCCGAGAAAAGAACAGGACCTTCCTGCCCGAGACATCATGGGAGCGATTTTATGAAAATGTCCAATCGATACTCCCTCCTTGATAATAATTGGGTGAGGGCGCCATGGCTCAAAACTTTCCTGGAGTCCTTGACGAGAGGAACTTCAGATGTCTGTTGACACATCGCCTAGCTCAGATGATTCGGCTATTGCGTGAAACGTACTAGGTGACGGTAGTTCTTCGCCTGACCTTCATCATGTCGGCTTTAAAAGACCACAGAGCTCGTGTTGCACCTGCAGAGACCGGTAAATTTGCAGCTTTTCCTATTATTGCATTGATTTTGCTATTTAAAGTTTTCATGAGATCATCCTTTTAGGATTGTTGTCTCTGAAACATGTCGAGGCAGGTTACGTTTTAATGTTTTGCCTGACACCATGCATTTTTATATGTCACTTGTCATCCCTAGCTTTCACGAACTGATGCCGTTGGGTATTTTCAAATTCACAATTTTTGGTCATGTCGTTCATGCAGAGGATTTGCTAAGACGTTGTGTTGTTTCAATAACCAGATATGCCCTCATCACTGAAAATTATATGACGGATTTGTCACCAATTATTTAGTGGGCATTACGGACATTTTTGCTGTAATGGAATGCTGGGTTTTTCTCGATACTACAAATCTATACGCCATATCTAGTACTGTGGAATCTTTCGTTAACTGTGTTAACTGTGTGTCACAAATTCGTATTGAGTTTTTCTGACTATAGTGCTCACGCAGTACTAACTGGACGAGAGGTACAAGGCGGTGTGGATTATATGAAAACTGTTTTGAAGTTAGCCATTTCGTAACACTGAATTTAGATTAAATTTATTGATTCTCACAGTGAGAGTGGATCCCATTTTCTTGAAGATTGTCATCGTCTGGGAAGTCTCGGTATCTCCAGGGTATATTCGTCACTCACAATTCGCATCTATGGAACGCATCGGAAAATGGACATAGGAAGGAAGGAATGCGTTTTATTAAACGGAAAACGTCTGAGGTGTTCCTTACTTTGGACATTTAGGCATATACTGAGACCTGTGTTGAGTGCAGCAATAACAGCATGTTTGCTGAACACAAAGGATGGACACACAAGTGCTGTTTTCTACAGCTGGGTATTTTGTTTTGTTATCGTATGGGGACTGAGAACCCGGTATGATGAAAGCCTAAACATTCTCAATTTCGAATATATAGATATGTCGAAATGGAAGTATGCATCAGTGCATAAGCTTGCTTTGGTTTGATACATGAAACAATTAAATTAACTATGTTGTGTACTTTGCATTACTGTGTATGATATACATGTACGAACCATGTACGTGATGTATGCAGGTCAGCTATGTTTATGACATCATCATCACCATCATAAATATTTATATCATTACATGTGTTCGTTGTTAAGAAAGTCGGTTCGTTGATACATCCGATCTAATAGAAACAGACGTTAACCGTTCTATATTGACATAATTTATTTGGGATATATTTTGCCAGTAAACTCGCAGTAATATTCCCCTGGCTCCAAATGGGCCTTGTGAGATATAAGCAGCACTTTGATGTATGTTTTCATCAACGGTTGATAGCATGTTTGTGTTTGTGCCCGTCATTTCATATCCGGCAATTAATGCGAACGAACCGCAAACGTATGATTGTAAAGATAACCTCTGGTTGGACAACAGACAGATTTTAAAACATGTAACGGCGAGAATAAACGGGCGATATATCACGTGGCGTGATTCGACAATGTGTCTGGAAGATCTATCCAAGTGCAGACGTACACAACAAATATTCCAACTTTATGTGGGCAAAATGAACCATATTTGAGTTAATATGTTTGCATTGCTTATTATTCCTTTTGTGAAGAGAGCAGTGATATTCGCTTAATACACTGGTCAAATGTATCAGACCAACCACGCTGCCGCGAGAAACAACGATAAATATATGTCTTTTGTTGGCCGGGCGGTGGGATAGCCTAATGGTTAAAGCGTTGGCTCGTCATGCCGAGGACCCGGGTTCAATTCCCCGCATGGGTACAATGTGTGAAGCCCATTTCTGGTGTCGCCCGCCGTGATGTGTCTGGAATATTGCTAAAAGCGGCGTAAAACTAAACTCACTCACTCCTTTGTTGGAACTATGCACCATCTTGAGTGGATGATATCAATGTTTGAGAGGACTGTGTCCCCAGTTGACATACATCCTTGTTATCATTAAACTGGTGTAGCTAGCTAAGAGTTCTTTACTAGCCAGGGTCGGTGGGGTAGCCTCGTGGTTAAGGCGTTCGCTCGTCACGCCGAGGACCCGGGTTCGATTCCCCACATGGGTACAATGTGTGAAGCCTATTTCTGGTGTCCCCCGCCGTCATATTGTTGGAATATTGCTAAAAGCGGCGTAAAACTAAACTCACTCACTCACTCTTTACTGGCCAACATGATATAATATAATTGCCACATAGGCGTTAAACATTCGCTAATCGTTTCATAGTTACCTATATCAAAGTTCTATCTATGTATTGTGTGGGTCAAAGTAGTGGCAGGCTTATAACGTTGTGGCCACATTGGACCTGATGTAACTGTGTTTGAGACCAAGCAGCAACAGAAGAACTGAACACCCCGTCTTTGGGACTATAGTCCATGTTTCATCAGCCACGGGATTAAAATAGGTTGACCGGCGTATGGTTGTTATAAAGCTAATGCATATTCTCAGTTTAGAACTAAGCAAGAACGATGTTGATCACTTCGTAATATCACAGTCGGGAAACAATAACGCTAGATATATGTGAGTACTTTTCTGAAATTGCTTTGTGATAATCATGTTTGTATTATTATTATCATGAGGCTGATGGTGACGATTATTATTATTACGTGGCCAAAATGAAGCTAACTCATTGCATCGTATGGCTTTTATGTAGATCAAAGTTGCTTGACTTCCACAGTCATGAGCAGACCACCCACGTGATCACTGCCTAGATGAACTTGTATTCACTCCTGGGTGCACTGTTGTGTGTGAGTTGTGGTTCTCTATTGAAGGAGACTTCTAACAAAACTGAAATCATCTTATTGCCAGCCAAAACATCACAGGGCCTTTTTCGCACAAAATGCCATCCGTCGTATTTTGTCGATACATTGATCTTTGGAAATGAGGAGGTGTTTGAAACTGATCGTAATGATCAGTTCAGCGTGTTGACTTTAATGTAACACAAACGCCACTGCCTTGCCTTTGTAATCAAAATGCAAATTCTGAGTCCACTATTCATACACTGCAAGCATCTGCAGTTCGGATACACTCACAGAACACGGTAAAGGCGCAGTTGGGCTTGAATTAGAGCATGGCTGAATATCTCCTGGTTGTAGTCTCGACAGGAAACACTCTCATGTCAATCAGATCGTCCTTCTCAGCAAGCAATAAATCACGTTTCTCTTCCTTTCAAGTCTGTGGGATCATGGGGAAGTTATTCACGTCAACTGGGTCTAATCCAACAACCTAGGAGACGTCACAAAAAACAGTAGGGTTTATAACTTCTCCGCTTGCAATCTAAAGTATTTTCGAGAAAATCCACTTGCCACTCATGCGAGTTCTTCTTTTCAGTCTGCTCAGACAAATAAACATTCCTTTTGTAATCCCAGTCCTGTAGATGAGCGGTAAATGTAGGGAAGACTGTTGTTCCTGAGTCAAAAACAGCGTCGTCACCCACAGTCTAAACGGACATGACAGGCCCCTAAACCTACTTCTGCTTGTTGATTCGGTTTCAGTAATATCTGTGTTATTGTGCAGTCTCCTGGATCCTGCCTACCAGACTAAGTGTCAATACATATATTGGCCTGTGTATTGATCAGAAATTGTATAAATCCAAGACGAGGGTTCTATTTTTACGTTTTATGCAATACTACAGGAACTGGACACAATGGTAGTTCTGTAGAACTCGACATGTCCCCTCAGTTGCCGGAGATATCATATATGCATTTCTCCTCAACACTGTTTCCAAACTGGATACATTGCACAGCTTGTATGTCTACGGATACCAAACAGCCACTGACCTACCTTTTTTCACCAAGTCTTGCATTTCGTATTCAGATCATCGTTATGATAAAATTAAACCCGAATATGAAAATTCGGTCCTTCGAAATACATTTACGGAAATGAGAATATTGGTTTGTAAGTCCCCAAAGTAAAAGGTTTCCCTTTGTACTCGATATCCTTGTTGTTTGATATTTATCCTTAATCTAATTCTACGCGAACATTTAGCATTTATTTTGATGGTTCAACAGTTAAAAACGTAAGAGCGTGGTATAATAATTATATAACGAACATGTTTGAGGACGAAGGGTAAAAACCAATACAGGAAGGGCGTGACGTTAGACTGAAAGAGCGCTGCATCAGACTGACACGTGGGAAAATCATTAAAAACTTCCTCTCCAATGTTCCTCTGCTTGACACTGAAATATTCTACTGAAATGGCTACAGAACAAATATCATTGCATCCTGAAATTTCGAGAAACCAATTAACAACTAGTTTCTACTTTCACAAATGACGAACCAACGAAATTGTATGAGTGACTATGTATTCATCGAATACTTGCGACCATCAGGGAGTAACGCAATTCAATCAAGATTGCAAGTAAGCAAACACTTAAACCGTGCATCGACTGTTTTTGAGTCTGGCACGGCGTGAGAGCATCTTCAAAGCCATGGCCCACAAGACAGAAAGACCTGCCAATTTGATAGAGTTCCTTCATACCTATCTTCAGATGTTGTCGGGAAGGGAAGAACCTGACCAGAAGAAGTTTAACCCGAGTTCCATCTTCTGTCATTGATCTGCCCAGAACAAAGGAGCACGGACGTGAGGTTCTTCTTCTGTGGCTGATTTCTTCTAATCAGTTTCTATTTGCTAAGGCTGTTGTATCAGCTCCTAGGACGATGGGTGATCATTCGTGAGGATGCTTAGGCAGGACATTTTCCTACTCCAGAGGAGACCCTTCCCCAATCTGATGATTCTTAATATGATCATGTGTCGCCCTAGGGGATGTTTATGTCACAGAAGTTTTTATCGGAAATTAGATTCAAATTCGTCATGAAATTGGAATACTTCAGGTGTTAAAATTGAAATAATTGATTTTTGTGCTTCTGGAGATTAGTCTTAACCTTCAGTGAAGAATATTTTTATTGTGATTGATCGAAGAGCATAGTTTCGTCATGCAGACGTCTTTATCAGTTGTTAACAGTGGACAACATCCAGACCTTTAGGGGGTTTGTTGTTGTTTAACGCCGCTGTCACTATTGTTTAATCTTTATGACGGCCGCCCGAAATGATCGAGTCAAAAGACAACCCAGTAACTAATGTCATGAACATCGATCTACACGATATCCCAATCGTTCTTTCGTTAGTTGGTTACGCATGGGTTGTAGTTCTGATCCGGATCTTCACCTGGTCTGAATTTTAGTAAATTGGCAAGCTAAACCACTCAATGCTAAACCACTCAATGCTAAACCACTCAATGCTCTAGCTACTGCGACTTGTTTTGCGACTTGTTTTGTGTTGAATGTGATATGTCCTCAGTATTGCATATTTCAAGTTAGGATACTATATATATATAGTGGATTTCTATGTCGCCTGGTATCCAACTTGAAGCTGTTCAACGGCGCTTCAGAAAGTCTAGGAGGGATTACCCCGGATAACCCAACCTGCCTGTCAGACGCTAGAAGATAATAGTCACATGACATATCCCACCGGGTACCCAATTTCTGTTGGATGGACAGAGACAATTTTGAACAAACTCACTTGCCTAAGGTGAAGCCACATGTATCACATGTGCTTCGTTGTGGAGCAGGACTGCAGTCCGAGAAATTCTCAGGTGTGAAATACGATCACCCATCCAAAGACTCACCAACGTTGCTTAACTTCAGCTGATTTGTGACCTGAGCTCTATGCACAGGACCACACACCACAACACTGTTCCTAGTGTGCTACCTATTGGACATAAATAACCCATGATGTTGACCAACTAGTTAAGGAAGGGTGAGGTGAGGTGAAATGGGTTTAACGTCGTACTTAAGAATGTTTCGCTCATATGATGACGTGCATGCTAGTGTGTGTGTGGCTGCTTGTACCAAGTTGGTTTTCTATTATATAATGCTAGCCCACTGAGATACCATGCCGCAGTTAAGCATGCATACCCCACTCAGACACATTATACTGACCCCGAGCCGACCAGTCCTTGTTGTACCCATTAACGCCGGGCGCCAGGCAGGGACCAACAAGTACAATATTTTAACATGTTTTGGTATGACGCGGCCTGGAATCGAACCCGCGACCTTCCGCTCTCCGGGCGTACGATCTAACTATTACACCACGGAGGCGGCTAGTTGAAAGACTGCTATTCGAAACGACATGCAATGACTGATTGCTATCATTGTAATTAGCATTCTGGCGATTTCTCCAATGATATGTAATTAGTAAACACATACAAAACAGTACACATACAAAACAGAACTGATTGTAGATATTTCCCCTTCACTATTCTTGTAATTACAATGGCATGAAACTCGGTAGGCTACGTATTGGACTGTTTAAAATCAGCTCCTGTCTCGAGTGCCTATTATGATAACAACGTGCTTGCAATAGGACAGATCGGAAGCCTATAAATTGCTCAAATCCACAGTCCCCATCTTTCTAATTACGTTTAGCACTTAGAGGGGAATTGCCTCAGTTAACGGCCTGTGTGAAAACCCTAACGTCACTAAAGACATATTTAGGGCAGCGTTGTTAGGAATAAGTCTGAATTTTCTCCTCATACACAATTCCGTGCAGTTAAAACGAAATTGTTTCGGTCCCCATTGAGTATTAACCTCGATGCTGGAGCAGTTTTGTTTCGAGCACTCGCGGTAATGAAAGGGGAAACGCGCCTGTTTCCTTAGATACACATTATTTCCCCTTCCTCTTACCTGAAACATAAGAGCTTACACTTACTTAGAAATACACACTGAATAGAAATGCAAACCCATCTATCCATTGGTTCCTATCCCACCTTCAATCAATACGTCCTCGCCTTATGCAATCTGTGTGTATTTCGTAATTATAAAATTAAAATAAATAGTATATGGTTTCCCTGTGCACTTATTGAGTTGTAAGATGCACATTTATCTTGGTTTATACATGATCCAACACAAAAGCAGCTATCATTATTCATCTACTGGTTTTTGCCATCTATGAAATAGTTATTTATCAGATTAAGACACGTGAATGTTATGTCAAACCATGATCAATGAATTTACAAATGTACATTTAACAGATATGCTATCTTACTTTCTTCTTGTCAGCTGACGGGGTTTGTTCATTTCGTAAAACGCCTCTACATTTGTCTGTTGCATTTTCAACTGATTAGAAACACGTTTCTGTGTGAGTGTATACGTACGGCGCACCAAGTCATCCGTCGACAGTCCATTCCTTAAAATCTCCTTAACATAATCAATACACTTTAGCCAACGTCATGAGTCAAAAACGTTTTCCAATGAAATACCAATCTATGATCCTATCAGAACCCAGGCCAATGCGTGGAACACACATACGCTGAACGCAAACACCATTGTCAGAATTCTTCAATGCTTAAAGGTTATGTCTTTGGAAATTTACCAGGAATGACTTGCAAATTAGCAACAAATCACTGTGCTTTCAGCTGCACTTGTAATCATTTTGTGTTTTATCACTGGAATACTGGCGTTTAGTTGCATCGGATTGGATCGCTGTATGGAAATAGCCTCGTCTCTTGAAGAACTATTTGAGGCTATTCGTCACGTCCTCAAAATGCTGAGCGAGCAGAGATAATGTTTCTTAATAAATGGTTTGGACGAGAGCGTCCACAGCAAATACATGGGAGTCATAATCTCTACCTCTCAGTGTGCTCAATCGATTCAGTGAAGAGATCAACAGGAAATTGTTTATAAATCTATTGAGCTTCATCATTCTTAACGTTTTTCAACATTCGCCTTTACACACGAATCATGTCAGAAAATTGCCCCCCAAACCAGATGATTTAGTCTGACAGTAATATATTCCATGTAGGCCAAAGGCCGAAAAACAAAATAATAACAGAAATAAATTAAGTACATGTTTGAAGCGTTGACAGATTGTTACTTTACCTCAGTCCTCTTTAACTAACCCACGACCCTCGATGATTAAACATTAACTCATAAGGTAACTGATGGACGTGTACAATGATGATAATCGCATGAGTATGCCATATGCATATAGATTATTCATGAACGACTTTAGGACGCGCACCTTGTAAGAAACTGATAAAATGTAACACACTTGGAACCATACATACCTAAACAGATAGATAACTTCGTCTTAAAGTATTTCAATAATGATACCCGTCACTGTAACCATCTTACAATTAATCAATACTGAAAGGACAAATACGATTTTCCAATATTTGACACAAACATACCATAATTGTGCTACACATTTCTCTTAATCACGACTTTTCTTCTGTTAGTAAAGAAATGTTATTGCACCATTACTCTACCGGCTCTGGTAATCATTTTGCAACCTCCTGACAGAAGACAGGTTATCTGGAACAGATTAACTGTCCTTATGGGTCGGAAGACAAATCTTTTCTGCATTATAAAGGGTTTTGCATAGGTAAACGTATTGGAAGTAGGTCAACCTCCAGTTGCATCCTCCTCTGATTCCTTCCCCTTCCCCGACTATAGATCTCGGTATCGGATGCTAATACCATACACTGGTGGTGCTATGTATCATACATTGCCGACCGTTGTAACGTAGATCACCTTGATTACATTTCACATTTTATTAATGCCCAATCAACATTTATGTCAGTTTCTATTTATTCTGAAATAAACTGGCGTCGCAGAAACTGAAGAAATTATCTGTGTTTGCAGAAGCAAAAATGAATATTAGGAGAGGAAACATTAATTCTTAAAGTTTTATGAACTCCTAGGTATTATGATCGTTATTGAAAATTATGATCGTGAAAAGAAAGAAAGCTTTCATAAATGTAATATTATGTTGAGTGTGATCTCTACGTCAGGTTTATGTATATGTTTGTACATTTTCAGCTCGCCACAATGAGCAGGCTGATGGCAATATGCCAACCCGCTCCACCAGGGACAAGAGAGCCGCCTCCAGGCTCAACTTGGGCGGTGACAAGGGAATTGGAGCTCACAGATCGGTGAGTATACGGACAATAAACATTCCCCTTTAGATAATAAAACTGACTGAAGATGATAGATATACAGTGGGCTAGAGAGTTAGTTGTGATGTGTGTGTTAGTGTTTGATTTTAGTGTGTGTGAGTCTGTGTTTGTTTGTGTAAAATCAATGTATTCTTAATTAGTGTGTTATTAGTGTGAATCTAATAAGGATGTTTATAATTAGTGTGTTGAATATGTGTGTGTTAAGATTAGTTTGCGATCGTTGTGTGTTTAAAAGGGGTTCGGGTTGTTTATGTGTATATATTTAGTGCCTAGTGTCTATAATAAGTGTTTGTTAAGTGGTTTATATTTAGTGTCTAGTATCTATAATAAGTGTTTGTTAAGTGTGTTTATATTTAGTGCCCATGTCTATAATAAGTGTTTGTTAAGTGTGTTTATATTTAGTATCTAGTATCTATAATAAGTGTTTGTTAAGTGTGTTTATATTAAGTATCTAGTATCTATAATAAGTGTTTGTTAAGTGTGTTTATATTTAGTGCCTAGTGCCTATAATAAGTGTTTGTTAAGTGTGTTTATATTTAGTGCCCAGTGTCTATAATAAATGTTTGTTAAGTGTGTTTATATTTAGTATCTAGTATCTATAATAAGTGTTTGTTAAGTGTGTTTATATTTAGTATCTAGTATCTATAATAAGTGTTTGTTAAGTGTGTTTTTATTTAGTGCCTATAATAAGTATTTGTTAAATGTGTTTATGCTTGGTGCCCAGTGTCTATAAAACGTGTTTGTTAAGTGTGTTTATAATGAGCGCCCAGTGTCTATAATAAGTGTTTGTTAAGTGTGTTTATATTTAGTGCCCATAGTCTATAAGCAGTGTTTGTTGAATGTGTTTATATTTAGTGCCCAGTGTCTATAATAAGTGTTTGTTAAGTGTGTTTATATTTAGTGCCTAGCGTCTGTAATAAGTGTTTGTTGAATGTGTTTATATTTAGTGTCTAGTGTCTATAAAACGTGTTTGTTAAGTGTGTTTATATTGAGTGCCCAGTGTCTATAATGAGTGTTTGTTAAGTGTGTTTATATTTAGTGCCCATAGTCTATAAGCAGTGTTTGTTGAATGTGTTTATATTTAGTGCCCAGTGTCTATAATAAGTGTTTGTTAAGTGTGTTTATATTTAGTGCCTAGCGTCTGTAATAAGTGTTTGTTGAATGTGTTTATATTTAGTGTCTAGTGTGTCTATAAGCAGTGTTTGTTAAGTGTGTTTATTATTATTGAGCGTTATGAGTGGATCTAGTGTGCATGTCTGTTAGTGTGTGGATTATGGCTGTGGTATATGATGTATAAGACTTCGACGAGGAAGCACCTAATACATTTATTCACCCAGTAGCATGTTTATTTATTTACCGAATTAACTGTTATCGTTTCGTTTCGTCCTGTTACGTCTGAGAAACGGTGGCATACAGACACTCACCAGTGGGGTGCTTGCAAAGTAGGCCATAACGTTATGACTTACATGTATATGGTTACTTGATGCTGCTGAATTATTTCCTCCCCCGTGTGGTCAGCATCGTCCACACATTGGTTGACTGTACTTGTACTAATGGACCCATTCACTCCACTGAAGTCGTTAAGTAACAATGGTTTTTGTTCTTGTGATTCCATATCACATTTCCTACAAATGGGATTGTTTACAATGTGCACCAAATAATGTTTTGCCAAATATAATAAATGCATTATAGAGGAGACATGTGGTCTTAATTAGTCCAAATTAAAAGCTGTCAAGCATGCGATCTTTCAAGCATTGAATTCCATTTGTATCGACAGTATCGAAAAGTGCAACAAGTTAGTCTAACATCAATGTTAAGTCGCTTTTAACGTAGGGTTAACCAGCAAAGAGATATTTCCTTCTCGTTTCAATTCTATAATTGCAAAACAAACACAACGACGTAATTGACGCGGCGCTAGTTCAAGCCTTTGGAAACAGTACACTCACTGAACGTCATTGAAAGCTCAAAGGCCTAACTCATTCCCCAATGGTGTTCATAACCTTATTGTGATCAGAGCCGACCTGGAGGAGTCACTTCCGATATCGTATCAGCACAGGAGACGTTTGGAGGCTTTTATTTCGGAATTAATGGTTAGTACCAGACCCCGACAGTGTATACCGATAGGACTATGCCTCAGCGGCATCAATGTAAGATGAGTTTTAAATTAGAGTATTTCATGGTGAAGAATCAAAGTCGGCTGTAACGGCGGTACTCATCCTTCCTTTGAAACGAAACTCCGGGTCTAGAAAAGTATTCTTTTATGACGTATCCACTTACCATTACATTATTTTCAAAGACTGTACGATTTTATAATGTGGATAGATGCTATGAATCTGAAATGAAAGATGTTGTGAAACTTTCTTTTGGTTAAAAAGAAAAATATATTGCGTAATTTCACTCTATGTACTGACGATGATGATGACGACCATTTGGCCCGTCCTTGGATCGCGAGGTACAAGTTACGATGGAATTGAGATGAAAAAGAAACGTACATATAATTACCCATGATAATACACACTGAATGCCGAGAAGGGTAATATAGGTCTGTGGGTAATTCAGGTATTCAGCTGGCTGGCTGGTTTCCCGTGTCACCGCACACAACATGAAGTTGTTGCTTTCTCTGTATATGACTGGTTTATATACTTGTCTGTATAATGGAACTATTCCCAGACACGGAAAGATCCGAGTTAGAATTGATCTTCAGAAACCCATGCTAGTCGTAAGAGACGGGATCGGGTGGTGAGTCTCGCTGATTTGGTTGACATATGTCATCGTATTCAAACTGCGCTGATAGCCAGATAGTCCAGACTCGATTATTTACAAAATATACAAACACCCACAAAGTAAGAAAACAGTCGAATCTTCGCACAATTCACACCCAGGGAAGAAAGATCGTTTTAATATTGATAATAACCGCGTGACTTTTCATAACTCAGTTTCACTACTCACGTTGTTTATCAGAAGTAGCACAAATGACCTACTCTAAACACCAGACAGCGAGAGTCTCCAAGGATGGTGTGCTGCGAATCCCGAAGTTGTAACAAACAGCGAAACAAACAAAGCTACTATGAATAGTCGGGTCTCGACTCCAGGTTGGCAGGTCTTGCCAAATTTGAATAATTAGGATAGATGCGAATATCTGGCTCCATTACTTTTCAGCTGAAGTTGCGCCACCATATCTACTTGATAAGTCACTTGAGTCTATCTCAGTGATTAGATACTGCCCCATGTGTCGCCAGTTATTGGGTAAGTCTTATCGGTTCATCTGAGCTCAGTATTGTCCACTGGCAGAATCAGACGCTGCAGTGAATTTCAGGTCAACACAAATTAGCCACTTTCAGGCGTGATATTTCATTTATCCCCACGTCGACCAGCCAGCTGATTGGCATATGTAATCAAGGCTGTTGACAATGCAATTGATGATCCCATGCCAGGGATATGTCCAATTTTCGCTATCAGATGGCTAGTGTTCGTGTGATCTCGTGTCATGCAACAGACGGACGGCTGGCAGATGTCAGGCCAGTCTATTGAACGACAAGAGTGTAATAAATATCAAGTCGTAATGAAAAACTGACTTATATAGTATACGTGGCATATGGACCCGCGTTCCCTGGCACACCGAGGCTGGAACCACAGGAGGTCACAGGTGTTTTGGGGACGGTTGTGCTATGCAACAAACTCCTGCTGGAAATAGTGTTACCCTTAATCATAGTGTTAATGACATGAATTTAACATCGGAGAAAAACGTACTTATATTAAACAAACGAAAGGACATGGAGTGAATAACCTTAAAATAATAATAAACTTGCAACACACACACGCCTGCGCGCGCACGCACGCACGCGCGCGCGCACTGCCAAAGCCAAAGCCATCAAGATCCGGGTTAGAATTTGTCTTCAGGAACCAATGCTTGTCGTAAGATGCGACTAACGGGATTGGATGGTCAGGCTCGCTGACTTGGTTGACACATGTCATCGTATCCCAGTTGCGTAGATCGATGCTCATGATGCTGATCACTGGATTGTCTGGTCCAGATTCGATTATTTACAGACCGACGCCATATAGCGGTAATATTGCTGAGTGCGATGTAAAACTGAACTCACTCACTCAACCAATCAACCAACCAAAGCCAAAGCCATTGACCACTTACAGCTCTTCACCCACAATAAGCTGGGACGTATATACGTTAAACACAACGTGCTTGACCGCGCCGGTGAGCCTCGATCCATGCCTTTGAGTGAAACCCGGCCTCCAATCATCCGTAATGGTGGCCACCTGATCCCAGTTTCAGTGGTCTTTATCCACTCAAATGTATAAAGTTGGATACGACCCTCCCCTTTCCACCCTCCACATGTATATTCCCATAGATTCACTGACCCATCTTTAGATTATGATACGAAATGAAACATGATATCCTAATTTGTTTGATAACAGTAACAACGGGCTTATTCTGACACACACGTGGCCAATGTATTAGATATGGCAAAATTACAAGAAAGGCGTAACCTGAGAACTACAACCAGGGTTACCTCAAAGAAACTCCGCACGCAAAAAGTGAAAGAAAAAAACTCTTGGTTTAAGTTTCCATGATGATCCATGTTTTCCTTTCTTGCAATGACGACGTGGCAAACTTAGATGGAAATTTGTCTCCAATTACCCTATTGTTCCTGGCACGAAAAACTTTCAAGAGTTTTCTTGCCCCTTAATACCCAAAACGCCTTTTATTCCTTGAAAATCAATGGAATGTTTGGAATTTATATAACGAGTGACAAATCAAGTTAGACAAGATATAAAAAAATCCCAGCGTATTTGCCATGGCCGATTTCATTACGCCTAATGGAACAAGGTTACATAGGGAAAAAACACCAAAGATAATGCTTTGTTCGGGGAGTTCAGAAAGGCGTCCATACAATAACATAGCCTTCAGTCCCTTATGTTCCCTGTGGGTGAGAACATCCTCTGTGGCCTTACTAAAGATCCGGAAATGTAACCTTCTAACATGATCCAAAAGATCGTGTCTGCTTCTATGCATTAAAGGCACATATCCTTCGGAAGGAAGATCACTCCACTGAGATTTGTGTCCAAAAATTAGATTGATTCAAGATCTGATTCACGACATCTGAGTGAAAGAATATTTTATGTAATAAGTACCAATTTTGCGCTTCTGGTAATACCTTTACATTCTGAGGTTTGTTTTATCGCGTCCACTTCCAGTGTCAGAACAGTTATGGGCCTTTTGTATGCTTTCAGTTTAAAACACATTCACGTCACCTTTGATTTTTTATTGTAATACGAGTGTCTAAAACCTCAACTATTGAGGTTCCTAGAAATGTAAATAAATAACTTCCTGTCATTCTGTATTAAAACCATGATGGCATGGTGATGTTCGATTTATACACGTTTTATACGCACGAAGTTGAAGATGATACCGCCAGCATGCACACAGTCACACAGAGGCTCAAGGAAGATTCTGAAGGATGCAACCAGTTACTCCGTGTGCGATTTATCTTTTACACGAAATGGCCTCATAAAGGCTGATTATTAAGAATCAATATTTTCCCCAGGGAAGATTCTAGTTTATATCCGCTGGGTGAGCAATTTCAATTTGCTCATACATCATCGATGACTATTTGACCACTACAAACAAATAAAGTAGTATATCGGGCCCATTCTACTCAATTATATGCCTCTGTGCAGCTCTGTGCGTTGCATTACAGCACCAGGGGACAGGAACCAAGTGCGCCCCAGGCTTGTGTGGTCTGAGGTAACAAAGATAATATCATTTTGGGGACGACATGGGCCGATTCATTTCAACTATAGAGTTTGATAATCCACAGGATGATATTGATTTATTATGCCTGGGACAGAATATGCTTGGTGTCTTGTCCATACTTTGTCAGACATCTTAACAAGCCAAATTTACAAAATGACTTACGGTGTACGGGTTTTTTCCGTGGCTTTAAATGAATGATCTTTTCTAATTAATGACACCCATAGATTTGCGAAAAGAGGATTTTCTTAACCATTTCTTCTAAATGCAGAGTCCTCTGTACAATTCCGGGTCTAGCATAAGCACAGTTTATGTTTATGAATCACTATTAACAAGTAATGACACCAGGTGTTCACAAGAAGGTGTCCAACACATTTTCTGCGCCTTTGTTTTACGGCGCTCATCTGTATTTCTGTTGAGACCCATCAGTCCCATGTACACAGTGTAGATCATTAGCAGCAAGTACATTAACGTTTGTCAAGTCCTTTCTACTATGGATCTACGTGTCATTTGCTTCTTCTACCCTTCCCTTACTACTCCCGTGTGAAATCCGGGATAGGAGAGAACACAATGTGCGTGACTGTACGAGTTATCCATTTAGATGAGATGGTCCGACATGTTTCAGTGCCTGGCAACGTATCCGATGGCGTGTGACGTTGTTCATTACCACAGTCCATGGCTTGTCTGGTCCATACTCGGTTGATTACCGTCTGTCTTCTTAAAGCCTAATGATTGGGCAACAACTACTTCTACCCTGTAATATGTTCAACCTTATACTTCTACCTTTTGTTGTTGCTGGTACTTCTTGTTGCCGCCCTCTCTGCTCTTCCTATTTTTGCCTTTCCTTCTGCTAGATTTCTGCCACAGTAACTGTTATTTCTGCTGCATTTCCTGTTGCAGTTATCTCTTCCCTCTTTCTGACTTTCAACTTTCCTCGTGCTAATACTCGTTCGACCATTTCTGTTGATGTTATTTCGTCTTACTTTCTGATTGCACTTTAACTGGACATTTAGCATATATGTACTTCCGCTTCCAACCTCAAAAGTCCTTTGCATGCCCGTCAACACTAAGATGAACTGTTGGTCACAGACACGTGCCACCCACACATTCCTGATGAATATATATGCCCGGCATATCGCCATTTGCCATATCTGACAGCAGTCATTGTCAATTAAGTGCTTGTCGTCCACAGCCGAGGAAATCGACACCACCAATCTGCAACGCGACATTTATTGAACCCTTGTGAATGATATAGTTATAATTTAGCCTCTGCCAATACCGTGGTGATTTGTTAGATGGAATGAAGATCCGTAAAACGGAATATTCCGGCGCTGAAAATATTTTTGTATGAAATTCATAATATTCCAGCTGTTTTTCCGTGAATTTTCCAATGGAATTCCGACTTTTAGAAGACATGCAAGGCTTGAGCTGCGAGAGCCGTCCATGTTTTAATTCTCTGACCTTGCTCTGACAATGGTGAGAAAGTGATGATGTTTTACCTCAACGAGGCCTTAATGTAGCATCATATCACCCTGTACTCACTGAGGCAAAATAGTCCCTGAAAAAATTCTAATGGGCTGATTTTGATGAAATGAGGAACCTTTCTTGTCACGATGTTTACCGAGTCTCACTGATTCCCCAAGGGAACTGGAGGCTGGGATCACAACAGCTCCTAAGTCAAGAGATCATATTATTGAAACTGAACATCGTTTCGCTTTTCAGTTCCCTGGTTGATATAATTGTGAAGCTCCTGGAACAGAGCAGCCTTTTTGTTGGTGGGTTTTATTAATTCCTTCCATCCGAAACAGTTCAGGTAGCCCTGCATGGGGTGGAGAAATTGACAGAATGGCTGAAGGTGTTCCCGCTCCATCGCCAATGACCTGACGCACTATCATCATCGTTTGTTAGCCATAACTTACTGTTCATCTGGGAATGGATGTATGTTAGGAGCCATTCGAGACTCGCAGTACAAAGAAAATATATTTGAAAGTTAAAAGGAATGGAAAATAAATAATGGACCTTTGGAGAAAGATTATGTTTTGTATATATACTATCCATAAAAAATTTAGACTCACTTAAAGCACTCACTATATGTTATATATATATGGTGAAAACGAAGATGAATTTCTCCACTAACTTGGGGGAACCAACTACAAACCTTATACAGATGAACTGAACGAGGATAATGCATCAAATTGTTGAAAAGCATGTGCAAATATCATGCATGTGAACAGTTGCGTTTTGGTGTAAAGTTTTGTTCAGAATTCGCCAATTTTCACTGAGTTTCATCATTTATTGAAATCATGACAATAATCTTTTCAACGTTACGAATTTGTTTTACAATACATCAGTTCATGTGTAAACGGTACCTTTAAACAGTGTGGAATATTTTGCAAAATCTAGTTTAGAACAGTTGACTGAAATAGATGGCTACATATACACTGGTGAGTCTAAACTTTTGATGGGTAGTATTTTTCTTATGTTCGCTTCGTATATTACTGTATATCTCATGGTGTATTTACATCGTTGTAAGCCTTTTATGTACAATACGTCATATCAATTATTGGTGTTGGTGTCAATTACTGTACATCATAAGATAACATAAGATAAGATAAGACTTTATTTTCCAGTGGGAAGGTTTGGTTACATCATGAATGGACAGTCATATAACATTATAGATAGAAATACATGAAAATACAATACACGCCATATACGAAGGAGGTTAAGTATATAAAGCTTTGTAGAGCACAAAGAATGTAAGAGAAACCATAGTCTAAAATATGTAACAGTTATAGTAAAAGACACAACTGTTCAAGAAGCTAAAATCAATTACAGGACATGCATACCCATTTCGTGAACACCTGGTGTCATAACCTATTTTTAGTTTTTCATTCATGATAATATTCAACACTGTTTTGTGCTTTATAGTGCCCTATGGAATCTGTTTTGTTTTCTTAATTTCCGGCGGAGACTTTGATTATTGTATCAGATGGTTTCACCTATAGTCCTGGCAGCCTCTAAAGGAAAGCTGGGGGCTGGGGAGAGGTAATACAGGTGACCATCGGCTGTGGCGATTTCCTGTGCGGAGTTGTGTCCTTTCTGCTCGCCAGAAACCTATGGCTGTGTATTGCTTTCGATTCAATGAGGTTATGAATTGAAAAAATGAAGTGCCATCTGTTTGAATTCGCAGATGTTTTCAAATGTTTGCACATGTTTGATTCGCATACCTCAATGAACGGCCAAAACTCCCCATTCAATCCCCACGATTAATGTCACAAGAAAAGACAATGTTCTCAACAAACATTTAGTTGACGTGTAATAGTATAAATCAAAACAGGTGGATCGATACACATCCCTGGCTTAGGAATAAAATCTGTGGCGTGACAAGAAACAGGCGTTGACATAAACGCCTCCAAAGTATTCAGCCAGTTGGCACAAATTGCAATGGAACAGATTAATGAAGCCTGTCAATCAAGGCATAGATACAAAGGGAGATTACTCGGTGCGGTGTAAAGAAGGTGAAGGTCATTATTATCACTTGTGTGGTGTTCTTCGTGTTTTTCAAGATTCAGTTTGAATCGTAAACTTTCCCTAGTCCAATGACAAGTTTTACGGTAAAGCAGACAACTTAGTTGAAACCGACTCTCTCTTGTCTGTTAAGGGACTACATTGTTTTATCAACTCCGATTGACCCGAACCATGTGTGAATCGATCTCGATTGAAAGATAATTATACAATCATCGATCTCAGCCCACAGTTTGTTTGTGTAAATAAATGGCGATGTAGCCGAAACCAATCCTTTGAAATACAATTAGTGTAGGGGTAAAGTCGTTTTGGGGTCCCAAAGAGGGCGGTAATGGAATCCTTCAACCTGTACCGGTACTCTCCGACATTCCACTGTGGACATTGGGAAATGAATGGGAATCAGATTTGACTGAATTACATTTAAGTCACAATTCTTTGTTTTTAATATCATGGCATCTTTTCAGTTATAGTTCATGGTTCCATCTGAAATCTAAAATAACCTTATGGAAATGATGAGCACACACATGGACTATAATTGATATTGCCTATTTTTGTTCATGAAAATCACATGGACTACTGTCGTCAACAATAGTTTACCATGTGCAGAGGGGTTCCATAAATTGCTGACTTCCTGGCCAGGACTCAATTCCGAACAGGGCCCCGTTCCACAAACCGATCGTAGCGCTAAGGTAATCGTAACTCGGATACTTTAACATGGACTTATGACTGTGGTAGCGCTACGATACCTTTGAGGAACGGGGCCCAGATCCTCAACAGATCCTCTGTATCTGTCGTAAGAGGCAACTAAAGTGGACTAGGTGGTCCGATTTGGCGACGTGATGTTGGCAGAAAACATGGATATAGCAAACAAACAAACGAACCAATCATCCAACGAACGAACGAACGAACAAACGAACGATCGAACGAACAAACAAATGAAGGTCGGTGCGGTGCAATGTGTGAAGACCATGGGATGTGTCTCCCTGCGCGATGTGACTAGAAAACTGCTTCAGTGTATTTATAAATGTGTAAGTACGAATACAGGCGCTGTGTGGATGACGAGTGGATTTACAAAAGCTCAACCGGGAACTCGTCTATCTTGTTTTGCGTGCCAGTCCGCATCCGACATTAAATCAATCGAGGATTTCATCTGAATGCTGTTTGTAATGAACGAGAAAATCCTGAAACTGTAATAAAATGGCCGTTCCCACATCTGACTAACCCGTAGCAGTGACAAATAGTCTGATTCTTAAAAGCACACTGGGAGTTGACAAAAAGGATTTACAACTTTGATAAACATAACGTACAACATCCTCGTTAAATACAGACGTTGATATGATTGAAAAGGATGCAGTATTGACTCGAAGTATGATACAGAGAGGCGAGACCCTGGACGTGGTTTGGAGCAGAGACAAAATCAGGGCATGGGTCTTCCATCATCTAAAGAATATCTTACGGTTATCATGGGCAAAATATACACACGACTGGTCGAGACACCTTAAGGAGTGCTGTGTCCGAGAGTTTTCAAGCTTGGGGTTGGGGTCGAGATTGAGGTGGCGGTTGGGGTTAGGTTTGGGGTTAGGGAAATGGCTTTTCATGAAATCAAAAATCTGTGTGTGTCTGTGTTAATGTCTTTGTGAATGTGTTTTTATGGTGTCTAGCCGTGAATGTGTTTCTGTGTGTTGGTATTTCGTTGTGTCCGTGTTCTCGCATGCATTTCTCCGCATGTCTGTGTTTCAGTCATGTCTCGGTATTTCTGCATGTTTGGTTGACTGTGGTTGTGTGTGTTGGTATTCTCTGTCTGTGTCTTGTCATTGTATAATTGATCCTGTTCCTGTGTGCACTATGTTATTACGAACACGCTTAAAGGAACTGACGGATATAATGACTAAATTTGCTTTTATCCCGACAGCTTGCTTTCAGTATACCGAACTATGGTTATACCGAAGTCACTGGTCCATTTGAGTTCGTTATTACAGTAGTTTAGTGTTTGTTGTGCGGAATTTACTCCTCATCCATGCCAATCTACAACATTCGTGTCAACTCTGTTTTCATACCAATATCAATACCCAATATCACGACACATTAACGCAAATGCTTTATTACTGTTTAGTAAAGTGAACTCAAATCGGACACTCTTAACGTTTAATACATGTTCTCAAATGCAACGTTTGTTGTTACAGTTGTCAATATTGGAGGAAGAATTCATCTACGCGGCAGAGTTCGGCGATATTCCAACTGTGCAGCGTATTCTGGAGGAGAATACCAACTTGAGCGTGGACTACAGCGATATTCTGGGCAGGACGCCTCTCAGACTTGCTGTCGGTAACGAACATTTAGAGGTACGTCCGTCCTCTAGACATAAGCGTGGTGACACATTCGATGGCTCTCAACGTCATGTAAAAGGACAAATCTAATCATAGGCTTCTCTATCACGCTCGTCAAGGGCCATTTTGCTCGTATGTCAGCCCCAACCAGGTATAGTTACCACCAAATCCTTTAGTTTTATTCATCAACTCGGCTGTTACACAGCTTACTCCCCTAAACATTCGGATTGTCTGAAGGGCTTTCATCGTGATGATTGTGTTATGATAATTGACACTGTTCTTGAACTGATGGAAGACGGTCATGGAAAAAGCTCTGAAGTTAAACTAACTCAAATGTATAGATGTCTGAAATACAAGGAATATATCTGTAGGGTATTGTCCTGCAAATCTCAAACTGTCATGTTCATGTGTAACAGAATAAGGTTTAAGACGTAATATGTTGAGAGACGTTATGAAGTGAAACCCAAGCTTTTATCTTGCTCACATTGTCAAAGACCTCTAACAGCGAGTCATTTCCATAGTATTGAATAAACCTCACTGATGAAAAAGGGAATGACACTTTTGAGCCACATGAAAAATGGTAGTTTGATATGCCTGTGAACTGTATCAAATTCCTCAAGATTTTGAGTAGCATGTCTGGAGGATATAATCGACATGATAAAATTCAAATAGGACAGTCACGAATATATAGCATTTTCTGATCATAAACATGAAGAAGTCTAGCATGATATTCAGACATCCTTTGTGTTGATAATGCAGAGTTTCAGAGACGTACGGAAGAGAAGATTTATCTGGTTATGCTTTTATGATAACCAGCAGATATACATATAAATTTCAATCAGCACTTACGAATACGCATTTTAAAAAAAAAGTTTCACTTGTTTTAAAGTTCATTGTTACAGTTCGTGATTTCACTGAAAATACATGTGATTTGTTTCAGAATTGTTGACTTGAAGTGTTGTTTTTTAACTCGTACTTTCTGGAATAGGAATTTGTTACTTTATGCAAATACCAAATGAATAACTCTTTAACTCAATTCATCGCTTGGTATTCCTGGTAACAATGTAAGTACCTAGGATACATGACGCTTCCTCAGGGTCATAATTACGTGTTTCACTGATATTGTGTAAGTGTCCGATCGTCTTAAACCATTCACCAGTATTTCACGCGGGACAGATCAAAGAACTTTCACCAATATACCCATAATGGATAGAGCCGTGATGTACCATGAAGCTATCATTTTAAGTTGTACCAAGGCAATATAGCTCCAGTTAAAAGTGGCTGCATTTACGTATGTAAGCTACAGACTACTAAAGGATGTGGATCTGTAGTCAAGGTCATATGTGTCACGTCTCCTCAACAGACAGATAACGAGACAGACGTCTTGCCTAGTGGTTTAACTGGACTTATACCCTCAAAGTACTCCTTGCATATAGAATCCCACTTACTCATCTGTTCTGTGAAAATGCCTATAGATTTCCGTTTTCTCGTTTTTCGTAGTTTATCTCGTATTTAGTACTTTTTTGTAAAAATAACGTCGTAGTTTCCCATTGCCTTCTAGGCCCTTTGCAAATACTCCCAGTACTTGATACATATATCCCATGAAAATACCCGCACGTAGCTTCCCATTGCCCAGTACTTCCTGTGAACATACAGGTAGCTTCCCATTGCCTGGTGCTTCCTGTGAAACTTCAAGGAACTTCCGACTACCCAGGGCTTCCTGTAACAAAACACGTAGATACCAGTTGCCTAGTGCTTCCTGTAACAAAAGACGTAGCTACCCATTGCCTAGTGCTTCCTGTAACAATACACGTAGCTACCCATTGCCTAGTGCTTCCTGTGACAAAACACGTAGCTACCCATTGCCTAGTGCTTCCTGTAACAAAACACGTAGTTACCTATTGCCTAGTGCTTCCTGTGACAATACACGAAGCTACCCATTGCCTAGTGCTTCCTGTAACAATACACGAAGCTACCTATTGCCTAGTGCTTCCTGTGAAACTTCAAGGAACTTCCGACTACCCAGTGCTTCCTGTAGCAATACACGAAGCTACCCATTGCCTAGTGCTTCCTGTAACAAAACACGAAGCTACCCATTGCCTAGTGCTTCCTGTAACAATGCACGAAGCTACCCATTGCCTAGTGCTTCCTGTAACAAAACACCTAGCTACCTATTGCCAAGTGCTTCCTGTAACAATACACGAACCTACCCATTGCCTAGTGCTTCCTGTGACAATACACGAAGCTACCCATTGCCTAGTGCTTCCTGTAACAATACACGAAGCTACCCATTGCCTAGTGCTTCCTGTGACAAAACACGTAGTTACCTATTGCCTAGTGCTTCCTGTGACAATACACGAAGCTACCGATTGCCTAGTGCTTCCTGTAACAAAACACGTAGTTACCTATTGCCTAGTGCTTCCTGTGACAATACACGAAGCTACCGATTGCCTAGTGCTTCATGTAACAATACACGAAGCTACCCATTGCCTAGTGCTTCCTGTGAAATTTCAAGGAACTTCCGACTACCCAGTGCTTCCTGTAACAAAACACGTAGCTACCCATTGCCTAGTGCTTCCTGTGACAATACACGAAGCTACCCATTGCCTAGTGCTTCCTGTAACAAAACGCGTAGCTACCCATTGCTAAGTGCTTCCTGTAACAAAACACGTAGCTACCCGTTGCCTAGTGCTTCCTGTGACAAAACACGTAGCTACCCATTGCCTAGTGCTTCCTGTGACAATACACGAAGCTACCCATTGCCTAGTGCTTCATGTAACAATACACGAAGCTACCCATTGCCTAGTGCTTCCTGTGACAAAACACGTAGCTACCCATTGCCTAGTGCTTCCTGTAACAAAACGCGTAGCTACCCATTGCCTAGTGCTTCCTGTAACAAAACACGTAGCTACCCGTTGCCTAGTGCTTCCTGTGACAAAACACGTAGCTACCCATTGCCTAGTGCTTCCTGTAACAATACACGTAGCTACCCATTGCCTAGTGCTTCCTGTGACAAAACACGTAGCTACCCATTGTTAAGTGCTTCTTGTGACAAAACACGTAGCTACCCATTGCCTAGTGCTTCCTGTGACAATACACGTAGCTACCCATTGCCTAGTGCTTCGTGTAACAATACACGAAGCTACCCATTGCCTAGTGCTTCCTGTGACAAAACACGTAGCTACCCATTGCCTAGTGCTTCCTGTAACAATACACGTAGTTACCTATTGCCTAGTGCTTCCTGTGACAATACACGAAGCTACCGATTGCCTAGTGCTTCCTGTAACAAAACACGTAGTTACCTATTGCCTAGTGCTTCCTGTGACAATACACGAAGCTACCGATTGCCTAGTGCTTCCTGTGACAATACACGAAGCTACCCATTGCCTAGTGCTTCCTGTGAAATTTCAAGGAACTTCCGACTACCCAGTGCTTCCTGTAACAAAACACGTAGCTACCCATTGCCTAGTGCTTCCTGTGACAATACACGAAGCTACCCATTGCCTAGTGCTTCCTGTAACAAAACGCGTAGCTACCCATTGCTAAGTGCTTCCTGTAACAAAACACGTAGCTACCCGTTGCCTAGTGCTTCCTGTGACAAAACACGTAGCTACCCATTGCCTAGTGCTTCCTGTGACAATACACGAAGCTACCCATTGCCTAGTGCTTCATGTAACAATACACGAAGCTACCCATTGCCTAGTGCTTCCTGTGACAAAACACGTAGCTACCCATTGCCTAGTGCTTCCTGTAACAAAACGCGTAGCTACCCATTGCCTAGTGCTTCCTGTAACAAAACACGTAGCTACCCGTTGCCTAGTGCTTCCTGTGACAAAACACGTAGCTACCCATTGCCTAGTGCTTCCTGTGACAATACACGTAGCTACCCATTGCCCTGTAACAATACACGTGCTTCCTGTGACAAAACACGTAGCTACCCATTGTTAAGTGCTTCTTGTGACAAAACACGTAGCTACCCATTGCCTAGTGCTTCCTGTGACAATACACGTAGCTACCCATTGCCTAGTGCTTCGTGTAACAATACACGAAGCTACCCATTGCCTAGTGCTTCCTGTGACAAAACACGTAGCTACCCATTGCCTAGTGCTTCCTGTAACAATACACGTAGCTACCCATTGCCTAGTGCTTCCTGTAACAAAACACGTAGCTACCCATTGCCTAGTGCTTCCTGTAACAAAACACGTAGCTACCTATTGCCTAGTGCTTCCTGTGACAATACACGAAGCTACCCATTGCCTAGTGCTTCCTGTAACAATACACGAAGCTACCCATTGCCTAGTGCTTCCTGTGAAACTTCAAGGAACTTCCGACTACCCAGTGCTTCCTGTAACAAAACACGTAGCTACCCATTGCCTAGTGCTTCCTGTGACAATACACGAAGCTACCCATTGCCTAGTGCTTCCTGTAACAAAACGCGTAGCTACCCATTGCTAAGTGCTTCCTGTAACAAAACACGTAGCTACCCGTTGCCTAGTGCTTCCTGTAACAAAACACGTAGCTACCCGTTGCCTAGTGCTTCCTGTAACAATACACGAAGCTACCCATTGTCTAGTGCTTCCTGCGACAAAACACGTAGCTACCCATTGCCTAGTGCTTCCTGTGACAAAACACGTAGCTACCTATTGCCTAGTGCTTCCTGTGACAATACACGAAGCTACCCATTGCCTAGTGCTTCCTGTAACAATACACGAAGCTACCCATTGCCTAGTGCTTCCTGTGACAAAACACGTAGCTACCCATTGCCTAGTGCTTCCTGTAACAATACACGTAGCTACCCATTGCCTAGTGCTTCCTGTGACAAAACACGTAGCTACCCATTGCCTAGTGCTTCCTGTGACAAAACATGTAGCTACCTATTGGCTAGTGCTTCCTGTGACAATACACGAAGCTACCCATTGCCTAGTGCTTCCTGTAACAATACACGAAGCTACCCATTGGCTAGTGCTTCCTGTAACAATACACGAAGCTACCCATTGCCTAGTGCTTCCTGTAACAATACACGTAGCTACCCATTGCCTAGTGCTTCCTGTAACAATACACGAAGCTACCCATTGCCTAGTGCTTCCTGTGACAAAACACGAAGCTACCCATTGCCTAGTGCTTCCTGTGACAATACACGTAGCTACCCATTGCCTAGTGCTTCCTGTGACAAAACACGTAGCTACCCATTGCCTAGTGCTTCCTGTGACAAAACACGTAGCTACCTATTGCCTAGTGCTTCCTGTGACAATACACGTAGCTACCTATTGCCTAGTGCTTCCTGTGACAATACACGTAGCTACCCATTGCCTAGTGCTTCCTGAGAAAATACACGTTGTTTCCCCATTGGCTAGTGCTTCCTGTGAAAATACATGCAGTTTCCCACTGTTCAGTGCTTCCTGTGAAAATGCCTAGTCCTTACTTAGAAATAGTTTCCCATTTCCCATTATCAATCTAGTCATTCCAGAACTTGGTTGTGTCCGTGCATAACATGAACTCAACAAGTACACAAATATTTCAGGTAGTGGAACTTCTTCTCGACCGGTGCAACAACTCCAGCATCCATGAAGCTCTACTGCAGGCTATCAGTGCTGGACATGAACAGATTGCCGAAACTATCCTCAAACACCCAAAGTACAGGGACGTGAAGAAGGAGAACAAGAGATTCGGAGAAACGGACTACTTTTATAACCAAACCAGTGAAGATTCGCCGTTTTCCTCGGACATTACTCCGCTTATTCTGGCGGCAGAGAGGAATCAGTTTGAGATCGTGCAACTGCTGTTATTACGAGGGGAAACTATTACTAAACCACATCATTATTACTGCAACTGTCAAGAATGTAGTAATAAGCTACAGTTCGACCAACTTAGGTTGGCCAAGACAAGACTGAACGCTTACAAAGGCCTGGCGAGTGGCGCCTATATATCTTTGTCCAGTAAAGACCCAATTCTAACTGCATTTGAACTGGCCAGAGAACTCAGATCCGTCGCCAAAGTGGAAAAATATTATAAGGTAAGCACTCTGCTACTCAAAGAAAAGTCCTTGTAGTCTTGGCTTGATCTCAAAATTTTGCTGTTTCCTTGGGCACTTCCTGTCCAAATAAACAGATATATGATCAATGCCTACTGCAACACTTTCCCGTCCTGTCCGTGATCAATGGTTTGAAAGCATAGTAGTGACACTTGCAAAAGTGCAAAGTATAGCATGTTTACATTATTTATATTTTATTTATATGCTGGTATCATTACATCATCGAATGCATTGTAAGTGGCTACGTGACTGTAGAATTAATAGACTGTCATTAATAGAAACTCTTCAAGTAGCTGCGTTAAGCTACTTCCCTTACAACCGCGTTGCTTTAGGAATATTCCCAGATTCTGCCCATGCATTGAATCGCCATTGATGTGACGAAGGTCACATGAACTAGACTTATCTTATCCGCATCTTATCAGAGGTCAGTTAAATCGAAACAGATCCAAGAGCCAAACCCTTGATGGTCGTCCTAATGAGTCTGGTTCATATCTCACAGTGCACGAGTAATATTACGCATCTTTGATTGCCTCCATCGATACTATAGAGGAAGCCCCCTGAAAACCAATATTACTTCGCGCTTGAACAGCTCTACCTGTTCCTGGAATGATGTATTCTTCGAATGAGGGAACATATTCCAGTCCAGTAGAGCCTCGTAACGTCGTATTTGCTTTGGTCTTCATCACGTGTTGCTGCACTAGGTCAAATGGAAAGGGAGCATCATACATTCGCTCATTGGCGTGGAAGTTGACGATGATAGTTGTATGTGTGACGCAATGTATTGAAACATGCGGGTGTGGGATAATGATAACAATAAGGGTATTTGTATAGTGCTGTGCCGTGATATTGCTGGAATATTGCTAAAAGCGGCGTAAAACTCAACTCAGTCAGTATAGTGCTGATTTCAACCAAACAAGGGCAATTCTAAAAGCGCTTACAAGTACAATCTGATTATTATTACCCCGGATAACCCAAGCTGCCTGTGAGGCGTTAGAAGGGGAGTTGTTAGTCACATGACCTATCCCACCGGGTACCCATGTTATGACCATGTAATTTCTCTTGTTGGAGGGTACTTCATGTCTGAGTCACGATTTTCAAAAACAAAAACTAGTTTCCAGAAAGGAGTGACACACACTGAGGGTATAATTATAATATTTACAATATTTCTCTGCAACAAATTAATTGTTTGTTCAACGAATACTTTCCCTAAACTAGAAACGGCACAGGATATTGTATAAATGAAAGCATCGATTGTTTTTCGAATTGAAAACTACTTTGCAGATAATTATACCTCACCAACATATGGAATATCAATAATTGGGAATTATTGATCTGAGGTTTAGGTCTTATGCTGTTGCTGTCTCAGGGAGAACGTGTTTTGCACACCATGATGAAACAAGAAATATTATTCCTAAAATAGCGTTATATTGTAATCTAATCCTGATCCTTGTCAGAAAAAAATCCAAATCCTGAAATGAGGCAAGGACTTTAGGGAAGGATTGGTCTAATTGGCACACTATGGTCTTTGTCCAATTTTGTGTCTTTCTATGGCAAACGGAAGACATCAGTGTAGTATTCAGCAATGTCTTGATGGTGTAAATGCAAGATGGTCTGAGTGAATGGCAACGAGGTGTGGACATTATCAACTAATGTAGAAGCCAAGAAAAACAGAACCATCTAAGGCTACCACATAAACAACATTATGAATGGGAAGTGTACGTGTTTGGTAACAAACCTAATACAAATCCAATTAGAGGTCTTGGTGTACTAGCTGACAGTACCCCCATATGTATATGGACATTGATGAGACAAGGGGAAACAGTAAATAGTGAGTAATGGTGTTGGTATCGGTATCGCTTGGTGACATATAGATCTGTCTGGCAAACACGTCTTCAGGACAATGTGTCATTGTAACGTATAGACACACGTCATGATGGCACCCCACATTGATCTTGTCGAGGGAGCGGGTCACGGCATCGAGACGAAACTGTTCAGGTAGCCTTCGAACCTTTTCTATCTTTAGATACACCCGCCAGCGTCTAAAATGCTTTTACATAAACATTCAGTCAACGCATCTGGTGGATTTAGTTTGTTGTTTCTAACCAGAATAGAAACTATGACCTTTGCACGCTTACTTCCTGCCAATATATATTCAGTAGTTGCTATAGTATTTGAGGTAGTGCCGAAGTATGTAGTGGTTCTGGTACTTGTCGGAAGCAGCAGGGATACGTGACGTGGTAGGTAGGAGTAGTATACTCTATACTACTGGTAGGGGTGTACCGGAAGCCGTTGCAGATCGTGCAGCTGTAGTGTCTGTGGTTACTTGAGGTAGTAGTAGCAGCTACTGATGTCGTTGAAGTAGTAGCAGAGGTAGTTGAGCAGGTGCAGTTACCTGAGGATGAAGCAGTGGATGTTGGGAATCGAACCCGCAATGGTGGCGATATTCCGGTAGTATGTGCCAGTATCGATTATCGATGTGTCGTAGACGGTGGTTGACTCTTTCACCAAATGCAATACCACAAAACCATTTCACATACTCACGTCTCAGGAAATATTTGCTTCTTCAGATAATATTCTGCTAAAATCCATTTCAATCATGAAATATGATATCTTCAAGTATGAATGCCTATGCGGCATTTTAAAAAATCTCATTCAGAACAGAAATTGCATTCACCCTTAAATCCGTCAGTAACATTTCAGATGAATGCCCTGTGGCAGCGCAATCAGGAGCTCTCGGGTTAAGAACTATAAATACTTTAATCCGCTTGAAAAGTAACCGCTTCTTAATCCGGAAATAGAAAAAAAGATATTTTTATACGATGATTAAATTGCGGTTACACAAAACGTGGTGGAATTGAATTCGCTTAACGAGAAAATGAACGTCTTGACAGGGATGAAAAAATATTGGTCTTTAATTTCATCATTCAAATGGAATTGTCGATTTAAGAAACTTGTTGAGTTGGTTGGCAGTATCGTACAGTTTGAGTAGCAGGTATAAAAACATCCAAACTCAAAATATGCATGCACAGATTCCAAAAGAACAAATGGTATTTGGGTACGTTTAAACATAATAACAGTTAACCTAAGATGCAGTAGATGTTTTCTTGTGCGTCATATGTCCAAAATGGCCGCCAAAAGGTCCATTATTAAAGACACGGATGTATTTGGTTGACATTCCTTCCACAGAAACGTGATGGTTAAGATAGATGGCAGACTTTACATGACCTATTTAGTAAGAAGCACAGTTTCTTTCATATCTATAGTCAAACCTGTTCAGCTGTCACAAAGAGAGCCCCGTATCCCCCCCTTCCCTTCCCCGAATCATGCTTCCAAGATATACCATCCGTTGCTGAATGTGATAAATCACCTACGGTCAAAGCTGGAATTGCCCAATCCACGAATGAACCGTCAGTCTGTGTAATATTACTGCGCATGACCGCACAACTCCAATATTTCCACAGCTAATGACTTCGCCGTCCTGAGACTGCTCAGACGGAAATAAGTCCGCCACGTCTATCTTTTGGGGTCATCTGAGACAAGTCAATCGGAAAATTGTGGCTTAGTTTTCTCCCCAAGGAATTCCCTCTATGGACGTCCCTTGTGATTCCGTCTCCATCTTTGGTACTTTGAAATGTACTTTTGCCATGTTCATGTCGAGGAAGTGTGTTAGCGTAATTAACTGTGAAATTTGGCTGTAATTTAACATGCTTTTCTACCAGTTTATCATAGTGAAACTGTAGGTAACGTATCTTTAGCTTTTCTCGTGACAAAACCCCCCGAAACAATTGGTATGTGATAAATAAAACAATCAAAAGACGGATTTTTACTTTTCGCGTCTATAATATTATAATATCAAGTTCGATGCACTATTTTTCCCCCGATGGCATTCAGAGGAAGAAAAGTCTCTGGCAACACATACTGGTCGTTAAATCACCGCCTGAAATCTGGTGGCTACAACATAAAACCTGAAATAGCTAGTATTACAATTGTGAAGTGCGTCGTGAAATAAAAATGTGTTTCTTTCAACAATCAACTACCCCTGTCAATGTGGCATCCAAGAACATGTTAGAGACATGTAATGGAAACGTATCCAAATACTCAGATATGCTGAAATCAGAGACGCATCCAATCGTAAGAAGTCAAACACACATGGTTTGGGGTAAACGGTAGCATGTCGGGAAGACGGTCCTCCGAACACCAGGCGGAAACTGGCTCTACTTTGGATGACTTTTCTCACCTACGAATATACCACAGGCGCGAACACCCCATGCACTGCTTCCATTACTGCTCTTTACTTCGATTACTGATCTTTCCCTCGATTACTGCTCTTTCTTCTTACCAGTAACTCTCATGTTTTCCATGGTAATAACGGAGGATTTTGTTGTTGACGTCGAAGATTTGTTTACAGCTTAAATTGGGCTAGGCAGGGACAAGAAAATCATGCCGTACGTCAGATGGTATATTGAATTTGCCGAGACCTTTGCATATTTAGGTGTTGGATACGTGTAAAGCAAACCGTGTACCCTTGAACACATTCAGTCGTCCATATCTCCGTCCTTCACTTATATATATACTAGCCACATAAAGAAACTGTGCATTGTCAAAATATGATCCCAGTTGTACGATAGCAATGTCAAAGGTACATATAAACTTTAATGGAGGGATCATGAGACCTTAACAAGTCGGGAGAATTTCAATTGAAAAGTCCACAAGCGGGACAGGGGTCAAACGACCATGTCACAAGCTCAATAACGGGTATGTCCACCATCGGCATTGAGAACAACAGTGCATCGACGACGCATAGAGCCTATAAAACGTGCAATGAAGGCTTGTGGGATGTCACGCCAGATTCTCTCAAGTTCTGTTGCAAGGTCAAGGACGTTATCTGGCAGATGAGGAAGACGGCGTAGACGTTGATCCATCTCGTCCCAAACATGCACAAACAACCACTTGACATCAGCGTACACTACTGAACAACATCACATACAACCACTTGACATCAGCGTACACTACTGAACAACATCACATACAACCACTTGACATCAGCGTACACTACTGAACAACATCACATACAACCACTTGACATCAGCGTACACTACTGAGCAACATCACATACAACCACTTGACATCAGCGTACACTACTGAGCAACATCACATACAACCACTTGACGTCAGCGTACACCACTGAATAACATCACATACAACCACTTGACGTCAGCGTACACTACTGAACAACATCACATACAACCACTTGACATCAGCGTACACTACTGAGCAACATCATATAACTTCCTTCAACATCATCTGATCAGTATCATATACTATCACTCAACATCAACGTAAACCTATGGACAACGTCAAGTAACATCACTCAACATCAACGTAAACCTATGGACATCATCAAGTAACATCACTCAACATCAACGTAAACCTATGGACAACATCAAGTAACATCACTCAACATCAACGTAAACCTATGGACAACATCAAGTAACATCATTCAACATCAACGTAAACCTATGGACAACATCAAGTAACATCACTCAACATCAACGTAAACCTATGGACAACATCAAGTAACATCACTCAACATCAACATAAACCTATGGACAACATCAAGTAACATCACTCAACATCAACGTAAACCTATGGACATCATCAAGTAACATCACTCAACATCAACGTAAGCCTATGGACAACATCAAGTAACATCATTCAACATCAACGTAAACCTATGGACAACATCAAGTAACATCACTCCACATCAACGTAAACCTATGGACAACATCAAGTAACATCACTCAGCATCAACGTAAACCTATGGCCAACATCAAGTAACATCACTCAACATCAACGTAAACCTATGGACAACATCAAGTAACATCACTCAACATCAACGTAAACCTATGGACAACATCAAGTAACATCACTCAACATCAACGCACATTACTGAACAGCATCACGTACATGTAATATCATTCATAACGGACACCACTGTACAAAATCACCTGAGACCCTACGTCAACATACACCACGGCACAAAATCACCTCACACCCTACTTCAACATACACCACGGAACAAAATTACCTGACACCCTACGTCAACATACACTATGGAACAAAATCACCTCACACCCTACGTCAACATACACCACGGAACAAAATCACCTGACACCCTACGTCAACATACACCACTGAACAAAATCCCATTACATCATTCAACACAAACGTACATCACTGAACAACACAGATCTTCAGAACTAGAAATTTGGTAGGACTGATATGACGTGACAGACTTCCTACCGAAATTAACGGATTCCATACAGTAACATCTCTTGGTACACTTCATCAATTCACCAGTAATCACATGTATAAAGTCCACATCAATATCTCACACGGCGAGGGAAACACGTCACCGTTATCTTATCTGGGAATCTCTGCATCCTAACCCACAAACCCCGAGCAGTATTTCAGGGGGAAAGGCTCATCAATTTAGCTGGACCGTCCGATCAGCTGGTCAATAAGCTAGTCCTATCTCCCAAAATAGGTCCTCCGGCATAGGAGAAGATGAAGTGCCTAGCTGAACGTCCTGGGCTCCAACCTTGTCCCACGGGCGGGTCAGGATAGTAGACCTCCCCCACCCCTAGATGAATGCCTTTGTGTTATCTGATGTCGACAGATCATCAGTGTCTGGTGTCACAGGTGACAGTATCTGCCAATCTGTGCCTGACTACAGATCTGCGGTCTACATGAACGTTGTCTTGGCAGAGTTTACACTTGGTTAGACCACCATGGTAATTAATGGTCGCAACGTTGGTTTGATGTTGGTGTGTCTGATTCATGCGTCTTATCGGCAGCGGTCATCCTTGGGAGCGTCATTGTTGTGTGTTTTATGTCCCTGGTTGGAAGTGGTGCATGATACTGATAACATTGCTAATGGGGACGGAGCCTACGTATGACTGCAACTCATCATGTTCTCATAACTTTACGTTTACATTGACCTATGACGTCACGTCTTTCGCAAACTGTAGGCAAGATGCCCTGTGTATATTGATAGCATGAATATCACTGTTAACGCGTATACGCATCCGCGGAAACAATAGAGAAATATTTATATACTACTTACAAAAGGATACAATGTGTTGATTTACCCATACAGAATGCTTCTGTATGTTGCATGGCTTTGTTCTAAAGATCGGTCATCCTTCTTCAGCATCCTTCTTCTTGCTTGAAGTCTCGGCTCAGCACAGATGACTAAACGATATAATCCTTTTGAGTAAAAGACGAAGAGTCATTTTCCTTGCAAGCTTAAATAGCAAGACATTTCCCTGTTCACATTACCATTAAAGACATTGAAGATATTTCTAAATTGAAAGATCTTACTTGTTCTTCTTTTCAAAGGGAATGTCTTTCCTCGTTTTCACATGATAGTTAAAATCTTTATGAGTTGATGCATATATAGTGCATATATGAAGCGTCCTTACAGCTGTGCCTATGTCATTTGCCATACTTATGAAAAGTATTCATGCTGCTGGAATGAAGAAGCCCTCATACTTTTTCTAGCCCTCTTTTGTTCTCTGTCCCGTTGGAGCTGTTCTATCATTTGGTCTTATCCAACAATGTGTGTGGAGTTGTAATTTGATTGAGCTGGAATAAAAAAAACACTCTAAAAACACATGCACACAAAAAAACTGCTTGTCAAGAGAAACGTGTCATCTTTAATTTGGGTAAAAAACTCATCCCTCAAATCGTTGTGCATCTCTGGTGGGAACTGAAAATAACAAGGGATTTGAATGTTGCGTGTGTACAATGTGCCCTCATTTCTTGTTTTTTTGTAAATCGGAGCAATTGTTTTTTGTTGAAATATATGTTTGTGAATTTGTAAGATATCTTTCCTCTTTCATTAAGCAAGGCTCATACAGTTTAATTGGGCTGAGTTAAGGTCTCTGAAAGGACACAAAGCATGACGACATGTATTTAAAGGCAAGACTTTTATGGATATCATCCACTTAGTTGTGATGGACACGACGTTTCGGAGTATCTTCTTACTCCTTCATCGGGTAAATGGTGATGAAAAAGTAGGAATGATGGAGGAATAAGGATATACTCCGAAACATCGTGTCCATCACAATAAAGTTGACATCCATACAATTCTTGCCTTTTTGTGTATCACTTCTAAATGCCATTCAAAGACTCGACATGTATTTTGATAGAGTATGGAACAGTCAGAAATTCAGGTCCTGAAACTGTCCCGAAAGCCCATCACAACACTTCTATGATTTGAAGATGATGCATGCAGTTGTTATTGCATTCCCTTTACATCAACGTAGGCGATAAATGGCGGGTTTGTGTTAGCAAACCAGAGTACTTGAGTTTACAGATTTGGTTTTACAACAATATTGTTATCTTACAGACGGAGTACCTGTCCATGGCTGACCAGTTAAGTCAGTATGTGGTCAAGCTCCTGGATAAAGTCAGAGGTCACGATGAGCTGGAGGTCCTCCTAAACAAGGTGGGATGTGACAGTGAGGACGAATCCTATGAGTTGCTGTCTCGGCTTAAACTGGCCATACGGTATAACGAGAAGAAGGTGAGATAAATGTGTGTGTCTTACATCTTGGGATAAACAGACGTATGAATACGTCCAGATCAAAAACAATTTGTTCGTGTGGCCACTGCAATATCTGCAGTGGCATGTAGTCCAGGTTTTATTCAACGATGAATGGCTATGGGACCGGAATCTAGACATGTGCGACTCCACAAACAGGTTGCACGATTGCTCACTGATACAAACAAAACTGTGGCCTGCATAAACACAAAGACTGTGCCAATTGCAGCGTGGCGATGTGGTCGCCTCCATAAATGTGCATCTTTATTGATAGATGCACAGCACAATACGCGGGGCGTCGTACAAAGAGTAACACATTGCAATTCATCTTGGCAATATTCAGTGCTTTCTGTTTGGGTTTTATGGTCTTGCTGTTTTTATTACAACTAAAAAAGCAATAAACATATTATTGACAATGTCGATATCAGTTGTTCTTGGCATGAACCATCCGATTGTCCAGACGGTTGGCATGGTAACCATCCATCTTCTAACTGCCGCTGACATCACTGAGTTGTTTGGATACCGTCTCTCACTACCCACGGTTAAAGTGTATCCAGAAGTCTCGGGGTATTAGGAAATTTCCACCATACTAACTAACTCCTATCGAAGCCTAAGATAAGAATGCTTATACATCTTAATAAGACACATGCTTGCTGTCAGATCTACACTGAACATAGGGAGGCCATAGTGTTAGTGTGCACAGTGCTTCCATTGTACAACCTAGTGTTTGCTAAGCAAGGCAAGTGCGTTGATATGTACATTAAGAGGCTGCTACACTGCTATATGTGCTATGATCTCCAGACTAAGAGTTAGTGTAGTGACACATTAATTCTGTTCCGAGGATCCGAGTATTTGTCACAAACATTTTATGTAACTACCTCGCTTGAATACATACCATATTGCTTTAAGGTGCAACTTAATTGAGGCGCTACAGATTTGTGTCGACACATATACAGGCACGGGGCGTCCTCGCTTCCTTGTGACAATGTTACCGTCTGTATTGTGTTCAGGTTGCAATGACACCTCTCTAACATAGTGCATTTGTTTGGTGTCTAAAGCCACACTCAGCAATATTCCAGCTATATGTAAATAATCTGAGTCTGGACCAGACAATCCAGTGATCAACAGCATGAGTATCGATACACGCAGTTGGGAACCGATGACATGTGTCAACCAAGTCAGCGAGCCTGACCACCTGATCCCGTTATTCACCTCTTTCGACAAGCATGGGTTACTGAAGACCTAGTAATGACTGATTTACTCCGCGAAATGTATTTTATGATTTGGTACTATCTGATAAATTTGACTATTTCAAAAACAGTATGATCTTCGTGTTTCTTCACATAACAGTTATTATTCATCAATATTTCAGTTCGTAGCGCATCCAAGTTGCCAACAGAAGCTGGTCAGCATCTGGTACTCGGACCTGCGGACTCTTGAGCGAGCCAACTGGTTCCTCCGGGGGATCATCGTTTTGTGCATTACTGTATTTTATCCTGTCCTAGCAATACTCTACTGGTTCGCCCCCAAAACACGGGTTAGTATGATGCAAATTAACACCATGCTAAGTAGATATATTACGTTTGATGTGATTTGATGTCATCGGCCTGCGCCTTGACTAAATATGTAGGCTTTTTTACAGTTAGTTTTGTCCGGAAACCTGTTATCATCTCTGATTTCCAGTGATCCAATCAGTTACCTTTTACTGTCAGTTTTTTACGCCAGTGGGAATATGTTATTGATAAGCCAGACTTGTCATTCTGATGCATTGCTTGGCGTTTCATATTTACACTCATATCACTGGTTTATGGTGTGGTCAATGCAAAAAATATTATAAATAAAACTAATATAAAGAGGGCTGGTTATTAATCTTAGAAAGAATTTGTTGGCTATGCGAAAAACCGAAAGAACAATCTTTGAATGTTAAGTTAGTTTCCAAGAAATGATTTGGTTGGATCATGGCAGTACAAATATGCTACACATTGCGACAAAATTCAGACTTTGTATCACCTGACTCCCCTTTTGGGCACGTTCTAAGAGAGCTGCATGGCTTTTTTCACTATTCGTAGGTAAACGTTCCAAGTGAAATCATTACTCATTTAAGTTCCTTTAGCAGGCTGATTACTTCCTCCCTCTACCACGTATTACTAAAATTACCGTTAGGACTTCAAGGGGATAACCATTGAGCACATTGGTACCCTTGCAGGGCAGTTGCATTCAAAGCTAAGGCTATGTTGTCACGTCGATCATGCCGGGTGTGGGCATGTCTGGTTCTATTTATACCTCTTCATTATATGTAAAGTGTTACTCGTCAGTGGACGTTTCATGACAAGTATATGATGCAATGTAAAGGTGTGAACGAGATGACTGCTGAAGCTGGCTTCTTTTGACACAAATAACTTTGAAACGATAAAAAGCAAGTTATGGGGTGTTCGTACTCAACACACGTCATCTCATAAACGTGCAATTCTAATAAAGATAGTAGGTGGCGGATTTGCAGGAGATAGGGGTTGCTCGCTACATAAACAGATACAGAACCAATACACTGAAACCCTGTCTTAAATATCTGTGTTCATGACAAGCCAGGGAATATCCTATATATGTATTAGTATACGGGACATCATCTCACGTACCCATCGTTCGCGAATCCAGAAATCTGTTAACCAAGACAGAACAGTGATGGTTAACGATTTAACTGTCAGCTTTCGTTTTGGGCCTAAAAGGTGGATCTGAGGACCAAAAAGATAGATATGTCGTTATTGACAAGGTCATGCCATGTCATGTAATGAGGGCTACAGGCACAAATCTGATAAACACAATGATGAATTTTAGGAGCATCGCCCTAACTTTCAATATGTTCAATGCAAATGATGATAATACCTCAAGTGTTCAATTCCCGCAGGTTGGCCACTTTCTCAAGTCTCCGTGTGTAAAGTTCATTGGACAGACGATGTCGTTCGTGACGTTTCTGACTATGATCCTAATCTCCACAGCATCGGAACGTCCGTCGACACACAAGAAAATCTCTGCATTCGCAGAAGTACATAGTCATTACAGGAAATATTTAAACAACAGCCAAGGATGGCCTGAGAATTTTGTGCTGCGTACATTTGAGCCTGAGATTATTCATTTATTGATGACAACTTGGATCATAGGTACGACCTAGGGTTGGTTCCAGAACCAATCAGTTTATTTTATCAATCAAAGCAATTGCTTTGGTTTGTCATAAAACACGTGCCGGTTTTATTGTGACAGATATGTTGCTTTTCCATCCGTCATTTTTTTCTGTTTAATTGATGTTATGTGGATATGTGAGCACATCTATATGTGTTTTTGATACACAAAGTTATGGCGTTTACATTCTGTAATAGGTTACATAGGACCATTCTAATCTGTTGAAGGCGTGTTATAACGAGTCCATTTTGTTTGCAGGTATGTTATGGCAGGAGGTAAAGCAGGTGTACAATGACGGCTTCACTGAATACTTTGACTCCCTCTACAACTACCTTGACACAGCCGTCCTCACTCTCTATGTCACGTCTTTCGGCCTTAGGTTTGTCAGTATGTTCAAGGTGAGACATGTTCATTTGTTCTAGCAGCCCTAGTTAGTTGATGACAACAAGATGTTGCGTATTGACTAGACTACTACACACACAGGTTAAGATGGTACCAAGTCCTTCGTCAAATACCAGTGTCCCAGACCAGGGGAGATAACCCAAACACAACTCGTCGGTTATAGCTTATACCTTGCAACTCACAATAGTATGTCGCTTTCAAGCGAGAGTCTAACGGATGTCTTGCTCTACGCAATGAAACACTTTCTTATTGACCGGTTTCTGGTTGAATATGCGCTTGGTCGGCTTTGTTGGGGTTAATCAGTTTGGAGCGGACAACACATTTATATTGGAACGCTTTCATTCACCTGAAAAAATGGTATAATAAACAAACATGGCTGTCGATGCACATGTGTTATTTCCTTCCGGCAATTACCGTGACTGAGTGCAGTTTGTTGCCGGTTCCACTTATACCTTATTTGTTCTGGTGTTCAATCTATTGGAAATTTGCCGTTCTTCAGTAATGCATTCATCACCTCATTCTGCCGACAGCGCTTTATGAATAAATCACTCTATGTATATGAGCAATATGACATGCCTTGCTCTGTTAAGACAGGGGTCTTTACCTGTCACATTAGTTCCCGTCAACGCACTCCAATATGTTACGGAAACAGTTCACCCAACCGCCAAGAATAAATTACCGTTATGTCCCGTTCATTTCACAGCGTGACTTGTTCGTTTCACGTTTACGCTTGTTCATTTCACGTAACCTTGAAACTGACATATCGACTTTTCTTTAAGACGCTGAAGTGTTATAAGTGTATTACGAGTTAGTCTGCTGCTGTGCGGGCTTTCTTAACACAAGAGGGGGTTTCCTGTGATCTGCTTCAAAATTGTCTGTAGCGCCCTCACACTAATAGCCTAGAATCGCGCCTTGAATGACCTTTTCACAGAGAGCTTTGAAGTTTCGCAGTGAAAGTACAGCGTCTTAACGTTGCTATTATGGTTTTGATTAGCCCATCAGAAAGTTAACGAGGCTCGCCGGAGGTTTTTTATGCATCTCGCGAAAACAGGAATGTGAATCTATATTGAACTTGATAAGAATGTGTAAATGGTCATTCTGGTGCTCCAGAGCATCAAGGGGTATGAATAAAGCTAATTATTAGATCATAAGGTTTATTTATTAATTCATCCTGTCTGCCTACATGAAGGAGCGGGCGAGTACGTAACTGCATTTGATATCTTTTGTTACATCCGACAAATTGTTTATTTTCCAGGTGCGCTATTCCTTAATTTTCTTTGCGAAAGACGAGTCATGGAAAAGCATATTAGCAGGCAGTGAGGTGGCACGACTGCAGATGTACTGGTTGATTGCAGGTGAGGCTGATTGACAGGTGTACATAGCATACATACATGCCAATCAACTCTCTTGATATGTCAGTTGAAACCCTAATGTAATTGAGATCTTAGACACACACCGTATTTCCTCTGAAAGACGTTCGTCGACGCATATTTGTTGTTAACTTTATCGCAATCCGGCCTCCATCCTAGATATATGGCCGTTTTGGTACCGTGTCTTTTGGCCAGTTGTGATTTGATAATAACGTTAAGCTCTCTGAAAACAAACTTCCCCTGCTTGGTATGGGATGTCCAAATCCAAAGTTAATGGGAAGATATATCTAAATAACATAGTGACACATGCGAGCCGAAGATGCACTCTTAGTACTCTTGGCGGAATGAGTTATCTGAGCAATACTCAATACCGGGCAACTGTTTGTTGATGAGAACAGTCACCAGCTGCCATACGTTATATTATAAGTCTTGAAATTATAGCATTTACTCAGTTTTATTAGTTGAACGCGTATATTTCACCTCTACATTAAGGGGATGAAGAGGAAAACAGTATTCGTATTAAATACCCTAGGTATCTTAGTGCGCTAACACTATCAAACGGGCATTAGTATGGGCACGTACTCTATAGACACTCACACACACCTGGATACAGATAGACGTACACGGATACAGACAGACACGCATAGACACATTCAGATAAATACAGACACAAACAGACACTCACACACACCTGGATACAGATAGACGTACACGGATACAGACAGACACGCATAGACACATCCAGATAAATACAGACACAAACAGACGCTCACATACACCTGGATACAGACAGACGTAAACAGATACAGACAAACACGCATAGACACATTCAGATAAATACAGACACAAACAGACACTCACACACACCTGGATACAGATAGACATACACGGATACAGACAGACACACATAGACACATTCAGATAAATACAGACACAAACAGACGCTCACATACACCTGGATACAGATAGACATACACGGATGCAGACATACACGCATAGACACATCCAGATAAATACAGACACAAGCAGACACTCACATACACCTGGATACAGATAGACGTACACAGATACAGACAGACACGCGTAGACACATCCAGATAAATACAGACACAAACAGACACTCACATACACCTGGATACAGATAGACGTACACGGATACAGACAGACACGCATAGACACATTCAGATAAATACAGACACAGACACTCACATACACCTGGATACAGATAGACGTACACGGATACAGACAGACACGCATAGACACATTCAGATAAATACAGACACAAACAGACACTCACATACACCTGGATACAGATAGACGTACACGGATACAGACAGACACGCATAGACACATTCAGATAAATACAGACACAAACAGACACTCACATACACCTGGATACAGATAGACGTACACAGATACAGACAGACACGCATAGACACATTCAGATAAATACAGACACAAACAGACACTCACATACACCTGGATACAGATAGACGTACACAGATACAGACAGACACGCATAAACACATCCAGATAAATACAGACACAAACAGACTCTTACATACACAAACAGACACGCAGACATGCGCACTTATCATGTAACACGAACCCAAGATAAAAGCTCAATATCCCCTAACCTTATATATTTATAATTTAGTTGTTTATGCTGATATCAATTTGTTCATTTTGTTCACTGTGATTCTTAACTGTTTGTTTGTATACAAGCTGAACTGTACCTGGCTTTTGTGCTCTGTTCCAACATCCATTATATGTGTCGGTGTAAATTGTTTAATAAATGCAGAGTTTTGCAAAAATACATTTTGTGATCCCGAACTTCCCTTGCCGCCAGTAAGAGGAGATGAACTTGAAACAAGTTGTCAGTGTGTGAGTCGGCATATTGCATGTCATATTTGCTTATGTTGTCAGTTGTTGGCTTTCGAAGTTGAGGAATCCAGTATCCGGGGGTCGCCGGTCTGGAAGGTGTTCGAGCTTGGTACGGGGCGGTGGGGTAGCCTAGTGGTTAAAGCGTTCGCTCATCCATCATGCCGAAGACCCGGGTTCGATTCCCCACATGGGTACAAGCTGATTTCTGGTGTCTCCCGCCGTGATATTGCTGGCATATTGCTGAAAGCGGCGTAAAACTAAACTCACTCACTCACTCACTCACACTCGAGCATGGTATAAGTCACCCACTCTGTATGAGATATAATTTCCATTTCACATGTCAATGACATTTTAACGTCCTAATACAGGTAGTATTCTTTGAGTTTGACTGCGGTATTTCTTTTACACGAGCAGTAACATAAGCCAATTTGTATATTTCAGATCGGTTCTACTGGGACAGTTGGGACCCGTACAACGTCGCCGAAGCCTCGTTCGCAGTCGCCAACGTCATCAGTTTTACTCGTGTTTCCTATGTTCTTCCAGCCAACGAGCTGTTTGGGCCTATGCAGATATCCCTAGCGAAAATGATTACAGTAAGCTTTTCAGGTTCCAAAGAGATGCATATAACCGTTCTGTTTGTTTGTTGTTGAACGCTGCACTCAGCCATATTGACAGCTATATGACGGCGGTCTGTGTATAATGGAATCTGGACCTGACAATCCAGTGTTTGACACCATGAGCTTGAGGTATACACCATGTGTTACCAAGTGTATATCTATATTACTAATGTAACAGGAACGACATTATTGTTCGCCGTGTAATTATACATCTTATGTTTAACTTATAATGTGTTATATAATATACGGATTGTCTGATCCAGACACGATTATTTACAGACTGCTGCCATACGGTTGGAATATTGCTGGGTGCGGCGTAAAACTAAACTGACTCACTATAGTGTACTTGTAGCTCCACCTGGCCATGAACTTCATTCCACAGAAAACACTTGTGTGAATATGCGCAATTATTTACGCTATGTCAAACAAAATCTATGATATTATATTTTAAAATAAAGCACAAGTATATTAGATATGTATACAAAAGAAACATTTAGTAGAACTGCCGATGTATATATAGAAATATATGTGTCGTTGATGGCATAGAATCAGCTGCAGAGATCATATTTACATTTAAAAACTGTCCACAGACAGGCCAAGAGACGGGATGAAATTGTTATTTGATGAGAAATAGACAAATATGAATTCATATGTATGTCCTTTCGTGTTTTCATAATCATACTCTGAAAACCATAGAGCCATTGATGTAGAGCGGAAATACAGCCAGCATGTTACTTCACTCGCGTGAATATCGATTGAATATTTTTGGGATAAATACAGTGTATAGACGGAGATTTTACGACGACTTCGGGTGATTGATGACGGGGTTTCCCCCCAGAACACACGCTTTCTGTCTCACAATTAATTGTCATCAGCATAATCACATTTACATTATATTATTAATGCATTTTCTATAAATGTTTATTTATGTCATTTGTGTATAGGACATTCTGAAATTCGCCGTGATCTTCCTGGTGTTATTTATCGCCTTCATGGTTGGCCTCCACAACCTGTACTGGTACTACCCCGCCAGTACCCGGGGGATGGTGGAGATGTCCCAGCACAACATCACCACGACGGCGGAAAAATATTTTGGCATGTGAGTACAGAGGATGTGTACCAATCAGCTGGAATACATACATTCTGAATGTTGGTATTTGTTGGTTTTCTAATGTATAATGTATTTATGAAAACCACGTATTATTTTACCGAAAATAATATTTACGCGGATCCCGTCAATGTTTCGTTGCTCTTGCTATCAGCCACTGGCTCTCACGGAATAAACTGTAATTCTAATAATGCGTAGCACCCTTGATGAAGCTGGAATGCCGCCGACTCTGTGTGCGAAATAATACATGCATATGTAGCCACGATTGAAAACCAAAGCTTAGACGCATAACTGAATCTTTTGTCATGACATTGTGAATAATTTGAAATTGCATAAAATTCATACACACTATGAGAGCCTCTAAATTATAGACATTTCTGCCTGATAGTCGTTAAGCATATATCTGGACTAATCATTATCATTACAAATATGGATTGCGTGCAATGTTCATTTTCTGACATCCCTTTCAGACCGGACATAACGTTTCGGACCGTCTTCTGGTCAATGTTGGGTCGAGGGGAGCACACGTCGGTGGAACTGGGGGACTTCAACAATTACTTCACCCAGAACGTTGGATACTGGATCTTTGGGGCCTACAATGTCGCCATTGTCATCGTCCTCCTCAACATGCTTATTGCCATGATGACCCGGTCATTTGAGATTATTCAGGTATGTGCACATTGGGCTCTGGAAGCACTTTGCTACTTTTCTTCCAATACTGCGCACGCGTATACACATGCTTACAAACGTATGCATATAAAATCCTGTACATTGTAGGCTCAGGCCGACACGGAGTGGAAATTCGCCCGCAGCAAGTTATACATGGAGTACATCAAAGACGACTCCACCCTCCCCGTGCCCTTCAACGTCGTCCCCACCCCCAAGTGTGCCTACTACGCCGCCAGGTTCGTCTTCAGACTGTTCTGCTGTAGCAAGGACGACCCCCCTCCTGTTCACCATCCCGGCCGCATCAAAGACATCGAGATGTTCGCACAGGTCGGTGCCGCTGTGGTGAGTATTCCCTCTCCCTGAACTGTTTAAGGACATTTTGTTTGCTCGATATAAAATAATTCATGGAGACAGATTAGATTTTTAGATTATCCTCGTTTCAAGACCAATGCAATTAGCAGGCCCTGCTGAAGCGTATTCGTCTTAAGCTGTTCCTCAGGACTGCGTATTCAATTTGTCATTGTACCCATGTGGGGAATGGAAATCGTGTCTTCGGCTTGATGAGCAAACACTTTAAACACAAGGCTACCCCACCCCGTGCATTCATATGTCGCCCTTCATATGTCATGCTGTATTTGGACCTCTTCAACTACATTATTCTTCGCAACATGCATTTAGGATGACCATACGAATATTCTCCATGATCATAGTATCTATTAACCAAATATATCAGCTCATTCGATAGTTACACCTATTACTGATGTTCTCAGTAAGTCCAGAGACTTTACGAATGACATTAACGGCCCATGCTTTATGAACATCAATTAGAAACAGGTCGGGGTCACCGTGGACCAACCTGTCCAGTGTTCTCTGACGGCAGAGGGGACCGATGTGATAGTTTTTTTTATATATTTTTCTTGGTTTCAGAAAATAGTTACAATTCATATTTGTGGCATGTTTACAAAAAGTGTCATTTCTTCACATTTAAAAACCTCTCTTTCCAGGATCCTCCCCCAACAGACTGGCAAAATGGCGGCACTATGCGGAATCCGGGCATCCAGCACTTCCGGGAACGTATGGCAACCACTAATGGGTTTGTGCGGAACGATTCCGACCCCAATATATTCAGTGAAAATCTCACATATAAGGTAAGACAGCAGTGTAATATAACATTCTACCAACACTTTCTGTATTCCCGTAGAAAGATATAATCATTAACGTAAAAACATGTCATTAAGCTTCGATACACGCTAAACTCGAAAAATGTATTTCGTACTACTTTACTATCGTGTGTTGATGTCAAACTGACCAAGTCAGTTAGGTCAAGCACAACATATGTTACATTAGACCACTTTCTGAATGGCGTTGTGTTTTCTTGATGTCACGCATCACAATATGAACAAAATCCACTTTCGTGAGTATGGTTTTACACCGATTTTATCAGTGTTCCAGCAGTATCATGGCGGGGACACCATAACTGGACTTATAACGCTAACGGTTTCTAATCTTTTAATACACAGCTAAGCATGTTCTTATTTTTTCAGCGCATGATGAAAAGGATTGTCAAACGCTACATCTTCGACACACAGCGCGAATCGGACAGTGCGGAAGGTACATGTAGGCATTGGTTTAACTTATTCCTTCTTCGTAGATTCTAACATTTCCTGTCAGTCTCTGTCTCTGTCCCGTACTGTGCATCGAAGCCAAAGATTTCAACTCGAGAACCATTTTTTGGCATCTGATACTCTGAAATAAAATATTTATCTGCTATCAATCCAGAAACATTTGTTAAAGATTCTGAGACATTATATTTTCATGATTCTAAGAGTTCTATTTAATTTTTGACATTTTAAACTTTTCGAAATTCCAAGATATGATATAATAAACACTTTAAGAACTTCCGAGAAAAAGTACGTCAAACTTTCTGTAAAGCTTTCTTCTTAACTTGGTTCTAACGTGGTGCGTAATATGTTTGTTGTCCCTCTGTACATATATACTTTTGAGATGATGTTGTTAGTATAACAACGCTGAGAAACTTTTATAGACCGACAGATCTGTTTTAGTGAACGTATTTACTCATTGTCAGCGTATATCAATGTAATTTCAGTTAACTGCTAGCAGTAATAGTTTAAACCAGGCATATTTACAACTGATAAACTTCGAAAAATATATTATTACTTTTAGTTTGGACTTTTATAAATCTAACTATTAGTTTTGCTAAAGGGATCAATTTCTCTATGACTAGATAGAAAAATAATGTAAATTATATAATAGTATTAACTTATAATAAACAACATTATCCTATGTTAATATAGTTTAATCGACATCTATATATTTTTCAGGCGACTTCGATGAATTGAAGCAAGATATATCCAGTTTCCGCTATGAGATGTTAAATCATCTGTCTGTCCGAAACCGGGAGTCGACCGACACCGGCAACGCACTTGACAAGTTGAATGACAAGATCGATCGACTGGCACAGCAACAGGAAGTACTCTTGCGCCGAATTCTAAGAACAACGTCGGTTGACTCGAGTTTGAACTTGGACGTTGACTCGGGTGACCGAGTGAAGTTGTTGAACCAGGTGTCTCTTGAAAGCGCGAGCTATGACGTCACAGGTGACAGTGCGGAAGGAACAACAGAGAAAGCATTACGTAAGCGGTCTGCGAGACTGAGACGAATTCCCGAGGAATCAAAAGAGGCGAAGAGTGATAAAGCCAAATCGGAACGGGTTAGCTTCTCCAGAAACGTTGACGGAGGGAGTGTCACTGAAAAGTTTTCCCATCCTTTGGCTGATAGCGTTCCAGTTTCACAAATGGATACCACGTCAGCAGATGATGAATCGTCATCAGAAGATGTGTCTGACACAGACACCAGAACGAGGCAGTTATCAGTTGACATGTCAAAGGTTGAAGTGCAGGTCACGTGTCCACGTGCACCAATCGCCACAGAGGATGATGACGACCGTCTTTGAGATATTTAATAATCAATAGAGAAAGTCAAAATCGAAACGAAATAAATTATAAAGTGCCTGAATATGCCAAAAGAACAGATGATATGCAACTATGATTTGTGATTTATGATTTATATTTTTTTTCTAGATCATGAAATTAATAATTTGTTTCTAAATTAAGAAAATGGTTTCATTTATAGCACAGTTGTTAAAGCTGAGTTTCTTCACCAACGTTTTTTAGTCGGTTATAGGAAGTTTAGGAAAAAATTAAGTTTGAGCGTTATGAACGAGGATATGAGTGTGCAAGATTACAATTGTCCGAACACTCGTCACCCACAGCTGTGATGATTCTGTGTGATACGACGTTTTGTTGTGATTAATATATTTGGTTCGTTGTGAACCAGAAATAAAAGTTGTTGAATATTGAAGATTTGTCACTTGTTTTGTCATTAAAATCTCAAAAACAAGGGATGGTAAATATATTTAATGGTAAATCTCATTAATGTCTCAAGCACTGGATTGTAAATGTATTTAGCGATTCTTGAGTATGGGATTCGAAAGCATGTTTTGCGGATCCTCGAACGGCGAACGGACTCAGCGGACTCATATGTTAGTAAAGAGACTGATGAAATGTTGTTTAAGTGCGCAATCAGCAATATTAGAGACATGTCACGACCGCTTGTAATGAATGAGTCTAAACAAGACCAAACAGAATAACTGAAACCACACATGTAACCACCCCAGTCTGACACTACAATGAGGTTGAGAATATTGGTACTAAGTACCTATTTTCCCAGGAATATCCACGTGTTTTCATGATGCTTTGATACTTCAGGCCACTGAAGTTGAATGATTTGGTTATAGTACAACTGCCAATATACTTGTGAGACTTCCAACGTTTTCATATATAGCTACTTTTTGTATGCTTTTATGCCTTATACCAGGGGCCAACGTAGTTCGATGCTGATTCACATGGGAACCCATTCCTGGTGTATACCCCTTGATACTATTGCGAAAGTATGGCTAAAATAGCATACTAATAATAAAAAACAATACTCATTCACTCATTTGCAAATGCATGTCAAAGCAACAATAAACCCCAATCAGTCATTGTATATGTAAAGCGAAGGTCAATACACTGACAACTCCAATTCTTCTTCTACGCGTGTCAACTTTATCTTCAGGGTTATATATTCGTTTTTTCGTGAAGTGTCTCTATTATATTCATCTACAATATGTCTCAACATGCCTCCCAATTTGGGTTCTACAAAAGAAAAAATAATACTGGCTACAAAATCATTTATTCATCGACAGATTATTGTTTCGTACATTCCAGTTTCATCAAACGTTTGAGGATTTCTATTGTCACTTCAGAAGGAAATATATCGTTTACTATCACCTTTGCAAAATGCCTGCTACTGATAAAGGTGATTAGAATGTTTATGAGCCATAACCGCACTCCTGGTTAAAGCGTTCGCTCGTAACGCCGAAGGCCCCTGTTCGATCCCCTACATCGGTACAATGTGTGAAGCACATTTCTGGTGTCCCCCGCCTTGATATTGCTGGAATATTGCTAAAAGCGGCGTAAAAGCCTGAAGCCACGTTGAGGACCGGGTCTGATTGTAACATGATTCCAACCTACAAAGGTATCGTGTCCCAAAACGATGATGCTGTCTGAAAACGACATCGTGTCAAGGATTACATCATATATAATCGTAAAGGTAACATGTTGCCTTGAATTATGTGTTCATTAAATATCATGGACGTGGACGCGATACGTTTCGTAAACGTGGATCTTGGCCCGAGCGAGCATAAGCTGCGACTACAGAATACAAAATCAGTCGTGTGAAACAGCACGTGTTTCTTTTCAGGACAGTTTCGGAAGGAATGTGGTTATCAAGCTGGCATTTGTTATTTAGATGGGGGAAAGTAGTCATACTGCAAAGCTTCATCCGAAATCTTTCGGTCATCTTGTATAATGAGAACTGGCACAAATTCACAAATGCAATAATGACGGCGAGGATTATATATAATTGGTGTGTTGCAGGGATGTAATAATGATGAAGAATATTGTAATAGTTGGTGTGTTGCAGGGATGTAATAATGATGAACAGTATGGTAATAGCTGGTGTGTGGCAGGTATGTAATAATGGTAAAGAGTATTGTAATAGTTTGTGTGTTTTAGGTATGTAATAATGGTGAAGAGTTTTGTAATAGTTGGTGTGTTGCAGGTATGTAAAAGTGATGAAGAGTATTGTAATAGTGTGTTGCAGGGATGTAATAATGGTGAAGAGTATTGTAATAGTTAGTGTGTTGCAGGTATGTAAAAGTGATGAAGAGTATTGTAATAGTTGGTGTGTTGCAGGTATGTAATAATGATGAAGAATATTGTAATAGTTGGTGTGTTACAGGGATGTAAAAATGATAAAGAGTATTGTAATAGTTGGTGTGTTACAGGAATGTAAAAATGATAAAGAGTATTGTAATAGTTGGTGTGTTACAGGGATGTAAAAATGATGAAGAGTATTGTAATAGTTGGTGTGTTGCAGGTATGTAAAAATGATGAAGAGTATTGTAATAGTTGGTGTGTTGCAGGTATGTAATAATGATGAAGAATATTGTAAAAGTTGGTGTGTTACAGGGATGTAAAAATGATGAAGAGTATTGTAATAGTTGGTGTGTTACAGGTATGTAAAAATGATGAAGAATATTGTAATAGTTGGTGTGTTACAGGGATGTAAAAATGATAATGAGTATTGTAATAGTTGGTGTGTTACAGGGATGTAATAATTGTGAAGAGTATTGTAATAGTTAGTGTGTTGCAGGTATGTAAAAGTGATGAAGATTATTGTAATAGTTGGTGTGTTGCAGGTATGTAATAATGATGAAGAATATTGTAATAGTTGGTGTGTTACAGGGACGTAAAAATGATAAAGAGTATTGTAATAGTTGGTGTGTTACAGGGATGTAAAAATGATGAAGAATATTGTAGTAGTTGGTGTGTTACAGGGATGTAAAAATGATGAAGAATATTGTAATAGTTGGTGTGTTGCAGGTATGTAAAAGTGATAAAGAGTATTGTACTAGTTGGTGTGTTGCAGGTATGTAATAATGGTGAAGAGTATTGTAATAGTTTGTGTGTTACAGGGATGTAAAAATGATAAAGAGTATTGTAATAGTTGGTGTGTTACAGGTATGTAATAATGGTGAAGAATATTGTAATAGTTGGTGTGTTGCAGGTATGTAATAATGGTGAAGAATATTGTAATAGTTGGTGTGTTCCAGGTATGTAATAATGGTGAAGAATATTGTAATAGTTGGTGTGTTACAGGGATGTAAAAATGATAAAGAGTATTGTAATAGTTGGTGTGTTGCAGGTATGTAAAAGTGATGAAGAGTATTGTAATAGTTGGTGTGTGGCAGGTATGTAATAATGGTGAAGAGTTTTGTAACAGTTGGTGTGTTGCAGGTATGTAAAAGTGATGAAGAGTATTGTAATAGTTGGTGTGCTGCAGGGATGTAATAATGGTGAAGAGTATTGTAATAGTTGGTGTGTTGCAGGTATGTAAAAGTGATGAAGAGTATTGTAATAGTTGGTGTGTTGCAGGTATGTTAAAATGATGAAGAGTATTGTAATAGTTGGTGTGTTGCAGGTATGTAAAAGTGATAAAGAGTATTGTAATAGTTGGTGTGTTGCAGGTATGTAAAAATGGTGAAGAGTATTGTAATAGTTGGTGTGTTGCAGGTATGTAAAAGTGATAAAGAGTATTGTAAAAGTTGGTGTGTTGCAGGTATGTAAAAATGATAAAGAGTATTGTAATAGTTGGTGTGTTACAGGGATGTAAAAATGATGAAGAATATTGTAATAGTTGGTGTGTTGCAGGTATGTAAAAGTGATGAAGAGTATTGTAATAGTTGGTGTGTTACAGGGATGTAAAAATGATAAAGAGTATTGTAATAGTTTGTGTGTTACAGGGATGTAAAAATGATGAAGAGTATTGTAATAGTTGGTGTGTTGCAGGTATGTAAAAGTGATGAAGAGTATTGTAATAGTTGGTGTGTTACAGGGATGTAATAACGGTGAAGAGTATTGTAATAGTTGGTGTGTTACAGGGATGTAAAAATGATAAAGAGTATTGTAATAGTTGGTGTGTTGCAGGTATGTAATAATGGTGAAGAGTATTGTAATAGTTGGTGTGTTACAGGGATGTAAAAATGATAAAGAGTATTGTAATAGTTGGTGTGTTACAGGGATGTAAAAATGATGAAGAATATTGTAATAGTTGGTGTGTTGCAGGTATGTAAAAGTGATGATGAGTATTGTAATAGTTGGTGTGTTGCAGGTATGTAATAATGATAAAGAGTATTGTAATAGTTGGTGTGTTACAGGGATGTAAAAATGATAAAGAATATTGTAATAGTTGGTGTGTTGCAGGTATGTAAAAAATGATAGATGAAGAGTATGTAATAGTTGGTGTGTTACAGGGATGTAAAAATGATAAAGAATATTGTAATAGTTGGTGTGTTACAGGAATGTAAAAATGATAAAGAATATTGTAATAGTTGGTGTGTTACAGGGATGTAAAAATGATGAAGAATATTGTAATAGTTGGTGTGTTGCAGGTATGTAAAAGTGATGAAGAGTATTGTAATAGTTGGTGTGTTACAGGGATGTAAAAATGATAAAGAGTATTGTAATAGTTGGTGTGTTACAGGGATGTAAAATGATGAAGAATATTGTAATAGTTGGTGTGTTGCAGGTATGTAATAATGATGAAGAGTATTGTAATAGTTGGTGTGTTGCAGGTATGTAAGAGTTTTGTGGTGAAGTTAAGAATAGTTATGTAATAGTTGGTGTGTTGCAGGTATGTAAAGTGATGAAAGAATATTATGTAATAGTTGGTGTGTTGCAGGTATGTAATAATGGTGAAGAAATATTGTAATAGTTGGTGTGTTTACAGGTATGTAAAAATAATGTGAAGAGTATTGTAATAGTTGGGTGTGTTACAGGGATGTAAAATGATAAGAAGTATGTATGTGAAAGAGTGTATAATAGTTGGTGTGTTACAGGGATGTAAAAATGATGAAGAGTATTGTAATAGTTGGTGTGTTACAGGTATATAATAATGATGAAAAGAAGTATTGTAATAGTTGAGTGTGTTTGCAGGTATGTAATAATGGTGAAAGAATATTGTTGTAATAGTTGGTGTATGTTGCAGGTATGTAAAAGTGATGAAAGAATATTAGAGTATTGTATAGTAGTTGATAGTGTACAGGGATGTAATAAATGATGAAAGAATATTGTAATAGTTATGATATTGTGTTTACAGGGTATAGTAAAAGTGAATGAAGAGAATATTGTAATAGTTGGTGTATTACAAGGGGATAAAAGAGTATTGTAATAGTTGGTGTATTTACAGGTATGTAATAATGATGAAGAAATATATTATAATAGTTTATTGTGTTACAGGGATATAAAATGATAAAGAAGATGAAGAATATTGTAATAGTTGGTGTGTTATTTAGGCAGGTATGTAAAAAAGTATTGTATAGTTTGGTGTGTGTTTGCAATGTAGGTATATTATATGTAATAGTTCAATATATAAAAAGTAAGAGAATGTATAGGTATATAAAATGATGTAATAGTTGAAGATTGTAAAAGTGATGAAAGAATATTGTAGTTGGTTGTGTTAGAATTTATGTAAAAGTAGTGAAAGAGTATTATATGGATTGGTGTGTTACAGGGATGTATGATAAAGAGTAAATGACAGAAAAAATGATAGAAGAGTATTGTAATAGTTGGTGTGTTGCAGGTATATACAAAGTTGATTGTGTAATAGTTGGTGTGTTACAGGTATGTAAAGTAAATAGTGATGAAAAGTATTGTAACGTTATGTTGCAGGTATGTAATAATGATGAAAGAGTATTGTAATAGTTGGTGTGTTACAGGGATATGTAAAAATGATGAAGATTGATGAGTATTGTAATATTGATATTGGTATGTGTGTTACAGGGATATAAAAATGATGAAAGAATATTGTAATAGTTGGTGTATGTTGCAAGGTAAAAATGATTAATTGTAATAGAGTATTGTAATAGTTGTAATAGTGTGTTACAGGAATGTAATGAGCTGTAAAGAATAAGAAGAAGTGTAAAAATGATAAAAGAAATAGTAATTAGTTGAGATTGTATTTGCAGGTATGTAATAGAAATGATAGTATTGTAAGATTAGTGTGTATGTAAAAAGTTTAAAAGAGCAACTGTGGATTAGGGTGTGTTACAGGTATGTAATATGATAATAGTTGGTGTGTTACAGGGATGAAGAATATTGCTTGTAATAGGTTGTTGCAGGTATGTAAAAATGATAAAAGTGTTACAGGGGACTGTAAAAATGTAATCGTTGATATATTTTTAAGGTATGTAAAAGTGATGAAAGTAATAGTTGAAAGGTGGTGTGTGTATTGTACTAATTGCAGAGGGATGTAAAAATGATGAAAGAGAGTATTGTAAGTAGTTGTGTGTGTTACAGGGATGTAAAATGATAGTTGGTGTGTTTGCAGGTATGTAATGAAAAGAATATTGTTGAACAGGGAGTATTGTAATAGTTTTGGTGTGTTGCAGGATGTATAAGGAGTAGAGTAAAGAGTATTAGTACTAGTTGGTGTAATAGTTGAAAAGTATTGTACTAGGGTATGTAATAATAATGAAGTGAAAAGTATTGGCAATAATAGTTTGTGTGTTACAGGGATGTAAAAATGATAAAAGAAATATTGTAATAGTTGGTGTGTTACAGGTATGTAATAATGGTGAGAAGAATATTATGTAATAGTTGATGTGTTACAGGTATGTAATAATGGTGAAGAATATTGTAATAGTTGGTGTGTTGCAGGTATGTAATAATGGTGAAAGAATATTGTAATAGTTGGTGTGTTACAGGGGATGTAAAAATGATAAAGAGTATTGTGAATAGTTGAGTGTGTTGCAGGTATGTAAAAGGTGATGAAAGAGTATTGTAATAGTTGGTGTGTAGCAGGTATGTAATAATGGTGAAGAGAGTTTTGTAACAGTTGGTGTGTTGCAGGTATATAAAAAGTGATGAAAGAGTATTGTAATAGTTGGTGTGCTGCAAGGGATGTAATAATAATTGAGAAGAGTATTATAAATAGTTGGTGTCTATTTGCAGGTATATAAAAAAGTGATAAGAAGAGTATTATGGCAGTTATTGTAATAGTTGGTGTGTCATTTGCAGGTATGTAAAAGTGATAGAAGAAGTATTGTAATGAATTGGTGTGTTGCAGGTATGTATAATGGTAAGAAAAGTATTATGTAATAGTTGGTGTGTTGCAGGTATGTAAAAAATGATAAAAGGTATTGTATAATAGTTGGTGTGTGTTGCAGGTATGTAAAAGTGATAAAAGTTGGTGTGTTACAGGGATATTGATAAAAGTTGGTGTGTTGCAGGTATGTAAAAGTGATGAAAGAAGTAATTGTAAGGGATAGTTGTAATAGTTGGTGTTTACAGGGATGTAAAAATGATAGAAAGAAGTATTGTAATAGTTGGTGTGTGTTGCAGGTATGTAAAAAGTAATGAACAAGAATAGTTAATTGTTGTGTTACAGGGATGAAAATGATGAAATATAGTATTATGATTGTGTAATGTTACAGGGATGTAAAATGATAAAAGAGTAGAGTATTATGACGGTTTGTGCAGGTATGGGGAAAGAGTATTGTAAAAGGGTGTGTGGCAGGTATGTAAGAATGGTGAAGTATTATGGAATAGTTAATTGTGTTGCAGGTATGTAAAAGTGATGAGAAGAGAGTATTATATGTAATAGTTGGTGTGCTGTAGTGGATGTAATAATGGTGAAGAGTATTGTAATAGTTGGTGTATTTAATAGTTGGTGTGTTACAGGTATGTAAAAATGAGTGAAGAGTATTGTAATAGTTGGTGTGTTACAGGGATGTAAAAATATAAAAAGAATGTGTAATAGTTGGTGTGTTACAGGGATGTAAAATGATGAAGAGTATTGTAATAGTTGGTGTGTTGCAGGTATGTAAAGTGATGATGAGTATTATAATAGTTGGTGTGTTGCAGGTATGTAATAATGATAAAGAGTATTGTAATAGTTGGTGTGTTACAGGGATGTAAAAATGATAAAGAATATTGTAATAGTTGGTGTGTTACAGGGATATAATAAAGTGATGAAGATTATATTGTAATAGTTGGTGTGTTACAGGGATGTAAAAGAATGATAAAAGAATATTGTAATAGTTGGTGTGTTACAGGAATGTAAAAATGATAAAAGAATATTATAATAGTTGGTGTGTTACAGGGATGTAAAAATGATGAAAGAATATTGTAATAGTTGGTTGTTTTAAGGTATGTAAAAAAGTGATGAAGAGTATTGTAATAGTTGGTGTGTTACAGGGATGTAAAATGATAAAGAGTATTGTAATAGTTGGTGTGTTACAGGGATGTAAAATGATGAAAAGAATATTGTAATAGTTGGTGTGTTTGCAGGTATGTAATAATGATGAAGAGTATTGTAATAGTTAGTGTGTTGCAGGTATGTAATAATGGTGAAGAGGATTGTAATAGTTGACGTGTTGCAGGTATGTAATAATGATGAAGAATATTGTAATAGTTGGTGTGTTGCAGGTATGTAATAATGGTGAAGAATAGTGTAATAGTTGGTGTGTTGCAGGTATGTAATAATGGTGAAAGAGTATTGTAATAGTTGGTGTGTTACAGGGATGTAAAAATGATGAAAGAGTATTGTAATAATAGTTTGTGTGTTTGCAGGTATGTAAAAGTGATGAAGAGTATTGTAATAGTGTGTTTGCAGGGATGTAATAATGATGAAGAGTATTTTAATAGTTTGTGTGTTGCAGGGATGTAATAATGATGAAGAATATTGTAATAGTTGGTGTGTTGCAGGTATGTAATAATGGTGAAGAGTATTGTTATAGTTGGTGTGTTACAGGGATGTAAACATGATAAAGAGTATTGTAATAGTTGGTGTGTTGCAGGTATGTAATAATGGTGAAGAGTATTGTAATAGTTGGTGTGTAACAGGGATGTAAAAATGATAAAGAGTATTGTAATAGTTGGTGTGTTACAGGGATGTAAAAATGATGAAGAATATTGTAATAGTTGGTGTGTTACAGGGATGTAAAAATGATAAAGAGTATTGTAATAGTTGGTGTGTTACAGGGACGTAAAATGATGAAGAATATTGTAATAGTTGGTGTGTTGCAGGTATGTAATAATGATGAAGAGTATTGTAATAGTTAGTGTGTTGCAGGTATGTAATAATGGTGAAGAGGATTGTAATAGTTGACGTGTTGCAGGTATGTAATAATGATGAAGAATATTGTAATAGTTGGTGTGTTGCAGGTATGTAATAATGGTGAAGAATAGTGTAATAGTTGGTGTGTTGCAGGTATGTAATAATGGTGAAGAGTATTGTAATAGTTGGTGTGTTACAGGGATGTAAACATGATGAAGAGTATTGTAATAGTTTGTGTGTTGCAGGTATGTAAAAGTGATGAAGAGTATTGTAATAGTGTGTTGCAGGGATGTAATAATGATGAAGAGTATTTTAATAGTTTGTGTGTTGCAGGGATGTAATAATGATGAAGAATATTGTAATAGTTGGTGTGTTGCAGGTATGTAATAATGGTGAAGAGTATTGTAATAGTTGGTGTGTTACAGGGATGTAAACATGATGAAGAGTATTGTAATAGTTGGTGTGTTGCAGGGATGTACTAATGGTGAAGAGTATTGTAATAGTTGGTGTGTTACAGGGATGTAAACATGATGAAGAGTATTGTAATAGTTTGTGTGTTGCAGGTATGTAAAAGTGATGAAGAGTATTGTAATAGTGTGTTGCAGGGATGTAATAATGATGAAGAGTATTTTAATAGTTTGTGTGTTGCAGGGATGTAATAATGATGAAGAGTATTGTAATAGTTGATGTGTTGCAGGTATGTAGAAGTGATGAAGAGTATTGTAATGGTGTGTTGCAGGGATATAATCATGATGAAGGGTATTGTTATAGTTAGTGTGTTGCAGGGATGTAATAATGGTGAAGAGTATTGTAATAGTTGGTGTGTTGCAGGTATATAATAATGATGAGAACCGTAAAATTGTATTGGATGAAATAATAATGAAAAATCGTCTGATACATTGGTGTGACCTCAGTCCGTCATTTCTAAGACTTTGCTAACCGGGAATGAACCTTTCTCACGTATACGCTCTCATCAAGGTTACCAATATATTGAACAGAAATAAAAAAAGGCGATTAATTGAGACGATCGGGTATTCTCTTTCTTTCAAAAGACTGTCTTAAATGGTGGTCAGTTTGAAAAAAGTCAACATTCATGTTACATCGCCTGGCGAAGAGGAATCAAACAACGACCCTTGTATCTACCACAAATTAACACAGCACAAATGCAGATACTATTTTTCAAACACTAGATGAAGTATTGTTAACGTTCACCATGTGTCTGTTAAAGTGGTACCATATCATTTTCCCTTTTAATAAAGCAATCATTCGAATCATATATCCATTGTTTTATAGTTCATAATTAGTTTATTGATTAGTTTAATTCCTAAATGTTAAATTACTATTTTCTATAAGAAAAGAAATACCTTAACAACAAGAACACAATAAGTGGCTACTGCACACAGTCAAGACCGTGTCTTTGACATTCATGGAACTTATTTCTTGTTTGGGAACATTTACAACAAATGTGTTTAGCTGACTCACTGAAAATGATGCAGTAATAGTAAAATGAGTAATAATTATTAGCAAGGTAATAAAAAGTTAAGGTAATAAAAAGTTCAAGATTTTATCTATGAACTGTAGGGGATTAAACAATGCACTTAAGAGAAAAAAGGTTTTTCGGTTTCTAAGGAAGAAGAAAGCCCAAATATTCTGTTTACAGGATGTCCACTTTACCAGAGATCAGGAACAATTGATAAAACAACAATGGGGCTATAAAGAATGTTATATTAGTACTTACAAAGGCAATGCAAGAGGGACAGCTATCATGTTTAATAATAACTTTGAATTTTCAGTCTTAAATACTTCATATGATAATAAAGAAGGAAACTTTGTGGGGTTAAATATAAAAATAAATGAATTTATTTATACTCTGTTCAATGTATATGGCCCTAATCAGGACAAACCTGAATTCTACAAACATGTGAAGGAAAGGGCAGAAGAGCTAGCAAATAAGAATGACACTGAAAAATTTATTTTTTGTGGTGATTGGAATTTAGTCATGGATAGCGATATGGATACATATACATGTAATTATAAACACATCAATAATCCTGCGGCTCGGAAAGAAGTATTAGAAATTGTAGATATAATGAATCTCAAGGATCCCTGGAGGGAAATGCATCCGAGTAGTCTAAGATTTACCTGGCGACAACCCACACCTATTAAACAAGCACGTCTTGATTTTTTTTATAGTTTCACACAATATAATGAACGCAGTTCACGAAACGGAAATAATTTCTAGTATATGTACAGATCACTCAATTATATCCATAACATTAACAACAACAGAGTTAAGCAGGGGGAAAGGGTTTTGGAAATTTAACAACTCTCTCTTAAAAGATAAAGAATACATAAGAAAAGTTAAAGATACAATAGGTAATGTAATAAATCTTTATAAAACGCCAGAGAAGGGTGAAAATACATACACTATAAATGATCAGCTGCTTTGGGAAATGATTATAATGGAAATAAGAGGAATTACTATTTGGTACTCCGCTACAAAAAAGAAAAGACTAAGGAAAATGATCTACGGCTAGAAAAAGACATTGAGAAATTAGAAATACAACTAGATGAAAGTAGTCACTTGTATGAAAAAGAAGAACTAGTAAAAAGAATTAATGAAGCCAAAGAAAAGTTAGAAGAAATGAATTTAATAAAAACCAAAGGTTCCTTTGTAAGGTCAAAAGCTAAATGGATAGAGCAGGGAGAGAAAGCAAGTAAATATTTCCTACATATGGAGCGCAGAAATTTCCTTTATAAATCTATAAATCAAATTGAAACAAAAGCTGGAAATGTAATTAAAGAACAGGAAGAAATATTAGAAGAAACTAAAAACTTCTATAAAAAATTGTATACAAATGAAAGTTGTAGTGAAATTGACTTAGAAGAAACAGTGGGAAAATATGAAGTACCTAAATTGTCTGAGTGTCTCTCAAGTTCACTAGAGGGAGAGCTAACATACAAAGAACTTCTGTTAGCATTGAAAAAAAAGAAAAATGAAAAAAGCCCAGGACCAGATGGTATTACATCTGAATTCTTAATTTTTTTCTGGAATGACTTGAATAAGTACCTTTTAAGTTCTCTTAACTATGCTTATAAAGTAGGATCCCTATCAGTAACTCAAAAACAGGGTTTAATTACATGCTTGCCTAAGGATAACAAACCAAGAATATACCTCAAGAATTGGCGACCAATATCACTGTTGAACACTTCATATAAATTGGCATCGGCAGCCATAGCTAATAGAATTAAAAAAGTCTTAGAGTTGTTAATAAATGAAAACCAAAAGGGATTTGTGTCAGGCAGATATGTAGGGGAAGTCACCAGAAGTATATATGATTTAATGGATTATACTGATGCATTTCAGATTCCAGGATTATTATTACTTATAGACTTTGAAAAAACGTTTGATTCAGTAGATAGAAAATGTATGATAAACGTATTAAAATTCTTCAATTGTGGAGAGAGTATCCAAAAGTGGATTTCCACTTTTTTTTACAGATATTGAATCGAGTGTGTTAGTCAATGGTTTCGCAAGCACCTTTTCCCCAGTTACAAGGGGTTGTCGCCAGGGAGATCCGATATCGCCATATATTTTTATATTGTGTGTTGAAATGTTGGCTATATTGATAAGAAATGAAAAAAATATTAAAGGTATTAGAATTGGCAATATAGAACATATTTTAGAACAATTTGCAGATGATACTACTATGTCTTTGGATGGGTCGGAGAAAAGTCTGTATGCTGTTATGAATATTCTTCACTTTTTTTAAAGATTTTCTGGACTTAAGGTTAATGTTGAGAAGACTAAATTAATTTGGATTGGGTCAAAAAAGAGATCTAGGTATAAGCTCTGTGAAGAGTGGAATTTGGATTGGAGTCAGACACATTTTAAATTACTGGGGATTAATTTCAGTGTAGAATTAGAAGAAATGGTAAACTTAAATTATAAAGAGAAATTTAAAAATATTGAAAAAGAAATGAAACAATGGTCAATTAGACATTTAACACCTATGGGTAGAAATACTATTTTTAAATCTTTACTACTACCTTAAATGAATCACTTGTTTGCCTCTTTACCTAACCCTCCCGACGAACAGTTAAATAGTTTTCAGAAGAAATGTTTTAACTTCATATGGCGGGGTAAGATAGATAGGGTCAAGAGAAGTGTTATGACACAACCACCTAAATATGGAGGAATTAAGGTACCTGATGTTAAATCAACTATATTATCACAAAAACTATCATGGATAAAAAGACTTTGTAATAAGTCATATTGGGTCAAACATGCTGGAATTTTTATCCCAGGAATAGATACCCTATGGTTGGCGGATTGTTTATATATGAACACTACTTTATTACCATACATTACAAATATTTTTTGGAGGGATGTTGTATCGGCATGGGGTTTGTATCTATCCAAATGCTATGATAAGATTACAAATATGTCAGACATAAAGACTCAATCATTATGGTACAACTCTAATATCTCTAGTGGTGGCAAATGGGTTGAATACAGGCACTGGATAGGAAAGGGTATATGTTTTATTAAGGATATGTTCAATGAAAAGGGAGAAATCTATTCCTTTTACAAACTTGTAGAAACATATAATTTAGAAACAAATTTTATCCTATGTCAAGGGCTCAAGTCCACAGTTTCGAGATACATTAAAAGATGTTTGATTAATGATTACAAAGAAAGGATATATGATCCTACTCTCCAATTTAATGTATATAGCATAATCAATACACAAAAGGGTAGTAAAATGTTTTATCAGATTTTATTTGCTTCAGACTTCAGTACAGATGCACTGGAAAAATGTCAAAAGTGTTTGAATAGAATAATTGATAGATCAGAACAAGAAAATATTAATCTGAGGTCTTATAGATGTACTGAGAGTGTGAATATGAGATGGTTCCAATCTAAAATAGTGAATAATATTTTAGCAACAAATAGCTTCTTGTACAAGATAGGAATATCTGATTCACACTCATGTTCATTCTGTGGACAAGATTCAGAAACCATGGTACATCTGCTGTTCGAATGCTTTCATGTGAAAAAGATATGGAAGGAAGTAGAAAAATGGCTTAGAACTGTTTCAGAGGGTGAAATGAATTTTTCTCTAGAGAATATTATATTTGGATTTAAAGGCAAACACAATAATCCATTGAATGCTGTAATCTTGGTGGTTAAAGAAGCTATCTATAGAAGAAGCAGAAAAAAGCAAACTCTGAATATTAGACATATTAAAGCAGGAGTCATCAAATATTATGAAGCAACAAAAATGATAGCTTTTTCAAATTGTAATTATGCCAAATTATTTAGCTTCTGGTCCTCCTTCCATACATTATTTGCCAATAATTAAACGTTTATCAACAGATTTGGGTAACATGTAAGCACTTTATATACATGCTTAGTTTGACCATTTTACATATTTGGGAATAACATGATATTTGACAATGCGATCAAGGAAACACTGTACTTGTGTACTAGGAGGCTACCTGTACTGTACTGGACTACTGAGGTAAAGTCCGTAAACATGTAACACTTCATATACATGCTTAGTTTGACCATTTTACATATTTGGGAATAGCATGATATGGGACAATATGATCAAGGAAACACTGTACTTGTGTACTAGGAGGCTACCTGTACTGTACTGTACTACTGAGGTAAAATCTGTAAACATGTAACACTCATATACATGCTTAGTTTGACCATTTTACATATTTATGTACTAGGAGGTTACCTGTATTGTATTGTACTACTGCGATAAAGTCTGTAAACATGTAATACTTCACGTACATGCTTAGTTAAACCATTTTGCATATTCGTGAACAGCATGATGTTACAGTGTGTGACAAAGGAAACACTGTACTTGTGTACAATGAAACTATTTGTACTGTACTGTGTACTACCGAGGTAAAATCTGTAAACATGTAACACTTCATATACATGCTTAGTTTTTGACCGTTTTTTTACATATATGTGAACAGCATGTTATTTGACAATGATATCAAAGAAACACTGTACTTGCATACTAAGAAGCTACCTGTACTGTACTACTGAGGTAAAGTCTGTGAACATAATTCTGGGAATAAAAACATGGAAAAAACCCCAAAAAAACAAAAACGAAATAATTATTAGCAAGATATGATGCAATGCTTTAAGGATGAATTACAGTGATTCAACATTTGTTGTTTTTTTCATCTATATTGATAAGAGGCATGCTATACAATGGCATGTAAACATTCTTCTTTTGTCGATATTTCGATGTGAGTGTGACGTGACAGCAAAGATTATTCTCTCAATTTGGAAAGTTAATAGTCCAAAATATATAATCAGGGCAATCATAGAATATAGATCGAAACGATATCATCATCTTCATGTTTCCATCTGTGTTAGGGTAACGTATAAAAAATGAAACCAACTTTTCCACAAATACGATTTACTTTATAGAAATCAGGGAGAATATTCACCAATGTATTAACTACTAAAACGCAAGGCAGACTACGCCTATCCTCTAAGCACCATTTGACTCTCAGCATTATGTACTTCAGGATACTCTAGTATATAAGATACACGTCATATACATCTACTGCTTTCTTCCCATGCTACTGTAACTGAAGAACCATCCTGACATGCAAAGGTTCTGTCCTGCAAATCATGTCAACCTTTTAAATCCACTATTACCAACAGTAACGTATGTATCCAAGTATGTTTACTGGTAATTATGTCCTACAATTCCGTGACAATGACTAGAATTACTGTTTGACATTAAAAGATTCGTCATACCAGCTGATGTTACAATACATGTAAATTATAAATATTACAGTACACAATACCGGTCTGTTATGGTGTTTATCCATGGTAATGTACTGCTATTTTCTGGACATTGGTGACATAAGTTTTTTTAGTGGAGTTCCATGAAAGCTTCGCAGCTTAGAAATAGAAATGACAAAATCCTTTCCACGTCCGTAAGAATCGATATTACAATTCTGACTATATCGTGAATATGTGTTTGTTTTACTCCGCATTCAACAGTATTGCAGCTGTACGACGAGGTTTGTTAACTATCGAGTCTAGACCAGACAATCCAGTGATTCACCACATGGGATACGAAGACAGAGCATGTGTTCATGAATCACTGTCAAATGATACCAACGGTCCTGTCCCACTGGTGGCACGCGCTTTAAACATACGCGATGGCGAATCAACTGTTCACCTGAATAAAAATCGGGGACGTAGTTAACACAGGGAATTGTATCCGACATAATTTTTGTCACCGATGCATAATATTTTGGAATGTCCACCAGACCTCTTGTCAACAACCGTATGTTATGAAACAGTGCTGATCAATCGTGTTTAGTTTAAATCTTTCCAAACCTAATGATTGTTCTATTGTTATATGTGCAGAGGGTAACCTAGGTATCGTTTTCTCATGTACTGGGTTTTCATGTAGGTATGATTAATTGATCTCAGTATAAATATTCTCACAATTCATCAGTATCTATTCAATCTGTCAGAAACAACTAAGTATATTGCATGTCACATTTAGGTGTATATGTAGGTGCGAATGTGTGGGACATCAAATGAACCTCTTTAGTGGAAATCAGTAGTGTACAATCAAACTGATATCGACCAACAGCATTACAGATTATTGTTATCTAGCAGTTAACAAAGCCATTGCCACAACCTGTAATAAACTGTGTGGTTCCACATCAATATGGAATGAAGCACCAGTAACGAGGTAGGACTGGAATGATATCCCCTGACGCCTTCTGGTGCGGTGACTGTAACGATGTTCCCTGCCGCCTTCTGATGCGGTGACTGTAACGATGGCCTCTGACGCCTTCTGGTTCTGTGACTAGGTGTCGTATGTTTAAATTGTTCTTCTCAGACTTTAGTGAAACGTGGGGACGTGTATTTGTGTCATGTCAGCTTCAATCAATGTGAATTTGTAATGGGTTATTGTGAGCATTGTTTTACGCCGCGTAGTTTTCTTCTAACTACAGCGACGCAGGGACACCAGCCACGTGGCTCCTGGATCACCACTGGACGGCCATGAGCAGCGCGATAGCCAAGACGGGAAAACCTTGGCCAAATGTGTATTGATAAAATCCATACATTGGAACAATGTGCCTAGCCCATGCTTGTTGTAACATTGCTGGACTTTCAGAAACACAACTTTTTACAATTACTTGATGAAGCACACAATGTTTTTATTCACTCGGAAATAACTCTCATATTTCTGCAAAGTCTGTCACATTTCTTCTAACAGCTAAAGGTAGGAGTAAGGGTAGCCTAGTACGTCAGCCGGGTTTGATTCCCCACATGGGTACAATGTGTGAAGCCCATTTCTGGTGTCCCCCGCCGTGATATTGCTGGAGTATTGTTAAAGGCGGCGTAAAACCATACTCACTCACTCACTCTAAACGGACATGCTAACAAACGCCCACGTCTTAAACATGTATTAATGAAGTCTGACATAGGGATTATATAACTAATACATTTGGGTGTTTCACTTTACAGATACTACTGGTATGGTGTTACAAGCTTGTACAAAAATATATACTTGATAAGACAATTTTAATTCTGCCCCAAACACAAATATTTCCATGCAAATATAAATGAGATATAGATTGTTCCGCCACGTCACGTGTAAGCCGTTGCTGGGTCATACTCAATCTTCAAACAAGTTGCCGAATTACAGATGTTATTGTCATTCTGACAGATCCGTGAGAGGCTTGCACTTTGACAGTATCATACCCGTGCTTTTAGGTTTCATAGAAACGATAACGGTCTGTTCACTTCGCTTTCGATCTTCCTCCAACATGGAAGATGAAATACCGTTCAAAGCAACATAATAACCCAATCCTCCTCTGTCTCACTCTATTCTTGTCTTGGCATTGGAAGAACTGAACGGCGGACAATTAATTTCAGAAACAATAATTTGTAAGCGTTTCGAAAGTCTTTCCTGAATATGCCATAAATAAGAGGGTTCAGTGCACTGCATAAGTAACCAAGTACACTTGTTGTTAGGTTGACATAGCCTGGTAGCGCATTATCCACTTCCACTGAGGTTTTGTAGAGTTTCGTGGACGTGAATGGTGTCAGACATATGAAGTAAGCAACAACGACAACCATGAGACTTCTAATAGCCTTGGAATTGGCGTCCGCCTCGTTTTGGCTCCCCTGCATATGTGCAGGAATTGCTTGTTGCTGCTTCTTCAAAGTGGTAAGGATACGACTGTAACAGGCAAACAGTATGATACCAGGCAACAGGAAGCATGCACTATACGCAATTATTACAGGGATCAGAAGTTTGTCTCGTTCACGGTGCCACGGAGTGGAACATATCGCTTCCCCGTAATCGAAATGTACCAAATCGAGCATATTTGGCACGGAGGAAAGTGTGATGCCTTGGATCCATGTGTACCCAATCATGGCCCAAACGGTCTTCTTTGTCATCAGTGCATTGTACCGCAAAGCATGGACTATTGCAATGTAACGGTTGATACTTATACAACAGAGGTTTAACATGGACACGGCGATGAGGCAGAAGTTAGCGTAACACACAACTCCGCACCATACTTCTCCGAATGGCCATCTGTCTGCAGCTACTGATCCAAGGGCAGCTGTCATCACGATGGAGGCTGAGCTGAGGTCCGTGACGCTGAGACTCACGATGAACATGTTGGACAGGTCTTCCCGAAGGTGGTGATTGGTGTAGACAGCAACTATGACAGCAATGTTGCCTATTATGGCAATAACGATAATGGCGAAGATCAGTGTAGAATATACAATAATACCGGCCAGACCTCTACGGTCTTCTGCTGCAGTGAGATTCAGAGCGTCAATGCTGGAGTTTTCCATCGGTTTGGTTGGGTCAAATCAATACAGGAACGCTTGTTAGATATCCGGATCTCGCAACACTGCTGTTGGCGGAACACAGCATAGAAGCTTCTTTTAGTTCTGTTTTGTTCTGATTCTGTGCTTCTAACTGAAATGAAAGAAAAAATCAAAAATATCTTATCACCAATCGATATCGCAAAGGCTTTACTAATGAAGAGTTATTGCTTGGGCAGCTGTACGTTTTTCGGTGGTCAATAACTCCCGTGTTTGTTAACAGTATCCAAGTTTGCAGGATTTCGGACACTCTTTTCTGCTGAGTTACTTTTTGATAACCTGTGACAGTTTTTGGTCAAATCCTGTTTTAATGTCTTAATAATTCTTCTGAGAAGCAGTTTAGTTGGAATATTCGAGTCAATGAACACCCAACCATAGGCTCGTAGTCATGCAGGCACGCACACACACACACACTCTCTCTCTCTCTCGCCTTCCCCCCTCTCTCAAAAATAAAATGTTCTAGATTTTACCAGTCATGATTTATGTTTTACACACTAACAATAAAACCAATTCACTTTTGGTGGAGGAAATCATTCTGACGTTTTCAGAGGCACCGACAGTGCCACTTTTTTTTCATAAAGTCTTTTTATCAGGAGTTTCTGGTTATTTGACCGCCTCCGTGGTGTAGTGGTTAGAGCGTCCGGCCGGAGAGCGGAAGGTCGCGGGTTCGATCCCCGACCGTGTCATACCAAAAGACGATAAAATATGGTACTTGTTGGTCCCTGCCTGGCGCTCGGCATTAATGGGTACAACAAGGCCTGGTCGGCTCGGAGTCAGTATAATGTGTCTGAGTGGGGTATTAATGCTTCACTGCAGTTTGGTATCTCAGTGGGCTAGCACTATAAAACCAGCTTAAGTCTGGGCTAGTACAAGAAGCCACACATACACATACACACGCATGCACGCCGTCATATGAGCGAAATATTCTCAAGCACGACGTAAAACCCAATTTCACCTCACCTCACCTCTGGTTATTTGACTTTTTTAATCATTTATTTATTTTCGAAATTTCGCGTTTTTGAAATATAATTGCAATATGGAATATTGACATAGTGAGAAAATAACCGGAGCAACGAGAAATTGCTTTTTGAAAGAAAATTAACCTGATGACAAAATGTTTTACAGACAATTAAATCGAAGTAACGAGAAATTACGAGATCGATAAAAAGTCGAAATTGTTAGCTGTTTTAATAAACGTGAAGGATCGAAACAAAATAATCTAAATTTTGACTTTTTTTATTAACTTGACTGACCTAAACTAAAAATTATATAAAGAACTCGAACTTTCGACAAAAGTAACAAATAATTGGAATAAAGAGAAAATTCGCACCCTTACTAACAGAAATGCATCAGAACTGTTTCTTACTTCATATAAGCATGTAGCCGATATCCTGTATACAACCTACAAAAGCAGTGTACTCACATGGTGGCAGACAGACGATGCTGCTTTGTCCGTGGTATCATGTAATCAGGAAATATGTGTTTGATCAGGGACAACCTCACATATATTTACATCAGTTGACCATCACGTGGTGTTCCCTGGATACCACCATACAGTCATCTCTGTTGTGACCATGTGTCCGTTCCAGTAACATCGCCATGGGAGCATTCAGTCATACACTGTCAGTAATGACACTATATACAGACACTTATATCAGACCTATACTTACATGAACCTGAGCGAGGATACAGCATTAAGGAAAAAAATTCATTTAAGGATTGACTGTGTATTTCTTTCGTTGCATTGCGGTATGAAACTAAAAACCAATGTGCAAACTGTATGAATCCGCGTAGCGGATTCTTACAAAAGTTGAGGTATGAAACTAAAAACCAATGTGCAAACTGTATGAATCCGCGTAGCGGATTCTTACAAAAGTTTGCACATTGGTTTTTAGTTTCATACCTCAATGCAACGAAAGAAATACACAATCAATCCTTATAATTAAATTCAACAACAAATACTATAGGCCTTCAACAATTTTTTATTTAAACACAATCAAATTCATCGAAACAGATATCTTTGTTACCACCGATTTACGGATTAACATTTTCGGTGTAAGAATTCGGTAATGGCGTGACATGACTCAGGTGACTCATTTCCATAAAATGACACGCCTACCAAACCATTAGCCAATCAGCATAGAGCACCCCCAAACAGCTGTCAATCAACCAAGCTAACATCGGGGTTGCGAATCAGAGCGGAACAAGACAACGTGACGCATGCCGGTAACGGCAAAGTTTCAAGTTCAAACATTTGAATTATTACCAGCGAACTGAAAGACACAGTTTGAAAAGTGAGAATTGGAAATGAAGCCCGATGACATGAAGTTAGTGGAACTGAGATTGTTAGTGGCAGCAGTATTTGCGCAAGTGGAAAGGGGCTGTGATGTGACTGGGATTGCGATGCTATGAACTGATGTTCCAACGTGCGCATGCTCTTGTCGAGGCGTTACAATGGCGGAAAGCGTCTCGCTAATTCTTATTTTTTGAGTAGTCGTTGTGTGGCGACTATAACTACGCACGGAACTTTCATTCCTATGGCCACTCATAAACATTATGTGACGAAGTTCAAAGCCAGCGTCACTCATGGCTTGGATTGCTGTGGCGCAAAGGCAATGAACAGTGTATGACTGACTACATTGGGCATTGCGACATATGTCAGACATGAAACGAGTGAACTGGTATTTTTTGACTGGGGTTGCTGTATACCAAATGTTGTGTGCGTCTGGAGAACTAAGTGCATCTTTATTACAGTGCGAAAAAAGTGATCCGGCATTTGGGTCACTTTTGTCAAGGAGCTGGCGAAGTGCATTGACGGGACATCCCAGCGGGCACACAACGTTGAATCAACGTTGAATCAACGTTGAATTTTGGTTGTTTGGTTGATCAACCTTTCATAAACGTTGATTCAACGTTTATCATGCGACCAAAGAAAGTTAGTCGAGATTCGTTTAGTTGTCAACGTTGTTTCAACGTAAGGAACCAACAAAATGTCAACTAATTGTTTCCTTGGCAAATTTGATACATAATTCATATTGGTAATAGGTATCCAACTTAGCAACTATCATTTCGGAACATTATTTTCATAAAAGATCAAGATCGAGCTAGTGACAGATATAATCTTATATATTATTTGATTGTGCATCGATCAACGGACGGAAATATTACGTAAATCGCAGTTTTAGGTATAAAGTCATCAGTTATCCAAATTGCATTACATTCGATATTTTCCCACAAAACTGTGAAAATTGTATAATTCCCGACAATTTGTTTCAAACACAAGCCAGATGTTGACCTTTCGATCGCCTCGTTTGGCCATATCCGGACATGCGCACAATTATCGCGCGCGCAAAGGCAGCTGATCGTTGTCAGTTCACTTTGGCGAAGTTCAACGCAATATCGTTCTATTTTCACCATCTTCACGGCATGCTGGTGTTTATTTGGTAAGTATGTCCTTCATGTATAATGAAAACGTAGGAATGCCGTTTAAATCTAGCAGTAGCAAGAAACTCCGAATTAGGGCTCATGTTTTATCTCACAAGGTTACCGGTATGTCACAGAACATGTTTCTCAAAATTTTGTTTTGTTATTTTTCAATATATTTGCATGCATATATAATTTATTATATAATCGAATAAGATTTCCTTTCGTACCCATCACCTGATTTGAATTTTGCAAATATACATTTTCAAATAATCAATGAAGTACATCAATATAAGGAACCGTTCATAATTAAATATATGGCTGCGGGTGGTGGTGTTGATTGTAAGGGTTGGAGGGTGGGGTGGGGGTGTAATGGGTCAGCATTTTTGTACACACGCACTATGTTTAGAAATTATGGGAAGGGGAGAGGGCGTCATAGATAATGTACATGACATGCAGGGTGGGCGTCTCTTATTCTGTATATACTCATACATTTTAGAGGGGAGCGGTGTAATTCACATTGTACATAAAAATCAACATCACCCCAAAGCCATACATTATGAACGGTCCCTAAGGGCAGCTATACAAAATCGGAAAGGATTAATCAACATTTTATATTGCATCCCATTATTATGAACATTTGTTCGTTTGAATAGATCTATCAGTAAATGATGCATTGAGCACGCCCTGAACCCTATCAACATATGTATATTATTGGGGAGGGGTTGGGGGAGAATGGCGTAAGGAAATGCAACGAAAATTTTCACTTTAAAATGTCTTGTGAAAGTCTTTGTTAAGGATGAAATTGTATATAATTTATTTGAACTTTTATTTATTTACAAAAAGTGTAACTTCACTAATGATTCTTTGATGGGACAATTAACAAAACTGCACCCACAGACTTTCATTCTTACACTTGTTTGGAAGGGATATGATAATTCATGTCTCTTAAAGGTTAAAATCTTACATACAAAAGAAGTAATTTTAATGTAAGGAACATTTAATTATGAAATAAGATTATTCTAATGGAATTTGCAGAAATCTCATCTTCGAAGACTTGGTGGCAGCAATTTTGTGGATCACATAAAAGGAGCAAGGCTAAGGTAACACGTTTTTAACATTTCACTTGTTTCCAGTATATCACCACAAAGTTTAAGAGAAAGATGATAATGCTCTTTCATTACCACCTGTTTTGAATATTTGTGATAATGTTTGGTCTTTTTTTGGTGATAATAGTTGGTCTTTATTTTCATTTATATATTAAGGTTGATCATTTAAGAGAAAAAACTGACAATGATTTCTCCCGGAGATGTTTAGTTTAATGAGCACTCCCTTGCTTGGCGCCATATTGTTTTCCGCCGTAAACAGCTGGATGCAAGATAGCACGCGAGAGGACAGAAGTCATACATTTATAGATATATAGAGATGTTTATTGCTGGGAAACACACTCTTCAGGTATTTGGTCAGCTGTAGAATTTGAATATGATGTTTTTTTATTATTGTCAAAGGGTAGGTTTTTCATTATTTGCAATCTAATATGTGTGCAGTGAAACATACTGAGATTTGGAAGAGTCCATTATATAAAGTACAGGTGTTGTTAGATATCAGCATTTTATGTACATGTTCCCTTGTTAAGATTATCTATCGAGTATATTAGAGAGAAGGTGTATATTTGTAGTGTTTTAAATCAGAGTTATTTTCAGTGTATGACCTACATTTAATATGTTTTGGCCACCTGTCACCCCTTTGGTCAAATAGAGTAGGACTTCCATTTCTTGGAATTGAGAGTCAGAGATGCACTGTTTCCAAGAATTTGCGTTAGCCAGCGATGTTTGTTTACGAGTACATTTAAGTCTTTTTGAGTGTAGATCCGAGTTGTAAGAGATGTTATTCAATGTCTTATTATTCATGGTATGATAGATTATTTCTGACAATGTAGAGTTTAATCTCATTATTTTATTGTTCATGATTCAGAGAAGCATAGTTATGACGTCGCAGATAATACGCACACATAATTCATTATATGAGAGATTTTCTAAGCGTTCCTATAAGAGATTAAGTGTAAACATATATGAATTATAAAAAAGTTATTTATCTGAGTTTTATGAGTGTACAAATGACAAAGAGAGAGAGAGAGTAGATAATAGAGAATATATTGTATACTTATGAGAGCTCATTATTGTTTTCAGAACTCCATGATCCATACTTCCTTGTGTTTGGGAACAAATGGTGTTGGGAGACCTCCCACAATAGACTTGTTCTTTGACCTGTGAACCACCACCCATTTTGTTTTCTTATCATTTAATGTAAAATGGCTTTTGTTACAATTTATGACTCCTGGTAGCAAAATTGCTACATCAGTTCAACTCCTATTAATTTGAAATAATCATTTCGAGAATCTCTAAAGAAAACTAAATCTGACAGAATAACAACAATCTTCCATTGTTTTGCAGGACAATGTCAAACAATTTGATGTCAAGAATGAATGTTGATGGGCAAAACGGCAAGTTTTCTTTTAAGAATACAAGGTTGTATTCAATCATCTTTTTTTGTAAGTTAATGACCAAGTGCAGCATTTTCATCATGACCATAGCAAATAATATATGACAGTAAAGCATCGTCTAATTCATCCTACCGGTAATTCATAGTCTAATTAAATTATCAACTTGCAGTTGAGGATTTTCTTTGAAAATGTTTAAGAAAACTTCCATTCCTTCGGTTGAAAATATAAATCGTTTACACTTTTCGTCATATTTTGTATTGATGCTGTTCATATGTTCACATACCAAGTTACAGCTGTGAAATGAACCTTTCAAGTGATTGATTAAACAAATACTTGAATCATTTAAGACAATATATCTTCCATATAACTTATTCATGTATTTAAATATAAAATTTCAGAATGTGTCCTATCTCAAGGGAATGAGATGGGAATGCATCCGAAGCAAATTTCAAGAAAGAGTTAGGAACGTTTCTGAAGTATCCACCTGACCGCCAGGCAGGGAGTGGCAGAAAGAAGAGGAGCTGATAATTTTGTTTTTGGAGTTGTAATTGTGTTGAAAAAATGCAGATGATATTGTGTTATTAGCACAACAGAGATCACCTACAGACTATGTCATGTGTGATGTTTTACATTATGCATTAAACCACGTTTTCTGTGTGCGTGTGTGTTCATAAAGATTTCATGAAAAGTGATTTGTTTTATGTGCTGTCTTCAGGTATAGTTCCTGGTCATCTTGGATCCCTTTCATGGTGAAAGTAATTGCATTGTGTTTATTCAGAGGTCTGTCTAAGAGCTGAAATTCAGACAAAATGCCTTCTCGGGACAATTTTCACCTTTTCAAGGTAACAATACAACAGTAAATAGTTTTTCTTAATTTGGAATGATCTTTTCTTCTTACGGGAATTATACGTCCAACTGACATAAAACTTAAATGAACATTATATTGAATGTGGAATTTTAACCAAGTATTTTATCAGGTAAATATTTTTACTGCAATTTTCTGTTTGAACACTGTTTATTGCAGGTAGCTTTTGGGTATTTTAGCTGGATGCAGGAGTTTGGTGCTACTTTATTGTAGTTTAAAGATGAAATGCGAGTCTATATACAGGAAAGCGTAATACCTCCCAGACACAACCACCGAACAACCCATTTTCAACGTTAATAATATGTCAGACTTCAACATTGATTCGACGTCGGATATCTACGTCAAAAAAACTTTCATATACAACCTATTTTCAATCTATTTTCAACGTTGAGGATCAACCTATTCGCAACGTTGATAATCGGTCAAACTTCAACGTTGATTCCACGTCGGATATCTACGTCAAAAAAACTTTCATATACAACCTATTTTCAACGTTGAGGATCAACCTTTTTTCAACGTTGATAATCGGTCAAACTTCAACGTTGATTCCACGTCGGATATCTACGTCAAAAAAACTTTCATATACAACCTATTTTCAATCTATTTTCAACGTTGAGGATCAACCTATTCTCAACGTTGAAACAACGTTGATGTGCCTGCTGGGATTGGTTTATATCATCGCTGCTGATACCACCCTGGATGTTTTTTTGTTTCGTTTCGTGGGACAGTGGGACATATTCAACATTGATATCATCTACCGCAAATTCAAAGGATGTGGGCGTAAGCTGCTGGTGAAATTCAAGACCACGACTTACAAAATGGATGGCCAAGTCGTACCATACTTTGTACCGGAGGATAACAGGATTGGATGCCGAATGCAGATAAGTGCTAATTTTCATCAGATCACTTGTTTCAGGGCAGAACGAACATTTTTTAAAGTGTTCTTGTGATACTCGGCAGCATGTGCAGCCGGCATATTTTCACATCTTGTTTCCTGGTTTTTAGGCTGTGCCTCAGTGTAGAAAAATCTCAACTTTGTGTTAAGTTCCTCTGGTGTAATTGTTGAAAAATCCACAGTCCTCCCCTCGCTATCGAACGACCAATCTAAATAAACAGAACGAAAACAATATCTAGAAACCTAACCATGACAAACCCAACTATGTAAACTTTGAACTAGGTAACTTTATAGCAAATCATTTTTCTCGGTTAGATCTACATAATTTAATCTCATTCTGATAATTGTTTCATTTTTAAAAATATAACTTTGTGCTGATGAACTGTCTTTCGTTTTGAGAAAACATACGTAGGATGAAATTTGAAAATAATATGAATTGTGTATATCTACCTTGGAATAGTTTAACACCCCATTTTGTGTTTCTTTTTGTGGATGTTGATTGTCTGTAGTCGTCCATTCGAAGTAAATCATTATTTGATAAACGTTTGAAACGATGTGTTTGGGATGGCTTATCATCGACTTGCATTGCACTAGTCATCTCGTGATTTGCCGATGTTTTTGTAGATCTGGTTGATGCTGTTATCTCTAACAAACTTTCAATTTCTTCAAGGTCTAAATCATCCGGAAAATCAATGTTATCCGTGCTAAGAGTTGCAACGTTTCCGGTAGATTGATCTTCGAAAATCGACTCAAAATTCCCCAGATCGAAACTTCCGTACTTGGAATCGGCCATCTTGTTGGAATGTAAACAAGACAAGTTGCAGACGACCGTTCGCTGACTGCACGTGGTAACCACAGTAACCAGTCAAATAATGTATTATGACAAACACTTTTTTATTAAATAAACACTTTATTAACGTTCACGGATAATTTTGAGTTGTTTGTTTATGTTAACCACACTGTATCACTTCAATGTTTATCCAAAGTTCATTAAGGTACCCGAGTGCAAGGGAATTCCCTCGCTGTGTAAAGGTATTCCCCGACATTCCTCAGGTCTGAAAGTAGTCCGGTTCGGTGGGCGTGGCTTATTTTTTTAGATTCATTGGGAAATGAAATCAAAAGAAATGTTCCCAGTTAACCAATCAGATTGCCAGAATTTTAATGAACACAATAAAAATTTAATTATTTCAAATTAAAAAGAAACATATGGAAATCGTTTTGCTATATCTATTCTACATATGACATCATATCTATGCTATGTAATTAAATACATTTCTGTGACCAAGCACCGTTTTCACTGGTGTAGTGACAGTTGCTATACCACACAGAGCTGACCACTTACTATTAAGCTCATGTCGTTCAGGCGCTGGTTATCATTGGACCGGAATGATAATGTGGAGGGGACTATTTAGACCAACGCTGAGTCTCTCAATATATGTCCTTTTAAATTGAAAAGAAGCCCCAGTGAGAAGGGGGGTTCCTGAACCTGAGTAAATCTAGACTTGCTTCATTTATGGTTCATTCATTGCAGTAAAGACCGAGAGGAACGGAAAGTAATATGGTTCAGGAACTGTGGTACAGATTAAATGACAATGTCCACGAGTTCCGAAGATACATGTCCTACAGTCCCCGCACCATCACAGTGCAAAAGGGCTAGGTAGAAGGGGAAACAATGCGGTTCAGGGACGGTGAGACAGACTAGGAAATATATGGGATATGCTTGACTGACAGTCCCTGGTGCAACCACCGTCCGCTGTTCTACATAGTATAGTCTGAATAGATCTATTGATCCTGCTATTAAATGTGGAACTCTCCTCTATCCTTCTTGTTCAGTTGTGTCTGTTGTGTGTCCAAAATCCCTAAATGAAAAAGTCCAGATCGAGTTCACTGGCGCTCCTTCTCAATTTTTCATATATATATATTCTGTGTTTACGTGTAAGACTAGATATTATCTGGGGATCGGTTCCAACAAATATAGCTGTGCCTACGTCATTTTCACATCCCTCTGGGCGTATACCCTTTGCCAAAAAATCACAATTGAATTTTGGGTAAGAGTTCTGGGTCCGATAATTGTGACAATTACATGTGTATTACATAATACCAATGATTACCGATCATCTAAACAAACTAAAGACTGTAACATTTCCAATGATATCTGACATGAAAAATGTTTTTTCTTATAGCTTGATTTAAAAACACTGAATAGGTCTATGTAATGCCTTTAAATCAACGTTATTGACTGCCACAACATCAATCACATAGCGCAAATTTGGGTTGCAAAACCAATTACCATACACATTACTTATAACGCCGAAACATAAACAGTCGTAACTGAACATATACAAATCCTCTATGAACATTTTCCACATGTCAGCCCTTTTAACTGGTCAAAACAGCAGAGGACAGTGGAACCTCAGTGCGGGCAAGCTCGAGTAACTGAATATGCCTTAAAAATAATTTGAAAGAATAAAACACAAAACAGCTGGAGAAATGTGCAAACCCAATACAGAAGATTAATCAGCTTTGATACAATTTGAAATCTAGATGTTAGATCTGAAACTAACACAGATATATTGGTCTTTCATCATAAGATGTAACAAGCTTAAAGATCTACAAATGATATGTACTCTCTTAACTTCAAACAACACAATCATTCTACAGATCCGAACAAAATCCGACCACTGGAGGACTTCAGTGCATAATGGGTATATAAGTATATATATATATATGTATAACCAAATATCGCGACAGTTGAACTACAGCTGAGACAGGATACATTTCAAGGTTCGTAAAGTATTGGAACATACTGATAATGTTCCTGGCATAAAGTTTCCAAAAGGACAGTTAGCAGCAGACTCATATTCAGGACGGTTTTCCCAGAGGAAGTGACATTTGTAGGGGATTCCCGAACACATGCGCGTATCCTTACAACGCCAGTAATATGATATCATTAGGAATTAGTACTGAATATTTTCATGTCTCCTAATTTCAGTAAAATTGGCATTATATAAAATGCATATTGCCGAACTGCTTGGCATTTCAAACCTGAATCGATTTGGGCAGTCAGATGGTATACTGCCATAATGTGTATTGAGGTCGTTTAGTTTGGAATCCGTCATGGCCCTCTCGAACAGCGAAAACAACAGTGAGTATAACGTTCATTAAACCATTCAGTTTAATATCTCGTGCAAGCTTTAAAACGTAGATAGTTTAAATATTCAAATAAATGTTTCTGTGAAAACAAAATACATTCTAAACGACCCTTTGGCAGACAGAAACGATCTTCTTCAGTTTTTGTTATGTTTTTATTATTTCAAAATATAAGGAAAGGTCGTTAGACACAGAATTAACTTCTAAATACAGAAGGTATTTGATAACAGCTGCAGATTTGTGGAGGGATGTAAGCAGCGAGATGGTCAATGGTGTGACTGCCGAGTTTACTACCGACGCTAAGTGTAATGCCTCGAAAGAAAACCTCAACGTGGATGGTAAAGGGTCGGTAAGTACGTATAGTTATTTGACACAAATGTGATATTGGTGAATCTGTATGGCCTTCTACCGGCAGTGTGACAAGCATCCCGTTATGTTGTATATCTTTGGGACGTGATGAGAGGAGCGTATGTGTGCAAGGAGGTAGCTGGAGGAGAGGGGCTGTTTGGACACTGGATATTATTTGAGCAGTTGCAAAACCAGATGCAAGTATAATGTAAACTATAAACACAACGACTTGCAACAATGCAGTTTTTGTTCCAGATAACCAGTCCTTCTTTGTTCACCACTCTGAAGCAGAATTATATATTTGATGAATTTGATACCCCTGCCTCCCAACGACCATGTACTGGTCGGGCCCTCTATTAACCCACAGAGCAGCATGAGATTAAACTAAAAGAGACCAAGCTGTATTAACTAAAATGACTGATATATGAATAATCATTTTTTCTTTCAAAGACTGAATTTAGCATTAATTGTTTTAAGAAACTGTGAGGGTTTAAAAAGATGTTTGACACCTATTTGGTGACCTTGAAATAAATTGTTTTTGTCAAATACTTTACACGAAAGCTCATGACTATATTTCATCTTATATGGAAACCCAGTTATTCCAGGAACAGTTCATTCTAAACGTTCCTGGTGGGAACGCTTATGACTGTTTATAGGAAAATATGTCCGTACCAAATGTTCATGAAACCGGAAAGGTGCTAATCCGATTTCACTGGGTTTGAATAGGTGTCACGTTGCTTTCTTTTTATCACACTGAACCGACCCAAGATAATTGTGCAACTGACTGACTGACTGAGTTTGGTTTTACGCCGCTTTTAGCAATATTCCAGCAACATCACGGCGGGGGACACCAGAAATGGGCTTCACACATTGTACCCATGTGAGGATTCGAACCCGGGTCTTCGGCGTGACAAGCCCACGCTTTAACCATTAGGCTACCCCACCGCCCCGATAATTGTGCAAAATGAAATATACTAAATTATCGCTTACTGTATCCACATGATGCTGAGACATGCGCTTATCCTCACAACGGGAGTAAGTTAGTGGTGCTGTACGTGTGGTCACAAATCAGTTGAAGTTAAGCAACGTTGAACGTGGAGACTCCTTGGATGGGTGACCGTGTTTGGCGGCTTGACGCCTGAGAGTTTCTAGGACTACAGCCCTGCCCCACAACGAAGCACATGTGGTACATGTGGTCTCACCTTAGACAAGTGACCTTGTTCAAATATTACCTCTATTCACCCAGCAGAAAATGGGTACCTAGTGGGATAAGTACTGTGACTAATAACCTTCTAGCGCCTCACAGGCAGCTTGGGTTGTCCGGGGTAATAACAATCAGATTGTGATTTCAGTGCCCTTGAGCACCGTGTGGTGAAAGCTAGGCGCTATACAAATCCATTGTTATCATTATCATATTATGATTCCTCTGCAGCTGGCCTCTGTGGAGAATGCTTTCACCAACGCATGCGACTTAGGCGACATAGTTACAGTTCGAGCTATTCTATCTGACGTGCGATTCTCAGTGGACTACAGTGATTCGCTGGGGAGAACTCCTCTACGGCTCGCTGTTAAGAATGAACACCTGGAGGTAAGACTGAATCCTTACTTGACCTTTCCAAATCAGCATACCGAGATGTTTACAGTTTGTTGATGAGGCTGAGATATTTGGCTGTTTTGTCTTAAGGGACAATGATATCTAATCAGCTGACAGGACTGTCAACAGAATACAGAATTATTGATTTTATAATACACAACTGATTATGATTAATGGCTAAAAGCTTTTACATTTGCTTGATCTTCTTGTGTGCACATAAATAGACACTTGTCACACCAGACCAGACAAAATGTCAAAAATAAAGTCTAACTAGTATAAATGTTTGATAGTTTTAGGTAATTTACCGAATGTTCATATATCTATATCCCACGTGTCATCCCTTGCATCCTTTCCTTCACTGAGCCTAATGTTTCATGTGTTCTCCCCTGCATTATTCACTGAGCCTAATGTTGATGTATATCTCCTACGTGTTCTCCCCTGCATTATTCACTGAGCCTAATGTTGATGTATATCTCCTACGTGTTCTCCCCTGCATTATTCACTGAGCCTAATGTTGATGTATATCTCCCACGTGTTCTCCCCTGCATTATTCACTGAGCCTAATGTTGATGTATATCTCCCACGTGTTCTCCCCTGCATTATTCACTGAGCCTAATGTTGATGTATATCTCCCACGTGTTCTCCCCAAAACACAGCTGCATTATTCACTGAGCCTAATGTTGATGTATACCTCCCACGTGTTCTCCCTGCATTATTCACTGAGCCTAATGTTGATGTATATCTCCCACGTGTTCTCCTCACTGCATTATTCACTGAGCCTAATGTTGATGTATATCTCCTACGTGTTCTCCCCCGTGCATTATTCACTGAGCCTAATGTTGATGTATATCTCCCAGCCTAATGTTGTGTATATCTCTTCCCCTGCATTATTCACTGAGCCTAATGTTGATGTATATCTCCCAAGTGTTCTTCCCTGCATTATTCACTGAGCCTAATGTTGATGTATATCTCCCACGTGTTCTTCCCTGCATTATTCACTGAGCCTAATGTTGATGTATATCTCCCACGTGTTCTCCCCTGCATTATTCACTGAGCCTAATGTTGATGTATATCTCCCACGTGTTCTCCCCTGCATTATTCACTGAGCCTAATGTTGATGTATATCTCCCACGTGTATCTCCCGTGTTCTCCCTGCATGCATTATTCACTGAGCCTAATGTTGATGTATATCTCCCAAGTGTTCTCCCCTGCATTATTCACTGAGCCTAATGTTGATGTATATCTCCCACGTGTTCTTCCCTGCATTATTCACTGAGCCTAATGTTGATGTATATCTCCCACGTGTTCTCCCCTGCATTATTCACTGAGCCTAATGTTGATGTATATCTCCCACGTGTTCTCCCCTGCATTATTCACTGAGCCTAATGTTGATGTATATCTCCCACGTGTACTCCTCTGCATTATTCACTGAGCCTAATGTTGATGTATATCTCCCACGTGTTCTCCCTGCATTATTCACTGAGCCTAATGTTGATGTATATCTCCCACGTGTTCTCCCCTGCATTATTCACTGAGCCTAATGTTCATATATATGTTCCTCGTGTTGTTGATGTATATCTGCCACGTGTTCTCCCCTGCATTATTCACTGAGCCTAATGTTCATATATATGTTCCTCGTGTTCTGCCCTGCATCATTCACTGAGCCTAATGTTCATATGTAGTTTCCACGTGTTCTCCCTGCGTCATTTAATTAACCTTATGCTGATATATAAATTTCCACTTACTCTTTCTTGCATCTTTCACTCTTCCCTTCTTTAAACATATACGCTGCAGATCGTTGCGCTTCTGCTTGGACGCTGCAGCAGCATCAGCATCCGCGATGCACTACTCCTGGCTATCAATGGTGGCAACGTCCAGATGGCTGAACTCATACAGAGCCACACCACTAAGGACAAGCGGACACGAAGTCACGGCGATGATGACTACTTCTTCAGTCAGGGCCACGAGGAGTCTCAGTTCTCATCAGACACCACGCCCCTTATTTTGGCAGCCAAACGAAACCATTTCCAGCTTGTGCAGATGCTGATACGTCAAGGGGAGACAATCCCTACGCCACATCTGTAGATAACCTCCCTGCTAAGACAGATCATGTACGTGCATACCGATATCTCTGTAGATAACCTCCTGCTAAGACAGATCATGTACGTGCATACCGATATATCTGTAGATAACCTCCCTGCTAAGACAGATCATGTACGTGCATACCGATATCTCTGTAGATAACCTCCCTGCTAAGACAGATCATGTACGTGCATACCGATATATCTGTAGATAACCTCCCTGCTAAGACAGATCATGTACGTGCATACCGATATATCTATCTGTAGATAACCTCCCTGCTAAGACAGATCATGTACGTGCATACCGATATATCTGTAGATAACCTCCCTGCTAAGACAGATCATGTACGTGCATACCGATATATCTGTAGATAACCTCCCTGCTAAGACAGATCATGTACGTGCATACCGATATATCTCTGTAGATAACCTCCCTGCTAAGACAGATCATGTACGTGCATACCGATATATCTATCTGTAGATAACCTCCCTGCTAAGACAGATCATGTACGTGCATACCGATATATCTGTAGATAACCTCCCTGCTAAGACAGATCATGTACGTGCATACCGATATCTCTGTAGATAACCTCCCTGCTAAGACAGATCATGTACGTGCATACCGATATATCTCTGTAGATAACCTCCCTGCTAAGACAGATCATGTACGTGCATACCGATATCTCTGTAGATAACCTCCCTGCTAAGACAGATCATGTACGTGCATACCGATATATCTGTAGATAACCTCCCTGCTAAGACAGATCATGTACGTGCATACCGATATATCTGTAGATAACCTCCCTGCTAAGACAGATCATGTACGTGCATACCGATATCTCTGTAGATAACCTCCTGCTAAGACAGATCATGTACGTGCATACCGATATATCTGTAGATAACCTCCCTGCTAAGACAGATCATGTACGTGCATACCGATATATCTGTAGATAACCTCCCCCTGCTAAGACAGATCATGTACGTGCATACCGATATATCTGTAGATAACCTCCCTGCTAAGACAGATCATGTACGTGCATACCGATATATCTGTAGATAACCTCCTGCTAAGACAGATCATGTACGTGCATACCGATATATCTGTAGATAACCTCCCTGCTAAGACAGATCATGTACGTGCATACCGATATCTCTGTAGATAACCTCCCTGCTAAGACAGATCATGTACGTGCATACCGATATATCTGTAGATAACCTCCCTGCTAAGACAGATCATGTACGTGCATACCGATATATCTGTAGATAACCTCCCTGCTAAGACAGATCATGTACGTGCATACCGATATATCTGTAGATAACCTCCCTGCTAAGACAGATCATGTACGTGCATACCGATATATCTGTAGATAACCTCCCTGCTAAGACAGATCATGTACGTGCATACCGATATATCTGTAGATAACCTCCCTGCTAAGACAGATCATGTACGTGCATACCGATATATCTGTAGATAACCTCCCTGCTAAGACAGATCATGTACGTGCATACCGATATATCTGTAGATAACCTCCCTGCTAAGACAGATCATGTACGTGCATACCGATATCTCTGTAGATAACCTCCCTGCTAAGACAGATCATGTACGTGCATACCGATATATCTGTAGATAACCTCCCTGCTAAGACAGATCATGTACGTGCATACCGATATATCTGTAGATAACCTCCCTGCTAAGACAGATCATGTACGTGCATACCGATATATCTATCTGTAGATAACCTCCCTGCTGCTAAGACAGAACATGTACGTGCATACCGATATATCTGTAGATAATATCTGTAGATAACCTCCCTGCTAAGACAGATCATGTACGTGCATACCGATATCTCTGTAGATAACCTCCCTGCTAAGACAGATCATGTACGTGCATACCGATATATCTGTAGATAACCTCCCTGCTAAGACAGATCATGTACGTGCATACCGATATATCTGTAGTAGATAACCTCCCTGCTAAGACAGATCATGTACGTGCATACCGATATATCTCCTCTGTAGATAACCTCCCTGCTAAGACAGATCATGTATCGTGCATACCGATATCTCTGTAGATAACCTCCTGCTAAGACAGATCATGTACGTGCATACCGATATCTCTGTAGATAACCTCCTGCTAAGACAGATCATGTACGTGCATACCGATATATCTGTAGATAACCTCCCTGCTAAGACAGATCATGTACGTGCATACCGATATATCTGTAGATAACCTCCCTGCTAAGACAGATCATGTACGTGCATACCGATATATCTGTAGATAACCTCCCTGCTAAGACAGATCATGTACGTGCATACCGATATATCTGTAGATAACTTCCTGCTAAGACAGATCATGTACGTGCATACCGATATATCTCTGTAGATAACCTCCCTGCTAAGACAGATCATGTACGTGCATACCGATATCTCTGTAGATAACCTCCTGCTAAGACAGATCATGTACGTGCATACCGATATATCTATCTGTAGATAACCTCCCTGCTAAGACAGATCATGTACGTGCATACCGATATCTCTGTAGATAACCTCCCTGCTAAGACAGATCATGTACGTGCCTGATATCTCTGCTAACCTCCCTGCTAAGACAGATCATGTACGTGCATACCGATATCTCTGTAGATAACCTCCCTGCTAAGACAGATCATGTACGTGCATACCGATATATCTGTCTGTAGATAACCTCCTGCTAAGACAGATCATGTACGTGCATACCGATATATCTGTAGATAACCTCCCTGCTAAGACAGATCATGTACGTGCATACCGATATATCTGTAGATAACCTCCCTGCTAAGACAGATCATGTACGTGCATACCGATATATCTGTAGATAACCTCCCTGCTAAGACAGATCATGTACGTGCATACCGATATCTCTGTAGATAACCTCCCTGCTAAGACAGATCATGTACGTGCATACCGATATATCTGTAGATAACCTCCCTGCTAAGACAGATCATGTACGTGCATACCGATATCTCTGTAGATAACCTCCCTGCTAAGACAGATCATGTACGTGCATACCGATATCTCTGTAGATAACCTCCCTGCTAAGACAGATCATGTACGTGCATACCGATATCTCTGTAGATAACCTCCCTGCTAAGACAGATCATGTACGTGCATACCGATATATCTGTAGATAACCTCCCTGCTAAGACAGATCATGTATCATGTACGTGCATACCGATATCTATCTGTAGATAACCTCCCTGCTAAGACAGATCATGTACGTGCATACCGATATATCTGTAGATAACCTCCCTGCCCTGCTAAGACAGATCATGTACGTGCATACCGATATCTCATGTATCTCTGTAGATAACCTCCCTGCTAAGACAGATCATGTACGTGCATACCGATATATCTGTAGATAACCTCCCTGCTAAGACAGATCATGTACGTGCATACCGATATCTCTGTAGATAACCTCCCTGCTAAGACAGATCATGTACGTGCATACCGATATCTCTGTAGATAACCTCCCTGCTAAGACAGATCATGTACGTGCATACCGATATATCTGTGTAGATAACCTCCCTGCTAAGACAGATCATGTACGTGCATACCGATATCTCTGTAGATAACCTCCCTGCTAAGACAGATCATGTACGTGCATACCGATATCTCTGTAGATAACCTCCCTGCTAAGACAGATCATGTACGTGCATACCGATATATCTATCTGTAGATAACCTCCCTGCTAAGACAGATCATGTACGTGCATACCGATATCTCTGTAGATAACCTCCCTGCTAAGACAGATCATGTACGTGCATACCGATATATCTATCTGTAGATAACCTCCCTGCTAAGACAGATCATGTACGTGCATACCGATATATCTGTAGATAACCTCCCTGCTAAGACAGATCATGTACGTGCATACCGATATCTCTGTAGATAACCTCCCTGCTAAGACAGATCATGTACGTGCATACCGATATATCTATCTGTAGATAACCTCCCTGCTAAGACAGATCATGTACGTGCATACCGATATCTCTGTAGATAACCTCCCTGCTAAGACAGATCATGTACGTGCATACCGATATCTCTGTAGATAACCTCCCTGCTAAGACAGATCATGTACGTGCATACCGATATATCTGTAGATAACCTCCCTGCTAAGACAGATCATGTACGTGCATACCGATATATCTGTAGATAACCTCCCTGCTAAGACAGAACATGTACGTGCATACCGATATATCTGTAGATAACCTCCTGCTAAGACAGATCATGTACGTGCATACCGATATATCTGTAGATAACCTCCCTGCTAAGACAGATCATGTACGTGCATACCGATATATCTGTAGATAACCTCCTGCTAAGACAGATCATAACCTCCCGATGCTAAGAACCTCCCTCTAAGACAGATACGTGCATACCGATATATCTGTAGATAACCTCCCTGCTAAGACAGATCATGTACGTGCATACCGATATATCTGTAGATAACCTCCCTGCTAAGACAGATCATGTACGTGCATACCGATATATCTGTAGATAACCTCCCTGCTAAGACAGATCATGTACGTGCATACCGATATCTCTGTAGATAACCTCCCTGCTAAGACAGATCATGTACGTGCATACCGATATATCTGTAGATAACCTCCCTGCTAAGACAGATCATGTACGTGCATACCGATATATCTATCTGTAGATAACCTCCCTGCTAAGACAGATCATGTACGTGCATACCGATATATCTGTAGATAACCTCCCTGCTAAGACAGATCATGTACGTGCATACCGATATATCTGTAGATAACCTCCTGCTAAGACAGATCATGTACGTGCATACCGATATCTCTGTAGATAACCTCCCTGCTAAGACAGATCATGTACGTGCATACCGATATATCTGTAGATAACCTCCTGCTAAGACAGATCATGTACGTGCATACCGATATATCTGTAGATAACCTCCCTGCTAAGACAGATCATGTACGTGCATACCGATATCTCTGTAGATAACCTCCCTGCTAAGACAGATCATGTACGTGCATACCGATATATCTGTAGATAACTTCCCTGCTAAGACAGATCATGTACGTGCATACCGATATATCTGTAGATAACCTCCCTGCTAAGACAGATCATGTACGTGCATACCGATATCTCTGTAGATAACCTCCTTGCTAAGACAGATCATGTACGTGCATACCGATATATCTATCTGTAGATAACCTCCTTGCTAAGACAGATCATGTACGTGCATACCGATATATCTGTAGATAACTCGCTTGTCAGGGCGATAGAGCGCACAAATTGGTTAGTGAGGATGCTCTTTTTCTTGCTTATGACCATCTTCTACCCGGTGTTAGCCATCATACTCTGGGCAGCTCCGTCTTCTAGGGTAAGTACCAAACGATGCATGCAACCTGTCGGAAACCATATCTATGTCTAACTTGATTTCCATATTTAGACTTAACGTTTAACCCTTTTCTCAACCAAAAAATGCTTCAGATTTGGTTAATGTACAAAACATTAAGATGAAATAGAAACATTTTTGAAAATCTATACATTAACATCAACAACAGTACGAGTACTGAGTTCCATAGGGTACTCGTACTGCTGTCAATCACTCTTTAATGTGCTTCGCCTGGTGGCCCTCGAGGACCAAAAACTGTATGACTGCTCTGTACTCAAGGTTCTCCATTTTTGCTGTTGCAATAGGGGTACATGTGATTAGATGTCACGTGACCGCAAACTAGCGGCATGTGCATGTCAATATTACTTTTATGTGAATGATATATTCTTCATTCTTTAATATCCCACAGTTTTTTATATCATTCACACATCAACTTTCTGAAGTATTTTAGGTTCAAAACTGCTTGATAGCCCCTCGTATTCCGCACAGAGCTTAGCTGCTACGATCATCTGAATCTGGATTAATGGGTGGGAATTATAATAATCTCAGCAATAAGACTGCTTTGTGGAACGCAGTACCGAACTAAAGGATAATCTTTGATTTCACTCCCAGGTTGCTAGAATCCTCCGCTCTCCGTGTGTGATGTTCACAGGGAAGATGATCTCACATGCCCTGTTTCTCATGTTCATCCTGGTCGCATCTCTGGAGCATCCAACTAATCGAAAGTTGACTTCATATGGCGCCTTAAAGAACGCCAGCTACCGTCATCTCAGCACCAACTGCACAAGTCAGACGCTTTGTGACTTTGCCGTGCGCTCGTCCGAGTTTGAGGTCATAACAATACTCATTGGGCTTTGGTGTGCTGGTAATCATTGCGTTTGGTGGTCGCCCCGTGGGGATCACTCCAATAAACAGACCCGTGATGATTCGGGTTAGAATTGATCTTCAGTGACCTATGCTTGTCGTTAGATGTGACTAACGGGATCAGGTGGTCAGGCTCGCTGACTTGGTTGACACATGTTATCGTATCCCAGTTGCGTAGATCGATGTTCATGCTGTTGATCACTGGATTGTCTGGTCCAGACTCGATTATTTACAGACAACCGCCATGTAGCTGGAATATTGCTGAGTGCGATGTAAAACTAAAGTCACTCACTCACTCACCACTAACTCGACTGAAAATAACAGTTAGCAGTCGTGTACCATACCTAACCGACTCAAATTATTTCCATTCAGTTTTGTCTTCAAATCAAAGTGTTTTTGTAATTTTTTGTTCATACAAGATACTCTAGCATATGTTATATTTTTATGGGGTTGAATCTCATCCGGAATTCGAACCCATACTCTCAGACTGAGGCCACTAATCGTCAGTACACAAAGTCTGCGCTCCAACCCACTTAGCCATCGACTATCGTGTCCAATCCGGGATTCGACCCCAATCCCTCCTGAGTGAGGCACCCAATCCTCCTCGGTTTCTGTTGAAGACTCGGGGGCTGAGTGGTTCGGATCGCATACCTTGAGTGCTGGCGACTAGGTGCCTCGGGTAATAACTCAAAGTAATATTTAAGGCAAGTGCAGGAATCTAAATAAAAGTGTCTTGACTGATGTACATCCCCTTGACTGACACAAGACGGATAAAGGATATATTAAAATTTATTTTAATCGATCTTTCGACAACCTTCGAAGACATTCGTATGTAGTTCCGAAGAGAATTGATCGATGTAATATTTAAAACGGTTTCAAATTTAGTTTATCGTGACCATAGTCACAGGTAATATAACTTATAAAAGTAAAATTTATTTTTCTTTGTTTTCCACTTTTTTTCAGAAGTGAATATTTTAAATCCAAAGCAATAGCTTACATATGTCTTGTCCGTTATTCTGGACTTTGAGACTAATAATAACCCTGTCTGTCTTACTTAGGCTTGTTTTGTCAAGAGGTTCAGGAGTTCTACAAGGGTGGTGTGTCCGGCTATTTCGATTCCATCTTCAACTACATGGACACCGCCGTCATTGTGCTGTACCTCGCCTGGGCCAGCCTCAAACTGGTGACAGTCCATAAGGTGAGCTTCAGAACAATGGATTTCTGTGTTAATCATTAGCGGATCTTCTTAAATATTGAAGCATCTTCACACTGATGTTGCCTTTAACGAAGGTGCAGAACAATTACAACATAAATAGTTTCGTTTGTTCAATTTCCGGGATTCGTTGGAATTCAACATCTAGGGAAATTTAGTTTAAAGCCGACGGCGTTAGCCGGAGGTTTTAAACGCTAAAATTTGCCTAGACTTATTCCAGTGAATCCCGGAATAGAACAAACGAAACTATTTATCGATATTGTAAACCAATTCGTAGTGAGAAGCGGTTTTTTTCAAGGAACTCTTTGAATGTAGCAAGATCGCCTGTCGCAAAGCGATTAGCCTATCGTGGTCTAGTTCGCAGTCGCCCCAGATACGAGAAACGACACAAGAAGGGTTACGCTAAATTATCTAATGGGGGAGATACGTTACGTCATGTTCCAAATGAATAACTGTCAATATAATACATACAACAAAATGTATTCAGTCTCTTATTTTAATTAAACTTGATGAGTAACATATTACATGTTTTCATGTTAATCTCAATTACTGAAATACCACTGGAATGACAATGACAATTGAAGAGTTCCATTTTATGCTACCTTCTCCACCTCGTGTAATCTAACGTAGACTGGTCCAATCAATGATGACCAAATGGATTTGATCGTGTCAAGTTAGGCCTTCTGTTGATTAACGAAGCTGATATTTTTTTGGTAGAATTGTGTATGCCCTGAAACATTCCCATCACTGACACAATTGAAGAACTTTGCATGTGTGAAGAGGGCCTAGATGATGAAACAGTGGCAACCACGGCAGGAGAATCGACACGTTGGCATTTGTTTGCTCTGTTTTCGCGATCAGACCCCTGCAAAATGGCCGAGTACCTCTTCTGTACACTGCTGGATTCGGTGCAGTATATTTTAAACTTTGATCATTTTTGTGCCAAGTGATTTTGCAAATTTCTCTGTTTTCGATTCCGGCATGGGATAGCAGAGTGACGGCTGTTGCACGAAGGCAGTTATTCTTGTACGTGTGTGGCACGTATTTTATTTGGCTCAATGGAATCTGTCAAATTGCCTTGGTGATTTTTTTTGTGAGTTCGGAGTGTGCCATTTCAATAATAATTACAGCCATCTTCATCAACAGAGACCTGAAAAGACGATGAGCGAGATGATTGTCTGGTTTTCATTATCCCGACGGGCGAATCCAAGAGATATGTCAAACCATACTTTATTGAACAGGCCGACAGGTGAAGACAAATCGAAACTTTCTCGGATCATCGCCAGCTCGGTCGCGGGGATTGCAGCTTAATGTTTCGTTTTATCTAGGCCCTCATTTTTCATTTGTCTGACTATAGAAATGAAAACATTGTTTGCAGTATAGAAATCTTTTTCATTCATAATGTTGATATCACGTTCAAATGGAGGAGAACGCAGATGGCGATTGATGGCCGCCCGGAAGCCGACGAAGGTCCGCCACGACCATTACCACTTCAGCCTAGAATGTACGGAGATAAGTGTTCAGTGGTTGAGAATCAAAATTCTCAAAGTCGGGAGGATATCCCATCTCTTGGAGCCACTTTGTGAATGAAGAGAAGGTAAGATTATAAGGTAACAAATTTGTAAGAAAATCATAGATTTTTTATCTATGCAGTACAGTATCGCTTGCAGGAGTGTATTAAATATTGGGCTAACATATTTATGTAATCATTAACACGTTATTGTATTATGTTATTGTTAAAAATGTGTGTAAATTCGCATTTTGCCGTCAATGCAGATCTAGAGTGTTGATGTGTATGCTTCATTTATTTATGGTGGATAAAAACATTTTGTGAAAGACGTTTCGCCAGTTTTAACTGTTCAGTGGAGGTAACTATCTATTTAAATTTCTTTCTCTTTGTTTACAAAATGTCGTAGGGGCGCACAACGAAACAGTTAAACACCGCCTTTGATAAAGACACATCAGTGATTTGTTGCATGCCATCAACTCTGGTGCCGCTCTGGTCAGCCGATACTGATGGACGCTCGCTCGTCAAGGCCAGGGCCGGGTCTGGGAATTTGACAGCGTTAGCCGAGTTGACAACCTGAATGGATTTTACGTCAGGTTCTTGGAGAAAGTCGAAAACTATTTCCAAATAAAAATTAGTATTTTTACCAATTGTAAGTATTTTTGAATTTTATTTATTTGTCAATTATCAGAAATTTTTTATTAACACTGCCCTTTGTATGTCATTTTAGAATAAATGTGTTTGCTCGACTGAGATTTTATGTCTCTTCAATCATGACTTAAAGAGCAGATAAGCGTTCTGTTAGGTAAACAAATAAAATACTTACCTTCATCATTTTATTAACTCCTCCAAAATTGCATTATCTCCAAAACTTTCATTAAAGGAACCAAGAAAAAATTCTGGACCACACAAAATAGAGTTAGCCTCCATTATGCAAATGAAAGTAGTGTATATTCTTACGTATCATTGGCTGTTATTCCACTTTTGTAATTCATGATATCGAACTACTGTAAACGTAGTATATTTCGCGCAGGTTTTATTTTCGCGCTTTTCGCTCAAAACATTTTAGCGCGAAAATTTATACACCGCGAATAAACCTGTCATTCATTCAGTCTGGCCACGCTCGCCCTGAGTTGTTACCATAACACATCACGTTTGAAGACAAATCTACGTGAATCTTAAAATGACGACTGATAGTAGCATAAAGAATCAAACTAGTATTTATTTGACGAGGTTTCTCGACCAATGAAATTACAGAAAACAATCACTATTGGTTTACAATACCTGTTTGTACCATGGGCATTCAATAAGTTTTGTAACTTGGGCATTTGTATTGACACAAACAATGTCAACTTCAACTTGTGGCAGGTGTGGCACTAGTCATAACATCAGGTTGACACGTGTCACGACAAGTTCCAGTTAGATATGATGGCTTCATTCACCTAGGGGTGGTCACAATCATGGATTCTCTCAAACATGAACAATGCGCTGTAATAAAGTTCCTTACCAAGGAGGGATGCAAAGCAAAAGAAATCGGTGATCGTATGTGTAAAGTGAAGCACAAATAGAACAAGTGTATTGAGGTGAATGGAGATAATATTGAAAAATAAAAGTACAAACGTTTTTCTGCCACTTGGTGTTATATTGAAGTTGCAAAATATATTGAACGTCCCTTGTATCACAGTATTGATAGAAAGTCATCATCACTCTCACCAGTACTCGCTGTCACATCTCTCCCATTCTAAACTCTCTACACTGGCTCCGTATTCGTGAAAGGATTGATTTCAAGATTCTTTGCCTCACCTACCAGTCTTTCCACAACTCAGGACCTTCCTACCTTCAAGACCTTCTGACACATTACTCTCCAGAAAGAACCCTGCGCTCATCACAACAACTGTTACTTGCTGTCCCGAGCTACAATCTCAAATCATTTGGCTCAAGGACCTTTTCATATGCAACAGCTTCTCTGTGGAACTCTCTCCCTATCGAGTTAAAATCATCTCCTTCCCTAAGTACATTCAAAACACGACTAAAGACTCATCTATTTCTTCGCTACAAGTGACTTCCAATCATCCGTACCTGCCAACTGTATATAGTTTTAACTTGAGCTCAGGAAGCGCTTTGAGCATATCTCTGTAACGTGGAAAGGCGCTATATAAATGGCCTATTATTATTATTATTAAAGTTGATAGATTTCATTGACAGCTACATCATACATATAGTTTTCACGATCCGACTTTCCTATTGCTACAGTCCATGTACCACGCACAACAACGGACCATGTCTCATGCAAGACCAGCTAAGCTCTATATGCGGTCATTGTAATACTGCCAATTCACAGGCAACGGATCAACACACAAATATTTGTTGACACATCCACGATAAGTTGTGGACGAAGTGCCTGAGCATTAACAAATGGATGTTTATAACTGATTTCAATCAATCCTCAATGATTCTTTTATTTGTAATTATGAAAAATTATGTAGATACTGGCTATGCTACTTGTATGAATTGTGCCCAGGTGAAGATTTCTCTGGAGTATTTCTCCCACGATATATCCTGGCACTACCTCTCTCAACAACAGGAGGAGGCACAGCTTCATCTCTACTGGTTAATAGCAGGTAGGTTGGCGAGTCGCTACTGTTGCTAGCGGGTAGGTCGGCAGACCTCTACTGTTGGCAGCTGGTAGGTCAGCAGACCTCTACTGTTGCCAGCTGGTAGGTCGGCAGACCTCTACTGTTGATAGCGGGTATGTCGACAGACCTCTACTGTAGCGGGTAGGTTAATAGATATCTACTGTTGATAGCAGGTAGGTTGTTAGGTCTCATTGTTGATAACGGGAGGGTTGGGAGACCTCTACTGTTGATAGCGGGTAGATCTCATTGTTGATAACGGGAGAGTTGGGTCATCTCCATTGGCTGAGTGGGTGGAGAGCTCTCTGTTGGTTGATATGGGTAAATTTGGAGATGCCTTTTGATTGAGGCTCTCGGAATCTCGATACAGATAGAGGATGCTATAGCTACAGGTGATCTCCGTTGATAACAGAATATGTCTGGTGTTTGATTATATCCCGTTAACATTTTCTGTTAAAGCATGGACGAACCTTCCCCGACAGGTGTTAGGATCTTTCTGTTCAACCTGTCAGATTCGAGATATTTAAGTTGAGGATCATATGTTCATACATAGGACTAGTTCCTCTCACTTGACTACTGGTTTGGATCAAGTCACTTCCCTGGTTTTGTAGATGAAACACATACACAGAAATAGTTCGTGTACCTACTTGTCAGCTGTACAGATCCAGTCGATCGTGTGCTTAGAAGTGCTTGAAGGTGATATGCAAATTTTGACATTTCAGATCGATACTACTGGGATAGTTACGACACGGAGAATGTGATGGAGGCAGTGTTTGCTATAGCTAATATAATCAGCTTCACTAGAGTCAGCTACATCTTCCCAGCTGATGAGCTTCTGGGTCCTCTTCAGATCTCTCTGTCTCGAATGGCCACGGTTTGTACTGTGATGATCAACAACTCAAAACATATACTGTTATCTTTTTCAAATTGCAACCTGGTAAAACTGCTGTGGACCTATATCAGTAGATGATGTAAAGACATCGTTATCCAGACCTGGGCGATCGGAGCGGAAACTGTTAAGATTAACGAACTTCTGAAATACGGAATGTTAATACTACGATGTTCATCATATGTATATAGATGGTTTCGAGACACTTATCCCTATAACAGGGATTCTCTTTAACGGGTTCAACTATATTTGCTTAAGAAACTTATTTGGAATCTTTTCCTTGAAGGAGATCAGAATCTGATCCCATATGAGTTTCGCGAAACACTTACATTCCTGTCGAAGGAATGTTTAGAACAACCTTCAAGCCTTTGTCTCTTAGTCCTCAACTTAGTAACTGCTTTAACTGCAGTTACTCTTGTGGAATTGTTTTGTAAGGTGTTTTGTTGGAAAATAGAAAATAATCATGTGCTAATTCATAGGTGTTTATATCTGTAGCTGGTTCCTCAATTTTTCTGCAGGATATTATGAAGTTTGTGGTTATATTTATGGTGTTGTTCATGGCCTTCTTTGTGGGCCTCCATAACCTGTACTGGTACTACCCACCTACAACACGCATGGCTTGGGAACTCACCTCACACAACATCACCACGAAGGCCGAGAAACACTTTGGCTTGTAAGTATACGCAAGCAGCATTTATGCATTTCGAAAGGCTTGGTTGAACAGCTGGGCAGCAGCTTCAATACTGCAGAGGAGTCCAGTACCATTATATTTAATCCAGGACACGTACTTTTCTAACCCAGAGAATCATTCATGTAAAAAAGTGCTCAAAAGAAAGAGTACAGTGTGTTTGACTAAACTTGACAAGATGAGAAAAGCAAATACAATGAACAAACAAATTCAATAGAGTATTCAATTATACAGCAAATGTATACAATTTAGTCAAAAGTACCGTTTGACAGACACTGAAAGACACGTGGTATCATAGTTTGAACTTTTACACAAATCAGCAAAACGTTTTTTTCTGCAAAATGCCATCAAATGTTGAATCAATAGTGAGTGTGACCACCGTTGGCTTCAATACACGCCAATACACGTCGACCCATTGATGACGTAAGGCGACAAATGATGTTGGGCATGATCCATTGCCATTCCTTGACATTGTTCCAGTTGTTGAACGGTGACAATTGGCGCTGGTAGTCTTTTGAGGTGTCGATCCAGGTAGTCCCATAAGTATCCTATGGGGTCGGGAGAATATGCTGGCCACGGCAAAACAACGATGTGAACGAAACGCAGAAAGTCCTTTGTCAGTCTTGCTGTATGAGGCCTTGCGTTATCGTGCTGGTAGACAATTATGTGCTTGTTGCTAGATAAATGGAAACGCAATTCGGCGCTAAATGTTCACCTTCTCATCTGTAAACACGAACCCGGCCATCATTACCGTAAGGCAAAACCAACTCTCGTCGGTGAACATCACACGTCGCCAATCACGCATCTGCCAACGTCGAACTCGCCTGGCCAATGTCAATCGACGACATCGATTTTGAAGAGTCAGATGCAATCCGTGATAGGGTCGACGTACTCGAATACGATGTTCTCTTAGTCGCCAGTACACTGTTTGTCGACTGATACGGTGTCGCCGTTACAAAACGATTTTTCAGATGAATCGTCCTGATGTGGCGATCATCAGCGTCGAGCACTCCTAAGCTTGTCTGACGTATTGGGGTTGTGGTTAGCTCCTTGTTGGGCTCTCTCTCTTTCAATTTGCCTCAAATGTGGCATATGCTTGTGTTCATTTTACTACTGCGTTGCTCACCTGTGGCGTAGGCTGTTTTATACCGTCAGTATGCACTTGCATTACGTTTTACGTGAGAAAATGTCATGTTTGATTTTTTGCGACGTTTAGGCGATTGCGACGTTTAGGCGACGTTTAGACGTTTAGGCGATTAACTTGCTTCGGCGGTTGGGCCTGTGCGTGTGTTACGTGGCTCAGCATAGTTTATCATTTCATTTCTGTTGTTATGTAAGTTTATGTCATATTTGGCGGTGTATAGTAAATGTTTTGAGCACTAGTTTTATTCGGGAAGTTTTAATTAATGTCCAAAGCCGTTAAAGTATTTACTATGTTATATACATTTCCTTTTTGTACCAAACTATTCGATTGCTATTATCTTAAGTAATTATATTTAGAGACCGTCCATAATTTATGACTAGGGAGCTGATAATGATTTTTATGCAGAAGCATGTATAATTTGAATGCCTCCCCCCTAAAATGTATGTACAAAGTAAGTGACCCCCCTTGCATGTCATGTACAAAATCAATGAGCCCCCTCCCAATATGTTTAAGCATAATTTTTTAAATATGTTAGTATGTACAAAATTGCTGCCCCCCAGTAGACGTGTACAAAAGTGGTGACCCCTCCCTCCCCCAGAACAAAGGGGTACCCCCTTTAAAATCATCATCATCACACACACACACACACCCTTGTGTGTGTCCCTTATTGTACGAACTTGTGTAAATGTAAATTCATTTCATTTGTAGACATAATCAAACTTTTATGACGGTCTTTTGGGCAACGCTCGGACATTCGGACAATACGGCAGTTGAACTTGGGGAATTCCAAAATGTTTTCACTGAAAACGTAGGTTATTGGATATTCGGGGCCTACAACATCGCTATCGTCATCGTCCTGCTAAACATGCTAATTGCCATGATGACCCGATCCTTCGACATCATCCAGGTCAGTTGTTGGTTTGTTGGTGAGTGTGTTTTTGGGACACAGCAATATTCCAGCTATTTTATGGCGGTCCGTAGATATTCGAGTGTGGACTGGACGGTGAAATGCACGACGGCATGAGCATCGATCTACGCCACTGGGATATGATGACATGCATCCACCAGATAACCTGATCCCATTAGTAGCCTTTGTCGACTCGCCCACATATATGTAATACTGAAATTGCAATGTCACATAAGAAAGATAAGTGCGACAATACACTACTAACCATGCCTGGGGAACTGTGACATGTAGTTTCCCTGGTATTAGAGGACCCGTGAAGGTCAGGGCTAGAATGAACCTTCAGTAACCCATGCTTGTCGTAAGAGGCGACTAACGGGATCGGGTGGTCAGGCTCGATGGCTTGGTTGACACATGTCATCGGTTCCCAATTGCGCAGATCGATGCTCATGCTCTTGATCACTTGATTGTCTGGTCCAAACTCGATTATTTACAGACCGCCGTCATATAGCTGGAATATTGCTGAGTGCGGCGTAAAACTAAACTCACTCACTCACTGTATTAGAGGCCTTAGGACTTTAACACAATTGTTGACTAATTTTTAACTAAAGTGTTATACTAGTGTTAGATATGAGACATATCTGACTCCGATGCACTATTTTCGAACCATGTAACACTGACAAAGTATTTTAGTACAATTCTGTTTTTAAGTTCCTTATTATGTACATATTTATCACATGACATGATTGGAGCAGGTAAACAGGTAAAGCTTATGCCAGGTAGGGATGACATTCACAGCTTCCTGGAGAGATTCGTTCCAGTCTTTAGACTCATCAATAACTTCCCCTAAACTCAAGTTTGCCCAAGACCCAGTTTCATTTTGCATTATAGAAGCCACATATGCTATCATCTTTGACGCATGGAATCCGGCATCATCAAACCTCGACACAGAGATTTGGTGGTTCTTTTGTGTCCATGATTATATAATGCGTATCGTAAGATCCCCTGTTAACATGACTTGGGGGAGAGGTTATAGTGAAAACATCTAAGTACTCTTGCTAACTCTTCATTGATGCCTTAAGTATTTTTGTGTACCCCTCTGATAAGTGTTATTTGGCACGGCTGCCATGGCCGAAAGCTTTGATTACACAATGCCATTTAGAAATTGGTCAAATGTAACAAATTCTAGTACCCTTGTGTCATGTAAGTCGCTGTCGCTGAATTTTCATAGTTATATTCATGTAATCTTATTTTCAAATCTCTTACCTCTAAACTTGTTTATTTATGTCAAACATTTCCAAAATCCAGGTATTTTTACTGCTTTTCACAATCGCAACATGGCCGCCCTCTCACTGTCAACACAAGTGACCCAGAAAGCTACGTCAAACAAGTTCGATTATATGATTGGCTGGCTTGTCGCGTAAACAGGATGACTTGTATGAACGATGTCTTGTGTCAAATTCAGAGTTAGAGCAGTCCCAAGTAATTTTATGGTATTTATGTCCATGAAACGTTCATTTTATGTTTCAATACTTCTAAAAACGATGAAAAGTCACAAATATTCAGGTTATATAGAAGTATTATGCAGAGAATTATTCTTCAGGCTCATCGTGACGGGCATCAAACCTCAGTATGTAGTCAAACACCACGAACTGGCTTGCAGAATCGTAAATGTGTTCTGTGCTGACATGTAGGATGGGTACATTGTGCCCAGGTTGTATTTATCAATAAGGCAATAGCTCGAACATCATCAGGTACAAATTGACGGAACCCACACACTCAGAGTCAGGCACCTAATCGCCAGCACACAAAGTCAGCCGCCTACCCCAACAAAAGAACTAGAATTTGTGCTTTACTAAGAAAGTGTAATCCCAAATATAACATATGTTACCCTTTATCAAGTGTTGACAATTTCATCAAATCATATACGAATGCCTGTTACTTTAGCAGCATCGTTTTATATATTTTACTGCCGCGTGGTGCAATAGGGTGCTGTAACCGACAGTCCATCTGTAGTGAATGAAGCGGACCTATTTGGGGACCAAAGTGGTAATGCATCGTGTCGGCAGCAGAACGAAACAAGGGAAACCGATTCTCTGAGCATTTGTAAGGCATCTACAAAGATGGATTTATACTTGTTTCATGTCAGTTTAGAATATTTCTATCAGACGGCAGGTGTTATTTCATATACATAACTTTACTTAACTTAAAGTAAACCGAGACTATTTTCATGTAACTGACGAGTGAAAGACGCGCTCCTGCAATAGTTTGTTATATGTAATTTGTGGTTGGGTAATTATGTATAAAACTAAATGAATTTGACTGACCCAAGAAATGAGAACTTGCAATAAGGTGATCCCTACTGTAGTATTCTCAATGAGTTGTACAGCCTATATTATCTCCGTGATAACTTTATGTGGATCACGTGACTTGTGTGCTACGTCAGAATAAAGCGGGTGATTGGAACTACTCGCATGTCGTGTTGTCCCTTGTGTGTGTCGACAAGAGAGCCCATGAAGATACTACAATGGCGACGAGGATGGGATCTGTCGTATTGCCTCAAGGGAAGGTGATATACACACGCGACATGAACTATGTTAGTGATACGAACTCTCACTAATTGGTGGAACTTTCAAACAGTACTTTGAGTGAGAACTTTTGCACTTGTGTCGTGAAGACGCCATTTATTCCCGTGCATCACATGTATCTCACCTGTCAGTGTCACGGTATGTCGCAAGTCTGCTTTACAGTGGAACTACAGTCCTCCCACCTCCTACACCATGTCTACAGTATGTTTTCAACATGAACATTTGTCATCATGAACTGGATATTGAGAACATTTTCCATATTTTGTCTAGTCGCACTTGCCTTGACATTCACAAACTTTGACTTTTTCAAATTGTGTCAACAGTGTATAGCCGATATGGCTGACCCTGAACCTGTCGCAGCACCTGTGAACACTATAATCTACATTTACGTCCTCCACCAGCTCTAAATATGAATTCCACTGATCTGAGTAATGAATTTACGGTCTGGATGGAATCTTTCTCTATTTATGAGGTTGCTAGTAGTCTAGAGACGCAAGGGGACAAGGTTCGAAGGGCTACTTTGTTGCGTTGTCTAGGTACTCCATGTCAAAGAATATTTCTTACATTGCCAGGTCAGAAAGATACGTATGATAGTGCTAAAGCTGTTTTGAGTGCATATTTCAATCCAAAAAGAAACGTTGTGGCAGAACGTTATAGATTTCGTTATCGAGCACAAGGGTCAGATGAGAGTATTGATAATTATGTTACTGATTTGAGAGAACTTGCCAAGACTTGTAATTTTGGTGCTTTGCATGATGAGATGATTAGAGATCAGATTGTTGAGAAATGTGCATCGAAACATTTGAGAGAGAAACTTCTGCTGAAAGATGATTTAACTCTAGATTCTGCTCGTAAGGTTGCAAGGCTTTATGAGATGGCTATGGAAAATTCTAAGGCTATTGCAAGAATTTCTGTTTATATAGTTGATTTTAACTTTACTCAGTCTGGTAATCAGCCGTATAACCGGTGTTACAGATGTGGTTTTTCATATCACAAGGCTTCCGATTGTGGTGCTATCAATGCTAACTGTCTGTTCTGTAAAAAGAAGGGTCATCTGGCTAGGGTATGTAAAGCTAGACAGTCAGGTGGTAGTTCAACCTCATGTAGTAGGTCTAGTTCTACATCAAGGTTTCAATTAGGTAAGTCAGTTACTGATAAGCAAGGTCATTCAAAGCAGAAGGCTGGTAGAAAGAAGAAAAAGGGTGGTAAGGTTAAATTTCAGCAACAGAATGATAAGCAGAAATTGAATGCAGTGTTGATTGATGAGACATGTTCTGAGTCAGACAGGATGATTGATGATGGTATTATTGAAGAAGTACATCATGCTACACTTTGGGTTTCAAATATATATTGTGTTCCGAAACCAAATACTTCTGAGATTAGAGTTTGTTGTGATTTACGTGAGGTCAACAAGGCTGTTGTTCGTGAGAGGTTTCCAATTCCTACTGTAGATGATACACTCTATGCTATGAAGTCAGCACGTTACTTTGCCAAGCTTGATTGTAAACGGGGATTCTGGCAGATTTTATTGGAAGAGGATTCTAGAGATTTGACAAGTTTTGTTACACACAGAGGTATATTAAGATTTAAAAGACTTCTTTTGGGTTTAAATTCAGCTTCTGAAGCATATCAAAAGGCTATGAACTATGTTTTCCATGATATTTCAGGTTTGGAGAAATATATTGATGACTTGATTTGCTATACAAATTCTCTAGAAGAACTTGAAATTTTGCTAAGAAAAGTTTTCAAAAGATGTAGAGAGTACAATTTAATGCTCAACAAGGACAAGTGTAAACTTGGCATGACAGAGAAAGAGGTTCTAGGACATGTAGTTTCTTCTGAGGGTGTTAGACCTAATCCTAAGAAGGTATCAGCTGTTGAACTAGCTAATCCTCCAGGAAATGTTTCAGAGTTGCGTTCATTCTTAGGAGTGTGCAATTACTTGTTGAAGTTTATTCCTGGTTTTGCAGATCTTTGTGAGCCATAACGTCTTATTTCACTCCTCTAGAACTGGAGTGAAATGGAAATGGGACGATGTTTGTCAGTCAGCATTTGTATCTTTGAAGAAGGCTATTGGTAAAGCCACATGTTTAGCTTTCTATGATGTTGAGGCTCCAACTATTTTGGTTAGTGATGCTAGTCCAGTTGGTTTGGGTTCAGTTTTACTTCAAGAGCATGGTGATGGTAGTTTTCAACCTATTGCGTTTGCTAGTCGTTCTTTGACAGAAACTGAGCGTAGGTATTCACAAATAGAACGAGAAGCTTTAGGATGTATCTGGTCTGTGGAACATTTCCATAAGTATCTTTGGGGAAGGAAGTTTGTATTACAAACTGATCACCGTCCGTTAATCCACATGCTTACTCAAGAGAAAGCCCCTAGAATTCAAAGATTCGCTTGGAAGTTACAGGGATATGATTTCCAAATTAGACACATAGCTGGCAAATCTAATATTGCAGACTTTTTCTCAAGACAATCTTTATCATCAAAGAAAAGTGACAATGTGGCTGATTATTATATCAGATCTGTGGTTGACACATGTGTGCTAGATATTGATTCAATTACACTGGATGAAATCAGAAACTGTTCATCAAGAGATGGAGAAATTGTGAAAGTATTAAGTGCTTTAGAAACAGATGACTGGAGTGATGTGTCAGTGCAGTATCTGAAGTTCAAGAACGAACTCTCAACGTATGATTCTATTCTTTTGAGAGGAGAGAGAATAGTGATTCCTCGATCACTAAGGTCGAAAGTTTTGAGTATTGCTCATGAGACACATCAAGGCATAGTACGCACTAAACAATTCCTTCGGACTAGATTCTATTGGCCAAATATGGATTTTGAAGTGGAACAACTTGTTAACAAGTGTACAACCTGTGTTCTGAATCAACCTTTAAGAAATGACACTCCATTACAACCTGTAGATCCAGCTCCGAGGCCTTGGTCGAAAGTCGGTATAGACATCGTATGACCTATTGACTCAGCCTACGTGTTAACGTTGATAGACTTCTTTCTTCATATCCATTTGCTGTGGTGATTAAAGACATTACATCAAGTGCTATCACTGAAGTTTTGGAAAAAATATTTTCTGAACATGGTTTCCCAGAAAGCATAGTTTCAGATAATGGTCGTCAATTTGTGAGTGCACAGTTTGTGAAATATTTGAGAATGGCACGGATTGAACATATTCGTTCTTTGCCATATTTTCCCAAGAGCAATGGAAAGATTGAACGTTTCCACAGATTTCTGAAGAAAGCATTCCGTTCTGCATCAACTGATGGGAATGACTGGAAACGACAATTACCGAGAATTCTACAAATGTATAGAGCTACTCCACATCGAGCTACTGGTGAAACTCCAGCCATGTTATTGTTTCATAGGAACATTAAAACTAAATATCCAGTACTGTGTTCATCGAAACCTGATCCATTATTATCAAGAATACTCTGTTATGCAGAGAAGATGAAGACATATGTAGATGTGAAGAACAGTGTAAGACATCATACGTTTAGTGTTGGTGATAACTCCAACGTACAAACCTGTAAAACATGTGATCATCAACAGGAAACAACGTGATACATTCCAGATCGTGAACTGTGATGCAGGTGTTATCAGTGTAAGAAATGCTAAATTTCTTAGACATGCTCCATGTGAGGATCCAGTGAACTTTGATAATGTTGAGATTCCTGAAGATATGATTCCGAGAAATTTGGTATTAGACAGAACTGAGTCACAAGTACAAGCAACTTCAGTACCTACAGAGAACTCTACTGTTCAACAAGATAAATTGTGTGCTGATTTAGCTGTAGATCTCAGTACTAATGTGACTGAACCTGAAGAAGAAAATGAACTGAGTGGATCTGCTACTCAATCAGCAGATACTGCTTGTTTAAGAAGATCTCAAAGGACTCGTCGTGCTCCTGCATATTTGAGAGACTATGTAAAGAAATGAACATTTAAATATTCTATATTACCGGTAAGTCATTATGATTTATCATTATGGTGACTTGTGTAATTATGAAAGTGGGATATGTTTGATGGTATATTTATTTGTTGAACCATATTACTTATTACATGTTTGAATGGTGGTAGATTTTAATATTTTCAAAATTAATATTTGAAAATAATTGGTATTTTCAGTACTAACTGTGGGAGGACTGTAGTATTCTCAATGAGTTGTACAGCCTATATTATCTCCGTGATAACTTTATGTGGATCACGTGACGTGTGTGCTACATCAGAATAAAGCGGGTGATTGGAACTACTCGCATGTCGTGTTGTCCTTTGTGTGTGTCAACAAGAGAGCCCATGAAGATACTACGCCTACCATGTTTGAGATCGAAATTTACGTCAAAAAAGTAAATTGTATTCATCTTCCAAGACGAGATGCTCAAGATACCCATTGTTATTTTTCCTTTTTTTCAATTCTTACAAGTTTGAAAGTAACTGTAAAACCATGCCCATGTATTCTAAGAGTGCTCAATGCTACTACAGTTATCTAAGTAAACATATGCCACTATCAACTGATAGTTTTGTTTGTTTGTTTCTCTGTTACAATGCCGTGGAAATAGGGTACACTATCATCGCATAGGCTTTTATTTCTCACTCTCTTTGACACTGTGTGAGCATAATAATGTAGTTAGGAGCAGCTATATGTCACTCAATATCTCATACAAATGTCCTGGTTCATATCTTGGGGTCAAATCTGACCTTCTGAACAACGGGAGAATGCTATACCCCAACTGCATTTAAAATTGAGATATGACTGAGAAGAATGAGCTGAAGAAGTACGATTTCTTACAAGCCAAATAAAGTAAAATCCCTCTGTTACTGTTGGCTAAAATACTTTACATGGCAAAAGAGCTCACATAAGCATGATGACCCAACACCCAACACAGTTTCTGTTATCAGAGAATCATGATGTCACGAGGAAAGACAATTTCGTCATGTTTGTTTTCGTAGAGAACGATATTAGTGTACATGTACAAAGGCAACTTGTGATGAAACTAACGGTAGTTTTTCGTGTTAATGTAGATGTCTTTAGAACTTTATTTAACACCTTAAAGCATTGACTGTAGAAGGAACATCAAGTTTTACAAATTTATGCATTCTTTAAACAATAATGTAAGAGGCGCATAAGCTGTAAGCTGGCTGTTCGCTAATGTTTTTATCCCATTCTGAATTGATTATGCATTACATCAGCAAAGCGTTTAAGAATATTTGGTGGTTCTGTTGTCACAGTCGGAAGCCGACACGGAGTGGAAATTCGCCCGCAGCAAACTGTACATGGAACACATAAAATCCGACTGCGTCTTGGCGATCCCCTTTAATCTTATCCCTTCGCCAAAGACCTTGCTCCATCTGGGCCGCCGTATTCGGGACTGTCTCATTCCCAAGGACGACCCTGAACCAATGTACCAGGGGCGAGTAAGGGATGCGGAGATGTTTCAAAATGTTGCAGCTTTACCGGTACGACCATTATCACTGATGGTGTCATTAGAATTGTTTTTGTTTTGTATTGCTCAGTTGGAGTATTGTTACATTTATCATAATTTACTGTCGTCGTCGTTGTCGTCATCATCATCATTAAGATCATCATCATCATCACCATCTTCATGAACATCATCATCATCATCATCATGATTATCATCATCAGCAGTAGTAATGGTATTTTATGGTATTTATCATCTCCATGCTAAGCTTCAGAGGTATCGGTCGTTTGGAAGAATAAAATAAAATATGAACTACTATTTTAATATATAACTGTCTGATTGAAAATACTACTGATCATCAAGTTTGCTGCTGTTTAAAATGTTTGTGGTATCATGGGTGAGAGCTTAAAGACTTTCTGCAACTGTCATGACTTTGAACACAGCTCCGCTTTTTGAAAGACAAAACATTGGATTCCAGGGAGTAATCGTGTGTATTCAACCAGGTGAATGGGTCAATATATAGATGTGAGGGTTTTTCCTTTTAACGTGGTGGTTATGAAGGACCGGATCGGAGTCGCTGAGAACCACACCAGACCCAACCTAATCAGTGTTTGTTGTTGACAGGGGCGTCGACCCATTGCGATGACTGCATCTAATGAGGTAAGGGACGTGGGATCAGGCATCGAGACCTTCCGCATGGGTTTGTCCACCTCTCTCGTCCGCAATGACACCGTCGACAGTTTCGCCAATGGCAAACTAACATACAAGGTATAAACACTAGGAGGTGTGTTTGTTTGTTTGTTTGTGTGTTTGTTTGATGTTTGTTTAACGCCACACTCAGGAATATTCCAGCTATGTGACGGCGCTCTGTAAATGATCGAGTTTGGACCAGACAATCCCGTGATCAACTGCATGAGCGTCGATCTACGCGACTCAGCGAGCCTGACCACCCGATCCCGCTAGTCGCCTCTTACGAAATGCATGTGTTGCAATTCTAACCAGAATCTTCACGGGTACAAGGAAATATGATTTGACGCGGAACAGTTAATGCAAAGTACATGTCGGTAGATTGAAGAACTGTGATGTTGTTTGCAAGGTGATCACATTTCGAATTCTGCATTTGCACAGTTCTTGAAACAAGCGGTACTTTCTTAAGTTAGTCCCAGGATATATAAGTAACAAAAACAAATAAACAAATAAAGCGTGGTTAAAAACATGATGAGAGTACTAATGTGAATGAAATTCCTACATACGTTTTAATGATAAAATTATTTAGATTCGTTACTTGTCTTAGTAACCGTTTCACAGTGTCATTTGCTTGTACCGCGTGCCATAGTAAGAAAATAGCAATACCGCGATAATAGAGAGTCACTTCAATTTCTGGGTCAAACGAGGCAATCGGCATTGCAGCAATCGTATAGAACTAGTTGTGACTATGTGACACATTATTTGGGACAGAAATGAAGATTAAACATCAGTCAACTGAAAATATCTATAAAATGCCAGATGTCAGCAGGCGTGCATAATGCCGATGGCAACAACATTAATTACCGCGATAATAGAGGGTCCCATGATAATTAAGTTTATATTAGTACTAGATTTCTCTACCTTTGTCACCATATTGATCAGAAATATACTGAACAACATTAGAAACGCACCACCTATATAATACGAAATTTCCCCATCAGACTAAAATGTATGATATCTGAGCAGCGTCGGTGCATTTTAGTGTGGTGCATTTCTAATGTTGTTCAGTATAGTTAGGTTTCCATCCTGCTGCTGTCCTGTTTGAGTTTGGTGCGTTGTCACTGTCTGTGCTTGATTAGCTGTCATCACTGGGACTAACAGCGATGTCAAGTCAAAGGTGTTTTATTGTATCAAAGGCCATCAGCCCATATACATGTTTACGTAAATACACTGGTTGAGAATATACCGATTAGTAGATACAGTGGAAAAGATAAAAACATTCATTTAACAATTGGTGGTTATCAGAGGACTTTTTAGAGTCAGGTAAATCTGAAATCCCATTCAACAAGTTATTTCTTAGGTTTACAAATAGAGATAATTTAAATATTACATCTGCATCATTCGATGACAAAATATATACTAGCCACATAAAGAAACTGTGCATTGTCAAAATATTATTCCAGTTGATAAGTACGATAAAAATGTCAAAGGTACATATAAACTTTAATGGAGGGATCATGAGACCATAACAAGTCGGGAGAATTTCAATTGAAAAATAAATCACAATTCCCAAACATGCTCCATCGGGAAGAGATCCGGTGAATTTGCAGGCCAAGGCAGTAAGTCAACGTTGTGGTCTTGCAAGAAATCTATAGCAACCCTTGCCGTATGAGGGTGGGCATTGTCCTGTTGGAATGTTAACCCAGGGCCATGACGTTGCAGAAAAGGAATTGCCACAGGTCGAAGAATCTGATCCCTGTAGCCCACACCAGTTAAGTTGCCCTGAACAATCACCAAAGGAGTTCTTTGGCGTGCTGTTATTCCACCCCAAATCATCCCGGAACCACCACCAAAGCGATTCCTCTCCAAGACACAGGTCTGTGCATAACGTTCTCCCATGCGTCTATAGGCACGTTGACGTCCATCACTATGGGAAATATTAAACCTGGACTCCTCTGAAAAAACAACATTTCTTCACCAAAACAAGGGTCTGTGGACATGATTTCGGCACCACATTCGGCGAGCTTGTCGATGACGTTGTGTCAGGATAGGCCGTATGGCGGGACGTCGTGGTCTGGTCCCGTGATGACGTAAACGTTGTCGAACTGTGTTGGGGTGGATACGACGAAGTCCTGGGATGGTTCGGGCAGTCATCACTGCAGTCTGAAACCTGTGGCGAAGATGGGTCACCCTTATCCATATGTCCTGTCTTGGCGTTGTTACACGTGGACGTCCAGAACGTGGCCGATCGATGACGTCATTTGTGTTCTGGTAGCGTCTCACCCCAGTGCAGAAATGGTGTTCCGGTGGCTGTGGAAATGTGCAGCCACTTGTCGGTGAGACATTCCCCCACGGACCATCCCATTGGCCTCATGACGTTGTGCAGACGTGAGCCTTGGTATGCTATGCGTTTCAATAGCCGTTTAATTTTTTGAACGATCGCAAGGGCAGGGATTGAGTTTTCCAACGTGACCGTATTGTGTGGCATTCATTTGCTCTGTTTCTCTTTCCCGGAATGCACGTGCAACAACGTATTGCACGTCTCAAGGACGAACCCACTGACGTTACGAAACGTGGCACGTGCATGCATGTTGGATACATGTCACTAATCTCTGAGTTTATATTCTTATGTGTCTACACAGGTTTGATAAATTCAGATTTTTGTATGCACAGTTTATTTATGTGCCTAATATAGAAACAAACCCTACTCTACTCAACTTAGATGAGAAACGTTCTGGAATATATTTAGTTGGTATTTCTGCATAATAAGGACATTCAAATGTAAAATGTATTTCGTCTTCTATAGCAGAGTTACAGAATGGACAAATTCTTTGTATTCTTTCAAGTGATATATTCCGTCCATAATTAATCATTAGTTTTGACAGGCCAAGTCTGTATTTAATATATATATTTCTTAGGTTACCATATATTAAAACTAATAAATATTTTTCTGGCTCTAATAAAGTTTTAAACGTTTTGTAAAGATCATAACGTGAACTGTTTTCTAAGTTGGATTGCCGTCCTTGATAGAACATATTTATTGCTACTTTACGAAAATCATTTAGAAATAGATATAGATCGCCAACAGATTGATTTAACCATACAAACCAATATCCATGTGAGAATAATAGTGTCCTTATATGCGATACCCATGTAACCTTACCGATACTATCAAGATAAAAGAGCATGTTTTAAGCTATTTTCGGAAGCCGATGTTCTGGCATATGGGTGATATTAAACCAATATTTTAAAGACTTTATTTGCGAATTAATGTAATGTGGGTATCTTCCACATTCTCCATATATCATATTATTTGGAGTTGCTAATCCAACACAAAGAAACTTTTTACATGCCAGTAGGTGAATTCTTTCTAAACATTCAAATCTTTGGTAATCCCACACTTCGGATCCATACAATAGAATTGGTTGTATTTGGGTATCAAATAATTTGAAAAATACATTAGGTGTTATAACTCCAAGTTTATGCGAAACCGACATCATATTGAGTAAAGCTCTTTTCCCTCGCAGTGATAGGTCAGAAACACATTTGTCCATATTTAGTGTTGAATTAAACATTATACCAAGATACTTATAACCATTAACTACATTAATTCGTTGTCCATTTAAGCACCATCTCTCCTTAAAATTTAAAGGGCCTCCCTTTCTGAAAACTATAATTTCTGTCTTATCTAAATTTATAGATAAATTCCATTCCTTAGTGTATTTATCTAATACATTCAACTGATTCTGTAGACCAAGAACTGTGTCAGATAGTAAAATAACATCATCGGCAAAAAAGGAGCAAAGGATTTCTAGGATGTCAGGATACATATGTAAACCATGCTTACCGTTACTTGAAATTTCATGATACAATTCGCTAATGAAAAACGAAAATTCGGGCAATCGAAAAAATCAGTAACACCATAATCAATACGTAAACATGATTTGATATTTGAATACATTGATTTAGTATATTAAACATCTTCCCTTGTAGCCCAGCCTTTCTCAAACTACACCATAATTTATAACGATCAACTGTATCAAATGCTTTTTTAAAATCAATAAAAGCAACGTATAATTTGTGTTTACGACGTGATAAACATTTCTGAACTACAGCATATCAAGTAAAAATGTGATCTATGGTTGAATAATTATTTTTAAAACCAGCTTGAACTTCCGGTTTCTTATCTCTCATATTGGCCCAGTTAGTAAGTGTATTCTTTAAAACAGCAGTAAAAACTTTCCCAAGGACACTCATTAATGATATCCCCCTATAGTTGTCAGGGTCTCTCGGATCGCCATTTTTATGTAAAGGGACTATTTCTGAACAAGTCCAATTGCTGGGAAATATTTGTTTGTTGAAACATTTATGGAGAAATGGCATTATATCAAATTGGGAACATTTAAGCATCTCTATCAGCACTTGATCGGGTCCGGCAGATTTTCCGTTTTTTAACTTGTTTATTGATGATGTAATTTCATGTTCAATTATATTAGAATTTAGAATGAATGCACCAAAAAGATTTCATTTGCCTCATCCAAGTGAGGAGAAAAAACATTGTTATTTGCAAAAACATTTTTAAGATGGTAAAGCCATTCTGTTTTCGTTATAAGATTCTTCTGTTTGGGTTTGTTTTGTAATGATCTGATCTGTTTCCAAAAGCTAGATTGACTATTTATGCTTCTATGCAATCTTTCTACTGATTTTTTACATGAAATGGATTTAAATTTTCTGCAACAAAATTTATACTGATTTCTTTGTCTACAATATGCTATTCTGTTAGCGACAGTACTTTGTGTTCTAAATCTCCTAAGTGCCCTAAGTGTTTCTCGTTTCCCTTGTCTACATTCTAGATTTAGTGGGTTTTTATTATCAGCAGTTTGTGAACTATGTCGGACTGGCTTTTTCATGCAGCTAGCAGAGCCTGATACAATCTCGACAAAGTGACTAATTGCCTTTTCAATAGCATTTTCAATTTCTTTTAGGAGCATTTCTTTGTTTTCAGCAATCTTATATCTCATGTTATCAAGAAATATATTAGAATAAGAATCATTTCATACAATTTTCTCTGATGCTGTTGGATCCATGCATGAATCATTGTTACACGTATTACCAATATTTGGAAATTTACACATCAATTCTAGTGGGAAGTGATCAGAATCAGATCGATCACCGATACTGAACATATTGATGAACTGAAAAAAATCAGTTGAACATAAAAATAATCATTTACACTGGAGCCATGTATGCTGCAATAAGTAAATTCCCCATTAGTATCACCATAGACTCGTCCATTACGATGTAAAGTTTAAAAGCATAGCATAAATCCAACAACATTTTGCCAAATCCATTTACAACTGTATCCTGTGAAGTACAATCTTCAACAGGGTCATCCTCCTCATCAGGGAAAGGGGTAGTATGCCTGAGGGTATCGTCGTGATTGCTAATATCAGGGTTATTTTTCTCACCTGTTCTCGCGTTCATATCTCCACAGATTAAATTATATGAATTTGAAAACATTTCATTATTATCTAGCAAGAATTCTTCTACTTTTACAATATTACACTTGGTGGTTACATGGTTATAGTATGGTGGTTACATGGTTATAGTATTGTGGTTACATGGTTATAGTATGGTGGTTACATGGTTATAGTATTGTGGTTACATGGTTATAGTATTGTGGTTACATGGTTATAGTGTGGTGGTTACATGGTTATAGTATTGTGGTTACATGGTTATAGTATGGTGGTTACATGGTTACGGTTATAGTATTGTGGTTACATGGTTATAGTATGGTGGTTACATGGTTATAGTATGGCGACCCCGATGGAGGGATATAGGTACATAACAAATTCACATTTTTGTCAATTCTAAAAAAGTCTTTAAATAAGGAGAGACCAATTATGTTATCTCTTTCTGATTACATAACATTTATAGAAACTACTCAGTGTTTGACGTACACACAGACAAATACCACCTGATAAACGACCGTAGTTGGATAACTTAACTGCAGGACAATAGAAACCATGTAGCCAGTTGTTTCCTGGAATATTTACAACAAATGTCACACAGTATATATTAGTAAATTTCATATTGAGTCAAAAAAGAAACTTTACAAAATGTAATTTGAAAAATACTGAATACTTTTTCTCTGATGATACATCTATGTATCCAAAATGGGATCCCTGTCTTTCACGTCGATCACGTGATCTTCGCATTGAAGTTTTTCTTCATATGCACGTGTTTGCATTGGCCTCAAGAATTGAAAAAAACACTTTTAAACCACAGTTCTAACGTTACTTGAAATGCCACGATTGTCAAATGTGCAACGTGAACGTGCCGTTGGCATGTTGCAAGCGGGAAGAACAGTTATTGTCGTCGCAAGACCAATGGGATGCAGCCGTCGTACTGTGTATGACTTGCGAGGTCGTCTACAACAAACTACAACCACTTCTGATCGCCCAAGGTCGGGTCGTCCACGTGTGACGTCACGAGCAGAAGACCGTCAAATCGTCCTACGTCACCTACGTGACAGATTTCTGCCGGCTACACGAACCAGGGCTGAGATGTTTAGAGGTCGACTGTCCTCACAGACCATTCGAAATCGGTTGCGGGCTGCCAATCTCCATTCTCGACGTCCATATCGTGGGCAAATATTGACGCCGTTTCATCAACGTCAACGTCTGCTGTGGGCCCAACGTCACCTCCGATGGACCCAGAGAGACTGGAATCAAGTCGTCTTTAGCGATGAATCCAGGTTTACCCTCAGATTCGCGGACGGCAGGCATAGAGTCTGGAGACGACGTCGTGAACGGTATGCCCAATGTTGTGTACAGGAAGTCGACAGATTCGGGGGCGGAAGTTGCATGGTGTGGGGTGCTTTCTGTGGGAACAACCGTTCCCGACTTTTGGTCATCCGTGGAAACCTCACAGCTGCTGCTTACCGCGACCAGGTGCTCACCCCTGAACTCGTTCCTTTCATGGCGGCTCATGGCCTAGGTCTACAGTTCCAGCATGATAATGCTCGTCCGCATACCGCGATGTTGACACGAAATTTCCTTCAAAACGCTGGAATCAACGTCATGGACTGGCCATCGAGGTCCCCTGACCTTAATCCAATAGAGCACGTTTGGGATGCACTTGGGAGAAGGCTTCGTGGTCTTAGGAACCAACCTCAGAATTTGCAGGAACTTGGCGCTGCCTTGCAAGAGCAATGGCGCAGAATCCCCAACCCCGTGTTCACAAGCATCAGGCAGTCGATGAGGAGACGGTGTTTGGCAGTGGTGAATGCGCGGGGCGGCCATACACGATATTGAACTGAGAAATTTCTCATTTTTATTCTTGCGACTTGACATTCTGTATACCGATGTTTTCGAACGGCGGTGTAGCCTAATGGAACTGATTATGGCACTGTCAGTGTATCGAGTACATCACACAGATCTCAGCAATGAAATAATTACAATTTAACCATCTTACCATCTCTTGTTCTTTTATAGTGCCCTGAAGAAAGAATGTGAAGTTCTTTTTTGACTCAGTACAGGGCGCGACTTACTTCTATTTCGTCGAAGTCTGTCCGACATTCGGTCTCCTATATCTCGTGTAGTAGATCCACGTTGATCAGCCTACGTACGAGGCATCGTGACAAGCTTGCCATTCTGGAAGAAGCCGAATTTTCCCGTTCCTTTCAGGGCATGCAGTTGTTGGCGTTGACGCGTGGTTAAATGTCGCTCTGGCTTTCAATGTGCGTACCTTGTCGTCGGAGAGCACCAGTTTAGCAATTATTGGTCGTGGTCTGTCACTACCAGGCTTCTTCACACCGAGGCGATGGGCGCGCGCAACATCAGACGGTTGCCACGTTTTGAGTGTTGCGTTATCATTAAGTACACTGATTGCTTTTTCTTTACAAGATATCGATTTTTCGCCTTCATCTTCATCAATACCATAGACAATAATGTTGTCTGATCGACTAAATGACTCGAGTAATCGACTTCAGCGTCAATTTGTGAAAGTCTGTCATTAATGTAATCCACTTTCTCATCAACATCGACGTCAGAGCGTATTATGTGATTCTCAGGTTCAAGTTTGTTGATGTCAGATTTTCACACTTAGTTCCGATGCTTTTTACTTCCGTTCTTAGGTTAGAAATATCTTTGCCTAGCTCAGATTTGACGTTTCTCAGTTCGGTGGAATTGCTTCTTTAATTTTGTCAAGATCTTGTAAGGTTACAGGCCCGGGGTTTGTCTCCACGTCATTTGCACACGAATGTCTTTCCTAACACTCTCCCAAGAATAAGACTCTTTTTCATCATCTTTCCCTTAGTCTTTCCTTTTGCTTCATCAGCTTTTATCTTTTTCTCCGATAGGTCTGTAGTCTTGTTCTCTGCCTCAACAGTACACTGTGACAAATAACATAGAGGCGAATTTCAATTAAACAACTTACCACAGAGGGCAAAGACTGGGATGGGTTAGGCAATACCAACAACGGACTTGGCAAAATTGTGTTACACTATGTTTACAAAGGAATTGAGGTTTTGTCTCCAAATCACAGATGGCAGAAATCGTTCTCAGCGCCGAGCGGCAGAGGGATTGCTTCTCCATCATAGTCTTACATGTATCGCCCAACATAATGAACACGCCAGATATTGATATAATTATATGTCCGAGACTAATTTTAGAGACATCGTTATTACACTTTCACTATCATTTCACCAGTTCCATAATTTTTGTCCGGTTTTCGTTGGAGATCGGATGCGGACAAGGTTCCATCCGATTGCGATTCCTTCGCGTCCGAGTTTAAATGGGTGTGCGATCGACGCCTGTTTTCATAATTGTAGGTTTGGTAGGTTTGGTGAAGATAGGTTTGGTGTAGGCCTGCCGCCTTGTGATAATCGTTTGAAACTACACGCCTTGTGACTGTAGAAATGTATATATCCGCAGCAGCTTTAGCTGATGTGAATATGTCGGTACGTTACGTCAGTTGTGTGTTATATGTGGTGTTCCCGTGTGTTTTCAGCGTGTGATGAACAGAGTGATACGTCGGTACCTCTTCGACATGCAACACGGAGATGGTGAGTAGGAGGAGGATGTAAGTTATCATGAGTGTGTATGTCATCATCAGTGAATGATTGCTTCCTTATGACTGCATCGGCATCAACTGCATTAGACTTGTGAGTACATCTCCGCGTGGTCCTTGTAAATGACTGCATCATGATAGCTCCGTTTTAGTGACCTCATTTTTGTGAGTAGATCCTTGTGAATGTTGCATTATAAAGGTCTCATCCTTTGGAATGTCTGCATTCTAGTGGTCTCGTCCTTTTGAATGTCTGCATTCTACTGACCTCATTTTTGTGAATGTCTGCATCCTACTGACCTCATCCTTTTGAATGTCTGCATCCTACTGACCTCATTCTTGTGAATGTCTGCATCCTACTGACCTCATTCTTGTGAATGTCTGCATCCTACTGACCTCATTCTTGTGAATGTCTGCATCCTACTGACCTCATCCTTTTGAATGTCTGCATCCTACTGACCTCATTCTTATGAATGTCTGCATCCTACTGACCTAATTCTTGTGAATGTCTGCATCCTACTGACCTCATTCTTGTGAATGTCTGCATCCTACTGACCTCATTCTTGTGAATGTCTGCATCCTACTGACCTCATCCTTTTGAATGTCTCCATTCAAATGTCTGACCTCATCCTTGTGAATGTCTGCATTCTTGAATTTACCTCATTCTTGTGAATGTCTGTATACTTGTAAACTTATCCTTGCAAAAGACTGCATTCTAGTGACTACGTCTCAGTGACCGCATTCTTATAAAAGTCTGCATCTTAGTGATCTCACCCTGTGAATGCCTGCATGCCACTGACCTGATCCTTGTTGATGGCTACATGCAGCCATAATGTACATAACTGCATCCCGATGACCCCAAGGTTGTATCTAACTGTACCCCGGTGTCCCCTGCCTAGTGCATGACTGTGTTCTAGTAGCTTCATCCTATTTACTCCACCCCCTGTAGATGAACCGATTCCTTAAATCTACCAACTCTTCATGCAAGGTGACGAGGACGACACGAACCAAGACGTATCTAACTTCCGTCACGAGATTCTCACGACACTTCACGAGACAAGAAAGGAGGCGAGTGAAATGTATGAGGATATGAAAGAGAAGTTGGATCGAGTTGCCAGTGACCTTCTGGTTCTTGGTAAGGGGAAACCACCACTGAATCGCCAGTGAATCTGTAGATGATTGTGTTTCTGATTTTCAGGCTACATTCCTCGAGCCGACATAAAAGGCATTGTTTAATGTGTGGTTACAAAAACCAGTATCTAACTGCTTGACACATTTACTACACGATTTAAGGTTATAATCAATGGTTTCATATTGCTGTCATATTAATATCAACAAGTTAACCCTTGACCACACGTTTGGATAGTGTTATGGAATAATATTTGATTCTGATTAACTATGCTTTGAAAAATTCATCGTATGGCTCGTTAAATATAATTACATTTGCTATCACAGCATTTTGTGTGTTTTCATAGTTTTAAAATACTTGAGAGTTTTACCTTTTTGTATGATTTAATGTTGTTATTAAGTAGTTCCTGAGTCTGTATGGCAATCTTATATGGATAGAGCATGACTAGATTACTAGAGAGTGAATTAAAGTGTACGTCACCTGTGGCATCTTGTGAAGAGTTTGGCACGTTCAGAATAAAATATCTTAACGCTAAAATTTTATTTAGTTATTTGTTATTCAGAATTGTGCTAAACAGTGTATATTGCCATAATATGCAGCTGTAGAATATTACTGGAAATTTACTGTTACTAGACAACATTGACAAACGTGTGTCATGACAGACCGCACTTATGGCTTTCCCCCAACATCATCAAACATTCCATGTTGAATTCTTATTCGATAAGTTGGGCTGTGTTTGTCCACGTTGAAAAGCCACGCAACTCACACAGTACCCATGTAGGGAATCGAACTCGGGTTTTGGGCGTGATGAGCGAACGCTGTAAGCACTAGGCTACCTCAACCCAACCCCCAGCATATGTCAGTATCAGCTGTTGACCTTCCGTCCGGATGCCGTCGGTTCTAGGAAAGATCGATAAAACTTTGGGCCACTTCCATACTTGTTTGTCATGAACGTTGTCTGTGGAACCTATTTAAGGTAACATTCAGATTGATCACATGCGTGTTGATCCTTGGATGTCAAGCTAATTTCTTTGTACATCCAAAATAGATGTTGTATCCGTAGATTTGGATTACTAGATGATGACAAATAAGCATTACACTAACATTTAATCAGTCTACATATGTAGTCCTTCTAGTCACTCTCACTCCATTACACTAACATTGCTCCGCCACTAGTCACATGTAGTCCTTCTCCATCACTCTCACTCCATTACACTAACATTGCCACAATCTACCACATGTAGTCCTTCCGTCACTCATCACTCCATTACACTAACATGTAGCCTCAATCTGCCACATGTAGTCATGTAGTCTTCTGTCACTCTCACTCCATTACACTAACATTGCCACAATCTGCCACATGTAGTCCTTCCGTCACTCTCACTCCATTACACTAACATTGCCTCAATCTACCACATGTAGTCCTTCTGTCACTCTCACTCCATTACACTAACATGGCCACAATCTACCACATGTAGTCCTTCCGTCACTCTCACTCCATTACACTAACATTGCCACAATCTACCACATGTAGTCCTTCCGTCACTCTCACTCCATTACACTAACATTGCCACAATCTACCACCACATGTAGTCCTTCTGTCACTCTCACTCCATTACACTAACATTACCACAATCTACCACATGTAGTCCTTCCGTCACTCTCACTCCATTACACTAACATTGCCACAATCTACCACATGTAGTCCTTCCGTCACTCTCACTCCATTACACATCTACCAACCTTTTCCGTCACTCTGCCATTACACTAACATCTGCTACTACATGTAGTCCTTCTGTCACTCTCACTCCATTACACTAACATTGCCACAATCTGCCACATGTAGTCCTTTCTGTCACTCTCACTCCATTACACTAACATTGCCTCAATCTACCACATGTAGTCCTTCCGTCACTCACTCCATTACACTAACATTGCCACAATCTACCACATGTAGTCCTTTCTGTCACTCTCACTCCATTACACTAACATGGCCACAATCCTACCACATGTAGTCCTTCCTGTCACTCTTCCGTCACTCCATTACACTAACATTGCCTCAATCTACCACATGTAGTCCTTCTGTCACTCTCACTCCATTACACTAACATTGCCACAATCTACCACATGTAGTCCTTCCGTCACTCTCACTCCATTACACTAACATTGCCACAATCTACCACATGTAGTCCTTCCGTCACTCTCACTCCATTACACTAACATTGCCTCAATCTACCACATGTAGTCCTTCCGTCACTCTCACTCCATTACACTAACATTGCCACAATCTACCACATGTAGTCCTTCCGTCACTCACTCCATTACACTAACATTGCCACACCTACCACATGTAGTCCTTCCGTCACTCTCACTCCATTACACTAACATTGCCACAATCTACCACATGTAGTCCTTCCTGTCACTCTCACTCCATTACACTAACATTGCCACAATCTACCACATGTAGTCCTTTCTGTCACTCTCACTCCATTACACTAACATTGCCACAATCTACCACATGTAGTCCTTTTCCGTCACTCACTCCATTACACTAACATGGCCACAATCTACCACATGTAGTCCTTTCTGTCACTCTCTACTCCATTACACTAACATGGCCACAATCTACCACATGTAGTCCTTCCGTCACTCTCACTCCATTACACTAACATTGCCACAATCTACCACATGTAGTCCTTCCGTCACTCTCACTCCATTACACTAACATTGCCACAATCTGCCACATGTAGTCCTTTCCTGTCACTCTCACTCCATTACACTAACATTGCCACAATCTACCACATGTAGTCCTTCCGTCACTCTCACTCCATTACACTAACATTGCCACAATCTACCACATGTAGTCCTTCTGTCACTCTCACTCCATTACACTAACATTGCCACAATCTACCACATGTAGTCCTTCCGTCACTCTCACTCCATTACACTAACATTGCCACAATCTACCACATGTAGTCCTTCCGTCACTCTCACTCCATTACACTAACATTGCCACAATCTACCACATGTAGTCCTTCCTGTCACTCACTCCATTACACTAACATGGCCACAATCTACCACATGTAGTCCTTCTGTCACTCTCACTCCATTACACTAACATTGCCACAATCTACCACATGTAGTCCTTCCGTCACTCTCACTCCATTACACTAACATTGCCACAATCTACCACATGTAGTCCTTCCGTCACTCTCACTCCATTACACTAACATTGCCACAATCTACCACATGTAGTCCTTCCGTCACTCTCACTCCATTACACTAACATTGCCACAATCTACCACATGTAGTCCTTCCGTCACTCTCACTCCATTACACTAACATTGCCTCAATCTACCACATGTAGTCCTTTTCTGTCACTCTACTCCATTACACTAACATGGCCACAATCTGCCACATGTAGTCCTTCCGTCACTCTCACTCCATTACACTAACATGGCCTCAATCTACCACATGTAGTCCTTTTCTGTCACTCTCACTCATTACACTAACATTGCCACACTACCACATGTAGTCCTTCCGTCACTCACTCCATTACACTAACATGGCCACAATCTGCCACATGTAGTCCTTCTGTCACTCTCACTCCATTACACTAACATGGCCACAACCTACCACATGTAGTCCTTCCGTCACTCTCACTCCATTACACTAACATGGCCACAATCTACCACATGTAGTCCTTCTGTCACTCTCACTCCATTACACTAACATTGCCACAATCTACCACATGTAGTCCTTCCGTCACTCTCACTCCATTACACTAACATTGCCTCAATCTGCCACATGTAGTCCTTCTGTCACTCTCACTCCATTACACTAACATTGCCACAATCTACCACATGTAGTCCTTCCGTCACTCTCACTCCATTACACTAACATTGCCTCAATCTACCACATGTAGTCCTTCTGTCACTTCTCACTCCATTACACTAACATTGCCACAATCTACCACATGTAGTCCTTCCGTCACTCTCACTCCATTACACTAACATTGCCACAATCTACCACATGTAGTCCTTCTGTCACTCTCACTCCATTACACTAACATGGCCACAATCTACCACATGTAGTCCTTTCTGTCACTCTCACTCCATTACACTAACATGGCCACAATCTACCACATGTAGTCCTTTTCTGTCACTCTCACTCCATTACACTAACATTGCCACAATCTACCACATGTAGTCCTTCTGTCACTCTCACTCCATTACACTAACATGGCCACAATCTGCCACATGTAGTCCTTCTGTCACTCTCACTCCATTACACTAACATGGCCACAATCTACCACATGTAGTCCTTCTGTCACTCTCACTCCATTACACTAACATTGCCACAATCTACCACATGTAGTCCTTCTGTCACTCTCACTCCATTACACTAACATTGCCTCAATCTACCACATGTAGTCCTTCCGTCACTCTCACTCCATTACACTAACATTGCCACAATCTACCACATGTAGTCCTTCCGTCACTCTCACTCCATTACACTAACATTGCCTCAATCTACCACATGTAGTCCTTCTGTCACTCTCACTCCATTACACTAACATTGCCACAATCTACCACATGTAGTCCTTCCGTCACTCTCACTCCATTACACTAACATTGCCTCAATCTACCACATGTAGTCCTTCTGTCACTCTCACTCCATTACACTAACATTGCCACAATCTACCACATGTAGTCCTTCCGTCACTCTCACTCCATTACACTAACATTGCCACAATCTACCACATGTAGTCCTTTCGTCACTCTCACTCCATTACACTAACATTGCCACAATCTACCACATGTAGTCCTTCCGTCACTCTCACTCCATTACACTAACATGGCCACAATCTGCCACATGTAGTCCTTCCGTCACTCTCACTCCATTACACTAACATGGCCACAATCTACCACATGTAGTCCTTTCGTCACTCTCACTCCATTACACTAACATGGCCACAATCTGCCACATGTAGTCCTTCTGTCACTCTCACTCCATTACACTAACATGGCCACAATCTACCACATGTAGTCCTTCCGTCACTCTCACTCCATTACACTAACATTGCCTCAATCTACCACATGTAGTCCTTCTGTCACTCTCACTCCATTACACTAACATTGCCACAATCTACCACATGTAGTCCTTCCGTCACTCTCACTCCATTACACTAACATTGCCACATCTACCACATGTAGTCCTTTGCCACAATCGTCACTCTCACTCCATTACACTAACATTGCCACAATCTACCACATGTAGTCCTTCCTGTCACTCTCACTCCATTACACTAACATTGCCACACCTACCACATGTAGTCCTTTTCTGTCACTCTCACTCCATTACACTAACATTGCCACAATCTGCCACATGTAGTCCTTTTCTGTCACTCTCACTCCATTACACTAACATGGCCACAATCTACCACATGTAGTCCTTTTCTGTCACTCTCACTCCATTACACTAACATTGCCACAATCTACCACATGTAGTCCTTCCGTCACTCTCACTCCATTACACTAACATTGCCACAATCTACCACATGTAGTCCTTCCGTCACTCTCACTCCATTACACTAACATTGCCACAATCTACCACATGTAGTCCTTTTCTGTCACTCTCACTCCATTACACTAACATTGCCACACCTACCACATGTAGTCCTTTTCGTCACTCTCACTCCATTACACTAACATGGCCACAATCTGCCACATGTAGTCCTTTTCCGTCACTCTCACTCCATTACACTAACATTGCCACAATCTACCACATGTAGTCCTTTCTGTCACTCTCTCACTCCATTACACTAACATTGCCACACATCTACCACATGTAGTCCTTCCGTCACTCACTCCATTACACTAACATGGCCACAATCTACCACATGTAGTCCTTCTGTCACTCTCCTTTTCTCACTCTCACTCTTTACACTCAATTACACTAACATTGCCAATCTACCACATGTAGTCCTTTTCTGTCACTCACTCCATTACACTAAATATGGCCACAATCTGCCACATGTAGTCCTTTCTGTCACTCTCACTCCATTACACTAACATTGCCACAATCTACCACATGTAGTCCTTCCGTCACTCTCACTCCATTACACTAACATTGCCTCAATCTGCCACATGTAGTCCTTCCGTCACTCTCACAACATTACACTAACATTCCCACAATCTACCACATGTAGTCTTTTCGTCACTCTCACTCCATTACACTAACATTGCCACAATCTGCCACATGTAGTCCTTTCGTCACTCTCACTCCATTACACTAACATTGCCACACTACCACATGTAGTCCTTTTCTGTCACTCTCACTCCATTACACTAACATTGCCACAATCTACCACATGTAGTCCTTCCGTCACTCTCTCCATTACACTAACATTGCCTCAATCTACCACATGTAGTCCTTCTGTCACTCTCACTCCATTACACTAACATTGCCACAATCTACCACATGTAGTCCTTTCGTCACTCTCACTCCATTACACTAACATTGCCACAATCTACCACATGTAGTCCTTCCGTCACTCTCACTCCATTACACTAACATTGCCACAATCTACCACATGTAGTCCTTCCGTCACTCTCACTCCATTACACTAACATTGCCACAATCTACCACATGTAGTCCTTTCGTCACTCTCACTCCATTACACTAACATGGCCACAATCTGCCACATGTAGTCCTTCTGTCACTCTCACTCCATTACACTAACATTGCCACAATCTACCACATGTAGTCCTTCCGTCACTCTCACTCCATTACACTAACATTGCCTCAATCTGCCACATGTAGTCCTTCCGTCACTCTCACTCCATTACACTAACATTGCCACAATCTACCACATGTAGTCCTTCCGTCACTCTCACTCCATTACACTAACATTGCCTCTATCTACCACATGTAGTCCTTCCGTCACTCTCACTCCATTACACTAACATTGCCACACCTACCACATGTAGTCCTTCCGTCACTCTCACTCCATTACACTAACATTGCCACAATCTACCACATGTAGTCCTTCCGTCACTCTCACTCCATTACACTAACATGGCCACAATCTGCCACATGTAGTCCTTCTGTCACTCTCACTCCATTACACTAACATGGCCACAATCTACCACATGTAGTCCTTCCGTCACTCTCACTCCATTACACTAACATGGCCACACTCTACCACATGTAGTCCTTCCGTCACTCTCACTCCATTACACTAACATGGCCACAATCTGCCACATGTAGTCCTTCCGTCACTCTCACTCCATTACACTAACATTGCCTCAATCTGCCACATGTAGTCCTTCCGTCACTCTCACTCCATTACACTAACATTGCCTCAATCTGCCACATGTAGTCCTTCTGTCACTCTCACTCCATTACACTAACATTGCCACAACTACCACATGTAGTCCTTCCGTCACTCTCACTCCATTACACTAACATTGCCTCTATCTACCACATGTAGTCCTTCCGTCACTCTCACTCCATTACACTAACATTGCCACAATCTACCACATGTAGTCCTTTTCCGTCACTCTCACTCCATTACACTAACATTCCCACAATCTACCACATGTAGTCCTTCCGTCACTCTCACTCCATTACACTAACATGGCCACAATCTGCCACATGTAGTCCTTCTGTCACTCTCACTCCATTACACTAACATTGCCACAATCTACCACATGTAGTCCTTTCGTCACTCTCACTCCATTACACTAACATGGCCACAATCTACCACATGTAGTCCTTCCGTCACTCTCACTCCATTACACTAACATTGCCACAATCTACCACATGTAGTCCTTCTGTCACTCTCACTCCATTACACTAACATTGCCACAATCTACCACATGTAGTCCTTCCGTCACTCTCACTCCATTACACTAACATTGCCTCAATCTACCACATGTAGTCCTTCCGTCACTCTGACTCATTTACACTAACATTGCCACAATCTACCACATGTAGTCCTTTTGTCACTCTCACTCCATTACACTAACATTGCCACAATCTACCACATGTAGTCCTTCCGTCACTCTCATTTCACTAACATGGCCACAATAACATTGCCTCTCACTCCATCACTGGCCACATGTAGTCCTTTCGTCACTCTCACTTACCAACATTGCTACACACATAACATGTTAGCCATCAAAACATTTATCTCTACATGTCAGTCCTTGACCACATAATTTATCACTGTCACTTATATGACTAACATTTACACCATCTAACACTGTCACGTTACATGACTAACATTTACACACGTCACATCAACTGCCATTGCCACATCCTTACACACACTGCCATTGCCACGTCAGATTATCTAGCATTGCCACCATCATTCAAACCTTCATTCAAAGTCTGTTTACCTACTATTTTCTATGTTGTGCTCGCAACAAAAACAAACTTTTCAAAATTGTTAATACTGCCAGCAAAATTGCTGGAGTATCTTTCGAGTATATTCCCTTTATCTGTGAACGCCAGATTGTCAAAAAGGCAACTAAAATTTGAACTGTTCCCATATTTTATCTCACCACTTTAATCTGCTTCCTTCTGGACGCCGCTTTCGATTACCTTCCCTCAAAACAGAGCTTGACAGTCTTTCATACCATCCAGTATTCGAGAATACAACAAATGTTTGGAATTTATCATCATGTGATAACTACTAGAATTATTCAGGATCTTTACCTAGGTAGTTAATTGTATTGAATCATGACAGTTTTATTGTGAATATGTGTGTAACCAGCATTCATTTTGTGCATGTAATTATTGTGTATATTTTTGTGAATTGTGTGTATATTAATTTTGAGACCGTTTTGATGCAAAATGGGATAATACAGTTACTGTAGTTATATCTCATCTTATCTTATCCTATCTTATCTTATCTCATCATATCAACTACCTTTGTTGCCTACACACCCACTAACTTAGCCATCATCAAATCTTCTTACACTGCAAAATCATATTATATATCACTGCAATATTACACCAACATTACTATCATGCCACTCACTAACACAGCCTCTCTTACTGTGTCCTTTCCTCGAGTTAGTTATACAACATACACTACACAAAAACAAATTGCGTTACATGCGCAAGTCCACATCTCTGAAATTCCCTGACCCAAGAGCCGGTCTGCTAATACCACTTGACTTAACCTAACTTTTCACAAGTAATCCCCCGAATAAACTACTTAACCTGGTGAGCTAACGTTTCCCCTGTTTTACGTGTCCTGCTGATCGGTGTAATCGATTTCACATGTGGCGTCTGACATTTCCCCGGTAGATGCAGATAACGCTATCGTGACTGGATGGCATGTACTTGGCAAATGATGTACATTTCAGATATCGACCTGTGTATGTAATAACCAGACCAGGACAACCGGCAACCACAACAGCCACACCCATTCCGGCCTTGACGCATGATCTATATTATCAATGTCGATCAGACTTTTTATAAGATTTAATGCAATGGAATTTTTGTCTTTTTTATTTTATAAAACAGAACATTCACGTACATGTACCTCAGTTGGGTAAAGTCTACATTAATTGTGTCATGGAATTATTGACATTATATATATTGTTATTTATGTAATTGGTAATTCTACCCCTTGGTATCGAATTTATCTCTTGTTATCTCGATCCTCTGTTTTTCCTGGGTTCGAATCTCAAATGTGCCAGTATAACGGTAAACGTCTACCGCCTGGGTGATTGTGGGTTTTTCAACGACCTCACAAAATAAGATGAAAATATTCATTCATTATATAATTACTGATCTATGTACTAAAGGTGACCCAAGGTGTGCAAGTAATCCTGGAGAATCATCAGAATTTAATACTTATCACATATTATATACTGCAGTTAACAACACCAGCAATGAAAGATACACACATAGTACCTGCCTCTGAATGCATTGATATATAACCATCTGTCACCCACAACATATCATTCATTTCCCCTGTCAACGGAAAGCCATTAGTAAGTCTGGAAAGCTGATTGTCAATCTTAACCCGGGAAGCTTCCGGTAACATGAAAAGACATAATGAGCAATATACACCAGGTTAGAGGGACCAAAAGAATTAAAAGTCTTCCGACTGTTACACATGACATAGATCAGATCGAAATTCCCAATAATACTGAAAATGAATAATTATTTGCTGAATAGTCTAACAAAGAGAACATGTAAGGCAAGAATCTCATTTTGCTGTGCATCAGCATCGGTATTGAGGGAAATATTTTCCCAATGGTATAATGATACATATTAGGGTATTTAGTTTTATTGGGAATACCGGAAGTAAAGAGTAATAAAAACAGAATATTGCGTGGTTGCGCTACCATTTTACTTGCTGAACCATGAGAGAGACGTCCTCTGACAAAATGATGTCGCCGATAACTAGGTATGTTCGTGATTCAAAAATATAACCTTAAAATATGTCACTTCTTTTAAGCGACCCTTTGCAAGCGTAGGCAGGATATTATGGAGTGTTGTCAACATAGAAAAGGATTTCAGGATTCGCTGATGTTTTATTGACGTCGATCCGTAACCACAGGCCTAGGTAAAACACTACAACGGTTCCAGAATACACGTCCACATTCCAAATATAAAACAAAACGATATAATTGAGGTAAGACATGTAGACAGGAGAACATGTGGTATTTGAGACCATGGGATAGGGACGACTGGCCATTTGGCCCAACATAGGTATAGTTTGATCTGGACACATTGGTTGGATACCGTGGGTACAGTACATGCAAAGCACATCAATTGGAGAAAGCGATCCTGTCATCTCAATGTTACACCTTTCGACAAATGCAATTACTTTACATTTCGACATGTTATAACATGTTATTGCTTTTATTATTGCAAAATGTCAGAAAAAGTCAAATGAACCAAACTAAAGCCAATAACAATAGATACAGCATTTCCTTATGAAATATATTCATCACATGAGGTTTCCATTGCTCTCAAAACATGAACCCTTAGACCTGATATTTGTTTAAAGTCTGTTATACTTTGATGTGTTTAAGATGTGAAGCTTGTTGGAGGACGACTGCCCAACATCCCTCTCCTCATGAGATATTTGAATATTCAGGAACATTATCTTTATTCTCTCAACTGCAAAAGTTATAACGGTGACGTTGAATCCTGTCACTTACAAGCCTCTGTATGACTTTTTGGATTTGAACAAGGGAAATGACAAATTTCGAAATGTATAAGCAAATAATAAGAGATCAGGTATTCCATCCTTCATAATCTCCCTGAAGTCAATCTTCTGCAGTTCAGAAAAAAACACCATTGAAAATGACAGATGGTGTACCATAGGCATGGTTGTACCTCGCAGTTTCGCAGCGCAGGTCAGCTCAATGTCCACAGGAACACCGTACACAACGCATTTATCATCAAAACAACTACACCACAGGGCCTCCTCCTTGCAAATGCCCATCCGTTATAACCCCAACAAACCCATAGGGATTCGAACCATGCATCTTCCACAAAGGTTCAATACACAAATTGTCAGAGCCCATGCTATCCCTGGCAACAGGTCCATGTCAGACGCCCAGTCAGAAGGTCAAGCATGACGGGATTCCCTAGCTAACTTTTCTGAAATTGTTCTGTCAATAAGGTATTATTCCATCCCTTGCAGAACATGTCCTTGGCAGATTTTTGGCTTGATGGCTGAATCTTTCTGATCCTACCTTATATGTATGAACATTCTACTTTACCTCAACAATATTTTTGTGCTTTTTCGTACGAAACGTTCCACGCTATCAGTGGAAACTATCCTGGCAGCAGTCATTGTCTTCTCTGTTGATGAAAATGTACACACCTCGCAAATACGGTGACATCATGTATCTCCAACTGAAAAGACTACTTTAATTCCCATTCCGTTGTTAAGTGGTGGGGAGGGTTTAGGTGTGGGGAAGAGAAAGCCTCGAAGATGATACCGGTAATCAGGAAGACCCTTATCTGACACCAATAAGGCAAGTGATGTTACATGACATCATTATAAGAAATACTTCATGTCCATCATCTATCGCAGGAACATATGTTGGTTTGAAGCAGACTATGTTTATTTTGTTGAGCGATGTAATAAATGAGTCTCGGGTTCACCAATACCACCCAAAGCAGTGGAAACATCTGCCGTTTCTTCCTCCCAAGAAAATGTAATTTGTCCCATTAAATGGCATGATGACGTGGCTGACCCACGAAATGATTTATGTTATCCCAATATCTACGTCGTAAAACTAAGTCAGTAAAGGTGTGTTTTCAATCTGCGTCACACTTGCCTTTGAAATCAGCAGCATCCTCCACATTGACTCGCACTGGCACGTCTCATTTCATCCTCATCACAAACTTGAAGAAAGGACTGTTTCACTGTTTAGACATTAGTGTTAAGAAATGCCGAACAACACTATCCCGTTTCAGAATAGAGAAAAGGGTAGCCATAACAACCAAGGGAAAACCGATTGTGTAAACGTTGTACTTATCAGGAGGTAGAAGATGAAGGTCATTTCTTTCTTGTTTGTCCCACAGGGGCCTGTGACGCTTAGAAACAGCGTTAGAAAGACACATAGGTATATAGACCCTACCCTAGTACTATATAAAAGGAAAGGGATGTAACGACGGAACCACCCCCCTCCTCAGTCTTTCTAACGCTGTTTCTAAGCGTGACAGCCCCCTGTGGTTGTTTGTCCATTGTATGCAAATATCAGAAGAAATACATATAGAAATATTTCTATTTGAACTCTCGAATAGACAAAACCTATACCCTCATGTCATCTCAAAATCAAACAGTCACAAAGTATCTTGCAATGTATATATACCAAAGAATGAATATCAGATATTCTGCATTACAGATGTGATAGCAGTTATGATATATTTATTTCTATTGCACCCTTTGCTACTGTATGTAAAAATGTACTATAGGCCTATGGTCTTTACTTTATTGATTAAATTAATTGTTTGACGAGAATATTCAAATGACGATGACGTCAGTTCTGCAGTTGATAACCCGTTAACACCTACTTGCATCGTTCACAGACGTGTTGAAATAGAATTAGAACAGTCAGTCAAAGTTCCGTGGATCGATCGCATAATCGTTTTTTTATGTTTCTTCATAATGTTCCATCTCATAAAAGTATCAGTTACGAAAACAGCAAGGCAATGTGCATGTGTAAACAATGAATGTATAACTATCGTTTCTGAATTTGTAGAAATGATTTAAGTAGTTCTCAGCAATAGCATGTCCAACGGCCTATATTTGTTATTACCTCTTCCCTACTCCTGGGACTTTTCTTATGGTAATGCATAAGCACATGCTCTGTCATCGTATCTCAAAATATATATCACTGGTCTGTCAGGTCCAGACTAGATTGTTTATAGATCAACATACAGCTGTAACATTGCATTAACAAACAAACAAACAAATCAGCAAGCAAGCAAACAAACAAGCACTCAAACAAATGCAGGTTGTCAATATAGTCGGAATTGTATAATCGACAATTGTTTAAGCAGATGTTTCTTATGGATGAGGAATGAGTTTTGTCGCTTTCTGTACTGTTTGTTCAAACTGTTTGTTCATTGATACTAGCTCGATTCAAAGCATGGTTACTTTGTGGTGAGAGGTGAAACATGTTTTCATACCAGTCTTATCGAGTTGAGTTAAAGCACATGTAAGTAACCTAATTATCATCATGCTTATCATGTCAGCAATGATAACAACGGTGCTTCAGGAGATCAATATTCAGAAGGCACGTGAAAATTCATAACGCATATTATAGTGATGACGGAACATGCTACTAACCTAAATGAAATGTCTACTGCGGTAAACGAGATCGAACACAGCAGTCAATCATCATCAAAGCTAATGAGAATCTTTCTACGTGGTTTGCAGATTGGTCTGCGGAATTTCTCCCACAATTCTCGACAGTGAGGAGTTAAAAACATCACACACATCTCGTCAGTATTAAAACATTTAAGAGTAAATGGAAAAAGTTTCATAATATTATGAATGGACGTATATTATTTAAAGACATGAATCATTAAAATTTGTGGATATTTTTTTCAAAAGTTAATCATACACAAGTAATATGTTGCAAGGATTCTTCACATCCTGCCAGTCTAGCTAATTTGCTAAGGTACTAAGCTGACTATAAGGAACATTGTTTTGGGACTGACCTGTCACGATACAATGTCTTGTTATCCTGCCTCTTCCTCATTCTAGCAACGTTTCAATCGGATTGAACGACATGCCCGTATTTGTTCTACAGTATTGATTAATCATATTATTGAATCATGCAGTGACGATACCCCAGGGACAACATATAACAATTCTTTACATTCATAACGCCATCGTATTCACAGCTACGAGAATCACAACAGCCGTTATATTTGTGGCTTCAAAGCCCATCCAAAGATATAAGCTTAACTCATCCCGAACGCTTCATAAAAGAAAAATCCCTTCTGCTGTTATGATTGCTCCCTTGATGAAAGTGGTGACCTCATTAGATCAGTTGTACCTATTTGAAGGATCAAGCCACTCTGCCATGCAGATCATAATTACCTATAATATGAGTAACATCCTCTGTGACATGCGCCGAGATAGGTGTGGCAAGATTTGCAAGGTTGTGGTCATATGCTAGGGAATTATTATGCACAACATAAGAGATTTGCCTATTGTCTGCTACGCCCATCAATACGTCTTCAACCTTCCTTCAAGAAATATAACAAAAGATACTTTAGGCCCAGGTCCCCTGAGGAGTAGACATTGCCCCGGAGTAGAACTAGTTATCGGTGAGTGTATATTGCATGATATCTCAATTTGTTCATTTTCCTAAAACTTGGAATACAGCATGACAATCAATGCTTGAAACACGCCATACTTCATATTTGAAAACCTCATATCAGTTTTCGTGAGTAACTGATAGTCTATTGTTAACTCAGAGATTGTTAAGAATTTGCTTTTCTTATTTATGCTTGCGTATTAAAAATGCAGTCACCTGTTTTAAATAACATGTCTGGCAAACTCAAAACTATAATTGAGTTGCCTTATAAGTCTTCCCCTGACTCTCAATAAAGTAAAGTAATTGAAAAAAGAACTTTACTATGGTCTTCATTTATAGGGGTCCGTGACACAAGCCTACATTCTCGAATGTGTAAAATGTTCACCACTATTTTGCCAATTACCTGCAGTGGAATAAGTTTCGGCGGTTAATCAAAACCGGTTATTCTGTTGTGTTGACGTTTTTTATTATATATTGGTAATGGCAGACACCACATAATATTTCATGCTGTTTTCATGACTGCATACAGACAACATTAAAACCGCATAAATTGCTGTATAAGATGCAGTATAGTTTAACAAAGATGCTCCATTTGCATCTCGTTAAATGTTGTCCTATAATCAGTGACATATTACTTTTTCCGAGCAAAATGTGAATGCACTGAACAAGCTGTAGCAAGAATGTTCGTATAGCGAGTTTTACTCGTTCCTTTCCTTGGTTGAAAACTCTCCGTTCATAGATTTAACACAAAAAGCGTGCACTTTCTGATTCAAGTATGAAATTTGGCATTCAGTTTGTCCAGTTTGAATGGCCGCTATTTAAAATTTAACTGTTTCATATCCCGACTTAAAACAATGACAAAGAAATTATTTTAGTTTCTTTACTTATGTTTTCTGGGTCAAGGAATTTACTTTTGACCAAACAAATCAAACTTTAAAGTGATCTTCCGTTATATTGTACAAGTCAACACCAAAAGTGCACGTGCACATTTGGATGCGTCAATTTTGAATGTAATTGATATCTGTATAAAAGATTTTTTAATAGCTCTCTGTAGCTGTTTTAAATTTTAACAGGTAGTTGGGTAGAAAGGTACATATTTTAAATATTTTATCTCTTAATTTGCTTTTCACAGAATGTGAACAAAATTACATATTCTTGCAAAGACCAAATTATCAATTTAGAATTGGGACTTTTTACTCGCACATGTGAACTGGCAGATATATACTGTATATATTTCCTCTATCACAGGCCGACATGGTAGGATTAATTCACTCCCCTCAATATTTTTATCCTATGATTAGAATCACTCAAGAGTGACCTTATTCTAGGATAACATCACTCCCCAATCACCGCCCTAGAATAATGCAAAATGCAATTGCACAACCTTTTTTAGAAATTATATTTGAAAATAACATAACGCAAGTCCCCAACTAATCCTATTGTATTGTGTGTGTATGTGGTTTCTGTGAGGGGTTTTCACATGTTGACGAATCATGTTTTCCTCGTATGAAGTACCAAATGCAGAAACCGGTCCTAAAGCAAATCATTTGTCCCGGATACGGATATCCTGTGTTACAATCTCCCTGGCGAAGTAACTAATGCTCGCTCATTGAAACTGTTTTAATCCTCAATCAATCGCCATGTATGAGACATACGAGGGGCGATCCAAAAGTACGCAGCCTAACTATATTCGCGATGTCCAATGTTTGAAAAACTTCCATTAAATTTGAAGGAATGATTAGCAAAGCCATATGCATAATTTCACATATGTGGGTAATGTGGTTAACGATGTCATCACAAGACATTGGGGTATAGTATTTCTAATAAAATTGAAGAAAATGAAAAACAATCTGTCATTTGGTACGTCTTGGATAATGGTATGCCCTTAGATAATATCATATAAAATATGTTCAGTTTAGTATCGAATGACTTCCCGTCATAATCAACAATGAAAGATTTTGGTTGCTTGCTTTTATTTAGCCGGGGGCTTTTTTTAAGGATACCCCACATTTTAGTCTTTCATAAACATTGTGTCCAGATTTCTGGCACTCTTTACAATATTTTGAGAGCTGATCACACTTGTGTGACCATTCAGTATTAAGTTTGAACCCTTGGCATTATGTATGAATAAGTGAAAACGTTAGAATAAGTTCTATCCTTATGATTACGTCATCTGAAAGGGGGATGGTTACTAAGTGTCTCCAAAACAAGCTCTTTCACAAGAAGGAGGGGGGGGGGGTCACTTTAACAAGCGATTGTTGTTTGAAATTGGTTTTTTATGCACTTTAATATCTAAGTTTGATTCTAGCGGACATCTGTCTCAAACACACAAAATGTCACTTGCATATTTTGCTTCCTGAAGTTTGTGATGCATTTATTGCAGATTTTGCGTTTTTTGAGGGTACCAAGATAAAAGGTGAAACAAAATTTGCTTGAGGTTGACAGAAAATATGTAGAAAAATAAAACATAAAAAATAACAGTGCTTTTGTATCATTTTCTTGTCGAGGCTACATACCTTTTGATCGCCCCTCGTGCATACTAGCAGGTTTTACTAGATTTTCTTTACCTTTCAAAAATATCAGAAAGACTGCATACTTTTACCTACGTAAGCATGACCTAGAAACAATGGTACATTTAAACATATTTAGTCAGTAGTTCAGTCAAAGAAGTTTATTTGTAAGGGGGCGGTGGAGTAGCCTAGTGGTTAAAGCGTTGGCTCGTCACGCCGAAGTCCCGGGTTGGAATCCCCACATGGGTACAATGTGTGAAGCCCATTTCTGGTGTCCCCCGCCGTGATGTTGCTGGAATATTGCTAAAAGCGGCGTAAAACCAAACTCAGTCAGTCAGTCAGTTATTTGTAACGAGGACAAGGGCCCATATACAAGATATACCTATACATAGTTAACAAGAGCATACAAATGAAGTCTAAAGTGTTTCTAAATACATATTTCTTTTATATATGCATGGTAAATGTAATACTGTACACGTTTGATTAGATTCTCCTGAGATGTAGATAACAGACTTTTAAATTTATGGATAGAAGGGAATTTCTACAAACATGGACATCTTTCAGTGAGTTCACAACATTATTGGTAAAAGCAAACTATTTGAGAAGTTTCAATATCTATGCATATAGGAAGTGAAACTTTCTTATGTTATTTTATTCACGGACACCACTGACTTCAATATAGTGGCTTCATATATTTCATCCGTGCATTGTACATTATGCTCTGCACTAGTTTGTATGGAACCAGATTTTGCTAAATTTGACCTGGAGAGTTTTCTGTTTAACGATCCAGATACCTTTAGGAATATAAAAAATTTGTTTATGTTGTAACCATTCTTCATCTACAATTATTCTTCATCAGGACTGTATAGCAACTAATGTGCATATACAGATACTTGAGGTGGGATGTTTGACACTGAATTGTGAACAAGCACGAAGTGTGCAATATTATTTTGTTTCGAGACTGAAACAATTGTGACTGAGTGGAAATTGGTGAGCTCATTTCAAACTTTCAATGCATGTTATTGAAGGAGAATATACCAGTTCATTGTTTTCATTTAGTTTGGGAATTCGTTTCCTGCTGATGATAAAAAGCATATATTTGTTATATATTAAAAGGTATTATGTATTTCAATATTAAACTCTGTCAAAAAAGAAACGCAACCCCTGTCCTCAGATATGAAAAATTCGTTTGAATGAAGTTATTGCTTCCAAACTAAATGTTATTCGAATGTATTGAAATTATACACGTAATTAATGAAGATTACCATCCAAACAACTGCATTTGTACGCATAAGTGTATTTTATTGCTTATTCCGTCACAACACATGAAATGACCCTCATGGTGACTTCGCACAAAAAAAACACATGCAAATCATGAAAATGGCAGTTAATGTAGGGGTGTATAAAAGCCCATGTGCTTTCGTATTATATTCATTCATTTGTCGCATGAAAGCTGTGTGAAAAATGCCACGATTGAGTGCTGCCGACCGAAATATCGCCATTGGTCGTGTTCAAGCCGGAGAAAGTTTTGGAACTGTTGCACGGCACCTAAATGTTCACAAAACAACGATATCCCGACTTTGGAGCCGCTACAACAACTTCAATTTGACCAACGATCGCCCGAGAAGTGGAAGGCCAAGAATCACGACCCCTTCAAGATCGGTACATCCGGGTCCATCACCTGCGTAATCGGCATGCCCTACCAACCGTGACTGCCACACAAATACCAGGTTTGAGGAGAGTGTCAGCTCAAACGATTAGGAACCGTCTGAAAGAAGCGGGTTTACGTGCCTGTAGACCAGTTGTTGGACCTGTACTACGCCCCTACATCTCCGCCGACGACTCAGGTGGTGCAACAACGTAAGGATATGGACTTTACAAAACTGGAGGCGCATCTGGTTTTCTGATGAATCCCGTTTTCTTTTGCAACATCACGACGGAAGAAAACGTGTATAGGAGACGTCATGAACGTTTTGCGCCCATCTGCGTCCGACAGGGGACAGATTTGGCGGAGAAAGCGTTATGGTTTGGGGATCCATCTCATACAACCAGAAATCAGACTTGGTGATCGTTGAAGGAACCTGACAGCCCAACGTTACATCAACCACGTATTACAGCCTCACCTTCTCCCGATTATTGACCAACAGACACAGATTTTTCAACCAGACAACGCCCGGCCTCATACTGCACGTGCAACAATGAACTTTCTGCAGAATTCCAACGTCAATGTCTTGCCATAGCCCTCTAAATCACCAGACCTCAACCCTATTGAACACCTGTGGGATACTCTGGGTCGACGCGTACGTCAACGTCAGCCGCCGCCACAGACGCTGCAACAGCTCGGCGTTGCACTGCAGGAGGAGTGGAGAGCCATTCCCCAGGAAAGAATCCGGCGTCTTATCAGTTCTTGTCCAAGGAGATGCCGTGCAGTGATTGCAGCTCGTGGTGCTCATACGAGATACTGAGAAAGACGCCCCCCTGGTGACAAACTGGTGTCTGTGAGATGACTTTTGAAATGACAATTTTAAACATGCCCATCTTGGTTATTATTCTGCCAAATTTCAGACTTCTGTCTTAAATAATAAAAATGCTGTGTCGTCTTAAAACTTCAGATCAAAATCTCTAAAATACAGGGGTTGCGTTTCTTTTTTGACAGAGTTTATGTCATTGGCAAATGCTGGGGTAGCAGTCGCTGGGGTAGCAGTCATGGGGCACATCCGTAGCAAGTAAGGGTCAACTAGAGAAGTTTCAAAGGAGCAATGGGGACCATGAACTGTCCGTTTCACACAACCATCCTCAATCTCCTCACCTGTATGTCACAGATGTTGTCTGGACAATGCTGACTGACAGAGCTACCGCTACATCCACGAAGTGTTAAGCATGCAGTACTGATATAATGGTAATGCTATTTTTTAGGGCATTATCATTTGCAGAAGCCCAAGGTGTTCCATTAACTGCCCGACGAAGGAGGGCAGTTGAAAAAGAACGAGGGCTTCTGCAAATGATAATGCCCTCAAAAATAGCATTACCGTTATTATTGCTAAAATACATGGAATTTGTGTTGAAAAGAAAAAGGAAACAATGAAGGAATTTGACTGTAAGTTTACCCGAATCAACTTCTGACGGGGCAATTACGTCATCGAACAATTCAAGTGACATCACAACAGAAAGTGACGATATTCGACCTTGGCCTTTGACAAGACCATAGCCTGCAACATGTCAAACTATGTCAGTGTTCGGTTTTGGTCCATCAACAGCCTTAATAGTGCAATTGTTAAGGTTAGCACCAACAAGAAAGCCAATGTTACCGCTATTTAAAGCGGGAATTCGGGTTGCTTAGACTTGTTTGACCTAGAATATCTGCCAGTCGAAAGCCAATTAATGTCGAATGAACCGTAAGCCCACGCACCCACTATGACGTTACTTGACAACAGAACTGATAGTGGCCCGTCGTTAAGGTTGAGCGGTCCAATATCATTTGCAGAAGCCCGCAAATTTCTGATAATGGGAGGTCCGTTTCATGATAATTCCATGTATTTTAGCTACAAGACTAAAAACTGACGATCTACCTGAAGACATGTTCCAACAACCCTACTTATTTCACACTGAAGACACCCCTTCACAGATAGTGATTAAAGAAATTTCTCGAAGACATGTACATGAGATCATATTCAACTAAAGGGAGAATGGAAATTTCCTCACAGATCGCGCGGGTGACAAGAGAATACTGATCTTCGCCACAACCAGGATCACCTGTGTGATGAAGATGCCACCATCTATTCCTCACTTCGTCTATTTGGTCAGCTTCACAACATGAATGTGGAGACACAAGACCACATGTTTCCCTTGCCCACTGCTTCCTTATAAGAGCAAAGAAACCTTCGCCAGTGGTTTCCATCTTAGAATCGAGAACGAAGCCGAGAGACACAACTTTAACCTCAAGCCAGACACATTACAGATTGACTGGGACAAGGTAGCAATCAAAGCCACTGATACAGTTTTTGGAGATCTCACAGGTGAGACTTTTTTAGCAATTAAACTCAGACACTTACAACTGCTGAACATAAAAGGACCTTCGATGACTTATACCTTAGCACCATTTGACCAAGGGTAAAAAAGTATGGGTTGACTCCACCGCAGTGGAGAGTCCTAAAGGAGAACACGTTGTCAAGTACATGGGCTATGTTACATCTTCTTGGGTAGGAGTTCCTGGAAATAGAAAAAAAGAAGAAAAGTCTCAAACGCGTCCACGGAATCAACATCATTGTACATCATCAAGCGGTGGCATCATACAATGTACTCGCTGGGTTACAATCATCGCAAAAATGTTTAAGCAGTAAGGTTTCCAAGTCACCTGATTGGATTCGAACCACGGACCTTCCGGTATTTGTTCACATGATATATTGTCTACGGATTGGCATGCTGAGAAATGCATGATAAGGGATTCCACGTCCTTGTTCACATAGCCCCATACTTGGTCACTGTCAAGGTCGACTGTCTAACGCGGAAACTGATGCCACGTGATACCTCGTACTGTTATAACACACGGCTGTATTTCATTTCTAAATGTGTGCAGACACAGGGCATCGTGTTTATGGATGTGTACACGGAACAGTTTTTCGGTTATATCATGATGTTTCAGCTTGCAGTGGATCGCCCGATATGTGGCGGATTCCAGATGTTTTTACAACACTGGTGAAACCAGCTAGTACGGAAACACCGCGAAAAGTAATCCAGGATTTAAACCCAGGATTATGGCCACAGATGGTGAGAGAAGAGAAGTTGAAGGTGGTTTCGGAGGTTGTCATCTTTATCAGATGAATGTATGAATGTATGAATGAATAAATGAATGAATGAATGAATGAATGAATGAATGAATGAATGAATAAATGAATGAATGAATGAATGAATGAATGAATGAATGAATGAGCTTGTTGGTGTATAAACATGCTGTCGTCTGCGCCAGAACGTGGTTATATAACATACTGTGGTCAGCTCAATATCCTGGCAGCAAACCATGGACAGTACAGTACCATGGACAGCATAATACAGTGGTTAACCAAGCGTGGCCAATACAAGGGGCAGCAAAATGGCCATGCTCAGTACTATACATCAAGGCGTGGACAGCAGCTTTCGATGGTCAGTAGCCTACCACTGACAGGATTATACCGTTGACCGGATCATACGGTGGACATGATCTTATCATGGACAGGATTTTACCGTTGACAGGATCATACGGTGGACATGATCTTATCATGGACAGGATCATACCGTCGACAGGATCATACGGTGGACCTGATCTTATCATGGACAGGATCATACCGTAGACAGGATCATATCGTGGACAGGACGTCACTGTGTAGAACGCAATACACAATACAGTGGAGGACAGATAGACGTTATACTTGACAACACCACGTGAGAAATGACATAAGGTCGCCATATTCTCTCTTCGACACAATAGAACTATGAATATATTAATATATTCAAACGTCATGACATGGATGATACTGATACTGGCTTATATACGCGTTTAAAGGTTTGAAGACAAAATCATTAATGTACGATACAATCTGCAGAACCAAGAAAGATCAACATTATCCTTATCACTATATCAATTATAGAGAAATCAGGGTGTTACAACTTACATAACTGTAATATTTTGTAATTGGTTATCAGATTAGGTTTCACCCCCTCCTGCATTGTAAATAAAATGTCAAAATATTTCACTGTGCATCACAACTATTCTTTAGAAGGATATTTACCACTCTATAGTTCGAATAACACACCGTATTTTGTACATAATGTCAATGCAAATTATATAAAAGGTAATTTTCTCCAGGTTTTGGTGTCTCATACAATCATGCATTCTGCGAAGATTTTGAAAAAAACGCCATGCGACTCTTCCGAACATGTTGCTTCATCATGGTTACAAGTTTCAAGGCCTCAGTGAAGTTTTCAAAACATTTTATGGTAGACATGTGGAGTTTCCAAATTTGTCCAATCAGTGACAAATATTATGTTTCTTCATTTAATTTGGATTTTACGTCAGGTTAGCTATTCTCTCGCCTTTGCATGTGTTTGTGACGGCTTCCAACGGCTGCTATCGCGAAAAATGGTAAGTTCATTACCAAACATTTCACAGCCCAAAATTAGCTGATTCCAATCACAAATAACGTTGATGACACTCTTTGACCTCGTTGACCAAGGGCGGTAACTGGCGCACAAGATCGTTTTATCCGAACGACTGTGTTATCAAACCGAGGTCAAAGTGTCTCTCAAATTGGAGATGAACTTCACAGAGCTGCAGGTGTTAGAGTGAGTGGGCAGACGATGATACCCACATGCCTGACGACCACGTGTCATCCCACGACTGACGGAACGTCACGTTACTGCAAGACCTCGTTGGCGTTAAGAGTAGCAGCAACGGACCAATCGTCCTTGGGCAAACGTTATGTTTTCGGGGGAGTCAAGGTTTACTTTAGACTTGCTTGACAGACAAAGAAGAGTGTTGCGTAATCGGATTGGGATTGTTCATGTTGCTAACGTTGTACAGGATCACCGTTGGGGGGGGGGGGGGGGTTCAGTGATGGCTTGAGGTGGGATCACTGTGACTGGCAGAATACCGTCACATGTTACTCACGGACGTGTCACTGGGTAACACAACCGTGACATCATCCCCGAGGCACATATGGTGCCATTTGGGCGCCGACATGGACGTCGTTTAAACGCTTATTGTTACTGAGTAAGCGCAACAGGAGAACATAACCACCTCACCATGGCCGGCACTCTGACCGGACATGTCTGGGATGTCCCTGGAAGGTGAGTAAGTCACTATTCTCAACAAACTTAGCGTTGCTCTGCAAGAACCAAGCTGACATTGGACGTATGCCCCATGGGTTGTCTTGATAATAGATGCGATATCAATGAGTTTTCATGCTAAGTGACGTTATCGAGTCATCTCACAAAATCTATGATCATCTGACGTTCGACAACTAATGCAAATCTCAGTCAGTTGTCCCTGTTACACTGTTAAACTATTTGACTCATTAGTTGTGACACCTTTTATAATACACACCCTACTTGTTTTGAATACTTGTTTTTATTTGAAAATTCTACCACCTTATTGAGCATTTTAACAATGCTGAGATCAAGAAAGATCTCAGGTCGTGTCGAGATTTGTCAGCATCATACTTGTACTCGTGAATTTATCTACAGTGGCAAACACAGACGGACTTCACTTCGGTTTTTCCTTCCATATTAAGCAGACCCGTTGTTATATGACTGGAATACTGTTCAAATTGGTGTTGGGTTGGTGAGGTAGCCTTGACCCGAGCCCGATTCCCCACATTGGTACAATATGTGAAACTCATATCTGGTGTCCTCCGTGATGATATTAATGGAATTTTGCTTGAAGCGGTGTAAATCAATGCTCACTCAAATCGGCTTCAAACCAAACTGAATCACTCACACAATTAAAGGTTCGTTGTTATAACCATACGTCCACGACTAGTGAGCATCCGGATTAGGATGTGTCTTCAGTAACCCATGCTAGTCGTAAAAGGCGACTAATGGGATCGGGTGGTCAGGTTTGGTTGACACATGTCATCGTATCTCAATCGCGTAGATCGATGCTCATGATGATGATCACCGGATTGTCTGGTCCAGACTCGATTATTTAAGACCGCCGCCATATAGCTGAACTATTGCTGAATGCGGTGTTAAACAACAGACCAACCAAAACAAACCAACAGTTCGTATACCAGGATGCAAGATATACCATATACAGCATTGGAAGTCGGAGTGATGGAAGGCTACGTTCATAGAAATGAAGCATATCACTCTTGACAATAATCAGCAAAATCATTTATACCTCCTTGGTTTGTTATTGTACTAATGAGGTGACATGTGATATTTGACCATACCGACCTGAGCTGGGGTCCATAACCATACACGCGCTGAGGGGCAAAGGATGGCATGGAATATCTAATATCTAAGTAGGAGGAATTGGCCATATGTACACACGCGTGGTAGTGAACTGTTGGCAAAGAAGATGTGTCTTTCTTGGCGCTTAATAACAACGACGCAACGGAAGGAGTGTAAGTGTTATCTTGGAGCGATACACATGGCGTTACTGTTAATAGATTAAGGACCCGGATGTGGTGCAGTTCTAAAACATACAGCTTGCAAGCGTGTTTTAAACGAGACATTGGCGATGCTGTACCACCACCGTGAACTGAAGGTCAAATGTGAAGAGTTCCCAAAAGTGGCGCATTAAGCAGTTGGATACCCAAGGCTTGTTTTAAGCATATACTTCATCTCGATTAAGACTTGTTAAAATGTCTGTTCGTTTTGTGAATTTAGCAGCCATAAAGATCGCTGCGAATCGCCATAGAAAGGTAAGGCAACTCAAAATACTTCGTCGAATCAAACTGACAGACATATCAAGTAGATGGGTAAATACGATTAATGTGTATCATCTTGTAACACGTGGCATTGCACAGGTCTAAATCTTCAGTTCATTGTCTTTGTCAAAGTATGCTAGTAATGTTCGATTGGTTGTTTACTCCAATCACATGTGTAACAAACCATTCATCCTACGACAATTTCCCGGTTGACCAGTTACCATTCCGCTGTTGGCATACAACATATACTAGCTTGTACTACTTGCCTCGCTATGCATTATTCAAGCATAACACCCATACCATTCCCAGTAAAAGGCTATGGGCACAAACTGAGCAGTCCCTAATAGTCTCATCTAATGCTTGTAATAGGCTGGCTGTCCACGGTAAAGTTAATGATTTATCAAAGCCTCTGTGATTGCGTGTACTGTGTGATCTATACTTTATACTCACATTCGATTCTAGACATTGTGCATACAACACTTCAACAACCCTAGACACTCTGCAGCACATGTTATTAGAGAAGTACTTTTGGATCCATCACAGCCAGAACGGCATGGTCTTGTCCCGCCTGGGTTCAAACGCGAGTGAATTATTTGGGATACACGCCATTTGGTATATATGATACGCCACTTCGGTCTTTTAACTGACCCATTGCCTCTGGAGCTGAACAACACTTAAGTTTGAAAGCATTTGTGTTCAGTGTCGCTTATGTCATCTTAGTATACTCGTCCTTCTGTCCATCAATCTGCTTATCTTATGATTCATCTATCTACCCGTCAATTCTTCAATATATCATTTTATTCACCCATACGTCGCTTTATCTTTCCGAAATTCCTTTATTCACCGTTCTATCCCTTTTTTCTTCTATATACCCCTTTAATCATTTATCTCTACCTTAATTGCTTGATATATCCCTTTGTTCATCTCCGCCATATAGCTGGAATACTACTGACTGCGGCGTTTAACACCAAACAAAAAATATTGTTCATCCATATATCCCCATGTTCTTCTGAATATTTATTCATCGTTCTGTCCTTTATTCGCCCATCTTTGCCATGACACTTCAATATATCCCTTTATTCATCGTTCCGTCCTTTATTCGCCCATCTTTGCCATAATACTTCAATATATCCCTTTATTCATCGTTCTGTTCTTTATTCGCCCATCTTTGCCATGACACTTCAATATATCCCTTTATTCATTGTTCTGTCCTTTATTCGCCCATCTTTGCCAAAATACTTCAATATATCCCTTTATTCATCGTTCCGTCCTTTATTTGCCCATCTTTGCCCTAGTGCTTCAATATATCCCTTTATTCATCGTTCTGTCCTTTATTCGCCCATCTTTGCCCTAGTGCTTCAATATATCCCTTTATTCATCGTTCTGTCCTTTATTCGCCCATCTTTGCCATAATACTTCAATATATCCCTTTATTCATCGTTCTGTCCTTTATTCGCCCTTCTTTGCCCTAATGCTTCAATATATCCCTTTATTAATCGTTCTGTCCTTTGTTCACCCATCTTTGCCATAATACTTCAATATATCCCTGTAGTCATTCTTCTTTCCTCAGGGGCGGTGGGGTAGCCTAATGGTTAAAGCGTTGGCTCGTCACGCCGAAGACCCGGGTTCGAATCCCCACATGGGCACAATGCGTGAAGCCCATTTCTGGTGTCCCCCGCCGTGTTGTTGCTGGAATATTGCTAAAAGCGGCGTAAAACCAAAACTCAGTCAGTCAGTCTTCTTTCCTCAATTCATCAATATTTCCATTTATTCTTCAATAGATCCCTCTATTCATCCATCTGTCACTTTATTCATTTGTGGTTGTCCATGTTATCTATGCGGAACGAGTTATTATACTTACTGGACAGAATATGTCTACAGTACATTATGATCATATGTTTCAGGGCAAACTATCTCATATCTGCCGTGACAGATCTACCCATGACACGTTGGCCATGTTTTATTATAACATGAACTTGATGCTTAGATAATTGCACTGTGAGAATATATATTAGTATGCAACGCCCTATTAATTACTTTTTTCATGAAATACCTCCTATTTTCGCCTAGTTTGTCAGCTATTACCTAATTAGGAGCACAATGACATACCACAGATAGTACCATTGTCGGGAAGTGCAACATAAAGAGTTCAGATGGGGCACATGTCGAGTGACAATGGAAGGAGTTGATGACAACCTGTGTGTAGTATCTGTTGGAACAGGCGTTGTAGATGTTATTCAACCTGAATATGACACGGGATAAACGCTGTTGTAATGACTCGACAACTGACACATCACACTCCACGGTAGAATGAAATTATACGCCAGATAGACGAACAATTATATGTCGTTAAGGGGAAATAATGTCATCGTTGGAAACAACTGCAACACACCGGCGTGAAATATCATGTATGTGTTAACTGTGCGTATGATCCATTTAATTAATAGGGTTTAGTTCACTTTTTTCAGCTATTAACTGACGGGGTACATATTGCTATCAAAGACAACGCAAAGACAACACTAGGACAAGTGGTCAATAGTGATTGATAGCAGATGACACCTTCAGCAAATATTTGTGGTTACATTTATGTGCAAGCTTCTGAGGAGGAATTCAACTAAACCGAACATTCTACCATGTAATAAAAAACATGTTTACTCAAGCAAGATGTCCTGTTTCTTATCAAACGTAATGTTTATCTCTGAACTGACAACGCCACAATTAATAACACATAACACTTTCACGTCAAACAAGTCAGACACATGCCCAAGATTGATGAGATCCGCCGGCAAGGTCTGTCTGGGAGCAGTCATACTGACCCGAGCTTCACAATACGTACAGGAGCAGTCATACTGACCAGAGCTACACAATACGTATAGGAACAGTAATATTGACCCGAGCTTCACAATACGTATAGGAACAGTAATACTGACCCGAGCTTCACAATACGTATAGGAACAGTAATACTGACCCGAGCTTCACAATACGTATAGGAGCAGTCACACTGACCCGAGCTTCACCATACGTATGAGAGCAGTCATACTGACCCGAGCTTCCCCACACTTATGGGAACAGTCATACTGACCCGAGCTTCACAATACGTACAGAAACAGTCATGCTGACCCGAGCTTCACAATATGTATAGGAACAGTCATACTGACCCGAGCTTAAAAAAACGAATGAGAGCAGTCATGCAGACCCGAGCTTCACAATACGTATGGGAGCAGTCATGCTGACCAGAGCTTCACAATATGTATAGGAACAGTCATACTGACCCGAGCTTTACAATACGTATAGGAACAGTCATGCTGATCCGAGCTTCACAATACGTATAGGAGCAGTCATGCTGACCCGAGCTTCAAATAACGTATGAGAGCAGTCATGCTGACCCGAGCTTCACAATACGTACAGGAACAGTCATGCTGACCCTAGCTTCACAATACGTATGAGAGCAGTCATACTGACCCGAGCTTAAAAAAACGAATGAGAGCAGTCATGCAGACCCGAGCTTCACAATACGTATGAGAGCAGTCATGCTGACCTGAGCTTCACAATACGTACAGGAACAGTCATACTGACCCGAGCTTTACAATACGTATAGGAACAGTCATGCTGACCTGAGCTTCAACATATGTATAGGAGCAGTCATACTGACCCCAGCTTCAAGAAACGTATGAGAGCAGTCATGCTGACCCGAGCTTCAAAAAACGTATGAGAGCAGTCATGCTGACCCGAGCTTCACAATACGTACAGGAACAGTCATGCTGACCCTAGCTTCACAATACGTATAGGAGCAGTCATACTGACCCGAGCTTAAAAAAACGAATGACAGCAGTCATGCAGACCCGAGCTTCAAGAAACGTATGAGAGCAGTCATGCTGACCCGAGCTTCACAATACGTACAGGAACAGTCATGCTGACCCTAGCTTCACAATACGTATAGGAGCAGTCATACTGACCCGAGCTTAAAAAAACGAATGACAGCAGTCATGCAGACCCGAGCTTCAAGAAACGTATGAGAGCAGTCATGCTGACCCGAGCTTCACAATACGTATGGGAGCAGTCATGTTGACCAGAGCTTCACAATACGTATAGGAGCAGTCATACTGACCCGAGCTTCACAATACGTATAGAAACAGTCATACTGACCCGAGCTTAAAAAAACGTATGAGAGCTGTCATGCTGACCCGAGCTTCACAATACGTATAGGAGCAGTCATGCTGACCTGAGCTTCACAATACGTACAGGAACAGTCATACTGACCCGAGATTCACAATACGTACAGGAACAGTCATGCTGACCCGAGCTTCAAAATACGTATGAGAGCAGTCACGCCGACACGAGCTTCACAATACCTATAGGAGCAGTCATACTGACCCGAGCTTTACAATACGTATAGGAGCAGTCATGCTGAACCGAGCTTCACAATACGTACAGGAACAGTCATGCTGACCCGAGCTTCACAATACATATAGGAACAGTCATACTGACCCGAGCTTAAGAAACGTATGAGAGCAGTCATGCTGACCCGAGCTTCACAATACGTACAGGAACAGTCATGCTGACCCGAGCTTCACAATATGTATAGGAGCAATCATGCTGACCTGAGTTTCAAAAGACGTATGAGAGCAGTCACGCCGACACGAGCTTCACAATACCTATAGGAGCAGTCATGCTGAACCGAGCTTCACAATACGTATAGGAACAGTCATGCTGATCCGAGCTTCACAATACGTATAGGAGCAGTCATGCTGACCCGAGCTTCAAAAAACGTATGAGAGCAGTCATGCTGACCCGAGCTTCACAATACGTACAGGAACAGTCATGCTGACCCTAGCTTCACAATACGTATAGGAGCAGTCATACTGACCCGAGCTTAAAAAAACGAATGAGAGCAGTCATGCAGACCCGAGCTTCACAATACGTATGGGAGCAGTCATGCTGACCAGAGCTTCACAATACGTATAGGAACAGTCATACTGACCCGAGCTTTACAATACGTATAGGAGCAGTCATGCTGACCCGAGCTTCACCATATGTATAGGAGCAGTCATACTGACCCGAGCTTCAAAAAACGTATGAGAGCAGTCATGCTGACCTGAGCTTCACAATACGTACAGGAACAGTCATACTGACCCGAGCTTTACAATACGTATAGGAACAGTCATGCTGATCGGAGCTTCACAATACGTATAGGAGCAGTCATGCTGACCCGAGCTTCAAAAAACGTATGAGAGCAGTCATGCTGACCCGAGCTTCACAATACGTACAGGAACAGTCATGCTGACCCGAGCTTCACAATACATATAGGAACAGCCATACTGACCCGAGCTTAAAAATAGTATGAGAGCAGTCATGCTGACCAGAGCTTCACAATACGTATAGGAGCAGTCATGCTGACCTGAGCTTCACAATACGTATAGGAACAGTCATACTGACCCGAGCTTTACAATACGTATAAGAGCAGTCATGCTGACCCGAGCTTCACAATACGTATAGGAACAGTCATGCTGACCTGAGCTTCACCATATGTATAGGAGCAGTCATACTGACCCGAGCTTCAAAAAACGTATGAGAGCAGTCATGCTGACCCGAGCTTCACAATACGTACAGGAGCAGTCACGCCGACCCGAGCTTTACAATACCTATTGGAGCAGTCATGCTGACCCGAGCTTTACAATACGTATAGGAACAGTCATGCTGATCCGAGCTTCACAATACGTATAGGAACAGTCATGCTGATCCGAGCTTCACAATACGTATAGGAGCAGTCATGCTGACCCGAGCTTCACCATACGTATAGGAACAGTCATGCTGAACCGAGCTTCACCGTACTTATGGGAGGAGTGAAGCTGACGCGAACTTCACAATACGTATGGGAGCAGTAACTCTACTTGAAAACTGGATTTGAAAAAACAACACTATACGTTATGAAAACATTACCTTGTGGAAAAACTGAGAACATGATAGTCCAAAATAATTCTGATGCCGGTATTAAACACGCCAACAGCGAATAACCGTTTCTTATTCTACACCAACAAACATCGAGGCACTTTTTCTTTTGCCCCACAATTCATATCAAGCTTGGTCCCTTTTCCCTTTGAGAGGCTTTCTTTATAGAATATATTTATTTCACCTTATCGACCCATATATCTAGCTCTGGTAAGTGTAAAAAGTCAACAAGTGTATGAAGATGTGTGTAGTTTAACCACATTAGAAATGTGCAAGAAGATAATGTCCGACCACAATCAATATGTCAGTCAAACATAGACTGTACGCGCTTCGTGAAGATAACACTAATAGCACTGGGTTGAAATGTATGTGAATGTATATTGCGCTTTTGTAAAATGTACGTTTCAGTACGTAGTTTGTTGCACCACTGCTTTAAACAGGTACTACAAGTAGCCAGACGAATATGTAGTTTGGTATGTATGTGAATGTATATTGCGCTTTACAAACACGCCTGTGTAAAATGTACATTTAAGTACGTAGTTTGTTGCACCACTGCTTTAAGCAGGTACTACTAGTAGCCAGACGAATATGTAGTTTGGTATGTATGTGAATGTATATTGCGCTTTACAAACACGCCTGTGTAAAATGTACATTTAAGTACGTAGTTTGTTGCACCACTGCTTTAAGCAGGTACTACTAGTAGCCAGACGAACATGTAGTTTGGTATGTATGTGAATGTATATTGCGCTTTACAAACACGCCTGTGTAAAATGTACATTTAAGTACGTAGTTTGTTGCACCACTGCTTTAAGCAGATACTACTAGTTTTGTTGCACCACTGCTTTAAGCAGGTACTACTAGTAGCCAGACGAATATGTAGTTTGGTATGTATGTGAATGTATATTGCGCTTTACAAACACGCCTGTGTAAAATGTACATTTAAGTACGTAGTTTGTTGCACTACTGCTTTAAGCAGGTACTACTAGTAGCCAGACGAATATGTAGTTTGGGAGCAACCTGACACGGTACAATTAGTAGCCAGACGAATATGTAGTTTGGGTATAGCCTGACATGGTACAACTATTAGCCAGACAAATATCTAGTTTTGGTTTAGTCTGACATGGTACACCTAGAAGCCAGGGGAATATGTGTTTTAGGTGCGAGACAGGACAATTAGTAGCCAGATGAATATGTGTTTTAGGGACAAATATTTACCTGGGGAAAATATTTGTCTTTAGGACGCTGTGAGACATCGGACAAATAATTCCCAGTCTAATGTCGTATGCCACTGGACAATTAGTAGCCAGTGGAATATGTATTTTGTATCCACACAAGCGACATAGGATCAACCAGGCGACTTAGTCACGAACCTGCGACACTTCCGATACAACCTCTGACACTGATCACTTTTTTTATGTAGGAATCAGTGGGCTAAAATTCACGAAGCGTTTATACATTACATTGTTGTTACACATACAGATATGTGTATACCGACGTATGCAGTTTGCTACGTACAACTGATAGGTGAATGATATTTTTGTAAGTTCTAGCAAGCATTGAAGATTAACGGAAATGTAACAAAACTAATTTACTCTTCGGAGAGGTTGCATGAACAACGTTGCTGTTGCCGGAGTTGGGAAATAGCCCCTGTAAACTGTTACTGGACATGGAATACATGCATTTTATTCCCTCTGTTGTCCGACTGTCCTAATGTTGGTCGTAAACTCATATCATGTTCGTTACGACCCCTTCTGTGTATTTATGTGTGTGCGTGTGTGCGTGGGATTATTTAGAAGCCAGAAGCTTATGTATTTTGTCTTGGATGCTATGGGCTATAACTACTGACCTGGTGCTATGGTCTTTTCGATAGACAGGGGAATATGGGTTTGCTATCGTGTGTAACTAGGTGTGTTTAGCAATAAAGGATTATGTGTTTTTAAAACGGACACTTCAATTCAATAGTTTATTTGCCTTTAGACCAAGGGCCCATAACAAAAGTTGTACAATAATATTAAATTTACATATACAATAAATCACATTATGCGCATAAGCGTCATCAACATAATAAAGATTTCCTTAATACAGTTGCATGATATATATAATAGGCTACATTCTTAATTATTTCAGCATTATCAGAGGTTATTAGTGATATAAAATTATGTCTTACTGGTAGGTTTAGGACTGTTTCTGGAACCAAAATACAACAACAACCCGGACACATCAATTGCTAGTGAGTTGACGACAGCCACACCTAATCTCATCGTGCAATTGTACTTTAAACCACGGCGATCACTTAACAAGGATTTCACACATCGATGTCACTGAAGTTGCATCTTATGTGGGAGCAGAGTATAGCATCCCCATTTACAAATACCTTGCTACATTAAATCAATTAGTGAAACCCTGAAGTGGCTTTCTTTGATCCCCAGGTGCATAGATATCAGATAATAATCTTCTTTAAGTTACTCGTAATTGCTTTGCCTTTTAAATCTTTCAGTTATATGAGTGGAACAATCATGAATGGTACATATAAAACACCAGAGCATACAAAACCCAGTCCTGTCTCCAGTCTCCCATGGTCTAATACACCTTTCTGACTAAGTCTGATAAAGCTCTAACACATGTGGCATGTAACTGGTTTTTAATGTGTTTATGGTCAGCGATAGGGAAGTTGTTGATTGAAGATATCACGCGAAGCTGCGTGTACGTAAAAGGGCCGTAACAGAAGCCCACCCTTTGCCTCGTCGGTAATGTTCCGGAAACCCAGACAAGTATCACTTTACAGACCGTGTATATGGAGGAAACCTTTAACAAGGACATGTCCTGTTCCGTTTTTGTTGAGTGGGGCATTGGGAATGACACAGTGCAATTTAAACGGGATTTTTGTCTTGTTTGAAATTAGTGCATAATGTTTTGGTGAGTGGATGAATAATAATTGCCAGGATCACCCGAATCCTCTCTGCTGCATACAATCTTTAATCTGTAAAACATAATAATAATAATAGTAAACCAGGTGAAGTCCTTCACCAAGTCTGTCCAGAGTCAGTCTTTTGTGGAGAAGCTTTCTGAGAAGCCATTGCATCGTGTGTACATGCAGTGTGTTGAACAGAATAGCAATCCCATCGACTCCTTCGCCTGGATGAAGTCGGCTGGTCTTAAATGTGAAACTGAGGGCTTCCTTTTTGCTGCTCAGGACCAGTCACTTCCCACTCGCAATCGCCTAAATGTGATTCTTAAAGAAAATATCAATATAAAATGTCGACTTTGCAATGAATTCACGGAGACTGTCCAACAACTTGTCAGTGGATGCCCTTCCTTGGCACAAACAGCATATCTTAAACGACATGATGGCATGGCTCGTTGCTTTTACTACCGTCTCCGACATGCCTGTGGCTTTGACTCCGAGGTCCATCCATGGTACGACCCTGAACATGTCCAGGGCGTCGTGGAAAATGATGCTTTCAAACTTCTGTGGAATAGGCCCATATACAGCCTCAGAAGAATTCCAGCTAACAAACCTGATCTTGTCCTTTTTGATAAAGCCAATGAATGTATTTATATCATTGAATTTTCTGTCCCTTTTGACACCAATGTGATTGGCAAGATTAAGGAAAAGCATGATAAATATGTGGACCTCGCCTTTGAAATGTCTCGCTTGCATCCCAAGTACACTGTCGTCAGGCTCCCCATTGTTCTCGGTGCCCTTGGTTTGGTACCTCCTGATCTCTTGGCGCAGATCAGGAGAGTGCCCGGGTTCTCCACCGGGAGTACAGCCCTTCTGATACTCTGGGTAATGCAGAAGGCTGCAGTGTTGGGGAGCCTTCATATTCTCCGGAAAGTTCTTGGTGGGTTCGACTAGGCAGCGTTTCCTGGGAGAAGTCCCATTCGCTGTCTGGGCTGCGTGTAGAGGGGGCAAGGGCCCTGAGCTGATGATGAGCCTTACCAACCTGACTGTGCCAGGATCACCCGAACCCTCTCTGCTGCATACTATCTTTAATCTGTAAAACATAATAATAATAATTTATTGATTTGTATAACGCATATTTCCAATGTAGCACTGCTCAGAAGCGCTGAATTATTTCCCCCCGGATAACCCAAGCTGCCTGTGAGGCGCCAGAAAGTCACATGTCTTATCCAACCGGGTACCCATTAGCTGCTGGGTGAACAGAGGCAATTTTGAACAAACTCACTTGCCTAATATGAAATAGGAAATAATGTATACTTGTCTACGGTTTAGCCTCTGTTTACAGTTCCCATGAGTATGTTTCTATGTTGGGCGGGACTCGCGGGTTGTAAATCTTTCAGATTGGGCTTTGTTTCGCCTCATGGAGATATTTTAACGTAAAATGACGCTGCCGACATTTTGTGAAGTGATACACAGTGTGCAGTCCGGTTTTTACATTTATACCAAGGATAAAGTGAAGAGGTTACCTGTTAGAGGATACAATGAGGTTACAGGTGTGATAAATGTGTTGGAATTGTCTGGATCGTGCATCATTTCGAGCTTTGCACCAACATTAATCTGCCACCTGTGGCCGGGTGTAAAAAACCTTGGAGTCAACTTTGTGAGCAGACTCTTTCAGTGTTGTAACAACCCCTAGTGTAAGTCCACATCTCTGTGCACTTAAAAGAACCCACGAATCCGTTGGTATATGGCCAGATGAATACGTGCAAACATTTAGTTGCGGATACAGCAACGTGCAGTAAACCTTGACAGTGAAAGTGTGACTATGTGTCCCAGTCCACCCAGCTGTGAATGGGTACCCCGTATGGATTAGAAAGCCACACTAACATGGTGCGCCACGAGGCTGCACGAGTTGTATGATCCCTAGGGAGTAGAGATTGAAAATACGATGTGCCGTTGAGATTGACATCAAGTGATCGAGGGAAAAACAAAGCGCCTTTGAGCAGCTGAGCTGGATATCGGCGCTATACAAATATTGGTATGATGATGATGTTGATGATTAAGCTCGTGATATAACTTGAATGATGTTCCAAACGGGGTAAACTCACTCATATCGTGCAGCTGTAGGCATGCATGCGTGATGCCACATACCAAAGTGTAGTAGGTTGTATACATTGTTACATAAAAGAGGTCCGAAAGATATGTTGTTATTTCAATTAAAATGACATGAATAAACATATATCGATGTGCCTGCAATTTCGCTTTTCTCGGATTCCAGTATATATCTGATATTATGATATGATATTATATGTATATAATCAATATTCAACAACATTAATACCGACAAAGAACGTTCGAATTATATCAGTGCCGGATCGACCACTGTCACTGCTGAAACGTTGAAGGACAAGTACTTAAAATTTCTTTCATAAAATACTGTGACTCGACATAAGAAATTGCAACGTTTACATCGAACCGGAATACAGTGTATAACATTAATTATACTGAGGAACATCCGAGTAGTTTCAAGCAATCGTATTGGGTTTCTTGAACAAATTGCTAAACACGCTCCAATGACTATTTGGACACTCCCAAAGGGCAAATATTTAGAATGACGTTACGCGAACATTGGGCCTATTTCCTCTCGCCAACTATCCAACATTTGATTTAAAAAAAACCTGAGCAAGTAACTAAATGAGCGAACCTGGAAAATATTGAAATGAAAATGGCCTCACAGTGGGCCTCACAGTGTATGCAGCACGACAGAATCTCTGTCCTCAAACGTTCTTATCTCACCTTGATCCTCTGTGCTGGCAAAGCAGTTTGCGTCATCCGCCGTGCATGCCGAAGCAAATTATATAGATTTGAAGTAAGTCGGATAGAGAACCATATTTCATAATGACACTACCTCAGTAGTCAGACAGTTAGATGAAGAAGCCTCGTTATCGATCAAAGGCGTATCACTAAGTTATTAATTGCTTACGAATATGTTGCATCGATCTGCGTATCGGTTTTGGGTGGGAACATGTTTCTCGGTATGGGTGTAGCTAAATATGCTTGAGAGTCATTCGATCTTCGCTGTCTCTGGTAGCCTTCTGCACACAATTGTTGAACGTATGTGACTGAAAGAAGCCCTTTGTGAGCCAACGACGCCATTTTCTGATAAAGGGGGATAACTCTACTTCACGTATACACAGCGAGTCACCAAAATGGATGCGATCGGAGCTCAAGTTGTGACTATTATGAGAACGAAACAACGCGGTTTTGGGGTAAATATTCTTTTCCTGCATCTGTTTCATCTGATATCATTTAGAAACAGGTTTTGTGTTGGAAAACTCAACTGTTACAAAAAAATTAGAGGTTACATTTTGAACTTGTGCGTTGCATAGAAATCTTATTCATATCAATCTTATCATAAACACACCAACGGCATATAGGGCTGTATGTTTCAAAACAAGGGTGTTATTTGGGAGTGGTGAATACCAAAACTAATATATTCACCGCAGTGAAATATCTCGATTTTCTGTTTCCTGTCAACATACTGACAACAGACTTTCCACAACAGCTGGTCAGTTAATGTATTTGCGGTGTTTATTGCAAAGATGTGTTTTTAAAGTCAAGAAATGACATCCGATTCATTTGAATCGTTTGGTGGTTTAAGCGGATTGAGTTGTCTCCCCCAAATTCGAGAGGGCCAACAATATGGTCGACACTGTCGTACTGCTTTCAGCGTTGCTTGCTTGTAGCTTGGTATTCGACTAGGTCGTGTCTGAGCAACGTTGATGCCTAATCAGTGAACTTAATATTCCATATGCCATAATTAATTGAAATACATTGACTTAAAATGCAAACTTGAAACGCTATTGTAAGTTCTTCAAATAGAATGTTTTTATTTGGAGGAAATATTTCACAATATAGGCAAATATCGATATACCTCATTCCACAAACTATACAGAATGTAATGAACGACATATAGTTTAGACCCTTTGACCATTATGATGATGACGTATAAAACATGGAGTCGTCGGATGTACGTATTCACTGTGGCAGCAGTTTGCAGCCACAGACAACGGCGTGATTGATTGCAGAGCTATTGCAATTGATGAAGAAGTATGGCAAGTTGATGGGGTGAAAGAAATGCCTTCTCGGATTCGTATATAGAGGTCGATAGAGGCGGGGTCAGTGTCCAAAACAACGGTAAAACAGGGCATGGATGCACGTATGTGTCCATACAATTGTACTTTCCAGCTATTCCCGGTGAAATGACCCGACATATTCTTATACCCATACTAATAATCTATAAATAAAAACGAGTGGCCGTGCGTGATTTATTTCATGCGTATTCAATAATATGCATGGTGAAAAGAATCATTACTGATGAAAAGCGTTGTTTTTCGTGAATAGTACATACATCTAATAACATGCACCGTATCACTATGATACTCTGTGTTAAACCTTCTTTTTAAATTTTACCGTTAACTCTCTCATAAAATATGTATTCACAAAGTCCTTTCACGAAATGCTGTCCAGGCGCTCGTCCATGACTAGTAATACGACTATATGGCTCTAATGTTATTACCCCAATCTCGACAAGGCGAAGGATATTTTCATAAAACATTTCACAGATATAGTCATAATCATATCAAAGACATTTGTCAAAGATTACTTGGAGACGATATTGATTGCAGTTCTCTTTTATATTCCTATCCAATTAACTATATTAATACAGCTGTCATGATATTGTATTTATTACTTTCAGTTTCTGCCAGTTCACAACCATTGTTTGTCTGGCTAGGATACAACCCTCGTGTATCCTGTCTCGTGGTTTCTTGAAGATATACTCATGCCAATAATGGTTGTCACCCCCTCCTCACCCCAACCCCCGCACACCCCACATCCCACCCCAAACCCCTCTCCAATAAAAAAATTGAATGGGATGACAACCATTATTGGCATGAGTATATATGTATGGCATTGTATACGTGGAGAGACGCTGTAAATGTTGAGAGACTCTGTACACATGGAGAAAATCATCATTTGTTGAATAATAGGTTTATCACCACACCGCCGCCATATAGCTGAGTGCGGCGTTATACAACTAACTAACAACAACAACAACAAGCCATGAAAGAACCAATCTGTATTGAGCAAACATCTCACCCATTATTTCTTCAGATATGTTTTCTAAATAAACACGTAAATATGTTAATGAGTGGGTTTTTACGCCGCTTTTAGCAATATTCCAGCAATATCACAGCGGGAAACACCAGAAATGGGCTTGACACATTGTACCCAGGTGGGGAATCGAACCCGAGCGAACGCTTCAGTCACTAGGCTACCCCACCGCCCCAATGTACATGATGTTAAAGGATGTGATGCCTGGTAAGTAAGCTGCTCAATGTTTCCAACTGAATATATTCAGATCGTAAGATGTTGCTAAGAACTGCCTGGCATCACCATCAGAGTAACACAAAAAGGACATTAGTCCCAACGAGGTGGACGGGAAATCTTCAAGACCCGCGTACAGCAGATAACAAATAGCACACCTTTTACCACAATCACATAATCATGAAGAATAAAAATGATCAGCCTCAAATAACCTTTGTAATAGCAAACATTTGGTTGTTTACCGTGGAAAAAAAGCATGTGCGGCCAACAAAACTGCTGAAGGCATTTCAGGTCGCCATTAAAGTATTATATGTGCGGAAATGTATTGGGTTTATTCAGGTCTCCAAGCGCACGTTCTCTCGCAGTTCATTCTAGCTCATCCTGAAAGGTGATCTCTCTCATGCACAGCCATTTATATAATGAAATGTAAATAAACCCTACGTAAAACTGACAAGGCCTAGCACACATTTTGATCATTATAATGACGACAATGTTACATCGGTCGGCAATGCACGGATTTGTGAAACGACGTTGGAGATATCCGATATACTGAGTGAGTGATATGGTTTACCGCCTCTAGGAGCACTATTCCAGTTTGATCACATCCATGAGGGCGTGGCTCGCGTGCCTCGGGCGTGCTCCGACGTCGCTGATCGTGACACGTGCGGCCAACCTTGATTTCCTGGCACTGATTCCATTGTTTCAGGATATAGTTGAAAACGTCGACACTACTCTTGGGAGAGATGTGGAATGTGTTAAATGTGGATATGGATGTTTGTGTTAAATGTGGATATGGATGTTTGTGTTAATGTGGATATGGATGCTTGTGTTAAATGTGGATATGGATGTTTGTGTTAAATGTGGATATGGATGTTGGTGTGGGATGTGGACATGGATGCTGGTGTGGGATGTGGACATGGATGTTGGTGTGGATATGGATGTTAGTGTGGGATGTGATATGGATGTTGGTGTGGAATGTCGAATGCTGATATGGATGTTGGTGTGGGATGTGGATATGGATGTTGGTGTGGGATGTAGATATGGATGTTGGTGTGGGATGTAGATATAGATGTTGGTGTGTGATGTCGAATGCTGATATGGATGTTGGTGTGGGATGTGGATATGGATGTTGGTGTGGGAGGTGGATAAGGATGTTGGTGTGGGAGATGGATATGGATGATAGTGTGGATGTTGATATGGATGTTGTGTGGGATGTGGATATGGATGTTGGTGTGGGATATTGATGTTGGTGTGGGATGTGGATATGGACGTTGGTGTGGATGTGGATGTGGATGTTGGTGTGGGATGTGGATATGGATGTTGGTGTGGGAGGTGGATAAGGATGTTGGTGTGGGAGATGGATATGGATGATAGTGTGGATGTTGATATGGATGTTGTGTGGGATGTGGATATGGATGTTGGTGTGGGATATTGATGTTGGTGTGGGATGTGGATATGGACGTTGGTGTCGATGTGGATGTGGATGTTGGTGTGGGATGTGGATAAGGATGTTGGTGTGGGAGATGGATATGGATGATAGTGTGGATGTGGATATGGATGTTGTGGGGGATGTGGATATGGATGTTGGTGTGGGATATTGATGTTGGTGTGGAATGTGGATATGGATGTTGGTGTGGGATGTGGATATGGATGTTGGTGTGGGATGTGGATTTGGATGTTGGTGCGGGATGTGGATATGGATGTTGGTGTTGGATGTGGATATGGATGTTCGTGTTGGATGTGGATATGCGATGTTGGTGTGGGATGTGGATATGGATGTTGGTGTGGGATGTGGATATGGATGTTGGTGTGGGATGTGGATATGGATGTTGGTGTGGGATGTGGATATGGATGTTGGTGTGGGATGTGGATTTGGATGTTGGTGCGTGATGTGGATATGGATGTTGGTGTTGGATGTGGATATGGATGTTCGTGTTGGATGTGGATATGCGATGTTGGTGTGGGATGTGGATATGGATGTTGGTGGGGATGTGGATATGGATGTTGGTGTGGGATGTGGATATGGATGTTGGTGTTGGATGTGGATATGGATGTTGGTGGGGATGTGGATATGGGTGTTGGTGTGGGATGTGGATGTTGGTGTGCGATGTGGATGAGGATGTGGGCGTGGGATGTGGATATGGATGTTGGTGTGGGATTTGGATAAAAGATGTTGGTGTGGGATGTCTATACGGATGTTGGTGTGGCATGTCGAATGCAGATATGGATGTTGTGGAATGTGGAAAAGTGAAATGTGGAATGTTGATGTTGGTGTTGCATGTGGGATGTGGATATGGAAGTGAAAAAGTTCTTATAAAGCTTCAGTAGCGCTGACTGCGGCGCAGTAATATGGGTTTTCTCAGTTCTTCCAACTCCTCTGCATGTGTAGTCATGTGTGTAGCATGTGCTGGTGTCAACTGGACATCAACCAAATACAAAAACTAAGAATTTCAAATAATTAAGTGTGCTGTTTAACTAGATCTGTTAATAGAGGTAACAAAACTTAAGACAATAGCGACGTTTCGGTATAGTTTATTATACCGTTTTCAAGCATCTAATTACCAATTATAGGTGGACTAATTTTCTATTTTTGGGCTACCAAAGGTTTTTGAGAATGGCGTAACTGTTCCACGTTATGTAAATATCCCAATATGACCTTTCCCTCCATTCCATATATACCACAGTCATTCTCAGTCGTTTTAGTAAATTTTTAGGCTCTTTTTACACATCTTAGATAGGGCGACAACGCGACATATTTTGACCTTGAAAATTGTCGCATTGTCGCCCTTTTGAGGAATAGAAAAATATTATTCAAAACGCGACACGCGACATCGCGACAATGAGACAAATGGCCGAAATGTCGCGTTGTCGCATTGTTGCAATGTCGCGCTTTGGTTAATTTTGCCTCATTGTGCTTGTATTTGAGAGGGCGACAACGCAACAATGCGACAATGTCTCTTCCAGTATTCCATACGAAGTGCCTTAAAAAACATCACATTATAGTGTATGTATGCTGAGAGAAACAAATAAAGGATCTTAAGAAAATTGAAGCGTTCCTTTAATATTTTCCAGTTTTCATCACCACATCACTATTCAAAGCTAGTGAAGAAAACTGGAAAATATTAAAGGGTCGCTTGAATTTTCATGTGATCCTTTATTTGTTTCTCTCAGTATATATATGACATGAGTTGCACTGTGTCTATGTATTCGCTTCCTGTGCATTCTGAAGGCTATTAGATGTAATGTGTTTGTATAATAGGAGTGTTGGATTCCGTGTGAGCTGTCATTCGCTTCATATGTTTACATATGAACTGTTGCAAGTCCCATGTGAGGCACTATGCAAAGAGTGATATACAATGAAAGGTCCTGTGAGGTTCTGCAGGTTTCGAAATATGGTAAGTCCATAAGAGCAAATATCTCTGGAGGATTATACTCATATAATTCTTAATTTGAAAACAATCCTAATTGCTCGTTATCCAAGTTCTTATAATTTCATATCAAACAATATAAGTATGGACATACAAAAGTAAACGAATTTCATTTTTTATTTGTGAATGACGTAATGGGCATAACGTTTTCTATTGTTCAGTGTACACTTTCTTCCTTCCTCTATTTTGAGATCCATCAGTCCGAGCAAGTTAAATAAATAGACAAAGTATTTTATAGTGATTCATAAAGGCATAAACACAAGCCCATCATGTGGTAGCAATTGTACAATGCCTGAATGGCAAATACTATGGAATGAATGTAAAAACATCGCAATAATATCACACACTCCTACTTGACACACACTACTTGACTTATTACACAGAGTAGATGGAACGAGAAAAAACTTACAATACATATACTGTATTACAAATGTTGGTCAATTTTAATTTATTCATTTAGTATTGTTATGTTTGTATTGCTTGCAATCTTCAAGGAATGTTTTTTCTACCATCTCGTAAAGTTAGATTTTATGCGAAACACTAACTCGTCCAAATTAGGAACAAGAATAGAAATGATTATCGTAAATGTCTGTTATGCGAATAATTGTTATACGTTCCCGTCAAATATGTAAATGGAGGAGATAAATGTTTCCAGCTAAAAGTTACGACCTTATGTCCTATTTACCCTATGTATCATTAACTGGTCATATATAAACATACTTACTACGTGATTTAAACACTGACACCATGCTGCAACAAAGACCGTGGTCGGATAGAGGGGCATGGTGTATCGTGGTCGGATACAGGGGCATGATGTATCGTGGTCGGGGACAGGGAGATGATGTACTGTGGTCTGGGACAGGGAGATGGTGTACTGTGGTCAGGGACAGGGAGATGATGTACTGTGGTCGGGGACAGGGAGATCATGTACCGTGGTCAGGGACAGGGAGATCATGTACCGTGGTCGGGGACAGGGAGATGGTGTACCGTAGTCGGGGACAGGGAGATGGTGTACTGTGGTCGGGGACAGGGAGATGGTGTACTGTGGTCGGGGACAGGGAGATGGTGTACTGTGGTCGGGGACAGGGAGATGATGTACTGTGGTCGGGGACAGGGAGATGGTGTACCGTGGTCGGGGACAGGGAGATGATGTACTGTGGTCGGGGACAGGGAGATGATGTACTGTGGTCGGGGACAGGGAGATGATGTACTGTGGTCAGGGACAGGGAGATGATGTACCGTGGTCAGGGACAGGGAGATGGTGTACTGTGGTCGGAGGATTGTACACTGGTTTGAGCCCTACCTGCAACTGACAATGTATGCTGTATTGTTGTGGCAATTTGACTTCAGCATCAGTGTAAAATACTTCAATTAAACTCTTTTTGAAAGAAAGGGTGACACAGAGACCAAACACCCGTGAAGACCTGGGTTAGAATTGGTCTTCAGTAACTCACGCTTGTTGTAAGATGACTAACGGGATCGAGTGGTCAGACTCGCTGACTTGGTTGACACATGTCATCGTATCCCAGTTGCAATGCTCATGATGTTGATCTTTTACAGACCGCTGTCATATAGCTGGAATATTGCTGAATGCGGCGTAAAACTAAACTCACTCACAGACACCAAACCGTCTGAACTGGGATAACCACTGTATATTACTCTAATAGATATGTATTTATGACACGTTTGTGATTATGATCAAAGCAAGGAATGCAGGCAATATGTGTTATATCGCAGAAACTTGCCAATAGAGCAAATTTGATATGCCTATCACCAAAAGAACACTTTCTATGTATGTATAATTCATCTTGGAAAGGAAGGGAATTTTTTTTGTGAAGTGGAAGGGGATCATGACAGTTATTTCCAAAAAGGGGTCATGTGGTTGTGTCTCAAAGAGAGTCAAGCAAGGTGTGTCTCAAAGAGAGTAATAATAGTTGTGTCTCAAAGAGAGTAATGATAGTTGTGTCTCAAAGAGAGTCAAGTGAAGTTGTGTTTCAGAGAGTGTAATAATAATTGTGTCTCAGAGAGAGTAATAATAGCTGTGTCTCAAAGAGAGTAATGATAGTTGTGTCTCAAAGAGAGTCGAGATAGGTGTGTCTCAAAGAGAGTCAAGATAGTTGTGTCTCAAAGAGAGTCAAGATAGGTGTGTCTCAAAGAGAGTCAAGATAGTTGTGTCTCAGAGAGAGTAATAATAGTTGTGTCTCAAAGAGAGTCAAGTGTAGTTGTGTCTCAGAGAGAGTAATGATAATTGTGTGTCAAAGAGAGTAATAATAATTGTGTCTCAGAGAGAGTAATGATAGTTGTGTCTCAAACAGAGTAATAATAATTGTGTCTCAAAGAGAGTAATGATAGTTGTGTCTCAAAGAGAGTCAAGATAGTTGTGTTTCAGAGAGTGTAATAATAATTGTGTTTCAGAGAGTGTAATAATAATTGTGTCTCAGAGAGAGTAATAATAGTTGTATCTCAAAGAGAGTAATGATAGTTGTATCTCAAAGAGAGTAATAATAATTGTGTCTCAAAGAGAGTAATAATAATTGTGTCTCAGAGAGTAAAAATAATTGTATCTCAAAGAGAGTAATAATAGTTGTGTTTCAAAGAGAGTCAAGTGAAGTTGTGTCTCAGAGAGAGTAATGATAATTGTGTCTCAAAGAGAGTAAGAATAGTTGTGTCTCAAAGAGAGTCAAGATAGTTGTGTTTCAGAGAGAGTAATAATAATTGTGTCTCAAAGAGAGTAATAATAGTTGTGTCTCAAAGAGAGTAATGATAGTTGTGTCTCAAAGAGAGTCAAGTGAAGTTGTGTTTCAGAGAGTGTAATAATAATTGTGTCTCACAGAGAGTAATAATAGCTGTGTCTCAAAGAGAGTAATGATAGTTGTGTCTCAAAGAGAGTCAAGCTATGTGTGTCTCAAAGAGAGTAATAATAGTTGTGTCTCAGAGAGAGTAATAATAGTTGTGTTTCAAAGAGAGTCAAATGAAGTTGTGTCTCAGAGAGAGTAATGATAATTGTGTCTCAGAGAGAGTAATAATAGTTTTGTCTCAAAGAGAGTCAAGATAGGTGTGTCTCAGAGTGTGCAATAATAATTGTGTCTCAGAGAGAGTAATGATAGCTGTGTCTCAAAGAGAGTCAAGATAGTTGTGTCTCAAAGAGAGTCAAGATAGGTGTGTCTCAAAGAGAGTCAAGATAGTTGTGTCTCAGAGAGAGTAATAATAGTTGTGTCTCAAAGAGAGTCAAGTGTAGTTGTGTCTCAGAGAGAGTAATGATAATTGTGTGTCAAAGAGAGTAATAATAATTGTGTCTCAGAGAGAGTAATGATAGGTGTGTCTCAAAGAGAGTCAAGATAGTTGTGTTTCAGGGAGTGTAATAATAATTGTGTCTCAAAGAGAGTAATAATAGTTGTGTCTCAAAGAGAGTAATGATAGTTGTATCTCAAAGAGAGTAATAATAATTGTGTCTCAAAGAGAGTAATAATAATTGTGTCTCAAAGAGAGTAATGATAGTTGTGTCTCAAAGAGAGTCAAAATAGTTGTGTTGCAGAGAGTGTAATAATAATTGTGTCTCAAAGAGAGTAATAATAGTTGTGTCTCAAAGAGAGTAATGATAGTTGTGTCTCAAAGAGAGTCAAGATAGTTTTGTTGCAGAGAGTGTAATAATAATTGTGTCTCAAAGAGAGTAATAATAGTTGTGTCTCAAAGAGAGTAATGATAGTTGTGTCTCAAAGAGAGTCAAGTGAAGTTGTGTTTCAGAGAGTGTAATAATAATTGTGTCTCACAGAGAGTAATAATAGCTGTGTCTCAAAGAGAGTAATGATAGTTGTGTCTCAAAGAGAGTCGAGATAGGTGTGTCTCAAAGAGAGTCAAGATAGTTGTGTCTCAGAGAGAGTAATAATAGTTGTGTCTCAAAGAGAGTCAAGTGTAGTTGTGTCTCAGAGAGAGTAATGATAATTGTGTGTCAAAGAGAATAATAATAATTGTGTCTCAGAGAGAGTAATGATAGGTGTGTCTCAAAGAGAGTCAAGATAGTTGTGTTTCAGAGAGTGTAATAATAATTGTGTCTCAAAGAGAGTAATAATAATTGTGTCTCAGAGAGAGTAATGATAGTTGTGTGTCTAAGAGAGTCAAGATAGTTGTGTTTCAGAGAGTGTAATAATAATTGTGTCTCAGAGAGAGTAATAATAGTTGTGTCTCAAAGAGAGTAATAATAGTTGTATCTCAAAGAGAGTCAAAATAGTTGTGTCTCAAAGAGAGTAATAATAGAGAGTCAGTGGCTATAATGATCATCTGTGACCTTTCACTTTCCATTTGATAATGATTTAGATAACATAGTGAGAGAGTGTCCATGTGAATATTTGTTTATATTCATAATTCAAATGATAAAAAAAGTTACAAACGCTGCAATGCAATTTAGAAATTATGTGAAAATAAGTGAAAATAGATACATTGACATATGGAGAACAGTAACTGAATCTTTAATTCCATACGCATGTCCACCATGTGAATAGCATTGATTCCTCCTCACCATGTCCTTATTAGTAGCCGAGGAGAAGCGCTAACTAGATATAGGTAGTGATCTTGTTAATCGAACTTTGTCAACACAACCTTGAGCCCAACACTGTTAATGCATATGGCACTAATCAGTCGAGAGTCGTGCCAAGGGGAAGTTGGAGGATTATACACTTTCCGGCAACCATCATGAAGTCCACAGTTGAGGACCTGACCGTTATGAATGACCAGGTAACGTGCCGATCTTGACTTTATGGCGTGCCTTGTTCTTGTCGTGACGAGCAGTGAACTGAATCTGTTTCCTTTGAACATGGCCTTTATGATGAAATCAGGTCTTTCCTTCATTCCAGTGTTAACGAGTTAGCAAGATCGATGTCAATATTTGTCTACTTTTACTTCCATACCAGATCTGGGTTCAGTTTTTTTAAAGCATTACTGTGGTCAAGTGTATTATATAGAAGAATTACTTAGGTTCCTAACAGACACGCACTTATCAAGGTACCTTTTGAATTAAAAACATCCCTCGCAGTTTTAAGAGTCATGGAGGTAAAGCAAATGGTATATGTTGTGTTGAGCACCTTATCAGTTCGGTGGCATCTAATATTGAAAACTCATTACACACTGAACCTCGTGCTTTCATTGTCGCTGTATCAGTCAGCCAACTGATGTTTATGTCACCGGGAGTCGCTATTGACCATCTCCCCAGGATATGATTAATGACCACGCTTTGCATTGTTGTCCATGCATGGGTAGCGACCATTAGGGCCACACATAGTGATGCCTCCTGTTTCAGTAGAGGAGCTTATTGCGACCGGGTTAAGCATCTGTGGACAGCTTAATGCAGAGGATGATATTAACGAATTGACACGTTCAACGAAATATTACGGAGCACGCCAGATCACAACGGACCATCCACTGAGCAATATAATGATGGACAATAGAACATAGATCATGTTCCGAGAATCATATCTGTTACTAGAGAATTAGGTTTCTTCGGCAGGCAATTGACTGGATATCTTTGTTGAACAGGTGTTTGAATATTGTGTTAGGTTCATTTTTTAAAAATGAATCGTAAAAAAAAGCCTGTAACAAACATGATAGGACTTCTTTCTCGTATAAAGGTGGACATGCCTTTGAGTGGCCGAGGGAAATGGCGGCGTCGAGGAGGTTCCTATCGTCACAGTTTCATCTCCAACGCCTCTCAGGAATCAGCAAAAACGGTGAGTACCATTTTATGTAAACGTTGTAAATGATCTTTTCTACAATATTCAAGGATTTTATTTTCAAGAAAACATAACAAACATTAGTGAAAGTATCCCTTATTTCAAGCATGGTATTGTTTATGATACCCGTTATTTTCACGGTTTATTGTTCAACTTGTTCATTATTGTATCTATGTATTCTGTTATCATATTTACTAATGCTATTGTCGCTTCACAGGCACTATTTTGTCCTACGTCATGTTAATAGTGTACTGTTATAAGAAACAACATTGGTTCTATTATTTCATGTTATCTAATAGCTCACTACCGTTATCATCACAGCTAGCTAAAAGATATATTATATACCAAATCCTCATCACGTTACTATACTAGTTATTGTTGTGTTTCTAATTGCAATCTCCCTTGTCTAGAGGAATGATCGTATTCGCGGAACGTTATTCGTCCGAATACCCTTGGCACGTGATATCAAACATCGTTAAAAGATGGAAGTTATTTTCACCCCGCCTTGGTCTCGGTTAAACTAGGACTCGTCAGTTGGGAGAGTACTGTGTGTTAGGGGGCAAGCACGATATGTCTGGCATATATCTGGACAAGTACAACCAGCCACACATATGCATGAATATACTCCACAAAGGCACACACATGATCTACACATGCACACACATGATCCACACATGCATACACACAATATAAACATACATACCCATAATCCACACATACATACACATAATCTACACATGCATGGACAAAACTAACCCATGAATACACATAATCTACACACGCATGGACAAAACTAACCCATGAATACACATAATCTACACATGCATGGACATAACTAACCCGTGAATACACATAATCTACATATGCATGGACATAACTAACCCATGAATACACATAATCTACACATGCATGGACATAACTAACCCATGAATACACATAATCTACATATCCATGGACATAACTAACCCGTGAATACACATAATCTACACATGCATGGACATAACTAACCCATGAATAAACATAATCTACACATGCATGGACATAACTAACCCATGAATACACATAATCTACACATGCATGGACATAACTAACCCATGAATACACATAATCCACACATGCATACACATTATTCACACATGAATACACATGAATCACAACATGAATACACATAATCTACACATTCATATACATAATCAACAGATACATACACATAATCTACACATGAATACACATAATTCACACATTTATAATTAAGCAATATACACTCACTTTCCTCTCACAAGACAATGCAAAACGCAGTTCATATCTATGTGCCTTGTTGACATTCCAATTAAGATTTTGTCCCTCGGTTCTCTTGCTAGTGATAAAAGGCTGCGGTGAGGTACACCTTGAAATAGTTAATGGGGGCGGTGGGGTAGCCTAGTGGTTAAAGCGTTGGCTCGTCACGTCGAAGTCCCGGATTCGAATCCCCACATGGGTACAATGTGTGAAGCCCATTTCTGGTGTCCCCCGCCGTGATGTTGCTGGAATATTGCTAAAAGCGGCGTAAAACCAAACTCAGTCAGTCAGTCAGTTAATGGATGGCCGGTCGTGTTTAACACGGCCACCGTGGATAGTGTCCATCGCAACGTGTTAAACAACGGCCTGAGTGTTGTACGAATAATCGATCTACAATGACATTGATAGATGTGTTACACATCACAAGCCTGTAAGAACTAATTATTGGTTGGCCATGCCTGTGACAGATTAAATAGGGCAGGTTACCGACAGGTGTTACGCCGTCTTTCCTGTACCGACGGATAACAGCCCGGGACTGCGTTATCACACTCTAACCCCGAATCAATATCACTTTCGTATTTAATGGAGGGGCATTAACACAGCGAACATGCACAACTACAATCACCCACAAACATTAAGTGAAGAAAGAGTTGTACTTACAGGGGCGATACCGTGATTTTAAAAATGGGTTAGCTTATTACACGTTCACATTATAATCTTCAGGTAGGACATGATACTAATCCGCTTTTCATATCCGGATACACGACACCTTGTTTATGGACGACAATTCCATATAGATGTCTCAAAGCTACTGACTGAGTTAGTATACGCCGAGGCAAAACAGAGATCTAGGCTTAAATCTTGCCAGTACTCCAATGTGATTTAATCACATCATCAAGCACATACGGGCAGTGTTACCATAGTCAGCTCCTCCACCCACCTTCATTATATTTAATGGACTTATTAATCTCATTGGCTTTGTCATTACATTATATGCTACCTTGTGTTAACATCGCGAATGACACACACACACACACACACACACACACACACACACACCTGTCCTATTCTACCTGTCACCTGTCCTATATATAGAAATGGCCACTATAGGAAAGGACTAAAGGTATATTTCGAACCTTTATTTTCGACTTAAACTCACTAAGCCTAAAAACACATGCAAGTGTGATATATTGCTGCATCGTTTTTTTTCTGCACAGATACCTGTAGGGGCGTTTGATTGTGAATTTTGATTAATCATGTGATACAATTAAAACACAATCCTGAACATGTGCCGATGCCTTCAATAAGGATAACGGTAACATTCTGTTAATGCAATGACAACGTACTGAGGCACCTCCCACGAGGAGTTGTTTAACATTTGTTTTACACCGTGAGCTCCGTTGTATGTCACTGTAACTCATTTGCAGTCAATAGAGCCTATTGATCACTCTACACAGTGCAAACTGGAGATTAACGTCAGCCCAAATGCAAGTTGTATATACAAATGATAGGGTGCACAGTGAGATAGCAATACCATTAGGAGAAAAAAGCGCGGAAGGTGTGTCAATAACTATGTGACAGGTTCCCAGTGGTCGAGTGGAATATTTAGCTTCCTCTAAGGAAATGTTTTCTACCGCGAACGTGTGAACATTCGGGTTAGAAATGGTCTTCAGAAATCCATGCTTGTCGACAGGCTGGGCAGCTCGCGATCGCTGACTTGGTTGACACATGTCATCGTTTCCCTATGGTGGAGGTCATTGCTCGTGGTAAAAAACACTGATTGTCTGACTTGATTATTTTCAGACTGCTGCCATATGTGAAGACGTATTGTTGACTAGACAAAGAACAAACAAACACACAAACAAACATGTTTTACGATGATGTTCCTCATTTGACAAAGTAATATAAAACGACATAAACATATTTCGCGTAGAAGTATTGATCATTTGCCGGTTAAATTGTCGGTTTGTCACTAAAATATCCATGCAATTATTAAATAAATATATATTCGCAATTTTGAATTCCAATTGTACCCATGAGTACTATGTCGTTTGTAGAAGTAATATTGATTCGGATTTCCCATTTCACATATACAGCAGATTGAAATCTAAAGATAACGGAATCACATCCCCAATCTGGTTGAATGTTGTGTACAGATAACAGTAACCTTGAGCCACAAATACAACATCATCATTATTGACTGCCGTAGTAATTAATGTGCTATGACGGTGAGCACGTACTCTTACCTTTGAGTACATATTGATAATATCAATATCTAGAAAATACATATTATGCACTACATGAGGCATTAATCTGGTGTTTGTACAGTTGTTTCTAACTAATACTGGTTCCATTTCCATGCACATGCTCATAAACCCAGAGCTGTAGATTAGTACACGTTTCATAAACAAGATTTAAGTTCCTGGTATTCAATCTTTCGACGAAATATCTGTCGCTAGTTATTTACAACAACTCATTAAATGATAGTTTTATTGAAACTATGTTATCACTGTAATTTCTCAATTAACACAAAAACATGGCTTAAAAGTTATTTTGAAATTCTATGATGATAACATTGTAGTATTGACAGAAGATGTAAGATCAGACCGTTGGCACAAGCGCTGTGATGCAGTGGCCCGGCGTTGGGGTAGATATATCAGTGATTCATATGAAACCTGTATGATCATATTGACTAGTGGTGTACGTTTATCTGATCCATTAGAAACTGAATACAAGGGCGTAGCCTGACTCCCATGGATAATCTCCCCACGTACAGGCTGGACACGTGACAAATCAGACCCTTAAATCAAACCGGGCGCATGATTCCTTACTCTATCGATCTAATAACTATGTGTTTTCATAATTACCAGTTCTACATATAACAGTACTACACTTGATACAGGTAGATCAGTTCGAAGTTCGTTAAAAGCTGCATCAAAACAACCTAAAGCTGCAAATATGGTTGTACCGTCCGTTGTGATGCTGTGTATCTAATCAATGGATCTTTGAAATCATATTTAATTAATATACTTAAACCTAATTATGGAATGTTTACAAACTTTTATGTTTTGGGACATGTTGAAGAAAACAAATTAATTTGAAACTCAGATGCCTTATCCCTAAATTGCCAGTGGTCCACAATTGAATGGTACTACTAAAGAATTATCAGAAAACCAGATGAGCTAATATTCTACCAACAATGTGTTCATTTTCACCTGGTTTAAACACACTACTAATATTAAGGGAGTGTAATATGATCGAACCCAAAATCTCGCGAGAGTAAAAGTTAATTGGGGGTCATTGTGACGAAGCCAAATGGATGTATGCTTTAGCAACAGGAAACATCATCTCAGCGCTCCGTGTCGAGTGTGGAACTTGCCAATTACTGACTCTCCTATTTCCAAAGCAGGATTGTCAGTTAGGAAATACGAGTTCGTATGACCAGTTTGCTCGAGTTACTCATGGCAATATTTCACATGGTTAGATATGAATCCGGGAATAACGGAAGGAACATCCCACAAAACAGCCAGGGGATGTTTTAATGGATCTCATCGGGTTCAGATAGAACTAGCACTATGGCAGTCATCGTTATTGATTAGTTTCTAGATATATTGCCCGGGTGATATTTCAGAGAAGGTAGAAAGTCGGTAAAACATATACTAATCATCCACTTGTAAGAGTGCTTTGATATTCATGTTGCAAATATATATCTACTTGCAGGATTAAGTATTCCAATACAGTACTAGACCCATTCCAATCATGTCCCCTTTATGTGGTGGTGTGTGGTCGTCATCAGCCCATGTCACAAGTCAGTAAAAGTTAAGCAACGTTGATTGCGGAGAGTCTTGGATGGGTGGCCGTGTTAGGCAGCTTGAATCCTGAGTGTTTTTTGACTTCAGTCCTCCCCCAACAAAGAAGCACACGCGACACTTGTGGTCTCACATGAGCCAAGTGAGTTAGTTCTCCCAGCAGTAACCGGAGTAACAATGTCTATTATGCAGTATGCCCCCTTCCATAGCCCTCTCCCATCCAATCACACTCTCTTCCTCGTTTCCATTCAATCCTCTGTGCTCCCTTTCTCTCTTCCACAACCGGTTTCCATCTCATTCCCTGTGCTCCCTTCTTCACTGAAGACTTAAACAACCCCCTTCTCATACAATCCCCTGTGCTCTCTTCTTCTCTTCCATACACCCCTGTCCTATCCATTTTCTTGCACCCCCTTCGTCTCTTTCATAACCCCTCCCGTCTCATCCCTTGCACTTTCTCCCATCAATCACCTGCACTCCCTTCTTCTCTTCCCAAACCGATCTCCCATTCAATCCCTTGCCCTCCCTTTATATCTTCCATAACCCTTCTCCTATCCAATCATCTGTGCTTATTTCTAACTTCATATCTCGATTCCCTTTCCTATCCAACTTTTTGTCTTCCCTTCCAATTTCATCCCTCATATCCCACCTGCTCTAGCAATGATTTGTCCTTCGATACCCTCTGTTCCAAATGAGTTGATAAATGGTGGATGAATAATATATATCCACTTATCTATTCACGTGATAATGTGCAATCAGCAGTAATATGCCTATATGCATAATTAACTCTCACAAATTACACCCCCTACCGCGACACACATAAACTTTTGAACTGGAACGTCCAAGGTACAAGGCACTTAGTCAATTTGCAGATGACCAGTTTAGAACTATGCAATGTTGGCAGAAGTCCTGCTCAGAACGGCCAGTACATGAAAAACCCGCTGATATATAACATATTTAACCGTTTTAATTCAAACTTAAAGTATTTTAAGTAAAAGATATCATGATTACTTACTTTGCAATGTGATATACCATCGCATATCTTTAGTAATAGAAATAATATATGAAAGAAACGAGCCCGATAACGACTTTGGACAGTTTCGTTCAGCCTGTTTCAGTGTCAGTTTGAGATCCAGTATGATTCCGTATTCTTCCTTTGTGTAACCATTGTTAAACTGGTATAGGTTCTACATAAACGCCTTTCAAGTATTGACTAAATATACTGAGTCAAAAAAGAAACTTCACAAAATGTAATTTGAAAAATAATGAATAATTTTTCTCTGATGATACATTTATGTATCCGAAATGGGATCCCTATCTTTCGACTCTAGAAAAACGTCAGCAAAACCCACTCAAACCCATCCATTCGTCGTGCAAATCACGTTAATGCCTAATCAGGTTTTGCACGTGCAGTCGATCACGTGATCTTCGCATTGAAGTTTTCTTCATATGCACGTGATTGCATTGGCCTCAAGAATTGAAAAAAACACTTTTAAACCACAGTTCTAACGTTACTTGAAATGCCACTACAACAAACTGGCACCACTTCTGATCGCCCATGGTCGGGTCGTCCACGTGTGACGTCACGAGCAGAAGACCGTCAAATCGTCCTACGTCACATACGTGACAGATTTCTGCCGGCTACACGAACCAGGGCTGAGATGTTTAGAGGTCGACTGTCCTCACAGACCATTCGAAATCGGTTGTGGGCTGCCAATCTCCATTCTCGACGTCCATATCGTGGGCCAATATTGACGCCGTTTCATCAACGTCAACGTCTGCTGTGGGCCCAACGTCACCTCCGATGGACCCAGAGAGACTGGAATCAAGTCGTCTTTAGCGATGAATCCAGGTTTACCCTCAGATTCGCGGACGGCAGGCATAGAGTCTGGAGACGAAGTCGTGAACAATGTTGTGTACAGGAAGTCGACAGATTCGGGGGCGGAAGTTGCATGGTGTGGGGTGCTTTCTGTGGGAACAACCGTTCCCGACTTTTGGTCATCCGTGGAAACCTCACAGCTGCTGCTTACCGCGACCAGGTGCTCACCCCTGAACTCGTTCCTTTCATGGCGGCTCATGGCCTAGGTCTACAGTTCCAGCATGATAATGCTCGTCCGCATACCGCGATGTTGACACGAAATTTCCTTCAAAACGCTGGAATCAACGTCATGGACTGGCCATCGAGGTCCCCTGACCTTAATCCAATAGAGCACGTTTGGGATGCACTTGGGAGAAGGCTTCGTGGTCTTAGGAACCAACCTCAGAATTTGCAGGAACTTGGCGCTGCCTTGCACGAGCAATGGCGCAGAATCCCCAACCACGTGTTCACAAGCATCAGGCAGTCGATGAGGAGACGGTGTTTGGCAGTGGTGAATGCGCGGGGCGGCCATACACGATATTGAACTGAGAAATTTCTCATTTTTATTCTTGTGACTTGACATTCTGTATACCCATGTTTTGGAACGGCGGTGTAGCCTAATGGAACTGATTATGACACTGTCAGTGTATCGAGTACATCATACAGATCTCAGCAATGAAATAATAACAATTTAACCATCTTACCATCTCTTGTTCTTTTATAGTGCCCTGAAGAAAGAATGTGAAGTTTCTTTTTTTGACTCAGTATATATCATTTAGAGGATTCTGCTACTGACTGTAATTTCCAACTTTGACTCAAGACCATGTTGATGCATGGTTTGGACTGCCTGATCACATATATAAACATAAAGGCTTGAGGTGATCATCAAGAGTCTGTGGTCCACCCTAATTTAACAGTCCTCTGTGTGAAGTAGCCTATGTTATGTCTCATTAATTCCCGATATTGTCTGTATGGAACATGATGATGTTCACAAAGTATTGATGAAGTAATGGTTAGTCTGTTAAAACTATACAGTATATGTGGAGGGATGTACATTGTTTGTTGTTTGCTGCCTCACACCACACGTAACAAGTGCGGGTGTTTAACTGATAGCGTCAGAACCAGGACACCACTCACTGATATCATGAACAATGATGCATTCCGTCGGGATGAAGTAGATCCGGTCACTGGGCCTGACCACCCGAACCAGTAATCGCCCCGTCGGGATCAAGTAGATCCGGTCACTGGGCCTGACCACCCGAACCAGTAATCGCCCCGCCGGGATCAAGTAGATCCGGTCACTGGGCCTGACCACCCGAACCAGTAATCGCCCCGTCGGGATCAAGTAGATCCGGTCACTGGGCCTGACCACCCGAACCAGTAATCGCCCCGCCGGGATCAAGTAGATCCGGTCACTGGGCCTGACCACCCGAACCAGTAATCGCCCCGTCGGGATCAAGTAGATCCGGTCACTGGGCCTGACCACCCGAATCAGTAATCGCCCCGTCGGGATCAAGTAGATCCGGTCACTGGGCCTGACCACCCGAATCAGTAATCGCCCCGTCGGGATCAAGTAGATCCGGTCACTGGGCCTGACCACCCGAACCAGTAATCGCCCCGTCGACAAGAATAGATAGTTGTTCTTACTCGCAAACCACACTATGGCAGAATAAAATGAAAGTGAATATGGTTTCAGGCCGCTTTTAGCATTATTCCAGCAACACCAAGGCGTCGGACACCAAAATGAAGTAAGACAGCAAGGGAGAACAGTCTTACGCGACCTTCCAGCTGATTGACGTCACGGTGAGAAATATAATGAACTTGCAAAGAAGTTTTCTTTTGCCTCAGGTCTTCTGAGTGACCACCCGATCAACGTTCCTATCACACAGCATATTCACTGCACATGGGGTGTATATGGGGTTCCTGATCCAGTTCTTTGTGATTTTGTTTCAGTTTGCGGACGCGGAGGAGGAGTTTATACACGCCGCAGAGTTTGGCGACATTCCCAATGTGAAGAAGTTGCTGGCCGAGTACCCGGAACTCAACCCTGACTGCATTGATGCCTTGGGCAGGACGGCCTTACGTCTCGCCGTCAAGAACGAGCATTTGGAGGTATGGTAACGTTGTCACAGTCGACACAACTCGGATAAATTAGAGTTAGACTAGGAGATTAAGCGATAGACCTAGAATCTTACTTTATCCCCTCTGGCAGCACATGTAAAAATGCAGCTGAAAATCAGACCCAGTGGATACTATAATAGAAGCTACAAAACACATCATTGTTAACGAGCAGAACGCAAAGTAGTTAATTCCTGACATTAATCAGTTGTTGCTGTTACTTGGTTGGCTTCAGGTGTCTTGCTGTTAATCGGTGCCAGGCCGTGGACTAGTAGCTAGTGTTATTAGTAATAGGAGAATACTTGCATTCCTACCTGCTTCACCCCGAGGGGCTTATGCAATTATGTCTTATGGCTTATGGCTCTGTTTTCACTACTCAAACAATACTTAGTTTGTTAAGTTGTGGCCAGAGTATGTTTTTTTAACAAAATACCAAAGACAGGTTCAACAGGTTTAGTTTGCATGTTGATCTACGGAACTGAAACCATTGTTTATATGCACGTGTACATAGTATCAGTAGAGTTTAGGTAACAGATTCATTAACGAGACTATTAATTAATGGAATCTGATGATGGAACCTGTGTATACTCAACAATATAACATCTTCAATATATGGGCATATCAGCAATATATTGAAATCATTACGTTTAGGCCTTGCTAATTCAACACAACATATGGAAACGAAAACTAGGGAATCTAATTGTCCACATACTGTAATGTTTTACTGAGAACCTAATTTCCCCGTGTTAGTTTAACATGGCAGAAAATGTACTTTGAATTATTGGTATATTATTATACAGAAGCAATAATGTTATAACAATGAGTTGTGATAACTGCACCTCAAGATGTTATATTGCTTTCGTTTTCTGAAATATTTGGTTTGCCAGCCTTGCTTGTACACCTCGAGGGGGCTGAGAATGAAATATGAAGGTACACTGATCCACTAACAGGGGTAATAATGCCTTTATTATATTCAGCATAGATAAAGATTCATACAAATGGACTATTATTATCATTAGTTATTAATAATAAGCAGCGATACTCATGTATTGTGTATGTGTATGTGTTGGGGAGGGGTGGGGAGTGGGTGTGGGGTGTGTGGGGGAAGTTACATCCATTATCAGTTCCATACTTGCAGCTTGTATATTTGTGATGCCGCCCATAAGACTGGTCATTCGAAAGTGTTTTGGGATAGCCAGTTTTCGTTACAATCGATCTTGATCGTTGGCCCTAACAAAATAAATATAGGTAAACTCGAACTTCATTATGGTTTGAAACAGACTTCGTTATAGTGTATACATATTTAATACATACAATAGTATACTATGATAATTTTAGCTCTTCATGTTATTAAGTGCGAAAATATGCCTAAAATAAATGTTTACACGGACGAACGTTGCCGTCATTATTGTAACATTCCAACAATTAGATGTCGTTATAACGCTGATTAATACTAGATGATATCGGCCATGAGACCAGTGCCTTCTGAACAACTATAAATATCTAAAGCCTGCAAATAACTGTAAATATCAGTCGGCGTAACCAAGCTCTGTTGCAGCGTGTGTCGTGCTTGATGACAGCCATGTGGCATGTTTTATGATACATCATTTTGCTACGAGTGAAACGCAACCATAGAACTGTCGGTTATGACAACACAGCAAAGGCATGGATGACAAATGATCTTGGATAGTGGCATATTTTGCTAGTTATTGCAACAAGAATGTTTGTTCAACTGAAATATGAATTTATAATTTCTATAACTCCAATCGATGGATTCCTGTCCAAGTAGTGGGTGTATGGAGATTAAGGGTGCAAGAGTAATGCAATAAAGATATTAAAACAATTTGAAAATATTGACACGTCAAGATGAAGATTCAGGTTTGTGTATTAACGTGTTCCATATTTACACCGACGGTGTCTTAGCTGAAAGGAGGACAGAACATTCCACCTACGTAAATATGCTTGTATGATTAATCCCACAAGTATCTGCCGAGAGAAAGAAAACAAGCTCTATCGATTTGGTCTGTCCAATGACAAGGTTTACACTTTAATGAATATGGTATTGATAATAGAGTTTATCGACGTGTGATTATAAATGGCATTCCATGATGAGTGATCCTATCAATGTCTAATAGATATAAATATATAATTAGGTTGAGTAATTGCCACCTGTAACGTAATCATTCTTAAGATAACGAACACCTCGGTATCAATAAGCTTTTTTGTATCAGGACTTCTCGGTATTGTGGTGGTGCACGTGTGGTCATAGAGCTTAGGTAATAAAGAAGTTGAAGTTAAGCAACGCTGGTCACTGATATTCCTTGGATGTGTGACCGTGTTTGGCAGCTTGATTCCTGGGATATTCTGGGACTTCGACAGTCCTGCCCCACAAGGAAGCAAACGTAACATATGTGGTCTCACCAATTGATTGTGTTCAAAGTTGCCTCTGTTCATCAAGCAGAAAATTGGTATTCGGGTGGATAAGACATAATAATGACTATGAACCAGCTTCCACAAGCAACTTGGGTCATCCGGGATAATAATGGCCACTATGTTATATGCGCTTCTCGGCATAAGGAGGTTGTGTGTAGCTTCTCAGAAGCTTCTCGGTTTCAGGAGGTTGTGTGTAGCTTATTTGTATCTAGGGGATGTGTGTACCTTCTCAGCATTAAGTCGTAGCGGATAGCTTCTTGTTATCAGGAACCAGTGTGCAATTTCTCGGTATCAGGCGTTTGTGGGTAGCCTCTTGGAATTAAAAGGTTGTGTGTAGCTTCTCGGCATCAGGAGGTTGTAGTTAGCTTCTCGGTATTAATTAAGCCGTACCGTAGCTTTATCGGTATCGTGACGTTGCTAGTAGCTTCTCGATATCAAGAAGTTGCGGATAGCGTCTCGGTATCAGGAAGTTCCAAAGAGTTTTTTTATATCAAGACGGATACGGAACCAGAATGATCAGGGTACATTCTCGTTGTCAAGACCATCAAACGAGATTCTCGGTAAGGAAACATTCAGGAGGCTTCTTGAAGACGTAGCCTCAATGTGTTTGAAACCAAGACTGTTACTGAATGATAGTAAGCAGCGATGACTGCTCTTCAGTCCTGTGCTCTTTCCGCTCACTTTTAGCAGGCACGCTGTGACGTAATTGACATTTTGAAATCCCAGCTCACTCTTTCATTTCCAGGTGGTAGAGGTTCTTCTGGACCGGTCAAACCAACAGCACATCTACGAGGCGGTTCTCCAGGCCATCAGCGCCGGCCATGTCCAGATAGCCGAGACTATCCTGAAGCACAAGCGCTATGTAGACATGTGGCGGGAGAGAAGGAAACTCGGAGACCAGGATGGTTTCTACAAAACAGCTAACGCCGAGTCCCAGTTCTCCCCAGACATCACACCCTTGATGCTGGCCTCGCAGAAGAACCAATACGAGATAGTTCAGCTGCTTCTCCTGAGAGACGAGAGGATCCAGAAACCTCACAAGTACAGCTGCGGGTGCAACGAATGTGATAACAAGATTAGGTTCGATCAGCTCCGACTGGCTAAGTACAGGTTAAACGCCTACAGAGGCCTGTCCAGTGAGGCGTATATCTCCCTTTCAAGTAAAGATCCCATTCTCACTGCGTTTGAGCTGGCAGCCGAGCTCAGAAAGTTATCTAAAATAGAAAAGCATTTTAAGGTAATAACTCCTACTAAAGTATGTTTTATGAAATATTTTAGACATTTTACCTTGGTCGTTTTAGCTGTGGAAGTATTGATATGAATGTGTATTTGTTGATGATTATCCATTGAACTAATAAATCAGCTGACAGTTCTTACATTTCATTTTCCACAATTCCTAAGTGATGATAGGAAGATACATCTCTAACGAGTGAGTGAGTGAATTTAGCAATTTAGCAGCTTTTAGCAATATTCCAGCAATATCACGGAAGGGGACACCAGAAATGGGCTTCACACATTGTACCCATGTGGGAAATCGAACCCGGGTCTTCGGCTTGACGCTTTAATCACCAGGCTACCCCGCCGCCCCGACATGCACATGATGATCTGTAGTATCCACGACTGCTGAAACAGGAAGAAACTGGATTCCTGACAGTAATGGATCCAGAACATATGAAACTTAGATTTACATGTCACGTATGAAATTCAAATGATATGCTTTCCCTGTATGACTTGATCTTTCCATGCCAGCATGCAATTTCTAATGAATACCGGATAATCTATGGAAAACCAAGTTCTATGTATAGTCAACTTCTTTATTGCAATGAATGCGACGTTTCGGTGTAGATACTAACACCGTTATCATGCAAGTGAAACGTCGCAATTCATTGCAATAAAGAATTTGACTATCTATAGAACTTGGTTTTCCTTCATCTTTACAACTTTTATAATGCGTCTCAAAGAACCGGGTGATCTAGTTTTAAAAACACAACAATGCCAAACTAGCCATTTACATCCTCTCGTGTGAATATATTACTTATCCTGTTGTACTATATAGTCATACATATCTTGTTCCACCACTCCTCCATTCATGCCAATCGAACTATTTGTCTTAATGACCATTAGTACTTGTTTCGTTCTAGTTGGAGTACCGGCAATTGGCCGACCAACTCAGTGAATATGTTGTCAAACTTCTCGACCGGATTCGAACCCAGGAAGAGCTGGATCTCATCCTGAACAAAACCGGGGACCACACTACAGAGGCGTACGAGAACATGGCAAGATTTCAGTTAGCTCTTGATTACAAGGAGAAGAGGGTAAGTTATGCACGATGAAATTGGAATAAACTCCTAATACAAGGCGGGGAAGCTTACTGTTGCTATTGCAAGTTATTCAGCTGGAGAAAACACCGGATTCTGTATAGTTCAGTGATACAGGGAATATTTTGAAACTATTGTTGTATAACCCTGTTGATATTGTCATCAAATTTCACGCATTTCTCAAAATATAACAGAAGTCATGACAAATGACTAATTCACTTACATGGGTGTTAACATATGACATTAATAAAATCCACAGACTGCTCGTCTCCGGACATGACATTGGTGACATTTGCATCGTTCTGACAATAATACATAAACAATAATATATAAACAATGTACCTGGTAGAAACATACGTTTTCTTTCCTCCCACTAAGATCGCAATGATAGAGCCGTACAAACATCTTTGTGATACTCTTTTACAAAAATCTCTGTGATAGAGCCTTACAAACATCTTTGTGATAATCTTTTAAAAAAACCTCTATGATAGAGCCTTACAAACATCTTTGTGATAATCTTTTACAAAAACCTTTATGATAGAGCCTTACAAACATCTTTGTGATAATCTTTTACAAAAATCTCTATGATAGAGCCGTACAAACATCTTTGTGATAATCTTTTACAAAAAACCTTTATGATAGAGCCTTACAAACGACATTACAAAACTCACAAAGATAAGTCTTAACTTGCATCTTTGTTTTTACACACAAAAAATGCTTTTAAAAACATCGCTACATTTGTACAAATATCACTTTGGAGAAACTGTACATAAGAAGGGGCGTAACTCGTGTTGGTATATTATCATCTGTAGGCCTGTCACATGGCTTTACACGGTGGTATCTGAAACCAGTTTGTGATACGTATGTGATGAAGTGACTATAATACTTAGTTACTTAAGACATCATTACATTCAGTTACATCCAGTGGAAAGTACATATAACAGCGTAAAAAAACATTTGAAGCGTTAGTAAAATGTTGTAACGTGGAGTCCTTCTCGGTTTGAATAATTGCAAGTTTTTGGTCTATTTGTTATCCGCGAGGAACTGTCGAGACAAATACTAACCCGGTACTTGGTGCCAAAGTGATAACCAGGAATATACCTTGAAAGAATAACGCCACCTCAACAATGTGTAATAACCAATACTGGCCTACTAACGTGTGTAGTTTGGAGTATCGTATCGGTAACTGTAGTAACATCAACACTGATCTGAATGAAACGTTGAGTCGCACTCAGTATTTTTAAGGAAGGAATATCTCATGATGGAAGCGTTATATTTTATTTTTGGGTACGTTTCACTGATATATCGTTACCCGTGAAGATCCGGGATAGAATTGGTCTTCAACAACCCGTGCTTATCGTAAGAGGCGTCTAACGTAATAGGGTGGTCAGGTTTGCTGACTTGGTTGTCACATGTCATCGTATCCCAATTCCAATTTTCCCCAGGCTGGATGATTGTCCTGTCCAGATTCGATAATTTACAGATCCCCGTCATATAGCTGGGAAATTGCTGAGTTTGGCGTTAAACAACAAACAGACAAAACTGATATATCGTTAACTTGCAGGCATCATGTACTGTTTTCCGAATGACGTATTAAACAGTTTCTTCAGCGCTGGGTTTGGGAAATGAAAGTCAACCTTTGTCCTGTGCTTATCGAATGATGCAAAACTGGTGCGATGGAAACACATACTCATCAGCCCATGGCTTTAAAGGAAATGAGACAGTGAATTTTAAATTCACGTTCTCGGGTTCAATTTAATAGACCATAATCGGAACATCCATGATACGATGTCCAAAGCAAACTCACGTCAAAATTCATTCAACAAGCCTTATGCTGAAAACAACTTCCAAAGTACACGGAAGGCTTGGACATTGGTAAATATACAGGAATTGTCGTTGGCATCACTCTTTTTGATCGGTTTTGGGTGACATAACAGACTGATGATTATTAGCAGAATAATTCCTGAACCATTCTGCTTGATGAAGGAGATGAATGTTTAACTCTGTGATAGTATGATGCTATTACCTCCACTCAAAGAAGTGGTCTAACTGTTTGAAGTATGAGGTTTCATTTCGTTTCAGTTCGTCGCTCATCCCAACTGTCAACAGAGACTTGTACATATGTGGTACCGTGGCATGAGATCGTGGGACTGTAGCAGCTCTGTCCGGCGTCTGGCCATTGTCTGCATGTTCATCCTCGCATACCCATTCCTGGTCCTTATGTCCTTAGTGCACCCCACAGCAAAGGTAAGCACTGTCCGATCAACTCATCATGTTAGGCAGGCTTAATGTTCCCCGCAGGAAACTAGTTCCAAAATGACTATAACAGTTTCATGGACTATTGTTGCTAGCAATCAATATTGTTGGCAAGGAAATGTTTCTTGAATTCCTGACGAACTTTGAATTTCTGAAACTAGACTTGACGTTTGTATTTTACAATGTCGATAAAGGTATGGGTTTTTTTTAGATTTGGGGGATTTAATGAGTATTTAATACACGAAAATCTCATTTGAAGCCAAGGCTATTCATGTAAAAGAATATGGTTCATAATCAACTGGATGGCGTGATATGTTTCTATGACATCCGAACCCGTTTGGTCACCGAGATGTGAAAACAATGTATAGAAGACTGCTTTCATTGACATTGTTCAAAATTTATCCTTTTGTTAGTGTGGATAACCTTACGATGATATGACATGTGTCTCAAATTTGAAATTGAAAAAAAGAATTATCGAAAAATTCATATTTCAATAATATTAAACTATTGTCTTGTTTGACACCCATCAGACCTGAAAGCACACTCACATTCATGTTCCAAATGTTTCATGCAAGCAAGTTAATATTAACTGTGTTGTCATTATTTTAGGAACATGCTATTTTCTGCTACATATTCTTATTGGTCATTATATGAAAATGGCCACTCACAGTCAAGCATTGATAAATGAGAGTGAAGATACGTTCTGCCATGATCGATCGGCGAGATATTCCTAAATCACGACGAATCAGCTATGTTCGGACCAATAAAGTCAGGCGTACTCCCTATAGTGGCGTCGTTTCCAGCTGTTTATGTCGATGGAATTGCCCTGTTGACATAAGTCGGTCGAGTACGCCAATCCAAGGACAAAGTCGAATACATACAAAAACAAAATGTCAATAAGTGTGCACTTCGCATGGTTCTTGTATTCTTGAAATCTAAAAGGGTATGGCATGAGATTAACTGCGACACGATGTGACGATAAATGCAAAGGTGACATGGAGGTTTGCTATTTTTACAGAGATATACTTTTTGTCTTATGACAGGTGAAAAAACATGTGTATCGTATTGTGGTCTATATAAGGCAGATCTGTTAACACCGCTAAAATAACAAAAAGGATGTCAAAGATGAGAGATCTACTTTTGTGACGCTTTTTAGGAAATGTGTTCGTTATGTGTGCCACTTCACTCATTTGTAGCTTAATGCTCTTGTCACCGCTTTCCTGTCCAAGACTCTATCTATGTCAAACATGCATTATGCATTTTCAGCCCAAACCTGGTAAATATTCACAATTTAAAATTCTTTCAGAATCTTATTTTTAAAAAAACAAGCAACGAAAATGAAACGAAAAAATATGTTCCTCAGATTATGCATTTTCAGCCCAAACCTGGTAAATATTCACAATTTAAAATTCTTTCAGAATCTTATTTAAAAACACAAACAACAAGCAACGGTCATGTTGATGACATTGAAATTGAATTCAAGAGCCGAGGGAGTTGATATTTTTATAGGAGTGAGTGAGTGAGTTTAGTTTTACGCCGCACCCAGCAATATTCCAGCTATATGGCGGCGGTCTGTAAATAATCGAGTCTGGACCAGACAATCCAGTGATCAACAGCATGAGCATCGATCTGCACAATTGGGAACCGATGACATGTGTCAACCAAGTCAGCGAAACTGACCACCCGATCCCGTTAGTCGCCTCTTACGACAAGATAGTCGCCTTTTTATGGCAAGCACATGGGTTGCTGAAGACCTATTCTACCCCGGATCTTCACGGGTCATTTTTATAGGAATTTGAAGCATAACATTCTGGTTTAAATTTAAATAAAACGATTGTAACCGAGAAAACCCAGATATTAGGTTACTGGCCAAACTGAACCATCCTGAAGATGATAAAAAAATGTATAAAGTGTAAACATCAACTGCATTCGGCGGCAGGGTAGCCTAGTGGTTTAAATGTTGTGTTGTCACGCCAAAGCCCCGGGTTCGATTAACCACATTGGTATTTGTGTGTCCATTCCTGGTGTCTCCTGCCGTGATAGTGATTGAATGTTGCTAAAAGCGGCGTAAAACCATGATAATAACTCTCACATATTCTCAAATTGGCATTGGTATGTATGCGTGCGTGCACACATGTATGTATATATGTATGTTTGCATGTATTTTTTCGAATATGATTTGATGATGGTCTTGTTTCAGTTTTCCAAGATCCTTCTGTATCCGTTTGTGAAGTTTCTCACTCACTCGTTCTCCCACCTCGTGTTCCTGGTGATTATCATCGTGTCCACAGCCGAGTCGTCCTACACCATATCCAACGAGAAGACGCTCAAGTCGTTGTATCCAGGCGACTTTGTTCGGTATCACGAGTTCCGGAATTTGACGAAGAATGAACTGTTTGATGTCGACTTTCCCCTGAGGTCGTATGCGCCCACGGTGACGCAAGTGTTATTGACGCTGTGGATTCTAGGTAATCAGAAACAATGAAGTCGACCAGAGTAACCCCCCCGTTGTTGGTTGATTGTACAACTATTTCGATTGTGAAACGGGCGTCAGCATTTAAATGCACGTGTAACGGACGGCCTTGGGATGGGGACATTAATGATTATGTTATTATCAAATAAGCATTATGATTACGACATTGTAATCCTGGATCGCCAAAGTTATTTAAAATCGTTGGGGGCCAAGGGCAGAGCTGAAGGGGGTTATCCAGCATACGCTTGCCGGTGGTGAAGAACAGATGACGTTATTTGGGCGTGTGGTCCGGTCCTGTGGCGGGGTGTGTGGAATCTTACCATGATGGCGGAAGCCGTTGTTCGTGCTTTTAGACATTCATTTTCCTTGTCTAAACTGGATAATGTGCTTAACTGAAATATTACTGTGACGTTTAACAACTACTCACATAGTGGTCGACGGAGATATTTTATTTACGCTTCTTTGAACAGAAACAAGAGTTATGTCCCATGGATTATGTGAATCAGCACCAGCACCCCATCACTGACAAATCCGAAGCATATACTTACTTAGTCCGTACCACCATAAGGATTTGAAATGTTCCTTTGCATTTTGAAATATTACCACTTATTAATATATTAGTTGAGTCAAAATAATATTGATAAGTTATTTCTTAAACATAAAGCTATTTGATACACATTTATTTCACTTTGCATATAGACGATACTTGTTTGGAACGTTATATAATACTTACAAGGTGCATACTTCGCACCCACGATTGGTTTGGTAGGCAAATCGAACGCTTTACCTGGTAAAAGTAATGTCTAAGCAAAAGAACTCATTGTGGATTTTAGAAGCAAAAAAGTGACACGATGCCTGTTGAAATCAAGAGTGAAACTGTAACGTATGTTATCTTAGACCACTTTCTAAAATGGCATTGTGTATTTCACAAGAGTGAAACTGTAGAAATTGTAACACAGTACAAATATCTTGGCACTATTATCGACAACTTACTACAGTGGGGTCCAAACACTGATTATATTTGTAAGAAATGCCGGCAAAGACTGCATTTTATGCGCAAAATGACATCTTTTAACATAAGCAAAAAGCTGATGCTGTTGTTTTATCGTTGTTTTGTTGAAAGTATTTGAACCTTTTCAATTCAATGCTGGCATGGCTCTCTTAATATCAAAAGCAAATCTTATCTTAACAAAATCATTTTAATTGCAAGTAAACTCTGGGGTGTCGGTTTCGGATTTACTTTCTCTTTTTAATTCCCGCGTTCTTAACCTCGCTGAGAGAAATTTATCTGATTCCAGCCACGTTTTATTTTCTGAATAGAATCTTTAACCTTTAGGCCGATGATACCACATGCCCCGTTTTAAAACAAAAAGTGTTCAAAATTCTTTTATTCCAGCAAGTATTGGCCTTCTAAATGACTGTTAACTTCGTGTGTCTATTGTGTTGTTTTTTCTTTACCTTTATGTCATTTATAATTTTTAATTATGTGATCACTTTCAAATGTAAAAAGAATTCCCCTAGGGGTAATAAAGTATTGCCGCTGTCATTTTCATAATGTCCAGATTGAAAGGTATTTGTTGTACATTTAACGTCACTAATGAATGGCATTACAGGATGAATGTCCTCACACAGTAAGATCTTCTTGCAGGTTTTACATGCGCCGAATGCAGTCAAATATACGTCACGGGCCTCATCGGACATGTGAAGAATTTGTTCAACTTGTTAGATTTCATGGTTCTGTCAACCTACTCTGGTGCCTTTACTCTTACCTACTTTACAATGATCAAGGTTTGTAATGAACGTTGCCTTCCATGTTGATCTTGACCAATAGTTTTCATATTCAAATGCCAGTTCTCCATCGATTCCACACAACTCTAAATATATGGCAAATCATGTGCTATCTATGTTGGGAAGACATAAGATTGTCTAGACTACATTTGATTTCCAATTTTGGAAACAAAAACATTTGTATATCAATACAATATATATCTGATGTCGCAAGTGTATTACAAGAAATCGGTTTCTGGCAGGCCATTGCGTCATTGCTCAGTGCCAATCAAGGATGTAAAAATCAAAGTGATATAAAGTTAGATGGAGCAACAATATCCGTGAGAGAGAGAGTGTTAATTTGAGCAGGTAGGAATGGAATTACCTTGAACCAAGGAGGTTTAAGTACCTCCCATAGAAGTCTTCCGTGTACCTTTCTCCAAGGCCACGTTGAACAAGCTTAGCGGACCGTATGGCGTGTGTTTTGAAGGGATGATATGACAGTTAACGCTAGTTAAAATGGTTCTATAGGTGTACCGGTTATGCCATCTTTGTCAGGAAGCTTTTACGTTGTGTAATACGTTATAATTTGATTGTGACAATAAGGACAAATCGGGGTGGACATTTGAGGGACGTAGCAAGATAATTTGCTTAAGGGTCGTGAATCGGTAGTTTCTACCTGTTCAACCGATCAGTGCTTTAACTGTGTTTGATAATCAGTTACGTTGTTTCCCCAATCTCATCAATGTCACATCCCTACAAAGCGGGACATAGTGTGTGTGAGTGTGTGAGTGTGAGTGTGTGAACCTATGTGTGAGCCTCCTCTCTCCCCCGCGTGCGTGCGTGCGTGCGTGCGTGCGTGTCCCCTGTCCCGTGCCGTACTGGATCTTGAATTGCTGTGTCATTTTACGATTTGGACGGCACTACATTGATTTATCATTTTATCCCTTTCTTTTTGGGCGTTTAGTGTTTTGATCGATGTTACTCTGAATCCTCTACCGGCATTCCGTGTGATTGCATGTTTGTCATGTGTTAACTTTGTGATTATACCGACAGTTATATAGTACCTAATTCATAACGAGCTATGTTCACGCCCACAGTGATAACGAGATAGGACAGCTGTCCCTTTTCCCTCCATTCACTTGCCATTTTGTGTCATGTCATCTGGGACAGTTTTACATTGACATTAAATTTTAAACGTCAAAGGCCGATTTTAACCAGTCTCAATAAGACGTGGGTTGTACTGACTGAGTTTAGTTTTACGTCGCTTTCAGCACTATTGCAGCAATATCACGGCTTCACACGTTGTAGATATGTGGGGAATCTAACCCGGGCCTTCGGTGTGATGAGCAAACGCTTTAACCACTAGGCAACCCCACCACCCTCGTTGGGTGTAATAACGATGAAAATGTTATGAATGGAGCACTGAGAATGATTCTGACACCTAGTTCGCCGAGAGGCTGAACATGTAGGATAGTTTGATTGTTTTCTTTACATGGTGAAATACCAGCCTTGAAGGGCTGATTAATGGTAAATGTTTTTTTTCAAATGGTTCTGGATTAATCAAGTAAATTCTCATCCTAATTAAAATGTGTACATTATTTTCGTTTCAGTTCCACTTAGCCGTGGACTTCATTGCCACCGCCAACCTGACCGTCGATATCGAGAAGACCCACAGCAGCCTGTACTGGCTGAATGCAGGTAGGAGCACATCGTTCCGCCTCGATCACGTGTGTGTGTGCGTGCGTGCGTGCGTGCGTGCGTGCGTGCGTGCGTGCGTGTGTGTGTGTGGCCACAGGCCCCCCTGGGACGCGCGCCGGTCCTCATGCATGCCTGTTTTAATTTCATATGAAGCGCATCATACTGTGCTTTAAATTAATATTTTGCATCCATTTCAACTTATTTATTTTCAGCTAGTAATATCAGCTGGTATTACACGTGATTGTTCGCCAGTTCACTACCACCTGGAGACATGTATCTTATACATGGTGCCAAAGCTAGCAAGTACACCAGTCCGGCTAAGAATAGATCAAGATATCGATTATTCTTTTAGAGGTTTCTATAATGAGTTATTTTCTGTATACAATATCACACCGCAGTCTGTATTCCAGTATATATATATGTAACTGTGATGATGGTTCCTCTAAGATTACTTTTAAATCTGTTTTAAATACAGAGCAATGCCTCCAAGATATTATTCTCAGAAAATTCTTCGTTTCATTATCCAGATTTAGATGTTCGTTACGTGATCTTATGATCGAGAAAGACAGTTATTATAATATTCCAAGAGAAAACAGATTGTGTACATTTTGTACTTTAAATCTATTTGAAGATGAGTTCCACTTTTGCTGCTTTGTCCTTAATTATTTTAAGGACAAAATACCGACCGCAATATCACCTTGCATATCCTACTACGTGTAAATTAATTATTTTAGTGAACTCGAATAATAGAACTTACATTCGCATATCCACCATGCTTTTGTACATAGAAAACAATGCCTGCAAACATTGAGATTGTATGCCATTATTGCTAGCTGACATTGTACTATAGGCCTCTTCAGTACTGGGATAAAAGAGATGATGTGATCTTTATCATACTGTGATCTGCGCGCAGATTCCATCATCATAATTATTCAATTTCAGATTGTCAGTTAAGTATATATTAATATGATATAAAGTTAGATATATTTTAATACAGGTTAAAATACATAAATGCTGTAACATGCTTCTTGTGATCCTGGCACAATCAGGCTGGTTATGCTAGATCATTAGATCCGGGCCCTTGGTCCCTCTATACGCAGCCCAGACAGCAAATGGGAGTTCATCAAGGAAACCCTGCCCAGTCGAGCTAACAAAGGGATTACCGTTGAATATGAACACTCACCAACACTTCACCTGTCACCATTACTCAAAGTATCAGGAGGAATTGTGTATTCCAACAAACTCGGGTACTCTCCTTATGTCAGTCAACAGATTGGGAGGAAGCACTCCTAAGGCATCGAGAACAATGTCTGGCAATGGGTACTTGGGATGCATTAGCAGTGTGTCGTAAGCGAGGTCCGCATACGTGATTTGTTCTTCTCTGTATCCTATCCATTACGTTAGTGTGAAAAAGGACAGACATAAATGATTTTTACTGGATTTGTCAGAACGTCAAAGTTTGATGGCCTGGATACTGGTCTGGAGGCTGTATAAGGGTCTATTCCATATCAAACGTGCAAGGAAGGCTTGTGGGATGTCACGTCAGATTCTCTCAAGTTCTGTTGCGGGACGTCGTGGTCTGATCCCGTGATGACGTAAACGTTGTCGAACTGTGTTGGGGTGGATATGGCGAAGTCCTGGGATGGTTCGGGCGGTCATCACTGCAGTCTGAAACCTGTGGCGAAGATGGGTCACCCTTATCCATATGTCCTGTCTTTGCGTTGTTACACGTGGACGTCCAGAACGTGGCCGATCGATGACGTCATTTGTGTTTTGGTAGCGTCTCACCAGTGCAGAAATGGTCTTCCGGTGGCAGTGGAAATGTGCAGCCACTTGTCGTTGAGACATTCCCTCACGGACCATCCCAATGGCCTCATGATGTTGTGCAGACGTGAGCCTTGGCATGCTATGCGTTTCAATAGCCGTTTAATTTTTTGAACGATCGCAAGGGCAGGGGTTGAGCTTTCCAAAGTGACAGTATTGTGTGGCATTCATTTGCTCTGTTTCTCTTTCCTGGAATGCACGTGCAACAACGTATTGCATGTCTCAAGGACGAACCCACTGACGTCACGGAACGTGGCACGTGCATGCATGTTGGATACATGTGACTAATCTCTGAGTTTAAAATCCTTATGTGTCTACACAGGTTTGATAAATATATTTTTTAATTTTTGTATGCACAGTTTCCTTATGTGCCTAGTATACTTTTTAGGCAAACCGACTTCATCAATGCGAAAGTTGCTGCTCTTCTCAACACATTGCACATAAACTAGAATCAATGGTTGAGCATTTTCTTAAACACTGGGTCTCAACAGATTTGATATGGAACTGCCCTTGGTTGACGCTCATCTCTGCACCTTCCACCAGCCAGATCAACGTTGATGTTGAGATTATGTCTATACCATGGCTCGTTAAAGAGCAGTGCGGAATGGTTTGTGCACAATTTTTGTTCTGCCAAGATGAGCCTCCATGTTAATCAAACCACGCCCTCAGGGGATCAGAGGCTGGGTGATCTGTTGCCTGACATGGTTCCTCTTGCGGAGGTCTAAATACCCTGAATGTCTGACTTCGTAAAACAGACAACATCTAAATATATGAAATGACGGGTACAGCATAAGTATTTGTGGGTTTGACTACATTACGGGCGTCCAGCTCTCATGATGTTTCATTGCAGTATAGAGGGTTCGGGTGATCCTGTCAGATCCTGGTTAAGCTCGTCCTCAGCTCAGGGTCCTCGCCCCGTTTACACGCAGCCCAGACAGAGAAAGGACTTCTCTGCGGTGGTCGAACCCACCAAGAACATTTCGGACAATATGGAGACTCTCCAACAGTGCAGCCTTCTGTTTTCTCCGATTATGAATTTGTTATCATTATTGTGGTTATTTGTTTGGAAAGATTACCTTAGCAAAACATTTCCCCAATTAGTGACTTCCGCATCTTCATCCTTGGTCAATTCCGAGTGCAACTACTTGTATTTCAACTCCCTTACTAGCCCTCTTGTATATTCGGTTAGTCTTTGTCCATTTGCCTAGCGGGAATATAGTATTGAATACGCTGGAGAGAAAACGAATCATCACATCAGCAAGATTCAAACAAAAGTATTTCTAAATATATCATATCAGTTTGTAAAACTGAAAAAGATTTTGATACGAGAGAGTTAAAATGATATAATCTCAAGCCTTACATAAGGGTGCTTTCGATCAAGGACCGGATCTCGAGCTCGTGAAATCTCACATGGCTACAAATTAACAAGATATTTGCAGACCAGCGGTTTCTCGAAGTCTCTTAGCGATCCGGATCTAAGACCGTTTCCGCACTTCGGCGGATCCAGTTGTGTTCTCTAGAACTAGAAAAATGTTATGTCGGAAGCAAATAATCGCTTAAGCTGTGTCTAGATCAAGGATGGTATATTTTTTATGGAAAGAAATCTGTTAAAAAGTTGAAAAGTACCTATGACACTTTAAAAAGAAAATTACCCTCAAGGCCAAAAAGGCGAAATGGTTATCGGGTGCCTAAGCATTACGTTCTTACAACATGCTTTGAATCCAGGGAGGTCATCAACAAGGAGTTTGAACAAAGTGACTATTTATACACAGATAACCTTGTGACACTTATATTCTGTTTAATGCAATTTTTGCACATCCACCCACGTACTACGAATTTGAACAAAGTGACTATTTATACACAGATAACCTTGTGTCACTTATATTTTGTTTAAAGCATTTTTTTGTAAACCCACTCACCTACTTTACCAAAAGACGTAAGGAAGTTCCGGTGGAGCTAAAGGCGTGACTGACCTACCGACAACTGGTGTTGAATACATAATTAATGAGAACAGTAATTTAACGCTGATATCAGCAGTTTTCCTTGTACGAGATATATGAAACCAAAGTTTTCATTTGATAATGATGCTTGTAGGGGACACAAACAAAAGGCATTCCAGGAACTTCGGTTTAAACCAAACAAGGTGCTTCATCCTCCTTGTCAGGTAGTGTCGTGGTGACTTGATACGGACTACTTAAGATGTAGTTGGTTAACTGTAGTTCAGTGTGGATGGAGTTAGATGTTAGATGTTAGTTAATGTTAGTGGTCTGCATTTACCGAAAAGCCGTCTAGGTGTATTTCAGTTAGATTAAATGAGTAAGGTTTTACGCCGTTTTTGCACTATTCCAGAAATATCACGACAGGAGAAAACTTAAATGGGCTTCACACATTGAACCCATGTCGGGAATGCAATTCCGGTATTTGTTGTGACGAGCGAAAGCTTTAGTTCCTAAAGATACATCGCGATAATATATTTCAGTACTGTAAGGTGAATTTACAATAATGTGACCTCAAATTAAATATATTTACGATATGATTTAACCTCACGATAACGTATGTATCGGAGTATCCATGCTAGCGTCGAAATGAACATATCAGTTGCACATCTATGCACACTGAATCTTCATCCATCCAGAACCCATAACACCGAAATTCAGCATTTGAATACGTCTAAGGTTGCCTTATGATGTGAAGGACGTTTCAATGGACTCTTCATACACTGGTCTGGATCGCTCTGGATCTGTGCGAGTTCACTGGGAACGATACCGTCGGATTAAAGGGCTTGCGTTGGACGAAAATTTGCTTTGTCTCTCCAAGCCCCCGAGGCTTTTAACGCAATGTCAGTATGTCTGTCCCATCACCCGACAACATCACTGATGAGAATTAAAAGCGTATATCATTAACGCACTCCTACTCAGCGAAACGCTCTTGGGATTCCGGAAATGTCAAGGGAGAGTGATTTCATTTCAGTTATACATTAGTCATTACACAGGTATTGTGTTTCAAGCATTTTATGATATGTGATTGTTTTTCTTCCTGCCAGACCGGATGTACTGGAACGTGTACGACCCAATCAACTTAGCGGAAGGCATGTTTGCTGTAGGGAATATTCTCAGCTTTTCTCGAATCTCGTATCTTCTCCCCGCAAACGAGACTCTCGGGCCTCTACAGATCTCCCTTGGAAGGATGATCAAGGTAAGGGGTCATCTAACATGTGTTTGTTGAATAAGATTTTCATCTAAGACGTCAACGTATTAACATACCCGCCATTCAATATTCGAGAATGTGTATGTGCGTGTGTTACCGCCTGTCCATTCCCATGTTGAAACAGAAAGATTACCCGTGGAGAATTCCAACTGACAAAAGGAAATGTATGAAAAGCAATAAATGCAATGATGACAATATCCACCCAATCGATCTACCTAAAGCTGCCCAGGGCGTTAATCAAGGATAATCTTCCTGAGAGAGTCAAGTAGCCCTTTGCTAATTACAAACACACTCAATCGAACGCACACGACCGCACACACACACACGCCAGCGTTATTCATATGGATAAATAGATAGACAAGCTGGACACAACTATAAAGGTTCCAACGCACATTATATCTCTTGGGGTAAACAAATCGTCGGCCACTATGTTTCACATAATTTCTTCTCAAACAAATCGTAATTCAATTAAGTTAATTTAAAGTGTGCATAGTTCAACATTTGTTCATCCGTGTAACGTCTGTTTGAGACCTTTGTAGGTGTATCAGGTCAAGTTAAGTCACGAGTTAGGCCATGTGTTTGTCGTGAGAGGTGATATAAAACAATCGGGTGGTTGGAAGTGAGACCTGGATGATCGTGTTTTCATTGACGTTTTGAATTAATGCTCATGCTATCACCCACTTGTATATGCAGATCCTGTTGTGATACAGCGGAAACACAGCTGCGTCAAACATCATTTGCACAACAACAAATCAATTTAGAGAACTGCTTGTACATGATTGCGGAAATCAAAAGTGACACTGACATTTTGAAGGAACAACGAATGTTAACATTTAATATGCCGTTACATTAACTTTCTTTTGTAATGTCAAATACTCTTGTTTGGTTTACCCGTGAAGGTACGGGTTAGAATGAGCCTTCAGTAACCCATGCTTGTCGTAAGAGGCGACTAACGGGATCGGGTGGTCAGGGTCGCTGACTTGGTTGACACATGTCATGGGTTCCCAATAGCGCAGATCGATGCTCATGCTGTTGATCACTGGATTGTCTGGTCCAGACTCGATTATTTACAGACCGCTGCCACATAGCTGGAAGATTGCTGAGTGCGCTGCCACATAGCTGGAAGATTGCTGAGTGCGGCGAAAACTAAACTCACTCACTCACTCACTTGTTTGGTTTATTAGTATTCTGTAAGAATCTGAACATGCCTTGGAAGGAGAGTTTCTGCTCACAGAGTAGCTACAACTCCCCCTGAACTGTCTGCAGTGTTTGATGAGTGATCACATACACAGCGTATTTCCCTTGTGAATCTCCACATAATCGACGTACAATGTATAAGCTCGTTGAACATCACTAACATGAGGGGTTGAGGTTTATTACCCTGCAATGCAAGAATGAAGGGACGCAGGTGGCGGTTCGAGAAGACAACAGTTTATAAATACTCTCTGCATCCCTTTGTACGTCATCCCACCTTTCGTGAGGAAAACACCCTGACGAGATTATGAGCAAGGACAAGGCCAATTTCAACTGACGTCAGTAAAATATGATACAAACATTTATATGAACACGAGGTGCAGATGGACCAAACCCCACACAAAGAAAACAATTAAGCTTGATTATTTTCAAAGGCAAACTTTACATGGCAATTGTCAGTGAATTGTAAGAACACCTTTGAGAAGTAGGCAAGCTCTTTAAACCATAAAACACAGACGAAAAGGACAAGCGTTTCTCTAATCCTTCCTGAAGGATATCAAGTAAATTGAGTAAACATCGTTAGCTGAATAGGAATGTATGAGTGTGTGATGGAAAAAGTAGGGCTTAGATGGAACAACATTTTTCATGTTAAACGAATCTTATGCTCTGAACTTCAAATGCCAGTTTACTGAATCTGTTTATGATTTAGTCAGAACATTCTGCCAGTATCTTCTTTTAGGAGGGGCGGTAGGGTAACCTTCCTTACATGGGTTCGATTCCTCACATGGGTACAGTGTGTGAAGCCCATTTATTGTGTCCCCCGCAGTGATATTGCTGAAATATTGCTAAAAGCGGCGTAAAACTAAACTGACTCACTCACTCTTCATGTATTCATATATATAATTTTTCGAAACTATGTTATTTATTTATTGTACGTATTTATCAAACGATACATGATATTTTAAAAATGTGATCAAGATATAGTTACTACATGACAATACATTGAATAAACATTAACTTTTTTATGAATAATTCAGAATACAACAAAACAAAGAGATGGACGTAATTGCTGTTTTGTCAGATGTCAGTTTTAGATTATATATTATTTCTATCACCCGTCTTATTTCCTCAAAATAACTCTCATTTCGATTTACATTTGAACGTGACTGTCATACAATTTGGATAAAACACGCAACTATGATCGATGTGTTTGTATTTTATTTTTGAAGAATGATTGTAATTGATACATTTTCATGATTCATATAACCTTGAATTGTCATTCATATTTTTGTGTCAAGACATGGTGCCTAAGCTCACAACGTAACACATTTCAAATGATGATGAAACAACTACCTGTGGTTGTGCATCATCTTTGTCAACTGCCTCAGTATCAAGGGAGCGAGGAATGTGTTTGTGGGCGATGTCCACATGGATCCCGCTTCAATCAAACCCGTATTGATACTCGATAAACGCGTAAACAGGGTAAACGGGTGTAGAAGTCTACATATTCAAGTGATCTTGCAAAATATATGCAATCGTGAAAGTTGTTTTTAAGCCTTTAAGCAATGGCACGTACACATGGAATGGTTTAATCACTCAAGCTAATGAACAAAGAAGGATAGTGCTACCGATTACAGCTTTGTAATCAAAGATGACGTGCTTCACAAGCCTGCAGGAACTTCACCTTCGATCGATCAAACGTGATAATGATGTAACAGATGCTAGGATATATCTTGATTACAGTTGACAGAGCAACGCTCGGTGTTATTTTCATAGGTTGTCAACATTCATCAACATTGATATGCCTCTGAAAGCTTAATGTTACACTTTCTCTCGTTCACTGGAATGTGTTTCCTATCAAGCTCAGATTCTTTGACTGAAACGGCTCTCAGCAATTGTTGTAAATTGAGATAACGAATTCGGAATCTGAAAAGCAATGTTCGAAAGACTTCTAAATTACACAAAGACATGATGTCCAATGAGATTTAAAGCTCTACCCTTAGAAACTATGAAAACATGTTTCTTTTTCGAACGAAACGAAGTTAGGTCATTGCTTAACATAAGAGACTTGCACACCTTCACACCAACGAGAAAGACCAGCTTAAACATGCAATTCACTAGTAGTTGTTTGTGAGGATTCTTCGTCCGATAGAAAGGTGCATAGATACGTGTAACCCTTTAGCGTATATAGTGCATAAACACGTGTACTTCATCAGATGAAAAATGCATTTACACACGTATGTTTTCAAATAAGAAAGGTGCATATAAACATGGACTTAATCAAATAAAAAGATGCATATAAACATGTACTTAATCAGATAAAACAGGTGCATATAAACATGTACTTCATCAGATAAAAAAGGTGCATATAAACATGTACTTCATCAGGTAAAAAGGTGCATATAAACATGTACTTTATCAGATGAAAAATGCATTTACACACGTATGTTTTCAAATAAGAAAGGTGCATATAAACATGGACTTAATCAAATAAAAAAGATGCATATAAACATGTACTTAATCAGATAAAACAGGTGCATATAAACATGTACTTCATCAGATAAAAAGGTGCATATTAACATGTACTTCATCAGGTAAAAAGGTGCATATAAACATGTACTTCATCAGATAAAAAAGGTGCATATAAACATGTACTTCATCAGATAAAAAATGTGCATATAAACATGTACTTCATCAGGTAAAAAGGTGCATATAAACATGTACTTCATCAGATAAAAAAGGTGCATATAAACATGTACTTCATCAGGTAAAAAGGTGCATATTAACATGTACTTCATCAGGTAAAAAGGTGCATATAAACATGTACTTCATCAGGTGAAAAGGGGCATATAAACATGTACTCAATCAGGTAAAAAGGTGCATATAAACATGTACTTCATCAGATAAAAAAGGTGCATATACACATGTACTTCATCAGGTAAAAAGGTGCATATTAACATGTACTTCATCAGGTAAAAAGGTGCATATAAACATGTACTTCATCAGATAAAAAAGGTGCATATAAACATGTACTTCATCAGGTGAAAAGGGGCATATAAACATGTACTCAATCAGGTAAAAAGGTGCATATAAACATGTACTTCATCAGATACAAAAGGTGCATATAAACATGTACTTCATCAGGTAAAAAGGTGCATATAAACATGTACTTAATCAGATCAAAAATGTGCATATAAACATGTACTTCATCAGATAAAAAATGTGCATATAAACATGTACTTCATCAGGTAAAAATGTGCATATGCATGTGTACCCTGCAGGAGTAATCAGTGCATATACACGTGTACGCCTGCAGATTAGAAAGTGCATATACACACGTACCATTGTTATTCCTTTCAGGACATTCTGAAGTTCTTGGCGCTGTTCTCAGTGGTCATCCTGGCATTCATGGTCGGGCTGCATAACCTGTACTGGTACTATAGCTCCCGCCACGATATCGAGGTTGTGCAGCGCAATTTCACCGTCAACGCCGAGAAGAGTTTTGGAGAGTAAGTGTGAACACGTTTACTTCAGATTCAGCGTTTACTTCACGATTCCAGGGCGGGGCATATCTATGCAATTTCACTAATAGTCAGTACAATTAATTTTACATTTCCACACATTATACATGAAATATAACACTTATTATTATTATAATTATTCTCTCAGACACACAATACAAACACTTTTCCATGATCATATATTAATTTGATGCAAAGGAAAATCTCTTTTGCTTTGTGTTCTCATTTGTTGTGTCAAAAAACATTTCGAAGATGCATTTACGTACTCTTTCCCAGGTCATATACCTAAATATGATCGCAGAAACAAAACTGACATATTCAAAACTCAGTCAGAATATGTACATCAGTAATTCTTTTCGTTCAAATAAAAAATGAATGTATCATATTGAGAGTAGAGCTTAAACATGTCAATTTCTCAATATGTAATATCGACACAGACAACAGGTAATTATTGTTATTGGCCCCAGACGCATTGGATTTCTTTGCTTTGAAAATCGCCCATTGGGATAAAATACCACATTCGCCATGTTTCTAGTTTTACTCGGTGATATACGTCTTCAGTTTGGCTTTTTGTACCATGTTACTGAAACTCTGTGATGTATCCGTCTTTCACAACTTTCTATATATTATAAACTAATCTTGTATATCTACAAATTAACAAAATTTTAAGTAACTCCCTGTTAGCCATTAAGATGTAGAAAGTAAAGTCCCCAGTGGGATTACATGCTTTACACGGTAAAGTTGTTTGCAGGGTTATATTTTAAACCTCACATTGAGCTTTTCTCTTCTCTAATGATAAAGCACAGATAATGCTAGTAATGCGTCTGGCCCACATCCGGGTCACAAGGAGTGCTCCCCTCATTTTCCAGACAATACTATGTATTTATCTTAAGGAGGGGTCAATAGGGAAGAGGCCCATGCAAGCGGACGCATGTTTGAACACTGGTCTTGTGGAACGCTTTATGTCAACTAAATCCTAATGTACGCCCTTTAACGATGGGTTCGCATGCGCACCTTTGGCAAATTGAACCAATCCTGTCCCAGCGAGACAAATTTCGGGTAAACGTTTCCTGTGTTCTTTGAATGTTGAAACAAGATGTCAGACATTTTTTAAAAAAATAAAAGACACGTACAGTAGTCACGAAAAACAACACTCACGACTGCACTAAACGACCTTTTGTTGCTTTTCATCTGTTTTGGGTAAAGTTGCGAATAACCAGGGACTCCCTGTCGTCACTCGCAGTATGTACTATGATGCTGAGCTTAACGACGAGGAGGTTGTTGAGGAAAGGAAGTTTGTCGTTTTCGCCGCACAGTTGGAGTTCTTGATTTTCATAGTGTTTGTTAAAAATTAAAGCGGCTTGCAATCCTTGTATGACTAATGAAAACTTTGGAGGACTACCATGGAAATTGTGTCTATTCGCCCAAACTATCATAAACAAATAATTAATGGCTGCTCTTAAAACAATTTGCGTCACAACAGAAATTAAGGTTTGTTTGTAACAAAACCAATGAGATATATGGGACAATTTGTTTTGTCAGCCGAGATCTACTTAGTTGTCCAAATGTCGAATGTAGCCTCACATACTGAAAATGAGAGTGAATCAGTGCATGAAACATGTGAACTTATGTAAATGTATTGAAAATTTCGTTTCTTTTGTATTTTCGCAGGGCAGTAGTTGCGACCTATTGGACAAATAGAGATATTACTAATAAACACACATTCTCGGCATTCACAAGAATTGAATATGAGCAAATACTTAATGCTAATATGCTAACCAAATGATGTCAAATTTTAAAAAAACCTGGCTTTTCCTGCTTATAATAATGTCCAATGCTGCTGATTTGCTGTTGTTGCCTATAATTTCATCTCTCCGCATCGTCGATTAATGATTCTGTTATCTTAAAATATAAAACCCGATAGAATCATTTTTGTTTGGAAGTGAAACAATTTAGAAAACGACATCACTTCTTGAGTCTTGGCCTTTGTTCTTGACGTATATTGATATAATCACTAGTACATTTACCTTCGCAGCGTAATGGCGACGTTCCGGACTGTGTTCTGGTCCCTGTTTGGTCGAGGCGAACCAGGAGCAGTACAACTAGGTGAATACAACCATACGTTGACCCAGGATATCGGCTACTTCATATACGGCAGCTACAACATCGCAATGGTTACCGTTCTCCTCAACATGCTCATCGCCATGATGACACGGTCATTCACTAATATTGCGGTACGTACTGCCAATAGTGTTATTGTTGCATAGTAATAATTAATACGTTGCCTTGTAAATTTCATTGCTATCTAAGTTGTTCAATTCACGACAGGGACAATTTTGAATTCAGAACACCTTCGGCTTGCAAATTGAAACGTTTAAGCAATTTATATGGCAGAGATGTTTCCTTGAGCTAAGTAATCTGTGCCATTTGATAGTTTAGTAGGTTCAAGCAGAACCTTGATCATGGTATCAGTTTCTTTCTGGAGGCACTACTGTTGAATCCTCAGGGAATCTCGTCGGCGGAATATCAGGTTGTTCTCCCAAGTTGACTTTTGATATCTGATAAAATTCAATTACATTGCTTTTTGACTTGAAATAAGAATCTCACGTTGGGCGATTATTCTAGCTAGAATATTATGACCAAAATCGAGGCAGTGATGACACCGTGATCTTTCTTGTCTGAGCTATATCATATAACATATAGTCACCTTGACCTGTACAGTGTCACCAATACTTGCCGTGAGCTGCACAATGCAACATACAGTTGCCGTGAACTGTACAATGTCACAAATAGTTGTCGTGAACTGTACAGTGTAACAAACAGTTGCCGTGAACTGTACAGTGTAACGTACAGTTGCCGTGAACGGTATAGTGTAACATATAGTTGCCGTAAACTGTACAGTGTTACATAAAGTTGCCAAGAACAGTACAGAGTAACATACAGTTGCCGTGAACTGTAGAGTGTAACAAATTCTTGCCGTGCAATGTACAGTGTAAAAAAGTTGCCGTGAACTGTACAGTGTAACATACAGTTGCTGTGAACTGTACAGTGTAACATATAGTTGCCGTAAACTGTACAGTGTAAAATAGTTGCCGTGAACTGTACAGTGTAACATACAGATGCCGTGAACTGTAGTGTGTAGCATATAGTTGGAGTGAACTGTACAGTGTAACATAGCTGCCGTGAACTGTACAATGTAACATATAGTTGCCGTGAACTGTACGGTGTAATGTAGTTGCCGTGAACTTTACACTGTAAAATATAGTTGCAGTGAACTGTACAGTGTAATATACAGTTGTCGTGAACTGTACAGTGTAACATAGTTGCCGTGAACTGTACAGTGTAACATAGTTGCCGTGGACTGTTCAGTGTAACATAGCTGCCGTGAACTGTACAGTGTAACATATACTTGTCGTGAACTGGACAGTGTAACATATAGTTGCCGTGAACTGTACAATGTAACATACAGTTGCAGTGAACTGTACGATGAAACATACAGTTGACATGATCTGTACAGTGTAACACAGTTGCAGTGAACTATACAAAGTAACATATAGTTGACGTGAACTGTACAGTGTAACACAGTTGCAGTGAACTATACAATGTAACATACAGTTGTCGTGGACTGTACAGTGTAACATACAGTTGCCGTGAACTGTACAGTGTAACATACAGTTGCCGTGGACTGTACAGTGTAACATACAGTTGCCGTGAACCTTACAGTGTAACATACAGTTGCCGTGGACTGTACAGTGTAACATACAGTTGCCGTGAACTGTACAGTGTAACATACAGTTGCCGTGGACTGTACAGTGTAAAATAGTTGCCGTGAACTGTACAGTGTAACATACAGATGCCGTGAACTGTAGTGTGTAGCATATAGTTGGAGTGAACTGTACAGTGTAATGTAGTTGCCGTGAACTTTACACTGTAAAATATAGTTGCAGTGAACTGTACAGTGTAATATACAGTTGCCGTGAACTGTACAGTGTAACATAGTTGCCGTGAACTGTACAGTGTAACATAGTTGCCGTGAACTGTACAGGGTCACATAGTTGCCGTGGACTGTTCAGTGTAACATAGCTGCCGCGAACTGTACAGTGTAACATATACTTGTCGTGAACTGGACAGTGTAACATATAGTTGCAGTGAACTGTACAATGTAACATACAGTTGCAGTGAACTGTACGATGAAACATACAGTTGACATGATCTGTACAATGTAACACAGTTGCAGTGAACTATACAATGTAACATATAGTTGACGTGAACTGTACAGTGTAACACAGTTGCAGTGAACTATACAATGTAACTTACAGTTGCCGTGGACTGTACAGTGTAACATACAGTTGCCGTGAACCTTACAGTGTAACATATATACATGCCGTGGACTGTACAGTGTAACATACAGTTGCCGTGAACCTTACAGTGTAATATACAGTTGCCGTGGACTGTACAGTGTAACATATATACTTGCCGTGGACTCTACAGTGTAACATACAGTTGCCGTGAATCTTACAGTGTAACATACAGTTGCCGTGAACCTTACAGAGTAACATACAGTTGCCGTGGACTGTACAGTGTAACATACAGTTGCCGTGAACTATACAATGTAACATACAGTTGCCGTGGACTGTACAGTGTAACATACAGTTGCCGTAAACCTTACAGTGTAACATATATACTTGCCGTGAACTGTACAGTGTCACATATAGTTGCCGTGAACTGTACAGTGTAACATATAGTTGCCGTGAACAGTACAGTGTAACATATAGGTGCCGTGAACTGTACAGTGTAACATATAGTTGCAGTGAACTGTACAGTGTAACATACAGTTGCCGTGGACTGTATAATGTAACATACAGTTGACGTGAACTATACAGTGTAAAATAGTTGCCGTGAACTGTATTATCACATACAGTTGCCGTGATCATTACAGTGTAACATACAGTTGACGTGAACTGTACAGTGTAAAATAGTTGCCGTGAATCTTACAGTGTCACATATAGTTGCTGTGAACAGTACAGTGTAACATACAGTTGCCGTGAACTGTACAGTGTAACATATAGTTGACGTTAACTGTACAGTGTCACATATAGTTGCCGTGAACCTTACAGTGTCACATACAGTTGTCGTGAATCTTACAGTGTCACATACAGTTGCCGTGAACCTTACAGTGTAACATACAGTTGCCGTGAACTATACAATGTAACATACAGTTGCCGTGGACTGTACAGTGTAACATACAGTTGCCGTGGACTGTACAGTGTAACATACAGTTGCCGTGGACTGTACAGTGTAACATACAGTTGCCGTGGACTGTACAATGTAACATACAGTTGTCGTGAATCTTACAGTGTCACATACAGTTGCCGTGAACCTTACAGAGTAACATACAGTTGCCGTGGACTGTACAGTGTAACATACAGTTGCCGTGGACTGTACAGTGTAACATACAGTTGACGTGAACCTTACAGTGTAACATATATACTTGCCGTGAAATGTACAGTGTCACATATAGTTGCCGTGAACTGTACAGTGTCACATATAGTTGCCGTGAACTGTACAGTGTAACATATAGGTGCCGTGAACTGTACAGTGTAACATATAGTTGCCGTGAACTGTACAGTGTAACATACAGTTGACGTGAACTATACAGTGTAAAATAGTTGCCGTGAACTGTATTATCACATACAGTTGCCGTGAACCTTACAGTGTAACATACAGTTGACGTGAACTGTACAGTGTAAAATAGTTGCCGTGAATCTTTCAGTGTCACATATAGTTGCCGTGAACAGTACAGTGTAACATACAGTTGCCGTGAACTGTACAGTGTAACATATAGTTGACGTTAACTGTACAGTGTCACATATAGTTGCCTTGCACCATGAAATATGAGGTTTAGCTAGTTCCAACTGTACAGTTTTACATTATTACCTTGAACTGTTCAATGTCATATCTAGTTGCCTTGAACAGTACAATGCTACATGCAGTTACCTTGCACCGTGCAATGTCACGTATAGCTTCGAAATGTACAGTTTCACAATAGTTATCATGAACTGCACACGGTCTGTTAGGTCGTAGCCCATTAGTCATACACCCATTTCTCATACGGCCACTAGGCATACTGAACGGACCGGATTCATTTAAACAAGTTTCATGATTCCTTGCGTTTAATTATATTTTATAACCTCAGGCTTGCACCTTTCCATTCGTTTTATTTCTCACAAGTAGCAGATTGTAAGTATTTGTTTCAAATTATGGTTAATTACAGTAGTTAAATTCTAGCTTCATTTTAGAAAATATCAAAACATATATCGTAATCAACACAAAATATACTCCTAGTCATATCGAGATTTGTAAACAATGTTATATAAGTCCTATTCTGTAAGATATCATTTCACGTTCACATGAACTTATATGAAGATCTAACGGAAACAAAGGCTCTGTACAATCGGCACTTCTCTTGATCATTACTAGATCAAAAGACTCGTTAAACACATTCATGTGGCACATTTTCAAATTGGCAAATACCGGTCCATTAACATGTCCAAGAACCACTTTTGCACGTTGTTCTGCGTGTGATGTATTACGACAACTCTTCAGGCGACATATCAACATCAGTATCGTGTATAACGTATGTTGAAATCGAAGTTTTAACAAAGCCTTGAAGAACAAATCACGACAGTATATGCCATATGACGCTTTTTGTACCAACATAGATTTTAATCTGAGCATATGTTAACGTTTTATGACATGAGATGTTTCCTAACATACTGCCACGTGTTCAGAAATCACTTATACAAGTTGTAGTGTGAATGCTCCAATTGAGTTCAAAGGCGCTAATGATTTCATTTTCTCCAATGACTTAACGCTCCTTCTACGCTCAACAGGAGGTGCGTTCCGATTGACACCGAGTATAATTGAATGCATTCTTTTATCCAACCTCTCTGCACTGGATATCAATTTGGCAGGAGCAGTGTGGATAATCTTCTCTGAAGTTGTGTTTCGAAGGGTTTGCGAGGGCGTCATATTACAAGTTTATGTCCCTTTCATATACCAGTCCGTATCATTAAAGAAGTATGGTTCGACCGTCCCATTAAGTTATATCTAATTGTAAACTTATGATTATGATTATGGTGATAATCTACAATAATGGTCATTTCAACAAAACAGGCTTGTCGATCATGAGGGACGAGGAGTTTTCATTTACGTTTCACAAACGTCAAGAGGTTGTCTGAAACAAACAAGTGTCAGGAAGCTACCCTTATGCTATAATATATGACTAAACACAATAATAATATAACATGGTGGAATGATTCTTATATTTCAGGAAGATTCCGATGTCCAGTGGAAGTTTGCGCGAAGTCTCCTGTACATGGACTACATCCTGGATGCCTTCATTCTTCCAGTTCCTCTCAACCTCCTGCAAGTCCCAAGAAGCATCTTTACTTCAATCTTCTGTCCCTGTGAATGCTCCTCCAACGAGGGCACCGTGAAAAGATCAAGGTTTCAAAATGACGCTGCTATAGTTTCAGGGGTACGTGGATTATTCTTGTCTGTGGTTAGACGCGTAAGCCAACAACATGAACATTTTAGAAATGCCAGTAGGAACTAACCCCATATATTCCCAGAAGTTATAAGAATTAATCAACTGTTGACCCGGAAGCAGTACAAGGTCATAGAAACAAGATATTATACCATCACCTCAAACTCGCTTGTATTTATCATCATGGATGCATTTGTGCTATTAATCCTTTTTATACGTTGTTAATGAAGTAGTTGTTTGATGTTGGTTAGTATACTTCATGAATACTAATATGTATCGTAAATTTGAGAAGTAAGCTTAGTTCATGTGGATGTTATTAACTTTGGTTCATTAATGTTTATTCATACCTAAGCAATATACTTTAGCCTACTGAAATATGCCTTTTTAAAGTTTATTCCTCATCCAAGAAACACATGAAGAATCAATAAGTCTATCCTATCAAATTTCAGACCTTCTACCAGGTATTCCCTTCGCACTGTAAAGTATGTGTAATCATTCTTTTACTACCTTCATTTCTTTGAGTTTACTTGACAATTCAGCATGAGTTGCGATCAGTGTGATATGGAAATAAAACATTGTGTCCTATCATTATTCAAACCAAATTCGGTCTTACCAGTTGCAGTGAAATAACACAAACTTACGCAACCTGCTCATTTCGTCACTGTGTATTGATTTTATTCGTTTAGAAAATTTCCGTAGCTTCATAGATATATATATCCAAACATAAAATACAGTTTTCTGTTTGCGAAGGTTATGAGAAGGATCCTAATGCGTAACGCTTCTTCGTAAACAAATCCACGCGTGCTTTCCCTGGCGAGTTGCCTGTAGTTCCATGTCTTTCCGCATTCCTGTGTATCGGAGCGCGTGAATCTGTCGGGGGGAGGGAAAGTATGCAGTTCGGCATGGACGCCCCGTCAAGAACATCACTCACAGTACTTGAAACCCACCACCTGACAACACGTAAATAGCGGCAACCCAGCTTTAGATCTGTCCCTGACTAAAAATACACCGTTGCGTTTTGGGTCTTCATTCGGAAACCTTCACTGCTGAACCCATTCATAAGACGACTACAGTTTTGCTTATATGTTTATGGTAAACGATATCTCCCAAACTTGATAGTTTTATCTAGACACCGCTGAAAGGTTATCTTAACGCTTCTTGGTTTCTTCTACGGACGCGTGTTGTGTTTGAGGGATGGGTAACGCAGTCGCTACTTTAGATGGCTCACACTACTCTCAGATTACATCCTTTCCACAAGTATTTGGATGTAAAGAGCTCCCTGCTGCTGCGACTTTTCGCTATGGTGTTGGTAGAGTAATAGAATTTGTGGAATTCACCCTCTCTGATAATAGAACTCTATTTTTCGATGTATGTTTTTTAATGACTTTAACCGTTATATTTTTCTTTATTTTTTCTCAAAGTTTCGGGTTCTTGGTAAATCTGATGTTGCATCATTTGAGGTGTCAAGGAATTTTTGTTCTCACTTTTCAAGCAGAATGCATTTGTACAATGTCATATCACAGACAGTATCCATGATGATTTTTGTGTTCAATAACACGAACATTGATGACCAATTATTGGCACAACAACGATGAGTATTGTGACCAATCACTGACACAAACAAAGATGGGTATTGTGACCAATCACTGACGCAATCAAAGATGAGTATTGTGACCAATGACTGACACAAAGAAAGATGAGTATTGTGATTAATTACTGACACAAACAAAGATGAGTATTGTGACCAATGATTGACACAAACAAAGATGAGTATTGTGTAAAGATGAGTATTGTGACCAATGATTGGCACAAACAAAGATGAGTATTGCGATTAATTACTGACACAAACAAAGATGAGTATTGTGACCAATGATTCAGGCAATAGAGATGAGTATTGTGTTCAATGATTGACACAAACAATGATGAGTATTGTGATCAATGACTGACACAAACAAAGATGAGTATTGTGACCAATGATTCAGGCAATAGAGATGAGTAATGTGTTCAGTGATTGACACAAACAAAGATGAGTATTGTTACCAACGACTGACACAAACAATGATGAGTACTGTGACCAATGATTCAGGCAATAGAGATGAGTATTGTTTTCAATGATTGACACAAACAAAGATGAGTATTGTGACCAATGACTGGCACAAACAATGATGAGTATTGTGACCAATGATTGACATAAACAAAGATGAGTATTGTGACCAATGACTGACACAAACAATGATGAGTATTGTGACCAATGATTCAGGCAATAGAGATGAGTATTGTGTTCAATGATTGACATAAACAAAGATGAGTATTGTGTCCAATGACTGACACAAACAATGATGGGTATTTTGACCAATGATTGACACAAACAATGATGAGGACTGTGACCAATGATTGACACAAACAATGATGAGGATTGTGACCAATGATTCAGGCAATAGAGATGAGTATTGTGACAAATGACTGACACAAACAAAGATGAGTATTGTGACCAATGACTGACACAAACAATGATGAGTATTGTGACCAATGATTCAGGCAATAGAGATGAGTATTGTGTTCAATGATTGACATAAACAAAGATGAGTATTGTGACCAATGATTGACACAAACAAAGATGCGTATTGTGACCAATGACTGACACAAACAATGATGAGTATTGTGACCAATGATTGACACAAGCAATGATGAGTATTGTGACCAATGATTTAGGCAATAGAAATGAGTATTGTGTTCAGTGATTGACACAAACAAAGATGAGTATTGTGACCAATAACATCATATCATATCACAGACAGTATCCATGATGATTTTTGTGTTCAATAACACGAACATTGATGACCAATTATTGGCACAACAACGATGAGTACTGTGACCAATGACTGACACAAACAATGATGAGTATTATGACCAATGATTGACACAAACAAAAATGAGTATTGTGACCAATGATTGACACAAATAAAGATGAGTATTGTGATTAATTACTGACACAAACAAAGATGAGTATTGTGACCAATGATTCAGGCAATAGAGATGTGTATTGTGTTAAGTGATTCAAACAATAGATATGCGAATTGTGGTCAATGATTTAAACAACAAAAGAATTCTAGTCAATGATTCAAACAATTAAGTGTGTATTGTGATCAGTGCTTAAACAGTAGAGATAAGTATTGTGATCAAGGATTCAAATAATATTGGCGACTAATAAGCTCAATGATTGAAACAACACCGTGATGATGCAGTAATGTTTGATAAACGAAGTAAACGAATGTGAGATTTACCTCACTACTACAATTGATGTATGGATATTGTAAAAACTATTTTCCGACTGAAAGTTACCGGCAATTTGTTTGCAAAGATCCAATGAAACCATGCATTTGGCTTGTACTGCTAATTATTTCAGTGATAGTCTTGACTGTCTTTGCCTGCACACTATCCCAACACATGCATGTATCGTGATTGTAGACTGGAAACCAAATAATTTTAACAAAACTGAATAGCTGTTTATGAGATTAATAGCACGAGTGAAACCTTCAGATATTGGTACTCCGAGGACATTAATCTGTTGGGCAGCAACACAGTATCTGAAATCATAGCGCTAAGCTAGGGCACTTTCCATAGCATTTAAGCAATGCTATTTAGCACAACTATCACATATTTCTAAACTCCTATTTCAGAATATCATCAATATTCTATACAACCGATATCACAAATTCCCCAATAAAATCGAGTACCTCTTTTTTATTTACAATTGCGCACAAGCTGAGGAACCTGGCGCGGTTACATAATTGCCGCTGATTGATTGATCTAGCATAGCTATTTACCATCTGCAAATTAAAGGGGTTATGTTGTGACGAATTGCCAAAGGGCTGATGGCTTGATTAGCGTAAAACATTGTACAGAAGGGCAAATTCTGAACATTCGTCGAACGCTTTTTATGATAGATTGTTTCAACTTTTTCTCCTATTTCCCTGAAAATAGCGAGCTAATTTAAACAGTCGAACTAGGAGGGAAATCTTTGATTGACAAACGCTCTGGGAAGATGATCGTTGTTCGTTTCCGGCTCGTCTGAACTGTCTCGGGACACCGAATTCCGAATCAGCTCGCTGATAAAAGTAGCAATATTTGTTTATGTTGCTCCTAAACCACCCCAAAATAACCCCCGTGTCTATATTGAGTACTTCACAAGTTGTTCTGCGGGGAACTAGAGGTGTATGAGCGCGGTTTGCGCCGTTGGTTGGGGGCATTCCATTCAGTCCAGATTATGAAAACAGAAGTGCCACGTTTCAATTCTCAGAATTCTTCGCTTGAATTGCGACCCTTGGAGGCCTAGACTTGAAATATGCCCTAGCCGTCTAGTGACTGACAGTTAAGATAACTCACTTAGCTCAATGAAACACCACCCTGGTGGTAAAGAACGGCAATTGCTACTCTGCTGCTCTGAACGGATTTGCACGTACACCCACTACAACCGAATGCTAACAAGACACAAAGGTCGTTTGTATGGAAGTTAATTCATATACCTTCACCCAGCAAGATGAGTTGCCTTCAACTATGAACTATTCTGCGAAACATAATGAATTCCGTTAATCATCAAACAACATCTTTTACAATATTAATTACAAAATGTACTGATTTACTGTCATGTGAAAGAAAATGCACACCGTTACATATCAAAATCTTTATTCAGGGAACGTGACACATTCTTTCAACGGTGTCGCCCTTATATATCTGTTTTACCGTTTTACGGAGTTTTCTGTACACAACTTTGTAGATTTGGGGTTTTTCGGGGGTTTTTTTTGCTTGTATTTTCATGATCATGGCCAACATAAAATTGAACTGAATTTGGTCGTGACCCTTCCTTTCATACTTATTAAAACACATGTTGTAATGCATTTTCAGAAATAACATTATATGAAATGAATAAGAAAGTTTTCACTCGTTTTATTATGTATTTGCGATATTTTCTAATTTTTCATATCAGTTAATTCCAAAATATATTGATTCTAGGATATATTGCATGTTGCATTTTAATATTGTATAAAGGATTCTATAGAAATGGGATTACCTGAAAATGAATACCCGGAAACCATAACAAATGAAATTATGTATTATGAAACTAGTATATTCTTTGAATTTCGATGCGAGTGCATTGTATGTATCCGTGGTTCAGTGAATATGAGACTTGTAATTTGTAAGGATGTAAAACAGTTAGCATAACATGATGAAATGAGATACTCTGTACATGATATTCAAGCCAATACAATTACTCTGCAGCAATCTGCTATCGTATAACAACTACATATACAATTAAAATGAATTACGTAGGTTTAGAAAAATCTCGCGTGACGAAGTTTCAACATAACTAAGCAAATAATATCGTGATGAAATGACAGCATTTGAAATTGAAGTAATCAGTAGCCTGTGCCGATATGTTCATTATGTTCTTGTTGATTCTGACAGACGTCGAACCCTGCGTGTGAAACTACTGCAGTAGAGATGCATGAGAGCAATGCAAGAAATGGTGTGGAGGGAACTGTTTCCAGCGTTGCAGATGACCTGATGTTGCAGGATATCAAAGAGGAGCTTACCTATCAGGCAAGTTTGTCATCGACAAGTATATATTGGCACATGTGACCCAGGTGTTTGCATCATGTTTCAGTAGGGCCCGTAAGTAGGTCACGGCACTTCGCGAGACCTTAGTACTCCCGGTGACAAACATGCAACGCACACTTGGTCCGGTCTAGTATAGTCAGATGCTCGATGGGCATTTAGAAGTTGGAAGGTAACATAACAACGTATGGTATGGATTTACAACTTCTTTAATATTTACAACACAACGTTTTTCGGCGAATCTGGGGAATGAAGGGGCAAGAAGTAGCCGAGAAACGTCCATACCATATGTTGTTGTCATACCATACGTTGTTGCAATATTTGGCGGTCGCGCAATTTTGTACCAGAACTGGTTCTTGAATATCCACTTGTCACCGGAAATCTGGTACCGGAAATAAGCTGGGTCCCGTCTCGCATAGGGAGCCGGGAACCAGCTAACTACCAGGACTAGAGACTCGCCAGACTTGAAGCCCTAACATTCAAGAGTAGAAACACCCATAATTTGTCTGTTATGGAACAGGTATGTAAACGTTCCTGACTGTAATCTACGGAAAGGTGCCTTGGACTAGAGTGGTCCAATCTAACAGGTGTTGCTGCATGTTACACACACGTTGATTTCAATATATATTATTGTTACAGAAAGTCATTCAGAGAATCATCCAGCGCTACATCTTCGATATCCAAAGGGAAGCTGAGGTTACGGAAGGTGAGTTGCATTGATGATTACTTTCGCAAATTTTCTCTTAACAGGATAAGGGACAATTTATATGTCGTCAATTCGAAATTGTTATGTTTTCACCAGTGCCATACGAGGACGGAAGTTGTTTAAAGTGCCATACGAGGACTGGAAATCGATGTTATCATATTCCGTGAGAGTGAGAGCAATGTCTGAAATTTTAGACTGTTATATACTTATCAACGGAGTATGTCTCTTATGTTTTCTTGTTCAACCTGTTGAGGCTTTTCAACATTACTTTTTCAACATAGATGCACATATACTATGTACGGCTCTACCTTCGCTCTATCTGCATGCTTTAGCTAATGATATAAATAGCATCATTCTTAAAAACTTTCTACGATTAAAAAACGTAAGAAGCAACATATGTTTATATAAGAAGTTAATTCAGATGATATATTATGTGGCAGGCTCGTGTGCAAAACGTGTGAAACGTTTGGACAGTGAGTAGAGAACGGACGTTCATATGTGTAAGCACTGAAGAAAATGTGCTGTCTCTAATTCGTGAACATTCTTGGACATTCTTGAAATCCATTCCTGTGTTTCCATGAGAATCTGGATAGTGATACCAGTTACCATTTAGTGTAAGTTTGTCATTTACCTGCTGGTGACATAGAATTCTGAGAATTGAATCACGGACGTCATGACCAAGGAACTAGCAGGCTGCAATCAATTCTATATTTTCAATTTTGTCAGCCAGCGAAATAAACGTGCTTGAGGTTTTCGCCCAAAAGCGAAACATCTCGATCTGCGTCATATGGTGGTTTTCGTAGGTCGTTATATTTGTTTGTTTCTAGCTAACCCGCCCACGTTATCATTTACAGATGACTTCGAAGAAATCAAGCAGGACATCTCCAGCTTTAGATACGAAATGATAAACCAATGGAGGACAAGGGAGACTGTCCAAAATGACATGGCCAACCATATCAGCGCCATAAACAAACACTTGGATCTGTTGAAGCATGGGAAGCGAGCGCGCGACAGTATTACGGAAAACACAGAGGACTAAGTTTGTGAATGGCCTCCACACTGTCAACACATTGTGCGCTCATCATTCCTGTGGATGATTGTCATGTTTAATGCAAGAAGTTGCTGAACAGATATGTTAGATGACGATGTGAATGTAAAACCAATTAGTAAATGGTAGCCCTTTACACAGTCAAGTTTATGGGGTGAAGAGGTTGATAGTCAACTGATTTTGTTTGGAGCAGGAAAAATGCCCCTCACACGTTGACCAATTGTGTATGAACCCTACAGTGACATTTGAAACCCTGGCCAGATATTGTGATGTTTGCCTTATACACGTTGATGAAATATGCAAATGTATCTGAGATGTAAGCTTGCTCTGACGATAGTAAGTGAACCTGCGTGCACATTAGTCTCAGTCAGTGTTGTAATCGACTGGCGATACACGACCGTTTAACTCCACAACCTTCTTGAAACATGCACAATCAGTATTTGCATTTTTATACGTGGGCTATGTTTTGTCTGTTTTATCTGTTTCACGATACGATTAAACAACATAAACGCATTCTACGTTCACTCCCTGAAATATTAGGGACCTACCATTGACCCGTAAGGAGGAAAATGTGATAACTAAGGTATTGTTTTCAATTTATACAATATATGGAACAGATTTAAGTAATTATGCACTAAGAAACCGGGTCCCGATCCGCAAAGCGTTCGCAGCCTCAGGAACCAGTTATATTCTTAGACCAGTTATATTCTTAAACATGTCACAGCGCTCCGAACATTCTGTGGATCGGACCCCAGTGCTTCTACTTACTTTGTATTTTAGCTATTACCCCTTTGTAATTATGCCATTACAAACCTTAACACACTAATCGATTGAAAACGTGATTAATGGTTGGTCAATGAAATATGTTTTTACTTTCAAGACAATATATTTACTAAAGTTGTTTTTTTGTTTTTTTTTACCACAAAGGGTGATCTAGTTGATTGCCACTACATCAGCAGGTTGCCAGTGATTTTGTTTCGTTCGTTTGTAACCTGTTTCTTACATCTAGATGAAGGTGAACAGACCTATCATACAAATGTTGCTCACTGAAATATGTTTTGCTTTCAAAACAGTACATTTACCTTAGTTTTTTGGTTTTTATGACAAAGGGTGGTCAACTTGATTGCCACTACATTAACAGGTTGCCGGTGATTTTGTTTCGTTCTTCTGTGGTCTGTTTCTTACATCTAGATGAAGGTGAACAGACCTATCATACAAATGTTGCTCATTGACATCTGAAATCTGTCACGTGTGGAAATCACTGGTGATGTTACTTGTAAGTACATGAATGGTGTCTTGTACCTTTTGTTATGCTACACATAATCTGCTTGCGATGTTACATACTATCAAACCAAAGATAACAGGATAATGTTGTAGTAATCCGTACCGCTTTTACATTTGAAACATATATATTTATATCAATCTAAAGATTGCTGACCCTTATATCAAATGACACTTTTGCACAAATGACTGTTCTTTATAGTTCCCAACTGTCGTTTTTCATCCATCTAACAATATCAAGACAAGGTATGGTAGTCACAGGGTCTCGATGATACTCCATTACTACCGAAGTCAGTGAACCATTACATTTGATGACATGTCTCAGTATGTGACTCAAGAGTTGAATGACCAAAGTAACACAGAAAGATAAGAGGCACACAGTGGATTAATGGTCTTGGATTATACACTTTTCAAACGGTATATTTCTGGTATGACAGGGACCTGAAAGCAATTATTAAATGCGTTACCTTATCTTAGGCATGATAAAGAATTTCTTTTTTATTTAAGACACTGTTTTGCTGATAATCGTTTATAAATACTACGCACTGTTTTATACTTGATAACTGTTATTTGCTCAGATTGTGAAGAACTGATGTTATTGTAAGCGTGCTTTCTGTTCGGATGAACTGACCAACAGGCTTTATGCCTGACCTTATTCATGCCGATTGAAGTCTATTTTTGTATGACTAACATTAAAAGTGCCTATTTAAAATTAAAAGAAAACGAAAAGTATATGTGAAATCTGAAACCATATTTCCATTTCACATTAGTTACACGTCTTCCTTCAACTTCGTACATGTACATATTTGGTTAAAACTCAAGCTTGGTCTAAAACCTCCTCAAATCGATATATCATGAGACTGGAATATGTTGTATAATTGACTATTAAGAAATTAGTGGGTTTTTTTAAATTAACGCCATTGTGTGTGTGAATATCGATGTTTGTTTTTGTGCTTATGTTTGTAAATAGGTGTGTTATTTATCAACTAACCTTTGCTTTGTTGTAATGGAATCTCCTCGCTAGGAATTATCGGAATATCTCGTTCCTTATCAAAAGACTTTTTATCGAGACAATTCATTGATATTACGTTCAATAATTCTTTGTATGCTACCCGTCCTTCGTTTGTAATCCATAGTGTGAAACACTCTTTGCTTGAACGTGGCTGTTCCGGATGGAATCGCCTTTGAAGTATAACTACCTGTGAAATAATACTAAACCAATACTATAAAACGATAACACGTTAATACAAATACAAATTTGATCTATTAAATGTGTTTGTCATTGAATATTAACATTGTATGCATTGTGGGTTGGTGGCGTATTGCTAGGAGCTTGGTGAGCAAAGGGACATCCCTTTCTGTGATCTGTGATTTTTTATCTGTGATTTCTGACAATATCCATCTATGTACATCCAAGAATTGTAAATATTTGTTTGTGAATTTAATCTGACAATATTTGTTAGGAAAGCTGTTTGGCTTTATCTCCATTTAAGATTCCATGTACATTAAAAGTCGTTGCCTTTCTGTCTGCAAAGGCGTATTTACCTGCAATTGTGATAACAGGTAAAAAAATAAAAATTAAATCATTAACTTTGCTTAAGTGATGATTCAATTATTTTGCCGCGTACTACAAACTCCAGAAATAACCAAGTCTGACACTTGGACTACACTCGTCCAATGAACATGTCTTTAATGTTTATAAAAGTAGTTAATGGTTGTTTCACGTTTTGGAAAGCACAGCAAAGAAAAGTGCCTTTTCTCTGCCAAAGTATCGGAATGGAAGGCGAAATATTGTCTCATTTACTTAAGCGTGTACAATATTACATATATATTTATACATTTTGTAACATTTCATGCCAAAAGGGGTTTCGATGCATGACACCCAAACCTATGCATATTTGTGTCTCGCAGACATGCCAGGATCCGATGACCATGAGATCGTATCCCAGATTTGACGAAGCTTCGATCGTACCCTATGTTTTACCGTGTTTTACTAAGGTCGTAAGACATCTGCCCCATGTCTCGCTTTGAGCTCCCAATTTAGGTTGACACACCCTCTTAAGTCTTAAATGCTTTTCAAACTTTTGTTGTATGAACCAGATTTAATTCTATGGTTTTAGGATCCATATTGACAGTATAAATAAGTTTGGTTGTGATGCCACCTTAACCAATGGGTACGACTTCCGCCCGTACCCCCTAATTTTAACGATGGTACGACTTCCGCCCGTATCCCCCTAAATTTTAACGATGAGGATTCAGGTGATATGATTTGACTAGAATGAAATTTAAAGGAGGATACGGGCGGAAGTCTTTCAAAGCATGGTTCCCGCAATATCACTGCAGTGAATAACAGAAATGGGCTGCACATATTGTACCCATTTGGAAAGTCGAACCCAGTCTTCGGCGTGATGAGCGAACACTTGAACCACTGGACTGCGGCAATGCCTACACATTATAATAAGGAGACTTTATATATATGTTTTACAAGTATGTAAATTGTTTTTATGCTTTTTTATATCTTTATCTTAGATACGTTATTATGAGTTGTTCTTTTTGTTTCATTTTTCTTGTTTCATTAGAAGACAACGTTTGAATTAATCCACCAAAAGAAAGAGTGCGTATGTGTAAAGGTGATGGTTGACAAAGAAACAAGATAATTGATGTTTTTTAAACCTTTTTTGTTCGTATTTTAAGTAAGGGTTTTGTCTTTCATGTGCTATAACAAGAAATAATTTTGCACTGCAATATAACTTCTACAAATATGCCATGTCAGTTTGGAGGTTGGCAGATTTCCAATGTTAAATAAACTATGTCAACTTACTGACGAATCTGTTCTCTGTACATGCTCTATATATACAATGAAAAAACGTAATATTCCGTTTTGGGGAGATATTGTTTGGGAACTAAGTTTTATAACTGTACATTTGTGGTGTGTACTCCTGTGCGTATAATAATAATAATAATAATAATAATGCACATTTATAATGCGCCTTTTCCACGCCCTTGGGTATGCTCAAAGCGCTACAAAGATGAAGATGGGTGAAGTTATGAGAAGTATACTGAGAAAAGGTGGGTTTTCAGTTTTGCTTTAAAACTATCAAAACTGTCAGAGTCTTTGATGTCATATGGAAGAACATTCCAGAGGGCCGGTGCTGTGTAGGAGAAGCTGCGGTGTCCGAAAGATTTCAGTTTGTAGGAGGGTATCACAAGAAGATTCTGAGAGTTGGAACGGAGACTGCGGGCAGGTACATATGGGTGAAGCAGGTCAGAGAGGTAGGAAGGGGCCAAGCCATGGAGACATTTGTACGTCAGGAGAGAATTTTGAAATCGATTCTTGCCTTGACTGGAAGCCAGTGGAGTTCTTTAAGGACAGGAGTGATGTGGACACGTTTAGAAGTTCTACTGATAATGCGGGCAGAGGTGTTTTGAATCCTCTGCAGTTTATCAATCAGATTGGAGTTGATGCCAGAAAGAACACTGTTACAATAGTCGAGCCTGGATGTTACTAGAGCTCGAACAAGGGCTTGAGTTGCTGCAGAAGTCAAGTACTGGCGAATGTTGCTGATCGACCTGAGATGGAAGAAGCATGTTTTGCTCACTTGGTTAACATGGGCATTGAACGTCAAAGAAGAATCAATGTGAACGCCAAGATTCCTCACAACATCTGATGGACGGATATCCGCATCTGCAACTTTGAGGGTGACAGCATCCACCTTGCTTAGTTGTTGTCTTGTGCCCACAAGGAGTGCTTCGGTTTTCGTGTCATTCAGCTTGAGCTTGTTTGTAGTCATCCATGACTTTATGTCTAGTGTACAGTCAGCGATGCGTTGAAGAGACTCATTCAACTCTGATGGGTGAAACGATTCCAGAAGCTGGGTGTCATCAGCATAAACATGATGAGACATATCATGATCACTGACAATGTATCCAACATGCCCTGTGTACAACACAAACAGAACCGGGCCAAGAACCGATCCTTGGGGCACTCCACAGGAGACAGCCGCAGTTGGAGAGCGCTCTCTGCCCACAAGGACCGATTGATGCCGACCTGTCAGGTAAGAGGAAACCCACTGAAGGACAAGGTCACTCAGTCCATAATGATGCTGCAATCTAGTCAGGAGTTTAGGGTGGTCAACGGTGTCGAAAGCCGCGGATAAGTCCAACATGACCAGAGCTGAAATCTTACCCTCGTCAGTGGCACGTTGAAGTTTGTCAGTTACATGAAGCAGTGCTGTCTCTGTACTGTAGTACTGCCGGTAGGCAGACTGGAATGAATCAAGGAGATCATGACTTAACAGATGTTCTTTGAGACAGGAGTGAACTGCTTTCTCAATGATTTTGGATATGAAAGACAAGTTTGAGACAGGCCGAAAGTTTCTCAGATCTTGAGGATCCAAGCCAGACTTTTTCAATAGTGGTCTGACCACCGCCCCCTTGAAACTGTTTGGGAACAGACCGTTCTGAAGACTTATATTGACAATCTTAGTGATGGGTGAAATCAGTAGGTCCAGATGCTTTATTAGAAGTTTGGTTGGAATGGGGTCAGAGTCACAAGAAGTGGGTTTTGATGAACGAATGAGTTGTTCTATTTCCTTGGGACTAAATGTTCTGAAATATGACAGGGGGTCACCTTCAAACATTGGTTCACTGTAATCGCCATCACAGGCAAGACCATGACGAATTTTCTCAATTTTTGCGATAAAGAAGGAATTGAACGAGTTTGCCAGTTCCTTCTGTTCCTCTGCTGGAGACTGAGTATCTTGTTCTCGTCCCTTTCCAAGCAGTTTGCCCATGAGCCGATAAAGGGATGCTGGCTTACCCATGCTGTCGGTTATGCTCTTGAGACAATAGTTCCTTTTAGCCGAAATTATCAATCGTCTGGTATCATTGCAACACTGCCGATATATTTGCCGATGTATTTCTAGCCGAGTACTGCGCCATTTTCTCTCTGCTCTGCGCCGTAGACACTTCGAGTGACGTACAGCCTCGTCATACCATGGGGCATGAGGACGAAGGATAACCTTCTTCTCAACTGTAGGAGCGTGCTTATCCAGAAGTGATGTAAGAGTATCACAGAAGAGTTGAACAAGTTCATCAACGTCAGAAGGAGGATCACTCAGTAATTTAGAGGTCAGTAAATCAAGCCTGAAAGTCTCGGATGGAATTTTACTGATGTTTCGACAAGGTAAAACCAATCGCTCATTCTCTGGCTTTGCCAGCTTTAAGTTGAAGAAGACACTGAAGTGGTCCGAAATCTGCTGGTCCTTGACCTGAACGTCACCAACAAGTTTGAGATCACTGTGTGTGATAACCCAGTCCAGAATATTTCCGGACTTATGAGTTGGCATGATGACATGCTGAGTCAACGAGTGAGAGTTCATGAGCTTGACAAACTTCTTTACCTCTGGTTTTTCCTGAGAATTGAAATGTATGTTAAAATCACCAAGGTAAATTGTACAGCTTCTGGAGTGTGATGCAAACAGGGCAGATAACTCTTGATGAAAGTCTTTGTTTGACAGTTTGTTTTGACGGAGGGTGGGGACGATAAATACAGACCAGTCTCACAGTAGTCTGTCCAGATGTCAACATTACCTCCATCTTTCAAAAGATTTAAGACTACTGTTTAAATCTGTAAGACGAATTGTGAGTGTTTTCCTGTAGAGAATCGCAAGACCACCACCTTTAGAGTCGAGTCGTGGATGATGCACGAAGGAATGAGACATTGGCGTCATTTCAGCTATCGTAGTCTCATCACCAACATTCCTCAGCCAGGTCTCTGTGAGAATTAGCACATCAATATCATCATCAATGATCATATCAAAGATATCTACAGGTTTATTACGAGATGACTGGGCATTCCAAAGGCACATTCTAAGACATTTTGGGGGAGCATGAGGGTGTACTTGGATGAGATTGTTGTGGTTAGCACCACGACAGGACACAGTTGTTGAAACATTTGGGAAAACATTGTGACACACAGCAATTTTCCTTTTAATTTTCCTTCCTGCTCTGTTTCCTCTCTTGGTTCTCTTGCTGACTGAGATCCCAGCATTGCGTAATGTTGTCAGGAGTGAGGCGTCGATATGATGATGTAAGACTCCACTCCCACCCGGGGCACAGGGTGAGCAACCTGGGCTGGCTGGTTGATTGAGAGACAAAAGATCTTCCCTGCTGTAGACACCATATAGGTGAGGTTGATTAACAGTCATTGTGATCTGGGTGCTTTGGGCTTGGGGAGAGATTGATAGCCAAGGCCAGAATGTGAATATTCCCATACACAGTAATGTGAAAAACATCAAATAACTCCACATATTGACAGTTTTGAAGTCTGAAATTTCACACAAATGATCATGGTAATGTTAGGGACATCTCTGACAAATTTTGTCAGTGTAGCAGGTATATATCCACAAAAGTATCAACAGATTGCGGCTGCCTAGCGCGACCAGCGAAAAATAACTTTTACCGTGGGTGACCGTGTTTGGCAGCTTGACTCCTGAGAGTTTCTAGGACCTCAGTCCTGCCCCACAACGAAGCACACATGATACATGTGCTCTCACCTTAGGCAAGTGAGTTTGCTCAAGATTGCGCCAAGAAATCAGGAGGTACCAAACCAAGGGCACCGAGAACAATGGGGAACCTGATGACAGTGTACTTTGGATGCAAGCGAGACATTTCAAAGGCGTGGTCCGCATATTTAGCGTTGCTGTCAAAAGGGACAGAAAATTCAATGATATAAATAAATTCATTGGCTTTATCAAAAAGGACAAGATCAGGTTTGTTGGCTGGAATTCTTCTGAGGCTATATATGGGCCTATTCCACAGAGGTTTGAAAGCAGCATTTTCCATGACGCCCTGGACATGTTAAGGGTCGTACCATGGATGGACCTCAGAGTCAAAGCCACAGGCATGGCGGAGACGGTAGTAAAAGCAACGAACCATGCCATTAATGTCTTTTAAGATAATTTGTACCAAACAAGGCATGCACTGACAAGGTGTTGGACAGTCTGCGTAAATTCATTAGACAGTCAACATTTCATTTTAATATTTCCTTTAATAATTACATTTAAGCGATTGCGAGTGGGAAGTGACTGGTCCTGAGGAGCAAAAAGAAAGCCCTCAGTTTATCAGCCATCACTGTACCGTCCAGCAGTACACTGCCATCAACAAAATCAACCTCAAATTTCAGATTCTGTCCAACAACATTGGCACGCTTAAAATAACTGTGGAATACCCTGCTTTCATCATGAGTCTTGACATGCACCAGAGGATAAATAAACCGATAAATAACCATGTGCAGAACTACACACTACAATTCTATCGTGAAGCGTCTCCACATTAATCAAACCGCGACCTCTCGAAGTGATTGGCATATATAAACGATTGAGAGAGGAACAAGGGTGGTGGGCTCTGTTATCAGACATGATCCTTCTGGACAGGCTATCAAGACTCTGGATATCTTGTTTTGTCCAATCAACTAGTCCAAAAGAATAGGAAAGGAATGGCACAGCAAAAGTATTGGTGGCTTTGACCTTGTTTAGAGCATTCAGCTCTGAGCTCCAGATTTTCTTTGAGCGAGATTTATACTCAACCCGAAGTTTTTCTTAAACCTAGCTATAGGCATTCTGGAGCTTGTCCCGAACTTGCATTCCAAGATAGGTGTAGGCTTGATCTTCCACAAGATGATCAATAACACCCCCCCCCCCCTCCCCTTGTAGCTTGACCGATCCATCATCAATTACATTGCCATGCTTCAAATGGAGACAATTACATTTGTCGAGTCCAAATGCCATGCCAATATCATCACATATTGGACTATAGGACTCGACAAGAAGAACCTGGGTTTTTTTCAAATTGGCATCTCCTTTGGCAAGAAGCTCGATGTCATCCATGTAAAGGAGATGAGTAAGCAGTGTTGGGGATCTGTGCTGAGGAGGTCAGGGATGTTAACCCTCCTGTTTACTTAGCAGAAGGTCAAAGGATTTAAAGACACGCATATCTTGCAGAAAAACGCCAATTTGCCGGGGTAAATTTTACAGTGAATATTGGTGTGTTGCTGTATAGCTCAGTGATAAAAATCAGACTGAAAATATGTCTGTTACTGTTTTAAACTTAATTTAAACTCAAACGGCTTTTGACAAAACGGCTATTTGCAATTGGAATGTTGGGAGACAGGTCATTGTTGCAGGAGAGCCTAACGCTTCACAGTCAGCAATTACCAGATTGTAATCATGATATCGACAGACAAATAACTTTGATGACAGACTTCGAACAGAACAAAGAAATTAGCGAAAGATCAAACATAGTATCAAGAGAGGACGATTGCTGATAATTTTTAACCAACGACAAGAATGATTTGTAGGCAGGAAGAACGTTGTCCCCTTTAAGGTTGACGGATTCCAAATCCCAGTAATTTTTGTGCCTCCCCCAACACCCCTGTCATTTTATGTTTAACAAAGGTTTGACTATTACGTGTCATGTACATACCCAGTGGTTGGTCATCAGGCAGACTCTTATTTAATGCAGTTATTTGCATGCCCACATGAGTGCTACAATATTACAACATAATGTTATAGAGTATGTTGTGTTCAAGAGGTTTCTGTGTATTAAGCAATGCCGTTTCCACGAGGGATGAAAACAATCTGCATCACAGTTATACAATCGTTGAGCAAGGAAATGCTATAGTTGATCGTGACACAATAGTGTATCATAACAAGTACTATACTTGATCACAGTAATAATTTTGTATTATCAGACTAAGCAACTATGATTAAGTAACGGGAAATTTCGAGCAGGATTTCAGGACACGTATAGTAATGTGGTTATATAGGAATTTATTCATTTTTTGGTCCACCATCTTTTACTGGACACCGAAAGTAATGTGGTTACATAGGAATTTATTCATTTTTGGTCCACCATCTTTTATGTTTCTAGAGTTGACAGTATCTGTTGCAATATCATAATATTGAAATTGGACTAAGATATCACTCTGCACATCGTCCCTTGCAACACATATATAGACGGCACAGTGCTTTGTAAGTCAGAAAAATATGAAAGTTTGTAACAGTGTTCGGTGTTGCAGGATGCTTACAAATTGTTTAAGGTCATAGTCTTGATTAAAAGAAATACAGTAAACGCAGTAAGTTTGTACCGAACACAATACCTCCCCGTTAAAGTAGTACTGTAACTTAGTTTATGTTATTTTACACACTTGCTTTCCATCCAGTTCCCCATGACTTCCTGCTAATTTTGACTGTGTGTGTGGACTAAAGTGGACTTCATTCTTGCTACAAGGGTCAGAAATCCTAACGATAACACATACCACCGGTCACATGGATTGTGTAAAAATGTACAGTTAAACTTACTGCTGTAATGAGGCAGCAACAGACGTTGTACAGCAATGTTTCACCTGGTATACATTGTACCTGTAGAGGGCAGTGGTGTGCTATATATATAGATTTGTGCTATAAACTTAATTGCATCTAGTGGCGCTGAGAACAAAGTAGAATGATCTGAAATCATCTTCTGGAAGCATCTGCCATCGAGATTATTGTGGAATTTTCTAGGCTTTTTCTCGGGTATATACGGGGAGCGAGTTATTGCCTCTCATCTCACATTATGCTTCCGGTCGTCAGAAAACTAGTATTGTTTGTGATGATAATATCCTGCGAGGCCTAGTTGCCAGATGGGTGCTGTTACTGAGAGGTGACAGAAAGACAGATTCTATTGGAATATATGGCCCGGAGGCCAACAGTACAATGTAAATATATTGTAATGTACACAGTGACAGCGCTACCTTGCAATACGACGTAAATAGCATACCATAGATAGGCAATGTTAAGTGAAATACACAGTTATTGCCGATTTGATCTATTGCGATTTATATGGTATAGTAATAAGACTAACTTGTACAGTAGTTGCACGTCATTCGTTGTTAAAACAGCAATAAACTTTTCTTTTGATGGTTGTCTACATAGATAAAAAGGTAAGTATGTATATCTTAAACATTAATATTGAGGACGTTCTAAAAGTATATGGTATTCATCCTCTGTGACGTTACAATGATCACAAGTGGTAATTTGATCATACGGGTGTTTATGACCTTAAAATCATGGCCATTACATCTGAACATATAATTCAGGTTTGATAAAGGATTTAAACTCAGCATAACAACTAATACTACTTGAAGAACGGAACCATTCCTGCTGGTATATATCTTTACATCGTTGTTTGAACATTTTAAAAAAGGAATCCCTGTCGCCAACATATCGTGGGATCCATACATGGCCAAATCCACATCGAAACAATAATTCACGTACAGATGAGACCCAGTTTATATTTCCCGTACCATCTAATTTCTTTAAAAGTTCATAACTGTTTCTGGATATTCTGTTAAGAGGTTGTCTGATCAATCTTAACCAAAACGAGCATTGATGACTAGAGGGAAGCGTACACTTTCCGCTAGTATAATTTTATTAGCAGCTTTATATCCACTTTTCAAAATGAATATACAGAATTTAGTATATTCTTGTTACTTTTAATCCCCCAAACTTCCGATCCATATAAAAGGATTGGCTGGATTTTTCCGTCAAACAATTTGAATGAAGACTCAATGTGAAAATTCATATATTTACCATTAGAACGCTTCACAACGTGTAGTGCTGTGAGGTAAATTCTACCATCATTGTCCTCATTGCTATAATCAATGCTGGTGGGTTTTACTCAGCCTGCCTCTCAATTTTCATTGTCACCCTAGTTTGAACTGTCATAGTGATACCTTTGTACTGAACTGGTATTGATTTCTTGAATCAGGTAATGTTAGAATACAATTGTTAAATACATCACATTTCTTAGCTGCTTGTGTTGGTTTTATGCATGGTTCACTCACGGACTGATTCCCGGTTAACGTCCTAGTTTCAACTTGGGAATCAACAGGTAACACTGTCAATATCAATAAAATTGGTCCATAAAAACAAGCAAATAACTTTTTTTTAAATCTACGTTAATAAAAAACAACAATTAGTGAACAAATCGTTTAAGAAGAAATTTACAGTAAACTCAGAAAACAGTAACTCCTAGCCGCTGATGTATTCTAGTGCGTGAGTGGTTGCTGGCCTCGTTTAGGACAGAAAGTAAAAGTGTTTCATGACACTGACACAACCCATTAGCTATATTAGGTAATAGATCATAGGGTAATATTTGGAATGAAGAGACACCACAACGCAGTATCATTTTCTTATTTCGCAGTCAGGAAATTTGCACATTTTCCGAGTAACTTCGCGTGAACTACGTAGGATGTTTGAGATAAGTAACGTGTTTGTTTCTGGGTAACAGCGGAAAAACAACACAGAACAACTGCGGATTTCCCCCAGGATGTCTTGTGAAACTAGACGTCCCTTTGATTGGACTAATTAGGTGTATCGTCACAGGGCGTTGGTACAAGCGATAGGACGACATTACATTCCTTAAAGTTTAAAAGTTGACAATGATGACGTATTTGTCGCGTGTTGTGTGTTATTTCATTTATTATCAGAACATCACCCGATTCCTACTTGAATTCTACAACTCAATTATCGGTAAATATGAATAAGTAAATGTGAGTTGCATATAAATTATAAAGTAGGAAATGACTGTCTGTTCAATCCTCTTTGTTTTTAGATTTACGGTTGAGGTGACACGGGTCTCAACGTCGCGGACAAGGTTAATGTACATATAATGTAACATGCGTTTGTGCGTGCGTGTGTGCGTGCGTTCGTGCGCGCGCGCGCGCGCGCGCGTGTGTGTGTGTGTGTGTGTTGCTTTCGATTATGACCAGTCACAGGTTATAATGTATACCCAGTCAGGTACATGACGACCCAGGCAGACACATGACCACCCAGCCAGACACATCGCCGACCTTTAATGTTGAGTACCAGACAGGGCAGCAGTCAGTACCATGTTTAACGCCTTTTCGTGTGAAGCGGCCCGGGGATCGAACCACCGACCACCAATATCTGAGCAACACTCTGACCATTGGACCACATTTGATTGCAATTGTGTGCTCGTCCGTACTTTGAAGGAAAGTAATATTTCACGGGGCACCAATGAGGGAATAACTATAAGGGAATCGAACCCGTAGAACCCAGCCGTTTTACCAATATACTAGCAGTGTGCCGCTCAAAATATTATATTGTGAATTTGTACGAATTTTTATTTAACACATAATAGCTCTGCCAAAACTGAATAAGAGCAGATGTAATCAGTAAATACAACCTTGGGGTTCAAGAAGTCAAGAAATCAAATTACCCCCTGAAATTACAGGGAGTAATATGGATACTGTTACTACTAATTGTGGCAGTGTACAGGTAATTACACTGATGTATAGTACACGCTAATGTGGAGTAGACATTATTGTAAAGAGTACACTGATGTGAAGTAGACAATAATGTGAAGTAGACACATTAGTGTCTACTCCACATTAGTGCCCACTATACATTAGTGTCTACTCCACATTAGTGTCTACTTCACATTAGTGTCTACTCCACATTAGCGTCTACTATTCATTAGTGTCTATTCCATATTAGCATCTACTTCACATTAGTGTCTGCTCCACATTAGCGTCTACTATACATTAGTGTCTACTTCACATTAGTGTCTACTTCACATTAGTGTCCACTCCACATTAGCGTCTACTATACATTAGTGTCTACTTCAGGGCGGTGGGGTAGCCTTGTGGTTAAAGCGTTGGCTCGTCACGCCGAAGACCCGGTTTCGATTCCCCACATGGGCACAATGTGTAAACCCCATTTCTGGTGTCCCCCGTCGTGATGTTGCTGGAATATTGCTAAAAGCGGCGTAAAACTAAACTCAGTCAGTCAGTAGTGTCTACTTCACTTTAGTATCTACTTCACATTAGTGTCTTCTCCATATTAGTGTCTACCTCACATTAGTGTCCACTTCACATTAGTGTCTATTCCATATCAGCGGCTACTTCACATTAGTGTCTACTTCACATTAGTGTCTATTCGTTATTAGTATCTACTTCACATTAGTGTCTACTTCACATTTGTGTCTACTTTACATTAGTGACTACTCCACATTAGTGTCTACTATGTATTAGTGTCTACTTCACATTAGTGTCTATTCCAAATCAGCGTCTACTTCACATTAGTGTCTACTTCACATTAGTGTCTATTCCATATTAGTGTCTACTTCACATTAGTGTCTACTTCATATTAGTGTCTACTTTACATTAGTGACTACTCCACATTAGTGTCTACCATGCATTAGTGTCTACTTCACAGTAGTGTCTACTCCATATTAGTGTCTACTCCACATTAGTGTCTACTTCATATTAGTGTCTATTCCATATTAGTGTCTACTTCACATTAGTGTCTACTTCATATTAGTGTCTATTCCATATTAGTGTCTACTTCACATTAGTGTCTACTTCACATTAGTGTCTATTCCATATTAGTGTCTACTTCACATTAGTGTCTACTTCACATTAGTGTCTATTCCATATTAGTGTCTACTTCACATTAGTGTCTACTTCATATTAGTGTCTACTTTACATTAGTGACTACTCCACATTAGTGTCTACCATGCATTAGTGTCTACTTCACATTGGTGTCTATTCCATATTAGTGTCTACTCCACATTAGTGTTAACTATACATTAGTGTTTACTTCTCATTAGTGGCTACTTCATATTAGTGTCTATTCCACATTAGTGTCTGCTATACATTAGTGTCTACTCCACATTAGCGTCTACTATCCATTAGAGTTTACTTCTCATTAGTGGCTACTTCACATTAGTGTCTACTCCACATTAGTGTTTACTTCTCATTAGTGGCTACTTCACATTAGTGTCTACTCCACATTAGTGACTACTCCACATTAGTGCCTACTATGCATTAGTGTCTACTTCACATTGGTGTCTACTCCATATTAGTGTCTACTTCACATTAGTGTCAACTATACATTCGCGTCTACTCCACATTAGTGTCTACTATGCATTAGTGTCTACTTCACATTAGTGTCTCCTCCACATCAGCGTTTACTATACATTCGTGTCTACTTTACATTAGTATCTACTTCACATTAGTGTCTGCTTCACATTAGTGTCTACTTTACATTAGTGACTACTCCACATTAGTGTCTACCATGCATTAGTGTCTACTTCACATTAGTGTCTACTCCATATTAGTGTCTATTCCACATTAGCGTCTACCATACATTAGCGTCTATTCCATATTAGTGTCTACTATACATTAGTGTCTCCTCAACATCAGCGTTTACTATACATAAGTGTCTACTATATATTAGTTTCTTCTTCACAATAGTGTCTACTCCACATTAGCGTCTACCATACATTAGCGTCTATTCCATATTAGTGTCTACTATACATTAGTGTATACTCCACATTAGTGTCTCCCCCACATCAGCGTTTACTATACATTAGTGTCTACTCCACATTAGTGTCTACTTTACATTAGTGTCTACTCCACATTACCGTGTAGTCCACATAAGTGTCTAATTCACATTAGTGCCTACTCGCCATTAATGTCTACTTTACATTAATGTCTACTCCACATTAGTGCCTACCCTACATTAGTGTTTCCTCCACATTAGCGTCTATTCCATATTAGTGTCTACTATACATTAGTGTCTACTCCACATTAGTGTCTATTTCACATTAGTGTCTACTCCACATTAGTGTCTACTTCACATTAATGTCTACTCCACATTAGTGTCTACTATACATGAGTGTCTACTATACATTAGTCTTAACTTCTCATTAGTGGCTACTTCACATTAGCGTCTACTCCACGTTAGTGTCTACTTCACATTAGTGTCTACTCCAGATTAGTGTGTACTCCACATTAGCGTCTACTATACATTAGTGTCTACTCCACATTAGTGTCTACTTCACATTAGTGTCTATTTCAAAATAGTCTCTACTTCACATTAGTCTCTACTCCACATTAGTGTGTGCTCCATAATAGCGTCTCCTATACCTTAGCATCTATTCCATATTAGTGTCTTCTACACCACATTAGTGTCTACTCCACATTAGTATCTACTTCACATTAGTGTCTACTCCACATTATTGTCTACTTCACATTAGTGTCTACTCCACATTAGTGTCTACTATACATTAGTGTCTACTATACAATATTGTCTACTCCACATTAGCGTCTACTATACAATAGTGTTTACTTCTCATTAGTGGTTACTTCACATTAGTGTCTACTCCACATTAGTGTTTACGCCACATTAGTGTGTACTCCATATTAGCGTCTAATAACAATTAGTGTCTACTTCACATTAGTGTCTACTCCACATTAGCGTCTAATATACATTAGTGTTTACTCCACATTAGTGCGTGATCCATGTTGCCGTCTGCTAAACATTAGCATCTATTCCATATTAGTGTCTTCTACATCACATTAGTGTCTACTCCACATTAGCGTATACTCTACATTAGTGTCTACTTCACATCAGTGTCTACTCCAAATTAATGTCCACTTTGCATTAATGTCTACTCCACATTAGTGTCTACCCAATAGTAGTGTCTACTCCACATTAGTGTCTCCTCGGCAGTAGTGTTAACTTCACATTAGTGTCTACTCCACGTTAGCGTCAACTATACAATAGTTTCTACTTCACATTAGTATCTACTCCACATTAGCGTTTACTACACATTAGTGTCTACTTCAAATTAGTGTCTACTCCACATTAGTGTCTATTTTACATTAGCGTCTACTTCACATTAGTGACTACTTCACATTAGTGTTTACTTCACAGTAGTGTCTACTCCACATTAGTGTCTTCTATACATTAGCGTTTACTACACATTAGTGTCTACTTCACATTAGTGTCTACTCCACATTAGTGCCTACTATACAATAGTGTTTTCTTCTCATTAGTGGCTACTTCACATTAGTGTTTACTTCACATTAGTGTCTACTATACATTAGTGTCTACTCCACATTAGCGTCTACTATACATTAGTGTTTACTTCTCATTAGTGGCTACTGCACAATAGTGTCTACTCCACATTAGTGTCTACTTCACATTAGTGTCTACTCCAGATTAGTGTCTACTTTACATTAGTGTTTACTTCTCATTAGTGGTTACTTCATATTAGTGTCTATTCCACATTAGTGTCTACTATACATTAGTGTCTACTCCACATTAGCGTCTACTATACATTAGTGTTTACTTCTCATTAGTGGCTACTCCACATTAGTGTCTACTCCACATTAGTGTTTACTTCTCATTAGTGGCTACTTCACATTAGTGTCTACTCCACATTAGTGACTACTCCACATTAGTGCCTACTATGCATTAGTGTCTGCTTCGCATTGGTGTCTACTCCAGATTAGTGTCTACTTCACATTAGTGTCTACTCCACACTACCGTGTAGTCCACATCAGTGTCTACTTGACATTAGTGTCTCCTCGCCATTAGTGTCTACTTTACATAAGTGTCTACTCCACATTAGTGCCTACCCCACATTAGTATGTACTCAACATTAGTGTCTCCTCGGCCAGAGTGTCTACTCCACATTAGTGTCTACTCCACATTAGCGTCTACTATACATTAGTGTCTACTCCACATTAGTGTCTCCACTACATTAGCGTCTATTCCATGTTAGTGTCTACTATACATTAGTGTCTACTCCACATTAGTGCCTATTTCACATTAGTGTCTACTCCACATTTGTGTTTACTTCTCATTAGCGTCTACTATACATTAGTGTCCAATTCACATTAGTGTCTTTTTCACAATAATGTCTACTTCACTTAAGTGTATACTCTACATTAGTGACTACTCCACATTAGCGTGTACTATACATTAGTGTCTACTTCACATTAGTGTCTACTCCAAATTAATGTCTATTCCATATTAGTGTCTACTATACATTAGTGTCTACTCCACATTAATGCCTATTTCACATTAGTGTCTACTCCACATTAGTGTCTACTTCACATTAGTGTCCACTCCACATTTGTGTCTACTATACATTAGCGTCTACTATACATTAGTGGCTACTTCTCATTAGTGGCTACTTCACATTAGTGTCTACTCCATATTAGTGTTTACTTCTCATTAGCGTCTACTATACATTAGTGTCTAATTCACATTAGTGTCTACTCCACATTAGTGTCTTTTTCACAATAATGTCTACTTCACATTAGTGTCTACTTCACATTAGTGTCTACTTCACATTAATGTCTACTCCACATTAGTGTCTACTATACATTAGTGTCTACTATACATTAATGTTTACTTCTCATTAGTGGCTACTTCAGATTAGCGTCTACTCCATATTGGTGTCTTCTTCACTTTAGTGTCTACTTCACATTAGTTGCTACTTCACATTAGCATCCACTCCACGTTAGTGTCTACTTCACATTAGTGTCTACTCCAGATTAGTGTGTACTCCACATTAGCGTCTACTATAAATTAGTGTCTAATTCACATTAGTGTCTACTTCACATTAGTGTCTACTTCACATTAGTGTCTATTTCACAATAGTGTCTACTTCACATTAGTGTCTACTCCACATTAGTGTCTATTTCACAATAGTGTCTACTTCACATAAGTGTCTACTCCACATTAGTGTCTACTGTACATTAGTGTCTACTCCACATTAGTGTGTGCTCCATATTAGCGTCTGCTATACATTATCATCTATTCCATATTAGTGTCTTCTACACCACATTAGTGTCTACTCCACATTAGTGTCTACTGCACATTAGTGTCTACTCCACATTGGCGTCTACTATACATTAGTGTCTACTCCACATTAGTGCGTGCTCCATATTAGCGTCTGCTATACATTAGCATCTATTTCATATTAGTGTCTTCTACATCACATTAGTGTCTACTCCATATTAGTGTATACTCTACATTAATGACTACTCCACATTAGCGTGTACTATACATTAGTGTCTACTCCACATTAGTGTCTACCCCATAGTTGTGTCTACTCCACATTAGTGTCTCCTCGGCAGTAGTGTTAACTCCACATTAGTGTCTACTCCACGTTAGCGTCTACTATACATTAGTGTCTACTCCACATTAGTGTCTATTTCACATACGTATCTACTCCTCATTAGCGTCTACTATACATTATTGTCTACTTCACATTAGTGTCTACTGGCTGACTGACTGAGTTTGGTTTTACGCCTCTTTTAGCAATATTCCAGCAACATCACTGCGGGGGACACCAGAAATGGGCTTCACACATTGTGCCCATGTGGGGATTCGAACCCGGGTCTTCGGCGTGACGAGCCAACGCTTTAACCATTAGGCTACCACACCGCCCCATTAGTGTCTACACCACATTAGCGTCTACTATACATTAGTGTCTACTTCACATTAGTGTCTACTCCACATTAGTGTGTGCTCCATATTAGCGTCTGCTATACATTAGCATCTATTCCATATTAGTGTCTTCTACATCACATTAGTGTCTACTCCACATTAGTGTATACTCTACATTAATGACTACTCCACATTAGCGTGTACTATACATTAGTGTCTACTTCACATTAGTGTCTACTCCATATTAATGTCTACTTTACATTAGTGTCTACTCCACATTAGTGTCTACCCCATAGTAGTGTTTACTCCAGATTAGTGTCTCCTCGGCAGTAGTGTTTACTCCACATTAGTGTCTACTCCACATTATCGTCTACTATACATTAGTGTCTACTTCACATTAGTGTCTACACCACATTAGCGTCTACTATACATTAGTGTCTACTTCACATTAGTATTTTCTCCACATTAGTGTCTACTTCACATTAGTGTCTACGTCACATTAGTGTCTACTTCACATTAGTGTGTGCTCCATATTAGCGTCTGCTATACATTAGCATCTATTTCATATTAGTGTCTTCTACATCACATTAGTGTCTACTCCACATTAGTGTCTACTATACATTAGTGTCCACTCCACATTAGCGTCTACTATACATTAGTGTTTACTTCTCATTAGTGCCTATTTCACATTAGTGTCTACTCCACATTAGTGTCTACTTCACATTAGTGTCTACTTCACATGAGTGTCTACTTTACATTAGTATTTACTTCTCATTAGTGGCTACTTCACATTAGTGTTTACTCCACATTAGTGTCTACTATACATTATTGTTTACTTCTCATTAGTGGCTACTGCACATTAGTGTCTACTTCACATTAGTGTCTACTCCACATTACTGTTTACTATACATTAGTGTGTGCTCCATATTAGCGTCTGGTATACATTAGCATCTATTCCGTATTAGTGTCTACTCCACATTAGTGTTTACTCCACATTAGTGTATACTCTACATTAGTGTCTACTCCACATTAGTGTCTACCCCATAGTAGTGTGCACTCCACATTAGTGTCTCCTCGGCAGTAGTGTTTACTCCACATTAATGTCTACTCCACGTTAGCGTCTACTATACATTAGTGTCTACTCCACATAAGTGTCTATTTCACATAAGTATCTACTCCACATTAGCGTCTACTATACATTAGTGTCTATTCCATATTAGCGTCTTCTGCATCACATTAGTGTATACTCTACATTAGTGTGTACTCCATATTAGCGTGTATTATACATTAGTGTCTACTTCACATTAGCGTCTACTCCACATTAGTGTCTCACCACATTAGTCTACTCCACATTAGTGTCTCTCCACATTAGTCTACTCCTCATTAGTGTCCACTATACATTAGTGTCTACTTCATATTACTGAAGTGTCTAATGTGAAGTAGAACTACTAATGTGAAGTAGACACTAATGGTAAGTAGGCACTAGTGTATAGTAGACTCTAATGTTGAGTGGACACTAATGTGAAGTAGACACTAATGTGGAGTAAACACTAATGTATAGTAGACGCTAATGTGGTGCAGACGGTAAGGTGGAGTAGATGGTAATGTGGTGCAGATGGAGCAGGTGGAGGTAATGTGTCGTGTGTCATCCAAGCCAGCGAACCCGACACCCGACCGCCCTAGTCGCCTCTTTCTACAAGCGTGGGTTGTTGAAGGCCAATTCTAATCCTGATCTTCACGGGTTCAATATAATTTGCTAGCAATAAGGTATGTCAGTTATTTAAAAAAGACGTAAATGTTTTATGGTTAAATGTAACTTGATCCCTTAAAACTTTTATTCGAATCTGACGACAGAAACATATATTTCGTTACGACCAGTGTCTACGTGTCTAAGGTGTCATCTGTGTATGACTGCTATACTGAATCAGTGAGACATTGTAAACATCCAGAAATATGTACCTAAGCAGCAAATTAGTATACCAATACTGAAATGACAATATAGAAGAGGGAATGGCCGAACTGTTTAAGGGATCGCCATATGCTGTGCAGAGTCACATCCAAAGGCACCCCAGAAATCTAAGATCGTGGTTTCGAATCCCAGTTTGCCACGAATATGAATCTCGGTTTGCCAGCACTATGCCCGTGCTCGTGGGTTTCTTATAAAGAAGTAATCATGCGTGATACTAAGTAATTCGGTACTAATACTGTCCTAAGCTGCGTTAACAATCCATCACCATAAAAAGGCGACAAATGCCTTGAAGTCTTAGAATATCTTTAGTATGTCAGAACATTACCAACCGAAGTATATAATAATGCAAAAACGCTCTTCTATTGTTGTAAAACATTCAAGGATAAATATATTAGATATATATCAGCCTGCTGTAAATAAAGTGTTATATGTAAATATAGAATTATATGTCACACATGTACGGTAACCCTCACTCGTATATATATATAAAGAAAGTGATGAGAATACCGAGAGTACAGTAGTACAGCTACTTACCGTCCGGTTCTATAGGCATAGATTGGTAACAAGCTAAAATCGTCCGGGAGGCGAGACATCCGGATTATCGGAGTCCGGACTAACGGGGCTTCACTGTACATATATAAGAAGAAGTTTCTGAAACCTCTTCTTATATATATATATATATATATATATACACACACACACACACACACACACATATACATATATATATATTAATGTATTTATTATTAAATGCATTTCGACGCAAACACTTCAAATATCTCAAATACCTGACTTCTCTTAGCAAAGTATGTCATCTTTGTGGAGAGCTTTCAATTAGTAGCATAATACGATTCTTTAATGATCGTATTCGTGATTGACGTCACAGACAACGATGGTGATGACCTTGCCACACTGTAACAACACGTACAAGGAAAATACCTTCACTGTCATGAGGTGTTAAAAAACATACCCATGTTGACTGATGAACTGACAATAGCTTCGTGATATGTCTGTTTGTTTTACGTAGTGCCACCAGAAACCCATCAGAAATAGCAGAATACGTTAACCTTCAGTCAAGGTTAAGTTCGGTGACACTTTTTCTAAAATCTACTACACGAAAACAGTTGCAACATTGATCCGTTCCTTAGTGACTGTCATGACATTACCTCGATCCACTTATTTAAGCCCAATGCCAGGACATTATGGATTCTGTGTAACGTGGTTAGCCTACTCAAGACATAGTGTCCTTCAAACCAAGGAGAAAGTCGCTTGTACCACACAAAGCCCTTATTAGACATGAAAAAGACATCACACAAATGCTGCTAATTCTCACTGCTAACCGTCTCGTTATTTTATAAAAAGAACCTGTTTAGAGATTTACGCTGAAGAAAGCTTGAGATAGTATGTGATAATTGTCTTTTGATCGTATTGTCGTTGCTGACAAGTGTTCTCTATAATGAATTAAATCTACCGTGCAACAGAATTTGTGGACATCTGACCACCTTTTATTTCATATAGACCTCCGAAGAAAGAACATATTGCATAGGGACATGTGATCCTGCCCCTTAGGCTGTCTCCTTCATTGTCACGACCAATTTCTGTAAGTGTTTATCTATGAAATAACTAGGAGGCATCGGTCTGCTGGCAAAGGTCTGAAGTGTCTTCACATTCTGCGTACTAAAGCACCTCCTTACTGCAAAGTACTCCAAAGTGCATGACTGAACTATAGCGTGTGCCTGTGCAATAATAATCTGGTATTAATCTTCACATTCCATGACACACATTGAAAGATCTGTAAACATGAACCAAATTTTATAAATACGTTTATTTCTTCATGTAAAAATTTCACTGCATGACATTGAGTTCCCTTGTGACTTGTTCATGACGTTAGGGGTGAAACACCTGCTGGGTAGCCTGTAGTTCAAAACTGCTGCTATTCGCCCAGCAGAAAATGGGTACCCGGTTGGATAAAGTCATGTGACTATAAAGTTCTAGCGCCTAACAGGCAGCCTGGGTTATCCTGGGTAATAATAATCAGATTCTTATTACAGCCTCCAGTGAGCAACTAGTCAGATGGATACTAGGCGCTATATAAATGAATTATTATTATATTATTATTATTGTCTGTATAATACCTGAGCTGCAGGCGCTAAATTGATACTCAAAATAATCTCCATTTATTCTAAAAAAAATCTCCAGTTTCACTGGAAACAATTAACTCCATTGCAATTGCTGGCATACAGAAATGTTGGTTGATACGCTGGAGGATCACATCAATTTATTCCGACAGGGCACACTACCTCATTATATTAGGTTGACAAATTGAAAGATGAAGCAAATCATAACTTCTTTATTAGACAGAGATTTCGTACTTGATAGCAGGCATATTATGTTCTAATTCTGTTATCTGAATCTGCGATGGAGGCAAACTTGACGACACAGCCACACAGCACGAAAACGTTTTCAATTACCTGAATATTATGGAATGGTGTCCTGAGGTTTCCTAATTTCATCATCAAGTATAAATATTTCAACATACGGTTTTAAATGAAATTTTCTCGTGTGATGTAACACTCTAACAACGTCATTAACACAAAACCACGTCCCAGTAGATTTGTCCATAGAACATCAACTTTTACATGTATGTATATTAGTCTACATTTCACAATCACACCGAATATGACAATGTTCATCATGTCAACAGCATCACGCTGGTTCTGTACAGGTTTGTAAGTCATAATGTGACACTCAATGAAATCGCTGATTCATCAGGTTCCAACACTTATTCCACTGATCGGTTTATCCTACGGGTGTCTTGGCCTTCACTTTATCTTTGACCTTCACCACAATGTCGTACAGGATGACCTTGATACCCACTTACATATATTTGATTGTATATTTCGTGTCCTCCAAAATATGGGGGAAAAAACAACAGAATTTCATCAAATGTATTGAAGCTTGATATGAATACGAATGTTCATTTTCGAATTGATAAGTTTACACGGAAGTAAAATGGATGCAAAGATTGCTGACATACCATACCATAGGTAATTCATTTCCTTCTATTTCTCCTTATCAACTGGATGTGACTCATGACGATTCTCTTCATTGAATGGTTGTGGAGATTAATATGTTCATACTCACTGAGCCTTCCAATCCTGGGACGCGTGCTTCAATATGTAGAATGTAAATGGTGTTCTTGCAAGCCTGCGTTAATGGATCGTATGCTGAATTATCCTCCTTGATATTAAACATGTGGCACACCTCGTGCAAGCCAGGCTGATAATGTAGGCCACTGTCCGTTGTGACAGTTGTGTCGACACACTGTTATCTTTCTGGCCTGATCATGACATGCACTTGGGCCAACTAGGATGGAATTTCACACGTGGAATTTTAACTAAAAGCCGGTTTTTATGTTATATGGCGAATTACAACACAACATAATTGCACAGAATGGCAAATGAGCCACGTACTCCCTTCCCATGGCCAGTATCCGTGACAGTGGTTGTCAGCTGTTGAATTGATGGCTTGTTGAATGACTTTTAGAAGCAGTTTCAACTAATGATATTCTCTTTGCATCATTTACCATTCCAAATAGTGGCTAAATAGCGCCTTTGATAATACTCTCGTGTGTTCGTGCCGCATGAGATAAGTCAACGACATTACAACTTGACACAGAAACACTTATCATAGATATCAGCTGTCACACAATTCTTTCCACACATCTTTCATAATGGCATATATCATTTGTTAATATTCAGAGACAGTCAGTTGTTCTCTATCCCGAACGAAAAATGGTTTTGGTAAGAAATGTGTTTGTAATGACTATTACGATTGACGAAACAAATGATTAATCTATATCAAACACTCTCCCAATACCATGACTCCAGAGAATTGTAATGTTCATCAACCTTTATACTTTATAACTAGCCCACCTTTCAAAATACGTGACCTGAGACTGGGAGCACGTGCTTTAGGCGGCTTAATGGTTAAAACATTGGCTTCTAAAGCATGAACACACACATATTTTGAATGTTGCTGAAAGTATGCCATTAGCACTATAATGATGCAAACCCAGCCACGTGCCTCTCACCACCATGCATATATAGCCATGCCAACATCACAATTGTATGTACATGTATTGAATCTCAGGTAACCTTGGTGACTGGTTCACACCAACTCGATGACCTATAGTTACCGGCTTGATTATTCTAACATCAATCCAGACGGTTTCATCAACATCCCTCGTCGCTATAATATGATAAATGTTTCCACGCCACAGGCCAATGATAGGGAACAATCCCATGCAAGATGTCTGTTTGGCGTTAAATCTCACATGATGAAAACCAATAATCATTGTATGATCGATGCCAGTTGCAGATTGACTAGTGGGACAGACAACACAAATCTGGTCCATTTCAAACTCCAGACATGTAAGTGACCAGCACTTTCACCAAGCTCACACTCACCATCTGCATATGGGGAAACTTTCAATGTAAGAACAGTTGCATGTGTATGTATCATTAATAAGGTGAGGTGAGGTGAGGTGAAATTACGTTTTAGGCTTAACGTTGTACTTGAGAATATTTAGCTCATATGACGACGTGCATGCGTGTGTATGTGTATGTGCGGCTGCTTGTACTAGCCCAGACTTAAGCTGGTTTTATAGTACTAGCCGACTGAGATACCATACCGCAGTGAAGCCTGAATACCCCACTTAGACACAGTATACTGACTCCGAGCCGACCAGTCCTTGTTGTACCCATTAATGCCGAGTGCCAGGCAAGGATCAACAAGTACCATATTTAAACGTCTTTTGGTATGACGCGGTCGGGGATAGAACCCGCGACCTTCCGCTCTCCGGTAATTAATACGGTCACATTCGAGAACGACATTATATCACTGTGGATATGTAATGGATAATGCTATCTCACAAAAAGCACTTGATCAACAGAGAGCGGTCAAGAAGAAACTATAAACCACTTCTTCTGGTAGGAAGTGATGGCTGAATTAATGGTTATTCCAGAAAAAAAGATACATGCAATAAGGACTACGTGTCAATGGTATATTTTTACATTTCTTTGGCATATTAACACAACAGGTCTTGCATAATTAGACATTTGTTACATGCTTATATTTTACATCCCTTTCACTATTGGTTGGTTTCAAAAGCAGCAGCCGTAACCGACACGTCAAGCTGCACTTCTGTTTTCAGATTGGACACTGTCAGTTTTGATATTTATGTATCAGGTGTATTTGCATATTGTATGAAACAAAAATGTTGATTTGCATACTAATGAAGTATATATGTTTATGCAATAATTGCATTATTGCCTAACTTTACCATTACTACATAACGGATATGTGTATGAATGTTTGAATAAAAGAATGATTAATTCTTAATTAAGACAGTATGACGTGACACCCTCGCAGCGTGTGTGTTAGCATGACGTATTGGTATTACCAACGAGTTATCGTTCTGGGATGGTTCCCTCGATCAACATGTGCAAAGGACAATGCCATTATTTCTGTGCAATATTTATTATTTATATTTCGGGGAATAACTGTTGGAATTACCCCTTGCCCGATGGAAGTGGTCTGTGTTATACCTTGATTGTGTGTATTTATATATGTGTATATCTTTAGCCTTAAACAATTACTTATTCTCCATACAAGCGTTTCAGGGTGTCAGTTAATAAGACAGAGAACTAAAGAGTTAGTGAGTGAAGTTTTACGCTTCTTTTAACAATATTCCTGTAATACCACGGCAGGGACAACAGAAATGGGCTTCACACATTATACACATGTGGAGAATCGAACGCGGAACTTCGGCGTGACGAGCGAACGCTTTAACCACTAGGCTACCTCACTGCCCTAGAGAATTAAAGTCTCACACCCGAACAGGGTATCCGTCCTTTCTTGAAACCTACAACCCGTGAAGATCCGGGTTAGAATTGATCATCAGTAACCCATGCTTGTCGTATCTAGGGGTCAGGTTTGCTGACTTGGTTGACGCATGTCATGCGTAGATCGATGTTCATGATGTTGATCACTGGATTATCTGGTCCAGACCCGATTATTTATAGACCACCGCCATATAGCTGTAATATTGCTGGCTGCGGTTTAAACTAAACTCTTCCCGTGAAGGTCCGTGTTAGAATGAACCTTCAGTAACCCATGCTTGTCGTAAGAGGCGACTAACGGGATCGGGTGCTCAGGTTCGCTGACTTGGTTGACACATGTCATTGGTTCCAAATTGCGCAGATCGATGCTCATGCTGTTGATTACTGGATTGTCTGGTCCAGACTGGATTATTTACAGACCGCCGCCATATAGCTGGAATATTGCTAAGTGCGGCGTAAAACTAAACACACTCACTCACTCATTTAAACTAAACTCACTCTCTCACTGGTACCTACGCTCATTCCGGCAAAATAAAGGGGCGCTAAGTCCTGAAGTGAGGCTGATGAGACAGAACCACACGCTGACAACCAAGCATCTGCTATTTCTCATGTTCCTTGTGGAATTATTGTACAATGAGGCTTCATGTCACTTCGTGTTATTTGGGTGCATACAGTGCAGTTTATTGTATCATTTACGAGTTGGATACTTAGCCGTTTGTTAGAAAATCATAGTAAAAAAAGAATTCATCCACTGAATAGGATTCAGTGACATCAGTGCATCTTAAACTCGAGCTCTAAATGTCAACCTTCTTTCACATCGATGCCCGTAAATTGTCATGACTGTTTATAAATCTCCTCATCTGGTAAAATATAGACACACGTGACCTTGAAAAATGGTTTGACGTTCTTGAAACTTACTTAAATATATATAAACATTATTACGCAGTATGAACATTTATATTCGCTATCTTTAGAGATACGCCTGCACAAATACGAGCATTAGCTCCTGGTATATTTGTGATGCGTTTAGAATCTGATCATTATAGGTTACGTGAAGCAGGCAACACATTGTCACGCACTTCACCAATGTATCATTAAATAAACATATTTTGGCAGTGTTAAAAGTAAATTGTGTCTTGATGCTCATGCTATCTATGTATGTGCAGCGTTATGATAAGTGCATGACAATGTTCAATCAGGAGAGAATAAGATGGGCGAACGTTGTTAACTGAAATTCTAAATGATGAAGCCACTGTACCTATTTGTCCACGATCGATGATGTTGATTTATCAGCCGTGAATTGTCTTTCAATATCGAGCATCGTACCAGCTGATCGTGTCTACATTTCTAAATTGCTTCAATGCTCCGAAGTGTCACAAATTCGCGGAAAGATTTTGCTTACAGCTAAGCATTTCAAAATTTTACGGTCAAGGGTAAATATTGCAATAAAAGTCACAGTTTGTATAAAGAGGATATTTCTTTATTATGGGAGATCGTTCGTCAGCATAATGAGCGACACTGTCTCATGCTATGTAAGGAAGATTGTGTGAGTGATATGTTTTTGCTGATTGCCGATGATCCGGTAATTGCTTCCGTATTTTTCACCTTGTCTTGACGTTTTCAAAATGATAAGAACTATAAATCAATTGAAAACAATTAAGGCTGAGTGAGTGTCTGTGACTATGGTTTGGATATGTCTGTAACTTTGAATCTATGTTAAGTCGTATCAGTCTGATCATGTCCCTATCTAACAAACTAACGTGCGGAAAAGATAGATATTACTAAAAGCTAGATATTCCTAAAAGCTAGATATTCTGTTGTGATGCAACGATGCTTATACTCTTGTCCAGCTGGAATGCAGTACTTCGCTTGTGCACAGGTAAAGACTTACATACGTCGGGGCGGTGGGGTAGCCTAGTGGTTAAAGCGTTTGCTCGTCGTACCGAAGACCGGGTTCGATCCCCACATGGGCACAATGTGTAAAGCCCATATCTGGTGTCCCCCGCCGTGATATTGCTGGAATATTGCTAAAAGCTCATTCACCCACTTATAAACATGTTTGGGGATCAACAAAACCACCGTGATGGTATGCATGAAATGGATGAACATGAACCACGCACATAGGTGATAGATACAGTAACATCTGGAGAAAGCCACGATACGTGATGGAGTACAAAATATACAATGTTGATATGATGCGTTATATACTAGGCACATAAAGAAACTATGCATACAAAAATTTAAAATCTAAATTTATCAAACCAGTGTAGACACATAAGGATTTAAACTCAGAGATTAGTGACATGTATCCAACATGCATGCACGTGCCACGTTCCGTGACGTCAGTGGGTGTCATACGTTTTTGCACGTGCATTCCGGGAAAGAGAAACAGAGCAAATGAATGCCACACAATACTGTCACTTTGGAAAGCTCAACCTCTGCCCTAGACTAACGTTTAGTCCCTGAATACATATATATTTGATGGTAGCCAATAAACCCATTTAAATTGAAAAGGAGCCCCATTGAGACCAGAGCCTGAACCTCAGGAAATCTAGACTTGCTTTATTTAGGGCTTTAGAATTGCAGGGAGGGCTAAGCTTTGGGGAAAATAATATGGTTCAGGGACTGTGAGACAGACTACCCCTGTCCTTGCGATCGTTCAAAAAATTAAACGGCTATTGAAACGCATAGCATGCCAAGGCTCACGTCTGCACAACGCCATGAGGCCATGGGGATGGTCCGTGGGGGGATGTCTCAACGACAAGTGGCTGCACATTTCCACTGCCACCGGAACACCATTTCTGCACTGGTGGGACGCTACCAGAACACAAATGTCGTCATCGTCCACGTGTAACAACGCCAAGACAGGACATATGGATAAGGGTGACCCATCTTCGCCACAGGTTTCAGACTGCAGTGATGACTGCCCGAACCATCCCAGGACTTCGCCGTATCCACCCCAACACAGTTCGACAACGTTTACGTTATCACGGGATCAGACCACGACGTCCCGCCATACGGCCTATCCTGACACAACGTCATCGACAAGCTCGCCGAATGTGGTGCCGAAGTCATGTCCGCAGACCCTTGTTTTGGTGGAGAAATGTTGTTTTTACAGATGAGTCCAGGTTTAACATTTCCCATAGTGATGGACGTCAACGTGCCTATAGACGCGTGGGAGAACGTTATACACAGACCTGTGTCTTGGAGAGGAATCGCTTTGGTGGTGGTTCCGTGATGATTTGGGGTGGATTAACAGCACGCCAAAGAACTCCTTTGGTGATTGTTCAGGGCAACTTAACTGGTGTGGGCTACAGGGATCAGATTCTTCGACCTGTGGCAATTCCTTTTCTGCAACGTCATGGCCCTGGGTTAACATTCCAACAGGACAATGCCCGCCCTCATACGGCAAGGGTTGCTATGGATTTCTTGCAACACCACAACGTTGACTTACTGCTTTGGCCTGCAAATTCACCGGATCTCTCCCCGATAGAGCAATGTTTGGGACGAGATGGATCGACGTCTACGCCGTCTTCCTCATCCGCCAGATAACGTCGTTGACCTTGCAACAGAACTTGAGAGAATCTGGCGTGACATCCCACAAGCCTTCCTTGCACGTTTGATAGGCTCTATGTGTCGTCGATGCACTGCTGTTCTCAATGCCGATGGTGGACATACCCGCTTGTGGACTCGTGACGTCATTGTGCTTGACTTTTCAATTGAAATTCTCCCGACTTGTTATGGCCTCATGATCCCTCCATTAAAGTTTATATGTACCTTTGACATTGTTATCGTACTTATCAACTGGGATAATATTTTGACACTGCACCTTTTTGTTTGTGTGGCTAGTATAGACCATACTTAAAGTGCTGTGCTCAAAACGTAGGAAGATGGGATGAGTTTCCGTCATCTCTGCTGACTGTATTTATCGTTACTCACCTTCTTGTTTGGTAATCAAACAAACAAATATCTTGATCATAAGGTGTACCATGTGACCAAGAGCGTTCGTTGGGGATGCTCTCGGATGGTAGTTCAGGATGGTGGACTACGGAGGACAAATGCCAGCAGTAGAGTTGAAGACACCAGCAAACAGCTGATGAAATGGTTAACTTTGCTCTATGACAACACCACTGAACATCGTGGAGCTTTTGTCCTCAAAAGCGGGGTTTTTTTCAAATTGTGACAATATTGGATGTACAAGAATACAGTAAAATGCAGGAGACGTTGAGAAATATTTGCTACGAGCAATGATCACAAGTCAGATGATCGTAATTGCATTAGATAAAATATACAGGGACGTCAACGTAATACATGAATTGAATTGTCAACATTCGCCAGGCGAAACATAACAATAATGAATTAATCGGAATTTCCGACGTGTTCATACCAAACACAGGGGACCGGAGATTCTAGCTGTCACAGAAAATACGGATGAGCTACTGTCCAGCACGTACAAACAAAACACTGGACGTTTCCACCGAGAGTCATAATCCTACTCGCGGTTGACCATATAGTCGGAATACCTGACTGCTAATTATACATATGCTAAGTAACATTATGTACACAATGCGTTGTCGTTTGCATATGAATGTAATATTTTCATGACAACAGTAAGATCTTTGAAATTGGGAGTCATATATTGCTGAGCCTAGACTCGGCAAAGTCAGGAGTTCTGGATGTGATCTGCACTAAAAGTAGAATTGTCATGAGAACAAAAACCGAACCAACTTCAAAAGGTTAAACCGAAAATTAATGAAAAATTAATTCAAGTAAACTTGGCTATTTTAGCGAATTGTATCTTGTGTGCCAGTTACCATAAACGTTCTTTGCACAAAGATACTAAATATTCAACGGTATTACAATTCAGCATGAGAACACGTTGGTAAAACGAAAAAGTAGGATACAGACTGGATATACAGCCTCCACAAAATAAGCTTGGTAAACAAACATGCTTCATAACTTATTCTACTTCTCTTTGTATATCTGTGACGTTGTAATCTGGGGAACCAATCATTTATAAAAAGAAAACAAACAACAACAAAAACAAAAGTAGTTATTATCTTTGTACAACTGCTAACAGATTTAATCGTTGTTCACAATGAGTAATATAGTATTGAATAACCTGGTATGAGATATTATCTATGGTCATAGTTATAGAGCCACAAATCACAAATTAGAAGAAAACAATCTTTGACACCCGGAGTCTGACTTGTACGGGACGACTCGGAACCCCCAGATAGCTTCGGTCTGCATTAAGTGCGTGTATGTGTAGGGCGTAAATTGTGTCAGTATAAGTAAACTTAGGCTCAGTATTATTCGTTACACTGCTATACTGAGGCTCAGTATTATTCGTTACACTGCTATACTGAGGCTTAATATTATTCGTTACACTGTTATGCTGAGGCTTAATATTATTCGTTACACTGTTATGCTGAGGCTTAGTATTATTCGTTACACTGCTATACCGAGGCTCAGTATTATTCGTTACACTGCTATACTGAGGCTTAATATTATTCGTTACACTGCTATACTGAGGCTTAATATTATTCGTTACACTGTTATGCTGAGGCTTAATATTATTCGTTACACTGTTATGCTGAGGCTTAATATTATTCGTTACACTGTTATGCTGTGGCTTAATATTATTCGTTACACTGTTATGCTGAGGCTTAATATTATTCGTTACACTGTTATGCTGAGGCTCAGTATTATTCGTTACACTATTATTCGTTACACTGTTATGCTGAGGCTTAGTATTATTCGTTACACTGTTATGCTGAGGCTTAATATTATTCGTTACACTGTTATGCTGAGGCTTAATATTATTCGTTACACTGCTATACTGAGGCTTAATATTATTCGTTACACTGTTATGCTGAGGCTTAATATTATTCGTTACACTGTTATGCTGAGGCTTAATATTATTCGTTACACTGTTATGCTGAGGCTTAGTATTATTCGTTACACTGTTATGCTGAGGCTTAATATTATTCGTTACACTGTTATGCTGAGGCTTAATATTATTCGTTACACTGTTATGCTGAGGCTTAGTATTATTCGTTACACTGTTATGCTGAGGCTTAGTATTATTCGTTACACTGCTATACTGAGGCTTAGTATTATTCGTTACACTGTTATGCTGAGGCTCAGTATAGCAGTGTAACGAATAATACTGAGCCTAAGTTAACTTAGACTGTAAATTGTATAGTAGAGGAAGAGCCTAATCGATTTCAAGAACTTAATCTGATAAAGGTATGTCTCATAACAAATATAAACACACACGAATCACAATACGAATATGCAACATACCTGATACGAACAAGAATGTCTGGGAGAATATGTATATACATGGAAAACGTTGACAGAGTTCGAGCAAAAGTTCACATATATTGTCACATACACATGAAGGCAGGAAGCACTTGTTGATGAATCTTGACGCTTGTTGACTTGATAGTGGATAATGAACAATGATGTACTTACATGGATTATATGGATTTTGCTGGGTCTGGTTGTTGCTATCGATGATTGGTTTTCAAGATTATTGGTCGTGGGCTCGTTGATGATTGTCGGATCGTCTTCTCCGTTCTCCAATAAGATGGCGGCCGGCGTTGACGCTTCTCTTGTCTACTGTCTATCTCTGAACTACCCGGATATTTCTCCACCACCTCACCAAAAGCGTTCGTTAGGGATGCTCTCGGATGGTAGTTCAGGATGGTGGACAACGGAAGACAAACGTCAGCGGATGAACTGAAGAGGACAGCAGCCATGTTTAGGCGTTTGCGCCTCCAACCTTTCAATCAGACTGAATTTGTCATCTTTTGATGACTCGTTACCATCCGCTATAAAATAGAAGCAATATATAGGAGCATGTTTCCTCTTACTGTCACTATGAAATGTCATATACTGGAGATGATAGAAGCAAGTCTGTAATATGGTCACCGTCATGCTCTTGAAATCAGCTTCACCCCTCAAATCATCTCACGTTCGCTCAGGTGCCTCCAGTATTGCCATTTTAAAGGTGACTGCCTTGGCCAACGCCATATGCGAGACGGAACGTCACGTCCGCTTCTGTCGATGATCTGGGCCTGTCTCCTGGACTGGAGAACGTCTCCCCGACTGATCCTGTCAGTCAGGTTTTATATACATAGGGACATTACGCCACGTTGTGCAAGGTCACTGACTTATGTACATGTACATACTTAAGATCCGCTGACGTAGGGGATGTTAATTGATATTTACTGATAGCATTGAGAATTAAGGGATTTATGATAATTAAAGAGAGGGTACACCGAATGTTTGCGGAATACATTAAACAAAGGAGATAGAATTTCGGTGCATTTTGGATACACATTGAAACAAGTAGGTCGTATGAATATATGAAGAAACTTATTGAACCGGTTTGCTCTATGACATGAACATCTGACAGACACACTCAGCTGGATGTGATGAACTCTGGTGGTTGGTGTCCAACGATCGAGGCAATACACATTGAAATCTAGGTTTTGATACAACCTGGCTGCTAAACCAACAAAGCCTGCAGTTGTAACTTCACATTCAGAAATGTCAAACTTGAGTTAAAAACACCCAGAACCGTCCACATAATGGCGATTAATGTAACAGTTTGATACGACAACACGCCGTAACATTCTGACGTAACGTATTCTTCTGGTGACAACCCAACATATTATGTTACACACTCATCTTGTGACAAACCTCTAAGGGATAATGATGTTACAAAACAACATGACATACTGATGTAACGTTTGTTTGCTAAGAAAACAGACATGACATGCTGGTTTTTAGTGTGCTGTGCTATTGTTTCGGATGATGTCTGTAATGAAACTGAATGGTCTGTTAATGGTCCTTGAAACACACCCCACACAGCCATGCTGACGTTATAAAACGTTGTAGGCGTTTCTTATGGACGGCAATGCCATAAACTTACATTCTCGAGGCATAAAAGAAGTAGTTCAAGTTCAAACTATCGAGTTTTCGATCTCTTTCAAATCGTTGTGTTTGTTAAGCAAATATTGTTCTTGAAGAACACCTACACCTACCGTCTTTCAGAATCTTCCATGTTGAACTCAAGGTATCATCATACACGGACAGAGGTGTTTCTTGTCATCTACACGTACTAAATAAGGGTCCTGTTTATCTCTTAATGCGTATAAATGACCTTGATTTAATACTTTAACGCAACTCCTAAGCCATAGTACTTTCTTGGCTCCCGACATGAAAGCAATGTTGTGGCTTCAGGCGAAAGAAGGTATTAACTCTTGATGCTTTCTTCTTACGTGTTTCGATTGAAGTTTGAATTTCCCTCATCATAAAGGGAAAGGGCGTGTAAAGTATATCTGAATCGTTATGCATAACAAAAAGATGCTATATCAGCTTTTACGTATCATATGTTTGAACTTTCAATTCCCAAGGCAATGATATGGAAAAAAATGAAAATGTCACACTCTGAGATATATTCGGTGTTCGTTGTGAGGAAATTGCTTTTGCAGGTGGAACGTACAAGGAGTCTCATCATACAAAAGTAATCTTTGCATCTGTAAGAGGTTGTTCGTCAGTCAATGATCTTGCCTATAAGGTATTATGCTTTAGTGCAACTATGCCAATGCCTATAAGGTATTATGCTTTAGTGCAACTATGACAATGCCTATAAGGTATTATGCTTTAGCGCAACGATGCCAATGCCTATAAAGTGTTTTGCTTTAGTTCAACTATGTCAATGCCCATAAGGTATTATGCTTTAGTGCAACTATGCCAATGCCTATCAAGTATTATGCTTTAGTGCAACTATGCCAATGCCTATCAAGTATTATGCTTTAGTGCAACTATGTCAATGCCTATCAAATATTATGCTTTAGTGCAACTATGTCAATGCGTTGTAAACGCTGAATCTCTCTGCTCAAGGCCTGATCACAATGCTACATCGTATTTTCTTACACATTGCGCTTTTGTGTTGTAGCATAAAGTGAGTAAGAAAAATTATCAGGTTAGTTGTGTAATCGATTAGTACATCACAATCAGCTGACTAGATGAGCACATGGTACACGTCGTAAATGCATGTAATGTACTCGAAGCTTTATTAGATTTCTTTGTGAAAGTACACCTTTATTAGATAGTTCTGGTCCTGAAGTAGCTTGCTGAGGTTGTCAGGCTTATGTTACTCCATGAGCAAGATGTATTCATGCATTGAAGCCTGTTGCGTCATGTCTTCCCTTTACCACAGCAACATTCCCCATCTTAAGGAACAGACTGGAACGCATAAGCAACCAGTTACGTGAAACCACGAGGTGGTTCGACAGGGCAATAGGGCCTGTAAGTCTCGCGAGGCGCTACTCCCGGTACTAAGTTGGTTCCGGGCTCCTTTTGCGCGCCAACTAGCGATATGCGAGATGGAACCCAGGTTACTTCCGGTACTAGATTTCCGGTGACAAGCGTATATTCAAGAACCAGTTCTGGTTCGAAATTGCGCGACCGCCAAATATGACTTTACTATACCGGACCAAGAGTACGTTGGTTGTCATCGGGAGTACTAAGGTCTTGCGAAGTGCCATGACCTTCTTACGGGCCCTATTACCCAGTTTGACTACATCCGTACTAACATTTATCTTATCTAGTCTGTCAGTATTCTTACTAATCAGCACCTCCTCACAGACTGTTCGGAAGCGGCTGTCGATTTGTGAGAGGATTTGCCCTGATCAGAATTCTTCATGTCATTTGGGTCACAATTCAACACTTGTGGCGAACGTTACATGTATTTCTACGTCAAAGACGACGAGGAAGGATCATGATCTACAGATATCTGGTAAGGGTCCAGCTGCTCTTCTCATTGTACCAGTAAACTTGACCAACGCCAAAGCATAAATTTCAGCACGACGTTCGTATGGTGACATCCTTCCACAGACGAATGTGTTGAACAGATCTTCATGTCCAACTGATCAAAGACACGGATAATATGGGATAGAGGACAGAAAGGACACTGGACCACCACTTCACCTCATAAAACTAGAGCAGGCACTCTTGGGAGAACAGAATATACCGCCAGGGTTTGTGCACTGCTCCAAGTCGATGAGACGTCAGCTATAGATCGATACATCAAGAAGTTTCTAACCTCACCAGGTTAATTGTAATAAATCACTATGATCATGGGTGCCTGATTAATATTTTTAGTTGGTTATCGCCCTACATGGAGAGTTTGACTTTTAACTTCTAAGACTTTTATCACTTCGGCTTTTCCACCCAAATTCAGCTGAAGTACCATTATACAACTGAAACAACATTAAACGTCTTCCGTTTACTCATATCCAGTTCGTTTCTCAGTGATCCTCAGTGTCCAACAGTGACGGAAAGATGTAACGTTTGGTCCTCTTTATCTTGTTCTGTTAATACAGAAGTTAATGGTAACCTGATGGTTATTTCATCAGGTAATGATTAGCGATTACCTTTGGGGACACAAATAATTCAATCTCATGCATACATCATGGTTTGTTTGATAAAAATATATATACCATCCCCAAAAAGAAACGCATATAGGAATTTCAACTGTATTTTTATGTTTATTTTGAAACATCTTGTCGGCTTTATGAGTCAATGAAATAAAGCGAAATTGCACACTGGGAATGCAGACTTATCCGTCTTTGGCACCAACTCGAGGAAAGTCAGTTTGAGTGTAACATGGAGACGTGTGGTGGCGCTGAAGTCAATACCTCGTGTGACCACCGTGGGCATCCAGAACTGCACGGCATCGCCTCGGCATCGAACGAATAAGTCTCAGAATCTCGTGTTGCCCAACCGCAGCCCACTCTGCCTGTAGTGCCTGTGCGAGTTGCTGAAGTATCTTGGGCTGAGGGTTACGGCGTCGCATCCGTCTGTCCAAGGCATCCCACAGATGTTCGATCGGGTTTAAGTCCGGTGATCTTGAGGGCCAGGGGTGCTCATTGATGTTGTGGTTCTGGACGAAGTCTCTAGTATGACGTGCTGTGTGGGGCCTGGCATTAACCTGTTGAAACAACTCCCTCTGGCGATCAATGATTGGAAGGAGGTGTGGGCGACTGCACGTTGAGACTGGCCAGCTTCAAGCAAACCAATGGCGATATGACGGTTGGCTTCACTTAGACGTGGCATTTTGCGTTCGTCAACAATATTCCAAATACAGTGAATAATCGACAGACAGCGATCAACCTATTATACCCATTATTGAGACGATCTGATCCCCAACTTTCACGTGCATTGCATGTGAATTGTGTATTCTGTGACACTACACGCCGAAATTGAAAATCATGCTGTTCAATACGGGCATTTTACGGATGGTGCGTTTTGTTGTGATGTTTCAAACCATAAACACCATAGGACTCATAAACAGAGCAAAACCTTCTGTATAATGAATCATGTTTTAATTCATTGCTACAAGAAATTGCTATTTTCATGATGCGTTTCTTTTTTGGGAGAGTATATTTTTAAAAGGCATCATTACTTAAAGATACCATGCACAATAGACTTGTCTGAAGATAAACATCTTATTGAAAATTAACTGCATATATTAATATGATTATTCTTGTAGTTATTTGTGTGATGATTAATAGATAAATATAATACTTCCACTTTCAGCAATGTGGTATCAATATAATTTCTTCTGATGAATATTATGCTAAATGCAACCCTGCTGTTTTTCTCAACAACTAAGGCAAAATATAGCTTTAAATATATAAGTTTTATAATCCCATGTTGTCTTTGTTATTCTGTAAAAATACTTTCTATATTATAATATAGACAATTATAATAATGGACAATAACAAACGAAAGTTCAATATGCCGGCACAAGACAACCGTTATCTTTTAACAATATTTTACTTATTAAACACGAATCTTGCATTCTTCCGAACGACATTTGTGGCAAAACAAGCCACAAAAATATTTGATATCCACAAGGACAGTGGAGGCGGTCCAACACAAATCCTATGAATGTCATTTCCCCTATAGACGGACAAATATATTTGGTATGAGTAGTGCTATCTTCTGTTGATGCTAAATATGATTTGGTGAGAGACGCGGAAGCCGCAGTACTCGTTGATATCACGAAATATAAACAAAAATAGTTTTCACTTCGTTATTGGAATCACCGGGAAACTGACCATCCCACTCGCGAGTCTGGTGGCCGGACGTACGTAGAAAATACTGACGTAGTACGCAAACTCACGCTGTTATTGTGACTGCTGGTGCACTTGTTTTATAAATGACCCACGGAGGACGGAAAGAGAGCCATGACCATCAGTTTCCGATGATTTCCCTTCTATCGATCACTTCCGGTAATGCGCGTTCACAAAAGACTCTCCTTACAGAGTCTGAAACAACAAACAAGGCTCGAGTCATATCCGGTTCCGGCGTCTGTCTGTAAATGGAAATTGACTGAAATGATATAGCGTACCTTTCCTTCAGGTTGGTAATCCGACGTTCGTCACAGATATCCATCAACTAATGGATTCATGAAAGGGGTTTATTTGAAGCGTTTCTCACAATGTTAATTATGTAAAGACAATATATTAGATTAGCATCGAGGCGAATTGCGGTGTAGGAAAACACAGAAATGATCACAGGGAATGCTTGTTTGGAAGCCACACTTACAATATTGTATTATTCTGGAAAACTAGGGAGTAATAATATCTTAGATTAATAGGCACATGGCGTTTATAAAACCATCAGCACTATGAAACTTTGGACGTACATTCTCAGTCCTTTCCCCAAAAACATTTCTTGGCGGATCTGGGAGGTTTTTTATCTTCGTCTAGAAGAAATCTGACATGATAAAGAGAATACACATCAGAAAAAAAATCATCATGAATAAAAAAGAACAGTAGATGATAAAGACACGCTTAATTGTACTGTTACACGATGTTCCTCTTAATATATTTATACCAATAAACGATTCGTATTGACAAACATACCACTATTAATAACCCTTTTAAGAATTTTTTTCTTCTTGGAAAAATATATGCATTGTTTTAAAAACCACTTCAAACACCGTTTTCATTGTCATTCTATAGACTACTGCGTAATATTCGACACAGTGCAATACAAGAGCAATTCCGAATGACTACTGTAACATAACGAAATGTGTAATGTTAAGGATACTTTCTTCGATTGAATTATTCTATAACAAATGGCCATACATCGTTTATAATTTCCTTTCTGCCAGTAGGAATATCGGCATGAACAAGGATTCGGTGGATGCATAAAGGGAAGATGCTAATTCTGTTCTTAGAGATCTTTATCATCTTGCATCAAAGAAGAGGCAGGGTCCAGGCTACTTCAACCACTGTCATCTCACCTGGCAACATTGCTTCCCAATCGTCACAGTCATCAAGGACAATCACAGATCTGTTAATCTGAAGTCTGTTTACACAGTACATGTACTAGTATGGCATCGTCTTTAGCAGCATGCAATGTATTCTCCGAGGAATATACTACAGTCCAATTTAATAGAATGGGGAAATATTGCTGGAGGGCATTGAACACTCCCTGTACTAGATACGTCCTGCAATGTAATCAAACAAAGATATATCGTGAATGTACTTTGCTTAAAATTTCATTCATCGGGACAATCATTAAAAACATGAAGAATCGATTTGGAAAATAATAATAGAAATACAAACTCTAATTCATGATTACTTAAAGGCAAAGTGAATTTTGATGAAATAAGAACTTTTCTATTTAATGATACTAATTTTGCAGGCTATACATCTAACCAATGACACATATTTTACTGAAGGATTTGCTGCTCAACCCAACCTGCAAGTGCAGGTGCGGACCTTGGAACCCAATTTTAATACAAAAGGAATATTTCAGAGCAATATATTTTAGAAATGATCAAGGCCACACATACTTATGCTGTGTCTTTCTCATTGTTTTCGTGTTGTTGTTTGGACCAAAGTCATGTCAGACAATAGATCCTCCCAACGATGCTCTTTCCTCAATACATTTATCACATGAACATGGATAACAGCGTGTTTTTCGATTAACGTGGAAGCTCTTTTATGACAGAGTGCACGTTAACACAGGTATTTATTTGTTTGTTGTGAAGCATTTCAAGGCTCATTTTGAAAAGGCATTCCCCATTTTTCATAAATGAATGGACAAAAACTCAATGTCAGTGTCAAGTTTGTTGATGGTTTGGTTCTGCTGGGAGGAATAGAAATGAATGTCGACCAAATCGGTTCATTATTTCAAAAGTGAACAAGGCTCTCTGAACGACCACTCCAACGTGTTTGTGTGCAGTATGTTGAAAGAAGACTAAACTTGCAGTCTTTCGCATTGATGACGCTTGCTGGCCTGGGAATCAGAAGGCTTTCTCTTTGCTGCTCAGGTCACTTCACACACAAAACCGTCAGAGTGTAATTTCTCCATCAACTGTTAATACGAAATATACATTATGCAATATCTAAAGCAACAAGATGGATCTATCCTATTATTACTGTACTCTTTATGCTTGTGGCACTGAGTCAGAGGTGAATTCATTGAATGACCAAGAATAACTAGAAAGTCGCATGCAAAATGACAATTAAATAATTCTTTGGAATAGGCCCATATAACAGCCTTAGAAACCACGAGACCAATTAAAACCCCATCCTACAATTTTCACGGAATGAAATATGTATTATAAATCTTGGGCCGATTCCTCATGGAAACAACTGCAATCGGCCTTCCAAAACCTCCTACTCGCTAACTTTAGCAAGTGTCAACGACTGTTCATATAACAAGCTGTCGAGAAAACGGCGATATGTCCTAGGACTGAATAATTATTCTGTACTTTGCAAACATTGCATTCTAATCAATACATATTTTCAGTTCAATTTACTTCAAGAGGGTCACATTCCTTAAATGTTTAATGGATTGTTTTAGTCAGATATCACACAACTGACGTCAGTCAGTAGCGCACACGATCAGTTGTGGAATATTTCCAAATTTTATATCAGAAGGTGTAAAGAAATTTACCATTGACCTACATATACTCATGCCAATAATGGTTGTCACCCCCATCCCCACCCCAAGCCCACACACACCCAACACCCACACCCCACACCCCCTCTCCAATAACAAAAATTGAAGGGGGTGACAACCATTATTGGCATGAGTATATTTGCATTTACTTATCTAGATGTCCCTAACAAGCAGTCATTGTTGTCCATACACCAAATCAACATTTTTCCAGCAGTAGTCCTTTCGACGGACCAATGCACTGCTTATAGCCAGACATCTCCCCTTCCAGGAGTTCAGAGACCAACCTGCCAACATCAGACTCCAGGTATAGATATTCTGATCACGCTCACGCCCCAATTCAGTTGAGGCAAAGTCGATCGAGAAATCTTAGTCGGATAATATTCAATCTCTTCCGTCTAATGACCAGTGGTCAAGCGCCTTCAGGTTCCTATGATATGGATTTTATTATGATCTTATTACAATCATAAGAGCTTCATCAAGTAGGACACTGCGTATCTATAGGACACAGGCACTATCCTGATTTACTTACAGTGCTGCTAACTCAGACTCTCTTCCCATACAGCAGCTCATGCCTTCTAACACGGCATCACTTTACACATATGCAAGATTCAGAACGGTAGGACGGCTTTATACAAGTAAATAGTGATAAAGTCTCAACTTTGGTGTGAGTTTCCAATGGCGTAGCATAATTGTTTTAACCGTCGGTTTGCATCTCAGAGACTGTAATCATTGGTTTATTAGTACCACATCCTTTTCTTGGATTTCTCATGTGGTCAGCTCATATACACGCATCTTCGTGGACCTCCCTTGAGCACAAAACTGACAGTAGAACTGAAACCACTTAGCGGGGTAAAATTCGACTCAGTCAACGACTCTCATTCCACGACAGCAGGAATCAACGTATGTTTATTTAAGTGCGTGATATGGGTAATTACTGTGTTTCCTCCCACACAATACCATGCAACATTGATATGTTGGTTAACGTTAACAAAGCACACAAGCGCTCCCCTCTGGCGCCAGGATGAAAGTTAATTAGTTCGTGTAAACCAGAACGAAAAAACATGGCGACCTATTTGTTTCGGTACTTCATGATTACAATTAACGATCGGTCACAAGTATTGTTTTCGTACATTACCATGACCATTGGGTAGCCTAACATGTGGTTAGAGAGTGAAACGCCGAGTGAGTGAGTATGGTTTTACGCCGCTTTTAGAACTATTCCAGCAATATCACGGCGGGGGATGGGCCAGAAATGGGCTTGACACATTGTACCCATTTGGAAATCGGCGTGACGAGCAAACGCTTTAACCACTAGGCTACCCTACCGCCCCGTAAACGCCGAAGGCCTGGTTTCACTTCTCCACTGTTGATGCTGTGTGTCCACAGCGGTCATAGTGTTGTAAAATGGCCAAATTATACAGCCTTAAACAATACTCACATTCTTACATTGTCTTTGATTAACCAATATCAGATTGACTTTATTGCATTATCCTGTGTGAAGTGACCCTACATCAGATCAGACGTACGTGTATAACCTAAAACTATATCTGCAAACAAGCGCCACTGCCACTTACATTCAAGGTCTTCACTTCAGCTCTCAACCGATGCCTTATTGAAGATGATCACTCTATATATGATCCAGAGTGTTAACCGGAAGCTGCTGATATCCTCGGATATCCTGGCGTCCAGTGTAAGCTCAGCGCTTGCTCTGCGATAAGGCTCTTTTGGGTGGCGCCATTGTGTCATTGTTGGCATACAGATCGTAATGCCAATCCATAGTTTTAAACTCCTGTCAGTTCTCGTAGGGACACTGCAGCCACACCATGGAGTTATTTGAAAACAAACACCAGGAGCTTTGACACTATTCTCTGTCCATTGGCAGCAAATGTAGTTCTTACAGAACCATTGCTACATGATCGCTCATTCAACATTGTGTAATGAGCCTGACCGTGGTATTTCACACACTCTGTAGCTTGTCATTTCAGAATGCCATGCTAGAAACTGTTGCAATATTCAAACCTTGGAGTTTGTAACTAGGTAATATGGACTGAGCATTTAGCAGATTCTTTGTTCACATATCTACCCATTTGTCTGATATTCCTTTTCTGACGGTATGCACTTTTATGCAGAATTTTCCTTCGCAGAAACGGATAACTGTAAATTCATTTAATGTTTTGATTGTATATTCGTGACAACATATCCAACTCTACCTGAGCAAAGACATTCCTTCCCAAACTCAGTAGGAACCCAGGAAATGGTTTCAAAAACGCAACCTGATATCGGAGATGGTACGGTGTTCTCCATGATTTTCATGCAATTCATGCTGCACGTGCTGTTCACAAGGACCAGCCCTATAAAATGCACCCCTAAACCTTGTTGAATCATTCACATTACAACGTCAGCAGGATGCCGCGACTCACGACAGCTGAGAGGAACCAGGCGCTAGGAAGACTTGAAGCTGGTAACACTGCACAAGCCGTTGACAATCACGTCCAGGTCAACGTTCGGACCATCTACAGGCTGCAGCAACGTTTCCGGGCCACCAACACCACAAATGATCGCCCCCGTACTGGCAGACCAAGGGTGACCACAAGACAACCAGACCACCATGTTGTTCGACAGCATGCACAGAATCCCTTCATGCAGGCGTCCGAAACAGCACGCCAGACAATGGGAACACACGGGAGACCAATCAGTACTGATACAGTACACCGACGTCTTAACAGCGGGAACCTCCATTGCCGTAGACCCTACCGTGGACCTATCCTCACCCCTCGTCATCGGCGTGAACGTCTACAGTTTGCCCTACAACACCAAACCGACGATACAGGCAATGGAGAACTGTTCTGTTCACAGATGAGAGTCGGTACTGCGTATCAACTGCAGATGGCAGAACAAGAATATGGCGACGACGTGGCCAGCGTTACTCAGACCAATGTGTTATGGAAAGAGACTCATGGGGAGGTGCAAGCATCATGGTATGAGGTGGAATAGGCCTGAACCAGAGAATGGATCCTGTGGTGTTTCAGAACCTTGGTCCAGGGAGAGGAGGCGGCATCACAGCGGTGCGCTACATCGACCAAGCTCTCAGACCCCACGTCATACCACATTCCGCACGTCACCGGAAGAACATTTTCCAGCATGATAACGCCTGCAAACGTTCACGTAATGTCTTGGAATTGTGCTGAGTTATTCATCGACGTGTCAAGATATTGTACACAAAAACAGTTTTTGATCCGCTTATTATGTCCATTTCTGTAATGATTTGATTACAGTGCCGATCTAATTTTGAATTCGTAGTGACGTTTTTTTTGCTGCTGAGTATATTTAGTTTCGAGCTTCTCAAAATTTCGTTTTTTCACCATTCAATTTGAGCGAGTTTGTCGTCATCCACGAAAGGCCACTGCTATTCTCACAATCAAACAACCAAATGGTGGTGACAATAGTTTGCATGCTGGTTAGAGCTGTGTGTCAGCAGCACACTGATATCAAACCATGCAGTTCTTACAAAATCCCCAAACTAGGTAATCCAAGTAGTTACTTCGAACTCTACATTCTCCCCGACAATGCCTTTAGTTTGTGTGGGGTGATGGGGTAGCCGAGTGGCTACAGCGTTTGCTAGACAGACCGCAGAGACAAGTAGAAGGTCCTCGTGAAGCTAACGGTTAATGAATATGTTTTACAATAGTTGCAAGACATTTATTTCATCAATTGTGAAATACGAGTTTCATCATGGGATAGAAAGTAGACGCATTTATATAAACTGAAGCAAGAGGTACATCGGTTACCTCTTAGCCTCAGCTCGTCACGCCGAACACCTGACTTCGATTCCCCACATGGGTACAGTGTGTGAAGCCCATTTTCTGGTGTCCCCGCCGTGATATTGCTGGAATATTACTAAAAGCGGCGTAAAACTAAACTCACTCACTCAATGTTATATGTATGTATGTCCGATGTATTCTCTCACAAAGAAGATGTGTCGTCATGTAACTGCGCTCATTTATATCACAACACGTGCAGATCATGGTTACAGTTGGTCCTCAGCGACCTATTCTTGCAAGAGGCGATTAACGGGATAGGGTGGTTTGACTTACGTTTTGAAGCATGTTATCGTTTCCCAAATGCGTAGATCAGTGTTCATGATGTTGATCATTGGAATTTCTGGTGAAGACAGTTAGGATACGACATGTGTTAACCAAGACAATGAGGGTGACCACCCAATCCCGTCATTCGCCTCCTATGACAATTATGGGTTACTGAAGATCAACTCTAACCCGGATTGCCACTGGTGTTAACCATAGTGACACGGATGCATCGTGACACACCACCGTTAATGATTTCGATTGTCGACAACAGTACAGTGCAGATGGTCAGATATAATCATGGCTATATTTACAAATGGTCCTGTCTTCAACTGAATTCATCTTTTTTTTCTTTTTTTCATAATAAGAATTTATTGAACATTGCCACAACGTAAAATGAAAAACACATTGCCTAAATGTCAGATGTGACTACATGTCAGATGTGACTATATGTCAGATCGGTTTGCTTTATTTAATAACGCAACAGACAAGTAGTGCACTTCAGCTGACATTTTCCCTTGGAAAGCTTTTCTCTAGTTTCTTGCCTTGGGAATAATCACTGCTCAGTCTGTTCACTTTTGAAAACTGTCAAGACAAGCATATGTCACCTGTGCCAGATGGCACTCTTAGAGCAAAAGGTAGTTAATCACTAATGTAAAATGTTAAGGAATTAGGGTTCTTCCATAAAAGGTTACAGGTGAAATGTCTAATCGTTCCTTGAATATCATAAATTCTATAAACTACCATTAGTTCTGAGTCCAAACTGTTTTAAAGTGATGAATGTCTGTCTTATGGTGTTTTTAAACCGACCAAAGCATAACAAACAAGACGGCTACATAGGCTGTACATTGAAAATGAATGTTATTCATGACAAGCATATTAACAACTTAAAATATTCCTTTCGTGCAACTTTTGTCCAGCGCGAATAAACGTTCAAACAAAAGAGGATTGTGTTGTGCACCTTGGAAGCCGATAGTAAGAGTATGCACGTGGACAGAAGCATGCTTATACGTAGCTTTAGTGTTATACTGACACGGCGCTGTTCCTTTAAAACAACATGTACTTTGCCGCAGTCTGTTTTGCACCTCGGAATCACGTAGATACCTACAGGCAAGGGAAGAGGGATAATTATATTTCCAGTACTACTCATGTGGCAGAACCACACCCATGTTGTGTAGGGAACTGTATGTACTCTACCGAGGGTATGAGGACACGTGTCGGACTTGAGCTTAATAATATTTACAGAAGCTTTCAGAAACCCGTAGGGTTTCATACATATTGTGTATTTTGGAGATTCCCATGATCACCAGGATATGATAACACACAATAGGAAATACTCGGTCTGATCACCCATTAAATTGATCGTAGCTTAGAACAAAGTCATGAACATCGACCGTTAGAAGCAATGTAGGGGAATACCCGTGACTGTCAAATATCGATGCCATGTTAGGTAACTACCACCTAACACCTTCCAAACATCGCTGCCATATAAAACGATACCCGCCTAACGACTGTCAAACATCGCTGCCATATTACTATAATAGGTATATACCTCTAAACACCGTCCACACCCGCTGCGATGACAGGGGAAAACCCGCCTCACACATTCCCAACATAGCTGCCATGTTAAGTAATAACTGCCTGGCATATGCATGTTAGGGAAATAAATCTCATCATCTTCCCAACACCGCTACAATGTAGGGGAACACACGCCTAACATCTTCCCAACACCGCTACAATGTAGGGGAACACCCGTCTAACATCTTCCCAACACCGCTACAATGTAGGGGAACACCCGTCTAACATCTTCCCAACACCGCTACAATGTAGGGGAACACACGCCCAACATCTTCCCAACACCGCTTCAATGTAGGGGAACACCCGCCAAACGTCTTCCCAACACCGCTACAATGTAGGGGAATACTCGCCTAACATCTTCCAAACCCCGCTAAAATGTAGGGGAACACCCGCCAAACATCTTCCCAACACCGCTACAATGTAGGGGAATACCCGCCTAACATCATCCCAACCCCGCTTCAATGTAGGGGAATACTCGCCTAACGTCTTCCCAACACCGCTACAATGTAGGGGAATACTCGCCTAACGTCTTCCCAACACCGCTACAATGTATGGGAATACGTCGCACTCACGAAAATAAAGAAGTTGTTATCCATAAAACTTGTTATATATTGTACGTCTCAACTTCTAAAATGCCACTCAAACAAAATACCCGCCTAACATCTTCCCAACTCCGCTACAATGTAGGGGAATACCCGCCTAACGTCTTCCCAACACTGCTACAACGTAGGGGAATACCCGCCTAACATCTTCCCAACTCCGCTACAATGTAGGGGAATACCCGCCTAACACCATCCCAACACCGCTGCAATGTAGGGGAACACCCGCCTAACATCTTCCCAACACCAAATATAGCTCGCCTAACATCTTCCCAACACTGCTACAATGTAGGGGAACACCCGCCTAACATCTTCCCAACACCAAATATAGCTCGCCTAACATCTTCCCAACACCGCTACAATGTAGGGGAACACCCGCCTGACGACTGTCAAATATCGCTGCCATGGCAGGTAAATTAATCGTATGATCTTACCAAAATCGCAGCTATGTTAGGCAATGCCTCGCTACACGTTCTAAACATCAACTCACATCAATGTAAGAAAGCACCATTTCCACAACACGAGAAACCCGCCTACATCCCGCGAATTGTCTCTTATATGTCACACAGTCCATCATTTCAGTGTCTGGGGAAATCCGCCCCCCCGAACATAATGCCTCATGCAAAAAATTCAACCAATTCGAATCCCGGATGGGACTCAACCTAACAAAAGTTCCAGAATCGGTACTGTGCTGAGAAAGTGTTATCCCAAATAAACCACACGTTACATTGTACCATTTTCTAAATGGAATTGTGTATTCAATTCAACCAAAGTCCGTGGAAAATAGCCAACCTTCAACCTAGAGGGTCCTGTATAATTTTGTTTTGTAGCGTTGACCGGACAACAAACTCATACCGTCAAGTTGTTTGCTTTATCCTCACGTTTTCTAACATTTGCCACTAGGTTGCAGTGCATCATTTACATGACGTCTCGCCAATCGATGTATGTTTCCCTAACGTTTAGGGATGTCATTTGTTGTTGATCAGTTTCACGGTTACGGTTGAAGTTAAGCATACTTACTCTGATATCAACACACTTTGCTTCTTGTGAGACCCGTGAAGATCCGGGTTAGAATTAATCTTCAGGAGGTGAGGTGAGGTGAAATTGAGTTTACGTCGTACTTGAGAATATTTCGCTCATATAACGACGTGCATGCGTGTGTATGTGTATGTGCGGCTGCTTGTACTAACCCAGACTTAAGCTGGTTTTATAGTGCTACCCCACTCAGACACATTGTACTGTCTCCGAGCCGATCAGTCCTTGTTGTACCCAGTAATGTCGAACGCCAGGCAGGGACCAACAAGTACCATATTTTAACGTCTTTTGGTATGACGCGGTCGGGGTTCGAACTCACGACCTTCCACTCTCCGGGCGGACGCTCTATCCACTACACCACGGAGGCGGTGGATCTTCAGGAACCCATGCTTGTCGTAAGAGGCGACTAACGAGATCGAGTGGCCAGGCTCGCTGACTTGGTTGACACATGTCATCGCATCCCGGTTGCGTAGATCGATGCTCATGTTCATCCTGTTGATCACTGGATTGTCTAGTCCAGACTCGATTATTTGCAGACCGCCGCCATGTAGCTGGAGTGCTGCAACTAAACTCGTTCACTCTCTTATTGTTTCTCGTTAGGTATTTAACACTGTTACTGTCCGATAATGAACGACTCAGAAACAGAGAATGTTTGTGTAACAGTTGGAACACAGTAAGTGAATATGAGTTGTCAGTGACGTCAACAGCTTCAATGGTAAACAGGGCTACACATCCTTAAAAGTGATCAACAGCTATTTTGTCATAGGTAATATATATCGTCCTGAACCTCAGAACTAGAACTAGAATAGGATGGCCAGAAAGTGTGCATAGGTGACTAAAAAAGGAAGGCTGCCTTCACTAAGCTCAACTAACACCCGAGCAGGCTGATATACAGGGATCACAGCAGTGTGTTGTGAATTCAATGGTCTAGACTTTCCTTATCACCACAACAAAGAAAAGGAAAGGTCAATCTGGGCATGATCCCACGTATATGTTACAGGCTTATCACAATGTCTTCAGGGATTGACTATCCCCTTCTCAAATACCGCTTGCTACCAGACATTTAAGATTCAACAATTTTGACCCACACAAGTGAGGTATTGATCGTTGTTAGATTCAGCTTGAAAGTGATGGTATACATGAAGTATTCGCAGTCGATGGCGACTACAATAATACGATAAATGGCATCGTTATTCGTTTCGATTTTATCAACTGCCAATACATAAAGTTAGTCTTAGCTATTGTTAATGCACCTCTGGTGGTAAGACTGTGGAACACCTGTACCGATGGTGCTGACGCATGATGCTAACGGCGATCGTCGGTGGTCAATATTGTCAATCAAGAACAAAAAACGTGTTTGATCACTGACACAGTTGTGACACGGAGAGCGGACACCCATAATTAACTGGATACTTCGAGGACAACTTAATCCCTAACAAACAGCCATTCAGAGTCTATTTCAATAGCTCAAAGCTTTAATAAATGATAAAGAGCGACCAATATGGAATGCTCAAACTGTATTCGGCGTGTCATGCGGTAGAGTTTCTGTAAGAATGATGGAAGCAACGAGGCTGTTGCTCTGTGACGTCTGGTGTCGTTGGCGTTCTGTCTTTCTCGAAATATATCATTCTCACGCATCGATATAGGTATCTTTTTAGCTTGTAATAAAGATATTTTGTGGTGTTTTTGTATTATATCGTGGTTGGAGAAGTGGTCGTTCACAGCACCCCCCACCGTCCCCCTAATCATCGCGAATGTTAAAACCTAAGCAACTAGGCATACCAAGTAGTGCCGGGAATACGGATCAAGGTCTCAGAACGACCTTGAGTTGATACAACTCTCACAGATGTTTGCTTGGTGGCCATGACCTATGTGCGGTAACGTCACAATAAGAACGTACGTGCGTGAAGCCAATTTGTATTGTTCTTAAGTGTAACTTGTTCTGTATTTGGATATATCGGATTATTCCACCTCATTGTATTGCTTCTTCGTCTGGGTACGGAAGAAAATAACAAACACAGTTGCTTTGAAGGCTATAAACAGGCGTCTTAATCAACGTTTGATCTCATAAATGTATTGTCAGCTTCATGTGGTTATCAAAGAACCGTTCTTGCCATGATAATCAGATGACGTCCAAGTCGATGAAAGAAATACTGGATGCCTTGAAATAAACTTGTATGTTTTAGTCCAATGTTTTCTTATACTAATGCTAGCTGCGTCATCACGGAAGTGTCTATGTATTCTGAAGATCACTTGATAGGATTCACTAAATACGTTTAACATCTTCAGAGGAAGAAGTGTTTCACCCACAACAATGTGACTAGCTTTTTTAAAATAATTAAGGTGGCATGCATGTCACCCCAGTCAATGTCTTTAATCTCGGTGACCACGTTATTTTGTAACGTTGACGAGGGGCTCTGTAAGCTCACGTCTGTATAAATAAACGTTTTCTGTTCTGTTCTGTTCTGCTCAGCGTGGCGATTGTCGAACACAGATACGCCTGACTTATGTCAAACGGCTACCATTTGTTTGTTGTTTGTGTTCAACCTCCCACGCCGTAGTGGTAGGATGATACGCCGTGAACCACGTCACCGAGAATGACCATCTATTATGAAGAATTCCCCTGGGAAAAAGACTTCCAAACACATGACCAAGCTGGTGCGTCACGTGTGAACTATAGTATGACCAGAAATTATTGAGAATTTTAGGAATATGTTTAATTGGATTTCTAGTATAAACAACCTTGACCAGCTATCAAGTGCTTGGTTTCATTCAAGAGAGACAACTCCGTTAATCGTTTTTCAGTAGTTTGTGAAGAGTTATCCCCCTTTGTTTACTTGCTAGCAGACGACATTTTCAGTGATCCTCAGTATGGATGATTTAGAGAAGAGGAAGTTGATTTTACAGTATTATAACAAGGACATCAGATCAGCTAAAGTGATTTCAAGTAGAACAGGCATCCCTTTGTCCACTGTTTATCGTGTTTTGAAAAATATTGCAATTGAATATGGCATTGAGCACCAGGGAGGCGCAGGTAGGCCCAGGATATTGGACTGTCGGTGACAGGAGGCGGCTTGGTATTCTTGTTTCTAAAAACAAACGAAGGAGTTTAGAAAACTTAAGGCTGGATATGATTGATAGAGGAACTGTGGCTGTCTGTAAGGAGACAATTAGAACTGAGCTGAACTGAGTCCGAAATTTAACGTGTGGGGTGGCATATCTGTGTTAGGGGCAACGCCCCTTTGTGTATTTGAAGGGAATATGAACAGTGAGCGGTACACAGATATTCTCGAGGAACGTTTATTTCCATCTGCTCTCGTGTTCTATGGAAGTTTTTTGATTTTCCAGCAGGACAACGACCCAAAACATCGTTCAAAGCATTCACAGGCCTGGTTTCGGACCCAAAATATGACATTATTAGATTGGCTGGCCAAGCTATAGCCCTGACCTCAATCCAATAGAAAATGTTTGGGGACTTATGAAGGAAAGTGTCAATAAGAAAAATCTGACAGATATTGCTGAAATGAAAGAAGAGGTGGTCCGATATTGGGACAGCATGGACCACGACTTTCTAACTTCTTTGATCAGTAGTATGCCCCGCCGCATTGAAGCCTGCATTGCTGCCCATGGTGACTTGACGAAATACTAACTGTTCACCTGTCTTTGAATCTGGAGTTATGTTCTGCTAATATTCACATTTAATACGTGAGTAATAATTGATTTATTTTTTTTAAATACAATCTTAAATTGTCAATAATTTCTGGTTGTACTGTATGTATTAACTTCCAGAGAAGGCGATGCGACTTCCTTCAAAACAAATCTATTGCAATTTCCTCAACACACGTAAAATGTGTTGGCTGTACATAATGTACAATTCCTTTGAACGTTTTTCTCTTAAATTTTCGGTCAAATTATCACCCACTTGCACATCAGCCTCATCTGCAGCCATCGCTACCCTCATCGCCACGCGCACCCTACATTTCCCCACCCTACTGGAGGCCTGACACTAATCCTCACCCACACCCAAACATTCCCTGTCTCCTTTACAATGACAAATAATACTAATAGATCATATTGGAACAAACTAATCACGTTGTTCATTTTGACATAATGTTGACGCTTCGAGGATAGATGAGAATCATTAAATAGGGTATTCATGTGTAGGTCGTATTGTCTCTTTGAGAGACCCTTTATTACTAGAATTGTCGAAGCAGAAATTACTAGTTTTATGTCTTGCGTGGGAGAAAATAAAGACGAATTTCGAATTTCCGTGGGCAAGAAGGACATTGAAAAATCACTTTATAGACTTAAATGTGTTGGCCCACATTGAGGCTGAGAATACACATTTACTTTATGTAAGATTTATAGCTGTACCATTTATATATAACATGAGACCTATCTTAATATTACTGATAACATGGCTTTTCGTTAAAGCATGAAGAGATTATCTGCACATACTGATAAGATATCGTAAGTAAGGAAGGCAAACGAGATAAGACACATGCAAGGAGAGACGGGTGACAGTCACATGTTAATAAGCGTACTAGATACAGTAAGCTTTTTAACCTTTCCTTGCTCGAATCCTTATTGGGATGATATACAGGACATTTACTGGACACATACTTCACTGTCAGATTCAGTAAAGTTGTTTGACCCTTGCTTGCTCGATCCCTAATGGGATGATATACAGGACATTTACTGGACGCACACTTCACTGTCAGATACAGAAAAGGTGTTTAACCCTTGCTTGTTCGATCCCTAATGGGATGATATACAGGACATTTACTGGACGCATACTTCACTGTCAGATACAGTAAAGTTGTTTGACCCTTGCTTGCTCGATCCCTAATGGGATGATATACAGGACATTTACTGGACGCATACTTCACTGTCAGATACAGTAAAGTTGTTTAACCCTTGCTTGCTCGATCCCTAATGGGATGATATACAGGACATTTACTGGACGCATACTTCACTGTCAGATACAGTAAAACCCTTTGCTTGTTGTATTTTACCCATACTTCACTGCTTTAACCCTTGCTTGATCCCTAATGGGATGATATACAGGACATTTACTGATGTCAGATACAGTAAAGACATTTTGCTCGATCCCTAATGGGATGATATACAGGACATTTACTGGACGCATACTTCACTGTCAGATTCAGTAAAGTTGTTTAACCCTTGCTTGCTCGATCCCTAATGGGATGATATACAGGACATTTACTGGACGCATACTTCACTGTCAGATACAGTAAAGTTGTTTGACCCTTGCTTGCTCGATCCCTAATGGGATGATATACAGGACATTTACTGGACGCATACTTCACTGTCAGATCACTGTCAGATAATGGGATGATATACAGGACATTTACTTGACGCATACTTCACTGTCAGATACAGTAAAGTTGTTTAACCCTTGCTTGCTCGATCCCTAATGGGATGATATACAGGACATTTACTGGACGCATACTTCACTGTCAGATACAGTAAAGTTTTTAACCCTTGCTTGCGATCCCTAATACTTCACTGTCAGATACAGTAAAGTTGTTTAACCCTTGCTTTGCTCGATCCCTAATGGGATGATATACAGGACATTTACTGGACGCATACTTCACTGTCAGATACAGTAAAGATTGTTTGTTTACCCTTGCTTGCTCGATCCCTAATGGGATGATATACAGGACATTTACTGGACGCATACTTCACTGTCAGATACAGTAAAGTTGTTTAACCCTTGCTTGTTCGATCCCTAATGGGATGATATACAGGACATTTACTGGACGCATACTTCACTGTCAGATACAGTAAAGTTGTTTAACCCTTGCTTGCTCGATCCCTAATGGGATGATATACAGGACATTTACTGGACGCATACTTCACTGTCAGATACAGTAAAGTTGTTTAACCCCCTTGCTTTACTGCGCATCGATCCCCTAATGGGGATGATATACAGGACATTTACTGGACGCATACTTCACTGTCAGATACAGTAAAGTTGTTTAACCCTTGCTTGTTCGATCCCTAATGGGATGATATACAGGACATTTACTGGACGCATACTTCACTGTCAGATACAGTAAAGTTGTTTAACCCTTGCTTGCTCGATCCCTAATGGGATGATATACAGGACATTTACTGGACGCATACTTCACTGTCAGATACAGTATAGTTGTTTGACCCTTGCTTGCTCGATCCCTAATGGGATGATATACAGGACATTTACTGGACGCATACTTCACTGTCAGATACAGTAAAATTGTTTAACCCTTGCTTGCTCGATCCCTAATGGGATGATATACAGGACATTTACTGGACGCATACTTCACTGTCAGATACAGAATAGTTGTTTAACCCTTGCTTGCTCGAATCCTAATGGGATGATATACAGGACATTTACCTGGACGCATACTTCACTGTCAGTATTCAACAGTTAATATCAATATTAGTTACCAATGTTGTTAATGAATAGATGCCTATTTCGATTGCCATCACTTCCACTGAAAAACCTAATTATCTCGTGAAGTGTACAACGCGATGTAGTGTGCCTAAAGCGACATGTAAAATAAACATGCACATCTATTTTCACAGTTTGTCAACGATTAATCCGTGCGGGAATGTTTCTTTACCATTCTATATATAGGACACATTAATCAATGAACATAATGGTTATGTATGGTGTTTTCCAACCCAGCTATGTAAAGGTCATTAGCCGTGCGGTCATTGGTCTGAATCATGCACTCAGTTTGCCGGCATTCAAAGTTCACTGTAACCTCCACCGTCTGATGTCTGGAGGTTGTTTCGTTCAGGTCTGTGTCACTACCAGGACCTGTCACAGCCAATTATACAGGTCCAGACAGGTCGCACCTCGCCGGCTGGTTCTGTTGTCTGGTGTCGTAATGACATAGCTGTAATGACGTAACCTGAACAATTATGGGCTGTCCAAACAGGAAATCTAATCTGGTAAAGAGGAATGGCTTTTGCATTTTGTCTGGGGTAACGAAGACTTTATCTTTCAATTTGGTGAAGGTTAGCACGTAATGTTCAGGTAAGGAGTAGCGATGTGACATACCAACGGAAGTGGAAAGAGAGGACACTGAAATTATACATATCTACCCCGAAATGGCGTCTGTATGTCTACAAAGATGTGTCATTCACGAAGGCACTTTCTGTTTGATGCTGTAGGTTTCCATTTTCGGTTTGGTCAATAAAATTATATCCTAAATCAGTTAACAAGCTGCTGTCTAACGACTCAATAAAACATACCCATCAAACAAAAACTGGACTAGTAAAATTATCCTAATTGTAAAATACGGGCTTAACGCCATACTTATTAACAATCAACTTAAGGACAAACTGCAGTCGTCAATTGACACTTTGAAAGCTAACGATAGAATAATATAACCACCCAGAACAAAATGCATAGAATTATGGTAAAAAGCATCAAATTTACGTTTCTCGTGCATAACAAGGAATATACTAATCTAAGATTGATACTTCTTTTCTTCTTTTTAGGATGATCTGATATATATGTGTACATTGATATATTTTCTATACTATAAAGAGTTGTATTTTACGCGGAATTTTGATGCAACTGGCAGGGTTTGAAGGTGTATCCATTGTTTCTGTGTTGACATGATCGGTTCCTTCTGTCCCCTTTCTTCACGTGTCACAATTCGCCAGTGATAGCCGCATTATCAAGTTAAGGCACTTAATGAAGCTGACCTGAAATACTTGGGTGACTAGAATTATGCTAGAGGAAATAGAACCCTGCCGACACACATTCTGCTGTATGGGCGAGTCCTAGGTAATGGGCAGGTGGTATGGAGATACTGCTGGCCAAATCAAAGGTGCTCCATTCAGTGACAGCGGCATAGTTTGTCTGGCTTACTGAATGCACGTTAATAATACCTTCCAGGAAATATTCTGGTGTCTGTATCGACCAAGACAAGGCAAACCAAAGACCTAAATAATAACCATCATTCAGGTATCGAGAAGCCAAAAGAAATTACTACAAGGTAGGTACAATGACAATACACAACAGAACGCCATTACAAAATTCAACGGCATTATGTGTTATAATAGTAATGGCTATAGAAATAAAGTCAGTGTTAATAACATTCACCTAACAGCTACTGTAATTATGTTTATGAAATAGGCCCAGGCTGGATATCCAGGGTGTAAGCATGATCTCCACACAATCACTATTTTATTTATATCACATGATAGAGGCATGCCCGCTGATGTATACATACATATGTATGATCCATACCACGATGGATTAGTCTGTAGCTGTTCGTGGAGATTCCAAATTACACTTGACTATAACAGATCAAAGCATTGTATCTTATACAATACTTCTTTGATTGGCATTCTAGAAGAATGGGGGGCAATTTTATTGACATATAACTTCTTGCTTGACAACGACATTAGGATCTATGTCGAAACGTTGCCTATACAGAATAAAAAAGTTGTATATCCATAAAATTGTCCTCATCCTTTATGCAATACTGATTATATTAGCTCGTGACATATTCCTGACAACTGATTATTGTTAACGATTCTGCTGTCCTACCGAGTCTTAACGCAATATAACACCATTAGAAATTTGTTGAACAATATATCACATTGCCAGATGATGTATAGGCCGCATTTAGCAATATAACAACAATATCAAGGTGTACACATGAAAATAGCCTCATACAATGTACCCATGTAGGGAATCGAATCTGGTTCTATGGTGTGACGATCAAGTACTTTAACTAACGTCACCGTTCCCACTGTACATGTAGCAACTTAAGGCATTAATGTTTACTATACTGCTAGTGGACAACGCCCCTTCGCATTTGACCGTCATTAACGCAATATCTTCAAGCATGAAACACATATTGTCATATGTGTATCCTATTATTGGGGGTGGATTATGAGCTCTTTCGTTAAACTAAGACACTCTGGATACGCTGAGCCCAATAGTTATACAAACAATGAAAATAGAGCATTGATGTTAGAGAAGCAGAGATCATTAGCCAAGTGTGTTTCCCTGGTATAAATATCATGTATACAGATATATGGACCTGTCTGAGCAATTTGTCTGTTTGATTGATCAGTTTTTTTGTGCATTATGCAATTCTAAAATACCTATAATTGTAAAAAAGGAAATCTAGAACCGTCATTTATGGGTTATGGGAACTGTCTTGTTTGTAAGGAGATTTGATATATGTCATCTTTGACGCGTACAATCTGATTAGTTGACATTAGATAAAGATAGATCCATCTTCCAGGCATATATTGATGGCTATAAGAAAGTCTGTACATCTCAGTTTCTCTACTAACAATTACAAGGAACATGAGTGTGTCTGAAAGGAACACTGAGTACTCCAATAATACTGCTGGTGCGATATGACTTTAAGAATGACAGGATCAGGTGCCCTTGACACCACCTGTAGGTCTACATGGAATAAACAAGAATCTGCCCGCCTCTGGTCATTATGTAGCAATAACGTCGGGAAACGTCCTGTTCTCGCGACCTAGTCTCAGCCGACTGAAGCCAGACACTGCTTGGAGATAATCCTTGACCAACGGGTGGTCCCAGTGGACAGAAATGTTTAATGACCTCAGAATGATGTGGCCACATGGCTATAAGCCTACAACTCGTCAGATCACCTGAATAACGTTATCGGTTGGATTGCAATGGCTGTGATTGCTTCAGTTTGACCAGAGCGCAGGTGTTTTCTCCTCATATCTCATTACTTCTAATATTGTGTGCGCGACAATCCATTTTGGACGTGTTTTCAACGTGAAGCCCACATTTGTATATACACATCCATACAGGACAGTATTCACACTTAGACTTTTACCACAGTTTATTCTACATAACATACCAGTCGATAAAGTGAATCACAGATAGTGGTACTGGTACACCCCGTTTTAATTATGAGTGACAACAATAGACCACATGACGAGCCAACAAAGCCATGCTCCATGTGGTGGCATATCACCAGTGAGTGAGTGATTGAGTATGGTTTTACGCCGCTTTTAGCAATGTTCCAGCAATATCAAGGTGGGGACACCAGGAATGGACATTGTACCCATGTGAGGAATCGAACCCTGGTCTTTGGCGTGAACGAGCGAACGCTTTGACCACAAGGCTACCCCAGGCATATCACGATGAACAAGGCAAGTCTGATTTGACCTACATCCAAACGTTAAGTAGGTTGTGTGTGTTTGACTCAAAGTATTGCACCCTGACTGGAATGTTTCGTCAGATTGAACCAGTTGGTGCTGTTGGCAGTTTATTTGCGAAAGTGCACGTCTTATGAACGGTGGCCAAAAAGACCATCCCAAACGTTCAGTATGGCTAAAATCCGATTAACATTGTGGCCGTGGCAACACATTGAAATGATCGTTCCGACCGTGCCACCACATGATAAGGTGATTGGAATTTCTGTTAAAGTCACAATTTCATCGCTATCAAGCTACCACTGACAAAGTGAAATACAGTGCGGCACTTCCTGAAAATCCTGCTGGTAACATGACGCTTGCACCTCCAGAACTGTCAGCTGCCTCATATAAGGAACATTTTAACGTTCAGTTAGGACAGGACTTTAAAAAAATACCCAGAAAGTTCGTAATATCCATCGGTTCGACGTAAACGTAGTTTGATATGTATCTATCAACAGAACCCTAACTGTACCGTTACAGAATTCTAACTGTACTACAACAGAACCCTAACTGTACTACAACAGAACCCTAACTGTACTGCAACAGAACCCTAACTGTACTGCAACAGAACCCTAACTGTACTGCAACAGAACCCTAACTGTACTACAACAGAACCCTAACTGTACCGTAACAGAACTTTAACTGTACCGTAACAGAACCGTATCTGGACGGCTCCAAACCGCATCTGTGCAAAATCATAAGATGTTTGAGGTCATACAGAAAAACTACCAACGACAGCTAGAACCTATGGCTTCCCGTCAACAGTAACCGGACACGTTTGACATTTTGCCGGAAGGAAAACTGAAAACTGCCGGACTAAACCAAATCAAATCTGCGCTTAACAATTGAAATAGAGTAACATCTTGTCTCTGAAATAAACATATTTTACAAAAAAGAACGGTTTATAAACAATATTTATAAAATATAGTTGCAAGCACCGATGTAGCCTCCTTGGCTTTAGTTCTATCTAGCCTATTGTGTCTGTCACATAACTGATGAAAGTAGTAATAGTTTTAGTTAATATGAATCATTCCATTGCTAGTCGAATGTTCTTCGACTGGAAGTACTGGAAGGTCTTTAAGTTTCGATAAATTCATCACAAAACCTTTTTTCTTAGATATAAAAAATATCGCTTGGGTATCATGAATCTCAAAACAGAAGAACCCTTTGTTCAAACATCTATCTTAATTACCTCTAACAATCATAAAGAAGACATGTACCAAACGGTGATACTTTTCACATGAACCGTAGAACAGAAACCGATCAGCTAACGTTTGAGATACATACGGCTAACTTTCATTGTGTTCTCTAGAGAACCGATGAAGATAGCAACTAAAGTGTGGAAAATATAATTTCACTTGTCCCTCTGTTGTCTTTGGAGATACATCACTGCAATCAGTAGTTATAATCGACACTAATAGCCCACTTGTACAGGTACATTTTGGACGAAAGTAGACTATTGGTGTGAGAGTTACGGAAGTTTGAATTGTATTTGAGGGCTAGAAATCATCGTCCAAAACGGAGCCAGAACACGTTTTTAACAGGTTAGCGGATCTTCCAAATACAGCCGGGGTCGCGGGGGTCAGGTACCTTCTTAAGAAGTTCTGGAGAAGAAATAGTTCCCTCTGTAAAAGGCGGTATATCCGTTGTTCTTCGGTCTACGGTCAAAACCATTTGTGTTCTGTAATGTCTAGAGCTGATGGTTCGAGCTCAGCACATTTTGGGAGCAAAATACTGAGAAAACTGCTGAAAAACATGGCCAAAAACTGAAAACAAAAATAACTGCCAAATCGTACTTGACCCGTCAGGCAAAATTGTTGGGAATTCATTTGTGCATCTGTACAAGAGATTTGGAAGTGTTGGAACAATTAGTTCTTAAGATATTTTCTGTCAAACTTTGAAATTTTGGAATTAATTGTGAATTATCTCCCCTTTGCTATTGGGCCTAGAGCCTAGAGATTTTTAAGGGGAATATCTTCACCTCGATGTGCATCTGTGTGATTTTTTGTAAGCGATTCGGAGCTTTGGTTTAGGAGGTTCGACGTAAACGTAGTTTGATATGTATCACAGCGCCCAGTAAATAATCGAACCTCGGATCGTTGCATTTATATGATTGTCACACCCAGTTCACCACTATTAATCAAATTAACCATGATACGTATTGGTAGGTTTGTATTTCACTGGTAGTGTTTTGCCATGGCAACAGCATGGTATTCTTAACGCCACAATGGTTGCAGCTAGACACCCACAATAGAGCTACCGTCAAGACGATGAATGACCTTGTGTGGGACGTTAATGGGAAACACTACTACACAACGATCACCGGATTAGGCAATGCAAGCAACTTATAGATATCTAAAGTAACCCAGTATTATCATGCAGGAAGCACAAGAAATACGATGTATCTATGTGTATAGAGTTATTAGATACAACAATTAAATCGAAAAAGCTAAACCAAGCTGAAATAGAAGCGTATTTCGCTGGTAATGCGTTTAATAAAATAAGACGTCTTCTTCAAAGGTTTCAGTGTAATCTGTTTATTATATAGCGAGAGAAAGCTGTATGAAATGACTGCATCATTGGCAGTTCTTGTGGTTTGATGAAATAGTTTTTTGATGTATTACATCACAGCTCTTAGCCGAATTATTTTACATTGTTGTTAAGGTGTTCCATAACACCGCTGAGTGCACGAAGTTCCCAAGATGACTGATGAATTACTTTAACAACGTCAAGCTGAAGCTTTGTGGCCAAGCGTATGTTGTATTGTTTTTTGTAAACTGTAATACGTTAAAAGGGATATCGAGTGATACATAACGCAGCCCACCTTATTAAGTATCAAATATAATTTTTGCAATGCATAGAATCCCACCTGAGTGTCTTTTGATATCAAATATATATCCACTAGTTGATAAAGTTACAGATATCCGAGGCTTGCATAGGATTTTTTTATGCTTATATCAACGAGTATTGATATATTTGATATCAGAAGACACGAGGTTGAGATTCTATTTATCAAAAAAAAATCACTCTTCATTAGTTTTCAATGAAATATGTAGTACATCTCTGAGCACGGTACTGCCATTAGACTTGCAGTGCAGCGATGTCATAGCAGAGTGACGTCATCAGGTTTTTGACGTCATAGCATTGTGAATCATGTAAAGTATGATGTCAGGGCATTTTTCCCGTGACACATTCAGTTCTCCTTCCAACAGGTGCTAAATAGTTGTCGCCTTATCCTACGGAGCAGGTCATTGTCTTCGCCTGCTGAGGTTACATGAGGTCGCCCAGACCTAGGAACGTCTATGCCGATGTTTCTGTTTATACCAAAAACAGAGGTAACCGCACCGAAAACCAACGGCGTTGTCAGACGTTCCTGTATTACACAATGTATTCCTTCCAATTATTCACCACCTCATGTAATCTCCAAGGAACCATGCTGAACAAAGATTAAGTCAGCTACATTTACAGGATGTTTTTAGGCTGCACTTGGAATTAGCGGTGACTGAAGGTGCAGTCGCCAGTTGAGCCGCCTGAACACATTATCATCTTTGTTATGCATAAATATTTGTGCTTATGCCAATTTAATATTAAAAATTCTTTGTCGTGAAACTGATTAACGTTTTCAGGAACTGTTTCTGTTTCTGGAAAATATAAAACTACAACCAGTGAGTAGGTGTTTCTGTCCCTTCCCTCTTTATATATATAACTTTGTATGCAATGGACGTGATAACACAACGTTATCATAGCTGACTGAATTCTATGACATTCAGCTATGTTTCAGCTAGTATATAGAAAGATTATTACACGAGCAAGTGTGTCATACGATGTACATGGAACGAGTGTGAAATACATAATTTTGCACGAGCGTAATAATTTCTTTGTCATCCATTTTCTTCATGTATTTCTGTGCAGGAAAACACGGTAAGCAACTGTGACGTCCCTCTTTATTGACGTCACGTTCAATTGTTTAATGACGTCACAGACGGCGAAATGCAGAAACAATGGTTGCTAGGCAAAAGTGATATGTGCACATGTCCACATATGATATATATGACACTGGGTATATTTCACCATACGGGTAATAAAATGTTATTTGACACAAAGAAGCATTCAGATGATAAGTGTATAGGCGTGTAGGCGTACTATCGGATTGAAAGTTCTTCAAATAGCCTTGGCACTGGGCCCCTGCAGTTAAAAGCGATCACAAACAAGACACACTCCACAGACGGGCCTCGGCAGTCGCGTGACGTCGCATGACGTCGACCGGGTATTATTATACACACAATGCATATCAAAATACCACAATTTCTCACAAAAGAAAGGTTAAATGCGAGAGGCAAGAGTTTGCAGGGGGTGGTTAGGTTTATCAGAATTTTATCGGAAATATAGCTTTTCCCAAATAAAGTATAACGGTAATTATATACCATATTTCAATGCCATGGCTACGATAGCGTTGCCATAGTTACATGTATCCACTACTGGTGACAGAATGGACACCAGGTATAACTGGTCACTCTAATTGCAGATTGGTTCGCATTTAACACAACAGCACTTCTAAATATAGTTGTAAGATTTATTTCCGTGTTTTGTACTGCTCGCTGATTATAAGTGTTGCTACAGTAATGGATGGGCCTGGTATGTTAGACATTGTCACAAGCTTCCGTTAATGTGGAGGCTGTTCATATCTCACGCCCAGTCGGATTGTACATGGTGTAACAATGCAAGTCACTGACGTAGAAGCCGGAGTGTAGGCATGTAAGGAGGCTATAGCATCAGATGCTTACCGGTACAGATTAACAGAACGCCCATATTATCTTTGTCAACAATCTGACATCTATGTAATGACCACGTTGGTTACATATCACAACATCACTCAATTGCTGACTGATACTCTGCTTATCACGAGGTTATGAAGTGTGCACGTAAGGTGGCACTATACATGTAAGATTGCATAGTGACAAGTGAGTGAGTGAGTTTAGTTTTACGCCACACAGCAATATTCCAGCTATATGGTGGCGATCTGTCAATAATAGAGAATGAACTAGACAATCCAGTGATCAACAACATGAACATCGATCTACTCAATTGGGATACGATGATATGTGTGTACCAAGTCAACGAGCCTGACCACCCAATCCCTTTAGTCGCCTCTTACGACAAGCGTGGAATGTTGAATACCAATTCTAACCCGAATCTTTACGGGTGTATAGTGACGAGGTTATGAAGTGTACATGAAAGATGATATAGTGACGAGATCATGAAGTGTACATGTAAGATGGTATAGTGACGAGATCATGAAGTGTACATGTAAGATGGTATAGTGACGAGATCATGAAGTGTACATGAAAGATGATATAGTGACGAGATCATGAAGTGTACATATAAGATGGTATAGTGACGAGATCATGAAGTGTACATTTAAGATGGTATAGTGACGAGATCATGAAGTGTACATGTAAGATGGTATAGTGACGAGATCGTGAAGTGTACATGTAAGATGGTATAGTGACGAGATCATGAAGTGTACATATAAGATGGTATAGTGACGAGATCATGAAGTGTACATGAAAGATGATATAGTGACGAGATCATGAAGTGTACATGTAAGATGGTATAGTGACGAGATCATGAAGTGTACATGAAAGATGATATAGTGACGAGATCATGAAGTGTACATGTAAGATGGTATAGTGACGAGATCGTGAAGTGTACATGTAAGATGGTATAGTGACGAGATCGTGAAGTGTACATGTAAGATGATATAGTGACGAGATCATGAAGTGTACATATAAGATGGTACAGTGACGAGTTCATGATCAACAGCATGAACATCGTTCTACGCAATTCCGATACGATGACATGCGTCAACCAGGTCAGCAAGCCTGATCACCCGATCCCGTTAGTCGCCTCCTTCGATAAGCATGGGTTACTGAAGATCAATTCTAACCCGGATCTTCACGGGAATCGAGGTTATGAATACAAACTACAAGATATCTATAATAATTTAAAAATAGAAGATACATAAAATTATGCACATGCCAGTGCAATGATCATATGAACTGCACGGATATCAGATAATTGCGGAATTGGAGATACAGGCTGAAGATGTCATCGTTTGTGAGTTCATGCCCATGTACATTGCAAAGGTAATCTAACACAGCGTCGCGGAGATATGATATCTATATGTATCAGTTCGTCGTAACTACAAAGGCAGGACAATATTTCAACTGAACCTACACCAACAACGCTAGTTTCATTCTAATTCTAGTCTAGTTACATGCGCCTCCGTAATGAGTTGCAGTGTGTGGTTGTTTACATGAAAATGCAGTCGTATTACAAATTGTTCAAATCATTAGAATTTTCTCAAAACTTCATTCCTGGAAATGAAATGATGAATGTGATTGTAATATTTTTATCCAGAATCAAATTGAATATTGATATTTTTATCATCGAGGACTGTAATCCGATTTTAGAACTTGGACAGAGGCTGTTTGTATTCACGAACTTTAAATGCTGGAAAGGAATTATTAGGAGAAGCAGGCGTGTGTATTGCAGATTAATCCCTTGTTGCATTCAGGGGAATTTAATGTGAATTACTAGTATTATTTTTTAAACATGTAATCTTTACAATACAATCTTTAATCTGCTTTAAAATAGATTTCTTGGATCGTAAAGGTCATGACTGTTATCCGCTAATGCGTTTACGTCAGGTTGTATACGTTAATGAAATTTGATTTTAACACATTTAATCAGCACAGCTATATTATGTAAAGTACATGTCCATTTGCAAATTATTTCCTGTGACATGAACATCCATATGACGTGTTGATACCAGAGTTAAACCTGAACATTTCAATGACCCAGCAACAATATCTGGAGATAGTGACTTGAATAACAACAATGATTCTTAATAGTTAATTATATGCGCATATTCCATGAACATTAATGAGGATCAGATTGGTTATCCTCGGTGTTTATCAACTGAATTGAATTTCGAAGGACACAGGCTTATCTGAGGCCCGGCATGTGGGCGTTCACCAGTGAGTTCGTAAGCCAATGGACACCGACAAGTGCATTGTCAGTTCTCATGTTCATGTCCATTACCTTGACCCTACCCTCTCTAAAGAGTAGTCCATTCCAGCGAGCTTAACATGGGAGGAGTGCCCGAAATGATACAGATGTAAGACGGTTACTGCTTTGGTGAAGCACTGGAGCACGGGTATGGTACAAACTATCCACGAATGATAATCGGAGCGAAACATAATTCGAACCTTGGTTTCCAGCGTATTACAGCGAAGCACAGCAGTTCAGTTACCATGGCATTGTTTGACTGAACACTCTAGAAATATATTAAAATCAGCCCATGCGGCTATGTTTTAGGTGTAAGAGTGTAATGTCATCTTCTTGAAAGCATTTTTGATGAACTTCGGTAGCCACAAACAGTTGAGTTTAGATCATAATCTGCCACGTCCAACACGTTCCTGTAATTGAACAATTGTGCTTGAAAAGGAACATGAGAGTGTGCGTGGTTTCTCTAAGTGGAGATATATGTCTGGGTATTTTAGACATTCTTTGGTTCCTAAAACAATTCTAATTCCTTTGTTTGCAAATTTCAACGCGCAGAATCCTTTTCCCATTGCAGTCGGCTAAACGTTTCAAAGAACTCTCTAGTCGATAATGTGAGGTGTTATTGTTTAAAGACCTATCCACTAGTAAAACGGCAATGACTCGGAATATTGTCTTGTTCTTTGTGAAGTTCCCTCAGTTGCTGATGGAGGGGCGGTCTGTAAATAATAGAGTCTGGACCAGACACTCCAGTGATCAACAGCATGAGCATGGATCTACGCAATTTGGATACGATGACGTGTCAGCGAGCCTGACCACCCGATCCCGTTAGTCGCTTTTTACAAGCATGGGCTACTAAAGACCAATTCTAACCCGGATCTTCACGGGTGCTATCACTGGGAGGTCATTAAGTAAGTACTCGAGTAACATAACATGGCAAAAGTCGATAACTGCGAGATCGTTGCGTATGTAATAGAATACCACAATATGACATATATAGATAAGTTTCGATATCACTATGTATGTAACAGAATAACCCAAATAGACATTGATTTATCGATAACTGGGAAATTATTAGGTGTGTTGCCACATCGGAGACATCATTAGTAAGTGATTAGTAGTAGAATTGCATGATCATGAAATGCACCAATAACTGAGCGATTAAGGTAGGTGTTCAAATTATATGACATGTCATGCAGTGATGTACTGAGAGTCATCCTCCTTAAGACCGAATCCATCCTTTTATGATTGAAAAATAATGGCTTTCCCTTAAGGGATTCACTGTCTCGTGTGGTGTAAGTCCCGATCTTATGTACGTTACCTTCAATTACGCTCTTTCATCGTAAATTACCATCACACATACTGCCAAAGATTAGTTTTACAACGTGTCAGTATTTCAACATCTTTAAAGGCTTAAGAGAAAATAGTGTGTTATACACCCACTCGACTTCACACAAGCAAGTGTTACAGATAAAGCAATGTCAAGAATAACGATATTTTGCGGTATATATAAGAGATTCCAAATGAAGCTATTTTTATGACATTTTTTAACATTTTGAACAACGTGACCTACTTAACAGTTGTAATCTCCCTCTTTTAGGCATATTTTGGTGAACTATATGAAACTGTATAATTATGTATATCCTATAGATCCGATGTATGTAAACAAATCTGTTATGAGGAATCAATTATTACCTTAGTCTATATCACATGTTTGCCATGTGCGTATTATGTCATCATTTGCTGGCTTTTGTTTTTAGGAAAGTGGATCCAACATTTAACGATTTGCTGAATCGGCACTGAGAAATATTCAGATGCACAATTGGGTGATGTTTTTGATTTCCCTACAACATAATATCTATCAGATTTTGTGATCGGACATATAGCTAAGTAGCATTGTAACGTTGTGCATTGAAGTTTTACATTCCTGTTCACATTACATTCAAATTTTCCAAATGAATAACATGGAAAACTACTTCATTGCAAAGCGAAATCAAATCTGTGACTATTTTTGTCTAACATAAGTTTTATCTGGGATTACACTTTTGAGTAAAGTACCAATTCTAATACTTTGTTGGGTTGAGTCCCATCCGGGATTCGAACCCACACCCTCAGAGTCAGGCACCTAATCCCCAGCACTCAAAGTTAGCCGCCTAACCCGCTCAGTCACCGCGACTCCCACAAAAATAGAAGTCGGACAACTGGTAGTCTAGACTGCGGACTTTGTGTACCCCTCTGATATAGTATGACCAGAAATTATTGAGAATTTTAGGAATATGTTTAATTGGATTTCTATTATAAACAACCTTGACCAGCTATCAAGTTCTTGGTTTCATTCAAGAGAGACAACTCCGTTAATCGTTTTTCATTAGTTTGCGAAGAGTTATCCCCCTTTGTTTACTTGCTAGCAGACGACATTTTCAGTGATCCTCAGTATGGATGATTTAGAGAAGAGGAAGTTGATTTTAGAGTTTTATAACAAGGACATCAGATCAGCTAAAGTGATTTCAAGTAGAACAGGCATCCCTTTGTCCACAGTTTATCGTGTTTTGAAAAATATTGCAATTGAATATGGCATTGAGCACCAGGAAGGCGCAGGTAGGCCTAGAAAATTGACTGTCGGTGACAGGAGGCGGCTTGGTATTCGGGTTTCTGAAAACAAACGAAGGAGTTTAGAAAACTTAAGGCTGGATATGATTGATAGAGGAACTGTGGCTGTCTGTAAGGAGACAATTAGAACTGAGCTGCATGCAATGGGTTGGCAGAAAAGTCGAGGAATTCCATCACCGACCATGAAACCGGAACAAAAGGAGCGAAGGTTGAACTGGTGCTTACAGCATAGAAATTTTAACTGGGACAATGTGATTTTCTCAGATGAAAGTTCTGGGTGGCTGTTTCCTAATACACTGAAATTCTGGACCAAACAAACTGAAAAACCTTTGTATCAGCGCCCAAAGTACAGTCCGAAATTTAACGTGTGGGTGGCATATCTGTGCTAGGGGCAACGCCCCTTTGTGTATTTGAAGAGAATATGAACAGTGAGCGGTACACAGATACTCTCGAGGGACATATAGTTCCATCTGCTCACGTGTTCTATGGAAGTTTTTGGATTTTCCAGAAGGACAACGACCCAAAACATCATTCAAAGCATTCAAAGGCCTGGTTTCGGACCCAAAATATGACATTATTAGATTGGCCAAGCTATAGCCCTGACCTCAATCCAGTAGAAAATGTTTGGGGACTTATGAAGGAAAGTGTCAATAAGAAATATCTGACAGATATTGCTGAAATGAAAGAAGAGGTGGTCCGATATTGGGACAGCATGGACCACGACTTTCTAACTTCTTTGATCAGTAGTATTCCCCGCCGCATTGAAGCCTGCATTGCTGCCCATGGTGACTTGACAAAATACTAACTGTTCACCTGTCTCTGAATCTGGAGTTATTGTTCTGCTAATATTCACATTTAATACGTGAGTAATGAGTGAAAAATATTTTAAACAAAACAATCTTTAAATTCTCAATAATTTCTGGTTGTACTGTAAGTGTACATTGGCACGGCTGAAAGCTATTCCTACACAATGTCATTTAGGAAGTGGCCAAATGTAACATATGCTATATTTGGGATTACATTTCCCCAGTAAAGTACAGATTCTAGTACTTTGTTGTGTAATCATATTTTTGTCTACTTGCAATATTTCCCACTTTAATCTTCATCTTTAATACGAGCAGAGACACAGGAGCAGATTAAATTGATCTTGAGCTCAATAGATATTATCATTTGATAAATATTTATTGAAAAGTTAATGGAAGCAAACTAACGCACAACGTATTAAAAATTATTTCAAGTATTAACTGACACGATAAGAAAAATATATTTTGATGAAAACATTTAAAGTTTCTCGAAATTTGGGTCGTTTAGAATTTCATTATGCACTCTTTAAAGTCAAATCACAGCAGCCACCTGCACATCCACACATCATCTATGCCGATATTCAGATCATGTGTGTAGGCTGCTAAGTTGAACCATCCAGATGTGGACCCAATGCCAATTCAGGGACCATATATCATTACACTTGGTAATGTGGTACTAGGAAACAAGGAATGGGAATAATATTGATTATGAATGCATAATATGGAGATATGTATATATAGTTAGTTGGCGATGTATGAAGGGGTCGGAGGTGTGGAGATAACACCATTTCGGACTAACCCATTGTACCCATAGCTAGAATCAAACAAACGCTTGAAACACTGCCCCTCAGAAATTGATAGTTTGCATAAGTATCAATTTTGATTGGCAATATCTTTAGATATATTCATTACATTGCAGAGTAAAACGCAAACCTAAACCAGAAGCTGACATTTTGAAAGGAAGATATGATCTATCCTAACATGAAGCAATATTAATATGTGTACCTATGTGTTCCAAAGTCGTTGACCTGACCTGCAGTCAGTGTTGTGAAAAGGACGTAACTGAAAAGCTCTTCGTTTATGATAAAGTGATTAGATTTTTAAATATACCGCGGACATCAATAGTAACCTTCAAAGTCATTCAGAGAATAAGAATATATACTAGTAAGCAAGTCATGTGTTAACTATTGCAGAAGTATCGAACAGCACACCGGAGAAATTGGTAGTACTACATTGTAGCTTGAACAGATAGTACATTTAGACATGTCGTGTAGGCAAAGACAAATCGTTATTGACCGTTCTCATACACAATGGCGAGGTCCAACACTTTACTTTGGCCATTGAAATATGCATCAGTATTTGAAATATCACCGGAAATTTGCATGCCGTATATTTTCAACGAAAATTCACCAAATGATATAGAACAGTTGCATTTCACTGAAGTCATCATGATTGCTGGGGACAGAAAGATTATTACCGTGGGCAGGGAGATGACGTTCTGTTGTCATGGGCCAGGAGATAATAACTTTGTTTGGATCGGAAGATGTTGTTCCGTTGTAAGGTGACAGGGAGTTAGTGTTCCATAGTTGGAACAGGGGGATGACGTAACGTAGTCAGGAAGATGAAGATGTTGTACTCTGGTCGGGGACAGTGACAATACGTGTGCATTCGTTTGGGACCGGCATATACAGTTACTAATGGATACACACCACACATACACAAGGGTCCACGAAGCTACGTATATGTAAATACATATTACTTATTCACACGCCTACATGGGCCACTGTATTGAAGAGGACCAAGCTTCACACGCCTACGAAGACACAAACACAACGACGTCATTCTCAGCTGTGCCGTCACAGAAGCAACTGACCGTTGCGAGTAATTAATGACTTATTTGGAAGCCTGAATAGGTCCAGGACTCTATTCCCAGATTCCTCCACATTGTATGACTCCTACAGGAGTGTCGGAATTGTTGCCTGTTTCGTGCAGATTATTAATCAGCTGTCTCAACCAACATTGTGTATGAACATGCCAAGCACGTTCTCTATTTATATGAAACGCTCAAAATAACCAGTTTATCAAGAACCCATTCCTCATAAATTATTTCTCTGAAACGCATATCTTCCTCCCCCGCTATGGGTGATATTATCTATTTACAGAATCAGAAATCTGGAAACATAATTAATGCAGTGGTTGTTAGCTGATAACCTTGGTACTCTCTCCTCAAGCGGAATCGTACGAGGCAAGCTGCATCGCCTATTAATAGGCATCGTAACTTCAGATCTGAAGTCCTGATTAAAGCGCCTGTTATAAGTCTATGAGGCGTGACAGAAGTGTGGTGATTTAATAACTTCACAGGTTCTCTCTTGGTGATGGCTTATCGACCCTTAAGCGTCTCACATTTTGCGCTACAAGCCTTTCTGACCTCTGACGACAAGAGATCTCGTCAAACGAGATTATCGGCTTACCGGCGAGACATTACATTGCTGGCAGTCCCACATGGACTCAAACAAATTACCTCCACTTCCTCCTTCAAATAAGAACTTGGCTGGGAGGTCCCATATCAGCACTGAAAATACATGTTTTACGAATAAGCAGGTGTTCTGATAGTAACTGAACATCGCTATGATTGTTTTCTCATATGAACTGTATATAAAAATAGTCTGGACGTTTTTCAGTCACTTTGTTCACGCCTTCTATTTTGGCAGCATGTAGACTGAAAGAATTCGTAATGTGCGAGGTATCTATGTGGTGAGAACAGTACGCCAGATGATGGATGCTGAAGGTGGTACTTGAATTGCAAAACTCTACACTACATTGGTTATCTACACACATCTATTCATGTGTTTACTTTTTTGGATGCAAAAAACTATTATGACGCCCTTTTTCAAACTATACCTCATTGTGTTACAACACTCAGTTGGATTGTATTCAGCACAGGAAAGCTTCATCTGTAGACACATTGCTGACTTGAATGTGCTAGCAGGTATATATCGTTATTTAATGGGGAAATGATTGTTTACTGTCATGCTAAGGTTTCATGTTTACAACAAATATTTGCTTGCATTTACTAAAATAGACAAATTAAGAATCGGTAAAATACAATTTTTAGGTAGCATGTTGGAGTTAAAACGGCGCTATTTATAGAATTTGCTGCACAGTAACGTATACGTATACAGTTTGATATTTGTTCCTACTCGTACTACTATACTCCTATTATACCCATTCATTACGTATACGTATACAGTTTGATATTTGTTCCTACTCGTACTACTATACTCCTACTATACCCATACATTACGTATACGTATACAGTTTGATATTTGTTCCTACTCGTACTACTATGCTCCTACTATACCCATTCATTACGTATACGTATACAGTTTGATATTTGTTCCTACTCGTACTACTATGCTCCTACTATACCCATTCATTACGTATACGTATACAGTTTGATATTTGTTCCTACTCGTACTACTATGCTCCTACTATACTCATTCATTACGTATACGTATACAGTTTGATATTTGTTCCTACTCGTACTACTATACTCCTATTATACCCATTCATTACGTATACGTATACAGTTTGATATTTGTTCCTACTCGTACTGCTACTACTATACTCCTACTATACCCATTCATTACGTATACGTATACAGTTTGATATTTGTTCCTACTCGTACTACTATGCTCCTACTATACCCATTCATTACGTATACGTATACAGTTTGATATTTGTTCCTACTCGTACTACTATGCTCCTACTATACCCATTCATTACGTATACGTATACAGTTTGATATTTGTTCCTACTCGTACTACTATACTCCTACTATACCCATTCATTACGTATACGTATACAGTTTGATATTTGTTCCTACTCGTACTACTATGCTCCTACTATACCCATTCATTACGTATACGTATACAGTTTGATATTTGTTCCTACTCGTACTACTATGCTCCTATTATACCCATTCATTACGTATACGTATACAGTTTGATATTTGTTCCTACTCGTACTACTATGCTCCTACTATACCCATTCATTACGTATACGTATACAGTTTGATATTTGTTCCTACTCGTACTACTATACTCCTATTATACCCATTCATTACGTATACGTATACAGTTTGATATTTGTTCCTACTCGTACTACTATACTCCTACTATACCCATTCATTACGTATACGTATACAGTTTGATATTTGTTCCTACTCGTACTACTATGCTCCTACTATACCCATTCATTACGTATACGTATACAGTTTGATATTTGTTCCTACTCGTACTACTATGCTCCTATTATACCCATTCATTACGTATACGTATACAGTTTGATATTTGTTCCTACTCGTACTACTATACTCCTACTATACCCATTCATTACGTATACGTATACAGTTTGATATTTGTTCCTACTCGTACTACTATGCTCCTATTATACCCATTCATTACGTATACGTATACAGTTTGATATTTGTTCCTACTCGTACTACTATACTCCTACTATACCCATTCATTACGTATACGTATACAGTTTTATATTTGTTCCTATTCGTACTACTATGCTCCTACTATACCCATTCATTACGTATACGTATACAGTTTGATATTTGTTCCTACTCGTACTACTATACTCCTACTATACCCATTCATTACGTATACGTATACAGTTTGATATTTGTTCCTACTCGTACTACTATGCTCCTATTATACCCATTCATTACGTATACGTATACAGTTTGATATTTGTTCCTACTCGTACTACTATACTCCTACTATACCCATTCATTACGTATACGTATACAGTTTTATATTTGTTCCTATTCGTACTACTATGCTCCTACTATACCCATTCATTACGTATACGTATACAGTTTGATATTTGTTCCTACTCGTACTACTATACTCCTACTATACCCATTCATTACGTATACGTATACAGTTTGATATTTGTTCCTACTCGTACTACTATGCTCCTATTATACCCATTCATTACGTATACGTATACAGTTTGATATTTGTTCCTACTCGTACTACTATACTCCTACTATACCCATTCATTACGTATACGTATACAGTTTGATATTTGTTCCTACTCGTACTACTATGCTCCTATTATACCCATTCATTACGTATACGTATACAGTTTGATATTTGTTCCTACTCGTACTACTATACTCCTACTATACCCATTCATTACGTATACGTATACAGTTTGATATTTGTTCCTATTCGTACTACTATGCTCCTACTATACCCATTCATTACGCTTAACGATCGGAACTCGGATTATGGGAGGTTCGAACGATGTTCCGGGCCGGACATCACGTACCGGTAGTGACCCCCTCCTCACCAGCCTCAGTGAAGTCAGCGGTCATACACCGACGTCGTCTCAAGTATGCATGACGTATGCAGCCACAAGTATGAAGCAGCATTGTGAAGACATTTGACTTTGTAGAAACTATTTAGTTCCACTCAGTCTGCATGGTGGGCATTTAATTCTATTCTATTTTCACAATTTCACAACTTTGTAAAAGAGCTTTGAGTGAGTGTAGCTTTGTATTCGGCTTATTGCGTTCACGTCACTTCACACATTCTACACACATATATGTGAGCATGAGGCCTACTAAGGTCAAGGTAACCATAATACAATACATTTAGTTGGAAATGGAAATCGCACTGTGTCACGTTGTACAAGACAAATTTCACCTTTAATAGTTCATGTTAAATTTAGAGGGTGGTTACGACTTACGAGAAAGATTATTTTGGTTTCATGGTTTCTGCTTTACTTAATGATAATGATTAAAATGCATGTAGATGTGAGATTAACGTCACATAAAATATACCTTCTGGTGTTAAAACAGCGTAGAGGTTTGCCTCACACACAGCGAAGTGTTTTCAACGCTCAGGTGAAAGTGATTCGTTTTACGGTGTGATGTGAATTGAAAATAGAAGAAGGGAATATTGTTTGGGTTTTTGACAGATGGATATCGAAACGACATTGCTTTATGTGTCATAAAAACACACTGAAGCAAAATATATGGACCTGTCTTGTAAATAATTAAGCCTTGATATTTTTTTAGATTTAGTGGCTAAGTAAACGCTTAGTCATGCGGCCAGGTGTATGCCTTATCATAACGGTACATTATGCCCAAGAACACGGTAATACAACGGATATATATTATATCAACATTAGGTGACAACTGTAGGCATAAATTGATCATTGATCAATGATGAGACGTATGTTTTATGGCTATCCTACGCTACTGTCAGGCCTCATGACTGAGCCCTGGATTGAATGATTTAACATGCACAGCTGTTGTTAAGTCTAAGTGCCCGAGTGAGCATCAGTTATGCTAAATTGGGTTCGATGAAAACACATGTTTAGCTGCTATTAGGCCTCTGATCGGTGATTGAACGTAAATGCCCCGTAACATTAGGACGCACTGGTTCTCGTGTTGCCTCCTAATGTATTAAGAATATGCCTTATCATAGCATGAAGTGTAATATTAGACACTGTGAACATGAAATGATTTTAAACCACTGCATGTTTCATGGCATTGAAGAAAAACATTTTATTCACGACAGTGGGCGAGCTGTTGATCGTAACAGACCTGAATTCCTTTGAGCATAACAGCACAATTATCCTGAATAGACTATAATTGAGAATTTTGCTTCCATTTTAAGTTGAAAAAATAGGAGCCATACAGAAACGAGGTGGAGCCAATGCAAATCCATGAAATATGAAAATATGTGAAACAAGTGATGCATTTTGTACGCAGATCTTCTCGTATATATTATGAACTATCAGTGAAAACTAGTCACTTCATGTTTATATTGTCTGAAACCTTAAAAAATAATTGAAAATGAAGTGATGACATGTTTTCCGATTCACGAACACGTAACACTTGTGGATATTAGAGCTGCGGACATGGAAATGTTTTTTTCTAAACAACATATCACTACTTATATATATTGATTTATCAAAAGTCTTATAAAACTATTGCCACATATCCTTTTCAAACAGTAGATACCTATAGTGTAAATCATCTCACGTAAAAGATATTGTAAATAATAATGAAACTATGGATGGAAATGTAATATGTATGATAAAATACAAGATTGCGTTTATTTTGTCACCTCAGAAAATGTCATGGGCTATAGGTTGAATCATCTAACAATAGTTTTGCTTCCTTAGTATTCGCTCTTTCCCCATGGTCAACATAATTAACGTCCACAACAACGAGATTGATAGTGTGGATGTAAACGATGAATACCTGAATACCAGCCGGTGGATCGTTAAAATGGTGCTGCCTCATGTGATAATCGAGCATAATAACGAGTTCGTTAAACTCCTGTAGTCTTAAGTTCTTTGAGAGGCATTTTAGAAGTTGTAAAGAACTTGAAGTTCCATAGAACTTGGTTTTCCTCCTGTAGTCTTATGCAATAAAGAAGCAATACCACTACATCGGCTTCACGGTGCTACCAATACGGGAATCGATCCCAGAGCGTCGGCGTGACGTACCAGAGCTTTTACGACTGGGTTATTGCACTCCCTCAGATGTAATGCTGGTGGGAGATGGTGAAATAAAACGTTGAGAGCAGACAAGGGGGATATCGTCATGGCGCGAATGAGTCTGGTGGACCAGATCGATATCCAGATAATCTGTAGTGCTCAAACCTGTGCAATTTACATTATTATGCATCAGTTTGAGGTCCACGTTTCTTTTCCTCCATCGTAGACGATGGAATATGTGTATGGCAATTTAAAATCAAATAGGAGAACCATTTGACAATCATATCAGCTGGTGTGACCAGGAACAATCATATCAGCTGGTGTGACCAGGAACAATCATATCAGCTGGTGTGACCAGGAACAATCATATCAGCTGGTGTGACCAGGAACAATCATATCAGCTGGTGTGACCAGGAACAATCATATCAGCTGGTGTGACCAGGAACAATCATATCAGCTGGTGTGACCAGGAACAATCATATCAGCTGGTGTGACCAGGAACAATTATATCAGCTGGTGTGACCAGGAACAATTATATCAGCTGGTGTGACCAGGAACAATTATATCAGCCGGTGTGACTAGGAACAATTATATCAGCTTGTGTGACCAGGAACAATGATATCAGCTGGTGTGACCAGGAACAATTATATCAGCTGGTGTGACTAGGAACAATGATATCAGCTGGTGTGACCAGGAACATATCAGCTGGTGTGACCAAGAACAATTATATCAGCTGGTGTGACCAAGAACAATTATATTCTCAGGAATGTTAAGCGTCGATTGACATGAAGATCAGGCTTCAGAAGTATCTAAAACAAGCAAGTGTGCAAATCATGCTTATAGATTAGGACAAACAGTTGGATCTAACAGTTCTAACTGGGTAGCCCAGTGGTTGAAGGGTTCGCTCGTCACGCCGAAGACCCGGGTTCGATTTCCCACATGGGTACAATGTGTGAAGCCAATTTCTGGTGTCCCCCGTCGTGATATTGCTAAATGCGGCGTAAAACTAAACTGAACTCACTCACTCACTCACCTTGAACCCCCACCCCACCCCCACACACGCGCGCGTGCACACATGAAGTCAGCACGCTGTGATATAACTGGAAAACTGTTCAATACAACGTTAAAGCTCACTCACTCACTCACTCACCAGATGTGTGATATGACGATATAACGCTTTAACCACTCTGCAACCACAAAGCCCCCACAGAACAACACGTCCCTTTGCATATTTGGACTTCAACCAACAATGTTACAAAGGAGCATCTAAGTAAGTACAACTTCTTAATGACACAGTGCGTCTGGCTGAAGACAATATCAGTGACATACATGTAGCTACACACAATATATATAGGAACTGATTACTTTATGACAGCAATATCAAATGATATAACGTCATGTGATAGTTTACCTTTCTTGAGTGCACGGCTCATGCAGAGAACTGGCTGAGACAGATGTGAAATATGATGTGTGGAGCCATAATGTCATGTTTAATAGGTCTGGTTTAAGGCCCGCGTGAAGGAACAAACACTTTCTAGTACTCATATAGTATGAGTTGTGACAAATGACAAGCACGCTTTGCACAACGTGATCAAGACATCGTCTGAAACACCCGCCCAGATATCTAATCTGTTACTTTTCAAGTCCCTATCGATGAACCCTATTTAAAACTAACTGTACTGCAACAGAACCCTAACTGTACTACAACATAACCCTAACTGTACCGTAACAGAACCCTAACTGTACCGCAACAGAACCCTAACTGTACTGCAACAGAACCCTAACTGTATTACAACAGAACCCTAACTGTACTGCAACATAACCCTAACTGTACTACAACAGAACCCTAACTTACTGCAACAGAACCCTAACTGTACTACAACATAACCCTAAATGTACCGTAACAGAACCCTAACTGTACCGCAACAGAACCCTAACTGTACTACAACAGAACCCTCACTGCTAACTGTACCGTAACAGAACTCTCACTGTACCGTAACAGAACCCTAACTGTACTACAACAGAACTCTAACTGTACTGCAACAGAACCCTAACTGTACCGTAACAGAACTCTAACTGTACTACAACATAACCCTAACTGTACTACAACAGAACTCTAACTGTACTACAACAGAACCCTAACTGTACTACAACAAAACCCTAACTATACTGCAGAACTCTAACTGTACTACAACATAACCCTAACTGTACTGCAACAGAACCCTAACTGTACTGTAACAGAACCCTAACTGTACTACAACATAACCCTAACTGTACTGCAACAGAACCCTAACTGTACAACAACAGAACCCTAACTGTACTGCAACAAAACCCTAACTGTACTACAACATAACCCTAACTGTACTGCAACAGAACCCTAACTGTACTACAACATAACCCTAACTGTACTGCAACAGAACTCCAACTGTACTACAACATAACCCTAACTGTACTGCAACATAACCCTAACTGTACTACAACAGAACCCTAACTGTATTGCAACAGAACTCTAACTGTACTACAACATAACCCTAACTATACTGCAACAGAACTTTAACTGTACTACAACATAACCCTAACTATACTTCAACATAACCCTAACTGTACCGTAACAGAACCCTAACTGTACCGCAACAGAACCCTAACTGTACTACAACAGAACCCTCACTGTACTACAACAGAACTCTAACTGTACCGTAACAGAACTCTAACTGTACCGTAACAGAACTCTAACTGCACTACAACAGAACTCTAACTGTACTACAACAAAACCCTAACTGTACCGTAACAGAACTCTCACTGTACTGCAACAGAACCCTAACTGTACTGCAACAGAACCCTAACTGTACTGCAACAGAACCCTAACTGTACTGCAACAGAACCCTAACTGTACTACAACAGAACCCTAACTGTACTACAACAGAACCCTAACTGTACCGTAACAGAACCCTAACTGTACTACAACAGAACCCTAACTGTACTGTAACAGAACCCTAACTGTACTGCAACAGAACCCTAACTGTACCGTAACAGAACTTTAACTGTACCGTAACAGAACCGTATCTGGACGGCTCCAAACTGCATCTGTGCAAAATCATGTTGAGGACATACAGAAAAACTGCCAACATCTAGAACCTATGGCTTCCCGTCAACATTAACCGGACACGTTTGACATTTTGCCGGAAGGAAAACTGAAAACTGCCGGACTAAACCAAATCAAATCTGCACTTAACAACTGAAATAGAGTAACATCTTGTCTCTGAAATGAACATATTTTACAGAAAAGAACGGTTTATAAACAATATTCATAAAATTTAGTTGCAAGCACCGATGTAGCTTCCTTGGCTTTAGTTCTATCTAGCCTATTGTGTCTGTCACATATTTGATGAAAGTTAGTTTTAGTTAATATGAATCATTCCACTGCTAGTCGAATGTTCTTCGACCGGATGTACTGGAAGGTCTTTAAGTTTCGATAAATTCATCACAAAACCTTTTTTCTTAGATATAAAAAATATCGCTTGGGTATCATGAATCTCAAAACAGAAGAACCCTTTGTTCAAACATCTATCTTAATTACCTCTAACAATCATGAAGAAGATATGTACCAAACGGTGATACTTTTCACATGAACCGTAGAACAGAAACTGATCAGCTAACGTTTGAGATACATACGGCTAACTTTCATTGTGTTCTCTAGAGAATCGGTAGTTATAATCGACACTAATAGCCCACTTGTACAGGTACATTTTGGTCGAAAACGGACTGTTGGTTTGAGAGTTACGGGTGTTTGAATTGTATTTGAGGGCTAGAAATCATCGCCCAAAACGGAGCCAGAACACATTTTTGACAGGATAGCGGATCTTCCAAATACAGCCGGGGTCGCGTGGATCAGGTACCTTCTTAAGAAGTTCTGGAGAATAAATAGTTCCCTCTTTAAAAGGCGGTATCTCTGTTGTTCTTCGGTCTACGGTCAAAACCATTAGTGTTCTGGAATGTCTAGAGCTTATGGTTCGAGCTCAGCACATTTTGGGAGCAAACTACTGAGAAAACTGCTGAAAAACATGGCCAAAAACTGAAAACAAAAATAACTGCCAAACGGTACATTTTAGCGACTTGTCCCGTCCAGGCAAAATTGTTGGGAACTCGATTGTGCATCTGTACAAGAGATTTGGAAGTGTTGGAACAATTAGTTCTTGAGATATTTTCTGTCAAACTTTGAAATTTTGGAATTAATTTTGAATTATCTCCCCTTTGAATTGGGCCTAGAGATTTTTAAGGGGAATATCTTCACCTCAGTGGGCATCTGTGTGATTTTTGCAAGCGATTCGGAGCATTGGTTTAGGAGGTATGTTTGGTACAAAAATCGGCGGAATAATAAATATTAATAATAATAATAATAATGTACAGGGCCTGATGATGTACGCCTCACCGTGGTTGGCCTAGATAGGGTAATTATATTCACCCAGTTAGGGCTGACCGCCCGAAGCTTGGAAATTACTGGGTTACTGAAAGCCAACAGGAAAATTTTCTTTCACTTCCGCAGCCCGTCAGCCATCCTGTGGTAGTCAAACCAACCATACTGGAGATGGGACTTGCCCCAGGGGAAGGCAGAGAGCCCGATCAAGACTATCTTGATCAAACCATCTAAAAACCACACTACTAGAGTGTGCGAGAGCGACTGGATGGCCTGCAAATCTGCGCATAAACAGCAAGTCGCTTCAGCTGCATTGGGACAATGCCATGCCCATGCATGCTTTCCTGACGGAGCAAAATCTCCGAGATCAACTCCGGCAGCTTAAAAATCTCATGCCCCGTGAGCCAGTTCAGCCCATAACTGGAGCCCGTCAGGAACCTTTGTATGAGCAACATGCTCAAGTGGCAGCAGACCCAAAACTTCTGATGGACGTCCGCGTTAACCTCTCACCTCTTCCCGGTGCAAACACTTCCGGCGTAGTGCCAATTGGCCCTGAAATTTCTGGCCCAAACTCTTCTTCCTCTTCAGTTTCAGATCTTTCCGAAAATTCTGTTTCCATTTTGTTCAATTCTATTTATGAGGAAATTTGTAATTTACCTTTCGAGAAACGGAGGCCAATTAAACAACTAAATGTGTCTTTTCCCAAAAATGAAATTGATTTACAAAATGAGGCTATTTCCCTAAAACTTTCTGAGGACTGTTCGTTACATGAAGTGAATTGCTGTGTGTCTATGCTGCCGCTCGAACTTTCGAGGAACTTCACACAGTTTCAAAAGAAAAACCATGTAATGAAAACAACAAAAGACCCAGGAAAAACCGGTTTCTTGTAAAACTTACTGAAACAAGAAGAAATATTTCCTGGATTGAGCTGTGCATTTCTAGAAATAATGAAAAACACTTCTACAGGCAACTGAAAACAAACGGTGATGGTGAGCATGATAAGCGGCCTCCCATGGATGCCAATGAAAGGTTCTGGAAACAATTGTGGTCTGTACCCGGCAACTGTAACCTGGAGGCACCATGGGTCCGTGATTATGACCATGCAATGCATGAGAAAGTAACCAGGTCGTTTGTCTGCTACATCTCACCAGATTGCCTGAAAAGTGTTATCAAAAAGTCTGTTTCAATACTCTCGTGGACACAGGTGATGTTCCTCCATGGTTCTGCAAAGGTCGCACAATACTCCTTCCCAAGAAAGGAGACTTGACTGATCCCAAAAACTTCCGCCCTATCACATGTTTGAATACTCAGTATAAAATATTCACAGGGTGTTTGACAAACCTCGTGTCATCCTACTGTTCTTCCAATGATTTAATTTACAGAGAACAGAAGGGAGCGAGAAAGGGATGTTGGGGGTGCAAGGATCAACTTCTTGTACTGAAAATGATTTTGGAAGAGGCTAAAACATATCACCGAAACCTCTCCATGTGCTGGATTGATTACAAAAAGGCATATGACTCTGTCCCTCATGAATGGATTCTGAAGTCTCTCCCTGAGCGACTACTTGATTTACTCAAGTCTTTAAAGATCACATATACTCTAGGGGGGTACAAATATATAAATCACTAACTGGCATCGCATTAAATGAAACCCCGACATTAAAACTACTCACTTTGGTCTTTAATTAACTTAAATCGACCTTTTTGACAACAGTGCACAATTCTCACTCGCGAACGAAATTTCAACGTCATATGAGGAATAGATATGAGGGCCGATGCAGAATTCATCTACATTTCAGGGGGTAAATTATCTTGTTTACAGGTTTGTATAAACCTTAAATCGTGAAAACTGTTGTGGAAAATGAAAGCTATATGTTCTCACAATCTACTGTCATTTAATTTTGTCTCCTGCTTTGCCTAGTTTCCGAGTTACAACTTGTTTTCATAGACGATTCTGTCAAAATCGCTTGGTGTCGTTAGGCCTTATTTGTATAATGACTGATCCAAATTGATCCTATTTCTGTGTTTTTTTACCTCGATATTTAATCATGTCATGTAAAAATCTGTTTGTATTCTCATAACAGTGTCGGCCCATAATTTTCACATGCAATACAGCAATTAATACTCCCTTGCTGTAACCCGTGTTAGGGGGTATAAACCTACACATGTTATTTGTCATCATTCACTTGATGGTCAGTTAATGAATTTATAACAGGTATAATTAGTGGTAACACACTTCAATTACCCGACAAAGGTTCCCATTTGGCATTTCTTGTGTCTGGAGTAAATACTCAACATTATAAACATCGATCAAAGGATTAACCGATAACACGCTGATTGATTAATTACTTTTATCTTACACAGCGGATTTGTCAAAAGGTAGTGTTTATGTATGTACATTTACTAATCTATACTGAATACACTCTGTCGTGTCGGTGTCTGCGTAAAAACAACGTCCTTCTTTCAAAGGATTAACCGGCAATACATTGATTGATTGCCCATTATTGGCTAACTAAATTACTGTTTTTAAAGAAAGGCGGACATTATGCAATTAGTTGCCAGGTGTGCTATCTTGGGTGACCAATGAGACTATACACCAATGTGACATACTTGAAACGATATATCACTTTTTCGTATACTAGACTGTTAAAAGACACATAACTTAGAACAGCTGCAGATGAATGGCATATCACTCGTTTTTGTGGATATTAATGGATACATTTCTCGAACAAGGTAATAGCCTGACATTGTTCCTATAAATTTAATCTGTTTTAATTTTAATATTTGCATTTTGTTTTTATTCATTTGTCGTAGCATTCAACAGAATCATTGTTTTCGCCGTGAAGTGTAATGAGACAGACAACATACACTAGGGTGTGTGTGCGAATTATGATTCACATTGGCAAACTATAAAATGTCTAGATATTACAGTTCTGTTATAAATTCACTATAAGTATCAGCAGATCGTCTGCTTTTTATTTAGTTTCAAAATGCATACAAGTATGATAATAAACTAATTAGGATTATAAGACCAAATATAAAGACGCACATTGACTAGTATCTACATACTGGTGAGTGGACATTAACCATGTGAATGTAACTTTATCGCGCAGTATTGTGACTTCGACCCCCACCTCGCTTCCGTGGAAGAAATAGTTATGTTATAAGTTGTGTCATACAAATTTCTTTTGGTTATGATTCCAATACATATTTAACTACGAGTAAAAGTAGTTTTGATTTTCTAACTTGATGAAAACAAACCATAATCTCATTAATTCTAACAGACTTTAGCCAGTCACTTTACGATTTTCAAAAATCGCGGCGCCCTGTCGCAAACATCCGCCGGTCTGAGGATAAATGCTATTTAGGTTTGTTTTCACCGAGTTACAAAATCAAAACTACTTTCTACTGGTAGTAAAATATATATTTGATTGATGGCCAATAGGACTTTTGCATGACATAGCTTATAACATAACAATTCTCTCGCAGCGCGAGGTGGGTGTCAATATAATACTACTTACAATATTATTGTTACTTCGACCACAATCTCGCTTCCGAGGAAGACATCGTTATGTTACAAGTTGTGTCATGGAAAATCTTTATGGTCATCAATCATATACATATTTTACTACAACTAGTAAGTAGTTTTGATTCTTTAACTTCCGTGAAGCGATCTGAACACAAGTAAGATATCGTTTCAGGCTTCCACAACGCTCGCTTCGCACTCACAAACATAACCCATTTAGCACGAACTGCGGGGTCCTGTGGAAATCTGTGCATGGTGACACCATCGCCCGACCCCTAGGAGCAATTGACGACAAAGCAACGATTCGGCATGTCGTCGTTGATGTCGAGAAATCATCAAAATGATGAGCGTGCTACACACTTTCTATACAACTAACTGAAAATCGTTCCTCATATGACGTCACTGCAGTGCTCTGGCGACAGAGTTACGTAACCTGTCTGTGGTTTCGTTGGCGGGCGAGAGTGAAGCAGGCGACTTTTTTGGCCACTTTTAATCGCTCGGTATTAATTAACCACAAGTTTTTTCAGAATAAATTTGGTGTTCCGCATAAGTCTAACCACAAATCTTTCATATGTAATAGTTAAAAGAGTACAAAAAAAACAAAGTGTATTTGTTCTTTAATGAGTTGCTGGTCGACTCAACTTTAGATGTACTCGCAAGGGCAGGTGCAGACTTCGGAATCTATTCCAATCAGGTGGGGAATATTTCAGGGGGACTCCTTTAGTCCTTTGCTTTTTTTGTTTGTCTCTAAATCCTTTGAGCTTTCTGCTCAACAGAGAGGAGGGTTACCATCCCGGACCTCTTCAGCACAGATCCCTAACACCGCTTACTCATCTCCTTTACATGGATGACATCGAGCTCCTTGCCAAAGGACATACCAACGTGAAAGAACAGGTTCTCCTCGTCGAATCCTTTTCTAATGATATTGGCATGACATTTGGACTCGACAAATGTAATACTCTTCATTTGAAACGGGGCAAGGTAGTTAATGGTGGATTGGTCAGGTTACAAAGGGGAGGAGTTATTGATCATCTTGTGGAAGATCAGGCCCACACCTATCTTGGAATGCAAGTTCGAGACAAGCTCCAGAATGCCCAGATTCAAGAAAAACTTCGGGCCGAGTATAAATCTCGCTTAAAGAAAATCTGGAGCTCAGAGCTAAATGCTCGAAACAAGGTCAAAGCCACCAATACTTTTGCTGTGCCAGTCCTGTCCTATTCCTTTGGAGTAGTTGATTGGACGAAACAAGACATCCAGAGTCTTGACCGCCTGACCAGAAGGATCATGTCTGATAACAGAGCCCACCACCCTCGTTCCTCTCTTAACCGTTTATATATGCCAATAAATTCTGGAGGTCGGGGTTTGATTAATGTGGAGGCTCTTCATGATAGGATACTTTTGTGTACTTTGGCACATATTTATTTATCGGATGATCTTCTGGTGATGCATGTCAAGACTCATGATGAAAGTAAGGAATTCCACAGCTATTTTAAGCGTGCAAAGGTTGTTGCACAGAATCTAAAATTTGAGGTTGATTTTGTTGATGGCGATGTACTGCTTGACGGTACAGTGATGGGAGTAAACCAGGTGAAGTCCTTTACCAAGTCTGCCTAGAGTCGGTCATTTGTGGAGAAGCTTTCTGAGAAGCCATTGCATCGTGTGTACATGCAGTGTGTGGAACAGAATAGCAATCCCACCTACTCATTTGCCTGGATGAAGTCGGCTGATCTCAAATGTGAAACTGAGGGCTTCCTTTTTGCTCCTCAGGACTAGTCACTTCCCACTCGCAATCGGCAAAATGTGATTCTGAAAGAAAATATTAACATGAAATGCCGACTGTGTAATGAATTTACAGAGACTGTCCAACACCTTGTCAGTGGATGCCCTTCTTTGGCACAAACAGCATATCTTAAAACACATGATGGCATGGCTCGTTGCTTTTACTACAATCTCCGCCATGCTTGTGACTTTGACTCCGAGGTCCATCCATGGTATGACCCTGAACATGTCCAGGGCGTCATGGAAAACGATGCTTTCAAACTTGTGTGGAATAGGTCCATATACAGCCTCAGAAGAATTCATGCCAACAAACCTGATCTTGTCCTTTTTGATAAAGCCAATGAATTTATTTATATCATTGACTTTTCTGTCCCTTTTGACACCAATGTGATTGGCAAGATTCAGGAAAAGCATACTAAGTATCCTGACCTCGCCTTTGAAATGTCTCGCTTGCATCCCAACTACACTGTCGTCAGGCTCCCCATTGTTCTCGGTGCCCTTGGTTTGGTACCTTCAGATTTCTTTGCGCAGATCAGGATAGTGCCCGGGTTCTCCACCGGGAGCACAGCGCTTCTGAGACTCTGGGTAATGCAGAAGCCTTCATATTCTCCGGAAAGTTCTTGGTGGGTTCGACTAGGCAGTGTTTCCTGGGAGAAGTCCCATTCGCTGTCTGGGTTGCGTGTAGAGGGGGCGAGGGCCCTCAGCTGATGATGAGCCTTACCAGCCTGATTGTGCCAGGATCACCCGAACCCTCTCTGCTGCATACTATCTTTAATCTGTTAAACATATAATAATAATAATAATAATAATCAGAACCATAACAATAGGTCTCCTGCCTAGAGGCAAGGAGCCCTAAATATAATGAAAAGGAGACCTGCGTCTTTCTTCAACTGAAATTGACAAACTAATTACATTGCCAACCGGTTGGCAACCAGGGTGTATCGCCGGTATAGTTGACAACAACAGGCAACGGCGGGAAACGAAACACAGACAGCTAACGATATTCTGCAACGTCGGGAAACGGCAGACCACGTCGGACCTGTAAGGACACCTGTATGTGAGACACCGACACTGTCCTCCACGTACCCTGCCGACCGCTGCTGAATTGGGAAGACTTAAACTGACCCAGTCACCAAGGACTTAAATGGACTTCGACACCTGCCTACTCACCACGTTGGACCAAATGAAACTCAGATTTATCAATTTGTCGTAAATCGACACAATGTAATGCTAGCGAATCCATGGTAGGCACAGACGTTGTGTTTATAGTCAAATGAGGCCGATAGACAAGTGCGACGGTAATTAATTATTTCCGCATCTTATAAATAATGTGCCCTGATCGATATTTTCATGATTTTTTCAGGACTCAGATCTTTAGGTGCCATTACTCAGTCATTGATGATTACGTTTAACTAACAAGGGACGTGTCACATATATCATTCGATAATCTGTTAGACATAATATCTGTTAAATTTAACCAGGGACCCGGGCTAGCAAGTGTCACGAACACCTCACTGCTGGTTTGTTAGAGAGGGGCGAGAGGGGAGAGATGGTCCGCATGAAACTACTCGTATATCCTTTACGCAAGAGGCGAGTTAATGGTTCGGTCTGTCAGGCTCGGTACCTTGGTTAAATCACACAAGCGGAAAGTGAAAACATTCAGGTTCATGAAGTTGTCATTGCGGTTAATTCCCTGGATATAGTGTACATCATATCCTCTTGTGTAACTATAGGTTCTCGAGGGAAATGAAACCAGGTTAATACCACTTCAAGGTCACCACTGCGATAATCTTTAGGGTATGCTGCAGCAATACACTATCACACTCACGCATTTCGCCATAATACAATATACCTTTGAGACATTGTCACATAATACACTATCACACTCGTACATTGCCACACCACACACAATAACGAACATACATTGCCACATAATGCACTATAAGAATCATGCACTGCCACATAAAACACAATCACTTTCAAAGATTGCCAAGCAATACTGTATGACACTCAAACATTCTCACATAATACACAAATGAATCATTTTCAGACATTGCCACATAATACAATATCACACTTGCACATTGCCACATAATACACAGTATCTATCATTTTCAGACATTGCCACATAATACAATATCACACTTGCACATTGCCACATAATACACAGTCACTTTCAGATATTGCCACATAATACACTACCACACTCACGCATGCCAAATAATACCCTAACATTTTAGACATTGCCATTCAATACACAATCACTTTCATACATTGCCATATAATATTCCGTCACACTCGTACATTGCCACTTGATATACTATCGCATGCACACATGTATACACACATTGCCACATAATACACTATCACACGCACACTTTGCCACATAACAAACAACCACTTTCTGACATTGCCACACAAATAGACTATCACATGCACACATTGCCAGCTTATAGCCTTCGATATATTTTTCACTGCATCCTCAAGTCTCGCCCTTTAAATGTATCTTATTGCCTGTAAATTTGTTGCGTAAAGGCATGAAAGAACAGTCCCTAGTTAACATTGATTTGATATTAATAAACGGTTTGTTTGTCTGCCAATAGCTGAGTATCTATTGCCACTTAAACAGCGAGTTTGCGCGTATGATAGACATCAACTGACGTAAATGTATCCCGATAGCCTGCAGGGTACAGCGACTCCTACTCTGAATCGATAATTGATTACAGTTTGGGTATACTGTAGTTATTTCTGTATTTATCTACTGAACAATATTCTAAGAAAAATTCGTTTGTGAAACGGGTGGCTTTGTGATACACCCACACCTTTTGAAATACAGGAATTACATTTGTAGCTCACCTGAACAGAGTGCAAGTTAATGTATAAAGATGGCATGGTTAATGAATAGTGTCACACATACTGTAATGATTCAGAATGATTTAACATTGGCAATGGCATTGATATACAGAAAACTACAGACAGATGTAGCTCACCTGAACAAAATGAATCTTTTTTGTATGTGTTTGCAAACCTATTTTGGATTTGTTAGAGGGGGCTGGCTGGTTTAATGAAGAGTGTCAAGCATACTGTAATTATTTAAACTGGCATTGATGCTGGAAAAGACCTCTTCAATGATGATATAAAATATTTTGTCATCGGCAATTCTGCTGATAGGTATTTACTATGTGTGTACCCTGTCTGCTTATTAAGTATTTTGACAAAGATATCAATAATAGCTTGGGTATTTATAAGTGTTATGTTATGTGTTCCAAGTGCAATACATTGTGCCTGTAGACATTCAGTTGGGGTCAGTGGTGTGCTCTATACATAGAATTGTTTAATATTTATACAGAGTTCAAGATACTTCTACCGTGTTCTGACCAACAGAGATGGAGAATCTTCAGGAGTGATTTTCTCAGATGTGTAAAACCTACTCCTGCTTCTCATTTCATATTACATCTCAAGCCACAAGAACACTAGCATTATGTGTACTATCTGTCTAACCATTTCTCCCAAGTTTAATACCCGTAAAGATCCTGATGTGCAGGAATCCATGCTTGTCGCAAGAGGCGACTAAAAATATATTATATAAAAAGATTATAACGGGATCGGTTGGTCAGGTTCGCTGACTTGGTTGACACATATCATCGTATCCCAATGGCGTAGATCGATGCTCATGCTGTTGATCACTGGATTGTCTGGTTCAAACGCGATTATTTACAGACCGCCCCCAAAATAGCTGGAATATTGCTGAGTACGGCGTAAAACCAAACTCACTCACTCCAAGTTTAATATTCCAATCTTTGTCCCTATTGCTACACTTACTGCTCTTGAATTATATTACTTCTGACACATTTGTATTGACTGTTATTGACGTCCGGGTGCTACCGTTAGGGAAGGACATGCTTACCATCTTCACGAACACGCGGTGTCATCACTGATTCAATGATCCAGTCATATTATTTTCGCTGCTTTTCCCTCTTCCTACCAAGAAATTTGTTCCTGGGGATAGACCAGGTTAAGTATTCTTGTGCACTGACGTTCTATATTGGCGGGGCGGTGGGTTAGCCCAGTGGTTAAAGCGTTCGCTCGTCACGCCGAAGACCCAGGTTCGATTCCCCACATGGGTACAATGTGTGAAGTCCATTTCTGGTGTCCCCCACCGTGATATTTCTGGAATAGTGCTAAACGCGGCGTAAAACTGATCTCAGTCACTCTATTGGTTTGTTGTTTGTTGGTTGTTGGTTTCACGCCTTGTTCTTGTACGGACTGTTAACTGTTAAGTTCCAGCACGTAACAATAATCCATTATTCCTTTAACCCCAAAACCATTATACGCACAGCATCGATGGGCACGGGGTAAGTACGTCACTACATTAGAAGAACGTTTGAGCAAGGTGAGCCATAGCCATGTCACGTATGTTTGTGCAAACGTCAGGCCGTTACATTTGATCTAGACTAATGGAGAATTAGAAGATTTAATCTTAGTGTCTTTTTCATTTATATAATACCTCGATAAACACAATATGCCCATGTAGCTATTGATTCCATTTAATTACAAACAAGTACTTACAAATAATTTGATTTCAATTTTGGATTCCGGTTCAACATCCAGGTTCTACATTTTTCATTCTTCGGTCCGTTATTTCAATGTTACAACAATTAATTCAGATCTGTTTTCAATAACATAAATGAAATCTGAGTGCGTCTCTGAATAATAAATATCATTTCTTACAAATAATAGTTTACCATAGAAGCCTATGGCGGTCAAGGTGTAATTTCACTAAAAATTAACTTTCAAAATATTAATAGAATGTTTGGGTTAACAACCCCATTGCGAGAATAGTGCCGAGTGATTTATAGCCTTGTTTGTTTCAGAATCACCAACAGATCGGACTACATCTGCCAAAACATTTGGAAGGGTAATAATTAGTAGGTTTAGAGAGCGAACAGATATTTGTAACTTCAGTGTAATTCCTAACAAATGACCATATTTGCATATTTCATGAGTCGTGATCCTCAGTTTGTGGAGGATATATAACATCGATAACACTCCCCTATCATATGATATCTAACCCACACGTTATATGTACAGACCCATTTATACAGAACGTGTTGATGTGCCAAATATACGTGAAAGCGTCAGCCTCGTTGAACAAAATAGCCAGTTCTTGTGTTTAAGCGTCAAGTAGACAAGGCGACGAAGTGAGTTACGCAACACCAGTTTCTAAAAAATAAGTCAAATTAACGTATTATCGTGTCAAATGTGTGACACGTTACTTGAATAAAACCTTAACGTTAACAGATTGGTCCCTAACGTGGGAAGCAGTTTCTTAAATGGTTTCGCTATTAACTGTTTAAGACTTCACGTTTACTACAGCATACAGCAAATCGACCTGGCTCCTTCTAACTCTCAGGCACTGGAGAAATAAAACGAATCTCGCGTGTAGGAAGGCGTTATTAAACTTGCTTCTAATTCTGCATGTCCCAGGTGACCGTGCTAAGTGTTGGGGGCTTTACGTACAAACTGATTAGCTGAGATCCCATGGGATATAGATGTATAGGAGATACTCTGTGAGAGCAACGCAAGGTCGCGGACGTTCATTAAGGCTGCCAAAGACACTGACGTAAGGTCAGTCGGCGGATGACGTAAACCGATTTGGTCTCAAATGAAGTGATATGATTATTTGAATCTGTAAAAGTCACAGGATTTCTGATCAGTTAATGTGAAAGGTTGATTGGTTACAAACTGCCATATGATTATATCCAGCGTTACCCTTTCTATGCCAATATTGTGTGAAACATACATGTAAACTTCGTGACATCACAGACGCAGCACAACATGTAATGACGTACATGTAAGATTTCGTTGGTCAGCATAAGAATTCTTTGACCCTAGGGTAACGTTACCAAATAAAATAAAAATGTGACAAAAGAAATATCCTCATAAAAGAACATTGTTGCACATTGATTCCATTGTACATGTATATCAGCTGGTAATGTGTTATGACAGGGGTACTTCCTGTCGGACCGTGTGTTACTGTGTATATTTCTTGGTGCATGTATATTACACATGTATAATTCATAGCTGATGTGTACACAGCTGTGTATCATGAGCAACCTCAGCCAACAGTCTGCTAGTCACATACCCGTATATGGGCATGCATTTGTACTCTTGTTTTAAATAAAAACCAAACCAAAACAGTACTGTTGGAGGAGCGTCGCCTTTCTGTTGTAGCGGGTAGAGAAAGGTGTGCATGTTGTGTTGAGATGGTGGTCGTGGTGGTGGTGGTGGGGTGTGTATGTGGAGGGTGTGTGCGTTGGCCATCAAGGGTACGATGATATCATTGATATAAGTTATCATCTCATCACCAGCATTACGATATTCCTGATCGTTTGATCAATGTTATTTCACGTGGGGTACACTCACAGGGGTTCGAATCACTGTTTGGACAAAATACACGTGTAATGTAATGAGTGTAGCGGGAGAATTTTCTAACAAATCCATTTCTTCACCGATTTCGTTCAAATTTGAAATATAAGCTACTCATAACATATAAAAACAATATAAGGTTGCAAAAATCTAGATTTCTATTTTAAAAATTATTGTCTAAACAGTGACCGAACCCCTGTGGGTACACTGATAACACAACGTCAAGATCACTTTTAAAACGTTAACGGTAACGTCACTCTATATTTATATCACGTTGTGGAAACGCCATTTCTACTCCATATAGGTGCACGTTAATTCACATAGTTAGCAAATGTTTACAGTACAAATAGAATTCACTGAGAGACTAAGAGTAAATGTGTATTGAAACCTGGTTGCTTTAACAGGAAACCGTTAATCCTGATAACGTGCCGTACCGTCGAGATTAAGTTTTTCATGTGCTGTGAACCTCCCCTGAATGCAACATCATTTCACCCTCACCCTCTTTGCTCCCTCCTTTCGGCTCGCACTTCAACACACAAACACATATGCACGCACGCACGCACGCACGCACGCACGCACGCAAGCACGCAAGCACGCAAGCACGCACGCAAGCGCACACATCCAGTACCTTGTCCATCCAATCTCTGGCGGACCTTAACACAAATGCACACACACTACATACACATACACATATATCACATACACACAAAGAAATCACACATACACACACATCACACATACACATAATCACAAAGACATCACACGCACGCACGCACGCACACACACACACACACACACATTCAGCACCTTGCATTACACTATGACTTGGTGACCGAAAGACAGTGCTGCAATGCGTTTGTGGAAGGGCTAATTATACGCTCATAAATAAATATAGTCAACACCAAAGGCTCGCTTATTTTGCAATCGGCTAGTCAGAGCCTGTATAGATTATTTACTACATGTACACTCACGCAAGTTACAACTTTAAAGTACACAGTCAGCACCCGAGGACAGAACAAACGCGAGGCTCTTCTCCCACTGTGTACCGTCTTGACCTGTGACAGAGATGTTTCCCACGTCCAGAGGATTATCTCTCCCAGCGTGAAATACAGGCCATGTAGTCAACTCCGTGGAGTGGGCTTGGTGGGTCACTGTGGTCCGGATCAACGACAGAGGTCAAAGTCTTGCGACCCAGCAATTGTCCAGTATGACCTGTCAACAGCGTTAATCTACTTATGTGTCATGTCGATCCCGGTGACCGAGTGTCACAGTGTGACATATACTTGAGAAACAGCTGGGGTTTTGCCACTGTTGTTTACCGTCATTATTCCACCACTGAGTGAGTGAATGAGTTTAGTTTTACGCTGCACTCAGCAATATTCTAGCTATGTGGCGGCGGTCTGTAAATAATCGAGTCTGGACCAGACAATCCAGTGACCAGCAGCATGAGCGTCGATCTACGCAATTGGGATACCATTACGATAAGCATGTGTTACTGAAGATCAATTCTAAACCGGAAACGGGTATATTCCACCATTGGACTTAAATATAAGAAACGTTTGTTTTTCAACTGTCCATAGAGAAAGTGTAATACAAGATCTTTCAATAAATCTGTATGACCAGGGTGTCGTTGCACAAAACAACCTAAGCGCTAAGACTACCTTAAGTCTGTGTTAAGGTATATATGGGAGTTACGGTCACCTTAGCGCTGAGATCGCTTTGTACAACGGCACCCAGATCAGTAAACATATTTGACACAGCACCGAATTTTCTACATCATAAAACTCAAATCTGATACTCTATAACAACATTGTACCGAGGACATAACACTTAGAATTACAGTAATCAAATCAACATCACTTTCTGTATTAGCTAAGGTTTAAACTTTACAAAAGAAAAGCACACATAAACAGTTCATAAAACAAATGTTTTACCATACTTGAATTAGATATTTGTCTGAAGGTATAAAAAAAACATAATGTCATCGAATACATTTCCCTGAAAGTGTGCCCCAACGTACAGAATGACTTTACACAATATAGTTGTCCACGTGCTACACACATGTAATAATATATGTTTGCCCTTTTAAGAAATCCGTTTAATCCAAATCGATCCAAGTCGGCAGATACTGTTACACAAGGTCATCGTCATCTCAGTAGTCAGGAACAGAATATAGCCAGGTAATCACTCTGTCTATCTGGATACACCTCGATAGTGGTATCTGGTTTTCTGTCGGAAGATCAAGCTATCAACATGAAGGTCACGAAGGAGGTTCATTTCTACGGGAACATGATATTACCCTGTACACAGGTGCTACGTCATGGCATTTTTTCAACAAGCGACTTACATTTCATCTCTCCATCTGACTCCCCAATAGCCTTGACATGACGAGTATAGATACATAGCTTTAGGATCCAATCAGTCATTTTGCAGTCTAATCTAGAACGTTATATAGAACTTTGTAGAAAGAGAGGTCGTTCACATTACCATCATGATGTAAGTTTGATATCAGGTAAATGTTACGACAGCAAGAGACAGATAATAAAAAGTGAAGTCATGATGACATGTTCTCTCTGTTCTCTGTCTATATAACGGTACTTATATATAAAACAGAGCACAGACAAAGCGGTGAAGATGGCACGAAGGTTTTGTACATAATCGTGAGTGAGTTTTAGTTTCCGCCGCTTTTAGCAATTTTCCAGCAATATCACGGCGGGGGACACCAGTAATGGGCTTCACGCATTGTGCCCTATACGGGGAATCGAACCCGTGTCTTCGGCGTGACGAGCGAACGCTTTAACCACTAGGCTACCCCACTCCAAAATTCTGTTGTACGTGTATCATCAAAACTTCTCATACATTTATGATAACACCTCAGCCAAGTTACACTGAATCACTTTGATATTTTAATGCAGATCTATTAGTACACAATGTTATTGAGAAAGCGGCCAAATGTAACCTATGTTAAATTCGGGATTACACTTTCTCAACAAAGTACAGAATTTAGTTCCTTTGGGACTCAACATAACAAAAGTACTACAATCTGTACTTCACTGAGAAAGTGTTATCCCAAATATATATTTTTCATTCTTATGAACTAATTTCTTATTATATTTGTATTGTTTTTTTGACACGTGTTTATTGTTTTTCTAGGGTTTTTAAAAATAGTAATGAGTAATGATTCAGTTGAACCTGAATAACATGATACACATATGTAAAGAAAAACATAACCTTATGCGAAAAAGATGTCTGAATTTTCTGTCGATTCTTGAGATGTAAGCTGTATCACGAAGTTAATGTCAAATACCGCAGACGGAATACACACTTGCACACTAGTTCTGTAACGGTAAACTGTGTAAAATACCTCTTTATAAGTCTACTGGTTCTATCAGTCGCTCACTACAGCGAGCCACCCCTTTTACTCAGCTGATATATGATGGACAGCTGTCAGAGACATGACTGAAGTAGGCTTGGGCGTTATACAGTATCACCACTGAAGGCGGAAGCACTGACAATTCGCCCGAGTATTTATGAATGAAGCTGTCGACGTCGCCAAATAGTTTTGCCGAGGACAACCCCACCGATGCTTTGTGTCAGCCTGAATACTGACAGGAACAAAGTCCAAGTGTTATAAGGAATGTTCAGATAAATGTTCTACAAGTCGTGACTCAGACTTTTGTAATTTAACTGAGATAAAACACATAACTTGCATCACCTTGGCGTCCAGGTGAGTCGCATTTAGTAGGTTACAACCTTGGCGGGCTAAGAAATGCCGCTTCAACCTCAAGGGATTAGAGACAACGTAATAGGCTCCCTTTCAGTTCAACGGGTACTCTAGCAAGATAACAATATCACATCTGTTCCTACTTTTATGTCACTCTAACCCCAAGAATTATTATGGCCAATAAATGGAATTGATACACTGACGAGTGTCTTATCCTTAACGTTGATATTTTTTTCAAGTTTCTATCTCCCGAAATTCCTTAATTAAATCCACATTGTTTCACAACAGCTCCAGAAAAAATTACATCAGTAAATCAAATCTTTAATCTTTTCGCATACTACATCCGTTACCTACAAATATTCTACCA